>NC_135515.1:3627500-6132500 GCF_051989575.1 Stigmatopora nigra
TAAGCGACGGCGTAACTCGCACGCGTCGCATCTGCGCACGTGTCGGGAGGAATTAAATGAAAATGGAATGATTAGGAATACGGCCCCCGAGGGTCAAGTCGTTTAGGTATGGATTAGTGTACCGCGTCGGGTTTAAGATGATCCACTTAAGATGCATTTGACATGTTTTAGCATGGAAGGTGTTTTTTCTTATGATTGGGATCGGGGGCATCCGGGATTGAAGCGTATTTTTTAATCGAGTACTCGAGTAGCTCAAGTCTCGAGTAGATTGTCATGCCATGTGGGTGTTTTGGCTCCAAGGTACTTCTGGTGTAATGATAATTTGGTTGCGGTATTAAAAAAGGGGTATGAAATACTGCAGCAATTGCGTTTGAAATACTGTATAGTATTTGATACAGAAGGATTTAGTGTAAAAAGTGACAGAAAAGGGTCAATAATGAAAGCAGATTGTAGCTCAGAGTTGTTCCTTTCTCACTCTCACTCGCTAAAACAAAAAACAGATGATGACATCATAACCAGAACGGGTTTCAAGATATTTGCTGCCTGCTACTTCTGGTGCTCGGACGTTTGGTCGCTGGTCTTTTGGTCGCCAGTCAAAAGGTGACAGAAAGTTTACTGTTGAAACCAGCTTTCAATATTATATAATTGAGAGACAGTTCAATAGAGTTTAATATCTAAGTACTGTTTAATATCCAATTACTGTTTAATATCCAAGTACTGTTTAATATCCAATTACTGTTTAATATCTAAGTACTGTTTAATATCTGAGTACTGTTTAATATCAAAGTACATTTGACCAGCGACCAAAAGACCGCCAACCAAACATCCGGTCACGACTACTTCTACATGTATATCGCTCAACTCTTAATATATCGCCCACTAAAATGTGCTATCGCAATATTCTCCCAAAATGGCGATTGTTATTTGACAAGTTTTAGCTTGACAACCACGTTGAAAACTCTTCAAGCGTCCAAGGTGTCAACCTGACTGTCTTTTGAAGCTTTCCGGCCTGTCCACTCACTCAAGTCAGATGAACCTCATCTCCCCAACCACAGTAAGTTTGCAATGCTAACAAAAACACGAGCTCAACGCCAGCAGAGGGGAACGCGCCGAGCTTTCCAGTGCGCCAAACCGGTCCGTTTTCATGTGCGTTTTTTGATCGTAAATCCCAGCGGTCGTCGCCAACTCTCTGAGGCCGGGGGCTGAAGCGTTTCCGAAACCACGACCGCAGCGCGGCTCGGCCCGGGCGAACGCGGCCGCGTGTTCCACATACATACGAGCATTGGAATGCTTGCCGCGTCGCCTTCGCGCCGCATGTGCTATCCAGCTGGGAGTCTTTGTCAGCTGCGGCTGATGTGCTTCCCACATGCTATAAATCTAACCTGCGACAATTGCGTCCAAAAATCTCTACTGTCATTACCAGTACCGTATTTTCACGACTATAAAGCACACTTAAAAGTCTTAAATTTTCCTCCAAAATAGACAGTACGCTTTATAATCAATCCAGTGCACCTTATATATGGAAAAAACAGAAAACCAAAAACGAAAAACCACCACTGTCGGATATTAAAAAAACACAAACGCCTGAACTGAAACAATACTGTTAAATAAATATGCAGATGCCATCTTAGTTTACAACATCTTCCATCATATAGCTCCTCCCCCACTGCAAGATTTGATACAAAAAAATCCAAAACATCAACAATGGCTGGCTCTAGAGGTGACTGTGTAGTGAGTGCTTCATACCTGGAAGTCAATAGCAATTACCGTATTTTCACGACTATAAGGCACACTTAAAAGTCTTAAATTTTCTCTAAAATAGACAGTGCACCTTATAATACAGTGCACCTTATAATACAGTGCACCTTATAATACAGTGCGCCTTATAATACAGTGCACCTTATAATACAGTACGCCTTATATATGGGAAAAAATGTCCTTCATTGAGGGTGCGCCTTATAGTCGTGAAAATACGGTACTCTCATTTCAATGCCATTGACAATAGTTGACGTCCATTCAGCAATCCAATCGGATCGATAAACTCCTTCAAATTCACAGCAAAAAAAATATGTCTGTAATGGACTCTAATTGCACCTCAATGTTCGCCAAAGGCAGTGAAAGAGTTCAATAGCGTTAGCTTCTTTCCCCCCCAGGACCCCAAAAAGCTTGGAAACCCCTTCAGAAAATAAGCTTTCAAAGAGAAAGCCACAAAGCCACAGCGAGGGGGAGCGCAAGCGGCAGGTTCGGGTTACTGGCGTCGCCCGTGTTTGTTCGTCGTCTGACAACGAGTGGCGACACGCGGCGACCCGCTCGTGCGCCGGGTTCTAAGTGGCGTGCGTCGGCTCAAAGAAACAAAAAGATTAAGAGAAAAGGATGGCAGCCGAGTCTTATTGCTAAAGAAATTCCGGGGTGTCGAGGGTTGGTGCCGCCTTGGGTGGGCTGTGGGTCGGGGGTACGGAGAAAGGCAGGAAATGAACTCGTGGCTTTTCTCCCCTCCTCCTGCTGTCAAAAAATTGAGGGGTGGGATTCGCTTGGTGCCAAAGAGAGGGGGAGCATAATTGCAAGCAGGGCATCTCAACTAAGGGAATTTGAATAGGCGCATTTTAAAACCAGAACAAACATTTGAGAGACTTTTGATCTATTCGTTCTTTCAGGAACTTTGACAGTGATGGAAGTCTTATCTATTTGAACTGGGAATTCATTAAATACAACTCATTCAATGTGCTTGATGCCCACATTATCTACAGGGTGCTCGGACGTTTGGTTGCTGGTCTTTTGGTCGCCGGTCAAATGGTGACAGAGAGTTTACTGTTGAAGCCAGCTCTGAAAATTATATTCATGAGAGAGTTTAATATCTAAGAAAGATAGTTTAAATACTGAGAGAGATAGTTTAATATTTAAGAGAAAGAGTTTAATATCTAAGTACTTTTTAATATCTAAGTACTTTTTAATACCCAAGTACTTTTTAATACCCAAGTACTTTTTAATATCCAAGTACTGTTTCATATCCAAGTACTGTTTAATATCCAAGTACTGTTTAATATCTAAGTACTGTTTAATATCTAAGTACTGTTTAATATCCAAGTACTGTTTAATATCCAAGTACTGTTTAACATCCAAGTACTGTTTAATATCCAAGTACTGTTTAATATCTAAGTAAATTTAACCGGCGACCAAAAGACCGGCGACCAAAAGACTCGCAAACCAAAAGACCTGCGACCAAATGTCCGGTCACGATTCTACGGTAGTTCTGATGTAATTGTTATGTTCAAATATGAATTAACCGCAAGTTAACTTGGAGTTTCTCATTAACTCGACAGGAGTACATTTTTACATTTGCAATTCCACTCTTTAGTCTTTAGAATTCTTGCAATATGGCGGCGACTCCCCTCAATCCCCCTGTCATTCCCACACATCCACACCCTCCAATTGAGCAAACACAAAGGGGCGAAACGTGACAGTAGGGTTAGATGTAGCGCCTTCCAGGTAACAGCGCGCCGAGCGAAGGTAATTGCGCATTTCGAGCACGGCCAAATGCCGAGCGTTTGACGGGTCCCATTTTGTGCGGTAACGGCGCCAAGAAAACGCGAAGCCGAATTACCCAACAAAGCGAGGTTAGTCGAGGCCCTGGCCGGTCCCCGGCACCCTCAATGGGCTCCAGCTCGCTAAGCGCTTTAATGAAACAAAGAGAAAAGCATCGCTGACACATCCTGATAGCGGCGTGCTATTGATCACCAGGCGGCGGTGTGAAGTGGGCCAGATTCAGCAACTCAATTAGGCCGCGTTGAAATCCCCGTCACTCACCCGCCGAGAGGCGAAGAGCCTCGTTTCGTCTTTTTTTGAGGGTTGGGGAAGAAAGGGACTAATTAGAATTCTCAAAGCACATGCCAAGGTAGTCGTCTTGTCTCACAGAGGGAAGGTTTGTGGATCGAAGCGCCCGTTGGGGTCTCGAGCCTTTTAATGTAGGACTGGATGTTCTTCTCGAAATCGAAGGTTTGCTATCAGACGGGGAATAAGCTCATCAAGACACCCAATCAGCAGTTCTTCAACTAGGGGCGCTCAATCGATTTGATAGCATTTGCCGACGTTTACGGCTCGGCGGGAGAAAAATGGAGATCTCCCGGTGTTTTATATCCATTTGGAACAATGGCTACAGATATATGGATACATTTATTCTGGTTAAAAGTCGGATGGGAATCAGAGTACTTCACTTATACACAGCTTTGGACTATTTGGACCGGCTCAAGATTTTATTCTTTAACGAGATGGGTTGGGGACAAGTTGAATATCAAAAAGGTTGTTTGTAGCTAGCTCATCTACATGGTCCTCGGACGTTTGGTCACTGGTCTTTTGGTCGCCTGTCAAAGAGTTTACTGTTGAAGCCAGCTCTCAAAATTACATTAATGAGAGAGTTTAAAATGTAAGAGAGGGAGTTTAATGTTTAAGAGAGGGAGAGTTTAATATGTAAGTACTGTTTAATATGCAAGTACTGTTTAATATCTAAGTACTGTTTAATATCTAAGTACTGTTTAATATCTAAGTACTGTTTAATATCTGAGTACTGTTTAATATCTAAGTACTGTTTAATATCTAAGTGCTGTTTAATATCTAAGTACGGTTTAATATCTGAGTACTGTTTAATATCTAAGTACTGTTTAATATCTAAGTACTGTTTAATATCTAAGTACTGTTTAATATCTAAGTACTGTTTAATATCTAAGTACTGTTTAATATCTAAGTACCGTTTAATATCTAAGTACTGTTTACTATCTAAGTGCTGTTTAATATCTAAGTGCTGTTTAATATCTAAGTACTGTTTAATATCTAAGTACTGTTTAATATCTAAGTACTGTTAAATATCTAAGTACATTTGACCGGCGACCAAAAGGGACCAAAAGACCAGCGACCAAACGTCCGTTCACAGCTTCAGAAATGCCGTAACTACGTGGAAAACAGAAAATTCATCCTCTATCGTAATCAACGTAATTTCCCCTTAATCTGAATCTTCCACTCAAAAATGGAAGAAATCTTCTGATCTGAAATCCAAAGCGATTCCACTATATTTCCCAAGGTTTCATTTTACCAATGATGACTAGATACAAATATCCACCTTTCATTTTCTTCTCCTATCAGGTTGCAATAAAAATCCGAGCAGAAAGCGAGGACGTCCCTCTCCACTGGAGCGCTTATCTTAATTCCCCATCATCCCGACTAAATTGAAATGTCCGTTTGTGGATTAGCACTCCCGGACGGCCCCTGTCGAACCCTCGCTGGCTGTCGGGACTTAATCGAAGAGGTTTCGGAAGAACTCGAGCATCACTTTTATGATCTATAATCCCTCAGCGGGCAGCCTCAAACCAGGTTATTTTTAAGTATGTAAGGAACGACATCTCATCCATGCGGCAAAAATATTTTAAAGTCAAAAAAGTGAAGTGTGAGCACAGAAGAAGAACTCGCGGGGGTTGCTTAATGTTGCCAAAAAAAAATAGAAAAAGGCCAGCATCGATCTCACGCGGGACCTCCCTGGCGTGAAGAGACAGGTGTTGTTCGATATCTGTCCCACTTTCTTTGACCTCAAAGCTTTTAATCAGCTTGGCCGGGGAGCTTGTCAATCCTGTCAAACAATTCGCAGGCCGCGAGATGAGAGAGAAGCAAATAATTCTAGCGTGGCGCCTCTTTTTCTACGCGAGCTGGGGTTAACTGCTTGAAAAAGATAGATTTGCAAACCTAGGTATGCTATTTCGCTATAAAGGTTGCACTAAAACAAGGCTAATAAAGGTTCTGTATGGCTACTGCATACAGTAACGTGTTATACAGCGACAAGGCCAACCCCTCATATATAAAACATGTGTAGTGGGGGTGGTAAAATGATGTTGCAGGGTTGATGCACTGATGCGCTTGAAATATTTAGGTAGTTTTTTCTTTTTTGATGTGCTATTAGTTGGTAATCATCAATTCAGCTATGTTTTGGTTCTAGGCTTGCTAAGAAGTCTATTATAAAGGTTTTGGTAGTAAAGAATCAGGATATGATGGGTTTTTTAAGAATCTTATGTCAGGGATATTAGGAGATGATTCTTAGCACTCAAGTAGAAAAGAGTTATTATGGACTACATCAAGTTATTGTGAAATTATGGATACAAAAAGGTCAATTGCAGGTTTTAAAACAAATACACAGTATTGTTGTTAGGGCTGCTGCTTCTACTGATTTTTGAAATGATAATTATTGATTTAAAAAGGGGAAATCAGGAAATTTAATATACATCTATACTCTTCATTTGAATTTGATCCTAAAACAGAAAGTCAGCACTCATGATTGACTTTCCCGGGCCAGACAAAATGATGCGGTGGGCCAGATTTGGCCCCCGGGCCGTCACTTTGACACGTGGACTAATGGATCAAATAAAAATCATGTTGTTTACTGTTGGATTAAACATAGCTTAACATTTTGGCTGTAAATGTACATAGAAAATGCATAAAAATTGGACTCTAAGCATATAAAAATGTCAAAAATATGATAAAAATCTAAATGAGTACTACTATGCCCCAAAATGATGACTCAATTATCATTAAAATTCCAGATTCATTGATTAATCATCACGCCCAAACAGTACATTCATTACAAATCAATCTGTATTCATGATTAATCAATCTACAATTCCTCATAACTAATTGGCCGTTAACTGCAATGGCCTATAAGTACATGCAGTTTTCTTAAATACTGCAGTTACCAAAGACTCCACAGAAAAAAAAAGCAGCGTGGGTGTATTTATTTATTTTTTTGGTATTTTTTATTTATGGATCACCTCATCAACGCTGATGAATGCCGACTAACCGACTCATCTGCATTTAATTGCATATCTTTTGTCCGCGCCACGATCAAAAGACGCCCGTTCCCCGAGCCATTGCATTTTTCCGACTCCCCAAACGACGTCATTTAGCCGGCCATTATTTTGCCCGTGCGTTTTATTAAGCGATCACGCATCTTTCTCATTGTTAGGGAACCAAGACAAAAGCCTCACACATGAACCGCTGTTAAATATTTATCTAGCTTGGAGGCTCTCCCGACTCGCTCGGCTGCACTAAAAGGAAGCTGACCTAGTTGGGGCCTTAGATCATGTGACCGTGTGGCCACGCCCACCTCGCCGCAACGTGAGCGAGGGCGGCCATGCGGAAAAAGCCAACGTGGATGTAGCGTGCTAAAAGCGTTTTCATCGAAAAGTCACCTTAGGACCTTGAAATATGGGAGTAAATATTTGAGAACAACTTTGAAATGAATTGGTGGTATAAAGTAAATGCGATTATGGTGGCAAATAAACAAAGCTTTTTGTCTTGGAATTGGAGAGGGACCTCAAGAGCAAAATATAATATGTTAATTCGCTTATTTAAATGTTCCCTGCTGGATTCCTCAGGGGAATCTCCATTTTTTTTCTTTACAAAAAGGAGTACTGTGCTTTTTAATGAGGAGAGATGTCCTAGACCTGATAAAGTGATGAAAAATCGGATCAGTGGATCGGAATCGGGTAAAAAAAAGGTTTGAGTATAAAGTAGGTGAAAGGATTGGCAGGATATATTGTGTTTTTGAAGGGGAAAATTAAAGGGGAATTGAGTAGGTATTCTCAGTTTTAATTTTTGTTATTTAGATTAAAAAAGGATAAAAAAAGAAATAAAAATCAATATACTGTTTTTAGTTAATGCATGTTTTATTTAAATTATTTTATTTTGTTTATAGATTTTTAAAATGGTTCTTTAATCAAAAAATGCCATGATTTTTTTTAAAGAAAGTAGAATAATAACAAGAAATATTCTCTATGGAACTACCATCTTATTTTGATAATTCTAGCATGAAGTTGATGCACACGATTTACTTTGGCGGGCCATATAAAGAGAAGTGAGGGGCCGGATCTGGATCCCCAAGTCGCCACTTTGACACCAGTCATTTAACGCAAAGCCAGTTGACGATTTTTAGTTACTAAAATATTTCCGACATCTAATTATGAGCAATATACGAATGTTATGTCTATAAAAGATGACAAAGTTGAACATTTCTTGAACTTGCGTCAATTTGATTGGCTGAACCAATCAATACATACATCTGCATTTTTTTTATTATTATAAACACACAAGTATACCTGCATAATCGCAAAGGCCATCAAGCACAAACTATCCAAAACAGGTAGTACTAACCGAAACCATTTTCTATTTGCGAACACCAACGGCCGCTTCAAGTTTACCAAACAAGCCCGGTAACATCAGACATGCTGTTGACCTTCCAATCGTGCGACACGCTTGAACGCACACCTGAAACATCGGCGCCGCTAGCATCAAGACGGGCATCCCAAAAAAAAAATGGTCACGGTCCCATCGCGGTCATATTTTACGTCTCAGGAAAACTTCAGCGCTTGTGATGGCGACAGCAGAAGCCGTTTCACTACCGAAAAAACGTTACACGTGGCGTGCAAAGGGACGACATTGACGCGTGCAAGCCACACGAATTAGCATTCGTATGGCTTGCACACGCCATCTGCAACTGTGGCTTGAAAGACTCAACGGCTCCACTTAGGGAATCACGCAGTGTGTTTTCCTGTTTTGTTGTGTTTTTTTTCTTACTTTAGAATATTAGGAAGCAAACTGACTTCCTGCTACTAAATATGAGACTGTGGTTGAGTCATAAAGAAATATTCCGGAATGTCTGCAGTCTGAGATTAAATAGTCGATTTTCGTAATAAAATAAAACTGTAAAAATACAAGGGTTGCCATTGGTTGCAACAGATGTACAATCTATTTAGACTGGCAGGGAATAAAATATAAAAAAATGACTAAGTGTCCTAAATTCCAATACATTATTGCATTTTTTAAACGTAAAATAATGTTATTTATCGTTTTCATTTAAAAAATAATAAAAATTGACTGATCCTTTAGCATTATGATACAATTACAAAGCATACAGTAGCCAACTATCTTAAAATAAGCATATAACGGCGACCAATCACTCTCAAACGTGGGTATCCTCGTCAAATCTCTACCTAATTTACATTCCGGCATTCTGCTAGCTGCGAATGTAATTAGCAAGCGACGCGCCAGCACGGATGCCTGATGACAAACGACACACGGCATCGTGATTGCCACAAGCGCCACGTGCTTTGCAATCAGCTCGTTTTCCAAGAAAGGGTATTGGGATTGATCCATTCTCTCGTTAAGCTCGCCGTCGCCCCCTGTGGGGTCTCATTTGAGGTGTTGTACGAGATTTTTGGACGAGGTTGTGACCTCAGCGAGAAAAGAGAAATGGACATAAAAATGGTAGCCAATGGTAGGCAAGATATTTCCGATTCATTTGAGCTGAAACATTCGCATTCAGAACCAGTTCTCCCAGTTTAATTGAGTTGGACGTTTACCGTTGTCATAAATTATGATAAACTTGTTATTCGGGTCTATTACAAGATTGCATTCCAGCTTTTATCATTTTACTTTGGGTATTTTGGTTTTTATTATCTGTTTATTCATTCAGAAATGTATTGAGCATATAGATATAAATTTATACAATTATTCTATTTTTTTAAAATATACAAAATGAATGAGACCTGGTAATGTCAGGTGTTATGGTTATGTTTTTTTATTTTATTTAATCTTAATGTTACCAAAAATAAAGGGATAATAGTAGATATAATAGTATCCTATTTTTCAGACTCATAATGTATGCAAAAATATGCCATTGGAAAATCCTTAGATTTATATTTTTCTTTTTTTCTTTTAATATTTAAATAAGGTTATAATAATAAATATTTGACAATGAAAAAGTAAAAAAATATGAAAAAATATCTTTTTAATTCTTTGAAAAAATACGTTCAATATAAATAAGTATAAGTATTTCTATACTTTTTAATTAAAAGATAAAATTCAACAAATCTCAAAATTCAAGTCGACTTTACCATCTTCTTGAGCTACTTCTTCAAATATCAACATCACATTTCTCAAGAGATACTTTCAAAACACTCGTGGAAAATTCCAGCATGGAGACAAAACAACGACGAGACAGCTGAAATAGCCAAAACCAAACCGAACAACAACCAAATCACAAGACCAAACAATCTTAATAATTACAAATTTCCATGCCATTTTTTGGGGATAAAGCCAGAAAAAAAGTGCCTCAAGTAAAAACTAGTACAAAGCCTCTTTGAGAGCCACAAATAACATAAAACCTCCAAAAACAAACTAAAAAAATCCAACGCTGGTCCAAAATAATCACTGCGGCGATGGGTAAGATTGCCACGACATCGAAATGTGCCAAAAATTCAAGTACAAAGCATTTACAGTACTTTTAATCAACTATTTATTTGATGCAAACATGATTAAGAGCGAGTACGTGGACGACGCATGAATTCTTAGTGGCAGGCAGCCTTTTGGCTTTCCACCGACATTACCTCAATTTGACATGCACCAAGTTGACATTTCTATTTTAGCCACGTTGGCATTTTAAAATAATTAATAAGACGTGTCACCATCGAAGCTCTTTGCTCATTTGAAAAATGCCAGCGCCCTACATTTTACCCTCTTCATTTTGGAATAAGTTTGGCATAAAATGCATATTTTAGACATGATAAAATGGGGAGTAAATATTTAGGACATTTTTATTTTTAATTTGTACCCTGATATTGACTGAAATATGTATCCAAATCCTTTTGACTGAATGTTAGTGGAAAAGACGGACCAGTCTATCCATTTTTATTAAAAATATGTCTTAATTTGTCATTGAGTTCAATTTTGATCAATTTCTTGGTAATTTTTGGATGCTAATACTTTTTTTGTGTTAAATTTTGGGGAATTTTAACAAATCTTACTATTGGTTTCATTTTTTAAAGATTTTGGGACACTTAGGGTTAATTTTGTGGCAAATTGAGGACCATTTTTTCCTGCAAAAACAATGACTACCAATGGAAGAAATCTGAAGTTGTTGGAAAAAGTCATACTACGACGTATTTATACTACAACGTATTTATACTACGACGTATTTATACTACGACGTATTTATACTACGACGTATTTATACCACGACGTATTTATACCACGACGTATTTATACTACAACATATTTATACTACGACGTATTTATACTACGATGTATTTATACTACGACGTATTTATACTACGACATATTTATACTACGACATATTTATACTACAACATATTTATACTACAGCATATTTATACTATGTCGTATCGAAAATTACAGATTTTTTGGGGAGTAATTTCTACAAAAACTGATCATTTTTGTATCCTAACAACATTAAAATATCTATCAAAAGGTAAATAACATCGCTAACTACAAGTATTCAGGTTCCACCACTACAATTCTTATGATACTGTGCAGTATCAATACTACATTGACACCCTGTTTTGTTGTTTATATTTACGTCGACACAAATTTCGGAAGCTAAAATAGCAGAATTGACTGAAAAGTAATTGATATCATGGCTTACTCATTTTAGTGTCATATTGGTGAAACAGTATTCATCATTTACATAGTAACCATGAGTGATGTCACTAATAGGATTGATTATTTTACGAATTCATTGTACCATGAGTACATCGTTACATAATTTATCCAACAGAATGATTGCTCATTTCTCTTCCTTGATGGATCATGGCAGCGCTTCTATGAAGATTAAAAAAAGAACGGAAGATGTGTCCTTGGAGCGACCACGCAACCCCTCATTAATCCCAACTCTCAGATTCACTGACGCGGCAGCTGAGATCTAAGTAGAGAGGATGGAGAGAGAGAGAGAAAGAAAAAAAAATTGCTTCCACTCTTTGGTGAATATGAACAACAGGCAGGATCCGCTTCCGTGAAAAAGAAAAAAAATAGGCACTAGATAAAATGCCTGTTCAGTTTGCAGACAAGGAACTACTGAATGATGAATAATGAATACACAGTACTGTTCATTGGGGCTGTTCATCAACTTCTCTTTCAGTGGTGCGCCATTAAAATCAGTTGGTCTTTGCAGAGATAAAAAATATGAGTGAAAATACTATGAGTATTTTTGCACGCGAGTCCTAATTTTGAGAAACTGTCGATACTAGAGAAATGTATCAAGGGGGAATAATAGTATATCCGAATGTATTTTTTGGGCATGAATATGAAGTGTTGTAGCAACATTATAATTATATACAAGTGTGATTTCAACAAACCAAAAAATAATTTAAAACATACATTTTACCAACCAGGTACCAACAAAATACATTTGTATAAACTCAAATATGTAATAAAGTTAAGCAATTTTCCATTTCCTTCCAGTCAAAATGGATTGGACTTCTCTTACCATTGATGACAGCCAATAAGTTAATACATTCTTAAAGTTTTATCCAAAAGGCTTGGCTTATTGTAAAAATAAAGATATTTTCAAATCCTAATCTTTTTTTTAAATTCCCATTATCTAAAAACGACATGATTGGGCCTGAATGTCGGATCGATCTGTTTTAAATTTTGTTGTGATGTCTGGCGGCAGCACGATTAATCAACTAACGTTAGTAGAGAAAAATGGACACTTTTTAGCATTTAGAAAATGCCAAAAGCGTGCTTCGAATGCTTAACATATATCATCATCACAGCAACAAAAAACAAGAAAATTATATAGAGAAGAGAATATAGAGAAAGAGATATCTCTATATATCTCTCTATTTTTATATATATATATATATATATATATATATATATATATATATATATATATATATATATATATATATATATATATATATATATATATATATATATATATATATATATATATATATATATATATATATATATATATATATATATATATATATATATATATATATATATATATATATATATATATATATATATATATATATATATATATATATATATATATATATATATATATATATATATATATATATATATATATATATATATATATATATATATATATATATATATATATATATATATATATATATATATATATATATATATATATATATATATATATATATATATATATATATATATATATATATATATATATATATATATATATATATATATATATATATATATATATATATATATATATATATATATATATATATATATATATATATATATATATATATATATATATATATATATATATATATATATATATATATATATATATATATATATATATATATATATATATATATATATATATATATATATATATATATATATATATATATATATATATATATATATATATATATATATATATATATATATATATATATATATATATATATATATATATATATATATATATATATATATATATATATATATATATATATATATATATATATATATATATATATATATATATATATATATATATATATATATATATATATATATATATATATATATATATATATATATATATATATATATATATATATATATATATATATATATATATATATATATATATATATATATATATATATATATATATATATATATATATATATATATATATATATATATATATATATATATATATATATATATATATATATATATATATATATATATATATATATATATATATATATATATATATATATATATATATATATATATATATATAAAATACTCTGGTCAAAAGGCAAGAAGACTATGGACAAAACCTGTAGCCGTTGAGTCAACTGCACATCTCTATTTATTCCTGCCAAGACCCAACAAAACATGACAATGAAGGGGGTGGAGCGCAGCAAAGAACATCTCCTCAGAGACTCATTTTATTAGACAACACTTTCCCGTCCGCTTTCCCTTTCATGTATTTATTTTCTTTTTTTGGAGTGCTTTTACGCTCCGCTAGCAAACACCCGGACGCCCACGCTGTGGTGGAAAAAGGAGAGGAGCTTATTGTGGCGGCCGCATTGCTCGCCTGCAGACTCTAGGCTCACACTAGGTAAAATCCAATATATTTTGTCTGCATTTTTTTCTGTTGGTTTTACAAGTCTCTTTGAAGGAAATGGAGTGGAAAGAGATGCAGCTGAGTTGCAGGTGACATTGGAAGAAGTGGAATTTTGACTCTGGGATATGGCGATATATCATGTATTTAGAAACGTGTGTCAAAGTGGCGGCCCGGGGGCCGAATCTGGCCTGCCGCATCATTTTGTGTGGCCCGGGAAATGAAATCATGAGTGCTGACTTTCTGTTTTAAGATCAAATTAAAATGAAGTATAGTTGTATATATTAAATTTCCTGATTTCCCTCTTTTTAAATCAATAATTGTAATTTTTTATCATTTTTTTCCTGTGATTTTAGTTCAAAAATAATTTTGTAAAATCTAAAAATGTATTTAAAAAAACTAAAATAAACATTGTTTTAGATCTATAAAAGACTGAATATTCAGGGCTTGTAATCCAGTTCTTTTAATCAATTTATAAAAATAAATCTAAATATTATATAGCCCACGTGAAATCAAGTTGACGTTAAAGCGGCTCGCGAGCCAACCCGAGTCTCCACCCTTGGGTTAAACAATTTCCCCACTATAAAAAAAAAAAAAAAATCACTCAGTAAAGTTATTCAGTAACCCTTAATCATTTATCCTTCGTCAAAATGGTCAATGGCAATGAAATACATAACCCACATTTGAAGGAAATATGACCAAAACCCTCAACAGCGCTTGTACTCTAATATAAAGTGAGTAATTAAATCTGCACCACCTTTAATCTGTCTTAATTAAAAAACCCACGGAGTAGCCTCAAGTGTGTTTCGGGGAAGTGCTGACATTTTTTGAAAGACTTCAAAGGTCAGTAGAGTTTTGGCCTCATTTTCACTCAGTATCGCCCCCTACTGACACCATCCGGGTAGGCGAGCGTGTTCGAAACATCTGGCGAGGCGCGAGCGGGGGTGTCGAGCTAAAGCATACACATAAAATTTTCATCGGAGCGTCGATGGAAGCGCATTACGGAAGCATGGCGACAGAAAATTGGAAAAAACTGATTTTTTTATGGCGTGTGCTGGCAACACGTAGTCACTGCATTCATTAGGCTAATTAAAAGGACAGGCAAACGCTACTATGTTAGAATACGCATTAGTATTTTGCAATTATAACCTCAGGATATTCCATGTATGCTAGGCATTTCATATGCAGACGTAAATGATTAATAGGTGTTTATTTGCTTTAAAAGTTCGGCTACAACAACAACAACAGGTAGTTTATTATTTTTTAAAAGAGGGCCAGTCAATAGGGATGTAAATATAACCATGGGTGCCATAAATTATCATTTTGACAATAGATTCTTCACCGTTAGGTTGACTAACGTACGAATCAAAAGTTATGTTACTCTATCTACGCTTAAAATTTCATCTAAATGTTGTTGGAAGTTGGAAACTCAACCCAAACACAGAGAAAACTTAAAAGTAGGAATGTTATGTAACTACGTCTGCACAAACAATATAAATCCAAAGAAAAAGCTACATGGTTCAAGCCCCTTTCTTCTTCTCCCCCATCTAGCTCCCCCCCAATGTTGTGTTATCTTTACTCTGGGCTGTATATTCTTCTTTCATGTGAGCAGAGGTTATTTTCTGGTCAAAATCTAACAATAAGAAGAATTCCTCAGCTAGGTGAAGGCTAAAATTGCCATAAAAAAAATAATATACAGTAATATGTTGGCTTTTAGATGATAAAACTGCTGATTAGTATTAAATACATGTTAAAGCGAACATGTGACTGATAGGAGGTACTCATAGTATGGCATTCTATAATTTATCGTATTTTCTCGGACCACCAAGTTGGAGCTTGTAGACACCTGTGGGACGAGGACCAATGTTTGGGTAGCCATTCTTTATGATATTTCATCCATCTTGGAAGTGGGTGTGTATGAATTGGCTTTATTGACCTAAGCTGAAGCTTGCCTGCCGCTGACTTATTGTTTTGTGGCTCAGGGGAGATAGAAAAAAAGTCCATGCTCCTGTGTAGCTTGTTCACACACTTTCACGGACACAATTATATGGCAGCGAGACATGTGTAGGGGGGGACCTCTTCTCATTTGTTTTACACACACGTTTCTATGTGAAACACATCTGCAGGTCGCATCTGGGAAGCGAGGGAGGAGGAGCACATGGAGGTGGGCGGGGATTGAAAAGGAGATGTTGTCGTTTGTACGCCTAACATGGCTTACCTATTTTATTTAGGTCATATGAGACGATCTGAAGGCGGAGGGAGGGGTCTATTCTATTTGGACTGGGAGATTTGGCAGCAATTGGGAGGGGGGACTGGTTTTTGTCAATTGAACCTTGTGGTTTTTAGTAGAAATTTGATCATGTGATAAGAAATCATGTCACTTTCGGAGGAACTATAGAATGATGATACAAATGCATATTCCTGCCCACTAGCTTAAGGCTAATATGCATTGCAATTGCAAAATAAAATGATAATATACTTTAATTAACTTCTGAAAGAATGAATACCCAAACACACACAAATGGTGCTTGAACATTCAAAGGCTAGAAATACAATCCAAAGCTCAAAGGCAAATGCTCTTGACAAGTTGCCAAAAACAAGAATAATCAGCCATTGACTGTGTATTAAAAAAGAAAAAAAATATATTAAAAAAAGTCATTTTTTGGGCTAAATCTTCCAGGCTTAATTGGACACCCACCCCTGCAAAAGTGAGCCAATGAGTTTCGAACAAAAGCTTCCACATTACATAACACAAAAAATATACACACATATACACGATTCAGTGACATTCTGACACTAACGATAAAAGCTTCCTCCTCTTGAAGTTCTACTTAGGACGCCTAAAATAAAATGACAAGCTTGATATCAAAAGAAAAACGCGGCGACCCAGAAAACTGCGACGAAAGCAGGACAAAGGCCCCTGTTACATCTATCTGAATGTTGTCAAACGGTGATTTTAAAAAGTACGTACAATTTTTAAAGCTAAAATCATTTCCGGTGCCAAAAAAAACTTGATATTTCTCCTGTAAATAGGCAACTATGTCTATGAGTACACATTTAATTGGTGTTAGAGTGATGAGTTTGTCCTTGGAAAACCTCTTTAACAGATCCCTGGAGAGCTCTCGTTTGAAAACAGATACATACAAGAACATATCAAATACGTAAAGTCGAGAGGCGGCAATTGCGGTATTCCTTGTGTAAAGCTCACCCGGCTAATCACTTGGCTTCTTCTGAACGAGACACTCTATTCGTTCCCAAGCGCAAACAACTCCCTAATGGACGCAAAATAAACACTCCATCTTTGGCAAATGTGCCTATCAGCTGTGAGGAGGCTTCTATTCCGCCTAGCGACCGGTTTAAACGCCCGCGGCCAATCCGTATGCCGGGCGTGGCCTTTGGCGCCCATGTCACAACTTCGGCTTCTATATAATTTGCCCTTCAACCCTTCAACCGCGACATGGCCGCCGAAAGACAACCACACACAGCCGTGGCGACTGTTTGTGGGTTGTTGTCGGGATTGCAAATGGACTTTGGGTTCTAAATTGTAGAGTAGCGGCAGTAGATGTGTTTTCTGTTTTCAAGTGGGTGAGCACAAAATGGCGGTCGGTTTTCTCGATGAAAAAGATACAAGCGAATGTAGAGGTGTGGAAACACAGCCCGCAAAAACAACAGCCGTCAGTGGGATTGTGAGTAATGGTTGCAGACGAGAAGGCGTCGAAGAGGGTTGGGCGGTTCGAGCCAAGACTCGTAGTCTGCCTGTCAAAGCTCGACTTGGCTTCCGCCATGAGGCGACCCGACCAGGAGATAAGGGCACGTGGCCATCATTTATTCAAAAACATCGGTGACATTTTGGCAGTGTAACATTTTTTTTTAGGTTCAAGGGCAGAAAAAAATGAGCTCAGGGGTAATCTAACAGGGGAGGCCCGCCAAGTCATTTGGAATAAATAATCTTGTGTAATTTATGAAAAGTGCATATATGTATATATAAGGAAGTATGGGTTCAAAAAAGGGTGTTAGATGGAAATAAAATGAGTCTTGAGCTGCATGACCTTTACTTTGGGTTCAATTAAAAGTTATAGTATGGTCATATTTTTAGACAAGTGATTTTGAGAGTGTGGTTGTACGCAAATGAGACAGAATTTTCTTTTCTATGCATGTATTTTAAAGTGGTCTCATCTTCTCTTGAATATTCTGCATATTTCTTTGGTATAGTTTTGCTATATATTGAAGTAAAATAAACATTTAGAATAGTTTTGTTTTTAAGAGTTAACTAATATTGTCTGAAATGTGTTTCAAATTTGCAGGAGTTTGTATTTTAGGTTACTTTTACGAAGTATTTTAAGAGAATTTTAGTTATACTTAGAAAGAGGAGTTTTATAGTAGATTTAATTCTAAGTGTGCGAGTACTACTAACTTTATTGTGTAGTATTCTTTGGCTGGTGCGACTTATAGTCCAAAAAATACGGTACATAGGAGTAATTTAGTACATTTGTACTGAAAACGCAGTGCTTTATTTAAGCAATTGTAATGAAGTTTTTGACTCCATCTAAGAATCTGTATAAGAACACTTAGGCCGACTATGAAATTATATTTTAAGAGTGTCGACTATAAAAGGCATTAAGGTTATGATAATGTTATAATTGCAAAGTCTTCAACAAATCCAGCATTATTTTTCAATCTCTCACATCCATCAAGGACGATTTCGGTTCCAAGTTGGAGCAGACATTGCTTTACAAAATCATCACAAGCGCAACCTTTTCAACCATAATTGTGACCATTCCATATGATTCCGACTCACAAATAAATTGGATTGATAATTGGATTGCTTGCTTTTGTTACATTTGTTTCCTTTTTCTCCAACGCAATTCCAAACATAAAAGTGACTTTCTAATTAAAACTCGCACATCACCGTGTTGCAGCAAATTAACACCCAATGTCATTTTCTGTCATTTTCACACCCGCTGACAAACCACCACTTTGTAATCGACTTTTAATTTTCAACAAACCACATTTTGGCTTTTTCAATATTTCCCAGTATTCATCACAATCACTTATTAGCCTGTCGGAACAAAAAATAAACTTTACCACCAAACTAAAGCACTATTTTCAATGTTTCAAGTCGAACAACGTCAGTAAAAAAATGTACTCTGATTCCCACTGCTGTCTTTTCACCAACAACCAATTTCTTTAAGACCAGGATGGGTCATGTAGGCCATAATTTACAATCATTTTGTATACAAGTATGGGCTACAAATGAAATTCAACATGTGGACAAAAGGTCTCAAATATAATTGCTCAGGCCAGTAAGTAAGTGAACCTGCAGAAGGCGAAGATTACGTATTAGTTTTGTTTGCCTGTATGTCTATTTGTTTGTGGTCCACATGACTGGATTAGTATCAAATTTGCAGGTTAGGTTTGTGGTAGAAAATAGAGCATGTGATTAAATTCTAAGGTAATACGGTTAAAGGTCCTAGAGGTCATAAGGTCGTTCTGCGGGGAATTCACAGTATTTTAGCCTATTTATAAGGACTACTATCATCTCAGGGGGTAATTTACGGAATTTGATGTATTGGTCTTGACAATTTGTTTATTTTTTTCTTCTGGACATCTATTTGATTTATTGGAAAAATTGTAAATACAGGTGGAAGGACCAATGTTTATTGTTTGTTGTGTAAGAAATTGTTCTAGAATGCCATTGTAAGCTTGTTTTTTTCTGACTGACCGTGACTTTCGGTTTTGATCCATAGGTTTTACGAAGAAAAATGACGTGTTGATGAAAACGTCGTTAGAACAAAAAAAAACCAAGGCTTTACCCGATGTTTTGTGGCCTCGTCAAAGTCTCCAACAGTATCAAATATAAAGATTTGCATATTTTCCGATGCTAAGTTGCTTTTTCTAATGGGTATGCTTCCTTATATAAGCGAGAGACGTAAATATAAAATATTAACCATTCAGGTGGTGTAGAGATTTTTTGGAGCATGAGAGAACAGATAGAGTAGCTACTTTATTAAATAAAGTGATGCTTTGAATTTGGCTGCTTAGGTTAAAGACCGATATCCGAGTCTGCTTCTCAAATGTAAATGTAGGGGCGTAAAATGCTATCCAATTCTAGAATATATGTAATATTAATGTAAAATAAGTGCTATGGCTCTCTAAGAGTCACTTATAGCTGGTCTAATCAGAGTTAACATCGGTGACGACTTCATTTGTGCAACTGTAGTCTCTTGGGGGTGCGGGGAGTGCAAAATCTCTTCGGGGATCAACCAGGCCGTTTCGGATTACATGTCTGGAGCACATACATGAAAATAATTGACTGCGTTCTCTGCCAAACCACCCTGTAATGAAGCCAGGGGACCCTGCCTCATTCTGTAACCCTCCCCATTTGCTGATTGGGTGTAAAAAGGCAGTGGAAGCTTCAGTTTGGTGCAATTAGTGGAAGGAGACACTCCCAATTGATCATAAAAGTACTGGCTTAATAGAGGGGGAAAAAGAAGAATCTTAATGCAACAGTAAACTGCAGAGTTGACAATGGGGGAATTATGTGGGTGCAGTACAGGTGGGGGAGGGTACTGGGGGTGGGGTTTATCTGCATTGGCCAAGTATGTATGTGTAATATAAATATTTGGGCATAAGAGTTTTGACCTGGCGGGGTTTCCAAGAGTTTGAACATTATTTTTCATATTTGTATATAAAATATGGATTCATAAATGTAATGAAAGTATTATTCAACCTAATGCAACCCCCTTATGCTTATGATTATATTTTTTTAAGGTTTCTATTGTTAAACAGTAGTTTTAGTTAGCTAATATAAGTACAGATTTGGAAGCCTTAATTCCACCAAATACTGTCATAAAAAGTTACAATTTATCTGTAAAGTGGCTAGCCAGACACTTGGTCGCCGGATGTTTGGTCACCCGGTCTTTTGGTCGCCCGGCGACCAACGGGGGACCAAAAGACCGGCGACCAAAAGACCGGGCGACCAAAAAACTGGGCAACCAAAAGACTGGGCGACCAAAAGACCAGGTGACCAAAAGACCGGGCGACCAAAAGACCGACGACCAAAAGACCGGGCGACCAAAAGACTGGGCGACCAAAAGACGGGGCGACCAAAAGACCGGGCGACCAAACGTCCGTGTACCGTAAAGTGAGGTAATAGCGCGATTGATAGCTTCTTAACTATTATTGACATGTTGAAACGCAGCGGAGAAACGCAGGCCTATTTTTCAAAGCCATATGCTTGGTAAACCTTTTTCTTCATTCAATTATACGTCCATATTTCACTGCATAAGCTATGTAATGCACACGGATACTATATAATATATTGCCGTGATATACCACTGCAGTCGTCAAACTTGCAGGCTTCAGACTACGTCACTGACAGTCATTAAAACAGAACCAGAATTAATAGTAGCTTTCATCTGCCATTATTATGACTACGGCAGTCATGACTCACTTTACTGTCTTATGCGGTATGGATGAATTATTATACAATGCAGTATACATTTAGATGGAATTTCAGCCGTGTAAAAGCCAGAGAAGAAAATAAAGCAGAGGGATGCTTTTACACGCCAAGCATCGAGTGACCTGTACGTCTCCCCGGGTGATGGCTAAAAATAATAAGACGTACGGCTGTGCGACAAGAAAAAGGGGAAAAAAAGGAAGAAAAAAACAGCAACATTGTAAACTTTCACCCCAAAGGAGAAAGCGGATCACTCTGTCAATAATGAGTCCGTTTCCAGGTGTCATGGAGGATTCAGTTATTTTTTTTTCCCCGCAAACAAAAACTTTCTGGTATTATCTCGACAGGAAATGGAGAAAACAATGAGGACATTCTACACGACAAAAGCGCAGTTATAAAATGATACAAGAGATCTTGTAAAATAGCACGCTTCATGCAAATCCTAAACAAAGCCTTAAAAAATACTGACATACTGCAAAACCTGAAGGACAACTTTGCAAATAAGCCAAATGGCAAGCTTTTCTAACGGTAGATTTAAATTGTGTTTAGTTTAGCTAATTTTGTTTAGTTTTAAAAAATGATAATATTTTTTTTGTTTTAAACAAAGACCACTGCAATGGAGGAAATAGTAGATTCCATAGCAAAAGTGCTTGTAGAGGTCCAATTGTAACTGAGATCAATGTTGCATAATATTTCTGGCCTAATTTTAGAAAGGATGGAATTACACAAGAAGTTCCATGTGACACCATCCCTGTTATGCTAAGAAATTTCACAATTGAGACGCAAGTGAGTCATGAGATGCTAGGAAAAACAAACATGCAGAGTGAGTTATCCTTAGATCTCAATCAGTTGACTTCCAGATGTCCAAATCTAAATAGCCAAGTCTTCTATTTAAAGAGACCCTGTTTCTCCTGGTTGTGTTTTTTTTAATGAACAATGTGAACAATTGAATAACAATCAAAAAGATTATTCAATTTGAACTCCATTACAGAAACAGATACCTATACATCTTTCAAGCCCATAACTGATCAATTTCACCTAGGAGGGACGTCAGCGACATATTGTGCGTCAATCGTCATCAATAAATTATGAAAATTCTGACACTTGAAATCAAGGGATAAATGGATTAAAAGAACTGGATTAAAAGCCCTGAATATTCAGTTTTTTATACATCTAAAACAATGTTTATTTTAGCTTTTTTAAAATATATTTTTAGATTTTACAAAATGCTTTTTGAACTAAAAACACCAAAAAATGGCTTTAAAATTACAATAATTGATTTAAAAAGGGGAAAATCAGGAAATTGAATATACATCTATACTCTCCATTTGAATTTGATCCTAAAACAGAAAGTCAGCACTCATGATTGACTTTTCCGGGCCACAAAAAAAAGATGCGGCGGGCCAGATTTGGTCCCCGAGCCACCACTTTGACACACATAAGATCAACAGTATCTCAAAACATCTATTGACTGTCAAAACAATCCATTGCACCAGCTTCTATAATCCTCCAAAGTTCCAAAGGACAAAGAAATACACTGAACACTGCCATTTAAAAATTCAGCTATTGGACGCAACAACTCAGCCACCATCAAGCTGGACAGCGCCCTCATTAGTATTCAGCCCTGGCTATATAAAAGAGCCTTCCAAGCACCAGGCGGTAACTTCTTCCCAACAAATTGAAGCTTTTTCAAGCTCTAGCAATCACAGAGAACACGAGCCGGCCTTCCGCATATCTTTCAAAGTACGTCTCCGACATCAAACCGGCGACCGGCGAGGTGTCAAGAGAGCCGGCGTAATCTGACGGCGAGGCCCGTAAGTCCCGTCGAGCCCGTCGGCCTCTATGGAAATCAGTGCTGTCAGAATATGCAGCCTCTCTTCGTGTCACTGTCATTTTGAATGCATGGGTGCCTGTCATGCTGAATGCCCAACAAAGGTGGCGGCATGATAGATGATGTTGTACGACGGTCGTGCTCTTTGTCACGAGGAAGATGAAGGCCTGACGTCCACTGATGGATCTTGCGAAGGAATCGCGTCAGGGGACGAGACAGAGCGCCAGGACACAGAAAATCGGGGTTCCTACTATTCATTTTTAACCACAAAAATGGCTGATAACGTATCTAGGCTAGTGATGTAACCCGGCTGATATTCAGTATCGGTGACGGCGCTTGTTATTATTAATAGCTAAGTACTGTTTAATATTTAAGTACTATTGAAACCAGCTCTCAAAATTATGTTCATGAGAAAGAGTTTACTATCTAAATATCTATTGTTTTCAACAGTACTTAGATATTAAATAGTACTTAGATATTAAACAGTACTTAGATATTCAACAGTACTTAGATATTCAACAGTACTTAGATATTCAACAGTGCTTAGATATTAAACACTACTTAGATATTAAACAGTACTTAGATATTAAACAGTACTTAGATATTAAACAGTACTTAGATATTAAACTCTCTCTTAGATATTAAACAGTACTTAGATATTAAACTCTCTCTTAGATATTAAACAGTACTTAGATATTAAACTCTCTCTTAGATATTAAATAGTACTTAGATATTAAACAGTACTTAGATATTAAACAGTACATAGATATTAAACTCTCTCTCATGAATATAATTTTGAGAGCTGATTTCAACAGTAAACTCTCTGTTACCATTTGACCGGCGACCAAATGACTGTCGACCAAACGTCCGAGCACCCATACAAGGGTGCTGGAGCCCAGCAAACTATGGGCACCAGGCGGAGACACGCCAAATTGGTTTTCAGCCAATCACAATCACATTTTTAATCCCATTTTACAGTGAGATCAATTTTGGATAAAATATGAGCTATGTTATTACCCATATTGTTCAGCAAACAAGTGTGCATTAAAGGACAACCTTCCTGCTGGAGATTTACTAAGCAAACACCAATCTCAGGGCAAAAAAAAGGAACCTGGCAACAAATGACAACAATTCAAGTGCAGCTGTTGTGATGAGAACTGCTTGGCTAGCACTTTCTCACCCACATAACCCGCCCCCTTCTCACATATGTTCGGGTGCAAACAGTAGAAGAGTCTGAAAATGGGACAATTCTGCCGACAATAATAGCAAAGGTGGAGTTTAGGATTAGGACAAGAGCCTAATGGTTTTTACTGCTTTCCTATTAGGCAGGAAAGTAAATATGCAATGACTTATTGATCAAATTGATAATTACATTTGTTACAAATGTGATTATGGATTATTTTAGGCAATTCTTTGCAAGAGTACTCAATGTTCCTTCTTATCTGCCATTCATCAAAATGTAAAGATACTAAATTACCTGTTTTAGTAAAATTTGAAGTAGATTAAATGACCTTTTGACCCCATCTAGTTGCAAAATAAATTACATTGGTTATAATGTGTAAAATGGATGATAACTGTTCCAAATAATGGACTTAACGCTTAAGATTGTGTTAATCGTGGCCTTGCATGTTGAAAATAAACAACAGCGTGATACCGAGTGAAGGATTAAGTGACATTTTAAAGATAATTAAAGCCTGAAGTTTAGAAAATCAAATGTAACACTCATTAATGATCCGCGGAGATCCTGTTAAGCTGCTGTGAAATGCTTGGTTGCTAATAGACGCGCTATAAAGGTTTTAATATGTGTTCGTGGCTACGGCGAAATAAACGTCAATAAAGCGCTGGAGAGGCAACAGTCGTAAACGATATCGACGCGTCACGCTGACCCGGATAAAATCCCTCGCCAGTCATTGACGGGTGCATGGAAAGGGCTTTTTTGCGGGGGATTTAATCCCAATGAAGAGGGGGGAAAAACTCTGCTTTAACCATTTTATCAGTCCGCTATTATGCGATGCTTCAGCCTAAACAACGTTCATGTTTTTAACCCAAACATGAGTCTGTTTATACGGGAGTACAAAAACCAGTTTGCATTACGTCATGTTTGGTAGAAAACGTCTATGTATTGAGGACAAACCATAAAAAAATATCAAAACGAGTGTTTGAATGGATTGAGGAATCCGCCATGTTGCTTTAAAAACACATAAATATCTGTTTTGGTGGTTATTTAATCGTTTAAAAATTTTGTTGACCAAATAGTGTTGCTTTTGGATAATTTTGTCAATATTTACTATAGTTTTTGCATTAAAAAAGACAAGAAAATTTGAATAGATTAAATACTGACCATGAAGAAAGCCATAAACAATTCATATTTTCAAATATTATTCCCTGAGAGTCATACTCAGAATTAAAACGTAAAAATACATGAAAATGTGGGCATTTATTATTAATTTCATTACTTCGAAAGTAAAAAAATGTCTGAATTCTTTTGAAAACATTATTTCAAATTTGCTAATCAATGAGTATCAATGGGTATGCATGTAGAAGAGTCTAATGAAGAAAATTATGACAAAAATTATGATTTAAAAAGACAGAGAGCATCAAAAGAGCCACATATGGCTCCCGAGCCATATATTCCCTACCCTTGCATTATACTTTCACCCTATGGAGAATGCAGAAGAGTCTAATGAAGAAAATTATGATTTAAAAAGACAGAGAGCCAAATACATCCATCAAAAGAGCCACAAATGGCTCCCGAGCCACATGTTCCCTACCCCTGCATTATACTTTCACCCTATGAAACGTGTCTTGATGTGTAACAATGCCTTTCAATTCTGTATTTAAACTTTCATTGTCCAAAAGGTGAGAAAGGTCAACAGGCGACAAAGCAAGGTTAAGTGAGTACCGACACACCTGGAGACGTTGTCACCGAACCTCTTGATGAGCGTTATTCACCTCCCGTTTCCCACACTTCCCCTTCACCGACAATACAATAATCCCCCCGCCCGGCATGCCCGTTTCTAGTAGGCCGGCTTTATTTTCCTGTCGGCATCTGCTTCCAGCCAGCAAGAGTTAATTCAGTGCTGAAGGAAACGGGACAGCTGCGTCGTTTACTACAGCCAGGAAAGGGGCTAAACAGGGATTTTTTAAGAGGTTCATGTTTCACATCAATACATGGGCTTCTTTCTTTTTGTTTTTTTGTTTTAAACACTATACATGAGGTCTTTTTTTTTGTAGGCATGTCCTGATGCTGATTTTTCATGGACTGAGCCAAAGTTGGCTCGATGTACATATTTTTAGACCCGTAAAAGTGTTGTATAACCAGTAAATAATCTATTTTTTATTATTATTTAAGTGAACTATACTGCTACCTCCTCAGGAAATGTTCTTTTTACAAATATTACATCATCATTTACTATGATGAGATTTAGATATAGACAGAACATATTTGTCTATTGGTTTGATTGACAGCAGCTCAAATGTACGACAAAACTGAAAACAAATGAGTGAAAAAAAGTGCATTTAAGTGGAACGTACTTCAGACATGATCTAAAGTGGAAAATATTTACATACTTCAGACAAGATCTCTTTTATCATACTATCTAAAAATGTGGTTACTATGACAGCTACCATAACAATTTCATACCAGTATTTAATTCCATTTCTGTTGAATAATAATGTTATGAAGTACAAAGACCTATTTACAATATTATTTTTTTCAGAAATATAACTGTGTATATATATAGATCTAGGTATAGATATAGAAAAAAAATAAAACAATTTAAAAAAATGTAATATGTATATGAATATCAATTTGTCGATCAATTGTCGCTTTAAAAAATAAAAAAAAAACTATTTAAAAAACATTACCAGATTGGACATATTTTATTTCCCCATAAAGGCATATTTATGTTATTTACAATTTCTTTTAAAAAGAAAAACCGGTCGCCTGGGCAACAAGAAACTACTGCAATGTCCTGCAAACACTTTTATTTTAGATTCTACCACCTGTCAATCAAGTGAATGCTGAATAGAGTGAACACAAACCTCTTAAGAAAAACCATCAATCCGACTTTTATAGCTACACGATTGGAAACTGATGTAACACAAAACAAGGGGGGGGCCTAGGGGTGAAGATGGCGAGCCTAATAAAGCATGTCAGCTCCATTTTTCCAGGGATAAAAATCCTAAATCTCCCCCAATTTTAGCGCACGGATCAAGGGAAACTTTTCTGTCCTCGCTTTATTTGTGTCGGGGAAGTCAGTTGTTTTTTTCGCAGTAAGCCGAGATACTATAAGTCACTCTGGCTCGTGTGGAAAGCCTACTCGTGCGCACAATGAGGTCAGCACGTGACCCGGCGCACCCCCGCCCGCCACATGGTTGCGCCCGCGGTGGTAGGGACCATCTGACTATATCTTCAACGCGATGCCATCACATTCGAATCAGCACGTTTGGGCGCGTGGCTAAAAATAACTGCACATCATAACGCAACTTAGTGATGCGCCTAAGTCGACCTGAAAGAAACATGCCATGGCTGACTGTGTACCGTCGAATAGGCATCACAGGGGAGAAAAAAAACTAAATATGAGAGCACCTTTTACTCTAACATTAAAAATCGGGCATACTTGGTGCCATTCGGGCGTCGGACGTCCCAATCCGTTTGAACAAGGATGCTCCAATAGACTACTTACTTATGATTGAATTAACTTGCATTGGCATGTTCTCCAATGTAAATTACCATCATTTCCGGACTACTAAATCTCACTTTTTTCATAGTTTGGCTGGGACTGAAATGTACAGTCAAGTGCTATTATTTTTTTCCACTCTGAATCCCAACAGTGTGTTATTTTTTTGGTGCTCGGACATTTGGTCGCTGGTCTTTTGGTCCCTTTTGGTCGCCGGTCAAATGGTGACAAAGAGTTTACTGTTGAAGCCAGCTCTCAAAATTATCTTCATGAGAGAGTTTATTATCTAAGAGAGACAGTTTAATATCTAAATACTGTTTAATATCTAAGTACATTTGACCGGCGACCAAAAGACCGGCGACCAAAAGACCAGGGACCAAAAGACCAGCGACCAAATGTCCAGTCACGATTTTTTTAGACTACAGTTATCCCCAAAACTATATGAAATACTTATATGCTCAATTACCAGGTCCCTAGTTTGTGTTTTATCCCTACTTTACAATTACTTTAAGATATGGTTTTGTTTTATTATTGTTATGACTTCAATTGCTGTATTTATTTTATTTTATCCTCAATATATGACAACCTAATCAACCAATTTAAAAAAAACAACAACTCATTTTAACAAAGTAATCTAATCCATTTTAAATCGAAGGACAAGCTTTCCAAGAATGTTTTCTGACCTCGAACATAGTTGTCATTTCCTGCAACGCAATACAAGTACGGAAAGGCAGTTTAGCATATTATAGCACAGAATTCTCACCTTGGGGTAAAAAGTATGCAAAGCTGTCATTTACATACAGTACAACATTACAATTTTAATCCGGAGCACCCCTAGAGGTAAGGACTTTGTAATCCTTTTTAATCGCAGATCTAGTGGTGAGAAAGAGAAGGTTATTCATGTTAAAATGACCTTCTGGTGCACCATGAGAAATATTTCCACTCAATAGCTGCAATGACTTTACGATTTGGGGCAGCCATTGCCAAATATGAACACCCTGACACCAATTGCCGCCAATTCCAAAACTTTGTAAAACTGTCATTTCCTTCACACTTTGAATTTAGTGCCCGCCTCCAGGTAATCCCCGGCATGTCATCGTACATTTCCTCCCACTTCATTGGCGCTTTCTCGCACACCTTGTTGGGATTTATTTTTTATTTTTTTGCCTGCTTTGGCATCTGATTTACGAGCCATGGGCCGAGACCTCGTTGATTCATAGGAGGCCGCCCACTCCTGACAACCTGCCGTAAATATGAATCGTAAATCTAAGGTCGACGACACGGCGGGGGAATAATCTGACATTACCGACTTGGAATATTAAACGAACACATTTGAATAATCCGTACTGGATGTACTTTTACGTAAAACTGGATTTATAGCATTTTAACAGTAGCTCATTGCAAGTCAACATCCTTTAGTTTCTTGCTTCATCTAGGGCAGGGGTAGGGAACCTATGGCTCGGGAGACACATGTGGCTCTTTTGATGAGTGCAACTGGCTTTTTGCTAATTTGTGAGCTAAAATATGGAAACCACTAGTGACAGAACTGAGATATTAGATCTAGAACTGCTTCAATCATCATTTTTTTTCTCAGTAGACTCTTCTGGAATGCATCCTCTCATTGATTGGCAACAGCATGAGAATATTTAGTAAAAATGTTCATTTTTTCCACTTAAAAGTGGTGAAATTACAATTTTTTTTGAAAAGACACTCATTTACTTGTATGTATTTTGACTTTTAAATTCATAGTATGGCTCACAAGGAATAACATTGGAAAATATGAATTGTTTTTGGCTCTCTTCGTCAAAAAGATTCCCGACCCCTGCTCTACGGAGACGAGGCGAGGTAATGGCCAATCAACTGGGATTACAACAAAATTACGGTAATGCTAATGGTAATCCATTTGTTGTTTATAACTGGCATCTACAACAGACAAACAAACTAGTGTTCATATGGGCCGGATTACGAATGCTTTTGAGTTTTTTGAGAAAACCACACATCCACATTAGTGAATTCCACATTTGAGCTCTAATGACAAACATTTGCTTCACGTGTATGTCTGCTACTGGACAAAATGTGACATCCACATATATATATGCCAGGTCTTTGAGTTCATATTCCCTGGGATCGTAATTGGGCTTCATTTCAGGCAAAAATACCTGGCCCGAACCCCATTTTAAGCGACGAGCCAAAAAACGGGGTGTTGCAAAAGAGGCCCAAGGCCACGATCTGATCCAAAGCCAATAAAATCAACCAGCCGTCCGTCTAGTAAAGCATAGACAAGGTAAGCAGGCAGTCGTCCTTTGTCCCGACAAATTAAAAGCTGAAGGAGGGCTAATTAACACGAGCTCAGTCCCAAACCGCAATCAGCACTTTGGCAACGTGTGGAGCGTACACCGCACTCTCAAAAATCCTTGTCTGCTTTGTTTTTTTCATTCCAAATCATTTTGTGTTCTGTGCTTCGTCTACAAGAAAATGAAGGACAAACTATGCGTAGCTACAAAAACCCATGAAGGCCATCTTGAGGAGATTAAAGTGTCTGAATCTCACTACGACAACAGGTCATATCATATCGTCTGCAAGGGAATTCACCCCAAGGACTTTGTGACTTTCACTTTATGCCCCAAATTAAACTCTTCGGGCCTATATGAGATCTAGATGACATGAATATAGCCCACGAACTAAACAGTTTTAGACCCCTGGTGTAAACAGAAGCATCTTTGTGACACAGACAAGACAAAAACGCTGTTGGATTGCTAATGAGTCTTTGACCTATGAATGTCGCCTCTGAAAATGACAGTTACCGATACTGACCTTTAAAAGAGACGGAAAAACATTAAAGATTTGCTGCAAAAACTCACGGGCGGAGTCCTGGCCAAAGTCTGTAAAAGCCATTAACTTCAACAACAAAAAAGACACGCTTTGCTTGTTAGAGAAAATTATGGCAGGGGTGTCTCTAGGGGGGGGAAACAGGGGGACACCTGCCCGGAACTACGGTATCGGCGCCATTCATCGGAAACTTTTTTGGAGCGTAAAAATACGGGATGATTGACGATGTCACGTTGGAAATGGAAGACATTTTTTCGGGGGGAAAGGATATTTTAAAATATTTGATCAGTATTTCATTTTTGGAATATATGAGGATATATTCACCACCAGGTGTGTGTTCCACAACCCCCCCATTCTATCCCCTGACCTCCATTTCCCTGTCGGTCACTCGACGACAAATCCGAAAAGCCTCCCGCCATTTCCATGGCGACCGGCCCTCGGCGCGAGCAGATGGTCCGACTGTGCCGCTCGGCAATTAAACAGCTAGCGAAGAGCGCCGAGAAGAAAAGTGGGTCAGGATAGGGAGGAGGGGTTGGAGTTAGTGACGCCTCAGCCCGTCACCCGTTAAAGTAAACAGTCACCCAAAATACAAGAACTTAACTCATTCAAAGCAATTGAGAGGGCAAAAGTGGCCTAATTCATTTGGACTGGGAGGGCTCCCAGCCAATGAGTGAGTAACTAAATAAAGACATGTCATGCATTTAATCATACATGCATATATTGTTTATATTGCATTTTGTTGACCACTGCTATTCCCAATTGTTTTGAATGCTTACTCACCAATGGAATTTACAGCATGCCTTTAGATGGCCATTTAAATAAAAGTTATGAATCAACTTTTTTGAGCATAAACAACTTAAAGTCCTGTTACTAAAAACAGGGTTTTAAATGATATTTAATTTTATAAGCTATTAGTTGCTGTGTGGTTGGTTACCTGATCAAGATTTTTTAAATTAGAGAAAAATGCATTATTTTTCTCATGTTTCTTACATTTTTTTTGGAATAATAGGGTCAATTTCAAGGCTAAATCCAATGCAACCCCAACAAAACATCCAGCAGGAAAATAATGGAGAAATTCAGGCAGGATTAGGCAAGCAAATCCCACCATCCAATCGATAGAATTAACCCTTGGAAATCCTGCATTTAGTTAAATAGATTGAATAGACCGCAACTAGATTTCTTGGTTTGTCATTGGTAAAAAATATGGGTCACCATCAGTAACCAGGGACTAATTTAGCCACTAAAATGGCTTGACTTAGGCCTTATTTCTGGATACAAAAATTAAAAATACGTATCCGCATTGGGCCTTTTAATTTCATTAGACTCATTCAAAATATTAAAGTCATTCAAGCAAGTGACGACACCGTGAATTAAATTAATTTTCACTTTTCACTGACATTAAGTCGCAATTATGCAAAAAAGAATTTGCAAAAGATAGCGCTGAGTGGGTTTTGTGAAATACAGATGGAAAAAATAATGAGCTTTAATTGGTACAAGCACAGCCTCGACCTGTCCAAAGTGGAGACACAGCCAAGATCGCAGGAGCGAATCATGCTTGGATATCAGCCATGCTTGGGAACAGCAGGTCCAATCCCCTGCAGGATCTACATGAGGGACTTCATCTCCAGTCTTTCCTTTTCACATGCAAACGTGTTCCCTTATTTTCATGTCTAAGGCATGTATTGTTTTAATTGCTCCAATTTAAGAAGGTATAAACAGATCTAATCCTCAGTTGAGAGTTTCACGATTCAAAAGTCAAGACAGGAGTTGGAAATACTAGTCGGAACTTGCACCATTGCAAAAATAAGAATGCCTGGGGCTGCTTTGTCTCTAAGGGGCCTGGATGTCACGAATATTGTTGTTTAACAGAAAATACGGCATGTGAATGTCCTTTAGTTGTCTATTTGTTCAGTTTTAAATGGATTTTAGTGCCTATTTGTTTTAATTTTGACATATTTTACCTGACTTAGTGTGCCATAAAGCTAAAATAAAATAAAATAATTCTAAATGATCATGGTTAGACTATTTTTGAGAGACGGTTCAAAGGTGATAAAATATAGTCCCTTAAGTATGGCATGTGTGATTACTAAACATTATCATATAATCAAGTCCTTGTTTTATTTACCAATCAGGTTGTAAATCAGTCTTTGAATTACAACATTATATTGAATATACATGATATTGCGCATCATCTACACATAAAAACAGCCACATCTCAACCCCCTTTGTGACTATATTTCTCAGACACTTGTAGCCGCATAATTTACCGTCACGTAAACGCAGAAAGGCGCATGTTTGACCCACGGGTGTCGCCGCCCTCGATGTGACATTTGGCATCATCGACTCCCCTCCACTGACAGTCACGGCGGAATACAAAATGGCTCCCCCCACGTTATCTGGGCTTGCGTTTCTTTCTTTTTTTTTTAAAGACTGCGAGCATTCCCACATGGAAAACACTGACATAGTTATTCAGCTAGAATCGGCAAACAGTCGAGAGTAGATGGCGAGTACAGGAGAAATTGATTTTGAAATATGACCAAAGAATAACACTCAAAAATGTCCTCAGGTAAGAATATGAGCGTGTATGGTTATTTGTGTCCTTGTGCCTTGCGATTATCTGGCAACCAATTCGGGATGTGCCCCGCCTACTGCCTGTTTTTTTCTGGGATAGGACCCAGCACCCCTGCAAACTCTATTAAGCTAAGTGGGTTGGAAAATAAATGGATATGAGAAAAGATGCTATGCACAATATTTGACTAGACGTATATACACAAGAAAAAATATGCGGAAAATAAAACAAGCAATTTGTGTATACTCGAGCTAGCAGTCTAAAAAGATACATCACGTCAAGACACTTTAATGAGCTTAACCCCAAGAAGAAAGTCAACCTATGTCTTTGCCTGCTGTGCATACAACACGTGGTGAAATCCTCATTAAAACTAAGTAAAATAATAAAGCTGTATGCCAGCGATGGTAAATGGTAAAATAGGCAAGCTTGTCGCGTTAATAATACATTAGTGATGTTGTCTAATGGAAAGAAACAACTCCAGAGATGACATGTCTGTTTAAAGAAACAAATCAACCTGATGCCCGGCTCAGGTTTGCTATTTGTTGACTCCATTAATTTATTGCATTTGCGGTTGCTTTTTCACTCTAGTTGTCAATAGTTTTGCATACAAATCAAAATTACGAACTACTGAAATATGAGAATATTTACTATTTGAAACACAAAAAATTGGAGCATATTTAAGGGTGTATTCACAATCGGAAAATCCATAATATAGCTTTTTTTGGTCCGGACTAAATGTATTTTGCCTTTTTCAGTTTTTGGTTTTTACTATTTTAGGTGCAATTTTTCCATTGCAAAATAAAAACGAATAAACATCTGCAAATATGTTAAATTTTTGGACAAAAAGCTCTCGAGTTAAAATATGGAAGTAAACATGCACTAAGCCGTGATGCTAACCAAGTAACATTTCCCATAATGCCTCCTATGTGGTTTAAGAACTGGTTTACACCAGATATGGTCTCCTTCCCACATATAAAGTGAAAGTCACTAGAGTTCGTTGATTTTGTATTCCCCAAAAGGTGCGCCTCACCAAATTTTTAGGCTAAGTCTGGACCAAATAGTGCAGTTAAAAACGCGCCCTAAACAAACAAAGAGGATTGCGATGCATTCTGGCTTGCCATTGAGACACCAGAAAGAACATTGCTGTTGGCTACACGGGGAAATTGAATATGAAGAGTGCAATTATTCCCCTAGAAGAGGCGGGACAGACGGCAGCATGCGGAGAACGACGCTGACCTGCTATCCGTCATATTTTTGCCTGTCTATCAACGTGGGATGAGGCCGCTAAGCAGCTTTGCCAAAGCACAGACCTGTGACTGAGATGGAGGCGTGTGTGTAGATATTTTTGTCATTTACTTGACTCCGACCAGGACATCAACAGTACTACTGTTTGACAAAAAAAAAGGCAAATGTGATTGGAACGGAATTGCATTTTTCTCTTAGAACGAATATTATTTTTATGAGTTTTAGCATTGGATAATTGTGTAGATTTTTTGGTTTATGTTCCGTAAATTGGCAAAAAAAACCCTGTTTTGACCAATTTTATTCATTTATTTTCTGGATCGCTTATCCTTACACGAGTCCCCAAGGGTTTTTGACCAATTTAATCAAAAATTGTCCTTGAAAAAGGAACTTTTAATCCATTTAATGCACTAATAATGAAGCATCATGGATACCGAGGTCCCTATTGACCTATGGTAGGCTAGCTGATATTTCCTAACTGGAATATTAAGTACTGCTGTTCTAGTATTGGAATCGGTGCAACACTATTAGTTGCAAAAATATTTAAGACAAATTAAAGAAAAGCATGTACAAAAAAAAATCTAATGGAGCTTTGAATTTTTGAGTCATTTCATTGGATTGCTGAACTAGCCAATAATCGGTAATTACCACCATTAAAGTAAAACTGAATCTTACATCCATTTTATTCCTCCAATTGGCAAATCAAAACTGTCTTCACACCACCGCCATTATTTCCTAACGACCCCCTTGCGAGGGAACGGCAAACCGGCGTTTCCGACGTGAAAACCTTCACCGCCCGCGCCAAAACCGCTCCCGTTTACACACCCGTGGTTACTTTGAAGCATCATCGTCATTTCCCGGTGAGAGAACGTGGCGGTATGTTAAATGAAGCGACGGCATTATTCATTAAAAAAGGAAACATTTCATGCAACAAAGCCGTCTTTGTATCGCGAGCAAACCGAGCTTCGACTCGGCAGGAAGAGCGAGATAGGAGACGTTTTTGTCGGTGGGGGGGAAAGACGCGGATTGCGGGTTTTGGAAAAAAAGCGCGAAAAAAGATGTGAAAGTCTGGCAGCGCAATTTGATGAAAGAGCCACACGCATGCACGCATTGGGAAGATGGAAATTTCATCAGCGCTCATATTTTGGAAGGCGAAGTTCACGCTATGCTTTAGGAGTTGAAGACTTTCATCAAAGGTTGCAATATTGACAGATTGGGTCTCAGAAGTGATAATTTGAGTCACGAGTTGCATGTGGCGACCCTTCTTGAAGTCTGCAATGGACTTCCAAGTACACTTCCTCAAAAATAATGGTCCATTTGAGCAAAAATATAGACTGGATACTTGTTAAGAATAGTATAGAAAAGTTCAGAATAGTAATCGTTACCTGTTGAACATAGTGTCAGTCAAATCAGGTGTACTTCATAGTAAATATCCTAAATTTAGACTTCTCAATTCTACAAAAAAACATGGCTAAGGAAAAACTAATCATTCATCATCTGAAAATACCAAAACCAGGATTTTTAATGAAATGGGGGCCAACAATGCGAGTTAAAGATTCCCTTTTGGTTCCAATGTTCAACTCTTCATTAAAATCATGTCATTTGTTACTTAGTCAAAGCAGTCTTGAGCAAAATATTTTGATCCAAACAACAGACAAGGCTATTTTTGGGTTGGTCCATTTTCCTCTTTCTGCTTAATCCAAAAGGCTCGCCAAATGGTCGAATGGAAAAAAAAAAATTGAGGTTTCTATTGCCAGTGTTGGAGTAACTTCCTACACAACAGATATTAATCATTTTCCGATAAAACGATTAAATTTCTATGAGGGGAAAAAAGCCCACAATAAAAATCTGGCCACAAGTGAATGAGGGAGCCTATTTTCTACTACGTCACTACCGGTGGGTCACGTTAAAATCCTGGCCAACTGTGTATTAAATAGAGTCATAACTTGCCAATTGGCGGAATGACTGATGTGCATTTCACCACACTTGGATCTGCCAAATATCTATGAAAGATTTATAGTGTAGGAATAATAATACAAAAATTAAATGGTTGGAAAAAAAGACAAGAGACGTTTTAAAAGGCCGGTCTTTTGGTCGCCGGTCAAATGTTGACAGAGTTTACTGTTGAAACCAGCTCTCAAAATTATATTCATGAGGGAGAGTTTAGTATCTAAGAGAGAGAGTTTAATATATGCGTACTGTTTAATATCTAAGTACTGTTTAATATCTAAGTACTGTTTTATATCCAATTACTGTTTAATATCTAAGTACTAGTTAATGTCTAAGAGAGAACGTTTAATATCTAAGTACTGTTGAATACCTAAGTACTGTTTAATATCTAAGTACTGTTGAATACCTAAGTACTGTTTAATATCTAAGTACTGTTTAATGTCTAAGAGAGAAAGTTTAATATCTAAGTACTGTTTAATACCTAAGTACTCTTTAATATCTAAGTACTGTTCAATATCTAAGTACTGTTCAATATCTAAGTACTGTTCAATATCTAAGCACTGTTTAATATCTAAGTACTGTTTAATATCTAAGTACTGTTTAATATCCAAGTACATTCGACCGGCCACCAAAAGACCGGCGACCAAAAGACCAGCGACCAAATGTCCGGTAACGGAATAAGGACGGTTAAAAGCGAATCATATTTGAGTGCTTATCCTAACGTGGGCTCAGTTGCGACTTGTTGGAGTGGTGGGCAGACTGGCGGCACACTCCTCAAATCTACTTTATTTTAAAAACACCCAGCCTTGGAAGGGGTGGCGAATTATCCTCTTCCAATCCCCGATGAGCTTGCGACTTAACTCGCATCTTTCTCCAGCTGAGCGCGTGAAAACATGGCTAACAAAGGCCGCGCTCCTTTGTCCGTGCCCTACGAAGAAAGATGGCGTAAAAGGAACAAATATCATTTGCTTGGTGGCATGACTGTAGGCGGCGAAAGGTTGTCACTATGGTAACAGCCCAAGAGGCTCAAAGCAATCCTAGCAGCTATTTGCTAGCCAATTAGTGTCATGGGGAAAAAAAACTATGCAGGCTTTCTGAGATCCTTCAACATTTGGGTTGAGAGAAGATTACGATCAATTTAGAAGGCTAGATAAGTTTATCAAGAGAGGCCGGAACGCAACCATAACGACAAAGAAGCGAAGAAACGGCGCTGGGGATGGAGCGAGAGTAGTTGGGCGGGATTTCAACCGTTTAATCCTTTCGACAAGAATCTGTCGTTCAGAAAGAGGCAGAAATGTTGAAGACAGATTAAATAAATGCCGAATCAGAAAAGCTCGGGGCGAGATTTGATCCCCTTCATTGATTTCCTCTTTTGCCTGGCGTTACTGATTCTGACATTCCAGTTGAAACCAAGCGGAATGTCAAGGATTTAAAGTATAATTATATATTTCCGAGCTGTCGTTTTATTTGCCATTGACAAGATAAGATGTCCAATCAATTTGATGTGTTGGAATGGGGACTGTTAATGGTAAAAATGTATTACAGTTTCAATAGCAAGAGTTTTTATGAACTAATTCAATGAGTGGATAGGAAAATATGACAAATATTGGGTTATCTTTGGGTTATCTTTTCATAGTTTGTCTTCATTTTAGCAAAGTTTTTGCTGTTGTTTAAGTACTTGTTAAAAATCAATAGGTTTTTTCTTGAACTTAAGTTCCAAAATGCTAAAATTAGTTTAAAAAAAATGTTTTTGTAGCACCAATCTTTTGTTAGGCCAATTCAATAGCCGAAATTTGTCTTTTGGTGAAATATGACAATGATTGTTTGTTTCCTTTTTTTTAAGGAAAGTGAAACAATAATACTATCATTTTATTTGATAGGCGTGAGCACATAGTTTGCCTTTGTAGGAAAATTGATTTTTTTTCTTTCTTTCTAGGACATTTTAACAAGTTATTTTTTGATGTAATACAAAAGTGATCTTTGGTGTTCCATTCAGGAAAACTTTTACGCCAATATTGCGTCAACTCTGGAGAAAAATACAACTCGATTGCCATTTTTTTAAGCAAAGTACAGCATCAATATCTCATCTTTTATAAAAGGCAGCCACATCAATAGTTTTACAGTTAGAATTATTATTATTACTACAAAGCTATAAACCCCCCTTGGCTTGGTATCCTCTGATCCGCACATTTTTGTTCATAAAGTAGATTTGCAACACCGCTGTGAGATGGCGACGCTTTTCAAACCTTACCTAATACGTTCCTCCGACTATGGACACGCAACGCAAGCTATGCAAATATTTCAAGTGAAATAAAAAGTGCTTTTTGAGAGGCTGGAAATTACCGCGGGGCAAGACAAAACGGAATCTAAACTTTCCATTTCACGCACAGCGTTCCGGGAGAGCTTTGACAGGCGCGCTACCGCCTCAAAAAGAAGTCGGGAGCGAGCGATTCGGGCGCTCCCATTGGTTCCCGCGCCACGCTTAATCTCCTGTCAACTCGCCTTCAAGACACTCTCCCAGGAAGTCTCCTGCCCATCCATCACTGGAGGAGATGCCCCCCCAGAGGAGGTTTGAATCACAGCAATTAGTATTCACACGCCAACCATCAAGACTTACAATCCCTGTGCGGCGTGGCGCCCGTTGATCGACGGCGTCATCGGCGCGAGGTACAAATTGCCACCGTGAAGCAAATTACGGCGAGAACGAAGACGGCTGCGTACCTCCTCCAAGTATAAAGCCACGGCAATTTGGCTGAGCGTCAAATTGTAAAGTCAATGGAAGTGAATAAGTGTATAGCCAATGAGTAAAAAAAAATATATAATGTCATCTTCCTCTGCCCAGGATGCATCGTACCAGTAATTAGCCTAATGGTAAAAGTACACTGGGCAAGGTGTCAGTCAATAATGTTCATTTTCTGCCAGACTTCCCAACTGAAATGGTATGGACATCTATTGTCGTCAGTGGGAGTGATTTCGGAATATCAGGGAAGAAAATAAATACAGATAATAGCTTGAAATTGCTACTAAAAGCGTTGAAGACCCAGACATGACGATGTAAATGACCAATTTAACGCCAATTTTCAAAAGTTATATCCCAAGATTACACACCAGGATGAGCTAACTGACATTTTGCAGCTGAAATATTGTCCAAACTATAAATGAAATCATTCATTTGACAAAAAAACCCAACCAAAACCCTACCTGACCTTAAACATTGATATATTGTGATTTTTGTGACATCTCTAATATAAAGATACAACAATACAACCATTCATCATTGTAAAAGTTGCAAAGAAGTCAAACTTGAGTAAAATATAAGATTCAAAAACCTTCTTAGAGCCACACCTGACTTCCCCATGACTATATTTCATAGAACCAAAACATAGAGGGAAAAAAAGGCAAGAAATCAGCAAACAAGTACATGCCAAGGGAAAAACTGCGTTATTTTTTATGTTAAGTGAGAAGAAGAAAGTGAAAAAGTGGTGAAAAAGAAGCACTAACCCCTCAAAAGGACTCACAAACCCCCAATGCAGCATTCTATGAATTCTACTAACTCTAAAGAGTCCATTCAAAGTCAAGCTGAAGGTTATTGGTTAATTCAGAGCGCCAAACAAACAAAAAAACAAACCGGCTTACCTCTATTAGGGCCTGTGCTTTGGGATGCATCATTTCCTGGGAAATTGAGGACAAATTTAGCAAAATATCACCATTTCTCATTGAATTGTTGAAATTCCAGACTCAGAACGGGTCTACTTATAAATTGAGGTCCTACTTTACAGTCCTATTCTGCAACCCTACCAAATCCCAACCATTCAAACGAATAATCCCATAACGAATTGAAAACATTTGTCATTTATCCATTGTTTTTGGGCGGGTAGAGTTCCAGACTCCAAACAGGTTATAAGATAAGCAGTTTATGTTTAATCCTTATTACTTAAACAAACATGGCTTTGCCTCCAACAGGCGTAAACAACAAAAAACGTAAATTCACTTGAAATGAAAGATATTTTTTTAGCTAAATTGACGGTAACAGACCTCCAAACGATGATTTATTCATTGCTCGCCACAACACGAACTGGACGTCTATCACCGCCAATGACAGCTTATAAGATAAAACCGTTTCCGGCTTTAAAAATGCAATTAATTTGAAGCTACAACCCAGGAGAGAGAAAAAAAAATATCACAGCACAGCGTCCACTTCCATATGCAAGTACTTCAATCGATATAATATATGCATCCATGTTTGATGTTTGTTCACGTTATCTCGCTATTTCATGCATAGCTTAACATACGTAATATAAAATGCAAGGACAAGCCTGTGATGTTTGTATCAAAAGTTTGGGAAACCACTTGGTATGTTTGAAAGGCGTATATAACACACAAAATAATCATACTTTAACACCAAAATCACACTTTTTTTTGGATAAAACATGTTCTTATCCGCTTGGAAGGCATATTTCACATCACGCTAATGCAATCCTGGCATGAATCTAACGTCATTGAGCCATGAATCCCGCCAAGGACGGCCATGGTGCGATTCACACTCGCCTGGAGTCTCGGTGAATAACTCACGGTTTGCCGCTAAATAAGAGAGACATCAACGGACTAACTCTACCGACCGCCACCTGGCGGAAGATGCAAATTGAATCCAAAATTTGGAACGGTGGCCGGCCAAGGACAGCAGGAGCTCGTATTACCCACTCGCGCCGATCGTCTCTTTGGCAAGGGCTCGCCGTTTCAAATCTGGCGCGAGCCATCGTTCGGCCCGCAGGCGTCCCGGAACACGAGTCGATCTCGGGATTGTTCCCACTTGTTTGTGATTAGACAATGGAGGCGGAGTTTGGAGCAGGTTGTATATCAATTAGGACTTAAAAGGCGGGAGGGCTTTTACTGCGATGGCCTTTGACCCCCAAGGGCCGGCAGAGCAAATTCTTGTTGCTGCGTGTCTAACGGGGAGAATTTAGAAACCAGCTTCTTTCTATTAACAGACACTCATTCACAGTTTGAAAAAAAACAGTAATGGGTGTCCTTTGTATACTTGTTTGTTCAAAATTTGCCATTTTAGGACAGTGTTGGAATGCAAAAGTTATTCCGGAATAGTTTTCTTCTATAGTTCTGCGAATTTTTTGACTATTTTTCAGCATTGTAAGCCTTCCATGTAGATAAATATATATAATGTATTATTTGTACATGTATATTTTTTTAATGTACCACTAAGGGGCGGGGCTCGGTGACCAAGTGGTTAACACATTGCCCTCACAGTTCTGAGGTCGAAGGTTCAATCCCAGGTGGGTCCTCACTGTGTGGAGTTTACATATTGTCCCTGGGCTTGTGTGGGGTTTTTCCAGGTAGTCCAGATCCCTCCCACATCGCCCCAAAAAATGCATGCTTAGCTAATTGTATGCTAAATTCTCCATAGGTATGAGAGTGAGCATGAATGGTTGTCCGTCTCCTTGTACCCTACGATTGGCTGGCCACCCATAGTTGGTTGGAATAGGCCCCATGACTCCCCACGACCCTTGTGAGGCTAAGTAGTTCAGAAAATGAATGAAAATAAGGATTGGAATGCCATTGACAGTCCAGTTTGACAGCGATTGAACATCTGTGTTATCAATAGCCATTAATGAATGAACACTATATAAATACACTTCAAAAACCCTGAAAATACTGAAATTGGGTTCAAATTCCAATCACATGATCAGATCTGGCACAACCCCAGTGACTGTGACACGGTAGCTGTTCCGATTTTCAGTCATTCGTCTTCCAACGCTCTACCCCAATATTTTCCCTTGGCTTTCCCCAAGACGCCTCAAGTAGAATTTGGGAGACATTTTCCACACACTCCCTTGATTGAACAGCTTCAAACACTTTTCCCCCCTCGTCGATCCGCACGCTCACACACACAAGGGAATGGCGCTAATCCTGATCTTCTCCACAAGCAAAGGGATCATCTCGCTGTAAATCACACAGAGCTCTTTGTGATCAAAGTAACCCATCGCTGTTCGAACACACCCGTCGGCAAGGTCAACATCTCCCTTGTTTTTCACCTTGGGTGGAATACCGATTGTTTATTTTCAAGGCACTTTTTCCTATCAGATTATTTAAGAATATCGACTTTAACTCTTTCGGTACCATTGACGTCAATACCAGATTTCTAGTACATGTCCAATCCATTTTAAATTGAAGGGCGGCAGCGAATGAATGTCCATTCACTCCCTGCCACCCTCCAACTACAAAAGGATTGGGCGTCTATCTACATCAATGCAAGCCAGGATGAAAAATTGCCAAGCATCCCCACACATTCAAACAAGCATGGAATATAAAACCCCAACATGGTCAAATCCCAAAAGCGTAACAAAGGATTTGGACGAGAGAGGATAAAGAAAAGGGGGTTATGGGTGTTCATTTCATTAAATAAATTCATCCAATTACAATTGGAGAGCAAATTCTGCTTAAAAAAAACCCTATTAAAATAGCCAAACTTTGCAGTTCCTCGCTCACAACGCCCCCTGCCGTCCACCTTTATAAAAATGACAGCCAACTAGTAAGTATTCTGCAGCAAACACGCACGTGAATAAATGCGCGTTGCAATATAATTAGAGTGCAAAAATAAAATAAAATAAAAACCTCTTTAGTATAACTGGATCTCATTTTACCTTGTGCGTGCAATGCCAAGAGAAGCACGCAAATCCCCGCACACATCTGCGCCATCGCACCTCAATTCTCCCGAGGGGTCTTCTCTGTTAGAACAGCGTACAAAGAGCGTGCATGCAACTTGCGCAAATCCCGCTTGCAGGGCGCTCAAAGGGGGGAGAGCAGAAAAAACACACACGCTCGCTTGCTTGCAGAGTGGAGGGTCCCCTTGGTCCAAACTGGGCTGCTACCTCCAAAAAAAGCCAAGCCGAAAACTAGCAATCGAGGCGGTGTCCGAGCATCAATTAAAACGGGACTTGTGCGTCAAGCGAGTCGCTGTGGTTCCATCCGAGTCTTGGAGCTCGACGGCCGGCCGGACTGCCTGGCTGGCAGGGGGTTGGGGGGTGGGAGTTGTTTCCCAAGACTTCAACCGTCCGTCCCCCTTCTCCTCGGACCGAGTGCTTCAAGTTTCCCTCCCCGGTAGGAGGAAGTGAAAAGATCCGGAATGATCTCCTGGAGCGAAGGTTGTCAATTCCCAGCAGAGGCAACGGAGCTCCACGCTGAGGCAAGGCGATCGTGCAAACTGGCGGCTTCCCGACCGAGAGTGGCAGGCAGGCAAAAGCGGCCGGGAGAGGGAGAGAGTTAGAGACGGGCGTCCCTCCTCCGGAATCCGAAGGGGGGAGCTCGGGATCGACGTCGAAGAGGAGGGAGGAGTCGGGAAAACTGGATTGACTGGCGGCCAAAACATAGTCGCTCGTGCATCTTTACTTGATTTTGGGCAATGATTTTGACAGTTTTGCCATTTTGTTTGTCATTGTTATTGAAGAAGAGAACTTGCTTGTTTGTTTGATTTGTTTCCCCCTTTACATTTGTGGCTCTTGCGTTTGAAAGCAACATTTTAAATTGTTTTTAATGTATTTATTGGATGTAGTATTTATTGACTGGATGCCATTGACGGCCATGGACGTCCAAAACAGTTTGACTGATTAATCGGTCAAATTGGATTTGATTATTGATCGCCATCAATGATCGTGATACATAGTCACCAATGCCAGCCGTCCAAGTTGAAATTAATTTTGTATATAACTTTTAATGCCAGTGATTGCATTAAAGGCAACAACTAAATAATCCAGGGAAGAGTGGGTTAAAACTGTATTGTTTTGCCAAATATATTTATCATATTACTAAAATTACATTTGCAGAAGAGAAAATGTCCAAAATGAAGAAAATCCAATGAAAGTATGGGGTATTTTTCTTCTTCTTTTTTTAAATATGAAGGCAAATGAGCTATAAATATATGTATACAAATAATACATATATAATAAAACTTGCTGGTGCCTCCTGAAACCTTCTTTATAAGTAAAGATGAGCTCCTGCCAAGTCAATGTTTAGTTTTGTCTAACGACGAGGCAAAGTGGAAACTCCCGAGCGTGTTAAATTTCGCTTGGTGTAAGCACAAAGAGAGCTCCAATACTTTTGCCCTGTTCAATGGCGGTAATCACTCGCCTTCTCTACTTCCCAAAGGGCCGGCATTGGGTTCACCGTGGGATCAATGGTCAGCTTCCTCTTGAGCGTCAGAAGCCGTAAAAAAAACAACAACTCTTCTTCGGCCCTTTGGATTTGCCGCATTGACTCCGACGTTCAGGGTTATCATCGATTTTTATCCACGTTGATGACATTTGACTCTTCTGTAGAATAAACTTTACCACTTGGAGATTCTGCGCTATGTTGAGTTCGAAGTACTTTCAGCGTGAAGTTCTTGTGCTATGTTGAGTTTAAAGTACTTTGAGTATAAAGTGGGTCATGCGCGTATCCTGTCAACTGTGGCGTTGCAGTTTGCTATTCATGTTTGAGTTAAATGACTACAGGCTTGTAGATAAGGAAGCACGGCTGGAAGTGAATGTGACTAAAATGTTCTGCTGTTTACATTAGCATCTGCTGGGTTTGAATACATTGTGCAAAGCCAGAAGCCGTTCATTTTTTTTTTATTCTCGTTACACTTGGTTTGAACTCCCATTTTGGAAGCATAGGAAAAGCAGTTTTTGTTGTTTTTGGACGATGCTTATCATTGGGCTCACTAAACTGAAAGCTCCGATGATAAAATGCTAAGCAAATCTGTCATTCAGCAGTTGTCGTTAGCTGAGATGTTCCAGATCCGATAATATGATTAGAAATCAAGTACAGTGATGTTATTTTCCAGAGAATCAAAATTCGGTAAAAAATATTTCTAAAATGTACTTATTTTTAAGTATAAAAATAACTGGCTCCTATTGAAGGTGATAGACAGCCAATCAATTTTGATCATCATTAAATGGTTCGACAATTACAGTAGATTTCTTGCCCCGTTAGTATTCAAATTAGCTTATATACCGTATTTTCAGGACTATAAGGTGCACTTATAAGTCTTACATTTTCTCCAAAATAGACATGGTGCCTTATAATCCAGTGTTCTTTATATTTGGAAAGAAAAAAAATGTGTCATTTGTTGAGGGTGCGCCTTATAGTCGTGAAAATACGGTATGTATATATGTCAATTTTGCCATTATTTTAACCACAATACCATTTGATGGGTGATTTACTAATAGAACCACAATTTCCACATTTAAAATAAGCATCCTTAATTTGACAATCAAGACAAACTAAGATAGACACTTTCCTTAAGTAATGTTGTTTATCAGTTAGCATATTTCAACTTTGTGAGTCCTTCAAACTGCAGATCTGCTTCAAATGCAGCATATGCAAATGCAAAAGCAATGAAACCCAATTTACGCCAATATCGCTTCCATATTTCATGAGCGCTTTTGAAAAGGCCTTCCAGGAATAAATAACATCCACATTAAAAGGGAAAGACTTGATTAGCGCTTCTGTACGTTTTTTTTTTTTTTACGGTGCAATGCTGCTGCTCCATGTGCAGTCACGGTTACTCCAGCACAAGAGAACATATCAAATATCACTTCATAATTCAAAACCATCTACACGCAGGGGACTTCAAATCGAGAATAACTTCATATTATTTTAAACCAATCCATACGTAGTTAAGGTTTGATGGCAGCTCGAATGAATTCAAAAACAGCAGTGGAGCAACCAGGGTTGAGTTCTTTACTGTTGGGATTTTCCACACGCCTTTCCAAGCCAAACTAGGACAAAATTATGGCTTACTCAAGCAATTCTTTTCAAGCTAGTTTTTTTTCTTCTTTGTATTCTTTGTCTAAGTTACGAAGTGCGACTTCTTTCAGGATAAAACAATGACACGTGTTGGATGGGATCCGTGGCGCCGCCATATGCGATTTGGCATCCATCTCCTATTGTAAATAATAGCTGAGTATCAGTAGATGATCTACTTAATTCTTTGTATTTTCTTTTACTGTGTTGGCAAAATATTAAACTTTTGGGGCTCATAACAAGTTTTAGGCATTATTTTCCAGTTCAACTTAGTTGTATTCAATTAAACTTCTACAAAGTTAGATGATATTTAAAAATACGCTGTCATCACATTAGTTTACAGTGAAAAATGACTTTTTTTCCCAAATCAAATCAAAAATCAAAGGCCTTTATAGTCATCATACACAGCTGCGTATAACACAAAATTGGCATTAAGAATTTTATTAGACACAGTTGTGTATGAGGACAATAAAGGCTTTTGATTTTTGATTTGATTTGGGGAAAAAAAGTCATTTTTCACAATAAACTTATATGCAAGCCCAATTATTTTCATGATTTTAATTTTATTATATATATATTTTTCTGGTAGAGTTTAAAAACTGCATTGAAGAAAAAAATGAGAGTATTTACAGGTGAATGATTGTTTCCAGTATCAAATTTAAGTAAGTAAAGCACATTTTGGTGTAAAAATATGTTTTTAATGCAATTTAAGTTTACTTTGTTAGGTTTACTTTCAATTACGTTCATGATTTTATTCTATTATATTTTTTCTAGTAGTGTTAAAAACTGCATTGAATAAAATGAAGTTACAGGTTAATGATTGTTTTCAGTGTCAAATTTAAGTAAATTAACCAAATTTTGGTCTATCTTTTTTTGTTTTAATGCAAGGTAAGTTTACTTTGTTAAGTTTAGTTTTGTAGATGTTAGACTTTAACTGCATTGTGAAAAACTCTTTGAACACAAACCCAAAAAAGTCGATTTTCACCTGCACCATGTTTGATCAATAATTGAGATCGACCTAAGCATCTCGAACCTTTGTTATACGATCCTTTTGGGAAGACCACCCACTATAAAATGGATGGGACATCCACTAGAGGGAAAAAAATCATTTAAATTCATAGCATAAGAATGAAAAGAGCCACGTGATTGGACGTCTATTATCACCAAAAAGAGTTCAAGTGAATCTTGAACGAGTTAAAGAGATTATTAAAAAACTGTCTTCACTCTTTGAAAGTAAATGTCAGCATTTCTCTATGTGGAAATAGAAGTCCTCCACTTTGAATTCTATTTCCTCATCCACACTCAAAAGTGCTAAGATGTTGCCGAATGAAGTTCAGCAAAAGATAGATCTGTGCTTACCGGGAAGATAATGACACTTGCACTGATAGATGCTTCTCAACTATCTATCAACGGCCTTCTTTCTCACCACTTGAAGCCGTCATGGCGTCAGTCCTGCCACAAGCATAAGTGAACCCTCCTTTTTTGCAAAAAATATCCCTCAAAATGTGTTACTTTCACACCTCAGCGCATAGAAATTGACAACATTTCGACTTGGAAAAACAAAAGAACTCATCGTCACAATCAATTCAAGCTGAAACCACTCGAGGTAAACTGAGGTCGATACACTTCTTGATAAACTGAGAATACTATACTTGTAAAGTTACCATAGCAGAACAGCCAATTACTACAAATCTTGAGTAGTTTAGTTCAGCATATTTAACTAAAACAATAAATATGCATTTTATATCAAAACTTCAATTTCCCCATTACAAAATATGCTTTTTGACGATTGACAGCTCTCCTATAATATACAGTACAATATAAGTATAATATAATACAGTAGTCTTTATAATATCCAATGCAATATACTCCATCCATACAATTCATTTTGACCCTCATACAATCCAATTCAATTCTTCCCATGTGACAAAATACACTTCAATTTCCATGTAATAGGATATGATTCTTTGACAATTTAGTCACATACTATACAGTTGCCCTCAGCTATGGTGACGCAAAACAATTCAGTCAAGTTACAAAGCAATGCAATCGACAATTTACCAATGGCAATTCAATAGATCAATTAGCATGCTATTCACTCTACTCAAAGTATGATTTACTCAATTTCCCAAATGATTCACTGTACTTACAATGCAACTCTAATTATAACGCCATACATGTACCTCTCCATCTCTAATGATACCCTCAAATCCCATCTTAAATGGTGTTTAATTACTCGATTGCATCCTCAAAATTCAGCAATCATGCTTTGCCGCATCATCAAGACAAAAAAAAGGCCCTGAATTGATAAAGTGTTGACTCGCCAAGGGTTTGATTACTTCTAAGAAATTCCCGAACTGTTTAAGGGACGATTTAAAGTCAGCCACGCCCACAATTCCGCCCGTTCCCGGCTCAGCATGCAGTAAGAGCAGAGGAACGTGGGCAAGGTCGGAGCAAGAAAAGCAAACTATGGTGGGACGATAAGAGCAGATGGAGAAGGTGACACCGAAAATCATCAAAATTGGCTTGCTTTTGCTTTGGAAAAATATGACTATCCACATTCCAAATCTCAATCCAATCAGAAATGACAGTGACTGGTCAAACAAATATGACATATGACCCGGTAGCGAGTTCCAATTTTATTCCAATTCCAAAGTTTCATTAAAAAGTATGCCAACAATTTGTTGTCTGAGTTGTTTTTTCATGTTGAGGGCAGCCGTATAAGTTCTGCCTAGCAACAAATAACATCACAAACGCTTCACAAAAAAATCCACTAATAATCTTAATAATACTATTATCGTATTTTCTATTTTTGTACTATAAGGTGCTTCTAAAATGTGTTAATTCTCTCAAAACTTGGTATGGCGCCTTAAAATCCAATGCAACTAAAACCGTATTGACCTGAATATAAGACGATGTTTTTTTCATTGAAAAAATATTGAAAAAGTAGGGCTCGTCTTACATTCAGGATTTAGACATATCCATTCACAACACCCTTTGTTATTTTATCACATTTATATATGAAACTAGGCCATTCATTGAATATGCACCCTATTGTGCAAATCATTTTAAATCATTATGCATTTCCGGCTATGTTTTATTCCCTCCATAGCTGGAAAAATAAGAATAACAACACCAACAAAAAAACTCAAGTAGCACAATACAAGAAATCCACAAAAGAAGAGTTAAACTGCTTCATATCCTAAACACCAAAACAAAACCGTAGCTGGAATGAAAGTTAAAATGCAGTAGGAAGAATACTGCAGCTATTTTTCACCTACTGCCTGAGGCTACTCATTTTATTTCCATTATCAAAAAGGAGCGCATCAATAAAAACACATTTGCATGGAGACAGTCCGTACTGTATTTGCCTTCCATTTACGTCCAGTGATTTATTTCATCGCTCTATAGGTTTATTACAAAAGTGTGACTCTTCCCTGGTTTATGCCGTGTTATATATTCTAATGCTGGTTGAGAAAAGCCCACAAAATTAAGATGAGTAGGCTTTGATTTGTTTTTTTACAGTTCTTACTGCACATATTTCCATTAGGATATCTATCTAATTGCATATGAAATGCTTTTAGCATGCATTTGAACTCTCTTCTTCATTTTGACTTGTCATCTTAAGCATTAAAGTGCAAAATACAAGTTTCAAAAAAGATATCAATGAAAGCACTGCAGGCGACAGCTTTAATTTGCGTCATTTGAGTGTTATCTCAATATATATACGCGTCATTGCACTAAATAGACTTGCATTTTAAAAAGCATAGCCCATTTGATGGCTTTGACTAATATTAATTGGGCTATTGATTGTAGAAACATTCCGATTTCAAAACAAATCTTTTCTAGCAACGTTGGATCATTTTGAGTACAAAAGAAAGAAAAATAAAGTCAGAATTTTGTTTCAAGCTGTAATTACAGCATGTCTGGCCCTTTAAATGATGTCTGGTTACAATAGGCCACGACTAGAAAGATTAATTATCGAATAATAGTAAGGTGAATTTTCATTTGAATTCACTGCCACAGTTCTGAGGTCGAGGGTTCGAACCCAGGTGGCTCCGCACTGTGTTGAGTTTGCATGATCTTCCCGGGCTTGCATGGGTTTTGTTCGGGTATCTGCCACGTTAAAAAATCATGCATGCTAGGCTAATGTTATGCTAAATTTTCCTTAGATACGAATGCGTGTGATTGGTTGTTTGTCTCATTGTGTCCTCCGATTGGCTGGCCACCTTTTCAGGGTGTCCATAGTTAGCTGGGATAGGCTCTAGCACCCCCAAGGACCCTTGTGAGCATATGCGGTTCAGAAAATGAATGAATGAATGTTCTTAAGAGCCTGAAAAAGCATTTTCTTGGGTAAAAAAAATTCTTAACTATAGTTGATGGTTCATTTTGACTGATTTTGTCGAATATTTTTTTAATTGCGTGAAAACCATAAAACATTTCTATGGCATTTCACCAGTTAGTAACAAGTGTCAAAATGATTGTTCTGGGACAAATAAGAATTTACCGTCCCCATTTTGACTATCTGTCAACTGTCCATCAAAATGATGTCTTGCGTCAACATTTTACAGATGTCTTGTCATAAAACTAAACGAGCTACAAGCTGATGGAGACCATTTTCTGGAATCATGCAAATTTTTCAGAGGGTTATGCCACAGAGATAAGCCTGCCCGTCGGACTCCTCCCTCCGTCACGACTCGACGTGTGGCGTCGCTCGCTGGGCTCATTCAGTCCGTATCGAAGCATGTATCAAAGTGGATTAATTAGCCGAGGTCTGCTGTCACACTCGAAATCCGGATTAGCCATTAGCGCATATCTCAAGGAAGGACGAGTGTAAGTGGACGTTCTTAAGTGTGTCCATCATTTCTTTGATGTGATGCACTATCAAAATTCATGTCTTTTGCCAAGGAAATCATTTCGTCCCTATTACATTTTAATAAACGACATTCCATCACGACTTTAGCGATGTATTATTTAACGTGTCATTTACTTGAGTAAAAAATGGCCAAGTGAATTCAAAAATAGTGAATGAAAAGACGATATAATCCCTTATTTGGATCCTTATTTTTCATGTTGTTTGTGTTATGTGGTGTTTAATTAAGTGATCCTGTTCTGTATCGTCCAATCAGGTCCATCGTTGCCCTTGTGTTCGACTATTGTGTCTTCCTCATTAATTTCCTAGTTTCCGTTGAAGTTCTGTTGGATAAATAGGTCTTTGTGGTCATTAATCTAAGTGTAATTTGTTAAAGATGTTGTCTTTGACTTAACTTAACTACTTCTGACTTTGCTTGTGTAGCTTACTTCGTTTTTTTTGGTCAATTACTCGTTATAATGCAAGAGAAGAATCCTGGCAAGGCAATTTTATAGAAATTTGCAATTACTCTTAAAAAAAAACATTACTCTCACTAGAAAATATTGCTTTGGGTAAAATTGATTTAGAGTTTTATCAAACAACTAAATTATGTTGCCAAAACTCAGAATTGGGTTCTGTAGTATTTGTTTTGTGTCCTTATTTTTTTGCTAATGCGGGAAACAATGACGATACCTCATAAATTCGGCCTTAAAAGACATGGATGACGAATCTTAGCTCCTTATTCATTACAAACAATAAATTTCTCAATATATAAAATGAGAATTGAATATTCCATCGCCCAAAAGGAATGAAATACAATAGCAAGCACCACGTATCAGTCCAGCAAGGCGGGCGGGAGGTCCGAGTGCACGGGTGGGTGATATCTGCACATCTTTAATTTCGGTCTCGGGCTTCAAAGACCCCGGCGAGAGAAAATGAGAGCGCTGCCGAGTGACCGGTGGGCTATCAGCAAATGGCTGGGCAGTGACACTGGGCTCATCAGCAAAACCCTCCCAAAGCTGCAATCATTTCGCCTGAACCGTTCTAGCCGTGGGTGACTTCAACTTCCACCTTATTGCATGTGGGGGGCTGTATTGTATGGAACAAATGACATCTCGCAACATGGGGGTATCTTTCCCGAATTAAATATAGAAATAAGGGTTGCCATACACTTAAAATCTGTATTTTACTATGTCAGTCAGTTACCAAACTACGAAATACGCATTTTGTATCAAAACTAGGAAAATAAAAAGCAGAAAATCAAATAAAATTAAGCAATTTTCACGCAAAGCAGCAAGTCAAACCACCATCTGCACCTCAGATAGCCGAGGTTACCCTTATACTAATTGAGGCTACCCCTATACTAGCCAAGGCTACCCCTCTAATAGCCAAGGCTACACGTCCGTTAGACATGTCCACGTTTTATTTTTTACAGCAATTAACTTGAAAAAAATAGGTGTTTTTGGCTTGCCATTTTAACTTGGATGAAAATTAATTTCAAAATGCAATGTCATGTTCTAATTAACTTTTCCAGATTGTCCAAATGTTCAATTATTTTGAAAGTAAAGTCAGTTCCTCACTAAATGTGGGCTTTCTTAACAGATGTTCTCTTAGATTTGCTCTATGAGTTTTCTTATTACTTTGCAGGAATTAACTATTCCAAAAAAATAGAAAAGTGAATAATATAAAGCATTAATTTTGTACGTATTGCTGGTAAATGCAATGAGAAAATGGGCCTGAAAATCAGCAAATTCTCTTCACTAGCTACTAAATATGATTTTTTGACGTTTGGCATCTATGATATATTAAAACATATATAAATACATTGCCTTAAGCCGCTTATCCACAGTAGAGTCGCGGTGGTGCTGGAGCCTATCCCAGCTAACGACAAGTAGTAGGCGGAGTAGCTCCTTTATTGGTTACCATCCAATTACAGGGTAGATTGAAATAACTTCATATAAAATGAAAACAAATACAACTTTATGTGTTTTATAAGTACAGAACCAACCAAAGTTGGGTGTCAAAATCCGAAACTTAAAAAAAAATTCACCCAATGACTCGACAAGTGGCCGTTGAGCTTTTTCAGGGATGCTCCAGGCCAAAAAAAAAAAAAAAAAACATCCTCCATGTTGGGCAGAATATCACACACTAAAGAAAACAGAATGTAATCAATTTAGCTAGTGGTGGCTTATCTACAATTGCAGATCCCCCCCCCCCCCCCCCCATTGCCTTGACAGTATTCCTTCCTTTCCCTTTTTATTTATTTCCTCCCATTATCTTTGAAGTCTGAAAATGTTGCTTCCTAGGGTAAAAACAACTTTTTTTGTCAACTTGATGAGACAGCTTGTTAGCAAACCAGGTGAGTACTGATAACCCGATTTCCACCGAACAAATAAGTCGGCCTTTGGACTGTCACCAAGTTTCCTTCCCGTTTATTTGAGAGTATGTATTTATTCATCTATGTTAGGATTTATTTACCGCTAGGTGACTTATATTCCTCAGGCGTGTTTGATCTCCTCCAATCAGATTGCACCTTATCGGGCGGAGCAGACCGCGGCGAAGCCGTCGTGGAATAGCGCGCTTTGACTGAGCTCTCAATCCGCTTGTCGCGCATTAGCACGCCATTACCGACGCGCCGTTGGAGGTCGGTATCTAAATGAAAAAAAAAAACGTCGGGAAAGAAGGAATCGACGGCGTTTATCGGCGATGTTATCGAGAGTTGCTGCGACATGGTTTTGATGACTTGTGACTTGACGCAAACTAAATCTCTAGTCAGATTTATTTATGTAAACATATCCGCTATTATATATATTCATTTATCTTTGGTACTGCTTAGAGTTGTTGGGGATTGTCGGAGTCTATCCCAGGTGACTGGTCGCCGGTCAGCTGTAAAGGCGGACAGGGAGATAAACGACCATGCAGACTCACATTCATACCACCAATACAATGTTAAATAATAAAAAAATATGATTGGACGCCAACGCCAGAGTGAAATATTAATTTCATATAAATACAATGGTTAATAATAAAAAACATAGAAGTAATTATTATGATTAAACGTCAATGCCAGAAAGTGAGTTATCTATTTTTTTATATATAAAATGGTTAATAATAAAATAAATATATAAATAATCATTATGATTGGACATCAATGCCAGAAAGTGAGTTATTAATTTTACATAAATACAATGGTTGATAATAAGAAATATATAAGTAATTATTATGATTGGATGTCAACGGCAGAAAGTGAGTTATTAATTTTATATAAATACAATGGTTAATAATAAAAAATATATAAGTAATTATTATGATTCGAAGTCAATACCAGAAAGTTAATTATTAATTTTACATAAATACAATGGTTAATAATTTAAAAAATGAATTATTATAATTGGGCGTCAATGCCAGAAAGTGAGTGATTAATTTAATATAAATACAATGGTTAATAATAAAAATATATAATGGTATTTGGCCACTTATCATAATGAGGGTCAAGACTAGAGTCTTTAACCTAGTATGAATCTCTTTGCGATGTGTAGGGAAACCAGAGTACCCGGAAAAGACCCACGCAAGCTCAGGGAGAACATGTAAACTCCATACAAGAACCCCAATTGGGATTGAACACTTGATTTGAGAACTGCGAGGCCAATACGCTAGCCATAATTTGCACATTTTCACTAAAATGAATGGATGTTAATGTATAACTCTGAAAATTTGCAATGACTGTTAATCTCATGGATGCACTGATGAAAGTCAGATTTTTCTTTCACGTATTCTTTTATGAAAAAGCCACAATGGGACAACAAATTAAAAACCACTGTCCATTTCTACTACATGTATCGCCTTCATTCTCAGCCAAAATGTTTCCGTCAGCAAATCGGCCATTTCATTTTCTTGACAATCACCAACTAGTGATCTCATTTGATTTAATCTGTCGTTTCCGTTAATACGAGTCCTAAAAAAAAACACAACACAAAAATGGAGCAGAAGGAACGAAGCCTCTTTTTGGCGCCCCGTCTCGATTATCATCCATCTGTTCAATTAACTGTCCGCTTTTTCACCAAATGAATGAAAAGCCAGCGACAAAAAAAAACCCAGTCGATAACGCCGAGACCACAAATTGAAACTATAGCCTCATGCATTTTAGAGTGGGCGGCCCGAAAACGGACACGGATTTCGCCCATTGCGGGGGAAAAAGGAAGAATTAAACTAATTTCCCAAAAAAAAAACTTGCATAATATCGATATCTGGCCTCTTTCCGACAGGCGATAAGCATAATGAGCTTTTCTTTCTTTCCCCGTTTGCATCCGAGGAAATGGCATTGCGCTTGTTAGAGATGTAACCCTCATTATCTGCTTGGGACTTTCTTCAATTCAATTCCAGTCTGAGTTAGTTTCATTTTTTTTTGGCCTTTCCTCGACTTGTAGGAGTGGAAAACTGTTTTTATCGTAACTTTCAAGGCTAAATTAGAACAGTGAGGCTTTATTGTTCTGGCGTGAGATTTGGACATCTGTTGCTCACCTTCTACTCCTTCGTATAAAAAGGGTGGAACCTTGGATAAAGGAGGTCACGACATGAGATTAGGGAGAATAAAGAAGCTCTGTTTGGAGAACTGACCTGAGGTCTGAAGTCGCATTTGGGAAATAAAGGGAAATTAGCGCATTATAGTGCAGAAGGGACGAAAATTTGGCTGAAAAATGACATGTTCTTTGGTAGGTTTTTTTTGGGGATTTTGTGATGTGGATGAAATATGATATGATAACAGATATGATATGTCCCCAATTTAATCACGTTATCTGAAATTGCGCGATTATCAAGGTAATCAGAATTAGCCGTAAAAGATAGTTTTTTAAATATTTTTTTTAATTAATAACTCATTTTCTGGTGTTGACGTCCAATCATAATGATTAGTTATATGTTTTTATTATTAACCATTGTATTTATATAAAATTATTAAATCACTTTCTGGCGTTGACATCCAATAGTAATAATTACTTATATATTTTTTTTAATATTAACCATTGTATTTATATAAAATTAATAACTCACTTTCTGGCTTTGACGTCCCATCCTAATAATTTCTTTTTTTTATTATTACCCATTGTATTTATATAAAATTAATAACACTTTCTGGCTTTGACATGCCATCATAATGATTACTTATATTTTTTTATTATTAACCATTGTATTTACATAGTATTTGAAATCAGGGTGTTCAAATGAGGGTTATAAAGGTGGGTTTAAGAATGCTTTAAGGGTTTCAGCTCATGATGAAAAACCAAGGTTAGCGGACAGCCAGTTATGTAAGAAACGCGGAGGCTGCCGGGCGTGCTGACTCGCCGTGGACTTTTCGCCTCTTTTACCATTGAGGCTTCTCTTTAAAAAAGTAAGTCAGACTTACAAACCAACTGAATCAAAATATCATCTACCATATCACACATCTTCACCCTCACAATCATACTACCGCCATTATCGAGAATCAAGCCCACACCAAAGTCATGCAAGTCGACCACTACAGCATCAGGAAGCTCATAATATATTTTGGGTATGAAATATGAATGATGTTTTGCACGAATCACAGTGCCGTTTGGTCCGTGACGTCGGGTTGTCTTTCTGTTTTCTGTCAGTCGTATGTTGTTTTTTTGTTTGTGCGAGGAACAAGATGGCGGCCTGTGTCAAGTGTGTGTGTTTGTGTGTGCGTGTGTGTGTGTGTTTGTGTGTGTCCCCTCCGACTGATTTTCTGCTCTAATTCCCTGCTTTAAATTAGGCAAGAGGCATCAAATATGAACAGCACTGAGATATTCTGAAGAGGTCACATGACGTGCGGAAGGGGGATGAATACTTCAGAAGCGCAATACACACATGAACTGATATCAAATCATTATTAATAGAGATAATTTATGCAAAAAAAATCCCCCCAAAAATATTACCACATAAAAACAAAATATAACGAACAATAAATATAAAAATATTAAGACTAAGAGTTTAAATAAAATGATTTCTTAAGTTAAAATTGACATATGGAATATTAAAGTAGAAAACTAATAATAAAAATGGAGAAAAATCCCCCAAAAATTATTTACATACAAAAACAAATAATAACTAACTATAAATTTAAAAATATTAAGAATAAAAGGTTGAAATAAAATGTTTTCTTAAATGAAAATATACATATATAATATTAAAGTAGAAAACTAATAATAAATATGTAAAAGAAAAACTCATTCATTCTCAACAAGGTCACAGGGGTGCTGGAGCTGATCCCAGTTTACTGGGTAATCAGTGGACAACCAATCACAGGGCACAAAGAGACGGACTACTTACTATTCACCATTCAAAATAGATTTTTCATATATCAATGGCGGCCAATGAGTCGATACTTTGAATTTTTTAACCCTTTTAAACCAGATTTCGATCCTCTGTTTAACAAATTCATGTTGGTACTTGCATCTTCCTATTTTTTTAAAACTGTTAAATGAACGTCCATCAAGTGTTCAGCTACTGTAGCACACACACACACACACAAGTCATTTTTCCCTGCGGGCGCCTTTTTCGGCATCTCCCATCTCGCCAGGCAGCAGACATATTAGTAGCTAGCGGCGAGAGGCTAAGACCCGTCGCTGTGATTTATTCCGAATCCGCCGGGCCCCCCGACCCAGCGGGAGAGTCTTGTCAATCCCGCCGGCATCACCTAGGGCTCACGTCAAAAAAAATAAAATAGAATAAAACTTGCTGACAGTTGTTTACAAAAATCAGACGTCCCGCAGATTGGAATCTAAATTGCCTTTGTTTTCATTTTTCTGAACTTATTCATAAAAGTTGATGGTGATGGATGTCCAATCTATTCGGGACATTTTTCTTTCTCAAATGTTTTAATGACATTCTTAAAAGCCAGGGGTCAAAAACTCACAGCCCAAGGGCCAATTGCAGCTTAATTTAAAAGCCATTAGCAATATTAAATAGAATGACTGAAGGAAATAGAAGTTAATTTCCAAAATTAAAGAAAATACATTGAAAAAAAGAGAAATGAAGGCATAAATTCTTATAATTTTGCCTTGGGATTTTTTTAAAAATGTATAAAAAAAATATTTTATCCAATCATTTTGACTGGGAGTCCCATCAGAAATCATCAACCCACCCAACCTCAAAAAACAATAAATATTTAAACCATAAAACCACTTTTTTCCAACAAAAAAAGCCTTTATGTTCAATTTATCTCTTTGACTAACTACCACAGCACATGCCTTATAACCTGAGCTGGTGTTGGTGTTCTAAACCACTTTCACAACTGTCCCAGAAGGGGTTAAAGTCCCCCATGCCTTTTATTTTGAAATTCCAATTGAATATGCTTACTTGGTCGGCGTGAGTGCATTTTCATAAGCTGTTTGTTCATTTGTGTTCACATCCTGCTTTCAAAGACTGTTTATGTGCAACACGACGGCCATGTGATGGAAGTGCGGACATTAAACCCTCCCGCCCCCTATTCGCTCCCATATTGTATTCCCGGTGGGAAGCATTCATCCTGGTAAGGTTTATTCATGAGGACAGGCCAGTTTTATAAATAGAACCATGCCGCATTTCGCCAGCGACTCGGCAAAGAGAACGGAAGCTTTTCCTCGACATATATGCCCCCGGATTTGCTAATGACTTTCGCCCACCCACCATTAACGCAGAAAAAAAATCATCTTACTGATGCCTCTGATAAGCCACAGCCAATTTTACAATGGACGTGTGCTACTCTTTGTTTTTCGTAGCTTTTCCTCGGATCCGGCAGTGGGGTATTTTGTCTGGGTAATGACAGTCAGTGTTCATTTTTCAGTGGAGTTGAAGTCGGTAGATAACACGGGTCAGCAACAAAATGTTATACTGCAGAAAAACTATCATTTCCCAATGATTCAGGTGTGCTGATGTGGCTGTCATATTCATTTTTTTGCATTGTTTATAATTTTTTTTAATCATTTCAAATTGTGTATGGCATATAACAACTTTTGTACAGGATTTTTTTGAAAAAAAAAATCTTGCCTTACTCTTTCCAGATTGTCTCGGTCACTGTTATCTTAAGAAAAATTAATCGTCGCTAATATTGTCATGTTTTAAGCATGATATATGCACCCATATTTATTTCACTATATAAATATAGCGTGTCAGCAAGCAATGTACCCAAACAGTCAATATTTCAGCATCATACAGCGACATCTACAGAATCTTGAATTTAGTGCATACTGATTGGCCACATCGTCCACTTTGTAGAACATTTTAGACTTTTAAGTGCGCCCTATGTGAGTAAAAATGTGTTTTTTTATCGCTTAATAAGGGGAATTGTAATCATTCATAAGGAGTGTAATTGGCCGAGATATATTTTTCAATCACATCTAGAAATAGACATATCTATCAAACTTTGTACTTTGTTTTCAACCAGGTCTATCATTCAATCACTAAACCCTTTCAATCAAAATAGATTGGACACCAAGCATCATCAATGGCATAGAAACAATCACTCAAAGTTCTGTGTCAATTCCATTTATCAATGTAAGAACATAAACCATCATTTTTGTTCCACCACCTCCATAACGGCATGACCGCAACCTTTTGATGAAAGCCTCCAATTCCAAGCATGATCATTTTTGTGGGCGTTAGACAACCTGTGCGCACTTTCACCTCCCCGGACGCCATTTGTGTATTTCCGCTTGAGATAAATAACAGCCAAAAGTCATTAGCGAGAGAGTATATCGCCAGTACCGCAAGAGGAAGCGCTGCCCCCAGCCATGTCACGATACGTTAGGGTCATCCGCAAATAGGTAGCGGGGATACGAAGCGAACACGTCAGGCCCGCTTAGGTCACGGTAGAACAAAAAGCAGTCCACCAAGCGCCTCCCTATTGTTTCCCTACGTATTCATGTGTCTTAATCACGAGGGCGCCGAGTATTTTACGGCCAGAAGGTGGCAGGAAGATGGTTTCTTTCTCTAGTAGGCGTGTTGAAGATGCAGAAACGGCTGACAAAATTAGAAGCTCTAAGGCACGACTTGACCTTTACAGTGAAAACAAGCCTATTCTAGAACAGAAGTAGGCGTGGAAAATTACCCTGCTAAAAAAAACAACATAGATACTACGAAGATACATCTAGGATTAAAACGAAATAGAAGGAATAGAGTCAAGGACATCTAAATTGCTCAATTTTGTAGACAGGCAAATGACATCAAAATAGGAGATAAAATACATAATGGCACGGTGGAGAGTGGTTAGCTTGTCAGCTAAGTTGAATGAGATAGGCTCTAGCATCCCCGCGAGCTTTGTGTGAATAAGCGGTTGGGAAAATGAATAAAATGTTTTAAAAGAAATATATTTTTTTTTACAGGCGGCCTGGTGGACAAATGGTTAGCACGTTTCCTTCTCTAGGGTTCTAGGGTCGAGGGTTCGATTCCAGGTGGGACCTCACTATGTGGGGTTTACATGTTCTCCCTGGGGTTGCGTGGGTTTTCTTTGGGTGCTCCAGTTGGCTCCCACATACCCCCAAACACACAGTACGCTGGTTATACACTCTAAACTGATTTTTTTTTTGTCTACTAGTGATTGGTTGGCCACCGATTCAGTCTCCAGCTCCCCCTGCGACCCTTGTGAGGATAAGCAGTCGGGAAAAGGAATGAATTCTTTTTTACATAAAATAAAAACGATTGCCTATGGCCACAGTTAATGAGGTAATCGCCCTTTTTTGTAAGCTGGAATGTTTAAAACGGTTGTAAAGTGCTTTTCCGAGCATTTGTAGGAAGTAATAAAACATCACATGGATTCGACACAGTGAATGAGCAACAATTGCTTCAATCATGCAGAAAGTCGCACTGGCCTGTGAAGTAATCGCTGCTTTTTACACAATCAACCGGATCAGTAGTACATCTCGTGTTCACGCCAGCCTGGTAAAACATTTGATAAGGAGCTATCGCGGAATTACAAACACGCCAACGCAGCCACGAGCCAACGGTGCAGATAGTCAATCATCGTCCGTGGCAGGGACGTCGCCAGTTTTGGAACTGGAGATGGCTTCTTAAGTGATGAATAGTGTAGAGAGTGAAGCACGTTTCAGAAAAACGACAAAAGGAACATCTTGTGATCGATTTTCAAAGCAAACTGTTCTTTTCTTTCATATACCCGGGTATATTAAATGGCACACAAACGGGACAGTACGATCTACTACACCATGACGGGGTACATCAACGTTTTGCAGATTAAAACTACTTATTGCTCAGATTATAACTACTTACTGCTCAGGTTAAAAGTACTTACTGCTGAATAAAGTCTGACTTGGAATTTTAATGAATTGAAGTATCTATAATTATGCCCCCATCAACACCATACAAATATTGCCAAAAAAGCTGAGTGGCTGTTTAATATACCCGGTTATATTAAATGGCAGGGGTATATTAAATGGCGCACAAAAGAGAGGCTCAAAAAAAGCAAAAATCATTTAATATACTATATATTCTAAACTCCCTGCAGAAAAAAATAATCTTGAAAATTTGTTTACATAAATAATCTTATATTTGGAAAATCCAATGTAATAAATGAAGGTCTCATGATTGTGATGTTCTTGAGTTTTATGTTTTTTTTCTGCAAGGTTTGATTCACTAGTGGAAATATGGATATGTAGTATAAAATGTATTATATAGTTTTCTTCGTTTTTGTTGATTTTTTTTTGCAATGTAGCAATGGATTATTTTAAGTAATATAGGACATTTCAGTTTCAATTTCAGACAAGGTTTAAGGATCCAAAAAGATGCATTTTAGGCTAGTTGAACACATACAACAAGTAAAGCAACAACTAAGCATGCCCTTTTCTGCTCCTGCCCCAAAATGTTCCTTCCATTGTGTTACTTCCCAACCTCTGATATCAGTAAATTGTAATCCGACGACTCCCCGTAGCTTCTATGGAAATGCAGCTTGCGGCTTTGAATGCTTGAAATGCCTCCTGCTGTTTTTGGCATATTTTTACTTCCATTGTCATCTGCCATTTACCAAAACACTGAGCAATCAAATAGCCCCATTTGACGAATTTCTCTTTTTTTTTTTTCATTGGTTTGTTCTTACAAAAACTTCCACATTTTTGGGGAAGGGGTCTTGTTTGTTTGGCGGAAATCATCAGGTTTTTATTCACAAATCTATTTTGAACCTTTTATTCTCATACCAAATAAAAATATAATCATAACGAAACAACTTAAATGCGTATTTTCGAGGCAGTTTGTCCCTGGGCTTTGGGGAAAAAAAGAGTAGGGGTGCACAAAGTATATTTCCAAGTCGTCAGAGAGGATTATTTCAACGTGACATGCCGACTGTGACAATTGTTGAGATAGCAATGACAGAACAAAATGAGAAAGATGTTCGTGAGTAAATTCCCGATAGTCTATTTCGTGAATTGCAGTATAGTTTGACAAATGTTACCTGAGGTCAACTAAATCTACGCAAGAAAATGCAGTGTACGAAATAAACGTAGCTAATCGTTAATTGCCATTAATTAACGTCATATTGTTCGTATAAAATAGTTGTGTGTTGCTAGGCAGATTTGTTGGCACCCGACTGCCTGAATTTTGAATATTTGCTTCAAAAATCAGATAAATAAATACAACTCGAGTTATCATCTGTCTCTAGGCAGATTTGCTGACACCTGGTTTATGTTGTTGGCACTTTTCTATCACCATTTTGTCTGTTGACAACACTTATGCGCAAATATTTATTCACTAGCTTATGTTTTATTCACTAGTATGGGATTTCCATCTCTTCCATTGGATAAGAAAAGGCTGTGTTTTGTTTTCCCTCATCCATTTAAAATGCATCTTGGCGCGATTAATGGCGGTTAGCACTCGGAATAATCGGAATTACACCGCAGAGATCGGATTACAAATGTTTCCCTTCAAATGAGCCAGCATATTTTCGTACTACTGCATTTTCATCAGACAACACGATTATCCTTGATCATACTACATATTAGGGATGTCCCGATCATATATATTTTAGATTTCACACGATTTTATGGATCTGCCCACATCAAGTCCACATTAAAAGCCTCGGAAATGTTATATTAGCAGGTCCAAATGTCATTTTATTTCCCCCAATTTGGAAAAATATACTATCCAACATTAAAGCTATATCAGTGATGTTATAACATTAAAAAACTACATTGGAATATTTGAATCTCAAAGAAACTCTTATTTCAAACACCTGAGATAAATGGAGCTTTTATAATTGTGATTTTCTTGAGTTTTATGCTTTTTTAAAATGTAAATACAGATATATATTCGCTAATCTTATTTTTTGGAGCACGTTATCCTCACTAGGGTCGTGGGGGGTGCTGGAGCCTATTAATTTAAGATATAGAAAAAAATAAACAAGCTTATGGATTACAAAAAAACAATAAATTACGCCTTTATTGTGATTATCTGTAAGTTTATCAAGTGTAAATATTTACTATAGCCAATAAAGTATATTTATGTCAATTCCATTGTTGTCTATGTGTGTCCCTTCAAATGACAACTACATACATTGATTCCATTGTGGTATATGTGAGTCAAATCAGAATCCTAACCACCATTTTTAACTCCAATGGCCCTAATCCACTTCCATAAAAATCGAAAATATCTGTCTCCAAAATAGGGAAAAGCTGGGCTCATCGATGAATCCTTTTAAACTGTATCTTTGTTTCAGACTGTGTGGTCTGGACACAATTTGAAAATGGCCCTGGACGTTCATCCAGAAAAATCTGCCAAGTTGCTGATGAGACAATTTGGCCCACAAAACGGCCTCGTTTTGGCAATCGGGCAGCTGCAAAAAAGATTTGCTTGGTGGTTTAATTCCCTATTTGATGAGTGGACAGGCACTCCAGAGACAATTTTTTGAAGAGCATTTCAAAAGTCAAACGGACACAAGAGGTCCAGTTTTAAAAAGCTAATTGTTGACATTCTACACAGCGTCAAGTTCTTTGCAGTTAAGCGTGAAATCTCGTCAATAGGGATACTCGGTTGGGGATTTTATTTTACAGCTTGTTTTAGGTATCTAAAATGAGGATAGGGTGACCTTTTCTCCTCAGTCATTCCCAGAGAGGGCGTTATCCGTGTAAATGGATTTTTTTCAAGGACATGAGCAGGTTGTAGAAAGTTCAACTAATGGACATGCTCTCCATGTGGTCCACAGTTGGTGTTCTTCAACTTGGTTTCTGCAAGCATGCGATTTAGCTCACCTGACTACAAATTTTACCAAGAGAAGTACTGTTGTACTCTGCTGGACTGCTAACTCGGGGGGTGGGCAAACTTTTGGGCCCATGGGGGGGACACATTGACTTTAAAAATTTGACAGATGGGCCGGGTCAGCACAAGATACGAAACATATAAAAAAGTGCATGCGTTAACAGTATATATGAAACATAAACAGAAAGAAAGGACTAAAGTATTAACATACTCATCACTCATTATTTGAGTAAAAAGTATAAAGTACAAAGTAAAGTAAAAAGGAATGTATTAAGAAATATTAAAATGTAATTTTAAAAAAGATAGAGGGGCTGTAAAACAGGAAAAACAAATAAGAGTGGACAGAGCTACTGCCACTGGCTTCTGTGTCACGGCGCCATCTTGGGTAAAAGAAAAAAATATAAATTAAAAAAAAATATATTTGGACAATGTCAGCAGGCCGGATTAAATAGCCTAACGGGCCGGATGCAGCCCGCGGGCCACAGTTTGCCCATGACAGTGCTAACTCATTGGCGTGCAAGTCATTGAAAACAAAATCCATAGATTCATAATATTATCTCCCTCCCCTGGAAGGTGTCAAAGTGGTGGCTCGAGTGCCAGATCCGGTCCACCATATCACTTTTCATTTTCCGATCACATGATCTGGGACATCTCTACTTTATCAAAAAGTTAAAAAAAATACATAGACTCCTGCCTTGAGCGTAATGCTCAGAACGTCAACGTTTGAGTGGAGTATAGACATTTTCATCAACAAAAGTTGAATGCCTCTCTCCGTTTGGTCGTCAGTCACCTCCAAGGTCAAACTCGACGACGCGGCATCGTCCTCGGAATCCAGAGAAAGCCGACGGACGAGGACGGCGAGATGGAAAAAGAAAAAAAAGTGATTACAGTGGAATCTGGCATTCTCTGGCTGAATGCACTTTGGCACTCAGAGGCTGATTGTGATTGACACCCTATGACCAGTCGCAGACTGCCAGAGCATCTGCCACTGTCAGGGTGGCGGGTTTGGCGAGAAAGCGGGGGTGTCGGTTCTTCGACGAGATTACTTTCTTCTGGAATAACTTTTCCCGAAGAAGATTACAGTAGACAGAGTGAAGTCGGCATTTCCCTGACTTCTTTTCAGCACCTTTTTTGGGGCTGCGTCTGTTGTGTTTCAAACAATCTCTAGCATTGAAACTGATTGATTTTTATGATGGATGAGATGTCTCGTTGTTGCTCTCCAGCGAGCTCTGTTGCAGAGTAATAGCCTTATTGAAGCAAGTGCCTGGAGGGGTCCACTAAAGGAACATGAATCATTTTTTGGATCATCTGACTGACTGAAGGCATTTAAAGAAGACATACACTATTATATTATGCGTAGTTTGATGGATAGGAGAAGCTATACCTGGGTGAAATGTTAGCTTTGGGAGATTTTTTTAAATGGAAACAGTATTTTAGATATGAATTATGAGGGAATAAAAATGTGTACTACGGCTTTTATCAAAAAATGTTGATATTAATAGTTAAAAATGCATAATTTGGGGGAAATATATGGTCGATTATATTTATGGACTTGGTGAGGGCCATTCCAGTTTTGGTGACATAACCCAAATTTGAAAGCAAAAAATAAATTAAAAAATGCAGATACAAAAATGTGCAAAAAAAATCTATTGAATTATTATTATATATATTTTTTTAGATTCAATACTTTGTTGTGTTTCAAAAAATCTAAGGAAATAAAAATGTGCACTCCGGCTTTTACCAAAAAAATTTCAGTATTGTTGATATTAATAGTTAGAAATTCATAATTTGGGGAAAATATATTTAAATTATATCGTCGATTACATTTAGGGACTTTGTGAGGTGTATTAACCTCAATTTGAAACCCAAAAATATATTAAAAATGCAGATAAAAAAATGCGCAAAAAAATTCTATTGAATTATTATTATGATTTTTTTTAGATTCAATACTTAGTCCTTGATTGTGCTCCATCAAGGCTAAATAGGAAGTCATCTTATGATAATTGAGTTGATCTTGTCATCTCTAGCGATCACGTCCACAAATTATTCTGTTCCAAAATTGTGATACATCATTAAAACAATCCACCTTATTTTAGTTTGATGGGCGCGTGGCGTTGCCAGACGGGTGCCCGCGGCCATCAGGCATCGCTCTTGATTAGTCATGTGACACGTAGCGTGACGTTCTTCATGTTCCGCGAACCCTGTGTTCCATTACGCCGTGCCGTACGTGACGGGGCGTCGGATGATCTGATTGTCAACCTTCGTGCTACAATCTGATCAAGCCGGAGGGATGCATATGATTAGACGATGATTAGGAATGGAAAATAACCGCCATTGACGGAGATGAACGCCCAAGTCATTTGCATAGGGAGCAGAAAGACTCCAAGTTGATAACAATGATAGTACAAATCATATATTTGAATATTCTGTCACATCAGCAATCTTCCGCATGTGTAAATTCTTCCTAGCCAACCCAAAACGGACTTCTTAAAGGCACATTTTTTTTGTTTGATTACCTGACCGTGTACTAAACTGAAGCCTTGCACAATGTTTCTATTGCTGCAAATCCTTCTAGGCAAAACTACAACAACGAACTGAGAGCCATATGCACCCATGGAAAGAGCCACAAATGGCTCCTGAGCCTTATGCACCCATGGAAAGAACAAATATGGCTACTGAGCCATATGCACCCATGGAAAGAGCCACAAATGGCTCCTGAGCCTTATGCACCCATGGAAAGAACAAATATGGCTACTGAGCCATATGCACCCATGGAAAGAGCCACAAATGACTCCCGAGCCATATGCACCCATGGAAAGAGCCACGTATGACTCCCGAGCCATATGCACCCATGGAAAGAACCACATATGGCTACCAAGCAATATGCACCTATGGAAAGAGCCACAAATGGCTCCCGAGCCTTATGCACCCATGGAAAGAGCCACATATGGCTCCCGAGCTTTATGCACCCATGAAAAAAGCCACATATGCCTCCCGAGCCATAGGTTCCCTATCCCTAAAGCTTCTACAGCCATTTCTTAGATGAATAATAATGTAATGGTCCACCTTCACTTTTTGTAGCGGTTGAATATTTTATGTAAATCATCTTTAATGGCTTTCTAGCCACCTGTGCTCAGAGAACAAGTGGTTTTACACAATCCTTGCTCCCACTTAGCAGCATTCAAACTGGAGGAAGCCAGCCCAAGGTTTCATAGCTACACATATGTTCAATAGCCTCTTCAGTGAGGGATCATTTGGCCAATTCAAACTGCCTCAAGACAACTTTTTCCCCCCCAACTCACACCGTATGTGAGTAGGTTTTTTTACGGAGATAAAAAACTTTGGAATTGCTTTTGCCAACACCCTTTTTGGATGGCATCCGTCTGTTAAACGGTTGCCATCGATTTTACAGTGATGATGTGAACCAGCTGGGTCATTTCATTCAGTGTTGGTTACTGCATCATGCTTAAAAGGAGCAATATGTAAGAGTGTTGGCCAAAATAGAATTGCAACTAGAATCAAAATATGGAAGCAATTTCCCTAAGGGTTGCCAGATAAGTGTCTTTTTTTCGGAATCAAGAAACACGCTATTTATTGTACTAAAGTTGCATTTAAATCAGAAAATAGGTTAATAAACTACATGTTATTATTAATAATAACCATGTGCATCTACCTTTAGAAGACAAAAAGGTATTTAGTATAATTTGGCGTGAATACAAGTGTTTTTCTTTTTCCAAATCCAAGGATATTGAATATGATGGTTCTGTTTTTGATGAAAAGTGTCTTTTAAAAATGTATCTGGCATTGTCTGGTTAGAGTACATTAAAATAACCTCCCGCTTTCTATCACCTAATTGTTTTCTCATCTAAGAAAATCAGTTCTCTGCACGCTTCGTGACTTCTTTTGTGTTTTTCAAAACTAAGAAATGAATGACTTATGATTTGATTCTAACTCTAATGAAGTACTTTGATGACTGATTGTGTGTGATGTAACGTGAGTTGACACAAAAGTGCGTTAAAGCTACTCCCAGAGTCATTTTTCTTTCATAACGAATTTGACAACCACAAAAAGAAGTCAAATGGATGTCGAGCGGTGTGAATGCACTTAAAGCTAGCTACAGCCGGTGCACTTTTACGTTATTTAACTACCACAGAGAGTGTAAATACACATCAAGTGGCTTCTGGAGCGCAGGGTGGCTTCATAGCGCTCTCAGTTGTAAGTGGATGTCCATTAAAAATATCTACCGTCAGGTCGAAATTGTACAACAGAAACAACATGTCAACAGTCGATCCATCAACCGACATAAAAAACATCTTTAAAGTCATAAGAACATCAGCCATTTTGCTCGCCAGGCAAATAAATAAATAAAAAAGAAAGCTTATCATCATTGAAAGTGTCAGCATTTAAGCAGTCAAAGTGTAAAAAAGCCAATTATTATTTAGAAGATAGCAAAATACAATAGGCGGAGTTACTTCCCAAAGGCTGAAAATTGCATATAATTCATACCGCGTTAAAAGTAGCTACGGAATAAAATATACTGGTTTGCAATTAAAGTGCCGGCGGCTTAAAAAACCTGAACTGATCTTTTTTGCGTACTTTACTGTCGCTTTTTTATGGAAATACGCCGTGTCAACAACTCTTGAATGAAGTAAATTAAGACATCAGACGGAAAATGTTGAAAGTCCATCGTGTTTTTTTAATAATAGAGTGTCTGCCTCACTGTTAAAAGATCTGAGTTCGAATTCCAGGCAGATCTAACGTTAAAAAAAGGCCAATTTCCTCTATTTTCCTTCATTCATTTATCCTTTACAATAGCTAGGAGTGAAATTTGTCTGACTTTCCCCCCTTGCTAATTCACCTGTTAATTAAAATATCACAATGCAAGCAAATCAATATCCAATCACGTACGCCAATAAAGGATGGCAGCACCATTGTCTGTCGACATTCCGCGCTTAACCAGGTAGCGCTTTGTCATTATGGAAATGGTGAACATCACTGACAATTACATGCCTGTTGCTTATTCGCTGTCAAGAAATTGAGCAAAACAAAGCACCTGCTCGTCAAATTAAAGTGTGTTTTTGTACTCTGCGAGCTGCCAGCACAAAAGAAAGTGCTCGGAGAGGGAGCAGGATGTTTATTAGCGGCTCCATTTCAAAAGCCGCAGCAGGTGGCGTGTTTGCAAGTGGAGTTGGAAAGCGTTCTTGGCTCTGATTGGGAAATCAACTATGAAACTAACCTAGACAGAAGTGGGTTGTAAGTTAGATACAGAAAGAGGGTGATCATTTATAAGTCGTTAGCTGTATCGCTGTAAATGGTAAGGAAATTAATTTACTTTAAGTACAGAGGCATAACCTTGACTTGAAGCCCCACTGTTACGGATTTGTATACAGTAATCGGTGCCCGGACGTTTGGTCGCCGGTCTTTTGGTCGCCGGTCAAATGGTGACAGAGAGTTTACTGTTGAAACCAGCTCTAAAAATGATATTCATGGGAGAGAGTTTTATTTCTAAGAGAGAGTTTAATATCCAAGTACTGTTTAATATCTAAGTACATTTGACCGGCGACCAAAAGACCGGCGACCAAAAGACCGGCTACCAAAAGACCGGCGACCACAAGACCGGCGACCAAAAGACCGGCGACCAAAAGACCGGCGACCAAAAGACCGGCGACCAAAAGACCGGCGACCAAAAGATCGGCGACCAAAAGACCGGCGACCAAATGTCAGGTCACGCACTAATCAATAGAATCGTGTAAAAAATGGGATTCAAAAGTAAACTATTAAGACTGTTACAGATCTGTGATGATTGTAGTTGTATGAAATTGTTTATGTATTGTTGTGGACCAATATTGTCAAAAAATATATACATAAAATGATGAAGTAACAGGACCTAGTACTCAATGGAAAATTGGCAATAAGATTATTATTATCACTATATAAAGATTATTTTGTAGTACTCGATACAATGATGCAATTTTAGTGCCGTTTTGGTACAGCAGTTATATCGTATTTAATTTTCATCTCCTTTGAAAATTCGCTGCCAATCAAAAAACTGTTTGTTTTAGTCTGATGAAAAGTTATAAGATATCTTGAAAGAGAGAGACATTTTTTTAATGGTATTTTTGTTTTGTTTTTGTACTCTGGGAAGAAAATGTGACATACACCATGACAACATTTGCCTCTTTACTTGTCAGAATCTCTTCGCCACACAAGCTCATCACAATAAATATCATCATGTCCCCAAAGTCAATCTAGCATTGCGAGGAATTTAAATGGTAATGAGAGCGACCGGGTCGCAATTTTTACACAATTAATCCCTGTAGAAATTAATCTTGTTGACAGGGTTTCAAAAAATAGCATCAGGCAACTATCGTCTGATTTGCATGATTACCTAGGAGGTTTTTTTTCTCTCCTCAGTGTCATGAACTTTAATTTTAGCTTTATAAGATCATGCAGGGAGAGTTGTAAACTTTATAAGAGCGAGCGACCATCTTGAAAAATAAGAAGACAATGTACTTTCTGTATCCTTAAAATTGCCTTAAAATAGTTTAATTTTACAATTTCTTTTAAAAAAAATCCCCCTAATTCACAATTTCCGACTCAATGGTTTTAATAGGCAGTAAATAATGTGTTAGTTTGAAGAGAAAATATTATTTTTGCATTATATCTGTTTATATTTTCTCTATTTTGAAATAAATGACCAAATTGTCTTGCGTTATGGCGTTTTGTCTTTGTCACCTTGCAGTTTCGTGTACGTAGAGTTTAATTTATGCGCATATAAGCCTTGATTTAGTCCTCATTTTTTAAAATTACAATTATCGCGTATATGCGAGTAAATACACTAATTATTCTATTCATATAGCATTTCAGATGAGCAATAACCTCCTAAATTCTCATCTGCAGGGGGTCCATGAACCACCAAAATGTTCCTAAACCCTGGCATCAGTATGCTAGCAGCTTGCGTACGTTCCAAAGCGTTCACACAGAAATGGAGACAAATTCTCATGGCGCGTTTTGCTGCGGAAGAAATCCATTTACCAAATGAAGTGTAACAGCTAATGTGTGTGGGGAGAGGGAAACCTCGGCTATGGGCTTTCAAGCTTAGCAGAGGTGAGACCCTTTCCCCATCACCCCCCAAAAAGATGGCCGAGCAAGTTCAGTAAACAAATTGTGCCGACAAACAAGAAGCGTCATTTGGTGACAGGCAATTTCTTTTAACTTATTAGCTGTTGCTAGTCCACCCAAAAGGTTCTATAAGTCTGGTTGTTCATAATAAAGTTTTAAAACATATTATTTTAATTAAAAAAAACAAAAATGATGCTATTTCATTGGCTAAAAATTGTGTCTTATTTTTTAGCCATTTTCAGATAAGGAAAATGGTATGTGTCAACAAAAAAGATGGAATAAATCATCTCAATTTTTTTACAAATCCAATACTTCCAATAAGGCTTTATCTGATGTTTCATTATGACTTTATTTGACACAAATGTCAAAATAAAACATGTCCGTTATTTGTTTTAACCAAGTTTGCTTAGCCGTGACGAGACGTTCTTCTGCTGTTTATTTTACTATCTTTCCAGAAAATAAATCTGCAAGCTTTTTACATTGTCATAAACAATTCCCACCACAAAGCATTGCAGAAAATATGAATCCATCCTTTGTTTCTTTTTGGGAGAAAATAGAAGAAAAACAAAGGGCAAAGGGAAATCGGACTATTGGTTCTACTTACATCTAGTGTCAACTTCTACTTGTAAGTCTGTGCAATAAATCTTTCATCCTACAGTAGCGTCTTTCGTGACCGGACGTTTGGTCGCCGGACGTCTGGTCGCCGGTCAAATGTACTTGGATATTAAACAGTACTTAGATATTAAACAGTACTTAGATATTAAACTTTCTCTCTTAGATATTAAACTCTTTCTCGTGAATATAATTTTGAGAGCTGGTTTCAACAGTAAACTCTGTCACCAGTTGACTGGCGACCAAACGACTGGGGACCAAAAGACCGGCGACCAAAAGACCAGCGACCAAAGGGATCCAAAAGACCGGCGACCAGACGTCCAAGCATTCCATCTTTAGCCTGGCATTGGAACCAGTACCAGTCACAAAGTTTTTTTTTTTATGGCATGTAGCACATACTTTTCTATTTTCTGACTCAGCAAGACTTTGCAACCTGACTTACGCCCCAAGTCATGACGACTTCCTTTCTCGGTACCGCAGCAACTCGAAAAAATACGACTCGCGACTTCCGACTGACTGCCGCACACAATTCCTACACCCTCTTCTGAATGACAGAGATAAACCGCAAATCATTGATGGTTACAAGACTTGAGAAACTCATCGTTTAATCATAGAAAATGAGAGCGACTTGTCGACACCAACTCATGTCAATCGAATCAAGGAAATTCAATTAGCACAAAGCGCAGGGTAATGCAATAGTCCTCTTTTAATTTCAAGATTAAAGGCCGGTAGATTTCTCTCTCTCTCTCTCTCTCTCGGGCCCCGTCTCTAACCACGCAGATTTGCCGAGCCAGCACGGCGTTGACAATAGCAGCCGACAGCGCTGAGAATCAAACAGATGAGAAAACGGGGGGGACATCTAAGTGTGTTCGTCTGTCGTCAAAATGCTGCTTTAATCTCAGCAAAAAGGACGCTTGTGCTTCACGCGCCTTGAAATCCCTTTTCATCTTATTAGCCCAAAGACCTGAAAGGCTCTTCTTCTTCTTCGGCTCCCGAAAATCATCATCAAAAAGAAACCAAACCACACTCTTGGTGACAAATTGTCCAAGGAGAAAAAAAAAGTGGCCCCACAAAACCTCCCTGGAGGACTTTATCCTCTACCGTCCTGAGAACTGCAATGACATCGATCGCCTCGGTTTGGGCTACATTCATCTTTGTGATGGCAGACAGCTAAAAAAAAAAGAAGCTTTTGATGAGCTTCCACTTCCCAAGTTGTAGAAAATGGAGCGAACTGTGACATTTGTGGATCAAGTCAAAACACAGATGATTAAATGTAGGAAAAGCAGGAAAAAATATGCGAAAAAAATTAACTTGTGCTATTTTACAGCCATATTCAAGCAAATAGATTGATTAAATTGCAATATATCTAAACAGTTCCAAGTATGTATCCCAGTTTTCTACTTTAACAAGTAAATAATTGTGACATTTATTAAGTGTACTACCGTATTTTGCTGTTTAATATACCCCACTGCCCCCATTTAATATCCCCAGGTATATTAAACGGCAGGGGTATATTAAATGGCGCACAAACAGAAAGTAATGATCCACTACGCACTCTCTATGCATCAACGATTTGCAGACTAAAACTATTACTGCTCAGGTTAAAACTACTTAATGCTGAATAAAGACTGACTTGGTATTTTAATGAAATTAAGTATCTATAATAATACCCCCATGAACACCATACAAATATTGCCAAAAAAGCTGAGTTGCCGTTTAATATACCCTGGTATATTAAACTACCCTGGTATATTAATCGGCAGGGGTATATTAAATGGCGCACAAACAGGAAGCAAAAAAAAAAAATCTAAAAATATTTACCGGGTATATTAAATGGCAAAACATGGTACTAAATATGTGGATTTTGTATACAAAAAAATTCAATCAGTTTTGGGACATTCCCTGTCCCCTTCAAATCATTTCAGGCCATTTTCTGACAATTTTGCGGCATTCCTGCATCTCCTGAATGACTTTCAAGCCTTAAATTCTCCGCCGGCAAATGCTAAGCAGTTGTCGTTTTAACGATCCCGAGAGGAGCTCTCAAGGTGGAAACCGTCCGGGAAGAATGGATGACAACGGTGTCTAAACACTCTCTTTTATTGAATCTCTTCCCATGTGTCTTTAAATGTTCCGCCAGGGAGCTCACGTGTGACACTGTCATGTGCGCCTTACGTAACGGCAAACAGCCCCTGCAGCCGGTCGCACGGAAAATGTTGTCTTGGACTCAGTCAGGCGTGCCAGCCTCTGACAGCCATTACTGCCGCTTCCTTGTACTACTTTGAGCATGAATACAAATTTCGATGAGGTCCACAATTGGAAAATGCTAGTTGAGAAAATTGAAATGTGCTTAAGAAAACATCTGAGCAACCTATTTTCAGCTTATTCGAATTCGGATCAGTTACATCATTACGTAGCATCTACACCAGGCATGGGCAAACTACGGCCCGCGAGCCTAATACGGCCCACTAGGCTTTTTAATCCGGCCCTCCGACGTAGTCCAAATATTTTTTTTTTTACCCAAGATGGCGCCGTCACGTGGAAGCCAGTGGCAGTAGCTCTGTCCACTCTTATTTATTTTTTTGTGTTTTACAGCCCTTCTATCTTTTTTAAATGACATTTTAATATTTCTTAATATATTCCTTTTTACTTTACTTTGTACTTTATACTTTTTACTTTAATGATGAGTGATGAGTAAGTTAATACTTTAGCCCTTTTTTCTGTTTATGTTTCATATGTACTGTTAACGGATGCACTTTTTTACATGTATCGTATCTTGTGCTGACCCGGCCCATCTGTCAAATTTTTAAAGTCAATGTGGCCCCCACACCCAAAAGTTTACCCACTCCCGATCTATACTAACAAACTGCCAACACTAGAGTACATTCGACGAGACAAATACTGGAAAAGGTTTGTTAATCTCACATTTGTTCTTTACTTTCCGCAAACCAAAGTCTGGGAGAAAACTTTTTTGAACAGTCGTCGTTGGTGCTCCGTCTTCAGTATGCAAAATGATATTTAATCAAGCTATTTGGCTGGAAAAGTCTGCAAAGACGCTACGCAGTATCCACGATACGAGCATCATTTATCACAACTAATGCGCTGCCGTGGTACTTCATCATTTTTCTTACCTTTTTTTCCTTTTGGTCACATTCGGTGAAACTCGACAGTAAAAATTCACATTAAACAAAAAAGTATTCAATCCGGGTGCTATATTTCTTCCACTTTTTTTTGTCGGCGGGTTTGCTCCGTTGAATAGCGCCATTATCTTGTCATATGGGGAATTGAAGTTACAAATTGATGATGAGACTCGTCAGTTTGGGGAATGATAGACTGGCATAAATCACAAATGCAACCTGAAGTACTTCAAATACCTTATTTAACTCATTCTCTACCACTGAGGCACAAAATGTCCAATCTTTTTGACCGGTGAATGAACTAGCACAGTCAATGGTAGTCAAATAGCCAAATCCTAAATAAGCAGTCTCTTTAAGACCAGGGGTCTCTACATTTTTTTTCTCCAAAAGCCGAATTTATTCAGAAAAAAATAAGTACGAAAATGAAATCTTTCAAATTTCATTTGGAAAGAATCATCAGGATCAGGTAAAAATTTAAAGCAATTACAATTAATGCTATCCATTAATGATTGGGGGCGGGAGGGGCTTGTACTGATAGTTGACTAGCCCAGGGGTCGCCAAACTTTTCAGCCCGGGGGCCACATTGACTTTAAAAATGTGACAGATGGGCCGAGTCAGCACAAGATACGATACATATAAAAAAGTGCATCCGTTAACAGTACATATGAAACATAAACAGAAAAAAGGACTAAAGTATTAACATACTCATCACTCATCATTAAAGTAAAAAGTATAAAGTACAAAGTCAAGTAAAAAGGAGTTAAAAAACACCAAATAATTATGATGTATGAGAATATCACAGGTTAAAAAATGGACAACGAATGGGTTGCCTGCAGGACATAATTTGGACAATGCTGTTTCAGACAAACCATCAAAAGTGGTTTCATTTCATTTTTGATTTCTTAAACTGCATCCAGTTAGTACATACTTCAATTTTCTGCTCCAATTGTTGAAGTACACATTCATCAAACAGCCCAGCGTTCACTTGTGACAAGGAACAATTACGATACCATCCAGTGTAATAACTGTCAAAATATTATGATGGGTGGGGGGATGGATCACAACTCTCAGGTAGCCAATCTTCAACACTAACATCGTAGTTTGACACCAAATTATCTCAGAGTCAAATTGTGACTGTGAGCATGTACTCAATTATTTCTATAAGACATGTTTTATATCATTTTTGGCATGTCTGGGATGAGCAGACAAATGAATCAGGCAGCTTTATTTTTAACTGAATTTTAAGGATTACTCCATTTGTTCATTTTCTGTTCTGCTTATCCTCACAAGGGTTGAATGGGTGTACCTTGGACAAGTTGCCAGCCAATCACAGGACACAAAAAGACTTAAAAAAAATACTACAAATGTGTAATAGACAAGTTGGGGTGTTTAATTAGCCTACCATGCATGTTTTTGGGTTGTGGTAGGAAACTAGGGTACCTGGAGAAAACCCACAGAGGCTTATATCTACCAGCGAGATGACTTTTTGGGGATTATTTGTCTCAAAATTTGGAAATCCTTTGAGAAAACCTATTTCCAAAGAGCTGGCTGACTGACAGTGCAGCATTCTGCTGGATTCATGTACAAAGTCAGAAGAGTTTAATTAGCTCCAGCCTATTTTGGGAGAAATCCCTAAGCATTTTGTTACCAGAATTTTACTGTATTCAACCGGATTATTTTTTTTTTAAGACTAGAAAAGTAAACAACGTGCATCTAATTGTATTTTTAAGGTGTATATATTTACTCCCTCTTTAAAAAGCTCATTATATCTTTAAAAGATTAGGCGAGTAATGCGGTAAAAAAAAAATTGTTCGGGATTATAATTATTGTCAAAAGAGCTTTTAAGAATAATTTGTCAAAAACACAAATACGGTACTTACTGAAAATGTTTTCAGGACTATGTTATGCGCATTGTGTTGTTTTTAGAAGTAAATGTATTACGGATGAATGACTTTACATTGCGCTGACATTTAAACATGTTTTTTCGACTTGACAGTTATCAGGAGGCAACACACTTTTTTTTGTTCAATAAACATAGATTTGCATATTCCTCTAAGCTACGCAGCGTTAAAAATGAACAATAGTTGCTCACCAAGTTAGCTTATAAGCAATAAATACTTGTAAATGATATATAAGTGTATTTTTTGTTCCACTAGGGTTTGTTTTCTCTCCCAAAGGTCTATTAATGAAGTGAAAAAGAAATTTGAGTAGGGAATAAAAAAAAGGACACGAGTTGTAAAGTTCACAAGTGATGACTCTTGCGAAATGTCTAAAAAAGAACGGATTGGAATTCTGCATCTAAACAGATTTAGATCTTTAATTAGTTTGCCGGCATTTGGCCAAATGTAAATGAGATATCGGACTTGCGTTGGTGTCGAGATGCTGATAAAAAGATTCCAATGATGGCCTCTAGCATTGGAATGCCATTGTGTTTGCTGTCCAAAACTAATCTGATTACTAGCGCTGAATTGGAGCAAACAAAATGTGTGCGTTAAGGAGAAACAAATGCAGTCTGATGGAAATCTAAAGCCAGAAAAGACCAATGTAGTGAGTTTTTCACATATATTTTGTTAATTAAAGTTAAGCAAATGACATTAGAATTGCTGTCAAAGTCAAATTGGCTTCCGGCTTGGACAATTTGACATTTGGTGACTGCATAAAGATGAATTTGTAAAATGTACAAGTATTGTGGATTTTCTTGTGTTATGCTGAGATTTGTTTTTCATTTTCTTTCATATTTTATGTAATTATCACCTGCCTGTAAGTGAAACTATTTGGTTTGACATGTCTGTCTGTTTTACGTTTGTGTTTAAGATGACTCAAGAAAAAAAATGAAAGTATTAGTGTTATATTTTAATGAGATCAAATGTCACAAATGTGAGAAAATTATTATTTTTTTATTATTACAATATATATATATAATTATTATTTTTTTCTTATTACATACCTCAAAGGAGTGCCCACTCTACCAAATATAGCTAAGAAATCAGTCCTTTTTTTAATAAAAATGTATGTCCATCATTTTTCAATTTAGTATGCATTCGTTTATTTTAATAATTTTTCCAAAAAAATATTTTTGCCATTTTTATTTCCCCAAAAATCCATTTTTTTCCAAAAATTCCGAATTTCCTTGTGTTACAGTAAAGTGTCAACCTAACAATAGCTTTTCCTTCATGCTTTTACTTCCTTTATCGACCTTCATTTTCCATTTTCCAGCTCCACAATTGGGTCAGCCATTGAAAAAACAACTTTGTCTAGTTATAATAATCAATTTTAGTCACCACATTTTTTTGGAGTAGCCCCTACCAGGGGTGGACATTTTTTTACTGTCAATGGGGTTGACACAAGATCCTTCAACAGCAGCTAAATCACCTGAGTACTGAAGCAGTAGCATTTGGCGCCCAGCGGAGAGCCTTACTGCTAATAGACTGACTCTAATCCAGCCTAGAGGTCACTAAGCATAGACTATATTTTTCCAACAACGCAGCAAAGTGAAAAATGCTGCTACCCTTGAAACTTTTCAATGGGAGCACAACCATAAATTCTATCAAAGGTGACGCCACAGTCCCCCTGGAGGCCAGCCCAAAACCAACGAGTAGCTTTATGTTATTAAGAGACACCTCCATGGTCCATCTAGCCAAGTTCTATAATTCCACTTTTATAAGAATTCCATTGGAGGAAATTGCCAGTCAGGCAAGAAATAGCCAACGTTCAAATAAGACATATTATATGGCCATTGTATACAAACCCAATGGCGCACTTTGCTAGCGAGTGGTTGTTTTGACGCGGAGACAAACCGATGCGGCCGCGAGGCCTATTTAATCAATCTTGGCAAACCCTCAGCGGCTTAATGAATGTCCCTGCCAAGTTTCATAAATGGGGATCAATTAGAATTGATTCGGCAGTCCGATACATTTATTAAAGTGACATCTATTTATTTGCCCGCTTACCTGGCAGCCACCCCCCCCCCCCCCCCCCCGGGGGCGGACCTATCTCATATGGATCGACTACGACTGTGCAATAATATTAGGATGAAGATTCTATATTTCATTTCTCAAAATGCTCGTATGGTTTTTACTGTTCAGTCTGTAAAGTGGGCAGATCTTGATTTATAGTGAAGTAATCAAAGAAATAGGAATATGGACAAAGTGCTTCAAAATTGCTGGAGAATAGAGGGTTATGATATGAAAATCTGTTTTTTATGGGACTATTTTTGTATTTGTAAAATTGGGGAAGGACAGCCAGGAAAGGGATCAAGACTAAGACCATGTTTACACTAGGATGATTCTAAGAAAGAAGTTCCAAGTACAATAGCATTGATTTTTCATTGTTGCAAAAGAAACTTTTCTAATTTCACGAAGGTGAAGCAGCAGTTTTGGAAAAATCTGGTGTGAGAGACACTTTTCAAGCAACCCAAAGCAAGAAAACACACATCAGCGCTTCCAAATACTACAAAATGTCCGTAGTTTACTACACCAAGTCTTTACCCAACTAATATTTTTTACAATTCGTACCAAAACTACGGAAAAACATTGTGTTTTTTCCAGAAAATTACACTTTAACGGACCACGTCGATTCATTCCGAAACGCAATGTTAGTCAAGTGTTTACGTTTGTTAGCTAGAATGAAAATATAAGTGTAATAAGTGGTTTTCTGTTTGTGATTTTTTGATTTCTTTGCAAGAATTAACTCTTGAAAAACAGAAACTATTTGAAAACCATTATAAAATTAGATAATATTGAGCTTTATTTTTCTACACGTCCCTAGCAATTGCTACAAGGATAAAGGGTCAAAAAAATCGAAAAATTCTCTTTACCGACTATGAAATATGACTTTTGACATTCTGCAATAACTCACGAATCTGTCATCATATCTCAAGTCAAGGTTTTAATTACCTCTAGACAAAAGTGTCAACTTTTAATTTCTGTCATGTTATAAAAAGAGTGACTCACTTGACTGCAATAAATCCTAATCACATTAAATTAATGAAAAAAAAACGATAGCAGCATAATTGAGAAGTTGCCCTGACAACCTCATTCAATACATTTCACATAATTTAGTTACACTCTAACCTGCTATGCATTATTTCACATATTCTACCTCTTGTTTCTTATTATTACTGCGATGTTCTATGTGTTTTCGAACCTAAATAACAAGAATCAACTTCGTTTCAAAGTAACCCAGTGACAAATACAAAAGTAGTGAAGATGAGAAAGTGTGTTTACGAAAAAAATGAAGGCCACGCTTCAGTGATTTTTCTGTCTGTGCGAGTATGTGAGATCGGGCGGGTTTGTGTACACTGCAAATTGTCTTTTTTTTTTGCACTGAGACGAGCCAAGAGAGACAGATGGTCGGCACGGCAAAATTCTATCCGACCGGACTAGAGGAACAACACCATAACTTTTGAAGGACTATTATCAAGATGCTTCTCAAAACAATAGCAGTATTTTTTCCGTTTTTCGTCTAATGACTGGTACCAAAGCTCATATTGTTAATCTCGTTGATATAGTTGATGCCGTTTTGATATTTGTGGAGTGACGAGAATCAGCTGGGACAAATGAATTCATGTTCCGGCCGGGAAAAAACACCCAAAGCGATCCATTTTCAAGGGTATATAACCGAGGTCAAAGGACGAAAGCGGTACCCGTTTCTTGTCAGCTTGTGTAATCGTTCAATGTCAGGGGAATTTCGACTCTGACTAAATGTCAACATTTTCAACACTGTTTACAACTGGCACAATTTGATCAAATGGGTGATATGTTTACATGGGGTTCTTGGATTATATGGGAATTCTATACACGCTCAATATGATCTCATTTTGTAATGCTTTTCAAATAGTTTTCTACTTTTAAGCAACTAATTCTTGCAAAGAAATTAAAATACACAACAAGCTAATCAACTATAACTCACCTTTTAACATGTTTACGCAGTCCTGAGAGAGTTTAATATCTAAAAAAGAGAGTTTAATATGTAAGTACTGTTTAATATATGAGTACATTTGACCGGCGACCAAAATGGACCAAAAGACCGGCGACCAAACGTCCGGTCACGTGTTTACGCGGGTTGAAACAATGAGAACGGACATGTTTTTTAAAAGAAAGCAGGCTACATTACTTTCAAAATAATTGAGTGGAAAACTTGATTAGAAAATGCAGTTGCGTTTTTAAATTAATCGTTGCAGTAAGTTAAAATGGCAAAAAAATCAACAATTTTTTTTCATGTAAAACTGCTTGATTCTTAAAATTATTTTGATACAAAATACATATTTAGAAGTCTGGCCAAGAGTAGGAAATAATCATAGTGTTTGGTCGCTCTTTGTAAAGTACATAAATTTGATCGCTAGGCTATGTTAAAGCTGTTAAGTTCTAATTATATGTATTGAAATGAATTTTAACTGAATATTTCATATGGGTAAACATTCGTAATAGAGGTACTGCTGTTTTTTTTTTAAATGGCATCAGTGTAGTTGATTCTGTCTGAATGTGGTTTGGTCTCTTTAAAAGTTAAAGTGATGCAGAAAATAGAACACAGCGAAATGATGCAGCATCTGTGGCTTTGCCTTCGGCTAAAACCGACTTTATCTGGACATCAAGAAAACCGCTTGCCTTCTCTACCTCCCATTTTGAAATGACGGCTGATGCCGCATGGGTTTGTGGGTCGTCGCGTGGCTCTCGGTGATGAATCCGAGCATCACTGAGGTCACCGCCATTCGCCTTTAGCTGACTACGGGGGCTTCGCACAAAAAAAAATACATGTTGTCTGTGAGGGGGGGCGGGGGTTATCGTGTAAGAGATGTACACTACTCGCGGCAATAAAAAAAACATCCTTGTATTATTATTATATGGAATTTATGTGATACAATTGTGGTTGTAGGATTTCATTCAAACTACACACGAAGAGACTTCCTCACCCAATTTGCTGTCTTACAAAAGCATATGTTTCTCATCCATTCATTTTCTGTACTACTCATCCTCACAAGGGTGGCAGGGGGTGCTAGAGCCAATCCCAGCTGACTCCAGGGACCAAAATGAGTAGCCAGCCAATCGCAGAGCACAATAAGAAAAATAACTGTTCACAGCTAGGACCAATTTAGAGTGTTTACCCAGTCTATGGTGCATGTTTTGGGGGATATCGGAGGCAACTGAAGTACCCAGAGAAAACCCACACAAGGCTGAGGAAGGTTGCTTGTTTTAGCAGAAATTTGATTGGTTCAAATGTCAACTCGATTTCATTTGGGCCGGATCATTAGATATAATATTTCGATTTTTTTTTTTTTATAAATGGATTAAAAGAACTGGATTAAAAGCCCTGAATATTTAGTTTTTTTAATAGATCTAAAATAATGAAAATTGTAGCTTTTTTTAATATACTTTTTGATTTTACTAAATGATTATTGAACTATAAACAGAAATAATGTATTAAAAAATGACAATTATTGATTGAAAAAGGGGGATAATCAGGAAATTTAACATACATCTATACTCCATTTTATTTTGATCCTAAAACATAAAGTCGGCACTCATGATTTACTTTCCTGGGCCTTACAAAATGATGCGCCGGGGCCAGATTTAACCCCCGGGCCACCACTTTGACACCCATGAACTAGAACAAAAACCAGGACCCACAGCAGCCCTTGACGACCACTTTAGAGAACCTGGATTTACAAGCCTCGAACAATGTAAAAAATATTTAAATCAATATTAATTCTGTCAAAGATATTTTCCGAGCTAGCCTACAAGATGACTTAAGGGGGTCCTTGAGGACTACGTGAAAACCCACAGGCACCATTTTGCTACCCCTGAGGTAAATTGTTTCCTAAGTCTGCGAGATAATACCGAGGTTACACACAGGAAAGTCAATTGAGGGCGACTGAGACAAGGCGAGAAGAAAAAAAAAGGGGGACGTAGAAGCCCGTGCTTGAAATACTATAAAGTACATGAAAAGAGAATGAATTATAGGCATTACACGAGAATTGCAGTGAAAATCCAACCTAAGACAAAATGGCTCCTCTCATCCAGATGCGTCTTGATGTTGTTGTATTGCTAAAGGCATACAGAACAGCCATGTTTTATTCAAGGGTGCGCACGTGAACATTTCATCTGGGAGATCTCGACTCGAGGAGGAGTTTCCGGGATGAGAGCGCCACTCTTGGGCGGCCATGAGCAAAAAAAAATGTGACCGTTTTCTGTTTTTTTTTCTTCCCTACTCTTCTTTAGTAACAATGCCTTTTTCATTTTCCAAATGAGTTCTGCCTGAAAACGTGAAAGCGCGTGACATCAACTGTTAAATAAGATCCCGAGGCGTGACTGGGTTTTGTGGCGCGAGCAGGTTAGGTGAAAGCGGTCTGCCTGGATTTGCCCGTGAGCTCATTTCCCTTTCTAATGGAGGACTTTCAAAGGCCTGCTTGAACACACACACACACACACACACACACAAATCCACGTCCACACACAACGGTTGCCCGAGTGCATCATACCAGGGCAACACTTGACTCGGAAACAGCGAAAAAAAAAGTGTAAATTGGCTCATATATTTTCATATTTTTCCATCCTTAGTGATTGACGGAAAATTGCCCTATTTTCAGCCTACTGTGGAAATAAGTTAAGTTGCAAAATGGGTTTGAAATATAGCACAGTGAACATAGTCTGTGGTGTGTGTTATTGTAGAACTGTATTTTCACGACTATAAGGTTCAATGCATTATAAGGCGCACTGCATTATAAGGTGCACTGCTTAATAAGGCGCACTGCATTATAAGGCGCACTGCATTATAAGGCGCACTGCTTTATGAGGTATATTGCATTATAAGGGGCACTGCATTATAAGGCGCACTGCTTAATAAGGCGCACTGCATTATAAGGTGCAATGCATTGTAAGGCGCACTGCATTATAAGGTGCACTGCATTATAAGGTGCACTGCATTATAAGGTGCACTGCATTATAAGGCGCACTGCATTATAAGGCGCACCCTCAATGAAAGACACATTTTTTCCATATATAAAGCACACTGGATTACAAAGGCGTCTATTTTGTAGTACATTTCAGACTTTTAAGTGCACCTTATAGTCGTGAAAATACTATGTTAGTAATAGGCCTTTCGGCCTCACCGGTCGAGGGTTTGATTCTAGGATGGTCCAGAGTTTGCATGTTCTCTCAAGGGCTTGTGTGGGTTTTCCCCGGGTGCTCCGGTTTCCCCCCATAGCCCAAAAACTTGCTTATACATGATCACGAACTATGATGGTGACTGAGTTACAAAAAATTACAAAATAATCCATAAATATAAAGCAAAATAGTACTCTATATATATAGTTGGACGACAAAAAAGTCAAAAAATAAGCATTGTGCTTGATTACTCTATTTTTACAATACATAAAAACACAAAGTAGTACTTCTCTAATTAAATATAGATTCCCAAAAATGCCTTACAATAGAATGGTGATATTACGCATCTCACATTTCAAATAGTAGTCGTATTTTCTTTGTGAAGATTGACTTAAATGTATCTTGGCGCAATGAATGACTAACTACAATATATCATTCAACAGATGATAAAACAAGGAAACAATGAAGCAATTGAGAAAAGACACTACTCCCGAAATTCTACTCTAATCTGTCGCATACACCTCGTGATTGCATTTTGCTTCTTGGCCTCTGCCAATGATCCCAAGACATCAAAGTGAGCCAAAACTGGCTAAGCTTCTTATAAAGTGACACTTCCCCGCCCCCCCCCCCCCCAAAAAAAAAAACATCACCTGAATTCCATCCAGTCGCCCTGAGGCCTTACAAGCGACCCGACAGTCTTCATACACGCTTATATAAATCGTTTTCAGTGTTATTTGAATGCTATTCAAAGAGAACTGGCTATGTATAGGTCAAAGAAGATGTTTGACAATAAATAGAAACTTTCAAAGGGAAAGGAATGCTGATAAGAAAACCTATCACAGTTGAAAACCTTCATTTAACTCCTTGCATATTAACGTCAATGAAAGGTTACATCACAGAGATACACGACCAAGTGGTAGCCCAAACTTTATCCTTATATAATTGTGTATAATAATGATGGAGGCTGAACTCTTAAGTTGTTCGTGCTTACTGATTCTAGGTCAATTTATCCATTCCTTTTTAGTCAATGTTCGTTTGTGTGCACTCGTTTGGAAGAAAGGAAAAAATAAACCTACCACTCAGACAGTCCGTCTGTTTTTTCCGGAAATGTTGAGGTTAATCTTGGTGCTTTTTGCAATTTGGGTAGTTTGTCATTTTCACAGATGATTTTTCCTTTTTATATTCAAGCTGAAAAAAAACAGATCTGTTTTTAGTATCAACAATTAGGTTTTTCTTTTTAGTAAATCAGTCAATTATTAATGATTGCAACAACCAAATACTCAATATAAAAACTTTACTTACCTAACTAAAATAAATTGAATTAATTTTACGTCAGATGTCTAAACACAAACATGTCAGCAAGCATCTGTAATCAATCTATACGTATTTTGTATTTATATACATATGAATAAAATCCCCATAAATACCTTGTGTCCAAATCAATTGCAATATTATAAAATGTATACATTTAAAACGAATATAAACCAGAAATACAGTATAGTGACAGCCCTTAATGATATTCTGAACCTGTTTTTTTTCAAATATTCTACTTCATAAAAAGTAAAATTGAGTGCAGCATACTAAAAAAAAATACAAAATGCAAGGGTTCTATCTAGTGGTAAAACATGGGCATTACCAGTAGTGCCTTTATCTCTTGAGATTGACTTGAAGGGAAATATACATCTCATTAAATATAATACATTTAGAAAGTTAGGTTATATTTTTAGACAAAAATCAAGCTATAATAACATTACCAAGCAAACTACCATAAATATTTATTGGATATATGTATCTTACAACAATGTATCGCCTGATATGAATTCCTTTAAATGGAGTCTTTTTTCTGTTCCGACTGTTTAACAAAAGAAAAAAATCCCAATGTTTTCCAGTCTTTATTCAGCTGAGTCACACATTTTACATTAGCAAGAAAAAATAAATTATTTCAATCCACAATGTCACATTGTGTTGAGATGACCAATGAAGTGTCTATTAGTCTCCATGTGTTTTTTCCTATTGTTTCCGTACTGGTACTGAAGAGGCATTGCTATTCCAACAAACCACACACAGATGTGCTCAAAGTCCACCTCCTCCTCCACCGCCCCTCATCCTATTGGCTGGCTTGATACATTTCGATCGCAAAGCCCAAATCGCTTCTTTTTTTTTCCCCCTGCACACCATGGCATCAGAGCACGACCAAGCTGTCCTGCAGGCTATTTTCAACCCTAACTCCCCTTTTGGGAACATCTCCGAACAGGACCGGAATCAGGAATTAACAGATGATGGTAAGCCTACACACATTATAGTGATTTTACACTTTTTCCGCCTATTTTTTAGAGCAGAAGTTAATTCCTGTAGGAAATAAAATGCTGATATTTAAGTGTTCATGTTGAATGACTTGATATCTGCCCTTCAAAAGACAGCTCCTTTGATGCAGACTCGCTAAGGCAGGTCAAGAACTTGGAGTCTAACGGGGTCTCTTCTGCCGAGGCGGGGGACTTGCAGAAGTCCCTTGAGCTTTTCAACCAAGCCATACAAATTCTGCCCAAGCGCCCCTCGGCCTACAACAACCGGGCACAGGTTCATCGACTCCGAGGAAATGCAGCAGGTAGCAAAAGTTGGGCTATGACAAGCTCATTTTCAGATCTGTTAACCATTGTTCCCTTTAAGCAATTGTGCACTACTCTCGTCTTCTCTGCGCAGCAGCAATCATATGGCGCGCAGTAAATAAAATCCAAACATTTTTTTACCCCTTTCCCCATGATGGCGCCGTTGACGCGGCAGCCAGTGGCAGTAGCTCTGTCCACTCTTATATTTTTTTGTGTTTTACAGCATGTTTTACATGAAAATTTAGAGGGAACAATGACAGGCACCTGCTTATGCCAGGTGTGATACTGGTGTGCCCATAGCGAGCAATTATGTCGCTCATACTGGTACCCAGTGCGCTCAGGGAGGTTGTCTTTCTGCCCAGACCAATGAAAAATTAGAGGGAACATTGCTGTTTATCTTTTTTGGATATGTTTTCCAATATAAAATGGAGGAGCTGATCCGCGGCTAAGGGAGTCAAAGGTCAAAATTTGAAATGGACACCAATTTTTGTCAATGGGTGGTTTCACTATTAATTCTCCACTACTAACTACCAAAAGCTAATGATAACTTTTAAAAAAGTCAAACTAAAAATATATCCTGGAGAATGAGGGCAAAAGTTGAGTGCTTTTGGCTGCTTAGGTGGATATCTCGAGTACCATGCGGTATTTTTATCCCATTTTTCTCTGCCTTGAGGTGCTCTGGCGGACTTGGACCGTGCCATCTCCCTGAGCGGGGGCCAGGGTCGGACAGCCTGCCAGGCGTTAGTGCAGCGAGGCCTCCTGCGTAGGCTGGCGAGCCAAAACGACGAAGCCCGGGACGACTTCCAAAAGGCGGCGGCGTTGGGCAACCAGTTTGCCCGACAACAGCTGGTGCAGCTGAACCCATACGCCGCGCTTTGCAACAAGATGCTCTGTGAGGTCATAGGCAAGCTCCGGAACCCCGACATTAGCCAGTAGATGATTTATATAAATGTATGGTTTGGAAAAGGGGAATTCCAAAGGCTTTTCTTTCTATATTTTTTTCAAAATTTGTACTTTTACTGAATTTAAAGGCTTTTAACATGGACTTTTACCTGTAATCCAACACACACATTTTTCAGGTCAGAAGTTTCAATGGTATTGCGTGGCAATTAATAATTAATTATTGCTTTATAGGACAAGGTTATAATAAAAATTTAAAGAAACAAACAGTCTCTACTTATGGGAAAAACTTCATTTTCCATCATCTAGCCTACAAAAATTCATGAATAAACGCTAGGTTTCAATTATAGTTATGTCATATCTATAAAGTCATTTATATATTTTAAAAGTATTTGTCAAAATGTTCAGAAAAAGGGATGCACTAAAAAGGTTTAACACTCAAATTGAGAGCGTCATCAACCACATTTCTTGTGAATTCAGGTCTAAAAACAGTTTTAACAAATGTGAAAACTGCAAAATTGACCTCAATTTTTCATCCAAAGCGTCAAATTAACGGATAATTGGACGTCTATTGCCGTCAGTGACCGTGAATGATTTTATAAAAGACGAGTTGGTACTCAAAAGTCAGAATGAATGCAGTATGTGCTGAAATGTATTCTATCTTTTCCCCAGAAGACGGCAATGTAACCCCTTTTACAGCATATTTAACATATTTATCATTTGACCTCTCTGCTGACCTCATGCAAGCCTCTTAAAGCTACAGGTTCAGTGCGTTGCTCCTCTTTCAAGTAGAAGGGGCACTTGTGGAGGTGATTTGCCATGGGGGGCGTGTTGCTGAAACGCCATCGCTCCACGGGACAAAACAGTGAGCTGAACTCCCAAACCTGTCGAGCACAAGACATTTTATTATTATTACATTATAACGAGGGGAAAACTATATCTGTGTGTATTTCTGCATAAAAATGTAGCTTGATCTGAAAAGGATAAGAAAAAAACTAACAGTCTACTTAAAATAATACTGCATTTGAAAAAAAATACCGTATTTTCACGACTATAAGGCGCACTTAAGTCTTAAATTTTCTCCAAAATACACGATCCAGTGTGCTTTATATATGGAAAAAATAATTAAATGTGTCATTCATTGACGGTGCGCCTTATATTTGTGAAAATATGGTATGTCAAATTTGCATTTTGGTTCAATTTCAGCTTACATGGGCCAATTTCAAAGACATTTTCATCATTTGGACAGCAATAAAGCATTTTCCACACTGCACATGAGGACAGCCTATGTTTTTTGTGTGTGTCCACTTCAAAACAAGACAATTTACGACCTTTATTGAGAGCGCACGCTCAGCTGTTGAGCAGGTTGTGTTATCAGCTATGAATGATCACCTATTTGGCCCCCTGTCAGACCATTCCCCGTCTCTCGCATCACGTCATGCTTGTTGCTTGTCTTGTGATCTCCATCCGAACATAAATATACTGCCTGTGCCCTTTCACTTGACATCACAACAAGAGGAACTGGTTCAACATCAACATGTACGCATTATAGGAATATTTGAAAATGGAGACCAATTACTAAAGCACACTGGATTATAAGGTGCCCTGTCTATTTTGGAGAAAATTTAAGACTTAAGTGCGTCTTAAAGTGGTGAAAATACTTCTTTCGAAGAGGTGCAACCACAAAATGCTACTGTAAAAACAGTCATTTGGAAGAATGTGATAGTAAAACGATAGGTAAGAAATACTTGCTTTCTTTCGACTCTTCCACGAAGTCCCCCCGTGGGAATATGTCTTCTTCTCCCACTTGAGGGAAACCATCCCACGGGTCTGCAACAGGGTGGCGCACACGTCCCTCATCTGGCGGGACACTTGAGACAACTGCGATAAAGCAATGGAGTCCAAGTATCCGGCGACGTGTAGAAGAATCTCCAGGGGGAGTCGGCTCAGGGGATTGGGGCCACGTGCCGTTTCGTCACCCTCGATTAACTCTCGGGGGACATTTGGACGGATGACCAGCTTGTCCACATCTTGGTGGTATCTAACCTCAGCCTTTGGACCGTCCGGTTGAAACCTAGTCCTGGCAAAAGTGCAGCCAAGGTACGCTAGGGGGCAACGTTGTAGAAACCAGCCCCCGAGTCCTGCTTGGACGTCGGCGTGCACGTTCCTGAAGTGCGAACCGTATTCGTCACGGCGGAAGAAAAGTCCGCACGCGTAGCTGAAGACTGAGCTCGTCTTGTTATGCCGGCGAGTGACCGACTCAGATTCGGTACAAACGTGAAGACGCCGTGGTCGGCCTGCCACGACGTCGGCGAGCGAGGCCTCGGGTGGGAACGGCGCCGAATCAAATTCGTATGTTTGAGTCCCCACGTCAACGTATAGTCCGTCCAAGCCGGTGCTTTCGGAGATGAGGTGACCTTTAAATTCTTTCTCCAGACAGCAAAGCAACGCGGCATCGACTTCGTCGCACTTGGGCACCTGTTCATGGGAGACGTCCAAGTCCAGGGTGTCCACACTCTGGTGCGCCGTCTTGATCTTGCGAGTCGTGTCTTTTAGGTGGCAGCGCTTGGCCCGGTAGCTGCTGGGGACGTTAAAAGAGCGGACTGTCATCACGTCGATGGGTTCCAAGCTTCCATAAACAAAATCCTTCTCTCTTGGGGTGCAGGCACTCAGTTGTCCAAAGTTAATGAGCATAGAACCATGATGCGCCAGGTACATGTTGTACTCTCCAATATTGGCCTCTTTGCCCAATCTTTCCAAGACGCCATCCTGCCAGGGCGCCAGACCAGACACTTCATTCTCACATGACGAATTTTCCCTGGACTGACCGATTTCGCTTCCTCCTTTCTTTGCTCCACTCGTCTGTTCGCACCCATTTCTCTCCTTCCTAAATATTCTCTCCCAGGAACTGTAGTTCTGAAGCATTTCCACATCTAATTCATTTCTTACTACATCACTCGGTTCTTCTTCTGTCAATCCCATGCACCCATTTGGCGTACATCCACCGGAAGCCAAGCACGGCTCCTCCCCCCTCGCCATCCCGCTATCTTGATCTAGAGGATCCACCGACATCAACTCGGGGAAAACAGTCTTCATCTTGATGGAATGAAACAACAAGTCTTGATCCCTCAGCGCCAAGGCGACATCAAGATGGCTTTCACTTTCTTGGGAAATATTCTTGTAGAAGGTCAGTTCACCATCGGGAGCTGGCCAACGGTTCCACTCCTGAGAACAGCCGACCACGCTAGCCGGGCAGGCTTTCAGGTGTATTCCCCGGCGGTGGCGTGGGATACTCAACGGGCAGCCGTAGTCCACATTGAGACAGGCCACAATTTCGTTAGGGCACAGGAGACGGTGGTCCTCAACTTTGCAGGTGTGGAGCAAGGCGCCGCAGTTGTTGGGGCAGTGGATGACCACGCAGCCCAAGGATAGCCAAGCGGGTGCTTGGCAGTGGGTGGTGAAACACTGCTCGCAGTGCTCGTGGCGTATCGATGGCATCGTCCTGAAAACAAAAATATGGATCAGCTTTATTCAGCAGGAGTTACAGTACATGTCATTTGAAGTTACATGAAACTTGACGGGTGATGGTATTTGGATGATGCGGTTAAAGATTAAAGGTTAGAGAGGTCAGAGAAGGAATTGTGTGAGGAGTTCATCACTAACTTAAATTTGTAGGGGGAGTATTATGACAAGAGAAAAGGTGAAAGGTCATTGAGGTGTGAATTAAGGTAGTGGTTTCAATTTGGAAGGTTAAATAGAAGTCTGCTCTCCATTTATTTATATAAAAAATCTTAGTATTAGTTTTACTTTCTCTATTTCATCAAGGCAAACACAGATTAACAATCTATCAAACAGTTAAAGTCGAACTACTATGAGTTTCACACACATATTGTCAATTAAAAGAGAAAAAATGACTCATCCATAACTACTGAATATCCATAACTACTGAATTTGTACAACAGCAATTGACTACTATGGAACGGTTTGCCTCTGCATAGTTGGAACTGATGCCGCAATATCTCCTAAAAAGTGGATTGTTAGTGAATATTAGTGGTAGTATATTCCTACAAATGAAAAGTATATCAAGAAAACATGTTTTACATGTTTTCTGCCTAAGTTTTAGTATAAAAAACCCAACAACAAGCGCAGCAATAGTAGTAAAATTTCTCACCTATTGTTCTGGAGTTGGTGTCACCTCGTTTTAACTGACCTCTTGCACTGTGTTTGTTCTTTATAAATAGACCGAAGCGGACTACGATAGGTGGGGGGGAGCCGAACGGGGCGCCATTGTCACAGCTTTACAGGAGTGCCAAGGTCAAGTTACAGCTGCCAGCGACTCTCATTTGTGTGTGATAAGCTTGCCACTAAACACTTCAACGGCTGATGGATGTTTGTAGTCACCGCAGTGGAATGTTGTTGATGTCACTCTACAGCAACGTTGCATAGAAAGTATTTGAAATGGAAGATGATGGTGAATGGAAGATGGGGTTTTGGTTTGGTATTTATAATATCACTGTACATTTTAAACTATAGGTAGCACTACATTACGCCCATAGACCCCCTAAACCCCACCCCCTCAAAAAAATAAAACAACGAAGTCGCACTTTTGTATTAGTCTAAGGCCCAGCTACGCTTTGAAAGAAGTGTGACTTATAGTCCGGAAAATACGGTTACCATACAGTACAATGGTGTAATTTTATGTGATTTGAGTTTCATTTTTTAACACAAGAAAGGGACAGTCATTTGAGGTAAAGAACTATGTTATGTTAAAGAATTCACTTCAATAAAATATTCATTTAGTTTTAATAAATTGGACGTCAATTGATGCATACGGCAGACAGAGTTGAGTTACATATTTCAGTTTCTTTCACTCCATTAATAACCACATGCTATTTCTGAGCTTTAGTTTCCAGTAGATGGCAGTCTGATTCCTTTCAAAGAAGGAATAGTACAGCAATACTATCTTGCTTTTTTTGCCATTTAAAATTAAATGTTACCGCACTTTTTTTCTTACAATTCTGAAAACTGAAAACTGCAGTCATTTCAGCGTATGTAATTATAAAATCAATGCATGCCGTAATCAATAGTGCAGCAATCATCTAAAGTGGACAAGTGTGGACTACTAATAGCAAAAATAACACTGATTGTCAAAGAAAGAAAACAACACTATGCACTTAAAAAACAAAAAAAAAAACATTTTGACAAACAATGCTCAACGGACCGGGTAAACAAATCTAAAAACAATACATAAAATGGCAGGGTAAAATGATAAAAATTCTGTGAGCCTTTTCTGACCTCTGTGACCTTTCATTCTCCCAAAATTTTAAGACCGCTTACGTTTAATATTGCATTTGTTCTCGAGTCGTTTTGAACGAAAACATACCGAAAACCATATCATACAGAACCATACTTTTGAGTTACTGGCATGGATAAACATAATTGGATTCACCAAGCAAGAGCACATTTCATTGTAATGTGCAAAATCACTGATATATGAACACAAAACATGTGGATAAATTCTCTATCAGTCCTACCAGGGATATATTCTTTGTTCTCTTCAACAAAATAAATAAAAAAAATAATAATACTGTGTTCATCGAGTCCTAAAAGTATTTATAACATCCCTACAAAGCATACTAACAGCAAACTATTTTCTCCTTTTTCAAACCCATGGTTTGCCTAAAAAAAACTTTATTTTTTGGATTGGATTGGATAACTTCATTCATCCCGTGTTGGGGAAATTCTGTTTTCACAGTAGCAAGAGGGTGAGGATGTAGATAAAGGAAAGGCTTTTTAGACATAAATATATAGGTAATAAGTAAGTTAATGAATAAATACATGAATAAATACATAAATAAATTAGGTGTGTTGCTGAAATATATATATAAGCACATATACTTACATACATATATATATAAGCACATATACTTACATACATATATATATAAGCACATATATACATACATACATATATATAAGCACATATATACATACATACATATATATAAGCACATATATACATACATATACATATATAAGCACATATATACATACATACATACATATATATAAGCACATATATACATACATACATACATATATATAAGCACATATATACATACATACATATAAGCACATATATACATATATGCATACATACATAGATGTACATGCATGCATATGGTAGGTCCTAACACAGCCATATTGTACAATGCAATCATAGCATGCTGATAGAAATAAACTACAATGTCATTTAGCTAATTTCATTACTGACGCCATACGATTTAATATCATATTTCAAATAAAAATGTTAATTTCCCTCTTTTTAATTCCAGTGCCTGAGTGTGGCATCTCAAACGCCTTCAATTAACCCTTGACTTTCCCACGAACTTTAAATTGAATTCAATTCCAAGCTCATAACTTCCACGCTCTTGTCTCTCAAATGAAATAAAATCATTTCAACTTGCACATCAAACACCAACCAAATGTTATTTGTCCAAGCATGTGGCGCATTTAAAACAATCAAACATGCAGCATTTCAAAAATAATCTCATCAGCATTGTGTGTCTAACATCCATCTCTTGTAATGCAATTAATTTCCACGCTCATCTCTGACAGAACCTGACGGCGCCAAAAGGGGGAATCGTTCCAACAAATACATTTATGGAAGCAAAAACCGGCTGCCATGGGTTAAGCATTCACAAAGCTTCCATGTCATGTTATTTAACGTCCTGAAATATCACAGTGCGGCTTGAAGATTGATAAAAAAAGTCGTATTCCTCTTTATTAAAATTCACAGTCGCAAGGCGTCAAGGTGGCAGCAGGACTAATAAAAGTGCCGCCGCTTGGAACTTTTGGTAAGCAAAGAGTTTCCTCTACGCTTTGCGGAGGCTCCTATAAATCTGCTCCAATTCCAGCCAATGGCTCCATCTTATTGCTATCCCTTCCTTCAAGATTGGCCCCGTTTGGGAATTTCCATTTTTATTAAACCAGGCAAATGTGTTAATAAAGAGGCCAAAGTGATGGGACAACAAACGTTGGTGGAAAAAAAAAGCAGATGTGAAGGGGAAGCAGGGAATTTGGCTTATGAAAAGACGTTTTTTTTTCTTCTTATCGTCAAACCATTTCATTTCCAATGACAATTTTCCTCATTGGAAATCATAAAAACTGCCATTACACAATCCCCGGTCCATAACTTGTTGGATTAATTCTGTAATATTATTATATGTGTGCATTTAATCATTTTTGTATGAGAGCTCGTTCCAAGGACTGTTTAATGGAAGATAGGACTGACCTTTACCCCAGTGTGCAGACCTAGAAGGACACTTAAGAAGATGGTGATGCAGCGTTATCGCTATCTAAACAACCTTCGTGATTACTCGCATATTATCGTGAATTGTGACGCACTTTTTGGTTGATTATGGATTTGTTTTGCCGAATGGAGGCTTGTTTGTTTACTTTCCAAGATCACAGATGCCAATTTAATTAAATATATACATAATTAAATCAGATGTCCCCCTGTATTGTTTTATAGTTATATTTAAGTATAATTATTGATGAACCTAACATAATTTAATATAGTAAACGTTCTTAACTGCCATTTTTGGCAATGGACTTCCAAAAGGATTTAAAAATACTGATTAACATTGCCAGATATTAGCTTCAAAATTGGATTGCTCAAGGGGAAGTCATCCAATTTTTTAAAAGTTTCAAATCTCTGGGTTAAGCATTTTTTTTTCCTGGACATCTCATTCCCCAAAAACTTTGCTAGCATTTGAAAATGCAGCACCGCAGGGGCATCTGACTGGAAAGGTTCCTCTCTATCTCCGTTGAGAGGGGAGCAAAAGGTCCATACATCTAATTAAAAGCTGAAAATCATTGGGTGATTATGCTCTATTTAACCTGACACCATGAATCACTCCAATGCTGTCGGCCATATTTAATGGGAGATAAAAATGACGGGGGAGCTTTCTGGATGTCGTCTTCTAACATACGGTCAGCACAAATACCGTATTTTCACGACTATAAGGCGCACCGCATTATAAGGCGCACCCTCAATGAATTACATTTTTTCCATATATAAGACGCACTGTATTATAAGGCGCACTGTCTATTTTGGAGAAAATATAAGACTTTTAAGTGTGCCTTATAGTCGTGATAATACGGTAATTGCTATTGACTTCCAGGTATGAAGCACTCACTACACAGTCACCTCTAGAGCCAGCCATTGTTGATGTTTTGGATTTTTTTGTATAAAATCTTGCAGTAGAGGAGGAGCTATATGATGGAAGATTTTGTAAACTAAGATGGCATCTGCATATTAAACAGTATTGTTCCAATTCAGGCGTGTGTTTTTTTAATATCAGACAGTGGTGGTTTTTAGTTTTTGGTTTTCAGTTTTTTCCATATATAAAGCGCACTGGATTATAAGGCGCACTGTCTATTTTAGAGAACATTTAAGACTTTTAAGTGCGCCTTGTAGTCGTGAAAATACGGTAGGTCACAAGTTCCAGACAGGCAACGACGGTGCTTTTTTTTTTTTATTAAACACCCTCCCGCCAATTCATCAAAACGACACCCTACATCACCTTGTAATCCGTCCGCAATTCAACCCGAGCCTAAACGAGAACGTTGACCAATGAACACGAAAATGTTTATTGGCATATCAATATTCTTGGCGGCTTTTCTCAGCAGCCTTTATTCGTCTTTTAATTACAAAGACTAATTAAAAGTCGCTTGTAATGAGGCCCGTACAGGTTCTCCCCTAAGGGCGGCAAGTATGGCGTGTCACTTTGCATCATTAACAAAAAAAGTACACGGAAAGAAAAGGAGCCCCAAGTTGTAAATGAGATATTTCCCTTCGTTCATTTGCAGAGCTAATAAGAAGGAGGCGTCTCGAAAAGGTGGCGGCGTCAGCGCGTCATTTCACGCCCGATATACCGCCGCTGTGATAAATGACAGCTCTTACAAAATTCATGAAAGCTGTAAAACAGCTTGTTGTGAAGCAGTCTTGTGATAAAATGCAATGACACAATTTATCTCTTTGCTCTTGTTCCACCCCAAAGAACTTTTATATGAAGAAAAGTTACTCATGCAAGTGGCCGAAGCAATGGACCATGTACAGAAATTACAAAGAAATGGAAATATCGCCCAATTAATGATAGATCTTGTCTCAATACAATAGACAAAAACAAATATGACCCAAATGTATGTGCCAGAAACACATTAACTATCAAACTGTTGAATAAATACCTTTATAAGTACCTAGAAAATAATCCCAGACCTAAACCCAAAAGAAACCAAAGGGAGGAGCGATGGAAGGTCCAAGTGTTGGTCAATGAATTAGCAAAATGTGGGCTATATTGTATTGTAGTTAAGGATTTCCTCTGCGGGGCTTAAAGTCTGCCAATCCTGCCACTCTATGTGACCAATTAAAAAGGAATCAAACAATTTTATCAACAGTAAATTAATCATTTGATGAAAAATGGTTACCGACAAGTCTCCAGATCTGAATCCAATAAAAAACCGTGACCAGACGTTTGCTTGCCGGTCAAATGTACTTTGATATTAAACAGTACTTAGATAATAAACTCTCTCTCTTAGATATTAAACTCTATCTCATGAATATAATTTTAAAAGAGCTGGTTTCAAAAGTAAACTCTCTGTCACCATTTTTACCCTCGACCAAAAGGGACCAAAAGACCGGCGACCAAACATCTGAGCACCATAAAAAACACCAGTTAACATCTTGGATTTTCATACGCATCAATGGTAGCCAATAAGTGAGCGCAAAACCATGCCATATCATACCTCAATCATCGACATTATCACCTTATGATAATTTAGTCTGCGCTAACTCAATTGCAAATAGTCTGCGCATCTGTGTTGCAATTTGCTGAGTGATGACAACAGCTTGACAAGACAAACTAACCACAGAAAATCCCTTGGAACGCCAACGTATCATACCACACTCCTACGACGTGTTTGTATATGAGAAGCATTCACTTCGCTAATTAATTGGTTTTTGCCCTCACAAATCTTAACACCACCCCCGCCCACGACCCAGTCACGAGCAAGTGCTCCACGTATGATGTTTCCTGCTGCTCTTTTTTTCGCCAATTACGGCCAGCCACGTTTACCCATGAATCTAGCACGACTCGCACAGCGTGGTCTCTCGCCTGGAGCTTCTTAGCAAAAGGGGGTTGTGACTCAACTTGGCAAAAGGGAGAGTGAAGAGGGAGGGGAGACCGTCACTCTCATGCTCCATTAGGCCTTGCGTCGCCGGCGGATGAAGAAAAATATCTCCGGTCCAGGACGTGGCCGCACAGACGGCTAAATTGCGAGTGTTCGTCCTCTGTGCGGTGACCTCATGATGACGGGGGCCTGCTTGTGTTTGAATCAGTGCAGTCAAGTGCGCTTATAATCACATCATGAAAGGTAAGCAGCGGTGGGAGGTAACGGAGTCTGCTGTGTAAATGCTATGCAATCGTACTTCAGTAGAATGGCCTTCAGCAAGCTGATCAAACACACAGACAAACCTACTAAATGCTCATAAGTGTATTGTTTCGAGACCAGAACTAACAGAACTGGGATAAAACTGACACTGGTTGGAGTTGGGCCAGGAGAAAAACCAAGAACAAGGTGAAATTGAGATAATTCATTCATTTTCCGTGTAGCTTTTCCTCAGATAACTATGGGAATTAAACGAGGTATTGGTTTCCAGCCAATTGCAGCGCACAATGAGGCAAATAACCATTGAAAAATACATATGTATTTGAGATGTGGGAGGAAACTGGAGTACCCGGAGAAACCCCAGGTAGATACAGGGAGAAGAAATTAAACTCAGGAAGGGGCTTGAACCCTCAATCTCAGAATTGTGAGGTGGAGATAATGACAAACATTTATTTTAAAATATATGTATTTTTTGGTGTTGAAGTTGCAATCATTTAACGGTGTGCTGTGGCTTTGGCAACTAAAAAATGCTTTACCAAGTATTTTTTCCTGTAGTTTTGTCCAGAATTGACAGAAATACTGCCCGTACAAGTTTGAAAAGAGACCAAGGTTTAGAGGAGTAGAAATTCAGATGCCTAACAGCCACAATACTACCATCTTCTAGCATTCTAATCTAGTGCTCAGGAGCCTACTGTCCAAAACCTGATCTTCACAAAACCATTACAAGAACAAGACTTTAGGGACAAAGGACAAAGACAAGTCAAGATTATTTAAAAACACAAAATTCCATAGTATTTTTTACAGAAGAATAGTAAGAACTGCGAGCCAAAGCATCCAAACATTGACTTGGACACAAGCAATCTGATGACTAGAGCACGAAGAGCAATTGAAGACGCAGCAAATTCCAGAGGGAAATCATGGAATAGGTTGAGTCAGGTGTGATCGTGTTGTGCAACGAAGAAAACACATCACCAACGATCACTTGACCGCCGCAGTATCGATTGGCAATCATAAGTGTCTGCTTCTCTTTCTTCAGCGACCTAGCATTCCGTTTGCGACCGATTGTGCAGGATCCTTAGCCGGGAAGCCCGAATAATTCGATGATCCCCTCCGGCATTGCTGTCGAAAGACAAGATGGCCGAAAGCTCGCCGGGGTGTTTATTGAAAGCCGGACACCCGGACCGTGCTCATTAAATTGATTCATGGATTCAATAAGTGGGGCGCTGGCAGCAGGTGCGCAGCAGGACACGCTAAGCATCCATCACTTTGATCAGGTATCTAAGGTGGCTTCTTTGCACAGATGTTGCTGACACAGCAATTGGCAAATGACATTGGCAATAAAACAAAACAAAACTCAACTGACAACTATTAAGTTGATTTTTTTGCGACCAACTATAAATAAATGTAATTTTTTATACCTTATCTTCTTTTAATGGTTTTATAGAGAACTTCAATTCACATATTTCATGCACAATGGTATATCTTTATCATTTATAGCAGATTTGGGGGTAGTCATCACACCGTTAACATGTAAAATATGAATTAATGAAAAGAATTACGTTATAAAATGAGTTCCGGAACAAATCAACGTTGTATAGTGAGGAAGGACTCTAGTGTATTTTAGGATTACTTTTTTTTCTAGAAGTAATGTCATTTAAAATGGGCTTACCACTACGAATTGAGAAAAGTATTTCTAAATGTAACCGTGTATAATGAAGGTAATATCGGTGTTTCGATGAATAATTCCATGCTTAACGTAGTGAATAATCTCAAGGAGATGATACCATCCTAAAAAGAAAACGCATCTTTGATGAAATTGTGCAGAAAAAGGCCCATCCTAAAAGCACATTAAGCAGTAACCATCTGTCACATTGGCGAGGTCATGGTCATTGCTTTGCCATTTTCCCTTGCACTGCTTATCGTGACCTCCAGCAGCCAAAACACGAAAACTCCGAACTCCAAAGCCTCGACACGTTCCTCTCAACATTCCACACACCGTTTCTTTTGTTCTCCTTTTAATGTCACGCAAATGTCACTGACCAAGCACTTGATTTCAGTGAATTATTAATACGGTGATAAAGGACGTGAATATTTTTAATGATGGCTCAGCTCGGTAAACATTTCTCGAGTAAATGGAGCCATCTTGCCAAGACTGAAATGTTGACTAATGGCAAATACTTTGCCGGGAAGCAAATGTGAAATATCTTTTTGTAAATGGTGATTCAGTACAAAGACAACATTAGTTTTTGGATACTTGCACTGAAACACCTCAGCTACCTGTATCATTTGCTGATAACCACTTCTAACCATTTTAATCACTTTTCTTAGAACGGCAATCCATTTTGCTTGTAATTATATCCTTTTATCAGTATTTATTTATGAGTGCAGTTCACTGTGAAGCTTGAAATGTAATTGTACTTGTATAATGACAATAAAGACATTTAATTAAATTCAATTTTCAGCAAAGAAATGGCAAAAATTGCCGGAAATCTAACTTAGTATCAATTCTATAGACAAATATTAGCATTTATCAATGAGGTTTAATTAATGATACTGACTTCCAGAATTAAAACAACACATTCTATTAACGGTGATAGACATTCAATCCATGACGTCAATGTTTTAAAGAAGAGGAGATTATGCAAAAAAAAAATCCACACACTGCCATTTTACGCAATTATTGTCAACTCAGCAATAAGCGTGACAGTTCCCGGGTCTAAATTAAGCATACAAATGAAACTCAAGTGTCCAATTAACACTTCGAAAAAACAACAACTGAATATTCACCCCCCGGGGGGGGAGTAAATGTGTGCTCTTGTAGTCCAGGGACTCTCCATCAACATGACGGCCTTTTAAGACACAGCGGACGACTAAACTATCTAAAAATATCTATCAAAGTGGGCGCTCTTAGATCACAGCACGGCGACGGGGGCTTTGCTTGCCGCCCACTTTCAAAAGCCAGGACTTCAGTGCAATGAAAAATTAACAAAGTGACGGCGCTCAGCGTGGCGTCGACATGACTCACGGTACTTGAAAGAAAGGCATGCTCTCAAGCTGTGAGAGGGTGCATTGGCAATTCGATTACATCTCCATTTACTTTTTTCCCATAGGTCAAAATCTATTCAAAACAAACCCCCTATACTCCACGACTGCCAGGTAAGCCTGTCATGATATGGAATGACGAGAAATTGTCTCGGAAGAACTTGGAATTGTTAGTCTCATCCAGTAAATAAATAAATAAGTAGGTAGATAATCACAGCCCTTTGACTTAGCAGCTTCATCATTCATGCCAGCGACTGTAACATGAATGTCCCGGTGACCATTATGGTTATTGATGGCGCCAGGGGTCATTATGCATGCCGTAGGCTTCTCCTCGTTGCTCTTGAAAATCCTCCAGGCTTAAATAACTCCTGATAAGACGTGCATCCCTACCTGAAGAATCAATTAGAATGTGTATTACAGTCACAACTAGAGCCGTATATCCCAGAGCTGATTTAACGCTCCTCGGTGCTGTTTAAACTCCAGGGAGAGTCGGTATAAAGAATGAATCAGTTGAGTGAATCTATTCATTTTTCTTTATTCTTCGGAGGAATGGTTACAAAGCAATTTAAGACGCGTGAATGTGATCAAAACACGGTATGGTTTGAAATGCTGACTTTCACGTGGTGAAGAGGGTTTGGAATGAAATGTTTACGATGAGTGAGCTCAAGTCACAATAGTGGTGGCTTATATGGAAAAAATCAGACACGGGCCAATATATAATATACCAGGAGGGCTAAAGCTAAAAAATAAAAACTTCCATTTCATTATATATTCACTAGTATTTTTGTTTGTTACTCTGGTACAATCATGGTCATTCTTTTTTGTAAGTGCTATGTGGGCAACTGCCCAGGGTGCCATCTAATTAGGGGGCACACTCCCTGATTATTCTAGGATAACAAAATATGTGCACTGAACAACCATAAAAAAACAAAAAACTAAAAAGTTTAAGTCTACCTTTTTTCTACTCTTTGATACCAATCACCAGATAGTTAACTTTACCCAGAAACTAAACAAAAAAAAAAACATTTTTACAAGAACTTTCTTATATAAACTCAGAAACTGGGTTCATCTCATTTAAAATGGCGCACTTGGACATGTTTCCAAATTGCCATTAATGACGTTAAAACCGATTGAACAACTTCCGCAATCAATGACGGCCAATGAGCTTTCTCCCAAAGCCCAATGCAAAATGAAGCAGTTTCTCAGTTTAGATTTTAAAAAGCCACAGATGACATAAGTGCGTCCGGGAGACACTCCAGAGACCGTCACTTATCAGAGCCGCAAGCAAACATCTGTCAAGAACCGAGATTAGTTATCGACTGTGTGTGACGGAATATCAGGTCTGCGCATCGTGTGCTACTTTATGCTGCGAGTTGTGTTGTAAAATGACTATATTACATCATAAAAAAAAAACATTGTGTCAAGGTAAAAAAAAAAAACCTTGTGGCCTTTTAAGACATCCTCCCTGTGGAAGGAATTCTTCCAGGCTTTATTTTTCTTCTATTGACACCAACACATGAGCTAGGCGCTATCATGCAATCAAATTATAATAACTAACTCATGAAGTATGGAATCTATTGTGTCGAGAAGCGAGCTGACATAGTCACTTGTCAAGCTAGCATAATTTCCAGGCAGGAACAGCGCTTGACTCCAAAAGATTCTTCACAGCAACCAGTGGGAGCTGCGAGAAAAGCCCTCGTCGTCTCTGCATACATTTAATCACGGTAGGAAAAACACGACAACATTGCGCCTCATGAAAGAGAAGCACTGGGAAAAGTTGTACAAGTTCTGGCAAAGTGTCAAACTGCCTTTCGGTGTTTGGAAAATACAACGTGTGGATCATTTTTAACGAATGGGAAATGTCAGTAGAAAAGATGCTATTGCTTGTATCGCAGATTCTCAAACTTCCCTAAGAATTCCCATTTTAACCACTCCCCATTACCCTTGACTTAAAAAATATTAAAAAGGACAGTTAACGAAGGGCCAGAATGTCTCAGAGTACAATAAGTCGGACCTTCAATGAGTTGCCTAGCTTAAAATTTGTTTTATATATATGAGGTGCACCGGATTATTAGGAACAGTAGTAGTGGTAGTAGTAGTAGGAGTAATAGTAGTGGTTAGGAGTACTAATGTTATAATTAGATATATCTGAACTAAAGGGAATTTAATACAATGAAAAAACGAATAATGATCCATTTATAGGGCGCATCAGATTTAAAGGCGCACTGCCAAGTCGTTTAGTTGAGCATTATAACGCGGAAAATACAGCAGAACACTCTTGGGAAAAGAATGTTTGATAGACGTCCGATTAAACACCGTTCAAGAATATTTATACAACAGATTGGAAAAAAATGATATGAGAAGTCATTTGAGGTCACGATTTCTGAACTTGCCTTGAAAAAGTAAGTGAACTGTTTACATGCAATGCCAGGTCTCTTTATAACACATGCGATGTACTTGAGCTAATTGGACCTCTATTGGGCGAGACACATGGGAGGTGAGAAATGATAGAAAAATGCAAAAGACATCGCAGTGGAGCTGAAATTCAATACACAAGCATGGACTGGGTTTTGCCTTGTGTATCATTGCTTGTCTCTGGGTTTTATGTTATTTTTGATTTAAAAAAAAAAACTATGCAGGGATAAAAAAATAAATAAAAAAATAACGACCCTGGATTCACCCCATCTTGAAAAACGAGAAAGGTCAACAGTGAATACCAACGATTCCCATGCTGCCAGTTTTTATGTTCATCCCTGAAAACATGCCGAGAAGTATCATAAAAATATTTTTTTCTGGTTGGAAGGCACTAAAATGATACAGTCCCCCCTCTGTGTAAAGAACGGACATGATATCCAGGTGGGCCAGATTCGTCGCAGGTATAAATCGACCGTCAATACTTCTCCGCCTTCGCCAAATTGAGCAGTTGGTAGACGACGTTTGACTTCTGACACTGAACCGATTTAAATCCGTAAGCTGTCACGAGTGTTCTTTCAATTCATTGCCCACTGTCAAAACAGATCACCAAGTGTGAAAACTCAAAAGACAGACTCTCATAGGAAGGCCTTTGTGTGATTCCAACCAGCAATTTGACTACTTTGGGAAGAAGCAGTAGGAGGGGGAAAGCCAAGTGCTTGCAAAGCCTTGGAGATTCAAACATCTCGACTGAATAATGGACTCCTGTGGTGCCCTGAGAACTATCCTAAGGCACTGTTAAAGTGTCTTTGAGTCTAGAAGCCTCTTTCAAAAGGAAGTCTGGATTTCTGGAGTTTTATATCATAAAAGACACAGTTGATGGGTTCACACGGCTGAAAATGGAAACTGTACAAATAAGTACTTTGTCAATCCGTGAAATGCTTATGCTACTCTTTCTACCTACTGTTGAAAATAAGTGTAGCCTGCAAACTACTTTATTGTTGCTTTTAGCAATAGAATAATATAAGGACCAGCCTCTAATGGTCACGTTTAAATGGCAACTTTCATTACTTTCCTTCACAGCACGGATTGTCATGGTTTTATCTCCGCCTTAACTCAGATATCTTTTGCCATTTACCCAAAAAAAAAAAGAAAAATAAATAAACAATTTTTGGAGTCACTGTTACACACTGAATCTAGCTGAGAAGACAATTGCTGGAATAAAACAACATACAATTGCCAGGTTACAAGGCCAAACAAAATGCTTATTATCTTTTTATTACAATACTTTTCAGACTAGAAATCACATCTGAGTATAAGTCGCGCTAGCTAAAATATGCCAGATAAAACGAAAAAATAAACCAACAAAAAAAAACAAGCCGCACTGGACTATAAGTTACATTTTTGGGGGGAATTTCATTTAACATTTATCTTGAAATGGATAAAACAAGATAAAATAAGAATAGAGTCAACAGCAGGCTGAATATATATATATATATATTTTAAACACTCTAGCAACGGCAGTGGCTGGAAGAGATCGAACAAAGTCAGTATGGAGAAGTTTTCTCTAGGAGACATTTTCATTTTTTACACCAAATATTCGGTGAATCATTTCCATTTCCAGCAGTTGACAAATGACATTCACAAGTTTGCGGATGCTCTTTTGCGTCGAGCAATCTGGCCGGTCTGTGCCGCTCTCATCGGGAGCCAGCGAACACCTGGATGAGACAGATTGACTCCGATCGTCGGGGCGCCGGGGCAGAGCGGATCTCAGCCCGAAAAGTCGATGGGACGCGGCCCCTAGTCTCCAAGCACGTGATTGATTGCTCTCTCGGATTTTCCGCCGCTCAGCATTAGCGCCGATGTAAACATCCATTTGGAAGTCGATCCAATTCTTCAAATGTTTTATTCTCCGCTAGCATTTGCACTTGCGCCGCGAACATTTGCACTCTGCCAGACGTGTGATTGTTTCCGAGGAGTGGCAAATTTATCCCGTGCCTGCCAACGAATCCCGAGCCCCATTTTCTTGTTCAGTGGAGTGGAAGTGGGCGGTTGCTGCTCTGTTTGCCAACCAAAAGAGATCTCCCGCAAACACAATTAGAACGACAACCCCGCTTCTCTTAGACGAAAAAAAATGGATCGACAATCGCAAGGATGGCTGTAAATATAAAAATGCATTTGATTTGGTCACAATATGTTCCAGCTGCTGCCCTCTGGCAGACACTATAGGTCCCACAAAGTACAGATAAATAGGCTTAAGGACAGTTTTTTCCCATATCCATCAGGACTCTAAACTTGCGGTAGCACGACACACAATCCCTTCTGTATAACTTCGGGGTGAGGTAATATGAAAATACATTGGGCAGTTATCTGCTGCCTACTGGCTGAATGGAGGTAAATGAAAGACAGTGGTATCCATAACGGCAGAATGCCAGATTACGAGTCCGAAATTATCTCTTATTTGGGTTTTTTGCCGTGAAAACGCACCTTATTGAGAAGCACTACCAATTTCGTCATAGGCAGTTTCTGGGTATGATGACAATTAGGCTGTTTTCGAGTCAATGATGATGACAAAGCCTATGTCCGATTATTATTATTATCATTATTATTGTTTGAGTTCGGAGTAGAAAATAGCAGAGTTCATTCCTAGGAGCTGCTGGTTGTTATGCTGGATATTTACAGATCCCCTGGGGGGCTTTGGACTTGCAGAGCTGGTGAGAGTCTGAGCAACTCAGAGAAAACTGTGGGATTTCTGGTGCAATGCTGCATATCTAAGCATTGTGAGATCTGGTGTCCTTTTTTTTTCTTCTTCTCCAGAACAATTCACGCATGGCGGCTTTCTTGCACTTTCTGTTAGTTGCGGCTTAGAAACCCCCCGCAGTCCAGGGCTTTGATGCAGGACAGCGCTTGGAAGTGGTCCACTGATACATTTATTGATTGCTCTCAAAGTGCAAATACTCCCGCTAGTTTTCTTTTCCCTTCCCTTGACTTGGCGGGGGACAAAATAGTCTGATAGGAAAGTGTTTCCCATCAAGGTGAAAGTGGTAGATTGAATTTGCCGTTTTTGTGTGATTATCGTTTTATATCTTTTTCACAGGGTTGGGTTTTGTGTTAAAGTAATCTGACTTGCTTTTTCTACTTGCATTAAACATTTGATCATGGCAAATCAAATATTTGTCGAAAACATAGTTCCTTGACAGCAATATACCAGAAAATGGTGGTAAAGTACTAATCTAGTCAAAATAATGTACTTCAATTTCTAACCTGGTTCCTTGGCATTAAATTGCTTTGAAATGCCTGTCAAACACTACATTTTCTCAAAAAGAAGCTCCTGAATTAAGTTCAGCTTCATCTTATTGCATAAAGATGACACTAAATAGTAGAAAAGTAGGAATTAATACTACATCAAAATGAAAGCTTCTAAACTCACACCACAGATGGTTCTTTGGTGCCAAGATGGTGGTAATCTACATGAAGTGCCTGAACCTTCTCCAAAATTAGTGCCATGGCACCAAGATGCCAATAGACGGCAAAAAAACACTACTTTTGCCAAAATAAAGCTCCTAAATTTACTTCAACATATTCCTTGGTTTCAAGATTTTAGAACCTTGGACACATTGGAGTGACGGTCAGCTTTAACGTGGCAAAAAAAACAAAACATTATACATCTTATAGTCTTATAACATGACGTGATATTTAGGCATAATGGAGGAGTGTGGAAAATCCATTTGAATTTTGGAAACAAAGCATCAGGCGTTGGGTAGGTAATATGAAGATTGAAGCATGGAACGTTCATTTTTTGGAATTATTAACCACAGGGCTTTCATCCCAATGCCGGCTCTGTTTTTAATTTAGTCGTGCTGACCGGGGTTTCGCCGTGACGCCCCGGTCAAGACGCCCAGACGAAAGGCGACGCTAGCGGCTGCATGCCAATGAGCCTGCTAGCGCCACGCTTCATCCATGTTGTGCAAATAAATTGGGGTTGACTTGGGCGAGGGGCCTTGAAGGAAGGTGCGAGATGAAGAACGCGGCGTGTAATTTTCGCTCCAGATGAGAGGTGACGGTCAAATAAGGTAAATTAGAAGAAAGTAGGGAAGAAGAACCTTAATTCGAGACCTTTTCCATTACTTCACGCTAAACATAAGTAATGAAAAATCTGTCACATCACACCCTGGCAATATATTACTTTTTCTGTATTAAATTGAAAGGGAAAGCCTGATTTGAATAATCATCATGTGAGCTAATACTTCTCTAAAGAATTGAGAAATACATGCACATAATTCATTGGTTGTCATTGACGACGATATATATACAATCCATTTAATTTTGTAGAAGTGCTCCTAGTTAAATACATGTTCAAAAACCCAAATATATTCATCTTACAGTTTTTAAAAGCCCATTTACTACTCCTAGGCTTAACCGTTTTATAACCAGACTATCAGGTCATGTATCAAAGTACCAGGATGGGTCTTTTTAAAATGAGTATTCATAAAGAAAAAGGATAAAATGTAAAGTTCTGTACCTTGCTCTCTTTTCCGCATATTGCTTTGAAGGTGTTGAAATCAGCGGAAAATTCTGCAGAAAAAAATAAAAACATAAGTCACACTTAAATATTAGTCGCAGGCCCAGCCAAACGATTAAATAAAGAGCAACTTACTGCCCGGAAAATACATTCATTAACCCAAGAAGCATTTTAAAATGGTACAAGATGGCGCCAAAATTTCAAATGAAAAGTACATAGTCCTTAGCTTTCAAGAAGCATTTGATAGTTAATTTCCCAAAGACTATTTATGCGAAAACCAAAAAAAAACTGCTGTTACGGCTGTCATCCTGGGTACACATAGCGTGGATAGGGTGTGTTTTTTGTGTGGTTTTTACCATTTTTATTTGAGGGTGCCACTTTAGTATCTTTTACTTCCCCTATGTTATCCCTTAGTCCAGGTTTTGGCCCTTAGTCCAGGTTTTGTTAATAAATTATGACTAAAGTCTACTTGCAGTGTGTGCCTGGCTCATCATTGACTGAATCCTTCTGCTGTGGTAGTTGTGACTATCCGGTATATCTTAGCATCAGGGGGAGTGGTAACAATTGCGCTGACAGTAAAAGTTTAAAAGCAAAAACAAACATATGGCGATATATTTCACATCTCAAAGCCCTGAACTGTTGTGCTCGTTACTCTGACACGAGAATAAGTGAAGAAGAGGAAGCTTGACTCGTGGGACTGACGTCAGCTGTGTGTGGACAGCATGATGAATGAAAACGGAACGCTGCAGGCGCCCATAAATCAATATCCTCTCCTCTCTGTTAAAGCTTCCAAATCCCGAGTGCGTCTTCTCGTTTGGACGATGATGACGGGACACCCGGAAACTAATGCGGCAGTATTCCCGACGACCCGCCACTCGGCGCCCCACCCGGGTAATGTAGCGGCCTAGCGGCAAAAGCAAACTCGACTAATGAGTCTTCCTCCGGGGCGAGGCTCGTACTACCTCTAAATGCATCGCTCCGACTCCATGAATGATTTATCACTAGAAGCCCCATGAGCCAATGAAATGCGTGCATTAATCCAAAACATGCAGCGTTCCCGCTTACATTACGTCTGAAAAAAGACGTGCAATATTCATGTGGGATTGTACGTACAGATTGCTGGTCAAATGGCAGGTTTTTCAGATGACAACAAGATAAATCATGACAAAAGTTTTTCCCCACTATTAATGTGAACTTTAACCTGTACAGTTCAGGTGGAAATGATATAAATAGGTTATAAATATACGCACGAGAAAGCTTGCATTCAGAATTAGCCCATCAGAATGTTCAATCAGAGCTGTCAAATGCTTGATGGAAAAATGGGTCAGTTGTCATTTTTAAAGTGCCTAAGAATGGGCTCAAAAGCTTGCTTACAGAACCAAAACATGAGCAAAAAATGCTACATTTTCTTGATTTGTAGATGGGATTAATATGGAACAAAATCAAATAAAATCCACTAATCCAGCTATATATTTTTCCGATTTTCAGTCCGACACAGGTTTGAATTAAAATGAGATCCACGTTACGTCAAATGGATGTCAAAATTTCAACTGAGATACAGATGTGCAGAGTACTCAACCTTTATGCTGGATACCCCATAAAAAGTAAAAAGTGTATAAACAATAGTGAATGGGAATTTGCACATCTTGCAAAAGTATGCCTAGGCAAAACTACAAAAAAATTATGAAAAAACAAATCACTTAATTGCTATCCGTTGCAAAAAAACAAAACCCAACAGGGCTAGTTTTGCTTGTTTGTGGATAATACTTCTATTGTACACTATAATGCAATTTTACAACCATATTTTTTTCAGTTTTAGATGTTTTCAAGTGTGTACCACAAGTACTTTTTCCACTCGTCATTGAAAAATAGAGCAATAAACGAAATTGGATGGAAGTGGACAACCCAAAGAATTGACCTGCTGCACTAGATGACAAGTATGTGAGCTTGATTGACTGACATCCGTCAAGTGGCGATTAAACGTAGCGTGTCCACACGGTTTCCCGAAGCCACGACAGCAATTCTGCCATTGAACCCTGCCATTGCAGGATGGGAATTTGTCACGCTCGAGAGGAGACCGGATCGACTGCAGAGTGTCACTCTTTACTTACATTTCCTGACAACATCTGAGTCCAAATATTGGTAGAGAAAAGTAAAGAGTGCGTATCAGCAAAAACGTCCTCTGAGGCCTTTAGGAGGGCTGCGAATCTCTCACTTGAGGCTCAGAGAGAAAGCTATCAGACGGTCTTGCCGTCAAAGAGGACAAGAGTAAAGAGAAGGTCAATACAGCAAGAGGGAAAAACACAACTAAGGATCAGATTGTTATGGGAGGTTGTGAAAGAGAATACAAGCTGTGATAGGTCTTAACCCTCTTTTATACAACTCAGGGAAATAGAGTGACGGCTACTATGTAACCTTATACCTGATAGTGTGGCCATATGCCAGTTATCAGAAGCTAAAATGGATCAAAGCTGTTGGTTCAAGCCTGTAAAATGCTGCAGGATAAGAGATTTTTTCTCTGTAAGAACCCACTTGATATGACATACTCCAATGATCTACAGTCTTGAAATAGAAAAGCAAGACAAGCGCATTTTGAAAAGCGAATGAGTTGATTTTCAAAGAGATAGAAGTGGACAAAGTACCATTATATCCTCCTATAAAAGCAATATGTTCATTATTTTGAGTGAAAGTGTATATGTTTCAAGTTTGTTTTCGTTCAGATGCCTTACAAACACATTTTGTCAACAAAACCTCTCAAATAGCCCAAGAGTAAATTGTCTCATTTGAAATTCAGGCGAAATTAGCTGTGTTTCCCTGATTGATTCTTCAGAAATGGAGAAATTCATTCAGATCTTCACTCTGATTTTTAACCGCATCTTTTTTTCGGCGCCTCCCCGCCCGATTCAGTCAGCTGAACGTCCTTCGAGAACAATCCCGGGCTGATTAATGAAGCCGGGCCGTTAGCGTGGGCTGCCTCGGCTTCTGCAAATTGAACATTGGCATTCTTATCTGAATGCGGACCTCACATTCTTATTCAAATGCTCTCCAGGGTTTTTCCTTGCGTGCATATGTGTGACTTGATTTTTGACAGGCATAGGGAAGCAATATATGAATAGCAAAAACATGAAACATTGGGGCTAACACAGTCATGGGAAAACTACGGCCCTTGGGCCACATATGGCCTGTTATGCTTTTTAATCCGGCCCACCGACATTGTCCAAATAGTTTTGTTTTTTTTATATTTATTGATTTATTTTTCTTCACAAGATGGCACCGTCATGCGAAGAGCCAGTGTGAGTAGATCTGTCCACTCTTATTTGTTTTTCGTGTTTTACAGCCCCTCTATCTTTTTTTTAAATGACATTTTAATATTTCTTAATACATTCCTTTTTACTTTACATTGTACTTTATACTTTAATGAGGAGTGATGAGTATGTTAATACTTGGGTCCTTTCTTTCTGTTTCTGTTTCATATGCACTGTTAACAAATGCACTTTTTTATTTGTATCGTATCTTGTGCTGACCAGGCCCGTCTGTCAAATTTTTAAAGTCAATGCGGCCTCTGGCTAACATAACAACATTCAGTAATTCATTAATTTACTACACGGCTTATTCTCATGAGGTTTGCGAGGGGTGCTATCATCAATGGAAGCCAAAGAGTTAAGAACAATGGTGACGACTCCAAAAAAGATGTGAAACCAGAAAGATTTCAGTTGCAACGTTCATGTTCAAAACTGATCACAGGTTCATCTTGACTTCTAAACTAATTACCCCTCATTGTGACCAGCTGTAGGCGTAAAAGGCTGCGACACCACCTGTGTCATGCTGATGGAGAGCATGTGCCCGCTGCCACATGCGACCTTCCCTCTCTTGCTGCTTAACCAGATCAATTACGTGTCGAGACCAGCCGCGGCAAGAAAGGCGAGGCGGTAAACCGCTGACCTTGTCAAAGCGCCGAGGGTCACGCTGAATAATTCCTTCAGAACACGTCAAAGGCTAACAGGTCGAGATGCTGGGATGTGCTATGGAAAATTGAAGCCAAGAAAATAGGGCGATTAAAGTAAAGCTTGATAATAGTCGAAGAAAATCACAAATGTTTTGGATCATGGGGGTCTTGACTGGTGTACAAAGCCAAGTTGCTTACTTTTAAAATACTAGAAGTTGTGTTTTTTTCTGCATTAGCTTGCAACTTGCAGTAATGGTTGTAGTTTCCCTTCACTAAATAATATTATAGTGGTACCTCTACTTACAAATACTTCAACATACGAAATTTCCAGGTTATAAAACCCTTTTATATGCACTGTTTCAACATCTAAAAAGATCCAAGTCATGAAATCTCCAAAAACGTAAATATATATATATCCCTTTTCCGGTATTTTATTTTGAAATTGTGGCAGTAGCATTGCGTCCTGCTTGAGAAAATACCACTGTAACCCTTCATTGCATTTTAGCAATCAGTTCTGCCTCGATCTGGAGGATACTGTTTGATATTTCTCCAAAACAAACAAAAAAAACATACTCCAGTATACGTTTCCCTGCCATAGACTTTACCATCAGAGTCACAAAGCTTGACAGAAGACCAACAGTATCTATGTGCTTCAGAGCTTCAGTGAAAGGTCAGACAAAAAAAATATATATATCTAATTGCTTTAAACTTTTTCGCCAATCACATGACATGACGGACGACCCTTACCGCTCACCACTTAGTGTGGAGAATCAAACCATTGAAGTCCAGCCCTCCTCGGGCATGTAAACACCGTTTGGGCCACTTTCCTCGGAAGTGATTAATGTTCGCTCTGGAGACTTTCACCTTGAGGTCGCCTCACATGACTGGCAACCTGCGCTGCCATTACACCTTTTACCGACCAAGCGGCAGCCTGCCTGCTCTCATAAACCGCCATCACCCATAAAGACTTCTTTTTTTTTACGCATTAAAAGTCTGAATATGAGTTTACGGCCAGATTTATTAATCCGAAAGTGTCTCTCTAAGGGCAAAAATGCAACTTAGAGCCATTTGAACAGCTTGACTCTGTAAGGATTTGCCTCTCTTAGAAGAGATTATTACTTTCCGCTGCTACATTAATACCCAAGGTGGGCCTAAGCACACTTTTGCATATTTGAGATGGGTTTTTTTTTTAAAGGAGCCATACTATGTACTTTTTTCACTATTTTAAGTTGCTCCCAGGTGATTTAAATGTCCTGACCGAAGTATTCCAACTTCATAATGCTGAGGATAAGGTTATCTTATTGCATTAATGTTCTCTATTTGTTTTGTTGTTGTTATTTCTAATTTTCTGGAACTTGCCAATTGTTAATAGCAGTTAATGAGCTAAGGTTCCATTTGAAAATTTTAAGAAAATAAGGTTGGCTTATGTCTTAAGAGGGGTTCAAGCTATTTGAAAGTTATGTTTAGCACACAAACTGAATACAGAGTGGCTAAAGTACCTTTCCGGAAAGCCCACTGATTCCATGCGCTTGTTTATTTCCGACACATCAATCACGGTCGGCTCCCAATGACTTATTCATTAACTTTTTCTCAGGACGTCGCAATGATGAGTGTGTTAAGAAGCGTGTTTTCGAGAGGCCCCTTTTTTTTGCCAAGCAGCATGTCAGCATTCCGACGGAATTAAATCCAATGTAAATCAACTCTGGAACCCACCCGGGAAAGAAAAAAAAAATTGATATTTGCAGCCACGAAGAGAAGATGATGGAAAGCGAAATAACCTCTTGAATACAACTCTGCGTAATCACAGGTGATAGATCTTGAAGCAATCAGATCACAAATTTAAATGAGCGTTTGCCTCCTACACGTGTTAGGTTATTCATAAAATGACTCATTTTCCAATTAGCCATCCGCAGAATTAATTCCTGCAACTCCATCAGGATGAAAGCTGAGAAGTTAAATGTTAATACAAAGTGACGCACACCACGGGGAAAGTCATGTCTTGCATGTATTTATCTCCAGCGCCGTACATGTGTGATCAAGGGTTCGTTCAAAGCTTGGCCCCGGGATACAAACCGCCGACTATTGGCCCCCTGCGGAGAAAGGACGACAACATTTGGCCAGCTGTCAAGCGGATCCGCGGCAGCTGGCCTCTGACGCTACACCCTGGGTGGGTGCAGCCAGTAGTAGCTCATGCGGCGACCCCTTTGGAAAAGACTTCAATAACAGTGTGTCTTTGTTTGTGCTGCTTTGCAAGTCGTCTTTGAACATTTGGTAAGAAACATTATTTACGTAGTGGCACTTTTGCTTTCCCAGATGTCCTTGGAAAGTAAACACCAGGAAAGGTGAAAAGACATTATGAACAGAGGGCTTGGAAATATAGGGTGCTCGGACGTTTGGTGGCCGGTCTTTTGGTCCCCGGTCTTTTGGTCCCCTGGTCTTTTGGTCCCCTGGTCTTTTGGTCCCCTGGTCTTTTGGTCCCCTGGTCTTTTGGTCGCCGGTAAAATGGTGACAAAGAGTTTACTGTTAAGGCCAGCTCTAGAAATTTTATTCATGAGAGAGAGTTAAATATCTAATAGAGAGAGTTTAATATCTGAGTACTATTTATTATCCAAGTACATTTGACCGGCGACCAAAAGACCAGCGACCAAAAGGGACTAAAAGACCGGCGACCAAACATTCGGTCACAAAATATAGGTTGTCTCAATTCAAATCCTAATGAAAATTGGAATTATTTTGAAGATGAAGTTTTTAAGAAAAAGAAAAAAAACCTGTCAACGGCATTTGAAGGAGCACAGCCTTTTGACAACCTCAAATTGTTTGTTCTAGCACTGTTCGTTCCTACCTTTTGCACCTTCTACTATCTCCGTAGACAACATGAACAAACCCAACATTTCCAACAGGAGGCCAAATTATTTGTATTTACAAGAGTTTGCCGGAAAATCAACACTGTTGGTGAATTGAAATTGGACAAAAAGTTTGCATCTGGTTATCATTTGAGGCAACTGCCTATGTTTCATGTCCCTTCATACCACTGATTCTTAAATATCAACACAAGCTTGAAAGAAAGCTACATCTTCCATTAAAGAAGGCTCTTGGCGACCCGGTGACACGAAGATAATCCAAACAGGAATCTATCATGGCATTGTTAGCGGGGTAATAGGTGAGCAAATATGTTTCCTGTTGGCGGTCCTTATTATTCCCCCAGTTGGCAGGCCCCCGGGAGCCGGTAGAGCCAGATGGAATTGAGTTGTTGTCACTACCGGGTGAACAGGTAATGAATTACTGCAGGATAAATGGGACACCTCACGGGAGATGAGGAATCGTCCTAGAAAAAGGGTGAATGGCAGCGTGCACAAAGACTGTCCTTCTCCAAACAAAAATACATTAACCTTTGGAATAATAGGGATTAGTGGGTATACTGTGGAGAATATTTTACAGATCAAAACAAACCTGAAGTGGGTTACACAAATACAGCAGTACCTCTACTTACAAAATGGAACGAGCTTCTCTTGACCTCACGCCAAGCTACAAAAGACAGCATCTTATGGATGATATGTTAACAAACTAGCCCCAGCTCTAGGGAATCACACTGAAATTCTGTCTATTTTAAATGAGAAGACATTTTCCTAATGTAATAACTACATGAACTACTTGTAAAACTAAATTTGAGCATTGCTTTCTTCACTAGAACTCTTACTGTTTATTTGGTTTTTCCAGCAGTCTATATTTCCAATTGAAAAGGCTTCATTTTAACATAAATATATATTCTGGGGGAAAAAACAACAAATTAAATTCTCATCGAACAGTTTCTCAGCACTATTGTAATGTAATTGTGTGACGTCTTGCGTTTGACCATCCGTTGGCTCGAACCGATCCAACTAATGGCACTTCTCCGGTGACACTCATTGCTGCGGGATACGATTACGGCGTGGTAATTATGATGGTGATTTGCCATTCCGGCTGAATGAAGTCAGACTGTATTATTTGTGACAGCGGCGCACTGACTGTCTGCACCAAATGATTGTGATTACATGGAGGGCGATGATTGGTGACACCAACCTTCTGCTGGCACAAGCGCTGATAAATGGAGTGAGTTTTGCCACGCCTGCTTTTTTCTGGCTTTTCTTAGGCAGACAACACTGTATATAGTGCTGAGGCAAAGTTTATTACAAACTTGTTCGGCCAAAAAGATAGGGAGGGCTCATTCAAAGTAGATCTGGACAATGATACAATTGCTATTTTAAATAGAAGCGATTGTGGGTTTGATCGATGACTGTGTGTAGTTTGCATGGTCTCCCCAGGCCTGCATGGGTTTTCTCCGGGTACTCTGGTTTCCTCCCAAATCCATAAAACATACATGCAAGGCTACCTGTTGAAAAACACTTACTTGCTGCTAACTATGAGTCATTGTTTGTTTGTCTTCTTGTGCCCTGCGATTGGATGGCCACCAATTTGAGGTCTCTTTACTGTTCATTTTTTCAATTTTGCTGACTGTTTGCATAGTTTTGTTGACATTGTGTTTATGCAAATGTTGGTTAATAATGAGGCAGATGGCTGCCTTTGTTAGGGGAATGTTATGATGTATATCTAAAGTATGTTTTCCAAAATTGCTGAAGTAAACAAAGGCGCTCACGGTTGACTGAAAAAATGGCCCGATTATGTAATGGCCATTGCTTTTAATAAAGCTCCATAATTTGAATTGAAAAATATAATGACCGCACCATCCGACCTTTGGGTGATTCTATTTAATGGATTGTTTTCAACCTCAATTTCACTCTTTTGTTATTTCTTGCATGGTCCAATTAGGGGAAATGCCTCAAAGTGACTCTCTACAACTGCCTAAGTTGAATCCGGCAGATGTTGACGCTCTTGATAATGAAAAGCATCCGTCTATCAAACAAATGATAATTTACCTCAGCCTATATAGTCAGCATCTGTTGAGCAATAAATACGAATTGCTCGCATTCGCTAAGACTGTTAATGCAACGTACCATCTGCACCATTGTAAACCTCAATTTTTCGCTGAAGCGCTCAAAAGACACAAAGACTCTACAAATACAAAAAAAAATCTGATACGCACACACATAAACACACATTTGCTTGAACATACTGGAGTGTATCCAGGAAACAGCGAGAGCTTTTGGGGAACAGGTGCTCAACTCTAAAAAAAGGGTACTGATTATCATGAATAATTCATACAACAGGGGAAAAACAATCTGTTTAAAAATGGTGTAAGTAATCCCTTTAAAAAATCAACACTGTCAATACAAAAACGGGCAGTATTTGTACATTGTTCCAAATATTCAATTCCATGAGGTTCTAGCAAACAATGGCAGAATTCTATTTTCAATGGACTGACTTGAATGAAAATCAGTTCTTAAAAATCGCAAGCCAATCCCAACATTTTTTTACATTGAATTAATCCACAAAACTATAGATTTGACTCCTTTGTATACAGTCAATTAGAAATATTAACACATTGAGCATCATTTGCCTAAAGTATTAAGCTCTCTGTAGTAACATTGCCATAATTAAATACACTTTTTTGGCAAAATATGACCAGAAAATCAAATAAATATATATATTTAGCTGTATCATTCCTGTCCAAATGCCTTGTAAATTGACAATAAAACTTGTGAAAAAGCTTTACACACCTTTTGATGAGTGAGAAGTGTTGAGCTTTGCCTTCCACATAACATTTTCTGTTGACGTGCCATCAGTCGCAGATGCCTAGATATTTAATTGCAACAGTGTTAGTGCGAAAAGCTGATGAAGGGACACTTTTTAAAAAAAAAATAACATGCATTTTAATGATGTACAGAGCAAATACACAGCATGTAATCTTAGAATTTTAGTAACGGACGACATACCATTCTGGAACATTCCAAAGTTCCCAAAGTAAAGTTGTGAGAAAGATGTTTATTTATTTATTATTTTAAAACCTGCTGATGAAATGTACTGCAGTTTAATTACATGTGGCTGCTGTCATCTTGCGGCAAACAACCTGATGTATACCGCATGACAGGCCAATCACGTAGAAGTGAACTGCACAACACCACCATGCTGGGCTCAAAATGAGTGTACCATTCTCAGCTTTTAATATGACATTATGAAACATTGCGGTTAACTTCAACAAGGCCAAAGAAAACGCTCATTCATTATATATTAAACAGTACTTAGATATTAAACAGTACTTAGATATTAAACAGTACTTAGATATTAAACAGTACTTAGATATTAAACAGTACTTAGATATTAAACAGTACTTAGATATTAAACAGTACTTAGATATCAAACAGTACTTAGATATTAAACTCTCATGAATATAATTTTGAGAGCTGGCTTCAACAGTATTCCCTGTCAACATTTGACCGGCGACCAAAAGACCGGCGACCAAACGTCCGAGCACCTGTGCACCTTTGCGCTAACAATGAAATGACCATCAATGTCCCGACCTCATGCTAGCAGGCTCAGATGAAATCAGCCCCCAATCGATCAGTTAGAAGCAATCAAGACTGTTGGTAGTAGACATGTAAGACGGGAGGTTCGTCTTTCAGAGATTACCCATGAGACAACTCAAGAGTAGCAACCTATTACCAGATGGAGAAATTATCGAAATAATAATTCCTCCTGGACTGATCCCTTGAGATTCGGGATCACCCAACCATTTGAGCCTGACACGGTAGACCAAGGACTCACCACAGAATCAATACCTGAGATCCAGTTTTGAAACACCCGCAAAAGAGAAGGTATAAGAGGACAATGAGGTCTGATGTCCCCTACTTATCCTGCTGCCCTTTAAGGATCAAGCTAAAGGATGAATTGCGTATATACAAACAATTCCGACAAATTGACTCCATTTAGAAAATGATCCTGGAGATTAGAGCTAATATTCCTTGGCACAACAGAGCAAATAAACACTACACCATTTTGTTTTTAACCCGTCCTAATGCAGACTAGTGATTCTGCATACCTTTTAACTGACTTAAACTAAAAACATTGTCATTTCTAGTCAAATTTAATGAATAAAGACCTTATAAAAGCCTGATTCAGCTACTAGAGTTGCAAAACATTGCAAGCCTAACACTCTAGATTTTACAGTTGCAATTCTTCTTTCATCCAGTTTCAAATGTTTCATCTATTTTTACTCATCCCTTATACTTGTGCCAGTGAGAATACCCGTTCAAAAGCATGACTATGTGCTTAATGGCGCAACTCTGGCACTTAACACCAATGAAACTATTTCCTCTCAAGACTTTCAAAGCCACATCTTTACTAACTACTAAGGCAAAGATACAAGGAACAATGTAGACTATAGTCCGTTTCTCCAACGTACATACAATCATTCCCCTGATACGATATCAACGTTGACAACCAATACTGAAAAAAAGGGCCTCCAATTATCACTTCTCCAAAAGATGGCATCTAACAACTGATAACAACAAAGCACTGAAATTGATTATTTGTGCAATAGGAAGCGCATTCAGTCATGGCCACTGTTTAATTAATGATGGCAGACAAAGATAGACCGTTAGCTCCATAATGTCAGTCAAACACTCAGGCAATGAGAGCTTGTTAAGTGATACCAATACCAAACAGGGGGAATAGATCTATATGGACCAGTCTGGATTTCAAGTGTTTATGACCAGTAAAGAGAGGTCAGAGTGGCATTGGAACTTTAGGACGTACTACAATAACCTAAAAACAAAAGAGTATATAAACAAAAACACGGGGAAAGTTATATTTACATAATTATTCGGGTAAATTCATTTTTGATAAGATTCTCACAGCTAAAACAGTACGGAGAAAAACTATGATGTCCAGAACTGACATTGGACACCAATCTTGTAGCACCAATAACAAAATACTGAGGTTACAAAGAATAAATACAACAATACTACAAACAAAATGTAATATAAATGCATGTAGTATGGATTTTTATGGTCTGGTTAAAACGTTTTACAAGTATTTAATGAAATTATGTCTCTTGAGAGAAAAAAACATGGTTGATGCATTTAAGCTCTTGTTGGAATTGTAATATTTACTTAGTGGATTATACACACAAGTACACAAGCAGTGGTATGTATAGTAGCGAGTACTCTAACACCCCTGACTACAATAAATGGTCTTAATACTATAAATAGTTCAAAAAAGCAGCATAATCTGTGATTATATTAGCATATTCTAATCCAAAATGGGTTTTCTGACATGTATACGTATATAATCTTGTGCTTAAACTACTTGACACACTACAATAAGTACAGAACCTAGTATAGCATGAATACTAACAAAAACATTCTTCTTATTTCTCCATCATGAAATAATTAGAGTTTGCATAGCTAATTGATTTCCATTGACAAATGGAGCCGTCCAATTCATATAAACTGGGAGATTTGGCTTTGAATTCCATTCATGGATGTCAATCATTGATAAAGAATAGATATTCCCAATTGTTTATTCCTGTTGATCTTGTTCAAGTATTGTTGAATTATTCCTTCAGAAAGTGAACAGTTGAGATGAACAATTTATAGTGTAATATCATCTAAAAAGGTAACATATCTGATGATCAAAAATATTAATACAAAAATACACATTCTACAAATCCATTCTAGTCCATAGAGGTTGAATTACTTGAAAAATTGAGCTTGCCATGTTCTGACTTGTTGAGAAATAAAATTGTTTTTCGCGTGATGCCTGCAGAGTATATTTGAAGGTCGGTGCATGTGTGGCGCTGCAATGATTCATTTTTAATGGAATAATGTGACACATTTGACCTTTGAAAAAACTACTACACGTGCAGATTTTATTTTTACATCAAACAATAGATTTGTGTAGTAAACTTTAGTAGACATGATTGAGACACATACCTGAGTTTCTAGGTAACTATGATGATGATCTGCCAGATCCGGTTGAAGATATTGTATAAAAGTAACATATGTGTACTTTTATGGCACTTTTCAACATATTAAGTGATTCTTTTCAATGCAAATCGTGTTTATTACAGAACTAAAAACACGTGTCAAACATTGTACATTACCGGAAGCTTGTATGGCAAACAGTTTGGCGGAATCACAAATTTGACGCGCATTGCATGCGTCACAAGATCCGTACATAGATGCGTAAAAACACAACGTAGAAATAAAGTTGAAACATATAAAGTGTAAGATATCAAACATGTATTACGATACACATTGTAGAACTTTGGTATTAGTGCGTTGAGTCTAATAGTGCAGGGAAATATATGAAACACTTGAGCTTGTAAAAAAAGGCTGTAAAAGATGACATTTCCAACATGAAAACGTGCTAGTTTACAGAATATGCAAACGATCGAATCGAGAAATGTGCAACTGACACGAGGTGCGTGAGGAAAATAACAAGTGCGCACTTTTAGAGCCGAATGCAAAGCATATTTTGATGTTTAGCGTGCATGTTTCTGGATAACATTTCAAAATAAAGGCGTCATTTTCAACATGACACAGAATTTACTATATGCAGTTAGTTTATTTCATATTCAACACCATGATACCTTCGAGATGACGACAATTAATTATGCACATATAAATACAAATGTGCAAACTTTTAATGGGCTAAACATCAAACATGACGTCATGTTTATCATCTTATTTCATATTCTCCAATCATCAAGATTTCAAATGCCATCTTATGCATTATATTCAAAAAAAGAACTCATTTGTATATTCTATTTAGAAATAACCATCTATTACATTTACATTGGTGTTTTGGTAGAATATATTGGGACTACTTTAGTGGTTAAATTGGATCAATGTTTTTTTCGGGAAGAATAATATCGCCTACAAAAAAATGTGATCTCATTGCAAGTGATGTGACGGGAATCAGGCTGCCTGCCACTCCTCATCTTCTCTTCCCGGGAGGAGGACCACCGTACTCCCACCCTCCGCCCTCCTTTTTTTTCAGCTCTTTCCTGACTGCCAGGATGCAGTCCTGCAGAGGGACTCCAGCGGGCTACACCGTTGATCTTGACGATCGTTCCGCCTAGAAACAAACCACTTTAAAAAAGGACCCAAAGTGGACGACAGATCGTTTACTTCCCATTATCGCGACCTTCTTCTTCAATTATGGATGTTCAAGCCCGTTGAGTGCCTTCTCGGAGTTGTCTGGAGGTTTCCTGGACGCTCCGAAGGTAGCGGTAGCAGCGACGGCGGCAGTCCGCTCGAGGAGGCGACAATCCCGGCTTGGAGAGGCGAAGCGGACCGTACGTGCCGCTGCTTTCCTGGTGCGTAAAAACAACAACATTTTGCTACTATGCTGCAACGGGGGCGGTTGTTTTTGTTTTTAAAAATGGGGAGAACTAATGCATTGTTGGTTGCATAATTACACTGATACTTCCAATTATTGTGGCTTTTGATCTACTGCTTTTGATTAGAGTTAATTAAACTTGTTAAGAAAAGAATGATGGAGATGTGACATGTTGCATGGATGCAAAGTCTATTATTCTATTTCAGCTTTCTCATGAAAGAACTGCGCACGATGGAGAAATGGAGCTTTGAAGTGAAATTATTCAAGGTGAATTTACTTAATTGCAATACCATGGTTGGTTTAAAATGTGTTTTCTGCCATTGGAATATCCCCAAATTCAATTATTTGGCGTATTTGGCCTTGACTTTGCAGAGTATGACTTGTGTTCCTGAAATGCACAGCATTTTAATGTTGTTATTAGATGCATTTAGTAGTTATTTTATAGGCTCCATAGGATGAAATGCCCTATTGTGAAGCAAAAGTATCATTTTATGCCTTGACATTTTTGTTATTATCATTTCAAGTGTTCGCAATGCCAACCATCTCACAGTCAAGAGGTGGTAGCTATTTAAAAAAAAAAAGTCGATCAATGCTTTAAAAAAGAAGTGTGTGAGTGTACTTGTGTGTGCAATGGCAGGAAATTATCCTGCTGTTATACTGCTGTGTGGCTTTTCTTCATGTATAATGCAGCTCCTTTCAAAAACGTTTAACAAGTGCCAGCCAAAAAATTGAATAAAAAATTCACCACTCCAGAAGGCTTCACGTCAAGCGAGCTTGACCCAAAACATTGATTGCAATTAGAATCAAGGTAAAAGGTCTTATTGACTCAGGCATTATAAGATGGTGAAGCAGACTCAGTATTTGCTATTATTTTTGTCCATTTGGAATGTCCAGATAGATTGGATGACTATATATGTGACATGTTTTGCGTGGGTCTTCAGACTAATTGAATATGACAAAACGTTGCCATGTAAGAAAAACCACTGAGCGAGAGATTGGACAGAAGGGTCGAGGCAACAACTGCCTCGCTCAGACAATGGCACCCATGGGTGTCTGCTTGTCATTGACAAATGTGAGCAGAAAGGGACATAAAAGTCTCCCGACCCAACAACCCAACATGTCCCCCAAGCTTGTAGTCGGCTTAGATGATGACTGCTCTGTGAGAAGTTGTCACTCTAAGGCGAGAACTTTTTACGACGAGTACTACCTTGAAGAAACTCTAATTGTCACCCTTGTGGCTAATATTAGAACAGTCTGCCACTGGATTTTCCGCACTATAAGGTGCAAATAAAAAAATTGACAATGGATTTCTCAAAATAATAATCCGATGCGCTTAAATATAGATCAATATTAGTTATTTATTGTTTTAAATTCCTTCTAGCCCAGCTCCATCTACTTCATGTATCACAAAACTCCATCTAGTTGATGTAGTATAACCCAATCCCCTATTATTGCTGCTATTACTACCGCTACTACTACTGCTGCCACTCCTAATGCCAACACTTATACTCTTACTACTGTTACTCCTAATGCCAACACTTCTACTCCTACTACTGCTACTTTAACAACAACTATTACTACTACCACCATTATTGGCATTAATATATGCTATTGCGCCTTATAATCCAGTGCGCCTTGTATATTAAACATATTTTAATTCATTCATTGAAGGTCGGCTTTATAGTACGGAAATACTCAGAAAATGAGGTAAATAATTACTATCTACAATTTTAATTGTATGAATCAAATTAAGTATTGTATGTTTTATGGAGTTTGAATAGTAATACTGTGTAAAAATGGTCTTAATTCAATTTACTTGATAGGGTAAGAGTTTACTCGCTGATTTGGGTGTGGTCAGCGTGGGATCGATTTCTGCTCTGTGGTGCTGTGATGGTGAGTGTGCCCAATGACTGACTGGCGACCAGTCTAGGGTGTTGTCCGCTTTTTGTCCCAAGTTATCTGGGATAAGCTCCATTCCTTCTATTATCAATACTGTCTTTAAAGGTTGACTACAATTGCACTGCACTTGAAAAGTAATGATAACATGCCTGAAAAATATATATACAATCCTTCTTCTTAAAAAATGTCATTTTAATGACTGAAATTTGACTTGTAAAATGGGTTATTAGTAAAAAAATCTTCAAATATGAAATGACTTATTCTCCAAAAAATGTTAGCACTGACACTCCATTGTTGGTTGCTGCTGTTCCAATTATTATTATTATTACGTGATCCTTTTGTGAGTGACTGAGTGGCAGACATGCCCTCCAGGAATAATCTGACATGGTAATTGGTACGATTGCTTAGACCTTCACTATCCTCCCCCACATGTCACTTTCACCATCAACTCCGATTCAAACAGACAATCCAACATAAAATGCTGGCTGTCGACTCACAGAAACGTACAAATATATTAAAGTAGAAGTGGGAGGAAGTCAGGTATCAAGAATTTGGACTGTCAAGCTTGAAAGGTAGACATTTCAATGAAAGGCAACCAAATGAACTCATTGACTGCGAGGGATCGATGCCATTGGAATGGATGTATGTCACCATCAATGGTGAAGTAAACGGATCAGTGGCTTGATATTTTCCAAAGTTTTAAAGCCTCCCTTTTTCAATTTGAGGGCAGCCATGATCAATCGATTCACTGGCAGCTAATTGAGTTAACTTCTTTGATTTGATTGTATTGATTAATAGTTTAAAGAGATTGAGGTATAAAGAAACCAAAACCATTGAATAATTATCAGCAAAATAAACTATCTTTACACTGTAAGCCTTTAATCGTCCTTAGGAATACAATTACTATAACATTTCATATATAGTTATCCTATTTATAGGATTTAACAAGGGAAAAAGATAATAAAATTGCTCAAAATGCATTTTTTGGTGGCTCTAAAGGCTAATGATACATATTTTTCCTATTTTATTTTTCCTTAAAAATATATATTTGCTACAAATATTTTTGGGGTATATTTTCAAGTTGTTTATTTTTTATATCTAAATTAAAAAAGTGAGGGGCTAAATCTTAGTAATTAAGACAAATTAAATACTCTCAAACACAATTAGTTTTTGATTTGTTTTTGAAAGTTACAAAGTATTCCATGTCTTACTTTTCTCACTACACAGCTTTTGGTTTTAATGAAATTTTCAATTTTATGTCAATTACATAAAAAGTATTTTCTGTATGAGCTGATTACTTGACAGATTGCAAAATAATCAGCATTCAATCAACTGTCAAAATACCTTGCAGCAGCCCCCAAAACTACCCCCCCATTTCCAAAACATCCCGAAAAACAACCGCCGATGGCCATTGTTATATTTTTACAAGACGTAGTGACTTGTCAGAAAAAGCAAGGATCCAGAACAAAATCAAATTAACGGCCAAAACGAAGAAAACATCCCAACTAATCGGGCCGCGTGTTCCATCAGTTTATGTTAACATTTCTGAGTTTCCAGTGAGTCACCAAAGAACAAATTACAGTAGACGCATCACTTACTCAAGGCTGTGTACCACAATCACACTTGGCTCAACAATTGAACAGATCACTTTGAATCATTTATTCATTTTCAACCGCCGCCTGGGATGTCATCGCGCCATAAAACTCACTACCAAAGGGTCAAATATTACCGCAAAACTGCTTATTGTGATCAGTCTAAATATGTACAGCATAGAAATATGTATTGCCTCATGTCTAACAGTTCAATTCACTGGTCATAATTCGATTCCGATTCAACCTGATACTACTACACCTAACGTCAATTATTGCTATTTTTGTATCTCACTTTCTGAAACAAAAATAATCAAAATGGTAGGTTGATGTAATTTTTTTCTGGAACATCATTCAACACTAAAGTAAACGTTTTATGTTTGAACAAAATCTGGCCTTCAACATTTTCCTTTAGTTTTTAGTGCAGATCAGCTTTAGTGCAAACTAGCTTTAGTTTATCTAGTGATTATTTATGTGTACATCATAGTGAAGCTTTAAATCTTATACTTGTATAATGACAATAAAGGCATTCAATTTAATTCAATTAATAATCATAGTTCTGCATTTGCTTTAAAAGTATCTGGCTCGTTGCAGCCTTGCAAATGTAAGCCAACCAAAACTTTTTCAATGCAAAAAAAACATCGTCTTATATTCGGGCCAATACGATTTATATAAAATACAAATAGTACAGCTGCAAAGTTGATCTGAAAGTTGATTTAAATCAAGTTAGCCTCATGACCTCCTTGTAATCTTCCGTTATCTCTCATTTTTTTTGCCTTTTGCAAATTCCTCTACCCGTAAAATATATTCTGGTCTTTCCAAAGCAGAAGCAATTAACACTAGCTACATTGCATCTGAAAAGTCATCCGTCGGCACAACGTGCAACCTTACTCTTGATGCTTTTAGTCAGTTCTTAATTTATCCGTTGACCTGCGACGACAGTCTGAGGGTGTGCCGATGTGTTAGGAAGACTTATTACATTTAATTAAGACGCTCTTTCATCAGCTTCTCTTTGCACCATCTTTAATGTGTGAACTCACGTATCGATTCAACTACAAAAACAGCTGCACGAATCCTTTGTTGCTGCGGCAATGAGCCGAAGGTTGCTTTTTTGAATTAGCAGCCTCAACGTTATGTTTAAATTCATTTTAATTACTCAAGCTCACAATGTAGCAGTAATGGATGGTTGCTTCTATGGTATGGATATATTTATGATTGCTAGATTAAGTGGGTACATTTTTTTTTATGGTGAGTAGTCAACCATTTATTGCATTTAGTACAAATGTTATCGATTTATGTTTTTTTTTCATCTGAACTTGATATTAAATGGCATTTCCTACACAAATAACGAAAAATAAATTCTTCTTTTTAACTCTTTCTGTGGCATTGACAAAGATAGTTGTCCAATCATAACGCTGCTTAAAAAAATCTAAATAAATAAAGTTTTTAAATAAGTTTATCACCATTAGAGGTCCCGTTCAGCATCATCAATGGCAGACAATGATAACACACCTAAATATCCTCCATTGTTATCACAATCAAATTAAATAACTAAAACATGGCAGTCAAAAATAAAAATGTTTGTAATTTAGACGTACTCATATCTTTTTAGCGTACTGAAGACAGATTTAAAAAGATCAAGGTGATTTTTTCGCAGGAGTCAGGGTCTAAAGTCCAAATCTGCTTCCTTGCTGATAGTCCCGAAGCAAAAGATTAGCACGAATAAACCAGATATACTTTTTGACATTTGAAAATGCAAAAAAAAAAATGTGATTCCTTGATGTGGCAAACAATGGTGTGTGTGTGTAGGATTGAGATAACGAGAAAGAAATAAAGCTTGGGTATTCATGGATGACTTACGAGTATCATCCATAAACTTCAGATGAACTCTTCACTACACTTTTTTTTCGATGCATCCCATTGGCTGCTTGCTTTTGAGGGACAGGTGGGCTATATTTTTTGTTTGTCTGTTTATGGGTGGTTGACAACCTTGTCTGGGAGGTTTGTGCGCACAATTGTTATGTTGACATCTGTACTACTATTGGATGGTTCATTATGTATTTGTTTATTGGGCTAGTACTTTTAATTTATTATGAATGGAAAATAGTAAAAATACTGTTTTAATTGATGGGTATTCAACATGTTTTTTAGTCTGTAGAAATGCAAAGGTTTTATTCTAGTTAAGAAAAGAAATACATTGTTAATAAAGATTTTCTTATAACAAAACTCATAGACAAAGCATTAAATTAAAAATCAATAACTGGATCATTGATAAATTAGTTTTTTTCAGTCTATATGCCCAAACAAAAGTTTTAAAGCCTTTCTCACATACCATAAACTTCCCTTAAAAATCTGTAGTTTTAGGTCAATGGTAATTTTCAATTTTAAGAACTTTTATGCATAATTTGACCTTTTTATCAAGCAGTTTCTTTGTGTCATCTTGAAAACAAAACAAAAAAATATGACTACCTTTCCTGAGATGTGGTTTGAATAAATTCAGAAGCTTGTTGAAGGAATATCTATCAAGAATGTAGAATAAAAATGAGGGAAGCTTTAAGGTCGCCTTTTTGGATTTTAGAAGCGTATAAAATATAAAACCTGACCGGCTGCCCTGACCCTCATTTTTGCAACGAGGATCAAATACGACACCACGCAAATCTTTACCGCCACACTCCCACAAATCAAATAGAATTTCTTGTGAGCACATCCAACTGGAGAATGAATCGTTTATTTAGACGGCTTTACTATACAGATGTTCATCATGAAGAAACATGTCACACATTTAAATGCTTCTTCCTTCAACATGTCAGTTCTTCAAGTACAGCTTCCAGCTGCTCATACGCCATAGGGACGTCGTTACAGTATCTGTCTTCCTTCCTCCAGCGTCAAACTAACTTGAAGAATCTCGCACGAGGGCATTTAAAGTCCACCCCGGCTTTGTCGTGTATTAGAAACTGCCGCCATGGCGAATAATAACATCTTTTTGTTTATAATTCTTGTCCAAATTGATGGCCCCGACTTGCTGTCCTCAGCTCACTTCCTGCGGCGTCTCACCCTCTGACAGCCACTGGATTTATTCCACCCGAGCGGGCTTGGGAACATAATTTCTTGAATGTATTTCTTCTCCGCAATAGCAGACCCCCGGTTAAGGCATGGGTGATTTAATAACACAATGCACGCGCACCAGCTCAGTGTCATTCCACTGACAATGAACCGTGTTCTCGGTGTGAACGTGAGCTATAAAAGTACATATATTTTGCAAGATGCAAATTTGATACAACGTGCCCTTCATAAATTAGAGTATTGCGAAGATTCATTCAGCATGGAAATGAGACGCCTGCCAAGAGGTGATGGGCTAGAAATAACATCTCTCATTTGCTGGAGCCTATTCCAGCTTACTCCCGGCTAGAGTTGGGGAACAGTCTGAATTGGTGGCCAGCCAATCACAAAGCACGAGGAGACGAACAACCATTGGTTGGTCGGTCTTTTAGTCCCCGGTGTTTTGGTTCCTTTTGGTCCCTGGTCTTTTGGTCGCCGATCAAATGGTGACAAAGAGTTTACTGTTGAAGCCAGCTCTCAAAATTATATTCATGAGAGAGAGTTTAATATCTAAGAGAGAGAGAGTTTAATATCTAAGTACTGTTTAATATCTAAGTACATTTGACAGGCGACCAAAAGGAACCAAAAGACCGGCGGCCAAACGTCCGGCGGCCAAACGTCCGGCGGCCAAACGTCCGGCGGCCAAACGTCCGGCGGCCAAACGTCCGGTCACGAAACTCCACACAGATGGACCCAGCTGGAAATGCTTGATAGCTAAAAACCTGTTTTGTATTTGGAAAGTTTATTATTATTTTAACACCCCTTGTTGATACTAATTCTAACTTGTAAGATAAACAAGAAAAACAAACATAGACAGTCGGAATTCTTGCATTCTTTTTGAACACAACTCCCATGAGATTCTTTTTGAAGTTTTCTTAGATTTTTTTTTAGTTCTTCTCTAATATTTATTTATGCGTTAAACATTTAAGTCAAGATTATTTTCATAAAGTGCATACTAGGCAATATCTGACATGAACAAATGTTCATCATGTTGAAGTGTTTTTCTCTCGAGGCTGCTGGTGTTCCAAGTCACTGTCAAACATTATTGCCCTAATTTAAGAACTAGAGGGGAAATTAATACACCATCAAAACCTTGAAGCGGTATTTCACGAGTTCCATTTCCGTTTGGATCATTTTCATTTTTTGTACTTGCACAAAAAAATCAAATTGACTGACAGACACAAGATCTCGGTCAGCCTCCAGTGTAAAATGTCTCTGGTGCTTTTTTCTCTCTTTTTGGTGCCCTTGGGAGAAAAATGCTGGCACTGGCCTACAAATAAAATGACGTTTAATTATATCAATATATCATTGACACACCCGTGTACTGTTTGACAGCATGGAAATGCGTTTGGGAATAAATGTCACGCTTAATAGTTTCAGAGCATCTGACCAGCCTGTCCTGGGCTACTTTTCTTTTTCCTCGCCATTTTTTTTTTTACTTGCAATAGCAAAGCGCACCAGGGAGTAGTTTAAGTCACATAGGTGCAAGCCATGAATAAGTCTCAAGTTTAACCTTCAAGTTTTAAACTTTTTGGTGGAAAAAATTCAGCCAAGTTCAGTTAAACAGACTCCCGAAAAATGGATTTTGTTCATTTTTTGGGGGGAAAGTTGGCAACACCAACCTGGTTGCTTGGCGTAGAGTGTGAATTATTTCGGGAAACTCTGTAGGGAGTCAAATTTTATGGATCCAAGTAACCTAGAGGACCAAAACATCCATTTTTTTGTAGCCAATACTATCTATCGTTGGCTTGTCAAAAGAACTACAGCATCCAATATTTTAACTAGGACTAAAGTCACGGACATGACAACATGGACATGAATATTGGAAGGAATATAAACATTGAGAACTACACGTAAAACTGCAATAATGGAGAACTTTAGCGACATATTGGAAAGTTCAGTTTTATGACTATGGAACGTGATGGTGCCCTACTTTTATGTTTTCATATGTTGTGTGAAAAATGCTTTTTCGTTGTTGGTCATAGGCCAGACATGAGCAAACTACGGCTTGCGGGCCACATACGGCCCATTAGGCTCTTTAATCCGGCCCGCCGACGTTGTCCAAATGTTTTTTTTATTATTTTCTTTATTTTTGCCAGTGGCAGTAGCTCTGTCCGCTCTTTTTCTTTAAATGACCTTTTAATATTTCTTAATACATTCCTAATACATTCCTTTTTACTTGACTTTGTACTTTATACTTTTTACTTTGATGATGAGTGAGGAGTATGTTAATACTTTACTCCTTTTTTTCTGTTTATGTTTCATATGTACTGTTAACAGATGCACTTTTTTATTTATATCAAATCTTGTGCTTACCCGGCCCAGCTGTCAAATTTTTAAAGTCAATGTGGCCCCCCCAAGCCGAAAAGTTTGCCCACCCCTGTCATTGGCTGTAGCTTAGCTCTACTGTTGGATGGCATGACCAGATGTGAACCTGGTAAAAGTTTAGTGTTTAATGTCTTGTAAGGGATTTCTGGTTTAATCATACTTTACTGTGTAATTTGCTTTCCCGTTGAGTCGCCTTTAAACTCCATCACCGACACATTGACGTTGGACGTTAATTCTGGAGTCTTTCTCCTCTGCAACGACGTCTCTTTTATGCATCAGCGGGTGTGCTAACCAGGCTGACCTGAGGTATCCACATCCAGCAAGGAGCCTTGAGACATAGCCATATTAAGCATAGCTCATTAAATCTCAATTTCCTGCCGGGCCCTTTTTGTGAGTCTGCTTGACAACTATTTCAACTCTGGGTATCATGCTGCCCATTTCACATCCACTTTGCATTACACTTGGAGGATGGACACCTGTTGGTTAGTTTTGCAAAATCAGCTACCTCAAGTGGCTCTCATTTAATGTTAATCGTGCTGGGGCTTTCACAGAAAACCACTTGAAATTGAGGCCAAATGGTGGATTAATTCATTTCAAGGCTGTGATCATGTTTCAGCGTCAATTGTGGTGATTGACAGTTGGCTGCCTGAGAATTCTTGGATTAGATTCATTATTTTGAATTGGATTATTCAGACATTTATCTTTCAAATGCATTGATTGATCAGAAATCTGTTTGAGGGCTTCATCAATCAATAACCCCTTCCCAGATTCACGTCATGTTTTTTTTAACTGATTCATTCATTAGTGAATTAGTTAAGTAGACTTTTAAGGTATCTACTCTTTAGTATTTAGTGACTTAACATTTGAAGTGAGTACATTTCAACATGCCTTCGTCAAATTCATCTCACCACTTTCTTCCTTCAGAGATGACAACATATCAAAAAATACTTCTGTTGAGAGGATTAGTGTTAACCATGGTTGAAGTTTTGATTGATAGACAGATCTTAGTGAAAGAAAAGGATAGCAGTTACATGGAGAAACCAGAAGCTCTGAGCATTAATATCAATTTCCCTACTTCAGTGTATTGTTTGATGGTATCAGCTACACATATCATATACATTCCTGCACAATAATGATACTCTGAGAGGATCAGCTTCCTCTGAAAAAAGCACAGAATATGTAATTTACATTTGCAATTCATGCAGAATGTAAGAAAGTATTTGAACATGTGTGGTTTATGAGCCATCCCATCAGAACTTGACGTTTTCATTAGAGAAACTCCGTCTGGGCAATAGTATGTAAATCCTGCCATTATTAAGTTTGTGTGGATAGTCTCTGGGTACTCTGGGTACTCCCACATTCCATAAACATGTATGGTAAGCTGATTAGACACTGTTAATTGCCTCTAGTTATGAGAGATGAGAAAGATGTCATTATTGAAAACATGTCAATCCAATCTTGCAATTTTTATTCTGTTGTTATCCAGTTCAATTAAATTCTTGTCAATAACATTGTTTTTTATTTAAACTGCGTAATTGTTTGCGTTTCTAACTTCGCTTCCTACCAGCCTTTTCTTTTTCAGGTCCTATATCTGCATGAAACAAACATGAATTTCAATAGAGTCTGCCTCTTTTTTATATCAAAAAGATTCTAGCATCAAATAAAAGAAAGTCTTCTTTTTCTTCTTCTTTTCGCTCCCGCTGCCTTCAGAGCGTCATTAAGCTAGTCCTATTGGATTGTTAATGGATTCTGGAAAGGGCTGATTACAGCGCCAGTAACGTCTCTTTCATAATAAGGCAAATGTGTTCATATGCAGCGCTCGGTGGATAAAAGCTTCCTGTACTCTGCATTAGTGTGACATGAACGCAATATTTTAGTATTGGCTCATGCAGTTTGCATTGTAGATGATACAGACAGAACACTTTATGGCTAAAGCTAAACAACTTTTACTTTGTAGTACCTCTAAAATGAACTATACACTTATGCTATGGCATTTATTACCATCCGTTAACATTCATATACCGGTATAGTCTCTCTATAAATATAGAGATATGATAAAATGTCCTGTATAGCTCTACATTTTTGAATTAGACGTATTTGTTTCAAATGATTTTAACTCATTAACTGCAAGCGATCCTATCTGTACAAGGCGTCCAATCCAATTTGACTGGGAGGCTCACAGTCAACATGGATTGGATGGCTGCCACCATCTTGGAAGCTAATAATTTAATACCTAAATATGTACCGTATTTTCACGGCTATAAGGCACACTTAAATGTCTTAAATTTTCTGCAAAATAGACAGGGCGTCTTATAATCCAGTGAGCTTTATATATGGAAAAATAATGTATGAATGTATAAAATGTCTCATTTTTTGAGGGTGTGCCTTATAATGAGGTGCGCCTTATAGTTGTAAAATAGTGCAAAATAATACAAAACAAAAATGTACCTGATTTCGATCCTATAAAAATACAGTTTCCATATATTCCGATCCATTTTTTTTGATCAGGCACATCCCTATTTTGAGTACTAGTGTACTACCAGTATTTGATGCTGTATTAGTACTACTAATCCCTTTGCATCGGCTCTTGTTAAGCAATGCTGTGACAGGTGTTCAGCGAACTGCTACTCTGTACACAGTACTGTATATTCATGAGCATTCATCAAAGGACAAGCTGCCTTATATCATTATAATATAAGCGTAGTATAGCTTGGAGGCCAATGTTCTGACTGAAAGCATGCACTCTAAATGTCACAAAATGGACACATCAGCATATCTGATTTGACTGCTTCACCCTTTTTTTAACGTCATCCGACACAGTGAAGAAAAACATGTTATGCCATGGTTAGGTGATTTTATTTCCTCTGAGTATCAAGGGCTAGGTGCTTTTTACATTTTAAGGTAAAATAGAATAGTGTTGTGGTACGTCTCGTCTACATGATTTGTTGGAGGACACTTTACCGTAGCGCCACAATACTTCACCGGTAATGGCAACCTGTCACATATAGAATTGCAGCTTCATGGGCAAATTGCAGCTCTTGCCATCCGAATATTCTTTCCCTTAGAGAACGTTTTTCCACATAATGCATATGTGTACTACGTTCCCACAGGAGGATAAACAGGTGGCTAACATAAGAGTTACTTACAACAAAATATTGAAAAGAAAGACGCCTCCTTTTGCACTTAAGTGGTTTTTCCTGAGAGATCTGACAGCATCTTGAATTTCACAAAAGAGCTGAAAAGGAGGCTTATCTGGTCGTCTTCTTCTTTTGCCATTATTATTTTCTTACCTTAGAAACATAATCAAAGTATTTCTGTGTAAAACGGACAATAGGAGTTCATTTATTGACCCCTGGATTTGTATAATTTATCACGGGATATCTTAAAAAAACAGGAAAAACATTCAAAAACACGTTATTTTTCATCAATTTTTGAACACAGATGCTATCAGGGTAGTGATTGTTATACTATTTGCTATAATTTAGTTAGAAAGGAATGTAACAAGTCTAAACTACAGGACAGTATCTTAAATTCTTGTTATTTTGGACCCATCTAAATAATGAAGATAATACTGTTGATTTATATTTTCAAACTTGGTTGTATTTCCTCTGCTTTCCAAATATTGCCATGCACTTTTTGCTGGCTTTGGAAATTGTCCTCATGCTTCTTCACCCACGCTCAAATCGATTGTCCTCCCACAAACTCAAGTATCCATCTTTGCTACATCTTCACCTACATGAGGACCTTTTTGGAGACACTCCATCTAGCATTGCCCAGCATGCCATGCGTGTAATCCTGGGGTGTCATGGCGGAGACGATAATTGCCTACGCCGTGCTCCCCTTTGGTAATTGTCTTTTGATTGAGGTCAGCAGGACAATTAAAAGCATCAAGGGGTGAAAAAGAGGCGGCAAAGAAACCAAGACAGCCGACGTTAGCGACAGGGATGAGCGCCGGGGATAATGGAGCACTGAAATGTCAGCTTAATGATCATATGGACTTTATTTTATATATTTTTTAAACATAGTCGCACTCTTCCACCTTCAGAAAGCTGCAAAAAAAACAGAATATTGCTTGCCTGACATAGCTTTGCATAATCGGCAGTACAGACAATCCCAGAGATGGTAAATTATTCCGTGTAAGGGACTTTTCATCTTTTATAACAATTTCTAAGGAATCTTCACATACAAAGTAGGTGTGAATCTAATGCAAGTGTTTTGGAATTGCAGATTATATTTCATAGCTTTGCAGTTCTGAGATCGAGGGTTTGATCCTGTTTTGTAGCATATTGTCATGTTTTAATTGGGGTTTAATGGGTGGGTGTTTTTTACTTGTGTGTCCTATCTAAGGGATTGTGTATGAGTTTTATCTGCTGGTGTCCTTTCTGGCTCTCCTTCCCTTGTGTTCGTTGTTGTCATCAACCCAAGTCTGTGTATTTAAACCCCGTGTTTTTCTGTCTACATTAGTTTTGCCTTTCCAACCATTTTTGTCTGCCCCAGTTAAGTTTTTATTTTTATTTTTCCCTGTTTTTATTATTTTTGTGGTTATTTGTGCACCAGCACTTCCCTCTCGTATACCTGCTTCCTTCTCTTGGGTTACACTCCGCTCCACAGCTGAGGCGATCATAACACATATAGAGCAGGAGTGTCAAACTCAGTTTGGTTGGCGGACCAACTTGATCTCATGTGGGGTGGACCATTTTATTTTTCGCTGCCATTTTTAAATCCTTCAAAATATGTAAATTATCCATAGAAACTGTATGTCCTAACTAAAATACTGCTTTATTTGCATATTTTTATCTTGATTCAAGGTGTCTGAGTGCCTTACTAAAAGCTTTTCTTGGCAAATGAAACAAACAACATTTTCCATAATCAGCCATGTTGTGATTTAAAAAAAAAAACCAAAACAACAACAACATTGTTGTTAGCATGGCTTTGTCATTTCTCACATTTCACCATATCACATCCAATGTGAGCAGGCGGGATTATGATTCATCGCAATGGCACAGCAGCCCATTATTCGGATCATTGTGTTCGCTTATGAAGTCGCACTTGCTCCGTTTTCCTTGTTTTCTGCCATGACTCATTTTTTTTTCTAAACAGTTCAGTGGTTTCGTACAAGGGAAGATGAATACGAAAAATGTCCATTTAAAAAAAAACAAATGGGAATCTTCTTTTCAACATTTTCGTTGATTCCGGGTCATAAATAATTGTGTATTGAATGACAGTATATCTTTTTATTCCTGTGCTGTAGGCACGGGTCCCCGCCAAAGTCAAAGAGGCTCGCCGGCACACTAACTAGTCTAACAGTTGTCAGCTTGGCTGTGATTTATTACACAGGCAGCGACCGTCACTGATTCGGCCTTCGCCCTTTTCCCTCCTGTTCTTTGGGACATGACGGGATGAAACGGAGAGCTTTTTTCTGCATGAACGAACCACTGAGCAACGGAAAGAAGAGATTAGGTGTCGCCTGAATATGTAGGAAAATATGTTTTTTAAGGTTACGGGGAACCTCATTCAAAAACTGACGAAAAGTAGAGCAGGTTAGGGTGACATTTTCAATAATTTGTTGGTAGCCACTAGGGGTTTGTAATGGATTATATTTGGCGATGATATGATTCGTATCACGATTCACAGGTTGGAATCGATCCCGATTAATCCAGATCTTACTCTTTAAGACGATTAATTTCAAGATATTTTTTGCGAATGAGACGTTCAAAAAGTAGATTCGGACATATTTTATAAATTTTATTTTATTATTTATCAGAAAAAAAGACCAACACAGACTTCAGGCTGCTTTATCATGTTTATTAGAATTTCCCATTTAAATAAGTATTTCTTGTGATCACTATAGTGTTCCACTGTTTCATTTGTACTATTTACTTGATGTTTTCTTCATAGTTTTACGTTTTAATCCAGATTAATCCAGATGCTACTCTTTAAGACAATGAAATACAGGAGAATTTTTGCGAATAATACGTTCAAAAGGAGGATTTGGACATATTCTAATAATTTTTTTTATGTTTTCTTGTTAGTTTTACGTTTTACAATTTGATACCAAACACGCTGTCATTAATCCTCAACTTGAAACCATTTAATTTACGACCTATCTTGTTTACCGTTACGTCTACGGCCAATAGGAATTCATCCAGTAGGCACGGCTAACTAAAAAAAATCCAAATAATTCAAGGGCTACCATCGCTGTCTGCGTGATTACATTCCAAGGCAGAAGTAGAGCAGTGCGTCAGCGAGGGAGGCAAAAAGGAACGAGCTCTTGCCTTCCATAAAAGATAAATGCGGGACAACTCAAGCTAGATGTTCTTGACATGCTGGCTTTACCCCAAGTTGGTATCTTAAGAATCCCAATCACATTATGCGGGGGAGACAAAACTGGACTGACCAGTCAGTGTTGGAGAGAAACGAGTACACAATACAGGTCGGAAGCAATCAGAGGTAATTATAGTGTGAACCGACCGAGATGATTGACGAAAAAGGTTAGTGTTGTTCAGGAAAACACCCCTTCCTGATCTGTCTATGTTGTGATTGCAAAATTGCCATGTTATTTTCCATTCTGGCAAGGGATATTGTGATTTTTTTTGTGTTCTCTAGAAAGGGCGAAATGTATGGTTTTGATAGCCGTTCGTTGATTTAGAAGCAAAATGGTTTACGTTGTGTTAGATGTTGGTGTTTTATTATGGGATGTGAAAGTCCAGAAGTAACAATTAGTTATTGTAATGATAATAATAATCGGACATAGGCTTTGTCATCATCATTGACTCGACAAAAGCCTAATTGTCATCATACCCAGAAACTGTGTATGACGAAATTGGTATTGCTTCTCCATAAGGTGCGTTTTCTTGGCAAAAACTCCAAATAAGTGATAATTTCGGACTCGTAATTTGGCATTTTGCCGTTATGGATGCATGGCATCACCCCCGAGTGGATCACTTACCTCTCACTGTCTTTCACTTACCTTCAATCAGCCAGTAGGAGGCATGTTACCTCACCTCGAAGTTATTACACAGAAGGGATTTTTTTGCCGTGTTACCGAAAGTAAAGTTGCTCTAAAAGCTAAACTTCTGGTGTTTAAAATGGATTTAACTTTTATTAAATAACAAAAAAAACATTTGAATGTGTTCTCCCGAGCTTGAAATTTCGAAAACTTCATTTTTTTTGTTGCTATGGTGCTTCTTTGTTGCAAACATGTTTTATATCTGCCGCTAGGTGTGATGGCATTTCAAGTGAAGCACAACATTCTCCTACTATCTCTTCCTCTGACTCAGATCCTTTTCCCTGTGAATAAAACATATATTTGCACATTTCCATATCTGGATATCCTGTCATGCTCAAGCTGTGTTGGGTGTCGTTGACCGACTTGTCGTTTTCTGTGCGTTTGTGTCCAGGCGCAGCTTTAATGAAGAAGCGGAGCTACTGACCTTTTCGCTGAAGGGTCCCGTCTCAACAAGTATGGGGTCACCATGGAAACCAATCCTCCTTCTGTCTGTGATCAGTGGCCTTTCAGGTAAGGGAAAGCCTGGCTTTCGTCTCGCCCAATAATCTCGTTTGAGATGAGGAGTGCCGCATGTTGACGTTTTTAGGCTCGCAGAATCTCAGGAGATGACATGTCGTATGCAAATAAGCGGGGGATGGGGTCTTCCTATGTGCACTTTTCAGAGCTGAGGTAGAAATTGCTTATTCCAGATTTACATGTATATGAAGAGGAAAAAAAATGAGTCTTTGCCGCTATGGTTGCAGTCACATGTTCATATTATTATTAGAGATATTATATTTCTGACTCTATGACAACTTTCTATAGACGAAGTGTCCAAGAAGTGTGCCGAAATGGTGATTAATGATGTCTCTGTTTCCCAAAAGGTTATCGATATACTCTCGCCATAAATCGATACTTACTTTTGAAAAGGTGTCACTGTTTAAAAGAAAATGAATTAACATTTTTCAATAGAACAGTTTCTGTTCAATCATTGGCTGTCATTGACAGTGCGAGACAACCAAACTATTTAAACGTCACATACTGTTTATTTTAGAGCATTTACAGGCCATTTTCTGTTAAGTTAAAGTCACTTTCTTTCCTATTCTGTGACATACAATCAACTATATGATCTGTGTAACCCCAAATCAACATTAAAGGACCTAGAAATGTCTCAAAATCAACAATAAATCACCTAGAAATGTCTCAAAATCAACAGACAATGACTTAAAATTAACCAGAAAAGCCTAAAACAGAATGAATGCACTCAGCTGACATTGATTGCCATAGAAGTCCAAGCCGTTTGCAGTGGGTGAGATGGCAGCAAATGAACAAATGTTGGACTAGTCATGAACCCATTATATTTCACACCAGATGGTGATGGAAATAGTTTATTTTTCTGTTGAATCAGCAAAGTTGACAGTCATGTCATGCTAAATAAATATGAAAGATCATGTTTCAATGCTACTGACAGCAATTGATGTCCAATTCATTTGACGAGCAGAATATTTGCCGCTAGCTTTCTAGGTGCAAAAACAAGTGAAAATCAATTGTAGTAAATTAATAAATGAAGCTGCGTTCACACCAAATGAGGTGATGCAGTCTAGATTTATTTTTTTGTATATTTATTCAATTTCCCAGCCACTTATTTTCACCAGCATCATGGTTATTTATTTACTGTTATAGCGCTTCATTTCATGAAAATTAATGTGAATCAATGTGTTAGTAACGTGACATGTTATTTGTCGAAGTGTTTAATTAGGGTCACAGTAGGGGATTTTGCCGTAATTTTTTAGTGGCAATGTTGGGGATTGCCAAGAGTGTCAAACAGCCTTGACATGTATTTGTTGGTGTTCCATAGTCTTAATTGTGTGTGTCATTGGTTGTTTGAATGGTTGCACCCTGCAATTTGTGGTCAACCAATTCAGGGTGTCCTCTGCCAACTGGCTACAGTTGGCTTGCATTGGCTCCAGCATCCTTGCGACCCTTGTGTGGATGAGGAGAACTGAAAATGAATAATTGAATGGCATATGCTTCACATTGATGCGGATCACAGTCATACTGCATAGGCATCGGGAAGATATTATTTAAATCTCACCAGTTATTACACAGAAGGGATTGTGTGTCGTGTTACCGAAAGTTTAGAGTCCTAATGGACCCTAACTCAAAAAAACTGTCCTTAAGCCTATTTGTCCTTACTTTGTGAGACAAAGAATTAGATACAAAATTAAAACTGCAACTCATACCAGTGAGAAAATTGTGTGATTTAGAAAATGAGGTCCTTGAAAAAGGGTTCCTTATAAGGGCTCCCCAGACCTAAAAAGTTATCAAACCCTTTGCCCTCTGAAATGGCAAAGCGGTGTCTTTTAGTACCGAGTTAAGCGCCGACAGCTGTCACAATGACGCGGCACGTTTCAGCCGGTGACAACGAGCACCCCCGAGGGTGCGCTTCCGCCTTTTTATGTGCCGCAATTCTCGTGACACGACGGCCGCTATAATGGATTATTGCGGCATTGTTCTTGCGGAACATTCCAAAAAGATGGCCACTTTTGAGGACGCCAGTGCCTCTGTTCTTTCCCTTCCTTATTATAATTTCATTCGGCTATCTGCTCCCTTTTTCCATTTCCGCAGATAAGCGAGTTGCGGCGGCGGCGAGGGCGGACCGCGTAGCTCTCTCATGTTTAAAAAGTGGGCGGCGAGGCAACGACATCGGGGCCATTTTCTCCTCCATGTCGGAGCCCGATTCTGATTGAACTGCAGCACTGAGTGTAGGATTGTAATTCAACCGTCCCTCCGAGGTGTCTCCATTTCAAAGAAGTGGCTTCTAGGGAATATAGATGCATTGCAAAGCGCAGGTGATGCATGAGGCCGCTTTGACCAAGGGCAAAGGTGTCCTTCGCCGTAAATACGCTTTGGGGAAATTGATGGATTTAGACATACTACACATGAAATGACTATATTACCATGATAGACTCTTAAATGTACTTTCCTCTGTGTGGATTCAATGAGATCCAAGAGATGACATTAGGGCGGCCCTAGATCCGATATCATGTCCTTTTTTAAAGAACAAAATTGAAAAATAAAATTCACTGAGATCCACCCGAAGATAATGATAAAACAGATGAAAAATGAGTGTTCATACCCCCGACAACAACGTGACCGTTTGGTCGCTCGTCTTTTGGTCCCCGGTAAAATGTACTTAGAAATTAAACAATACTTGGTTATTAAACAGTACTTAGATATTAAATAGTACTTAGATATTAAACAGTACTTAGATATTAAACAGTACTTGGATATTAAACAGTACTTAGATATTAAACAGTGCTTAGATATTAAACAGTGCTTAGATATTAAACCGAACTTAGATATTAAACTCTCTCTCATGAATTTAATTTTAAGAGCTGGTTTCAACAGTAAACTCTCTGTCACCAAAAGACCGGCGACCAAACGTCCGAGCACCCAACAACAGCAACGTGAGTGGTTACTTACCAATCCTTCAACGAGTAGAGAAAATGCAAAAGTCTGGTTTTATGACTATCAATATTTTGACCCAAACAGGTATTTAACCTAACTAAACTTTTTTACAGACTTTATTTTGTCATCAGATAGAAAATGATTACTTATAACAAACTCATCCATTAACTCCCATGGGATTATTACAGTATCAACATAACCAAATTATTATAAGTGTATTAATCCGACACTTATATACTGAAGAAAGTTTTCTACCTAGATGTGTTCTATTTATAGTACCACCATCAAGGACCCCTGGCCTTCCTCCAATTGACAAAAAAACTCCCCTGTACTCTCAATTTAAGCCCAGCAGAAAAATAAAAAAAACAATCAACCTTCGAATTCACAAAATATCTTTTTTTTTTTCACGGTTCCTTGTACCGATGCCAGAGCTGGTGAAAAGGAAGCTTTCATGAGCCACACACAGCCTACGGCCTATTTGTGGATGCTGCAGACATGAACTAAACATTACGGCAGATGCTGCAATGTTGCTCTGACATGCTGCAAAATAATTCCCTGTTAAAAGCAGGAAAACATCTCTTCATCAAATAATATGAATATTTTAAATATGCAAATAACCATCATTTCCCCACGGGGAAAATTATTCTGTATTTGATCCCTGCAGGCTTATAATTAGCACATCCATTTCAGTTAACCCAATGAAATACTGGACTAGAAAACATGGAGATTTACCAATGAGATCTTAAGTACTAATAATAATAAAATGGAGAATAACTGGCAACAATAGGGACGTTTTAACATATTTTTTCAGATGATTAGAGCCTAAAAATAAACATAACGGGGTGGTAGTCATATATAAGTCGCACTCGAGTATTGGCCATAGGCAAATTATTTATTATTTTTAAAAAAGCATGCACATTATAGTCCAGAAAATTCGACAATCCTAATATTGTAGTCATTTTTTGTGGAAAAGAAGTCAACTTTTTGTTGGCTGGAAATTTTTGTCCACAAGATTTTTCAAACAAACCCAAGATTGATCGAATTAATGAACTAATTGAATTAAATAAACATATCAGGCTGGTAGTCATATATAAGTCGCACTAGGCCCAGTCAAATTATTTATTATTTTTAAAAAAAGCATGCACATTATAGTCCGGAAAATTCGACAATCTTAATATGGTAGTCTTTTTTTCTGTGGAAAAGAAGTCAACTTTTAGTCCATAAGATTTTCAAACAAATCCAAGGTTGATTGAATTTTGCTGTCAAGTTCTTGTGAGTGCACGACGGGTTACGAAAATTAAAATAATGTTATTGCCTTTTAGGCTTTGCTATTTTCTAAAACTGCCTCTCTTTGCAGGACTATTTGCTAAATGTACTGCTATTTTTCTCATTTAAAAAAAGAAGTAGAACAAATCAGGAGTAGTCAGTTCTTTTCTTCCCTCTCTCTATGCTATCATTTCCTTTTATTTGAAACTCCTGCTGAGTCTATGGTCTTGTCTCCATGAGAATGGCAACCATGTAAAAAGACCCATCACTTGATACTGGCTTTAAGCAAGTGTGACGATCAAGTAAAAAGCTTTCAGCGGCCAAGAAGTCGAAATAAAAATGATTCACAGCAGATGATTCCATGGAGGAGATTTCACTGGATAAATGTACTCCAGCCTAATCAGCCTCAGTCAATAGAATCTCCCCTGCGAATGTCTTCATTAATCTTAGGCTCCGCCGACTAATCATTCTCGTCTGCTCTGACCCCCCTTTGGCGCCTCACGTGCTTACTGTATGTTAATCCCCCTCGATTTTCTCCGGTCCCCGATTCCGGAGCCGCCACCAGTCAAGAGGGGGGGCACTGTGTGACATTCCCGCCAATGTTGGCCCCGGGTCTTTCTGTCGTGCCGTCTCGCTTTAGCCTCACCTCCTGCCGTCATTGCTAATCTGCATGCCACGCTCATCGCCTCCAGACCCTTGGCTATACTGCGGCTAATGTTGACCTTAAAGGGTGTATGCTAATGTGACTTATATTCATTCATAGGTAACATAGGCTGTACTAGAGTAGAAGTGCAGATACTTAAAGATGGATTTAAGTCCACTTCAGATTGTTAAATGCAAGTAGACAAGATGAGGGGAAGAAATGTATGTTGTGCGGTAAATGGAATGGAAAAATATCAAAAGGAATAATAAACAAACCTTTTGCCGTACAGCTTTGATACCCCTTGTTTTCTTGAGTAAAAAAAGAGGCTGTATTATTATTTAATACTCAAGGTTATGAATTGGTAGCTTGTATTGAGGTACAAAACAATGCAGTAACCACAATCATCTTTAAAGAATGATAAAGATAACAATGATAATATATAAAATGCATTAATTTGTTGTACAGCTCACCTCACAAGGGTTACAGGGGGTGCTGGAACCTCTATGGGCACCAGGCGAGAGACACCTTGAATTTCTGGCTAGCCAATCACAGGCCATGAGGGGACAGATAACTAATCACTCATAGCTAGGGGAAGTTAGGTTGTGGGAGTACCTGGAGAAAAGCCATGCAGAACTGAGGCATCTTTATATATTGTATAATAATGAATTATCTTCTAAAAATAATAGAATGTATGTCCCATATCATCATGGCAATATTGAGGAGACACCTTCTTGCCAACAATTGCCTCAAAGTACAGTTGCCATGTCCTTTTACTCAATGGAATCCACGTTTATTTTACTTTGTTGCCATTTCTGAAAGGTATCAATCGACAAGTTGTACAAGGGTCATCGTTTATATCAGGTGAAGGTAAGAGCCTTCACATGAGTAAAAGGACATTGGCTTTAAAAGATCAACAAGACAAGCTGTTTTTTTCTTCTCCTTGTTCCAGCTCTTTCCAAGATTCAGACTTTCAGCCTGACCCTGGAGTTCTTTACTAGCCGAAATAAAGCATATGTCTTTTTCCTACTTGCTCTTTCAAGGAACACAATGCGAACGTTTGCACCTTTTTGGCCGGTGGAAGCGACGCTGAGAAGTGCTGATAGTAATAAAGAGACTTAGAAGTAGTGGAAAGAACTTCTTGGGAGAATACAAAGAATATTTGCCACTGTGCATTGTTGCATTTGCTGTCTTTGAATGTACGAAGGTTGGTAGCGTGTCAATGAAGTATTCCAGCCAATGGAATGGTACTAACAGGTTGCGCATTTTTCCCTGTCAATGGCAATGAGCAAGTTGACCCTTTCGTGCAAGTGTAGTCTTCTGTATAATACACATAAGGCAGTAATCACATGCTCTGTTTTGTTCTTAGCTGGGGCCTCCCTGAGGGTCCCCAGATTACTTCTTGGGTTGTGTTGCCTTCTAATCATGTCCCGCTCAACCTCCTTACACAACTCTCAGTGCACCCTGACTCTGAGCCGTTTGCATTTGTCTTCGAGCATTCAATGTTCTGCAGCTCATCAGCACCATCTGTGACTTTTCAGCTTTCTTCCTCGAGTGACTTTAAACGCAGGTTTCTTACGGGGTGAGATTTGTTAGTGGGGCTATTTTTATCGGGAGTAAAACAATACGTTGGCGTACGGCCATTGGGGAGTGAGTTTGGGGCCCGTAAAAAGTGTGCAAATGTCTTGATGTTTTGTGATAATTATATTTATGTTTCTTTTTGCTTGTGGTAGATATTTCAACGGCGGTGGCGGCGCGACCTATCTCGTACGCCGCCGTGCTACGGATGAAAGCGGGCAGCTCGTCGTCGGCGTTCAACCTCCGCGGACGACCTAGGCAGCACCAAAGCGACGACTGGCCTGTCTTCACCAGTAACCCACATCCAGCGGTCGGGATAATCAGCTCTCAGGAGGACTACAGACATGGAGGTAGTACACCATACATTCAAGATTTACTAACTTTTTCTGTACATTTGCACACCATATTGCATCTAAATTTGGTATGCTTACATCATTGTATTCAAGATCGTGGAACAGATTATGCTAAATAAATATAAATAAATACAAACTACTAAAATATCCAAGTTACAAAAAACAATTCTCTTTAAGTAGAGGTTACATTGTCCAATTTTCATTAAATATCATTAGCCGTTTTGCCAGATTTTTGTCAATTCCTTTGTGGCTTCAGTAGTGTTGACATATTTCAATAAATCAATAAAATAACAATAAAAAACAGATGCAGCTAAATATTTTCACCCAAAATAATAGAAGAGAAACCAAACTTTAGGTCCCAATTTGATCTTAATGGCCACAAAATTATCATTTGGTTTATAAATTTGGCCAGTATGACCCAAAACATAACACACATTTATCTATATATTATTTTTTTTAAACATTTTGAAACATATTTGTTTTTTAATGCATACATAAATAAAATAATACACAAATATCAGCCACCTTAAGGTGTCTTACGATAGGAAAAAATGCAAGTTTAATTGACTGTAGTTTTACAGTTTTTGAAGTAGAAATTCAGCAGAACAAAAAGTTCTATTTGGCAGCATTGCCGCCAGCGTAGGTCCAACTCGACGGGCTTGCCGCCAAGTTGGTGAACGACCCAGACGCCAATCCCGTTCATCTATCACTGACGCTCTTGAGCCGCCGCCTGTCAGCGCGACAACCGCCAAGATGACGGATATCTTTGTCGGGATCGGCCCCAGCCTGGCCGGAAACCCTCCGTCATAAATCTCCACTCTTGCCTGTAGTAATTCATTTAAAGCCACATCGATCCGTTATTGCGGAATTAATGACATTATGCTCTTTGCCTCTGAAAGTGCTTAATTAACGGAAAGAGGAAGCGTCGACAGACGGAAGTCGCTGAAGTAGCTATCTTTTTTTTTAATCTTGTCTTTTAGACAGGCCATCATGCACCTTTTTAAGGGCAGATTGTGATCATCCTGTTATGTGACTGACAGATGGCAGTACCACTACTTTAAAAGGAGTTAAATATCTCCAAGTGAGAGCAATTACCCACCCAGGAGGTACAATACAGCAGCAAAGCTTCAAGTGCATTCCTCGCTTAGAATTTTGCGTAATAAACCTATTTATGAAATTATTAAGTGCACACGTTCTTGAAATAGATAATAGACTAAAAATCTCTCTATTTTAACGCTAGGGAAAATTTAAAACATGATAATAGTGTCTTTTCATTTATATAATAGGCTACTTGACTAGGAATTATCTTGTATTTATTCACTTTTTGTAGCTGACCACTTATTCATGTTGACTACTTATCAATGTTGACTATTTATTCATATTGTTTAGTCTAATATAGCTTTTTTTTCGGTTCCAGTTGCATTGTGAAACTCCACAAAGTGCCAGCTTAGCTTTAATTTTAGATCAAAATCTTTGATGCGAAAAGGGAAGAGATTCAGAATGATGGGAATGTTGTATTCCCTACGCTTTGCTTCAAGGCTTTGTTATCATCAGTAAATACCTGTCACTGCGCCACTGACTATTTGCAGGACGAGCGCTCTGGCGCCCATTTTCCAGGCGGACAAATAAAAAACCTTGTCTGTTTTCTGTTGATTCTGTAAAAAGATCAGTGGAAGGAGAGAAAATAAACAAAAGTCTAACGGTTATTTAAAGCAAACTCACTGCTTCCCTTCACCATCTTCTTAAGTGGCTGCATTGTCACTGGATAAGATTGTGTTTTATATACCCTTACATATATACTTGGATTTTTAAAGCAGAAACAAAATATTTTATCCCACTTTTTTATGTCCTTGAGGGCCAGCCACTCCCATTTATAATTAATTGGATGTCTTTTACCCTCCAAATGGCAGCCAGTGAATTAATCACAGCACGTTGTCCAGGTCCTGAAATAGCAAAGCAACCCCAGGCAACAATTGGCAACCCTGTGAATGACAACCAAAATGTGGTATTTCATTTTAAATTTTTTTAAAGGTGAAAAAGTATTTCAGCTACCTAATGTCCAAGTAATGCACAGTCCTTTTTATCATTATTTTTTGAAAGTATTTATCTATTAAGCAGAGGTTTTCTTTCTACCACACTAAAACCCTCTCCAGGGCTTCAAAATCCGTTTTCCATTGAAATTCCTTTACAGTTTGTATTATTCAGTTAAAAGACAAGCCAGAGCCACGGGAACAATTGCGAGTAAACAAAATGTTACAAAAGAGTGGACCTCCTGTGGTGATAATAGTGATCATTCTCCCTTTTTTTCTCTTTCTCGTTTTGCTTTTGTAAACAGAGAGCGAAGAGTTTGGGCCTTTTTTCATCCAGGAACCTGACGATGTGATTTTCCCTATGGATGGCGACGACAACAAAGTGGTGATGCACTGTGAGGCGCGAGGGAACCCACCCCCAGCGTACAGGTAATTGTAACTAATGGTGCTTCTGCTTCATCCTTTTCAAAATAGAAAACAAAAGCTTGATCAGGCATAAAGTAGTCTAATGGTATGACATTTACAGTCTCACTATCATGATGTTTACACACTATTTAAATGATAGAACCTTGTTAAAGAACATAGAAAAATAAATGTTCAAGATCCACATAGATCGGTAACTAATGAAATGGTATCATTAAAATAATTGATGTAATAATTGATGAATATGACTCAATGGAAAACTATAGTCAAGACTCGTTGACGTTATCGGGTGACGAGTCGCGATATGAAATTGAAGGAATGACATTTTTTTAGGGATGTTTCTGGAAAAGTTTAAATTAAAATGATTATATTAACTAATCATAAATGAATTCTGCAGACTCCAATAAAAGCTTATCACAGGTACTTTTGAAACCTCAGTATACTTTAAACCTGTAATCGTGCCTTTAACCAATTGACCTAAGCTTCTTCCTCTATGCTTTTTTTGCACAGCTGGTACATTAACGGCACACAAGCGGACTTGAGGTCGGACCACCGCCTCAGGCTAGCGGAGGGCAACTTGATTATTACCAATGCCAGTTTGACCGCCGATGTCGGGACGTACCAATGCCGTGCTGAGAATACCTTTGGCACCGTTCTGAGCCGGGACGCTCATTTGCAGTTTGCATGTGAGTACATTTGAATTGTTTTTCTCATTTTCTATGCATGGGAAGCTATTTAAAGTCCCACAACCACCGATCTTCCACACAAATTCAATGATAGAATCTTCTGAAAGAGTATCAAGACTCCCCTAGATCCATTAATATTAAAAAAAATCAGTTTTTTTAAAAACAATGACAGCAGAGGGCGTAGGCCTCACTAGAAACAGTATGTAGAGAAGTTCTAATTGGTTTTATCATGGCCGAAACCATTTAAAGTTGACCAATTTTTCTGAAGAATGTAAGAATTTACCATACCAGTTCATAACTGAGGCTGAAGCTCCATAACATGGCCATTTGAACTCAGAAAAAGTGAGGTAAATCTTAAGCTCCATTCACATTGGTTGTACTCGATTCTAAATGAATAATGAAACTAAATGGAAGACGATGTAGTGCGCAAAATCGGTCTGCGTTAGTGACGTCATTCGCTAAAACGGTTATGGTTTATTTTAGAAGAAAAAGTATAGGTTGTGTTTAGTGTTGTCCAATGTATTGAGTTCTGTAAAGTACATTTTAAAGGTATTTGGTTGAGGGAGAGTAGCTATTGTATCATTAGCTACAACATTTGTACATAGTTGTAGTCCCAGTAGATTTGTTGAATGAAGTCGAATTGCAGTGATAACGCGATGTTCCTTCAATTTTTCAACATTTCGGGGGGAAATGACAGCCACCAAGAGTAATTTGTTGGCTTCCATAATAATATCAATGCCTCGGTCCAGCAAAAGAAAGAGAAAGTACACTGTGGGTTTTTTACGTGCTAAGACCATAATGACCTCAGTAGCAATCCTAGAGGGGGGAGGCAAGTTCACATTCTGGTTTGTTTCTGCTTGCGGGAGGAGAGAGCTAAGATACAAATGGCTCAATTAGCCTGGAACTATGTGCACTGAAGAAGAAAAAAAGCAAGGGAAAGGGTTCTTTAAAAGCATTTTTTTCTTCAGGCGTTGTGAGTGTTAATGGGTTTCATCAGACTAGATATTATTTTAAGAACAAAATTCGGAAATGTTCTTTAAAATGAAGACATTCAAGGAAGAATTTGTTCATACCCAAACTTATCAACAAGGGAATTAGAATAAACACAAAATGTATATCTCAAATATCCCCATTTATTTGGTATTACCGTATTTTCACGACTATAAGGTGCAGTGCATTATAAGGCGTACCCTCAATGAATGACATTTTTCCCATATATAAGGCGCACTGGATTACAAGGCGCACCCTCTGTTTATTTTGGAGAAAAATATAAGACTTAAGTGCACCTTATAGTCGTGAAAATACAGTACGTTTTTTTTTAGGATGTTTTTTTTATTCTGCGTGTAGGCCACTATTGGTTGAAATACTATTGTTTATTCAATATAGTTTTTGCATTTATCATTGTCAGTACAGATTTTGTTGTTTTCCAGCCTTATTCTATTTCAAAATTGACTGTAGTAGGTAAATACCATATTTTCCATATATAAGGTGCACCACATTATAAGGCGCAATGAATGGTACATTTGATTTTTTCCATATATAAGGCGCACTGGATTATTAGGCGCCCTGTTTATTTTCGAGAAAATTTAAGACTTTAAAGTGCGCCTTATAGTCGTGAAAATACGGTACCAGTCCATCTTTAAAAATTAAACGTCATTGGACCATCAAGTCAGGATTGTTTCATTTTGCAAAGAATGAGGCTTACATTAATGAGTCTTGATTCAAGTCCGCCATTGCAAATTAGCATCAGGCACCTGCCACGGTTTTCTCCGGATTGCATCACCATCTTTTGAAACATTCATGCAGACATATGTTGACTTGTAATGCCGGACGACGCTTTAACGACCGCACTGTCGTTCCTGCATTATTTAAAATCAAGTCATGAATATTGATTGGGCTTTAACTAAGTTTGCAGATACCCTCATCACTTTCTGCCAACTAGTTCTGCACAAAATGGAATGAGAGGGAATTTTATGGCACATTAACATCCATAGTACATAGTAGTGTGACTGAAGTACCCTCTTAAATACTCATGTTTCTTTTTCCTAGTTTTGGTACATGGTGTAGTGATTCTCTGAGGTGTTCCGTACAAGGAGAAATATGTATTTAAAAAAAGGAGAAGCAAGATGCCTGGATGGAATTGAACCTCTGAATAATTAAACTTTTGAGTCTCCTTGAATTAGACCGAATGAAAACATTGTCAAATCTGTGGTGAGGTTGTTTTTCTCATATTATTTTTAATGGGGGAAAACATGGAGTCAGTAGTAGTAGCAAAAAAAGCTTATACTTTGAAATATTAGATATATTAGTTGTACCAAGTGGTGCTTGGAGCAAAATTAAAATTTTTGACCACCACTTTCCTCTGCAACAATGATTGATGACAATTCTGTTAACTTTACTTATAAAACTGTAAATTAGTTATTATGAGAATTTATTTTTCTACAACTAGTAATTATATATAATACTTCAGAAACTACAAGTGATTTATACAACTAAATTTTTCCAACAACTATAGCGTATTTTTGCACCAACTTCAAGTGAATTTCGGTTAGAAGTACAACATTGTACATATTATAGATAAATATATATGTATAGGGTATTTACTCCAAATCCACCACTTCAAGTGAACTTCAGTTAGAAGTACAACATTGTAAATATTATACATAAATATATATGTATAAGATATTTACACCAAATCTACTGTTTCAAGTGAACTTCAGTTAGAAGTACAACATTGTAAATACATATTATAGATAAAAATATATGTATAAGGTATTTACACCAAAACTATCGCTACAACAACATATTTTTACTGCATTTTGTTTCGTAAAACTGCAAGTTATTTGACTCCCAAATTCACCCTTATAAAACCAAGCTGTGGAAAACAAATCCCATTTTCTGATACATTCCCGCCCTCACACCAATTTGTAAATGTCACAACAATCATGAATACCCCTAACAATGTGGCTTTATGCAAACTAACGCAAACCATCTTTGTCGTTGCCCAGAATAAGAAAAATGAAATCCCATTGGGATGATTGGATATTGGCGCCTTACAATGGTTACGCTTTGGAAGAACCTGTTATCGTACCGTAGCAGTGGGAGACCTGGTCCCATTCCGGTCCATTCAATATTTATTGAATTAGGACCAGACCGTCTCCACAGCAGGTGGTCTATTTATAGCAGCGTGAATTCCATCTGCTCTAGCAAGTACCGCAGTTGTGTTGTAGCCTTGTAATGACTGCGCTTGTACAATATAATATACTGTTGATCACGCCATGAAGGCTTATTTCTGTTTACTAACTCGCCAAAGATAACCTTTTCGGAATGGAAGTCGACCCCATTCGGGCGTTATCGCCACCTAGTTAGTCCATTAAAGCCGCAATGAGCAATAAATCCAGATTTATGCGTGGACTCGCCAGGCGCGGAGAGCTGACAGACGCTCGTCAATCGGCCGTGACCGCGCCGGCCGGCAGCGGCGGGTCGTTAGCGCTTCCGATCGATACCGGTCGCGCCGAGCAAATGAGGCGTGATTACGGGGGATCGGGCATCTCCAGGATGGCGACTGCGAGTGGCCAGATGAGCGCCGAGAAGCCAAATGCAGAGTTTAGTTGAACGCGGGGAAATCGATGGGAGGAAAAGAGGTTTTCATCAGCCGTTAGGGTAGGTAAGGGCTTTAAGTTTTGGTGATTGGGAGACACCTTCAAATATCGGGTGACCGCAAGGTCGAACTCTTCCAAAGCAAAATGGTGTAATCATATTGTCAAATAATCAAGAAAAAACAAAACCTGCCTGGATGCATCAAATCAGTGTCAACATAAAGCCCGTGAGCCGGGAGTAGCCCGTTAAGGGGTTTGATCTGATTTGTTGTCATTGGCAGGCAATCAGTTAATAAGGTAGATAAAAAATGGCCCAAAACCATCAGAAAGTGACTTAGAAATACCCCTAAATCAAGAGTAAGCGACCAATGAACGACTAGCAGCCTGTAAATTAGGATATAAGCACTTTATGATGATGAATGAATAGAAGCAAATCAACCAAATTACTGGGCAGTCACTTTAATAACATTTTTTGTTTGTTTTTATTCCTTCTTCAGACATTGGAGCATTCAGTGCAAAAACAAGAGGCGGAGTCTCGGTGCGAGAAGGCCAAGGTGTCGTGCTCATGTGTACGCCGCCGCCTCATTCTGCAGGTGAGTTTTCATTTTCTTTTTAGAATAAAAATCAGTCAGATGATGAAAATATTCCTGAAATTGTCAATTGCACTGCGATGTTCTGTAAAATATTCTAAAATATAAGGATTGGGCTCTAATTTCCATATATTTGCCATTAAATTCTGTTCTAAGTAGTTTTAACCAGCCTTAAAATTCACTTGTTGAAACGTGCAAGAACACTGTATAGTTTCTATGTGATTCCGTAGCGGCCTATCAGAGTGTGCGGTAGAACACGACGTCCTACAGATGCAATTTACAGGATCATTAGCAACGATAGGCAACGTTGCTCGCCGTATAAAAGCATATCTGGCCCGAGCCGCCCTCTAATGCACGCTCTTGCCAGTGAGTGTGACTCACTCGGATATGTCGGCCGCCGCAAAAACGGAGAGTGCTCTTCAGCTTTCGTTCCCATTTTTAACATCAACCAGCAGGAAAAACAGTGACTGGTCAATGTTTTGTAAAACAGGGTCCCCAACCTTTTATCGTGGCGTACTGCTTTCATGCAATACAGGAACTGTGTTATGTTTCCGTCAGGGGGGGGGGGAGTTCTGAGGATGCTCAAAGTGTTTTTGCACCCATTTTAGGGCGTAAAGGCACACCCTCAACTAATTATCTGCCATCAATAGCAGTTGACGTCCAAACCAAATAGAAACACCGCATTCACTGAGCATTAATTAGATGTGTACTAAAGACAAACTAATTGGTGCATGGGTGCCTCTTAGCCAAATAAACTTTTTTTATTTTACTTATTGAGTTCTATTTATGGGGCGAGATGTCCAATCCATTTGAAGTGTTCATCTAGCATCGTCTACGAGAGATACAATAATTGGTGGGAGGGTACCTTTTGGCCAGAGGAAGATCATTTTCTTTTATTCCTCTTTTTTAACCTTATTGTCTGGGTGCTTGGACGTTTGGTGGGCGGACTTTTGGTCCCTTTTGGTCGCCGGTCAAATGTACTTAGATATTAAGAAGTACTTAGATATTAAGCAGTACTTAGATATTAAACAGTTCTTGGATATTAAACTCTCTCTCATGAATATAATTTTCAGAGCAGGCTTCAACAGTAAATTCTCTGTCACCATTTGACCGACGACCAAAAGACCGGCGTCCAAATGTCCGGTCACGTTTTGTCTGCCACTAACAATGTTATATGGCCAATAGATTCAAAGTAATTTGTACATAAAAAATACTGAAAACCAGAAAAACAAAAAATTGTGATAAACTCATTTGAATTTCCAGCAGAAGCCTGATTGGACGCCACACAATTGAACGTCCGTGATCATATTCCCATTGCCTGACAAACACACCTTATGGCGACCAGTAGTTGCTAGAAAAACACATACTCGCTAGCATTGGCGCATTATTTCATACCACTCCCCGATGATGTAATTTTAGTGTCATTAGGGTACACGAAACTAGTTTTTTACCAATTGATTTTCCAAAATAAAGTCTCCGAACTTCCGGCCTGTGGCACCGAAAGGTCAACGCACCATTAGAAGCATTTCTTTCGAGCGTAGATGACTCAGGACCAGTGATTTTCTGTCTAACTGGGTTAGTTACACTCACGCCTGACCGATCATGCGTGGCGCGTGTCTCATATCAGAGTAGATCGATCAGGGCACATTTTATTTTGGCGTCTCTTTCAGGTTGAGCACAATTTGGAATCAATTTCAAATCCTACATGGCAAAAATACGCCTACGCAAAACAAGTTATATTTCCTTGTTTTCAGTGTCAATCGACTAGAAATAAGTAAGTTTATTAGGCAGTACTCCAAGTAAATGTTTCTAACTTGTATTTCTTGAAATTGGGAAAATTAATAGACTTTTATTAAGCGAAAAAATTGCAAATTATTCTTAAAAACAAACGTTAAAGTCTAGTTTTAAGATCAATGGCAATAAAAAAGCATCCAATCATAACGCTTGGGTCATCCTGGCAGATTCACCTCAATATTGATCAGGCAAGGTGACAGATTACCTTGCATTATAGCGACGACTGCATTTTTATTGCACTTTCAGCAAGAAGATTTACTAACCAAGCAAAAAATAAGGGTGCGAATCATAGGGTCTAATCCCCTCCCACCAAAAGTCCTTCCTTTGCTCTAATAGTCCTTTTAGTAGATTAAAGTCGTAGCGTCATCTAGTTAAGCTTCAAGCACTGAATGGACTTTAAGTGTTTCCAGATGGGATCAACGCTGACGCCGCATTTTATTCATTTTCCAATATTTTTCACTTTGAAGACACGACACGGGAACACTTTTGCTCTCTAGTCGTGACAGATAACGCATGCAAATACTGTCAGGGCGTGTTAAGTCGATTAATTTCTCGGCAAATTCATCTTTTCAACATATAACCCCCCCAACCCAGTCTGGTAACGTATATGTTAATAATGTAGAAGAGCGTCATGTCGTTTTCAGGGAGTGACAATGAATATGATTTATTTTAACTGTATGTGTCATCTTTCTGTGACAGTCACAGTTTACTTTAATTCATGTGCTGTTATAAGTATTGTTGTGATGTCATCTTAGATTGCTTTTATAAAGGTGACATTTTTGACACTTCACTTGTCTGCTTTCAATCAACACACTATTAATTAGTGTTTTTAGTTGTCATTTTTTATATTGTTTGTTTTTTTAAACTTTGTTCTCAGTTAAATTTGGCATTTAAATATTTAAATCGTCATTTGAAGTTGATTTTCTTTCTAAATCTTGAGCGTCTTTTGGTTTTATCTGTGACGGAACATTTACTTTTAGATGCTAATGCAGACTGTAAAATGTAATAGTAAAGACGTCCTTTGCCTCATAATGGAGTAATGAAGGACCGCTGTAAGTATTAGTTGCTCACTCACCTTCTGTTCTCTTTCACTTTGAGTCTATTTACTCTCGTTTAATTATAGTCTTAATAGTGGGACGTTAATGCTGCACATATGGCATCAATCCAACGATTTGACCTTTTCACAAACGGCTTTTGACCAATCATAAATCCTCACAACCTTTGTTAAAAGACATTCTCAAGCTTTACCATTACTCCATTGACACAATGCTTATTTTTGTGGTTACTGTTAGCAACATCTGATTGGTAACTACCATACAGCTTCATAAAGGTCTACTAAATTACTCCAAAATTTTCAATAAGCATAGAGGGATGTTCTCTAGCCTAAAATTCCTAAGTAGGAACAAGAACATTTGCAAAACCTGTAGTCAAAGTTGCTGTTTCCAGATATTATACCAGATCATAAACCAAATATCTCATGTCCGGCAGAGATCATCTACAGTTGGGTGTTCAACGAGTTCCCATCCTTCGTAGCCGAAGACAGCCGCCGCTTCATCTCGCAGTTGACGGGCAACCTCTACGTGTCCAAGGTTCAGCCGTCGGATGTAGGCAGCTACATCTGCTTGCTCAAGAGCATGGCCACCAACGCCCGCGTCCTCAGCCCGCCCACGCCGCTCATGCTTCGGTCCGACGGTGAGCATCATTTGTCTTCTTTTTATTTGACCTCTGCATTATAAGGTGCACTGCATTATAAGGCGCACTGGATTTATGGTGCACTGCATTATAAGGCGGTGCACTGCATTATAAGGCGCACTGCATTCTAAGGTGCACTGCATTATGAGGCGCAATGCATTATAAGGTGCACTGCATTATAAGGCTCACTGCATTATAAGGTGCACTGCATTATAAGGTGCACTGCATTTATGGTGCACTGCATTATAAGGCGCACCACCAACGAATGACATTTTTTAAAGCACACTGGATTATAAGGCGCCCTGTCTATTTTGTAGAAAATTTAAGACTTTTAAGTGCGCCTTATAGTCGAGAAAATATGGTACTCCCTCTACTGTTTCCTATATGTATATTGACACTTTTTGGGAAAAATCATCCAACATTATAATTGCTTCCAGATGTATTTACAGCCCCCTCCAAATTACACTTTGCCAGTCGCCAGTTTGAGAAGCAGTGACTTAATAATTTGGCTCGCATGTGAATCTGTCATTTTGGTGGCAGCTGTCTTGCTTTTTCTCCCCCGCCGAAAACGCGACACTGTCAGGCCTCCCCGGATGAAGGTCCGACGCCATGCCAGAGCGTATCTCACCCTCGCATACTCCCCCCTATTCGCCTTGTTGGCCTCCTTCAGCCCGCTGCCATATTGCGCGTCCCACTTTTGAAGTGGCGAAAATTGCATTGGCACGCCTCACGGCAGACGGACACCAATGTTGCCGCGCCGGTCACGGGTGGCGACCAATCGCAAAGCATCATCTGTGTCTCGCTCAAAGTGATTACACAGTATATGCCCGTGCCCGCATGTGTGTTTGTGCCGCTCATGGTTGTCAACCCTAACCAAGGCTCTTAATCAAAACAAGCATCTGGGCTCCATTACGGCCCACTGGACGCCATTGATCGCCAGCTCCAATTCAGTACAGCGTGTTGACAGATTTTATCTTCCAGCATAGAGAAAAAAAAAGAAAAAAAACTAGAAATAGTATCAATCTTGTCTTCACAGACAAGATCAAATTAAAGCCATTTTTTTTCAGAATCCGTGGCTTACAAGGATGTTAATTAATTTAACTGGGAGTGCTGACAGTGAGTTGGTTTCATGGCTGGGATTGACAAGGACAGGGATTTACATGGTGGTTTACTTTGGGCTAGACCATAATACAATAGATGAGGGATAATCCGATAGCAGATTTTTTGCATTTGGGTCGAGTTCTGTCGCCTGATTTTTGGGAGCTGCCAGTATTGTGTTTTTTTTCAACTTTTTACAGCCCTATCAAAGATTGTACAAGCATTACTTATGTCACGTGTCAAAGTGGTGGCCTGGGGGCCAAATCTGGCCCGCCAAATCATTTTGTGTGGCCCGGGAAAGTAAATCATGAGTGCCAACTTTCTGTTTTAGGATCAAATTAAAATAAAGAGTATAGATTTATATTAAATTTCCTGATTTTTCCCCTTTTAAATCAATCATTGTAATTTTTTAATGATTTTCTTCTGTGTTTTTAATTCAAAAATCATTTTGTAAAATGTAAAAATATATTTTAAAAAAGCTAAAATAAACATTGTTTTAGATCTATAAAAAATGAATATTCAGGGCTTTTAATCCAGTTCTTTTAATCCATTTATAAAAATAAAAAAGTAACCACATGTCTGAGGCAAACCAAATCAGAAGGACCTTATGTTGCAAAAATAAAATCGAAATTACAACCGCAGAGATTTAATAACTGAGGTCGACTTAATGCACCGGCCGCACTAGGCAGAGATATGCTTTGTAGTCAACATCCTTTGATTGAATTTCCTAGAACGTGTTTGCTGCATGCTCTTGTTGAACTGTTTTTGATTATACTTTATTCAAACTCGCAAACATCATTTCCTTTGCTTGCAAAGTCACGCTATAACTTGAAATAAGATAAACTTAGGTTTAACATCAAGCCTTGCTTGGTATATACACTGTCGATATACTGTATTCATATAATAGTCATCCCTCGAATATCGCGGCTTCAACTTTTGCGACTTCACTACATTGCAGATTTTATTTATTTATTTTTTAAGTTCATTGCTACTAGGACTCAGCACTAAACTAAAAAAGAGAAGTAGTTATAACAAGGGTGATCCTACTTTGCGGTTTCTCGTTTATTCCGGACTAATTGCGATATTCGAGGGATTACTGTAATGGGTTTTATTCCAGGTCTCATCTTGGTAATGCTAATAACCCCACATTAGCTCTCACTGGAATCCATGAGAAATGTCATTTTGCCATAAATCATTATATAAGTCATAAGGTATTTCATAATTTGTCTAGTATGGGACAGAAGAAAGTACTAATAGAGTAGAAGAAAGCATGTTGACCTTTTTGGATCGGACCTCCGACGTAAAGTTGAGACGCTATAACCATTGGTAATGTCCCGGCTTCAGATATGCCCCTCACATTATTCCTTTCTTTAGTTCCTATCGTAGCTGAGCTGAGAAGAATTTATGTGCTTTTTAAAAATAAAAATGTGACCGGAGCAAGAATGAAATATTGCAAATTCTCTAAGGCTATGAATGTTCGGAATGGAATGAGTAATTTTCTGGTTTGGAGTAAAACCGTCAGATCTAATTCTGCTAGCAGTAAGGTGAATAATTGAAGTTGCAATTGGGACAAATCATTATCGCCATTGACGGAAATACATGTCCAAAATCGTTGTCCAGGTCCTGGAGTAGCAAAACAAGTACCAGAAAACTTTCTTGCATTTTTAAAACATGTTTTTAAGAATGTTTACTGAATATTTATAGAGTTCACTGATGACAAAACACAAATTTGTTAATAAATCATTGTAAGTCTATCGGCCAGTTTTGTTTTTCTCCTCAAGTTAGTCAGTTAACTTATTCCTGGACATGATCACAGACGGATATTAATGACTTAGGCGCGTACCAAATAAGCCAAAGAAAATTCGGTCTGCTGGCGTAAGGAGTGGAAGGGTGCCGTTAGTCATGTCGCCACTTAAGCCGGACGGATCTAACCGTCGGGAGGCGGCATGGCGGTTGGCTCGCTTGTTCCCACATTGCGTTAGTACATCATCTTAATGGCCTGTTTCTCGTCTAGCGTTTAACACAGCCAACTCAGCCAGTGCGCTATCTCAGTCCAAAAAATAGCCAAAGCATACACGCGTGGACGACGATTAACCTTCTATAAATAAACACCGGGCAGGAAAGGACATTGTGGAGACCAAAGGGAAATGCAATTATTCACTTTTATGTTCCGTGAGAATGGTGTCGCCACACACATTTAATAATGTGTGAAAAGTAGAAGCAGAGAATTGAAAGATAAGGCAGATGGTGCACTTAATGCAGACATGTGCAGCACATCCTCTACACTTATTGATATATAAAGTCTATGAGTCTGCATATCAGAAAGAAAAGGATTGAGGGCAGTTCTGGGCCACAGTAAATGACAAAAGTTATAATCCTTTGGGGTATCTTGCTTTTCATTGGTTGATTCCTACATTACCAGATGAATTGTGGGATTTAGTAGAGGCAATATAATGTGCATTTAACCCTGAGGTCATAACTAATACATACATTTTTGCATTTTGTCTCTTGAAAGGTGGAAAGTTGAGTGAATGGGATACATTTTACTACCTTGGACAGCGATTGACGTCCAATCCATTTGAATTCATCACTTTTATACATGACTCATTACCCATGTTCGTAGAAATCTGTCACATTTCAACAAGTTAAATACACCACATGAAAATAGGACATTTATATTATGTAGTGCTTTCGCTGGTGTCATATTTAGAAGGCAGAATTTTTCCTTCACGAACCAATGATGGAGGTTTGTTTTCTAGTCTGTCTGCCTCTTTGAGATGATTTACCCTGGCGCCATTCATATAACGCTATGAACTCAAGCTAGAAGTCATTGTACATTGACTCCGGATGTGATTCCAAACACATCCAATATCTTTAATCCTCTTCTTCGCCCTTTCCAGGTGTCATGGGCGAGTACGAACCCAAAATTGAGGTGCACTTTCCATCCTCAGTGCTGGCTTCCAGAGGCGCTACCGTCAGATTGGAGTGCTTCGCGCTGGGCAAGTGAGTAAACAAAGACTAAGCACACCAATAACTAACAAGACATTTCCTGCGCTAGATGAGCAAATAAGCACAAGCCAGTTGATATTCCCTGTGTTTTCCTGTCCTCTTTAAACATCTTTATTCCATTACATGACATCTTCAGGCGAAACGAGAGTAAGCGTTTTGGATGGTTGGCATTGCCAGCCTTAGGGATGCTGCCTAATGTATGCGTGTGTTTTTCAATGCGGGATTGAATGAATGAACGGAACGCGACAAGGTTATATCGGCGCGGAAAATAAATGACATTGTAATAGTCGTCTGCCAGAAGGGAGAGTCCATAGAGAGTGTATTCCAAAAGCACTTAGCACACTTACTAAAGTTAGCGCTCGGGTAGCTATTGGAAAAGCTGAACAGTTATTACTACGTCCTCAAGGGGGCTCATGTTGGCCTGGGCCAAGGATTGTTTGTTTCTAGCGCCTCAGCTGGGATGTGTTATTGGATTCAGAGGTCATTCTGGGGGAAAACCAATGAAGGCTTCTTCAGAACTTGGTTTAATTATTAAGACTGTAGTTCAGAGGGCCAAGTGGTTACCATGTCGGAATCACGATTCTATGATCGAGGGTTCAATCCAAGGTTTGGAACTTTCTGTGTGGAGTTTGCATGTTTGCTCTGAGCTTGCGTGGGTTTTCTCCAGTTTTAGTTATTTTATTTTCTGATCTTTCTGCATTTCTTTTACATTTCGATAATGACGATTCAAAAACGTACTCATTTTTTTCAACAAACATTGCAGACTTGGTGGATAAACTGAAAGATTGATGATATTGTTAATTTAACAATATTTAAACAAAGAAAAACACAACACATTTTTAATCCTTTGCGAAAACTAGATCTGCTTTTGTGGAAAAAAAATGTATCCCGCATCACACAATCCATTATGTTTATAATTAGCCTGCATGAATTATTCATGCATGTCTGTCATCCGGTGTTTCTAATCGAAAATAAATCACTGAAAATCTCATCGCCGTTTACCTGGATTCCAATCAGCGTCACTCATTACGTCGAGTTACTTCCCAAATGTCGTGGTGCTGGGGAATGAAAATTAGAGTGGAATAAAACTAACAGCAGCTGGGTTTCCAGCTCACATCGACAAACTCAATTTTGCTTCATAATTTTCTAACAAAAATGCATTTCCAGTTAGTGTGAAGGATTACTAATCTTCAGGAGGAACTTCATCGATTTTATAGCTGAACATATCTCATTAAGGGTGGAAAAAAGTCCATTTGGACTGGAAAGCCTAGCAGGGATCGAACCATCGCTCCAAATCTTGGTGGATTGGACATCTTTCACTCTCAGTGACATTGAATGAGTTCATTTCAGCAAGTCGTCCAGGTCATGATGTAGCAAAGCAGCCCCAAAACAGTAATGTAACACATAATCTTACTATAAAAGACCATTGTTTACGGAAAGAGAACAGCTTAACCCTTGTTGTTTTGGTTCCAATGTCACTGTCAACAACTTTTCATTGGCTACACATAATTCATCATTTTGTCAAAGCAGTTTTATGTCAAATGTTTGGATCAAAACAACAGAATAAGCTACTTACAGGATGGTCCACTTCCTTTTATGCGCTTAATCCACTAAACTGAAAGCTTGGTGGGACGCAAAAAAAAACATCTAAGCTTCTATCGGCATTGTTCATGTTGGAGCACTTTCCACAAAGCGTATTAATCATTTTTCCATCACAAATGATTGCATTTCTTTGAAAACACAACAACTTAAATGGTGGCTACCCCAAGAATTGAACTAAAATGGTTGAAAAGCATGCCTTTGCTTTTTAGTAAGTGACTGGTTTCCTGGCTAACAATAAAATGGAAAACTTTTGTTTTAGAGAGGTTATTTTACAAAGGAAAGGTCTATAGGTTGTGGTTCAGTCAAGTTCAAGCTATACATTTCAGTAAAGTACTCTCTGAGGTATAGTGACCCTTTTAATGTGACTGTGAATAATTTTCTGACTGTCTATAGTGTATTGGGACTTACTCCAGCTTCTAAATACAAAAGTCAGGATGAAATGAATGCACAGATGGACGAATTAAGTAGAAACGTGGCTTTTTTTTCATTCATTCCAAAAAGAACAAGCTGTCGGTCAGTTGTGAGTGTTGCGTCTCTTTCCTCGCAAACGTTTTCGATACTTTCACCCAAATTGCCGTCTAGCCGCCCACTCACTTTTCAGTTTAACTGACCTCAAGGGGGGTGGGAATCTCGGCAGCTTCTCCTTAAGCCCCCGGGTGGGGGGCAAACGAGATGGTGAGGGTCTTGGCATTCAGCGGGTGAAAGCGAAGAAGTGCCTTGTTATAACAGCGGGCTCCGCTCTTGAGGCAGCCCATCAATGCGTCAGGTAGATGGATATTTCTGGAAATGTGGAAAAAAAATGGAGAAGCATGGAGACACAATGTGGGTCTTAATCAAGCGAACCCAAGTCATCCTTCACTAGCATCCTAGCGCCGAGTCGATGTTTGGCCTCAATCATGCAGCAATTTCGAACGACAGGGAAGGCAATGTGTGGAATGCTAATTGGAATGTCATCTTTTCATGAATAAATTAAGAAAAGTAAGCAGAATACCTGGTCATCTCAAGTACGTCTCAATGGATGCATTTAATGGTGCTAGACGTCTAATTCCTTTTGACTGGGAGGAGCCAATGAATGTTCTTTGATTTGTGGAATATTTCAGAATTTTGGACCAAAACGAATACTCAAAAAATAGCCATACCGGTTGTAGATGTTCATTTGTTTGTTTTCTCAAAAAGATTTTAAAAATAATCTGCGCAAAGCCTCATTTTAACCTACTTATTGTTTACAATTTGGGTTCTTTTCGAAATAAACCCGTAGCCATTTTAGGAATCGTTCACCGAAGAAGACACAAGATTTACTCACTGGCTAATTTAAAAAAAAACATTTTGTGCCTTTGTGATTTTGCAAAAGCTCCAAGACGAGTCCATTGATTGATGTGCTCTCTGGAGGTTGACGCGGCATCTCATTTCTACCGGTTGAGAAGCCGTCACATCCAGTTGTCATACGAGAGCGTGAGTGACGGCGTGCGTGTTGAGATACTCGTCTCATCCATCTCCCGTGTCCGAACGTGCTCACTGTGAACAAAGGTGGCGCTCAGTCGCTGCTTCCTAATCACATCTCCACGGGACGCCTTGTAAACTCAGTTTATCTCGTATGCATGTGACATGAAATGTTTTCTTTTTGCTTTAATGCATTGGCTGCCATTGATGGTACTACATATTCAATCCATTTTGAGTAACGTTGCCCATTTTGTGCCGTGGTATTAAAATAATAAAATACTAAATACTTTTAAATATTATGAGTCATTGAAGGATTCATTTTTGGGACCAACAATTACTTGATAGTTAAAAAAAATAACTTTAAAAAAGCCTTGTATCATAAAAAAATGTTAAAAATGAAATAAAATAGATTTAAAAAATACAGTCCATTTAAAAATAGGTTGGCATACAGGCAGCCTGATAATCTAGTGGTTATGGTGTCTTCCTCACAGTTCTGAGATCAACCTATCCATTTTAACAAGTTGTTCAGCCTGTTAAATCTGGTATACAACGACTGGAGCTGCTTTGCTTCTTCAGAACCTGGACGACTTGCTGTAATGGAAAAAAAAAACCTTATAATTTGTATAATTAAAACTGCATTTCTCCTTCTAGTCCTGTCCCCACGATCACATGGAGAAAAATCAACGGCAACATACCGAAAAAAGCCCGACTACGAAAGTCTCAGGCCGTTCTAGAGATCCCCAACGTTCAGCTGGAGGACTCGGGGACCTACGAGTGCAAGGCCGAAAACCCTAGGGGAGGGACGGCTTTCAAGGGGCATCTACAAGTCTACAGTAAGTTTTACTTCAATATCTTAAGTCATCTGAATTTTTAGCAGTCTAGCAAGCCCATCCTTCTATTGATAAATTATTTTTTCATTGGGATTTTTATTTGAAGCCCATTTTCGGAACGCTTCTTTGAAAACGAACCGTATTTCGGTCAATCTCTGTATTACATCAGTCACAATAAACATTTAGAACTGGAAGTCAAACCCGGGGCCGATTTCATTTAATCCGGACGTGAGGCGAGTCCTGGTTATCGTCACCATGTCAAAGTCCGCCGCGTATTCCGGGAAAAAAAAAATTGGGACCGTAAAGCCTTATTAACTTTTTCATGAGCTCTTACAGGAAACGCTTTGCTCTTGCCAACAATATTTTCTTGGCTGGTAGCAAGTTTTATTTTTAGCTACAAGCAAAGAGAAGACAGTTTCAGGCAAACTGTAATTACAGATAAGCTCACATCGTCAGCTACCGTACAAAATGAGCGAGTGCTTTTAGTCTTGGAAGGTGGGGTTTAAATTTAGTGTGACGTAACTTTTGGAAAATGTACTTTTTATACATATTCATACAAAAAAAGTAAGAGTTTAAAGCTACCTGTAGAATATGGCGGTTCTATCACAGTTTTTCTTTTCATTTTTCTTGCAAGTTATACTTATTTAAATGATGTATTTGTTTATTGTTATTAATTAATTGTTTAGCTTTAACAAATGGAGTAATATTTAAATGTTATTATATGGTAATTTATTTAATTTCAAAAATATTTAATTTTCCCACTTTCCCATTTAATGATAATTAATTGGGGAATTTTTCATAATCATATTCATTTGTAAATGTTGTTAACATACCTATTTTCAGAGCTCACTTCTTTTATTCATAAAAGTTGTTGTAGTTATGTATTTTGTAACTACATTTCTGTTATTCTTTGATCAATATTTAAACCATTGGAAAAATTGAATTATACTTCATTTAACTATCTTCAATTTGCACATTGCTAATAGATTAATCAACCTTTTAATGCAGACACATGAAAAAAAGTATCAAGAATTATTATTATTATTTTTTAACAAGCGTAACAAGAAAGTGGTGCATCTACTTATGAAAATATTGTAAAAATACTGTTATGCTCCAATTCTTTAAGATGAGCAAAATTTGGACTAATCAACGTACTAAAAGAACGAGAAACCAATGTTAATTTTGCAAGGCATGCACAATAAGTGTCCTTGAAGATTCCCCTGGAGGAAATGGCTGGCATAGGCACGTTGCATTAGCCACTTGTGATGATCAAGAAATGGCCCCTCGTTCCACCTCTGTCGCACGCACAAGGCCAACATAATGGAGTGGCGTAGCCTTGGTGAGGCACGATTCCAAGGTCTCGCCCTGTCGATTTGATTCACTTGACAGGACCAGGAGAAAAGGCATCCCGGCTTGTTGTGGCAAAAAGTAATTTCCTTGAGGCCATCTGTTTGTTTGGGCTTTCATTGCAAGTTGGACCGTCCTGCCTATGAAGCAGCAATCTAAAAACCACAAAGGGAGACACAAAATGAGCTTGAAAATACGGGAATATTACATATTAACACTTTTGCTGCCAGGCAATAGATCTCCCATCCAGTTTGCTGTAGAATTGCTCTTAAATTAAGTTTTAAACATTAAATTCTGTGTTAAAATCTTGAAGTCAACTGGCCTTGAGCTGTAGGAATCTTGAAAAATAGGCGACTGTTTTACTGACAAAAATTTCAAAATTTATCATAAATTTTGCTATACTAGGCAATTAAAAAAAATACCCAATGCATGTATGTATTTATTCTGCATTTCTATTATTTTTTTATTATAGTCATCCATTTTTTATTCCTAAATTATTGTTAATATACTTTTCAATAATTTTCCAGGGGTAATCCAAACCATTTTGACTAGCACTGTCAATTTTAATGAAAAATTAGCATTCACAGCCATTGTAAATTTAAATCCATTGGATGCCTATCATTGTCAATGGTAATTAATGAATTAAAACCCAGTGCAAAAAAATCCACCCAACTTTCACCTGTCAATCACCTTTCTAGATCAAATATCCAAGGCTAAATTGACAACCCTTTTACGCCTTCCAAAACATGTTTTAATAATCAATTAAACAATTCAAGCTAAATAAAAGAGCTTCTTGCATTAATATACATGCCTTTCATTTCTGTAGATTAGCCTTCCCTCGTTTGTGCATTATTAACATAATTGGAAAAAAATTAACATAGAAAAAAAGGCCTTGAAAGATGAAACTAAGCGAATGAACCGGGCGAGTTGGCGGCGCTCGCCTGGTTTTTGGTGGCTGATTAATATTCTCGCTCCCACGCAAGACAAACGATCCGACTCCAGCGAAAGGTCCTTGTAAATTTTATAATCTCATGAATACACGTTCACGTATTGAAAAATGCATCGAGCAGAAAGACAGAGACTTGTAGATGAAAAGGAAAAGCATATCCGTTTGCCGCTAAAGTTGAGTTGGAAATCTGTCAAAAGTCTGAATGAGTTAAAATGAACATTAAGATTTTGCAAGAATATAATCACAAACTCATAAGTGATGCCCTAATAAGAATTCAGCACCTTTCATTTGGCTTTAAAAAGTAAAAAGGTCGAATAATGTGGGATTTTGAGCCAATTTGTTAAAAAAAATCTGACAATTGTTGATGCCTAAAGCAAATTTTGCAAGCCACTACTTTTTAAGTATTGATTTATGAAATGCAGTTAAAATAATCACTTTTTAAATGTGTATATTAGGCCGATTTGACACCAGAAAAGTCCATAGTTGACCTTAAAAAATAGTACAACTCCTAGTCTGGAAAATATAATATTTTTGTATTGGACTTAGAGAGCAAAAAGCCAGCTAGAGTCACCAAAGACCCTTAAAAAGTTGGAAGACCACAGCAACGGACATTTCAGCAGTTCTGGTAATTTTTCTTCTTTTTGCATTCGCATTCTGCCCCCTTCTTTTAGCGCTGCCGCAGTGGGTGAGAATGATTAATGACTCTCAGCTGGATAGTGGGGAGACGCTCCAGTGGGAGTGCAAGGCCACCGGGAGGCCCCGGCCTACCTATCGTTGGCTGCGTAATGGTTTGCCCTTGACATCCCAGGTACAAGCACCTTGCCTCTTCTTCTTTTGCTGAAAAAATACCTCGGGGTGCTCGACGTTGTCATGAATCTTCATCAAACCAAACCCCGTCCGTTTCTTCTTTTTACACGTTCCAGGGTCGAGTGGAGATTGTGAACGGGGAGCTTTCTATTCACAAGAGCCAGCCCGCGGATTCTGGGATGTACCAGTGTGTGGCAGAGAACAAGTATGGCGCCATTTACTCCAACGCCGAACTGAAGATCCTAGGTAACCAAGAACTTTATTGTATAATTGAGCATTGCATCGCATTCATTTCCTAGTCCTAGATTCAAAATCATTGTCCAATTGGGTCCACTCGAGATAAAGTATCATTTGTTATGTATAGATTAGATCAGACATGGGCAAACTACGGCCCGCGGGCCACATCCGGCTGGCTAGGCTTTGAAATCTGGCCTTCGACATTGTCCAAATAATGTATTTTTTTTCTCCCAAGATGGCGCCGTCACGTGGAAGCCAGTGGCAGCTCTGTCCACTCTTATTTGTTTTTTTGTGTTTTACAGCCCCTCTATCTTTTTTAAATGACCTTTTAATATTTCTTAATACATTCCGTTTTACTTTGTACTTTATACTTTTTACTTTAATGATGAGTGATGAGTATGTTAATACTTTAGTCATTTTTTTCCTGTTTATGTTTCATATGTACTGTTAACGGATGCACTTTTTTATATGTATCGTATCTTGTGCTGACCTGGCCCATCTGTCAAATTTTTAAAGTCAATGTAGCCCCCAGGCCAAGTTTGCCCACCCCTGGATTACATGCATCAAGAAATTCTAGATGAAAATATATGAAGGTAAGCAGTGGACGTCGTGAGTAAAATTAGACTCCGCCTTTTGCATTCGGTCCAGAGTGCTTTCTACATTATTTGAAAACAGAGACAGATTCGGGCCATGCGCTGTTATTCCCAAGTACAACGATCCTGTGCGACTTTAAAGTGGAATGCTGTTGTCCTCCGCGCTGTGAATACGCCATTTTCTCCTTGTCATCTTCGATAGTGGAACACAGCTGGTGACACCCATTCCCCTTTTGCGTACCCCTGAGGGACGCTTTGATTTACTGTCAGCATGGCGTGCCCTTTTTTGAAGGGGAATCTGTGGCATTTGCAAGAATCAAAGGCCCATTTTTGTTGGCTGCCAAAATAGATGCTAGGTAAAGGTTTAATGTTTTTGCCTGTTTTTTTTAAATGGCAGTGACCTTACACATAAGGGACAATTGGCCATTGCTCTATAAAGTTTACGATTACAATAAAAAAGTCCTATTTTTTGTGATTAAATCTATTTATACCACTGAGGGTGATAGATGGGCCCACCTTAAATTGTAATTGTCCATTAAAGTTATTTTTGCGGGTTTAACTAATGTAAAAAAAATGAATTCAGTCTTTTGACGCTATGTTTTTCCACAAATTATGTTGCTGAAATGCTAGCATGTGTTTATTATTGCATTAGTTCTATTTTTTGGACACATTTTTAAATCTCGCAAATTTTTATCAGTGGATTTGTGTCCTCTATCATGGGCAAAAAGTTTGAAACCCCTTACCCTCAAGACTAGTTCAAAACTTTCCCAAGTACTGACGACTGTTGACATTTCCGAGCTGGTTCTGCCCCCTTACAAACCTCAGGACAGATGACGTGGCTAATGACAGACCGCAGAGGAGCGATTACTCAAGGCCAGCAGTCGCCAGGCACCGTGGCCCTCATCGGCCCATGCCTGGAGCGCAATCGGTGGCGGGTGACGCCCCGGCGGCCGGCTGCAATCTCACTTTGATTAAAACAAACACTCGCACCAAATGCGGGCGAGTTCCCGGGCAGGAGCGTGGCCGGGTCAGCCTGAAGCAATAGATGGGATTGGATTGTCATTGTGTATAATGTCATTTTAGAAACGTCACTCAGCATTTAAATAATCCCGTCTGACAAAGCCTCGCAGCGTGAAGATGGCCTTGATGTGTAATACAGATGCTGATGATGCTTCACAATCCTCTAAATTTCTTCTCCCAGTTTCACAACTGTTTTTGTATCTCATATTATTGTGATAGACTGATACAAATGGGTATTTTTAGATACGTTCTTCATCTTCATAAAGCGTACATACTGTGAGATTATGATGCCTTTTGGTCTGGAATTTGCATACAAATCCAAAAGCAAAATATCTGATGAAGGCATTGGTTGAATAATGCATTTTGAGTTGATTTTTATACATATATATATATATATATATACATATATATGTATGTATGTGTGTTTGGGGGTTGCTTTGCTATCGAAGGGACTGGTGCACTTCACAAAATTATAGGGCAAATTCTTTTTAACTCAATTTGGACAATGTCTAATCCATTTAAAGGTGAAGTGGTGGCAGTGAATGTTTTTGTGGGCGTCCCATGGCAGCCTCTCCCATTTCTTATGGATCAGATCTCTAATGTTTTTAATGTTAGCTAATGGGAATATGGCTCTTTAACACCTCATAGCTAACCATGATTTTTCTCCCTCCAGCTTCGGCACCTGTTTTTGTTCCCAATCCTGTCCGAGTCATCGCCACACTCGGGAAGGACACCTCCATTGAGTGCAAACCTCGGGCCTCGCCCAAGCCACGAATCACATGGAAGCGAGGAGACAAGAGGATACAACCCAATAAAAGGTAGAGTTAGTTTGAATTTGAATGAAATAATCACTGACTGTTTAAATGCCAAGATACCAACTTGCATGTTTCAAAGCACAACAGTTTATTTTAATTTCACCGAGTTGAATAATTAATGATGTCGTGAAAAGTTTGCCCACCACAATATGCACACATCGTTATTTTTTAAAGCGTGCTCCCAACGGCGCGAAGGCGTGGAGGTTTTATTACTGTTACCGGAATGGACTAACAAAACAAAACATTTTTTGCATTTCCTCCCGGAAAAAAAGTGGTCCTCGCTCACTTTGAGGTTCCATCCTTTTGCCTGTCAGTCAAAATGAGCGACGTCGCGAAACATTGTATCCATCGGTGTCGGTTTCTGTAGACGATCGTCCGTCTCGCTTGAGGATCAAAATCCTCTTGAGTGTCCAAGTGGCTTTGATACGCTCGTTTTAATGGAAATATTTTATTTGGGAGAAAGAATCGGGCTGTTCTTTGAACTCGGCACTGCCGCTGAAGGATGGCTTTTGGCTCGGCAAAGTGTACGGAGCTATAAAATGATGATTAATGACTCGGGCTCGCTTGAACCCGATAAAGCCTCGGAGGCATTCGTCAAAGCTGCAAATCTATTTTTCTGTGGCAGCCGCAGGAAAAGTTGTACCTGAGATCGGGGTCTTATCTGACCTGAGATAAAGTCGAGGCTTTGGAAAGCGGAAAATTGTTCCTTAAATTGAAGGGAAAACTTTCTCCCGCTTCTAAGAGTACTATTTCATTTTGGCTTTTATTTTCTTGTTCATATATTTTGACTTTATACTGCAATTCTAAATGGGTTGAAAGTGGCTAGAATTATTCAAATTCAATTTAAACTTTGTATCTGCTTACTAAAACTCCCAATTTTAAGTTCCGGAACCAATCAATTTTCGTAAATCGAGGTACTACTGTAGTTTAAAGGCTCCTGGTTTGAACCTCAAAGTTTCCCAGACAAGAAACGTCACCGACATAACCTCGTCACTCTTTCCGGACACAATCAATAAGCCGCATTTTGAAAAGGTCGCTGCTGATCCAGTGTGTGATAATACTGATTTGTATCTGGAAACAAAGTCGCCGGTCAAGCGCTGACCCCCGGGCCGATGTTGCCAAAGATTTTTTTTGACATCGGCCTTTGTAAAGCGAAGAGCTTTATGGACACCGAGGCCTTTCGTTTTTGTTTTTTTTCCTTTCTCGGGATGAATCGAAAATGGCTGCGCGTTTATCTATCATTGACAGCTGTCCAGACTAAATGAAGGTGTATAATTAACATGGATTTCCGCTAATGTTTACGCCTTTTGTTGCCTAAGCACAAAGTATTAATCCTGTCTTTTTTGTAGACAAGGACGGGGATGTGTTTTGTCACGTGGCAAAAGTAGGCTTCACTGCACCTTTTAATTCCTCTTTTTTTAATCAGGCATCCATTTGGTACACCCTGGATTGGTCGCTAGTTAATCACAACCCACAAAGTTCCCATTCAGTTATATTCCACCAAAAGAATTGCAGAAATTCGAAATTCAAGATGATGATAGACGAGAAAATAGTCCAAAAAACGAAACATATTTGCCTCGTTAAAAGCCGCAAAGTAACCAATCCTCAAATTAGCTGCCCGCAGGCTACAACCAACCCACCAGAGAGTCAAATTTGGCTCGCAGTTATTTGATTTAGTTCACACATACAAGATCTCACATTCGAAACTGGGCATATCATATCAATATTTTTATGTTTTACTAAATATTAGTGTATCAGTTTATTGGCCCTGTCTTTAACACATAGTGCATTTGTTTGTATGCTATTAAGATTTTTGTCAACTTCAGATTATATCTATATAATAAGAAAATAAGTGCAATACCCATATTATTTTAAACTAGCTTTGCAAATTCATAATAAGGATTACTGTATTTACTGGACTATAACTCACGTTTTTAATCTTCAAGTACTACTTTTATGTTTCTTTATTTTCTCTCTGATCATTGACCACCTGTTACATTATTTATTTAAGGCTATGTGAAGAACTGTCATGTTAGCAGATACCTAATTAGCCTGTTGTTCTCAGTTTTAGTATTTAGTATATATCTTGGTTGCCGAATTTTAACATGGAACAAAACAACACATGTTTTATATGTCATCTTCATGAAATAGGTCATTTTCATACTGTGATTCTTTGCTTTATATATCCTTTACTATTTGCATAGAGTGGTCTTCATCCTGTCCTCTGTGTGTCATCGTCCTTGTCGGAGGGGGTAGCGCCAATATCCAAATGCCCCCGTTTGAAAAATGTCTCCTGGCTGCAGATTGCCTCGTGAATATCGCCTGTCGAGATTCGGTCACGCCTTCCCGGCTTCCCTCGTTGCCAATTTCAATCAGCTTTATGCATGATGAACGGGGGGAAACTGGCTCGATTTAAATGCCAAACACTATTAATTAATTTGAATGGCATCATCGCAGAAACAGCTTGTTCTCAAAGTTGAGGAATGTCGTCTCCCAGAGGTAGGATTAAGATACGTAAAAGTGCTAATTTTGAATAGGACGTAGGTTTTAACCTTCAAATGTCAATGTGGCTATGATCAAGTAAGACAAGGTAAGACAAAGTAAATCGGGAAAGGGTTTCATTTTGTTGAACTCATTATCTGCTATTGGCGACGATAGACATCCACTTTTTTTTTGGAAGAAAAGGCCAAATGAAGTTAGTTAGGTTACAAAAATAAGTATACAATATGCATGTATAGCAGGGGTCTCAAACCTGTGGATTGGGGGCCTCCTAAGTCTCCTGGGACAATATTTTGCAGGCCCCATTTTTTTTAGATTAAATAACTTGATTCATCCTGTTTTCGGGAAATTCACTGTCTTAGTAGCAAGCTGTTGAGAATTTTTCAATCAAAATCCAAAGTGACAAATAACGATTAAAAAACAAAAACAATCCACAGTTGATATATTTTTTAAATTACAAAATAAAAGACACACATTGCCGCTGTGCTACTTTCATGTCATTTTCCCCATATTTCAGTCAGATCATAATAGCAGTCTTAACATTTTTTTGCTGAAAATTGCAGAGTAAGTGGGGATCCGGGATCTCCATTATCCAGCAAGTCTTTCCCATTCGTCCTTCGGTATCTACTTACGAGTCCCGGCATGCTCACCTGTTTGTTTTTCCTGTCGATTACACTCTGCGTCTCTCCAGAGGACGCGGCGGCGGCGGAATGCTCGACTGGCTTTTGACAGCCTTTGTCAGACAATTTCACATGCGCTACGCTCTTCTGTACATTTGTTTGAAAAGCAAGCGGCATAAGTAAGGCAATTGTGTTTGTTCCAAAGATCCGCTTTCTACCTGCCATTGATTGCAACACGACGGATAGCGTGACTTTTTGTTCTTGACCTCAAAAGCCAACAACGGTTCAAGTGTTGTTGATTTTTTTTCTGTTTTGGTCTATCTTTTGTCTGGCTATTGTTCTTAGCGTGGTCTCTATCAGGAGGAACATCTGCGAAATGACTCTCAGCGCTATCTGCGGGTCAGCCTCATTAACGTATTTAAATTGCTCATTGATCCATTGTGAAAAGCTCTCATGTATTCTCCTCGCCGTGATTAAGCTTTCAATACGCAATGTCGAGTTAGCATTTAAGAGTACACAGGTGTAAATGTCCTTGGGAAGTGAATTGAGGAACTCTCGTCATTTTAGAAATGAAGGATAGGAATTTTATGATCAGTTTTTGGGTCCAATGAGGAAAATATTCAACCTTGGCTTTAATTTATATATATAAGGATTTGAGTACATTTGACAAAGTTCCAGCTTTACATCGATAATTAAAAAGTTAAAGGAACCTTGTCAGGGACCAATACCACTCTGGTCACAACCTGTTCCAGCTGCTGCCCTCTTACAGACGCAACAGGTCTCAAAAAGCACGGACAAATAGACTTAAAGACAGTTTTTCCAGGACTCTGAACTTGCGTTAGCACAACACACAATCCTTTCTGCGCAATAACTCCAAGGTGTGCAATAACAATCTGCAATATCTTAGATTGTGCAATATTTTAGAATTTACCTTACCGGGATGTGACTTTTTATACTTTTATATTACTATTTATGTTTATTTTTTACTGGGAAAACGCACTTTGTGGAGTAGCACCACCAATTTCGTTATACGCAGCTGTGTATGATGACAATAATGGCTTTTGATTTGATGTTTTACCTTTTTAAAATTAGTTTCCAATCCTTTTGTGCGCTGTTTGGGTTGATAATCACATTCTTGGATGTCGTGTTGCAGGGTGATGCTTCTGAGAAACAACACGCTGAGGATCATCAACGCCAGCCGAGCCGACGAAGGCGACTACGTGTGCCGGGCGGAGAATCAACTTGGCTGGGCCGACATGACGGCAACGCTGTGGGTCAAAGGTAAGCGATGCCGTCATTGTCCGCCACGTTAGAATAACAGTGTCTGCCATACCTCTCTAGTGAATATATACTCTAATATTCCAACTCATCCAGTATTAGAATCACTGTTGCCTATATTAAATAGAAAAATAAAACTTTACCCAACAATGAAAAAGATACAAAAGTTCAATTGTTGTCCGCCTCCGTCTTTAGCCGTCAATGTGGGCCCGGCCGGCACTTTGACATCAAAGCTGGTCGCTAGGTCCGAGGTGACAGTACAGCAGCTTTGTGCTTGCAGAGGCCATGCGCGTGGAGCTCAGCCCGAGGCGCGTGGAGGTGACGGTGGGAGAGAGTGTGGTACTCAGCTGCAAGGCCACCCACGATACCTCGCTGGATGTCAGCTTCCAGTGGCTTTTCGACCACATGCCCATCGCATTCCAGCAGCCGCCTGGACACTTTGAATACATCCAGACTGTCCGGGCAAAAGTAAGTGCATTATATTACGTTGTGGACCACAGAAATACTTGGTATTCTATAATATAATCATATAAAGAGAAGACAACATTGCTACTGGGTTTTCCTTCAGTAAAAAGTAGTAGAAAAAGTAGAAAACAGATGAAAAAATCTTTAAAGGTAAAAAAAATAGGAGAATAGTTATTTTCTATGGGTTTTATTGACAGAAATTGCCTATTTTAAAGTAATTTAAAAAGAAAAAAAGGTTTTTTTGGACACTTTTTTTTTGAATAATAGCTTGTAATGAGTTAAAAAGAAAATGACAATTTCAAAGAAATCAGAGATGAGAAAATAAAAACGAAAAATCAAGGATTTGGGAAAATTTTAAACAGTTAATAAAGTCGCAAAACTTTTTAAAGCAATTGTCAATTTGACAAATAATTACACTAGCACTAATTGGACTATTCAAGACTATAATTATTTCTTCCAAATATGTTAACACTAACTAGCTTGAAAGTGAAGAAATATTACCTGTAACTTTGTCCCCCTTTAGGCAAAAAGCCTCATTTTAAAGTCACATTTTATCTGGCAAGACTTTTTCTAAACGCCGTGATGGAAAGGCAGAAGTTCCACATCGCCGACGGAAGCACACGGTGCAATTTGAATGTGGATCATTGCTAAGCAGCCCAGCAAAGACCTTCCTTGGATTCATAGCCTGCGGCGTTTCCCTTAACTAACCCCCCCCAAAAAAAGAGCTACTGAATTGAAGAGAATGTTTTTCTTCTCCAGCCGCTTGAGCTCCCTGAGCTTTCCTTTCAAGCTCCTTCCAGGGATCATGTTTGAATTGTATGTCTTTGCAGCAGTCGTCTACGGTGGATTTGATGATTAGGAGCATTTTGCTGAAACACGCCGGCAAATATGGCTGCAGGGCCCAGACCAGCGCGGACACCGTCAACGCAGAGGCCGAGCTTCTGGTTCGAGGTGAGCTTCTTTCAACATTACTACTGCAATTCCTCGTTCATTGCGGTAGATAGATTCCCGAAACCAGGACAGTGTATTTATGGTGTCTGTTTAATATTATTTTTACTTTGAAAACCTTCTCTATTATTGAATTTACACATGACAATTCTGTTCTATAGTCCTGCACTAACAAAAACAATTAAGAAATAACATTTAATATTAAATAAAATAAAGATGTTACTGTACATTGTGGTTGTATTCATATTCTAACCATATACCCTAAAGATACAGTCTTATTATTACACAAACTGCCCTCTTAGCTTCTTAGTTTTGCCCCAAAACTAGTTTATGAACAATTAAGAAATAACATTTAATATAAAATGAAATAAAGATGTGCCTGTACTTTGTGGTGATATTCGTATTCTAACTATATGGCCTAAACATAGTCTTATTATTACACATTTTAGCTTTTCAGTTTTGCCCCAAAACCAGTTTATCAAGTGAAAATTTTGACTTAAGTTACTAAAACTTTTTGCAACTTGAATTTCTTTAAAACATATGAGAATCATCTCCTTCATTCTCATAATGTGCCTGTTGGTTCTTCCTAATTGTTTCCCTTTCTATGCCACCACCATCACAATGCCACCAAAAAAAAGCGCTTTCACTGTTTTCTTTTGATTTCTTTTCATCTCCTTTCTCTTAAGGCATATCGTTTATTTTTAATTGAAGTGTGCCGATGAATATTGTACCGCAGGCGCACTGGCTCTTAAATGGAGCTGACAGGACCTGTCAGCCTGCACCAACTAAATTGGGTTTACTTTTACTGGATGACTGGACCCTGGTTAATTTCATTTCTCCATATTGTGGACGATTACTTTTTATTCTTCTACATGTTACATGTTTTACCAACATATTTAAAGTGGGTAAAAATAATTTTACATATTTTTGTTTCATATTTTTTTTATATAAAAGCTAAATACACTTGTACCTCTACTCAAATACTTAATTACTCTTACTTAAATGGTTCCAGAAGTGGTTTCGTAAGTTAGATTTTTTTAAAGTAGAAGCATATTTTACTTTGAATTATCATCATTCGTTCCAGTCTTTAACATTGCCTCCTAAACCCTTTAAATTATGTATGCCAACAAATGTATATATGCATAAAAACGATAAAAAAGTGGGGAATTGTGAGTGGCAGCTGAGTAAACATACATACACCCACATGTAAACACCTCACAACTTCAAATGATGTTATCCACACTCAGAAAAACTCCAGAAACACCTTTTTAAATTTTGGCACAACACCATATTTGTGTCCCTTTTAATGCACGTTCCAAGCATGTCCTTGTTTTTGTCATGTTGCCACTTTAATGTTCATTTTCTAACAAAACTCCTCGCATCACATTCAATGGCGGGAACGCCAGCTGTTCACCAAACCGCACACCTGTCTCGAGTCTTTACATTTGCCGCGATGATGGCGTTACATAAATAAGACGGAGGTAAGCATATGTCGGCTTTTATTGGAACACGATGAATCCGAACGCCCACAAAAAAAAGGCAATATTTGAGTGTTTTTCTCAGATCGGCGATCTTATTCTTTGGTCGATTGTTTGTTTTGGGTAAGGGAGATTACGAGATTGTGGCTATTCATATTCATTTGTTTGTCTGGGGGTCTCCGTGAAGACATTCTCTTCATGTCGAATTGTCGCGAATCGATTCCAAACAGAGTTGGAACCGAGAATAGTATGCAAATGACTAAAAGTCAATTTCTCTAACCCTTAAGGTCCTCCCGGACCTCCCGGTGTGGTGATAGTAGAGGAGATCACCGAAACCACCGCCACCCTGTCTTGGACCCGCAGTTTGGACAACCATAGTCCAATTAGCGCCTACCACCTGCAGGCACGGAGCCCGTTTTCATTAGGCTGGCAATCTGTCAAAACAGGTAACGAGTGAGATAGTGTTCATTCATGGCAATGGAAACTGTCTAAACTTCCCCAAAGCCTATTTAATAAGTTCAAATCCTGTAAGAAAGTAATTGGGACATTTTTCATATCCTTTATGTCTGCTAGTATAACCTTTTTTTGGCCTCGATTAGCAAATCTATTCATGCTTATTTTGCAAAAAGTGCATTTCTCTGTACTTTCTTCGGTACTCAAATCATCAGTTAGAATTAGACGGCATGTCAGAATTTACACCAATTATCTTTATTGTAAGAACATAATCCGGATGTTCGGAAAGCGGGCGTTGTCCTTGCGATCATAACGAGCGTTTCGTTATCACCTAGCGTCCCCGAGGATTAACATGTACGCTCGCTGGTGCGTTTCTTCACCCCCAGGATTACAAAAAGCTCAGCTGCGTGTAAAATGTCAGTGAGGATGGATCCAAATGTGCTTTGCAAGACGTTTTTTTTTTTAGAGAAACAGTGGAAAGCGGGTTGTGACCACCAGTGTAGGAAAAATATGCAAAGCTAAATATTTTATGCGGTCTTTTGTCTTGTTTTGCTGGCACAGAAAACTGGATTAAATATGAAACAATAGCCGCACTCGGAATCATAAACATTGGCAAGAAATAAAAAAATGTCTGAATAATTTCTGACTCTGTTATAACATTTCACTTCCATTTAAAAGAAGTTAAATGGAAGTAGTTTGTTTGTTTCTGGCAAGGAATACTCGGGTTTCAGGGTTATTTTAATGGTTGCCAGACTTTTAATTTTTTATGGATGGGAGGCCAATTATGATTTTTATTTTCTTATGCCAATGAAGTAAAGAAAACAAGGAATTTGCATTTTTAAGTTGCCCAAGTAACACAAACTCGCTATTCTCGAGAACAGATGAGGGAAACAATTGAGTAGAAATGAGAAAAATAAAAAAATATATATGGTGAGTTAGCATAACATATAATTTGAAAAACGCATGGTGAGTTAGCATAACATAGTATTTGAAAAAAAATGTATGGTGAGTTAGCATGACATAGTATTTGGAAAAAACGTATGGTGAGTTAGCATAACATAGAATTTGAAAAACAAAACATAACGGCAACAGCGTAAAAATAACAACTAAAAACCCCAAACAGCATTAACCAATGAGCTATTTCGCCCATTTTAGATCCCGAACCCGTAACCGGAGACCTGGAGTCAGCCATGGCCATAGAACTCAACCCTTGGGTAGAATACGAGTTCCGAGTGGTCGCCAGCAACGCCATCGGGACGGGAGATCCCAGTACTCCTTCCAGAGGAGTTCGAACTAAAGAAGCAGGTAACTGTGTAGTCGTAGTTTTCTATTCAGTTTGTGTGTATTTGGGTTTTTTTTTCTTGGGCCGTGAAATTTGAAAACTTTGCTTTCAGTGCCCTCAGTGGCGCCGGCAAACGTGAGTGGCGGAAATGGCCGCAGGCACGAACTAGTCATCTCTTGGGAGGTAAGCGGTGCACCACAGACTTTTTTTTTTAAAGTACGAACAGAAAAAATGTCAGCGTGACCACTGAGGCTTCAAGACAGGCGGCTTCAAAGAATCTTTCAATTTGGTCCACACATCACCACTTCGCCACTCACTTTTCTCTCTCCACATGTGCTTCAAATGTAAAGATAATATTTCAAAGAAGAACCAGCCCTGTCGTATATATTGCAGCATATGCTCTACAGTCATCGTTTTCAAACATACTTCAAAATATCGGGGGGGTTTCTTGAATATCTGTGCAAGAAAATATAGATTTCGAAGTACTTCTGACGTTACATGGGTTGTAAAATTATTAATTTAATCTATTTTACTTAACCATAAAGTTTATGCGCATAATTTACTTTGATGACATTATTACAACATTATTGCGTCACGTTGGGTCTAGCCCAGCATTTTTCCCATCAATCAATTTCAACTAGCTGGGCTGCCAACCCCCCCACATCCAAATAGATTGGGCACTTACCACCGTCACTGCCACTGAATTGTGATCCTTTGTGATACTATTTTACTGATTCCAGCACCACGAATGTGACTTAATGGGTACACTCATGCCGCAACTGCACAAGCCATTCATTAGCATTTGTCACTTTGTCTTACCTGGGAATACCTGTCACACATTAGGGGGGGGGGGGGGGGGGGGCAAGTGACAGTGGGCAATGGAGGAGGGGGAAGGCGATCAAAGTCAGTTGATGGATGTCGCTGCCTCTAAAGCCTCCGAAAGAAACGCTTGAACGATTGCTAACATTTTGCAAAATAATCACAAACGTTTACACTCTGCTGCGTCCGAGTCGATTGGCGACGTCGTTTCCAGAGTGGTCGCTAATTAAAACTCAGAGGAAAGTTTGAAACCGTGACAAAGGTCCAGGGTTGCTAAAAATAGAGGCAAATGAAAAATGGAATAACACTCAGTGGAGCAAATACCAAAAGCCAAGGTTTGACTAAACTTATTTGGATCTGGGACAAACTTTATGGATATACAAACCTTGGTTATTCGTAAACATGGTGTCATGGCATCCAGGGTTATGAAAAATAATACAAAAATACATAGTTTGGCCAACTTTTAATCAGTGCTTCCAGTTAAAATGAGGTCTATTTTTGTTAATGGCTGCCAATGAGTTTATTTTTCATTTATTCAATGGGCCTGAAAAATATACGATTTTTGGAACCAACTGCAATAAACTTGGCTCCTTTATAGTTGTATTTTATTATGTTTTGATGATACGATGTCATTTGTTTGGAAATATGACTTGACTGAAGCTTGACTTGAAGAAAATTGTATATCCAATATTGGCCAGAGAAACATAATTAGATTTCTTTTCTAAAAAAAATCCTTCAGTCTTGGCAGAGGTAACAGAATCGTATCAAGCATAGAAGAATGTTCACAGACTGGACCTGAATGCAAAGTAGTATTTTCACGATAAAAGCCACGCTTTATCAGGCGAGTGCGGTCTTACGTATTTTGCTGATATGGTCTGAGCTGCTGCAAGTTTCCCCCTCAAGACAAAATCAATAACAAATTAACTCAAAACCAACTAAAACTGAAAACAATAGTATCAGTAAGCATCGCCTATTCAATATATGTATGCTAGGGACTGTGACTTAATGCACGGATTATTTCCAATGACAAAAAAAATGGAATTTTACATCTGGAGTCTTGGTCAGGAATGGATTTTTTTTCTTTCAAAAACAAATTCTGGTAGTTCCTAACTCAAGATTGTTTTCCATCAGAACAGAGGTAGAAGTGATTACTGTAATAAGATGCTCCCTACCAGGATAAAAAAGGATTATCTCATTGGACCCGCGGGATGTTAAGCCAAAACACAGGATGTAATAAACACTCCTGATTGTGAAGCAATGGGTAAAAAAAAAAACAAATATTGGTCCATCCCTTTAACTCATTAGCTGCCATTAAAGCCAATGGACGTCGAATCCATTTGAACTAATAAGAGCATCAATCAAATGCAAATTCACAGTAAAGAAATGACAAAAGCCAAATAATTAGATTTCTATCCTCACCATTCAAATGGGAATAATTTAATTTCAGGTTTTCTTCTTGAGGACAATCATCCAAATTTCATATATTTGAAAGCATGGTCTGGGATTTTAATATTTTCTCTCTGGCCGCATTTTAAATAAACATAACCAAACAAATATCTACAGGGGAAATATTTCAATGTTCACTGCGGCATAACATAACTGTTCCAGCATGAAATAGCATTCAGATCTTCATATCTATCGTAGTTGTAATAAGTAGTTTTAAGGGTTTAGTTTTCCCTTCAAAAGTAGAAAAAGTTTTATGCAGCTTGTAATCACTACATAGTGTGTTAAAATGTAAAAAAATAAATCAAATACTAATAAAAATAATGCAATATATTTGAAAGCAAGAAAACTTTACAACCAAATCTTCCGATTTCTATGGTTTTACCAAAATATTTATATATATATTCTTTATAGAACGTTGTCTACCAAAGGTATTTTAGTATTAAGATAGATTGTGCACAAAAATGTGAATTTAGTGTATCTAGCATGACAGAGCTCAATTCGTCAATTATTTCCTAATACATGAGAAGAATATGCATTGAGGGCGTTAAACTGGAAAAATTGAAGTTGGGTTTCTGAGCTCACCTCGGTCACAGTTGACAAAACTGCCGTTGTCACGGCCCACATGGGCTTTTTGTCACCATGATGAAAAGTAGCAAATGATCAAAGAAGGCGGCGCGTCAGAAGCACACTGAATGAACCCGTCTGTGTGTATTAATGTTTCTGTCATCTCTGGCTATTGACAATAAATCTCGCAGAGAGTGAAGAGAAAATTGCTACCAAGCGTTTGTAAGCGACCATTCAGGGAGTAACCTGGTATTCAACGGAATGCCCAAAATGACTATGAAGGGGGGCCTGAGAATTTGCAATTAAGATGGCTTGAAGGACATTTTCTCAAAAGGGGAGAGGTGAACAGATGTGAAATCAAGTCGTGGTTATTAAGTTGGGTCTGGCAGCCCATCCACCGCTGGGAGAAGGAAGTGGAACCCACAGCGCAAGCCTTATGGAAGGTCGAGCGCCGTCCAGATGGGATGGCCGCCTTGGTGTCAACGGCGAGGTCGGCCCACCATATTTTTGGCCTGAGTCCAATTAGAATATTAAAACAGTGATACGCTGACTCGAGAGTTTAATTAGTTTCTGGACTACAGATGGTTAGGGTCTTGAATCCAATTTTCTTGAGTAGAAGAACAAGAGACACCAAAATTTAGAACTGGAAATTACTGGTTGACAGGTTTGTGTCATTTTTGGTTCATTTGGGACATTTGCTGGTCACTTTGTGAGGATTTTTATAAGTTTTATGATCAGTCCTTGTAAATTGAGGGACATTTCCAGGTCACTTCCCATTGGTTACTATAACTAAGACGCCTTGATTTTGGAAGAGTTTGATTTTGGGTCAATTTCTGTTGATATTGGGTCCATTGGACTGAATTTATCTTACTGGATGCTCTATTTGTGTTTTCTCTCAGCCTTGGTAGAGGTATATTCCCTCATGTGAAAGACTGATATGAAATATGAATGTGATGATGTCTCTCCGCTATGCTTTGATGTCATCCATAAATATGACAAGCTTAACTCTTGCCACCGCAACTAGTTTTCAGCCCCTGCGGTATTTTCAACGGTCGCCGCCAAACACGTTTGGGAATAAATCAGGAGGAGAGCGTGAGTTGACCGATGGAGGTCCTTATTAAAGGAGACGCCGTCTCTTTTCCATCCGAGGCGCGTTCGCAAAGGAGTCATCTGGCGAGGCGGTCCGCCTGCCGGACGCGGTTAAAGCAGGATGAATGACTAAACAGCCGGTTGCTTTACCGTGGGGCCGTCCATTAGGGTTGGCCTCCCAGTCGTCTGACCCATTAGGTCGCGAGCTCAGCCATCACGCTTTGTCCACGTCTCCCCGAGTACGCACAGGGGAGCTTTGAGGGTGAACTGCAAATTCTCGTTACTGTAATGAAGCCCATTTCCAAGGACTTGTGGTGATTTTCACTTGAAAAGAAAATAGTGGTACTTCTATTTACAAAATAAATTCCATCTACAAGTAGTTTTGTCACTTGAATTATCCTTGCAAAAGCTAGTTTTGGCTGAAATGTGTGAGAAAGAGAAAAACTCGAAAATTATAAATACACAACTAAAAATTATGTTACGTTTGTCGAACTATAACGTGACCGGACGTTTGGTCGCCGGTCTTTTGGTCGCGGGTCAAATGTACTTAGATATTAAACAGTACTTGGATATAAAACAGTACTTAGACATTAAACAGTACTTGGATATAAAACAGTACTTAGACATTAAACAGTACTTAGGTATTAAACAGTACTTAGATATTAAACAGTACTTAGATATTAAACAGTACTTAGATATCAAACAGTACTTGGATATTAAACAGTACTTAGATATTAAACAGTACTAAGACAAAATACAGGATCCTACAAGTGATTTTACATTTTGGGGTATGTTTGAATTTTTGAGACTTCTCATTTCATAACTTGAATGACCAAATTTTGCCATTTAGGCCTTTTGTAACTGAATATTTTTTGCAAATTCTCCTCATCTAGTCCACCAAAAGCTCACTGACGAACTGAGTTGTCATCTCCTGTCCATGTCGGCCCCTCCTGAGCTCTACCAGCGGGGGCCTAAATAGCCCGGGTTTCTTCACGCTGTTCCTATAAAGGCCGAAAATCAATGAGCGGCACAGCCAGACTGTAATGACGATGGCTCGTTTAGCTCCGCTGATCATCTCAGTAATGAGTGCCGTCACAGTGATTGGTCATCGTGTCTCTATTCGACACGGCCTATGGGGGGCACAGATTAGTTGGGCGTTTGGGGTCCGAGAACATGAAAGTGGAAAAGTACTTTTTTTATGGATGATTCAGGTGTATGATGGAGTGGGTTTATGATGTGTACTTTCAAGAGATGCTGAGTTTACCCTTTTGATTACCGTTAATTGCAATTAGCATTTTAATCGGGGTCGTAATTATTGAATGATCTTGTTTTAGTTGGATTGCAAGCCCCGCCCCCCGTCTCCCTAGTCCAATTGGATTGAAAGTTTAACGCCAGGTGTAAACCAGTTTTGAAATCACACAGCTTTTTATACTTTGTGAAGATAAGCGGAATAAAATTGTGTGAATGGCAACTATATAAGTCGAGGAAACGGAGCGAGAAATTGGAGTGGAAAATATTAAAGCTATGCACATGAATTTTGATGGTAATCAATCACTGTTTTCAGACTACATCAGCTATTAGAAATCCCATACAATAGTGTTTCTATGGGAAACAACAGCTCTGATTTTAGAAGATATAATCCCCTCCATGATGTAATATCTCTATCATTTATGATTATTCACTGCCAGCCCTCCCAGTTCAAATTAGCCAGCTATCTATACCTAAAAATCGTAGTGAATGAGTTCATTTTAATCTATGTCGCTCACATTAATGAATTGATTTCCGTCCAAATGTAAAGCCGTTTGATTGGACAGAATTTCTGGAAAACAACTCAATGGAAACTGCAATAGATCTTATCCAGGGAATACAAAAAATAACTCCTCCTGACAGCAATGGCGTTAGACAAATTTCTGGGTAACGAGCGGCGCCCAGCCACACCTCCGCTCGCTTTCCCAATCCTGGCGACGGACGGTTTCTTTATTAACTCTGGCAGGGAATTACAGGGAAAGTGAGAAGTAAAATGCTCTCTTATTCTGGCCTTCTTCCAAAAGTGACACTACCCAACTTGTGCTTCGCTCCAATTTCAAACGGAAATCAAAAAAACTATCTGATCGTTTCAGCCCATCTCGGAGGAGTTCCAAAATGGCGAAAGCTTCGGCTACATTGTGGCGTTTCGAGCCAACGGCACCCGAGGCTGGAAAGAGAAGATGGTGACGTCGGCCGACTCCACCACGTACAAATACCGTGACGAGACCTTCCCGCCGTTGACCCCCTTCGAGGTCAAAGTAGGCGTGTACAACAACAAGGGCGATGGACCTTTCAGCCCAGTCGTCATCATTCACTCTGCAGAAGGAGGTGAGGGTCAATTTTACGTGCATCGATATGCTTTTGAATGTCGAAAACGATAATTATGTTTGTTTGCTTAGAACCCAGAGAGGCGCCATCTGATGTAAGAGCTTACGCTATTTCAGCTTCGCAAATAAGAGTTACGTGGAAGCCACCCGTCCCTGGACCCGGATTACCTAAAGGTTATGAGGTGAATCATTCATTTATTATTCATTATTAGAGATGCAGAAGACCATATTCATATGCTAACCATTGTTTCACGATATGATTTTGATTCAAAGCCTTTACGACACAATCGGTAAACTCAAGAAACTTCAAGTCAGACGATTCCACTTGATTTTACTAAAACAACAGTAGAAACTCAACATTTTTTGTGTACTGGACTTGGTTGACATTGACTGACAAATGACAAATCCGTTTGAAATGGCCATAGACGTCCAGTCAAATGAACAAATGAGTTATAAAGTTGATATGAAATACCACAGCATCTGATACAGATGCAAATACATCCAAATACATGCCAGAAAAGGCTTTATAGGTAAATTACACCCACTAAATAATCTCAAAACAGACCATTATGTGACACCCAGGACGATCTGCAAATGTGTTGGTGACTTGCTAGCATTATTGCTGTGTGAGCATTCTATAACTGTCAAAATGTACTATTTAGAGCAGCTATAGAAGGCTAGAAAGGATCATAAATTGTGGTTATGTCATGTCACAAACACAATTGATGAAAAAAATAGTCCTTTTTTGATTTATTGTTATAGGTGGAATATCGATGAAATGGTTAAAAATGATTTAAAAGTCTTCATTAAGATATATGAGTAAAAACTGTGATTCTTTGTGGGATCAGGTGAGCTACTGGAAGGCATCAGAAAAGGAAGACTCTGGTTGGAAACAGAAAACCACCAAAAACCAAACTTCCTTAGTCCTGGGTGGTTTGGAAGGCAACAGCCCATACGCCCTCGCCGTCCGTGGCTTCAACAGCATTGGTCAAGGACCCGCGAGCATCTCCGTCACGGCCACGACGAGGAAAGCTCGTGAGTTTAAGAGTTTTGCTTTGCACCAGCTACATTTTTTTGGGAGACTGATGGTGTCTTTTTTTGGTCAGCTCCCATGCAGCCTCCAGGCAACCTGCTGTGGATCCAAGAGGGCAATAATGTGTCTTTAAGCTGGGACCCGGTCAAGGCCAAAGAAAATGAGTCTGATGTCATTGGCTACATGGTAATTGGGCTATTTTACTTCACTTTGGGAAATGATGTGTTTTTCAGAACATACAAGTTACCCTTCATGTCTTTATCTGAGATAGATGTCCCATTTATTTTAAGAGAGTTGCCCGAAATTGCTTTTTCTGATATCTGTGACATATGACCTTGTCACCCCAAAATGTAATCACCTTTCTTGTTTCAAATTTCCAAAAGAATCCTGCAAATTTGATCATTATCCCTTTATTCATTTCTCACTTTCTGACACTTTGTAATCTTTAACCTCCTGACCCCATTTTTTCATTTTCTTCAATTTTTTCCTAATTATACAATTCCTAATGTCCAAAATCCAACCATCTCTCCCATTTAATATCACAAAAATAATCCTGTAGGTTTGATAGTTATCCCTTTATTCATTTTATAGTTATCTTAAAGGCAGATATCCTTCTGACTTTTGACATCTTTGTTCTTTCCCTTCCATTTTCTTGTTTTTTTAATTATTGAGTTATCCTGAACTCAAATACATCATAAAACTATGTCACACTAAAAAAAAACTTCACCTTCTTGCCTTTTTAATCTATTTGAAAGGGGCGTGGCTTATTGCAATGATGAGTCCATTTAACCACCATCCAAAATCAATAAAATGCCGGTTTCCGTCCAGGTGTTACTGAAGCAAGAAGGCCGAGGCCACAACCAAGTGACTCGAACCATCAACCCCTCCACCATGTTGACCCTCCCGGAGGGCGGAACATACGCCATCGAGGTGCGGGCGCTCAGCGAAGGCGGCGAAGGGGCGGTCAGCTCACAAGTGCGACTCGTTACCTCCTCGGGTGAGAAAAGGCTTCCTCATTTTTATCGATAAACCTGTTTTTTGGACTAATTAAGCTGTCATAGTTGTTGCACCGGCAAAGTTTTCTTTGCAGAATACTCTTTTAATTACCTCGCCCACGCACACATGCACTAATTAACCCGTGCTGTGAACAGAGGCTATCTAACCCACTTTGTAAAGGCGGCAGATGTTTTGTCCTCAACCGCCGTTTTTCAACGAGTTGGGTTATTTTGCAGCCCTAATTAGTCGGAAAATGACTCAGTGGTTTCCTACTGTGCACTACAAGACGAAACAGTTGAAACCTGCTGGTCAAGTTAAGCTCTTTCCTGACTAACCAGAGCTGCAAAATATGACGAATCTTCCGTAAGTTTTCTACGCTAGTTTTTACCAAACTACTAAGTACGCATTTTGTATCAAAACTACAAAAATCGGAAGAAATTGAGCTTTGTTTTTATTGCCATTTTAACTTACCATGACAATTCCTTCAACACGCAACATAAATAAGTTTTCTATTTAGCACAGCATGGGCAAACTACGGCCCGCGGGCCAAACCCGGCCCGTGAGGTGTTTTAATCCGGCCCGCTTACGTTGTCCAAATGTTTTTTTTATCCCCAAGATGGCGCCAGTGGCAGTAGCCGTGTCCGCTCGTATTAGTTTTTCGTGTTTTACAGTCCCTATGTCTTTTTTAAATTACATTTCAATATTTCTTAATACATTCCTTTTTACTTTACTTTGTACTTCATACTTTTTACTTTAATGATAAGTGATGAGTATGTTAATACCCGAGTCCTTTTTTTCAGTTTATGTTTCATATGTACTCTTAACGGATGCACTTTTTTATATGTATCCTATCTTGTGCTGACCCCGCCCATCTGTCAAATTTTTAAAGTCAATATAGCCCCCGGGCCCAATAGTTTGCCCACCCCCGTTTTAACACATTGTCGAAACATTGAATAATTTTGTAAGTGAAATAGCGCGCTCACTTTTCAATGACACGTGTGCATTATCATCATTCGTCTTTTTAAAAATAGACAAGATCATCCTGATTTCTCATCACATGATCATATGGGGGGGATATCGCTAATACTTGGTGCTCTTTTGTCGTTGGTGTTAGGGGTGAGGGCGAAGAGCTGCGATTGCAAACCCAAACTGACGTGGACCGCGTTGCTTTTGGTTCTGCTGGTGCCTTCGGCGTCCCGGTGAGGCCGTTTTTTCCAATTCTTCTTGACGTTTGCTTCGGAGGAATCCTTCTGGGAGGGGCTCGCGTCATCCTCTCACACGTTTGTTTCCATGTCCGACATCGCGCTTCGTGTTGTTGTCGTGTGCCGTGTGAGGATTTTTCTTTTTTTACTCCGTTTTTTTAAACCACTCGTCTCAACGGAGGCGACTTCTCGGAGAGATGCAGCGCCTCCCCCCGCCCGCCCTTTTTTTGCTTTCCTCTGACTGGCAAAAAATACTCACTTGAGGAAAGAAATGCATTTTTTTACGATGAAAACACTGGGACTACTTTCCAAGACTTGCTTTTTTTGTACACAGTGTTACCTTTTAGAGAAGAACAGCCTTGGTGTGTATAAAGCTTTGTTTCTGTGGGTAGCAACGCTTTGGTACTCGGTGGTCCAGTTTTGGTGGAAGTACAGTAGGCCTCAGTAGGGTGACCAATAAATGTGATGTATTTTTTTTACATTTGGTCCTCTTGTCATACTTTTGTCGCGATATCTCATTAACTCGATTTAAATACTGAAAAAAAGACCCCAATGCTATTTTTGATATTACATGAATTGGATTTTTAAAGCTTGGCAAGGGAATTGCATTACCGTATTTACTCACATATAAGCCGTACCTGCGTATAAGCCTTATTCTTAAAATTGCCTTTAAATTTTTGAACCGTTTTGGTCGCATTGTCCTGCGTTATGACGTTTTGTATTTGTAAGCTTGCAGTTTTATGCATGTCAAGTCTAATTTTTGCGCATATAAGCCATACCTTTGATTTAGTCATCATTTTTTGGCGACAAATATGTGAGAAAATACGGTAATTTACCTTTTTGTTTATTTATTTATTTATTTTTTAATTTTACATACTTTTTGGGGATGAATTACCATGGCAATGGCAGCCAAATAGTTAAAAAAAAAGAACGGGGCTGCAAAATCCGAAGCCTAACCGCAAAGAGGTCCAAGTTGGCGCCCACGGACGGAGACCTTTTCTCGTGGGCAGCTGGCTTAAAATGTCAGCGCTCAGACAGCAAACATTTCATTTGTCACGTCGTGCAGCCATTTCCTTTTTCCTCAACCCAACGGGACACGTTCCAGCATTCTATAAGGGCGAGAGGCCAGGCCGCCAGCCAATCACAAATCACGTACATAGAAATTAACTAGGGCTGCAAAAAATATATTTTTGTATTTAGTTGGCTGGTTATTGTTATCATGTGGCTATTACATCTGCTAAGATAATAGAGTACTTTAAATCCTTAGAAAGGAATGTGACTTTTTATGTTATTGTCATTAAAAAAATGCATGAAAGTGCTTTTTTATTTGGAAATATTCATGAAAATTTGGCAAATTAAGATTATTGTACATTTTTATTTGAAATTTTTAAAAGAGAATTTCTTTTTAAATCCTATTACATGAGTTAAAATAGTTTTTTAATCTTATTATAATGTAAAATATGGTAAAATAATTAATACAAAAATATTAATAATATAAATACGTCATAGGACAACCCAAGTTTGAATTAGTTGTCAAATAATGGCGACATCGACATATTCCCACACAGACTTCCAGCCCAAAAACTTTTTTTCAGAACCTTTTGGAAGAAGCCGATCTCAGCAGGTGATTACTCCGAGCGCTTCCTTAAAAACCTTCGAAGTAGTAGTTTTTCAAGTAGTTCACTGGGCTTTGGTCCTCAGGTGGACCTACTCCAACTTGTCTAGACGGCAGCAATATTGATTTTCTTTTAAATGCATTGGATTGGTGGCGCAGCTTTTCCACACACTCTCAAGTGCTAATGTAGCCAACTTTAATTATTCATGTGGCTGCTTTCTGCCTTGGCACGTGTGATTTATAATAATGGATCATGTTTCGAGGAAGGGAGAGCAACAACCTCTAGTGTCAGCAATTAAGTGTGTCTTTGTGTGTGAATGTGTGGAAAAACTACTGTCACTGCATTACTATACACTGGTTTTGGACTTTGTTAGTGGAAATTACAGCAGTATTTCTACAAATTTTGACATCAAATGTCACCCAAAATTTCCACTAATATTAATTACAGAGTACTCATTGGCTGCTGTTGATGGTGGTGGATGTCCAATTCATATTGACTGGGAGAGATGGCAGGGATTATTTGCTGACTGCCAAATGGAGGAAATGAGGTGAGGTGAAAAAAGCATTTTTAATGGACAAAATGTGTATGAATTGTAGTTGTATTTGTGCTGTTAATTTAAAAGTTTTGCAGAGGAATGCAGATTTAAAATGATAGTAAATCAATCAGGGGTAAAAATGGAATTAATAATGGATTAAATGAATATGAAGCAGTTTGATAAAAATGTTGAAACTTATAAAGTACACTGATTCAATGATTTTTTTAATATATTATAATATCTCATGGATTTGAGGAAAAAATACATGACATAAATTGAATTAATTGTAATATTTTCTTTCGTTAATGAAGCAAAATTCTATGCAATCTTGAAATTCACAATAGAACTGATTACTTAGACAATATTAAATAAATTAAAAAATGCATCAAATGGCATTTGACACTCATCAATTTAAAGATCATTTCTGCACTTTGTTGAATACAAAGCAAGCTTGCCTGGTATTATTTAGTCAGATTGTTGGTGTCTTTGCTTGTTCATGCTAATGAGCTACGTTTTCCTCTTACAATGTTTGTTTTTTCTGCTTCTCGCTGCACCGTAGTAAGAATTAGGCTGTGTAGACCAATGTTGACAAAAGGATTCAAGCAGTGAAGGCTTTTTTTTCCAGCTACAGTCAACACTCAGTTTTTTTTGCGAGGTCTGTAATCGTGGCCGCCTTAATTAAAGTCGCCTTGTGACCTCCTCCGCACGGGGAGAATAAAAGCAAACAGAGTGTCCTGCTTGACTTTGACATTCATTTGTTTGATTCAACTTTCAATTTGTGTTCCTTGGCAACATTGAAGAAGAAAGAAGGCAGTTCGAGTTAGTCTTGGTTTGCCATTTTTTGCTTCACAGTCATGTTTTCTTCACAAATCTTTTGTAGTTTTTTTTCTAAAACTGGACTCCCATCTTTTATTGAAAAACACACCATGCTTGTTCTTTTTTTTTTTTTTTCCTTCAGCTGTTTTTGTTGAAACAACCAAGCTTTGGCTGGATTTGTTGGTCCATGGCAGCATGACAAAATGCACCACTAAGAAAATATGTTTTACTATTTGTAGAGTTGGAATGTTGTTGGGATTTTTGATGATATGTTTTTTTTGAAAACTGTGACAAAATTCTATAGTTGAATATGAGTGTAAAAATGTGTGATAATAGGATATTTTTAAGGCCAAATCGGTAAATAATTGACAGTAAATGAAATTGCTGAGCTTTTACTGGCTATTATAGATATTTTACATTGAATTAGCATAATTAGTTCCACAATATTTAATACTAACCCTTTAAAAGTTATTAAAATTATACAAATTTTGAAAGAAATATATATGTACGTATGTTTGAAAAAATTTAAGGTAAAAAATATATTTATTAAGCCATCAAGATGAATAAAAACTGCAAAAAAATGTTTTTATTGACTTTAAAAATGTTAAAAATGGCTAAATTCTATTATTTGACCTGTACTTTCATTCCAGAATTCATTCTGACTTTTTAGGTTGTAGTAATATTGATTTTAGAACTAGTGTTATCAGTTTTGATTAATATTTTTTAATTATACTGTATGCATTACTCACTTATGGTAAGTGCTCCAATTGGCTAACTATGCATTGGAAATGGCGACATCTCGTGGCCTATTTCTGGTACTATTATGACGTATTTTATCCCATGTAGCCAGTCATCGAAAATTGGCCGCCATTTTCCGGCTAAAAAGAATACGCATTGCGGAAACAGATCTATTTCTGACAACAGATTTGTAATCGCAGATATAAATTAACATATCGCACAGAACAAAATACCTTTGATGATTGAGAAAATGAGTTTGTGGAAGCAGGTCCCCTTGTTTGCGTGCAAAAAAAGAAAAAAACTTCATTAACAGCCGCCGTCGCGCCGCCGCTATTAAAATAGCGGCCAATTCAAAGCGTACAGAGTTCTCACACCCGTAGGAAATAAAAGGATGGCGTCCTGCTGTGCACCCTTATTAGGTGGGCATTTATGAGCAAATGTGCAAGAGGGGGGAAAGAAAAAATAGAAAAACCTTTCCTCGAATACTTGGTGTGCTTGTAATATTTAATGAAGGCTTTCCTACAAATCACCCGCAAAGCAAAATGCTTCAACACCATTTTTTTCCGAGCATTTATGATTAAATTCACCTTTAACAAAGAGTCTCTCCACCCAAAATAGAAACAGACTGTTCTGTAGTGGAGTGCGGGTAAGTGGGCTGAAGTGTAATTCTCAGCGGGGATGTTAAGAAGTCAGCTTTTGTTCTCGGCATAACCCCAAAAATGACAGAAGAGAGAAGGAAAGGGATGAATATAAAGTGACAGACTTTACACACGGAAACTCAAATAGCGGCTGTTAGTAGAAACTGGGTGCTCGGACGTTTGGTCGCCGGACGTTTGGTCGCCAGTCTTTTGGTTGCCGGTCTTATGGTCGCCGGTCTTTTGGTCGCCGGTTAAATGATGACAGAGTTTACTGTTGAAGCCAACTCTCAAAATTATATTCATTAGAGAGAGTTTAATATCTAAGAGAGAGAGTTTAATATCTAAGAGAGAGAGAGTTTAATATCTAAGAGAGAGAGTTTAATATCTAAGAGAGAGAGTTTAATATATAAATACTCTTTAATATTGAAGTACATTTGACCAGCTGCCAAATGACCGGCGACCAAAAGGAACCAAAAGGCCGGTGACCAAAAGACTGGTGACCTAAAGACCGGCGACCAAAAGACCGGCGACCAAAAGACCGGCGACCAAAAGACCGACGACCAAAAGACCGGCGACCAAAAGACCGGCGACCAAAAGACCGGCGACCAAACGTCCGGCGACCAAACGTCCGGCGACCAAACGTCCGGCGACCAAACGTCCGGTCACGAGAAACTGGATGAAGTGGCTGGGGAGAGGGAAGTCTGGGCTTCCATTCAGAATCCACAGAACCCACGACCAATCCCTGGATAGGAAATAAAATACTGAGAAAAAAATGCAATTGCCTGATTCCTTTTTTGAGGAAAATAATGAAAACGCAGAACTGCGAGTATAGGCAAAATGTAGGATTCAGTGTTAAAAGCTGTTTTGATTTTAAGCACCTAATCGTAGAACACAATCTGTGCGAATCCTAAAAAAGCGGCTGGCAATGTGATGCTGGCAGCTTGAGAAGAAAAAAAAAGGCAAATTGCTGGCAGTGAATGATTCAACTCATCCATTTGGAGTGGGAGGGTTCAAATGGATTGGACATCTATCGCTGCACTGGCAGTTAACGTCCCAATATCACCGCAGGGGGTACTTGACTCGATTGGATAGATTGGACTTGACTGAGCCACGACCCGTAGTTTTTTTTTCATGGTAAAAATAAACCAAAAAAAAAAGCGTAAAATACTACTGTTTGAATCCCATTTCGCTGTTGGCCAAAAAGCAAAAGTAGGGTCTTTTGTCCTTTTAATATCAGCTTTTTGGTTGTTTTTGTCCAACAAATATCATGTTTAATCGGAAAATCGGTTATTTTGCGTCGTGGTTCGAAAATTGCTTTAAAATTGCTGACGTAAACCGTTTTTTTTTTACAGAATTTCATCACTTTTGAATCTGTGTTAATGTTGAAAATGTTTAATTCTTGACACTGCTTATCCTTGTTAGCATTGCGGGGTGCTGGAGCAGCTGAAACTAGACAACCATTGATGCTCACAATCACCACAAAGGAATCAAACCTCCACGAATGAACCCCTGCACCATCAGTGAGCTTTTCCTTTTTTTTAAATACTCTTTAACCATCATTTATTTAGCGTAAAACCTCCATGTTCATGGGTCTTTGATGATGCCCTTTTGAGAAAACCCAACACAGTCACATGATTGGTTCCCCGCTAAGCCTAAAATATGCCCTTGATTTTTCCCGAGAAAGTAATCAATTCTTCCAAGGTCGGGCGGCGAAATGCGCACCTGTCACCGGCGCAGCAGGAAACGCCGTTTTCAAGCCTCCGTTGAGCTTTCTGTGTAAATTGCCAGGAATCATCCCGTGGCCGTGCTCGCTCGGCTTTTTAAGACCTCAATAACAAGTGGATCTGAGCATAATACCTCATGTTTTATTCATGGGATTTAGATCAAAGTCTAATCTGTTCCTCTAATGCACTGGCTTCCCCGCGAATTGAAACGTCGTGACCCGTCGCCCGTTCGGAAGGAAAGGTAAAGGCATCGACCTTTGGCGGACGGTGTAAGGGTGTCAAACTCGGGGTGGTTCGCGGGCAACATCAATTCGGTTTTATGTAGGCTGGACCATTTTAGATATAATATTTCGATTTTTTAAATTATAAATGGATTAAAAGAACTGGATTAAAAGCCCTGAATATTCAGTTTTTTTATAGATCTAAAACAATGTTTATTTTAGCTTTTTTTTAAATATATTTTTTGATTTTCCAAAATGATTTTTGAACTAAAAACAGAAAAAAATTGATTAAAATATTACAATTATTGATTTAAAAGGGGGAAATCAGGAAATTTAATTTACATCTATACTCTTTATTTTATTTTGATTCTAAAAGAGAAAGTCAGCACTCATGATTTACTTTTCTGGGCCACACAAAATGATGTGGTGGGCCAGATTTGGCCCCCGCGCCGCCACTTTGACACATGTGGTTTAAAGGCGGCATAATACAACCCCCCCAAATACACACTCCACAAACTAAAGCGGTGGTCTTTAGCGTCTTAATAGATTTGTCAACTCGAAACTGGGGAAATTAAAAGAAAAATCATGGTTTGCGCTCACTGCATTTTGAAAATGACTTTCAGGCTAGAAAAAATAGAACAAGGAGTCAAAGTGAGAGAGAATCCCAAAGCTTGTTTTGTTTGGTTTGGTTTAATTACAACAGGCCCTGAAACCGTGGGCAATTAAAACAACGTTGTCTCAATTGTTTCATGTTTAGACTAGAGGGAAACAATAAGGCTTCATTTTGGTTTAGAAAACAGGGGCATTTATCTTGTAGACTGCACGTGTGAAAGTGGCGGCTTAGGGGCCAAATCTGGCCCGCCGCGTCATTTTGTGTGGCCCGGGAAAGTAAATCATGAGTGCTGACTTTCTGTTTTAGGATCAAATTGAAATGAAGAGTATAGATGTATATTATATTTCCTGATTTTCCCCCTTTTAAATCAATAATTGTAATTTTAAAATATTTTTTTTCTGTTTTAGATCAAAAATCATTTTGTAAAATCTAAAAATATATCTAAAAAAAGCTCAAATAAACATTGTTTTAGATCTATAAAAAAACGGAATATTCAGGGCTTTTAATCCAGTTCTTTTAATCCATTTATAAAAAAAAAAAATCTAAATATATCTAAAATGTAATTAGTGGGTAGTTTATTATTCAAATTCGATTCCGATATCATTCTTGCATGTTAAAAAAAATACTTTAGTGGAGTATGTTATTAAAAAATGGACCATCATGGCCAATGGGTTATGGTACTAGGACTGTAGATTTTGTTAGTAGAGGCAAATTCAACGGATGGCGAAGCTGAAAACAACAATACGACGTCTGACAAGTGTCGATACTTTCCCCTAATTGAAGGCCAGAGAGCTATGTGGTACCTCCAGCAGCATGTAGATGTGCAGAGCATGCAAAGATTCAAACCTAATGAGCTCACACCGGGATGCTGACTTTTCCTTTTTTGTTAGCACCAATGATTAATGTTGTGGATTTGACCTTATTTACTTTAAGTTGAATGAAGGAAATGACTCTCGGGAACGCCCGGGGATAGAGAAGGGCTCACTTTCTGTTGGGAAAAAATTGAGAAGAGAAAGTTTTGAGGGCGCTTTTACCCTTTCAGGAACAGTGGATAACATTCTATTCAAAATTTGACACCTAGGGTTTTTTAAAGGACAAGTGACTAGAAGTACTTTATGCTTCCCAGCATGCATTGCGTCACTAGAGACGTGCATAAAGTTCAGGGTTCATGTTCTGTGCTAATAATCTCTAACTCTTTCAGTTGTTTTTATTATTTGCCAGTTAAGATAGTGTATATGTATATATGTATATATCTATATATGTATATATCTATATATGTATATATGTATATATGTATATATGTATATATGTATAAATGTATATATGTATATATGTATAAATGTATATATGTATAAATGTATAAATGTATAAATGTATAAATGTATATATGTATAAATGTATATATGTATATATGTACATGTGTACGTATGTATGTATATACGTGTATGTCTACATATGTACATATGTATGTAGATATATGTTTATGTACATATGTATGTATATATGTATTTATGTACATATGTATTTATGTACATATGTATGTATATATGTATTTATGTACATATGTATGTATATGTGTGTATATGTATATATGTGTATATATGTATATATGTGTATATATGTATATATGTGTATATATGTGAATATATGTGTATATATGTGTATATATGTGAATATATGTGTATATATGTGTATATATGTGTATATATGTGTATATATGTGTATATATGTGTATACATGTGTATATATGTGTATATATGTGTACACATGTGTATACATGTGTATATATGTGTATATATGTGTAAGATTTTACATCAATGTGTTTTACTCGTTACTCATTGGCGGTTATAGAGGAATTTTCACATGACCAAAATAGTGTCTTGGCTAAATCCATTTTTTAGTGGGAGGGACAAAAGAACAAACTAAAAAAAAAAAAACAAGCTCGTGAGGCCTCATGTTCATCTGTATTTAACATTTACCACACAAAAGGAGGACATGACAAGTTTTTGCAGATCATCACACAAATGTGACCAGAGGAGATTATGCAGTGCCAGAAAACAAGCAACCGAGTGGATTAGTAAATAGGCAAAAAAAGCTACTGGGACCAGGACTATGTGGCTCATTTCACTGTGGGATTTTTTTTTCAAAACTCTTGGAGAATAAGCTTCTACTTTTCAGATTTTTTACTATATCCCAAATAGGCAAATGTGTTCTGTTTTGTTTTTAAAAGTCTGCTTAACTTGGTGGTGTCCAAACTGCCGCTCCTGGCCCAAATGTGGCCCGCTTTCCAGTTAAAAAAAAAAAAGTTTTTGGGGGAAAATTGATCTCGTTTTACCAATTTCGGCTCTAATACGGATCGTCTTGTTCACTAGCACGTGTCGGCAAGCAATGTACTTAGACATTTAAGCTATCAGAGCTAAACAGTGACATCCACAGAATCTTGAATTTAGTGCATAAAAAAACCCACAAAATTATTTAAAAAATGTTGGTTAAGGTTGACAAGTATGAATTATGAACAAAAACAATGTTCAAGCAAAAATCTAACTATGTTTATGTTATGCTATTATGCAGTTTAATGTTAATTTAATGTTAGTCAAAGTTTATTTAGCCTTAAAAATTATACTATAGTTTATGTTTTAGGGGCTACATGTGTCTATTGTAACGGTAGTTTGGTTTAAAGAGTTTGAAAATCAATGACGCAAGTTGTTTCACTCTTTTCCTCAAATGACATTGACTGATTCTTTGCTATCAGTTTGGATTTTTGCCACTTGGTGACTAATTGTCTGCTAATGATGAGATGGCATAGCAAAACATGCGTGGACACTTTTCATGTACCCAAGTGAAGCGTTCTTAGTATTCCCGCAGCGCACCTGGCAATGTGGCGGAGGAGGCGATGCTGATTAGATAAATCACTTCAAGCACTTTCCATCAGCCCAGAAGAATTAGTTTTTTTCTCTCCCCTCAACGCTTTCCCTGGGAGGTTGAAATGCGATTTTGCATTCTGGTTCAAAATGAAAAGCCCTTCATTTTCTTTGGCTTTCTCAATGCCACTTGAGTTTTTTATATAAGATGGGGAGAAAAAACAACTGTCTGTTTAGTACGTGGCTTCTTTTGGTAGTGATCACCATGTCAAAATGTGGGAAGAATATTGAGTTTATTTCTTCTGATGAATGAGTGGTCTGTGTTTTTTTTTTTGCTAGTAGCATTAATTTCCAATAACTATGCGTATAACCTTAATAATGATGTTGAAACCTGGAGTTTAGGGCTTTCAACTGTCAGTAAAAGTTTGAAAAATAGAAAAATAACCTTGGCATTTCTTGACAAGATGGTCACTTTAATATACAAGTGTCAAAGTGGCGGCCCAGGGGCCAAATCTGGCCCGCTGGATCATTTTGTGTGGCCCGGGAAAGTAAATAGAGTGCCAACTTTCTGTTTTAGGATCAAATTAAAATGAAGAGTATAGATATATATTAAATTTCCATATTTTTTCCCTTTTGAAATCAATAATTGTAATTTTTCAATCATTTTTTCTGTTTTTAGTTCAAAATTTATTTTTTTAAATATAAAAATATATTTTTAAAAAAGCTAAAACAAACATTGTTTTATATCTATAAAAAATGGAATATTCAGGGCTTTTAATCCAGTGCTTTTAATATAAAAAACACAATTTCTCATTTACGGTTTAGTTATTTTTGGCCATTATTTTCACCAATCTGATTATTGGACTATAACCCTAAAAATATATCTTGACTAAAAAGTGATTAGAAGTCAAAATACATCTCGATTCCAGACACATTTAAGGTTTATACTGTTAAAAATAGGTCCGCAATAGGTGAGGAAATTTAGAAATGGTGTAGGTGATTGGTGTGGGCAGTTTTCTATACGCGGCAGCTGAACAAAGTACTCCTTTCATTTTATGGAACATCCTCGCGCTCGTGTTCTGAAAACACATTTCTCAGACGAGAGGAATGGATTCTCGCCCATTGCCATGGCAACGCCGAATGTGAGAAGCCTAATGTTGAAAACAGACACCCTCACTTCATAACTGTCAGATGTGTGTTTAAAGGTATACATTTGCAAAATGGGCTGTCATAGAAATGTTAAATGAGCTGTTGATCTCCATTGTTAAAGTGTTATTTCACAACTTTTCCAGGCAAGCTTTCCTTTCGTCAGCTTCAACGCAGCAAATGGCTAATTGTTAGATTCCGAAAGGCCCGATAAACAAGGTCGTAGCCGTCCATCCATTTTTTTGTCCTCAAACGGCAGCCTGTGACGGGAGCTCGATAATCCAAGGTCAGGCAGTTTAACAGAGACAAAACAAAAAGGGGCTAATCCCAACCCACTGCTACGCTCGGGCCTTGACAACAGTTTGACACGCGTCGTCGCAAAGATTTATGCAAGGAAGAAAGGTTGTGTTTAGCATGTGGGATTTGCTGTTGTTTGTCCTGGAGAAAAGAAAACAATGAAACTTGGTCAGGGTTTTTTAAAGGAAGGTTTGCTCAAAGAAAAAATGTTTTTTTGGCACAATACAAGTTTTCAAAGCTGTTTGTCATTTGTCAAACGTGCATTAAAGAAACAACTACTCAAGGTCAAAGTAGAGGGGATTTTAATGAAAAATACCGTATTTTCAGGACTATAAGGCGCACTGCAGTATAAGGCGCACCCTCAACGAATGACACATTTTTATTTTTTTTTCCATATATAAAGTACACTGGATTATAAGGCGCCCTGTCTATTTTGCAGAAAATTTAAGACTTTTAATTGCGCCTTATAGTCCTGAAAATACGGTACTTATATTCAAACATCTGAAAACAAGACAAATACAAGAGTGGTCTTTGATTATCATTGATAGCACTTATTTTAACTGGCAGCCAATGATGAAGTGTACTATGCAAAAATGACTATTCAAGTGCATTGTTTTAAATTCAAAGTATTTGAGTGCAAACAAGATATTAAAACTAAATCCTGGTCAAACTACAAATTAATTTTTCCAATGGCTGAAACTATTCTTTCGATGTTGCTGTTTGGACAACAATTGTCCAAGTTCAATATTGCTCTATGGATAATAAAAAGGGCACCGGATGGATTTTTTGGTGCACATCGGTGGAGGTAATCACGCGGAACAGCTCATCGTCTCGGCGACTCATAAAGCCGACAAGATTGCTCTGTCAAGAAGTAAACAACACGGGTATGAGGAAGGACTCATTTGATAGGAAATGTCAAAGCATGATTGGGTTTAGAAAAAAAGTGTAAATTAGGGTCATTAATCATTAGCTGTGAAAACGGAGGTAGATTGGAGAAGGAAGGACGATGTGCAAAATTTTAACAGACGCTACACTAATTTGACTGAAGATTACTGCGTATTTGTATATTTAACATTTAGGAGATCTGATGTTAATGGAGTTAAAGATTTTTCCGAGATTATTCAATATTATTATTGCACTTTTTCGGGAAAATGATAATCTTTGAGACCAACTTCCTCCTCTGAGCCACTTTCAATTCATTCTTTCAACTCATCGCACGATAAAAACAACAAGTCTCGACTACCGTTTTCTTGACTTCAGTTACCTTCACCTAGGCCTCACTAGCACCTTCTTTTGTACAATAGTGGTACTGGCAGTTGAATTAAAAGTAAACAAAAAGTCTCAAATGCTATTCAAAATATTTAGCATCCACTAAAATAATTCTAATTTGAATCAATACAAAATAAGTATGTCAATGGGACAATTAATAGTACTCCAGTTCACTTTTGTTACTTTATACTATTTTTTTTCAATGAAAAAACAGGGGGGTCTTGAATAGTTATTGATGTAGATGACTTGTAATTTATTTCCCCCAAATGCCAAATTTCTTCCACCAGCAGGAGTCACAAGACCACCGCAATTACTATGGAGGCCCCCCCACCGGACGACCAGTAACAGAAACCCGGAAAAGAGAAGCAGATCGGCCGAAAGTTGGCTGCCTTATGCGGCGATCTCACTTCTTGGACTTTTACTAGGTTAGGAAGGAAGGTTTAGCCGAATAATGGGGCTCCCCACGTTGGAGTTTAGCGATGCGTTTTTAGACGGTCCGGATTTCCGGGATTGCCTCAAGTGTCATGAAATCGAACTGGAGAGGACCAACAAGTTCATCAAGGAGCTCATCAAGGATGGAAATCTTCTCATCGGTGCCCTCAGAAGTGAGTTATGACACTTTGGCGGACATGTTTAGTTTAAAAACTTGCAAACACGCACTTTTTTTGCAGGTTTTCTTGCCGATTGCGAGTGAAAACATTTGCTTTGTGCAGGATTTCTGACTGGTTGCATGCTGAGACTAGTTTGGGAATGTAGTTTTTACACAAAAGTCTTTTAGAAATAGGCATTCCATTGAGTGAAATTGTTTGAATTTAACTTTTTTTAACGTGAATAACATGTTTTTTTTCCAGGGGAATGACATTTTCTTTCTGTGCAGCTGGCAATTTACATGTAAATGTCAAAAGTAATCCTACTTATTCCATAAAAAAATCAGAAAATAATGATTTAAAAGAAAAAAATAGTTCAACCCTGACTGCCATTGACAGTGATAGACGTCCAATCCAATATAACTGGAAAACCTACCAATCAATAACGATTGGACGCCACACCAACCAATTTATCCGACTACAAAAAAATGCAGCTGTGAATACACCTTGAGTCAATTTAACACATTACCCTGAAATCAAGTTGTGTTTTATCCATTTAATGCTGAAATTGAAATTATATTTAAATATGCTTGAGCCGTAACGATAAAATGTCCTCCTTGGTGCACCAGCTGCTTCTCCTGTCGCTTTAATAAATGAAAGTCCAAAGCATCCCGAACTTATTGTGCCAAGGATAATTGATTCCAGATGCAAGTGAAATCCATCTGCATCCGCCCAACTACTTGATATTCACACCTGCTCTCGATAACCACCGCCGACTTGTATTAATTCCCCCGGCGTGGCCCTGCTAATTGAATACACTAATTACGTCTTTGCGAGCCCGGAGGGAGGATAGGGACGAAGCCAATAATGATGCATTTTGGGTCAGTTTCAGGGAATGAACGTGTTTCATTGCCATTGACGCCGATCGACATTCAATCCATTTGCTGTCAGTTTAAATCAATTGGACATCTATCTCTAACAATAACAATGAATTTGTTGGCTTTTTAATTGTCATTGAGGATAATTAATGTTCATTGGCCATCAGCCATCCTATTTCAAATTGTTTACTGTCGTTTATTATTTAAGAAACCTGTTAAATAAAGACCAGATGAACATTAGTGTAGACCAGGGGTGTCAGACTTGGTTCGCGGGCCACACAAAATGATGTGGCGGGCCAGATTTGGCCCCTGGGCCATCACTTTGACACAGGGTGTGGACTAATCTCCAGATTTTCCTTTTTTTCTTCTTTATGGTTGCTAAATTTGACTTTTATTACATTTTATATTCATTCATGTCTGGACCACTTATCCTCACAAGAACCAGGGGGTGCTGGAGCATATCCCAGCCAACTACTGCCAGGGGGGACTGTTGCTAGCCAATCACAAGGCACAATGGAACAATCATACTTGTATAGGGACAATTTAGCATAGAATTAGCCTAGCATGCATGTTTTAAGGGATGTGGGAGGAAACTAGTGTACCCGGAAAAACCCACGCAAGAGGGGGAAACATGCAAACTGCACATAGGAAGGTCAAAGGGGATTGAACCCTCGATCTCAGAACTGTGAAGCAGACATGCTAACCACTGTTTCCTCGGCTCGTCTATATTTATATTCAATAACAATAATAAGAGTAGAAATTACTGAAATTTAATTGCATTAACGGCAATTGGGACCGATCGTGTCATTTTTAGCAGGTTATAATTGGTTAAAAAACAGCTTTAAAGGTGTATTTATGACTTTATTCATTCAATTTGGCTTAACTGCAAAAAAAAAGGTCATCTACATCCAATCTTACGTCATTTTAACTAATCCAAGTCTGTGCTTGTCAATCTCGAATAAATAGTTGACAACACGCATTATGTTATTATGAACCTGGCACTTGTCCCGTAAACAACATTTTCACGTGTTCTGACACAGTGCATAGTTTAGTCCGACGACACCGTCTGGGCGTAGTTATGAAAATAATAATAGTGATCTGTTATCCCGTCTGCTCTGGAGCTCTGGGAGCTTTTCTGTGTTGATGTGAGGATAGATGACGCTTCTACGCCTGGGCCAAAAGGAAGTGTCCTGTAAACACGCTCCCTTGTGTAACTCTCCGCCTCCTCCCTTCTGTCCTCATGTAGCAGTTGTCTTGACATCACTCTGCTTTTGCTGCGGGGGAAGAATCTGTATGAGGAAAAATATCATGACTAAAGCCTGCAGAAGAAGCTTAAATTAGCTCTACATACCCTTGCACTTCTTAGATTTAACACTAGAAGGAGCTAGTCACTTAAACAGCGACTCTGTTAGCGTCGGTAGTTTACTACGTCAGTTTTTATCAAATTTACTTAAGTATTTTGGATAAAAACTGCGAAAAAAATTGAGCAATGGTAATTGAAACAAAGTTAGAATGTTAAGTTTTCGTTTTTTGGTTCACCATTTTAATTTTTGATTCATTTCGAAAGGCAATGTCGTGTTTTAAATCGGTTTTGCATTTTGGGTGGTTAAAACGTTTATTTATTTTGAAAATAAAGTAGAATGCTCACTTTGTTTTGCTTTAAAATGGCAGTCGGGCAAAAAATGGCTGGGCACGCCTTATTTAGTAGAAGTAAAGTTGTTTTGCAAACTACTTGTGAGAGAAAATATGAATCATATCATGAATTTACTCGAGCTGTACTCTAATTGTGAGTGTCACTTGGAAGTGTCTAAGTTGTCATGGAAATAGGTCATCAGATGAAAAAAATGTTTCTGTTGTCACTACTGTGAGTGTTTCACTCTGTCAAAACGTCAAATAAATTGAGATTGACACAAACTTGAAACGAGGCATAGCGCCTCAGTATATATAAAATATGATAAGAAGCAAAAAAAGCCGCATTCATTTTGCCCGGGGGGCCACATACAGCTCGAGAGCCACGTGTTCACTCACCATCCCTGGTATAAATCATCACTCAGTTAAGTATAAAGCAAATGAGTTCCATTTATGTTTTAGTTTCAGTCTAAAAGTGACTTAGAGTTTATAATGAGGTGTTTTTTTTATTTCATGAAGACATTAAATTCTTTCCATAAACACTTCCTTAAAGTTGCTAACTGGCTACTTATAGAGAGGCTCTGATTGGTCCATCCCCAGAAGGTAGTTAGCCATGCAAAGCGAGTAGATGAGATGCTGCGGTTACTGTCGTTAAGGTCCGTCAAAAATAAAATTCCTATCATAACGGCTGGCGTGCTGGAAGCGTGGCGTCCTTGTTTTGATTCACGGCGTAATTGTACAATGACGATGTACGTGCTGGGAAACATAATGTCGGTGTTAGCGTTTATTCTCGGCACGATAAGAGTGGCAATCAATGGTACTCCATGTGAAGAATGCAGAAATGCTGAAAAAAAGATTTGAGCTGTGCATAAATAGTTTTTCTTTAGAGACGTAAGAGGGTATTACAAAGTTTCTTCTTATACTTTGATTGGAATTTGTAAGTATCTGTCAATGACTTTTGAGACGTGTTATGGAGGCTAGTTGCTCTCTGTTTGTGAAGATTAACTGTTATTATTTGAATAGCTGAGTTAGAAATGTTTTTTTTTTTTCATTTAGAAGGTTCGCGGACGATTTTATATATAATATTTAGATTTTTTTAGTATTAAAAGAACTGGATTAATAGCCCTGAATATTCAATTTTTTATAGATCTAAAACAATGTTTATTTTAGCTTTTTTTATATATTTTTAGATTTTACAAAATGATTTTTGAACTAAAAACAGAAAAAAATGATTAAAAAAATACAATACTGATTTAAAAGGAGGAAAATCAGGAAATTTAATATAAATCTATACTCTTCATTTTAATTTGATCCTAAAACAGAAAGTCGGCACTCATGATTTAATATCCCGGGCCAGACAAAATCATGTGGTGGGCCATATTTGGCCCCCGGGCCGCCACTTTGACACATGTGCACTAGACAGAAGAAGGAGATGATTAAATGATGTTGAAATTCTAAGTTTGAAGTTGTGGGCCTCTTGCAACAATTTCAAAGTCAAAAAGAACTGCAAAAATGTTCCATTGCATTTTGGTACGAACTGGAGGAATCCAATGATGGACTTTCCTGGTGTGAATACACGCTATAACTCCTGGGAGTTGAGTCCGAGATCCTAGCCAAACCTTCAAAATACGGCTGAAAATGAATTTATTCCATTTGGGAATATATCTATATTGGAACCACCAAGGATAAGAAAAAGAAAATGGCTCTGAATACTTTACAGCTTCCACCTTGTTGTCTTTCATCAGAAAGTAAGTGATCAAGGTGTTATTCTTCATTCCCGACCAGATGGAACGATCGCTCTCAGTTTCTAACAAAGGTGAGAACACAAGCACAAAGGCATCCTGCAAACAATAAGATTCTTTTTGTCCCTTTCTCTGGAACATTGTGTTGGAAAAAAAACACCATTTCATCACTGTTGATTGGGGGCGAAGAGGTTGCCAAAGGCAAGTGCCTCTTTCTATTATCCTGCTTGGGCTCCATGGGGAGGAGAGTGAGGAAAGAAATGGCCAAATACATTGTGGAAATTTGATGGAAATGAAAGAGTGGATATTGACTTCAGGTAACTTATAGCGTCAGCCTGTCACTTGCACAGCAGTGTCCAAGGACCAGCTTGTGAGATGGGAAAACCAGTGATACTTTTCGCACCTTCTGACAACTGCAAAAACAAAAAAATACTATTGTGTTTTATTGAGATGAACAAGAATGGATGGGTTTTTCCATTTAAGATTCTGAACTAAGGATGTCCTCGATTTGAATCAGAATGTATCAGAAAGTGGGTCCAATTGCGTCATTTTCAGAGTACAGTGTTCCCTCGGTTATTGCGGTTAATGGGGACCGGGATAAGTGAATTTCCGCAAAGTAGGGATTCCCCTTCAAAAATGCCTAATTTGAATTTAATTCAACATTTTTATTTATTCATTTTTTTAATTAAAAAAATAATAATAATATATATATTTATTTTTTTACCCCCCTGTATACAGTACACCATATATAATACAGGTAGAGAGAGTTAAATTCATGTTATAACAAAAAAAAACTGTAAAATATGTTGTTTCAATGTAATATTTGTATTTTTTTCCCAAAAAAATCCGTGAAGCTCTGAGTCCGCGGTAGCTGAACCGCAAAGTAGCGGGGGAACACTATTAAAAAGTCTGCAGTACGATTATTTGGGGGCTTAGTTTTGACCAAACAGGGTATTTTGATCTAATTATACCCCGAATGGAATCCAAACAAGCCATAGTATCACATTCTTTAAAAAGAGCTTGAGTAGGTGTCTTTTGAATCCCAATTTTCTAAACACGGCGAGTTGTGACAGGCACGGTTCGGCCTCCATGCGTGCTGTTGCCCTGGAGATGAAATTGCTGCGGTCCCCCAAGGAGCGTCTCTCTCGTACGATGCCTGCTAACCGACACGCCACCGGAAAAAAAGCCGAGAGCATTTCGTTTGTGATTAAACCGGCGCGCAAAGATGCCCCCGTGGCTAATATCGTTCTCGCTCCGGACCCCCCGCGGCGCCGAAGGATCATTTCAGCACAAAATAATCACAGTCCGGGCTCGATCAAACGCTTGTCAAGCGCTATAAAATTAGATGCGGCTATTTTTAGGATCCTGGATGTTCTTCTAATAAGTGCAAAACGCTTTATTTTACGGAAGCGAGGCGCTTTCATCATGTTGCTCTTCTCATGTAAGACATTTTAGTCCTTCTTGTGTAGCCTTTTTTTTCTTTTTACTGCCCCTTCTACACTTGCCTGGCTCACCATATCTCTTTTTCGCTACGTATAATCAAAGTGTAGCACTGCAAATTCCATCTTCTGTCAGACCAGATGAAGACGAGCTATCTGGGGAGCCGTGACATCTCTACTTGGCCATATCCTTTCGATGTGGCCCTTTTATTTGGGGCTTTTATCCCTTATTTCCCCACAGACTTGTCGAGAAGAAGCTATTGGAACCTCTTGTGTTAGTCGCCCTATTCTAGAAGCCCTTTCACTCTTGTTTACTTTGTGCTGAGATCAATACATTTACAGGGAAAATGGAGAAGGAAGTATCCTAACCCTTAAACGGTGCAAGGAAACTAAATTTTAGGAATAAATCTGACTTTAGGTGACTTTTTAATCAGATCAGGTTCTGTATTCAAACTTATTTGTTCCGAAAACAAATGCACTATTGTTCCTGCAATTACCTAATCTTGTTATTACTTTTAATACTATTTATTCCTTCATTATTTTTATGTCCTCTACTTTTATTCATTAATATGACTATTTGTATCTATGTTGGGGTGAAAAAATGAAATTATACCCACGAGGGAAGTGATTATAACTAATTTTGTTCATATTTAAATATGTTTGTACTTTGCTGTCATTTGCTTTAAAGCAGGGGTTTCCAAAATATGGTCAGCGGGTCAATTCCAGGCCCCTTTCCAGTTTTAATTGGGCTAGAGAAAATAACACCTGATTCAGATGATTTATTCAACAAATAAAAGTGGAACAATTTCATATTTGAGATCGCAAAAATCAAATAAATGATGTCGCTTATGGAAATTATACTCAAATCAAATTATTAATCCGCTTGAGTTTTTTTGTTTCAATGAATATTTGGTGGATACTTCTATTATTTTTTATCAGAAATGGTAGAAGTGGCATACAAGACAGCACCCTCCCGTGTTTATTTGTGGGTTTTACGCCTGTCTGAATGTCAGAGGTCGTCCATTATTGATGGCACTGCAAGCGGCTTTAGACCGCGAGCAAGTTATTGATCCCAAAATCTGCAGCCACACGGACAAAGTGGGAGCATACATCTTGTGGAAACGTTGCCCTAAGCGGCACTCGGGGCGCCCTTTGCCGCATTTACAAGCACTCATCGTTCACTGTAACGTAGATGTCCCTAAAAGAGGCTTTCGATTTGAGGTCTGACCGAGCACAAATATGACGATATTGTGTATTTTTTTGTATGTATTCAACCCATTAATCTGTCACTTAGATTCCGAAACAATTTTCTGTTTTATCACATTATTTGGAGCAATATTGCTTAATTATCTTCCAGCATGTGTGAGATCATCGACACAGTATAGATAATACTGGACACTTTTTTACGCTAGCACTCAGTAATCCCTATTTTTATTTCATATTTTTGGTTTATTGGCAATAGTAAAAAAACACCTAAGTGTACTTTTATACATACTATACAACACAAACCTTTACTCCACTATCAGCAATCTATCCAATCAAAATTCTGCGTGTAAAGTATCAAAAATAACTTCTCAACCCTTGTATTTTAACCAATAATTATGAGTTATTATCATTTATTTTTGCCAATTTGTAGGTACCTTCTGAATATCAGACAAATCATGTAAACCACAACAGTGTTATAAAAAATATAATAATGATAAATAAAGGACTTCTTTGAATATATATAACAATTAGTGCTTGTCAATCTCACTTCTATATTTCCTAAGTATTTCATTTTTTTTAACTTATGAACCACTGCAGCTGTTCCACAGTGAGATTTTCATATTTGTTCTAACTAGTGGAATTTTAAACATAAAATTCTACTCGGGTTATGTTTATTAACTTTAAGTTGGAAAAAAAAATAATTAACAGTTGAGACTTTACTTTAGACGTAACGCGGATAATTTGTTGATGAAGTTAGCATTAAATTTTCCGCTCTTTCTTGTTTTTCTTGTCCAGATCTTTCTGCCGCCGTCCAGAAGTTCTCCCAATCGCTTCAGGAATTCCAGTTCGAGTGCCTCGGTGACGCCGAGACGGATGATGAGGTCAACATTGGTGAGTTTTTTTGGTTGTAATGTACGTCTTCTACAGCAAAAAACTTTGCTGAATCGTAAATCTGATTTAGCCGTCAGCTTTACAGACTTCGCCATTTTCTCTCCCTTGACATAAACCTGCTTGACATTAGCGTTTAGATCTGATTACCTTAAAAAAAACAGCCATTTTACATAATCCACAAATGTATGCCATTAAATAATCAATGATTAAAGCTCCTTCTAATTAAAACCTCAACTATTATATACGCTATAATTGATGTTTCGAAGGCTTTCTCGGTTCTGCTTATCAAAATGACTAATTGTGACCAGTGTCAGAGATTAATGAAGGTCTGAACAGTAAAACCTTCCAGCAGGAAAATGAAAGCATCTGTGCAAAAAATCAGTCCATCTGGATCTTCTTTCTACTCCTGCATTTTCATTTTTGCCGCTCATTATTCTCAGTTTGAAGTTTCGACTAGCTAGCTTCAGAATTACGGCTCATCTACGATGGGAGAGTGACGCTCGACCTTCTCCACTGAACGTAAAGCGAATAGACGCCATAAAGGCTGCGTGATAGGCGGCTTGTTGGGAGAGGCCAATTATACTCGCTAGTGTGGGATAAAAATGCGTAAAAAAACCTCACATCGACCATTGGCTGTCTTTGTTCGGGGTTGTCAGGAATCAGTTTGTTTACCTGGATGGTTCAATTGACAAAAGAACTGTTCACCCATTATCTGTCAGATATGCGGACTAATAGACGCCATGTTTTTCCAAGAAGTGTTTTTTTTATTTTTATTCGGAGTGAAAAGGAAGAATGGAGCCTTCTGGCATGGGTTGGGTTTACACAATCGAATGAAATCCAACATGAGGGCTATATCAAGAATAGTGTCTACATAAAGATGGGTAGAAAACTAAATTCTGCCAAGGCTGAAGAATAGTGGCAAATAGATTTTTTAACCCAAAGCAATTTGGGGTATTTTGTTATTAATTGTAAGAAAGGGAGAAATCAATTACCGGAATTAATGATTGTTAAGATAATCATGTTTTGACGCTCATTTTGATTGATTCTCATTTTTCAGTTAGGGCCAAAACACAAGGTTTTTTACCCAAATACTCATTTCCAATGGCAAATAACATTGGAAATTTGGAAGAAAAATAATCATCCAACTTATTTTTTTGTCTGATCCAGATAAATTACACATAAAAATTCAGGAATCAAAAATTTGTATACAGTTTTTACAAATAAAAACTCATTGCAGGGTTTTGACAATGGAAAATCATTCAAATTCGATTCTATCGCAACAAAGCTATGTAATATCTATTTTCTACAGTTTGCATTCTTTTCTTCAATTCATGTTTATACAAGACTCATAGTACAGTTAGGTTTCAAAATGTAATCTCATACTGTCTAACAAATAAGGGTTACATCCCTAATTCTTGGAGGAATGTAGCTTCTGCCACTGAAAGATACAAGAAAAAATATATATAGTACTCAAGTCTCAAGTACTTGTTGAAAGACCCTGCAGAAATAAATGGAGTCATCAGTGAGGGCGAACCCGACCAGGAAACTCCCCAGGCGGAACCGGGCGGACTTGAGTGTGAATGCCAGCCACGGCGCGCCTTCGTTTGATCCTCCCCACTTCCAACGCGTCACGTCGGAACCCCGCAGGCGAGTCGGCCTGACCTTCCATCGATTTGAGTCCGTGACATTCTCCGGTGAATCGATGCCACCAAAGGATTTCGGCGAAGATAGAAATTTTTATAAAATGTTGGAAAGTTGCTCGCTCGAAGGTCGATACAAAAGCTTCACCATCGAGTTGTACATCAAATCTCCCCTGACCCTCTAACCTGAGTAACTTTCTATTGTCAATATATTGCAGCTAAAGTCTTGATCGGTTATGTTTCTACTCTTGTTGTGGTAGCGAATCTTGGCATTATTTATCATTTTATTGAGAGTGGAGCCGAAATGGTGGTATCGCAACATAACCTAGGCTTAATACCATGTAAAGTGGTACCTCTACCTACGAGATGCTCGTAGATATCTGTTATACACTAAAGTTTAGTGTATAACAGATATCTACGAGCAATGAACAATTTCCAGAAAATACACAGCGCTTGACGACATTTTTGTGCATTATTTTCAGAATATTTTGAAGGGAATACAACAACAAACAGCCCATCAATAGCAAATCTCTCTTTCTGTCCCTCTCTGTACCCTCTCTGCAAAATCCGCCCAATTTTAGTTCTATTAAACACATTTTATTACTATTAAACCCACTAGTTATGTGTTAAATGGCGAATTAGAAGAAATAAAACATTTTTTCCAATCCAATATCCTGTTTTTGCTGTTTTATCAGAGGGTTGGAACAAATTAATTTGTTTTAAATTCATTTCAATGGGAAACGTTTGCTTGAGTTACGAGAAGATTGACATACGAGCTCAGTCCTGGAACGAATTAAGCTCGTATGTAGAGGTACGCTTGGGTCTTAAGGTTCCTTTTTCAAGGTTGTGGGTGCTTATCTTTCCTCCATTTGAGCGAACTGCGAGTCGTAAGCACCCTTGACTCCAATTAGCTGTCTTTGGAGTGCCATCACTGGTTGCCTGAGACCTTTTGTGCGCTTGATAAAGGAGCCGCTAGATTTAATGGGAGGCCGGGTGAGCAAAAATCATTGCTCCTTTCACTTTAAGGCTCCGCGGCGGAAATGGGCCAACGTATCGACAGTGACGCATGGCCGCCGACCAAGCTTGGCCGAGGTAGTCGCCTCGCCCCGGACCCGCGGCTCGTAATAGGCCGTTAGTTTCCTATTGGCAATAAGACGCCGTTAAACAAGCCGGCAGGGGGAGGAAAAATAAAGTTGAGTAATCAATGCTTTTCGCTCAATTTCCAGTATTGCTTTTTTTTTTTTGGTTTATGTTATTGCTGGAGTTCGGACAGCTGCGCGACTTTATTAGGTTTTAAAATATGCTGCAGAGAAAGCTCGGAGGCTGCGCTTCCATAAAGAATTTAGAGTCGCCCCGCCCGCCCGCCATGCTCGCGGGGGGCAGCATCTGACGTTTAACGACTCCAGGGCGAAACAGACGCGCCTTGTTTAACTAACGGTGTTGCATCTGTAAAATTGTTGTTAAAAGTTGCTTCTTGGTTGTGTTTCAGCTCAGTCTTTTAAGGAGTTTTCCAAACTGCTCAATACGGTGGAAGAGGAGAGACGACGATTGGTAAGAATGCCCATTTTTTAAGTAAAAAATAGGGTTGAAATCCCTCAAAAATTTTACAGAAAATTTTTTTTGCACTTTTTTTGTCATTAATTCCTTCCATCCGATTAGATTGGACCATACTTGCCGTCAATGGCAACAAATTACTTCTGAGAATGCAGTTTACCTTTGAGACTTTCCAATCTTTACTTTTTGCTTTTGTTCTGTTCTTTATTGTTTAAAAGAATTGTCGTGTAGTGACCCAAAGGCTCAGTATGAAAAATGTTCAACAGCTAATAATTCCCAACCCCCAACTGGGAAAACAATAACAAGTCCTCTTGATCAAAATAAAGCATTGCTATTCAAGCGTCTCTCCTTAAGAATGGAATTATAATTCTATGTGGAAATAGTGTCAAACAACACAGGCATTCATTTGTTTTGATTTATAAATCAGTTTGGACATTGTTTTGGTTGATTGTGATGTATTACTAGTGTAGTTTTCTGTAAAAAAATAAAAAATGACTCCAAACTTTGGAGTTTCTGTTTTGGAAGAACTTTTCCATCATTACTAAATGTGTCATTTAAAAAAAAACGTTATTTTCTCAAATTCTTCAAATCGCTTTTCCATTAAAATAACAATAGACAAACCTCCTCTAATCTTAATCTGTAAAAAATAACCCAAAAATGCCAAAATTCTTTCTACTTCCATCAACTGAAACACAATGGTTCTCTGCCATGTAACTCCTTTGGGCGACCAGTCATGTGTGTCATCCAAAATCAACCAAGATAGGCTCTCTTTCAGCAGAATAAACAACGGACGGATGGGCTATAATCCTTAAACCCGCTTTACTACGCATCACACCCCCACCTTCCAACTGTCATAAATAATTGACGCATTTTTTTGATATCATTGATTTCAGGGAAGTCGTTTTTGTGTGTGTGTATGTGTGTAAGGGCCACATAAATATAGAGCAGGCATTGAAACACGCGCTATTAACTGATCCTATTCCGGCCCTGGGTGATTTAAATGTCCATTAGGCGATAGGTCAGAGACTCGTATCAACCAGTTGTAAATTCAAACAAGACGGATGTGCTTTTATGGAATACACCATTGGATTACCCACTGGCTGCCAATAAACTGCTGCATGGGTGAAATGTAATTTGCACTGTTGGTTGCTGGCCTAATTTAATGCAAACAATAAAGGAAGTAGACCGAAGTAAACTTTGATAAGCAATTTAGACACAGACTGGCAAGCCTTTGTACAAAATACTTGCAAAAAGATAGGAATGCTTTACTATAAACTGAGATGTCCCAACTTGACTATAGCATCCCATTTAGTTTACAATTACCCATAATTAATATATAATATTACTTCAGGTTAGAATAGTGGGTGTAACTTGCAAAGCCTGGCGACCCACCAGGCTTACAAAAGTACCGGAGTACACTCTAAAGTACATTTTCTTATATTTTAATATATAATATTACTTCAGGTTAGAATAGTGGGTGTAACTTGCAAAGCCTGGCGACCCACCAGGCTTACAAAAGTACCGGAGTACACTCTAAAGTACATTTTCTTATATTTTAATATATAATATTACTTCAGGTTAGAATAGTGGGTGTAACTTGCAAAGCCTGGCGACCCACCAGGCTTACAAAAGTACCGGAGTACACTCTGAAGTACATTTTCTTATATTTTAATATATAATATTACTTCAGGTTAGAATAGTGGGTGTAACTTGCAAAGCCTGGTGACCCACCAGACTTACAAAAGTACTTTGAAGTACATTTTTTATATTTTATGTATACTGTGTGGGTTTTTTTCAAAGACGGATGTCGCTGTTATCCATTAAATAATGCAGGGGTGTCAAACATCTGGCCCGCGAGCCTCAAGTGGCCCACTAGTTCATGTACGCTTGTCTTTTTTAATCAACAGCTGACAAAAATATTGTGACTAAGTTTATACTGCAAAATGGTATTATCGAGATTTGGTAGACATGTTGGTGGGAGTATTTTCTTTTTCTTTGATTTAATTTTTTCTATCTTTAAAAGGATCATCTAAAGCCAGATTAGCCCTTTTGTCGTTTTACTCCTTTTTCACATCTGGACTGAATAGTTGGCCTAAAAATAACTCATCTGATAAGCCTCGTTGTCAAAAGCCAAACCTCAAATGGCAAATGAGGAAGAAACCTTGATTTTTTTTCCTTCTCTTTCTCTCCTCCATTTTCCTTCACATTTAGGATTGACTTGTTCCACAAGTCCAATTTGCACAACGTCAGGCATGACACCATTTATTGTCTGCTGACTCCGTGGGAGACCAACCTTGAAATTATGTTGTGATTGGCGGACTAGAGACAACATTTTCATTTTTTTTCCTCCATTTTGCCCACTCAAAATGGATTGCATTCCTGGAATATCTGAAACGCTCATCCTCATAAGGATCCCAGTTAACTATGACACACTAGATAGGGGACAGCCAATTGCAAAGCACAAAGTGACAGACAATTTTACAAATTAATTCATGTTAAAAATAGATTAATTTATGAGTTTATTCTATTTTTTTGTAGTTATTAATCCCTGATCCTTGTATTTGAGGGCTGAAATCACAAATAAGGGAGAGCAAACTATATTTAACTACATTTTATTGACTTTTTTAAAGCTATTTTAACGTTTTCTCTGTCTATTTGATTTCTGCTATAAAAATAGGAACATAAAAAATAAACATAAAACGTCAAATTCATGTAGAAAGAAAGACAAATGTCTTATAAACACAATTCTTTCACACCCATTTTTAATCAACAGATTCATTCTGTATAAAACTTTAAGTCAATAATGCCAGGAAAAGTATATTGCATCTTTTGTATTTATTAGAGTATATACTGTACAAACATCTTATATTCTTAGTAATAAGTGCCAGGTTTTAATTTACATTGTAATTCACACCTTCTCCCGCTGCTTTTTAAAATGAACAACAAAAGCCTCTTCATCCCTTAAGTGCTATTTGGTTGTGCAGACTCGTATTTATTTCCCACGTTGACACTTTTCTTCTACTTTACATTTCCTTCAATGGACTTTAAACACGTTTCAAAAGCATTTAGACACTCGGCTTCATAGTTTGTGTTTCTGTCAAGCCTTTTTTTATGTGAGCGTAAGTGTGTGTATTTGCACAATGGCTTGACTTTGTGAGCACCTTTTTGTGCAGAACTCGTGACTTCAGGAATGTTTCCGATGACCCTGAAACAACCGTGCCAAATAAAGGCAGCCCTTGTTCTTAACAGAGTTGGGCCAAAGTTTATTTGATGAGGGTTGGAAAACTATTTAGAGCAGAAGATAAAAAGTCAGAGAATTTGTGGTGAATTACTATATAAATCCAAACCTCAATAATGTAAAGAATATGTCCAAATTGTTAACTTAACCACAATATGTTGTAAATCAGGCATGAGTTGGACAGTTTTTATTTAATATAGCCTGCTTTATGAGATTAAATTTAACCAATATTCTATTGTATTTCTTGGATTCTGTTGTTTGTTTTTTTGTTTTTCAACTTTTAAAATCAACTAAACTATTATTCACATTTTCATTTTAGCTAATATATGGCCGCAATGCTACTTAACTATGAAAATAATTGAACCTGCAAAATGTATTTAGAACACAACATTGTGTTTTGAAATGAATCGTTATGGTAAGTTCAAATGGTGAACCAAAAACAAATACTTAACAACATTTTATTTTTTTGTATACTTAATAGTTTGGTAAAAACTGCTGTAGTAAACTATGGAAAATTTGCAGTATTTTGCAGTCATGATACAATATACCTATATTATTTAACCCCCCCCCCCCCCCCCATCGAGAAGTGAAACTTATCATAGTATAGTAATGAAAAAAATCCTAACTTTACAGTCTTGCTGCAGGTGCCATTTGCACACCAGATAAATATTTAGCCGTGCAATAAGATTGTTCCACCAACCAACCTCCCACTTTTGCACGCCTACTGAAACTAATTTACACTCTGCTTTTTTTTTTTTTTTTTTTTTAATAAAGGTCATTTCACACCCTCGGCATGAAATGGGAGATTTTATTTGATCGTAATGACGAGGGTGGAATGTTTATTAAGCATTCATTCTGTCTTCCGATGGCTTTAACGGGCCGGGCTAATTTCTTTAGGGCGCCGGGCGGATTCTATCGTTGGGAATGTAGTTGCGAGTGCTAGCTACTGTACATTTTTAATGCCTTGCTTCTGGCAATCATTAACGGGGAAAGTGGCTCAAAACCAAGGAATAGAAATGAGTTTTTTTGGGGGAAATATGTTTTGCTATTTGGAACGCAACATGTTGACATTATGGTGAATTTATGCTGAATTACTTCTCATTTTTCATCACAAGGGTCGCAAGGGTGCTGGAGCCTATCCAAATTAAATGTGCGTAGTGGGCGTGGGACTTCCTAAAATGAATTAATGCTAAATTATTGATAAATTAAACTGTTATTTTAGCCAAATATCATTTTTTTAACTTCTCTTATAACTTAATGATGGGAGCAAGTAGCTATTTGACTTTTTTAATGTCAAACTGTTCACTTAAATCCACTTTTTTTGGACCTGCTTTTTATTCACACATTTTTTTTGAGATGACATGATGCCTGCGGGTTTTTCCCCTCTTGAAATCGAAGCTTAAACTCGCCCTAAATCGATATTCATCTTAACATTTGATGTCGACTTTGGTTGTCCCTGCAAGATGCAGTTGTGTTTTGTTACTTCTTGACTCCTCCACACTTCATTTGCTCGACAGACTGCCTATTTTCTGAAAGCACCGCGACCTTAAAGAAATCAATACCACCAGGCTGAGAGCTTGCTCCTGGTTACTGATAATGCGTCATAAATATGCTCCTGCTAACATGGATAATAACGGATTTGGAATAGACTTATCACTGCGTGCAATGGAATTACAGTTATTATCTAGTGTAATGATTCTTTTATAATGGTCTCATATCCTTGTCTTTTAATTTATTCATAACAAAAAAACACATTGCCCAAACTTTTCTTAAATATGTATTAGTTCACAAGGTTATTTTAGGACAATAATGACAATTATTAAAAACTTTTTATATACCAAATGATTAAAAATACACAAAAATACACCCAAATTTCTACCAAATTCTTTTGTGGACTGCAGGCATTCATATTAATTCAATTTTTGCAGATTTTTATAATAAGGGGAAAATAGGAAACTATATAGGTGTATATTTTTTAAAGAAGAACAAAAGTTGTTACCACTTTTGTTGCAACTTTTAGTGTTGCAAGCAAAGTCTTTCAAACACATTGTTTCCAAAGTATATCCGTGACACTTTGCGGTTTCCTTTTGTGCACTACACTTGTATTTAATGCGCCTGTGGGGGTCTAAGAGCAAGAATAGAAGAACTACAACACTATGTTCCGCCCGTCCTGCTCGGTAATGAAATTCCTTGAGCTCCAGCGTGTCTTTTTGAGCATTGCGGACGGACTCTGTTGACAGCTGCTCAGGGCGAATCTTAAATTTGTCTGCTATTCTGGTGGAAACATTGCAATACTGGATTAAACTGGAATCTATTTTGTATTCTTTATCACGTTCTATTAGGATGACATTAGTGATTTGTGCATTTAGAACTTTGGTTTTGTTTTAGATGATTAGTGCATTTGTCTGATTTCCCAGATTTTCTTTTACCTTATATCAGTGGTGTCAAAGTGGTGGCCCGGGGACCAAATCTGGCCCGCTACATCATTTTCTGTGGCCCGAGAAAGTAAATCATGAGTGCCGACTTTCTGTTTTAGGATCAAATTAAAATGAAGATTATAGATGTATATTATATTTCCTGATTCCCCCCTTTTTAAATCAATAATTGTAATTTTTTATCATTATTTCAGTTTTTAGTTCAAAAATCATTTTGTAAAATCTAAAAATATATAAAATTATTTTCTGGTTTCCACTATAATATGCAACATAATGATTAAAAGATATTTTCCTCTACTAAGAAAAAAAGCTCATAAACATTGTTTTAGATCTATAAAAATAGAATAGTTAGGGCTTTTGATCCAGTTCTTTTAATCCATTTATAAAAAAAAATATATATATATATATTATATCTTAAATAGTCCGGCCCACATGAAATTGAGTTGACGTTAATGCAGCCTGCGAACCAACCCGAGTCTGACACCCTTGCCTTATATGGTGTCAACTTGTGGTGCATAGTGTATTATGTCTATGTAAATATTAAGTCTGGGGCATGTATAGCTTTTAATCTACTGTGGCATACGTGTCTATGCTATATAGTCAGGTGTGGTCTATAGAGAGGAAATTCTGTCAGCACCAACTGACTTATTGTTCCATTCACCAATTACAATTTTCAACATTAACCTCTCTGGTTTATCAAGGCGCGTATTTAACAATCCTGTCTGTACAAGTGGAATTGAACAAGTGAGCTCTATTAGACGCTTCCATTGGAACGCACACCAACACACACACCGTAGGCTCAATTAGAAGCAAGCACGGTGGAGATAAAGTGTAGGAAATGACATTACCAAACGGGGTAGATAACTCCAGGTGCTTGCAGATAACACCGTCAGTGGGGGATTACAAGCGGGGCGACGTTTGACGACCGCCAAACGTCCTCCGATTGAGTTTCACGCAAGTGTTCTCGTAGTGATTTTCTGATTTAACGCCTCCATCTTTTCAGCATTTGAATGTTTTTTTTTATATACGTGTGAACAGGCAATACTAAAATGGAATTGTCACCACTAGCGAGGAAAACAAGTGATAAAATGGCTGACCTTATCTCTCTAGGATGGAGTGCATACATCACGTGCTACGGTAATGAGAGGGAGGCCAATATTCCGGCAAGTGGGAAGAGGGGGGGAAAAAGACTCGGTCGCGGTGGCCAATTTGTTACCAAAGGCTGGTAGTGTGCACATTTAAAAAAAACACAGCCATATTTTTAATGAGTGCTGTAGTGAAGGGGGAAAAATACTATTATACTGTATTGGTTCAAATGTTAATTACCAGAAAGCAAATTAAGTTGCTTGAATGTCAGGTCTAGTTTTTTTTGTACTTTGTACTTTTTGGGAATTGTAATTGGAGGAAAGTAAGTCAAGGCTGGTGTAGGTTTATAAAAAAAAAATGTTTTGGTGGGATTGTTAAGTCAATTTGTTGAGTAGATTGGATTAAAATCAAGTTAGATGTCCATGTATTGTATTTTATTTCATGGTTTTAAAATAAAGAATATAAGAAACATAAGAATATAATACAGAAACCTGTGATTGATAATTTTTCTGATGATAATAATAAAAATAAAACCCACCAGAATAGGTAATATGAGGATATTTTATAAAGAGTTTGTCAATAAGAGTCAATTCAATTACCTTCAAATTATTAAATGCGATAAATATACACCTTTACGCCTTTGAAATGTGTCTAAATGTTGTAAATAATAATTATAATGTGTCCTATTATTGTTATTCACAACAATAAGACACATTTCAAAGGTGTAAAAGTGTATATTTATCACATTTAATAATTAGAAGGTAATTGAATTGACTCTTATTGACAAAGTCTTTATAAAATATCCTCATATGACCTTTTCTGATGGGTTTTAATTCTATTATTATCATCAGAAGAATTATCAATCACAATTTTCTTTATTATATTCTTATGTTTGAAATATCACCCAAGGCAAATTATATCATGACTTAGTAAAACAGACAATTTATGTGGAAATTCAATATTGCCACTCTCGTCCATGAAAAAAAAAAAAACCTTTCTGTAATATTCACCACAACGTCTTGGAATCCAAATAGCCTTTTTTTGCATGTACCTCAAGGGAAAAAAAATGCATTTGCAAAAGGACAGTCTACTGGGATCCCCCAGGGGTCCGAACCGACCCCATTGCTATTTTGCATGTATATGAGTGACCTATCTGAAGGACGTCCTGGGGTTTGCCAGCAGATGCATGCAGATGATAGTATGATTGCTAGCAAAGGTCTGGCAAGGACAATTGTAGCCCTTTTTTTTCTTGTCTCCTGGCCACCATTCTGAAAGTGCATTTATGGTGATTAAAGTAAGGAATAGCGCAATCAACAAAGACCAAAAGTACCTCTTGGAGTGTCTATGTCGGCCAAACAGATGTTTGCAATGCCAGCATTATTGCTGCTTTGATTAATGTTGCCAAACAAAAACTCTGTATCCAGTTTTTTGGGGGGTATAGGTCCCTAAACAGCAGGCCATTTCAACAAAAAACACACATTTTCCAAGTAATTTCTTAAACATTCATCCACTATTTTCCCCTAGAAAAAAATATCCGTGACACCATTTTAAAAACCTCATATGAAATCCTAACCCTGACTTGAAAACCTCATTTTAAAACCACATTTTCACGGTTGGAAAAGCTTTCCCATTGTTTAAAACTCTTCTGGTTTGAAACAACACAACTAACCCCCCCACCATGTCTACTCCCCCATCCCACTGCTGTCCAAAATGAATTATTTTACCTTCCTCATGTGCACCCACCTTACAGAATAACACCTTCCATCAACCTAACAGCCATTTCATGAGCCACACGTGTGCCCAAACCCCCCACTAAGATCCCCCTCCCCAAGCCTAACCCAACCCAGCTCTGATGTCATCAATTCGCCACGAGTGAAAGCCTATCTTGAGTAAATTTTTCGAGGCCGTAATGGTACCTTCAAGCGGAGCAGTCACCCAAGGATTGAACACAGCCTGTAATTGAGGCCATATATCTCCACCTTATCAGTTCGTGCGCCAAACGGGGCGTTCCAGATTGTGCGAGGAAAGGTCGCAGTAGTGTGAGCAGACAAAAATGATGCAAAAAATCTAAAAATGAACCTCATTGTTTATTATGGAAACCCCAAGCACAATAATACTACAAATACTACAAATAGTTCATTAAATTTTCAGCTTTTTGGCCTGTTTTAAACCCACAATGAAGATATTAAACCATACTGGAAAACCCCAACACCAAACTGTTTTTATTTAATTTTTATTTTTTTACCCCAAGATGGCGCCGTCACACGGAAGCCAGTGGCAGTAGCTGTGTCCACTCTTATTTTTTTTATGTTTTACAGCCCTTCTATCTTTTAAGATTTCTTAATACATTCCTTTTTACTTGACTTTGTACTTTATACTTTTTACTTGAATGATGAGTGATGAGTATGTTAATACTTTAGTCCGTTTTTTCTGTTTATGTTTCATATGTACTGTTAACGGATGCACTTTTTTATATGTATCGTATCTTGTGCCGACCCATCTGTCAAATTTTTAAAGCAAGCATTCACATTGCCAATAGCAGACAATGAGTTAACTTCCTTCACTTCCATTTTAGGGTACTTACAGGTCACTTGCGATAAATTTTGGATCGTTTCCTAATGATTTTGAGGGACTTTCTTGGATTCTCATTGTTCCTTTGTCGTTTTCTAATGGTTTCGGGGCATTGTAAGGTTGCTTATTAACCTAATTGCTGCCATTAAAGGCGCCATTTGAATGTGAGTGCGGATAGGAAACTGAGCAAAGTGCGATAATACACGCACTTGATCACACAACTCACAAACATCTGGTTTAGTGGCTCCCGTGTTGAAAAAAATGCAAGCATTTAATTGTGAACATAGAGTATAAATGAGCTACAAAGTGATCACAAAGCAGAACAACCCCAACCGGACTGGACACTAGTTTTTTCTCACTGTCAGACTACTTTGAAACCCAATTCCAAATGACTTTAAAACCCAATTTGAAACAATATTTTATTCCGTAATGTGAATCCCACTCCATCTGTCAGAAACCCTGCTGAGCTTTTGGAGCAGGATGTCAACGACATAAAGCTTTTTAATTTTCTCAGGCTGACATTTGTCTGGATTTGTTTTGTTTCCCTCCAGATTCAAAACGCAGACGATGTCTTGATCACTCCGTTGGAAAAATTTCGAAAGGAGCAGATCGGTGTCGCCAAGGTAAGCAAAAATACCGCCGCGTACGATTAATCATTTGTCGGCATTTGTACTGTGCGTGATCATTTCATTTTGACACTCCGGATTTCCATGAATTGCTCACATTAGAGTTTGAAACAAGGATTTTTGTTAAAATTCAGGTTTTTTTTTACCAGGTTTAAAGTTTTTTATTTAGGGATCAAGACCAGGGTAGACCTGTGTTGGGTGTATAAACTAGATAGGGTTTAAAAAAAGAGTTGGGCTTCTAAAATATTGTTTAATTTTTTTGGGTTTCAGATAGGACTGCCATTTTTTTGGGGCTCCCAATTCCAAACAAGGCCAGAAATTCAATCCATTAGAAGTCAAAGGGCTAACAATAAGTTAAGGATCATTTTTTATTTTATTTTGGCCGGTGGCCATCTTGGATAAGGCAAAAAGTAGTTGTAAACTAGGTCTTGAAATGTAGATTTGTATTAAATAGCTTTGGAATTCCATTTCTTAGGTCTGGCTAGTACAGGTCTTGAAGTTTTAGTGCCGAATTGGTACCAATACTAGTACTTGGTGCAACACTATTTTGAAGCAAGAGTTAGTTTCAGATAAAAGGTTAGTGTTAGTTTGATGTTGCATGAGTTGAGGTTTCAAATCAAGGCCTCAAGATGCTGTTGGGGTTGCTTGGTGGAGATCACAAAGTAAATAAGACCATCTCAGATCATGAAAAAAAGCTCAGAGATGCCAGTGTGAACTCACCAGGGTCAAAAACAAATAACCAAACGCCAAAAGGCCGAAACTGGGGAGAGGCAGGAATGACCGTCAAATTAAAGGCACACTGTTTTTTTTGGTACAACAAAGCAACTCTGCTCTTTGCAAGTCAAGTTTACGTTTGCCCCCAAGCAAGCGCTTGCTCGCAAATCAATCCTTCGTGTTCACTCGGGTGTGGAGCGCGTAACCGGATTAGAGTAATCTGATTCGAAAAAATGGCTAATACTGTAAATGAGATACCATGGCTTGGCAAAATAAGATCAGCTAGGCTTTAAAATAAGAAATGCTGATATGCAGGACTAAGAAAAACACTGAAAAAGAGGGATAGGCGAGTAGAAGTATTTAAAAATCATTTTGATAATCGATTAATCGCCAGTTATTTTTGCGGATTTTATGTGAGCCACGGATTTGGTAGCTCTATAAAAAGTAGGTGTTGACTGATAGGACATTTTCAGATGCTGATTGAATAAAATATATATATGCTCAAGCCTAAAACCAATGTATATTTTAATTGGATTAAAATAACTGGATCAGAGCCCCCAAATAGTCCGTTTTTATAGATCTAAAACAATGCTTATTTAAGTAATTTTATCTTAGTAATGGAAAATTTAGTTCTTCATTTCAAATGATTTTTTTTTAATTATGTTCAATATTAAAGTGGAAAACGGAACATATTTGTATATTTATTTTTAGATTTTACAAAATGCTTTTTGAACTAAAAACTGGGTTCATCGGTCACTTTGACACATGTGCATTACATGAATATATATTTATATACAAAGTATTTTCTAAATTATCCTGCTACTCCCTTTTTATAACCCTTCAAATCACAGTTAACAAAGACCACATCAACCATCCAATATCAGTCAACCTTTATAAGCTCATCCCCCAAGAAGTGAACACCAACAGTTATATTATATCCACCTACTTTGAAAATACTCCATATACAACTCAACTTTTCATATAAAAATAGGCGTGTATATAATACTAGTTACTTAACTTCATAAGCAAAGAGAAAATACAAGAAGGAGAGCTTCCTCTTAGACTCATTAATCTTATAGACGGCATCTTTTTGGCTGTAGCTCTTTAGCTTCAACCCTCCTCCACCAACTGCACTTCTCTATGTTATTATTGCACATGTTTATAGTGTAGCTTTTTAAAAGCCCGCAACCCACGTCACTCCCGCTGGCTACGCTGAATCCTAATGGCCCTTTCCTGCCATATCGCCAAACATTAGCCCGAACTGGAGGCAGATAAAAGACAGCCAACATGATTGCTGACTTTTCACCGCAGTCGGAGCGAATACCCCCCCGCCGACCCCCCCATTCTGTGCAAAAACCATTTCCAGTTAGCGCCTTATTTGGCCGTACAGTAATCCCGGAAGGTCACGTACGGATGCTTTTTAGCTTGGCGAGCGGCGAGGCATGAAGCTAGCTCGCCCCGCCGCCGCGGAAGCGACAGCGTTACTGGGAATTGCACACGCGACCCCGTGACGGCTTCTCACGGAACGCTGTTGGCATGGCAACACAAATACAGAAAAGAAAAATGCGTGACAGAAAGGAAAATTGATTTGATGGGTTGATTTGAACTATTTTGGGGGGTAAAATATTATTTGAATTCATGGCTGTCAATAGATGAGTAAATATTGCCAAAAAGATTTTTATGGTCGCTCACAGGTGGCGTTTTTAACTGTTATTTAAAGAAAAGGCAAAAATAATCACCATATATATGGACTCATACGAATACACATGGGAGTCATGTGACCGGTGCAAGCTAATTAAACCACAGCCAACGTATCATTTTCTTCCGATGAGAGTATTTCGAGCAGTATGACATTTGTACTTTTTAATGTTAAACCTGAAATGCCATGATTATACTTTACATGTACTATGTCGGCCACAAGGTGCGTTCAGCACTGTCGCTTGCGTCTGTTACCATGGTGACACTGTGTAAGGACTTAACAGCCAGGTGGCTCATTAGAACCAGTGTCAAGAAAGCCAATGTTAAGGAGGCTTATACTATGTATTAATGGGATTTATCTTCTCTTTTCACCTGGTTATTAGTCATATTATATATACACATTAGCTACACCTGCACAGCTAATGAGATGTATGGGGTAAGGGTTAAAAAAATGTTTTTAATCATCACTATTATTTAATTTTATCATGTATTTCAAATAATCATAATTTAGCATATAACTGAATAGGAAAAGTATTTTTTTAAAAATTTTGGTGTTGAGTTTCATACGATAAAAAGGAAAAAAATGAATATTTTATTTTTATTTACAGTTTGGGTTAGTCTTTTTAAATTGATTTGAAAATATGGGGGAAATTATTTTAATTAAATTTCATTTATACGGAAAATACAGTATGAGATCGATTTTCATGATTAATGGGCCATAAAAAAATGATTTGGTGGGCCAGATTTGGCCCTCACGCCACAGGTTTGACATCAGAAAGTTATTCTTATTTTTAATTGGTTTAATCACCTCAAATGAATTGGACGTCTATTACCGTTAATAGCTGTAAATGAATTAATTAGCACAAAGCAATGGTTGGCAGAACTAATTAGATTTGTATGCCTATTTTCCTAGTCCCCATAGATGCGCATTTTAAAATGCAACACAATTATTTATTCATTAAATTGACCGCCTGGGGGGGAAAATAAATCAACTAGTGTATTAGCATCCATTTGTAAAGCACATATAAAATATATTTATTTATCGATCATCTTTGCTTCTCCTGGATAATATTTGTAAATGCAAAATTTGGTGTGTATAGAATCATGTATAGGATCTTTTTAAGATACTGCCGGGCAGTATGTATTTTACACCAAGGCTTTGTCGTCCATACACACAAACAAGACATTCCGACGTTGCTCTGCGTCGGTATATTCTCTTCTTCCGTGTGATTTATTCATGAGGGAGAACAAAGGCTTGCGTCCCAGGTGGTACAGTAGGAAAGAGTGTGTACGTTTGCTCGTGAGTGCTTTGTTTCAGTTTTTTTTCTTTCTTTTCTTTCTCATTCAATGGATTACTTACTCCCTGACACCTGAGATGAGTTTAAGATGCCGTCTCTGGTTGTTCAACACTACCACAACATTTATCAGGCGTATATGAAGTGTATCAAAGTGTCAAAAGGGGGATGGAAGCGAGGAAAGCGGTAATGCTTAGCGAGAGCTGTCACTCATAATGCTTTTCATGAGAACCAGAGTCGTGTCAATGTTGCTTTTATGGAGTCATGTGACATTTTTTGCATTCTGGCTTTGAGTTTTTAAACAACCTGCCGCGATATGTAAGAAGTGAATTCATGTCAGGGTTTAAAAAAAAAAGAAAAGAGGTCGGTCATTTTTCCTTGTGTCTGCGTGGGCTCCTTTTGAGGATAATTGGTGCCAAAAAATGAATAAATATCTACAAAGGTATCAATTTTTACAAAGTGAAAGGTATGCGTGTTGCTACAAAAAGAAAATAGGCTGGAAGAAATAAAAATAAGCACCCAAAATGATTAAGGGCAACCAAATGCTTGCTATAGATACATTCATTCTTCCTTATGGCCAACATGCATTCTTCTGATTTCAGGACCATGGTCAGCGCCTGTTTGTTGTGTCTACTAGAGTGGTCAATGGCAGCAAAATGTATAAGTGTTGTTGTTATTTTTTATCTGGAGGTGGTCTTGAATCCATTTATCTTTCCAGAAAAGACCTGGTTGAGTTAGATACACAATGACATGAGTTTTAAATATGGCTGAGTTTTTCTGTATGATTCCCTCATTCGCGTTTGTGGCAGTAAACAGTAAATGTGATGGAGGTGACATGCTCATTACTGAGAGAGATCAGAGCACACCTGCTGCGCTGTTGGGATGCTATAAACAACGGTCTTTTATTTTTATTTTTTATCTTTGAATGCTTTTGTCAGTTTAAAATTTTTATTTTACTTTCAGATCTTGTTTTTTTTCCAGTTTCAAAGTCTTTTTTTCCCATATATAGATCTCTCTTTTTTTTACCTTCAAACCTTTTGGCCCAGTTTTGGCGTAGGGGGCGTGGCTTCGGCAGAAAAGACGCGTGGGCGTCAAAATTCATGGCTTAAAAAATAATTTTATTGTATTTAACTCATTACCTGCCATTGAGAAATCTTTTTGAATGGATTGTTACACTTACTATATTTTTTTTAATCTTGAAAAGGAGTTTAATGATTGTTTTATTAGGGGTTAAACTTGTTTTGAGCTTTTCTTTTGTAAAATAATAATAATAATAATAAGTTTGGAGGGAAAAAAATCCTTAAAAAATAAACCTAAATCAATTGGTGATTTTATTTTTAGTCTAAAGGCGCATTCTTCCAAAATAATGTCATATCAATAGCACTTTAGCTTATTTTCTTTATATTAAATGTCCTCAGCGGGTTCCCTTTGGAAAATATATATTAATATATATACGTATATCAGCGTAATATCCAACTTAATCATGTTTATTTTGCAGGGCAGCTTTTTGTGTAAGTTGTCTCTCTGGACAACAGCACCCCCTTCATTCTTAGCCGCCAAAAAAAAAATCAATGTTGCGCCAGACAAGAAGGCCGCGATGGAAATCAGAAACCTCGTGAAATTATCTATCGATTTCTCTCTCTCGCTCGCTCCCTTGTGGAGGGATTGTTTCATTGTTAGGACTCCAGTTTGAACCCACTCAGGCGGAACACTCTTGTGGGTCCGGTCGGCTTGCTCAACATCGGGGCCATGGGAATGAAAACAAACAAGTGGGCTCTGGTTTCAAGCCCCCTTCGTAACCCCCCCCCCCCCCCCCCTCCCTTCTTCCTGTTAAAAGCACCTCGGCCCGAAAGGTCAAAACACAGGAATGCCTTTAGAATGGAGATGTCTCTGATTTGGTCGGTTTTAAAGCGGATGGTTAGAGATGCCCCCGAGCCGATCTCGTGATCAGAAATCCGGCCAAAACAAGTCATTTTCTGTTGTAAAAAAATGGGCTTTTAAAATTTTTAGTTATGTTTTTTTTCATATAATTATTTAATTGTCTGGCAAACATATGTTCTCTATATAAAACGTCTTTATACGTGTGTTTTTTGGTGGAAATAAACAATTGTTTGCTGAACTTACACTCCCATCCACTAGTTGGCAGCAGGTAGCCTTTGCCATTACAAGTTCCGTTTCAAAATTTACTATAGACACTTTATTTATAACTGTTCGTTATTGAGTTAAATGCATCATTTTAAGATGTTTTATGTTTTCATGTTTATAATCGTGCATTAAAAAAGGTTTGGACTCATGCTGGTTTGCAATCAAAATGGAGAAAATGTTATAATGAAAGCCATATGTTGTTCGTAGATTTAAAAAAAAAACATGTTAATTTTACTGCTGAATAGGAATAAATGTACTTTTTATGTACATTTTGATTAGTTTTCTCCTCAAGTGATAAAAAACAAAATGCAATTATTTGTACATGGCCACATCCCCTTTTTTTAAATCTTCAAAATTAGGTAAGACATATTAAGACTAAAATATGTGATGGGGAAAGTTGAATGTTGACGGCTTAGATGCTTTGCGAGAGATGGCTGTCTGGCATGAAAAGCCCATTTCCTGTTCCTCTCCTGGGAACCATCTGTGGCTCCTCGGGGACTATCTCAGAAAATACAAATGTCATCTAGGCACTTTTTAGAAATGAGAAATCACCCCCAAGCAGAAAGGCTGCTAAATTTATGCCGCTGTTGAGGGTTTACTGTAAACTTCGCCATCCTGCTCCATCCTCCATTGGCTATAACAATCTTTCACTCTCATTCCTGAGTCGCTAATCACTCTGCATGTTTTTAAGGTTCATTAAAAGGGCATCTAAAAAGTTTCCCTTGATAGCGATGGTGTCAAACTGTCAGCTCAAGGGCCAGATCTGGCCCACCATAAAAAAAATTGTGGTCCGCGAAATAAATCATGTTGATTCATGCCAATTTTTTAATGTTTTGTCTGGAAATTGGACCTAATTTCACGATATATATATACATGATATAAATTAAAAAAATATATATATAAATTATGATTATTGTTATTTTTTCAATTATTTAATAATTAATATTTATTAATTATTATAATTTTTTTTACTTATAACATGTATTATTTACAACCCAAAATAAAAAATAGTTTTGAATAAAAACTACTTAAATGAAGAATTTAAAAAGGCAAATTAATAAATAGTTATTAATTGAGTCTTTACATTTTTATCTTTTTAGGTAGAAAAAGGACATTTAATAAAATATATTTTTAAAAAAATAATTGTTCCCCTCAAACAAATAAAATGAAAATTAAAAATAAATTAGATAAATGTGAGACAACTTGAATACTCGTCGACTTATCTGGTAATTATTAGTTTTCCACAAATCAATTAATCATGACAGTCTGCTTAAATGGAAAATATATTAAGTCCAATCCATTTCAACTGGGAGGAGTGGCTCTAAAAAAACCCTCTGTTCTCTTTTCCAACTCTTCATCCAATTTAATATATCTCAGATTTCATTTTTTATGAAAGTATAAGCACAGTATTTTAATGTGGCTCTTAACTTTGAACCAAAAATTCCTTTTCAACTGTCGACATGCTTTTTTGGAAGCCACGTTTTTGATCATCTCACCAGCAAGCGTCATTAACCTTAATGTGGCTCGGCTTCCATCTAGCGGCAACCACGTCACACATTTTTTTATAGAAGATACCCTTTAAAAATCTCACCTTCTCCTCATCTATTCCAATTTGAATTTAGGAAGGCAAGAAGAAATTTGATAAGGAGACGGAAAAGTATTACTCCACACTTGAGAGGCACCTCAATCTGTCGTCCAAAAAGAAAGAAGCTTATCTTCAAGAGGTAAAACCCAAACAAACGCCAGCTTTTGTCTGTCATTTCAAGACAAATAAAGCTCGGAATGACCTTTGTTTGAAACCCCCCATGGTTCTTTTGTTTCCTTTTTTTGTGCTTTTTTCCCAGGCCGACACACAGATTGATAAAGAACGGCAGCTTTTCTATGATGCGTCCCTCGAGTATGTTTTCAAAATACAAGAAGTGCAAGAAAAGAAGAAGTTTGAGTTTGTGGAGCCGGTCAGTTCAAATTAAGAAGATAATTGATATATAAGAATGTCACATGACCTTATCTCCAACTTTTCCAATTTATCATATTTTGGGTGGCCATAAGTGTATAAGTGCCATTTTTGATGAGGCCATTTTTTATTTGATTCTATACCAAGAACAAACATATGTTAAAACAATACTAAAATGGAAATAAACAGCCAAAATAGGCATTTTTTCTAATATAACCATTTTTTTAGGTTAACATTGGGCTAAAAAAACAATATAAATGACTCTCATTGGTCAGAAAGGGAAAAAAAAAACAACAAAAAATGTCATGGTTGAGTATTATAGTCCTTATAGTCCGGAAAATACAGTATGTATATTTGTCAATGATATGATTTGAATGACGTTTATTTCCTCCACAGCTCTTGGCTTTTCTGCAGGGCTTATTTACGTTCTACCACGAGGGATATGAGCTGGCTCACGAGTTTGAGCCGTATAAGCAGCAGCTCCAGTTCAACCTCCAAAACGTAAGTTTTTGACTCGCATGCTTTGAATGAGCATCACATTTCTCACTTAATGGCTCCAAAGAAGATATTTTATCTGCTTAAACCAGCAATTACCAAGTAATCCAATAGTAACAGTTCGGTTTGCAACAATATCTCGTGGGTTTCATTGACCTGCCATAAAAACAAATAGATCAAAAAATGCAAAAAATTCTTATAATGCAGTGCGCCTTCTAGTCCTGAAAATACGGTATAACAAACACAAACCTAATCTTTTTCAGCCCATATCAATCATCTAAAAAAAATGACCAATTTCCAATCACATGATCGACTCGGGTGGCATCCCGAGTAGAGACTGACACTCCAAAACCAAAAAAAAAAAAAAAGATGACAAGCAATAAGCGAAGAGGCCAAATGAGTGAGCACTTACTCGTCTTAACCTCGTCATTTGTTACCGCAAATGTCATACTTCTTGACATTTTCAACAAAATGCTTTTTCTTAATGCCAAATGGATGGAAAAGGTTGAAAAACAATCGTTGGACTTCAGAAATCTCTAGCTTGATCAGAACGGCTTCCTAATCCGTTGAAGTCTCACGTAAACTATTAAATAGTCCCTTTTTTTTTTTTTTACCCGAACACGTTTCCTTTTAATATGTCCCGCCCTAATCATAAAAAAAAGATGGGTTAACGGTCAAAGAACAGCAAGCTGTGTCGGACAGCCCCAGGGCTCCTAAAAATCGGCCTGACGCAGCAGCAGCAGTAGCAGAGCCGCTGACATTTTCCACTAGTTCTCCACGCCCCGCGAGGCTGAGGGCTAGCGTAGCACTTGCAAGGCTGCATCAGCATCTCGCCGCTCGTACGCCATGACACACTGCAGTACTGCAAATGAGGAAAAAAAATCCCATATTTCCTCGATTACTGTGTTTCCTTTTCTGCTTTGCGTTCAAGGCAACAGCGTTGGGAATTGTTCCCATCAATAATTATTTTGATATGTGGCTCGAGGGGCTTTCTGTTTGTGATTTGTCAAAACAAATAAATGTGAATCCGTTGAGGGCTTCTTTTGTCAAAAAATCGGAGAATGGTTTTATTATTAAAGGTCTAAAAGAAGTCCAATTTTCAAGCGGTTTATTAAAATAGTAATTTTATTTATCAATAAAGTAGTCATTTACATATTTAAGACCTAAATTCAATTTAACAACAGTACCTGTTGATTAGTTGATGTTTTTTAATGGCTATAATATACACACATGACCTCATTTTAATATTCTTCGATTTATTAATTAATCAGGGAAGCCCTAATTTGTACATGTGCATATTTATTAATAATTCTGCTATTTGTCAATTCGTGGAATAATCCATGAGTCGATTAATCATGACAGCACAAATATTATATCCAAAAATACTCATTATTTCATACTTAAAGCTGACAATTGGTAAATAATTAGTTCTCAATAGATCATTTATTTACACTCATCCATTTGTTTTAATATTATTATCAATTAAATTGAAAATGTATTACTTTTCAATGACTTGATTAATCATGGCAGCCCTAATTTAGACATATACTCTTGGACTAATAATTCTAATATGTATAATTATTTGATCGTCAATTTGTTGTCGATTAATCAATTAATGTGCACGTCCATCAAAAAAATACTAATATAATTTGATAACCAATTAGTCAATTAATTTAGACTGCCCTAATATATCATGAACACTCATTAATTTCCAATTAAAATCCGATTTACATGCATACTCTTGTTTTAATACTACTATACTATCAATGGTTGTCTAGTTTAATCCATTGATTGGTTATTATCAATATGATAACAAGCTAAAACGTGCAGTTTTGATGAGGAACTTTCAGAAACTTCAACTGGAATCATGTCGAAATTATTGCAACATTGTTTTTTTTTTTTCCTCCACGCAGACGCGCAACAATTTCGTTAGCACCAAACAGGAAGTGGAAAAGCTGATGAAAAGAATCAGGTCAGCAGACCAGGACTACAAAGCTCCAGGGCCTCGGAGCATGGAAGGATTTCTCTACATACAGGAGAAACGTGAGTTATAATCCCCGAGGTAGTAAATCATTCAGTGCCATGGGCGATTGTAGAAACTAATTAATGAGAAATTAGGTTGAAATATTTGTTGGAAATTCACTCTTTAGGTCCACTTGGCTGCACGTGGGCGAGACACTATTGCACGTATGAAAAGAGCTGCAAGACTTTAACCATGAGCAACAATGACAACAAGTCAGACAAAAAACAGGTCATTTTCAGCCGCCATATTTTTTGGTTTTTGCGTGACCGGACGTGTGTTGCCGGACGTTTGGTCGCCGGACGTTTTGGTCGCCGGACGTTTTGGTCGCCGGACGTTTTGGTCGCCGGACGTTTTGGTCGCCGGGACCTTTGGTCGCCGTTCTTTTGGTCGCCGGGACGTTTGGTCGCCGTTCTTTTGGTCACTGGTCTTTTGGTCCCTTTTGGTCACCGGTTAAATGTACTTAGATATTAAACTCTCTCATGAATATAATTTTTAGAGCTGGTTTCAACAGTAAACTCTCTGTCACCATTTGACCGGCGACCAAAAGGGACCAAAAGACCGGCGACCAAATGTCCGGTGACCAATTTTTGCTCAGTTTGATTTTATTTATCTTTTTGCTGATTTGATCACATTTCAGAATGGCGTTGTTTCCAGCCAACACGAAATGTTCAAGCTCAAGTCCTGCATTCGGAGGAAAACCGACTCCATCGACAAGCGCTTCTGCTTCGACATCCAAGTAGTGGAAAGGTCGGTTATATTTTGTGGGAATTCTATTCAGAAAAAAAAATACGACACATTTATTCAAAATTCTAGAGATTTTGTGCGTTTCCCGCCAGAGATTCTCCACGTAGAAACGGCGTCTACCGCGGAACACTTTTCAGGCCGCTCCGGTTGTTCTATAAAGTCCGGTACGTGAGCGGACCCTTGTGGCATGTACGCGTATGCGTGCTTTTTTTTTTGCAGTGATTCTCGCTTTTTCTTCACTTGCCATGTTTGTTGCCTCGCTGGGGCAAAAAATAAGTCATTTTTTTTGCTTTGCTTTGCGCATTTGACGTGAAAATCAAATTAGTTTGTCACCCTTTAACTGGCACTCGTGTAAGCTATTGTTTGGCTTTGCCAAAGTGCTCAAAATAGTCGTATACAGGGATCGAATGGAATCGAATATTTGGATTTTGGTGTGTGTTTTTTGTTTGTTTTGTATTTTTTTGTCCATTTACATTGGACTTGATATTTGCGTTCATTTATGTCAATTGCCCTGACACTTCTGGGCCACCGTAATGAAGCCACGCCTCTTAATTGTTGATCATGAAAAATCAGGTGCATGTTGGGTGCGCAGAGGGGAATCACGCTGGTGTTTTGCAGCTTTGAATAAATCGAGTGTGAAATTTTGATGCTGTAAACACCCCCGCGGCAATGGAATCACATTGACACCATTGTTTTGGGGCTCATCTTGTTGTTTTGGTCCCCCAGGCATGGCGTGATGACGCTGCAGGCGTTGTCCGAGGCGAATAGGCGGCTATGGCTGGAGGCCATGGATGGCAAGGAGCCGGTAAGGAACCTTGTCGACATTCGTCAGTTGGCGAGGGAGGGACCAACGGGGTTCGAATCGGCTGTAATACTTGTAACAATGGTGCTCTCTTGTGTCTGTCTTGAGAAATTACAACCTGCCTTTAAGAAGTTTTAGAGGAAGCGTTGTAGTGGCAGAATTGTGTATTGTAGATTTGTGGGTCATAATAAGGTGATTGGAATAAGCATATTTCATAAAAATGTTTTGCTTCACTATTATTTGTTCACAATAATTTCATCAACAATTTTTTAAAGGAAAATTTGTTGCAATATGGCAAAGGTTTATAGTTTAAACAATTAACCTTTTTTAAAGGGCTGAATCAGTTTTTCACTGGGGTCTTTATCCAGTGAATGTATAATATATATATAATTATAGACTCCCGGTTATAAAACATGCAAAATTAATGTTTTGTTCTGTTTATTCCATCTAGATTTACAACCTGCCTACCATACTTAGTAAGAGAGAAGAGAGTAAGTGTACCTTTTAAGTCTCTCTCATCCTGAATTTTCATTGTGTTTGCTCTTAAATGTCAAAAAATTGCCTATTTTTGATAAGAAATGCAAATATCTGTTTACTCGCAGCATTCCTCAACGATGCTGGCTTCAACTTTGTGAGAAAATGCATCAACCTGGTGGAGAGCAGAGGTAACGCATATTTCAAATTTGGCCACATTTTAGCTTCAAAATGCCCCTTTTTTCTACACTTAAGGGATCAATACCATGGGGCTCTACCGGATTGGCGGCGTCAACTCCAAAGTACAGAAGCTGATGGCTACCGTCTTTTGTTAGTGTTCTTTCATTTTTTTAAATACATTTTTCAAAAAATATCTTTTCTTTTAACTATATTTTTTTCTTTCTCTGGAAGCATCCAAAGCCCCCGTCGACGTGGATCTAGATCCCGACACATGGGACAACAAGACCATCACTAGCGGCTTGAAAAATTACCTCAGGTCGGCTCGCCCTCGCCTGTCGCCGTTTCACAAAGCCGGGCTCGCTGACTCACAAAGGAGTGTATTTATTTATTTGATTCTATTTTCAAAATTTCTAGATGTCTCTCTGAGCCGCTCATGACCTTCAAGCTACATAAAGACTTCATCATGGCTGCCAGTAAGTTAGTCGTTGCCATTGACGACCATTCAATGAAATTAATTAGACGTCAACAGCCGTCAATAACCAACTAATACAGAAAAAAATATGCCACACAGTTAATTTAAAATGGGCATGATGGCAATATCACCATTTTTCTTTCATAAAGAGTTAAGAATATTCCCTAAAAATTCCAATCATTACAGTGATGCTCAGTGTAGTATAGTTCAGGATGCGGTTTCCATGGTAACCAGATACCTGTAGCTGATTCATATGCGTTTTTTTTTTAAATTTTTATGGATTTTTTCGGGGTGTTTTTTAACATTCTTTTCAGAATCAGATGAACAGAACTACCGAGTGTGTGCTGTCCACTCTTTGGTCCACAAGCTTCCAGATAGGAATAAGGAGATGCTGGAAATGCTCATTCAACATCTTGTTGTGTATGTACATTAACCCTATAAGCAATGTTCGTCTTCTCTGCGCAGCAGCAATCATATGGCGTGCAGTAAATAAAATCCAAACATTTTTTTTAACCCTTTCCTTATGATGGCGCCGTTTTCTATCTGCAGCGTTTCAGCGCAAAGTCAATCCAACATGATGAGCGTAGCCAACCTGGGCGTCATCTTCGGCCCCACGCTGATGCGTTCGCAAGAGGAGACGGTAGCCGCCATGATGAATATTAAGTTCCAGAACATAGTGACGGAAATTCTTATTGAGAATTTTAGCAAAGTAAGTCCCAATGAGTGGAATTTTAAATGGTAAAAAACAAAGTAAGTGAGTTATTCCGAGGGTGGCATTTGCAGATATTCCGTCAGCCGCCGGAACACAACGTACCGCCGCCACAGCCTCCCAGTCGGCCCGGTTCCCGAAGGAGCAGAGCAATTTGCCTGTCAAACGGTCCTCGGAAGCCCAGGAGCACCTACGTGCCCACGCTCTGCCTGGCTGATGCTGAAAGTGAGTACCAAGAGGAAACAAGTCCTTAAAGGGCCACTTTCTTGGAATTTAAGGGTGGCGCGGTGTCCACATTGTTGCCATGTTATTTTCTGGTTAGTCAATTTCGTTTTTTAGTTGATTTTTAACGGTCCCTGGCATTGAAAGAGTGGAAATGATTTTAATGAGGGCTTGTTCCGCCTCAACTTTGGTCCCTGCATAGGCGACCCATGCAGCAGCAGTCCTGGTAGCACCCCCTCGGGTAGCTTGGCGTCCTTGTCGTCGCACTCTTCAGAGCACGACGTCCCCCCGAAGCCGGCGCCCTTCAACCTCGCCACCCCTGAGTCGGGTTCCGGTCCCGACGTGGGATCGAAGGACGTCCTCCCTGCCGTGGCCCCCAAAAAGGCCCCCCACCGCCACTACCTCCCACCCAGACCGCCTGATCTCATGGCGGCAACTTCGCTCAATTCTCTACTGGTGGCCGAAGGTGATCCGTAAAACGTAGAAAATGACATTTTGTGTGCCATTCATCATTTTTCATCCCATTTTCCCAGCAGGCCAAAGGAAATACTCCAAATCCACCCAAAATCTGTCCTCATTGGACCTCATCGATCACCTGAAGCCAGAGGAAAACCCGGAGCTTCCTCCAAAGCTTGTGATTCGCCGACGTGGAGCGGCGGCGGCTGTCAATGGATACCAAAGACCAGGCTCAGTGTAACTAACTCTATATTTTATAAACATATATGATAGTATGTTTGTGTGTTTATTTATATATATATATATATATATATATATATATATATATATATATATATATATATATATATATATATATATATATATATATATATATATATATATATATATATATATATATATATATATATATATATATATATATATATATATATATATATATATATATATATATATATATATGTATGTATGTACATGTATGTATGTACATGTATGTCTATGTATGTGTATGCATATGTATGTATACATATATATACACATATATGAACACATATATATATATATATATACATATGTACCTATACATATATATACATACATATACATATATGTACATATACATATATATACATATACATACATATACATATATATAGGTACATATATATACGTACATATACATATATATATTTACATACATATAGGTCTGTCTATATATTTATTTACTTATATAGATAGAAATACATCTATAAATAGGGCTGGCAAAAATTAGCAATTATAAAATAAACTTTATCGTTCCAACGCACATTCCCAGCTAAAGTCTTCAACCAAGATGAATGTAACAATAAATAACACAATTTCTATAAGGGTAGATGAGTTGAAAACCCCAAAGTAATCAGTAGTTATTCCCCTTTCAAAATGATCATTTAGTCTGCCATTGTCAGAACTACACGCCGGTGAGTGTGGAGAGGATTTATGCAAGCTCGCCTGCGGTGGGAGAGCTGCTCCTAATTCTCGAGGTTGATGTGACCCAGCCCTGACTACACTCCTCCTCGTCTCGCTTGACATGTGTGTGTGTACTTGTGTACGTGTGTATATATATATATGTGTCTGTACAGAGTTCAAAAACAGGGATCCAAATAAGCAAGAAAACAAATTAGAGATGTCCCAAAACTAATCATATGATCGAGATTAAACCGGCTTGCGTTATTTTCCTAAAAAGTACTATAAAAGTTGACTTCTTTTAAAAATGTCCACTTATTTGCCATCATGGTTAATCTTAAAAAATTTGAAAATTTAAGTTCTTTCTAGTCCTTAAAGCTCTTTTTATTAAATGTAATAAATTAAGATCTCCCAGATTCAGGATCAAAATAGTTTTCACTAATATGGGTTTAATGTTGGATAATTTTGTTCAAATTGCTGAAAAATACATGTTTTTTTTCCCTTATTTTATCAATTTTATATCAAATCAGGTGACAGGTCACACAGACTCGGAGATTTTACAAGACATGTTGACATAACAAGCTATTTTCTTCGCTATTATGACCGCGTTTGGACTTGAGTGGCAGCTCGGCGTCACCTCGACTCCTGGGTCGCGATGGCACGCGAGTTCGAGTGCGTCACGCCAACTACTCGTTTTTTTTTTTACCTTAGGAAGGAAGGAAACATCTCACATTGTGTCGTTTCGCCTTTCACTCTCGGGCCAAGCATTCAGGAATGTCGGTGGTTAAGTCAACTTGCGTTCTTGGAAATCTTAGCAAGAAAGGTCAAGGAGATATTTTCACTTGAGTAGATTTTTTTTTTCTACGCAGGGTGGCGGCCAGAGCGATGCTTTTCGAACATGGCGGTGACCGGAAGGCCACGGCGCTCGGCAGGTGAGGACCGCAATCGCGAGAATACGATAAAATGCACAACTGATTTCTCATACTTTTGATAGGGATGCCCAAGCGGTGTACTCGTGCGAGGCCGAGCATAGTCACGAACTGAGCTTCCCACAGGGGGCGCACTTCACTAATGGTGAGTACTGAAATATCATGGGAAAACACCTTTGTGTCTTGAACAGTTTTCGAGATTTATTTTGAGGAAAAATTGGGGTTATTTGTTTTCTTGTAGTCGTATTCTCTGGAGCATAAGTCGCAGACGTTATTTTTTTCTGAAAAAGTTTTCGTTCACGAGCTGCGTTAACGTCAACTCGATTTCATGTGGGCTGGACAATTTTAGATATAATATTTAGGTTTTTTAAAATAAATTGATTAAAATAACTGAATTAAAAGCCCTGAATATTCATTTTTTTATAGATCTAAAACAATGTTTATTTTAGCTTTTATTATATATATTTTTCGATCTTACAAAATGATTTTTGAACTAAAAACAGAAAAAAATGATTACAAAATTGTATTTATTGATTTAAAAGGGGGAAAATCAGGAAATATAATATACATCTATACTCTTCATTTTAATTTGATCCTAAAACAGAAAGTCGGCACTCATAATTTACTTTCCCGGGCCACACAAAATGATGCGGCGGGCCATATTTAGCCCCCGAGCCGCCACTTTGACACATGTGATTTAGCCTGCTTTACTATTGTTACCAAAACGCATATTTGGTCTTGGCTTCTGATTAAATGAATAATTGCCCTCCCAAAAACGCAACTTATACTCCAGTGTAACCTTTTCATCCATTGTGGATTCTTCGGCTTGTACAAATTATGCTCAGATCCGATTTATAGTCCACCAAAAAGATGGCCGTCCCTCCCTAACAAAGGCAGAGGACGGGTTAACCAAGCACTTGCACCACCGGTTGCTTATCTATTCATAAAGGACTCATTTAAACCCATTTGGCTTCATCCCAGCTTTTAAGTGTGAGCACCAATCCAAAATACAAGAAGCCATTTTTTTCCCTCTCCCTCATTTTATTGCCTTTTCCGTGACGAGTCCGCTTGGCCTGCGAGCAGCGGGGAGGCAGGTCACAGTAACCTAGTGATGGAAGGCACCCGGGCGTATTATACACCCCCCTATCCCCGGCTCTCTGCAGTTAGAAACGAAGAAAAAGTGCCTTGCCATTTAGCAGAAGGCTTTTTGTAGCTCTCAGTATTAGTAGATTAGCATTATATATTTTTTTGGAGGGCTGATGATTGATTTTGGGTTGTATTTTTATTTTTTGTCCATAAAAACATCTGGTGTACTGATGAGTTGGACTCCATCATTGATATAATTGTTGTAAATACTTTTTTTAAATGTATTATACATAATTTTTACTTTTTATCCTCACAGTGTACCCGTCCATCGAACCTGGATGGCTGCAAGCAACCTACCAAGGAAAAACGGGCTTAATCCCGGAGAATTATGTTATTTATCTGTAATATTTTACTTTACCCCCCCCATGGTATCCATGGAAAAATTCACACTACTGGTCTATGCAATTTTTAGTTACCTCGTTTTTTTTTTCTGTATTTGGACAAAACATTCCTTAAATGTGTTTTTAATAAGACAGACATCCAAATACATTTTTTACGACCTCAAAAGAGACACAAGAACAACTTTTATTGCTCTCAAATAGCTCCGGAAATTTATGATTCTTGTTTTTTCTGTTAAACAAATCAACAATGGTTTCCCTCAGACCTCCAGTTTGACACCACTTAGTTAATTCATAAAAAAATGAGCAATTTTTCTCCAAAAAATCACCTGTGGAATAATAGTTGGCTAAAACTATGCATGGTTAACATGTATTAAGAAACATTCCAAGATATTTGCAGTGCCATTAACGTTGGTAAATGTCTAATTTGTTGTCTTGCTTGCTTTTGCAGTTTTAGCAAAGTATTTTGTCAATTAAGTTTTTAAACTACTGCTGTAAATGAAGCAACTTCTCTTACCAAATAGTACACAGGTGTACCCGCTTTTTATCACCTAGCACCTCCCACTTAAAATGGCTAGGACGTCTACTAGTGATCAACTTATTTAAATTCACAGCAGAAGAATGTAAAGCACGCGATTGGACGTCTAACAGTGTCCAACTAAAAAATCCTTAAAAGGGGAAAGTTAAAGGGCACGTGGTGGAAATGCTGACTGTAACATTTCCATTTATGGGGGTCGTTTGCTATACTGTCTCCAAAAGTTATTTACATTTTCACAACTGTAAAATAATAATAAACAATGATGAATTAAGGCGGAGATTTAAGTTTTTCATGTACTTTTGCAAGGGTTTTGCATGTTTTGATGTGTGGTTTTTTTCTGGGTACTCCAGTTTCTTCCCACATCTCCAAAACATGCATGCTAGGCTAATTGTAAGCTAAATTGTCCTTGGGTATGAATGTGATTGGTTGTCCTTGATACCTTGACTACTGGCCATAGTTGGCTGGGATAGGTTCCAGCACCCCCTGCGAACGTTGTGAGGAAAATCACTACAAAAAGAGAATAAATGAATAAAAGCATCTTTAAATGTTTTTTAAGATGAAATCTTAGCCATTAGGGATAAAAGGTTTAAAAAAGAAGACATTTTTAAACACTTTTAGGTCAACATCTCTCAAAAATTAATCTTAATTAATCAAATAGCCCTAAAATGTGAGTCAGCCATATAAGTGATCTTCTCATGAAGTTTCTTTTATTGATTATTATTGTTCTGATTGCTCCCCAACCAGTAGGAGTGAAAATTCAAGAGGGTCACAAAAGGCAGTATTTGGAAAGTAAAAGACTCATTTTTTAAGGGAAAACCTTTTGGGGCGGGGTGGTGATGGGGTAAGATGTCACTTGGGGTGGAAGAGCAGTGGCCTCACCATGCCCGCCAGGATATTGGGCAGCTGCGATGCGATCATCTCAGTCATCATTTCGGGAAATTCCACCTTCATGGCGTCGGCCTGGATGAACGTGCTCAGGCAGAACAGGTTGGCCTTCTTGACTATCTGGGGGAGGAAGAGTTTCAATTGGTCTTTTCAAAAAGGCATTGCATTTTGTCAAGTAGGTCTTGGGTCACTGCAGTTGACATTTAAAATCTTTTAACACTTTTTAGAGTACTCGACCATTTATGGATATTCATTTTTTTTTAAACTTAGTTATTTTAAAGCTGGTTGCTATCAATTATCATTAGAATTGCTGCCATTAGAGTGTAATTAGTCTTCGTTTTTCAGCTGCCTAGACTAAGCCCACTTAAAAATCTTTATATTGTGCAAATATTTGCAATTTTTTTAGTATATTATTCTTCTATTTTCACTTTTTCAAATTGTCATCATGTCACATTTGACCCTTTACGAGATAAATGACTATTTTTGCTCATTTAAAAAAAATCAAAATGGTTTAATTATTCAAATTTTCAAATTATTTTAGTATAAATACATTTATGAATGACTAGAAAGTCAATAAAAGCCTAAATTTCTTCTTTTCCTGCTGAAGGAACTTTCTAAAGTAGATATTTTTCCCCCATAGTATTTAATGCATTATTTGCCATTTAATTCAATGAGGGAGACTAGTTTGATGCTCACTTTTTAGTGCCATTGACAAGACAGTCAATAGGGAATGGAAGTCTAACACTGTGAGTTATATGAGCACCCTATTATGGGTTAATTTGCCTTTTTAACTCATTGCTTTCATTAGAAATTTTCAGAGGGCTAAGATATTCAAAGTGTGTTGTGTTTTTCACCGCCGTACTTCGTGCATGGCGTCCATGAGTTTGGTGAGATGGTAGAAACGCTGCGAACTGGCCACCACTCCCTTCTCATTCATATGGATGGCCCTGGTCAGCTCACGGATGTAATTCTGACGCATCTCTTCGAATGCCGCCTGGCTTTTTAAACCCTCCAAAGGCACTAAGGGAACAACAACAACAACAACAAAAACACAAACTTTGAATTTGGAGAGTATTTGAAGATTTCTGGTTCTTCGAAATGTGGAAAACGACACTTCCAAGCAGGCACTTTGTAAAAGTTCCAGCCGCAGAAAGCTCCGGCTGCAACAAAGCCAGCGTCTGTGTTTATCTCTGATGTCATGTAGTCGGTTCAAGGCTTGTCAGCCTGCAACGGGGTGTAAACAAAATGAAACTATGCTCCGCCATGTTTGTTTTTAGCTCAGACAGCTGTGCAGCAGTTTTATTGCCTTGTTTTGACTTGACTTTGCCTTTGACTCCACTGCTGCCTCTAATTCAAAGTCGTTTTAACGTAAAAATTAAATTTTCATGTTCATTTTTTGTCTCTAAAACTCCTGTTTTTGCCTTTTTACCTGTGTTGAGTAAAATGATGGCCTTCATGCAAAGGAACTCCTCACGAGTCACTTGGAGGTTGGCGAATTCCTGTGGGATGAACTGGATGGCCAGGCATAGCTCGTAAATGGGGGATCTCCTCATTTGTTCCCTGGAGATGAAGGGGGAGGAGCAAAGAAAGAGGGCGGCGCCCCAAAAAACAATCTCAATCCATCAGGTCACCATCAGGTACATATTTTTGTTTTTTTTGTTAATAAAAATCAATAATGGTCCAGTTAAAATCATCAATTGGCCCCTCCCAAACCAAAAAAATATTCAAAAAATTCCTACTTACAAACTTAGAATGAGGTCAGGCGCAAAGTACATATATTCCCTGGTGACGTTCTTATAAGATCGCCAGCCGAGAGAAAAGACCATCAGGTTCATCCACGAGTACTGGATCAGCGTCATCTGGTCGGTGATGTGAAGATTCCGAAAGCCTTGGCCCAACAAAATGAACAATTCTGTCAGTTCGGAATCAACTGGCATTGGAACTATTAAATAGTCAATCTGAAATTACATGGCCATCAAAGTCACTCTTATGGATGTGACTTTTAATTTACCACAAAACCACTATGTTAGAAGAAACTAACCAATGTTCCATTGCTGGTGTTTAAAGCATGAAGATATATATGGAAAAAAAATCCAAAATGGAGAGAATTCTCTTTCTGTTACTACTTTTGGCACATAAATTCTGACTGAACATTATATTCTTTATATATTTTTCTCCCTTTGCCATATCAGTACGTTATTTTTACTGTACAGTTTCAATAATTACGGATTTGTGTGAGTCTTGATCATTTATTTATGAATACCGTATTTTCACGACTATAAGGCGCACTGGATTATAAGTCGCACCCTCAATGAATGACACTTTTTATTTTTTTCCATATATAAAGCACACTGGATTATAAGACGCCCTCTCTTTTTTTTGGGAGAAAAATTAAGACTTAAGTGCACCTTATAGTCCTGAAAATACGGTATTCCTGACTGTTTAGTGTGCTAAAACTGGTGACTTTAGAGATGAGTCAAATTGCTCTAAGTTAGCTGGAAAAAAATTGGAGAAATCCACATTTGATGGCCTTGTACTTGAGGGAAATCTTATCTTACCCGGTAGAGATTTGGACCATTTAACGATCCACCGCAGCTGCTTATCGCAAAGCCGGTTGAGACTGGTAAGCAGCAAATGCGGGACGTCAGCTTGGGAGCCATCGTAGCCCGAGAAGACCATCTCGGGTTCGATGTTCTCCAAGATGTTGATCATCTGCTTCGAAAATACCACCTCCTGCACACCAGGGAGACCCATTCCTGCCACCACGCTCAGCGCTTGCCCATCCACCGTCAAGTGTGACGGGAAGCCTATCGCCTTCATGGCCCCGTAACGCTTCTGTTTCCTGCCTGAGAAGATCGGCGCAAAAATCTTTGCTTTAAAAACCATGTTACAAATCAAATTTATAGTTCTCACTCCAGTGCCAAATACTTCAATATATCTGCTCACAGGGGATTAAGGAGCTTAAAATGTGGATAGTGAGTCAGACAGAAGAGAAATAACAACTGAAACGCTGTTTTTTTCAATTGGAATTCTTTTGGAAATTGATCATGATTGCCAAATTTAGCCAACAAAACGATGTGGAAATTGCTAAAATTTCTTATAAAAGAAGTAAATGCTGATATAAAAATGATTTATGCCATTAAAATGACTTACTAGAAGAACAATAAGACATATTTCACCAGATTATACCCCAAAATGGATATTGTACCTCCTAGCATCATCCCTGCTTGATAACACTTGCGAAGACGACATGCCGGGCAGTTTTTCCTCCGGATTTTGTCCACGATGCAATCATTCCGTCCGGCACACAAGTAGCTGTGATGCCCTTTAGGGTACGACAAAACACATGCGTCATTTTCAACACTTCACTTTTCCCTCAATTACAAAAGCAGAGAATGAAGACCAGAAAAAAAACTCCTAAGTGTTAAGTAAAGAGCTCTGAAGGAGGAAATTAGATAGCGGCAAGGCTGCAAGGACAGAGTGACACGGCCGCGGTGAGACTCCATGGCTCCCGAGTATCGGCCGTGGCGTGATAATAAGCCAAACAAATCCAAAAAGAGGCAGATAACAGCACTAGGCACCTTTAACTGTTACCCAAGAAGGCTAAAAGTCAAATTTGGAGGGGAAAACAAATTAATGTGGATGTTTTGGGTTAACTCCCCCACTTGGGTAACATTTTTACACTAATGTATATTCGTAAATGCCAGGGGTGGAATTTAGGGGGGCACTTGAGGGTGCGGCCCCCCGTCCAATTGAAGGATTGCTTGATTACTGTCAGCCCTGCCAGTCAAAATTGATTGGATGTCTACTATCTTGCAGTCTATTGGGAAGTAAACAAATTCTGGCATCTAAACTAGACAGTATTTCAATGTTAACTTTACATCTTTTTATACTAGGATCAAAATAGTCTTTTAATACATTCATTCACCTTCTACTGCTCTTTTAAAAAAGACTTTGCAGCTGCCACAAGTTAGAACTCCATAGTGACAACCAGAAGCCTCGTCACCGCATATCACGCAGGATCTTTGAGGTGGCAAACTGCAAAACAAAAGATAGAGAATTTAAAACCATGCAAGATTGCATTGTATCTGCCGCCTAGTCTACACCAATTTCAGATAATAATTTGCAATTGTTTTGCTTTAAAAATTAATACATAATATGGACTATGGCTTGGGACCAAATCATCAAATTAGAACATTTTTATCGGAGAAAATCATGAAGATTGCACTTGGTAGACGATTACTTGGTAAAACACAGCTTACCTCATTTCTTGACATCCAATCTAGCAGTGAATGAACCAACCCTCCCACTTCAAATTGATTGGGCAAATGACAAACTAGTTAGTGGGAGGGTGCATCTTGGCCAATGGAAGAACAAGTCTTATACTTTTTACCTCATTCAAACACACTCCTGAATTGGAAATGGCCAACCATGCACACTCACATCCATACCTAGGAGCAATTTACAGTGTCCAATCAGCCTACCATGCATGTTTTTTAGAAAGTGGGAGGAAACCGGAGTACCCGGATGAAACCCACACAAGCTGGGGAGAACATGCAAACTCCACACAGGTGGACCAACCATAGATTTGAACTTAGGACCCCAGAACTATGAGGCCAACGTATTAACCACCCCCAACACCACTAATTTAATATATACATACTATTATTAAGATTTTTACAAGATTAAGTATTGTCCTTTTTAAACAACGAAGTAAAGAAGAAACAAACTTAGTACTATGGCTACTTCTCAAGACTTATAACGTTATTTTAGTGACATATTGGTACCAATACCAGTATTGGCATAACACTACTTAAGAGCCAGACAAAAAAATGATAAAAACTTGGATTTTACTCACCTGGCGTATGCATGGAAAGCCGTCTGATTCCGGATGGCTGCAGCCTGGCCGTGTATCCCGTTACAGCCGTAGGGGTCATCCACCCCCATACCCGGTTGGCACCAGAATTGTGCCTCCCCGGGGCTCATACCAGGCACCTGCCAGTGGCCCACCTCGCTCTTGTACACGGCCAGGTGAGTCGGGGAAGGTGCGCTGGCCTCCAGGTGGAAGGGGGATCCCTTGCAACGGGGCTCCACCCTCGCCACTTGATCGCCGGGGCTCAGGTGCGCCAGGAAATTGGGTGACGCCTCCTGCGCCGGCCGTGGAGGTGCCGTGGCGAAACGCGCGCACTCCGGCTCCCCGAAGTCATAGTGCGTTTGTATTTGGGCGTCCAGTGCATCGAAGGTCGGACACGGAGCCTCCGTGATGACGGATGTCTCCTGTTCGTCCTTGAGGTACGACAGGCTGGATTCGAGAGCATTGTGGTCCCACTTTAAAAAGTCCTTTTCGCACTCGTACGGAGAACCCCCCTGTTGCTCTTCTGGAGGAGCGTCCAACAGGTTGGCGCAGTCTCGGAATATCGAACCATCGCTTTCTTGGCTCTCTTGGCCAGTACCCTCGTAGCTTTCGTCTGGGAGTTTCATCTCGTTGAAGTCGAGGATGTCATCCATGGATTCCAGCATCCAACCGTGGACTTTCTCCAGCTTGGCGTGCGTAAAAACACAGGAAAGATGCGAGGAAGCCACTGTACTTTACGAGCAGTACGCAGAATGAGGAGTTGAGAGCTCCGGGCGATGAGGGGGAGGGTCTTCTGTGATTGAAACTAGCCACGCCTCCTTCTGTTTCCCTCATAATTTGGACGCCTTCTATGATACTGTCAGGAAAGGGTGGCTTGGAGTGTGGAATTTAGAAGGAGCCAAATGCAGGGAAGCAATCAAGGACGTGGAATGGAGTGCTCTAACAAAAACTTCAGTAAAGAAGGCAGGATCTACAGAAAACGACAAGGAATTAGAATTAAATAACATAACCAAACCTGATATGAGGAACTTGGAACATGGCATAGGTATATCAAGTAATCGTTGACGAATTTGGATAAAGTAGACGATCCGACAAGGACTGGCAAACACAACAAGTTTGATTTATTTAGTCAGTTGGGACAGGATATCCGTGTCCGATATTCTACCTTGAACCCTTTGGGTGATTACAAGTTTTTCAAAGGTTATCAACTCATTTTCTGAACCGCTTGATCCTCATTTAATAGTCAAAAGAGAAGTTTTTTTGTTTGATTTCTGAGTGATGCCAATTGGGTTTGATGTTGATGTACTGGGCACTAAAGGCCTTGGCCCTATCTCCTGCGTCATAACCACAGTGCTATCAGGTGGTGGTGGGGGTGGATGGAGGGTTCTTTTTATGTGGCCTACTTTGTGAATGTAGGATAAAAGTGTTATTTTTTGCATCAGCGTCCTTTCATTCTATTGCAAACATTGCTGCGAAGGATTAGCTCATACCCAATTGATATTGCACTCAAATCACACAAAATTAGCTAAAACTGACCAACAAAGACACTAGCTTTTGATTGACAATAGAAAAATAAAATCATCCTACTTTGGTTTTTCACTCACCTGAAAATATGTTCTTCAATTCTCCATTGAATTTTCCATCACAGGAAAGTCAGTCAATAAATAAAAAATACTAGGTTTTGTCTTTATTGGCATCCTTCAGTCTCTTGCTTTCCACTGAGGGAGTGCTGAACTGACCAAGACGTTGTGGTTACCACATGCAATTTTGTGTGAGGTCATACTTGGGATGTGCCCTTTGCAGTTGGTGTTTCTTTAAGATCACATTCTGACATTTATTGCCATTATTGGCAGCCAACAAGTTCATAAGCGCTTTTTTCCCCAGTAAATAACACCATGCAGGTTATTATCATAATAACCCACATAAAAAAATACAATTCCATAGTAGACCCAAGTTTTTTAAATTTAATTAAAGTTAGTTTTGTATTTTACTTGAACATGATACTTAGAATAGTTTTGAAACATTCTAAGGTCATGCACAGTTTGAGCATTTGTATCACAATTCCAGAAAATATGACCGCAAATGGACATTCCCAAACAAATTGGATGTCTATCACTGTCAATGACAGACAAATGGTACACAATCTCAGCCAATGGATCTGATGTGGATCAATGTTATTAGCAGTGAAATAGCTAAATACATAAAATTCTATTTCAAAATGACGTTGACACAACTTCAAGGTAATATCTTTCAATTTGTCGTTCTCTACTGGACAGTTGTAGTATCCACACAGCAACCGTCACCAAGGAAGTGCGTCTTGTCTGACTCGTTGAATTATGGCTCCACTAAAAACATACAAACAGGTAAGTGTTTGAATCTTTCCAACTAAATTAATAGAATACTACAACGAAAAGATCCATTCAAAACAATCGATGTTTCCTCGATGTCATGTCATCAATTTTGGGCCGTATTTTTTAATACAATTCACCCCGATCGTTCTGAACTAAAATCGCTAAATTTGCTAATCCTGAACACAGTTTCCTTTTATCATATGTATATTTACTTTTTACTTGACATATATAACCAATACCAACTCGATGATCTACATTTCTACATCACGATGACATAATAAACGTCAAGGCTCTACAGCAAGGATGCTGGTACGCAGGGAAAACCAACTCCGCTGCAGTTTTATTTTCTTTAAAAGAAATAAAACGACGTCATCTTAACTATTACAAAGCTAGTGTAGTGATACTGCCTGATGGGATGTTCTGTCGAGTTGAGCAAGTTAGTAAGATTATTCCTCCTCCTCTTCCTTAATGGCTCAAATACGTGTGCTTGTTGTCCCTAAACAGAGATGAGTAATGTCGAGCCTTCAGCAGGAGAGAGAAGCTCTTGTTAAAGAGCAAAAGGTGAATAGAGAACGAGCTCGCAAATGTGTGCAGGAAACCAACCGCAGACGCAGGTATGACATCTTGGAATATTTAAAAAATATAATGTCTGATCATCAGATTTATGAATGAATTGGGCGTCCTATGCTGTCAATGGCAGTGAATTTTTAAGGATTGCTATTTTGTTGTTGGGATTTGTGTATTTTAATAAGTGGCTATTGCAGGTAATTATTATTGGTCATTCTTGGATTGTTTTTCAAATGTTAATAAACAGTAATTTAATGAAATTAAGATCTAACCAGCAATAACATTCTAAAGTTCATTATTTTTTTCATTTTTCATTGTACGCCTTTAAATAAGTTCATGTTTCAGTGCCAGATGTCCAATTAATTTTAATTGGGATTTAATTCTTTAAAATGTCAAAACAAAAGCAAGTTTTATATGTGAGTATTGTTGTACTTAAGTTATGATGCACATTTATAATCTGAATAAATATTTGTCTTAATCTTTTGGCCCTGTGGTAGTTGATATGTTTTGACCTTCCATTTAAAAATGTTTGTTACTAAGTGTTTTTTTTAATATTCAGAATAAACTGTATTTATCTAAATCGGGTATAACCTAAAAGTAAAGACTTGTTATGAAGGCCATTGTTGTTCAAACAAACCAAAAATATGGTTACTTTAGTGGTGGATGAAGTTTCAGAAGTCAATTCATATAAATATATTTTTTATGTAAATTTTGATGGCTTATTCCAAAGTAAAATACAAAAAAAATGCAATCATAGAATTCAAAACGAGAATCGGGATTGAATCTAGTCTAACCACACGATAATGTGCATTCTTTCTGGTCTGCGTCCATTGCAGAGATCTGCGAGAGAAACAGAAACTATGGGTTCTTCAGGAGCAACGTCGGCGCGAAGAAGTGCTCCAACAGCGCCGTAAGAAGATCCAAGATGTCACTGAACACTTCCAGAGGGCTTTCGTGCACCCGTCTCAGAGGCCTGCCCATTGCGAGAGGCTGACCATAGTCAAAGACAATCCAAATTTGGAAGATGCGCTCAATCAAATCCGAGGCCCAAAGATAGCATCTACCAATAACAGGTAACACCAACTAACTAACTTGCCGATGTACCTTTGGAGCTAATTCGTTATTTGCTTTGTCTTCAGCTCAACAGGCGGAAACCCAGCTTCCAATCTGACAGTTGTATTGTCAGAATCACCAGCTAGCCAACCACCGGTTGGGTTGCCAGCGTTTTTGGGACGAAGGGAGAATAGCCCTGTTGTCAAAAGGTGGCAGGAGCTTACGAAAAGGCAGGAGAAGCCTCAGGATCTGAGTGGACAGGTTCGTACTGGTCACCAAGAATAGAGTAATGTCAAAATTAGTATTATAAGGGTGTTAAAATAATTGATTCTGTGATTTATCATTGCGCAAATCTCGCTTGAATTTAAAACCTGTTTTACGTGTGTGTTTTTGCTGCAAATAAACAATACAGTGGTGACAACACATCACAGGACACTAAATCAATTCTGTCTTTTCCAGGAGGACAACGTGTCCTGTTGCTCAAAGTCCGACAGCCTCTGCAGTCAAGACAGTCTTGAGAACGAAGAACCCACACAAAATCCTACCTTACACTATTTGGAAAAACCCTTCCAGGAGCTAAAATGCGCCAACAATCCAAGTCCTGTATCATCAGCGCCCATTCCGACCTTTGTTGCGGTGAAACCGTACATACACAAGTTACCCGCAGACCTCAACTACAACCTACCCGCTCAAAAGGACATCTGCTCTTCCCTAAACAACCTCAACAAGTTATCAGCAGATGTCCCCGCGGGAAAACGCGTCAACACCGCAAGCCCCCAGATCCCTCGACTTCAAGAATCTGGAGAGTCAAACTCCTCGTCGCCGGCACCCTCCAAAGTCCAATTCATGAAAGGCATCCTTAAAAGTCTCCCGAGTGAATCGTCGTCAGAATCCCTGCATTTTACCAACAACGCCGTCAAACCTATGCAGTTCCTTGTGCGCGATAGCATCGAATTAGCCAAATCCAGAACCAAATCTGCAGACTTCAAGAGCGCGTCTAAGAAACTACGCTGGCTGGACGAGGAATCAGGCGAAGCTGGGGACATCCGATCCTGGTCCTCGACAGATCTTAGCAGTCGGGTATCCCAAGACGTACGTGGGGACTACCCAGCAAGAGTCGGACCGTGTCTTGTTTCCACCAACGCCGTCTCCCAATCGCCGATTCCCGTGGCCAGAGTTCGTGGCGAGTTGCAGAAGACTGGGGCACCCATAAGAAGCTCCCACATCGGGGACCGGCCTCGTATAAACCACCAACTTATTCCTCCAACTCCTGAAGACGTCCCACATAAGGACACGCAACGTCTTATGACAGGGGACGGTGGACTCGTGCACGCCCGGTCGATGCCATCGTTAGTACGGCCCTCAACTAGGGGCAGCTGGAAAGGCTCGCCGGCTTTCAGCCAATCGGCGACTCCGGGGGATGGTGGCAGACCGAAAGGGTGTACGCAATTGGAAAAGGTTTTAGACCGCACCCCTACGGATGAGGAGATCTATCAACTTTGCAGGGATGTCAGCAATGCCTTCATAGGTATTGGTGGACAACGGGTGGACGCTTCATTAGGTACACTTGACATTTGAAAAAAGTTAGGTTCATTCAAATTGATCCAAAAGTGGCCCATTCCAAAATGGATGTAAATTGTAATTTTAATTAATATTTATCGTATTTTCACGACTATAAAGTGCACCCTCAATGAATGTCACATTAAAAAAAATTCTCTATATACAGCATACTGGATTATAAGGCACCCTGTCTATTTTGGAGAAAATGTAAGACTTTTAAGTGCGCCTTATAGTCGTGAAAATACAGTAATTGAATGATTTGTTTAGTTTTAAACAGAACCAAATGAGTAGACGTTTCAATTGGAAGCTTCTGTTTGTCTACTTAAAAAAACACTGAAAAAAAATACATATAAAAAATAGAGATATTTTGATTTTTATGTTACATTTTCCCTTTTTCCTTTTTCTAGTTAAAGCTGGCACTCCTCGCTCTCAGCCTCCTACCAGTGGTCGCACAGGGAAAAAATCTGACACGGATCAGAACCGACGACCTTCTAACAACAAACGGAACCCTGAAATATTGAAGGTGGGTACAAACATGCAGTTTAATCCTTCATTTTTGTGGTCTTTTCCCATTCAGAAATCCCCATTAAACTGAATAGGGGAACAATATAAAAGATTAACACCATCATAAAACCCATTCATTTTTGTAAATCAACTCTTTGGACTGTATCAAAACCAGTTTTCTTAAAAGTATATCTCCAAAATATACCACAAGGGGGCAAGCAGGATTCTTAACAAAAAAATGGTGACACATCAATGGCGGCAAATTTAAATTCTCCAGTTTAACATCCAAATTTCCATTCCAGATTACATGTGTCAAGGCGGGTAATCCAGTAGGATCGTCTCCTAAAGGCACCAATCACCCCAACAAAGGTCTGTATAAAAAAAACTCTAAATCCAAACTGATAAGTGGCTGACACAATGATTTCCCCCCCTCATTTCAGGTGTTAAATCTGTCAGCCAACGCCGTCTAAGCGATACATACGGTCACAGTCCATTGGACGACCGGCTTGTCAAACCTCACAGGACGTCGTCTCAACCCCATCAACACCAATACCAGCGCCGACCCCCGGCGTCTACAACCATCTCCGTTGAGGAGCAGAAAATCTTTCAGTCTTTGGACCGTCTTAATTGCAAGCTTCACCGCAAAGGCGGTTCGCATTGAACCGCCACTATAGGCCCAAAGCGTTAATCAACCCCTAAGCAAGATGGACTGCTTTACCTAGCTTCCTTTGCTTCCAGGTGAAACAGCTTCCGCTTACTGTGAAACCAAGTGTGCCTTATGGAGGAAAAATTAAGAACCAGCTGCGAAAACATAAGCAGAATTTAAAAAAATCTGGATTTATCTTAAATAACACTTTGGCCATCACTCATTGGAAGTTATTTTTTCCATCTTTTGTCTAGATTTACACTGCAAGTGGACTTCTTTTTTTTAAAAACGTACATTAACTCATTAGCTATCATTGACGTTCACCTATTTTGGACGGCTATCACAATCAATGGCAGCCAATATGTTAATATTAATCCTGTTTTAACTAAAAAAAAACAGCTTACTTCAACCTATCGGTGTAAATTTAGCCTATATAGCATTATGACCTCTGACACTAGCTACCTCTGATAATCTTGCTTTCATATGCTAAACTAAAATCTCAAATATACCACAAAATATGATCTTAAAAGCATTATTCTTAATTTAAACTCTCCCACTTGACAGCTTTTTACTCATTCTATTGGACATAATAACTGAAATTTGCACTTAAAACACTCAAACTAAGGAAACAAGTCAACCACATTCCTAATGTAACATTTTAATTCATTTATGTATTGTCTTTTGGCCTTGGGTAGACTTGTGTACAGTTTAATGCAGTTTAAAACAAATTAATTGCCATTGACTGTAATAGAAGTACCAACCAAAGTAGCAACCAAATAATCACACTAAAATGTACAGGTTATAATAACAATAATGAATTTATCAAGTATATGCAAGTGTAATTATTTTCTATTTTTTCCCTCCCAGTAGAGTTGTGACAAGGTGACTACTGTGCTTTTGGTGAGTACTTATATATTTTTTGGATTACCATTAAGAGAAATCTTTTTTTTTATTCTGAATTGGATTTAAAGCTGAACATGTATGAATAACAGGACCACACTGACTAATTGTGTAGACATTTGTGATCAATTGTGATCCCGAAATGGGTGTGCACAGGAAAGGTGGGGGTTCGACCTTTCCCAGCCACTTATGGGGGCTTATGTTGCTCCACCTCCAACATGTCTGGTTTTGCCCTTTTGTCGGCCTGTTTAGACTTGTACCCCAAAGAGGAAGCCCACCTAAAAGTGTCAATGGCGCCTCCATATTGATGACACTATTACAATATGTACAAAAGACACTTCTAGTGTGTTTTTCTGTGGTGAATACAATCAAAAAAATGGAAATTGCACTTTGGAGAAAGTGATTATTCAGCACCGGAAAGCACATTTTGTTCTGTGCTTCGTCCGGATTGCTGACAGAAGTTGGTGAGCGTTCGTGACATTTAAAACCCAAAGCCGAGACAACACCTAAGACACAAAATAGGGGAAGATGTCTCCACTTGCTTACAAGTTACTGCTTGTGCCTTCAATCTCATGTTTTTCTCACACTCCATTTGAGTTGTTTTGGAGGAATAAGATCGTAAAGAAAGGGAAATCTATCTCGCTGGAGATTAAAAGTGCTAGAGTATGCTTTATTTGTTGCGCCAAACTGGTGACAACATTAAATCCATCTACAAAAACAGCAAAAAAATATCCCTTGTGTGAATGATTTGCCGATTGTTATAACTCATTCTGTACTGTTTACTCAAAGTCGACATCAGAAGGATGAAAAGAGTCACATGATTGGATGTCAATCTTCCCAATCCACTTGAAAATGGTTAAAAAAAAATCTGTATTTAATAAATATATCATCTATTACATTTTGAATGGCTTTTTACAATATAACCAGTCATTTTCATCAACTTTATTTCTTTCAAAATGCTAAAAAGCTGCAAGTAATGCAAGTCTCAAAACATGTAATGACTTTAAATGCCTCTAGATGGTGGCAAAGCGCCTTCACGTCTAAGTGAAGCTCCTCAACTGACTTCAACATAGTGCAATACAATTGACATGATCACAAAAACTATTTTCCGGTAAAAATGGTGGACAATTCACATGTTAAATTTACTGAACACCCATTAACTAATTTGCTACCATTCAATGGACAGTTCTCAGCGTAAATATGATTGATTACTTACCACCTAATAATGAAAACACCATAAGTTACACTCATAAACTACAGAGGGAACTCCCATCTCACCTTTGTAACAAGATCCAGCCCATAATACCATCACATCAGGCAGTGTAACACAAGTGACCTGAAGATTGATTGGCATCCATCTAGTTTGAGTACAGCACATAGCATTAAATGAGGGGAACAGTTGGGGGGGTTGCATGGGGCGTCACGGGGGGACAGATGCCTGAAAAGATGTTGACCAAACATGAGAGCACCTCCAACTGGGTGGTCCCCCCCCCCCCCCTGCATCAGTGCCGACTGTCCCTTTAATGTGTCACAATGTGTTACAGTGATGACCACAAACAAGGCGGCCGCTTTAAAAAATGGCGTGCGGATTACAGCTAGCTACTTTCTCCAAAAGTGCTAAATTTGCACCCCGAAAATAATCACTTTTTTGCATGTGTCTGCATTGTTTTAACAAAGATCCAATTGAGTACACGTAACAATGAATACACCCTTTTAGAACACACACAGACAAAAAAATGAGCGTGTGATTGGTTGGGCCAAGCCCTTAATCTGCTTTACATTGTTTAGGGCCTTTTTAATAGGGCTCCATCATAATCATTCATTCAGAGAGAAGTATGGGAAACAGACCTTACGCGTCTACAGACAGTGGATCTTGACAAAATGATTTCTCAATGGAAGAGGGGTCTCATTAGCATGACAATTGTGGGAACTGCATGGATCTACTTTTTGTGAAAGACTGTAACAAAAAAAAAGTTGAGAAAGTGCCATTATGTGTCACACTTGATGGAAAGATGGGGATTTTTTGGGATAGAGAACAGAGGGTTGAATTTAATAATTTGTACATGACACAGAATTACTCTTAAAAGAGCACTTATAGAGGGTAATATGTTCAAAAATATTGTTGCATTGAAAATTCAGTTGAAAAAATGTGATTTTTTTTCATTAATACATTCATTTTCTGGATCGGTTATCCACACAAGGGTTGCAGGGGGTGCTGGAGCCTATCCCAGCTAACTATGGGCAGCAGGCAGTTTGAATCGGTGGCAAGCCAATTGTAATGAATATAGTCATTTTATGATATATTTTTAAATGAAAAACATAGGTAAAGCAATCCAAAGATTGACTTGGAACATAATGTGCTAAGAATGAAGAACACACAACACATGTTGGGGGGTCACACTTTGCAAATGGGCCACATGTCACTGTTGTTTCACCCGCTGGTGGTCCTGCCAGGTGGGTGTCACAGGTTCTATAACAGGGTTTAACCCTAACCTGAACACGTGGCTCTCGAGCCCAATGCGGCTCTCGGACTGAATAATTGTGGCTTTTTACCTCTTATCATATTTTGTACACATATATTGTGGATATTTGCCTTGTTTCACGTTTCTCTTTCATTTTTATTCTCTTTTAAGTCACTAAAATTCATCAATGCCCACCAAAGAAACACATTTATAATATATTTCAGACAATTTGGCAGATTGGATTTGTCTGTGCTGCCTTTATTCATTTAAAAATGTTGGCTCTTTTTCTTTAACTTGTTTGCTACCCCTACAACAAAGGGTTAAGAATATTAATTGCAATTTTTGAAGAAAAAAACATTTTTTAAATAAATGACCAAAAATAGTCATTTGTTTGATAAAAATTGTCAACTTTTGAAACCCTCCCAGTGTCCAACTGTCCAAGTTGTATGGAAATGGATGAGATATTAGCTCTTATTATTAGTTGATCATGGGCAAAGTGTCAATCGACTTTTGAATATGTTTCCTGTCTGGAAGAAGTTGATGGAGTCGATAGAGGCCGGCTGCTTGACCTCCTGCCGGGCTTGTACCTTTAAAGGCTCCCGTCCCGGTTGGAGGCAAGCTCCGCCCCTGGAGCAGCCGTCCCATGAGTCATAAAGTTTAATGTCCTGCCCAAAGTTTAGACTCGACTGGGGCGAAACTTTTTCTCTCCCCCCCCTCTGTCTCCCTCTTCCAAAGTGAGCAGCGGAGATTTATCCTACCAGCAATCAGTTAGATCCATTCTGTTCCTAAACTACAACTTTAGTAGGACTCGTTGTTGTTGTTTTTCCTCGCTGATCGTCGTTCGACATTTTGTTCAGTTTCTGAAGTTGGGAAAGTTCTGATTCGGTTCCAGATATGCGCTTTGTTGTTTTCTGGAGAATGCCCGCAAGAAACAACCACAAATCTTCGACGTCCTGTGCACACTTCGACAGCTAACTAACAACTTTTTTTTTTGTGTGTCGGGGCAAAAGTTTAGGATGAGCCGGGATAACTTTAACTAAAACGCTGTCGACATTCTTGCACATTTCCTGCTGCGTGAAAATCTAAGGAAAACAAATCCGGGAGTCGACTTTTTTCCCCTTCTTTCGGGGGTTTTATTTGTTTTTTTTCTTCTCTCCCCATAACTTTTGTTCGACTTTTCGGGGGAAGATGGATCCCAACCAGAACAACCCTCCAGCCGGACACCAAGTCGTCCACGTCCGGGGCGACTCAGAGACAGATCTGGAGGCTCTATTCAACGCTGTGATGAACCCCCAAAATCAAATGGCCACCTCACTGCCTATGAGGATGAGAAAACTACCCGATTCCTTCTTCAAACCACCCGAGCCCAAATCTCACTCCAGACAAGTAAGTCGTCGTCCGCCCCCCATCGGGCCTCCAAAGTTCGGCTCAACTGGGTTCCGATCCAGACATCAGAACCCTTCCCAACTCCCCCCTTCAACCCCTTTAACCTATCCCCCCTTCCTCAAAATATCCCATTAATATCTACATAACCATCCAACTTGTTGTTAAGGTGTAAATCTGTCGAAAAACTAACTAATCAACCAAATCTGGATCTATTTCCATTGTCAACAATCCTTTTGCCATTTTCTGAAGTAATAGTGAAAAAGTGTTTTATGCAATGCAATTTATAGCTAATTTGCAGGATATAAATCCCCATTTTTGCCCTGTTTGTGCCCATTTTCCTCCCCCACCCTTAAACCCACAACTGTTGCTGCTCCCCTTTGGAAGTTGTTAGGCCTTTGCGCATGCGTGAATCCCCCCTCCCCCGACTCCAACCCTATTCTACCCTCCTTCTTTCCTCCTCCATCCCTCTCTGCAAGCCCCCCCACTTCCTTTCTGTTCCTTTCCTTGCAGGGCCTACTATTCTACACAGACAACCTCCCAATATAGATAGAAAGTTGCAATTAAAACATAAAGAATGTCGGAAAAAAGTTACCACCGCTTTGATCGTATTATAAAAATAGAGATATGATGCTAGGAGGTCATTTGGGTCCACCCAACATACAATCTAACCATTTTAAGCTAGATCAAAACGTGGTTTCTTGTCCGGGCTGAAGAAATGTGTCGTCTTATGTCATAACTTTTAAAAGGCGATACAATTAAAAGGGCGTGGATCTTTTTAGACTGACAATTTATGAATAGGAAATGATGCAAATGAAAAAAGAGCTTTCAAAAAATCAACAGGAAGAATATAACAAATTGCACTTAAATTAAATGCTGCAAAAACTGTTAGTGTTGCAAAATGGCATTTTATGACAAAAGTTTTCTGTACTGAGATGCTAAATCTGATACTGTCAAACAAACACGATAAATCAGTGCCAACAACCCCTCCACTAAACTTGGTTGGTGAAATGAAAGCAATATTTAGAATCAAACTAGACGTTTTTTTGCGACAACATGGCCACTGAGTCGTCACCCATTTAGATAATTAGAGGCATGGTGACATCATCACAAAGTTCGCCAAATTCTTAGCTGTCAAACATCAAAAAACTTCTATACATCAGTTGAAATAGTTGACATTCCAAAGAGCAGTGGTTTCTAAACTTTTTACACCAAGCAATACTTAAAAAAATATTTTACTGTCTAAGTGGCATACTCTTGACCAACATTCAAATACAGTAGCGTTGAAGGCCACTCATGATTCATTCCATAAAAGTGGGTTGCCAGATACTGTAACGTCTATACAAATGTACATAAATATTGTTAGTATTTTTAAATTATTTTATTGGAAATGATAACATTTATCTATTTATGAAAATGCCATATCATAAAGGAATATGAGAGATTATTGTAAGGGTTTAATAAATAATTTCCTTTTACTTTTTGAGGTATATTTGGTTCAGAGTTGGTAAACTTTGCTCATCTCATCAAATTTTCTGAAACACTATCCATACTTAGGTCGTGGGGGGTGCTGGAATTCCAAAAAAATCCATTCAATTCTGAAATCAGTACATTTTGTAAGAAATTGGTCATTTCACCCCTATGTAGGAATTAATCCCAACTACTAGACGTACTCGTTTTTACATTTTGTTAAATAAAGGAAACAAATTGGTGATACCGGAAGTTGACTTACTGTACCTCGTTGGCAGGCTAGCACAGACGCGGGCACCGGCGGCACGCTCACTCCACACCACGTGCGTGCCCACTCGTCGCCCGCCTCCCTGCAGATGGGCGCCGTCTCTGGGGGATCCCTGTCCGGGATGCCGCCGGCGGGCGCCTCCCCCCAGCACCTGAGACAGTCTTCGTATGAGATCCCTGACGACGTACCGCTGCCACCCGGATGGGAGATGGCCAAGACGGCCTCGGGTCAGAGATACTTCCTCAAGTAAGAATGTCAACTCTCCATTACTTACTTTATTTTAACTTAGAAAGTTAGAAAACTAGAAAATTGACCTGATACCAGCTTTTGTAGTTAAAATGGCTTTAATGTTTGTAATTGTGATTGAGTGAAAGGCTACCAACAACAACTGGTATATATATTTTTTATCCATCTGTAGCTTTACCATGAATTAGGTCACAGTCATATTGAGTTACTTTAAAATTTGCCTTAAGCAAAAAAAAGGGAGGAGTAATTGAAGTAATAAGTTTGTCTACACCACTCCCTGGAGGTAGGTATGCTTTTTTTAATGCCATCTATTTTTACATTTATTTTAGAACCTATAGACAGCATAACTGTTTCATATACCAGAAAAAAACAGCTTTTGGTATTTTCACTTGGAATTTAAGTATGTCAAATCCATTTTAAATGGACAGTCTGAGATTGAATGATCATATTTCACTAAATCCAAATATGGATATATGATTTATACCCTTATATCCATCTGTACTTCATAACCAAACGCCATATTTAAAAGATTAAGTATTCCAGTAAGACAGTTTACCTTCGAAATTGTTAAAAACTTAAAAATGGCTTTAAGCTTAAGTTTAAATGCAACTGATTTTGTACATTATGCTTAGGGTTGTTTGCAGGCTTACTATGGCGCACAATGCCAGACGGTTTTCCCGCATGCACGTAATTGTGGGTTATTAAATTTTGCCAGCAAACAAGCATAGTGTTCCTCGGGTTTCGCCAGGGAGACAAAAGGTCCACTGTGGTGGTCTTGGCGGATGCCACTCTGTCAGCAACGTTTGCTTACCTGCGTATCTGGACGCCATTCGCCGTCGAAAAGTTAGCGGATTAAGTCAAGATTTATGGGTGTCACTTTAAAATATGACACCCTGATTGGTGGCCAGACATTTGTAGGGCATGAGGAGACACTATCTTGGGTGGAAACCCAATTGGATTCTTCTAAAGATGTTCTAAAAGTCATATTTTGTCTTGAGGCATCATCGGTTCATCCTTTCTAAAACGTCTAAAACGTCCATTGCTGTCAAAATTAGATAAAACATTTGGGCAAGCTCATATTATTTCAACTGTGGGATTTTAAACCAATTGGGTTTGTCCCAGAGAACAAAAACAAAGCGATTGTCATAAAAATCTGACTTTAATCTTCAACACATGCAACCCTGTTTTGGAAAATACACCACCATCTTGTTACATTACGCTAATGTTTCCCTTACTCAGAAACTCCGTCACTTTGAAATACCTCTCAAAGGACGTCATTTTTTAATGTGAGTGACCTACCGCGTCGTTGTTACATCATGATTCTGGAACATCTCATTTTGACGCTAGAGTTTGGCACTTTTTTCTATCTCTGGTGCAACAAATTCAACCCAAAAAAATGACTACACAAACACGAAACTTTGACTTATAAAGGATCAAAAGCGAGATTTTGCTGCCAGATGTGGGGAAGCGTTCACATCTGGAGCACATCTGTAGCCTTTCAAAGAAATTTGTGTCTTGAAGATGGTGGGGGGTAGTGTTTTGCAGACTCTCCCAGGATGGCTGATGTTGTTAAGAAACTGATCATTATTCAATTTGGTGAGATAAATAAGGGTTCTAGTTGGATAAAAGATGGTGGCCGCATTATTGGTTTCTATAGGACCCAAATTTGTGCAAATGTATTTGTTAGGCATCCGCAATTGGTTGTTTTTTTGTTGTTTTTTTGTTTCAGCACCATGTCATTTTCATCGACACTAATTTAAAGGGAAAACTAAATGTAAAAATGGATGTTTCTCTTGCCATTGACAGTTAAAAATGTCCAATTCATTTTGACTGGGAAGGGCCAATGGAAACAGTCAAAATGAAATAGGCCTACAATATTTTAACAAATGCTACTCTAGTAGAAAGATTTGGTCTAGTGGAAAATCTTGGTAGCACCTGTCAATTCTTTTTATTAAACAGAAAACCAGAAAAAAATACATCGCTAACCGTAAAAAAATGAGTATATCCACAGTGATGTCTTAAAAAAACACGCAAAAAAAAATTCCACGTCACAGCGCCGACACTCGATCCTTAGCACAGACGGCCTTCGGCTGCCATTGCTGGAAAAGACACTCCCCTATTTTTAACCGGGCTGACTCGGACACCCGAGTGTCGAGGCCGAGTAGCGAAGAAGGGGGCGAGTAGTGCTTCGGCTCACGTTTCCATCAGTTGTCCCCGTATCAATCCGGAATTCCCTCGGCAGTTGTTTATGAGTGGCGTGGTGGGTGATGGGCCTAAGAGTGGCGGCCACCCCACGGACGCCGGCGTCCTTTTAAGAGCGGCGACATCAATAGAGAGCCGACGCGCTGTGACGGGCCTTCTTTTGTGCTGGCAGAGTTAAATGGCAGCCGTGTGGAGACGAGTAGAAAATCAAGGGGGGGTTCTTTTGTCCTGCTGCTGAAATAGTGATCTTTATTCACACTGTGGGCTTTTCTAAAATACTAGCTGACTCACTTTTTGACTGGATATTACTGCAAAAAACTTTCGGATTAAAAAGAATACAAGAAAATAATAGATTAATCTCAATAATCAACCAAGTACTGTGTATGTGAATCCTGTGTTTTTCGGACCTGCCAAAAAACACAGTAGATTGGGTGTGTAACCCTGTGGATGCTAAAAAAAAACAAAAAAAATGGAGAAGATTGCAGCTTCTATTTGTTACATTGTAATCTAAATGGCAGATTATAAATACAGGGTAATTGGAGCAAGGCATCCAAGAGCAATTAGGTTGTGGCTAGAGTTGCACAATTGTTGCATGAGAAAGGAAAACACCTCCAATTTAAAGAGCGCTCCAACATCAACAAAGTCTGTTGACCTTTCCTCCTCTTTCTTCCAGCACTTAGCTGTGGCCTTTGATTTATGGCAGCAGGGAGGTTGGGTCACCTTGCTTAGTGCTGGTTGACTGGGGTGGGAAGGGGGGACGGGGGGTAGAGGTGGGTCGGAGCTGAAGGGGCCGGGTCATAAACTAATGAAGGTTTCTAATTTAGACACACCGGCCAACTAGGAGGTGTAATCACTGTTTCCGGACGCTTATTAAATGCAGCTTTCAATGAGCTTTTAGTCCGTGGGAAGTTGGAACTAAGCTTCTTTGGTAGGGGGGTAGGGTGGTTATTGTCCGGCAGTGCGTTGATGGCTGCTTTTGTTTTCGCCCAATTGGATTTTAAACACTTGGGAAGGGCCGACTTTTTCCCGCGTCCCTCTTGTTTTGTTGTGGGGCATCACAAGGAGTCGCATTTAATTATTAGTCAGTTGTTTGATTTTCAAAAGGCAAATTAAAACGCTTGATTAGTTCGGTATTGGAAAGGTCGTGTGAAGCTGCTATACCGTGGCAATTATTGTGACAATTTGTTAAAAACCCAAATTGATATGAATCGTAATAATCTTCAAGATCGGAATCTATTTTTTTATTGTTTAAATTACATTTTTCTATGTAAAACGTTCAAGATTAGCATAGCGAGTTAGTAATCGAATTTCACCCCGATGTTAGAGACCCCGCGGGCGCCCAAACGGCTCTCGAGAAGTCGGCATCGCGGGACTGTGTGAAGAACTCATTTGGACTAACTTTGTGTTTGACAAACTTTTGCTTTATTGACCACACACACAGACAAGACCCTTCCTGTTCAACTGGGGGGCCTGTCAGCTCAGCACACAAATGGGACTGTGAGAAAGTCGAGCACCATGTTTACCAGAGTCTTGATGTGACACCTCTGTCCCAGACATCAATACCTCTACTGTGAGCTGGGTGCATCTCTGGCCTGGCTTGGGAAGTGGGTCCACTCAGGTGGGACTAAGGGGTCAAAGATACCCAAAAATTGACTCTTTTCCAGTTAGGAAATCATAATTTTTTAGTACTGTTGATGGTGACAGGCGTCTAATCCATTTGGATTGGACGCTGCTAGGCCTCTCAGTTGAAATTAATGGGTAATAAATATTCCCCTTGTTTCATTTATAAAATGTCTATGGTTTTTCATAGAAAATCTAAATTGGATGAATCAGCATATCTACTTCATTTCCCGTTAAAGGTTGTTGGAGAGAACTTAAGCTAACAAAAACCCATGTTTTGTGGGAAAAATGGCAATGTCCAAAGCTCCACACTCCCCACTTTTTTTAGACAATCTTGTCGAAACAAACGCCTCTTCAAAGGGAAACTTAAAGCCACAATGGGGTCACGTAGGTTGCCCCAATAATCTCTCTTGATGATGTCCTGCTGATAGAGAACCAACCAGGCATCCCCAGTCAAACCAGAGCTGAGGTGGTCATCCCCATCTTAGGGGCCTGATTACATCTGCCCCCCTTAGTGGACTCTTTAGTCCACAGCTTCGACCACCTTCTGAGCACGTACCCCAACATTGGCAGCAATTTCGGACATTTTGTTATCTCCGAACAGAGTATTTTTCTTGACCAAAGTCCACGTTTGGGCATTGGACTTGCAGACCTGACCATTGTTTTGTATCCTTATGTTTTGGTCGCTAGGAACAACAAAGTAAATTACAGATAGCCTCGATGAAAACAATCCGTCAGCCTCCTCAGCAGGACATTATAAATAACACTCAATAAACGCTACCTTGATAAGTGGGCTATCTGTCACGGACATGCCAAGATTACGAGCAAAAACAAGAGTCATTGCTTTCGACTTAACCGAGAAAAGCAACCCTAACCCAATGCAGCCATAATCTCCGAAATAAATAAATAACAAGACATGCCAACCCATGGGATAAAAATCACTACTTCATTCTCCACGGCTGCTTTTTCCAACAACAAGCAGCCGTTTGAGTGGACACAAATAGCACAACGCTGGGGATCTTTATCCCCTGCCTAAAGTAAGTCCGCTTACACGTGATTAGCGCCGTGTTTGTCAGCATATCCGAATCAAAATACCTCAATTTAGCCACCAATCCGGAACCTTTTATTCAAGTTAATGTAGTATTTAAAATCGATTTTTTTTTACAACTCAAAGGAAAGTAGCCACCTTATTCAGGTAAAGACTGAGAAAACATTGAACAGTTGCACCAGCGGTCTGGGTTTGAAGATCAAATCCTCACAGCAACTGGTGTGCCGTCCACACCCCGACAGTTGTTCCCATGTTTTTCCTGCCTTGCCTTTTTGGCCCGCCGGAAGCAGTTCGATCCGTATCGGGTTGGTTGAATGAATAATCTTTTAGATTTACAGCCCGGTGATGAATTACCGGGAGCTTGTAACTCATTGACCTGCTCTTCGGTTTACCAAATGTTTTGAATACAGACTGTGAGGCGGAAAAGATTGGATTTGATTGCTTATTCCTTTGATCAACTTTTTTTTGTCAATTTAGATGATAAGTGACTTGATTTGAAGGTCAATAAAAGAAGAAGAATAGAATATTTGATTGGATCTTAGTTAAAAGCACATGACAAATTGTGTAGTATAAAAAAATCCTGACCAACACCATTAAGTCAAGTAAAATAATTTAAAATGCAAAAAAACTAAGCAATAGATGAACCCAAAACATTTTGATTCATTTAAAATTTAAAACACTATAAAAAAGATTTATTTCTAAAAGAATCTAGTATCACATGACCAATACCATTGAAATTGATTTCCTATTGACAAATTATTTTTAAATAACAAAAACTACAATCTTTAATCTGTATTTAGGCTAAATAAATCTTATTTTTTTTGCTATTTCATATAACAATTAACTTTTTATACGTTTAATCAATAACAATTATTTTTCCAAGTAGTATTCATCCCAATAAAAATCATGCAGAAGGCCCACATAAGCCATCCCGACATTTAAAAGAGCGTAAAAGAATGAAAAAGCATACATAATTGTAGTTAATCATCAAAGCTTCATTTTGTCACCCCGGCGCTTCACCGCATTCTTTCCCCGTTATAATAAATGTCATAGTTTCCCTAATGAGAAAAGGGGTGGTGGCAGGACAGACTATAACGGGACCCAGGCAACTCAGTCAGCCAATCACGTTACACGGGGTAAAAAGCATCCATGGATGTTTTTGCCCTTCTTTCAACCCATTTCTCCATTGGACAGTTGTCTCACCCCGCTCCCGGTGACCCCTTTTTCTCAAGGGGGCCCCTTCAGTCTGAGCATGTCCAGCTACTTTGCTTGCTTTGCTCTATGTATGTGTGTGTGAGTGGGGGGCCGCGAATGGGGGAGGAGGGGGCCAGGGATTTGGCAGCTCCTTTGATCAGTAAAGCATAAACAAGAGGGGGGCTTCAAAATGGGTTGCATTGTGCAGCGGAGGGTGGTAGGGGTTGGGCCGGGAGGCCAGAGGAGGAGTGCTGAGTCAGGCCCTCTCTCGCTTTCTGGTCCCCTGGGACCGAGGGCTCCGATGGGCAGGTTGGGATTACGGATAGAGTAAAAAATAACAATATGATGATGTTTGAGGGTTTTTTTTAAACAGGGGTAAGCAATAAATTGATCATGTTAAAGTTTTGCTGAGGGAAATGACGTCCAATCTATTTGAACTGGGAGGGGCTGGTTTTCCTAATTCGAATAGATTGATTTTCTATTGCTGTCAAAGGCAGCCAATGAAAGAGTCAAGCTAAGACAGCTATGAATTGAGTTATTTTATAGGTAAAATTGGGGGAATGTGAGGTTTTGTAAATTCTTCGATTAACTTAAATGGCTGTATTTTTCAATATTTGAGGAATTTTAGATTTTTGGGGGGTTGGCTGTGTAATGTCGCAATATTTTTTTCCCCAAGTGCTCTTTAAATTTCTTTAAAATGTTATATTTAATTGTAAAATGTGCTGCATAATCTTAATTTTGGATGCCAAACTACAATTTTAGTTTGACAATTTTAAGCACCTTGCTAAATTGTCCCAAAAAAGTAAAAGTGCCAACTCTAACTCTAAAACCATGAAATATAACAAAAGAAATCTTTAAAAATAACTCCCAAGACCTAATGAGTGCTGGGTTAGTCAGTTAGTAGGACATGTTTTCATCCTTAAAAAAGACTCCCAAACCAACTGGGTGCTTGGAAAGTAGAAGTTAGTTGGTTAGTTTAGTTATTCAGTCATGTTGTAATCACAGGAACTGGGTGGTAAAAATCCCTCAAAAAATCCCATACCAGTTTTCTGCTTGGTTAGGGAATCGGTCGTTTAACTTGCCGGTCATGTTGTAAACACAAATTGCTTCCCTGTTGTAAACAATCTTCCGTATTTTTGGTTTGAACGGATGGGGGTCCCACCACCAAAAAAAAAGCCCATGAATGGTGTGGGGTTTTAGGTCGTAGCTCAGTCTGCGCTTTTGTCAAGCAGGTGAAAGCTTTGTAAATGTGGCGCCAGATTGTTAAAGCCGCTGACACTCCACAGTGTCCGAGGGGGCTTCCAGGAAAGGGAATAAAAAATAAAAAAAAGAAGGACCCCCTGCGTTGAGCCCTGGGACTGACCCTCCCTCTATAGCGAGGGTCCCGCTCCGGAGAGGAGGGCTTCCTGTATTAGCTTTCCATCTTAATCAAGCAACAAGTACCAACAAAGCACTAATTATCAATGCCTTCACAGACTCCGTGCGACACAATACCCCCCCGACACCCACTGCAACCCCTCCTAAAGCCCCTACGCCCCCCCCCCCATACTGCCAGGCAGAGAGGAGCCGTGAAATAGATGCAGCAACATTATTCCGCCCTTCACTTGTTGTTTTCAAAGCCTGTAGACAGCCGCGCCTCACCTGAGGCCACGCATGCCTTTTTCGACTCCAGCTAAGAAAGCATCTACGCCAGGTTTCTCAATAAATAAATATATAATCCAAAGATAAATAATAATACAAATAAAAATGATCTGCAATCAGTAATATCGCCAAGAAAAATAACACTGTCATTTCTGTTTTCTAATGGGAGTTGCAAGACCCAAAACACGAGGCATTAACAAATTAAATTGCTAATTAAGACCATATATTATATTTTAATTGCATGTACACCAGAAAGCGACCAAAAAATTAGTCTAATTCATCCAAAAATGGCAAGATTTGCAGCTGAAACATTAAATTGATCAGATTTTAAGCAAAACATTCTAAAGTGGAAGATTGTCTAATGTAAGTTTTATTAAAACATCAACAACCACTGGAGAATCTGGCGTGCAGAAATTTTTCAGTTTGTCGTTTCCAGGAATAGGCTCAGAGTTTCAGGAAAAATTGGACAAATCTTTAAAAATAGGATTTACAATTATGTAAGCCACAAAAAAAATGATTCAATGGGCCAGATTTGACCCCCCGGGCCTTGAGTTTGATATCCCTGTAGTACTTTTGTTACATGTCTTAGCAGGAATGCTTAAGAATGTTCTGGTATGAATTTCAAGTTCTGCCATTGACATCCAATCCCAAATTAAATAGATTGGTCATCCATGGTACTGAAACTGTTGCCTACAAATGTCAATTTTTCTCCATTGTACCAATTTCCCCAGAATTGACTGCAAACATGTTTTCCAGCCGTACGTAAGTTGATCTTGGAAACTTGCCGACCGGCTCCCATTGTCCAGTTAAAAGCTCTCCGTCCGACTGACTCATCTGTTCCCGCACGTGTCCGACCTCCACTTTGAACTCTCCCCAAACTGATTGTCTTATCTTTTTTTGTCTTTTTGCAGCCATATTGATCAGACCACCACTTGGCAGGACCCCCGCAAGGCTTTGCTCCAGATGAACCAGGCTCCACCGCCCAGTTCTGTGCCAGTTCAACAGCAGAACTTGATGAACCCGGCCAGTGGTATGTTATTAGTTTGAATTTCCAGGTTTTTCTTTTAATATTTCTATGCCAAATGTTATTCGAACTGTTACAATGAATTGACTAGCTGGGCTTACAACTTATTTTTCTTACATTGACGCTATTGAAACAAACCTTAAAAAAAAATAACTAAAATAGTTGCATTCATCAGGTTTTGTGAGCAACTTTATTACATTTTTTAAACATGTATTTATGTGTTGCACATTTGATGTGATTAGCACATCTGCGGTTTAGTCAAACACTTTAATTATATTAATACAGATTTGTCAATCCCAAAATTAATCGGTGCTTGGTATAACTCGGAAAAATTCAAGTGGAAAATGTGGTTTTTGCAGGCGTGGGTAGAGTAGATCTTATCTGCATCTTTAAATGCACACCATTACTACAGCCTGGGTCTTTCTGTACTTTATGCGAGTCGCTACACGTCAGCGTGGCTCGGTTTAGCTCGCAGGACTTGGCACAACTTGGAATTTGCCTCGGGTGAGTCGAGACCAAGGTAGAACGTGACGGGTCCTGTCTGACATGTTTTTCGCAGCGGCGTGCTCACCGTCTTACGTATTACGTCTTTTCAAATTGCGGCTGATGGCTAAATCTGCTTTTGTTGATGCCGGATGAAAGAAAAAAACAATAGAAACAAATCTAGGGATGGGAGAATTGTCAGTGAATCTTCAATTTTTTTCCAGCCAATCTGCAGTCAATACACAAGCCAGCAAAAGGTCAATTTAAAGATGATTAGGGAGAGTTACGTCATATGCCTTGTTCACTCTCCCCCAGGTCCCCTCCCTGAAGGATGGGAACAAGCCATTACATCAGAGGGTGAAATTTACTACATTAACCACAAGAATAAAACCACTTCCTGGCTGGACCCACGACTCGACCCCCGTTTCGGTGAGTTCCAAAGTAAAAGATGGACATTTATCGTCAACAGAATGCAAAACGTCATAGTTGTCGTCATAGAAACGTCAACTCCCCACTCCTGGTGTGAAGTTGCTCGCAGCTGTAGTGTTCTTACTTTGATTTTATTTTGGACTGCTCCATGCCCCCCCCCCCCCCCCTTACCCCCTCTACTTTCCACTTTGCTGCTCTTGCTCTAAAGCAGCACCTAACCTTTTGTCAACCATTTTAGTGTTGGAACAACAGCTGAGTTGGCCATTAATCCTAAAAAAACTGCACACACACACACACACACACACACACACACCCTTCACTCTCTGTTCTAACCCAAGCTAAAGTTTGACAGGATTTTTTTTGTGGCATTAGCAGATAAGTGACAGGACTCGGTGCTTGTGATAACACTCCAAAAAACAAAAAGTATTCACCTTCAGTAGTGTCTGCATGCCATTGTATGACGTTAATTTATGCCACAAATAGCTTGATGTAAAATTCCATACGTAAAGCTTGTTGGAAGCGTAAAAAAAATATTTTATGCATAAGAAAGTGTGTTTTTGGGATAAATTCACAATTATTTTGAGCTTGCAGATTTCAGTTTACAAGTTTTCTCAGCCAATCAGGAGGCAGGAAAATTCTGACCGAGTACTTATTGTACACGCATAGGTACAGTAAAACTAGAAATAATAATTTTTTTCTGTGTATTTTTAGTTTAAAAAATATTTTGTAAAATCTAAAAATATATTTAAAAAAAAGCTAAAGTAAACATTGTTTTAGATCTAGAAAAACTGAATATTTAGGGATTTTAATCCAGTTATTTTAATCCATTTATAACAAAAAATGCCTTGTGTTAAGGTATTATATTTTAGCTGTTTTGAAGACCTTTGGGTTCTAGTAGAAAGTTCTAAAACGTTGCACACAGCGGAACATATTCCTCCACGCCGAAAACGGGCTGCCATGCAGGTGTCCAATCGCCAACCAGCTGCTTTGATAATGAAAGCTAATTTAAGCTCGTAGGAGAAAAGCAGCAGAGCGCCTTTAACGGGGCCTGTTGCCGGCTGTTTCGCACATACACCACCACCACCACCACCATCCAACACCCCCCTGCTCCTTTTCGTGAGGCCCAGCGAAGGCACGGCCTCGTTGTGCTGTCGCTCCAGACAGACTTGAAACTCAGCCAGGTCTCTTTATTCTGCACTCCAACTCTTAATCTGTTGCAGACCTTTTCAGTAAAAGAACTCAAATGTATGTGTGTGTGTGGTGTAAGGGGGGGGAAAGAGGGCAGGAGTAAGTTGGATGGGGGGGCTCGGATTCAATGTTTGAGAGAAAGAAAGGAGAGTGAGGAACAGAGGGAACATCCAGACGAGATAAGTGGGAGTTGTCGAGAAAGGGGGGAGAAAAAAGAGGCCAGTGTGGACATGTTGTATTCTCTGCAGTAAAGCGTTAACTAGCTATCTCACTAGCTTCCAAAGCTTCTTTGTTAAATATGGCCTACGTGTCGTGTGATGGTCTTCCGATTCTTCTAAAAAAGTTGTCAGGGAGCAGTCATAGAAATTGTAAAGCAGCTTTTCATTGGGTTTTTGCGGCCAGTTTTTTCTCTAATTGCCGTAAAAGTAGTTGCGGTAAGTCAGTGCCCTCTTTGCAAAAATTAAAGGAGCTGTGTGAAATTACTTTAATGTTGGCAAACAAAAATGGAATACAGAAAAAAATAAACAAGTGACTTGTGATCAGGACCTCATGATTGGAAAATGACAAATGATATTATAAATTATATGTTGGATGTCAAATCCATTTTACCTGGGAGTTGTGTGTGAGGTTGCAAATCTAATTTTCTATCGATTATGATAGTATTTATTTAGTTTTAATTGTAATGCATTGACATTTTTACATGTAGATTGTGGGTTTATGCAATTTTTGTGTGTGTCTGGGTTTATGATGACTTGATATCGCCGGTGTTGCTGGCTGGTTGTGTTGCGGGTGAGCGTGAAGAAGACAAAAGGCAGACGGCATTAACTCGGTCTCTTATCTCTCTTGGCTTGGCAGCTCCGGCCCCCCCTTGTGTTGCTAGTACAAGCCCTCTGAAACACACACATGCACACACACACACACACACACACACACACACACACACACACACACACACACACTTGTGTGTGCTATCAGGCTGGCCCTGAAATGAACCTGTCCTTCGCTCCTATCTCGTCCAATCACGCAAAGCTTGTTCGTGGGGGCGATTTTTCTCATTGTTGCTGCATGCTCGCTAAGCTAGTTCGGCTTTACTGTTTCGTCTGCGAGACTGGCCTTTATTTTGGTTTGTTATGTCATTTCTACTCTAAAGGGAGGCTTTGAAGGACATGGTGTAGAGTATTATAGAAGGTTGACCTACCTTTGTGAAGGCCGAAGAAGCTGAATTTGTGTTACATTGAGCATTATTATTATCGCTTTATTATTAATATAAAACATACTTGTTTTATGACATTACAGTAGGCCTATGTTGTAAAGCAACTTGTGTTTTTTGCCAATTTTTGGGAGGCGACAGCACAAATTGAAGTGGAGAATTTTTTTTTACCGTATTTTCGGGACTATGGGGCGCACCACATAAGGCACACTGCATTATAAGGCGCACCCTCAATGAATGACACATCTTAATTTTTTTTCCATATATAAAGCAAAATAAAGAAAAATTAAGACTTAAGTGCGCCTTATAGTCCTGAAAATATGGTGTATATATTTTTTAACTGAACTATTTTGTTGTAATGGCCTCCTGAAAGAATATAAAGTTGAATATTTATTTCCACAAAACCTAGCTGGAATTGTTTAGTGGTGAGTTGTCACCATCTCCAACAAACCAAAACAAGAATCCACCATATGGTTGGCAATTAGGTGAGTCAGGTGTTGTGAATTCCAAAACGGATGGCACAGTATTTTTAGCAGTTTCACTATCCACACCAAAGGCAGTCATTAAATTTTGTTGGCTGCTTGTTTAACTTTTTGGCTGCCATTGATGGACATCCTTTTAGTCACTGGTAGATGATCCATAGGGGTAAAATAGGTCAAATTAACCTTAGCATCAATAAAAGAATGATTCATTCTAAAATGTATCCTGACAATGGCCAATGCATTACTTATTAGAGGTCTCTTGGACAAAAAAAAAAACAACCAAAGTGCAAGTTTAATATGTTTTAGAGATGTCCCAGATTTGACATGTGAACGAAATTTAAGCCCAATCAATTAATTTTCATAAGATCGGAAATGGGTAAAAAAAAAAAGTGTTTGCTTAGTGATTTGATTTAGAATAGCCTAAAAACACGATAATCCTGTAAACACGCGTGACTACAAGATCACATCCAATTTTGTTGTGACCGGACGTTTGGTCGCCGGTCAAATGTACTTAGATATTAAGCAGTAATTAGATATTGAACTCTCTTAGATATTAAACTCTCTCATGAATATAATTTTGAGAGCTGACTTCAACAGTAAACTCTCTCGCCATTTGACTGGCGACCAAAAAGACCAGGGACCAAAAGACCAGGTGACCAAAAGACCAGCGACCAAACGTCCGAGCACCAATTTTGTTAGCAAATCAGATGTTTTGAGATTCCAATAAAACTTATATCAGGCGCCAAGTATCTAATTGGAACATCCCTAATAGTTGTTGTTTTTTTAAAGAAAGTTTTCCTACTTTCCGAGTAAACTAGTACCATACTCGGCGGAGGGAGCGAATCTTACACTGTGTGTGGCAAAGATAAGAAGCAGAGAGAAGTAGCACTCTCTCCCATGACTGCATGCATGTGTGGGAGTGGAGAGGAGGTGGTGGCTCCGTGACTGTGCGGGTGGGGCCGGAGGGGGGCGGCGTCGGGTTAGCTAAGAACGGGAGGCCAACGGGTGGATCGGGAGTCGGGCGGGGAAGTTTGCGGTGGGCCCATCGGTGCTTCCCAGGGAGTGCCGTGGGCCGCTTTCCATTCAGCTGTGGGGAGAGTGTAAACAGACAGTGATTGAATGGCAATGAGGAAGATGCCGGGGGCGGGCGGGACAGCACAGGGGGGCTGGATGCCCCCCTACACGGGCTTTGTTGTGGCCGGGCCCTCCGGCGCATAAGCAAACAGCGCACGCATTTACTGTTACTACACCGCTTGTGGTCGGGTGCGTTTGCTTGTCTCGTTGATAAAAATACAACCGTGACCTATTTTGCATGCATAGATTACCCCTAAGCTTGTTTATTAGAGGACCACTCTCATCTTCCCCCGGGGGTTGGAAAATAACAAAGATGTGGTTGAGGAACAGCTGTGTTTCCAATACACAACACAATTTTTGTTGTGACGTTGTTGGCACCGACTGACCGGGAGGGCTGTAAGCTGGTTTGACCGACGAATGGAATTACTGTTAAAGGGAAAAGTGCTCAAACTTTACAGATATTTGGTTGATCTTATGTTTTGAATTTGTAAACACTTGATTTATCATATTTGAGACATTAATTTTGAGAAATGTCATTTTTTTTCACTGTTAAAATTGATGGGGTGGTATGGTGGGCTAGTGGTTAGTGCATGTGTCAAAGTGGCGGCCCCGGGGCCAAATCTGGCCCACCGCATGATTTTGTGTGGCCCGGGAAAAAAAACAATTTTGTAAAATCTAAAAATATATCCTAAAAAAAATAAGCTCAAATAAACATAGCTTTAGATCTATAAAAACTGAATATTCAGGGGTTTTATTCCAATTCTTTTAATCCATTTCATTCAAATATCGTCATTGGCACGACATTAACAACAGTCAAACATTTCTCTATAACTGCATAATAATTTAATAAGCTCTGAGTGTTCCCTTGGTGTGGTTAAATTGCGCAAAAGTACCTCATAAAATGTCCCACTGATTGCATCAGAGGAGCCTCAATGTGAGATAAAGACACACAGCCAATCAGCTTTGTTTGGACGGAAACAATAAGTCACAATGAAGAGGATAAGTCACGACTGATGCAACGTGGCCCGGCAACAATACCGGTCTTAGTCAGAGAGTGGGAGGGGATCAGGTCTTACAGGAATTGTACTTGTTTGGAAGCGAGAGAGTGTCGGGACTTCCTTTATCCGACACAACCTGCTGTACTGGCTTGCCTCCAGCTTTCTTTTCCGTCACAAGTGAACTTGCAAGTCCTGTTGTGCAGTTTTTTTTCTTCCCTAAACATGACCAAGCACTGAAAGCTTTGCTCTTATGAACCCTCGCGCGAATGCATGCTTCCGTTCACTAACTTGAGATGAAGAGATGGTCTTTATGCAGCCCTCTAGTAGGAAATGAGGATCATTTGACTATGTTTACAGACTATTTTTAAAGCAGTTGGCGGATGCACGTGCGCAGTGTGTCATCATGGTCAACAGTTGTTTTTGTTTAATGTGTTTCATAGAATCGTGTTAGTCTCATATGCAAGTTTATCTATTAATCTACTCATGTACTCATGTACAAAAATGCAGTTTTGTCCATTTTTAACATGCAAAATGCCACAGGAAGGCGCCAGATTCCGCATTTTTTTTGCTTTTTGTTAAGTTACTGTATTTTCACAACTATAAGCCGCACTGTATTATAAGGCGCACCCTCAATGAATTACATTTTTTTTCCATATATAAAGCGCACTGGATTATAAGTCGCCCTGTCTATTTTGGAGAAAATTTAAGACTTAATTCCGCCTTACAGTCGTGAAAATACGCTTTATTTGATAAAATGTGGAATATAAAGGTACAGATAATGAAGAAATGAATGAGTTATGTTTATTATTGCATTGCCTATAAAAATGCAATGGTAAAAAATATATATTTAAAAAGTAATTGTATTTTTTTGACCCGCTTTTACTTGAATTCTGCATTAAATTTTAATATTCTGTACTTACTCTCCGCTCTCCTATCACAGCGCTGAACCAGCAGAGAATTTCCCAGAGTGCACCTGTGAAACCAAGTGGTCCACTACCCTCTGCCACCCTCGGTAGTGTCAACCAACTCCGGCTGCAGAAGATGGAGAAGGAGAGACTGAGGCTGAAACAGGAGCTACTCAGACAAAGACCTCAGGTCAGGATTTCAGCTCTTCAAATAATACATTTCATTTCATTAATTCTAATCTCTTGTGCAAATAAAGAAGTCTAAAAATGTCCTTGCAATATGAAAACAGCACGGCAGCCCACCCCAGTTGTTTTGCTTTGGACAAGCGGGACTCTGTTTTCAATTAAAAAGCGTGTCATCTAAACATCCCCGAAACATGTAGAGGTTTTCAGAAATGTTTAGTTGCAATGGCGAACGCTGTCGTTTCACAGCAGCACATCTGGAATAGCCTTTAAGTCTTGACTCATCTCACTCGGACTTCCAAAGCCGGCTTTGATCGACCTCTGTTGTTACGCCACGTAGCCACGGAGTCTCGTGACTCATCGGCGCTGGTTTTACCACTTCCTAGTGACGCATCGGCGCCTCCTCACGGAGATGTGCGGGCCTCCAGTTCAGGAGTTTACTCAAGGCAGCGTACTGATACCGCAATGGCTTTATGATGATGATAAATGAGCGCCGCTAGCGACTTTGTTGACCCACGTGGCTATCACCGATTGTTTTACATTTATAGGCTTTAAACGTGATTTGATGAGCCAGAAGAAGGACAGTGACTTATTGTGCAGTTTTTATAAGTCCATATTTTCCGGAATATAAGTAGCTTGGCCTGCAACTCATAACTCAAATCCAACTTGTATTTTTTTTCCTCTCTGATCTGAATAACAGTTATGTTAACAGGTTCCTCTTCAGTCTATTTTTCTACATTTTGCTACTTTTGTTACTTTAAGGTATATTCGTGCTAGGTTTCTTAACAAATAGAAAATTGTCCTCCCAAAAATGCGACTTATACTCCAGTGCAACCAATATTTTTTCCGTCTTTTTCTGGTGCGGCTTATACTCGGGTGCGACTTATACTCAGGTGCGACCTATAGTCTGAAGAATACAGTTGAAAACCAATGAGCAAGCTGATATTTAAGATTTAGAGTGATTGTTGGTCTTTTTTGGTTCACAGGAGCTTGCTTTGAGGAACCAGCTTCCGTCCAGCATGGAACAAGATGGCGGCACCAACCCCGTGTCCTCCCCCATGGCCCAGGACGCCCGCACCATGACCGCAAACAGTTCGGACCCATTCCTCAACAGGTTGGTAGAGAAACTACTTCACCTCCTCTGCTTGATTTTGCTCGCCTGAGTGGAGAGAAAAACCGAGTGGGCCGGGAGCACGAGTTCCAGTCCGCCAACGGGCCGAGCTCATCTAAAGCCCACCCCAACCCCCCCGAAACTTACAATAGCCTCATTCATGTGGCCTCTGCCGAACACTGCCTACATATTTCTCCTCTGCTAATTAGAGTAGCTCGTCAAATGTCTTTTCTTTATTGTCCTTCTCTTTCCGTGTTTCCCTCCGGCGTTTCCGATAACGCTCTAGATTTTAAAAAAAAATGTAGATATTGTACGTTTAACAGTGGTTTCTTGTTTTGTCCCATAGCGGGACGTACCACTCTAGGGACGAGAGTACAGACAGTGGCTTGAGCATGAGTAGCTACAGCGTCCCTCGCACCCCTGACGACTTCCTTAACAGCGTTGATGAGATGGACACAGGTAAGAATGCCTTTAAAAAATAATAATAATGATAAATAATCTTTTGGATCTGGCCATCAAATAAAATATTTATTCGACACACAGTTAAAAAAATGTTTTGAATTTTGAAAATAAATTGGTTCCAGCCTTGCTATTAACTAGCCACCAGTTCAGGTTGACTGGGCTTGGCTCCAGCACCCCCCGAGGTGAGGATGCACCATGCCATGCCTTTAAAAAAAAAAAAAAAAAGTAAAAATGGGAATCAAGATAAAATCTTTCTTTTGGATCTAGCATCACAAAAAATGTTTATTGCACAGTTAAAAAAAATATTTTAAAATGTTTTGAATTTTAAAAATAAATTGATCCCAGCCTTGCTATTAGCTAACCACCAGTTCAGGTTGACTGGGCCAGGCTCCAGCACCCCCCGCAAACCATGTAAAGATAAGCACATCCACATTTTGTCGGGTCATCAACATATTGAGCACTGAGCTTTGTCTGTGACAGCTACTTGTTGCTTACTAGTAGATGGGAGTAAAACTGCATCCACCTATTGTTTATTTCCATATTTTGTTGATTTAACGGTCCTTTTTTTTTTCTACGCAGGTGACCCACTCCCGAGCTCCATGGGTACACAGCCCAGCCGCTTCCCCGACTACCTGGACGCCATCCCGGGGACTGATGTTGACTTGGGCACCCTCGAAGGTGAGAGCATGGCGGTGGAAGGTGAGGAGCTGATGCCCAGCCTGCAGGAGGCGCTGAGCTCTGACATCATCAACGACATGGAGTCAGTGCTGGCGGCCACCAAGCTCGACAAGGAGAGCTTCCTTACGTGGTTATAGAGGGGGGGACATCCCGTCTGGCGTCCAAATCTTCCGGCGCTTTCGACACGAGACATTTTACACGAGCCCGCCTGCGTACTGTGGCAGTATTCTTCTGGTCTCTCTTCTCCGTCTCTTCGCTCTTTCCATTTGTCTGCGTCTTCAAGGCTGGCCCATGAGCAGACATTTACGCAAAGGGTCCCCAACCCCCCAAGCTCCATCTCGGACGGACCCCCCCCTGCCACGGTTAGCTTTAGCTTCCGCTTTTTTAGTTTGGAACCAAAAAATGATGTATTTGACGATACGGATTTGGAGTCCAGCTATGAAGAGGACCTTTCTCTCCTTGATTTTAGGACAGGTGAAGGTTTTTAAACCCGAGGAGGGTGGTCCGTGTGGGGGGCCAACCACATCGCTGCTTGGCTGTGCCAGCGTGTTAAGTTAAACTTTTTTTTTTTTGTTATTAGATCAAGTGCCTTCCGCTTTTTGTTTTAAGAACGCGAGCAACTCGAACAACTTTCTTCATTCTCTCATTTTCTTAACTTGATTTTTAAACGCCTTTTAATGGGATGTAGGGATTTTTTTTAGCGTTTTTATTGCAGTCTTATGGGCTTTTAACCCTAGTTTAGTATTCTTGGACCTTTTATTTTGTTTTTTTTTTAGAGTACAAACATATTTGATAGCTTAGATTTTTATTATTTTGTCTTTTTTTTTTAACTTCACATGAAGAAAAATATCGATGATTCTCTTTTAGCTCCTTGGACCATTGTTTTAACGCAATCTCGTGTCTTTCCACGACAAGTATTCCTATACCAAAAGAAGAAAATACGAAAAAAAAGAGAAATTTTAAGTCCGAAAGATGCGAAAATACTTTTTTTTGGGCAGCTCGGACGTGTCGGAGCAGGTTTTTGTGAGGTCGAGTCGGCGGCTGGAAAACGAAACTAACCGAGATTTGACGTTTTTCTTGATTTTTTTTTTTGGAGGAATAATTAAGAAACAATCAGATACGATCTCAGTTAGGATTGTTGTGGCAGATTCCAAAGATGTTTTTTGTTTGTAATGACAACTTATTTTGCTTCCAGTTTCACAGTGATCTGTTAATCGGACTGTGAATGAACAAAAAAATGTATCATAAGCTAGCGAGAAGAATACAAAAAACAAATGGTAGTAGGTTTACCAGACAGATTTTTGATTGATTTCTTACTTTTTGTTGTTGTTGTTGTTTTTAGTTGTCGGACAATGACGTTCGTTCGGAGTGACTAACCCTGAGATTTTTAAAGGATTTTTGTGATTTGGAGTTTTCGCCGATTTTCTGATGTTTACGTCGATTTTTGAGTTCTAACCTTCAGTATCCTTCGGTAGCATTAACTTTGGAACTTGATGGAACCATTTTATATCGAGCAAAGAACTGTTTTTATATACTATTTACACACATCTTGCGAGAACTTCTTTCTAGAATTGATTTGACTTAAATCGATTAATTTGAAGATGAGAAAAAAACAGTGTTGGTGAGATTAATGCAGCAATAAAATAAGTGGTACACTACAAGTACTTGTATTGAACGACTACGCTTTTCAGTTTGGCGTTGGGTTTTTGCCTAATTTTAGCACGGATCTGTTGTCACATTAATTAGCTTGTTGACTAGCCGTAGAACTAATTACACCAGTAAAAGAACAAATGTTCGTATTAAGAATTTTTCTAAATGCACATGAAATGAATTCATATTCAGCAATGATCTGTTTTTTTTTTTTTTTGGTAGATATGTGCATGTTTTAGAACCATAAAATCTGTTACATTATATAAATATATATATAAATATATCCCTTCTTATACAAACGTTTAAATTGGCTTGAAATAAAGTATATACTTTGTGGTAATGCTTTTTTGTGATTTTTTTTTTATTTGTAAGTTAAAGAAAGAAAATGTGTGACTTTAGTTTGAAAGAAAAATAGCCGACAAATCTTAAGGCCATGCTTAGGGTTTATACTACTTGGTGGCGCAGTGGTTAACTCACAGGACTCCCGCCTGGGAGACCTGGGTTCAAATCCCGGTTGGGACACATTTTCACTTAGTTCTTTCTGTGGACTTCTTGTCAAGACACTCAAATGATTACAAAGAAAAGTGTAGTCACTTGGTTGGCGCAGAGGTTAGATCACTGGACTCCCGTGTGGGAGGCCTGGGTTCGATTCTCGCTGCCGTCGTTTGGCTGAAAATACTTGGAAAGGAGAATTGGTAAATGGAACAAGAAGAAGAAGAAGAAAAAAAAGAAAAATCTTTTTAATTTATATTAAACACTTAGTCATACTTTTCAGCAAAAGGTTATATTCCGAACTGCCTTCGGCAGTTCGGAAGACACTTGATGGACCTGTCTGTGCGAAAGGCGTTCTCGGGTCGGCCTTCGGCCGACCCTCGACCGCTTGCTTGGTCAGTGAACCGCCGACACCGGGAAGCGAACTCACGTTCTCTCGGTGCAAAGGCGAGTGTGCAACCCACTACACCAACTCGTGCCCCACTTATACATAGGTGTTGAAACGTTTTATCCAGGGAAATGGGGTGAAACACTTAGTCATTTTTTTGACAAAATCTTTCATCCACCACTGAATACTTATACACTTAAACACTTAGGCATTAGAACTTATTCTTTTAACTGAATAACATTGGGAAAATCTTTGCCTGCACTCGGACTTGAACCAACAACCCCAGAGGTGGGAGACTGATGACTTAACCACTGGGCCACCACCCTATGGGAGAAGTGAGTAATACTTAAACTTTTATCTCATCCACTTACCTGAATAATATTTGGAAAATCTTTGCAGGCACTTGGATTCGAACCCAGGACCACAGAGGTGGGAGACTGATGACTTAGCCACTGGGCCACCAACTTGTGAGAGAAGTTGGTAATACTTATACTTTTATCTCATTTATTTACCTGTATAATATTTGGAAAATCTTTGCAGACACTTGGAATCGAACCCAGGACCACAGATGTGGGAGACTGATGACTTAGCCACTGGGCCACCAACTTGTGAGAGAACTTGGTAATACTTATACTTTTATCTCATTTATTTACCTGTATAATATTTGGAAAATCTTTGCAGACACTTGGAATCGAACCCAGGACCACAGATGTGGGAGACTGATGACTTAGCCACTGGGCCACCAACTTGTGAGAGAAGTTGGTAATACTTATACTTTTATCTCATTTATTTACCTGTATAATATCTGGAAAATCTTTGCAGACACTTGGAATCGAACCCAGGACCACAGATGTGGGAGACTGATGACTTAGCCACTGGGCCACCAACTTGTGAGAGAAAGTAGTAATACTTATACTTTTATCTCATTTATTTACCTGTATAATATTTGGAAAATCTTTGCAGACACTTGGAATCGAACCCAGGACCACAGATGTGGGAGACTGATGACTTAGCCACTGGGCCACCAACTTGTGAGAGAAGTTGGTAATACTTATACTTTTATCTCATTTATTTACCTGTATAATATTTGGAAAATCTTTGCAGACACTTGGATTCGAACCCAGGACCACAGAGGTGGGAGACTGATGACTTAGCCACTGGGCCACCAACTTGTGAGAGAAGTTGGTAATACTTATACTTTTATCTCATTTATTTACCTGTATAATATTTGGAAAATCTTTGCAGACACTTGGAATCGAACCCAGGACCACAGATGTGGGAGACTGATGACTTAGCCACTGGGCCACCAACTTGTGAGAGAAAGTAGTAATACTTATACTTTTATCTCATTTATTTACCTGAATAATATTTGGAAAATCTTTGCAGGTACAGGGATTTGAACCCAGGACCACAGATGTGGGAGGCTGATGACTTATCCACAAGGCCAACAACTTGCAAGAGGATGCAGTAGTACTTATACTTTTATTTCTTTCATTTCCCTGGATAATATTCAGAAAATCCTTACAGGTACTGGGATTTGAACCCAGGACCACAGATGTGGAAAACTTATGACTTAGCCATTGGGCCACCAATGTAGTACTTGTGTTTTGACCCCTTTCATTTACCTGAATGATAATGGAGACATCTTTGGAAATTCACTTATCACGGGTGGTCCCGGTCCACATTAACCGCGATAACCGTGGGAACACTGTATTTTACTTCCTTTACATCACTCCCATTCGGCGGCAGTCAATGAAAAGTGGAAATTTGCTGGCCTCTCGTGGTCAATAAATGGCATAGTATACTAAGGTTTTTTTTTTCTCTTAAAAAAACATTAAATAACATTTTGTGTGCGTGTGTGTTTCTTTGTGTGTACTGTCTGGGTGATTGTAGTATGTGTTTTGTGTCGTGTACCTTCAGGCTACCCTTCCCGTAAGGCTTTTTTTTCTCCAAAAACGACATAGTATAGTAAGGCTTTTTTCTCTCCAAAAACGACATAGTATAGTAAGGCTTTTTTTCTCCAAAAACGACATAGTATAGTTACGCTTTTTTTTCTCCAAAAACGACATAGTATAGTAAGGCCTTTTTTTCTCCAAAAACGACATAGTATAGTAAGGCCTTTTTTTCTCAAAAAACGACATAGTATAGTAAGGCTTTTTTTCCTCCAAAAACGACATAGTATAGTAAGGCTTTTTTTCTCCAAAAACGACATAGTATAGTAAGGCTTTTTTTTCTCCAAAAACGACATAGTATAGTAAGGCTTTTTTTTCTCCAAAAACGACATAGTATAGTAAGGCTTTTTTTCTCCAAAAACGACATAGTATAGTAAGGCTTTTTTTCTCAAAAAACGACATAGTATAGTAAGGCTTTTTTTTCTCAAAAAACAACATAGTATAATAAGGCTTTTTTTCCTCCAAAAACAACATAGTATAGTAAGGCTTTTTTTCTCTAAAAACGACATAGTATAGTAAGGCTTTTTTTTCTCCAAAAACGACATAGTATAGTAAGGCTTTTTTTCTCCAAAAACGACATAGTATAGTAAGGCTTTTTTCTCTCCAAAAACGACATAGTATAGTAAGGCTTTTTTTCTCCAAAAACGACATAGTATAGTAAGGCTTTTTTTCTCCAAAAACGACATAGTATAGTAAGGCTTTTTTCTCAAAAAACGACATAGTATAGTTAGGCTTTTTTTTCTCAAAAAACGACATAGTATAATAAGGCTTTTTTTCCTCCAAAAACGACATAGTATAGTAAGGCTTTTTTTCTCTAAAAACGACATAGTATAGTAAGGCTTTTTTTTCTCCAAAAACGACATAGTATAGTAAGGCTTTTTTTCTCTCCAAAAACGACATAGTATAGTAAGGCTTTTTTTCCTCAAAAAACGACATAGTATAGTAAGGCTTTTTTTTCTCAAAAAACGACATAGTATAGTAAGGCTTTTTTTCTCCAAAAACGACATAGTATAGTAAGGCTTTTTTTCTCCAAAAACGACATAGTATAGTAAGGCTTTTTTTCTCCAAAAATGACATAGTATAGTAAGGCCTTTTTTTCTCCAAAAACGACATAGTATAGTAAGGCTTTTTTTCTCCAAAAACGACATAGTATAGTAAGGCTTTTTTTCTCCAAAAACGACATAGTATAGTAAGGCTTTTTTTCTCAAAAAACGACATAGTATAGTAAGGCTTTTTTTTCTCAAAAAACGACATAGTATAATAAGGCTTTTTTTCCTCCAAAAACGACATAGTATAGTAAGGCTTTTTTTCTCAAAAAACGACATAGTATAGTAAGGCTTTTTTTTCTCCAAAAACGACATAGTATAGTAAGGCTTTTTTTCTCCAAAAATGACATAGTATAGTAAGGCTTTTTTTTCTCAAAAAACGACATAGTATAGTAAGGCTTTTTTTTCCTCCAAAAACGACATAGTATAGTAAGGCTTTTTTTTCTCCAAAAACGACATAGTATAGTAAGGCTTTTTTTCTCCAAAAACGACATAGTATAGTAAGGCTTTTTTTCTCCAAAAGCGACATAGTATAGTAAGGCTTTTTTTCTCCAAAAACGACATAGTATAGTAAGGCTTTTTTTCTCCAAAAACGACATAGTAAAGTAAGGCTTTTTTTATATCCAAAAACGACATAGTATAGTATGGCTTTTTTTTCTCCAAAAACGACATAGTATAGTAAGGCTTTTTTTTCTCCAAAAACGACATAGTATAGTAAGGCTTTTTTTTCTCAAAAAACGACATAGTATAGTAAGGCTTTTTTCGCAAAAAAACAACATAGTATAGTAAGGCTTTTTTTTCTCAAAAAACGACATAGTATAATAAGGCTTTTTTTCCTCCAAAAACGACATAGTATAGTAAGGCTTTTTTTCTCTAAAAACGACATAGTATAGTAAGGCTTTTTTTTCTCCAAAAACGACATAGTATAGTAAGGCTTTTTTTCTCCAAAAACGACATAGTATAGTAAGGCTTTTTTTCTCCAAAAACGACATAGTATAGTAAGGCTTTTTTTTTCTCAAAAAACGACATAGTATAGTAAGGCTTTTTTTTCTCAAAAAACGACATAGTATAGTAAGGCTTTTTTTCTCCAAAAACGACATAGTATAGTAAGGCTTTTTTTTCTCCAAAAACGACATAGTATAGTAAGGCTTTTTTTTCTCCAAAAACGACATAGTATAGTAAGGCTTTTTTTTCTCAAAAAACGACATAGTATAGTAAGGCTTTTTTTCTCCAAAAACGACATAGTATAGTAAGGCTTTTTTTTCTCCAAAAACGACATAGTATAGTAAGGCTTTTTTTCTCCAAAAACGACATAGTATAGTAAGGCTTTTTTTCTCTCCAAAAACGACATAGTATAGTAAGGCTTTTTTTCTCAAAAAACGACATAGTATAGTAAGGCTTTTTTTTCTCCAAAAACGACATAGTATAGTAAGGCTTTTTTTCTCCAAAAATGACATAGTATAGTAAGGCTTTTTTTTCTCAAAAAACGACATAGTATAGTAAGGCTTTTTTTTCCTCCAAAAACGACATAGTATAGTAAGGCTTTTTTTTCTCCAAAAACGACATAGTATAGTAAGGCTTTTTTTCTCCAAAAGCGACATAGTATAGTGAGGCTTTTTTTCTCCAAAAACGACATAGTATAGTAAGGCTTTTTTTTCTCCAAAAACGACATAGTATAGTATGGCTTTTTTTTCTCCAAAAACGACATAGTATAGTAAGGCTTTTTTTTCTCCAAAAACGACATAGTATAGTAAGGCTTTTTTTCTCCAAAAACGACATAGTATAGTAAGGCTTTTTTTTCCCTCCAAAAACGACGTAGTATAGTAAGGCTTTTTTTCTCCAAAAACGACATAGTATAGTAAGGCTTTTTTTTCTCCAAAAACGACATAGTATAGTAAGGCTTTTTTTTCCAAAAACGACATAGTATAGTAAGGCTTTTTTTCTCCAAAAACGACATAGTATAGTAAGGCTTTTTTCGTCAAAAAACGACATAGTATAGTAAGGCTTTTTTTCGCCAAAAACGACATAGTATAGTAAGGCTTTTTATCGATAAAAAACGACATAGTATAGTAAGGCTTTTTATCGATAAAAAACGACATAGTATAGTAAGGCTTTTTTTCGCCAAAAACGACATATTATAGTAAGGCTTTTTTTCGTCAAAAAACGACATAGTATAGTAAGGCTTTTTTTCGTCAAAAAACGACATAGTATAGTAAGGCTTTTTTTCGTCAAAAAACGACATAGTATAGTAAGGCTTTTTTTCGTCAAAAAACGACATAGTATAGTAAGGCTTTTTTCATCAAAAAACGACATAGTATAGTAAGGCTTTTTTTTCGTCAAAAAACGACATAGTATAGTAAGGCTTTTTTTCGTCAAAAAACGACATAGTATAGTAAGGCTTTTTTTCGTCAAAAAACGACATAGTATAGTAAGGCTTTTTTTCTCCAAAAATGACATAGTATAGTAAGGCCTTTTTTTCTCCAAAAACGACATAGTATAGTAAGGCTTTTTTTCTCCAAAAACGACATAGTATAGTAAGGCTTTTTTTCTCCAAAAACGACATAGTATAGTAAGGCTTTTTTTCTCAAAAAACGACATAGTATAGTAAGGCTTTTTTTTCTCAAAAAACGACATAGTATAATAAGGCTTTTTTTCCTCCAAAAACGACATAGTATAGTAAGGCTTTTTTTCTCAAAAAACGACATAGTATAGTAAGGCTTTTTTTCGTCAAAAAACGACATAGTATAGTAAGGCTTTTTTCATCAAAAAACGACATAGTATAGTAAGGCTTTTTTTTCGTCAAAAAACGACATAGTATAGTAAGGCTTTTTTTCGTCAAAAAACGACATAGTATAGTAAGGCTTTTTTTCGTCAAAAAACGACATAGTATAGTAAGGCTTTTTTTCTCCAAAAATGACATAGTATAGTAAGGCCTTTTTTTCTCCAAAAACGACATAGTATAGTAAGGCTTTTTTTCTCCAAAAACGACATAGTATAGTAAGGCTTTTTTTCTCCAAAAACGACATAGTATAGTAAGGCTTTTTTTCTCAAAAAACGACATAGTATAGTAAGGCTTTTTTTTCTCAAAAAACGACATAGTATAATAAGGCTTTTTTTCCTCCAAAAACGACATAGTATAGTAAGGCTTTTTTTCTCAAAAAACGACATAGTATAGTAAGGCTTTTTTTTCTCCAAAAACGACATAGTATAGTAAGGCTTTTTTTCTCCAAAAATGACATAGTATAGTAAGGCTTTTTTTTCTCAAAAAACGACATAGTATAGTGAGGCTTTTTTTCTCCAAAAACGACATAGTATAGTAAGGCTTTTTTTTCTCCAAAAACGACATAGTATAGTATGGCTTTTTTTTCTCCAAAAACGACATAGTATAGTAAGGCTTTTTTTTCTCCAAAAACGACATAGTATAGTAAGGCTTTTTTTCTCCAAAAACGACATAGTATAGTAAGGCTTTTTTTTTCCTCCAAAAACGACGTAGTATAGTAAGGCTTTTTTTCTCCAAAAACGACATAGTATAGTAAGGCTTTTTTTTCTCCAAAAACGACATAGTATAGTAAGGCTTTTTTTTCCAAAAACGACATAGTATAGTAAGGCTTTTTTTCTCCAAAAACGACATAGTATAGTAAGGCTTTTTTCGTCAAAAAACGACATAGTATAGTAAGGCTTTTTTTCGCCAAAAACGACATAGTATAGTAAGGCTTTTTATCGATAAAAAACGACATAGTATAGTAAGGCTTTTTATCGATAAAAAACGACATAGTATAGTAAGGCTTTTTTTCGCCAAAAACGACATATTATAGTAAGGCTTTTTTTCGTCAAAAAATGACATAGTATAGTAAGGCTTTTTTTGTCAAAAAACGACATAGTATAGTAAGGCTTTTTTTCGTCAAAAAACGACATAATATAGTAAGGCTTTTTTTCGTCAAAAAACGACATAGTATAGTAAGGCTTTTTTTCGTCAAAAAACGACATAGTATAGTAAGGCTTTTTTTCGTCAAAAAACGACATAGTATAGTAAGGCTTTTTTTCGTCAAAAAACGACATAGTATAGTAAGGCTTTTTATCGATAAAAAACGACATAGTATAGTAAGGCTTTTTTTTGCCAAAAACGACATAGTATAGTAAGGCTTTTTATCGATAAAAAACGACATAGTATAGTAAGGCTTTTTATCGATAAAAAATGACATAGTATAGTAAGGCTTTTTTTGTCAAAAAACGACATAGTATAGTAAGGCTTTTTTTCGTCAAAAAACGACATAATATAGTAAGGCTTTTTTTCGTCAAAAAACGACATAGTATAGTAAGGCTTTTTTTCGTCAAAAAACGACATAGTATAGTAAGGCTTTTTTTCGTCAAAAAACGACATAGTATAGTAAGGCTTTTTTTCGTCAAAAAACGACATAGTATAGTAAGGCTTTTTTTTGCCAAAAACGACATAGTATAGTAAGGCTTTTTATCGATAAAAAACGACATAGTATAGTAAGGCTTTTTTTTGCCAAAAACGACATAGTATAGTAAGGCTTTTTATCGATAAAAAACGACATAGTATAGTAAGGCTTTTTATCGATAAAAAACGACATAGTATAGTAAGGCTTTTTTTGTCAAAAAACGACATAGTATAGTAAGGCTTTTTTTCGTCAAAAAAACGACATAGTATAGTAAGGCTTTTTTTCGTCAAAAAAACGACATAGTATAGTAAGGCTTTTTTCGTCAAAAAACGACATAGTATAGTAAGGCTTTTTTTCGTCAAAAAAACGACATAGTATAGTAAGGCTTTTTTCGTCAAAAAACGACATAGTATAGTAAGGCTTTTTTTCGTCAAAAAACGACATAGTATAGTAAGGCTTTTTATCGATAAAAAACGACATAGTATAGTAAGGCTTTTTATCGATAAAAAACGACATAGTATAGTAAGGCTTTTTTTCGTCAAAAAACGACATAGTATAGTAAGGCTTTTTTTCGATAAAAAACGACATAGTATAGTAAGGCTTTTTTTCGTCAAAAAACGACATAGTATAGTAAGGCTTTTTTTCGTCAAAAAACGACATAGTATAGTAAGGCTTTTTTTCGTCAAAAAACGACATAGTATAGTAAGGCTTTTTATCGATAAAAAACGACATAGTATAGTAAGGCTTTTTATCGATAAAAAACGACATAGTATAGTAAGGCTTTTTATCGATAAAAAACGACATAGTATAGTAAGGCTTTTTATCGATAAAAAACGACATAGTATAGTAAGGCTTTTTTTTGTCGTCAAAAAACGACATAGTATAGTAAGGCTTTTTTCGTCAAAAAACGACATAGTATAGTAAGGCTTTTTATCGATAAAAAACGACATAGTATAGTAAGGCTTTTTTTCGTCAAAAAACGATATAGTATAGTAAGGTTTTTTTTCGTCAAAAAACAACATAGTATAGTAAGGCTTTTTTTCGTCAAAAAACGACATAGTATAGTAAGGCTTTTTATCGATAAAAAACGACATAGTATAGTAAGGCTTTTTTTTGCCAAAAACGACATAGTATAGTAAGGCTTTTTTTTGCCAAAAACGACATAGTATAGTAAGGCTTTTTATCGATAAAAAACGACATAGTATAGTAAGGCTTTTTTTTGCCAAAAACGACATAGTATAGTAAGGCTTTTTATCGATAAAAAACGACATGGTATAGTAAGGCTTTTTATCGATAAAAAACGACATAGTATAGTAAGGCTTTTTTTGTCAAAAAAACGACATAGTATAGTAAGGCTTTTTTTCGTCAAAAAAACGACATAGTATAGTAAGGCTTTTTTCGTCAAAAAACGACATAGTATAGTAAGGCTTTTTTTCGTCAAAAAAACGACATAGTATAGTAAGGCTTTTTTCGTCAAAAAACGACATAGTATAGTAAGGCTTTTTTTCGTCAAAAAACGACATAGTATAGTAAGGCTTTTTATCGATAAAAAACGACATAGTATAGTAAGGCTTTTTATCGATAAAAAACGACATAGTATAGTAAGGCTTTTTTTCGTCAAAAAACGACATAGTATAGTAAGGCTTTTTTTCGATAAAAAACGACATAGTATAGTAAGGCTTTTTTTCGTCAAAAAACGACATAGTATAGTAAGGCTTTTTTTCGTCAAAAAACGACATAGTATAGTAAGGCTTTTTTTCGTCAAAAAACGACATAGTATAGTAAGGCTTTTTATCGATAAAAAACGACATAGTATAGTAAGGCTTTTTATCGATAAAAAACGACATAGTATAGTAAGGCTTTTTATCGATAAAAAACGACATAGTATAGTAAGGCTTTTTATCGATAAAAAACGACATAGTATAGTAAGGCTTTTTTTTGTCAAAAAACGACATAGTATAGTAAGGCTTTTTTTCGTCAAAAAACGACATAGTATAGTAAGGCTTTTTTTCGTCAAAAAACGACATAGTATAGTAAGGCTTTTTTCGTCAAAAAACGACATAGTATAGTAAGGCTTTTTTCGTCAAAAAACGACATAGTATAGTAAGGCTTTTTATCGATAAAAAACGACATAGTATAGTAAGGCTTTTTTTCGCCAAAAACGACATAGTATAGTAAGGCTTTTTATCGATAAAAAACGACATAGTATAGTAAGGCTTTTTATCGATAAAAAACGACATAGTATAGTAAGGCTTTTTTTTGTCAAAAAACGACATAGTATAGTAAGGCTTTTTTTCGTCAAAAAACGACATAGTATAGTAAGGCTTTTTTTCGTCAAAAAACGACATAGTATAGTAAGGCTTTTTTCGTCAAAAAACGACATAGTATAGTAAGGCTTTTTTCGTCAAAAAACGACATAGTATAGTAAGGCTTTTTTCGTCAAAAAACGACATAGTATAGTAAGGCTTTTTTTCTCCGAAAACGACATAGTATAGTAAGGCTTTTTTTCCCTCCAAAAACGACATAGTATAGTAAGGCTTTTTTTCTCCAAAAACGACATAGTATAGTAAGGCTTTTTTTTCTCCAAAAACGACATAGTATAGTAAGGCTTTATTTTCTCCAAAAACGACATAGTATAGTAAGGATTTTTTTTTGTCAAAAAACGACATAGTATAGTAAGGCTATTTATCGCCATAAACGACATAGTATAGTAAGGCTTTTTTTCCTCCGAAAACGACATAGCATAGTAAGGCTTTTTTACCTCCGAAAACGACATAGTATAGTAAGGCTTTTTTTCCTCCGAAAACGACATAGTATAGTGAGATTTTTTTCTCCAAAAATGACATAGTATAGTAAGGCTTTTTTTTCTCCAAAAACGACATAGTATAGTAAGGCTTTTTTTTTCTCCAAAAACGACATAGTATAGTGTTACGACTCCCCCTGGGGTATGATATACCAGGGAGTCGCAACTATCACAGCAGACAGGTTCGGTCAAAGATGAGTTCGGACAAACACTGCAAGTAGCCTTATTTATATTTTATTTACAATAAAGTCATTAAAACAGACTACGGGATAACGTACGAGATATTAAAGTGGCACCCTCAAATAAACACGGTAAAACCCCCTCCCAGACAGGTGTCCAAATGAACACCCACAAAATAGAGGAAATAAGACCGAAGGATGCCACTGTTAAACTGATGTAATATAATCTAGACAGGGGAATATCTGTGTCTAAATGCACAAACTATATGTATACCCTGGGGTGTCTAAACTTATCTCAAGTCCCCCTATGCAACCCAAAAATCATTAACAACACATACAAAATATAACAGGGAGTAACGTACTCACAAGCCTGCAACTCAGCAAGGCATCAAGGGCAAGGCAAAGGCAAGCTGACAACTGAAAAGGGTTTAAATAAGGGCAGGAAGTGAATCTTGATTGAAGGAGGGATTATTGGGGAATTAATTACAGCTTTGTTGGCCTGGGCAGGGCTTTGTCACAGGGGTGGGGCCACAGCTTCAAGTACCTGTAAAGAAAAGAAAGCACACACCTCCACACACCTCCTCCTAGTGTGTGTCCAGGTTGCCAGCCGTAACTTATAGTAAGGCTTTTTTTTCTCCAAAAACGACATAGTATAGTAAGACTTTTTTTTCTCCAAAAACGACATAGTATAGCAAGGCTTTTTTTCTCCAAAAACGACATAGTATAGTAAGGCTTTTTTTTCCTCCAAAAACGACATAGTATAGTAAGGCTTTTTTTTCTCCAAAAACGACATAGTATAGTAAGGCTTTTTTCCCCCCAAAAAACGACATAATATAGTATAGTAAGGCTTTTTTTCAGGGGTTATGGGTGGGGATAGGGTCTTTTTAAAAACAGTTTAGGGTAAGGGTCTTTTAAAAACATAGTCAGGATTCTTTCTCAAAGAAATGTGATATTTTCCAATTTTGAGAGCCACTACTGATTAGAGCTCATTTTAAGGCATTGTCATTTTTTTGCTGAGAAAAAAAGCCTTACTATACTATGTCTTCTTTTAAAGTCTTACTACACTATATAATTTTTTGACTGCACTCACAACATTCTATTTTATCTGTAAAAATAAGACGAGACAAACTTAGTCAAAGGTATTTATTGAATTCAATACAGCTGGAATCTCATTAATATCCCAATTTCAATTAAATACAACATAGAACATTGGCTATGTGATTGAAATTTCCTCCATAAATGATCACACCTGAAAAATAAACAAACAAACAAAAAAACTAAAACAAGACAAATATTTTTTTGTGAATTAACTTGAAAGCAACACTAAAATACATATTTTCACAGTGTGAATATCAACTTTTTGTTTGATTTTGTTATATCCTATGGAACCTTTCAATACATTGTGTTGGACGGTAACTTTTCCCACTTTCAGCTAGAATTGACGTTTAGTCCTGGGAAGGTCATTGGAATTGTCGTAAATAGTTGAAATTGGTGTACATACACGTCTTTGTAATTGATGCACATATTCCTGTTGGTCTTTGGAATTAACTGATAAGTCTGTCACAGGAATTGATGTACATATCCCTCTTAGAAATTGACAAAAACTCACCCGTCAATGAAATTGATGTGGATATCTGCCTTTGGCATTGACGGACATATACATCTCACTGGAATTGAAGAAACAAATTCCAAAAGATCTGTCTTTAGGAATAAAACTCATCAGTCTATTCCACATAATTCAATCCAATGGGAATTGAGCCAAAGCTTCCCAATGGACAAATAAAGCGTCCACTTTCAGATGCTACTTTTGTTCCCTTCACAGTAAATATACCAAACATGGACGACATCCTAAAAAAAAAAAAACCAAACAGAAGTTTGTGTTCAGCTGTGACTTCCCAAAATCTCATCCAGGTTGATGTCTTTCATCCAATCATCGTTTCCCGAACCCGACTTGAGCAGCGAGTCGATGAAGTCCGAATCGGCGTTGATTCCCGGGACTGTGTTGTCTCCCTCGGGTAGGAAGTCAAAGGTCAGCCGGTTGGCGCCGCCGTCGCCCGTCGACGCCCGCTTGGGAGGTCCTGGCGGTCTCGGAGGATACCGGGTATCCGGTGCGTGAGCTCGGCGCCCGGGCCAGTGGGCGGAGGCTGCCAAGGGGTTCCCTCGTACGTCGGGGCCTGGGAATCCAGCCTCGTCTGGAGTTGACACTGTTCGGTTGGGATCCGGGAAGCGTCCCGCGGGTTTGAAGCGGCGGTCCGACGCAACGGGCTCGTTAGAGGCGGAAAGCAGGCAGCACGCCGATGGGAGCTCCTTCTCCGAGATGGACGACCGCGTTGGATTTGCACCTGAAAGGACGAAAGGTAAAAGGAAATGGACGATGAGCGGGCTACACTTAGTGCAATGTTCCCTCTAATTTTCCTTAGACAAGTGTTTTTTAAATTTTTTTTTTGAGCTAGCCCACCTGGGAAGACGCTTCTTCGGTAATCTGGCGGCGGCCTCGTCAAGTGACGGCTGAACTCATCTTGGGACACGGCGTCTTTGTCCTGTTTTGACCAGAAAATCCAGAGTGAAATTGCGCAGGAAAAAAATAACTATAACTTTGTGAAAAAATGATCCTAAGATATAGTTTATATGTATATATACAAATCTTACCGAGGTGTTGCCAATTCCATGAGCTTGGTTTAGTTGTCTTTGCAAGACAGGGGATTTGACAGGAGCTGTTGGTTGATGGATGGCCACCAGAGGTCGCGTTTCACCCAGGTTTGCATTAGCTGCTGGCCTCGGTCCACCCTGATGTCAAAACATGACCTTAATATCAGTTCAAGTCCCCAAAAAGTACTGCTTATTCTCCGCGAGTTTAATTCAAAAGATGTGATTTCTTTGAAAATGTAACATTTTTTTAATTGAGGGCAAAAGTTGCCAAAAAATGAATGAATTGACATCACTTTAGCTCTTAACTTAAGACAACCGGATGGACAACTATCGTTCTTTTTAGGTCGCACGGACAAAAAGAGAAAAAGTTGATCATTGACTTTAAAAAAATATTCTCTTTTGTTTCTATTTTCAACTTTGTGATCGAGAGTGTGAATGGTTGTCTTTCACAAAGTGTGACCTATGAGTGACTGGCAACTGGCCTTTTGCTGGAAATCAGGTGGGATAGGCTGACAAAGACAAGCTGCAAAGATCAATGGAAGGATTGTTTTGACAACATTGTCCTATTTTTTTTCTTTACACAGTAGTGAAGGTTCTTTGAGAGTGAGTAAGACATGACACGCCTTGCATTTCCTTGCAAAAGTGTGTCTTCCTGGACAAGATGACTCCAATAGGACAGGGAAGGTATGAGTAAGGAAGGGGCGGAGCTTAGCTAGGGGTGGCTACCTGGGCAGGGTTGATGTACAGAGCTATAATATAGCGATTGAGTGTGAGGGGTCCATATAACTTGTAAGTATACTGAGAAATTTAGCATTAAATCCCTTTTTTTACATATTTTGATTTATCGTATTTACTCACATATAAGCCGGATCTTCGATTCAGTCATCATTTTTTTTGGTCGGAAAAATGTGGCTTATATTCGAGTAAATACTGTAGATTTAAGATTGACAGCCTCACCTGGTGATGTTGGTTCATTTTGTAGCGCAACGCTCCTGCGTGCAGGAGAGTTGACGATGATGGCGCGTGCTGAAGATGGTGGAAATGCGTCGGTGGAAGACGAGGGTTGTTCTGGTTCTGTCCGTCATGAGGTGAAAGCCGTAGCCTGTGGTTGTCGCTTTTGTTACCCGCCATTATGGGCAACACATGGCCTGAGGACGGTGGCGCCTTGGGGCTGAAGTGCAAGGCGGGTTTGGCGCTTAGCGGCTTCATTTCTACACAATGGATACCGTTCGAATTGAAGATGCAGCTGTTGGCGCCTCTGCTCTGTTGGGGGATTCTCGGCCGAGCCCCCTTGTCTTGGAAGGCGGGGGAACCCCAGCCGGGAGGCCCGTCGGCTGGCGTTTGGCGGTGGAGGTGGTGGTTGTGGTTGTGGTGGTGGAGGATCGAACCGGGTTGATGCTGGTTGGCCGCCATCTGCTTCAGCTGCTCGGCGTGGGAGATCTCCGGCCAGCAGGGGAGGGACCCCGCCGCGGGGGAGGCAGTTAACGCGAAGGATGGCCCCGCAGAAGGTGGCCGTAGTTGCGGCGAGGCACCCTGTACCCCGCCGTAATCCGGCGAGCGTTCCAATTTAACGGGTCGACCTAAATCCAGAGAGAAGGCGTCTTCCTGCTTTAGCATCTTCTCAAAGTCCAGGTCGTCGAGTGGCGGCACCGACTTGGTTAATTCGTCGAAAAGGTCTTGTAGATCCGGGTCGATGTGGCCGCCGCCTTCGTCCTTGAAGTCATAGGCGGTATCGGCGTGGGAGCGGCCGCACGACGATTGCAACTCCGTGGGTTCCTTTTTCATCTCCTTGAGGGTCGCGGTGAAGACGTCCGGCATGGTAAAGGTTTTCCTTGGAGGTTGCGATTGGGGGGTGTGTCTTAAGGTGCCGTCACACAGGCCTAGACCCGCCCCCCCATTGCCGACTTCCAGCCGGACACGCTTGAAGTCGGAACCGGAGAAGGCACAGGAGAGAGAGTTCTGCTTGGGGGCGTGGCCTTCCAACTTTCTCCTCAAAGAACCTTGAAGCTGAAAATAATGAGAAAAAAACAACTTTAATATACTAATAGCAGCATGGAAAATGGGTGGAGCTTAATATACATTTAAATATAGATGGCATTCACTTTAAATATTACTTAGGATACAATAAGACGCAATAAACATTGCATTAAAAAAGTCTGTATTGTATTACATTTTAATGACTATGAAATTTTAGGGTTTTCTTTCAAAAGCTGCAATTCAGTAATGTCGTTAAACAGGATTTTGTCGGTAGAACGTTTGAATTCTGGATGTTTTGTCACCATTGAAACAGTTAATCATGCAAAAAAGCACCCTGGCCGTGAGTCATCTCTGTAAAACGGGTGCCAGCTGGCGGGAAGGTCTACAAACTGGTTCCCACAGTGAAAAAAAATGAAAAAAAACACACACATACACACACACTCAACGTCAGCGGCGGCACTTTCGACTTCCATGCCGGTGCGCTCCATCAGATAACATTAATCTTGATGATATGGCCGCTGGGTAAACACTTTCTCCTCGTGCTGTTATTGTGTCGCTATGGCAACAAATACTGTATATTCAAGCAGGAAATATGAAGCATCCGCATTCCGGTGCGAATAACGAATAGAGGGAAGCTTTTAATGTATGTAAATGAGCTAGGCGGACAAAAGAACCCCCCCCCCCCCCCCCCATTGTGCCCACCCACGTGATATCGAGAGTGGATACGATATGATATAAAAGCTGAGCTTAATTGGGCATTCATTGAAATGTGTTGTACACCCAAAAGTATGTTAATGAGAGAAAGTGCTCATGTTTCAGTAGCCCCTTGCTGTACATTGAAGTATACACAGTACTGGAAGATAATCCCCCTCACGAGCACTGGCCTCAAATCCTCATGATAGATATGCGAGTCATCTGAAAATAGATTTTTTGATTAACATTTAATGAGCTCGGAAAGCGCAGAATCCTTCTAGTTTTCAGCGAAGTCGGGTCAGATGACAAAACTGACGTATATGTCGGATTTTGAGGGGATGTAATGTAAAAGGTGGGATGGAAGGTGGCTGAAAGTGACTTTAAAATTATTTAGAAGCTTTTTTTTGGTTAATAATCAACCAAAATGGGTAACAAATTTTTACAGTAGTGCATTTTTATGGTTTCTTGTTATTGCAAGGCTATTTTTTCATTCAAAAAGGGGATAAGTGCATAGTCCGAATGCTTAGCAAAAAAAAAAGCACAAATTAAAATGGCCACAATAAGAAGTACTTACCAAAAGAAAACCAAAAATGCAAATTGACCAAAGAATGAATACAAATAGCCACAACACGACTACAAATAGCCCAAAAACGAATGTGAATTAAGTATATTAAGTATTACCTATAAGTGGCACCTGAGTATAAGTCTGAGTAAAAAAAAAATCTGATATTTAATCATATACTTACCGTATTTTCACGACTATAAGGTGCACCGCACTATAAGGCGCACCCTCAATAAATGCCACATTTTATTTTTCCATATATAAAGCACACTGGATTATAAGGCACTCTGTCTATTTTGGAGAAAATTTAAGACTTTTAAGTGCGCCTTATAGTCGTGAAAATACTATAAGAGACTTTTGTTGAATTGTTTTGATGTTATCTATTCCTGAATGTGCTGCGCAAATCTCCGCCGCCAGACCAGAACTGACGTGTCAGGTAGACCAACCCGCACTGACATTGAGTGAATGGAAACCAGGATGACACCACTCAAGCCTTCCGGGTGTCATCTGTCCGAGTGTTTGTTTAGACTCAAAGGACAAGCTGGAAAACATGGGAGTCTGCTAAAAATCACAATCTGCCCTTGACGACAATAGACGTCCACTTTCTTTGAACCAGAAAGGGCTTACATCAATATATTGATCGTCAATGTCAATGGCAGCCAATCGTTAGTACTCATGTTTGCTTAAAAAAAACCAAAAACAAAAATCACTATCCTTTCAAGTCAGGTTCGGGTCTTCTCCGACAAAACGGCCACGTGTTTCGAGGGGTGCACGGCGGGTTCATACTGTGCTTTTGTACTAATCAGGGCCCTGCCGAGGTGGGCTACTTTTGGCCTCATCAGCACTTTGCCTCCCCTTACGCTTCCTGACACACTTATCTGGCATGAAGAGAAGGATGAGCAAAAAAAGTTCATATACAGGGAAAAAAATAGAGCGGTGAGAGGAAGCCTGAGGGAAATGGAAAGAGACGATAAGAGCCCGCTTTGAAGAAAAATCTTGCATTATATTTACCCAAGGCAGATTTTTTTGGTGCATAAAATACTCACGCGGAGAAACATCCAATATTAGTTTCCATGATCCCAAGGCGTGAGATTAGGAATGATCATATTTTCGGACTGTGAAACGCTACTTTGTTCTTTCCCTTTAAATCTTGAAGAGTGGGTTTTTTAAAAATGTATTTTTATATGTGAACTAGATCATACTTTCTTAATGCAGTTAACGGTTGTATAGTTCCTTTAGGGAAGAAATTTTAATAATTCCTAAAGCTAAATTTGAGTGAAAGCGAGTTATTTTTAGTTACAGACTGAGAGAAGATCATTGGTATTAAAATATAAGAAGAAATTATGGCCAAATAGATATATTTTAACACAAAGGATATCTATTGTTTCCTAAGTTAAGGCTGTTGGTTGCTATTGCTGACAAAGCTAGGCGCGTCAGATAGAGTAAACTAGATCGAAAAGAATCTTGTTTTCGCATCAAGTCCGAGCCGGTAAGAACGAACCGCCGGCACAAGCTGTCGCGGGGCATCAAGCGGAGTTTGCCAAGCGCCTCTGACATCGCTGTCGCCTCTCGTTTGGGCTCCTCGCAAAACCTTGATGCGACACTTTGGGAAAGGCAGCCCTGACAGTTATTTTTTACTGCCAAATCTGACAATTTCCACCAAATCTGGTTCAAATTGGACGTCTATCACCGTCTTTTTAATCCAAGGTGTTAAAAAGGAGAATTAAATTTTAAATTAAAATCAAAACAGCATCAAATCCCAAAAGAAACCTTAAAAGGCAGCTGTCACACAACAAGAACAGTCTCCACCTCCGTCCTTGCCACAGGAAAATAAGTCCCGTTAAGCGGGTGGGAAGCAAAAGAATCCCCTTCCTGTTTTCAAAGACGGCTCCTAAAGCACACAGAGACTGTTTCCTGCTTGCCCCCGTCCCACATCTTTACACATCTGGCTCGCCGTGCAGCTGCGTGGCGACGCTAGCCAAACAAGGTTACGAATATCTCACATGATGTTTACAATTCCAACATTTCCCTTGTCCATATTGCATTTTTTCTTAACGCTGAAATGATCTTTAAGTGTTCCATTTGCAAGCCGGGATACTGAAAGCTCTTTAGCATCCATTTAACGTCCCACAGGGGAAGACAGGCTAAGTGCTTATTGGCGTGCTAATGTTCACGCTGGTGCTTTTAAACCAACCAGACATTAACAGTGTTTTTTTTTTAAATCCTATTGGTTGGGTATGGAAAATTACGAGGGGAAAAATCTGAGTCTTGAGCTATTTGTGAATGCATTTTTATGTTGATGATAGCAAGCTGTCCAGGCCCTGAGGGAGCAAAGCACACCCAAAACAAGATGTTGTACAGTTATACTTGTGTTGTATATGTGGTCAAAGAAAGACTTTTTCCTCCAATTTTCTCAAAAACTCTTTTGTTGCTCTTCTATGCCATTTAACCTCTCTTGATACAAGTTTGACGTTGTATTTTGGCCTCTGGGAAATATCAGCCGCATGATAAATAAGGTCAAATATTTTCCTAATCCCCTGTCGTTTTTGACCCTCGTTACCGGCACGAACACTAAAACGACTTTCCCTCGCTTGCTGTTTCCCCGTTATGAGAATTTTTCTGCTGGCATGGTTTAACAAAAACTCCCCTCAGTCGGTCTTTCATTGGAGTAGTACTTGTAGTATTATTAAAAAGAAAAATATCAAGGATTGGCTGACCTCAATAGAGGTCAGCAGTCTCCTCCTGGACTTTGCTGTCTATCCACCAAAACTCCCAAACTAACAAGCCTATGCCTGCAGGCTACAGCTAAATCTATGTGTCTATGTTGACATCTGTCACTACAGTCAAAAAGTCAACAGGGAAATCTCTAAATACCATCAGCAAACTAACAGCTTTATGAACCATGTCAACAAATATTGGACACTATTTAATCCATTTCAGAAGGATAAATACATACTACATTTTAAATAATCCTTTTTAGAGTCAATACCTCCAACAAGGCTTATCTACTATGGAACACCACAATTGGACACCCCTGATTTAAAAGTTTAAAAGTTAAAATGCAGGTAGTTTATTGTTAATTTGACACAAACATTTTATAGTTACGAGGCTAGCAACTAGAGCTGGCAGTATGTAACCTTAAAAGTAACGGCTTTAATATATCGCCATGTAAATGTATTACAAGAGCGTGATGGCACAAGTGGGCTGCCATCCAAAAGTTGCAGCTGGCTTTTGTATCCCCAGAAAGGGTGGCGCGCGCTCCCCAGCCCTGCTGAAGGGGATTTCGCGGCTCAGCTGGCATTGGTGATGCCAGCTGTTTTCGCCTCACGCTCGCTGTGACTGCTTTGGGCAAAACACGTGAGGCCACGGTAATCGTTCAATCTATTTGGATTGGGAGGGCTGGCTCTTTCCGTGACCGGACGTTTGGTCGCCGGTCAAATATACTTAGATATTAAACTCTCTCTCGGCGACCAAAAGGGACCAAACGTCCGGCGACCAAACGTCCGGCGACCAAACGTCCGGCGACCAAACGTCCGGCGACCAAACGTCCGGCGACCAAACGTCCGGCGACCAAACGTCCGGCGACCAAACGTCCGGCGACCAAACGTCCGGCGACCAAACGTCCGGCGACCAAACGTCCGGCGACCAAACGTCCGGCGACCAAACGTCCGGCGACCAATAGTAGACAAGAATGAGATCATATTCATTGGAGCCACTTGAGGGCAGCGTATCCTCCCAAATCAATAAAACCAAGTACAAGACTTTCAAAACAAACCATTACAATTTGATCTAAGTTGAAGCTTTTCCTCTATTATCTACTGACTCGATTTAATCAATTCATCGCTACAGCACTTGTGTATACATAACTATTATGAAGTGAAGAAGGTAAAATTCCACTACGGCATTAAGAAAGGGACGCCTTTGTTGCCGGATGTGAAAAAAAAAATCCAGTGGACTCTAAAAAAAGCCCAGGAAGGAAACTGGGGGTGGAGCGGAGTGCATGGCACTGATGCTGGAAAAAAAGGAGTGAGAAAGGAATGTTCTCTCTGGTGTAATAAAGCCGCCTTGCGCTCTTGTCGTCAGTTAAAAACAAGCTGCCATCACAATTTGTCCCCCAAATAAGAGGAACGTTAAGAGAGACCCACATATTAAAAAAATGGATGCTGAAACGACAGTTGTGTAAACCAAGCCGCTGTCCCTTGGCAGAGTAGAAGTGAGGAACAAGTGAAGCCGTGTTCCTCTTTTGGATGCTTGTTCCGTCAAAGTCTTGCTTTATGTAAAATTGGTTTGGCTATGCCCCAAAAAATGAGAAGAAAACTGGGTCGATTACAAAATGTACGCTCGTATAGGTGTCAAATAAGGCCAGATTTTTAAGATATTCAATTTAAAGATACTTTAAAATTCTGTAGAAAACATTGAAGGCAACAGAAATGAGAATTTTGTCTGAATAAATGTACTATTTATAGTCAAATGTAAACACAAAAAGATGTTATACTTTTGAAAGAACATTAAAATGAATTATGAATGAAATTAGTAATGAATTTAACGGTGTATATTAAGGAGAAAACACTTGATTATTGATAACTAATGCAGACTTCTACCTAAGTAACCAAATTCAAAGCATTGCCATAGTTTTTCCCACTTTCTTTGTTTAAAAAAAATCTAGATAAATTGACACAATCTTCGAAATTTTTTCCTTTTTCAAATTATAAATAATTAAATTGGATAGCTATAACTGTCAATAGTACACTGAATCCCGATTATTGAATTCTAGTGAAAATGGATGGCTTCCATGCACGTGAACTCTGACAGAGGGTGGGGAGCTGAAAATGGGAGCCTGGGAAATTTTGCAGCCCTGAGAAATATCCTGCACTTGAAATGTAAACATGTCTGAACTCTGCACCAACAGAAGTGCCGCCCCTCCAAGCCCCCCCATCTTTTTTTCCCAGTCGTTGTGGGGGCTCACTGATGACATCAGGAGGCCACGTTCGAATTTTTAATGACGCCGTGGGGAAAATGGGGGTGTTTTTTTTTTGGCCATGATTGTTCTGGGCGTTTTTATTGTGTGGATCTAAAAATATAAAGAAAAATCTATTAATCTATCTATTAATTTCTGAATTTATGCAGGTCTAACATTTAACATATTTATTTTATATGACTTTTGTTATTTCGCATTTTAAAGTTTTTGTTCAGGATTTTATTCACAGTTGGTTTTAAAAGGTTTGACTTATGTAATACATGCTGTATTTTAAACTGCAAAATATATAGATTTGTATTTGAGTAGTTTTGTTATACTTAAAAAAATAATTCTGTAATGTTTCCAATTATTAAAATTTCTACAAAAATGGCATTTTACCCCCCCAAAAAAATCACCATCTTGTGAAACTGAAGAAAAAAACGTCAATCTGAGGGATCCTAGAAAAGCTGAGTCGACCAATTGGACCTGTTTACTCTCACACAGTGTGAGCAGATTCCAAGATAAACACGCCAGCTTGGACTTTTGCGACGTCAACGTGGCCGCTGACGTTCCGCAAAAACGACCAACACCTGCATGTGTTTTGCACCTGAAAGCGCAGCTTCCCACGGGGCTACAATAACAACCCCCTCCCCTCCCTCGGCTATTCTTTGCATATGGTCTCAGTATATTTCCAATTCAAATGAGTAATGAATTTAACACTGTATATTAAGGGGAAAACACTTGATTATTCATAACTAACTTCTACCTAAGCAACCAAATTCAAAGCAATGCCATATTTTCGACCTCCTAGACCAGGGGTGGGCAAACTTTTGGGCCCGGGGGCCACATTGACTTTAAAATTTTGACAGATGGGCCGGGTCAGCATAAGATACGATACATGTAAAAAAGTGCATCCGTTAACAGTACATGTGAAACATAAACAGGAAAAAAGGATTAAAGTATTAACATACTCATCACTCATCATTAAAGTAAAAAGTATAAAGTACAAAGTAAAGTAAAAAGGAATGTATTAAGAAATATTCAAATGTATTTTGACTACTGGACGACCATTCCTTCCCCCCCCCCCTACCAGTTAACGTGGCTGGGTCGTCTAACGCAACAATGGCGTCCGATGATGGAACATTACTAGCATTATCGTCTCACATTAGCCTTTTTAACGACAGCTTTTTTTTTTTTTTACACCTGAACGTCGTGTCCCAGATAAGACATCGGCGTTCCTTGAAGACGGAGAAACGGCGCCGTATTTTTTTCGCGCCGGCTTCAAAGACCGGCGCAGACATCCCATAGGCTGCTGAATAAAACATAAGCGCAAGTCGCCATGGGGCTTTTTTGTGTGTAAAAATGGAGGGAAAGTAGGACTGGTGGCGACAAGTTCCAATAGAAAACGATAAACCAATTTTGATGCTGGCTGACAGCAAGGTTGGAAAACTCCATGGGTCATTTTAGATCATTTTTTTATATGCATGGGATGTCATTTAGGGAGGATAATGGACCTTATGTAAAAATTTGAATGATATGATATGATTCATATGCAAATTTTAGGGTTGGAAATATGGCTCGCCTTCAAAGAGAATTCCAATTCTAGACCAGCTACTCCACTTTATTTATTTTTAAAAGGGATGACGTCGATAATGAGATTATTTTTGTGTAATTAGAGTAAGTGAAACTGTTATGTATTTGTTTTTTTGTGGTTTTTGGTAGGGATCACTCAAGAACTAATATAAAGGTTATTATCAATGTTGTAAGATGAAACGGAAGAGGTGATTGGTCAAAGGTCATGGAGGTGAGAAAAGAAATTTTGACAGATTTGTGTGTATTTAACAGGGCAAGTGATGGGATTACATGGTAAAGGGTTAAAGGTCGCAGAGTTTGGAAATCCAGGAATGCTTTGACTTTGGAAAAACACAGTGTTAAATTCATGAAAAAAGGATGTCAGAAATACTAATTAAAAAAAAACATTTAAAAGCTGAAAAATAAAAAAAAATAACAAATGTAAGTCACAAAAAAATCCATGCATTGACAGATGAGAGCAAAAAAGTGAGTCTATCTCTCTAAAGCAGGGGTAGGGAATGGCTCAGGAGCCACATGTGGCTCTTTTGATGGGTGCATCTGGCTCTTTGCTAACCTGTGAGCTAAAATATGGAAATCTATGGTGACAGAACTGAGATATTACATCTAGAACTGCTTTAATCTTAATTTTTTGCAGTAAACTCTTGCATCTTCACATTGATTAGCAACAGCATAAGAATATTTAATAAAAATATTCATTTTTTTCCACTTTAAAAGTGGTGAAATTACTAAAAAACACCCATTTACATAGTAAATAGTTCATAGTATGGCTCACAAGAAATAACATTGCAAAATATGAATAGTTTGTGGCTCTCTTTGTCAAAAAAGTATCCATAAACATCTCCAAATCCTGTGACCAAATACGATTACACCACCATGACACTACATAAACCCTTTGGGGCATGAAAATCTCCTTTTTTCATCATGCATTGGATGAAAATGTCGATTATTACGATAGGTCAAGCTCCCTTTGAATGTTTATGGTGGCTGTGCGAGAGCAACAATCATCAGGATTTTTTTTGCCTAGCTAAGTTTTTTCAAATGCCTGATATCATCATCACAAACACTCCGCACAAAAACGCTGATTACTACCCAATTGAGAACTTCATTTCATGGATCACTGAGCTAACACATGGAATCAATTCCAACACATCCTGAAGCAAGCACAGTAAACACACAAAAAGCTCTGAAAACATACACTCATAAATTGAGCTGCTATCCAGTGAATATTAATATGACACACTGGGAGTTATTAAACAACGTTGTTTTGGTTTGAACGCGTGCCTCCATTATAATTTGGAATCGGTACTAATCCGAAATTGAGGCAAGAGATTAACATAGGCAGCATGGATGTGATCATTCTAATCCAATTGGGAGTCTATTTGGTTCAATTTCAGTGCCAATGGCGGGTATAAACGTCTAATTCATTTTGATGGCGACTCTAAACAGATATGAGCTTTCCAAGTTCCCAGATAATCGAGTGTAGATGTTTTTTGGGGATATTTAGATGATATATTATAAAATAATTCTCACTTGTTTGGAATTTGGCGGCTGCGAGAAGAACAAGATGCAAAAGCATGATGGGAAATCCCTTCACAGCGCCTTCCCCGCGCTTCTCAAATTCCCTCTCGAAGAATATCCTTTGTTAATCTGCTCTCAACCGGTGCTGCCGCTCCCCCACAATCCTTTGCGCTCGTCCAACAACTCCAGTGTGAACAGTCAATACTTCTATAGCCCCCCAAAAAAGCCTACAATCTATTTCTATTTCATTTTTTTATGTTAATAAACTACATAGTAGATACCCAAGACCTGAAATAATGTTATAACCTTCAATTTGGCATTTGTGCGTGTTCATTTTCACTTTTAACATATTAAATTTGGCATTTTGGTGTTAAAACATAATAGATTTGATGATGATATACTTTATTTATTTTACTGCGATAAATGTCAATGTAGATTAACTCTGACCATGAAAAATTAGGCATTATTAAGTGAAATGTTTTACTTTAAACGTGGTAAATTTGCTGTTTGATGTGACAATAATTCTCACACGACTCATGAACCCACCAGGAATTAAACCCTCGACCACAGAACTTTGCATCAAACATGTTAAACACTTACATCAGGCCTCTAAAACAAAAAAATACATTAAACTTATCCTAAAATGGTGAACAACATACTGACTAAGCACCTTCTAATGATAATATTAGCAGTTTGGAACATTAAAGCCTAAAAAAACAACACAGCAAATTATTAATAAATTGATAAAAGACACTTGAGTTTAAGTCAATGCCAAACTAATAATAAAACTGGGACTTATAGTCCGTAAAATACGGTCGTGCTACAACACTGTCGACAAGTGTTGTTGCTCTTTTGCCTCCATCACCACCCTGGTTGTTAAAAACATTAAGCTGCACAACACGCACGCCAGCGGCTCATTTCCTGCTTGCTCGTGCATTTTTTGCTGTGCTCATCAATTTAACGCCGGCACAACATGGTAATGATGTTGCCTGACCTCGTTTAGTGCAAACGCAACGGGACGGTGATGTTCCTCAAAGCTCAACGACACCGTTGTTGTGCGCCAGCTAAAGCGTGGCGCGTTGGCGGTAAATGGTCGTCATTGGGAAAACATGGATTGTTTGTTTTTCTGAGCTGACATCTGGGAGTTTGTTTTTAAAACTTTTAATATCCTTTATGGCAGTGGCTCTCCATTTTTAGTTCCCTCGGCGCCAATTTGGAAGCAATAAATGGTGTTGTGTCATTTATAAAAAAAATAATATAGAAGCGATAAATAATAGGGATGTCCCCTATGGAAATCAAGCCTTCTCACGGAGGATTGGAATTGGGTAAAAAAAATATAATGTATTCATTTACATTTTTAAGTAAGAACTCAGTTGCGGAAAAAAACCGTCCAATCTATTTTGACTGGGAGGGGCCAATGAAACGGATTAATTCGCCATTTACAGGCAAAATTAATTTGACGTCTATGGCTGTCAATGGCAGTTCAACATGATCACTTAATGACAATTATATAATTTAAATTGAATTTCATCTAATTAGGTTCATTTGCAGTCCAAGTCAAAATATATTTGAGGACTACACCCTCAATGGGGGCCAGTAAGTTCCCCTTTTGGACGCAAAAAAAAAACGGGCCCCAAGAAGATCTAGGCGGCATGAATGTGGCCCGCGAACCAACGCTAGTCTGACGCTGGTCTTGATAGTGTTGCATTGAGATACGAGTATGTTTTGCGAGTGGACAGTAGGAACTCGTTCAACTTGTGTCATGAGCCTCAAGTTGGGTCTCAGAGGGGATAAACGTGGAAAATGACAAGTGAACATCTGCGTAATATATGCCGGATTGACTCACCGCTATACGCGTGGACATCTTGTGGTCCCCATCGGCGCCCCGCTGCTCCCCGTTGGTCCCCCTGACGCTGTAGTCCGGAGGAGGCTGTGGATGCGGATGCGGCTGTGCCGCAGCCCCGCGGCCGCTCTTGCCCTTGCGGGTGCCCGGTCCTTGCTGCACGACGTTGAGTAGATGCAGGGTACTCTCGTGTTCCCGGTCCGAGCTCTCGGCCTGGCCGCGGCGGTAGCGGTCCTCGCAGGTGGAGTGGTGCCGCCTGCACAGCTCGATCCGGGCACGGAGACGCTCCACGATGGCGCTGTGGAGCTGCGGCACCGCTGAGCCCCTGGTGGCCGCCGATGGGGTGCCGTGAGCGGCCGCGGATCCCATGCCGACCGCCAGCATTGGAGCGAAGGCGCCGGCGGCCGATTGAGCCGGAGTCGCCTCTCCCATCCGGGGTGAGGTCGGCTTCGGTGGGGAAATCGCACTGCTAAGATCCCATGTGGTTAAAAAATAGACATGCACCTACAAATAAAAAATACTATTACATTAAAAAAATAAGACAAAAGTGGCTCGAAAGTGCGGTAAAGACTCACAGGAAAAGATCCCAAAAAGTCAGGCGATCAATTGCAATCCTCCCAGACGCCAAATTTCATTAAAAATAAATTAATCCATACTCTGATCAAATTAATTTGCAAGTGACATCATTTCCACACGCCGTCACGTCACCCCAAAACGTGTCGGGGCGAAAGTGCGAAGTGGGGGAGAAAAAAAGACGGCATATCTACTCGTGGGGGTTTTTCTTGTTCTTCTCGGTTGCTTGGCGTGTCCGTCCTTTGAGCTCCTTCTCAAACAGTCCATTGACAAGGAGCCGTGTGAGTCGTGCGCGTGCATGAGCCAACAGAGAGCTTCATTGTGCTTAGCCTTCCTGACAGTTTTTTTTTCGACGCGCGCACATGAGGAAGTAGCTGGAAGCGATCTATCGCCGTCTGGCGGACATATTTGGTAGCGCGTCAGTTTGTTATGTTTGACAACATGGATTTTTGGAGGGGCAATGATCATGTTTCAGTGCCATTAACAGCAATGGGTGTCTATTTAGACTGGAATCTATTAGACATATAACACTGCATTCTAAATCATCTTATTTTCAGTTACAAACGTATTGTCAATAAAAGTAGAATTTGGAGAATCAAGTGGGTTTTCATCAAAATTGTAAACAAAAAAAATGCACAAATGCTGCTTTCTGCACCTTCAAGACACCAAATGGACAAAAACTTGCATGCAAGTCAATATTCAAAGAATTCTGGCAGCAAAACCATGTCAATTTATTCTACATCCACATTTGAATGATACACCAATAACAAAGTGAGCTGCGTGACACTTGGCTTTTCTCCTATTGCGTCACACCATTTTGACATGACCCTTTACCAGACACTTCAATAGGCACACCCACTTGTGTGTTCCATGCAAAATGAATGACATAAAACCTGCATTAAAAAAAGTATTAGTATTCCTGACTAAAGTATTATTTTCATGGCTTTTGAAACTGGAATTTACACCAATACCGCATCTGACAGTAATGTATAGCAGAGCCAGTTCTTCCTATGGACAATGTGGGCAACTGCACATGGTGCAATCAATGTGGGGGCACCCCAAGAAATATCTAGGATTACCTTTGTGTATATTGACAAGCTGGGTGCACCTAATAAAGCGACAGGCAACTGCAGAGACACTCTGACAGGGGGTGGGCACACAATAAATTAATAAATTAACAAACACACAACATAGGAGTGGCCTGCAAACACTTTTTACAGTAGTAGCCATACCAGTGGTTGAAAAGACAACAATCAGAAACATCATCATCATCATTAAATACAGTACAAAGTACTCCCCGCCATCATGACGTCACACGCTAGCACGATCACAATCTAACACGAAATGCGAGGAATACACGCACACATACGCATGGCTCGTCTGCTGGATCATAATTTACATCCCGGTGGCAGCCATTTTGTCCTACTTCAGTCTGTTTTTTTTCTTCCCCTGCCCCGCCTGTCTGTCCACTTTCTTTTCAACTTTAAAAGAATATGAGAAACAATCAAATGGAATTTAAAAATAAAAATACACTGTAAGAAATCCATAGAGCTTCATTTGGTCTCCATCCCTGATTGGAGTATTACCAAACACTGGCAAAAAACTTGGACTTTTCCCTGAAGGCGACAAAAAAGACCTTTCAAAGGCAAATCAATGCTACGCAATTTAAGGCAATTAAAAAAAAATGCACACCGTGACTTTAAGAGCGGCGCTCCCATGGTACTATGGTAGCGTCTTGGTAAAGTCAGTGCAGGCCTCCGAGCGATGGGCTTTGGCTCGAAATTAAAAGTCAGGTGACAAGCTCGTACTAAAGTTCTAAAGTTCTTGTACTACTTGGAAATGGAAAAAATCTTCCTGAAATGGTCAAAGTAGTACATATTGTAAAACAGATTGTCGTGTGGTGGTTGTAAAAGGGCAAGGTATACAGTGAAACCCCAGATATTTGTAGTTGGCTATGCCCCAAGTTTTTCCTGACCTATTTGCTCCAAAAATTATTTATATTGCCTGAGATGAGAACAAAGAAAAGTAGTACAGTAATACCTCATTTATCGCAGTTTATAGGTTCCAAGAGTTGTCGCAATGGAGGAATAACCACAATGTTGGGACTTGCATTTTTTTTCCTGCAATTTCATGTTTGTATTTTTGTTCCTACACTACAAACTAAATATTTGGCGGATCCAAGCCACGATGCGGTAAATCCGCGACAGTCAAACCGCCAAGTAGCGAGGTATTACCGTTACTACATTGACGTAGTAGATTTCGCCTGAGAGACATCAGCCAGCTTCTATTTTTAAAGTTACTCTTGCCAAATGACTTTGAAATGACAGTTTTTGGATTGTGATGGGAATCTATCTATGCTTTGAATTTTTTTTTCTTAAAAATGGGTAATTTCTTGCAGGTTTTTGATATCCCTGAAAGAAAACAACATTGAACATGGCCATCTATTTGAAAAAAAAGCATTCTCAGTTAAGATATTTGTTCCATTAATGGAACAAAAATCTCTTTCATGGCAGAGAACAGGCATAGAATTGTAAATTATGGCTTTTTTGTGGTCCAAACAATTCAAACCCCGACAAAAAAAAACATGTCACAGGTACCCAGTGTCAAGACTTGACCCCTTTGGCGGGTTCGGTAGACTGGCGCACATCGGTCCACTCTTGCATGGTATTCTGAAGGGCTTGCGTTTTCTCCTTGTCCACCAGAACATAGTCCACTTTCTCGTCGGATGTTACTGACGACGTCGAGGGCTGCCGAGTGAGAAAAAAAAACACAAAAGTTTACAACGTGCTCTTACTGGCTGTGATGAAATAGCCGTTTACCTTTCTGTGCGCACATGGTGAACCAGGCTGGAAGTCCAGTGCCAGGTAGTCCACGTTGCCGCTCTTGCGAAGGGCCGGACTGCTGGTGCCGCTAACAGCCGGCGAGGTAGACGCTGGGTTGTGCTGTTGAAAAAAAAGATAGCGGTTATGGAATGCTTGGGTTTTACTGTTTGGATTATACGTACACACCATGGCCACGTAGTTCTCCTCGCTGTCTGCCGAATCGGTGCTGGTGATGCTTTGCGTGGAGATGGGACGACAACGCTGTGATGACATGGAGTTCGTGGCGGGCCTGTAGCAAAGTGCATGGGCGGAGAGGCAGTTACTAAATGGTTGTTGGGTCGAGAAATATTTTCAAGGTCTTGGTTTGGTCCATAAAAGAATCAGTTTAGGTCTTGGGATTAGTATTGGTCAGGTTTTAGTGGTAGTCTTGACTCATTAACATATAGATGTTGACATTTCATTGATTACAGATGTCATGGAAAGATATGGTCAAAACTTGTTCTTTGTCTTTATTCCCAAAAGTCTAGACCCTGACTCTTGGAAGTCTTAAACAGTCTTGGTTATGACTCTTAAAGTCTTGACTTGATCTCAGTGATTTCAAATATCAGGTTATGTCTTGGTATTCATGTTGATTCTGCAGTCTTGATCTTAACTGGTTAAATTCTAGACATTTGGTTCCTAAAATTCTCAAGAATAAATCTGTGATTCCTGATTATATTTGTATGTGTTTGAGACTCACACAGGCCGAGTCCAGGACATGGTGACCGGGCTCTTGAATGGCAGTTCGTCAATGAAGCCGTTGTTTTTCAGATCCAGAGGTGTTGGCTTGGCTGTGGTAAACAAAGATGCTCTGTCAATACAATTTCATGTAATACTTGCCATTTTGACCTTTTTGGACCAAAAATGTAACTCATTGGAGGCCATTGACGAGGACAGATGTCCAGTCCATTTATTTAGAACAATTATTAAACGTTGACGTGACTTACATTTCCTGTTAGGCTTCAGATTCCGATTAATAGGCGGCGGCGTGACGTCGCTGAGGCGTCCGGGCCGTTGGCAAAGTGAAGCGCTGCTCCCTTTTCGGGTAGGCAACGTGGCCGAGAATCCCGGGAAGTCAAAGTGATGCGGGCCGGGGCTCATGGGAATATACACGTTCTTGGGACTGTCCGCCTGGGCTGCGCTGAGTGGCGACGAACCCGGATTCATTGGCACGTAGTTGTCGTCCGAGTTGCCACTGTCTGAGCGGGTAAGGGAAGTTCGGGTTCTCTGTGGACAGTCACAGGTGGTGTAACTTGGGATTGTTTAATATATATAAATATATACACTGTTGATAAAGATTGGGGAAGTGGGCTTTGGCTCCATGCGATTTCACTCACCAAATATGAGCTGAAGCCGTCGTTGACCGACTCGACAGACTGACCCGAGTTGCTGAAATGGATAGGACGGTGATGGCTGCTGGTTTCAAAGGAGGAGCCTGTGAATACCAAGAACATTATTTAGAATATTTAAGATCAAATGGATTATTCTGATATTAAGTTCTTGGAATTAAATTTAAGGATTTTTAATACTTTTAGAACAGAATAACATGGCAATATTGAAATTACCCAGCCAACCTCACACCAAAAGAATTTGCGACAATTCGACGCAATTAAAAACAAATTTCAGGTGATCAGCTGAAAAAATATGCTTCCTGGAGAAAAATGGTACCTTTGTAGTGCAGTATAGTAGCATACTGGCAAATTAATGAACTATAATATAACTCTTGCGTGAAGACAGTGCTTTCTAGTGGCCAGTGAAATATTCTCCGATTATGACTTGTCGATTTTCCCCCCATTACATATTTCTATTATTATCTACATTATTGTTCATATATATTTGGCAGATCCAAGTCGAGCCACCAACTGGCCATGTATTATTGTACATACATTGACTTTATAGACAATTTAATGACATGGATTTAATTCAATGCTTTTCAAGGACCCACAAGAACCCAGCTATAAATTTCCATAGCAAACCTCTATGCAGCCTGATGTTCTCCACAGCTGGCAGCGTATTCCTTCTAGGGATGACCGACATGGCCGCCGAAGCTTCCCCGTTGTGAGATTGTGGACTCCCCCACTGCCCGTCCGAGCCGGGCTTGGGCGGCCTAGGCGGGGGTGCCGAGGACGACTCCGAACTGGAAGGCGTCAGAGCGTTGTGGTTCTTATCAAACGTCCGTGGTATTTGGTAGAAAGAGCCGGGTGTTGTGGGGAGGTCGTAGTTGTCGGCGGGCCGTTCCGTGGCTAGGGCGTTGCAGGGAGTCTGGAAAGTGTACACTTCTTCGTTTTCTAAGTCGGTGTCGGACGGGGCGCCCCGTGGAAGTACATAGCAGGCCTCTTGGGGGGAGTCGTCGGATGTGGCTGATAGTTGGTGCTTGCCGGGCTTGGGGAGACTGTAGAAGCCATGTAGCTGAGCGCCCATCCCGTTCAGGCAGTGAGAGAAACCGTGCGATAGCTTCTGGACGGCAGAGTCGCTGCCCAAGAAGACGTTGCTTCTGGTGGCCTGGGAGAAACTGGCGCTCCTGGAATATCAAAATACAATTTAGCAACATTTTTGGTGGACTAGAAAGGTCACAATCGTCGTTATGTTGGATTTCTGGTCATGCAGTTGATCAGAAATTGGATATAATATCCATTCTGTGGACTAATCTGCCCCAAATAAAAAGAAAAACTAAAATAAAATGAATACAAAATGTAAAGTAAAATCAATTGCATTTCCCTACAACGACGTTGCAGTTACCCTTCCAGCCACCAGAAGGCGATACAGAACTGCCTTTGAAACAAACAAAAAACGCCTTTACAAGCAGCATTAGAATTTTGATTAGTCATTTTATGGGGTTTCAAGAGGTAGCATTCCCATGGGGGTTGAAAAAAAGAAAGCCACGCCCAAGTATGACCTTGACCACATGTCTATTTGACCTGAGTTTGTTGGGTGTCTCACCTCGACTTGGGAACGCCTTCCATCACTATCGTAACGATTTTCCCGTCGGTCGTCCATCATTGTAAAACGATTAACATCGATGTAGTGCTTTGTCGTCCGATGAAGGCAAATGTGGGGGCGAGTACATTTTTTAAACACCAATGAAATCATTCGACTCACAGAAAGCTTTCTTTTGTGTGTGTGGTGCTGATGAAATGGACAACGGCCTCTCAATTTATTCCCGACTCAGCAGGTTGATGCTGCAGACATGGGACAGCCTCAAGGAGGAAGGGGGAAGGGTGGGGTTTCTAGCGTTGGTGACCGGGGGACGATGACGACGTCTAGAAAAGTGACGGATTGCAGCCTGGCCCACATCGATCACCTGCCGCTCTTGTTATTAACAAATGCTTTCAGCTTCGAGAAGCTGCGGCGCATTTTGATGAGGTCGATGTGGCAAAAAACGCTAATTTTTGTCCTATATTTGCATTTGAAAAAGTCAAATTGGCTGCATTTGTTTCCCATTGGTTGCCAGAAAAAATCTAATCAACAAATACACTCCTTTATAGAGGATCGATGAGTAACGAGAAACTAGCTATTATTTGTTTTTTTTGTGTTTTACAGCCCCTCTACATTTTAATATTTCTTAATACATGCCTTTTTACTTGACTTTATACTTTTTACTTTAATGATGAGTGATGAGTATGTTAATACTTTAGCCCTTTTTTCTGTTTATGTTTCATATGTACTGTTAACGAATGCACTTTTTTATATGTATCATATCTTGTGCTGACCTGGCCCATCTGTCAAATTTTTAAAGTCAATGTGGCCCCCGGGCTGAAAAGTTTGCCCACCCCTGGCCCGCTGGCCATAGGTTAGAAACCTCTGATTTACAAACTTCCTTAATGCTCGACCCTTACCGTGCGCTCTCCGTCTTCCTGCTCATGCATTGGTGTAGAAGGAGGTAGTCCTGTGGAGCGCTATTGGACAGGGCGTTGTGGTGCGAATGGCGGGCAGGTACGTCAAAGGTAAACAGGACCGGCTGGCTGGAGTGGACCGGGGCCGATAACTTGCCGGCAACGGCACTCAGCGGGGCCGCCGAGCAGGAGACGTCCGGGCCTACGGAACGTGGCATTTGTTGAAGTCGGACATCTGAAAGAAAATTAAGGAATGTTTTGATCAAAACTAAAAAGTAAGAACTTTCTCAGGCTAAATTGCAGAAAGACCAAATGGAATTGCGTTTGACTTGCAAATAATTTTAGAACTAGCGCGTGACTTTTTGTGCGTGATACTCATTATTGGCTATTTAAATCATGGACAAAAGCATGGGACTATGATTCCCAATTAATAGGAATAAATGTGAATTATATTTATCCAAATAAGGCTTAAAAATGAAAAAAATACCAAGTATGTGTACTTTACATGTCATACTCATTCTGGTATTCATTCTGTTTTTTTATTGTATTAAAAGGAGACAAAATGGAGTTTTAAAATTTTAAAAATAAGGAAAAATATAATGATTACACATTTGAATTTAGGGTTTTTTTGTGTGTATCAATGTTGTGTATTAAATTATGGATCTTATTATGAACATAAACACATCCAAAAATACATTAAAATGTTATATTTTGTACTTATTTTTGCCCCTGCTGCAAAATCAATATATAATATTGGAATGAATATTAAACATTGAATCTAGCTGCATGTATATATCTTTTTTACATACAAAAACACATAAAAATGTTATATTTTGTACTTATTTTTGCCCCTGCTGCAAAATCAATAATATAATAATGGAATAAATATTATACATTGAATCTAGCTCCATGTATATATATATATATATATTTTTTTTTTATGTCATACTAAATGTATCATGTCGTTGTATACAATGTCAATCACTTCACATATCGGAACAACGAGGTCAGTGTATTGTGTTTTATTGAAGGCTCCCATTTTGACGACCTTGGTGCGGCTCAGTCTGCACTCTAATCAATACGTAAGAGGGATGCGCCCCGAGGGACGAGACAACCCAGTATCATCCTCTTTCGGGGCCGGGAGGGGGTTAGTCGCGCGGCACATGATCCCCGCCCCGTTTCGATCTTACGCAGACAACAACCTCTTTTCCCGCTGCATGACCAGCGCCGGCCGATAAAGGCAGCGAACAGACGAGGAGGAGAAAACGGGCGGCGAGCCGATCCATCGACCCGCATGCAACTCTAGCCGAGAAGGGAAAAAAATTAAAAAGCTTCCCTTTCTCTGAGCTCAGCACAACCTGAAAGTGGATTTGTTTTTACGTGCAGGCAGAGGAAGATGATGTTTCAGTGCCGCCGCCGTCCAATCCATTTGGATGGGGAGTGGCGGTGGTGGTGATCGAATGGCCTAATTATAACCACTCCTATCTGATTTTTGCTTTTTTTTTTAATACTTTCATTTTTTCCAGAAGCGGGGGTTATGCATTCTGTTCCATTTGCACGTTTGTCTCAAGAGCAAATGAAAGGATTATTGTTAAAATTGAAGGCTCTGTTTGGGATATGCAATGGGAGAGGCCATTACATTTTGGGGTAAATAGGTCAGAGGTCACAGGGGTCAGAAAAGGAGCAGCTATCTGAGTGCTCTAGTCAGGCTAGTTTTTTTTTTTTTAAATATAGTGTCATAATAGAGCATTGCAAAACATTAAAATGTATTATTTTTTTTATTAAAACATGTATTTCCCCCCCAAAAAAGACAACAACAAAAAACTATGAAGGAAAATTATCATTTTTTTCCAAAAAATGTATCACTTTTTAAGGTCTCTATCAGCGCTTTGGATTTTTTTTCTTTGAAATAACTTACATAAAAAAAAATCATAATTATAGTATAATCGAGTAGGAGTATTGTGTTGTTGAAAAAATATAGTTTCCCTTGTATCATGACATGAAAAATTGTAGTCAATTATACACAGGACAGAATAAATATCTTTAACCTTTTGCATTTTGGGCCTAATCTAAATAGCATGAAATTGTCCGAAAAGTCCTCCTTCCCTCGCTCCCCCTCTTTCTTCTTCTTCTAATTTTACATCACATTCGAAATTAAATTATTTCATGTCCAAGCCATTTTTGGCCCAACTGGGCGGAAATGAGCGGCACACCGACAAAGACGGCGGTTGTCCTCTATGTACCAGCTGGACTCTAATTTTGGCCTTGGAAGATCCAGCAGCCGTTCTATTAGATTACAACCAAAGAGCAGATGAGACAGTAGGTGATGTATTACAGGGCCTGCTTGGGAAAATAGCTTAGTAAAGTAACCATGGTTCAGCACCATGGACGGGGATAGACGTCCAATCAATATTTCCTCTAATTTTCCGTTGGTCTGGGCAGAAACCAACCGCCAACCCAACTACTATTCAATCCCTATTTGTGTAATTCTTTATCAGAGCTTCCAAATGCCAAAAATCACATTTCCTAGCATATAAAGAGAATTTCCTAGAATTGGATTTACGTCAAGCGAGAGGGAATAACACAGGGGGTGGGTGGGTACTATGACCAATCAATACACCGCCATTCGTGCTAGTGGGTCCGGGCTCGCGGCATGACATGAAAGCTTTTTACAAAAGCTTTTTGCGGGGTGAGATGCGAGCCGATAGAGAATCACTCAGAACAACAGCGTAATTGAGACTCACTGGATGCTAGAAAGGCGAAAGGGGAGGGTTGGGGATAAGGGGGGGCTTCCCTACATGAGACCAGGCCAGGACATCCCACTGTAGAGCTCAGGCTCCCTCAGGCGTGGACTCTTTTAGTCAGACTGAATGGAATCCTCCCCCTCAATGGCTAAACGCACATTGTAGTATGTCGCTGTGTGACATCATGGCGCATTGGGACGGTTGCGTAAAAGCGGCATGACCTTCGAGATGTCTTTGTGAACAGAGCTTACTGTACGTGGAAATGGAGAAGTGTGGCATCTCTCTGCTATGTGTGATTCACAGAGCAGCTGTGTGTAGTAAGCCAACATCTACGTGGCATTTAGTCGTAGTATATAGATCAAAATGGACTCATTGTTGAGGATCAAATATGCAGATTTATGATCCTGTTTAAGCATATCTGATAGGAAAGTGAACTGTTTTTTGACCGCATAGTAATTTAGGAGAATCACTAAGTCGAACACTGAAATTAAAACAAAAACAGATGAATGCAATTGGCAATGTCATCAACAGGAGGGCAAAAACAAAAGTGTTATGGAGAAAGTTTGCACCTGCTGACTTAATGTAGGCGAAGCGCGGATCTGGCAAAGCGCAACCAGGCGCGAAAAAAAACAAAAACGCAGGTGGGTGGTAGCGGGTGGGGGTGCTGTTACTAGACAGGTCGCCTACGTAACTCAATAAAGGGGATGGAGACACAGCTTCTGGCTCCAGGAAGAATAAATGTTAAAAATTATGCGTTATATTAAAGCAGGGGTGCCCCAACGTTTTTCTTCTCGTATGCGGCTTTCAGAAAAAGCGGGTTATCCTCACAAGGGTCGCATGGGGTGGAGCCTATGCCACCCAATTATGGGCAGGTGACAACCTAAATTGGTGGTCAGCCAATTGTTGGGCACAAGGAGATGAAAAACTCAATTTAGGGACAATATAGCATACAATTAGCCTAGCATGCATGTTTTTGGGGGGAATTTGGGAAGAAAATGGAGTACCCAGAGACAACCCACGCAAGCCCGGGGAGGTCATACAAGTTCTATACAGGATCACGTCTGTGTAAATTCTAAATTAACCCACAATTTCCAAAAAAAGCAAAGGAAAAAGTAAATTAATCCAGATTTTCTGGATTCCTGTTGCGTCTTCGTTTCTAAGAAACGGCGTAAGTGCGGGGAGTGCAATCGGTCTTTGAAAAACAACACTGGGTGACCCTTTAACTGGAAATGCGTGACTACAGACGACCTCAACACACGCGACTGGCCATTCCGTCGGTTCGTCATGCGTTCCAGCACACGAGTGGCTCAGAGTATTTAAAAAAAGGGGCTTTAAACGGAGTTAGAAGCAATTCTTTGACCCTGTTGTTTTTTGCTATGGAATAACAAAGTCAAGATTATGTAGTGTTGTCATATGACTTGACAAGGCAGATTTAGCTCACAATTTTAAGGGTGAAGATTTGAATTAAGATTCTTTGCTGGTCATCTAGGAAAAATGCTACAGAGAAACAGTTGACGGTTTGTAACTAATTCCACGAATTCAGGAAGTGAGAAGTTGCTGCCTGATCTAACCGACAACATGCAAGACAAAAACCAAGATAAGGAAAAATACAGACGTGTGTATCATCTCTGCAATGTTCTGAAAACATTTTACAGCAAGTTCCACCATCTGGGCTATGATGCATTTAAATAACTGCAAGCAAAACTAGACATAATGCCAAAAATAAGCATGTAAAACTCCCCAAAAAACACAACAATCCCTTCTGACGGTACATTTAGCCTAATAAAAATAAGCCAAATTAAAAAAAAGGTTATATAAAACATAATGAATACATTTAGTTCTGCATAACACAAAATGTATTTTCATTTCATGCTTTTATTTAGAGAAAATGAACCTTTTGAAAGCCTCTGAGGACTGGAAATAAACCGCAAAAGATTAACAGACATTTTCAAGGCTTTTAAGGTTGACGTATAATCAAAACTGAGTAACAATTTAACTAAGTCACATCCAACAGCAACTATGCTTTTTGCAAAAGTCCCATTTTACCCTCCACAAGGGATGAGTGGCCAACTTTGTCTTAAGGGGACACTAAACCCTCAGTTCAGATGAATTATGACTCTTTCTGACGTCAGTTACGCCTGCCAATACCAAATTAGGGACTTTGTTGTGTTCTCAAAATTAATTGCATACATGTTGAAATGATTGAGGACTATTCTGCCTTGGTGATGTTCTTTACTTAACACTCATCATCCTCTCTGAAAAAGAAGCTAAAAGCTTAAACCAAAGACTATTTTTGTACCGTAGGTTAAATGAGGAGTCTGTTTAAAACAAAAAGAACAGTATGTCCTGCAAAAAAAAAAATATTAGTATATTAGTGGAACAGGATGGCCAGGACGTGCTTTAGTGCGGTGGTCTCTCAGCCAATCACTATCTGACAAGAGTAACTAACACAGAGAGGAAGACATTTTAGCAAAATATGTATTTTCTGGACTATAAGTCGCATTTTTTTCGTAGTTTGGCTGGATTTCTGACTAATACTATGTTTTTTTTCTCTTTGTGACCCAAAAATATCCTAGTATGATTTTTGGGAGGTTGTAGTTATCTGAAAAACTGTTATGCTAACAGATTACTTTTACTATTTTTACATGAAAAGTGTCGGTTGTTATTTTTCGCTAAAATAAAAAATGTACCCTCCAAAAAATGTGATGTATACTCCAATGTAATGTATTTTTTTTCTTCTTCATTTTACATCGTATGACTTATAGTCCGAAAAATATGGAATATAACCCTGTTCAGATTGTATACTGCTGTGATACTATGTGAGTTCATTGGTGTTAGTATTACGACTCAAAAAGTTTAACAACACACAAATGAGGGAGTTTTTTTGGTGGTGTTTACACACACCGAATCCACACACATCAGCAAATCCATCTAAATATAACCAGCTAGAAATGAAACATGTTTGCGATGATGTGTGTGTTCCAGTAAGTGTGCATTTAAGGAACAAAAGCGACTTACGTAACAATGACTTGTTGTCTTGCTACCACTGAGTCAACTCCCCCTCACAATTCCCTCAACACTGTTGCTTAAAATTTCAAAGTGGTCCAACTATGACTGAAAGGAATCCTAATTTATCATCAGCAAAAAGGGATTCATGGGTAGTACATCACTTCTGGTTGGTCCAAAACAACAACAAGTTTGTGAAACAACATCATTTTTTTTGGCGGATGAGAAGATTTAACTGAATTGACTTTTTTGTTTCTGTCACTGTTTATTTTTCCTCACGGAGGGAGTTCCCCCAGCCTGTTTAGTGTCAGCTGCAGCTGCTTATAAAAGAATAGAAGTTAAAAAAGAGGCTTTTCAAGATTTCTTTTTGTTGCTGCTAATTTTTCCTTAGTGTGTAAAAGTTTGTGATCATGTGACATTTCAGGGGAAAGTTTTAAAATGCATTCAATTCAACTTTACAGTACGAGCAAGAAATTCATGGAGATGTTAATGTATTATATGAGCATGAAAGCTTGAAAAATAGAAGTGGGTCACAGCTGGTTTTTAGTAGTCTACTTTGATAGGATATCCACTCAAGTGAGGGGAAGGAAATATTTAGAAGTACCAAAATAAGACATGACAACCAGACGGTTAGTGCTATGCGCCAAGTGTCAACATTTGGAGGGAATCCCCTTGTCATGTAAACATGAATATCTATCTATATGTATGTGTGTATATATCTATATATATCTATATGTATGTGTGTATATATGTGTGTGTATATACACACATATATCTATATGTATGTGTGTATATATATATCTATATGTATGTGTATATATATGTATATATATAATAAAAAATGTTATATATTTTTTTCTTTTCATTATTTGTGTTTTAATGATCTAAATAGACCAAATTTTAAGATGAATTAATTTTAAAGATATACATTATATGATATATAATATTGTATATATCATATAATATACATCTTTAAAATAGATTCATCTTGAAATCTGGTCTATTTAAATCATTAAGACACAAATAATGAAAAAGGGGATTTAAAAACGGAATAATATTTTAACAGAATATATACGACACATTATCATACCGCAACATAACTTAACAAAAATGCTTAATAATTAAACATGAAATTGCCAGTAAGAATTTTTTTTTTGGAACCTATACAGCATAATAATAAGAAGACTCATTCCCTTACCGTGGTTGTTATCGTCAGACTGGTTGAATCCACACAGCTGGCAGATGGAGCGCACCCACTTGTTCATCTCCTCCTCGGTCTCGGCCACCAGGTAAAAGGTGCGGTCTGAGGTCTTGATATCAAACACAAAGCTGTCCTGGAACTCCTTCCTCTTAAACGTCAGTCCGGCGTCCACCTGCTCGCAGCAGTGCAGGTCAATGACCCGGATCGGCTTCTTAGAGTGGTCGTTCTTGTAGTACTCCAGAACGTCGGGGTCACCACTCATGCGCCCGCTGCGCAGAATGAACCAACGCTTCTTCCATGCCTGGCAGGGAGAGATAAGAGTTCATGACGCAACGCCACTACGATGCACGACGTCCAATTTGTGGTGCAAATTCAGAGCATTGAGGAAAAAAAACACATTTGTTTGATGACAAAACAGTGGCTCAACAGCTGGACTTTTGCTGTCTAACCTTTGTAAGTAAAATAGACACATGTGGTTTGTGTGTAGCAGGTGTTTACGCCCACAAGCTCAACGTATTTCCTGTGCCGATATCCCGTGTCCACAACTCAGAACGATTGTGACTCCTGATGAGCACAACAGGCACGTTTTGGCGTACAGTTAACGCCATGCATCTCCATTTGTCACCTGACATGATTAGCCTAGTAATGACCAACCACGATCCGGAGCTGCTGGTCCTAATTATATAAAAAAAATGGCTGATTATTTTTGGTGATTTGGCAACTAACTGTATTACTCTGGGATTTGCAGTTTTGCTATGAAATTTGCTATGGAAAAAAAGCAATTAACAGATCTTATTTGCATTTTTTACTAAAGATAAACAGCCGGATTTCATTGAGGACTACAAAAATTGACTAGACATCCAATCATGTGATCCTTCTCATCCTGAGTGAGTATAAAAAGGAATGAAATTATAGTACATTTTCCATAATATTTATAATACTGAAACAAACAAAGGCTGCATTAAAGTCAAGAAAATCTCAACCAAGAGATCTTAATTTGTCACATTGGACAATAAGTTTTACCCAATCATTCAATTTCCGAGCCACAAAAGTCATGGGGGTGCTGGAGCGGATCCCCTGAATTGTTGGCCAGCTAATCGCAGGACACATGGAGAAAAACAACCATTCACGCTTATACTACAGACAAATTTGAGTGACCAAAAAGCCTACTATGCGTGTACTTTGGTATGTGGAAAGAAACCGCAGTACAAAGAGAAAACCCACACATGAAGGCCACAATGTTGAAACTATGAGGCAAACATGCTAACCACTCTGACCCCAATTTTATCTATATGACCCAAATATTTCAATGTAATTTCTTCACAACCTTATTATTTTGCTGCACAACTGATATGCATTAAAAAAATCAACAAAAAATGTCTTAAATTGAAAAAAAAAAACATTCAGATGCACTATTTTTCCTTCCTCAATACATTTCCAAGGTATCAGATCAGGACTGAAAAATAAGGTGACTCAGACTCGGACTCGCATACAAAAAATACGGGAAGCAAAAAAAAAAAAAGACTGCACAGTACCATGAAAACATGTTTACCAGCTATCTTTTCGCTCAGAGACACAAGAGGAAGAAGATAGACCAGGCCGAGGAGGAGAAGGAGGGGGTTTGTGGAGCTTTTTGGACATCTGCCAGCGATGCACTTCCACCCGTCCACGTCTCACACACATGCACTCTGCTGACACATGGGATCCTGCGGGGCCCCACTTTTGCCCACCCCCGACTGACACAACACAGAACCCAATGACAACACTTGTTGCAGACGTTTCTCCGGAGAAATAAAGACTATCCTGCTTTGAGCCAGAATAAAAGACAATTGACTGTCATTGAGCCCTTGAGTTTCCTGTTGACCACAGTTCATGAGGGGACAATGTGGGTTTCCTGTCTGCTAGAGTACGCCTACCCCAGCATGTATGCAAGTGACCATTTTAGATAGCATATTTTCTCGCATATTAGCCGTCTCTGCGTATAAGCCGTACCCTTAAAACTGCCTTAAAATAGTTGAATTGTACAATTTCTTTTGTATAAGACGCTCCCTGACAATTTTCACAGCATTCATAGTTTTAATAGGAGTACAAATGTGTTATTTTGAAGGGAAAATCCTAAGGAAAATCACCATACATGGTATTTCTGAGATACTGTATGAATCTAAATCAAAAACCTGATTAGTATAACCAGGAAGTGTGTCCGTAGTGGTCTGGTTTGTCATCCCTAGGTAAGATGGTAGCGCCCTGAGCAAGCAATGGCAGGCACAAGTGAGTTTTTTCACCTTTTATGCATCATTTGGTCTATTTTATTTCCTTGAATTTCATTCATAGACATCAAAATTAATTTCTCTTGCGTTATGGCATTTCGTTCGTCATTTTCTTGCATGTTATGTGTAATTTGTGCGCATATAAGGCGTGCCCTTGTCATCTTTTAGAGGCAAATACAGTGTATATGCAAGAAAATATGGTCATTTGCCAAGACTGGATCCTCATCTTTCAATGTCATCGTCAAAGCTAGATGTGGAATCCATTTTAACTGGGAAGGGGGCGAATGAACGTTCCTCTAAGGCCGCCATTGAGTTAAACGAACTCACTGCTTAGGCTTGATAAGCTGGTATAGAAGTACCCAGTGAGTCTTAGCTGTATGTAGTCTATTTCCTGCTGGACTGATAAACCTCGAGGGGGTAACCTTAATATCCTTGCTGCATGCATGCTCGCATCTGGCGGGCTGGGAAACAGATGAGTGAACACCGATAAGCGTCAACGTGACAGCAATGCACACTCTAGCTCTCCTGGGCTTGAGAGATGCTCATCAAAAGTCATTGTCACATTTTTCCTCAGAGAAATTAGTCATTCTTTGTGAATCGTCCTCTAAGAATCTCAATTCCCGAATTATCAACAAGGACTTTTCAGGAAATTCCGGTAACTGTACTTTCAGGCTAAGTGCTACTACTTGGAAAGGTGGAAGACGAATAGCTGTTACTCTGGACCAGATCTTATTTCAAATAATACCGGTCTTATCTAGAGAGAGAGATGGCGCCTTTTAATTGAGTTTTGGAGCTGTGCCCGCTCGTAAGAGGTCAGAACGACCTGAAGTATTACCTAGAGACGTCTCCTGTATGGAGTCTTATCAAACTTGATATTAAATTTAGAGGATTACCATGGAAAAAACAGTTGGAGAAAACAGGGTTGAGTGCAGAGCTCCATTGTACTGAAGTAAATTAGTAAATTAGATTTACTGTATGTTTTGGACAATACTTCTACACCTCAGTATATATTATAAATGGAAAAAAATATGGATTTCAACAAAATTATCCAAATTCAGACAAAATTGGAGCTGTTTTGTCTTCATCTGAAATCCATATGAATTTAAATCAGTATAGATACTGCAAAGGAGAACAATTGTGATTAGAACCAGTCATTTTAGATGACAAAAAATAAATAATAATAATATTTAGACCAGCAAGAATATTCCAGAATTGTTTAACAGATCAGGATCCAAACTTATTCAGCTGAATCCACATCTCATTAGGAATCAATATACCAGATCTTGGTCATGCTACAAAAAAAGAATACACCCCCCCTGTCAGATCAAGCGACAAAAAAAGTTCAAGTATTATCAACCAAAAATATCAAAAGAACATCCAATCACAGGTTATGAATGGAAACCCCCCAATGGAAACCCCCTTTCTTTGCGATTAGCCACCACTGTCCTAATTTCTCTCACATACCAAAACATTTCTTCAAAAAGAAGTAACTCATGAAAGAATGAAATTGCAAAGGCAAGCCATTGATTTCTGGTGCGGAGGCAGGTGCGGCTTGTCAATTTAGAATGAGGCTAACCTCCCCTCTGACTCTCTCAGATCAACCCCCCCATTCTGATGAACCCTTGTGAGTTTTCCTCCCTCAACCCCCGAGGCCAAACAGCTCGGGGAAGACGAACTGGCCTCGTTACCAACTGGGTTGCGCTGGGGCGTCAAAGCAATTGTGTCTGACTTGTAGATAAATTGAAGTTCAACTAAAGGTGGTTTTGCTTGAGAGGTTATTTTCACCATGGAAAATCACAGGGAAAAACATTCCAAAATAGACAAAGGAACAACAGTAGTTAGTTTTCCATGTTGAACAAGATCACAACCCATTTTTTTTTCAATATAAATTGTCAGCTTCACTAATAACAAGAATACTTACCCCTCATAATATTAATATTATATATTTTTTTGCCATTTTCAATTATTATTAGAGGCGCATACCCTTTCAAAGGTCGCAGGGGGTGCTGGAGCTGATCCCAGCCAATAATGGGCAGTAGGTGAGGTACACCCTGAATTGGGAAAGACAGAATATCTATTATTTATTTACAGAAAATTCGGTTTCTCTTATTTAGTATTCATATTTAAAGTGTTTTTTTCTGACTAAAACATTGATATGTTTATTTAATATATTAGTTTTAAAAAAGTAAATACTCTGTATACATCTATAATCTGGAATTTGATAAAAAGTTTGTTTGTGGATTATTTTGAAGTTATCTTTCAACTACCTAAACTTGTACAGTCATATGGCCCGACTATTAAATAGAAGAAGTACTGAATGCCGTGAGAAGGAGAACATAAACATCAAAAAGTGTACAGCGATTCTGCTAAAAATAGCAACAGCTCCTTTTGTCGAAAAGCAGGCGTGTTTGTCTCTATTTTGGGTGCATGTATTGTGGGAAGACAAATAATCATGGCGTTTTCATCTACTTTGCAGAAATAATAAACCCACAATGAATACGCGAATTTCCGCCAGAAACATAAGTCACAAAATCAATGTTTGGCTTTTTTGGGGGGCAATTTGAGGGGAAACGTTACTTCATTTAAATGAAGCGATTGACCAATGGCGGTGAAAGGTCACAGAGGTCAAAAAATAAATTGTATCATAACTCAATTGAATATGGCGATGCATTGAATTTGGCTGCTTAGGCGAAAAATATTCACATCCAAATACACTGGTGAAATATAACATTTTATAGGATTTTTTTTGTTTCTTTTCCACAAGAATGGCGGGGAAGATTGCGTGAGCTCTAGTCGACGAATAATAAACGAACTTACGTGCCCGGGGGGTGCTTCAGAGTATTTCTAAGTCAATAGAGTTCCTCCTCTGACTTTGACAAACAATTCAAAAGACTTTGCATTTGTCGCAAATATTATCTGTTCGTGAGGCCACATACTGGTTTGAACTCATCGAAGAATAACATCTTATAAAATAAGAGATGGAAATATATACTATATATAACTATAATCTATAATGATAGTGACAGGTGCTTCCATCAATATAACTTATCTGACTATTTCTTGATTTTGCATTGCTGTTTTATTGAAGTTCTCCTCAAAAAATCAAGTTGCGTTTCTAGATTTATGTAAATCTTTAAGTTATAACAATGGGTGTCAAAAATAAAGCACGTGGGCCGGTAGTAGCCCGCTAAGGGGTTCCGATTCGGCCCTTGAAGAGTTTATAATTGACTTTTCTCAATTTCCCAACCAATTTCACATTAATTTTTTCAGAGGGATTTACTAAAAAAAGTCAAAACGACTTAACAAGGAACCCAAAAATGGCCCAAAACAAAGAGGAAGCAACCTGGAAAAAACTAAAATCAGCAGGTGAACAAGGAACCAGGAAATACGCCCTAAATAGATAGGAAAGATGCAAATAAATCCAAAAAGATGACCTCTATATTTCCTAATATGACAAGAAAGTGATGCAAAATGAACTTATTGCCTGCCATTGACAACAATAGATGACCAATTTACTTAAATTATGTACAAGTGTCGTTTACAACAAGTGAGTTAACTTTTTTTGTCCAAAATTTAACTGCATGAGATCTAGTTGACATGAATGTGGCCTGCAAAACAATCTGACGTTGAAAATCCTGAAGTACAAGGAAAAACTTAACAATTTCCTCCAGGGAATTATCAATATGGCAAACCACAAACAATGCTGAATCAAGAGAAGATCCCTCTTGTCTTCGTTCAGGAATGTGGCCTGCATTGCGTGTGACCGCCTGCTGATGACGACTAGATTATCGGCGTCTGCTTGTCCCGGCGTGGTCCCTGCCGAAAACAAACCGGGCTTTTGTAGCACCTTTTTTCCCTCCGCAAATTTTTAATCGCATATCACATGTCTGCTTGACGAAGCTGTTTTGCCGGGTTTTTTTTTTTTTTTGCAAGGCGGGAGCAGGGCGGAGACAAACAAAAAGTCACACGTGTCGTTCTTGTCACTTTCGTGTCGAGTACATTGCTAGCGTGCTCAGTTTTTTTCTTCTTCAGGATGTCAAACTTAAGGCCTGGGGGCCAGATGTCGCCCACCATGAGAGTCAAATCAACTTCATGTGTCTTGGGATAATAAATATTAATAGCAGTTTTGTAGTCTTGAATGACCTAACAAGAACTGTAGAAATCAGATAGTATAATAGTATAAAGTGGTATTTCTACATATGAAATTAATTGGTGATTTCAAAATGGCATGTTCTAAATAATCTACACATTTTGCATGTTGTGAAAATGCTTATTTTTAAAGTTTAGTAAGATGCTGTCTTTTTAAGGAAACAAGTGCATTTTCAACAGTTGTTTTAAGCAGTGATGGTTGTGTTAGCTAAAAAAAACAAGTAATAGTTGATTGGCTGTTTGTGTTTATTGTTTCTTTGCAAGAATTAGCTACCGTATTTTCAGGACTATAAGGTGCACTGCATTATAAGGCGCACTGCACTATAAGGCGCACCCTCAATGAATGACGCATTTAAATTTTTTTCCCTATATAAAGCACACTGGATTATAAGGCACCCTGTCTATTTTGGACAAAATTTAAGACTTTTAAGTGCGCCTTATAGTCGTGAAAATACAGTATTGAAAAAAGTAAGCTATTTGAAAATAATTAGAAAAGAGATATTAAGGTTTATTTTCATACAGGTAGATGGTAAATTTGAAAATTATTTTTACCCACTAAGAAATATGATTTTTGAGGTTTGGCAGCTCTGTTATTGTATAATAAAGGGGCGGAGTTGCGAGCAAACAACTTGAATACAGAATTCGACAAGTCCTACATTGGGATATACCGGCTGAAAATAGACAAGCCGTAGTGCACCTTGTGTTTGTGCAGCTGTGTGTTTGTACGCACATGAGGGGGGTGCCCCAAGGTGAGAGGCCACCCTGTCCTCCTATTGTAGCTTACAGACAAAGTGTTTAGTTTGTATGTTTGCTCATGCACATTTGAAAACACCAAGAGTGACGCGTATCAGCTCGTGTGTTGACACAGACTCTCGTACGACTGTGTGTCCTACTACAACAGACACGCCTCGGATAATTGTTTAGGGCACGAGCAACTGTGAGATCATAAATGGGGGCGTGCCCAGGCATACAACGTCATGTTTGTTGGGATTGAGCTGAGCTGTTAATAGAAAAAATAAATATATTTTAAAAAATAAGCTATCAAAATGGTTAAAAATTCAATTTAGAGGTTGAAATGATCAATTTAGCCCAAATTGGGAACCAATTGGATGCCCTTTTTTAGTCATTAGAAAAGATACATAAGAAAATAATTATGAAAAAAATGTATTATGAAAATTACTTACAGAGAGAACTGAGCTTCCCATCTTAAAAATATGTCAAATATGAATTTTATTGGCGAAATCATGAAAATTACAATGATTTTTTGGATCAATGTAAAGATTTTGAGTGCTTTTTTTGTATTTGTTTTGATTTTTAGCAACCAATTATCCATAATGATTTTCATAATAAAACAAGTTTGGTTACTGATCATATAATTTAAACACATATAAATATGAAAAACAATATTAGTTCAGACATATATTATAACCTAATACATAAATGATAGCTTATGTGTTTGTAATTTCTATAACTTATGGGCACCTATCCGTGTGACATGAGTTTACACAACAGCCTGCGAGTTCAAACTAAACACAAGCGGGGAAGTCGCACAGTTTACACAAGCGCCAGTCGTAAGAGATGTTAAGCAGACTGCGTGAACGGACGCCACACGTCTCTGGTTACTGTCCTGCCCTGTCCAAACGGGTGTCACGCACAAAACCAAGGCCAATACGCCATGAAAGTGGGAAACCTTCGGGTCTAACAGACCAAACATCGAGATTTTCGTATGTAATGTTTTTGTACACACAAACTTTTAGTTAATCAGGAATGAAACCAAATAACTGTGGTCAAACAACAATGGCTGTGTTTTACTGCCAGCCTGCATCATCACATTTTGGGCTGTAACCCGGTTATGCAAAGCCACGTTAAAAAAATCGGATTATTTATATTTTGTTTATTATAAAACAGGGAAACATTCCAAAATACCAACAATGGCTGGCTCTAGAGGTGACTGTGTAGTTCCCTTTTAAAAAAGTCCTTTCAGCCATATATAAGACGCACCTGAGTATAAGCCGCACCAACTAAAGGATATACAACGAAAGAGAAACAAATATATAAGTCGCAGTGAAGTACAAGTTGTATTTTTTGGGGCCAATGAGAAACATTATATCTTAAAGAAATACTAGTATAATAAGGAACAACATACACTACAAGTACTTATTAACTATAGCCTAAAAAAGCACTACAAATAAGCTGTTATGGATCTAGAAAATAAAATAGACATAAGTCATACTGAGTATAACTCAGACTATGCGTCTTTCTATGTTTTCATCCTTGTCTAAATAGGTTACCATGCCAACCAATCAGCTTCCCAAACCAGGTGTTCCTCTACACTAGCAAAGGACTTCGAAACAAACTTTTTAACGGTGTAGTCTGCGGTTTATTAACGTCGAGGTAATTCCCGAACAAGCCTTGCGGCACTGTGTGAAAAAAAAAAAATCAGGCGTCTGTTTTGAGGACCACAACGCACAGATAGCCTCCTTTCTACCCTGGACGTCACACACACTAGTTCTAGCTTCCGCATCATATGACTGTCATTTGATTAACCTTGTGATAAAGATGAACCCATTCCTTGTGGTGACCTACTAAGCTTTGACGTCATTGCGCGCTATTTTTTTTTTCCCCCCATGTTTGAAACGCACGTTGGCGCCCCGAGGCTTTTTTACGCGAACATTACATGACATGAAGCTCTTCCACTGTGCCTGCCAATAAAAACGGAACAAGCAAAATGTCTATGCCTGTCAAAGCAGGAAATATGGAGGCGTTGCTGCATGACCTCCAGGGGTTGAGGGGGGCAAGGACTTCCCAAAGACCCCCACACCACTGTCCTCTCTCCGTTGCTTCTTTTTCCGCGGGAGAGCGATCGCCTTTCCCGATACAATCGGTCTGGAATGTGGCAAGTCTTCGGCGTGTGTGAACAGACACGTTTAGGCAACGGACAGGTGGGAGGGATTCTTTTTTTTTTTTTTTTTATCCTGACGTGGGAACAGGAATTAGATTGTTTACACTATGTCATTTGAATGATTCATGTTGGACGTGTAGACTGACGTGAGTTTGATTTAGAGTCATATTTACCCTGTAAACTGCACGGCATGACCAACTGACTAAGTACGTCAGTTCTTTAGAAGTTGGACGGTTTAATCTTTATGTACTTAAAGGATAAATATAAATTCTGCCTAGCAACAAGTGATAACAGAAACAAAAGGTCACGGGAAGAAGAACAATGTCGTTTCGCCGAATGATTTTTCTTCCATGTGGTATAACGATGTGTTTCCAACCATTTTAACAAGTTTTTTTTGGGAGGTCCGAACCGTGAGGGTCAGCAGAAAGTAAACAAACGTTTACTCGTTCCTGATTCAAACAAATCAGGCGTTTATCGCCGTAAATGTCAACAAATTTGCAGGTAATTTTGAGCCACAGAGAGATAAACAACCTTAACACAGCTGATATCTTAGCGTACCTTGTAATGAGGTTCCCTGACTCAACTTGATTTGCATACCATGGAACTAGTGAGTCACCATTGGCAAGCGCTAATCACATTGGTACACAATTAGGAAACATCCCAGCAAGTCTAGCTCTTGCGTATTTATATCCTTCACCTTCAACCGGTTTGCATGCGATTTGCATGATCGACCTGTTTTTTTACTCAGTCACCTTTTAGGCTTCCATCTGACACGCAACCGAACTAGCACTTCTCAAATGGGTTCAGTTAATGCGTGATAATTATCGTATATCATATCGAACCATGTTTTGGCGATAAAGCTGCAATCCATTCTGACTTGGAGCGAATAATAGATGATGTCTACTCGGTCAATGGCGTCCAATGATCTAAAAAATGGTTGATGCTAAGCGATGCTGATTATGCATTAAAAAAGCATGTATTTACACTTCTAATTGCTCACGAGAAAAACTCATGAGGAGAAAATTGTTTGATTTTTGACTGTTTTCTTGCCAACAAGTGGGATAGGCATCGTTTTTCATAAAACTTCCCTTCGAGACATTCCTAATTTTGCGGTCAGACTAGTATCACGTGAAAGGACAAAAAAAAACAAACGACAGGCCCACGCCACGACCCGAAAGTCACCTCGGTCAGCTGACGGCAACGGCCGAGGGTAAAATAGCCCCGATTGTTCCTGCACTCGACTTTACAAGGAAGGAATTCCAGATGGTTGAAGGATTACGTCCACATGTCTACTGGTTGTTGACGTCCCATCACACTGAAGACGCCTGTCCGCCCTGCATAGGGTAGCAAAAGTACTTGCACTTACCACCTCTACTACTTTATATCATGTTATCTGGCGCCTTACTCTTGTTTATACAGTACACGGGATCTTCCTGTGTACAGTTGCGGTGGCAGCTGCTCCATGTTGACCATGAAGGTCTTTGTGGAAAAGTCGGCCATAATTACTCAACCAATGGCCGAGGAAGATTCAGAACTCAATTTGGGAGGCTTTCCATCGCAAAATTAGCTCATAGGATTGCGTCAAGTAGTAAAACAGCAACAAATCCCCAATAGTAATACTTCAACGATTGAGTACTGCAGAGTGACCACATCACAGGTTGAGTCCGCCAAATATGAATCAAAATTTATCCTTTAGGGACAATAATATAACAATAAAACAGGGGGAAGCAAATCACAATTGAACTGTATTACACCAGCTACTCGGAAGCCAAGGAAGAACATCTCATCTCATTTTCTGAACCGCGTTATCCTCATTAGGGTCATACTACACACAGGTGGATTAACCTGGATTTGAATTAAATAATAGTAGAGTCACTGTTAGATTAAATAGGCAACGTAAAAACACTATCCCTAGATAACTATTGCGACAGGTCTTGAACTGATATACAGCGATAAACAAGGTATTACTGTATATAAACAAATAGCAGCTGTAGTATTTGTAAATGGTCTCATGTAACTATGGGCCTTCATAAATCCTATTATGTGAGCTGGGTTTGACTCGTGCCCGATGAAGCTCCCATATCCCAGGGGCTGGGGGGGTTGGACACTTATCTGGAGCTTTATCGGGCCACTCAAGGAGCCGCCGTTGTTGTGACACGGCTAAGATGGAAACAGCTCACATCAGACGTGACCTCATCGTGATCGGGTAATGCCGAGGTAAGCGCGAGAGGCATTTAGTGGAGAGCGGAGACAGCTGCAGGCGTGTACACACTGTGATATGAACGCACCACCTTAACCTCCCGCTACAATCTGGGTGGTCGACTGTAAGAAATTTGCATGTTTATAGTAGTAAAAACTACTGGTTGAGCATCTCGCTAGTGGCCTGTGATAGGGAGTTAAGTGAACCAGATTTGTACGTTTTAGGAGATGCACCTGCAATTGCTTGATAATGGGGCTGGGGTCAAAATGAACTGTTAAGTCTTCATGGGGAAGTTATTTAACTTATTGGCTCCATCCGTTTTATGGCATGTTATAATAAATGTGTGCATTTGTTTAAAAAATACAAACACAATTATAAAAAGACTTCTATATAAATATAATATATAACTAACAATATTACCCTTAGTTTTTGAAATGAACAAAAATAGTCACTTCACTGATAATTCAGTTGTAGTCATGTTACTCAAGTGCTAAAAATTGCACAACACCACAAAAATGTCACTCTCAAAATGGGTCAAAGCACTCATCGATTGCCACTGACGAATGATCGCTGCCAGTCCCTCCCCGTTTGGACGTTTGCCACTGACAATGGCAGTGAATGAGTTAATTATTCTCCCCATAAATAACTTGGGGACTACTTAAATGAATGGGATAATTTTCCTTCTCTGCATTTGTTCAGTGGTAGTAGTAGTGGGAGTGGTAGTAGTAGTAGTGGTAGTAGTGGTAGTAGTGGTAGTAGAGGTAGTAGGGGTAGTAGTGGTAGTAGTGGTAGTAGTGGTAGTAGTGGTAGTAGTGGTAGTAGTGGTAGTAGTGGTAGTAGTGGTAGTAGTGGTAGTAGCAGTAGTAGCAGTAGTAGTAGCAGTAGTAGTAGTATCAGCTGGGAGCTGTTGGAAACAGCAGGGGTCAAAATGGATGTGGGAATTAATGTGTCATTGGTGTAGAGTTAAACAGTATTGAAAACCGTCTCTTTCAACCGTTATACAATGGAAGTGAATGGCATTGTTTTTCGCTACACTTCACAGGGATAGATAAACAAACAAGGACACAATACATTAAATTTGACTTTTTTTCTCGCCACAGTGTGCACCAGATGCCATGGCACTGGTTGGAAATCACTGTTGAAGCATAGGCCAACCCTTTATACTCCTTAAAAGAATTCTGAATTATTTTTGTCAAATACTTTCAATGGGCTAAAATTATAAACTACAGCACACACAGTAGTTATAAATTCAATGCACATCACAAACATTTCTTAAATGTAAATATTTCTGAAAAAATGCCCTATTACTCCTGCATGTAACTATTCTCATTATAACATTTCACAGTATTTCTGTACTGTATATACTAGTATTCATTTATATATTGCTTTATTTATCTATGCCGCAGTGGCAATTGAATTTCCCCAATGGGAGATGAATAAATATCTATTTTATTCTAGTCTATACTGAACATGGTGCAGGTGTACCTAATAAACTGACGTCTGATTATGGGGTTAAATGACAAATATGTACTTACATATCTCCGTAGTTTCCTCTCGGGTGGCGATTTCCTCAGCCAGCCCTGGAGGATGATCTCTCCGCCGCTCATCTCGCCGACAAGTCCGTCCCTCGGTGTCCTACACGCGCAGGACGCCCCAGACCGGCGTGTGCTTTTCCCCCATCCGAGCCGAGACGGAACCAGGCGGGACCAGGCGGGACGACACGATCCAAGACCGGGGGAAGTGTCTGGCGGTGCCGGTGGAGAGACGCAATCGGGCGAGCCTGAGCTGCTCCTCCGCGGGGAAGCTCGACTGATGCGGGCCAGCGTCACGGGGCGTCTGCGGCTTGTTTTCCCAACTCGACACCACGCCCACGGCCGGCTTGTGAGAGAGGGGCGGGCCGGTATCTACAAATGTCAGACAAAATGTTATACTTAGACTTGTATTGAGGCTTAAATTTAGTTAATGAGGAACATAACACTTCCAGGAACTTAAAAAATGAAACGTTTTTAGGAATAGAAGTGTATCAAAACGCAATTTCTCATTGTTGGATGAGGAAACGGCACCACATGTTGGTGAAGTGGGGTAAACACAGGCTTCACTTGGTAACTGGATTAATTTCTTTCAAACTTGTTGCCTTAAATGCTTTATCTTTGTGTTTTAAGCAAAACTTACCACTAATGAAGCTGAAATGTGATCAGCACTTTTTCCTATTTTAGACATTTTTTCGAATCAGGATTGTATTTTCCCAGCAGGAGACAAATTTGTAACATTATTCCTGAATTTAGGAATAACTGGAGCAAAGATCCAGTGTCAATTGCTGTTCTTAAAGGCACTGCTGCCATCTAGCTTCAATTTTGGGATGCATTATATCTTGAGAAAACTTATGCCAGTTTGAATGCAGAACTGCCCGAGCATTTCATATTGCTTTAAACTGTGAATTGAAATTAAGATAAAAATGACAGCAGCCTTCACATTTCAGAAAGCAATATATTGTTAAATATGACATATTTCAACAGTCATCCCCATAAAACAAAATGAAAATGCTGAACCTGGAATAATTACAGCAGACAAGAATGTGCATAGCGAGGGAAGGGAATCACATCCTTGATGTTGTCCACTCCAAGAATGCATTGCAGATAGCGTTCAAATCCCATCCCAAAACCGCCGTGGGGAACGGAGCCAAAACGCCTCAAATCCAAATACCTGAAAATAAATTCACCTTCACTGTTATTGGCCATGATAGACGTCCAACCACAATGCCCAATGTAGCATGAATTGAAAGAGTTTATCATGTAAGAATTCATTCCGTGAAGACAACAAATTGGCTCTTACCAACTGTAGGTGTCTTCTAATCCGACCCTAAGAAGAAAAAAAAACTGTTTAAAAGAAAGCATATTATAGAAAATCTACTTATTTCTAGCATTTCCATTTACCAAATCACAACCAATGTTCCCTCTAAGCTGCAATTGCGCACTACTCTTGTCTTCTCTGCGCAGCAGCAATCATATAGCGTGCAGTAAATAAACCAACAAAAAATTAGAGGGAACATTGGTCACAAAACTGATCTATAATCCAAAATAATGGTGTGTGGATTAGGGCTGGGTGATTATTTGACTGTGACCATGAAAAATTTCCGGTCGATTTTGACATTGACATCTGCAACTTAGATATAAGAGTCAAATCAGAAAAGGGCTGATATTGAAATCATAAAAATGGATTCTTTTTTGCATGAGTGCACTCTTACTCTTCCAGACGAGCTTTTAACAGGTCCAGCCTCTCCTCCCTCAGCGACCCCCCACATAGCTCGCCAACGCCGGGCACCAGAAGATCCACAGCAGCCACCTGCGCTTCAAAACAACACATCAACAATTTCTACTCATGCATCTGCCATTGTTTTTCAACCCACCGTGCGTTGGGGCTGGTCTCGGTTATCTCTGGCATAAAAGGGCTTGAGCTGGTAAGGATAATCGACGACAAAGACTGGACGCATTCCGCAATGTTTCACCAGGTACTTCTCGTGTTCTGTCTGGAGGTCGCAGCCCCACTGGGAAATGGCCAGAGGACGGATGTCAAGGTGGCATTGAGCTTCTTAGATGATCAAGCGATAATACGTACGTTAACGGGGAAGGCGAACGTCTGAGCGCTTTGCTTAAGGATATTTATAGCCTCGCTGTAGGTCACCCTGGATGTGGAAAGATTTTCTTTAATAATTGTCCCAACATGAGCAAAGTTAATGAAGATTTGTGATCTATTACAGCACTAATAATCAAATAATTGGACAATTTCAACACAGTAACAACAATAATAACAAAAACTATCACAAATCCTTCAATCAGTTGTGCAGTTTGTGATTTAATGGTTACATTATTTTATGCATTACCGTATTTTCACGACTATAAGACGCATTGCATTATAAGGCGCACCCTCAATGAATGACATTTTTTTCCATATATTAGGTGCAATGTATTATAAGGCGCCTTATCTATTTTGGAGAAAATGTAAGACTTATAAGTGCGCCTCATAGTCCTTAAATACGGTAATTTGAAATAGGGATAATCTGCATAGAGATGTTCTTATCTATGAGGATAGTTTTGCAACTCAATAAATTAAAAAAAAATACTTACACATGGAATTTTGCCTTCAGCATGGCTTCCACTGCATCCTTTCATCATGTTGAAGATAGAGGGGAAAAAAAGCCACAATGAGGCGATTGGTCAGCCTGTTGCTGGGCAAAACTCACCCTGTGTCCCGGTGTCACGTGCTTATGAAATAAGTCCACGTCTTGAGGGCAGCGGTCCAACACGTGCTCGGTGGTTCGTCTGAACATGGCCTCCATGACCTGTAGCGGGTGCGCCATTAATGATTTAAGTGAGACTTGCTATGCATGTTAACTTATTTGTTGCATTTTAACATGATTACGATGGGGGACAGATTTTTGTTGTATGTTTTTGGTCTGTTAGATGGTTTGAACTCATTTTGGAGTTAAAAAAATCCAAAAGACATCCTAATTTTTCTCTTGCATGTCAACTTTTTTATTGATAGTAAGTCTATCAAAGACAGAAAGCCTTTATTTTAGCTTTTTTTAATTAACAAGTGCTGAAAGTAAATACAATTCTCCTTTAATTTTTTTAACCCCCCCTGTGCTCTGCTTGTTTACATATTATATATAGCACATGTGTCAAAGAGGCGGTCCGGGGGCCAAATCTGGCCCGCCGCATCATTTTGTGTGGCCCGGGAAAGTAAATCATGAGTGCCAACTTTCAGTTTTAGGATCAAATTCAAATGAAGAGTGTAGATAAATATTAAATTCCCTGATTTTTCCCCTTTTATATCAATAATTGTAATTTTTTAATCCATTTTTTCTGTGTTTTTAGTTCAAAAATCATTTTGTAAAATCTAAAAATATATTTTAAAAAAACTGAAAATAAACATTGTTTTACATCTATAAAACAAACTGAATATTCAGGGCATTTAATCCAGTTCTGTTAATCCATTTATAAAATAAAAAAATCTAGATATTAGGTCTAAAATGGTCCGGCCCACATGAAATAGAGTTGACGTTAATACGGGCCACGAACCGAGTTTGAACACCCTTAATATACAGCGTGAGGCACATATTATACGGAGATAGAAGTCAATGACGCTTACCGTAGTGAGATCCTCTATAGTCTCCGTAAAGGCTACCTCCGCCTCCACCATGAAAAACTCGGCCAGGTGGCGTCGGCTCTGGGAGTTTTCGGCACGGAAGGTCGGCCCGAATGTATAAACTCTAGAAAATGACCTGCAGGCATAATTATAGCAAGATGCAATGAGGAAGAGTCAATGTGCGTGTGCTGTTTTTACCCCGAGGCGCTGCAAAAGTAATTCTGCAGAAGAAGATGGTAAAAAAAAAAAGAAGTCATAAAATAACACATCACCCTGCCATGACCTCCAAGTGTAGCTGACCAGATACGGTCAAGTAGGCCGGAACCGAGAAGAAGTTGTCGTTTTCGTTCTGTGGGCAGGATGGCTATGGAGAAAAGTAAAAAAAAAAAGATTCATGGGTATATTCTTTTATGAACCCAGTGATGCCTGAATTTTTATATCACAAATATGCATTTAAAAAGGGTCTGGGAATACATAAATATGTAAAAAATGTGTAAAAAATAGAATTATTAAACATTGGAGTATGCAAAATTAAGTATAATTATGCAATTGTATATGAAATAATAAATGTAAATATTTTTTAAAGAAGGCAATATTTAGGGGAGGACGTTGAAAATAAATAGGTTAAAAATGAATAGGTTAAAAATGATTACTAAATAACTCATTTTGATTTCATTTTCAAAAATACTTAGTGAATATTTCATTATTTTTTGGTTACATAGATTCTAATTTTAACTCTAAAAGACATTGGCAGTCCAAATCCATTGTAAATTGTACTGAATATCACTGCCATTTTTTTTAAATGATTAAATATAAAATAGAGAAGTCGTGAAAATATGTGGCTCTTGGTAAAAGTGTTAAATGTTAATTTGGGTATCATGAGGTTGAAAATGCTTGTCAAAAAACTCTCACCTCAATCTGAAAAAGCTCTCCGGCCCCCTCGCAGTCATTGGAGGTGATGATCGGCGTGTGAATGTGCACAAAGCCATTTTCCTGCAAAACAGGAAGGTGAGCGATGGCTCAGCAAAGTCTCAGCTGACTTGACCTCACCTTGAAATACGAGTGAACGGCCCAAGCGGCCTCGCTGCGTATCCTCAGCAAGGAACTGAAGGTGTTTGTTCTACTGCGGAGATGCGGGAACTGACGGATGTAGTCCAGTTTGTGCCGCTCTTTGATTTTAAACGGGAAATCCTGCAATGGAGAACAAGGGCTGATGAGTGCTGAGTATTATATATATATATATATATATATAAAAAAAGTTTAAATTCATGAAGGAATAGTGGAATTCTGGGGAAGAGGAAAATAATAACAGTAAGCTGTGTTGTTGTTATACTAATATTGTTCAAATAAAGGTATATTTCAGATGGAAATTCAAAATTTGTCGTATTATATGAAGAATACGGAATGTATAAATTGTACAATTTGTAAATTTAAGTTGTATTATTGTGGAAAAGGTATATTAAGAAAAATATGTTACTTCTTTAGGCTATTTATAGTCAGGAATATTCAAATCAAATGATGAGACTAAAAAAAATGTTTGAAAAAGAAAGCTGCAATTTTTCTTAAAGAACTACATTAAAAATATTAACATTGATGTGTACATGTTTCAGCACCATGGAGAGAGATCAACTCATAAGACTTTAAAATGCAAATATGCAATTTTTCTTTTACCAATCACGAAATTATATGACTTTTTATCTGTAAAGTAAAAATAATAAAATAATAAAATCTATCCCAAATTATACCTAAATATATGGTATTACATATATTATTATATTTTAGTGATAGCGGCAATCTCACCAAAGCGTTACATTCTCCAACCACGTCAATATTCCCGGCTTCCAACTCCACAGACTGTTTACGGTGCAGACTTTTCTTCAAAACTCCTCGAATCTTGACGGCACTTCCGAAAGTCAGCTTCCTAAAAAAGGAAGAACATTTATTTTATCTGGGAATTCTGTAAGTCAACCATCAATATATACCCAAGTGCTTACGGGTCGTGATTTTCCGAAGTGGTGACAACTTGCAGTGGCTGCAGGCAGCTACCATCATTGACATCCACAAACAAATTTGCCTTCTGTGATCGGACGGAACGAACCCATCCCTGCAGGATATGCACTTCGGATTATTCATGCAAGGGCATTATGAACTCATGAAAACCTCAAAATGACTGAAAAAAAATCTAATTTCTTGGTATTTGGGCAAGTAATTGTTTTGGCAAAGATCAGAGTAGCTTAATTGAACACTAATGACTAACAGGTTGCAGATCTGAAAACCTGATTGTAAACATAGAACTGGGGTGGTCAACTCCGGTCCTCGAGAGCAACTATCCATTCCAGTTTTCCACATCTCCCTCCTCTACCACACCTGAATCAGATGATCAACTCATTAGCAAGCTGTCCAGACGCTTGTTACCGATCCTGATCATTTTAGTCAGGGAGATATGGAAAACAGACTGGATATCGGCCATCGAGGATTGAATTGCCCACCCCTAATATAGATTTATAATTATACAAGAAAGGGCTAGAGACAAAATGTGATGTTGATGTCGATATAATGCTTTAACTTCTAAAAGATCGACATCATATTGACAAATGCGTTAAAGCTTACCTGAATCTGGACATCTTTCCCCAATCCAACACCTGAAAGTGCCTCAAAAATTCGAAGCTTTCTCGGCACCTCCTTGCAGAAATGCCTCAGAGTTTGCAAGAAGACTTTCCGGGAAAGGGTGAGTACTGCTGTCCGATGCATCTTAATAACATCGCGGGACCTCAAGCGCTAAAAGGTATGTGTGTCGCCAACTTTTGAATACATAGAAAAAAACAGGTTTAATGGTGATCTATGCTGCAAATAGCTTTTTTTTCTTTGACTTGACATTCACATTGAGCACGCTCGCCTCGTTCTATCAGTTCCGGGTTTTGTCTTCAGCCATTGGCTCTCAAAAACACGCACTTTGACAGCTAACCAATCAAATTCTTGAGCGTCTCTGTGACGCTGTACTGTGCTTTTGGAAGTTGTAGTTTTCTGTCTATTTGGCAAAGAGCTTAAAATCTGATTGTAATAGCAAAAATATTCGAATGTATCCATATAGATAATATAAATGTCTTTATTTAAATGCATTTTAAACACCTTTTCATCTACATTTTGCTCTAAACACATCACATACATAATTTATCCAAGTATTATTTACAATTATATAAACTATACTTTCTAGGAGGCCGCACAATGCTGCCGTGGTTATCACATCTCCCTCTCATTTCAGAGATCTATGGTTCAATTCCTAAATTGACCTTAGATATTACTGTGATTGGTTGTTTTTCCCCCTCATACTTGCTGTTAATAAGAATATATTCATCTGGATACATGTCTGCTCTCATGGCCAGTTCAGCCGAGTGTTAAAAGCATCAGAGAAGTCTTTAATTGAATTCTGCCTGATTAATGCTCTGTCAGCGTGTGGTCCATTTGCACTAAAAGCCCGCTCATTCACCCCCCGCCGTGACACCGGGTGCACGCGCCCACCCTTAGGTGCTATACATCAGGATGACAACCAGAAGATGGGCATGAACAATTATTCACCAGGTCGGGTAACCTTGTCAGTTCCTCTGGAGTCAGGCTGTCTGAGAGAGAGAGATGCTTAAGGCTGTGTGTGTGGGATTTGTGTGGGTTTGTGGGTGTGATCAACCTCTGTCTGCCATCTGACACATCATCATTAAAAGCTCAACGTGACGCATCAGTGATATTAATGATCTCCAGCCTAAAGACGAAGCAATTATGCATAGCGTTTCTTCTAAATGGGGGAAGCGGAACAATTCTATTTGGCGATTCATTGACAAGTGAAACACTAATGTAGGACATTTGTCAAAAAAATGTCACATTGGAACTGATTTGGTTACTTATGGCTTCTCAGAATTGTCAATAAATGACTCGCAATTAGCAGTAATCGGGATAAAGAGTACAATAGTGGGAATAGAAGCTTTTAAATTAACAGGAATCAAGTTTTATGAGATAAATTAGTAAGTTTTAATAGAGACGTAAAAGGGTTAGAATGAACCTCACCACATTGATGCTATTGATTAGATATTGGCAATAAATAAATAAAACAATTAAGCAAATAAGACCAAACCGTATTCTAAAATATAGACTAAACCATATGACTGATCACAAATACGTTAGTTAAAATGGCTGGAATTTTATTAAGGCAACTATTATAAGTAATTACTGCAGACATTTGCAGAATCAAATAGTAGCATGAACCATTTTAATTTGCACGTTTATGACCACAAGACGGCGCTGTCATCCCACAATGCAGTCGAGTGCTGTAATACTGACGATTTATTCGTTTAGACTGCGATATATTATTCATTTGGTGCTGCAAGGTCTCGTGAAATGGAAACAAGATGCTATTGTTATGTTCTGCCAGCACTTTTATTAAGAACAATGCAGTCTTGTTCAGATTCTGTTTGCAATGCTTGTTTTATAGCATCAAGACCACACAACCCACGACTATTCTTCGTCATTTTCTAAACATAGACGTTTTGGGGCCTAAATGCGTTTTTATCACGCGATCGGGAGATTTTTCAGCAATTAATTGAGCCCAAAACGCCAACAAATTTCTTAGTTTAATGTCAAGTTTAACACACATACTAGTCAGCATTAAGTGTTAGTGTCACAATTTGACTTAAAAAAAAAAGCATGTTCTCTTTCACTCTTTGCGTAATTGGCTCGATTTTCATCACCATTCATTTTTTTTTTAAATAACAAAAAACTGGACAAGTCACCCACACAAATGTCATTAGTTTTTTTTATTTCTAGACATTTAAATGATACTTCATACCAGTCAACCTTTGTTTTCAGACATTATCTTTATTCTGTCAAAAACACGACAATGAAATATTTAAAAATCATTCAAAGGCTCTCCGATGGGGGACTCTTGGAAGAGAATAGCTCGAAATATCAACCGTGGGAGCTGTTGGAGTCTCAGCTGGAGTTCTCACATTGCCTCAACAGGTGTGAATGTACAAATGTCACTTCTATGTGATTTCACAACTTAAACTAGACCTGTGAGTGTTGTTGATTTGAGTTGTATTGACAGCGCATCTGAGGGTGAGGTCACCCAGGATGAAAATCTGACTTTAACGTCTTCAGACAGCTTTTCGTGTAGCGCTTCATAGCTGTGACAAAGTAGGTGTCAACCAGTGCCGCACTAATTAAGGCTTTTCAGCGTTGGCGTGATGAAAAGCAAAGACTGGATACATTAAGGAGGGCAAAATGTTCGGTTGATGAGTCAACACTGATCATCATGCCCGTGCATCATGTTAATAAGCACATTTCAATCAAGAGTGCTCACGCCGAGGTACCAGTGTTTTGAAATGTTTTCTAACCTTATATGGCTAGTTTCATTGCTATATCATCTTGTTCTGATAGATTTACAATAATGTGGCCATGTGGCCTAATGGACAAGGCGTCTGACTTCGGATCAGAAAATTGAGGGTTCAAGTCCCTTCATGGTCAAGTGCTTATATTTGGCTATTTTCTCCATTGGGTCTGTAGATTACTCAGGTTTTAGGCAAACATCTGCCTCAGTGTAATGTGGCCATGTGGCCTAACGGACAAGGCGTCTGACTTCGGATCAGAAGATTGAGGGTTCAAGTCCCTTCATGGTCGATATCTTGTATTTGTTTAACTTCTCCAGTGGCTATGTTGACTACTCAGGTTTTGAGCCAACTTCTACAATTCAATAGTGTGGCCATGTGGCCTAATGGACAAGGCGTCTGACTTCGGATCAGAAGATTGAGGGTTCAAGTCCCTTCATGGTCATCTTCTTGTATTTGTGTAACTTCTCCAGTGGCTATGTTGACTACTCAGGTTTTGGGCCGACTTCTCCTGGTCAATATTGTGGCCGTGTGGCCTAATGGACAAGGCGTCTGACTTCGGATCAGAAGATTGAGGGTTCAAGTCCCTTCGTGGTCAATGTCTTGCATTTGGTTGGCTGCTCTGTTGACTACTCGGGTTTTGGGCCGACTTCTCCAGGTCAACATTGTGGCCGTGTGGCCTAATGGACAAGGCGTCTGACTTCGGATCAGAAGATTGAGGGTTCGAGTCCCTTCATGGTCAATGTCTTGCATTTGGTTGGCTGCTCTGTTGACTACTCAGGTTTTGGGCCTACTTCTCCAGGTCAATATTGTGGCCGTGTGGCCTAATGGACAAGGCATCTGACTTCGGATCAGGAGATTGAGGGTTTGAGTCCCTTCATGGTCAATGTCTTGCATTTGGTTGGCTGCTCTGTTGACTACTCGGGTTTTGGGCCGACTTCTCCAGGTCAATATTGTGGCCGTGTGGCCTAATGGACAAGGCGTCTGACTTCGGATCAGAAGATTGAGGGTTCAAGTCCCTTCATGGTCAATGTCTTGCATTTGGTTGGCTGCTCTGTTGACTACTCAGGTTTTGGGCCGACTTCTCCAGGTCAACATTGTGGCCGTGTGGCCTAATGGACAAGGCGTATGACTTCAGATCAGAAGATTGAGGGTTCAAGTCCCTTCATGGTCGTCTTCTTGTATTTGTTTAACTTCTCCAATGGCTATGTTGACTACTCAGGTTTCTGGCCAATATCTCCAAGTCAATAATGTGGCTGTGTGGCCCAATGGACAAGGCGTCTGACTTCGGATCAGAAGATTGAGGGTTCAAGTCCCTTCACGGTCAATGTCTTGCATTTGGTTAGCTGCTCTGTTGACTACTCAGGTTTTGGGCCAACTTCTCCAGGTCAACAATGTGGCCATGTGGCCTAATGGACAAGGCGTCTGACTTCGGATCAGAAGATTGAGGGTTCGAGTCCCTTCATGGTCAATGTCTTGCATTTGGTTGGCTGCTCTGTTGACTACTCAGGTTTTGGGCCTACTTACCAGGTCAATATTGTGGCCGTGTGGCCTAATGGACAAGGCATCTGACTTCGGATCAGGAGATTGAGGGTTCAAGTCCCTTCATGGTCATCTTCTTGTATTTGTTTAACTTCTCCAATGGCTATGTTGACTACTCAGGTTTCTGGCCAATATCTCCAACTAAATAATGTGGCTGTGTGACCCAATGGACAAGGCGTCTGACTTCGGATCAGAAGATTGAGGGTTCAAGTCCCTTCATGGTCAAATTCTTGCATTTGAATTTTTCTCCCATGGCTCTGTTGACTACTCAGGTTTTGGGCCGACATCGCCAGGTCAATAATGTGGCCATGTGGCCTAATGGACAAGGCGTCTGACTTCGGATCAGAAGATTGAGGGTTCAAGTCCCTTCATGGTCAAGTGCATGCATTTGGTTCTCCATTCCTGGGCCAACACATGTGTACTGTGGTCTAAAAGGAAAACCTAGCTCCAGAGTATTTGCAAGATCTTTGATTATTTCCAATGGTCTTCAGAAGGTCTTTCTTATGGTTTGAACCGACATGGCACCCTAAAAAATAAACAAGACTTTTATTTGCAATCATGTATTGTTGCTGGGCATTTATAGATCATTAAACCGTTGGTTATGTTTCTTTCATGGGATATTCTACAGTCATATTACAAAAAAACGTGCTCACCCTCCAAAGAACTTCAGACTGCCCTTACAACTATTCTTCTTACTCCTATTAGACACGTTCCCCAAAGTGAAATCTTGGACAGCAATAAAATAAAACTTCATTCCACATGTGGGTGAAGAGACACTAAATTTCTAATAAGCCTAGCTTGCTAAAATTGGTCGATAGCTTCAGTGGGGCAAAGCTTCATTGAACATTGAATAATGTGTAGCTTAGCTCACTACATTTTCCAAGTATCTCATCCATTAGCATTCACGAGAGGCAGCACCGACCTCCGTCTGACCCACGCAATGGTGACATTTAAATAACGAGCGTCAGGATTTTATTTGCGTCCACTCTTTTAACGGCGCGTCACGGCAGCGAGCTTGCAAACGAGAGCAAGATCCTTCGGGGACGGTTGGAACACTAGCTCAATAGCTCCTTGGTTTACTGTCCCCTACGCCATTTAGCTTTTACGACGGCGCCATCATTCACAAGGGCGTAAGGCCCAAATGATTAAAAAAATGAGATCAACCTACTGTCCGCTCAGATGCACCCCCAGATGAAGCCCCAGTTTGTTTTTTAAGACACTTAACTTGAAGCCAGTCTGCAAATGGATGCTTTTGACTCAGAGTTGCTACAAAATGTACGAGAGGCGACGCCCGTTTTAGTGTGCAAGATATTTGCTCGTTATTGGAAAATTTGGAAGTGATGGCAAGTGTTCCACTCTTCTTTTTTCATCTGGAAAGATGCTTTTAGCTTTAAAAGCCAGGTTTTGTCGGATGCTTTTAGGACTTATCTTCTAACTTATACATTCTGTATTTTTTGTTGATTTTATAATTTCAAAACAGCAAAATTACACGATTATTTGCCCAAAAAATTCCAAGATTTGGTAAAAACAAGGCTGCAACAAGCTTGATTGCCAACTATGGTAGCTCATTAGTTAACGAGAACTATTTATGCAATGGTTTACTGACAAAATGTAGTTTAAAATAAATGGAATTTATGCCACTTTTTCCTGTAACTATTCTCAAATACTGTCACAATTTATCGGTAAACTCTTACGATTAAACTGAGATGGATTGGATGTCTATCACTGTCAATGGAAGCCAATCAGCTTTATGTGAATAATTTTTCTTGCTGTAACCAAACACATAAAACAACTACCCTTATTGGTCCAAAATGACAAGATCACTATTGTCTGATTGATATGACCTTAATACACACTACTGTACTTCTATTTTAAAACTACACACTGACCTAATATCTTTTTTTCTCGCGTTATATGAATTATAGTCGGATAAAAGGAAGTTATTTATAGCCAGCAGAATTTAAATGTCACTTTAATCAGTATAAAGAGCAATTATTTTATTCTCCACTGATTTGAGTATTTGACAGCGAATACACTGGCTATTAAAAAAAGGTGCTTCACCCCTTTTTATTTTCATTTTGTCACAGTACTTTTTCTTGTCATTTAGGCAAATCTGCCATTTAAGACATATGCATATAATAGCGGAAAGGAAGCCGCCCATTTTGCTTCTAAGCCGCCATTTATTTTTGCTCAGCAGTATTCGCAGGCCAGTCTACCTGAGGTGAATTTATTGGGATTATGATTCTAGCCATAACATGCACGCCTGCAGGCAGAAAGCAAAAATATGGCCTTGCTCTGCCAAAACTAGAGTTCCTAGCAAGAAGTTTTTGTCAAAGATGTATGATAGAACTTCAGGTGCTTCTAGTTAGCAAAACTTTTTGAACATAGTTTGAAAGTACAAGTTAGGGCAGGGTTATGGAATCAGATTCTTAACAAAAATATTCTACCAAAACGATGCTAGCTGCAACCAAAAAAATATTTGAGCAAAATATTGAATTTCGAGTAAATAAAGTACAGGAATACTATTATTTAGCTAAAGTAAACAAAAATTAATAAATAAAATAAACAGGGAAGACGCACACTAAATGAAGAGGCAAAACATTTAAAATACTTAAGCAAAATAATGAAATTTAAGTAAATAAAGCACAAGAATACTATTGTTTAGCTAAAGTAAACAAAAAATAAAATAAACAGGGGAGACACACACTTAAAGAAGAGGCAAAACATTACTCACCTGAATAGGATTCACAGAATAATACTTCCACCAAAGACATGCCAAAACACGGGGCTTTAAATACACAGACAGGGATTGATGACAACTGGGGGTCACACAAATGAATGACAGGGAAGCCAAGAGGGACATATTAGGCAAAAACATACAAATTACAAAGACAGGACACAAAAGGAATAGACATTTTTGTAATATTGTAAAAAAAAAATCATATATATTTGGCAGATGCAGGCCACGATAAGATGACACCATAATGCTCAATCGGTAAAGTTCGGGTTCACGAGAATGTCAACATTTTGACGATGTTAATCTTACATTTCCATATATTACATCGCTAATTAAATTGACCTTCATGCAAATTGTGCATTGGCAAACTCATTTAAATTCACAGCAGAAGGGTAAAAGAGCATAGTGATTGAACACCCATTATAGTTGATGGCACTAAAAAAGTTAAACATGGTCAAGAAAAAAAAGATGGCTAGCATGTTACTTGAGGTAGTAAGTGTTCTGTTATTTAGATTAATGACACAGACGTGACCTTTTGATGCTGAAATTAGGATGTAAACTGTGTCCCCATTGAGCTTGCGTTTGAAGGCCACAGGTCGCAAGCGTTCATTAAAATTTGAAGGTTGCTACAAATCCAAACTTCAAGTGGGTCCTTGTCAGCCATTTTCAGGCAATTTGGAGGGCGCAACACTTGAAACAGCTTAAATGGTGGCATTTATAAGCAACATAATTTGATGCAATAAGAACATCATTTCATTATTTTAAATTGGGTAAAATAGATGTTATTTCAATGCAAAAAATAGTGAATTTTAATGTAGTAAGTAAAATGTGCAGATCTGGTCATTTAACGTCAGTATTGTAATTGGTAAATTAGTAAAATATTTTAGTTTTGGATTTAAGAATTTTAATTTAGGATTAGGATTATTTTTAATGTATTTTCCAGAGAAAATCAAGTCCAATCATTCAAATTGGGTAAACTAAGGATTTTAAGATCTTTATTGTTACACAATTTAGTGGATCATAGTATAAATTTGAATATTTCAATGTAATTTTGTAAAATATAAAACATACTCACGTAAAAGGGTTTTCTCCGGGTACTCCCACGTTCCAAAGACATTCATAGTAGGCTGATTAGACACTCTAACTTGCCCCTTGGTATGATTGTGAGATCGAATGGTCTCCCTGCGATGAGCTGGGATAGGCTCCAGCACCCCCTGAGACCCTAGTGAGGATAAAGCACTTCAGAAAATGAATCAACATTTCAATGTAAAATATAAAACAAGTTCTGGAAAAAAGTCACAACCAAACAGAACATAAACACAAAATATTCCCTTTATTTTTTTTCCTTCTACCTTCATAAGACTACACAAGATGTAGCTCTAAGCGGTATCTACAGTTTGCATGTTATTCATATACAGCTCGCTTCTTGACTCGCCTTGTTATTTACACGATCCGAGAAGAAAAGACGGAAAGTAAAACACAGTGTCGGGAACTCAAAATATAAGAAATCTGGACCTTTAGTGGGTAGGATGAAAAAAAATAATAATAAAAAAGAAAAAAACAGTTCTCAGTGCAGCAAACATTGAATATACAAACCAAAATGACACATAAAAAATCAATCGGACACACGAGTCTGTTTGAATGGAGAGATTAAGAGTCACATGACCACGTTTTTATCATCCTCAACGCCCAGCTACGTGTAAACAGAATCAGGAACACCTGCCGGTCCATTTGCGTTGCGTTCCCTTAAGGCAAAGCGCACTGCGTGGACCAAAAAAGAAAAAAAATGGACGCTTCCACTTGAGGTACTGACCTCCAAAGTCAAGGGGGCGCCACATTAGTTTTTGTCCACGTAGCATCTCGTTCACAAGCACAACTCGGAATACTTTCGTCAGGTTTAAAAAAAACATTTAGCCCACGTTTTCACTTTATTTGGTGTAGTACAACAACGGACGGTAAAAGGGACACTAATTCACATTTGTTAAGTTCACATCTGTTGTCACTTTTGTTGTTTTCTGATCACTACTCACTGACGGGAAAAATCCAGGAAGTGACCTGACGTGTTTGTTGTTCGTCATCTAGTGAATGAAAGAAAAGCACTTTGCATCCCCCCCCCCCAAAGTAAAACACACAATAAAAAATAAAAGTGCCGTCAAATGCCTTAAATTAGCTCTTTTTTTTAATCAGCACTTTTGATCATTCCTCAAAAAACACTGATCTCACCCCGGATACACGGCGTCTCTCGTTACCGAAGTTTCAAGTAAAAAAAAAAAAAGGAAGAAAAGAGGTGAATAAAAGAGACGGACGGAATCTCCTTGGCTGAAGAAAAAGATAGAATGAACGAGGCAAAGTCAGAAAATTGTCGTTTTGATCCACGACCAGCCGCACTTGGAGGGCAAAGACTGTTCAAGAATCTCCGCAAAGAGAGAAGGGCACTCTTTTAAAACTGGGTATTATATTTGTCTTTCCATTTTAAAGTGAGAAATTACGACAAAAACGTTCTAAATTTTTGTATTCTAATTACCATTGATGGCGCTAGATTAGACGTTCAATTCATGCAGGCTTGAGCGAGATCGGACGCTTGGTCGCCAGAAGTTTGGTCGCCCGGGTGAATAGAATTTTGAGAGCTGGTTTCAACAGTAAACTCTGTAATGTTGTCAAACGTCCAGGCGACTAAACGTCCGGGCGACCAAACGTCCGGGCGACCAAACGTCCGGGCGACCAAACGTCCGGGCGACCAAACGTCCGGGCGACCAAACGTCCGGGCGACCAAACGTCCGGAAAAAAATGTCGATTTTTCTATTTAGCCTGTTATGCATTTACATTTAAGTTAGTTTGTGGTTTCCGATTTTTTTAAAAAACGCGACATACAATCCATTTTTTTCTCCTCTTCCCTGTGCATTCTTTGGCCGGTGTGTCTTCCACTCCCCCCCCCAAAAAAACGTCTATCCTTAAATTCAATTACCCACCAACAATAAATTGTGGATTTTCATCAGTAAATGAAAAAAAAGACAAACCCGGCTTGGGCGCAACTTGTTGTTTTTTTGTCCTTTTTCATCATCTTTTCTATTCCAAATCAAGTTGCACACACAAAGGAGCAAAACGGCGGCGGTGGCGTACCGAAGCGTCTTTGGCAAGAGATCAATCGCGTTAGTCCGTGCGCGTTCATGTCACCTGCGGCCCATTTCGCTCTGTCTCATGAAGTGGACGTTGTTGACGCTGTCGGCCAGTTCGGGGTACTGCTCGGCCGACAACACGTAGAAACCGTCGTAGCCCTGCACTCTGCCCGAGCCCAGCAGCTGCTGCTTCTCGCCCTCGGTCCAGGTGCGCGACCCTTCCTCGCCGTCACGTAGTCTCTGGCGTTCCCGGGCCCACGCCTGCGCCACGGCTCGTTGCCGCGCCGCTTCCAGCAGCCGCGCCTTCTCCTCGTCCACACTACTACCGTATCGGGCGTTGAGGCTGAGCGCGCCAAACTGCAGCCGGATGTCGGTGATACGACGGGCGCGGCCGTTGAGCACGGCGTTTATCTGCGACACCGTCACGTTGACGCCGTTCTCCAGCGTGCGCCGGCCCACCGCCATGCCCAGCAGGCTCAGGTCGGCCTCCACAGAGCCCAACTTGACGAAGTGGTGCGTGTCCACGCCAGCCACCGTGTAGCGAAGCGCTTCCAGGTAGAAGGCGTCGTTCAGTACGGCCGCCAGTCGACGTCCGTCCTCGTTGGCTAGGCTGACGATGTCGGTGCCGACTCGGCCGTCGCGGAGGGATAACTTGACGCCTTTGCCGAAGATGGAGCCCGCAGAGGCGAACGACGGATCGCCGTCCGTCTGGGGGCAGCCGGCGCTTTTGGCGTCGTAGATTTGGCCGAAGCGCTCTAGCTTCACGAAGGCCTTTAGCTGCCGTTGGACTTCACACTGGACACCGAGAAGAGACTGTGGAGCAAAGACAGGTGTTTTTCATCCACTTGATAGTCAACCATTGACAACAATAAGCTTATGTTTCTGCTTGTGATGTCACAACCAGAACTGATGAAAAAAGAGGGGTTTCCCTGCTGTTTTGTTTTGGGTGCAAAAGCTAAGAAATTTAAATAAAACTGCCATTTTTGAATGTCAAATTCAGTTTCCGGATGAGAATACTGCTGAAAAAAGGAGTGATGGCAGATTTAACTACGACATGTCAAAAATAAAACAAAATAAAATTGATTTCAGTAAATTCTTTTTCAATTGGAAAATTAGTTGTAAGTAATTGTAGCAGTAAGTCATTGTATAAAAGGCTTTGCCAGCTGAAATATTTTTTTCCTCAATTATTACGGTTCATTGCAACGGCAGCTGAGGAAGGGGGTGGGGTTAAGTCTGGCGAAGATTTCCTTGTGATAAGCAACAGAAACATGCCTGATCTACCCCATCACTCCATATTTGTTGACAACAAGACCGGGTCATGTGTCCTACAAGCAGACGAGACAGAAGGGGGACGTACCCGGCACCCCTCCTCCATCACCCTACGGCATACCTTCCGGGGCGTGCCGTCATGCGCGCATCATGGGCGTGACCCAAAATGCCAGGACCTCATCTGTCCACACCCTCGACAGCCATTTTTCATGCTTGGCCAGCGAAGCGAAAATAAACGAAAACAGATCCTATTTTTCTTCTATACAATAACAGATACGCAATGAGTGTAATTGTGTTTAATATCTATGAGAGAGAGTGTAATATCTAAGTACTGTTTAATATCTAAGTAGTGTTTAATATCTAAGTACTGTTTAATATCTAAGTACTGTTTAATACCCAAGTACTGTTTAATACCCAAGTACTGTTTAATATCTAAGTACTGTTTAATATCTAAGTACTGTTTAATATCTAATTACCGTTTAATATCCAAGTATTGTTTAATATCTAAGTACTGTTTAATATCTAAGTACTGTTTAATATCTAAGTACTGTTTAATATCCAAGTACTGTTTAATATCTAAGTACTGTTTAATATCTAAGTACAATTGACTGGCGACCAAAAGACCGGCGACCAAAAGACTGGCTACCAAACGTCCAGTCAGGAACATAAGAGGCGCGCCCAAAGATCAAGTTATAACGTAAAGTGCTTCAAAAAATTTGTGGCGCTGTATGAGTAGGAATAAGAAAAAAAATCTCAGTTGTCTTCCTTTTCAAACTGTTGATTAAAAAAAAGACTTCTGACGTGTCGAGAAAAGATGAACAACGCATTTGAATTTAGGGAGCTGGGAGGTGGTGCAGTTTTTTATTTATTTATTCTGTCTAATCTACAACCACGACTTTTCCTGACATATCTCCGCTGGAAATATTTGAAATGCAAATGTCTTTGGATTCAAAAAGCCATTTCCTCTGTTGCCTTTGCTGCTTTGTAGATTGGCACCTTGCGTGAGGTTCATGCAACAAGCAAGAGGAGAAAATGAGTCTGCCATCTTTTCTGGATGTGTACACAAGTGGGATTGCACGCGGTGGAAAGCTGCACTTTATACCAATAATCTTTCTTCATCCATAAATAATACTCTATATGTACATACTGTATACACCATTATCCAGTTTGATGCAGTATTGAACTTAGCCTTATACTGTATTTTAGGGACTTTACCTCATTTTTTTTTTGTAAAAATGGTTTGGCTAGGCCTGCAAGTCATACTCTGAAAAACTGTTATGTTATCAGATGCCTATTTATCCCGTTTTTCACCTTTTTTAATACAGTATTTCCTCATTTTTACGCTTTTACACGTTTCACGTTTTTTGTGGATTTTGTAGTACATTACGAAAATCAGGGGAGTAATACAGAACCCCCAAAATAATATAATTGATAATTCCAGCTAAAATGTAACGGCAAAACTAAAACTTATGGCCAATTTTTCGACTCATGGCTTACCAAAAAGGGTCAAATGTACTTAGATATTGAACAGTACTTAGATATTAAACAGTACTTAGATATTAAACAGTACTTAGATATGAAACAGTACTTAGATATTAAACAGTCCTTAGATATTTAACTTTCTCTCTTAGATATTAAACTCTCTCTCATGAATATAATTTTGAGTGTTGGCTTCAACAGTAAACTCTCTGTGACCATTTGTCTGGCGACCAAAAGATCGGCGACCAAACGTCCGACCACCGTGCCATCTGATCAGCGCTCGCTAATGGGTGACGCCGAGTTAAAGTGGCAGCCAGAGCGTCTGCCGACACCAAGCTGACGGGCGGCGTTCACTCGTCTCGCTGTAACCGAAGCCCTAGCGACAAGAGTGGCCTCCTCAATAATTCAGCCAATAGGGGCTGGGGTCTACTTTAAAGCCCTTGCTAAATCGGGGGAATCGGAGCATGTCTGCTAATTCGTAGACCTTGACCGGGGGTGTGAGACTGGAGATGAAATCAATGGCTGGTGGTAGAGGAGAATGGAGAGTGAATTTCCCTAATGGCAGGACAATTACAAGGGCTGTTTAGCTTGACCCCCGTTCCCCGAGATGAGGGCCCAGTGAGACCCGGTACTTCCTCTGGGATGGTGTCGACAGAGCGTGTCTTTGGGGCTAATGATGTCGAAGCGGCAATGTCTCACCTTGGTGCTGTCCCACTCTTGTGTCTTGATCTGGGTGCGGAGTAGTTCGTAGGATGGCTCCACCATGTCCGTGTTGGGTTTGCGGTAGCCGGGGATGACGTTGTACAATTGGAAACCAAAGGTCACCAGCCAGCTGTGGACATCTGCAAATGAATGAGACATTTAGACAATGTTCTGAATACAGTGCTTACAAATGTTTTTACATGGCGTCCTAAGTAGGTGAACAGACGGAGTTTGGATGCCTGAGTTTGACTGGGTTTTTCTGTATTATGCAGCAACACATTATACCTTATCTCAGATAGCCAAACCTGGTCTAGATATAAGAGTATGGTTTAAAATTCCTCTGGTCATCGTTATGGAACATTGCGATGGACTGAAAACAATCTTGTCTTAATCTTTGAAGCAAAGGGTTCTTCCTAGCAACAGCAAATGTATGAGAACTGATTCTCATAGTTACATAAGTCTCAGACCTGTTATGAGAAGTGTATGGTGTTCAGTGTGTGTTTACATGCATGTTTATGTATGTTTACTCAGCTGCCACTTGCTGCAAGTATATCTAGAAAAGGTATTAAAGGTATTTCGGCCTTAAAATGTGTGTAATCATGGCAGAGGAATTGATAGATGAACAAATATGAACTACTTGCAGCAAATACATAATATTCTGACCAATTATGTAAAATTTTATCACTTCCTTAAGCAGGTGTGATGAAATCTCATAGTGTGTCGTTTGGGATTCACCGTCCTTGAAATACTTTGGGCAAAACACACCTGGGGACGTTTTTGAAAAGCGAATAAAATGCACAAAACAAAAAAGTAGATAAAGCTGCGTCCTAAGGACATCTGGATTGACTAGCTTTCGCAGGTGGTGCTCAGCGGGAGGCCGGGGAGTCTCGCCGAGACCTAATGACGCATGAGCTAGTCTGTTGCATCGATAATTATAATATGTTGTTATTTCCAAGCAGCTGAGACCTGGGAAATATTCTATATTGTAATGAGATGCAGGAGGCATCTGGGATTGGCAGAATGGGACTCCTCAAATAGCAGAAGGTACCCCGTTGCGCATTGTGAGGTGCGACTGACAAAAAAATATAGCCGAAGATCTAAGATTGGGGTTTGAGCATAAATTGGGACACTACTTACACAGTATTTGTTTTTAACTCAATGGCCATTAAGGCGAGAGACGTTGCTATGCTATCTTTTCGGAAACTTTTTTGATAGATAGAGCTATAAACAATTAACATTTCATAATGTTATTTCTTGAAAGCCATTCTCAGAATTGAAGAATAAAAATATAGAAAAATGTGTGATTTTTTGGGTCATTTCATCACTTTTAAAGTACAAAAAGTCTCTGAATTCTTTTTACAACATTGTTAGGTTGTTGCTAATCAATCAGAATCAATGAAATTATGTATGCGGAAGAGTAATGGAAAACAAAATTATTATTAAAGTGGTGCTAGAGATATGTCAATGCCAGTGTTGCTACTATGGGTGCGTTCGGGACTCAGTTCTCATGGAAAGAGCCATATATGGCTCCCGAGCCATAGGTTCCCTATCCCTGTTTTAAGCAGTAATGTGTCATTCTTTCTAACTGTTGTCTAACAGCACCCAGCATGAATACTTTGGCACCCAACTTTTGACAGCACTTGACAAATGCTTCTTGAAATCTTTGGCTTGTTTGTCTAAGAGAAGCTTGGTAATTTAATGAAATGTATGGAAATGCCAGGACTATCAATCACAGCAGAAGCGGACACTCCGCAGCCGTACATCAACACGTCCACTTAGCATTCAAATGCCTTCCAGCACTAAATGACGGTGAAGTAAACCTGCAAATAGCACGTTTAATTCCCCCGGTATTTTCCATAGGCGAACAAAAGGGACTTGTTATTTATGATCGAGAGAGCACGCGTTGAATAAACACAAAGAACACGGAAACGATTTAGCGGACGAGTATTAGAGCGAATTGTTGATCTGCTTCCAGCGAGTTAACGCCACGATGGGTAAACTTGAAGACTGTTTCAATAAATCTATTGTGCTGCCACTTCTACTCAGAAGCAGTGAGCTTAGCATTGTTCACAAACCCAAACCCTATAAAGACAGGGTGTCAGACTCATTTTTTGTACATGGGCCAACTAGATTGCATGTAGGCTTATTTTTGGACCAAAAAGTTAACTTGCCGCCATTAAGGGCACTGAAAGATGAGCATCTATGACTAATTTAAGTAAATTGGACATATTTATTTTTCAATAGCAGGCAATGAGTAGATTTGGCATCATTTTTTTCACTTTCTGTTGGTTTTGGGTCATTTTAAGATCCCGTAATGAACTCCTGCTTCTTTCTATTTTGTCTTTTGACCTTAATGTTTGATCTATAACTTACCACAAGTCAAAATAAGGCCTCGACCTAACATTATTTCTCCAAAATGTGGTAAAACTCGGGAGACGGGGATCTCTGGAGCAGATATATGCGTGTTAATGCAAATTGCAGGGTGTTCTGAGGCTCCTTGTCACCCTGAAGTGAGTGTCACTCGGTGAGCAACAAAGAGGGGGAAGGGAGATGAGGGGATCTTTCTTCCCCCTTGCCATGTGTAATTTTAGCAGCATAAAAAAATGTATATACATTATTGATCAGACTTGTGGGACTCAGCTAACATTAGCTGGTATTCCTAGAGTATTAATATTCAGCTATATATACACAACCCATGGACATCATAGCGACCAGAGGTTAAGGTAGTTAGGTAACGGAATTTGAACATACCTGTCATGTAACACTTGATCTCTTCGTTGTTGCTGAGCGGGTTGTTGTTTTTGAACATGTACAGGTTAAATGGCACAATATGGCCGCTGTTGAGACGTTTCCAAACGTCATGATCGGGTGTGGTCCATCGTCCTGCTAGGACGTCATAGTCCCTACGACCCATGTGTACCAGCCTGGTGAGGGGTTCGTATAGGCCACCCTGATAGCCGATAATGACCTGGAAGTTGGGGTTGGTGTCCAGGTAGACCTCTCCGAATGCCGTGTGGAGGATCTGCTTGATCATATGGCCAGAACCGCTGAAGACAGCTAGAGGCGTGCCGATATTGTCGCAGGCTACGTAGAACTCATCGCCACTGCTGAGCTCCATGGCGAATAGATGACCCTGTAGATCGTAGTACAGCGATGTGATCTCGGAGCTGGTGTGGTTGTACATATGGGTGACCCGGGTGGGGCTGGATAAATCTGCGTAGAAGAACTGCAGGTAGTGGCCAGTGCTGCTCCGGCTGGAGACCCTCCGACCCAAGCCGTCATAGCGGTAGCGGATATTCCAGCCACTGGCTTTGTTGTATACTTTCACTAGAAGTCCAGCTGAGTTATAGTCAAAGTAGTCATTGCCTCTCTGACGAAGGAAACCGTCCTCGTCCATCCTGTACTGGACATCCCCCAAGCGAGTTATGCGGTCCCGGATGTCATAACGTAATGGAGTTAAGCGGGCGCTGTTGCCAGGGCTGAGTAGGTGCAGGTTGCCATTGAGGTCGTAACTATAGCGCCATAGGGGCTTGTCATTGATGGAGACCACTTGGAGTTGGCCGTCTGAGTCGTACTCATATGTGTAGCGTGTGGTGTTGGCATAGGGTCCCACTTTTAACTCTTTGGCTACCACCCGGCCCATGTTGTCGTACTGCACCATCATCCAGTACATGAGGGAGCGGAATATTTCGTACTGCACTTCCTTCACGCGACCGTAGGCGTCAAAGTGTTTTGTGTGGGTCATTACTGTCGTAGTGATGATCTGGTTTATGTCGTAGTAGATGACGCCGAATTTTCCAAACTGCTCTGCCTTGCCCGAGACATCGTCGTAGCGGTATAGGTCGATAGGTAGTGGAGTTTCGTTTATGACCGCCTGCATGCTGGTAACCCGGAAGCTGTTGTCGTAGACGTAGTCAAATCTAGCATTGACCATGCCTTCTTCGCTAAAGCGGAATATCTGACGGTCGATTAGAGGGCCGATTTGGCGGTAGCGGATAGTGCAGGTGAAGCCTTCGCTTTGTAGGTTGACCGTCTTCAGCATACCGGCTACCTCGTCGTAGGAGAAGCCCACGCGTGTCGTATCGTAAAGAATCTCCAGAAGTTTGGATAGTTTGCCGTATTTGTAGATGATCCGACGGCCCGTGCCGAGGTAGGTGGTCTGTAGCAGTTGGCCTTCCTCGCTGTAGTCCTGCAGAACTGAGGCGTTACCCTCGGCGGGTCGGTAGGAGTTTCGGTAGTAGCCGATTGAGAGCGATGTCTCCAAAGTCTGACGAGCCACGTTAGGCATGGTTACAGATGAGAGACGGTCGTTCTTGTCGAATTCAAAGATGTACTGTCTCTGGCTGTAAAGTAGCAGGACCATCGACTGCAAGACAATAGGATACAGTTGGATTTTGGTACAAGAACTGGAGTTTTGTGATTGCTCATTTCCGTATTTTACCATGTTACACTTTTAAGACCATTTTGTTCAATGGATGAAGAATGTTTGCACAATTTTGGGTCAATTACTAATATATATTCTAATGCAGTCCAAAGAATGGAAACTATAGACTTGGTGTGAATATGCTCTTACTTTCCTGGAATCAAACTCAAAGCTAATGATGGATGTGACACACCTTCCCCTTTTTCTACAAAAGAACTAAGTTTAAAAGTCTTTAACAATTTGCTTGTAAACGGTGTCATTAGCAACCACTGTGTTAACCTTTTCTAAAGCACCAGATAATTAGCTATTTCGCTTCTGTCTTGGCCTTGGAAATCGTGAAATTCAGTTTTGTTCAGAAGGTTGTCACAGCAAGATCCAGGTTGGTATTTAAGTGCTTTCAGCAACAGCCGGAAAAGTGACTTGTATCAAGGTGACTGGCTCTCATTAACACGTCTAACGTGAGGCCTTCAAAGAACTGCGGGGTCTTACTTTCCCCTACCAACAAATGAGGCAAAAAGTAAAAGGGATAATACCATTTGCTGCTTATCTGAACTATCCAGATCTGAACGTTTTCTAACATACTTTGCTATCAAAAGCGTGACATCTGCAGTGCACCGACAGGCTTTAATTAGAAGTTCTGCTGATATTTGTGAGGCTGATAATGGAGCGCATTACTGCTGGGGAATGAATTAAACTTTAAAGCTCAATTAAGTATCAAATGGCATGTTTTTTTTCACTGGCAACATCATTTCTTACCTTCTCCAGATAAGTGTAGCTCCAGGATTTACCATCTGCAAAAATCTTGGAGGTAATTCTGCCTTTATGGTCGTATTCCATGCGTACTGACATGGTGCCTCTCTGGATGCCTGCAACATGGCCTCCAGTAGAGTAGGTTACGTTGACCCCATTCAGACGGCTACTCGGGGCCCATAAAGTGGGTCGCCCAGCATGGTCGTAGTGGATCCGCAGTGTAAATTTTCTATGGTCATCGTAGACTTTTTCAGTCCTGGTGATACGATCGAAGTCCAAGGACAGCAAGTTCCTGTTGTGAACCTAGAGGAGAAGATAGGGAGGTAGTCATGTGAAAAAGACTGGTTCCATCTGGACAAGCATGATCAAGGGAGCCACTGTGATAATTACATTTGGAAATAACCTCAGTTCTTTGTTTGCGTGTCAAGTAAACCCTTGAAAATGCAAGCGGGAGCATTCCAAAATCACCCAGAGCCCATTTAGGCCGCAATGATCATTAAATCCGTTCCGTTCTGACAGCATGTGGGTAAATTCGTGCCAGGTACTGATTATTCTTATTTCAGATATTCTGTAAACTGGTGTGATGCTAGATGAAGTGGCTTTGGGATTTAGTGGGATTTGGGGAGAAGAGAATGGAGTCTGTGAGTTCATGAGGGGATTGGCGTGAAGTCAAAAGGATATGTCAGATGACCCCGCCTCCTGACGAAAATGACGACTACGATGTAGCCTATGACAAAGAAGAGTCTATAACCCGGATTTAGAGCAGTTCATTCACTGCAGTCTTCTCAGAGTCGCATAACTAGAGCCAGCTGGGCAGAGTGCTTGGAATACTGCAACGTCATGCTTTGCTAATGCCGCTTTTAATATTTGATTGGGCTATGGAGCAAAGTGCAAATGAGGTGGCTACCGACGGAGGCACCGGTCTAGGTTTATGTTTCATATGTAATGTTAACGGATGCACTTTTTTATATGTAGCCTATCTTGTGCTGACCTGGCCCATCTATCAAGTTTTTAAAGTAAATGTGGCCCCCGGGCTGAAAAGTTTTCCCACCCCTGGACTAACTGGTCACCCTACGAGAGATAAAACGTGGGTGCGGCGCCCATGCTCCACAAATTTACAACGTAACAACTGGCCCGCAGGGGTAGGACCGAAACCACCGAGGTCAAATCGAGGATCACAACAAACGCCCAGCGACGGGCCAAATCCAAAACACTTAATCTCTCCCCGTGTCATGGTGGACTTGAAAGATCTGCGAAGTCGCAGCCCTCCCCTCGCCAAAGCAAGCCAGCCACCCACGTAATATCACTTGACACGCCACTCAAGGTCGCTCAATGATTTCGGCCGGCCCTGCTCATCTGGCCTGCTCCATCGCTATTAGACTGCTCCTGTTTCCCAAGCTCACCCCGGAGGGCCATTGTCTGTAACATACATTAGACGCTTGCACTTCCAGAGGGACAACAGAGCCATTAAATGAACAGCCGATGACAGACAAAGTGGCACCTCCCCCATTAGCACTTTCGCCTGCTGGAGAATGTGCAAGGCGCCTTGGATTTCTATAAAAAAATAATTAAAAAAATAAAAACTGTTGCTTGCAAGCAGATTATTTCTGGTTTGAATCTTGCTATGTATGTTTGGCAAATATATATTATTAATGAATACCCTTGAACCAAAGCCATTTTTATTCCTATCATACATTTATGGGTTGTTATTACACCTCACATTTCTGGATTCAATGGTTTTATTTTATCATTGGATTGGCAAATTTCTAGAGTTTTCTTACCCGTAGCCTGCGTCCATAGACGGTGACCTGGCCTCGAGCTTGTTCCTTCCGTTGTCTCCATTCCACCAAGTTGAGGCCGTTATCCAAGGCTAGTGTGATGTTGCGCTTGCTAACGGTGGGGTGAACAGTACCGGCTAACAAGTGGGGTTCTGTATGTAGCGATACTTCCATGCCGTTAGCCAAGGCCAGCCGCAAAGAGCCATCCAGACCGATGAAGTAGCTGTTGCGTACTTGATCTGCAAAAAAATTAACAAAGAGTTAGAAATAAAACCCATTTAACTCTGTACTGAATTTATATCCACGCCTCAACATCTTCATAGCTAATGAAAGAGGACAATCTAATATTCATCTGAGCCAGGGCACAAAGTAACGAGCTAAAATGGCCGCTCAGCAAAAGCAAAAAAAAAAAAAAAGTAGAACGTTTAGCAGTGGCAGCAGTATTTAAATGAAACTCTGCAATAACGCCATGCCCTGCCCAACAAGGATCAATAGGCTTTCACGTCGCCTGTAAACTTTTTTTTTTAAATTTTTTGCAGTAGCCTTGGGTGATATTGACGCCGAGTGAAAACAGTTCAGTGGACTCGTGTAAAAAAAGAATTTAGCGCTTTTTCTGACGCCACACAACACACCCAGACTTAATTTCTTGTGCCTATTTATCGTGGGACCAAAAACACGGTCATTAAGGGGAGGTCCTAATGGCTTGTCAAATGTTAATGAGTTTGTTGAAGAGCCTGGAAAAAAATGGATGTTGTCATCCTTGCGTGTTGCCACGACGGGTTTAAGTACGTGGAACGCTTTCCCTGCAGATGATAACGAAGGGAAGCAACGTTATTTTTTTCTGGTCGTCGTGCTGCCAAGAGAAAGAAATGAACGGATATGGCAGGCTGACCTTTTGCAAGCCCTTTCCTCTCTCCATCACTGAGGTTGAGATGGGGGGAGACTGTATGGGGACCTCGGAGGCCAGATAAGGCTGGAAATGCTGCAGAAATGCTGTAAGCTAAGACTATTTCTCAACTTGAATTTATTGGGGAGATGTGCACAGTTTTAAATGTTTATGGACATTATTTGGTTATTGGAAAGCACTCACAGGGCCATTTTTTACCTTAAATGATTAAATTGTTTGTATTTTTTGAGTGATGGAAGACCATTTTGAGTTGCTGGATGGTGATATGATATCCACTTTTCTTTTGTTCGGGTCAGGGTTTGGAACTGTAATTTTCAAACCTCTGAAGAGGAACGGGGATATTAATAACAATCATTATCATTACAGGAATGTAAGTGGCTATGTGGGTGTTACATAATGGGATGATAATAGGAGGATGGAAAAGATTACTGGTTACTTTAAAAACTTCACTTTTGTGGCATTGTTTCAACTATTTTAATCCTTTGTTCTGAAGGTTGAAATTGTTCTTTATAATTGCAGAAGTCTAGTGTCCAGGAACTTGTTGTTATAATTGGAACTGTATTTAAAAACAAAAGTATATTAAATGGGAAAAGGTATTATGAAGTTGTAACAAAGCCAGAAAATGCCTTCACTTAGCAATATTACATTTATAAAACTAATTTGGCAATTTAATCTGCCTGATTATGACTATTTCCTAGTTATCCCACCCAAAGCAATTGATCAGGGAACACTAACTTTTTCGGCTATTCTGGTTGTGACATCACAACCAGAATCGATGTTTATATGTAAATGAATGAACAAATAGTCACATTGCAACAAATGAATGGCAAACCTATGGATAGCATGCTAGCAGACTGCAATAATCTGCAGGTCATTCTTGACAATTTCACAAGATATCTTGATTCCTCTAGGAAGCTATTCTCTGATTGGCTGAGTTAGCCCAGTTAAAGGTAGCCACTAATAACACTACAATGGGATTTCATGATGAGGAGCAGTTTAGGCAGAAGAATTGTTCATGTACTTTTGCTATTATTAGTTTTTAGATGATTTTAGAACTTGTGAAAGTTAGTGTACGATATGTCAATTCTAGAAGTTACAACACCAGAAGAAGTGATTTCAGGGTTCTTGGTGGGCGTTGTGTGGCAGTAAGCAATGTGCAATGACACTTTTAATACACCCCCTTCTGATTAAAAAAGGAGTGTTAGATATACTGTATCCCGCAGCTGCTGGAGACATGTAATTAAACCACACTTTCTATCCGGTTGCAATCTTCCAAACGGCGGCGGCACCACCGACAATTATTTTGTGATGTCGCAGGATTTCAGTACGACAAAGTGAGAGCACTCTTGCCAACTCTGTGGTACAGACAATAGCCAATTAATTAGCGGGCTGAGTTACTGGCGCCGACGGGCTGGCGAACAGATGTCCGCGGCAAGGTCACGACACCAAGTTGATCGGCGGGCGGTACGGCGGAAACCGAAGCTGGACGTCTTACGTTTCGGCGGTGAAAGGAGTCAGTAGGGTACCAAAATTCGATCGATGAAGTACAAAGGCGGACGTCAGAACATGTCAGAGCCCCGACACGGATTGGGGAGTCTTGTGTGTGTATTGCCGCCATTGTGTGTCAGGACATAAAATCAATGTGTCCAATCGTAGCATGCCGTATTATCATTTTGTTAACTCTTTGAGGGATGAAAAGTCTGTTTTGAGCAGGTGGGCTAGAAGTCGTTCTGCCCAGAACGAAAAATTAGAGGGAACATTGGTTGCGTCCAATCAAAAGGTAATTATTAAGGAACACAAACGCACCGACAGCCATTGACAGTGATAGACCTTTAATCCAATTGAAATGGCCAAATGGATTGCGTGTTTATTGTTGTCAAACTGTATTGAAACGGTTAAGTTTCGACTTGAATTTGGTTATATTTCATAGATAGTCAGGCCTAAAAAAAGTACTAATACTAATCAATATTCTTACAGATATAATCCATCTTTTTATTGCTTACATTTAACTGAGCGTATTTCCCAGCACTCTCAAATGCAACATTGGACCTGGAATAACCACAAGCTAGCTCAGGTGAAATCAATAATGTTGTATTCTTTCGAATCAATAAGAAGCTTAAGCACTCAAAAATACGATACCACCTGAAAATGAACAATTAAGAAAGGAATAGACACCACTGTCAAGGTTAACATTTTTTTTTGGTTTGGACCAGTATCTGCTTTTCTTGTATTTTTGCCAAATGTTTCAATACAAATGATAGCAACTCACCTTGCATGAGTGTGTAGAAAGTTCCTGAGGCCGACAGATTGGTGGTGACCATCACATCTTCCTTAGCGGCGCCCTCCGCTTGGACGCGGACGACGCTGTCGGCGTCCGAGCGATAGCTGCTAACGCGGCCCGTCGGGTGTGTAACGTTGGTCAGACGGCCGAAAGTATCGTACCTGCACAAACAAGATGATGTGAGATTAGATATAACAGTGACACATTTGCTCAGGCAGATTTAAGGTTTTGAAAATTGTTTCTGCATTTGTTGGGGCCTTAACCTTTTCCAAGAGTATCTGCATTTGGTCAGGATCTTTAACAAAAAAATGGTATGTATATATGTGCTTATATATGTATGTGTATGTATATATGTGCTTATATATATGTATGTGTATGTATATAAGTGCTTATATATGTATGTGTATGTATATATGTGCTTATATATGTATGTGTATGTATATATGTGCTTATATATACGTATGTGTATGTATATATGTGCTTATATATGTATGTATATGTAGATATGTGCTTATATATGTATATGTGCTTATATACGTATGTGTATGTATATATGTGGTTATATATATGTATGTGTATGTATGTATATATGTGCTTATATATGTATGTGATTGTATATAAGTGCTTATATATGTATGTGTATGTATATGTACTTATAAATGTATGTGCATGGATATGTGCTTATATATATCTATGTGTATGTATATGTGCTTATATATATGTATGTGTATGTATATGTACGTATAAATGTATGTGTTTGTATATATATATAGAGAGAGAGAGTACAAATGTGTTACTTTGAAGGGAAAATCTTAAGTGGTATTTCTGAGATATTGTATAAATCCATTTCCAGAGACTCATTTAGAAGAGAGTATAAAGTAAGATAATGTGCAGAGCACTAATTTGATCTTAAAATATCTCATCAAGGTGCCCGTGGACTTGTCCCACCTGCACCTAAAAATGGGCGTTTATGACACAAAGTTACAAGATGGGGCCAGATTGCTTCATCTGGCTTTCAAAGGCCCATCAACGGCGAACAATCCGAAAGCTGTCACCTCGTCAGCGTTCCAGACTGAGCCCGACGCCGCATTACGGCGGAATGAAGAGCGATCACGCGCGCTGAATAGCAATTGAAAAGGAGACCTCTTTGCATGTTGCAGCCTGCCATGCTAAAGCCTTTCATAAAGTACGCCAGCTCTCCCGCTTTATTTCCTCAGCACTGCCATCTCAAATATCCAATACGGACAGGAAAGAGCGGAGAGGAAGCGTCTCCCGGAGATATAAAAGTAATCCGAGCACAGCCAGCACTAAAGAAGCAGTTTGGTCTTCCGCTTCCGAAGACTCTAAATGCTAAAGACCAGAAATTACCCCATGTTTGGATTTGGACGGAGATTTGTTTTTAGTTAGCTGGGGTATTGGATGATCATGTTGCAGTGACATTTGGATTTGGGCAAAGGATTGGACATCTACCGACATAAATGATAATATTCTTCCGATGCGATGCTTACGGCATTCGGACGTTTGGTCGCTGGTATTTTGGTCACCGATCAAATGTACTTAGATATTAAACAGTACATAGATATTAAACAGTACTGAGATATTAAACAGTACTGAGATATTAAACAGTACTGAGATATTAAACAGTACTGAGATATTAAACAGTACTGAGATATTAAACAGTACTTAGATATTAAACAGTACTGAGATATTAAACAGTACTGAGATATTAAACAGTACTTAGATATTAAACAGTACTTAGATATTAAACAGTACTTAGGTATTAAACAGTACTTAGGTATTAAACAGTACTTAGATATTAAACAGTACTTAGATATTAAACAGTACTGAGATATTAAACAGTACTTGGATATTAAACAGTACTTGGATATTAAACAGTACTTAAATAATAAACAGTACTTAGATATTAAACAGCACTGAGATATTAAACAGTACTTAGATATTAAACAGTACTTAGATATTAAACAGTACTTAGATATTAAACAGTACTTAGATATTAAACAGTACTTAGATATTAAACAGTACTTAGAATCGGACAGATCTGATTTTAGTTTCTTGTGACCCTCACTGGAAGCCAAAGAGTTAAATGGCAGATTTTATTTTGCAAACAGCTTCCTAAGAACGCAGCTGTCTTTTGGCTCCCTTCCTGTGGTCAAGGATGGCGTGGGGGTTGCAATCGTCTTCCCCTCGGATGCCCACGAGTCCCTTCATATTGCATCACATCTGTGTCACGCCCTAGCTTGCTGACCTTTCGCACGGGAATGGGAAGGATGGGGGGAGGCTGGCTACCCAATAATAATAGACTGGACATTGCATTTCGCAGTCCTTCCAGCGTAGCTAAAGCGAGCGCCACGCAGAGCCTGGGATGTCAGGACTCGTGTATGAGTGAAAACGGGAAACAATAATAGGAGGCTGACTGCCTCAGCTGGATGCCAAACAGTGGACTTTGAAATAATGATGGTTGTTTATGCCTCGAGTCCGCCTACGCACTGCATCAATAGCCACAGAAATGATACTTTTTATCATTTTTCTTGGGATAAGACTACCCAATAGTTCTATATTTGCTGGACCCACTGATTATTGGATAAATCTGACATTGCTTTACAGTATTTATCAACCAATTACCCTAATTTAATTTAGTTTACCTTGATCAGTTCCTTATGCTAATTTGATTTGAATTTGCCTGGCTCAGATTTCTAAAATAATGAAAATGTTGTTTCTACTTGCATTTTTTTTCTACAAACATTGCAGAGTTAATCCAAACACTAAAGTTTGAAGACCGGAATTTCAATTCTGACCACCAGCGCCACTACAATCCCCCGAGCAGTCAAAGTGACCTTCAAAGCTAATTATGGTAGGAAAGTAAACATCGTTATTGGTTGAGATTAAACATTGATGAGTGAAGGGACTGGCCATGTGAAGGGAAAATATGCACTTTTTATCATTCGCCAGGTACTGTCTGCAAATAGAGAGTTGGCCTAATAGAAGCTCAGACCAGAAGGCTATATAAAAAACATTGGAACATTTCTATCAATTGCATTTTTTTTAGAAAGATTACATGATGCAATTTATGGATTAGTTTAACAAAAATGAATTGAGGGATTGAATTGAATAGAAAGTACCCTGTGGTGTCTTTAAAACATGATTGAAAGCTAATTTATTCATGGATTGTATTAGCCGGAAGCCAATGGGTTGCTCTAGCTTTAATAAATAGGACAAAAACACAACAAAAATGTGAAATAGAAATAATGATGGTAAATTCAGAATACAGAAAAGTAGCTTTTGCGACTTTTGATGTATTAACTTGAAATGATTAGAAAAGTTATTGTCGTCAAAGAAATTTTGCTAATTATTGATCACTTTTATCCTCAATTACTTTATTTATGGGGAGCTTATGCCATTAAGAACTCACTGTTCAAATGTTTTAAGTTGAAATTTCCGAATAAACGATGAATAAAGTTATCCAATTCAATTCACCAAAGCAAAATGTAAGTGATTGCTGCCTAAGCAGTCAAACTTAAAGAATTACCATATTTTTTACATTTGTATAGGCCTTGCATATCATTATAAATACTATGAATCGGACAGTAAGATTTTCCATTCCAAAAAAGACTGATATTGAAGGAGATTTAGCCCTCAAGATTCTGACATTATCAATATCCCTCTTATTATAAGGCCTTCCTTTAAAAATCAAGGGAAGCCCTTAAGCACAAAATGTAGCCCACCTCCACGCCAAACTTTAAAGTGAGATCCCCAAACCAATCAGATCTTCCCATTGAGATTTAGGTCGACATAAGCAAGGACATCTTGCGGCCACGTTGAGCAAATCAAAGGCAGGTGATGTGTGTCAACTTGGATGAAAGTGAGTGTCTGACGATGCATCAATTCCTCCGGCGAGGTGAAACAGATGTCTGATCAGTTTTGTCCACTTGATAGCATTTTTTTTTTCCATTTCCGGAACACGACCACAACACCATTTGTCCCTTCGGCTATTAAGCGACAGGACAGATTGCTTGGTGGAGGTCTTGGAGAAAACGGAAGCTCGCCCTCAAACGACTATTCTGAAGTGTGCACAATGCCATTACATCGCAAGGAGCAGATGAGGATGGCACTATGGCAGGCGCTAATCCTGTTTTCATATGATAACGGAAATGGGATTACAACTGTATACGTGTGCTGCTCTTGCCAAGTGTGTGATGTTCACGGCAATGTGTTGTACACACAGGTTGTACGCTAGACTGCACAATTTGACACCTAAACTAAAGCTTTAACCCTAAACATAACCCAAGCTTACCCAAAGGCTCTTTTAAGATTATAAATAAGATGAAGTCCAATAGTGGAACTAGATTTAAACTCATTTCTAGGGCAAAGTTCACAGGCAACTTTGTAAAAACAACAACTTTTCTATTCGTTTTCGATGCTTTTTAAAATATTCAATGCCTTGAAGTCTTTTGTTCTATCTTGGTCTTAAAAAAAGTAATTAAAAATCAGGGAATTAGTTCATGATGGAGGACATGGCCACTCAAGTTGAAGTGGGAGGGTGGCATTGAATGAACAAATGTTTGTTTACGACCATTCTAGTCAATCAGTTAAAAAGGAAAATACACCAATATTCTCCATTACTATTAAGAGTCGTGCTAAATCAAATTTATACTTGGTCGCAAATATCATATCCAAACATATCCAAAACATTTCCAACTCCTTGAATGTCACAGAATGCACAGATTTGCATAACTTTAATCTGTGAGATCTTAGACTAAGACACAAAATGTAGGGTAACTTAAAAATAAAACTGAATTAAGACTTACTAGATGGATTTCAATGCTTTTTGAGGATATCTGATCAAGAAGAGTACATCTAAAAGCCTGGGGCAAGTCTGAAAACCAGAAATTACTGCAAAGACCACAGCAAGAGTTTGAGAATGTGGTCTTAAGTGCAGAAGAAGAAATCAATCTCTGAGAGCCGATATTTACAGACACTCTGTACTCTCTCTCTCTCTCTCTCTCGCTTGCTCTCAGAGGTTATGACTTGCCTTTAGAGGAGTTGTTGATAAATGTGATATGCCGAGGAATGAATAAGCTTCTGTCCTACTTTTGGTTTCGTTTTACAACAGCAAACTAAATTTCTTTTGCAGTCATTCACCGCCAAGGCCAATGTTTTGATGAGTTTAAAAGTGCTATGAAGTGGTGAGTATGACAAAAAATAAAAATGGCTACTCTAATCTTTTTTTTTTATATGTAAAAAAAATTTGGTGCTGAAATCTTTCAGTTATTGCTCATTTTTTGGTTGAATAATGCATTGAGGAACGTACGTTTTTAGTATCTGATATTGTAACACACTACTCACTCAAAGAAGGTGGTCCACCCATTCTCGTTGGTCTTGGTGGCGAGGAGCCCAGAACTCCCGTGGTAGGTCATGACAGCGAGCACCTGGCCCTGCGCCGCCACACTTTTCAGGGCGCTGTTGGTTCCCATGGTGAACCAAAACGTCTGCCCGTCAGGCGCCATGATCCACAGAGGCATCCCGGCACTATCCCGTCGAACAGTCACCACATTCTTATTCTTATCTGTAATAGTGCTCAAGTCACCTGCCCCAGTGTAGGTCAAGTTGTACAGGTGGTCCCCAGTGGTCAAGCTTTGAGTGAAGATATGGCTGCCATTGGCGTCAAAGAGGTAGAGCTCGTCATTGATGGGTGAGGACACTTCGTACATACTGAGGGGGCTCAGGTAGGCCTTGTTCTTGCGTACGTAACGGATGCGGATGTTGCCCAAGTCTGCGATGTAAAGGTCTCCGTCTGGGCACACGGCCAATGAGGACGGGGCGTTTAACTTGCCGTCTTTAGCATAGCCTTCGTCTCCGGAGTAGCAATCACAGTTGGCGTCGTTCTTGCAGTCGCAACCGCTCGGCGCCCCCGCTACCAAGGAGATCTCTCCATTGGAGGACACTCGCCGCACTCGGTTGATCTTCTTCTCGTCCGATTCGGCGATGTATAGAGTGCCGGTGTGGGACACGGCAAGTGTGTTGGCGGATTCTAGGGTGGCGTGGATGGCTATCTTGCTGGTGAGGAAGTGATCGATGCCAGGAACTTGGCAGTGCATGGGCCGGCCTGCTACGATGCGGACTTGGTGGTTCTCGGAAATCTGGAGGACTACGTTGTTGTCCAGAACGAATAGGGAGTTGTCTAAGGGGCTGACGGCGAGGTCTGTGGGCCACTCAAGTCGTACCTGAGAAGGAGAATTTAAACATTAAATCAAATCTGTGCAAATGACAATAAGATCTCGTTTTAAAACAAGATTATGCGACCAGGTCCGATCAAAAATGGCGGATGATGTTGTCGAAATGTTTGCAAGCGATCAAGCTTTGCAAATAAAAGAAAAATGGATGATGACATGTTTAAAACATTGCATAGGATGGACGCACATTGGTTTAAAAATAGGTGTCCTTGGCAAAAATCATGCATGTATTATGCAGGGAAACGAGAGCACTGAAAGTGCTTGATAAAAATAAGCTTCAACGTCAAAGAAACCTTTCCATAAGGATAGTAGACTATCAATTAGCTATAAAAAAAGAGCCATCGCATGGATTACTCTTTGGAAAAACTCTAATCATCTGATAAGGTGCCAAGCGTAGTGTTCAAAGCAGAAATGCTTTTTTTTGTAAGCGAAATCCAAAGATGGTAATCAATGGCTGCTGCCAAAAGGCCAACATGAGAAGCGATAAGGATAACATAAACTGGACATTTTCAAAAAAAGCCACAATGCAACTTCCTCGTCAGCTTTCAATGTTTTACTCGAGGTGGGTTATTAATTCTGTCAACGTCGCAGATGAAACTGAAGTACACTCGCCTGGAGCCTTCTCAATTAAGTTCTATTGTTGTACAGACAATGCAGTAAGCGCTCTGTTCAAGCTTCTGTTCACTTAATTAGTTTCAAGTACATATCATCAAGTGGCTCGTTTCAATAGCAGATTGATTAAAACACTTTAATGAATACAAACTGGCAAACATTTATTTTGGTGGAAAGAAAAAATATTTGTCAAAGTCTTTTATAAAACTAAACTTCTGTTCTCCCCTTTTCTCAACTTTCTGCAAAACTGAGTGTTAATCTATTGAATGATGATTTGATTGATAGAATATTTATCTTAAAGACATTACAGAGTGCAGCATTTGTTATTTTTTGGGGTAGACTATAGTAATAATAACCATATAATTAATTACATATATTTTTCGAATATGAAAGGCTAAATTACAGGTTGACTAGCAAGACCAGGTCTAGTTTGGTCCACCCAATGTTGCATTTTGGGGGAAAAAGTGGTCCTGAAATGTCAAATCCAGCATAATCCTCAATACACAGGTAAGGTTGTTATCTGTATGCATGCAAAAGATCGCTAACCCCATTTCATCTCAATTTTTTGAGCGCCCTTTTAGCCAATTTCATCATTTGACGGCCAACTGGGGAATTGACGACACCAAAAATGTCATGTCCGCCTCAATGGTGTTCTTAGTCGCGTTTTTGGCCTCGCTTTTGGCTCTCATGCTTGTCAACCTCGGTTGAAAAGTACAGACTTTCCCTTATAATGAGGCAGAGCTGCAAGGTTTAGAAAATTCTTACATTTTTGTCCAAAGAAGAAACAAAACGAAGGCTATTTAGACCAAAATTTAAGCGGTTGGACATCTTTCATTGCCAATGGTAACCAATTAAAGACATATTTCTTTTTCTATCTCGTACTACAGGTAAACAAAGTAAGAAAACACAAAAAAGTACAATTACTGAAGCTTGATTTTTGCCTATTTTGACTCCAGGACATTGTTAAGCAGCAATCACATCCTCTATTTGCTGAAAGCTGCATGACGTCCGTTTGGGAGAGGAGCAAAATGTCATCATTTCAAGTCTGCGCCTAAATCGAAATCCAACGTGCCGTGTAAGCTGTAAATACCTTTCCGTTTGTCTTCTCTTAAAGTCTGAACTCAGTGGGGGTCCCCGCAGAGCACACTTTAAAGACTTTAAAGCTAAAGATGGAGCAGCTCAGACCAGTTTGAACAAGACAACAAGAGCTAGAGCAGATCTCAGCTTGTTATTTTTACTCGCTTAGTCCAAAACGTTGTTTATACGACTTGATATAAAAATAAATAAATCACTTAGTGGGCGATATGGTGAATATTTATAGATAGATAACCGTATGTTACAGTGGTCGAGGGGTGTCAAGTAAATTGCGTAGTCTAAACACTTGGCCAAAAGAAAGTAAATTGGCACAACATGAACGGCAATTCAAAATGGCTTGCAAAAGGACAAATGCAAATCAGACAAAGTGAAAATGCAAAAACACACGCCAATGCAAACTAAATTTCAAAGACTAAAACTCCACCTTAAAGCCCAAAGTATACCAAAATGTATATATTTGAACACATTTCTGTTTTCACCCTTGGCACATTTCTTATTTATTTGTTTTTTTCCTCATTCAAGAAGAAATAATATAGAAACAACTCAACATATATACACGAAACTGCCAGCCGACACGATCAATAAGTGGCGGTATGCGCCTAATAGGTTCTTGCAATAATAAGAAGAGTATGAAAAAGAAGATTGAAAAGTGATATATTTAACACTGACTAATCTCACTGTGTTTTGTTTAATGTCTGTATACATTGCCTTGAATTGTTTTTCTTCTTGAATTACTACAAATGTCTGGAACCTAACAGAAATTTGTTCACAAATGTACAGGTTGGTATACTTTTTGTGAGGATGTAAAATTGAACCGTACCTGAGAGATGTCCATGACCGAGTCGCAGCTGAGGGGTCGAGCGGAAGTGAGATCGTTGAAGCCCAGGAGGGTGGAGATAACTCCATTCTGGTCCACCCGACGAATCATAGTGCCGTCCACAAAGAAGATGACGCCATATTTGTCCACTGTGATGCCTACAAAAAGAAGCTGTGGTCAGATTCTTGGACTATATGAAAATGACAAAAAGTTCTCATTTCTTTCTTTATACATCATATCATGCAAATGTACTTGTTGCTAGAAATACATTCATGCAGTTAAAGGAATAAAATATAAAAAAACTCTGGTTAATTGCACACAATCTTAATTAAAATTCCATTTTTAATTATTTATTTGTATTCACATTGAAACCAATAGAATTGCATTTCAATAAAATTGTAAGGGCTGCTCTGAATGCTCTTTTTTTTATAACAACTATTATTTTCTCCCAGTCCAGATGAATTGGACGTTTTAGTTTTACTGCAGCCAACTTTTTGGGGGGCATAAAGTGCACTAGCGTGTGATCAAATGATTTCGCGCCTCCTTCAAATATGGAGAACGAAACGACGAATCATACAAATAATGAAATCTTAAAATAATTCACAGGAAAGCAACGTTAATGTGCAGCTGGTGGAAGAAAAAATATGGGTATTTTTCCTGTGTTTGACTTTACCTCTCGGGTTAGTGAGGGTGGCCTCGGTGGCTTTGCCCCCATCGCCGCAACGGGCGTCATCGTAGGGCAAACATTGATCTCCAGTCCCGGCGACCACCTCGGCGTTCTTGGCCACGTCCTTGGGCGCGTTTAGGGACTTGATCTTGAAGACCTTGCGGCTGCTGGTGTCCGATAGGTATACGGCGCCATTCACGGGGCTGCTGGCCAAGTAGTATTTGTGCGCCGGGCTGTTGCTGTGGAAAAGGGATGGACAAAAGAACAATTAAAAACGACAGGGAAGCCATTTTTATTCCTTGGAAATGTGATAAACAGTTTAAATGTAAGCAGATTGAAAATGACAAAAAATGTTGGGAGGAAAGGAAAGATACAGCCACAAATAGTCGAAGTTTACAGCACAGGTGTCAAAGTGGCGACCCGGGGGCAAAATCTGGCCCGCTGTGTCATTTCGTACGGCCCTAGTGCCGGCTTTCTGTTTTAGGATCAAATTGAAATGAAGAGTATAGATGTTTATTAAATTTCCTTATTTTCCCCCTTTTGAATCAATAATTGTAATTTTTTAATCAATTTTTTGGTGTTTTTAGTTAAAAAATCATTTTGTAAAATCAAAAAATATATATAAAAAAGCTAAAATAAACATTGTTTTAAATCTATAAAAAACTGGATATTCAGGGGCTTTTAATCCAGTTCTTTTAATCCATTTATGAAAAAAAGAATCAAAATATTATATCCTAAATGGTCCGGCCCACATGAAATGGAGTTGACGTGAACGTGGTCCGCGAACCAACCCGAGTCTGACACCCTTAGTTTACAGATAACATGTTAAACCCAGAGTAATAAAACAGCAAACATTCTGATTGACATCTGAAATGCTGCGTTTTTCTAACATATTTTACCCCCCATGCAGTTTAATAAAAGCACGGTGTGCACTAGGTAGTCATTAAAGTCCACTCCAAAGATAACCCGAGTTTATCGGGCCCCCGGCAGTGCCTGATAAGCATTACAGAGATGGCTGTCATCTGGCCGTCATTCAGAGTGGATTAAGAGCCAATTTCCACTCTTTAACCTTGAGGGCTCTTTCAGTTCTCCATGTTTTTTTTCTCTTTTAAAATGCCACAACAAGGCAAGGCTCTATTGGGATCATCCACGTGATAATTGACCTTCAACTGGCGTCGGTCCGAACATAAGATAACTACTGAAAGAAAAATAAAATAAATAAACGTCAGGCTGGCTTCCAACGTCGGTAACCGGATTCCGCTCAGCTAGCGCAATCAGTCCATCGCTTATCAGCACCTGGGGTGTATGTAGAGCGTCCGCTTTCATAACCGGGAAGCGTTATTTGCCGACCTTGGGCCGCTACGGCCGTGCATATTCATCGACAACATCTAGTTTGTAGGAGATAATTGCTTTTTGCATGCTGGTGCAGGAATAGAGGAAGGGCGCGGTAGGGACATCCTTGGTGGGGGGTCAATGAACACCAACGTGGGGTGAACCGGGCCACCACATCCCCCCCTTGGCGCAGTATCGGTATGCACGGCTAGTGCATTGATGGCGGGATTTAGTGGTTTTCTTAGCGACGCATGCTGTTTTTCTTCCTGAGTATATCTCCTTTTTATCATGCAAATGTGCTTGGAAGTACAAAGGGACGTTTGGCTATTTTAATCTAGTGCTAGCAAGTGAGGCGCTGAGTTTGTGTTTGTCAGAGTCCAATGGTGTGTGGAATATATTAAGGTGTGGCAAGTATTAGCATACTAATATCAGGTCATATTAGTCTGAAGGGCAATATCAAGACCCTCGATCTTGTTCCCAATATCATATAGGATGGGAGAGACCTCTTTGTTGTCATGCATTTTAAGATGATATGACACAAATTCTCAAGATTTTATAGCTGTCATGTGTCAATGGGAGACAACTAATATCCTTTTAAGCAGGGGTGTTAGACTCGGGTTGGCTCGCAGGCCGCTTTAATGTCAACTTGATTTCACGTGGGCCGGACCATTTTAGATTTTCTTAATTATAAATGGATTAAAAGAACTGGATTAAAAGCCCTGAATATTCAGTTTCTTATAGATCTAAAACAATGTTTATTTTAGCTTTTTTTAGAAATATATTTTTAGATTTTACAAAATTATTTTTGAGCAAAAAAACTGAAAAAATGATTAAAAAATTACAATTATTGATTTAAAAGGGGGAAAATCCGGAAATATAATATGCATCTAGACTCTCCATTTTAATTTGATCCTAAAACAGAAAGTCAGCACTCATGATTTACTTTCCCGGGCCACACAAAATGATGCAGCGGGCCAGATTTGGCCCCCAGGCCACCACTTTGACACAGGTGCATTGATAGTTGAGTATATGTCTAGTCCAGTTGATTACAGATAAAAATAAGAAATAATTGACTCTGTGTTAGGGTAGAAGTGCCTAGCAGGTGGCGGTAAGGCAGAACTGTCTACAAATCCGCCACATCTTAGGCGAAAGGGCTCTTGATTGATTTCCCATCACGGACGGGGTCATGACTTGAGCTGACGAACATGTGGTCAAACATAGAATGAAAAGCCTAGTCGTACAGGTCACCGGCCCCCATTTAGAAAGAAAAAAATAGCACAATAGATAGCAAACGCCCCCGGGGACCCTCAATTGACTTTTCTTTCCGTCTCTGTGAGTTGTCCTTTCCCAAATATCTTTCTTTCATTAGAAAAGTAATAACGAAAAGGTTCAGTTCGCCTGTAAATGAATCGATGTGTTGATTTTTAGGCGCAGTTTTTGGCTCGTAGAAGTATGCCTAAGACTATTATTATGTATACTGCTTTGTCATTCATTTGAATAGATGCTAATTAGCCATTGAAGCAAAGTCGCAGATGCAAAGCAATGGCCTCTGGAAGATGAAAGCTTGTTAAAAATGGAATGGTGTCAGCTGTGGGAAGATGACAATGATCCAGACAGACAATATTTCGGCTCAGTGTCAACTCTCTGCTTTGAAGTGAGGGCCTGAATTGGGTTCAAAAGTTTGCATCAAGTGACGACGACATTCAACTCTGGAACTCGTCTAACAGAATTTCTTACCTATGCCGGAAGTCTTTATTTCTGCCAAAAGCAGCAGACAGAAAAGGGGACAAGACAGACAAGGAAATGTAAGTTGTTAGTAAAAAAGAGGGTTAAGAAGAGACAGAATTAATCAAACAGAACATTGTATCTCCCTAAGCTCATTTGGGAAGACATTAACAACGACATTGATCGCTCACTCTAAGATAAAAACATCGGGTTCTAACTACGACAGGTGGACGGGGCGAGAGGAGTGTCCGTCTCGCGCCTCCGGGGTGTTTCTGTCTATCTCAATTGAATGTTTTGCTTTGTGGAAGACATCCCCAAGTATGGAAACGAGATAGGGTGGCGGTTTTGGCAGAAAGACTGAAGTTTTATCTAGAAAATCAGGTGTATCCACTTGTTATGACGTCTCAAATTGCTCAGAATACGGTTTGAAAATGCTAATGAGCTAACAAATACAGGAAATTGAATATGAGTTCCTAATAAAAGGTTGCTTGTAGAGTCGCCATTCATAAATAGAAGATATCATTTACTGGATCATATGTTAATACTTTTGTGTCAGGCTTTCCGCAATTTCACAGTCATGAGCCTTCGGTTTGAACTTGTATGGTAAAATTTCATCCACCCATTTTCAATTTCATATTTCAACTCACCGCACCATAAACACAACAAGTCTACTTGTTTTCCTCAGCGGGTTTTTTCAATTTATGATTTCTATGTTCAATTGTTAGCTTTTATTAGTTATCAGAGGTCTACCTATCAACATATCAGCACTCTTTAAAGGACAGTAATTTGCAATCCATGCTCGTCATCCCACATTTCGTTACCTGAGCTCCAAAACGCTGGTGACGTTGCCCGTGGCGTAGATCCGCCGCACGTAGTTGAAGTCGCCCACGTAGAGGCTCCCGTCGGAGCCGCACGCCAGCGCCACCGGAGCTAGCAGCTTGTTGCCTTCGGCCATGCCATTACAGCTGGGGCAAGAGATGCTCCGGCGCCGACCGTTGCCCATCACGCTGCCGATGATGGGCGGTTGTTGCGATATAAAGATGTTCTCCCCATTGCCCATGTGGAGAATACCTGATGAGGATACATTTTGAGTGACATATTTTTCTAATGTTCATTCTAGTTTAGTCGCCATACTTAGATTTCAAAATATACTTAAGTTTTTACCCTTGAGGTAATGGAGAGTCACCAATTAAGTAACTAGCTAGAAAATAGGCTGAATTTAAGATTGTTGTGCAAACTTTTCAGCCCGGGGGGCCACATTGACTTTAAAAATTTGACAGATGGGCGGGGTCAGCACAAGATATGATACATATAAAAAAGGGCATCCGTTAACAGTACATATGAAACAGAAAGAGGAAAAAAAGGACTAAAGTATTAACATACTCATCACTCATCATTAAAGTAAAAAGTATAAAGTACAAAGTAAAGTAAAAAGGAATGTATTAAGAAATATTAAAATGTCATTTAAAAAAAGATAGAGAGGGGCTGTAAAACACAAAAAACAAATAAGAGTGGACAGAGCTACTCCAACTAGCTTCCGCGTGATGGCGCCATCTTGGAAGAATAAAAAAATATTTGGACAACGTCGGTGGGCCGGATTAAAAAGCCTAATGGTCCGTATGTGGCCCGCGCGCTGTAGTTTTCCCATGTCTGGTTTAGAGTAGCACTTTTAAAAAGTTTACGAGATCATCAATGCAAAATCCTGTTTAAACCCCAAGCTGCATTTCCCCCTCTTTCCGAATGGAGCCACGTTTGGTATATCGGCGAAGATGGGCCGAGCATCCTTTTCCCGGGAGGTGATTTAATTCCTCGGCGGCTTCCGCCAGCGGGCTGTCGGCGATTAAATTAAGGTCGGTCCTAAAAACGACGAGTGCGAACATGACACCGCCGAGCCAAGAAGCGAAGGGGCGGGTGTGTTTAACGTCTTGTAGACTCTAACGCCAAACCCCTACACCCCCCCACCCTCCTCCTCCTCTGGATGGTGCATTCCGAGTCGGTGCGACGGATCAAAGCTTTGGCGGCACTTTTCCTATCAGCACGCCTCATCTCTTCTGATGAGCTTCTTACACACAAAGCGAGGCCTTCAAGCGTGACAGTTGACGCGCCAGAACTTTCTTCTCTTTTCATCCACCTTTCAGGAGCCATTTGGCAGGAATGAGAAAAGGGACCCCGAGGATGGTGGGGAAAAAGGAACGGACCAAAAAAAAAAAAAAAAAATGAAAGGAAAAGTAAACGTCTCGTCAGGCTGACCGACGTGTCCAGATCGCAAATGTTTGGAGTTGAAATGGGCGGGTTCGGAAATGGAATCATCAAAGTTCTTATTTGAGATTGATTGTCAAAATATATCAATACTTTTTGATTGTTAATTAATATTTTCTTGGTCATGTTTTAGTACTATGATGGGATTAGATTAAAAATGGTCATAAATCTTGATACCTGCCGCAATGTATCAATAATTCATGCGATAAATCACTTATTTGTTGTTTATATGAATGATTATTTTTCTGTGTGCCTGTGATAAATTGATCAAATTAATCTTAATCTAATCCCCGTTATATTGAAAAAAATATGCGATTAATCCCTTTTTATTTTGCAAGTGTCATGAATAGATAAATAAATAATAATCCATTCATGAATCTAATAAATTCAACACAATTTAACGATACAAGCTTATGATTAATCGCTTATTCCTGTGCTTTGTCAGAATGAGGAATATAACACAAATTACTGATAAAAAAATCATGAAAATGAATGTAGAATCAACATAATAAATTAGACTAAATAAATTAAACCTCTACAAGTGAAATACATTGAATTCATGTGTTTTTGTCCATTTTAAGCCTATCAAAAATCATATTTACACTATTTGCCATTATACTCCTACTATTTACCACTATAAGCATCCATAAAATATCGAAATATGTTTTACTTTTGTTTTTTTCCATGCTAGAATTACACATAATTAACATAAAGCTAATTTCCTTTCCTGGAATTCATCTGAAATGAGGTATTCAAAATGATTTAGAGTCACTTTTATTGTCTACGGCAGTTAGTGGGCGAGCGTAGGCATGCAAAGATAAAAGAAAAGCCCGACCAGAATAGAACATGGACATTGACTCACCGCTCTGTATATTCAAAGCGTGGTGCTTGTCGACAGTCCATCCGCCAAGTTTGGAGGCCAAGCTCTCGTAGCCCTGAAGAACCGCCGTCCTCTTCTCCCACAAGATCAGATCCGGACATGATTCATACTCAAAACCCACTGACACTAGAAGTACAAGGTGGGAGGAACATTGTTAGCAGTTGTATTTTATTTCTTTTGCACTCTTCTCACCCTTTAAATGTCACTGTCTTTTTATGTTATTTGAGCTGAGTGGATTTAAAAAAAAACAACTAAAGAAGAAAAACAAAAATGTGGTGTCTAGAAATGAGGACATTCTGGGTCAGGTATGTTACAATATTCATATTTTGTATGGCTGATGAGAGCCAAAAATATGTGATGTTCGGTTTTAGCGTTTTTTTTAGAGTTTGAGGGCAAAAGCAAAATAAAAAAATGAAAATTTTGAAGGATATGTTCAAAAGGAAGAAAATAATGGACTGTATTTTTTGGAATATATAATTTGTACCAGACAAAGAATACAAAATGAAGAAAATAATACATTCTAAGTCGCATTTGAGTTTAAGGTGCAAAATAGGTGTAAATTGGCATTTCTTAACATAAGTTTTTAAGATAAGTATCGCTTAAAAATGTATATAAATAAGTCCCCTTTGAATAATTGTTAAAGGCAAAGTCAAACAACGAAAATAAGTGCGACTTATAGTCTAAAAATACAGTTTTGGGCTTTGTATGGAACCAGATTGGGTTTTAAAGATTTTTTTTTAAATTGGTACAAAAAATATTAGGATAGGCAGATCCCCAAAAACAAGTGACTAGGACTTAGGGTGCGAAAAATACGTAATTGAACCTTTTTTGTTCATTAGTGACTGCATTGTGTCCCACAGCACACCCTCTAATTGCTGATAAAACCTTTTTTGTACTATAAAAATTATTTGTCCAATATACAGTAGGTCAAGCATGGATTTGTCCCTTAGGAAATAAAAGATATACCCATTGGAAACGCCAGTGTCAGCGTCCAGAATCTTGCATTCACTCTAGCTTTAAGCAATATTTTGGTTGAGTTAAAAATGGCAAAAAAAAAATATTTTTTTTTCACTGACCGAAAGCTTCTGACAATCCGTAGACTTTCTGTCCGTAGACGTCGGTCTTGTCCCAAACAAAGTCGTAGAGAAGGCTGGGACCGGCAGGGAACCATTTCCTAAAGAGTCGGCCCTCCACTGCCACCATCAGGTGCACCTTCATCAGGTTGAACGGGATGGTTGCGTGCGTCAGGGTCACCCTAAGGATGGACTTGTAGCCTGCTGTCCTGCTGCTCAAGTAGCTCAGCTTCATGTCACTACCGGGGATGGGAACGACTTCTTGCAGTGTCTAAAAAATATACAAGTGGAAAAGAATATTTATGTACAATTTGCCAGATTTGCTTACTTAATTGATTATAATTAATTGACTTTTTTGATTATTTATTTGTCTTTTTGTTGTTATTTTTAACGGATGACTGTAATGGATTTGGCGGGTTCTAGTCGTCATTATTTACTCCGCCCATAAATCCACAAAAATTACTAACTTGAAACATGACATGAAAATGCCCTAAAAAAAGTACCCTGAACTCAACAAGAAGTGTTCTCCAAATTCCCAAAAATAAACCCAAAAACACTCCATCTCATCGTCATTATTCATTAAAAAAATAAAATAAAAAACAAGGTGTATATTAAAAAAACGGAGATGGTCTGAACATAAGACGAAAACCAGCAATTGTCCAATAAACTAAAACATCTCCAAAAAGTGCCCTAAAATCACCAAAAAGTGCCCTAAAATCACCAAAAAGTGCCCCAAAATCACCAAATAGTGCCCTAAAATCACCCAAAAAATGACATTCTAGTTCCCCAAATATGCCATTTACACTCCATTGACTTATTCCCGTGTTTTTTTCATCCTTATGGCTACTGTGACTTTCAGTAACCCGAGAAATTCTCTATTTAAATCCCCCCCTACACCCCTTGATTTTCCAACTAACGTCCATTTGTCTTCCCTTCTGGCCGCTGACCAGTACAGACTGTCACGTATTATTCATAACCTTTCCTCCGAGCGAATCTATGGAGCCGAAACATCAATAGGGGAACAATTATAGCGCGGAATTGAAAGCGACCCGGTGAAGGATTTCTTCATTATAGCGCACTGAATAGTTTTCTTCATCGATTTAATAACGGAAAAGCCCTTCATTACGAGTGTGGCGATACCGCCACGTTGCCCTTGGGCTGGCGGCTTATACGGAGAGATAATATATGGATAGAGTCATAATAACAGAGTGGGTCTTCAAGGCTAAAGGTCAACAAGCGCCGGTTTATTCCGCTCTGCTCTAATTAAGTCACCTCTAGTCTGTCGCTTTTCCTTTTTTGGCCAAAGTCACAATTAAAACGGCGACCTGCCATAACGGCGGTCAGAGGACACGTCGGTCAGCGGTTGGAGGGCGATTGATCCAAATTCGTACTCATGACTCGACCTGGAAAGCCAGGCAAAGACGAGGGAGGCGTGGGCTATGAATAGAGTACCACCAAATTCCCTGATATGCCATAAATCTTACCGGAGTGTACCGGGAGATGAAATCATTAGAAAAGGGCAAAGAGACGCCTGTTAGACAGAAAAAGTCACGTGTACTTGTGGTGGTTTTGTGTGTAAAAGAGGTCAATGGCATTATATGCTGGTAAAATCACTTTATCACCATCCTAAACAATGTTAGTTTCCGTATTTGGAGTACTTGGAGTTTCCTCCCTTTCTGCAGATTTCTTGTTTAAATGTTGTAGGAATTTTAACCATTGAAAGAATGGAGATATTTTGACTTAAGAAACAATACGGCCGCCACAACAACTTAAACTTCTGGTAAGAAATTTGTAATTTCTGTCATTAAAAAGTATCAGGTTCTCGTCAAGATAGACGTATTTTTTTTTCAAATTGAATAATTTGATATTTTGCATTTACAAAGACAGGAATATTAACTTTCTTATGATATTGGATATTTAATAATTCAATAAACCAGTAGATGATCCTTTCGATTCATAACGTATCTCAGAAATACCACGTGCGATGATTTTTCTTGACATTTTCCTTTCAATGTTACATATTTGTACTCCCTATTTATAACCATGAATTTGGAGGTAAAATTGTGAATCAGGGGGAGGCTTATACGCGAGAAATTGTAAATTTAAACAATTTTAAGGCAATTTTAAGGGTACGGCTTATACCCAGAGGCAGTCAATATGCGAGGAAATATGGTATTATGTTCAATTTAATATTTTAAAGAGACAAGTCTTGCAACAATGAGGTACTGATACGACTAAAATGACAATTTAGGAGTACGCTATTTTGTGGACAATATTTTTTCTGTTATCTATTTATTTTAGGCGATATGTTAACAGTTGGTAACTGTTCTCCATTCTACTAGTCTTACTTTAACCTATTTCGACTAGAAACCAAGAACTAACTTATAAAATGAAGAATAACATAATAAGTCACAGATGTAGAATCATGGGGGATAAGAATCAAAACTAATTTAGCCATCAAAATGCATTTCAAAGTAAAATATCAATAAAATGCTGGACCCGACAATGTGAACTTGCAAAATCATCTTGGCTCTGCAGACTGGAAAGCGGCCAAGCTCCCAAGAAGAAGACCAATTACACCAGAGATAAGGATCACAGCGGTGACTGTTACGCTTGATGAATAGCGCTCAGAGTCTGGCACGTGTGGGATGAATCATTTTGCAGAAGACCCCCCATCCCCCACCCCCTTTGTGCGTTTTATTCTGAAGGAAAAAGCACGTGGGTGTTGAGTTAGTCACCTGGATTTCGGGCACCACGGCTCCCCTTTGGGCGCAGGAGCCGGCGAAGGCGGTGAGAGGCGCCGGCGCCACCACGGGAGCGGGGCGGGCGAAGCTGCTCAGGTCGCAACCGGGGATGTCGTTCTCCTCGTGGCGCATGACCACCGTGTCCATGACGAAGAAGCGACCCCAAGGTAGCCATAGGGTGTGCTCTTGCGTTATGAAGGGAGCACGCTCAAAGTGGAGGGCTACGGCGATGCCGCCGTCAGTCACCAAGTCGAAACTGGAAAGATAAGATGACACCGGATTAGCAGTCTTGCACTAGTTTATAATAGGGTTTTCTTGCTGGGACAACGACCACAACAACCGCCATTGACTTTGAAAATTTGATAGATGGGCCGGATCAGCACAAGATACGATACATATAAAAAAGTGCATCCGTTAACAGTACATATGAAACATAAAATGGAAAAAAAAGGACTAAAGTATTAACATACGTGAAAAAAATCATTATTTGGACAACGTCGGTGGTCCGGAATAATAAGCCTAATGGCCGCATGTGGCCCACGGGCCGTAGTATGCTGCTCTAACACTTTAGATTGAAAATTAATAGGTGAAATCTCACCGACCCACTTTCAAATTTGTATTGCAACTCACCACACCATAAACACAACAAGTCTACTTATTTTCTTCTGCAGGTCTTTTCAATTTTAAGAATGCTGCTCCACAACATTACATAAATAATTTGTTTGTTTCCAATTCCAATAATTATGAGTCTATAGTTTATTTTTGAAGTCTTTGTCGAGTGCCCTTGCGATTGGCTGGCAACCAATTGAGGTAGTCCCCTGCCTCTAGCCCAAAGTCAGCTAGGACAGGCTCCAGCACCCCCTTAGTGAAAATAAAGTAGTTCATATAATGAGACGACAAAACAAATCACCAATCAATTGTGTTATTTTCAAGGAAAGCTGTCATGTCGCAATGTACGTTTTCCTTCCCGCTGACAATTTTATCACCTTCCAACGTCTGTAAAAATGTCGCTCTCTTGATCTTTCTCCCCGATATCATTTCATCGACATTCCTCATCATCAACAGTGCTCTAATCTGCTTGGCCTTGAAGTCTTTTCCTCTCTGACTTGGTTTCTCCTGGCATACTTCCACCTTCCTTCATCACTCTCCCCCTCGGTGAGCCTTTTTGTCACGCATAGCTCCATTTTTTTCCATCAAATTCTATATGCTTCTCCAGAAGGGAAGCTTATGTGTAAACACTCCTCCATCTACTTGCTTTACCCTCCTGTAAACATGGCCCTGCAACTCCCCCTGCAAGCCACCAACCAGCACAAGCACCCCCCAACTGCAATGACTGTAAACAGGCGCAGTGCACCGTGAAATCAAAAATGCACCTGTTCAGCCACTTAGAAATGGGAAAGCTGTCTAGACTCATTTCTATGATGTGTTCTTTATTGTCCGGGGCCGTCCTTTTTTCAAAGAACGTTACCCACCAAAAAAAAAAAAGTTTTCTGACGTGAACTACAGAGGTCTTTTGAGGTTATTGTTGCTAGCAACATTTGCCTTGACATAGATTAAATATATAAAGTTCCCTTAGGGGTTCTTTGCAGGGTTTGATAGTTTCAACTTGGCTGAGCTCTTTGTAAAATACACAAAAAAAACATAAAAAACATAAAAAAATGTTTTAAAACCTTTTTGCTATTGGCAAGGAATCCAGAATCTAGTGATTTAACCATGCTGACTACTACTGATTTATTATGTTAACCACTTATTTATCTATTACTATTTAGTGATTGGTTATTGATCATTATATGTTTGTTTGTTTGTTATGGAGTCCATAGACTTAGCAAATGGTTCGTTCTCAATAACTTGGCACTAAACGTCTCCAAAACGATGGACCTCAGACAGAACAAGGTCTTACTTGGACTACTTATTTATTTATTATATATTGATTATTTATTTGTCTGTTTTTGTTGTTTTTATGTGTGCACTACACAGTGAAACCTTAAAATCTCATACAACTTATATTAAGACAATAAAAGCATTCAGTTCAATTCAATGCAAACTATTACAAATGTATCGCGTAACATAGTTACTGCAACTACCCACATCCCCATGTGGGACTCCCTTGTCTGACCCTTAAACCTTATTTGGTGTCAACATCCCTATTTTGGTGTCTAGTACTGCTTCCAAAGTGGGTGTTTTTATAAACTGTCATTGCTCTCCCTTTACAGGGTGTTTTTAGCCTCTCTTCTTTACATTGTCTTCATTTTAGTCTGTTTCTTTGGCGCATTAATGGCAACTCTGCAGGTATCCTGTCTCCAACTCAATGTAGTATGTGGTGGTATGACTGTTACAGTTTTTGTTGTTGTTCCAAGCATTATTGCGACTATTAGTCTAGTTGACTCCATTTAATTCTGTTGTAAATGGATCAAACTGCATTATAATTCTACATCTTGGATTGCGATGGCAGGGCATTTCAAGAATATGACCAAAAGCCAAAATTAAATATCTGTGAGGTGTCTGGACTAAAATGCTTGCCCTAATTTCTCCAAAAGACGCTGTTGTTGTGCAAAAGCTGTCCATCTGTGATCGCAATTTTTTTTTTTTTTATACTTGGCATATTTAATTCCTTTCCTTCCCCTGTAGCTACTGACGCATAATTTACGAGCCTGCACCAGATTGTCTTTGTTTGCCGTCTCCGGGGATTGCGGAACGGCGCTCCGGAAACGGAAAACGCCAGACAGATCAACGACGGCGGTCGAGAATCACGGGAATAAAAAAAAATGGCGGCGTCTGAATCTCACCTTCCGTCCTGCCTGGTGATGGTGTACCCGAACGCTGGTTTGTCGATGAAGCTGATGTTGACGCCCACCAATGGCGTTCCATCCGAGGTCACCACTTGTCCGCGGATGACGCAAGCGTGCCTGCGAGAAAATGGCGAGGTTACCAAGGGGACGGAAAGTGGAGGCGCGTGCTTAATGATGTCCAAGAATAATAGTTCCCTACGTAAATGAGGACAAGTGTCTCAAATTAAACTGGGTCGTGGAATATACAAGTTTATTGTTAGATAACGCATTACTTTGAAGCCCAGATGAATCAATGTCTTAATACTGCAAGCAATTAAAATGACACCTTAATTCCAGCAAGTGTTGCCCCGCAATAAAGATGACAAAAAGAAGATTGTTTTTCCAGAAGCAGACAATCTTTTTGGTGACAAAACACTGGTAATTGTATTTTGACTGAGAGAGGCCAATTGAGGCCCAAAGGACATTAATTTGATACCCCATAATTTACATATAAGGGTAGCATTAGTGGGACCATGGTTATTTTCTATTAAAATAAGTTATATTAGATTCAATTAAAAAAATAGTAATTATTTTTTTAAAGGTTTGCTTGCATATAAAAAAATTTGAAAAATCCAAATAAAAAGTAGCATATGTTTTTTAAGATATAATAAAAATGTTGCAATAGCCAAAAATGAACAATGAAAGCAAAAATATATTTACAACTTGCACTAAAGTAAGTTATATAATAAAGTAAAAACTGTAAAAAATATATACACCTGTTAATGTAACATATGAACATTTTTGTGGGTAAACAAGCCTAAAAACTGTAAATTAAAGAGCCGATAAGGCAAAGTATGAAGAGTATGAATTTTAGTCCAGAAAATATATTTAAAAAAATATTACTGGCCTATGTGTATTTCATCCTATGAGATTTGGTGTTGAAAATTTGCTTCCAGCCTCTCCCAGTTCAAATGGATTGGGAATTTGATGTTGTCAATGGCAGTAAATAAGAACTTTAAGAAATAAAACGTCAGCATATACCCATTAAAGTTTGTTTCAACAGGAAAGATTGATCATTCAATCAATATAGGCCCACCCAGTCCAAATAAATCTGACATTTATGTCATTCCATGTGTTAACAAAATGAGTCTGAGAGATCCATGGCTAGTTTTGACACTCATAACAAACTAAGGAAGAACTAAAATCACAAATGCTACTTCTTTTGCATGAGAAAATGGCGTTGCATTGTAAATCTTACCGCATAACACAAAGAAAATGCACAAATACACCATACAGCAGTACAAAAACAATGACCTTCATTGTTTTCATTCTGTTAAAGAAGAATCTCAATGAATGTTTTCTATTCTAACTAACATGCTTTACTGGTGTGAAAGCAGTGAATTTCTTTCTTTGCAGCCTAACGATGAAAGTCGAAAGATTCATGGTAGATTGTGAAAAGAAAGCACTGCACAAAATAAAAGCAATCAAGCACAACAACAGCAACAACAACACACAGAAAAAAACACCTTCTTGCATGTCTCTGAGGGTTTTTTTTTCTTCTTTTCTCGAGCTGGAGCGATAATGAGATAAGAAAGCTTTACTTTGCTTTTTTTTGCTCTAATTAAAAAAAGCACAACTTATCTTTCTCGTTGTAAAGAAAACAATAAGAATGCTTACTTGGCTGCTCATCGAGAACCCAAATATCGACGATGGTAAGTAAATGAGATCCGATCGACGGGCGCCATAAAATATCGATTGGCATCCACCATTGGTGGAAAGTAACAAAGTGCCGTATTTGTCGGACAATAAGTCGCAACAGGCAAAAGAACACATATCCAACTGAGCCTTTATTAGAGTTAGGCCATTAGTGTTATGTTTTTTTTCTTCTGTTGGTTGAAATAAACACCTTTTGTCCACAATTATAATAAGATGGAGTTAGTGTGTAGTGCATGCTGTCAAGGGCTTTTTGAAATTGTTCCATTTTGTCATGGCTATTATTGTCAGGCCAAATAAATTGGCAATTGAGAATTTTTCCATTATAACATAATTTTAGCCTAAGAAGCCAGATGTATGCAGCAATATGAAGCTAAGTAGGGATGTGTATTATAAACTGATAGTATAAGTATCAAGAAGCCAACAAATTAGCAATTTTTCTTCAACCACCAAATTAATTCAGCCATTTTTCTTTAAATCACTAAATTAATTGAGCCATTTTTCTTCAAACCACAATTAATTCAGCCATTTTTCTTCAAACCACTAAATTAATTCTGGTTGTGACATCACAACCAGAATTGTCGAAAAAAAGTAGTCATTCCATAGCGCATTGTTTAGGGTAGAAAAGTACCCAAATAATTTTCTATATGTATAATTGCATTGCAATTCATTTCTACCTGAAGCAGTTTGCCCCCAATTCCACAAAGTTAGATCTTGAATAAAAATATAATTTAGATGAAATTTAGTAAAAAAAATAAAAAAATGAAGTTCACCACTTAGTTTGGAGATTTCCATTTACTGCTTCATTTTGGCCGACCCTATTCCTACCCAGTACGCCATAGAGGAATTTGTCCATTTCATGCATTATACTGTCTGTTAAATCCAAATTCCTCATGTTTACATTCAATATTAACATGGATTCGCCGGATAAAAAACGCAGTATGCTACACTTTAACGATAAGACTTTAGCTGATCCCTCATCGTCGCTTTCTCTGACTTTTGTTTGATGTCAATATTGAAATCATTTGTCTTGCTGAGGAGGAAAAAGAAGATTTTTCTTTTTTGGATAGAGCAAGCGAGCAGAAACCAGATAGTTCCACTTTTGTGCATTCGAAACCTGTTGCGATTGTGCTCTTCAAATAAAACAAACCAACGATGTTAATACTGACTGCACCATAGCGCCCGGTTAACTCTGGCGGTCACTCTATGCAAATACAGCTTTGGATTTTTCCACCGGTTTGTTTACATGAAGGCGCTTGGACAGCCAAGGTCTACTGAAGGAGAGTCAGACTAATTAACATAAAGGCAGGTTCCTGGGGAGCGACGTAGTAGGAGGTGAACGATCTTGCCTCTGGTAAGGACACGGCGAGGGCGGGCGTTAACACGCTAGTGTTAATTGTTTCCGCTGTGTGGCATTATTTAAGAATAAAAGCCATTTAAAAATAGCTGTATACCCTGGGAGTGCCTTGTTTTGGGGGAAAACAATGGCTGAGTACAGTACTAACGGAATTTCCCCGATTACAAGTCTTCAAGAGTTTGATTTATTTAATAAGCGACAGCACATATTAACGAACATATCTATGTTCATGTTAAAGAACATATACATGTGAAATTTCCATCTTTAGTCCCATTTGTAGGTTGAAGATAAACAATGACACATGCTGGATACTCAGACACATGTAGTATAGTTTTTGACATTGTTGTGAACGGAATATTTTTAAGATGATGATGGCAAAGAAGTTCAGAAACGGGAGTTTACGTATGTTAATTGATATTAAGTTCCAGGTATGTGCACAGAGAAGGTGCTTTGGGTAATTTATATCTCGTTTTGATGGGAACTACAAAGTCACCTCTGGAGCCAGCCCTTCTTAATGTATTGGATTTTTTTTGTACAAAATCTTGAAGTGGAGGAGTAGCTTTATGTTGGAAAGTTTTGCAAACTAAGGTGGCATCTACATACTTAACAGTATTGTCCCAGTTCAGCCATTTGTGTTTTTGAAATATCTGAGAGTGATGACTTTTTTAATAGATTGGCTTGGTCTGCGATTAATACTCAAGTCCGACTTTTTAAATATTTTCTCTCTGACCGTCAACAGCCTGTTACGTTGTATTTTTTGGCTATAATATTCTGAGAACTAAAAAAAAGACGATCCAGACTAACCGACAATCAACAAAGTTGATAAATTGTGTCAGATGTGGCGTCCATCCAAAAGGAAATGTATCAAACTCATTGGCTATCAATGCCGGCGATAAAACACCAAATCAGTTGTCTCGATCTGAGATAACCTGGCATCAGTATGTCAGTCTCTTCCAAAAGTTGCCCTCTCACTTTTATATGGCATGTAACAGGCAGGGAGCCTTTATGTAACAGCGGCCACTTCATTGGGTGACACTTCTGCAAGTTCTTGTGGTGAGAAACATCGGAGGGTGGCGAGCTACGACATGTCTACGAGGAAGCGGTTAAGAAGGATCAATGGAAAGATGATAGGCTGACCGGTCGCATCAGGAAAGGTGTCAGAAAACCCATCCAAAGCCCCCCTCCGAACTCACTGTCACAATCGGCGGCTTTTATAAGCGGGGGGTGCCAGGGAAACGCACACCAGGCATGAATAATAGATTGTCACTGATATTTTTAGGTGAGTCTCCATTCTCGAGGCTCATCTCTCTGGATTCTCGACTTTTTACTTATTCATGGACGCTGCTTCTGCTACTTTACTTACTACTTTTTTCTTTTCTACCCGTCTTGGTCCGGCGGCGAGAGAACGCTGAGTGCTTGTTGACGGGCAGAAAAAAAAATGTCAGTTGTCACTGTGTTCCTCATACACGAAATGCTACAAGAAAAGCTTTAAGGGTGTCCGATGGAAGCGAGGGTTTTTAACCTTAGGCTACTGGAAATGTTGGGTATTGCACGTAGGCTATATAAGCTGTGGCCTTGATTCGCCATTTTTTTTAGCAAAAAATATGACGTATGTATGAAAAGTAATATATTTTCTAAAGAAAAAAACCTTATGTGAATATTAAATGGTGAAATATATGTTACTGCTGTGTTTTGGAAAATGATGTCGCTTGAATTCATAGACTTGAACTATAAAATTTTAATTTTTCACTTCGGGACAATAGGCTAAAAATAGTGTGGTCTCAAGCCATAACCTTCACCATCAAGAAATAACAACACTCCACTGTTTGTTTTCCCAACATGTTTAAAAAAATATCATCATCCCATAAGGAAAACATAATATTGTCAAGTTGGTTTTCCATTTTGATGCTAATTTGTCACGAGTGAAAAATAAAGCCGGAGAGCATTTAAGATGAAACGGCGAGGAACCAAAAAAGGCAAAGCGCCTTCTTGTGAGACCCTGACAACCATTCCCGTCGAATTTCAACAGGCCGCCACTGGGAGAAGGCCTCAGATGGATTACGCTAAAAGTAATCACGATACATGAATACGAGATGCCATTCACTTGGCTTGAAGGCTCCCCCCCCCCCTCACATTTGTCCATCATCATCCGTCCGTCATCCGTCAAGCGACGCACAACCACCGCCGGCTGTCCATTTCACCCTCCATTACTCCATCCAGCTGCCTTCCTCTTCCCCCCCCCTCCCCAAAAAAACAGCCCCTGACACTTGCTTTTGCTCATGTTATTTATAGAGCGGTTGTCTACGGCGATAAAATGCAAAATAACTCAGGGAATGCAATAACGAGCAACAAGCGAGGGTCTGGCTAATCTTATTTCACAGCATTTAGTCACTGCGGCCCCACGCTTTTACATTTAAAACAATTCATTAGCGTTCTATTGCAACATATTGAATGGCTTGTTTATCGTATATAATTGCTTTTAGATGAATACTAGTAGTGTTAGCAAACCTGTACTAAAGATCACACACATTAAGAAAGTGCTTTTCTATTATTTTATTTCTAACGTTCACTAGGAAGAGGAAAATATTTTAAGCCCCTCCTACAAATTGCCACTGTGATGATAATTCGATATAATTATCATGATACACATTCCTGCCTTTTCACTATAATAAATATAGCAATGTACCCAACACTACCAAGCTGTCATCGTCATACAGCGCCATCTATACAATCTTGAATTTAGTGCATACACAAGGCGCACCGATTGATTGGGCGAACCATCCACTTTGGCGGATATGTGCAGTCTTACATTTGTACATTTTAATATCACTTAATAAGGGGAATTTTTGTTAAGTTGAGCAATTGGTGGAGGTTACCAGGTATGTATTTATAATTAAGGAGACTCAAATTAAATAACAAGTGACTTAAAATTGCTGTAAAATCAACAACTATTGCCCTAAAATGACCAGAAAGTGACCTGAAATTGCCATAAAATCAACAAATATTGCCCTAAAATGACCAGAAAATGACCTGAATTTGCCATAAAGTCAAGTATTGCCCTAAAATGACTAGAAAGCGACCTAAAATTGCCGTTAAATCAACAAGTATTGCCCTAAAATGACCCGAAAGTGACCTGAAATTCCCTTAAAAATGACCAGAAAAATCTAAAGAAAGTGATTATTGGAGGAGACTTACTTGGTGTCGAAGGGGCTGGCACCACGCACCACATGGGTGCTCTCACGGCCCACCAAAAAGCGAACACGTTCGTAGAAGCTCCGTGACTTTCCCCTTTCGCCGGCCGCCAGCTGCGTCTCCTGGATGATGTCCAGGGGGTCCGGTGAGCCCACGCACAGTGACGTGCTGTGACAACTCGACTGGAGACAGCAGTCTGGATCCATGCAGTCCACAAGGCCGTCTGAGGAGGTCAAACCAATGATTATTGGACGAAGACAGGACAAGTAAAATTCCTAAGCACTGGTTAATGGAAAAGCTACACCCCATTTTGATAGATTTTTAAATATTATAGCAATGTTGGGGATTAAAATCTCTGTTATTTAGGTTTTCTCCTTGCAAAAACGACCAGAAAATCCAATTTGAAGCTAAACATTTCCATTATAACTTTTGCTCGTCTCCCTTAATATCAAAGGACGCTTGCAGAGAACTTGATTTTGCAATGAGTTGCACAGCGGAGGAAGTCACGTCTCGCCCCTCCTGGACCGAGACGTGACTTCCTCGGTCGCGTGCTTGTCGATGCTCGCGGCTGCTTAGGAGCGCCAAATTCTCTTACCGGGGGTCCACGAGCCGTGACTCGGGGGATCATATCGTCATTTGCATTCCCGGTGAGCTTCTTACCTCCGTCGTTGTCCTTGACGTCCCCGCACGCCGTCTCCATGGAGGTGTCGCAACCATTGCCCCTCCAGCCAAGCTGGCAAACGCAGTACCAGCCGCCGCTACCCAGGGTGCACCTGCCATTGCCGTTACATAGGCCCGGACAGCCCTCTGTATATGGAAAGAAATGGTTAAGTAAAGGTTAAGTAAAGTCATAGTGCATGTTTTTAAGATTCACAGATTTACTTACCATGATTTATATAAAACATTAGAGGAATACATAAGTGCTTAGAAATTGTCAAAAAAGGGAAATAGAAAGTAAAAAAATTACAAAACAATTTTAAATCCTAAAATATCAACTAGATAAGAGGAAAGAAAAAAAATGATTGGAGGTTTTTAAATTCTGAAACAAATAATAAAAGGCAGAATTCAAAAATAAAATTCTGCTAATAATTTTAAAAAAAATTATGTCAATTTAACATTTTATTTCGATTATTTTTAGATGTTTTAGTCATAGTTTTTCTAGACCAGTGAACAAAAAGCAACCTTTTAGATCTAATAAAAAAAACAACCTAAAATGTAAAAAAAAAATACATTTGGTTTTAAAACTTTAAAAATATGGACAAAAAACCGTCTGATGCGATTACCCTCACAAGGGTGCTGTAGTCTATCCCCGCTACCTACATCTAGAACGGCGGAACACCTTATTTATCATTAAATTTCCGTGTCCCTAGCCTCCATCTATCGGACCTCGCCTGTGCCCGGCACCCTCCGATTGAAAAACCCGGCATTCCTATTTATTTATCCACTTTTCTAACATCCACACACAAACTCAAAAACAAACGCATTTGCAATTGTTCTCCGGCGAGTGCTCCCCCGGCTGGGGGTGGAGGGGGGCAAACGTAATGACCCTCCGCTTGAAGTTGATCAATGTGATCCACCTTCAGCGAAGCCGCTAATATCACCCCGCCATCCACTAGCGTGCATCCGATTCTCACAGTCGATATTGGACTCATTACCTGCTTTCACGCTGCATAATGTCACAGATTGTTCCAGGCACACTCTCCCTAAGCTATCATGCAAGCTCACGTACACATTGACCTAAAGGCATGTCATTATTCACCCGTGTTGTTTACGCAGGCTAGTTTAATCAAACAAAAGGAGCTCATTCAAAGCTAACCACTGTTTCCAATTTACTTCATTGAATCCCAAATTGAATGACGTTATTTGTATCCATGCAGATTAATGTAGTTACATGCAAAGGTATCTAAACCATTTGTCATTGATGCTGTTAGATGTCCAATCCATGTAAACATGGAGACCTGACAGCAGATTAGTTAAAAATAAGAAAATATCAATATGAAAAGGAGAGAAAATTAAGCCCGAAAAATAAACCAAATATTCAAATCATAGTATAGTTTATCCTTACAGGGGTGCTGCAGCACATTTCATTTTACATCTTATAAACTGCAGTATGTTAAAAAATAATATTCCTTATTTTATAGAAAATCTGTTTTTTTAGGGCCAACAGCAAAAATAATTTAAATTTTTCATAGAAAATCGATTTTTTAGGGCCAACAGCAAAATATATATAATTTCTTTATAGAAAATCTGTTTTTTTAGGGCCAACATCAAAATTAATGTAATTTTTGATAGAAAATTAGTTTTTTGAGGGCCAACATCCAAATTAATATAATTTTTAATAAAGAATCTGTTTTTTAGGGCCAACAGCAAAAATAATATACATTTTTTTTAATAGAAAATCTATTTTTTAGGGACAAAAGCAAAAATGATATCTTTTTTAATTGAAAATCTGTTTTTTTAGGGCCAACAGCAAAAATAATATACATTTTTTAAATTGAAAATCTGTATTTTTAGGGCCAAGAGCGAGGACTTATTTAGTCACATTGAGCATTCAAAGAAATAGAAAAATATGTAAAATTATTCTAAACTAAACCTTGATTGTGCTGACACACAATGGATACTGGCAATTATTTGCTCCCTTTACTGACTAAATAGTGGTTGTGAAGGAGTTAAAAGGGTGTGTTCCACCATGGAGAGGCGCCAGAGACAACAAAGGCGCTCATCGGGAGACTTGGTCAGCATTAGAAAAAAATATGTTTCCAGACGATGCCTTAGTGTTTATTCAGGAGAATCTCTCCTCTTAAAAGCCGGCGTGGCGTCTCGTTTGCCGATTATCTGGCGATGGCCACGTCTCGGGAAATCAAACACGCACGTCTGTCACGCTCGGCGCTGTCGGCGAGGTGCCTTGCTGAGCTGACCCATTTTATCGAGTGCGAGGAGCCAGGTTGACTTGGAGCTTACATCAAACGGGGGAATTGTTCGGGGAGGATGAAAGACAGAACAAAAAAGCAACAGGTGGGGTGAATGAGAAAGCTAGTATTTATGGAAATGCTAGGGAGAAGAACGATGCAAAACTGTTCGTTTAAGTCAAATATAACATCAAAGATGGAATAATATAGAAAGTCTAATGGAAAAGTAGTCATCGGTTAGAGGAAAATGTGTTGACTAAATTGCGTGGTGATTTTAATGCATCATTCTATAGTAAATACTACATTTAGTGTAAATGTGATACAATTCATATTTTCAGGATAACAATACGATATTTGCCAATAGCACAAAGTATGCGACAATTCTGGTTGGTTTAATAAATTTCTGGTTTTACGAATACCATACCATGTCAATTTTGGCCAATTGCTCCCCTTATTAATGATTGAAATTGCCCTTATTAAGCGATTATTAATAAAAAAAACTATTTTTAAAGTATTTATTCGCATAGGGCACACTTAAAAGTCTAATTTTTTTTGTCCAAAACATACAACAGCTCTCAATCAGTATGCACTAAATTCAGGATTCTATTAATGTCGCTGCATAACGCAGACATATTGATTGTCTGGGTACATTGCTTGCTGACTCGCTATATATTTATTTAGCGCATATCATTATTAAAGCATGACAATATTATTATATTTTGGTCTGCTGCCAGTGAGTGAGACGTTCCGGATTAGAGCCAAAATGGGTAAAATGAAATCAATTTTACAAAAAAAAGTTTTCCCTTAAAAAATTGTCATATGGCAATTTGAAATGATCAAAAATCGTATAAAACACAGGAAAAACATAAGTTGACAGCTATGGAATAACAATGTATGTAATGGTATTTGTGATTTGATTTGATTTCACTGAGGTACAATGGATGGATATAATCCAATTTTATGTACATAGTTGTTATTTTCTTTCTTTTTGACTGCCATAGTCAATAATAGACTGTCAGCCAATGAATTAAAAACGACAATAACCATAGCACGAGATGTTAGCTTCTTCCTACAACATAACCATTGGACGCCATTAATTGGACAACGTACTTCCTACGTGAGTGTTTATATGCCATTTTTTTTGCACATTTGACAATCGAATACAAGCTTTTAAGCGCATCGTCTGTCCGCCCGAGATAATCGATGCGGCTCAGGCGATCGCCCGATTTAAAAAGGGCCTCCCGCTAAACGATGAAGGCTCCTTAAAAATCAATTTCAATAAAAAGACAGAATAAATAATGCGCTGCGGTCAGGGCAAAAACAAAAAACCCAAACGCCATTTTGGCTTCATTCCCTTAAAGAAAAGCCAGTTGTGGAAAAGGGTTTCACAACTCGTGGAAAATGCTACTTGACAATGGTGCAAAAAATGTAGTGTTAATGGCGGTTTTTGTCTGGAAAATTCCACACGACGATGATGGAGGAAGGGCGACGTGGAAAAGCAAAATAAAGAAGGATGTCGTACCTTTCACTACCCTATCCAGATAGTGAGCTTGGGAGATAAAAGACAAGGACAATAGAATAAGGGAAGGTAGAGACAGCAAGGCAGAGTGTTAGTGCGACCAAGGAAAAACAAAACAAAGCATGCGTCACGGGCAAAAAAGACGATAAACATGAGCCAACGCCAAGATGAAAACAAAGCATGCAGGCGATGGATGCACCATCCCAAGGGAGCTTTTTCAAGTCCGATTGACGAATGAGCGAGTCGGGTTGTCTTTCGAACGTTTTCGTCTTCCAACGGGCTTGAAATGAGCCGCCTTGATTGTGACAATTGATTTTAAATGTTGATCCTTGACTTCTAAATGGGCGCCACGGAGGGATTTTCTTTGAGAGAGCTCAAAATGGTTCATCAATAATGGAGGAATTACCAATTACACTTTAACTAAATGCACAAAAAAAACTGCTTTAGTTAAAGAGAGCTTTTACCTGAAAAGGTTGGAGGAGTGTCCTCAATTATGCAATGTGATTGGTTGAAAATGTCGATCTGACCTTTGTCTTTAACCCCTCCCCCTACCAAATAACCCCTGTTACAAAATTCAATGGGCCAACATGCATTTTTAATCAGATACATATTTACGGGCCAATGTGACCTGCTACATATTTGACTACTGAATTATGCCTGTATCAGCTTACCGCATAATTAACCATAAATATATTCACAGGTCAGTTTGACCTGCTGAATGTTTAACTGTTGATACATTTACGTGTTACCGTTGTAGTTGTGACTGTATGTTATACACTGAATATGTCAGTGGGTCAAATGTAAACATGTTTAACCAAAAACAAAAAGCATATAGAGCTCAATTGGATGTCCATGTTTAAATTTGACTGGTGCATGTTTAGTCATAAATATTGACCCATGGGTCAACGTGACCCGTTAGCAAAAAAAATAAAGTCCCAATGTCATGATGAGCTTGTTGCATATTTAGCCATAAATATATCCGAGGGTCAATTTGACCCGCTAGATTAAGGATGTCAGACTCGGGTTAGTTCGCGGGCTGCATTAACGTCAATTTGGTTTTATGTGGGCTGGACCATTTTAGATATAATATTTAGATTATCTTTTTTTTAAATGGATTAAAAGAACTGGATTAAAAGCCCTGAATATTCAGTTTTTTATAGATCTGAAACAATGTTTATTTTAAATTTTTTTAAATATATTTTTAGATTTTACAAAATGATTTTTGAACTAAAAACTGAAAAAAATGATTAAAAAATTACAATTATTGATTTAAAAGGGGGAAAATCAGGAAATTTAATATACATCTATACTCTTCATTTTAATTTGATCCTAAAACAGAAAGTCAGAACTCATGATTTACTTTCTCGGGCCGCACAAAATGATGTGACGGGCCAGATTTAGCCCCCGGACCGCCACTTTGACACCTGCGCTAGATGTTTAATCCAAAACATGTCTTTGGGTCAGTTTAACCCACAGCACAGGTTAACCTTAAATAGTTCACTGGAATAATTACTAACGGTTTCCTAGTTCAAATCTATGAGTGGTAGTCATTGACAAAAAATGCTTAAAATTGGTAGAGAAAAAGCTACTTTTCGAACATCTGAAAGTTCAAGTTTGCCTGAACTGTAGTGCACTTTTCTTCCCAAAATGTTGTTGTTGTCCAAGAGCAAACAAGGAAATGAGGAAAAAGTGCCAAGATGTCTATGGAATCGACTCAGGCGGTCGAAAGGTTAGGGACTCCCTCTAGGCGGGGGCTGAATATCTTCCACGGCAGTTAAAGAATGGATCTTAATCACTAAAACTTGTTGATTATTATTGTACATCACTTCGTGGATCACTGAACTTTGCTGTAGAAGTCCCGCATGAGGACTGCCCGTTTTGGACGGGGCGACCTTTGGTTGGCCTGGCCCTTGACGTTGAACGGGCGTGACAGGTCTGACATTAAATAGCGGGGCGCTAAGTAAATAAAAAGCCACCTGTCCTGCTGAGCGCCAATCATACTTGGTGAGCTGTCAATCCTCACAACATCCATCATCATTTTCCTAGCCCAAATACAAAAATTATATTTAACAAAGGACCTTTGCTGTCAGAAGGGAACACGTGATGATGTAGACAAAATTGTAAATCTAATCAGGTCCGTGGGACATTGGGAACGTCACAATGGAGAACAAAAAACATTATAAAAATGTTTTTATTGGGTTGGAGGAAGCCAATAGTGTGTCATTATCCAAGTGGATGAATCTGGAGTGGATATTGGTTGTTTTAAAGATACCAATTTTACTCGAAGGGAGGTAGTGGGCTTAAGGATCTTGGTCAACTAAATCCAAGTGGAGCAAAAGGGGGATATTTTAGGGTGTAAAGCAGGGTGTCAGACTCGGGTTGGTTCACGGGCCGCTTTAACGTCAACTTGATTTCACTTGGGCCGAATATTTAGATTTTTTCTTTATAAATGGATTAAAAGAACTGGATTAAAAGCCCTGAATATTCCGTTTTTTTTAAAGATCTAAAACAATGTTTATTTGAGCTATTTTGATGTATTTTTAGATTTTACAAATTTATTTTTAAACTAAAAACACAGATAAAATGGATTAAAAGAATACAATTCTTGATTTAAAAGGGGGAAGATCAGGACATTTAATATACATCTATACTGTTCATTTTAATTTGATCCTAAAACAGAAAGTTGGCATGATTTACTTTCCCGGGCCCCACAAAATTATGTGGCAGGCCAGATTTGGCCCCCGGGCCGCCACTTTGACACATGTTAGGGTGTAAAGTATATTTTGATCATTACTTTTCATGTACGCTCATTGTTAAGTTTTGGAATGGCAATTTTTACCTGAAAGGAGACTACCTGAATATGAGAATATAGGATGTACTTATGACTGTTATGCATACTTTTACTGAAATCTCCCATTGTAGTACTTTTTTTCCCCCCAAAACATGATGCATTTACCTGAAAGTGGAGACTACAGATTCCATTTAGTTTTTTCCATATATCTATTTTTCACCGTTAGTTCCACCGGGTGCACGCATACCCCAGAAATAACGGTGACATCCGAAAAATACAATGTTTTCAAGACAGCGCTTGCTTATTACACAAAACCTTAAAGAAGCAGTGCAAAGAAAAGAGCAAAAACAAACATACACACACATACACATAGAGCGGCCCAAACCGGTCAGGCGGCCGGAAATGAGGAGCACAGAAGGAGGGGGAGGATGAGTCAACTCAAAGGACACCTTAGCACATTCCCACATTAAAATGCATGAAGGCAAGCCTGGGATCCTTGAGTAAACCCGTTCATGCTTTACCGAGTTGCACAAATTCAATTAAGCATGCTTCCTCCCCGCCCACCCGACGGTGGCCCCCCAGTTTCATCTCATACGCCAATCGAGGCCCCTCCCCCATCACGACGAAAGGCCACGTAGATGCCACCTACCGATGGTGCAGTGTTCGCCGTTCCAGCCGGGACTGCACTCGCATTTGCCATCCTTGCAGGTGCCGTGGTCGTTGCAACGAGGGTGACACGCCCTCTGGGCGCAACCGGGGCCCGTCCAGCCGTCCTCGCAGCGACAGGTGCCCGACGAGCAGATACCGTGGCCGCCGCAGTCGGCCGCGCAAATCTCTGTGGGAGACAAAGTGGGAGAAAGGGGGGTGGAAGAGAATTCAAATACAGGAGTTATTGTGGAGGAATGAGGGGGGATACGCTCTGATACTTTGTCTCACGGATGCTGAAAGGAAACTCTGACAATACACTTCTAATAAGAGTGGACAAAAAGCACAAATGTGAACTGTGTCTTAGTCATATTTGAGGATTTTATCCTAAAAATTGAACAGTTTCAAGGCATGATGTATTTTCTTTTTGAGAAATGTGGACTATTCTGTGTTTTTTGGGGGGGGGGGGGGTTTCCATTGAAACTTTAAATTTCATTGCTGGAAATTATACTAGCCCGAAAAGAAGTCACCAGTCAGACAATCATTATTCAATATTTTCATTCATATTTTTTTTATAAATGCAGTTTTTACTCCAAATGTTGTCCTTTTTTTGGTCCTTTCCATTTAAATAATTTATTCAGTCACTTGTTTGTTAATAATAATAACTTTAGGGCCATTTAACGACTAATTGATGTGCAAAGATTACATAATGCTCTTCATAAAGGAATTTTTGCACGACCACAATCATCTCAAGTTCATACACACACACACACATAGCAATACATACACGACATACGCGAAAGGCACCGAGCGGGAAAGTGAACATCTTGCGCGAGCTCGTTAGCACATATGGCGAAAAACACGCCGACAACAACTCCGGGAGTTTCGCTCCGTGCACAAACTGAGACGATGATGTGCTTTTGATGGTCATAAAAAGGCTCTCCCAAGGGCAGCTTTCTTTGATTGTCATTCTTTAAAAGTATTATTCTTAAAATCATTTGTGTATTTCATTTAAGAATGACCAGATATTGCATTATTAGAATACATGGTCACATTAGTAATTCAATTGGTTGTTGCTTGGACCAAACGTCCGGCGACCAAAAGACCAGTGACCAAACGTCCGGTCAAGAATTGGTTTAGTAAAAGAAACTGATAATATCATCACATACCAGCAATCATTTAAGACAATAATTTCACCAAAAACATGTAATTCCAGGCCTTGTTGCCAGATAATGAACAAAGTCACCCCACTCCAAATGAATTAAGCTCAGCTATTTCCTGTCGCCCACTACTCAGGGCGTTCCCAAGCCCCCCTACGCCAATGCCGTCTAATCCTCACAAGTATTACATCAGCGAGTCCTGATGGAAAAATATATTGAGACGCTTCCTCGTAGATTGTTTGCTATCCTGTATGTTCGTAAGCCGAGCATTGTAAACAGGATAAAGCACAAACTCATCATCATTTACAGAGCTCAGCACCTTAACCCCCCCACATAGCAAAGAAACGACCGGATTACGTCCATAAGGCTTCGCTTGGAATATCCTCAGAGTCTTCCAATGGCGGACTGAAATTGTCATCAGGCGGAAAAACAAATTGCTGTCTGAGTGGAAGCAATCGGAGGCCAGTGGACTGATTATCAGTACATCAGAGTCAGGATTTAATCCAATGGGGATGCGTTGTTAAAAGGGAAGTGTTTGGTCTATGTGGATTTACATGGGAAATGGTTTTCGCTATAAAATGAAAAGCTTGTTTTCTCCCAAAACATTTGGAAATCTGACAGGACTATCAATTTTCTATACATATGGGAATGCTTTCTAGACACAAGTAGCAAAGAATCGTACGGAAGTCAAATAACGTGACAACTATCTGGCATTTTTTTGCAGTTGTTTTCGTTTCAGCTTGACTGGCAATTACACTCCAAATATATCAAATTTATATAATATAATAAACTTCTATAATATCGTCTTTTGGCAGGACACAAAAGTGTTAGCGTGAGCTGCCATAGATGTCAAGGTTGTCGTTGGTTGTGGTATTAAAAAGTCTGTCACAAAAATTGAAGCTCTGTAATTATTTAGGCTGATTCTTTTCCTTCCTTCACACAGATTTAAAGGATGATCGGCGTTTTTTTTTTATAACCGGGCCGCTACCGTTCATCGCTCGGCAGTCCGGGAATTATTTACGGTCGCTAATTAAGACGGAACAAGAACACCCTGAACAGTTTATGCTTTATTAGCCTTCCGAAAAAGTCAGCTAATTGGACAGACTGTTTTGATAAAATCGATTCTGCGATATATTGCGATATTACAATTACAATATATGTGTTTTAGGTGGTAATAATAAATAGACAGGCTACAGAGCCATAACAGCCAAGACAAACAGACTCAGGACAGAGCTGTCACCATATTCATTCCGAGTTTTGCACATAGTACCCAATCAAGACTTATTACTACTACCTATACTACTACTATGTAATTATTTTGACCTGTCAGTCATCTAAAACTATTTATTGATTCATTATCATTACTATACATTGATTATCTATGTGTTTGTTTATTGTCGAGTCCATTGACTCAGCAAGTGGTGCGCTGTCCACAACTTGGTGCTGAACCTTTTCAAAACCATACAACCATTTCTTATTTATTTGACTGATTGTTGTTGTTATATGTGCACTACATGGTGAAAGCTTTAAATCTCATTGTATTATGACAATAAAGGCATTCAATTCAATATTTGTTCAGGAATAAACATGTTTACTTGAGTGCTGAATGACGTTTCAGAAATGAAGGGATATAAATGTCCTATTATATGACTAGATTTTTTGCAAAGTAATAATAATAATCGAAAATAGGCCCTGTCGTCATCATCATCAACAACAAGTTTCTGCGGTGTTGGTATGTACGGAAATAGGTAGAAACGTCACTCACCTGTAGAGCAGTCATGGCCGGTCCAGTTGGCGTCGCAATTGCACGTGGCTGTGTCAGCAAGGAAGGCGCCGTGACCGGAGCATTGGTCCGTACAGGAGGCCCGGGGGCTCTCGCAGCCTTGGCCACCCCAACCCACGAAGCAGTGGCAGTCACCCTGGACGCACACCCCTCGGCCGGAACATGTCGGGTCCAGGCAGTCCACTGAAAAACAACATAATATCCCCAGTTTAAATGAGATACTACAACCAAAATATTGGAAAATAGCAATACATTCTCTCAAAAAAACGGTACTCCCAAAAAAATCTCATTGAAATTGAATGAGTTGACCACAAGTCTACCTTGAGTCGATTTCATTGGCTGTCAGTCTCCTACTTCAAACGGATTGGGCGTCCCTATCCGTCAATGGCAGACAATAAGTCAATAACAAAAGCATTTCTGGTGTGCAAAGCCGGACGCGGAATCCGTCGGGAGCTGGACGACGACGGCCATTGTGTTTTGTCAGCTCTCATTTCAAAAGATGAAAAATAGCAGCAGGGATTTTGATAAATGGGGGTCCCCGACATCCGCGGGCCCCCCATTCTATTTCAGGTTGGCGTGTCAGCGGTTACCTTTCTTCGCTACGACCTTCAATCGCTTGTGATTAATTGCCAGGAGAGCGCTTCTTGTCAGTTAGTCCTCCGATCCTCACGCCTGCTGCCCAAACCATCTGGCTTGAGGCGAGAAATGCCGTTTGTCCTAGCGCCGACGCCCTTGTGTCCGTTTTGTGTCATTCGAAAATAGGGGCGCCACTGATGTCGCCGGCGAGCGCTCTCCATCTGTGCGTGGTTTTCCAGTATTGTTTGGAATGGGGATGTCCCGATGGCACATTTTTGCAAACGGGTCGAGATTTTAGGATCTGCTGTTCCTGATGCGATACCTCGGGAATGAATCCAAATGTATTTTTTGACCAATAGAAACGAAGCCATACAACAATATAGCCATATTATTTGCGATTTTTCAATGCAAATTAGTTGTGCAGCACAAAATAAGACTGTGAGCAAATTAGGATGTTGAAATATTTGCTTTTCATAAATAAACTAATTAGAAAATAGTCTCGACTGTAAGGCTGTCTTTGTTCTGAAAAGTTGGTTCCATTAATGTAAGTATAAATTAAAAATATGAACCATACGCTATGTGGATTTTTTTTTTAATACAAAAGGGATGATTTTTTACTTATAAATAGAATATTGCAATGTGTTAAATTGAGCTTGATTGTGTTTTTTTATTGATTCTAATATTGTCACTGGATATTTGCTTTTTTGTGCTGCAAAGTTCGATATATTGGTGTTAATATAAATGTATAATATAGTACTATGTACGTATTTTTGTAAACTTAAGTTTAGTCTAATTAAGGAGCAAAGCATTTACTTAGTTGTAAGCATTTTAGATGTAGGAAGCAAAGTACTCTCTTCATTTCAAGCGAATATATAATAATGTAAGGCTAATAACCCTAACAACTGTACTTTAGGAGTATTTAAAAAAAATATTGAAGCTAATCAATTTTAACAAATGGTAATGTATTTTCCAAGATTTATATAGATGTGTGTATTTTAGATTAGGTGGAACAACATGAAAAATGCATGTGAACATAGCCCAAAAGTGGGATTAAAACTGCATTTCGCGCTTCTTTGGTTTAACATTACAAACTAAACTCAATCCATTGAAATTGTTGAACCAAAGTGGGCCGTTCATTACCTTCCTCACAGTTCTCTCCTTTGAAACCAGGATTGCAAATGCAGGTGCCAACAATGCAGGTGCCACGATTACTGCAGGTGACGTCGACGCATTGGTTGGTGGGGACGTCACACTCGGAGCCCTTCCAGCCACTGTGACACATGCAGCGACCTTTCAGGTATTGACCGTTGCCGCTGCACAGAACCGGACAGGCAGCTGTGGGAGAAAGCGTTTACTGTCAAAATAGTCTTAGAAATGCAACAAATATCGGGCAATTTGTTAATAATTAAAATGAAAAAACAAACAGTTTGGCGTGTGACAGCAATATTTTTTTCCAAATCAGAGTACTCGACTGAAACAATGAATAGTTGCAGCACCAATAGTATTTTGTAGTATTGGTCAATTCCAAATAACATGTATTTGAGGTTGAATATTGCATCACTCATTGCTTTAAATTAAGGTCATGGGAACTGACCTCGACCGCAATCGGGGCCTTTAAATCCAAGAAAGCAACGGCAGGTTCCGGCCACGCAGTCTCCGTTCCCGAAGCAGCTGCTTGGACACTCCTCCACCGAATCTAAAGAGGCGGAAAGACAAAATGGCTAACAAGGAGGTCTTTTGCACAGTAATGGCTGGACAACATTCCTCCCACTTGTTCTTTCTCAGAGGCTTGATTATTATCTTGGCCGTTAATGATGGGGATGAGTCCCATTTCAGAAGAAGGAACGGCCATTTTTCCATTAGAGTGGAACTAGACTGAAATCGAGATGTTTTTTATCCACCTGCTGTGAATTGGAATTGGTTGGGATTGTCCAATCCAGTTGGACGTTGATTGACTGCCAAATGCTTTCAGTTCAAATGGATTGGACAACTATTGGTGTCAAGGATGAGCTTAAATTGTTTTTTAAAGGAGTTCTGAGTATTTTCTATGTTAATTGAATTATATGAAGACAATGTATAAACACATTTGGATGTTTTAAAAATATTTATCACATTTGATCCTTGTTTCAATTAAAAATTAAATAGTTTAATTCTTTTATTGATGTGTTTCAGTTAATTTTGAGTTCTAATCAGCTCTTAGACATTATCATTAAAAAGAATACTTTAAATATTGACTTTTATAAACTGAATTATAATAACAGCATTTTTTTGTGTTTTGTATTCCCGAAAATTCTATTTATTTTTAAGATAATGTTTTAATAGATGTATTTGAAATGTAAACAACTACAAAAAAGTTAATGAGATAAATATCATTTAATTGAGGATAATTAAAAGTGAATAATTTAGGTTAAATGAGCAATTTAGTCATTGTTCAAATTTAATTTGACTCTAAAATATATTTACTTCTTCTTAGTCCAACACTTAAATTAACCCAATTTTCACAAAATTATTTAATATAGTAAGTAGTTTTAGGGTCGGTTCAACAATGTGATTATTATGCATGCATGCTTTTGTTTCTTACAGAAAAAAAATCATTCCCATGATTAATGTGCATTCATCATGACGCTGTTTATAGTAAACAATAAATCATTCTTTCCTTCTCAATGTTTATGTCGTGTTTGACTAATTTAATGCAGCCATTAAATATGCAAATGGACATTTTAACAAATGCCTGACATGTTCTATTTTTTTCCCCTGCTCGTCAATCAGGATCATATTGCAATGATGCACTTTGTCCGTAGCCGCCGCTAAGGACATTAACTTAATTATCAAAGTCATAAGAATGCCTTAAATCGCCAGGCGCCACCCAAAAAAAAAATCCTCCGTCTCATTCCGGCAAGCAACTTTTTTGGCGGACAAAAGAAGCTCTTGTGTCCGTCACAAAGAACTCCGAAAGACGAGCTCCGGATTGGGTTTCCCGTTCCTCGGGAGAGTCAATCATCGGCGAAGACGCTAGGCGAAGACGGACAAAAGAAGCTGGCTGGCCGAAGCTTTTGTGAACGAGACGTCCCGAAAGAAGTACGATTTTTTTCGTAGGCCTCGGTACGGTGACAATAGGAAAAAAGCAGGGCATTATCAAGGGATAGTTATGATGTATGTTTCATACATTGATGTGAAAATGAACATATAGTACCCTTAGTTTCAGATGAAGTTGCTAAATAACTGACAAAAGACGATTAGCACGGTGGTTAGCACCTCCGTTAACAGTTCTAAATTTAACTCTTCAATCCAACCTTTCTGTAGAGTTAGCATAATCTCCCCATGCCTATGTGGGTTTTCTACAGGTACTCCAATATCCTCTCACATTACATACAATTTTATCCAATTAAAATGTCCGAATGCACCCTAGCACTTTGGTTCTAAACGGACGGTCGAGCATGCTAACGAGACCTTTTGACACATTCTAGCCATTCCTATTTTTTTATGACATTTAAAAGCTGTCGCTGTCACATTTAATTGACTAAGCGCGAACCCTGTCTCCTCAGCGTTGAATACACATCAGCCCTGGCCACGTTCTTCCCGCCTGGCGTTCTGCTTGGAAAGCGGCCACGGATATCTCTTAGGCGTACGCCTCACGCCAGCCTGACGCATAAATCACCCATTCAAGCGGCGGCCTTCATTGAAATTCATTACCGTGTATCGCGGGACCTAACTATTGCGCCTTTACCCACAGTGGCGGTGCCAGTTTAATCGGCGCTCTTTCCTTCGTTCGCATGCTCCAGAACTATGAAGCTGCCAAAATAGATAAAAAAGAAATTATATTTAAACAACAATATATTATATATAAAATTAAAAATGTGAGGGTAGCACGGCGGACAAGTGGTCAGCTGAGACATAGGAAAACTACGGCCTGCGGGCCACATACGGCCCGTTAGGCTTTTTAATCCGGTCTGCCAACGTTGTCCAAATTTTTTTTTTTCCCAAGATGGCGCCATCACGCGGAAGCCAGTGGCAGTGGCTGTGTCTACTCTTATTTGTTTTTCGTGTTTTACAGCCCCTCTATCTTTTTTAAAAGGACATTTTAATATTTCTCAATATATTCCTTTTTACTTTGTACTTTATACTTTTTACTTTAATGATGAGTGATGAGTATGTTGATACATTAGTCCTTTATTTTGTTGATGTTTCATAGGTACTGTTAACGGATGCACTTTTTTATTATTATTTTTCTTGAAAGGTTAGTCTTTTATTTAGAACATTTTCAAGTAACATAATAGCATTATTATTCAATTTGGCATTGGAGTTTACATGACCATGAACATCCACCATATGGAAACTCTTTTGTGTCTGAACCCAGCAACCTTAAAAGGCATACACGCGTACAATATCGGATCTGAAAATGCTGCTTTTTTTGTTGTTTTTTTGGGATCTCCCACATTCCTCTACCTGAGCGCCCCCCGTTTGAAGGTCAACCCGAAGCCTGTGCAGCTCAACCAGTCGGTGGGATTAAATTTCTGCTTAAGGGCACTTAACCAGTGACCCATTTTCTAAAAGAGGCCCTCCTGTGGGCAGAAGAGCTCATATGCAAACCCACCAACTCTGAGTAATCCAGCGGAACCCGCTAACAGCCCCCACCCCGCCCTCGCTCCCACCGAATCCCGATCCGTCATGCCCTCGGCCCTTTTTCAGCTCTATATTTCCGCGCTTCGCCAGGGCGGGGGAACTTTGCCGAGCTCCCTGGTCGAGAAGAAATAAGCAGAGTAAACAAGCCGGCCTGACTCGCCCTTTGGTGTCATGTCATAAATATCAAATTACAACGGCCGCCCGCTTGTGCATGGTGGAGGTGGCGGGGGTCCGAACGGGGACAGATCTGCATCCCATTCCTGACACGGCTCCTTTTAATTAAAGAGCTGCCATGGTGGCAAAACGTGACACTCTTTCCCCATTGAGCCTTGTCTGATATGCTAAATGCAATCAAGGATTCAGAGGCATTAAAATTGGAGCAAATTGAGGTTAAAAAAAACCTAAGTACCCCAAGTATGATGTTCTGATTTTGTAGTTTTGTCCAGTTCTGAACTGATTAACATTCAAATCTCATCATAGGTACTGATATCTATTCTAGGAGCATTGAAATGTTATTATTTACTATTCCAGCATGCTTACCAATGGCTGTAGTGAGAAAGGAAACAGTTTCCACGTCTTTCCCATCGTTATAGACAGCCAGGTGCCATATGCCGGATTCCATGTACTGGATGAAACCCGTGTCGTGGGTGACGGGCAGCGCCGGGCTCCGTTGCAGGGCGGCCGGACCCTCCAGACCCGGGGGTCCTCGAACAAGGAGTCGTCGACCATCCAGCAGCTCCACAAAGTCAAACTGAGCACAAATATTTCAATGAATATAAAATTAATCAACAACTACTTTGCTAGTTGACTCAATGGTTGTGCCTTTATGGCCATTGCTGACCTTAAAATTAATACTTTATTTATGTATTTATTTAAAAGAACTGTTTCTGCAATGATTCTTTTTCATTTCATAATTGTTTTAAAACAAAAGTCGTGAAAAATGGTATTTCCAATTTTGGTAGACCTTGAAACCAGGCAATTCTGGTTTTTAGAATACATAATAATGATAGGTTTTCTCTTTGGATAACTATAACACAATCATAAGAGCCATAATAGCCAATCACTAATTTTGGTATACGCAGGTATTTTATAATGATAATAAAGGCTTTTAATTTGAAAAACACAATCAGACTCCAGGACAGTCCTTTTCCAAAAGCTGTCACCATACTCAACTCAAGTTTTGTGCTTAGGACCACTTACCCATGTTGTCTACTACTTATACTACTTAGTTATTATATTGATCACATATTTATCTATTACTATTTGGAAATAACAATAAATATTTGGTGCTCTCAACAACTTAGTGCTGATCTATGCTGCTGATCTGACCTGGACTAGGTATTTACTTATAATTAATTAGTTAGTTTGTTTGTTGTTATTTGTGTACTATGCGGTGAAAGCTACAAATCTCATTATACTATAATGACAATAAAAGCATTCAATTCAATTCAATAAATATTTACATCGCATTCATAGTAGTCTTTGGTCAAATGTTTTTTTTTTTGTAAATAACCGCAACTAACCCTTAGCGGCCCTTAATGGATTAGAACACCTATTGCCGTCAATAGCGGCGATGAGAAATAATGGGAATCCGTTGGGAGAAATTAAGGCAGTTTGCCGTATAACATCTACGAGGAGACACTTTATCATATCAGCACAGACTCCATGAATAACAATGAGGCCGCAATCCACTTTCATCTCCACTCTGATCACAAACAGGTAAAGAAACCACCACTTTTCCCACAACTCCCGACCGAGAAAAACTAAACGGTGCCGCAGGGTAATTTCAACCAAAATTGTACTTAGGGGGAAAAAAAAAAAAAGCAAACGAGGATTGGTGCGATGAGAATGAAATCTAAAGTGCTATGCGGTCAGCCAGTATACGATTCATAACGAGATCTATCCGCAGGAAATTAAGAAGCAGAAGAAAAAGTCCTTCCCGTGAGGCTTTTTGCTACTTTTGGTGATTCATTGACGATACCCGGGTTGCAAAGAAATGTATTGTAAATCTTCAACGACTTAACAAAAGATGGTGATTCATAATACGCATGAAAGGGTTATGAATTGATATTGCTTGTGATCTAACAATATAGCGATTTATATTCTGCCGCAGAGTGGAAAAGTGGAAAATTGCTTGTGCTGTATTGCATTAATGTAAATATAATAAGCGAGAATGCTACGTTTTACAAAGCTAGAAATTGACAACAAGAAAATGGTTATTGAAAACGTTTGAAAATGTAAGGATTTGGTAAAGGCAATTTGTTTGAATGAACAGATCGGACGTCCATTGCTACGTCCAATCCGACCACCTGACTGGAAAGTAGGCCAATCGTCTTCAGGTGAACCCGTGATTGTCAGTCAAGGACTTTCAATTGACTGCACTCGTATTTCAAAGCACTCAAATCATCTCTCCCCATTAAACCGAGTGTAAACGCCAATAAAATGGCACCGCCCTCTCCCCTGTAAATCCTTCTAAATCCTGAATGGCAACCACTTCCCCAAGTGAGCTAATTGAACCATAAAAATCCCACCTGCGTGTGAGATGGTGGCAAGCCTCTCCTGCCGTAGATTCCCACCAAGGCGTCTTTAGTTAGCGACACGTTAAACTTGAGATACATGGGGTGGTCCACGAAGATCTGTGACCTCCAAAAGACGCCGGGCGCGATCTGCTGTGCGACTTTACGGCCCACGTCGATCTCGCCCATATCGATGTAGCTGTCATCTGGCAATAAGTTGTCCAATTTGGCTGAAAAAAAAGCACAGAAACATTATAAATGACCCCGTGTCAGCCTGACAAACAACACTAAAACCAATTAAAACCATTTAAAAGAAAAATATTGGACAGAAAGCCAAAAATGTACCATTAATGGGACAAAACTGTTAAATATGCAGATGCCAACTTAGTTTACAACATTTTCCAACACAAAGCTCCTCCTCCAATGCAAGATTTTGTACAAAAAAATTACAACATATTATCAAGGGCTGGCTCCAGAGGTGACTGTGTAGTTCCCTTCAAAAAAAGTGCTAAATTAGCCAAAGCACCTTCTCTATCCATGCCACACATACTTGGAACTCTGGCTACTAGCCGAACAAAATTGCAATCATATCACTGTCTAAAACTGTGCTATGTGTGTGTGTGTGTGTGTGTGTTTAGTATGTGTGTTTAGTATGTGTCATTGTTTATCTTCAAACCTACACAAGGGACTAAAGATGGAAATTAGCCCTCAGCTACATTCTTACTTATTTACATATATATTTTCATTAACATGAATATGAATATGTTCATTATTATAAATCAAACTCAAACTCAAGAGGGGTGCTGAACTCGATAAATTGGACTTGACTGAAACAAAACAAGTCCTGCTGTTCTTTGGTAAATACACTCCAAAAAGTACAATACCCAGTTTTTCCCCCATTTTTGTGGGGTTATTATTATTGTACAATTTCAATAGTGATGAACCAGTGTGAGTCTTATTTTTTTTGGAATACTGTTTGACAAAATTGTATCAATTGTGTAAAAACAAATGTGTAAGTGGGAAATCACGCCCGATGTAGATATATTTAATTGGTTTAGCACTCATTCTGGAAATAACAAATGTGACAAATTGAATTAAAAAGAAGTCCGACATATGGCAGCACAAATGGTACGAGACAAAAATAACAAGTGCTTTGCAGTTGTAACTGAACTTATAGTAAAAATGTAGTAATTATATATGAAAAGGTGGAAAGCTCCATATGCCGGTTATTGCACCTGTTATCGGACTCAGTGGAAATGACAACATCTGTTTGGCCGGCGTAAACGAGCTCCGATGTAGGCGCTAACGACAACGAGACAACGCCGTGGACGTGTCGGGTCGCAGATGGCGCTTGACTTGAGAATTCCATCAGTAGTAGTGAGTCAGAACAATGTGTTGTGTAGTAAAGTAGCAAATAGGATTCCTGGAGCAATTAATGTTAGATATGGTATGGAAATATTTTAGGTAGGTGGAAAGGATTTTTACACAAAATGGCAATGCCAAAATTATCAACGTTTTGGTCAGAAAATCTGTGAAATTTATTGAGTTATATTGTTTTTTAAGGGAACTACACAGTCACCTCTAGAGCCAGCCATTGTTGATGTGTTGGATTTTTTTGTACAAAATCTTGCAGTGGAGGAGGAGCTTGTGTTTAAAGATTTTGTAAACTAAATTGACATCTACATATTTAACAATATTGCTCCCAGTTCAGTGTTTTTTTTAAATTAAATATTAGTTTTGTCTAATACTTTTAGAGCTTGCTTATAAATGGTTTCAATTGTTTTTTGTGTTGTTTTGCAGGCCCATGACAAACTTATGAACAGTCAAAATTTTACATTTCTTATTCATCATGGTCTAGTGAAACATTTTAGTAGTAAAATTTTGTTTACTTCATTAAAGACTAACAATTTTCGCGTCAGCGACTGGAAAAGTTTCTGAAGCGAGAGATTAATCCCAAGTCATTTAAAATATGTTTTTAAAAAAACACATTCCCGCACGGTTTGACAGAAGTATAGACACCGGCAGGCTGTCACAGTTGGTGATCCGCTCAACAGACGTGACCAACCCAATTAGCTGATTTGGCTCAAGTCCATGTAAATGTTCCGCGTTTGCTGCGTTGGCAAAACAAGACGAAGACAGCTCGTCATTGTTACCACTGACAGCAGCCTAGAATGAGACTTCTTCCAAAAACGATTGATTTCCAATCCTCTCAACGTACGTTTCTGCCTTGTGTTAAATAAAAAAAGACAGGCGTAGGATTCATCTATATGGTAATGACCCCCATTCTCTACCTTTGCAGCCCACCGGTGTCAAATGACACCGCGACATTTAGGGCCATTTACGTCGGAATGCGAGCAAACTTTCTCGGAGCCGGGCCGTCGGCGCCGTGGGGCGAGGGCGCTTTCTTTGGCAGATGAAAGGACGGCATCCAGCGCGAGGGGTAGCGAGTAGCTAATCCCCCCCCTCTCGCCCCCGTGGCGGTAGCCCCGGGACGCCGGCTCCCTTAAGCTCTGCCATTTTCTCCCTCCAGGAACAAATAAGGCTTTCCCATTGACAAGCACTTTTATCGGATTACAATGCAGATCTGGGGCCCGAGTGGGCGCCTTCCGCAAGACTTTACGCAAATGTCATTGGGCAACTTTGGTTTCTCTGGCTAAACTTCCTTGCCTGCGTCTTGGCGATAAAGTGCTTTGAAGCTGAAACTTACTGTCGTCTTTGCCCCTGCGATCGTAGATTTCCGGGCCCGAGTTGCCCAGCGGTCTTAAGGTCAGGTCCGTCGGGAAAGGCGGGCCGCTGGTATTGTCATCCGTCACGTGGTACAGTTGCCGCTGTGTAGGTTTCAGGTGCCAGTTTAGCCCTAAAAGGTGCATGGCTGGAAGGGGAGATGACAAGAGAAATTCAATGTCAATGATGACAATTCAAATGGATTCTATTACCATCAATGGCAGGCAATGAGTTCATAATCTGTGTTTGACGATATTTTGATGGTCACTAAGAAAGTTTCTATTCTCTTTACAGTCCTGTTCGTAAAAGGTTTTTTCAATGTTTAAAATACTATGTACTTGATTGACTGTCAATGCGTTTTTGCTCATTTTGATCTAATACAAATCTTTGCAAGATCTTTTTTGCTTAATTTGACCCGATACCAATCCGACAGTGTTTAAGACCAGTAAAAATAATGCACACATTCATTCAATGATTTTCTGTACCAAATCTCAATGTCCAACACTCCAAAAATAACCAAAACAGATATTAAGCTTTTGTGAACGGACATTTGGTCGCCGGATGTTTGCTCGCCCAGGTGAATATAATTTTGAGAGCTGGTTTCAACATTAAATGTTTAGATATTAAACTCTCTTTTGCATGAACATAATTTTGAGAGCTGATTTCAACAGTAAACTCTCGGTCATGTTGTCAAACGTCCGGGTGACCAAACATCCGGGCGACCAAACGTCCGGCGACCAAATGTCCGAGTACCTAAGCATCGAATGGGGACATTGCTACAAAACACAAACCATCAAGCGTGCAGTTATCATACATTGTCGAAAATCTACTAATTGACTAAAAGCAAAAGATCTGAAGTTTACAAAACAAAAAAGATGACACGGTTTAATGGTTAACGGCCTTTTCCGCTGAGCTTTGGCATCCGGGTGCTACGCTGACCTCGGGCGACAACATCTGTCGAAGCAAACGTCTCTACTGCCTCGTGATTGCTCAGAGCTGATTACCCCAAACGTGAGGAAAGCACTAAAGCGCAAAAAAAATGCATGCTGATATTTTACAAGGTCGACAAATGAGACATCCTACGGAATCGGTATGGGGAGCAGAGGCGGGGATGGAGGACCGAAAGGCGGGGAGGGTGACAGATCACCGATACAAGAATGGACAAGATGAGCTTAGCGAGGCAGAAAGAAGAAATACGTCGGAATTCCAGTCAGCGGAAAAAAGGTGCAGGAAGTCAATAGGTCCCTTTTATTGGATTCTTGCTTTTCTTAATCTCTTCTAGTAAATAACCACTCTATTCATTTATTAATTTAGAAATTGCCACTTTTACCAGGACAATGATGAATGAAAGTCATATCCATTTCAGTTTATCTAAGACGTTTCATTTAAAATTCATAGACGCAAAGTGCATTTGTCATTTGGTGTACTTTCGTGTACTATGTTTTCTCTTCAAAGTCTTACTTGCTCGTGATTCATTTCCGTAAATGTCACTAAATTAAAAACGCAATGCAAAGCGGAAGCTTTGATTTAGTGTCTTTTGTCATCCTCAATTGATTAGTTTTGACACAAAACAAAAGTAATGCTTTAAAATTAAAAATAGCGACCTTTTCAACTTTGAAGATAAACTACTTGATTCTCACAGCTGTGTTTTTCAATGTGCAGATCTTTTTGCGGTTTATTGTTCTGTAACGGTGCTCCAGTGAGTTTGTGGTTAGCATGTTGATTACACAATTCTGAGGTCAAAGGTTCAATCAAGAGGTGTCAAATGTGTGGCCTGCGGGCTAGAAGTGACCTACTAAGGCAAGGGTGTCAGACTCGGGCCGCTTTAACGTCAACTCGGTTTTATGTGAACCGGACCATTTTAAATCTAATATTTAGATTTTTTATATATAAATGGATTAAAAGAACAGGATAAAAAGCCCTGAATATTCCGTTTTTCATATATCTATAACAATGTTTATTTAAGCTTTTTTTTATATATATTTGTAGATTTTACAAAATGATTTTTGAACTAAAAATAACAATTATTGATTTAAAAGGGGGAAATCCAGGAAATTTAACATACATCTATACTCTTCATTTGAATTTGATCCTAAAACAGAAAGTCAGCACTCATGATTTACATTCCCGGGCCACACAAAATGATGCGGCGGGCCAGTTTTGGCCCCCAGGCCGCCACTTCGACATACATGCAGGGATTCAATCTGGCATTTTGTAGCCCATTCACACTGTACATGAATAATTATAAATATCACCTAGAAATGCCCCAAAAAATAAGCAGCAACCAATAAACGAACCACTACACTGCGATTGGATGGCCATCAATTTAGGTCATCATCTGCCTGGTACCCACAGTTGGCTGGAATAGGCTCCAGCACCCCCTGGTACAGAAAGAGGAGTACAGAAAATGTATGAATGTTCTGTAACGCTTCCATCATTTTCCTCCAAGAAGGTTCCTCCTCAAAGCATTGATCTAAGATGGCAATGACAAGTGGTGAACAAACTGAACACTCGCTTTTTGTTTGTCTCTGCCAAGCGCCGCTCAGTTTTGATTTGTGGGTTTAAGCAGAGTTTGCAGAGAGACGACGGTGGGGGGAGGCAAAGCTAGCTCGGCGGGCGGAAAGCTCAAAGTCACCGGGTGGGATGTGTCGTTCCCGGTGTCCTAGTAATGCGTCTTTGCCGGGGCTCATTCCTCATCCCGTCTGTCCCCCAGGCCTCCGATGGCAAACGAGCGCTCCCATCTTTAAAGATTTACGTCAGGGAATCTGTCACAGGCTGAGAGAGTCAGCCCATTTAGTTGTTGGGTATATTCCCACCCACCCACTCTGGGTTCGTGTACAAACTATGCAATGGCAATAGGGATGTTTCTGTAGGACTAACTAGGAGCTTCTAATGAGATCTCAGCTGACAGAAGACGAGCAACGCTGCCGATAAGGCTCTGACCTGGCGGGAGTTTTCCCAACACATGTTGCGGCTTCCTTTCGTTTACATCTTGGCAGCAACGTCGAGTCACGCCAGGTTCTAATTAGGGAACACGGAAATGAAGGACTCCGCAGGCAATTCGAGATAAATCGCCTCGAGCCAGATGGATGTAGAAATAGGTTACATTTGCTTCGTTATAGAGAAAAAAAATACAGTAATACTCTGTTTTTTTGCAGTAAATAATCGGGGAAATACGCAATCTAACTCTATTGGGTTATATGTGAAGAACCAAATCTGAGTTGACCACATACACAAAGAAGGACAATTGGCTTAACTAGGACATCTCACCTCCAGTTACCCCAATTACGAGCTTGTGCAATAAATTGCACTCCAAATCAAATGTAATTTTCTCATCAGCCTTTTAATTAAACATGGCCACTGATTGAGGTGGCGTTCACTCCCCTTATGTCTTGATGCACCTGGAGGGGCATCGATCAGATTTGGGTTTTTTGTGTGTGTGGCTGTGATTAAACTGCAGAGTTGCAGTTGGGTTGAGACCTTTAAAATCTGGTGCTTGGACGTTTGGTCGCCGGTCTTTTGGTCGACAGTCTTTTAAATTATATTTATGAGAGAGAGTTTAATATCTAAGAGAGAGAGTTCAATATCTAAATACTGTTTAATATCTAAGTACTGTTTAATATCTAAGTACTGTTTAATATCTAAGTACTGTTTAATATCTAAGTACTGTTTAATATCCAAGTACATTTGACCGGCGACCAAAAGACCAGCGACCAAACGTCCGGTCAAGCTAAAATCTACACTGCAAATTATATCTCACAGAATTTTGGCTAATTGATGTCAGCGTTTGGTGACAAACTAATACAAATAAACATATTGGAAAAACGTCAAAATATATCTTCTGACGTACGTAGAACTATGGCAAGCAAGTCTTGACATCCAATCAATTAAAAAACTTCCAATTTTGACATGATGGCACCAAAAACAACAACTAAATCACAATAACAAATGTTAAAAAAATCAGACACGCACTCACCAAAACACTAAAGAAATCATTTCAACACAAATTTCCTTCTCTTTCTATTACTCAGGAAGTCTTCAAGGACCATTTTAACATTTAGTGTTAGCGACATGTCAATCTGTTTCAAAAATACGGCATTTTCACAGCGCCTGGAGTTGCGGAAGTGTATTTTCATGAACAAAAAAAATAAATAAATAGCTGTAGAAAATGACCATCATTTTCTTTTGGCCCTCAAAGACCAAAAAACGAATTTATCCTGCCAACCACAATTTAACACCGACTCCCTGGAATACAACATGGTCAAACACAGTAAGGAATATATTACTTTGTAATACTTTTTAGGAAGTGGTCCAGATGTTTTGGAAGGCCCATAAAATTCACAAAAAAACGGACTAGATAGAATACCAGCTTGTTTCATCCAAAAACTAACACTTAAAAAAAGTCCAGACTTGACTTCAACTGCCCTCTTTCATTTCATTTTTTGGATGGTTTCAAATTCTACTAATAAACCTGGCATTAGAATTTAATCTCTTGCCAGATAACCATTAAACTGTGACAGGAAAGTCAACAGTCAGAGTTTTTATTCCACATTTCTCACATTTTTAACCAGTGTCGTAAACAAGCATAAAATTTCAAGGCTGCATGTCAAATAAACGTGCGGAAAATAATCTCTAGTCAGATTTTACGCTCAAATGGTCATCATATTTTTGCTTTTTGAGCATCATACCGAAGTGCAAAGTGTATGAAATATAGATCATAGAGATAAATGAGAGCTTATATTACCTGGGCGTAATTCACTTAAGGTTGGCCAAATAGGGGGAGAGTTGATTTAATAACGCCAAGATAGCCTTTAGCTAGCCAGGGCACGCGAGTTGGGCGGAATTTTATTAGAAAAGAAATATAAAAATGGCTAAATCCTTTTGATATCTGACCAGCAGACATCAGCAAGAACGCAACAGCAATTCCTTCAAAATTGAGATCATAAAATATGAAAAAAGTGACAATGTAAGATGAGGCATGGGAGTTTATAAATAAAATCTCTCTAAATGTCTCATTTCGACACATCTTTAATTTAATTACACTGAGAAACCCAATATTTGTTCAGTTCGGTCCGACAGATGTTTTTAATTTTGTGACCATAATCACATTTTCATCTGTCAACTCTTCTAATACTATTTTTTTTGTATAATCTAAAATTTACAGTCTTTAAAATGTGTATTACTTTTAAAATAAGTATAAAAATACACCGAAAAGTCAAAGATTTATTTGACAACTAGTATGTTTCTACCAAGGAATAGGCTAACAAAATAACCATAATATCATCTCATTTTAATAATAAATATAACTATATACCTCAACATTTATCTACCAATGACGGAACTTTTTGGGGGTACGGTTCCACACCCAGAATCTCTTTGAGCCTCTGTTTCTAGGCAGTTTTTTATTTTATATTTTGTAAGGGGATGTTATAAAACTGACCTAAGATGGTGTACAGAGATATAATGCAGTGATTCAGTCCCTAGCATTTTTCTCCCACCCTAACCACTTAATTTATAAGGGACCCATTGACATTTTGCCCCCAGGCCCAATTCCCATTTGTTCCGCCACTGGTTTATCCGCCTTTATCAGTGTCCAGTACCCAAACCTTTCAAAATGAACTCCATCTCACAGTGAACCCGAGCTAAAACAAGTAATTCAAAAACTCACCGATGAAATACGCCAGCAGGAAAAGCAGTGTGACAGAGACCAAGATGGCGCTGAGGGCAGCACATTTCCAGTTGCAGTTCTTGTAGGGTTTCTTCAAGTTAAAAGCAGGCCGGGAAAAGGTACTACGCGGCAGGGGGCGCGGGGGCGGCGAGTACACCGTGCTGGAGGTCAGCGGGTAACCTGGCGACGTGGTGCAATACATGGGCGAAGTTCCGCCCGGCTTGAACAGGAAGTGCCTGCGGGGAGGAAAGTGGCTTAAGTTAGCTATGAAGTGGAATAAATGTTCCCAGAGACACTCTGTACCGTCGCCATGGTAACCACGTCGCCGGATTAGACACAAGCGAGCGTCGACAACCTTTTTACGCCGGCGGTGAGGCAGCGTGGAGGCTTTGCTCCATGAATCGATTTTAAAACAAACTCGGTTGCTTCATTTTTTTTTGTTTCTACCCGCATTTGCCAAACGGCGGCTAGGAATCATTCCCCGTGTGTGTCAAGGCTATTCATTTGTCTTTAAGAGGAAAGTGGAAGACGAAGCGTCGGTCCAAGGCGGCCGCGACGCTGTCAAGGCCGCTTTTACTGACACGTTAACAACGGCGAGGGGTGATTCAACGGCATATTACAACGTGACTGGGAACATGTGTTACTTTTAAGTACAAGGGCGGCGGATACACTATTTTCAATGAAGACATACAAGTGGACATATTTTTAGACCACTAACCTAACATCAGTGAAATTTATGAAGATTTTGACAATGATTTCAAAGATTTCCCATTCCTTGTCGTGATGGTTACGAACGTTTGTGTTTATACTTGCAGACTAAAATTACTTAAGCGTAAAATCCAATTAAGTGATTGGTTTTGGAACAGGATAATAGTGCGGATCTAGGAATTTCGGTAAGTGGATTACAGCCACTTATGTTAGGCTATGTCACCGTATGTCGGGATTTCCAGTTGACGTTAGGGTGTGAAAACAGATCAATTACGATAAAATGGCAAAAATTAGTAACATTTATCCAACTCATCGCTTTAGACAGTGATGAAATAATAAGTTAATATGCACGACTGCCACCGAAAGGACGCCAGCCAAACAGCCTCAACCGAAGTGAGTTTTTTTTTCCGCTTTGTTTGTCTTTTTTCACAATATTAATCTCACTACGTGGCCTGAGGGGGCCAATCGCCAGCTGTTGGAGATTACTTCTCTTTGGCAGATGTCCACATTCTACATACAGTGTCTTTCTAGGCAACATTATTTTTCTTTCACTGATTGTCCGAGAGAAAATAATGTGCTTTCGTTCCTTCCAATTGGACATTTGGGGTCCATTTTTCACTACCTCTTAAGTTAGGGCTTACGCTTCATTATCTTCTAAAAGGCTACACGGGGATTTCATATGTACACACGCTAACATAGACATAAACACACATACACATCGACGGCTAGCGAGAGCAGAGAATGTTAGATGGAAACATAGCGCAAAGCTTAGGGCGACAGAAGCGGGGGAAAGCTGGACACCTACCCGTCGTTGTAGGCGGCGTCGCGGCGAGAGGACGCCAGTATGTCCATCTCAATGAGGTTGTCCTGTAAAGTCTCAAGGAATGCCTGCTTTGCTATGTTTCTACACACAGATGAAGAGATGGATATGAAGGCGTTGGTGAGATGTACGTGCAAGGGGAGCACAAGGAACTCGTAGCATGACACATAAAACATATTATGGAACTACTACTACTACTACTGGTACTACTACTAACACCACTACGACTAATACTACTACTACTAATACTAGTACCCCAACCATCATTTGGGCAAACTGGCCTACCTGTTTTTGTACGAGCCCTGTCCTTCTCTGCAAGCTTCTTGTTCCTCTCTAATTAACATTAGAGTATTCTGGCTCCTTGCAAGGTTGAGGTTGGAAAAGAAAATGTGTCACTTACAGATGCGAAACCTTACACTGGCTAAAAGTGAGAGCAATGAATTTTAATGCTAATGAAGTGTCGTCCCCGCAAAGTTGAAAAAAGGAGTAGGACGTTATCGCCCAATTAAAATAATTGGCTAAGTCTATATTTATACAAAAAAGATTGGAACAATTAGCTTTTACAAATGGTTATTTTTTTTGCAAATATTTCAAGAGGGTGTTAATATATTCATAAGGCAGAGGTGAGTTAGGGTGGAGAACCCGGAGTGGCATGAGGCGAGGGGAATGTGTAGTTGAGTTGGGCATGGTCAGGTAGGGTAGGGTGAGTTATAAAGTGAGGTAGGAGAGCATAGGGTATGGTAGGATTTGAGAGTAATATTTTGGTAGGGTCAGGGAAGGGAAGGTTGGCCTAGTAGAGTAATGTAGGATTAGGTAGAAGAAGGTAGAGTAGGTTTGGTTCAAGTAGAGTAGGGTAGGAAGAGGGATTATAGGCTTGGGAAAGGCAAGGTAGGGTAGAGGCACTTCAGATAGGGTAGAGTCACTTCAGATAGGGTAGAGAAGTGGGTAGGGTAGTCTAGAATAAGGCAACCAAAGATAGGGTCTGGTAGTGGGTGATAGGGTAGGGTAGGCAGTGAACAGTAGTGTAAGGTAGGTTAGATTAGGGTAGGTTACAGTAGGGTATGATGAATGTGAAGTCTTATAAAGTGCAGGAAATACTAGGCCAAAAGATGTAGGACATAAGATAACAGGGTGTAAATGGGGGTGACTGGTCTAGGATCAGTTTTAAACAAAGAGGAGAGGTTTAAGGGAAATTGTTGCAAACATGAAAAGAGAACACTTTAAAGACAACAGTGAAGGATGGGAAGAAAGAAAGGTAAGAGGTTTAAAAAAAGTGCAAATGGGGTGGCAGTGAATTATTGTGCCTGATCCATTTGAAAGACCTTCCCACTACAAATGGATTCGTTGTGTAAAGAAATGAAAGGGATATATACTGAGATAACTTGTAGGATTAAGGCTAAAGAGAAAATGAGTGACAAACGGAACATGGAACGCCACAAAAAGAACAAAGTGTGAAACAGATTGCATGGGGGAAATGGCCGACATGAAAGGAGCTCCGGGGACATTGCCAAATACTGGGGGCGACGTGTTTCCAGTTGCTGCTGTTTTGCGGGGACGACATTTGCAAAAGCACCCCGTCACTACGATTGCTTTCACATGAGGAAGCAGCTTTAATGAAGGTTGTGCACATTCAGCTCATGCTAATGTTTTTTTTCCTCGGCCCGGACCGTTCCATAAGTGAGTAAAATTGGAGAGAAAGAAGGAAGGTACGCATGCGATGGGCCGCTTCACCAAGAGAAAAGTCCTGCTACTGAAGTATTTTCACAGACGAGGAATCTAACTTTTAATGAGCGGGGATACCTGGGCTCAGGGGAACGAAAAAAAAGAGAGGAGAAAAAAGGCTGGATGTGGATGTACCGTCGCGATCGGAATTGGATCCACGGGCACAGAATTCGCATGTACATTCCGAGGACCATTGTTAGGTTGTCCGTGGATTTGTAAACAGCTGCTTACAAAGTTTTTGGGGGAAAAAAGTTTTGTTATGTATTCTTTGATAACAAAAATCCAGTGGGGGCGATCAGTCCTGGCAACTTTAAATAAATTGACAGAAATGCCAAATACAATGAGAAATATTAAAATTTCAATGATTCTATTAATGGACGGATTAAACTGTTCCATAATGTGACTATAAATTATAAAGTACTGGTATAAGAATGTTTTATAAGGGTTTAAAAAAGTATTTTTTAACTAATTCTGGTGCTTTTTTAATGCAAATGGGAAATTAGCATCCTGATTATAAAAAAATAATGTTATATTTACAATTATGTATGTCATATGTATATATGTACTATGTATATATGTATGTATATGTATATATGTATATGTATATATGTATATGTATATATGCATATATGTCTATGTATATATGTATGTATATGTATATATGTCTATGTATATATGTATATATATGTATGTATATGTATATATGTATGTATATGTATGTATGTGTATATATGTATGTATATGTATATATGTATGTATATGTATCTATCTATCTATATAAATATACATATGACAGACATAACTCCTTGTAAAATGTGTCTTCCCCATTTTAAAATGCCTTTCCTCAACATTTTACGTAATTATCTTTCATACAAATTTGATGGAACGAAGGGTTAAGTTCCACTCCACTCAAGAGCCGCCCTAAATTCTGAACACGATCCTCAACTCCCTTTTGCATATGATTCACCAAAATATTGATAATCAGTTGAGGCGAGTGGTCACTTCTTTTGATTTGGTGCTTCATAATGAGAATCCAGCCAAATTAAGGCAGCCGTCGCTGGATGGGAACGTTTGCCGGCCAGACTTGTCGCATCGAGACGCGCCAGCTGATTAATACTTCAAAAAAAAATACGTCTGGCGTGCGCTTTTCACTTGCGGCTGGATGTGATTATAATTGAGATGGAGTCGCGTCGCCACAGTTACCGACGGAAAAACAAAAGGCCTAGCAGCACTTTTCTCTTGTTGATCAGCCTTCACTTTTTTTTCCACCTGACTGCCGTTTCAATCTTTGTTTTGCTCAAAAATGAAGAACAAAATGATCGAAACGCTTCTAGAGTCAAAGGTGTTAAAGTTGCGGCCCTGGGGCCAGATCTGGCCCGCTACATCACTTTGTGCGGCCAGAAAAAGTGTCGTCTTTCTAACATTTTAGTGATATAACTACCATTATTGGTGCAACACTAAAAGACAACAATAGACGTCCAATCTATTGGAAATAGAAGATGAATGAACAATAGTTCATCTACTAGTGATAAACTCTTAATGACCCAGAATTATGATTGGAGGGCTTAAGATTATCTTGAAAGGAGCAATAATTGCTTCTTTGTGATGGCAGTGTCTTTACATGGCGGCCATCTTGGGTAGGGTGACTAGGGATTGGAAACTAGATCTCAAAATGTACATTATTATACAGAAAATCCATTTCTTAGTACTTGGTAAGACCAATGATGTCATTTTAGTGTCATTTTATAACCAATACTGATATTGGCGATAGTGAAGAACTCCCAGCAGCCTTTTGATTGGATGTCTGTTGTTGTCAGGCAGTGAGAGAGTACAAATGTACTGTAATTGGTCTCACATTATGATTTTGTTGTTAATATTAATTTTTTAAGAGAATCTTGGCCTATTGGCATCTTTACCTGGTCTCCAATGGGATATTGCTGTTGAGCAGCCAATTGTCTGGTGCGCCGCCCACATCGGGGGCGTTCACGGAGCCGTCGGGGACCGCCGAGGAGCCGCCGTCGGTAGGCGCTGGGCTGGGGTTGCTCCGAGGGGTGTAGTTACCCCGGTTCAGGGAGTTGACGGAGGCGGCATGGTGCTGAAGGTGGTTGGGCGAGTGCGAATGGGACAGCGGCAAAGGGGGAGTTCGGAGTCGGGGGTGGTTCTGAAAGACAGCGTCTGGAAAGCAAAAAGATTGCAAAAATGTCATTACAAAGTACAAAGTAAGTAGAAAGTACTCTTTGAACATCTTAGCTTGTTTAAACTGTAAAGAAAACCAATAAATGATTCAAATTTTTCTTTCATGCCCAAAATAAAAGTACAAAATATTAAAGGCTCGTTTTTTTCTAATATTTGTTTGCTTATACTCCATCCAAATTCATTTTAATATAAATATTCCACTGGTTGATACTTCACAACTGCCTAACAGCGATGCTTGAGGATAAGGTATCCAAAAAAGGCAGTATTTTGTCATCAGAACACTTTAAAAAAACAAAAAATTATAAATGGAAGACATAAAAGCTGGCCAATCTAAACTAGCGAATGACGTTTTCGTTTAGATTTATAATGCGCATCTTTCATTGGCCATCTGCGAAGAGTGTAGCGGGCGTTGATTTACCTTCCCACTCGGTTCTGAACCCAGTTCCCTGCCATATATTTCATGGTCGGGAGCCCAGACAAGGGGAGTGTTTTGCAGGGTGGAGCGCTACTGTATATCACGCCAGTGTCGCGTCGACAGATGGCCGAGCGGGGCGCTTCCCTGGTAATTAGCTCGGCTGCTGAGGCGGAGATACCGCGTGGAGCAAGAAGGGGGGGGGAAAGGACGTGGCGAGGATTCAAGGATGGCATCGAAAATCGGAGGCTATGCTAAAGAAAATGGTGGCAGAGTGTTTTGAGCATGTTGGCCTCAAAATTTTGAGAACAAGGGTTAACATCCCAGATTTGGATTTTCCTGTGTTGGAGTTTGCATGTTCTCCTTGGGCTTGTGTGGGTTTTCTTCGGGTAATTTGGTATCCTCAAAGTATGTATGAGTTGTTTTGGATTTGCTGTTTTTTTATTTACTATTGGGGCTTGTGTTGGGGCTGTTCTCCCTGTGTGGGTTTCCTCCGGGTACTCACATTCAAAAACATGCATGGTAGGCTGATTGGACACTCTAAATGGCCTCTAGTTGTGGATACAAGTGTGAATGATTGTCCTTCTATTTGTGCCATGTGATTGGCTGGCCCGGGGTCAACTGGGATGAGCTCTAGCACCCCCCGCCCATAACCCTAATGAGGATAAGGCAGTTCAATGAATGAATTACCTATTGAAAAAAGGAAATTATTTGAAAAGCATTAGAAAATTAGATAACAATTGATTTTTTTTACAAGGTAATGACATCTGTAATTTCTATTTGCCCACTATGAAATTATTTTGGCTTTTGGCAGTTCTGAAATAGTCGGAAAAATAAGGAAGATGCACGAATTAGGAAGCTTATACTGTATAGTATTTCTCAATAGTAAATCCTTACAAAGAAATTCTTAAATTACAAACACTTCTGACCCATATGATCATCCTTTTTAAACCAAATCCTACACTACTTTTTTCCAATGAAGTAAAACCGACTTTGTAAGAAAGCGCCTACTTTGAAAGTAAAAAAAAACTGCAAACTCTAAAGACAAAGCAACGCCAAGAAGCCGTGCCGATATCACTTAGAGGCAATCGTTCAAAAAGGACAGCTAAAAAAAAATGAGCACTTCTCTATTGACGAAGCCTAAAGAAAAGACGATTCATTAATTACCACAGAGAAAGCACAAATGGCCAAAAGGGCCACAAAAGCCCCAAACTTTCACATGCTTTTATTTAACAGAAGCCCTCATATAGCATTCAAGTGAAAGAATAGGACTTTTTTCCATTTTTCTTCCTGGCAGATGCACGCATCAGGCCTCCCGACGCTTCTTTTGGGCAAGTAATTAAGCTAATGCACTTCATTAGTACAGACATTTTCCTCCCACACACACACACTGACTGGCAACACAACATATTGAGGAAAAACCAACCAATCGAGAAGCACATACGTGATATTTACTCTCCAGGGAATACAACCATGCTTGTTATGTACATAGTAGCCAGTTAGCCAACTATGTATTATTCAGTTGAGTGGGAAACAGGAATACATTTATTCCTTTTTTAGTCTAGAAAAGGAAGGTGGAGTCGATTTTTTACTGTTCCTTCCCAAAGAAAAATTCCCATTCCATCCCAATCTAAGCCAAAAAAGTAAATCCCATTATGTCTTACTGCTATAAAATGACTCCTGCTTCTAGTCAAAATTAATCCCACCCATTTTTTTTTTACTTACACCTTTATGTTTAGTCCTAAATCAGTGAATTGTTCTTTTTATTGGACCGTGTTTTATGCAGTTAAAATCAGATTGACATGTGAAGTTAGCTATAAAAGTAGAAAATGAGGAATATAAAAGTATGTTGCCAAAATCTATTTCAACCAAAGGTCCAACACAAATATCTTTAGTGCCTTATTCTGTCTTTGAGTCTTTTCTTCCTTTTTTTTTTTTAAAGAAAAAGCTGCTCAATACCAGAACTTGTTGAAATGGATGAAAGTAAAACGAAAGCAGCACATTGATTGGTCACAGCATGCCTATTTTGACTTACAGTAGATCCAAATAAAATTCATTCATTCATTTTTCTCACTCTTTAACCCTTTAACTGACAGATTCATGCTTCTGAAAAACTGCCTTTCCTGCTTTTGCATCATTTTCTGAGGTTGCATAAACATTTCCCATCCAAATATTAGCTTTCAGCGATCATTCACATATTCATAAAGACTATTGATTTTCATGAAAAAAATAAACTTACAATTTACCAACAGTTTTTTGCCGGGTGATTATTTCTTCAACCTGACAAGGGATAACAACACATAACATACTCTTAAAATTATCTTCCAACAGTTTTTTTAGGAATCTGATGCATTTTTTGGTATCCATAACTTTCATGGGAAAATAAGCGAATCAAATAGTTATCAGCCAAAAAAGCTGTTACGAAGGAGGGATATGGATCCCACAAAAGACCAAATATCAACAAAAACAATACAAAACGACATTTCATCACTTTAAAAGACTGACTCATCCACTGCATCAATGCATCCCACGTATTCCATCCAAAACCAGTACCACAACACCCCAAATACTATTCCAAACGCAGTTATTCAGTACATATTTCTCTTGTTCAGCATCTCATTTGATCTCCCAAGTAAGCCAAAGTATTATTTATGACAAAAACCACTGCAATTAGCATCGTATTCAATCAACGGCGTATTTGCTGCCGGTCCACCACTACTTGTTCGTTAACTCCCCGACAACTCAGCAAGAGACGGCTGCTATTCCCGGGCCGAGCTTCCCCGCGGACTCGTCTAATGGTGCAGGAAAGAGCCGGCAGAAAAAAAAAGACTTGCTCGACTGCTTTCCTGACAAACTCTATTTGTATTTTTCTTTTTTGATCGCTAAATGCTACTCAGCTGGAAAGAGTGCAGTGGTGATTAGCCATAGGCGCTACAGAGCTAAGCAAGAAGTAATGATTTCTTTAAGACGACCATAGCTTTTGATTAATGTTGTCCAGTCCAGCGGCTGACACTTGGACTTTTTCTGCAGGGATCTGATTGGATGTTACATGGCTTTGACCAGCATACAAAATATGACAACAACTACTGCAGCTGGAACATGGAGTAACGAGGAAGTTGGCAGGGAAACATGGCATGGTACAAACATAGCAGACAATCCGATAAAGACTAACAAACACACAGGGTTTAAATAGACAGACAAGAGCTGATTATCTGAAATTACTTGACGTTTTTAACTGGAACTGGACAGTGTTTTTTTAAAATTTGTTTTAACGAAGGTTGTTACAATAGTTTAACTAGAAATATTATTTTTAAAAACAAAAGGCATTTACGACTCTTGCCTTCTATGCAATGTGTCAATATATTGAAATATATAAACTATTACATTTCAAAATGGCTCTAGTGTTTTACAATCCTCTGAAAATGACGTGATTGGATCGAGATATCCCTAATTTGAAAATGTTTTTTCACACAGGGTTTGAATAGACAGACAAAGGCTGATTATCTGAAATTACTTGACGTTTTTAACTGGAACTAGACAGTGTTTTTTTAATTTGTATTAACTGAGGTTTTTAACAATAGTTTTGCTAGAAATATTATTTATAAAAACAAAAGTCATTTCCGACTCATGACTTCAATGGAACCCCATGAGTAAATATATTGAAATATATAAACGATTATGTCAAAATGGCTCCATTTTTTTACAATCCTCTAAAAATGATGTGATTGGATCGAGACATCCCTAATTTGAAAATGTTTTTCACAAGTTTGCAGACTTGGGCAGTCAGTCCATCATCCAACCCCCCCAAGATAAACTAGGGTTCAGACTGTAATATTTATCCATAAATGGATATTTTCTTGGCTGTCCTGAGCCATTTGGAACAGATGCCCTGCCGCTATCCCTCCCGAGATCCCATAGATTTCCTGTCACCGTCGAAACAAGACGAGCGGTTATACGTGGAGCTTTCTGTACGTCCGTCTGCCGCGCATCCATCAGGGACGGCTCTGGGATTTCGTTACCGTGGGAGGGAGGACACAGATGGTCCGCAATCATCGTGCGATGGACGTGATGCATCTCAATTTGTGTCAGCGGAAAAAAAGGGAGATATGTCGCTATGCAAAGGCCATTAGCCGCACTAGCCATGCAACGGCAGGAATGGAAGAGGAAAAATTGGCTGCCGACTGCGCTCTTGACGGCGAGAAATAGCCAGACTGTGAAGACGGAGTGGCTAAAAATGTTAAGTCATGGCTATGGAACGAAGACATTTTCAAGGCGGAAACTGAAGCCAACAACAGTATTCCGATTACCTGGATAAAACCCATGCAAGCAATATGCAAACTCCACACAGAGAGGTCAGAACCCACAGGGATTGAACCCTCGATCTCAGCACTGTGAGGCAGATTGAGGGTGTTAGAGGGTTGGTTTGTGGGCCGTATTAACGTCAACTCGATTTTATGTGGGCCGGACAATTTTAGATATAATATTTAGATTTATTTTGTTTTATAAATGGATTAAATGAACTGGATTAAAAACCCTGAATATTCAGTGTTTTAGAGATCTTAAACCATGTTTATTTTAGCTTTTTTTAAATATATTTTGAGATTTTACAAAATGATTTTTGAACTAAAAACAGAAAAAATGATCCAAAAAATTACAATTATTGATTTAAAATGGAAAAAAAATCTGAAAATATAATATACATCTATACACTTCATTTTAATTTGATCCTAAAACAGAAAGTCAGCACTCATAATTTACTTTCCCGGCCACACAAAATAATGTGGCGGGCCAGATTTGGCCCCTGGGCCGCCACTTTGACACCTGTGTGCTAGATGGAGAATTAGCCACTTAGTACCCACTACTACCCACTTAAAAACAGTGTGCCTCGCCCTTGCGTGTACACGGGAGGGATGATGAAGCTTTTTCAATCTAGGTTAAATCCTCTCACACCCTCTAAAGACCCCAAAGGCCTTGAGCACCCACTGCTCAGCATTCCGGCTTGGTCAGGTGTGAGCTGCCTGAGGGCGGACGAGCCCCTTTTTTTTATGTCATCCCCCAAAACAGCTGCATTAAAAAACCCGCAGCCCCCCTGGCCCCCCACTGCCGGGCATTAAGAAATGCTAATGGAACGGGGTTGGCGAGCCTCGTATGCGGCAGCCGGGGGCTCCCGCCGGCAGCCTGGCGGAAAGCCCGCGGCCACGTGGAACAAAAGGGGTCCTCCTCACTTTCTCCCAATGTGACTAAAAAAGAGAAATAGCTAAAAAGCCATCCCGCATCCTTTCAGGCTTTCGTTTATTTACCCCGAAATTCGACGCTTAAAGGCAGATTGTCACCTCAGGAGGTACTTTAAGGAATTGGATGGATTGGTTTTGACTGAAACACTGAATCTTTGTAAAATAAACCAGAAAAATGTGAAAAAACATACCGTTTTGCTGTTAGGCAAGGAAAAGAAGACTTTTCATCGAATAGGTTTCGCAGACTTTTGTGTTTGTATGTTATTTTGAGATTGTTTTGTTCACATAATTATTATTATGAAGTCGATGAGTTCAAGTGGCAATGAAAGTTAGTCAAACTCAAGCCTTCATGTCCAGAAAAAAAACATTAATTTAAAAACAATAACTCTTAAAGCACCTAAATAGCGACTTCAATAAAAAAGTATGTCAGACTATATATTCTTTAATGGCCTTTTAAAGCTATAAAATTTCACAGCAAGTGCCTTTAAAATGAAGAAAAAACATATTTTACAAGCAAATTAATCCCAAAAAGTGATTGTAATCAGTCTTCTCTCCTCACTATCATTTCTCTTAACAGAAAATGATGTCACACCCAGAATAGCTGCAGATTTCTGCACTCTGTTAGCATGCTATTTTCTTTATTTTAGTTTAGATGTCACGACCTAAATTCTGGTTATTTGTTCCACATTCCTTAACAAATGTGTGTTGTTCTAGTTGTGCTGGCTTTACTTTTGGGGGGGGAAACACAAAGGTTGACGTGGAGAAAGGAGTTAATCCCAATCACAAAGGAGATCAGAGAAGCCCCCACGTTGTTTTGCTTTAACAATTCATTAAGCCTGCGAAAAGTTGCTGCATTGCACCACATCAATTGAGCAATTACAGTTGGAAATGACACGCTCGACCCGCTGCATCAAACGTCCAATTGTTTCTCTCGCTTGCCATTTAATGAATGGATTGAATGAGAAGTGCGTGTTTTGGTAAAGAAAACAACATTTGGATGCCATAGTTTAAACCAAACATGTTAAAAACAGCAGAAAAAAAGATCAATATTGTGGACATATCTTGGTATAAAATCAGTTAAATGCTCTTGAATTGATTAAAATTGTGTAATATGTGCCCTTTTTTGGTTTAAAAAATTGGAAATAATTTTTTAACAAGATATTTGCTATTAAGAGACTTAATTGAAGGATTTTAACAAATTTCAATGTCTAGAAATGATTAACCGACTATCAGAAAAGCTGTCAACTCATGAGTCAAATCATTTTTTGCTACAGATATCGACCCTCTCAAAAAAAGTCATCACTACGACATAACCCCTGAAAAAAACATGTTCAAAACCTTTCCCTAAAGTGAGCAAAACTGAGCTTTCAGGTAAAGAATTAGCACAACATGTCGTTTTCAATGTCAAGGGTATTCCTGTCAGTTTGAAACGGAACAAGCAGTAAAAAAAATGAAGAAAAAACATCAAACCAGGGGCGGAACTAAGGGTGCTTTTTTGTGGGCGTGGCTGCACCCGGGCCCCATCCAAAAAGGGGCTGGTTAATTGAGGGCAAAGTATAAAAATGCATACATATAGCTAAGGACCTGTGAGTAAGGACACACAGACCTGTCAATATGTTTAAAAATGTATGCAATATCTTCAAATCCAAACCCAGATTACCAAAAAACGATTTCATCCTTTATCCGTGACCTCAAAGCCACTGACAAATATGGACAAAACTTTCACAAGACCATCCAAAATCGCAAGACACACTTCTTAACCGCAAGTCCACTGCGACAAATCCCTGCCCGTCGGATCCGAATCATCCATCTTTTTTTGAAAGCAACATCTGAAACTTGCCGCCCGTTTCCCCGAGGCTGCGTATCGACCTGAAAACTTTCTACTCTCTCTAGTGAATGGCCAAAAAAAAAACAGAAAGTCTGTGTTCTCGCCTTGAGCCATCTGCGCCACCTACAACACGAGAGATCGCAGTTCTCTCAGAAAAGCCAACAGAGTTAAGAAACCACTCACCGTCGGCAGTTGCGGCGTATAGGCTCCCCGAGCCGGCTTTAACTAAGAACGAACCGGGGCCAAATTCATCCTCCGATTCGGAGTCCCGGGCTGGCTGGGCCGCGTTGTTACCTAGCAACACCCCTTGGTTGTGATTGGCCAACACGCGAGGGGGAGGATACGGGAGCCGCTCGACGGGGGAGGAGGAGGCGGATGAACAAAGAGGCGGAGGACCTGCGGACCACAAACAGAGACGACACATGGTGGCGGGGGGCATAGCGGGTGGGTGCCAAACAGCCAAAAAACATCACACAAATTAAAAAAATAAATAAAAAATCGTAGACTTTGATGACAATCGCTAAAATAAAATCAAAATTAAAATTTGTGACATTTCCTCCTTGATCTAAGAATAAGATGTGACTTTGAAGTAGGAAGTCGTGCCGTGACTTTGCATAAAAAGATGCAAAAACACCTTCCAGGCTTGTCCAATGAAGATCATTTTTAGTAAAAAAAATTAAACTTTGCACTGTAGCATCCCAAAAGTGTATATTTAATCCCGATTTTGCATTTTAAAATGATCATTGCAATTTTTTTGTATCACTAACTAATCAGAATAGACATAAATGTACTTTTTGGATGGATTTTTGTGAAAAAATATGCCTATGCCTATAGTTACTCGTTATAATATTTCATCGCACATTTAAGCAACAAAACATGAGGTTGGTTGGTGACACTGTGCCAAACTGCTATAACACACACAGAAACACCTTAAGGTAGACTTCCCAGTGAAAATATCACCTCAAAATTAAATTTCACAGTGCATAAGCACAACCTAGTTTTTTGCAATCATGTGCTGTTTTTTCTTTCCACTCTAGCGCCTACCCATTTGTCTTGAAAGTTCAATTTTGAACAAAATCCTGGGAACAAGTTGGTCTTTACAACCAAAAATGGCCAAGGTGACTCCCTAATTTTGGGATTTATTTAAGATTGACATGCATACTATGAAGAAAATATCCAAATTTCCCAAATACGGGATGGATTAAGTTATCCAATCCAATCAAATCCAAAGTTTACTTGGTATTCTGTAAAAAGAAGAAAAATTCCTGACAATAACTGATCAAAATACTAAATGTATCTATGTTAAGTCTTCTATCTATGTTAAGTCATGTGACTTTATTTATACAGAAAATCAGCCTTCTGCCGTGCAATATGGAATTCTATTACGATATGTTCCCTTTTTTATGACAATATTGTGTGAAAAATTCTGCAAAAAAGGACCGTTTTAACCCACACTGTTTTCGAACTACCATTAAACTGATCTACCATCAAAATCTAACTATCCATTAATATCTGGCTTGCTTGGTAAACTATTATTAAAAATCTCGTGAATCTTTCCCACCATGAGACGGCAGAGCAAATTCTAACCTCAACAGTTTTCACCAACCGAAAAAGGAACTGACCTACATGGCAGCTGTGAATAATTTACCTCAACCCTTTTACTTTCTCCTTCAAGGCTAATCTGAAACCTCTGCCATTGACTGTGATAGCAACATTTATTCGCCCCAGATCTGGATCTGGACCTGGGATCGAACCTCAATCCCAGAAATGTGAGGCCAAGGGGCTAACCACTGGCTCACCGGGTCACCGACCGTAAAACTATTCAAGCAATTTCAACAAAGGCATCTCACGACTTTGCATTTGTGCTGACCAAACATCCATCCATCACGGTTAGGTGAGCGTCCCTCAAGAGAATTCGAATGCAACTCATTGATTCACATCTCATTAGGAAACAATTAGCCACATTAGTATGAGAGACCCGGGCCACATGCCGCCAGTAAGTGTCCGGCAGGCCTATTGGGGCGCTGTCGCGGTCCATCTTTCAACTCTAGTGGCCGAGAAGTGTCAGACCAACTACGTAAGCACGAATGCAAAGTGCCACAACATGAACGCCAAAACCAAAATGCAAATAGCCACGACACAAACTCCAATTGCCACAACACGGAAATCATACATTCTAGTATTACCAGAGTCGTAATAATAACTCTATTCATCCCGTATTTGGGAAATTTTGCTGTCACAGTAGCAAGAGGGTGAGAATGCAGATATAGGAAAGGCATTTTAGACATAAATAGATAGGTAATAAGTAAGTTAATAAATACACGAGTAAATATACAAATCAATAAGTATGTTGCTGATATATATATATATATATATATATATATATATATGTATATATATATATATATATATATATATATATATATATATATATATATATATATATATATATATATATATATATATATATATATATATATATATATATATATATATATATATATATATATATATATATATATATATATATATATATATATATATATATATATATACATACAAATAGATGTACATGTATACTTACAAATACATGTACATGTATACATACAAACACATGTACATGTATACATACAAATGCATGTACATGTATACATAAAAATACATGTACATGTATACATACAAATCCATGTACATGTATAAATACAAATACATATACATGTATACATACAAATACATATACATGTATACATACAAATACATGTACTTGTATACATACGATAGGTCTTAAAACTCAGCCATTTATTTTGTTAAAGAGCGGATGGGATATGTGATCGTTGAACCCAAGTCTGAACTACTTGTCAGAGCTCAATTGACCACATTTCAAGCTTAAAAATACACAAACACACATTGACAAAATCCAAGCGGCGAAAGTTCAGTGGCCACCTCCCACTTCCCGTCACTCCATTCCAGCAGCACGAACGAGACCCTCACTTAACACGGAGTGGGCCGATTAGTTCCTGACAGCCTCGGCGAGCAAGCGGCAAACAGGCCACGCATTATAAAGGTCTGCCGCCGCCGCCGCCGACGCATTATCAAGCTCGTTAACGGGGGCCAACGAGCTAGCTGGTAAAAGTGGCGTTAAGTGCAACATTCCCGCCACCATGACTCATTAGTGAGTAAACGCCATTGCTATGTTTTCAAGTAAACAAACTAAATACAATAAGTAAAAAGTTTTTCATTAAAAAATGCATTAACGCAATAACAGCACTTTGCCATGTTCGGCTTGTTCTGATTACATTTTTTTTAATAAATGCAGTTTTTAACACTTTGGGTGATGTGACATGAATAAATGTGTATAAAAAGGAAGCTTTTTTTAATCCAATATGACTCATTTGAATACTTTAAATGCACCAAAATGGCTCAGTTAGACTGTAACTTATACATTTTTCCCATATTTTATGTTTTTTGATCATTTCAAATATTTTTAATGGCTAAATAAGGGGAATTGCATTATGGATGCAATTGGCTGAGGTTGATAGGTATGAGACAACAAATATAAATATTTTAAACATATTTTCCACTTTTTAAACCCAAACTCAACCAAAAAAAAGCTTTCTGTTTCTCTTTTTTCTAAAAAATAAGTAGTTTTTCTACACGATGTTGCACTCATTGACTTTGTTGTTGTTTTTATTGATTGAGGAATCATTTGCAGCAGCACTAGTTTGCATTGCCTTGGGCTAAAATTAATGTTGACCATTATGGCTATTCGATCTAATTAGAAAAAGAACGTATACACATAGCAGTTATAGCAGTCTTCATTACACAGTTGTTTTGACTGAGTATTGTTTGTTAAGCTCAAATTATGTTTATTTTGGTTGTTTTTTAACATTTTAAAGACCATCCGTCCATCTAATTATTATATGTTTTAATGTCATATTGTACTTTGCTATATTATTTCAATTTTGAGTATATAAGACTGCAAATGAAGTGAATGGACGTCTATCAGAATTAAAAATAACCTAAATGATGCATTTTAACTTTAAGGAGGCGTCAATCGGAAATTCTATGATCAATTTAAATTAAATAAATAGAAAACTATTTAAAAAGGGAGACTTTTCGAATGGAGATCAACTAAATTGATTAAAAAAGTCAACACGGATCCATGAAGTGAAGAATTCTTATTATCCTGACCTCTTAAATCTCAATTTTCTGTTAATTTCAAACCCAAAAGTCTGGCGTTTTCATTCCTACCTTTTCAAAAAAGATGTTAAGATGAATACATCATCTGTTAATTGACCTCAGCAATACCTTTTTTTCTCTCCACACAGTCTATTTTATTAATGAATTCAAAATGACACTTATTCCAAAGCGCCTTATTTTTGTGATCTGTCCTCAAGGTCGCGCCGTGTTGTCGCCACAGAGAAGAAAAAAAGTGATTACAGGTTCCTTTAAATACACCTCATTCTCTTAATAGAAAAAAAGCCTCATAATGGGAGTTACATTAAGCTACTGTTGCCAATGTGATGCCTTAATTGGACGCCTAATGGCTTTCAAATTGCACTGATCATCATCATCAGTTTTCCTTTTATTCACAGGGGACCCACCATGGACAATTTGTGACGGTATTTTTAGAAAAAAATAAGGAGAGACAAAAACTAGAGCAATAACTGTATTCCAAAATACATTTCTGCTTTAAAAGAGATGATTTGCAAAGCACTAATCTGCACAAACCTTCAAAAATATACAAGGATTTCCTTAAAAAGTATTCTCATTAACTGCCATTGACAGAAAGGACATTCCAATAACAAATATACATGTTTATGTATGTACTACTACGAACTAACTCTACTACTAGCACAAAATTTGTAGAACGAACCAAAAATGGATGGAAAAAAATCAAGGTTGGTGTAATAATCATATTGGATTGATTTTCATGTACGTTTGTTTTTGAGTCCCAAACTAATGCCACCAAAAACATAGTCTAAACTCCAGCTTCTTGTCCGTGCCAAAATCAATGCTATTTTCCCCATTTTCAGCAAGCCAATAAAAGTTGAGCAGCCACTTGAAATCGATATTACACAAGAATGGAATAAATGTATGGCACAACGGGTCACAAATAGTCTTTTTATAGGCACATAAATGGATCGAGCCTAGGAAATGGAAATGATATTTGTGTTGTACTAAAAGAACATGACCACGCAAGACAGCAGGGTTTCCATTTATAGCCAACCAACAGTGTTATCGCTACTTAAAAGCCGGCGGCCATTATTCAGAAGCTAAGTGTCCAGCAAATTACAATGGACGCGATTGGTCGAACGTGTTGAGGATGTCCAAGCAATTGCAATCTCCAATTTGTTTTTGAACACACCACAAGTAGGCGGCGTCAATGTTTACAAAAGCAGTTTGGGCGATAATTTATTGAATAACGGACAGCACATATTAATGAATATATTTATATTCATATTAATGAACATTTTTATGTAAATATGTAAGATTATAGCCAAGAGCTAATTTCCATCTTTAGTATGAGTGTTTACTATGCGTTAATTTACTCCTAATCCTGGTGTGTGAATAGTGTTTACACAGTATGTGTTATGTTAGTTTATTAAATTAAAAGCTTATTTGGTTATGAAACACACATTGATGCCAATAGACGACCAATCATTTTGAATCGTAGGGATGTGCAGGGATTGATTGGTCGCTGTCAACCCTCCCAATCTAAATTGATTGGACATCTATCAATTTCAATGGCAACCAATGTGTAATTAAATGAATGTTACCCCAAAAAGACAATGAAAATGTAGTTCTTTTTCAAAGTTAAATACAACTGAATTGTACTGATGAAGTGATTCTTGCAATACAGTTTGAGAACGACTTACTTTGGTTGACTTTACATTATTGATGCCTTATTTTTGAAGTAGCTAAGCCGCAATTTAAGTTATCTGGATATCCTTCATTCTAGAAGGCTCCACTGTGGTGGGCGAAGATGAAGCGTCCCCTCTCCATCACCCTCCCACCTCCACGGCCATCTATCCAGTCAAGTGTCGTCCTCCCAGCCGGAGGGACGGCGAGCCCTGCGATTTGTTTGAAGGACGCCATCTGTTTACGCTTTGGCGTGACAAACAATTATGAAGACTAAGAAGGGTGTGGTAGAACTGCAGGTGGCAGGCAGTAGTACTTTCAAAAGTAGTTGGTTGCTATTGCAGTTTTGTAAATTTTTATTATTGTTTGTTTGGTGATTGTGTATTTTTCCCAAAGTATATAACTAAGGCTAGTAGACTTGTATTTCTGTAGTAATGTTGTATTTTTTTTAAATGTGTAACAATCATATAATTTAGTTTTTATTATTACATTTTTTTCCTCATATATGATATTTTGGGTGTATTTTATAGGGAGTAACCTAGTAGCAAGTACATATCTAGGGGAAATACTATTAATATTTTTGTGTATAAATTTGGTCATATTTTTTCTTTTTTAGCCTTTGTTTTCACATTTTTTGTTCTATTTTAGTACATTTTTAGCTTTTATCTCTTTGTAATTGACCTGGATTTTGTCCATTTTTTAAACACTGTGACCACCATTTAACTGCTCTGACTCACAACAAAACCAAATTTTTCCATTTGCGCCGACCTGTCAATAGAATCATTAGCGCTGATGTAGTGTGGCATCATTAAGCCCCCCGCACCCCCTGCTACGTAGATACTGCCCCCCCTGCGTTGCCCCATTCAAGCCGGCCATTGTTCAAAGATGAAAAGTGAGCGTTGTTGTGAGTTGGCCTGAGCCTGCAGGCATGCGACGACTATTTTAAGCAACTCCCGGCCGACACAAGTGTCTGGAACTAACGTGCCGGTGGCCTGTATACAGAAAATAAAAACAAAAACTGGCTAGATTTCCGTATACCACTTCACCAACGTAGGCAATCTGAAGAGTGCTAAGACTCACCTCATGTTGGAAACGTAATACTAAAGCCGACTTAGCAGTCTTAGCTTAGTTTGTGTTTGATCAACCTGAGCTGTTTTAGCAACATAATCTGCTTTAGTACAAAAGTTGTTAAACACAATTTGAAGTGATCCAAAAAAACGTAGAAAATATGGGGGGGGAAAAAACGTATAATTCGACAGGTATTTATCTGCCGAAGCAACATAAAGTGTGTGGTAAGAGTGGCTCGATTAAAAAAAAAGTGTTGCACAAAATAATGCGTCTCATCTGAGTGTTCTTCATCCCACATAATGGCCTCGGTTACACAAGCACTGTGGTTGTTCCATTATTTCCCAGAGCTCTCTGGCACACAATAGAAGTACACAATGGAAATAATTATCAATCTTTATATAATGGATCATTATAGCTTTTGTTCGTGTGAGGCGCAAAATATTTTCAAAGCGAAAATGTTTGACGGGTTCTTATTTAAAGTCTCACTATCGCCTCGGGGGGGTCACTGACAGGTATAGATTGGACTTCACGGAGCTACAATTTTAGTGTTTTTCTTTTGGGAAAATACACCAAAACAACTGTTTCAATTCCACATTGCTGTTGGCCAGAAAACTGGAGTCACTTGTAAAAATGCCGTGAAACTTCAGTGCTATGGCAACCAGCGCTTTGGTTATTTTTCAGAGAATTGTAAGCATGTGTAGGAAATTGGTCCAACAGGAACACTGCTGAATTTCTTGACCGGACGTTTGGTCGCCGGACGTTTGGTCGCCCGGGTGAATATAATTTTAAGAGCTGGTTTCAACAGTAAACTCTGTCATGCAGTCAAACATCTGGCGACACAACGTCCGGGCGACCAAACGTCCGGGCGACCAAATGTCCGGGCGACCAAAAGTCAGGGCGACCAAACATCCGGTCACGGAATTCAGCAAAATATGTTATCGTATGGGGCAATTGATATCCATATCAGGGGTAAAAAAATTGCCATGTAGACATTAAAAATTGTCAGCTGTGTAGTGCATAAACGCAATGACAGGACAATTAATAATGCACAATCATTGTGTAATGAAGGACGGGATCTTAAAGCAGAAAAAAGTTGACTTTAGCTGTTTGATGGACAATTATTAGACAGCTCATTTAACAAAGGAAGCGCCACTCGCCTCGCCTGCCTTCATCTCATCATTTCTAGCGAATGGATGGGCTGCCTTTTGATTTCATTTTCCCATTGTTGTCGCCGCACCTTCGTCAAAGTACTATTTATGCCCAGGCTGCTTTCCCATCTCAGTCACTTTGTGCAAAGAGTTTATTTGCACATCTGCGGAATGTAAAACACCGGCAAGGCCACGCCGTCTTGTTTGAGGGAAGAAAGCGAATCGTTTGAGCTGTGAGCGTGGAATAAATCGCCAAATAGAGACGCTGATGGTGCATTTTTGACGGTGATAAAAGAAGAAAAGCGAATTCAACTTGGTGCTAGTAGTAGAAACCAAAAATGTACGGCAGAGTGCAAATTAAGATAAAAAGGAGGCAATCCAATTTTCCATTGACTAATTCCCACTGTGCCAATGAATGGAAATGCAGACGCCCGCAGGGGGACAGTAAATGACCCTTTATTATTATTATTATTAAGGCTAAAGCGCCAATTATGCTGTATTTATACATGTAGTGACGCTCAGTCCAGAGCATGCATTTACATTTTCTTTCATTGCTATAAATTGGTTTATTATAAGCTGAATGGATCAGGGGTTATTATTAACGTTTCATCGCTATTGACGATAATAGACATCACATTACGGGAATCTTTTCATCCGTCCTGAGGAATTTAAATTGAGGTTTTCGCTAATAGACGGCCATTTTGAAGTGGGTTGGTGGTAGTAAATGAATGATTGTGCTATGATGACTATAATATAATCTTATTTGCTAATGTTTTTCTATTTTATGTTGTTAATTCTTGCAAGGAAATTAAATATATATATGTGTTGTTGAAAAGATGCTACTTAACTTTCAAAATAATGGAACATTTGAGTTTTAATTTTGTCATTTTCCCTTCTGCTTAAAACAGATGTTGTCAAAGTCAACACAAGGTATTAATAAGATAAGGTGTGAGGGTGAATAACTAATTGGCAGGCATCCCGCCAGTACATTTCACCTTTGTTGGAACACGCCAACAATTTAGTGCCAAATGAAGTGTCATCTTAAGATGGTGTGTGTGAAGCGGCATATGGGTTTAAGTTCTTGCATCTTAAAATGTTACACACTGAGGAAACTTTAATAATAAAGAGCAGGTTGTCATAGCAATCACATACTATGCAATATGACTTGTTATTCAGCATCCGACAAACATTTTTGTTCCAATCAAACCAAAAACTAATGCGACCGTGGACTAAATCTATTATAAGTAGTCTATGATTTAATTATTGTGGTCCAGTTCGGACAGAAACAAGTGTATTTAATGTCGGAATATTGGACATAATGTCGAAGTAACAAATTGGGGTCCGGTCGTACTTCATCAAGTACAATAATGAAAAAGATGATTATCTAGCAGGCTTACACTAATGATCTTCTATTTTAATAGAAAAATTGATAAGGACATTTAAAATATAATAAAATGGCATACATGGATTTACAACTTATTACAATAGAGCAGGGGGGGTGAACAAGTTAGACACAGAGCAGAAATTAGTTAAAATGACACTTCTATAGTACTACTACCACCATTACCGCCACTACTACTACCACTACTACCACTACTACCACTACTACTACCACTACTGCCACTACTACTACCACTACTGCCACTACTACTACCACTACTGCCACTACTACTACCACTACTGCCACTACTATCACTACTACCACTACTACTACTGCTTACACTATTGATATAAGCTTTCATACAATGCATGTATCCATTGAGAAGTATTCAAGACAAAATCAAAGTAGAATGAATTGACAAAATGATGGCTTATGTTTTCCCTAAACTGAAACGCTAAACTGAAATGCTAAACTTTCTGACACCCGCACAAAAACCCAACTCCACAGTGGTCAGATGATTAGTTCGACTCCCCCTATCTCGTCTCAAACAGGACGTGAATGTATTGCTTCTCCTCAAAAGCGCATAAATTTAACTACAAGTGGGGATAATTAGCTGGATCTTCTGTGGGTTTAGCAAAAAGAGCATCAGGATTAGGGCGATCATCCCCTTTTGAATGTCCCGCATCAAGCGGTGGTCTTGGGAGGGAAGGCTCGGCCTCCTCTCGGGGCCCCCCCAATCCGACAAACTGCCATGAGGCGGGTGTGCGGCTACGTTGATAACAACTCAAAAGCGTCCACCAGGGCCTCTAAAGGCTTGCAAATTAGCTTCCAAATGAGCCAGAGAAGCTCTGTACTCTAATTCGGGCCAACAGGAAAGAAAAAAAGAAGAAAAAAAACGTCAACAATTAAATAGCCCCCACAAGTAACATGGCGGTGGGGCCAACTGGGAAGCCGCAAGTGATTTGCATCATTGGTCCTCAGCAATGGAAAGAACCATTCTGTGGCTCTACATTTTTCACTTTGGGCCCATTCAAACTGGTCCAAAATAAAGGTTTCGCTTCAGAAGCTGAAAAAAAACGGAAAATGCATAAATTCCAAGCTTTCCCATCCCAGTTAAAATTGAACTGAATGGAAGTAAACAAATTAAAAACACATAGTACTGAGTTTTTCAATTAATAGTTTACTTCTACTAAGAACAACAATGTGAGTGCTATCCCCACCACCTTTCCTGTTGCCTTCTAATGATAACGTGTGACATCTTGTCGTTGCATAGTAGCAACAGCAAATGTTTACAGCGGAAATGTCGATGAGAGCAACCATGCGTCGGCGTTACCGATGTTTTGTTCTCAACAACTCGAATAATTAACACGGCTACTGATTGTGCACATGGAACCTTCACTGCAAGTGTCTCGTTTGCACTGAAGATCAATTCAAGTAGTACTTGTAATTAAGGACGGTTGGATGATCTGGTTTTTGGTAGGGCCTGTACCAGGGGTGTCAAACATAAGGGCCACGTGCCGGAGGTAGCCCACGGGGGTTGTTCTGCCGGACAGGCACTTTGTAGCTCATTCATACTGTACGTCCATAAGTAAATACTTTCATTTTTTCGCACTATGCTGCCAAAATAGCACCTTCAATGGCAGCCAATGATTAAATAAGGAACCATAAAATGCCTAAAAATCAGCAGGAACTGACAAACTAACAGGAATCCCCGAAAGTGCCTTAAATCAATAGAAATTGATCCAAAAATTACCACAAGTGACCTGTAATTACCCCAAAATGGAAGTGAAAAATAAGAAGTGACACAAAATTAACCAATTGCCTTCCTTTATAATGATAGATGTCGAATTTACTTAAACAGGCTGTGGATGTCGATTTTGACTGACTTTGGTGTGGGCTCAATTCCTGGTGCCGGTATAATTGTGAGTGTGAATGGTCGTTTGTCTCTTTCTGTCTCTTTCTGACTGGCGACCAGTCCAGGGTATAGACTCCCTACAAAGAAGGTCATTACACTGCCAGAAAAAAATGTCCATGGCCCTAACACCAGTGGTTTTTTTCATGAGAGAAATAAAAGATTGCACACTTTGTCCCATCTGTCTGTAAAATATTTCTCCAGGTCTTGGACAGCGTCAAGGCGTTTCTGGCCAAGTGTTAAGTCCAGCCTTTGTGTAGGTTATTTTCGTATTGCCTTAGTGCCTAGCCGTTTGGATGTCATCCCGGGTTTTGCTGGGAGTCGTTGGCAAACGACTCTTAAGAAGAATCCTGACTCTTTCCATCTTTTTTGGACAATTTGGAAATATAGTGCTGAAACAACTACAATTACTGCAATAACATACGCCATTGGTCCGTCTCTGTAGGATGTTAAATTAAGGATCCGGGGGAACATTAACAGATCAATACGAAAACAAACTTTTACCGAATTATGAATAGACATCTTGGTGAGATAGCGCCTCATAGATCTGCCATATTGGACTCCACATGTGGCAGCACTAACGACTAATATTCTTATTAATTCAATGCAAGGCTGTCACGCTGTTGGAGTCTAAGCAATCAATGTGGCACGCACACAATGGCTTACGCAGCGACTCGCGCAGACATCAGATATGACCGTCATCCGCAATATCACATAACACGTCAAGAATTACGAGCTGGAGCTGAGATCAATAGTGAAACACGGCAGGCGGTAGCATAGAAAAAAAAAAGAATCACCTTGCTCTGTCCTATGAATATAAGCGTGCCGCATCTATTAAATTCAGACTTGGGCCGTTTACACAACAATGGGGGTGAAAACGCAAAAAAACTGTTCCAGATAGTCATTGATATCGTTTACATGTCAATGGCATTTTGGGATACTGAAAACGCAAACATTGATCACTTTGTCAATGGAAGAAGTCGATTATTTCATTTTTTTTTTACAAATTATCCTCACAATGGCCCAGTTGGGGTGCCGTAGCCTATCCCAGCTAACTAAGGACACCCTGAATCGGTGACCAGCCAATCACAGGGCATAAGGAGACGGACAACAATGAACTCATAGTTAGGGGCAATTCAAGTGTTCAAACAGCCTAGCATGCAAGATTATGGGATGTGGGAGGAAACTGGAGTACCCAGAGAAAACCCACGCAAGCCTGAGAAGATGTAAACTCCACACAGTGAGGACTCGAACCAAGAACTATGAAGCTGAGGCACTTGTCCAAAAACTAAAATAATAATAAATTAATAATTACTAATCATTATTAAAACCTGATGGCTCCAATAATTGACTCAAAGCATATTAAACACAACATAATTCCATAAAAACAAAATACATAGAAGAATCAATCATCAAATAAGGGTTTAATTTAAAAAAAAATAAAGAACTAAATAAAATGATTAAAGACTTGCCTTCACTTTTGTCTACTGCGACTACAAAGAAAAAAGTTATTTTCTCCAAAAATATTTTTCTCATAACATTCCACATCCTGAGTTGAAGGGTAAATATTTTGAAATAATTAGAGAGTTGTTTATTTTTTTAAAGATTGTTAATGAAGCAGCTGCTCATTTGTGTGACTATTTGGTCTGCTTTCATGACCACCTCCTATTGATGTCCTCTTTCTTTTATTTCCATTCCTTCACAAACATTATTCAGCAACACATATTAAAATCTTACCACCAGCATTCCAAAGGGTGTTTTTCATTTATTTATTAATTTACATTTTTAAAGCCAATAGCTGTTATGATCATGCATTTCCTTTGCTTTTAATACTATAAAAACAGCTAATCAAATCACACAATTACATGAAGCAAATCATAACCAATAACATGTTAATTAAAGAAGCATTATGTGCTAATTAGTTATTCATATTGACACTACGCAGACTTGCAATAACGAGACCAATGCTTCTATTGTTGCCATGGCGACGCCTGTTGGATTTACTTTCATTTAAGGAAAGATTTTTTCTCGCCCTTGACGACAATAGGCGTCCAATCAACTTTGACTGGAAGTGACGAATGAACAAATTGGATTGAACGTCTATCACCGTCAATGGCAGCTAATTTTTTTAAAGACTTGAGCGGACCGGATTTGGATACAAAGCTCTCGTGATGTGTCAGCTCACTGAGTCGGGCGGCGTTCCGACCAAACGCTGACATGATCGGACGTGTTTATTTTTAGGCATGTTATTTGGATAAATAAATCATGTCACATGTTTATTTTAAGGCCAGTTGTGCCATCGTGTTAACATGAACGCAAGTTGATGTCGTATTCCTGCCGACATTTACACTTCCCAAACGTTTGGGGAGTAAAAATCGACACACTAGCCGACTAGATTATTTAGCCAAACAGCTAAACGGTCACGTAGATTTAACGGGAGACGTTTTCCCAAATATTTTGTTTGGGAAAAAGAAAACTATAGAAAGACAAAAGTGTTGCCGAAAGGCTTGTGAAGGAACAAAAAAAAAGCACATCGTCCCAGGTCTGGTTTTATTTTTTTGTGGGGGGCCTGGAACGATGCCTAAAGGCACAGTGATTTCCCGCCAGACTCCACCCTTGAAAACAGTCTTTATTATCTCAATGGCTGCCATTGACAGGGACAGATTACTGATAGGCTACTCTGGACAAAATAGATAGAAGAGGGGTTTCTAAACTGGTTTGAATTGGTCAAATGTACTTAAATATTAAACAGTACTTAGATATTAAACAGTACTTGGATATTAATCAGTACTTGGATGTTAAACAGTACTTGGATGTTAAACAGTACTTGGATGTTAAACAGTACTTGGATATTAAACAGTACTTGGATATTAAACAGTACTTGGATATTAAACAGTACTTGGATATTAAACAGTACTTAGATATTAAACTCTCTCTTAGGTATTAAACTCTCTCTTAGGTATTAAACTCTCTCTTAGGTATTAAACTCCCTCCCATGAATATAATTTTGAGAGGTGGCTTCAACAGTAAACTCTTTGTCACCATTTGACCGGCGACTAAACGTCCAGCAACCAAACGTCCGGTCACAAAACGGTCACTCTCCATCAGTGCCTTAGGTTCCAGCACCCCACAGCTCTGATACGTGTAGCAGAGTTGAAAATGAAAGAATGAATTCATTAATGAACACAAAGGGCTGCATAGTGATCAAGTGGTTAGTACGTCCGCCTCACAGTTCTGCGACCGAGAGTTCAATCCTCAGGCGAATTGCGATGGCAAACCAGCACGCGGTCAGAGCCGACAAAGCCAACGGCGCTTCTTTGAAACGACAAGGAGACGAGCACCTTGACATTCTACCGTGACTCAGCAGGTGCCGGCCGCTCCGAGTGTCCTTACGGGGATCTCTTGGGAAAATGACGGGAGACGGTGTGGAGAAAAGACACACCAATAGTACGCACGCTCGCAGGATTCCTGCTTTCAGGGCGTGTGGAATACAAGGCGATGTGCACGAGGAAGTGTTGCCTTTGAACGCATTCCTTACATTTGCAATTCAATGTGCTTTGCTTTGGAGTGTCGTGTGTGTGTGTGTGTGTGTGTGGAAAAGTAAATAGTAGAGCTGTCGTAGTAACAGATTTCAGTGATATATTGCCAACAAATTCATGCCAATGTGCAATATTAATCTAAAAAAATATGAGATGTCTTAATAAATGACCCATTTAAAAGCAAGACATGTTGAGTCAAAACATTCCTTTTTTTCGATGTGGCTTATTCTCACAAAGATGGCGAGCGTTCAGTGTTGGAGGGTGCTAAAGCCTATCCCAGCCAACTTCGATGTAGAAATGATAATGTTGTACAATATTTAATATTTTGGTTTTTTTTTGTATGTCTGAACGTGACTTCTACACTGTGTTGATGACCAATAAGCATCTGTGAAAGCAACTGAAGTCTCATAGAGGCAATCAGTGCGTTACATTTGAACATGTACGCAGACGATAATTATTATTATTTTTTTTAAATCGCAGCCAGGAAAAAGATTATTCACTGTGCAATTAATTGACTTTTAGCCTTTGGCGACAGGCTTAGTGAATAGACAAGACGAGAGAAACTAACAGAGAGACAGCTGGTGAATGGAAATGATATACAGTAATCCCTCAAATATTGCGGTTAATGTAGACCAGACAAAAATCGCGAAGTAGGGTCACTCCTATTATAAAAAATTCTAGAGTCCTCATAGCAAAAGTGGCTCCTGTCTACGAGTTTCAGCGTACATTTTCATATTTTTAGAAACTATTAAAAAAAATGGGATAATCGAGGGTTTACTGTGCAAGTAAATATGATATATAGTACATATATTCTCACTGTAGTACGCAATGGGAGAAGCGGAATGAAGGCAAACTGCACTTGCTTATTTGCATGCATTAAACAGAGGGTCAAGTAAGTCGCATGTGAATGGGGGGGGGGGGGGGGTTACCCGCTGCCGGCTTGAATACATTAAAAAAGCCCAGTAAATTGTTTGTTGGTTTACAGACACATAGAAGAAGCAGGCCTACTTGATGGATTTTAATTAACTCGCTGTATATAAATGGCATGTTATCTGAATGAAACGCCCAAATGCACATTTTGCCTGAGCGAATGGAATAAAAAAGGCCGCAGTGAATCTTGACGGGGGTCTCCGAAACGCCGCCAGGGTGAACGTCGCCGTGCCAGGAGCTTCTCTTTAATTATGTACAAGAGAGGCGCAATGTGGAGGCCCAGGCACACTTTCCCCATAGCCGAGAGTCAAGCGCTCAGATGGATTCTCCCTCCCGCGGACATTTCTGTCGCTTAGAAAATGCCTCGGCAGATAGAAATGTAAAAAACTATTTGCGAGGTTCTCCGCAAGGCTACGTCAGGGTAATTAGAATTTCGCCGCCGGGCGCTACGAGGGCTCGGCTTTCTGTTGCTAAGAACGGCACTGCACATCTGTCAGATCCTATCTCCACTTTTGGTGCATACAGGACGGGAACTGCCAACGTTTTTGCGAGCCAATTTAAAAAAAAGATCATTTTCAAAGGTAAACATGATGCTGATTCATGCTGATATTTAAGAACTTACAATGAAAGACAAGTGTAAGAAAAAAAAGGCTCAGGAAGCAACTTCAAAAAAAAAAAACTCTAGTTCCAAAATCTTTTGGCAATGAACAACAATTTTCAAGACATAAATAACACACTTCAAGTGTTATTTTCCACCACTAGCTCATTATAGGACCGTCAAGTTCTCATTGGTTCTCAATAGTCAAAACAATTACATTTAGTAAAATGTTAAAGATCAATATTCAATCTAAATTTTTTGTTGGTCTGGGCAGAAAGACAACCTGAGCGACATCATCATTGCTCGCTATGGGCACACCAGTATAATACCTGCCATAAGCAGGTACATGTCAATGTTACCTCTAATTTTTCATGTAAAACATACAGGGGAAAAAAGTTGGGATTCTATTTACTGCGCGCCATATGATTGCTGCTGTGCAGAGAAGAGTATTTCGCACGAGGACAGCTTAGAGGGATCATTGTCGAAGAGCATTTTCAATTATTACTTTAGAATAATTACATTGTTTTCTTCATTTTAGCAAATCCTGCTTTCCAAGCCAACCAAATAACTCGTCTAATTGGCCATGTTCTTATGTTTTAAGTGCTAAGAGTGCTTTAATGAGTCAGAAAGAGATTGACTACCACTGAGTTTAAGCTTAAGGAAAATTTTGGGGGTTAGAAATGCAACATATTCTACCAAAAAAAGGTATTAGTTGATTTTTGGGATGTGTGAGAAATTAGATAAATTGAGTATATCCCTGAAATATTTGGAGGGAGATAATAACAATACTGCACGGAAAGAAACTGACAACTCGTCAATGGAACTATTTCACTGCTTGAAAACTCTCAAAATCAGAATCTTTTTGAAAGATACTTCCAAAAAATGCTAACTAGTCAGTTTGCATCTACTAGATCAAAAAACACATGGCCGATCTGAATGTTTTTTCCCAATCGTGAAATTGCCCAGACCTAAATTAGAGTACTTTATAAGACAGAAAATCTACATTAGCCAAAAAAGTTTGTCATTTTTCCGTTTTTTCAAAAAATAAAGCAAACTTCCACTCACCATTCTCAGTGTTTTCATGTTCCGTGTCAGTCAGCGTCAGATTGGAGTTAGCTCGACTGGATAGGCATGAGCTCCGGCCCGATTTGGGGTGTCCGGTACCCCCACCACGCCCCCACAGCCGGATAGCCTCATGATCCGGGGATACGACGCCATCCGTCTCCGTGTCTGCGTCAGAACAGACGCTGACGGAGTATTCGCGATGGGGCATTCCCATCTCGCCCCGGTAGGACGTGGCTTGGTGAGGGTCTACGAAGCCCAAATCTCGTAGGGAGAAGTCTGGACCTGCCATGGGAAAAAAAAACTGACCATTAGTACCTAGTAGACGGCAACATTCCGTCTCCTATGTACCAGGATGATCTATTGAACATGCATATCTGACTCATTTAACAATCATTAGATTCTCATCATAACGGGAAGCGAAGTGTAGCAACCTCGGCTAACATAAACGACCTGTCATGGCAGCTTGTTTTATCATTCCTTTGACGTTGAAAAAAAAAAAACAGACTTGTCGCATCTATGCTTCATTTCGGCGTCCCTTGTCGGTAATCATACGCATCTCTGCTGCCCTCCCTTCGAACTCGAGGCCGGAAAATAATACATATTTGTGCATAAACACATGGAGTAGAGAAGGATGAATGAGACTATAGGTGTGTTTGGGCTCTGTCAAGTACAATCCATCATTTTCAGACGTGGCAATACACCGGGAGCGCTGCATCATGACTACCAAAATGTTGCAGGGCAAAGTTGGAAAAATGGGCTTGAGCGTCGTGACTACCATTCGATCAGTCATGTTGTAGACTGCATGTGTCAAAGTGGCGGCCAGGGGGCCAAATCTGGTCCGCAGCATCATTTGTGTGGGCCGGGAAAGTAAATCATGAGTGCCGACTTTCTTTTTTAGGATCAAATTCAAATGAAGAGTATAGATGTATATTAAATTTCCTGATTTTCCCCCTTTTAAATTAATAATGGTAATTTTTTAATCATTTTTTTCAGTTTTTAGTTTAAAAAACATTTAGTACAATCTAAAATTATGTATAAAAAAGCCAAAATAACATTGTTGTAGATCTATATAAAAACTGAATATTCAGGGCTTTTAATCCAGTTCTTTTAATCCATTTATATTTAAAAAATCTAAATATTATATCTAAAATTGTCCGGCCCACATGAAATCGAGTTGACGTTAAAGCAGCCCGCGGACCAACCCGAGTCTGACACCCCTTGTCATAGACAGTTCGCGGGGGTGGGGTGAAATTTGTCAGATGGATTAGTATGCTTGAGAATGCCTCAGACATCCTGAACGCAAACAAACCAATATAAATGAGCCTTAAGAGAGATATGCAGAAGATGAGCTGTCAGGGTAAAAAATGACATACTGTGAGCACCCGTGGTGAACCAATAGAAGAATATAAAGACCGCAGTCTGACCTTGAGTTAGGCGGGAGTCAGACCTATCGTTTAATCAGGCACATTTGTGATGCTACGACTGCATAAATAGTATTTAGCTTGTCGCTAGGCGACCAAGAGTTGAATTCTCACCGGGCCGCCCAAACTCGTCCATCTCGTGGTGCACCAGCTCCTTGACGCGGTTCCCGTACGCCATCCGTGCGTCGTGGTCGAAGGCTTTGAGGGTCTCGGTGGAGCTGTACGACCTGGGGTGGGGTTTTCCGTCCTCGCTGTCGGCCGAGGAGCTGGTGTGGCGCCGCTCGGGGGGCTCCTGACGGGCTGAAGTCAGAGAGCGGTACGGTCGGCGTTCTTTCACTTCCATGGCGGCGCCGGCCTCCTTTCCGCTCAGTTTTGGTCGACAAAGTCAAGTTGGCGAGGATGTTTGGGTCTCAGACCTTTAGAATCAGAAAAAGGGGAAAATTAAGTTTATTAACAAAGCTATCTACATAAAATACAAATACAAATTATATGAATAAATGCAAACAAATTGTGTGTCCTTCAAAAGTGGTCCTCATTCAAAAACACATTCACTATAAAAAGAGTTTTATAACTAAACTCCACAAAGCCATATCTTAATGTAAAATTTCACTCAGCAACATCAAATTTGGTTTATTTTTTTCCATCAGCAGAGCTTCCAAAGACTACAGAAGGTCATTTTGGCCACATCCTGGATTCCTTCTTAACCGAGCTTGACAAGGTTGGCTTTTAACCAAACATTTCACTTAGCAACATGCAATTTCATGTATATGCCAATTTTTCTCTTCACTCACGAAAAACGAAAAAAAATGGACAAAAACAGGAGACACAAAAACATTGTAGAGTTGATTAACATGTCAAAAAATGACTCAAAAAGCGACATTTCAGTGATGAACCAAATCTCCTTACTATGTATTAAGCTTCTATAGGGCGCTCATTTAAGTCATTATCTGCCATGATGGCACTAGATCAGGCATTGGCATAAATTAAATTACATTTTAATATTTCTTAATACATTCCTTTTGACTTGACTTTGTACTTTATACTTTTTACTTTAATGATGAGTGATGAGTATGTTAATACTTGAGTCCTTTTTGTCTGTTTATGTTTCATATGTACTCTTAACGGATGCACTTTTTTATATGTATCATATCTTGTGCTGACCCGGCCCATCTGTCAAAAGACAATGTGGGCCCCGGGCCCAAAAGTTTGCCCACCCCTGTTCTATAGGGCACTCATCTGCCATGATGGCGCTAGACGTCCATTCACTGCCTGCAAAAATTAGACGTTTTCTACATTAAACCTCCATCAATCACTCCGTCAAAAAAAAAAAAAAACGCCATATCCCCAACCGACTACCAATGAGGGCGACCCCTCCCCATTCAAGAACAAAAACAATGCACTTTGTGCAACATTCCCAAAAGCTAAAAAAATAAAAGCCTCCTGCTTTCTCGCATTAACATAGCGTCAAGGAATGGTTTCAAAACAACCAAATCAGCAGGAGAACCCAGGTCATGAAGATCTCTTACAGCTGGCTAGTGGGCGGCGTTTCCGCGCACCCCAGCGTGGCCCAGGTCCTGGCGCGGCGGCCCCGAGTCATTAATCACCGCCATCCTTTCAGCTGTCGATAGGTACAAACACAAGGGCACAATGGTGCTTTTCAGGCACGTTTCGCCCCCGAGCAGAGGCAAGTAGGGTCCAGTCGGGCCCATTGTTTCCCACTTTGTTTTCCCCAAGCAGTCAGTGGCGTAGCATCTGAAAATGCATTGACCTCCACCAGGGATGTTGTGTTTGCAGGGGCGTGGGTGGAACTTCCTGACAACACAAATTCTGCCAGGAGGGTCATAGGGACTTTTTTTTTTTTGTTCACGGCCCAATGACAGGAGAATTCTAAAAATCCTAATGATGTCCCATTGTTTGGCCCATAAAGGAGGAATAGAGATATCTCTGCTGAATGGATGTATTATTTGCTACAGTAAAACACAGTTAGGTGTAAGTGTATTTTTTTTAAATGTATTCCATAAGACTGCAGGGTTTCACCAAATGTTTTATAAGCCTGGCGGGTCAGCAGACTAAGATTGCCCCGAAAGGATAAAGTGGTGCAACAAAGAAAGGTATAAAAAGGACATTTGTAAAAAGGTACATGCATAAACATCTTACCAAATGGCTATGTTTGCACTTTTTGAATTTAACTTCATTTATTTTGCTTCCGAAAGACTAATTTCTAAAATTGCTTAGATTTTCATTGTTATTTTTTTTTTAAATGGAGGAAAAATATGCCCAATGAGGAATTTATAAAAAGACATTCATTTAATAATTGATTTATTAATACCCATTTAAAAAACGAATTTAAAGAACAGCAAATTAGACATTTTAAATCTAAACAAATATTTATACACATAAATAAATATATATATATACATATTTATAAAAATAAAATGTATGTATATAATTCATTTATATATTTTTCTTATTTATACAAATTAGGCATACAAATTATAGAAATATATATATATAGGCACAAACTTGTTTTAATTTTTCGGACTTGCGTGACAAAGTTTATGAGGCGACGTTCCATGTGATTCAAACGGTTAAAACATGAGACTTTCTTTCCCACCACGTGACTAATTCCCACTTCTAAGTATCGCACAGCGCGAGGCCCCGATAATAAGCAAACGCTTTGATTTGACTACAGAGCCTTCGCCGGGCACATCCAAAAGAGACAGCGGCTCCATTTTTTTAAAGCGTTATCATCTTCATAGGAGCGAGGCAGCTTAGAAAAAAAAAAGCGACGTGGAAGGTTAATGAGGATACGCTCACAAAGACGAGTTATTTACAACCACCGCTGACAAACGACGTGTCGGCGACTCGCAGATAAAGATAGCGACCGTGCTGTGTTTTTTTTTCAAAAGTTCTCTCGGCCACAGACGCTAATCTATGCAATGATCCCAAATTGATTGCCAGGGACAAAAGAAATGATAAATGGTCTGTTTGGCTAACTTGTGTTTTTTTTTTTCTCTTTAATACATCTTGGCCACTCAGCAGTTTTCAATAGCTTTGTTCGCATTTGGCAAAGGGTTTTGGTCTGAGACAAATAATGTTGAGATTTCAAATGAACAATGCCAAGAAGTCACATTGTGTATGTAGAAATGCACGTAAACACAGGCTACCTCATTAAATTATTTGCAAAACACCTTTTCAGGGGTGTGGTTACCACATATAAGCAAACCTAACCAACAATGATGAGGAAATGTATTATGTATGCAGTATATATATAATGGATCTATTATGTATATGCATACAGAGTATTATGCAATGTCAAGAAACTGTTCATTAAGAATTCCAATAGGAATGGATGAAAAGATTGACGTTGAACTTTCGAACTAAGAACTGACAACTCGAGTTTACTTCATTTGAACTTCGACCCCTGGCTATGAATGATGGCTGCAAGTTAAATGTTGGTCACAATATTAGTCAGATTGTTTTAGGTAATGAGTGATGTAAGCAGTTGATAATGATGACATAATATCTAGGAAAATATGTAAGAGTTGGCATGAGCAGTAGTGATTTAAATTTGAGTTAGTCAAGTAGTAAGTAGTACAACTACTACCAATTTCAGTACTAAATGTGAACTAACTAAAAATTGAATTGTCTTGCTTAGTGGCTTAACTCTTTCCTAATGTAAAGTTAGAAAAGATGATATTTAGGTTCACTACTTTATATTTATTTTTCACCCAATTTAGTTCATTATTTATTTATTCCATGTTTATTTTGGCACCATATGTTTGTGTCGTCTGGTGATTGATCACACGCTGATTTTGGGACGTCTAGTGGCCGTTGTGTGTCGTTGATTTTGAAAGTGTAAGCACTTCAGTTGATTATAGTTCATGTCATATTTGCAAATATAATAAAAAATATGACTATGCATCATAACAACACAATATGTTATGAGTATATTGTTATGTATTGCACTCCTCGCCCAGAACTATCAACGTCTTTAGAATAAATTTAAAATATATTTCACTTTCTACGAAAACAGAAAATAACACACTTTTAATATTGAGTATTCCAAATACTCCTGCCAACTAGTTTGGCTTTGATACTGTCAAAGATACTGTCTCAACTGAGCATCAATCTATCTTAAAGTGAACTTTGTAAAAACAAGCTTGACCTAAAACAGCTTCCATGTTAAAATGAAGCCTTTTCCCAAAAGAGCCTCCAGCGAGCATGTCACTCCCGCAGTGTTAGCCTCTCGCTAATCTGTCAAACCAGTCCAGACGTCATCCCCCTACCGTGCTCTGCTCACCGCAGGGATCGACGGGTCCCAATACAAACACCCCTGGCTTATATTCTGGCCGAGTCGTCGTTGTGACTGTTGCTCCCGTGTCAGGAGTCACTTAAAAACACCGTGAAAATGCAGTGGGAAGCTGGGGGCAATATAAATGCAAATGAGTTTACGTTATCCATCACGCAATTAGCAAGTGTGCTGAGAGTTGCTATTCACTGCAGCAGCTGAAATATCTCACCTTCTCTTTGCCTGCCATAATTAATCGTGTGCTCCTCAACATGAAACAAAGCTGGAAAACCTGCAAGTTGCACTCTCCAAAAAAAATAATGTTTGTTAAATATTAGCCTCACTTATCCGCTTATTTGGCAAGACCAATTAAATACTTAGCCAAGGGAAATAGTACTTTTGCTAACATCAGCATGTCAATAATCCCACTTAGACATGCCTGATGCTATTTACTTTGATACAACATAAAATAAAGATATCCAAATGGTAGTGTAACCAACAATAAAACGCATGAGTGCATGAATATTTGTGTCAGCAGACAAAATATCCCTTATGGGCAAAAAAAAATGAGCGATTTAGCAAAAAGAACCAAACAGTGTACTGACATTTGACCGATCCACACGGACATATGATAACCGATGGACATAAAGTCCTTAGCTCATGACCCGCCCAATTGGCCAATGGCACCAAGGTTGCTGACAGAATATAATCAGAGTTGCCCCGGCCACAGGGTCCCATCCCACAAAATCTTCTGCCCAATCCAAGACTGAAGGCCAGCCTCTAGACAACGCCCAACCGGCCAATCAGATCCAGCATCCTCGAAGCCCTTCCATAAAACAAAACAATTCCATCAAAACTCGTCTCTTCTCTGCATGGATGCAGGCCTCGGTTGTATGTCGACTTGGAAAAAAATGTAAATGCATTGGTAAATTGTTGTAATAATAAGCCAATGCACTTGTATAGTCGGGTAGTGGTTAGAACAAAAAGGAACCTGAAGCATTTGGACAGAAGCCAATGTTGTGGGCGATGGATGACCGATCCATTCGGACAAGCGATGGCTTGCTGCAATAATTCCGAATGAGATTAAGGTGTTTGGCCTATAATCGCAGCTCATGAGCTAATACTTCAAAACTTGACATTCGAAATGTCAGAAGCCTGTCGGCTCTACATCAGCATCACCTAACATTCCCATACAAATGTTCAGAAATAGAAATAAAACCTGCATGGGCTTTGTACTATTGAAGCCACAGACATGGCCACTCTCGAGCACCCAGCGGCGCAACGCGGCGGGTCGTTGGGCAGATATCGGCGGTATTGTCTATGAGGACCATTGAAAGCAGTGAAAAAGCTGCACACGGGTACTACTTACTTGGCCTCTGGAAGTCTTTCAAATGGCGGGCCTCCATTGAAAAGCCTCCTGGCTCCACAGAAAGGTGTGTTTTCAATAGAGACTTTAGCCAAAGAGGCCTGTGTTTTTGTGCGCGCTCAGGGCGCCTAGTTCCGCTGAATGCCTCGCCAAACAAATCGGAATTCAGCCTCAGCCATGCAAGGCTAGAGGGAGGCGGCGGCGGCGGGGGGTGTCGAGGTACTGCCGACTCCTTCCAGGATCAAAAGCTAACTCCTCCAGCGCACCGGTGCATTCAAGTGAATGTGTAAAAGGGCCTTAACATAAACAGAAGACGTCTATGACTGACTGCAGCTGGACCTCGCCGCTAATCACTCTTGCACCGAAGACGGGGTGAAGGGGGGGCGCTCGAGTCGCTTGATTGGAATCGAGGTAAAAGTATTTAGTACTTTGAATGGCTAAAAGCAGCAATTTCAGGTAGACACAAAACTAACTTGGCTCCAGACACTGCCACAAAACTAACTTGCTTCCAAAACCTTCCACAAGGAGTTTCCAAATTGGCGCAGGATTTTTACCCTAACCAAACAAGACAACGTTTTTTTTGGTGGAGCTAGTTTTAGCAGAAATGTCATTGTTTAAAGTGTCTTGGCAGAATCAATTGGAAGAAAAACCAAGATCCACAGTGGCCCTTGAGAACCAGGTAGGACACCCGAACTCAGATAGAGCACCTACTTGAAAAAATCATAAATCAATGGATATTTGTGTAGTAACACATGTAGACAGCCAAGAAACAGTTACCCAAAAATAATATATTACTATAAAAAGAAGCCTTGTGAAGATAAGCATAACAGAAGATGAATGACTGACAAACATGACAATAAATCCTTGAATGCCGACACATCCATTTCCATTTCAGGGCTTCAAAATCCTTCAAGAAGCCAAATTTTAAATCAGTTCTTACTGCGAGTGCAGTTTTATGCTGCAAACCACAATTTAAAAAAAAAATGTTAGTTCTATTAAAGCCACTCAATGTTTCAACAAGAAGCCTTATTATCGTTACAAAAGCAGCACCAGCAATTATACACGCATGCTGACCACAATAAGCAGAATTATTTATGAACAACATGATAATATCCCCGGCGTGATCAAACTAGCGAGCAGCGTGAAAGCACGCAATTATCCATCCATCACTTGGACCAAATTGGCCCAATTTTCTCCGCTTGTAATGACGCTAAGATGGATTTTAGCTGTTCATTTTTTGCCCTTTTTTTCTTGCAAAACCGAATCAGAAAACAGCAGGCCGGAGACACTGAGCGACAGAACCTATCAAACCATGGTCATTAGCAACAATCAAACCAGCTGTTGTCCAGTATTCTTCCCGCTTGGTAGTGATTGGGAAAATAAAATATTTAACAGTACAAAATTGCAGTAAAATACAAGTAGTAACACACCTCACAATCATCATTCAATGTCAGTACTCCCAGTTCAAATCGACTTCTACCTCTGTCAATGGAAGCCAATATTTAAAAGCACCGGAGGTAAAGAGGCACCCCGTCTACCCTTAGTGGGTCGCACTGCACCTTGTGATGTATTAATTTAATCCTGCCGCTCTATGAGGATTGATCGCCACGACTCAAGGCCAAAATCACTATTGGTGATCTAATCAGGACTTGGGCCAGGACAGAAAAGGATACTTCCATAAATAAAAGCGTATGAGAGTCTGCAAGTGCCCATCATAGTCTGATCAATCTTATTAGCTCTCATTTTCAGGTCTGTCTCTCTTCTCCACAGGTGTTCTTTGAAAGAGTTTCCTGGAATATGTGCATCGTTTGGCGGTGGGATCAAACAGCGTTCAAATACTGGTCACATTTTTCATTGATCTCATTTATTTACTCCAATGTTTTTTTTTTGTTGCAAATTTTCAGGTTCAAGAAAATAACTATGTTAGTGAATGATAGACTGACCGACCTTTGGATAAAAAGAATGACAGACTGGTCAACTGATGGCCTGACAAACCCTAAGACAGAAGGACTAGTCATAAAAACAACAGAAAAGCCAGTCGATTCACAAGTAGAAAAATAGATTGTAAGTAGTAATGGGTTGATCCGAGACTATGTATCGGTACCAGAGCTCGATATGACTATTTCTGAAGTATTGGACTGTGTAGTATTTGGTCACAAGGTCGGATCGGATCCAGACTACTTTCAGAAAGCTGACTGGCCAACAAACTGAAGCAACAGATCACCAGAAAACCCAATAGAATGACAAACAGAATGAAAGACAGGTCAGCCGACGGACAAAAAGATCAACAGACAGTACGATGATCAACAAACCAAATGACTTGCAGACAAAGGAAGAAACCAACCCACGTATTTGCCAGAACGACCAATTGACCATAGAACTGACCAACCGGCTGTTCAACAACCAACAGAAAAACAAACATCCTTTTGAATGATATTACTTGTACCATCCGTTTTCTTTAAGCATATACACCAACTCGAGTACAGTACAACAAGACCACCATTTTACAATTCTCTTATTGCCTCATCTCATTGATACGCAGGTGAAAAAATAACCACTACATTAACAAGTCATCCAAATAGCACTCGGCTAAAGGCATATATTCAAAAGGGGAAAGCAAGGAATGCCTTATTTTCCCTCACAGGCTGATGACATGTATTTTCTTCCTCTGAAAATGCACTCATGCGGTCGTTTTGAGTGAAAACCAAACCCGACAAACATGCATCGACAGCTTTCAAGAGGAAAGATAGACAAGATGGCTGACTCAAGAGCTGAGCGTTAAGGAGATGACACAAGCATCTCGCATCATTTACTGACACTACCAAGGTACAAAGAGTCTTTTTAAAGGGTGCTTAAACCTTGACTTTAAGGAGCCTGTAAATCTGGTCAATTCTAGGGCCTATTTTTAGTTTGGGGACCGGTTCTTCATGCCCACCCAATCTGATCAGGTGACCTGAAATCACATAAACAGTAATCCTGAGGTATAACTATTAGGGTTGTCTTCAGTCTAATTATGTGATTGGCAATTTTTTCAGTCAAAAAAAGATTGTTTTGTAGATAATTTTTGATGACTACAAAAAAGGAGGAAAAAATTAATGGGGTATTAGTTCAGTGCTCGGGATTGGCATATCCTCGAAAGCATGTGACTTGGAGTCAAATGCTAAAAAAATCTAAATAAAAGATGACTTTATAAGATCTAAAACAAGACAAACATAAGATGAAGCAGGTCTTCAGCCTGATTTAATTTGACGGACTCTGTCATAAGCCAAAAATTGAGAGAAAGGACCGAATTTTTCAAGCCACTACTGCGTTTGTGACAGAGCCAAAGCCGCAAACACCACCTGAATGGACAGTGGGCAAACAACAATCATTTCATAAGGACACAAAGCACTCATGGAGGCGGCAGCACAAGATTGCCCTATAGCCAATACAATGGCAGCATGCCTCACATGCACACATTGAGACCCCCCACCGCCTGACATCCAAAACCTACTTACAAAGAGCCATTCTTTGCCAAAACTACACATAAGTGGATCTCCTTTTTCACAAGAAAACATGAAAGTAGAAGAGGTGAAGGTATATTCACTTAGAAGAACATATCCTTCAGAGTTGTGTTTATGGCTTTGACACTGAGGCAAACAAAACCATGTGCATTTTGTTGTCTTTTGTTGGTTTGTTTGCTTTTTTTTACCGTCATTATTTTTGACGGGAAGAACACCTGTGGCACACGTGTTTTTATCGGTCTTTTGCTCCTAAAGTATGAAATATGAGCAACAGAGAAAGGTGTGCTTGTAAGAAGAACTGTGATTAAGTAAAAGTCAGACTAGGGCTGAACAATATTGGGGAAAAACGATATTGCAATTTTTTTGGGGTGTTTTTGATATCATGCAATATATATTGGTATGATAATTGTATGAATAAGATAAAAGGCAAATATAAGCATGTAATTGAGGAAATAACTGAAAATAAATACAACTTTAGTCATTCTGGGAGGTCAGGTTTTAACCTATGTATTCATATTTACTGCCATTGAAACCGCTAGACTTTTAAACTATTTATATTAAAAAATCTTAGTCAAAATACAACTTAAAAATCTGTTAAAATATCGAATCGATTTAAAGAGATATGCATTTTCAGCAACATGAACAATTCAGTACTATTTAAGAAGCTTTAGCGCATAACAAAGACCTAAAATGGTTTATATACCCTGACAATGAAGATTAAAACCAAGTATGACTCACTGAACTGTAATATCTTTTTGGCTTATGGCAAAATGTAAATACAAGCAAGTTTGTTTGCAAATGATCATCAATGATGAGCGTAGAAATAAGAGACTGTCCTTGGTAAACAAAACAGTGCCTATAAGCTGTAAAGCTTTTGAGGGTTTAGAAAAAAAAAAAATCTGCCTCATCCCCAATGGCTCAAATGGGTATAGACTACATTACCCATAATCCGCTTTATTTTATCTGCCCGGCATTAGGACGGTGGCTTTCTTCCAAACTCTGTCTTTCCACTTTCAATAACGACATCTTGCGAATTTTACGCAAATCAAGATGAAGTAACCGCAATCTCAAACCAAAACTTTGTACAACTTCCACCATTATTCAAGAAAAGTGAAAATATTTGTGACTTTATGCTTCAATTTCACAAAACCACAAGTAAATGAAAGCTAGTTTCCTCATGACAAAGTTATTTTACGTATGTTTTAATGAATTCTGTTCTAGTATTTGATCCTGTTCACTCTTTGAAGTTCCACTTTCCCAATCTCCAAAACGCACTCACGCAGTGAGTTCCCTTATGACAATCTCTTGAACAAACTCTCATAGAAAATGGATGATCTCATGCATGTTTTGCTTCCTTTCTTTCTCGCCGCCGTAAACCCGAAAGCGAGCGCTCGTCAAGATCGGAGGCCGACGAGGACTTTGCTCAAGTGCGCTCATTGTCTCCCGTTTAAGTGGGGTCAAGAAAGACTGCATGAACACCCCCCATTTCTCGGCCCCAGGTCCCCCGAGCGGGATGCGTCGCCTAAAAAACATCCACTCTTAACCCGCGGCATACCAAGTAGGCTCTCTCGGGTACAAAGGCCGGCTTTGTCCAGGCAAACTCAAGGTGCTCTCGCTCAAAAACTCCTCATAAGGTTGACTAATGGGAGAGTGGAGGCAGGGAAGAGGGGATGTACCTCTAAAAGCTATAGGGTTCTTTTTTAAATGAACCCATTTCTTTTAAATCATTTAAAAAAACATGCCTAATCTATTTTTAATTCAAAATTGTTCCTAAGTATGAGTGTGATTGGATGTTTGTCTTGTTGCGCCCTACGATTGGCAACTACTACCCTAAAAATTACCTTAAAATGGTTGAATTTTACAATTTCTCTCGTATAAGCCGCCCCCTGATTCACAATTTTCCACCTCCATATTCATGGTTTTAATTGGGAGTACAAATGTTATGACACAATCATTGTTTTCCACTTGCAAATATGGCCGCCTACTCCCCATAGTTGGTTGGGATTAGACCCAGCATCCTGCCCACCCTTCTGAGGATAGTTGGTACAAAAAAACCCAATAATGAATGTTAAGTATTTGATGTAATCAACGTTGTACTGTTAGTTTATTCTCAAAAATCCAAGTTAGCTGTTTTTTTTAGATTAAAACGAAAGCTTACTGGCTTGCACACTTCCTTTGTTATGCTCAATTCACAATGACTGCTTGGTCAAATGGGGGAAAAAACGAGGCTTATAGCGGCAGAGTTCGTGTGGTACCAATTTCCAACACAAAACCCACTATTTTCCTGCATGAAGGGTTATTTTTTTGGGAAAAAAAATAAAAATAAAATAAAACGCCGGCTGCCAAAGTCATGAAACTAAACGGAAGAGTAGTAACCCGGTAGTAACCCTGGCTTTTTGCCCAACAACGAAATGGGATTAAAACAGTTTTTGCTCTTTATTCATTTATTTTTACGAAGAAAAATAACTTGCTGTAGCTCAGCTAAACTCCCATCGATCAAGTTCACTACCCCCTGAGGTGATACTCCCAACTTTAAATGATACTATAAAATTCACAAGAAAATGGAGGAGCCACAATCCTCTTTTGGTTTTGAAGAACCCAAGATTGAGAACCCTGAAGCAGGGGACTCTTTAAGAAAAAAAAAAAGGGAAGGAGCGACAAAAACTGCTCTACAAATGAAACTTAATTGAGGTCAGCGTGACTGAAGGCGAGGACGGCCGCCGCATCGCTTCCAGATGGCGAGCTGTTATTCTGACGGGCTGTGCTAACGCGGTGAGGATCGGTCGCCTGTAACCCGAGCTTCCCTGGGGTCCAGAGCGTTTGGAGAAGGGGGGTTTGAGGAGACTTCAAACCGGGGTGCCGTTCGGATGTGGAGGAGGATCGAAGGGGGAAATGGATGTAAGAGTGAGGCGGGGATTGTGCAGCCGGACGGAAACAAAGCGTGTTAACGCCGTCTACGTGTTTAACAAGTTGAGAAATGAGCACAGCTTTTTCCCCCCCGAATGCTTGTTTAACTGCAGATGGAGAAATCCAAAATTTTCCTCGACAACTGTGACGTTTTTATTGCGCTCAACTGACTTATTTTTGAGGTTTGGGTTTTAGATTTGGCGTGACAAGGCCAACATGGAGGCTGATGAATAGATGATGATGTTGCCTTTGCTAAATGTTTTAGACTACTATTTTCCATTTTTTGGGTCACCAACAAAAGAAAATACAAGGGGGAAAAATACTTCCTATTAAGTGATGGTAAGATTTAAGTTGTCAGGATAATAAAATGTTCAATTTAATTTTGATACTCCAGAAAAAAAAAAATACTAAGTATTATATTCAAAATTACATAGACTCAGACCAAATGTTATAAACCTTATTTTCACGACTATAAGGCGCACTTAAAAGTCTGAAATGTTCTCCAAAATAGACAGGGCGTCTTATAATCCAGTGTGCTTAATATATGGAAAAAAATTCATTTCATTGTCATTCATTGAGGGTGCGCCTTATAATGCAGTGCGCCTTATAGTCGTGAAAATACTTTTTTTTTGCAGCCATTGACCATCAAAATCAAATCACATGGCTCTTAAAAACTAAAACTCTTTACCTTATCAAAATTAGAACTGTCATTTGCAGCCAACCCTCCCAAATTAAGTTGATTGGACATCCAGTTCCCTCAATGGCAGACAATGATTTAACTACTACAGATAAATCATCCATTATTAACAAGTAGAAATGTTTCAATACATTTTCTAATACTGTTCCAACACCTAAAATTTGACAGTTTAATTTAATCATTAATGCAACCAGTAAATGACCAATAAATCTAAAAATTGAAAAGATAAAATAGACATTAGGCAAATACAGCATATGCCGCCAACTAGCCTGGCTTTTCATTTTAAATGTAAACTAGATTAATTTGCCAGTTGGCGTATTTCCGTCATATCATTTAAACGTCTCCCGCCTGACGTTGGAAGACAAACGCTGCAAACTATCTGATGCCGAGTTTAAATTAAGCGGAAATTGTGCAGCAAAACCTTCACCTGATCAGATTTTTTTTAGAGTGCAAAGATCCATAAGAAGCTTATTTGATTTAGATCATCACGGTCTGTGTTAGAGCTGAGTCAGACGAATATTCCTGCTAGCCGGTCGGCTGTGTTGTAGCTCACGGCGTTGACCCACTGCTGCTTCGTTTATGACTCAAAAAGCTCCCGACTCCTGTTTTACTGATTTATTGTCATTTGTCAACAACCTGGCAGGACTTTCGCTAGCGAACAAGTCACAATAGCTTTGCTGCAGCGAAAGACACTGATGTTTATTGACTGGTCTACAGTCCAATACTGTGCAAGAATTGGACGCTTTCAAAGCAGTCTTTGTGGAGTTTTCCATGTTTAAATTTATTTTTGTTGATAATTAGGGACGTCCCTAAGGCAAGTCGTGCCAGGGTAAGCTGATTTTTTTTTTTTTCTGGCTCTGCATATCCCGAGTCACGATCCGATAAATAGCACATCCAAATGTCTTGTTTTTAACACTATGAGGGTGACTCAAACAATACTTGTCAACTTGTGTTTTTCCTGCGTTTTTTGGTCATTTCAAATTGTGTATGCCTAAAAAACTTTTGTACGGGATGAAAATGTTTGACAAAAAGAATGTTTGTTGTGAAATTGATCTCGTTTTACCCATTTTGGCTCTAATCGGGATTGTCTTGGTTTCTGTTAGTAAGGAAAATGTCATTGTTAATCGCTAATGTTGTCCTGTTTTGAGCATGACATCACTTCCGCCTTTTCACTATATAAATATAGCTTGTCAGCAAGCAATGTACCCAGACAGTCAAGTTGTCTCAAATGTCTAGTTACGATAAAAAAAAAGAAAGATTCATGATTTTACTCGACTAGATAGATAAATGTATAACGATTTTAAATATACTATATTAAGGCAGACAAAAGGGTGAGTTTATCCTTTGAGACTGCAGCGAGAGCGCTCTTATCCTTCAACCAAGCAGCTTTCAAGAAGGGATTATTGGACTATTTTAAGGGCGACTTCACGCTGAAGCTTGTGTGGAAGGAAATTTTTAGATGCGGCAACTTTCGGAAATACACAGAACAATTATAATTATATATCATTCCAAAGAGACTATAGTGCTGAATGTGAAATAATTGAGGGTAACTGTGTCTGCATTTCTATAACATGTGGTTTTATTAAGAAATTTGCTTGCAAAATTTACTCCAACACATTTTTTAAATGTTTCAAATTATGTAATTGTTGTAAACCAGAAAGTTTTTATATTTAAAGAAAACTGGCATTGTTCCATAGCAGATTAAAGCGTCTTTTACATTGTTTTTCACCATTAGCCTCAATGTAGCAATGTTAACCACTCCACAATGTATAAAAAAATATATATTTTCCTTTTTATGTGTCTGAACTTTATTACCACAATGTGATAATGTCAAATAAACATCTGCCAAAAGGAACTGGAGTCTCATAACCAATCAATAAGTGAACTTTTTAATAAATGCATGCACGCCCACGGGACTAAATCACAACTGGGAAAATTACCGACCTCATTTTTATTTACAATTTAATGACTTGACTTATTGCGACAAGGTTATTTAAAGCCACATGACGTCTATCATCAAAAAAAAAAAAACAAGAAACAAGTTGCTACATTTTCTTGTTAGATCACAAACCTAAATTTACTCTAATATTAAGATATTTCCATACGCGCTTCCTATTGAAATAACACCCCTTCTTTTTACCAGTCTTATGCAACTCCTTCATTCATAGTCAATGAAATGTAAAGACGATAAGCAGGCGCATTAACGTCTTTAACAGGAAGAGTAAAAAAGGAGCAGTTGGCAGCAAAAATAATCCCGTCACCTTGCTCGTACCGTAACACTCGGCTGCTTTTCCAATTCTCCGAGCGCCCGTGCGAGCAGATGGACGCGTTAACACATCCCTCGCAGTGTCATCCCAACATTTTTCCACTCGCGCAAACAACTGTTTGTGCCGGCTTTTTGTTTAATGAGGAAATGGCGGAAAACTAGACAGCGTGTTGATGTGCTAGGCCGCCAAAAAATGAACCGTTAATGCACGAATGCACACAATCAAACGCTCTACAAGTAAATAAGATGGCGGTGCCTTCTTTTAACTTTGAATTGAGCAATAGGGAAGGGGGATAAAAATGTGGGTAAGTGTTTGGATTTACTCGGACTAGACCGGGGCGGTAGAACCCGAGGGGTTCGCTTTGGCACGCCGTCACAAGCGACAAAGTACGAATTAGACCGTCGCTTTCGACATGGGCCTTTTTGCTTTTTTTCCCCCCTGCAACCTCATGTCGTTCTTCATTGATTCGTTTTAGCCGCACGCTTCAAACACAGCCTGGAAAAAAATAAGCGTCACCAGCGAAATGCTGGGAGAAACTTGTTAATAAGCAATTTGGAACATGTCGCAAGGGGTGATGTGGTTGTATAGTTTAAGGGGTAATAATCACTCGGCAGGAATTCTGGAGGGAGAAAAAAAACGGTTTGAGGTCTTAGATACTCGTTAGCTAACGTTTGGTTATGGATTGATGCGTAAAAACCTTTTTTTTCGATTTTTTTATGTCAAGTTTTGGTGTGTAAATGCCCAAAACTAGCCATATTATATTAAAAAAAAACGGAGTAAATATACATATTAAAGTGCATAGGTTAGTTACAGTGTTTTTATGATATATTTTAAGATAATTGCCATTCTATAGGTAAAAAAGATTTAGATTTTGGACGAAAACAGCTGTCAACCTGCGGTTTGACCTCTTTTGGTCCTGATATCAATTTCGACACCTGCTTAGGTCATTTTTAGTCTAAAAAAATATACTTTCCATCTCGCCTCTCCCAGTTCAAACGGATTGGAAGTCTCTAATCATCAACAACAACCTATTTTTTTATGAATGAACATTGATTGCCTCATTTAAATTTAACCCAGTACCTAAAAAGTCAACTCCTTAAGTGTATGGACCCTCTACGGAAAACATCTTCCTCAAAATGTCTGAAGACCTTTAGGCTTTTGGCAAAAAACTAAAAGAAATACTCAAACTGGCATCCGTGGTTGTGGATTGGCTTCCAGCGGCTCAATACGACACGCAATCGTCATCTCTGAACCAAGCGCTCATCGCCCAGCTCGGGATAGCCGCCAAGGCCTGATGGGCTCGCTGGCGTCCGCGTCCGGTCACGTGAATGCGAAGGGGGTCAATCAACGCGGACAAAAGTACTGGGTCACTTTTTCTATGAGAGCGGCAGACTAGTGTCTCAATAATATTATCTATTAGACCATTTTCCAATATATTTAGACAAAACAAATGCACTTACTGCAAGCAAATTCCAAAAAGGTTTATCCAATTAGCAATAGAGGACACTTTTATTTTGGTACCAAACTTTTGGGGGAAACTTTGGTCCAAAAAAATGCACAATAAAAGGAAAAATGTACTATAATCTGGAATATACGGTACTTTGATTTGGTACTATACAAAATGAACACAAGTAAAAATATTCTAATACTTTGTCCAACCATCTTTTTACCAAAGTATTTGCCTGAAACAACCAAATATGAATAAAAAAACTACTAGCTTGTCCACATAACATGAGAACAAAAATATATTCTAAATTGGCCAAAAAGTGAGTTAACATAAACTATGTATTGCAAATAAAAAAGGGATATAGAAAGAAACAATTCTATTCCACATCTACCACATACCAGAAAACATAAATAAAACATTCTACACATTCTTGACAAAACTTTCGCCCTTTTCTTATCGTAATCGATCTGCAGGAAAGTATTCTGAAAGGGTAAAAAAATAGCCAAACAATCACTGTGCATCCTTGAGTGCTTTGCGCTCACCGGCTAAATAATCACACGTGGCTTTCTTGACATTATATACTGATGTAGAGTTCACTTTTTGTCCAGAGCGACAAAGAAAAGCTTTCTTTAAAATATCGATTAGCACCAAATCAATAGGAGATGGCATCCTGTTGAGCTATAGTACAGCAACACTAGAACCTTGAATATTCTGCCATTTAAGAGCCAGAAGATGACGTTTGTCATCTAGAGTGGGCACCAAATAGTCATTTCTGATGGTGCAATATGTAGAGTATAACGCTGGCAAAAACTAAGATGTTAAGACGATCAGACGAGACATCGAGACGAAGCGACATAATCTTCCTATTAAAAGGTTAATCCTGCCGGAGACATAAAAATCACTCAAGAGGATTCGCTAAAGCTACACGCAACAAGGCAGCTGGACTTCGGACTGGCCGGGGATCAAAATCAATGCTAGGCGGTCAACGATGTTTCAGTACCATAGACAGCGATCGATTTGGACTGGGAGGGTTGGCGGTGATCGAATGATCCAGTTCAAATTGATTGGACGTGTATCGTTGTCAATCGTGGTTAATGATAATAATATATAGATATGCATACATGTACACACGTATATATGTATGTATACACACGTGTATATACGTGTATGTGTGTGTATGTGAGTGTATGTGTGTGTACGTGTGTACATGTGTATACGCGTGTATATGCGTGTATATGCATGTATATGCGTGTATATGTGCGTATATGCGCGTATATGCGTATACATGTGCATATATGTGTGTATATATGTGCATAAATGTGCATATATGTGTATATGTGTGTATGTGCATGTGTATATGTGTATATGTGTATATATGTGTATATATGTGTATACATGTGTATATATGTGTATACATGTGTATACATGTGTATATGTGTATATGTGTATAAATGTGTATATATGGGTATACATGTGTATATATGGGTATACATGTGTATATATGGGTATACATGTGTATATATGTGTATACATGTGTATACATGTGTATACATGTGTATACATGTGTATACATGTGTATAAATGTGTATATATGGGTATACATGTGTATATTTGGGTATACATGTGTGTACATGTGTATATATGTGTATACATGTGTATACATGTGTATACATGTGTATACATGTGTATATATGGGTATATATGTTTATATATGTGTATACATGTGTATACATGTGTATACATGTGTATACATAGAAACAACTGACTAATCACACTCATATCCAACGACAATTTAGAGTGCTCATCCTTTTGGCCTAACATGCATGTCATTGGGATATGGCAGAAAAGCAGAGTACCCAGAGAAAAGCCGTGGATTGAACCCTCGATCTTAGAACTGTTAACGCCCCGCTCAAAAAAACCTAGATTACGTTCTTCAACTCATCTGAACAAAAAAACAAATCCGTGTTACTGCATGATGGACGACTATGGGCTGGCATGCCTTACGTCACCGTCTGCTTGGAATCAATAACATCGATGCATTTTTTACACTAAAACCACAATGCAAACAGACAGGTGTTGTCGTCTAGGTCACGCCGCCGCATAAAAGAACAGGTCAGCACGTTCTGTACGTCTTTGATAAATAGGGCCGGCCGCTAAAATGTCATGACGGCTGAGAGGAAAAACGCCCCGCTGTGTGCGTACGTGTGATTGGAGCATCGGGGCGCTCGCGGGGCCTCATAAATATTGATGGCGTAACAGCTGAAGGTCAGCTCCGCTGGGAGCCACCACTCCGCTTGCCGATGCTCTCAAAATGTATGGAGCGGGGCACGGGATTCGCCACCAAGTTGGGCTCTCACCGGAAATGGAGGTACCATATTTTTTTGGGATTATAAATAGCATTTTTTATTTTATTTTTACAGTTTGGCAAACCCTGGTTTAAACTCCAGTATGAGTTATGTGTGAAATTATTCATACATTATGATATAACTTTAAATTTCACTCTCAGCTAGTATTGCATTATGATTTTTTTCAACATTTTCAATGCCTTTTAAGATATGCTTGTACTTGGTTTTGGATTTTATCGGGTAAAATTCCCCAAAAATGTGACTGAGTCCAGAGCGAGGAAGATGTTTTATCCCTTTCATTGTGCGTTCTTTGGCTAGTGCGACTATTATATTCAGGTATGACATAGTTTGAAAAATATGATTTTCACCTTCTGAAAGGGTGTTGCCTGTACGTAGACAAATTAAAAAGGAACAACCATGAAGTGTGTCAGCCTCAACAACTATTGCGTTGACATGGTAACCACTATAAGCACAGTAAGATGGCGGCGCCCTGAGCGAGAAATATCAATATTTATTTTTTCTTGAATTTTATTCATAGACGTCAAAATAAATGTTGTTTTGCGTTTTATCTGTTTATCTTATCTTTACTTTGAAATAAATGACCGTATTGCCCAAATTGTTTTATGCATGTCAAGTCTAATTTGTGCACATATAAGCCGTACGCTTGATTCAGTCATATTTTTAGCTACAAATATGACATATATGCGATAAAAAGACATAATATGTATAACAAGTGAGTCAAGAAGAGTATTTCCTAGTTCCTGGGAAAGAGTCAAAGAGTGTAAATGCACCATCTTTTGTGAAAAATAAAGATATTTTTTTGCTTTATAAAGCTCCCTCCAATTACTAACAATTTCTAGACCTGAGGTTTTATGTCCTGCATGAAGCACTTTCTCTTTCCTCAAGCAGACAATTTCAGTCTATTCGTTTTTTTAAGAGCTTCTGCTTTCTCATCTCGAACAACATTCCTTAAAACACAGCATGGCAAATTACTTCTCCCATTCGACCCGCCTTTTATTTTCACCACAGCGCCGCAACCTGGCGTCGAACTGCGAGGCGGAAAGTGACAATGATTAAATTTCCACACCGCAAAAAAAGGGAAGGAGTGTATATATATATATGAAGGTCACCGTTCCGCCGTCAACCGTGACGACGTCCCTCGGGGGGTGTCCCGCTAACAACACGCGGGGGCTTTTTGTTTGGCCCGTGCCGTCAGAACAGCCTCCCCCGTGGCGTTTCATCATGACCGCCGCTATCTTATGCAAGACGCTGAAACGTGGCTTAATCTTCAGGTAATTAAGCCCCTGTGAATCGCACGTCGCCTCTACCGTCTCGCCGCCATCGGGGCTCTCATTTTAGCCACTACACTTTAATGAAGACGTCTCGGTGAAATATCGTACGTGGTCGCCAAACTTTGCATTTCTCCCCCCTGCTGTGATCAATATGTAATCACAGTCAGTGCAGGTGATAGAGAAGGAAGGTCAAGAAGGAGGTGCTTTGCATCTCAGACTGGAGAATAAATGTCGGATATGTTCATTGGTCTGGGAAATTGTGGAAAAAAAGCCTACTACAATAAACTGTATTAAAATCTGCTGTGGGTTAAAGGAGTTTTAAAAAATGGATTTGGTGATATATATATATTACACTGCACAATTCAGAATCGGTCTTAATCAGTCGTTATGATTATGTTTTTGGCGGAAATAATTCAATGGGTTAGCAGCATTGAGCTGCTGGGCATCTAATAACCCTAACCCCATATCAAATCCCATATTGAGTGGATTATGCATCATTAGAATCCTACATTTGTTCCTATTTGGAATCCTACATTTGTTCATATTAAGAATCCTACATCTGTTCATATTTAGAATCCTACATTTGTTCCTATTTGGAATCCTACATTTATTCCCATTTGGAATCCCAAATCTGTTCATATTCAGAATCCAAAATCTGCTCCTATCTAGAATAAAAAATGTGTTCCTATTCAGAATCCAAAATGTGTTCCTATTCAGAATCCAAAATGTGTTCCTATTCAGAATCCAAAATGTGTTCCTATTCCGAATCCAAAATGTGTTCCTATTCAGAATCCAAAATCTGTTCATATTCAGAATCCTACATTTGTTCATATTCAGAATCCTGCATTTAAAAATGAATCAGTTCAAATGCATTAGTCGTCTATCACTGTGAATTCCACTGAAAAAACATAATCCCCCCCCATCCAACAAATGACCGGATGAAGGATCTTTGTTTGGGTGCAGGAGGTGTGTCCCAGCGAGACAGTCTAACACCTGGCCCCCTATCCAAACAACACCTACGGTGACTTAAAAAAGTAATCGGAGCCTGAAGCTATGCGGGCCTCGTACCTTCACACCTGCTTACTTATGAGATGTTTTTGTGATGCTGCCCAAAACCCTTTCGACATGCCATGCACTATTTAAAATAAAAACCTAGTCCAAACCCATGTCCAGGTCATACTTCACATCTACTTACTCTGAAAATGTTAAATTTCTTATAATTGCTCTTAAAGTTTCTCAAAAAAGAATGCTATCAGCGTTCAAGAGAGACAAACAGCCGGCGCTCAGCACAGGCTAGAATGAAGAATCGTAGTAGCCTCTACGTGTCACATCCAAACTAATGAAGCCGTCGCTACAAAGTGAGGATGAAGACGCCGCAAGGTCAGACAGGCTAAATGTCTTCGGGCTCCTTTGAGAGAGCGTTGGTGGAAAAGGTTGAAGAGCGGGTCAGGATGGGGCCCTTTTCGTGGGTGACTTTAAATGAGTTTGGGGAGTGGGGTGGGGTGGGGGGCAGCATGCGGCTATGTCGAAATATATAGACGGCGTACACTCAAGTGTTACACTTTGATGGAGTGCACACGAGCTGCATCAGAGAGCAGCCTTGGCTAAACGGGAAGCCCCCAAAGCTCCCCCACCCTACCGCCAAAGCTGAAAAACACTCAGGTTGCGCCTGCCTGCTGAAAAAGCCGTTACCCAAGAATTATTGATTCACTACACACTTTAGAATTACTGCTATAGGTTGAAGAAATCACCAATTGTGATCGTTGCTGAGGTTAACTCATTGGCTGCCATTGACTTTTGTAGACGTCTATTCTAGTTCTTTACACAGAAGTTTATGGGTCAAATACATCATGGAACTCAAGGCTAGACAAATAAAATGAGAAAATATCCATTTCTTTTCATATTGTGCAGCATTAGAAATGTGACATTGAGGCTAATGATTGAAGACAATGTAAAAACAGCTTTAGTCTGATATGAACTAATTGGAGTCTTCTCCAAAAATGTGATTTTCACAAGACAAAAAGGTCAAACTTTTGGTTTGTAGCATTTACAAATGATGTTAAAAGCGGTAAAATGTACAAATGACGTCAAATTTCTCAAAAAACGGACAGTCTTTGCCACTAACTTGAAGTGGAAATGAAGGATAAATAGTCTAATTAGTCATGTAATAAACAAAAAACACAAAATGGGTGCGCCCACCAATTAGATTGCACCTTGGGCAATCACCGTCATTGCCTAGAGCAAATAACCGGCCCTGCAAACCCATGAAAACAACATTACACGACAGCGTGGAGCTTGTCACCACCACAAAGTTAACGGAAGAACAATACAAAGTGACCCAAGTACAATCGTCTTACTCAACGCCCCCTCCAATGACCCTGGAGGATTTGACCTCTCATTTCAAAAGGTCAATAACCCACAAAAGAGTTTTGAACAGCAACTACACATACCTTTCACATTAAGTTCCTGAACTAACCGCCAGTCAATCATAGACTACAAGTATTCCCATTGACACCTCAACTGGTTTACGCACAATTACATGATTGGCTCTGGGTGAACGAACATAACTCAACATTTGATTAACTACATTATTTCCATTTCTCGACAGGCAGCGCATGTCAATGGACCCACACGATTCAACAAAATTATTAATGGAGGAGTGAACAGCAGAACTTTGTAGCCAACCAATCAGAGATGAATATAATGGGAGCCAATAGTGGTGCATACCACTCCCCACTGACCCAACAATGGCTCCCAGGGGTCCGACTCACTCACTGGTTTTCTCTTGTTTTTTTTAAAGACACGATTTGGAAAGTCCTCAAAATGTAGCACGCAGCAACACGGCACTAAGAGGCTCCTACATTTCTTATTCATTTGAACGCAGGACATTTTTAGAAGTGGAAAAATGTCATTTAAAAACACAGTGGGACATAGATGTGGTTAGGGGATTGCCGAAAAACTCTTTTTTTTTTCCTTATTGGAAGGAAAATTGGCATTTTAATATGATTTGAAGAAATATATAGTGTATGTCCACACATGAGTGTGGCTTGTAGAGTTTCATTTTGAAATTATACTGACTTATCGGCTGCCATTGAGGACAATAAGATGTCTAATCCGGAAAATGTCTTCCAAATGGATTGGATGTCTACTCGGGACAAACTCATTTAAATTAACAGAAGAAGAAGCATGCCCGGTTGTCTAATTATTGTCATTGGGCTAAAAAGAGTCAACTAATAATGAAATAAGACCTCTTATATATGACCAGGACATGCTCCACCACCCCCCTGTGACAATAAGTCACAAATGATTGAAATATGATTTCAAAAACTACAAATAAGTACCATTTAAAAATTCTAGAAAACTAAATTATCCTCTCCAATTGGAATGCTTGTGTTTTGTTAGTTAAAAAAAAATGAAAATTTCCAAATATAATGTCCGAATATTACCACTCAAAAGATATTTTTAAGAAAGAATATTCCGTTTAAAAAAATAGATAAATCAACAGTGATCATCTAAAAAATATATTTTAACTGTTTTTTTATCCCCTACACTCCACCCAGCAAAAGTTGTTTACACTCCCTTTCCTATGGACAGCATGTCAAATTCATCATCATCCTAATAGCGATTCTAAGGTAGCATATTGGGGACACCCTTGCCTTTAAATCATGTATTTTCCCCCCCATGGACAAAAACCCTGAAGCCAATAGGTACAGCTACCTCGTGCACACTGCCGGGACCGAAGGTGCGGTTCTACGGGGAGGTGGTTAGGGGTGGTGGTGGGGGAGTAACTAGGGATGGGGGGGTACCACATCTGTTCATACGATGTACATTTCAAAGCAGCATGTGTCTGCATCTTACCATGATGAAGACAATGCAGCAGGTCCCGTCCGGGGTCCGTCCACACTTGACTTGATGGCGATCCTCCCACTGGTGGATACGTGATTTTTATTCCCACAGTGCGCGCAACTGCACACGATGCTGCGTGAAAAGGAAAAAAAATCAGGCAGAGAAACGATCCTGTCCTTGTTCCTTCCTTTTTTTAGTGCGTGCAGCCCACCCTGCTTCTCTCCTCCCCAAAAATAAATGTTCAAAAAAAGCGGAATAATCACAGAGAGGAGTGTGGCTTAAGCACGCACGCGTATGCACGTCCACCTTGTTGGAATGCGCGTGGAATGTTCCGAGGTGTCACGGGTAGGGGAGTGACAAGATGCTTCTGCTGCTGCTTCTGCTGCTGCTGCTGCTTCCACTCCTACTGAGCACACGCGAGGCGAGCAGCGAGCGTGGACGCCCCCTTCGGTGCGAGGAGGAGGTTGGCGTTGACTCTCTCTCTCTCTCCATCGCTCTCTCTCTCAAAACCCCTCCTTCCCTGTCCCTCTATCCCCCTCCATACACTGACTGCATTCATAATAGATCGCGGCCAAACGGCAATGGCACCTTTAAAGCATTTTTGTCATGCTTTACAATTGAATTTTTGCAGGTGACTGGAATTCTGGACATAAATTCATCCCGAAAAAAAAGTGACAGAAAAAGGCTTAATGGAGTGGATTTACATAGCCATTCAATTCAATGAGTATTCAAGAATATTCAAGACTTGGAGATGTTCAGGGTGTTGGAATTGTAGGAAGGAAGAAATAAAATAGTTTTTTATGTGATGTTAACTTCGCGGGAATATAGGAGACAGGGTAAAAGGAGTATGTATGTGAATTCTTATTGTTTTTAATGTGGAATACAAAATTGGAAGTGGGGAAAAGGGGTCTTGAAATTATTAAATTGTATCGTACAAGTTCAAAGCAATAGCAGACTTAGCAAAGGCGAAGTATGGTGGTCTCCATTCACTACTGAATGGTAAAGTTCTTAAATTCATAGCCCCCAACTCTGGAAAACAAACCTGGAGATCTGTTTGAATGATAACTAGTTGCATGTTACCATCTTACACGGGTATATTTTACAGCACTCTAGCAACCAAAACAATATATATTTCAGCAACACACTTATTTATTCATTAACTATTTAATACCTATTTATTTATGTCTACAATGTATTTTTCTGTGTCTGTATTCTCACCCTCTTGCTACTGTGACAATGAAATTTCCCTAATAAAGTTACCTAACCTAACCTAATCCAACTCTTTAGCCACAAATCATTTGACACTTAGTCAAAGCAGTCTGTAGAAAAATATTCAAATTCAAACAACAAAATAGATTACTTACCAGCTGCTCCACTTCTTTGTACGTGTCCATTTTGCCGTCAGTCAGAGAGAATAAAAACATACATCGGCAGTGTTTTCTTCATCTTCCAATTCCCTACAAAACACAAATAAACCATTTTCAGATAAAACAATTTAGTTTCTTGGGAAAAAAAACTAAAATACTGACAATGTGCAAAGAACAACGTCGTAATTTGGAGCAAAAACTTCGAACCTTTGACACCTGACATGAAAATAAGCGCCTTTTTGAGACCGATCTTTTGTCCTGTTACGAAATCCGCTGGCAACTTGCACTTATTATCGCTGCTGTCGGTCAAGAGTTCCTAACCCTCGAAGTGTGTTTGGTCATCCACGAGACGGAGGGTCGCTTTTGGGGTAAGGGGGGATGGCTATGGTGGTCCTCTAATTCAAACTATTGTGTGCTTAGAAGCTAATCTGGCACGCAAAGAAGCGCTGCAAACTTAAATATGCTTTCACATGTTAAAATGGAGACCAATGTGGGGGTCCGTGAGGGGATTTGCGCCAGTGTGGGAATGCTAGCTTTTAACACACGGCTTGGACAACAATGAAAGGTCATTATTTTAAAAAAAAACTATAATATATGTAAATAACGTGAAGAAATATGGATATTTTTAGCTGAATCCAAAGTGACACTACAAGTGGCAAACTAGGATGGATATTTCAGGTGTTTCAGAATGTTTCCTTAATTATTCAACAAGTTTTTTTTTCGCAAACTTCTTGTTTCCGGCGTCGCCTTGAAAAAATGACACGTTTGCTTTTAAAACGAGGCTTGGAGCTGTGACTTCAATTATTCGCCTCATAAAACTGCTAATTGGTCTATGCTCACTTTTGCTCTTGACTGCCACCCTCTTTATTTTTTACGGTTTTGCCCTTCTTTATCTTTTTTTTTTATATATCTGCCCCGTTAATCATTAAAACAGGAGCGTGGCGTCTGGTTCTTGACACCGACTGTCGTTGGATATTTTATCTTGTGGGGGTTATTTTTTTACAAAGGGCTGCGATTTAAATCAGGATTTTTTCATCAAAAAGATTGAGGTTCGATGCGATTTGGATCAGAAAATGAGGTTGGCTTTGTCTGCGAGTAATTGCGATGTGTTTGCATCATTTTGTTTGTTGTTCTCTGATCCATTTTGGTTCCAAAAAATGGATTGAAAGTCTACCGTCGTCAATTAGTTGTTGTTTTTTTAAGTAACTTTTAAACTGAAAGAACTGTGAGAATGTTTTTGATCAATTTCTTAAGTTTGAGTACTAAATATAAGTGGGAATGTGTCTAAAACTTGTTTTGAATAGCAATTCTGGTCAGTAGTGGCATTACAATTTGTTTTTCTGCAAAAAAAAAGCAAAAATTTGAGTAAAATATAAACTTTTAAGCCTTGTAACTAAAACACATTCATATTTAAACCAACTCTGGTTTGTTCATCACCACCAATTTCAGTATTTCCATTTGATTTTCACTCAAAAAAAGCAATATATTCCAAATAATGAACAAAATATCATTAAAACTTAAGTATGTTTCCTTTGAATGTTAATTTTTTGGGAGGAAACATAAAGCATTTCAATAAAAACATCACATTTTTAGAGCAACTTTGACCGATCTCAATTAAACTCAAACAAAGTAATCAATCATTCAGAATTTGATCAAAAGTCAAATACTCTGAAAACGTACACTTTGGAAAGGTCGCCTGTTGTTTTCAGTGAATCTTGGAATGTGTCCAAAATCAAATTGAATTGTCAGTCAACCAGCATCCGAAAAAAAAAAAAATGCCGCCCTTCGCTAACAAGAAAACTTTCAGCTTGAATGAGCATCCGATTCGCAGTGAATGTTAAGCAGAACACGCAAGAGCACTGCGACCTGTCACTTTAGCCTCACCGTGATTGCCGTTGGGCCGCCGAAAAGCATTTTTTAAGACGCGCCATGTGCCCAAAACACTTTTTATGTGGCGCGATTTCTCATTAATTTGCCGAGCCGTCATCTCAGACGTTCTCGACGGGCTGTGAAAAGAGCGCCGTCCACGGCGACTGATGAAAGATTAAAAGGATTGTTGAGATTGAAGGCACATTTAGTTCTCCCCCCGAAGTCCAATTTGGCGAGCCTCCACAGCCGTTAAAAAAATAAAAAGAAGGAAGGACGCCAGTGGCGCCACTTGGCCGTGATGTGACATGGATGGCGAAAAAAGCCCGCCATGGCTTCCAATGTTGCGTCTTATCCTTCCTTCACAAAACGCGAGAAATCAAGTACGTTAAAATATATCCATATATATCAATTTAAGTGATAATATCTAGCAGAATGCTTGTGTCTGTTTGGAAATCAGGAAATTCCATTTTAATGCAAATTTAAAGTGAATATATTACATTCAGTAGTAGATTATTCCTCCTATTTTCAAAGAAATTATTATTCAAAAAGGTATTATTTTGGAGGGATATACTATATATAGTTAGTATTATTCATTTATCTGCTGACAAATCTATTAAATATGTATCACTGTCAATGGTAGATATTATAAATGTGACTATCTCAGAAGATTAAAATATATCCTTTTTATATTACTATCTGCTTAAAGCAAGCGTCATATATATATATTTTTTAATATATACATCCATTTTTTCATTAAGCTTATCTCAAGTTACAAGCTAGCAACTTAAAATATGCTCTACTAAATATACATTTTAAAAAATGCAAAAAAAACTAACACTAGGCGCACTTTTGCTCCATGACCCCCATGACCTTTGACCCCCAAATTGAACCACCTTTTCAATTTTATATTCCAAATGTATCCTGTAAAATTATTAGCACATATCTCACATTATGAAAGCCCCAACTCACAAATTATTCACTTTACAAAACGCCTTTACGTAAATATTTTCTCTGAATACAAAAGAAAATCGAGTTACAAAACAAAACAATCCCCCAAATTCAAACAAATCACCCAAAAATTAAACAATTATACCCTACACAAACATAACTTTAAGATTGACCAATTCAGCCAATAAGGTACGTGTGATTTTTAAGTATCTAAACCTGCATTTGAATGATGACTGTTGTGTACTTGTTTTTTTTTAAAATATAAGAGCCCTTTTCAATGTCAAATTTAAAAATTCCCTTCCTTTTCCGCTTACTTTGCATCAGATTGCCACTCAAATTATAACAAGCAAAACATCCTTGAACATGATCACCCTTTGACCCGATAGTCCAATGACGAGACGCGATAACAACTACGTGTCGATCAACATCAAATTGAGGTGGAGTTGAGGGTCAGACATTGTCAGCTTTTCTTGCTTTTATCACGTTCGGGACAGACGTGACAAAAAAAAATAAAAATAACTACGTGTCACAAGAGGCGCTCAAGCAAAGCCAAACTGCTAAAAACTAATGCAGTCTTTTTCTTCCTCATGGTAGGCTTTACATCCAAAAATGAAGGCCAATATGAAGACTATCAAGTCTTTGCAGCCATTGACGATGATAGAGGTCTCATCTATTTGGACTGGGAACAATTATTGGATTGAATTATCTCTGCCAGACTTCCCAGTCCAAAATGCTTTCGTTTATGATTTTTGAACACGTTATCTGATCCTACACATGGATTTTAGATTCATTAATTTAGTTTTAAAAGAAATGTGGTATTGGTATACTATTGACATTGCACTCTAAACCAGATATGGGCAAACTACGGCCCGCTTGCCACATTCGGCCTGCTAGGTCTTTTAGTCCGGCCTGCCGACATTGTCCAAACAAGTTGTTTTTTCCCCAAGATGGCGCCGTCACGCAGAAACCAGTAGCAGTAGCTGTGTCCACTCTTATTTGTTTTTAGTGTTTTACAGCACTCTATCTTTTTTTAAATTACATTTTAATATTTCTTAATACATTCCTTTTTACTTTACATTGTACTTTATACTTTAATGAGGAGAGATGAGTATGTTAATACTTTAATCCTTTTTTTCTGTTTATGTTTTATATGTACTGTTAACGGATGCACTTTTTTATATGTATCATATCTTGTGCTGACGCGGACCATCTGTCAAATTTTTAAAGTCAATGTGGCTCCCGGGCCGCAAAGTTTGCCCACCCCTGCTCTAGAGAATGGGTTACCCCAAAAAACTGACAAATTCCTCCCACAAATATGACTTAAAAACCACTTTCAGACCAAAATGATTTTTTCCCCCAAATCGTTGCCCAGTATAATCATTCACTGCCGGCAGTGGGTACACTTAAAGCTTTGCCTTCGACCAAGGCTCGTACTTCCTCCCATAAAAGTGTGCTTGAGTTACGACGGGCCGCCGCCTTGTAAAAACGTAGGGCGGCGCGCAAGCGATTCGTGCGGCGTGTCACGACCCGCCTATCATTACTTTTTATAGACGCCGATTCCAGGCCCAAGCGGCGAATGGCTCGCCGATAATGGCGGGCGCAAACTATTTTCACATTTTAGGGCTTCTAATTTGGAATCTCCTGTTTGAGTTTTGGAAAAACGCTTTGAAAGCCACACATTAGGATCACGGCCAATAAGGTTCAATGCAAGCTAACCCTGGCAATAGACGCTATTCTCATTATGGTGAGCGAATGTCGAATGAACACGATTTTAAAGGTGACTTTGGAATGTTCATATTTTTAGGAAATGACCAAACAATGGCACCCAGTGTGGCTGTTCATGCAAATCGCCCGAGGCAGAAATTCAACTCAAATAAGGGTTCTAAAAAAGTAAAAGAGAAAATTAACATTGTTTTACCAATATATGTATATCGATGGCTTGTTTACAGATTTATTTAACCATGTATTGTTGATATTTGAAGGTAAAAGTGGGATAAATTTTGCCTAGTTTGTTAGCTGAAAAAAACACATTGCAATATAATTATTTGACTGATTTTAACCTTTTTAACTCTAAACTTACAGTATTTTTGCAAATTTTCAGACAAAAATCACAAAATAAATTGATTTCCCTATACTTTCGACATTTTTTTCCAGCTGAACTAATTCCTATTCCATTTTCAATACAGAAATACTACCAAAAATCTCATTTTCTGAACTACTTTATCCTCACTAGGGTCTTGGAGGGGTGCTGGAGCCTATCCCAGCTCACTTTGGCCCAGAGGCATGGGACACCCTGAATTGGTGGCCAGCCAATCACAAGGTCTTCCCAAAAATGCCCCTTATTAATGTTTTTTTCCTATTTATTTTGCATTCTTTGGCTGGTACGGCTTATACTCGAGTGCGACTTAGTCACAAAAATATGATACATGTCCACCTGCTCAAAAATGCCTCTAAAAAAGGCCACATTCGGGTAACAAAGCCAATAGTTTGATAGAGCTGCAATGACTCAGAGGATGATATAATGCACTGTATTTGTTTCTTTGCAATGCTTTTCATGGATCTGCAACAGACATACGTAATTGAAGTACTGCATTTACTTTTGATTTGAAAAAAAAAGGTTTACTTTAACGGGATAATGATTGCGGCAAGACTGGAAAGAAAAATCAAAGTCAGGTAATGTTTCCTTTGGCGCTGGATAAAGTCGGAACTGAAAATACATCAACGACAGCCCATAAACGGTTTCATTAGGTCCACGTAAAATCTATCAGCGCAAGGTTGTGCAAATGAAAGTTTTTTTTTTTTTGCTACATAACAGGTGCATTGTCAAGGAAGGTAAATGTTTTTCAATGGAGATGACTCATAGAAGCATTCTGGTCTGGAACATTTGCAGACTGGTGTTACGATCGAACATTATTATCAACAAAAAAGTTTGTTTTCAAATGGGAATTCAATTGTTTTTTGTTTTTTTTTGCTGAAAGGGTACAATCCAAGCATTTATAGCGAAAGGGATCAGCGCTAAGGAATTGTAAAACGGCACTCGCTGAAAAGAAATTTGCTCAAAAGGGATAGCGTTGACACTATCAATTACTCGTGTATTTTTGGTTAATTGTACCCTGGTTTAATTAGCCCAATTGTCTGTCCAATCACAACCTGTCAAGCAAGTGGTTAATTAGGCTTCTACAATATGTAATAGCTTCTATTCATTCCTTAAATCACATCTTGAAATTAGCCGTTCATTCATTTAGCCAAGCTTTGGCCTGGCGGACCGTATGTACGTGACTCATTAAGGCCAGTGAGGAATTGGACGCAATTAAATGATGTCAGAATGACAATGAGGGAAGGTTCATGCTCAATATTTTTCGGTGTTTTTTTTGTGGGAATGAAATAACATGAGAAAAATCCGATTTGGGTCAATTCAATCTGTGGTTTGACCATAGTATGTAAAAGTATTAATTGTCACATTTATATACTACAGTTCTGTAGTATAACTCCAAAAATAAATACTGCAAAATAAATGAGTAAAAAAATGATATGATGACTAACTTAAAGGACATTGGTAAATACAAGACTATAAAAAAAGGGGATTTGGACATTTTTTAGGTCGACAATGAATATCAAAACTGGTCAACCATCTAAAATAAACCATGTCTTCGATCTGATTCACAAAAGTAACAACATTGTGAGACCGCTAGTTTAAGGCTAGAAAGATTCTATTTGAACAAAAATTTGGAGGAAGGCCATTTTTTCCCCTGATAAAAACAATGCAAACTTACGACAAATGAGGTTTGAATTTTTTCGGTTCTCAGGAACCATTTAAGTCTCTGAGTGTAAATACATTCAATTTGCTGTCTATTATTTTGAGGTTTGGGCTATAATAGTTGAAGAGATGGTTATTAACAAAGTATACTGCAAAACAACGCATTAGGCTACAGTAATCCCAGCGGCCATTAAGCAAATAACAGTCCTAAACTGGACATTTTAACCTTCCAGCATCTTGGGAAGCCTGACCTTTTATGCGGCGATGAAGCTTCTTCCACTACACGAGTCTAAATCAATAATGTGGTCATCTTAAGCCTTTTTATAAAAATAGAAAACCACCCGCCGAGTTTGCTTTCCTTCTACAAATACGATGAGATTGATTGACACGTTGCCTAGTAACCATTGCCACTATATGAAGTACTTAGGAAATGATTAGTTCCATTTTAATAATTTCCTATGGGGACAATTGTCAACTTTTAAAAATGCTTTATTATTAGACGAGCGTTATATTTTGTGCTCAAGCGAGAAAAGAAAAAGCAGCCTTCATAAAGTTGATCACTTTTGTTTCCGTATTTCCTGTGGAACTTTTTTAATTAACCTCCTTAATTAACCTTCAGCATTTGTGTTGACAGTTACGCCATTTTTTTTCTCTTTTCCCTCATTTTGTCAAATGAGTGGGGATGCGCGCCCACGCCATTCAGTCGCGTTATCGACCGGCGAGCGCTCGCCTTTCCGCCCGTTCACTTATTGTGAGATGACCCGGCCCGGTCACGTGAAATGCGGACGCCGGGGAAGTGATGAGTCGTTGATGGAGAGGTCGCCCAGGAGTGTGAATGAAGCTATCTGGAGCAATGGTCATTATTACTGAAGGTGATTATCACTTTTCGTTTTAGCCCCGAGTTAATGAGTTAAGGAAGCTGGGGAAACGAAGGTATGGCCTTACCCTTGAAATACAACATTTTATCTAGTCTATATTTTGAAATATATGACTGTTCCCTCAAATTTTTCGTTGGTCTGGGCAGAAAGACGACCTCCCTTAGCGCACGGAGTACCAGTATGAGTGACATCATCATTGCTCGTTATGGGCACACCTGTATCTCACCTGCCATAGGCAGGTGCATGTCAATGTTCCCTCTATTTTTTCATGGAAAACATGCTGTAAAATATGCAAAACATAAGAGTGGACAGAGCTACTGTCACTGGCTGCTGCGTAAACAGCGCCATGATGGGGAAAGGGGTAGAAAAATATTTTAAAAAACTAAAAGTTTGGATTTTATTTACTGCGTGCCATATGATGGCTGCTGCGCAGAGAAGATGGGTAGTGCACAATTGCTTAGAGGGAACATTGCCCATTAGTCATATTTTTTTTTTGCGATAAATATATTCGGTACCTTTGTTTTATCTTGGAAGAAATATATAAAATTAAATTGTGTTGGGTGAATGGTTAATTGACTGGTATGGGCTCCAACACCCCCTGCAACCTTCGTAAGGATAAGCAATGCGTAAAATGTATGAATGAATAAATTGTCGCATGTTTGTATTTTTCAGCTTGAGGCAATTAGAAACCCATGAAAAAATAAGTAAGTAAATATTTTATGTGTTCGCAACAGAGTTGTTGTAACCCCAAACAAAAAAAGATATCCAATTTTTTGGTACTGAAAGTCCTGGCAATGAGCAAATTCAATTTTTTTAACAACAAAGACAGAAAAAAATGATTTTGCATGTGTCTGGAGGGAAGAAAAACATCTTCACCTTTTAGCCTCAATCGCATTTGTGATGTATTCTATCGTCCGCTCTGTTCATTGTTAGCAAATCCGGCAGAGAGGGAGAAGAAATGGTAGGCGAGGGTGCAGAGGTCAGCCCCATTTGTATGGCACTCCAATTTTTTCCAGCGGAACACCCGAGCGGTACAATGTCGTCATCGAAAAATGCTCTCCAGAGCAAAACTGCTCTGATATTGCCAGCATTTGCCATTTGAATTTTGATGCCAGGAATGATAAGATATCTACATAATCTCGACATAACATGAATAAAAATACTTCCGCTTGTGTGTACAAGCTATTAATTCGTGCTAACTCTAGTTGGCCAGTGACAAGCTCCAACACCCCCGCAATGAAACGCTGGATTGTAATTTAGTTTGTGACCGGACGTTTGGTCGCCGGTCAAATGTACTGAGATATTAAAGAGTACTTAAATATTAAACGCTCTTTTAGATATTAAACTCTCTCTTTTAGATATTAAATTCTCTTAGATATTAAACTCTCTCTTAGATATTAAACTCTCTCTTAGATATTAAACTCTATCATCAATATAATTTTGAGAGCTGGTTTCAACAGTAAACTCTTTGTCACCATTTGACCGGCGACCAAAAGGGACCAAAAAGACCGGCGACCAAAAGAAAGGCGACCAAACGTCCGAGCACCAATTTAGTTTCAACACAAATACCGTTTCATTCCATCCCTCAGGCCCTCCCAGTTCAAAAAGATCAGACGCCCATTATCCTGAATGAGACTGACTTGCACATTCACCCCCTGCCAGAAACACTATAGAAAAATCCCAATTGACATCCATCGATTCACTGGAGTATACATATATCTTACTTGTAAAATAGTATTAAAAAAAAAAAACTGGGCATGTAAACCGCAGTGTCAGCCGTGCTTTCGAGTTCAAGTGGCCTTGAATGTTGGACTGGAGATGCATCATCTAACCGGGGCCATCTGTCTTTGCATCTCGGACCGATATGAACTTGATCAAAAGACGCTGGCTGGCCCGGGAGCAAGCTAATGTGCTCATTAACATTGGCCGCGCTGCCCACCGCCATTCGCTGCGCATTAATGAAGCAACGAGCGGCGCCAAACAATAGCTTTGGAATGCCGGGCCAGCCGCACGCGGGTGCTCCCTAACGACACGACCCAGTCCACTTGGCTGCCGTCCAATTGGCAAGAAAAAAAATGGAAGCATTGTATTCAACACTTCTTGGACTTTTGTAAAAAAGCTTTACTACATCAAGGTAAGGTGCTATTTTTATTCATTCATTTTCCGAACTGCTTCTTCTTGCAAGAATCGTGGGGTGCTAGAGCCTATCCTAGGTAATTATGGGTAGCAGGCTGGTGGGTGAGTGGTTAGGGCGTCGGCCTCACATTGGGGGAACTGGGTTCAAATCCAGGTCGGTCCATCTGGGTGGAGTTTGCATGTTCTCTCTAGGCCTGTGTGGGTTTTCCCCAGGTACTCCGGTTTACATTCCAAAGACATCCATGGCAGGCTGATTGGACACTCTAAATTGCCCCTGAGCGTGAATGGTTGTTTGTTTCCTTTTGCCCTGCGATTGGTTGGCCACCAATTAAGAGTGGGATAGGCTACAGCACTCCCAAGATTAATCAGTTCAGAAAATGAGAACATTTCATGCTCTAATATGTTCAATAAAACTGGAGTACTCGGAGATCAAATCCTCGACCCCAAAACTGTGAGGCCAACATGCTAACCACTCATCCACTGGGCCATACACCCTACAAAATTTCCCAAATTATACCTGGAAGTGTCCTTAGTTTCCCTTTCAGAACAAGACCACCATTAACAACCCTGCAATATCAACTCTTCCCTAAATAGTCGCCATGTGTACCATCCACTGTAACAAACGGCTCACCTCAAATAGACACCTCCATTTGTTTTCCTCGGCGAGACAAACAAGGCGGAAGACGACGCGTCTCAGCGGAGTCGCGGCTCTCCGGTAGATCACCGAGTCGGACACTTAGCATAGGATCTCGCCGTCTCTGAAGTGGAGATGCTTGGGAATAGCAGAAGCAGCGTGATTGAAGGCAACCTGCCGGGGGGCGCTGGGAACGGCCGCCGTCCAGATACTAATCAGTCTGCCGCTACCGAGATGTTGCAAGACTTGACAACTCGGATGGGTTTTCGTCTTTCCGCTCCTGGAAAAAACACAAAAATACGATTGTAATAGGTTAGTTTCGCATGATTGTGCAGTAAAGGTGTTTTCATAAATCAATTCTGCGATATATTAAAATATTACGTTGCCGTATCAATTCAAAAATCTGACACGCCAATTTTTCGGTGGAAATAAACAATACGTGGCTATACTTCTGTCCACTTGTTAGCAGCACAGAGCCACCATACCTCACAATCTGTGCGTATTGACCAACGCACAAGGGTGCCGTTTCCCAGCTCAAGTCATAAAATTTTACTGCATACATTTAATTAATAAGTAATACCCAAATAAAAACAAGTGTTCTATCCCACTAGAATAAGTTATTTATGGTTTTTTGTTTGTGGTGGTTGCTAAACAGCAAAATTGTACTTCACCATCACCTTTTGGCATGTGAGAAATTCAAAACAAGAGAAGATTTTGACCTACTCCATGACCCATTGTCTGTATTCTCTGTGATTGAACAGCTTTTTTTTTTCTCTGCTATTCTCAAGTTCTAATGTTGTAAGCTTCGTGGCTAATGTTGACAGCAGTTCAAGCGAGGCCTTTCACGTCTTTACTAGCACCCCACGCACGACGGCTGCGAGTCAGTGAAAGTGTAGCCTCCCGAGTGGCTGGCCGGCAAAAACATTGACGCCATCGCGGCTACTTAGGAGCACAGCACTTCTACAAAAACACACACACACGTAAAAAAAGAAGAAAATAGAGGACTGGTGACTCACTTTGCATTTAAGCATTTTACAGGGTCTTTTAAATGAATTTGGGAAGCTGGGGGAATTTTTAATAAATGTTTGAAGGTGAAATAAAAAAAAGTGTATGCTGTATATTATTAATTATTTTTGGAAATAAGATAAAAATGCTGGATTTAGAACTTTGAATGGGCATTTGAAAAGTTCAAGTGTATATTTTCTTAAAACAAGGGATTAAAAATAGAAATTAGTATTTAATAATCATTTCATATTATAAAATGTAGTTCTGTTGTATCATTGCTAATATTTTTAATTTTAGATTTAATTTTTAATGAAGACCTTTCTACCTTAAAAATGTGTTTGTGTCTGATTGAAAAATTAAAAATGACTATTTAAATAGATTTTCTTGAATAAGGTTATGAAAAATTGTCATCACGTTCATTTGCATTGTTGACGATTGCTTTTATTTAAAAAATAATAATAACAATGAAATGTGTTAATTTGTTTCCAGGATTTCCAGTGTTTTCCCTCCAACGAGAATTAACTTTTTAACTTTACTACTTCAATTCAAATCCACTTTTTTTGTTGAAATTTAAAGAGTGGCCTGCCTTTTACTTGCCTCTAAGCACCCCTCTCCTAGTTCAAAGATCAAAACACATTGTGCCCAAGATAAAAAATGAAGTTGAGAGGCAACTCCAGTGATAGCAGCTTGCACAGAAAGAAGGCTCAGAGGGTGTTGATGGATGCAGGTGAGCAAGAATGTGGATCTGGTCACTGTTCTCCACGGCAACCTGTCAGCGAGTGACGAATCTACCGGCTAAAGCACGGATGGCAACGAACACCAAGTACTCCAAATAACATCCATCAAGAATAGACTTGTCTTGGCAATTATTATGCTGCCAATATTGCATTCTGCCCTTCCTAAGTGAAGCTAATGTATGTGAAACATTAGTGTAAATCAACAGTAACGGAGAGTAGTTTAAAAAAAAAGTATATTTTTACATACTCTGTAATTTGTACTTTTTAAGTTTCCAATGCTGGCAGTACTACTCAAGATGGCCGCTTGCCTAATCATAACAAGCTGTTGGCTGTCAGGGTAAAAAATAAAAAATTTAAAAAAAATAAAAAATTAAAAAACCCAAACACAAATCAGTGACCCAGCCAAATTATGAATAAGTGGGACTTATAGTCCGTAAAATACGACAATCCAGAGTCAATGGCATCATAACGTTTGGACAAAAATAAGAAGCCACTTTCCTAAAACTCCTGGAAGCGTGGGTTTTCCCGGGAGTGGGGGGGGTCTTCTCCTGACAGAACAAGAAGGAAGGCGGGATGGGGGTTTACATGGGTGGTTAGGGGTTTAGCTCTGCGTCTCATCCAAAGTCTGAGAAGGCTCAAGTGAGGCCGCGGCAGCTGAGAAAACATTTCATACGGAGCCAGACGACCTCAAGCAAAAAGCAACCTTTTCCTACCCCCGACTAGCAGCTGGAACAATAAACGCCAGTGATTTAGGACAGGTTAAATCTACCTCCATGCAACACAAATAATCCCGAGGCTATAAAAGTAAAACAGCGGCGCTAAACCCTGGATTAGCCAACCCGCCGTTTGGTTTTTAGGCAGCGCCTTTTGACGATATATTAACCGGCGTTTTTATTCATCGGCAACTCTTGTTACATACTGATTCTATTGTGGCTGGGGACGCAGCTGCCAATGCATTTCACGCGGCTTCTTGACGCACATTTCAAGAAATTTGAACACCGAGGTTATTACGTCTATATTTTTATCGTGTCGGTTGGAGGGAGTCGGTATACTTTTTTACTGTAGTTTTTGAGGTAGCGGTTATGAATACATTTTGCAACTAAAAGAGTAAAAATTTCAAGTAATCGTTTAAATCGTTTGACGTCAATTAGGTCTGTCAGATATGTTGTATCTGAAAAGGATTTTTGTCAAATTTCTGAACTGTTTTAAAGAGAAACTGAGTTTTTTGTTGAAGGTCAAACGGAAAATATGTTTGTCTGCATATTGTAGCACTAAATGAATCTAATGCAGTACTCTAATGTAATTATGTAATCAGCACAACATTAAAATACAGAAATACAGTAAGACCAAGTGTTATAAAACACAACTGCAATGCAATAATATTATAAATAAGATGTCATTTCATCTGAAAGCGAATTACTCAAAAAATAAAAAGTAGAAAACCATCAATACATTAAATAATTTAGGAAAAAAGACCCAGAAAAAAATAAATTGAAAAAAAACCTACATTTTCCCATTAAAAATATTTGTATTACCAAAAATACAACCAAAACATAATAAATCTCGTATATTTGTAATTTTGTTCATGTTTCACATCAAGCTTTTCTCAGAAAAATCTCCCCCTTTTGTTCCCCCTTCTTCATACTTTCTTTCACCAACGAAGCTAATGCACATTTTGGCAACTGTTTAAAAACTGCTGACAAAAACACATTCAAGTTTCATAGAAACGACACTAGGGAGTATTTTATTAGTGCACTACTTAAATACCCCATTTGCTAAGGCCATCAAATTATCCGACAGTAATTGGGATATTAACCTTATTTGTCCCTCTTGCAGAACCAATAAACATACATTTTTCATGAGGTTATTTCTGTATTTTCAACAAGCTCCAAGACATGTTGAGAGACTAATTTTTCTTCAAAAAAATTGACATCCACAAGTAGGGGAAAGCACATGAGGCGGGTGTAAAATTGACATGGAAATCCTACTGGTTGGCCAGAGGGGGGAAACTCTCATCAGGTCCCTCGTGGAAGAAAATTACTTCCCCATCACATTAATTTTCATCAGAATGTGCCAAAAGTGCCACAGACTCTTTAAATCACGACGTATGCGAGAGGTTATGTAAGTAGGGGCTACGCTTGCTTGTTAAATAAGCCTTGAATTAGGACTGGGGTAAAGAGAGAGGAAAAAAAAGCCAAGGATTTTAATTAATTTGTACACAAATGATAGTACTGGGAATACAAGCCCTGCCCTGGTAGGGCCATGGTGAGGTTGTGCTTTATTAAATCAAATAGTATTCATGCACAGAATAGATTGTTGACAGGGAAAAGACTGATGGAATGAGAAGTATAACAGTTGGTTAGGGTTGCCATTCACGGCAATAGACGTCCAAATATTGAATGATATATTTTTTTTTGGGACTGGGTTAGGGTTTGTTGGATGTTTTCTTCTGATTTTACAGTATACTTCCAGTTGGTTTGGGGAATTTTAAGTTTTTCTTGTTCATTCGCTGCCATTTAGAGTGCATTTTTGACTAAAGGGGGCAAAACAACAGATGTTATTGTGGATAGGAAATTTATAAAAAGTGCAAAAGTGCGCACAGTCGATCACACAACTCCCAAAATTCTTTCAAAAAGTGAAAACATTTCGCTTATTATGTACAAAATAAATTAGCTACAAAGTGCCTGTTACGCCGGACAACCCCGCACGGATTGGCTAATGGGGAGGCGATAAATTAAGACAAAATTGTGTTTATCATTATTATTATTAAAAGATATTTTCCCATTTCAAGTAGGAGAGCGAGATTAGGGAAAAACATTAATATATTTTACTCTAACGGACCGACATTAGGTAGCTCGTGGACCGGTTCTGGTCCAGGGACCGATGGTTGGGGACCACTGCCTTAGCGGTGTCGTACATTTGACAGCAAATTTGAATATCATATTTGAGAGTGAAATTTTACCAAAACGCCGAAGTGAACACCAAACCAAGCCCAATAGGAGAGGTTACTCGGTTGTACTGTACAGCCCTAGATTTCCCCAAAAACCCGTAGCCAGCGACAGCTTAATCTCCCGAGAAACATAAATCCATCTGAAGATTTCCTCCCTCGGCGGTTTAGGATAATCACCAGCAGCGTCTGTGCTCGCTCGCAGACAAATCAGTGATTATCAGGGCCGGCGTTTCAAGAGGGGGAAAACGCACACGGCAAATTTGTCGGAAAAGACGGCGGCGTTGGGAGCCAAAGGAACCAGAAAGCGAGACTCCTGAGGGAAATCTATTGTACACACAAACGGCACTGAGTCATCTGTCAGATGTTGGTCAACTTGTAATGAAATAGTCCACTCCTGTTAATAAGAATTACTTGTCATTTCCTGAGGCGGTCCGCTACATTTCCTGCCATAAAGCTTTCTCAGACACCTCATTGATTTCACGACAATGGCATACGCTGTGTTATTAAACTCCCGGAGATTCAATTTTGCTTATTGGAAGGAAGGCCAATACCTGTGCTTGTAAAGAGATTGTTAAAAAAAAAAAATGACAACACAATTTGGGAGAAGAAATCTGGAGAATTTTGAGAACTATGACAATATTTTCGGTGCAGTGGAAAAATACTTTTTTTGTGCAAATCATAAGTGTTTGGAAAGAAGTGACAATATGCCAGATAAAATTACTGCAAGTGGGTTATAGTTAACTGGAAAATTATGAAAATTGAAATGACCCTGAGTTATTTTGCACCAAAAAGATTTTGAAAAGGAGACGGAAATTAAGATCTAAAAAGCAAGCAATTATCAGAATTTGTATTTAATTTGTGCTCTGTTTTTCTTCCCTAAGGCATTTAGTTTTTCCTCATTTTATACCAAGCACACTTTCATGTTTCATGCATATTATTTATGACATATGAAATGACTTATTTCCCTTTTTTTCTGAAGTTTTGATTTTTACTAAAACAACCAATTATTAGAATTATAATTTCATCTGTGCTCCATTTTTTCCCTAAAAATACCAAGGCATTCAGTTTTTCCTCATTTTCTACAAACCACGCTTTCATATTGCATATTATTAATAATAATTTTGAAATTACTTACTTCAATTTTTATATAAAGTTGAGTTTTATTTAAAAAAAAAACATGTTTGACACTTAAATGGACAGTTCATCGAAATACATTTTTACTCCATTAGTCCCTAATTTGGTTCAATTGTTGTTTTTTAAATAATATCACATAGCGAGAATAAATTATGAAACAATATAATGCCCACAGAAAATAGTTATCACGACAGCGTTAGGGATAAAAGTCATAATTCACCTTTTTGTCTGAAAATTAAATCATTGTCTGCCATTGACAGATGTCCAATCCATCCAATTTTGACAGGTTCAATCACGTCTATCAATGCAGCAATAGTGAACGTGTGGCATATTCAGACATTTCCTGTCAAGGGGTCTTAAATTCCCCCCAGAACGCAGAGTTCACACTATGTTTGCCATCCCGGCTGCCAGTCTCCCAGATTTCTTATGAAAAGTAATCGGATATTTGGAATGTACGTGCATTAGTGTCGGCTCGGGGGGCGGCTGTCGGCGCTGGGCGATGGCGGCGCGGGGAAATTGAGAGCCGTCGAGATTGGTACGGCCAATGGACGCGCCGCCCCGTCCTTGTAATGTATGTTTACACGAGACGGGGAAATAGCGCCTGGAAGTCCTCTGCCAGTCTGGTTGGGTAACATGAGGAAGGTGTTCACGGGGGTATTTCTGTGCTGACAGGATGTCAAGCGGGGGGAAATGTAATGAGCTTCATCACTAGGAAAATACGCAGAGTTTAACAACCGATACTTTAGGAAAACACTGGCTTGACACTTGTGTTACAATGCTTGCTTGAAAATGCTGGAAAATGCTGGAAAATGGAGATCCTTAATTTTCTGTACTATAAGGCGCAGTTTTTTTTATTGAATTTTTTTTAAGTTCATGACTTGTGTGAAATTATGGTGCTCGGACGTTTGGTCACCGGTCTTTTGGTCGCCGGTCAAATGGGGACAGTTTACTGTTGAAACCAGCTCTCAAAATTATATAGAGTTTAGTGGTTCTAAGAGAGAGAGTTTAATATCGAAGTACTGTTTAATATCTAAGTACTGTTTAATATCCAAGTACTGTTTAATATCTAAGTACTGTTTAATATCTAAGTACTGTTTAATATCTAAGTACTGTTTAATATCTAAGTACTGTTTAATATCTAAGTACTGTTAAATATCTAAGTACTGTTTAATATCTATGTACTGTTTAATATCTAAGTATATTTGACCGGGCTGAATAAGTATTTCCTACAATGAAACGACCATTTAATCGCCCCTCCCAGTCAAAACAGATTGGACATCTCACCCCATCAACAGCAGTTCAACAAGACCACCCATGCTAGCCAACACACTTCAAATGTATTTCCTTTCAATCACTGCTCCTAATTTAAGCTAAAACCCCATAAACCACACAACTGTCTCTATCAACCTTCCCAACTAAGCATCTACAAAATGACAAGAATTTACTCTGACGGTCCACACACTTGTAATTTTCCATATTTGTCTATGCCAACCAAACGCCACGTCCAATGACCTCAATTCATCTGCCATAGTTCTGCGTCTTTTGGCGACAGCGACGAGTGAGGAGAGAAAATGGAGACGGTCTTCGCCGACGATAATTGGAGTCCTGGCACCCCGGGAGACACTCTGACCTTGGTCTTATCTGGCCGACCTCATGCATTTTTGATAAATAAAGAAGTAACGCAAGATGTCTCCCAGAGCCTAGCTACGGTAATCCCATTACGGGTTTGCGGGCGTTTAATTCGACGGCTGCAGATAGGAGGCGATGTCTCTATGTGCGTGTGGACGGCTCAATAAACATTTCACCGAGTTGCTAATAAAATCCCATATTTGCTCGTCGCTCCTGTGCGGCGCCAAGTTAAAAATAAAACAAAAAGATGGCGGTTTCGCCTGGAGAGTCGCCTTTATTACGCTCATGAATTATTGAAATTGAAAACGCCGTGTTTACCCCTGATATCAGTGGGACCATCCTGAGTTCTACTTCCATATTCCACGACATAAGTATCAAGCGAGGCTCTCCAAAGACTTCCTTTTTTTTATAGCCTCGTCGCCAAGCTCGGCGAGACTAAATAAAACAAATGTCTGGCTTCTTTGTTAAATCTCCTTTTTCACAGGAAAATAAACTGAAATTTATAGATAATAGCCAAGCGGTGTTACCGTCCGTGTTGTGTTATTTTTGCTTATTTGTCAGAGACAAGAGTCAAGAAAACTGTTAAATCATGAGGAGAGATGTTTTCTCTGAAGGAAGTAAAAGCGATAAGTACTGTCTTGAATACAGTGTGTACTAGGAGAGAAAAACAAAAGGCAATCCTGGCTGATTTGGCACCCTTGGCAAACAACCAAGCCACCCACACACACACACTCAAAATTTACAATGGGCAAGGTTTTCTTCAAGATATGAAAATACCAATTGGTTCCAGAAGGGCGTTTGCAATATTAATTTTCTTTGTACTAACTAGAGACGCATTTGAAAGGTATAAGCCTGAAACTGTTCAGAGATCCCCAATATTATCAAGTAACCCTTTAAAAATGATCCAAGTATAACAATTTTGTATGAAATCCGTTAAAAACAATAAGAAAATTACATTTGAGGCCATTAAAAATATAATAAACAATGCAAAAACAGAGGGGACGGTTAGCAAATAACAACATAAGCACATAATTTCAAATTATGATTTAAAAAGAACTTTTTCGGGGGCATCTTATGAAAAATAAAAGAATAATATTGGTTAAAACACACTCAAAAATGAATCCATAGATCGAAAGGCATACAAAAAGCATCATGGAGACACGGCACCCTCCTAGCCAATGGCAAACCAGTGAGGTATTAGGAGATAATCAATAAGAGAGCAACTCTAGTGTGCCAATTTCAAAATAAAATATGGGTTTACATGTAGTGTATTCACGATTCGGGAATGTTCCTCAAATCAATTGCGGCATTTTGTAACCTGAATATTTCATATGCAAAGAACTTTGTAAGTCGAGGTACTACTGCAGACTTAAATTAAAACAATAAAATATTTAGAATATTTGTGTACAGGACTAACAGTGGGACTTTAAAGTAGACTTGTTTGCAAGTTAAGCTACCACTGTGCTAACAAGGGATATTAGTCGCATAATATACACAAATATAGTCATATGGGACGACACAGTGGCTCCCTGCCGTGCTTTGAAAAAACATCTTGTACTTAAAAGAAGTCAATGCTTACAGGCTTAGGTTCTTGAGCTTGGTTCGAACCGTTAATCAATAAGGTCCCCTCGGCCAATGAGACTGTCTGGAAATGTTTATTCCAATGTTCTCATATTGCCTGGGAAGCCGACTGATAACTTCAAGATGAATGGCGCCCGCAAACGGGCTATTAGTATTGGGTCGGCGTACGCCCGGCGGAGGGTTCTGCCGGGCAGCGCGTAACTCAACACCAGACGAGGTGGCTTTGCTCTTCCTGTGAGCAATGATTGCGCGTGTAATTGCTTCCATGAGCGCCAGCCCGCCATGTGCGCCGTATTATCTCGGCAAAAAAAAAAAATACACGTCGTTGGTCGTTTGAAATGATTGGCCATTATGTCACGGGGATCCCGTCGGAGAGTCGACCTATGAGGCGGCTCGTGTGATGTTTTAAGGGGAGGCGGGAGGTTCGTTTGTTCAAGCTTTATGTAATTACAAGCCCATGCAAACAAGACGGGATATGAGGGTCCGTAGAGGCCTCTTGTTCCAACAAAATCAAACACCCGGGGGTTATTGTTGTATGTCGGTGTGAGGCGTATCACTTTTTGGGTGTCTGAAACAACTCATTGTAATTATGTCGGCATTAATACATTGGCTGCAACGGTAAGGGCTAAAAGCCAAAGTTATTTAGCCAATGATATCCCAGTTCAAATAGATTGGACATCATTGGAGCTAAAAGATTAACATTACCAGTCAGAATATATAAAAATGTCATGGTTTGAATGTCTGTTGCCATCAATTGTAAGCAATTAGTTGGTCGACTACTATATTTTACAATTAAAGTGAATTAAAATAGTTGTTTTTCCCTTCTAATGCGAAACAATGTCAATGCAAATAATTTACTTCCATGCAAAACAATGCAGACTTCACATTTTGCCCTCCAGGTCGCGAGTTAGACACCCAAACACTCGACTTTCTTGCTCCAAAATTTAATTGCACCATTCAAAGATTTAAGACTTATTTTACCCAAAAATTTATACCCAACTGTGTCCTTTCCTTGGCATTCTCCATGTTTTCGTGCCTTGCCCAAAAAAGTGTTAACATTTCACACGGAGGGACATCTCACTCTCGCAGCATGGCAGCATATAAAAAAATAATTTGTGTTTGGAAGGGGGTGGGGGTCATACGGACCACGCTCCCCCGACACCTGCGTGGATAACCTTTCGCAGCTGGCAGCTCATGAATACATATCAGTTCAATTTAACACTTGGATGCCTATTTCACTGAACTTTTGTATTATCTGCCTGCTATGCACGCTGGTGTCACGTCGTATATGTCAAACACAGAAGGGGAAGAGTACAAAACGGAATGCACTGTTAAAACATCACAATAGCGTGAAGAAGTACAGAATTTCGGTGAAATTTGCAAGACAATCCTGGAGAGATAACAGTTACTGTATTTTTTTTGCATAAACCGCCCCCGCATATAAGTCGCACCCTTAATATTGCCTTAAAAATCATTGAGTTTTACAATTTGGCATTTCGTCTTTGTCATTTCGTGCATGTTAAGTCTAATTTATGCGCATATAAGCCTTACCTTCAATTCAGTCATTTTTTAGTGACAAATACGACTTATATGCGAGAAAATACGGTAGCTAGAATGATCTAAATAGCCGTTGTTATCTGTGGTTGACCACTGACATCAAAGATAGTTCAACTTACAGGTTGCATTGAATAATCAGTGCTTGGAGTAGAAAATAAAATGTCATCTAGAGCTGCACACAAATTGGCGGTGACCCGATTTTTCATTCGAGTGGGAGTGAAGAAGCTATTAGGCAATCCAAAATGTGATTAGGGTTGCGTGTATTCGGGGGAGAGCAAGTTTCCCGCCCCCACTGTGAACGTACGTGAGGATGGCTGGGCCCAAAGTGTCTATGTTTGTTATGGAAATGAGCTTGCCGGCTAATGAGCTTGAATTTAAATAATGGAAAATAGTCTATCACAAAAGCCTGTCTTTGCAGTGTCAACACAACTGTTGCCGCAGAGACGTCGCCCATGCGAGTCTAGCTTAGCTTTAGCTATGCGGGACGACGTTGCCAAGACAAAAGATGGTTACAAATTTGAAAACTGGGAACTGAACTTTGTCATCTTTAACGGATATGGATTACCGTATTATCTCGCATATTGACAGCCTCCGCCTATGAGCCGTACACTTAAATTCTCTTAAATTTGTTGGATTTTACGATTTCATTCATTCAGACATCAAGATACATTTTATTTAGTGTTTTATCTGTTTATCTTTTCTCTATTTTGAAATAAATGACCCCATTGGCCGCACTGTCTTGCATTATGACGTTTCGTCCTTGTCACCTTGCAGTTTCATGCATGTCAAGTCTAATCTGTGCGCATATAAGCCGTACCCTTGATTCAGTACACACTAGAAGGCAAAAATCATTCAATGCATTGAAATAATTTCCCATTTCACTTATACTGATCAGTGTCGCAGGGGTGCTGAAGCCCATCTCAGTCAACTATGGGCAGTAGGCATGGGACACCCTGAATAGGTTGCCAGGCAATCTTTGGGCACATTGAGATTGAAAAAAAAATAACATTCACACTCTCACACGTACCTCAAGACAATTTCGAGTAGCGAAACAGCCTATAAAACATTGGTTCCAAGTCAGAATTATATTTGTGTAGTATTGACCTATGTACCCCCCTGTCAGGAAGACATATGACTTCTACCCACTTCCATAGTTTGATGGTGTGGCACCTAAACAGTGCCTTAAATTGTCAGCAGGTTTAAAACAACAAGCCGCATCGTATACACTTTCCCGAGTAAAGACGACTATCCACAAAATTCAATGTGACGTAAAAGCAGACGCCGTCCTTCTGAGGTTTGATCACTGCCATTTCACTTCAAATGTCTGCTTATTCAGCTAAACCAAAGCATCAAGTCATTTCAATGCACATCCTATGAGCAATCTTTGCTGGGTATAAGTGTATATTCTCTATATGTACACATGACATATGTGTAAATGTCGTACACCAAGCACAAAACTGATTTTCAATCTAGTGACTGACGATGAGCAAAATCCACCCAAACCACTCTGACTTGACTCGGCTCTTAATTCCTTTCATGCGTCACGCGCATTGTCCGTAATTACACTGTGACACGAGGGTCCCAGACCCCCCTGTCTGTAAATGTCACGCCGTCTGAACGCACCTGCTGATTGAATGTTGAATGTGTAATATAGTGTGCCTCTCGTGTTGCTATGGAAGGTCCTGCTGTCCTTGTGGCGTGTGCAGACTGCATAAGTGTTCATGCTTTAAAAAAAAAACTGACATGTGGTGTCACAAATATTGAGTTAAAATACAAAATAACCCTAAAATTGACCAAAAAATTGAACAAATATATATATGAGGGATTTCCCCAAAGCTTTATAAACCTGGTGGGCTGCCATGTACTCACCCAAACAGTCAACTCAGACTAATACAGTGCTTCATAAAAGTTTATAAAGTATAAATATTTTACACATACTTCAACCAAATCTGATATGGATGAAAGCGTAATACATCGCTATCTATTGGTCGATATTTGACCAAACCACTCTGGACCATTGATGTAAAGTGGTGTCGGTTTTCGATTGGGTGCTTTTAGCCATTGCCTGTCTATTTTTGCCTAAATTGATTTTTAAATTGGCATTTTTTAACCGAAATCCTTGTTTCTAGAACTAGCAGCAATAGGTCAGATTAGCATTTTGGTCAGAACTTTCTTACCCACCATGGATTTTACGTAAAAACATAGCTACTGGCACGCGTTATTCCTCGAAATCTCGTCTGTAAAACACATTTGCGCCCGAAATTAAACTGTGACTTAAGTGCGCCAGATGCCGTTTTATTTCCGAAATTTACTGCATAGTCCTAAAATTTGCACTGTAAATCTGTTTATAAGTATTTTTTTTTTCCCAGGCTCATGTCAACACAATTTATCAGTATCGAGCTGCCACGGACGCATTAAAATTCTGTCTCATCAGCATCTGGCGAAATCAATGTTGTTCAAATCTGGTGGCAGTTACAGCGTGGAACTGCTGGAAAAATAGTAAATCATACAAGCGAGTGTCAACATGTCAATGGCTGTTGCTTTGAAAGTTCATCCCAGGGAGGCAAATAAGGATCTTGGCGGAGAGAAAATGCTGTCGTTGGACTTCCATGAGGAAAAATGAATTTGTGTACTACTTGATGAACTCCAGTTTAATTGAGTTAGACCAGATTTGTTCAATTTTATTGAGCCGGATGCCTAGTTTACATGAGAATCATTTTATATCTTGCTTCTAAGATAGTATGGCACAAACACGATATATTTTGCTTTAGGGTCGAATTTGAAAACAAACACAAAATGAGTTTCAATGTTAGACGAGTTTTGGATTTCTTGTTATTGTTTAGCATGACTTTTTTTCTGATTTAGTCTGATTTAATAAGTTATTAAAGTATATTTGCTAGTTTTTTTTGTTTTAATTTTTCAGGAAATTACTAATCTAGGTTAGTTACCTCTGGCAGTTGATGAAAACTTAGTTTGATTTTGGATTAATGAGGACAAAGGCTGCCCGCCAGGTTTATAAACTATTTGGAAACCCAGGGGTTTTCTACACATTCTATGTGATAGTGGTGGTTCCAAAAAAAAAAAAAATTCACCAACGATCGAGAAATTCAGCAATACTGCATTTTCATTGTGACTCAACTTACAAAAATTAAATCCCAGTATGAAACCAATTCTGGAACAAATTAATTTCTGATGTGGAGGTACGAATATTTTTCTGTTTCAAAATGCAAAGGTATTTGAAGGATGCTTAACAACTAAACAGATCTTCTTTATGCTTCAAAAATGGTAAAAATAGCTTGCTGCTACTTTTTACACAAGCAGAGGACCACAAACAGATGTTTCCGTCAAAGTGGAGGACCCCGTCTGATCCAATTCACGTTTACTGGCGTACAGAGACTACCGACAAACTTCCCTTTAATGTTTGTCATTTACAATTCCTCAGCGCGAGTACTAGGTGGCAGGTGATTGACCCCCGGTGATGTGTCGTTTTTGGTTTTTATGTTTCCACGCGCGGGAACTGACAAAATAACAGTGACACACCGACAGCTTGTGCTAACTTGGATATTGCTGAGCATTGCTTGCCATGACCATTGGAGATATTGCAAGGGGACAAAAACATTAATTGTAGATTTAAGACATGACAAAATGCTTGCTTTTCATAATCGTGTCTTGACTGATTGATGGAGGCTCATTCAGGTCTTCTTCAGTCATTCCAAAGAGGAAATTAAACACGCGTGATTTATTGATATAATGAACGGTGGAAATTTGACATATTACAAAGAGTGAGCAAGGTTGAATATTATATTTAGGGTATTGCATGCCAATTAAATAACTCAAGTTAAGGGTGTCAGACTCAGGTTGGTTCGCGGGCTGTTTTAACGTCAACTTGATTTCACGTGGACCATTTTAGATATAATATTTAACTTTTTTTTAATGAATGGATCAAAAGAACTGTATTGAAAGCCCTGAATATTAATTTTTGAACTAAAAACAGAAAAAAATGATTTAAAAAATGACAATTATTGATTTAAAAGGGGAAAAATCATGAACCTGTGACTTAAATGATAAATTCATTCCGCTTCCATACTGATTATCCTCACAAGGATCGCGCTGGGGTGCTGGAACCTATCCCAGAATTGATGGCCAGCCAATCGCAAGGCATAATGAGCCACAACCAGTTACACTGATACCTAAAGACAATATAATGTACAAATAGCCTGGCATGCATGTTTTTGGGATGTGGGAAACATCCCAACATGCAAACTCCATACAGGACAGTCCAAACTTGGGATTTGAACCCAGAATATGAACCCCACAACCACAGGGCTGCCAACTTATTAATTAATGTTAGAATTGAGTCATATCAAAGAGAGAATGTTTGGGGGAAAATGTGTTTTTTTGTGAATATTAAAATTCTTGTCCCAGCTATTCTTCCATGAAGCTGTTAAGCATTTTGTTGGATGAGCTAGCTCATAGAATTGCTTTCCATCAAATATTAATGGAAGACTGCCTCGCACTTGATGGGAGTGTGCAGAGTTCAAAGAAAATCATAGCGACATAAGCAGAGTCGACATATTTAGGGGTCGCAAAGGGGACAAGTTCAAGAAAATTTCACTACATTTCAGTCAGAAGTTTAACTGAATCATTTTGAAAATGAGATATATTCAAACAAAAGCAGGTAGAGTATTGATTTAGTTTTGTTTGAAGCAGAAATGTGTGCAAGTGAGTGTTAAAAAATGTATTGCAAATTGAACTTGGTTGTGAATATTGTTTTGAAAATTACTTTTGTTTTTTTCCATGAATTTGATAGCATAATATGGTCATGATATCATTTTATCTCAAGTCATATTCTCTGACTTTATTACAAAAAAATGTAAATAAAGTCAGAAGAAACAACAATTAGAGAAAATGTAGTGTTTTCTTTTTTCAAGATACATTTTAAAACATTAAAAAATAGGATATTTAATATTTTTACCTAAAAAATCAAGACTTATCTTGCCTGAATATTGTCTTTATCTTTAGAAAATAAAATAGATTTTCTGATTTAAAAAAAAATCTAAAAAAAATATAAAGAATATGTATAGAATTTCTAGAATTCCATAGGATTTAATTGACTTCCAAAATAGTCAATCCTTCCTTTGAAAAACGATTAAACATCGATTAATCATGGCAGCCCTGATAGATTGTCAGAAACCCGAACCTTCCATAGGAAATCATAACCACACAATGTGGTCTAGTGCCATTGTTCTCCCCCGATAGCAAATCACATCTACATTATTAATTACAATGTTGGTGCACAGAGTCAATTGACGCGCTAATGAAAAAAATACCAAAGGCACTCTTTGCCGATTCCAACGCAAATCTCATTACGTATGCCTTTTCAATTAGCTAGCATGCTCGGGGTGTAGAGTTGGAGGATGGGGGGGTTGGGGGTGGGCTTTTGGCCCGAAGCGGCCGTGCGTAGACGCGGGGGTGTTTAGGGAAGGTTAAGCACACACACACACATGGATTAAGGCCTGTCAATCAGCACACGCGATTACACAAAGCGCTTGACACACACGCATTGCTCGACGATAAACTCAATTAAAAGTCTGTAAATGAGTTTATCACTTGTAGACGTCCAATCCATTTGGGTTTTCCCCAATTCAAATAGATAGGACGTCTGCCGGCATCTATGGCGGACAATTAATTGTTCGCTAGTCAAGCTGTTAAATTCTGATAAAGTAAACTCGGTAAATTGTTGAATGGAAGTGAGTGGTGGTATGAATTAGGGAAATTAAAAAAAATATGTATAAAATGCTAATTTGAATTAAATATGTTAGTGTCAAATAAAAGTAATTGAAGTAATCAATGTTGCCGTAATTAAAAAAAATTACATCTCTAATCAATGTAAGAGTAAAAAAGCAATAGAGATGACATTAAATACATTTAAGATGAAGGTCAATTAGAATGATTAAAATGCAATCATTGAAAAATGACTAAATTAAGTACGATAAGTAAAATTAAATGTGGGAAAATATCAATTTAGTTTTAAATTTTAACTTAGTCTACAAATGATTTTGAAAAAAAACATGCTATTTTGAAAACTAGGTAACATTCATTAATCGAAGAAATATTAAATGCAAGAATTTAAAAAGTTAAAAATAAGATGAGTCACACTCAGAAGCTGAATTAAACCAAAAAAAATGGAAAAAAAATCCAATTTAAACCACAGTAAAAAGGAGAATAAAGTCAAATTTCCATCAAATGACTGCCATCTCCTGTAAGGAAGTGATCAAATCTTTCTGAACCAGCCTCTAGAAAACTAATGTTGCCATTTATTCAATCTGTATTGACATGGCTGAGGGCAAATATGTGCATTTGATCAAAAAAAGATCATTCTGTTGTTTTTTGGACGGATTTTCCCGTGCTGCTCAAACACGATGGCTATTTGTATTTGTTCACGCAGTTTGTCATCAGCGATAGGCTATTCCCAGCCTGCCCATCACGCTGCATTGCCAAACACCCCCCCCCCCCCACCACCACCACCCCGAACTTCCACAACACCCTCGTGAATCTCCGCGTGCGGCGTCGAGATTAAAGAATTAAAAGGATCGTTCTTGTCCTATAACAGCCATGGACGCTTTTTTTCTGGAGGCGGTCAAATAACTATAAACACAAAGTGGCTTCTTGAAGGGAGTATCCAATGAAAGGTGATTTAATACTAGGATTTAATGATGGTAATTAGTCGAGGGTTAGGGAGGAAAATAAAAAAAACTAAACTAACAGCCCACTTCTCCTTTTATTAGAGCCTGGATGTGCGTGCCGATAAGGAAACTTGTGCAGAAAGGACACCCTCAAGCGTGTAAACAGTATACAGTAAGCCACTTTCCCCAGTAGAAAGTATTTTTAATTAACTTGATTTTTTTTTAGTTTTGTCTCCCCATGTGTTTGCTGTTGAAGGCCACAAGGAGAGTCAAAGACATTCCTGTTTAGCACGCAAAAAAGCAGGACACGGAAGCTGCCACGTTGGAGAATATTTCATGTAAATAAAGCCGACAAATACTTAATCCCCGCGGGAAGATGAAAAGTGACTAAGCCGCTGTAGGCGTCGGGGAGGGGGAAGCGAGACGGCGGCCACGACGGCGCTTTGGTTGTGACTCGGCATGATTATCCAGACAGGACGTTAGTGATTCGATGAAAGCAGCTAGAAATTGAAGGAGGGGGATGGGGGATAGCTTTCAGAACATGAGTTTGCAATACAGTGGTTCAACGGGATGCCTAATGGTCAAGATTTGTTTGTTTTGGTCCAGTTTTATATCATTTTGCCAATATTGTTGGCAGGGAGGAATTGTATTTGTTTGCAAGTCACGCTTGAGTCGCAGGGCCAGTCAAATGATGAAAAATAGTTTGAATTATAGTCCAGAAAATACGGTACTCTAACAATAAAATGAATGCCATGGTTGCTGCTTCTCAGAGGCAGTCGTTTAATCTACATCAAGGCTAGTGAAATTAACCACAAAAACAAAGAAAAAACATGAGACCTAGTACAATTTGTTGAAGCAACTCTGAATTTCAAGTCCCAATTCGCAAAGATGTCCGTTGCGGCGCTTTAGGCGCAAACTGCATTTGATGAAAAGTGGTTATAATAAGGACATCGAAGGTGCCATTGCACGTCTGACTGATTGATGAGCTGCCGGCGACGATGCCAAAGTGACCCGAACCTCATCCTTTCTTCTCTTCTTCATAACGGGTCGGAGAGAGTGGCGTTTTCTCCAGGGGGAGCCGTGATTGAAGTATTTACGACAAGATGGCCACGTGACGCCACGCCGAACACGGGCCGACGGTGATGCATGAACGAAGCGATGGACGTTTACAGACGGAGGTCTTTTCGCTTGCGATGCCCTCACTTAGGAACTGATTCATGCAAGGGTCTCAAATGTACGGCCCGCGGGACAGAAGCGGCCCGTGGGTTGTTCTGATTGACAGGCCCTTTGCAGCTCCTTCATACTGTACATACAGACTGAAATGCTTTTACGGGGGTGCCGTGAAACTAGCATTTTGTGAGTTGTGTGACAGAGTGCATGCACTAATGCACTATGTTCAGTTTCCTATGCATTTACATTCATGCTTTAGCCCTCAAAATGACAACGATGAATGAACAAGTAACCTTAAAATGCCAAAACCAACAGAACTGAATCTGAAGAAGCACCAAAACCAACAGAACTGAATCTGAAGAATCACCAAAACCAAAAGAACCGAGTCTGAAGATGCACCAAAACCAGCAGAACTAAATCTGAAGAATCACCAAAACCAACAGAACTGAATCTGAAAAATGCACCAACACCAACAGGTTATAATCTGAAAAAGCCCATAAATCAGCAGAAAACCACCTATGAACAAGAAGCAACCCTGAAATTCCTCAAAACAAGAAGTGACCTCTAAGTAGCCTTAAATGAATGGGTAGATGCTCTCTGATTTCGTTATTCCTCAAAAACAGATTATATTTGTTATTAGGTCAAATAACAAGATTTGCAACCGCATGCTTTGGCTTTAAAGTCATTGTACAATTACAATTTGACATAGTATTCCTAATAGAATCTTCACTAATGCTCAAATGTAAACCCCAACATTACATCGTATTTTAATGAATGAGCCAATGAGTCGGCAAATAGCAAAACAATCAACAGACTATCAAAACAATACTTCATAGCAGCCTTATTATTCCAGGCATCATATTCCGAGCAACTTTCTCTTTCCCATCCAACTGGTCAAATTTCAGAGTGTCATCCTTCAATGTGCGGCTGTCAAAAAGGCGAAAGAGATATCCCGTATCAAAGAATAAAAAAATGGAGTGTCGGTTTGTCGTAGGCGAACCTGACGTAGAGTGATGAACGTATCGGTGTCCGTGTATAAATCTCGCTGTCGCCGTCAGCTGTTGCCGTCGCTTATGCGCCGCGGGAAAATAAAAAGATTACCTGCTAGGTAAGTTGATGCTGTGCCCACGGGGTCAATTTTCAAGGAAATACAGATGGGTGTTTGGACCCTTTTTTTAAAAAAAAAATGTGACGGTGATTAAAAACATGTGGCGATGCATGAGGGACAGCTGGTGGTGACACGGTACCGACACAGACAATTGAGAGAATTTTTCACATGAACTTTGGCAGTGGCATTTATGACAATAGACGTTCACTAATCTATCTTTTTTCAGCCTTCTGTGAAGTTAAAGTAGTTTGTCACTAGTAACGAATAATAACATTTGTATATATTAAACGGCAGGGGTATATTAAATGGCGCACAAACGGGAAGGTACGATCCACTATGCTCTCTTTATGCCGTGACAAGGTGCATCAACGTTTTGCAGTCTAAAACTACTTACTGCTCAGGTTAAAACTACTTAGTATAAAGTATAATAAAGTCTGACTTGGAATTTTAATGACCTTAAGTATCTATAATTATGCCCCTATGAACACCATTCAAATCTTGCCAAAAAAGCTAAGTTGCCATTTAATATATACCCGGGTATATTAAACGGCAGGGTATATTAAATGGCACACAAACGGGAGGCTCAAAAAAGCAAAAATTACATTAAACGGCAAAATACCGTAGGTATATAAAGTTTTATTTTAAAAAAAATCTATGATAATGATGGAAAATATTAAATATTGAAAAATTAATCTGATAAATGATGGTTTCAATGGGACAACTAATCTTTTTTTTAATTCTTGTTTTAAATTTTTAGCATGAAGACAGGATTACAATGTCGCAAGTAAAAAAAAGTCTGGACCGTAAAAGTTTCTGGACCTGCAAAATGTCTTGACCTTTGCCCCAGTCTAAGTGCTGGCGTTCACGATGAGCTCATAACACTGACTGACTGGCGGAGAATTAGGGCGAGGCAGACTAAAATACGACCTAATCTATCATGTTTCCTTGTCACTATTGGGTCCTTCAACCCCACAAAAAAAATCCCCTTCCCACCCCCCCATACTCGCCATTTCTCAGGTTTTGACAAGCAGACGATGATATTTCGGGCCCTGAGACATATATTCAGGTAATTGGTTCTTCAACTCTGGACGGGAGCTCTTCTGCTTTTTATTTTTTTAATTTTTTTGATGGTGGAATTGAGTTTTTCTAGCAGTGGGAAATAGAAAAAAAAGCGTTTTGGGATACTTGGGTGTATAATGTTCAAGATCAATCCAGGTACTTTTATTTTTAGCACACTAAGACTTTTTAAAATATATATTTTCCATTTGGGAAGGTGTTATTTGACTGCACCTCGCAGCTGTTTGTATGTTTCTCCTCTTAAATCACCTGCGAGGATCTTTGGCCAGTAGATGACATTGATTTTGACTCAAGGGCAACTGAAGCCTCCGTAGAAAACTTTTACGCTTATTTTTTATAAGGCTTTTTTTGCGAGAACACTACGACATGGGGGAGATGCATCACAACCCTGCTCGTCAAAAACACCCGGGGGCAACGTTTCACTCAGGTTTTGTCTTTTTTTGTTGTTGTTGTACTAACACGTAGCATGATACACAATTTTTTTTAGGGATAACTTGAAAGAAAAACTGCCTCCAAAGTTGCTATTTACACTATTTACACATATTCGATCATATTGGGGTCGGAATCAGGTAAAAAAAAAGAAACATTAGGTGTCCATTTTAGCTGCCAGATGTGCTAATGTATTGCAATCAATGGCAGCCAATGAGTTAATGCTTTAAAAAAAAATGACCGTATTCTCCACACTATAATGTGAACTTAAAAGACAATTTTCTCAAAAGCCGGAAATGTGCCTAATTATCCGATGTGCTTTATCATAATTGGCTAATCATTGAATTAAATTCCTTTTAGCACAGTAACTATGGACCATAATTTGTCAGAACGTCGATTCACAAATGGAGTAGTATTGTACAAAATGGCGTCACCCGAGTTGGAATAAAAAATGATGTACACACTTGACATTCCAGGAACGTAATTTGGGGATGTTGCGTTTTGACCTGAAAGTGCAAACCTGCCACGATTCTGTTGAAATTAAAAATCATACCGCGCTGATATTTGGAGAGCACAGCAGGTTAAATTTAACACCGCTGGATAGAGGAAGCACCCGTGCATTGGAGAAAGCCCAATCTGCATCTTATGCCTCTAATCCCTTTACACGCGTAGCCTGGTAATGACATGCGCTGACCCACTTAGTTCCACTCTCCCTCCCTTAGACGCGCTGACATTTACGTAGCCTCGGTAGCCGCACATTCGGCAACGCCGTGGCCTTGCTTTCACCTTGTTCGGTTAAAAGAGCATATGCACATAAAATTATGGGGCATAAAGTAGAATAGGTTGGCATTGCATTAAAACAGTGGCCTAATGTGCAGTTAAAAAAATGAATCAGTTCAACTGGGATTGTTGTTTTCCTTTGTAACTCCATATCTAACAGTCTATTTATATATATGAAAATGAGGTATTAATTAGAAATATCTTTATGTACAAACTAAAGAAAAAGAATATGCACATACACCCGCAAATTGAATCAAAGAGGAGTATAGATCACTGGTGTCAAATTGGCGGCCCGGGGGCCAAATCTGGCCAGCCGCATCATTTTGTGCCTTTTTGCCTTTTTGTTTACCTTTTTTAAAATTGGCACAATTGATTGGCCAAGCGACCAGTTTTGAAATGAACCACACAGTATTTTTTTGCAGCCGCCTGATGGTGTTGAAGTTCACTCACCTGATTTGGGTGCGGCCAGGCGTGGGTTCGATGCCCGATGGTGGAGGAATTGGAGGTTTGTCTGTCTGTGCATCTTACAGCTGACTGGCGACCAATCTAGGGTGTAGTCTGTCTTTTTCCCCATAGTCAGGCTCCAGCAAACCTGACAAGGATTAATAGTACAAAAAATGAGTTGCCATTGACAGCAATAGACACCAAAAATGTACATTTTACTAGCGTGGCTATCTGTAATAGCTTTTTGCAATCCATTGGCAGTGTTTTAAAGGAAAATAAGCATCACATGTACACCCTTTACGTCTTTTTATCTTGTGACTGCTGCAAATAAATAAAAGAGAAAGCATTTGTACGCAAAGCATACGCAGTGGAAAGACTATCTTAGCTCCACGACAGAGTGAAATGATTATTTTAATCAGTACATTGTGGAATTTCAAGCAGCTTTGATAAGAGAGAGGCAAACACTCGGGCCTTGAAGGAATTTTGTCTCCCCCAGCATGCTGCCAGTTTTGTTCCGCTGCCCATTTGTCAACAGGATGTCCAATCGCTCAGTGCCAGGCGGGCAAATCAGCACCTTGTCACTTTTGACATGACAATCGCCGCATTCAGACAAGTCGGCAGGGCCGATGTGTACCTCGCGGCGACAAAAAATCAAATAAAAATAAAGCCATGGCGTGCATGTGATCCACCCAAGCCAAACTACGACCCCAGGGCGAATTGCCACCCGCTGCCCTTTTTTTCCTCGGCAAATGATGAAAATATTGACTTATGACATGGAGAAAAAGCTTAAATTCAGCTTATGTTATGTTGCATTTGTCAGATTTAACACTAGATGGAGCTCGTAACACAAACAGTGCCAAAATGTGCACAAAATTGAAATTTATCTAGGTAACTAGAATAAAATAAATTGAATTACAGTGTCAAAAGTAAACATTTAATTAACTAGCCACTCTTTTAGCATTCACAACATCCCATAAGTATTCATAACATGAACTATATCCACTAACATAACAGCCACATAATCAGATATTTAAACCAATGCATATTTAAGATCAGCACAATTTTATAGATGAAGATAAAAGATTAGTGGCTAGATGACACCTAGAGTGACTCAAATAATGTTTTTTTTAATACATTTTAGTCCTGCTACATTATTTTTTGCAGGCTTAAATGTGCAAGTGTGTCACAGTGCAGACAAGCATACAAATAAATAATTTAAAAAAACTAAAACTTACCCCAAATAAGGACAAGATTTGGATGTGCATGCAAGTAGACAAGCATCAATGCTGATACTGACGATGCATTAACAAAAATGCATTTTAAATACAAATATATAAGTTTAAAAAGCATGGAAACATGCATGTAACACAACATGCAGCCGGTATACTGAAACCAATGAGGGAGGAACCAACAGGTGAAAACAATGAGCAATCACAAGGACACAAAAAAAATGGAGGAAAAAAAACATCCATCACAAAACATGACATCTCACTCCCCTACTAATATTTTACACTAAACCATTTCATTGCTATGTCTGGATTTGTTTATTGATGTTAATTAAAAGGCACTTTCCTTGTTAGATTTGACATCGCTTATGGAATTGTAAATTAATTGCATAGCAAAGTGGAGAAAGTGGAAAAGTGGTGATAGAAATGGCCGGGAGGCACGCATTGATACTAAAGACCTTTTTAGTAGACACTTTGCAGAAAGATTATGAGTTCGCCCACTCACACAAACACACACACACACACACACACACACACAGTAGTACTTAGCCTCACTGATGGCCGAGTGAGCCACACTCCACTTGCACAGCAAGGGGTGTCATTTCCACACCTACTACATACAGCCTGGCGTCTAGGAGTGTTCTCCATTTTTTTTTAATGACACCCGCCCAAATGTGCTTCATATAGTTTCACATGTAACATACTTAACAGAAACTTTCACATATGTTGCTCACACAATAAATCGCATGTGTGGTAAATAAAGTGTGGTGGATATATAGTAAAGTGAGTGTTTGTTATGGGAAAGTTTATTTTATCTTTTACTCCGCTAGGAATATTTGTCTATAAATATTGTGGTGTTGTATAATTTTTTATTTGATTAGAAACTAAGAACAAGCAGGTCAAAGTAACAATAGGAAAATAGAGATCTGTTAACATAACCATTTTTCAAATAATAATAGCCTTAAAAACAACAACAATAGATTGCTGTTGGTAAGTGAGAGAAAAAATGCATATATATAAGTCACTTGCATATTAGTCACATATTATGAAAATAAAGTGGGAATTATAGTCTGGAAAATACAGTATGTGTTACTACATTACCTTATGGTTCAACATTATGACTAAAACCCAATTCCATATGTATATTCAGTAAGCAATTGGCAAAGGTGGGACACAAAGGGCATTAATGAAACAACAACTAAACAATATAAACTGTGTGAAATGTGTGTGGAAAGTGTTCCGCTGCCTGGCACTTTCATTTCAGTGATGCATTTTTAATGGTACTTCAGGAATGGACTATTAAGGGGATGATGGCCTTTCTCATTGGATGGCAATTTTATTTATGCTCTTTCACGCATAACATAACTACGCATGCTATTAACGGAATAGTCCAAACCGGTAGAATTAGTATATACTTTGTCATTTGTTACTTTTTAAAGGACTTCTGGGTTTGGGGCAAGTATCTCTACTATCATAATGAAATGATAACCCTCGCTTACCTGGGAGTTAGTTTGAAGGCCCTGTGTTTGATTCCTATTGTTGGCTCTATGTGATATAGTTTATTTTTTATGTCACTATAACGACAGCCTTCTAAAATGTCCTTAAATAAGACTGTGATCGATTTTATTTGTCTTGATGTGTGCTGTGATTGGCTGGAAACCAATCCAGGGCGATCATTGTGAGGATACTCTATATGGAAGATTAATGAATTGCAACCCTATATGAACTTTGATTGTTAGACAGTTCTAATACTATCATTTTTGGGGCAAATATTTCTTGCATTGACTCACCATACAAACACTTTATTTTAAAAATGTGAACCTACCACATTGTGACATTGCACCTTCATTGCTATCGCTACTGTATCTTTCCTCTCAAGCTTATAGTCCGCCATTTTCATGCAAATACTTGCAGCCTGACTATTCATTTTCCCTGCCAAAGCGTTTGGAGCACAATAGAGACATGGGCTCATTAAAACATCACTCTGTTGTATCACGAGAGTCTCAGTCAGGCCTGCCAAACCATCTCGCGCCAGAACCGTGGGCCCGGGCCACCTGCCGCATGCTGGCTGCTCACCTCCATATTTTTCATTTTATTATTATTTTTTTTAATCCCATTAACGTCTTTTCACTTAAAATTCAGCTCTCATTCCCCAGCGCAACAACGCCATGCCGACTAGAGGACTTGAAGTACTTACCTATCAAGTCTACTTCAGATAAATCTCGCCGAACCCCAGCTGATGGCGTTCCTGTAATGTAAAAAAAAGGCAGGAAGGGAGTTTATAAAATGGCGTGAGCAGCGAAGTCTAATCAACACGCGAGTGATCCGAGGAAGTAGCGGCGAGGGGAGAGGACGGATGTTTACCCCGTAATTATTTCTAGATTAGCCCTCTTTAAATAATTGCTAGGTGCCGACGCAGCCTGTAATAAAACGAGGCTACCTGCGTAGAAGTGATAGACTAAGGCAAAAAATAGCCTTGTCAAGGTGAATGACTCATGTCTTTGAAATTGCTGTACAAATATTGAGAAGTAAGGAAAGGTTATTTCATTCTTTGTACTCATTGTGATGGCAAAGAGGGATGTCTTAAAAAAAAGGATATCTTTACTTCTAGATATTTTTTAACAGTTATTTTAAAAGAAATATGAGTCATTCAGGTTATTTTTTGCCTATCACATCTGTGCAGGTAGCCTTGCTTTATCACAGGCTCTGGGTGCAAGTTGCAATTATTTTAAGGCCTACTTTCATGGGATTTTATGCACCAACTAAATGTTAAAATTCTGTAAAAAAGTAGTCAAAACAGGCCTGAGGAAAATGTTCATATTAAAAAAACTGAATAAACTACTTGCATTGGTCCCACAAAGTACGGACAAATAGGCTTAAGGACAGTTTTTTTCTCACATCCATCAGGACTCTAAACTTGCAGTAGCACGACACACAATCCCTTCTGTGTAATAACTTCGGGGTGAGGTCATATTAAAAAATGTTGGGTGGTGACAATGAGTCATGTGATGTATCCATAACGGCAGAATGCCAAATTACGAGTCCGAAATTATCACTTATTTGGGTCTTTTGCCGAGAAAACAAACCTTAAGGAGAAGCACTACCAATTTCGTCATACGCAGTTCTGAGTATGATGACGACCAAGCCTATGTCCGATTATTATCATTATTATAATTTCCTACACAATACATATGAACATTTTCCTGATAACAAAATTTCATATCTTAGTTAAATAGATGAAAACGTTGGCCATCACAGTAATGAAATATGAAACTAAATGGAACGTAAGACATGTACACATGTGCCCATCTGTTCATTACTTCACTCTGTAATTATTCTATGCAACAACAAAATGGAATTGAAACTTTTGTTTTGAAGTATCTAACAAAAAATAGGAGTCCAATCATTCTAGTTCAGTAAAGTACCACTTTTCTCCACCACCACACACATAGAAACAAGTGATAGGTGGCCATGTATTGCCATCAAAGGCAGCCAATGAGTTAAATAAATGCCCTCTAAAGGTTTAAATGTCTGCCAATGAAAGAATGAAGTAATTACAGCTTCACAAGGCATGCAACCGCCCATATCGGACCACCCTTGTCAATGAAGAATGGTTTGTTCGTATTAGCCAAATGAGTGTTTCTGCGCCTGACGGGATCTAATGACATGGAGAAGTGTACGTAATGTGCTGGAACCTCATTACGTCTTCATAATCATCCAAGGCCGACGCGGCTCTCTTGGCAAAAAGGACGCAACACCCTCAGCGCCCCGCGTAAAAGCTAGCTATTAACCCAGCCATTTTTGAGCCCAGCATTTTTTCCCCCCGTTTGGTGGAAGCCAAAAGGCATAACGACACGTCCGTGTTTTAATTTGCACGAGGTCGTTTGCTTGTTTCCAAGGTCGCCGACAACTTTTCCCACCCAATCGACGACGGGATTGCTTTTGCAGACTTTTGACGAGAACTCTCGCCGGGGGTGTCGGAGTGTGTTTTCAATTAAACCAAAGTTACATTGTTAGCGTAATTAAAGCGGTCCTAATAACACGTTGTTTAATTAGAAGGTGGGATTGATTAGATGGCCAAATAAGGTTCAGGTTTAACTAGATGTGACGAGGAAAAATTCATAGCGCTAAAAAAAAAAAAAAAAACTCAAACGAGGATTTTACGGGGTTTTCCACGGGTTGGAGAAGGTATTTTCATTGGGTGTTAATATCCTCTGATGTAAATGGAAAGAATTGATGGCAAATTAATAAAAAATCGTATTTGGTAATGATGTGAAATGATAAATAAAGCCGCTCAAATCCCAGAACTCCAAACCAATTTGAGGATTCCATCAAAGGGGCTTTGCCTCTATTACCTATTAATAATCAGCTTGAGAACAAAAAGCAATTATCAGCCATTCAAGCACGATGAAGACCCCCCTCTACATCCCCCCTCCTCTGACATTGATTACGTAGGCAAAATGGAGAACGCATAGATGATTCAACATCCTTCATTACTGTATATTGGCGCAAATCCAAACATCAAAATGTCTCATGCATACAAGAGTGTGAATTCATAAAGCACAGTTTCCATCCATTTGGCCTGTTGACCTGAATTTACGGAGCAATAAAGCTAAGATCAGAATAATTGCGCTTCCGGGCCAAGAGTTACCCGCATTGTGGCGTCGTTAAACAAATCGCCATTTCGCACTTTAATAGAGCTGTTCTCTCATTTGCTTGTGTAATAGACGCATGATTTTTGGTTCATATTTTCAAACCAACACATGTCCATTGGATGCCAATTTTTGACCTATTTATTATTGTCCATTTATTTTCTGATTATACTTTTCTGTTGGAGTCCTAGATTTTCAATAGTGCAAGTCCAGGTGACTTCTAATACATAAAATAATGTGACAAAACCTGTCCCAGATTTCCCTTTCTAAGCATGCCTTTTTACACAACAATCTTTCTCGCAACCATGACAGACACCCAAGTCAATTAAACTGGGTAAACTGGGTTGTGAAAGCACATGTTTTCACACCCGTTTAACGTCACCAGACGTCCAATCCATAACTTCTCTGTAAAAGGTCAAAACCATCCCATTTACCATTAACTCAGTTCCATAGTGTTCCATCAAGTTTTTAACCTAATGAGGCATTTAAATGTATAATCATTGAATAGCCATGTCTACTTTTATTAGGCCATTTACAGATTGCCTATTGGAGCAGATCTCATCAAAATGAACCTGCAAAAAAAAATCTGTTGTACGCCACAAATCTTTTGATGGATGACGGCGGTAGCTAGCTCGAATGAATCGTCGGACGGGGCACACCCTTCCACCTCGGTAGCCAGAGACGGCTTGGCCACATGCTGCTTGCATCATTACACAGCCGCGGCCTAGACCTTTGGTGCCACCCTGATTGATGGGCTCCAGCAGGCCCAATGGTCCAACGGAGACATCCCATCCAGACCAGAGCCTGGGCTATCCGTCTTGCAATCCCCTCGTAAAGAGCATGCCTTGCTTTACGTCTTATCCAGGCGCTTAATCCCGCCTCCTGATTAAAAGGCCTGCCGGGTGCCCTGATGAGTCAATATTATGGGAACGGGTGTGACGGGAAATTAATAAATCAGCAATGTCACGGCATTTGTTATCACCCGTGCCACTGGATTTATTACATGTGGACACGATGCAATAAACTAGTTATTCATGAGACAAAGCTACGCAAAACCCTCTCATGTGATTACGAGAAATCATTCGCCCGGTTGCTGATGACAACAGATGGCAACGTGGGACAGAGTTGTAAGAAGAAGCTCCTCTGTTTGTTTTTGTTTTTTTTTGGCTATGAACTGGAGTCCTGTTAAAGCATGTAACACTTAAAAATAAGAAATTTGGGTCAATGAAAGAGAATGGGTAAATATATTTAATGTTTGAATCATTTGAGAAGACGTACTTTTTTGGGGGGGATTTGGTGAACATGAACATTCCATTTTAATATTTAGATTTTTTTTTATAAATGGATTAAATTAACTGGATTAAAGGGCCTGAATATTCCATTTTTTATAGATCTAAAACAATGTTTATTTGAGCTTTTTTAGATATTTTTAGATTTTACAAATGGATTTTTGAACCAAAAACACAAAAAGGATTAAAAATTACCATTATTGATTTAAAAGGGGGGAAATCAGGAAATTTAATATACATCTACACTCTACATTTTAATTTGATCCTAAAACAGAAAGTCGGCACTCATGATTTACTTTCTCGGGCCATACAAAATGATGCGGTGGGCCAGACTTTACCCCCGGGCCGCCACTTTGACACCAGTGGCCTAGACTATGTGTAGAGGTGCTAACAACTAGAATTCAGGGTAATGCTTCAGAATGCACTACATTCCTCAGGGTAAACCTTTCAAATAACGACATTTAGCTAAAAATACACAAATAACTAACTACATGGATGTAAATCTAGTGCAATGGTTCTTAACCTGAGTTAGATCAAACTCTAGCAAGTTCGAAAGTAGCTCGTGTGAACTAGACTAGGAAAAAAAAAAACAATCTCGACAACAGCGCAAGGCCAAAGTTCTTGGTGCAATCGCTTGGAAACGTTTGCATAATCCCGCTAACAATCAGGCAGGCACAACATAATCCCCTCAACGGTGGTAATGACAGAAGTTGGTTGTGGATGGATGCCAGTAAATTTCCATTCTGGATAGAGAATTCACCCCAAGACAGAGAAAATGGCAGAGCACGCTGAGGCACAAGTAACAACCAATCGACTTGATTTTCCTCATTTTACCCAGGAGCGGCCTTGCTGCAAAACCTTGTAGGTTGGCCAACACGACACATGGCTTTCCTTTGGCAAGTCATTTGTACAACGGTAGCGGGCGGAAACAAACGCCTCAGCGTCTGCCCCCGCTGGATGCCATGCCACGGGCAACCAGATGTGGCGAGCAGATGCACACAGCTTGTCTGCTACCTTGCCGCTTCAATACGTCTGATTACGGTAATTGTTGCCTAATGTTCTCGAAATTTGCCGCTTACAGGAAACTGGCGCACCACGGCGGCTTCCCTTCCGCAACTTTCCGTTTGTGACCTGCTATGAGAAAACACAGTTCCATGACTAAAGCCAAAAAGTTCAAAGTTATTTATCTTTTTGCTATCAAGAGTTAACCCAGGGGTGCCCACAGGTTTTTGGCTCATCTTGTTCAAGGAACCAAACTACTCCCGAGGGGGGGTCACTCTGCAGCTGAGACGCTTCTCATTACTGACAAAGGGCGGCGAAATGAAGCTGTTCAGCATCAAAGGAAATACTTAAGAAGCAGCTGTGACAGGTCATTTATATTAGCTGTCGGCATCACACTTGGATTCTGATAAGATTTAAAAAAAAGATTGTTAAACGAGTCAGATATGCATGTTCTAAATCAGGCATGGGCAAACTACGGCCCGCGGGCCACATCAGACCCGCTACGCTTTTTTAATCCGGCCCGCCGACGTTGTCCAAATAATTTCATATATAGTCCAAATAGATAGTTTGGGAAGCCAAAATATTGCTTGTAGCTAGCAAAACTGCGTTTTACAGATACTATCCAGAGTCAGAGCCTGCGACTGTTTAGATAAGCAATCTGTTAGTGTCAAACACGTCTCCATCCTTTATCAAAATATAAAATGAAAAATGCTACTATTTTCCAGTCTAGCCATATTCTAACAATGCAGGAATTGCTTCAATGAAGCGATATAAAAAAGTCGGAAACAAGGCTGTAGTGGGAAGGGGGGCTCGTCAGGCTTAATGAGTCAACATTGGCGCCCACTCGCCAACATCTGTCTCTTGCATTTCAGTTTACTTACATTTCACCTGCTCCATTACTCAGAATGAGCGATCGCCTACTTGGCTTTCACCAGAGGTAACGTTGGTCCGAAAAGACGCCAGGTTGTGACACGAGCTCATCTGTGAGCGTTAGGGGAGCTTCATCAGTGAGTCATTATTGTTGAACCGACTCTGACCTGATTATTAATCACTCAGCGACATCCTTGATGGGCATTTGGGTAAAACTTGCTGAGAGCAGAGCTGCCAAATGTCAAAAATCATATTTCCTAATGAGTAAAGAGAATTTTCACATTTTGAAACCCTTTTTGGCATGAATACACATTTTCCTTTCCCACTATTTGTGCTTTTAGCCCCCAAATGCAAAGTTAAAACAACACAAAGAAATCTATTAATAATGGTTCCATTTTGACAACAAAAAATATGGAAAAAAGTTCTAGTTGTTTTTTCCTGTTTATGCTTCATATGTACTGTTAACGGATGCACTTTTTTATATGTATCTTATCATGTGCTGACCCGCCCCATCTGTCAAATTTTTAAAGTCAATATAGCCCCCCCGGGTCGAAAAGTTTGCCCACCCCTGTTCTAGGCACAATATTAATAACATTTGGTTTACAAGGGTGACCAAAATATCATGTCTAAATACATATGTTATGTTATATATCATTATATACATGGTGTCTAATTCTAATATGAATCATTTACACTGCATTTGACTGCTCCAGCACCCCCACAACCTTTTTTCTTGCCAAGGAATAGAAATACGTGCAGCCTTTCTGAACGACCGCTGATTTTTTCTTTTAGCGGTTATGACGACGACCACGGACAGCGGTTCGCCATAATTACCTGGTACGTGAAGCCTGTGACATTTTGCAAGGGCTTTCTCCAGCGAGTCACCGGGTGGGCCGAGAAGATGCCATTAAGTGATAAGCTTCATTTATTGCGGACCACTCATCAGCGCATTTTTTTTCCCCGTCTGCCTTAAAGCGGGCACAGAACACGGCGATTAGCATCGAGAAGTCGTATCTGGACGGACATAATAACCGCGTTCTCAAGGTGAACCCTTTCAGGCCGCAATCTTTACTCAACGCAGACGATCGAAATTTGTTTGGTTTTTTTTTCTTCTTCTGGAGGATTATCTCTCGAGCTCCATGTCTCCAGTGGCACCCCCACAAAAGGGAACGGCTTCGTTTTGTATTCACACAATGTCGTCGCGGATTGCCACGATTGAATTAAGTCCAAGCATGTCCTTCATAGTTTGGGCCGTGATGTAATGCCGCTGTCGAGGTTTATTAATTGATATAAAAGACGCTTTAGAATGAAACCCTGGCCGTTCGTTAATTAAAAACCCTATTTTTTTTTTTTTTTACGTTTGCCCTTGAGAACCAAAGAATTTGTTGTGACGCCTCAAGCTTTCTTTGGCGGGTTTTGCTCCACTCCGACACAAATAAGTTGATTATGTCAGCAAAAGGAGCCCCGGTAGTTGTTTAGCGCGTGTAACTCTTATAACTGCTAATTAGTTGGGTGGGATTGCCTTTGATTTATAGTCCCTCCTATCAGCGTTTAATCAGCCGAGAGCGCCGATCCGTGCGCCGTCTCAAAACCCTTTCAATTATAAAACGCCTGATCGTGACAGAAATGCCAAAGATGGAGAAGATTGTCACATTTCTCGCATTGATAATTCAGATAATTGACTCGTTATTATAACCGTTGCATCATTCGTCGATTAGCCGGATAAGACTGAAGTCTGTCCTTTACTGAAAAGTGAGTAAAGCAAATTGACACCCCGCTACTAAAGGTGCTTTAAAAAATAGATTTTGCAATATTAAATTGCACGATTCTCATATCGATTCAAATTCCACCTGACTTGATCTTCACATGTACGTTTGTGGTGGAAATAAACTAGAGGTGGCTGCATTACCACTCCCATCCACTAGTGAGTAGCAGTCAGCTGCATGGGAGCAGGATTCTACAAAAACTGGTTCGCTTTAAAGCACTAAAAACTAAGAAAATAATTCAATTAAGGGCATAAATATATAGACATAAAACAAGTTTACTTTAGTCCGGAATGTGGTTTCGGAAATAAATTCATAACTTTCATGCCCATTTTGATGAGTTTTTTTCCAAAGTGAAATACAAAAATCGCAAGGTTTAGTCTTTTGAAATAAATCAATTCAATTCAATAGAGTCGGAAACAAATCGAATCGTGACCTTGGAAACATGTCACCAAATCTGACGCAATCAATATACACCCCTATCCGTTTGTAGTTTTTCTCTGAAAGGCAAAATGAAACGTAAAAAAATGCCCTTGAGTGATTGTTCCGTTTCTACTAAAAAGCAAAACATTTGCTTTTCCAAGTAGCTATTCGTGAACAACGAAGGTCGACAGTCTGCTACTAAACAAATACCACATGATACCGTTTTTAAATAGATGACCCCGTTCCATGCCGCACGGCTCCGTTTTATTGGATTCCTGCGTTTATATATGGTCATCATCACGATACTGACACGACAAATAGGGAGTGAGAGGAGAAATCAGTAGCGCATCGGTTTAGTCGGCCAAAGAGACGACACGCGAAACATAAGCGAGCTTCTTGAGGAAAATCAATGGATGGAAAAAACAAGTCTAGACATCAACAAACGTTCTAAGTGAGTGATGATCATCAAATATCGTCAACTTGCTTCGATTTGACAATAAAACTGGGCACCATTTAAATAGCTATTAAGGCTCCAAATGCTGTTTTTCCAACTATTTGTTGGACAGAAAGATCTTTTTATTGTACTTCAATCTAATGTAAATCAGCCAACCATGTTAGCCACAAACATCCATGATGAAAAAGTTCACACTAGACTAGAGGTTAGTGCAAGTAACAAAAACATCGAAAATAGTCATCAGCCAATGCCTGATCAAGCAGGAGTAAGGTTACGCTGATGAATGATTTGGAGCGCAATCAGTGATTCTGCTTCTTTAATGAAAGCCAGGCTCATCTATGTTGGCGCGCTTGGTTGGCGAAGCGTCATTTGCTTTTAATTCTCTCCGCCCTAAACTTCATCGGGAATCTGACAAGTCATCTGTGACATTGAAATGATGATGTTGCACCATGTGATCATGTCAGATCTGGCTAGATCCGGCCCACTACATCACTTTGTGTGAGCGGTAAATCATCTGTGTCTAATCCAATTACATAAATAAGTGAAATGGTTCCTGTTTTCTGCTTTACTTTTCATGTAAATACGAAAAGCAAAGAAAATACACTTGTTGAAAACATGGCATAGCCCAGACATGGGCAAACTACGGCCTGCGGGCCACATACGGCCTGTTAGGCTTTTTAATCTGGCCCAGCCTCTCTATCATTTTTTAAATTACCTTTTAATATTTCTTAATACATTCCTTTTACTTTACTTTGTACTTTATACTTTTTACTTTAATGATGAGTGATGAGTATGTTAATACTTTAATCCTTTTTTTCTTTTTATGTTTCACATGTACTGTTAACGGATGCACTTTTTTATTTGTATCGTATCTTGTGCTGACCCAGCCCATCTGTCAATTTTTTTAAGTCAATATGGCCCCCGGGCCCAAAAGTTTGCCCACCCCAGACATAGCTGGTATTAATTTCACGAGAAAAACCTCAGATCTCTTCCAATCATAATACATTTGTTTTACATCCTCCCCTTCCTTAACCACGCCCCTTTACGCCCTACATCCGGGGCCCTACCTCAGCACCAGCCTTGAATGGGCCCTTTGAGAACAACCGTTATGGTGACGGATGGAAATGAGATGGAGCTAGCTCGCTTGCACAAGGGCTGGTAAATTATGCCACCATTTTTATTTATTTTCTGGTCAGGGGGGGCGGGAACACACCCGCACTTTGTCGTTGGTCCCAACATCACGAGAGAGCAACTTTATGGAACAATCTATAGCCGTGCAAACCACACTTCTCATTCATCCCTGGGAGTATGCTTGGCAAGGCATCATTTCGATCAATCACGGGTGCGCGAGGGGTGTTGGATGAGCGATGGGAATGAGAGACGTGAGGGGCGGGCTTCATCCTGGGAGGCTACAATGATATTTATTGGTTTTACTGGTCAACCCATGGGGAAATACCGTGTTTACAGGAAGTCAAGGGCATTGCAGATATTATAAAGTACTGTATATGCTCAGTGAGCACCTGCATATTTTTGCTTCGGGAGTTTTTCATCCAATAAAATGCCAGTTAGGGCCAAAAATAACACTGAATGGCAGCCAATGAGTTAAATAAGTAAGGAAGAAAACAATCCATCTAATTATGACATTTGAAAGTGTATAAGATAAAAGGAGAAACCAAAGAAGCCACGTGTTATTCTGCATTAGGGAAATCAAATATTTTCCCGTACAGGTTGACATTTCGCCAAATCTCCAAAGCTCCAAATAAAACGAACGGCGGGTTAAGAACACGGCTGACGTTGCCCTAGAAGTGGATTTCAACCTCCTTTTCATTAATGTCAATTACTTAGAACTCCTTCTCACCGGCTCGCTAAATCCCCTCCAAATAAATGTCACGTTTTGTATCTCAGGACGTGTCATAATCAAATTGCAAGTGACACTTTGAAAGGAAAAGGTAGAAATGTTTTATGGTTTTCTTTAATGGCATTTTGGCTATTTTTCTCCCTACCAGATTTTTAACAAAGTATTTTTTGTTCACTTTACTGGATACTATTACAACGCTGTAAAAAGTGACAGCACGCAAGCCAGGCCGAGTTTCACTTTACAAGTTTCACTTACACCTTTGGAGTATCCACACACAACATTTAAAGGGCAGAGATGATGGGAATTTTAATTTTTAATTGCTTGTGTAAAAATAGTCGTGTTCCCAGAGTGGGCGCTTGCCTGTCGAGCGTGAATCACACAACCAAGTAAGTGAATCTTGTGAAATTCTGCCTTGGAGCAAACAGTTCTAAATCAGACCAAAAAATCTACACACAGGTTGAGGAATGATATTTACCGTATTTTCTCGCATATAAGTCGCATTTGTGGCACAAAAACAATGATGACTGAATTCAGGGTACGGCTTATATGCGCATAAATTAGACTTGACATGCACAAAACTGCAAAGTGACAAAGACGAAAGGCCATAATGCAAGATAATGCAGCCACATGGTCATTTTTTTCAAGATAGAGGAAATATAAATAGATAAAACACTTATTTTGTCGTTTAAGAATGAAATTCAAGAAAAAAATAACCCATATTTTCATAAAACGTGAAAAAACTCGAACTTCAAAGTAACACATTTGTACTCCCTATTAAGAAATGTGAATCAGGGGGCGACTTATATGCAAAAAAAGTGTCAAATTCAACGATTTTGAGGCAATTTTAAGGATGCTGGGGCCCCTTACATGCCATAAAATAAGATTTCCAAAGTGATCAAAAAATTAATATAACATAATAAATCAAATTGTAGTTTCGGGATATGAACCATATCACCAGATTTGAGGCCATACACATCCCCACTTGTCAGGATGCCTTTTTAATCAACACCTGAGCAAGAATGGTGGTCCCTGTGGTTTTTATTTCTCCTTCACCACCTCCTCCAGGCTGAAGAGGTGACCTTCTCAGCACGCAGGCTATCATAATGTGTTCGGAAAAGGTCAGCGAGGAGCACTCTCTCGCTCCTGATATTTGGCCAGATTGACAAAACCTGAGCTATTCTTACAAATGTCTGCTTGAATAAGCTACTATTCCTTCACTATTTGCCTCTCACTCATTAATCCTAAATCTATTTCATGTCATACCATCAAGACAATCCAAGAAAACAAAGAAAAAATCCTCATTCTTTCCCCAAGGTGAAAATCGCACGCGGCGTAACAGGTGAAATCCTCCCAACGGCCGCCATCAAATCGCTTCATTGACCAAATGAAGACAAATGGCATACAGCTGTTCTACCAGCAGCAATCACATTCATACTCAATGATGCATTTAGCACTCCAGCCCACCCTTAGCCGGACCCCCGCCCACCACACCCGCAACAAGCGGGAAGACGAATCAACAAACTACATTAAAGATGAGATCACAATGGAATCGCTGATGTTAAATGCCTCAACGCATCCATTCCAATATAAATGTACCACAATTGCACCAAAAATATTCCCATTAAGTCAATCCCGCATTCAATGGATACAAAAAAGGTTGATGGACGATTGACGGAAAAGAATAGCAAGCCAATGCTTTGCCCTAATGAATATTTCCACGTATTGATATGCAGGGCGGCACGACCATGGACACGTCAATGAGGCTTCATGTAAAATGGGCGGAAAGCTTAATCAAATCAAATCTCACAACAAGAGCGTCTGATCCCCCAACATGAGGACGCATTAATGTCTTCTATTGACGCCAAACGAGACAATCTGCATACAAATGGAGCCGCCTTCCAGCCAGGTCACGCCCGGTCCGTTCACGGGGGCAATTTTGGAGAGGACAAAAATGTCAATTTGTCTCTTCTACTATGATATATAAAGAAAAAAAAATGGAAAATAAGAGAATCTGAGCTGTACTTTTTGTATTAATTTCAATTATTTTGGCAACTGGTTCCCAAGGACTGTTTACTGGAAGGCAGGACTGACCTTTACCCCAGAATGCAGACCTAGAAGGACATTGAAATTGTGAATCTTATGCAAGTCAGGGTGGTTTTTTTTGTAACTTTTTTCTCTCTCTTGCCGTCATCTTATCTTGAAGCTGATCATGATTCTCTAGGGAAGCGCAGCTGGGACACTACAAAGTATTCTCCTTCACATCAGTGGGGGGAACTGATTTCACTGATTGCCACATTGGGAAAATCATACTTTATTACATTCATTCTGCATGCCAAAAAGGGGAAAGGGTGCTATTTTGTTTGATTGATCGGATTTGAGCTGGTGGTTTGCATATTTTACCATCTAGAAGTACTGTGTTTGTATTTTATCATATTTCTCTCAATTCTTTTATGATAGAAACAGTTACAAAACGATAGCCAAATTCCTACTTGTCCGTTTTTCCTGTATTTTATACGTTTTTTGATCATTTCAAATCGTATATGCCGTATAACTTTTTGAAAAAAGGACGTTTTTTGGTAAAACTGATCTTGTCATCCCTGTTTATATGAATTATTTTTGCTTAAAAAGAGGAATTACATTCATTAATAAGAGTAGATATATTGGCCAAGGTTGACAGGTATGCAAATGTCCAGTCCCTCCTAGTCCAAATGGATTGGACATCTATGGAAGGGAATATCAAATCAAAAAAGACCACGACTGGGAGGTAGCAGACCTTTCGGAAATATTAGCAGTTAAATGGCAAAACAAATTAATCGGCTGCCAAGTTGGGAGGCGTCTCTTTTTCAACTGCCGTGATGGCGATAGAAAATGCTAATGTCGCCCTGATGCGGGAGCAGGGTCGTTGACAGTTTCAAAGGAAAGATTTAGCGCAAGCGGAATGTTCCAGGGACGAATTAACATCCTGCCAAAAGATTCTATTTGGCGCCCGGGGGGCCCAAAATTCCTCTCTGCTCCGGTGGAGTGTGACCAACTACGAGGAGAGCAACTTTTAAAAGCTCACCTTGTGTTTCCACGCCAACCATGTGTGGCGTGGACCCGACTGAACACGATTCAAGACGGACAGACCAACGGATGGAGCCCCCCCCCCATTTATTCTACTTTTAAAGGGAAAGCATTTTTTTTTTACCATAAAAATCCATGTAAAGAAAAGTCTGTCCTATGCATTGTGTTCACCAACCTTAAACTCAGTATCCCATCATGCAAGGTGGCGGCGCCCTGAGTAAACAAAGACAAGCACAATTAAATTAGTTTTTTTCACATTTTTATGCAAGATATGGTTTATTTTTAGGCACAAAATTAATTTTATTAAGCATTTTATCTGTCTATCGTTTCTCTATTTGGAAATAAATGACCCTATTGGCCGTATTGTCTTGGGTTATGTTTTTTCGTCTTTATCCTCCTAGCAGTTTCGTGCATGTCGTTTAATTTGGGCGCGTATAAGCCGTACCCTCGATTCAGTCAGAAAATACGTTAAGTCATGTTGTTATCAGACATAGCGTCTCCCAGAAACCCCGAGGACAGAAAAGGCGCCAATGAAAGGCAGCCAAGACATGAAACGTATCTGAAAGAAATTGAGTGAAGCTGCAAGCCACTTTTTCTGTGCCGCGATAGCAGCCTGAAAGAAGAAAATTCTGGCCGTTGGACGGGTATTAATGCAGACATTTTTTGTCTTAATTTGCATTCCCGCATCATGATTGGAGTCTGTATATAAGTACAACCGATTTGGCTTGAAAGCAGGCCTCAATTTGGAGTGATGATGAATCCTAATATGAGGCCAAAAATCCATAGGTTTTCTGTGGGGATGTTTTATTTTTTTGACTTGTATACGACTTAATAGACGTCACTAGTAAGGGAATGATATTCAAATATATGCAGCATATCATCCACTGTGATTATAAATTAGGTGCAAGAAGCTACTTGCCTGCAAGGGAGTGGGTCAAAATCTCATGTGGAATTTTACTGCCACCTAGTGGCCCGATTAAGAAGTAAACATGGGAAGAAATATTACACACCAAATATATAGAAATATATCCGATCCACGATCCTTCATGACAAATATATGCAGCGTTTTGCATGGAATATGTATTAGAAGTACATTTTAGAGTAATTTATTAGAGTTTTCAAATGATTTTCTTCAGGAATGTCTTAACCGCACGTCACTTTGTTGGGGTTCAAGATGAATCACCAAGAATACATTTGTTTTGAGCACGATTTAAAAACTTACCAAACAACAGAAAGATCGTGAAGAGATCAACAAGAGAGATCCGCAGCAAAACATGCTCAATAGTTGCTAGCAAGCCAATGGAAGTGCACCTTCAAAAAAAAAAGGCGATTTCAAAATAAAATACAGGATGCTACAAGTGGATTTTCGTTTGGTGATTGAATTTTTTGGAGATTTGTAACAGGAATTTCTTTCATATTCTTATTCTTAAAGATATATTAGGGAAAATGTATTGGCCAGTGTCATCATTACGCACAATGCTTAAAATCAATTAGTCAGTGACCTTGACGACCTAAATTTTTCTTATTTCTTTGTGGATTTGTGGTAAACTGTGAAATTTACGTAAGGAGACCCTATTCCCTACACAAAACAGCATATTTACTTTTTGAACAACGTGAAACCCAAATACCATCAAAATAGGACCTTAGATTATCTTAATATTTTGCGCACTTACACACAGAAAGCCAGCTTTTAAATGACTCTTTTGGATCCAAATGTAACAGGATCACAATACAATCAATTCTATTGAAAAGAGTGTTATTTGAACTCATTTCAATGGAAAGAATGCAGGAGAAAGTTTATGAAGGTTTTTCATCAGCTGAAACAGAATCAAGCACAATTTTCATGGCAATAAAGACCAGCTTTATTTCATTTGGGTACAGCATCTAGGATCTTGATTTATGAATGAATGTAATATTCCAGCACATATTTTCATCTCAATTTGAGGAAAATGAAAACGTAGTCTGACTTAGGCGGCTCGATTCATTGACATGTCCAATCCCTTTGCAATGGGAGGTCTGACAGGGATATAATTTGTTTCAATTGGGAGGACTGGCGTATATTCAGGCCTAAAATATATATTCCAACTACTGCATTAGAGAGGTTAGTGCCCTTTCTGACTTAAATTCAGCTTTTAACAAAAAATGGAGCCCCGCCCACCTGACACAAGGCTTTTCTCATAGAGATGAGTAATGAGTCCTGTTGTAGTCGCCATTAAAGTCATAGTTGACCTGAGGAAGTGAGCAGTCTGTGAAAAAGTTGGAGAAGGCCAAGGAGCAGAGGGCGTTCTCCTCGCCACCTTCGGGAACGCCGGCCTCCGGGTGGCAGTAGAGCGCCGCTTGGTGAGGAGTGGGGAGTTTCCTGGAGAGGGGCGGTGAGCAGCTCGTCCACGAGTCTGGGTACGGAAGGAGGTGATGGGCATCGTAGGAGGAGGCCGCGGCGGTGGCGGCCTGTTCTTGGTCGCCCACGCTTCGGTAGAGTTCCCGCTCGGCTACCCGGCCCACGTCTTCCGGTCCTAACAGGTCGAAAAAGTCGCCAGCCTCCGGGTTGGCTCGCTCCAGATCACGAAGCGACAATCCGCCGGCGGGGTCGACTCTGGCGTCGTGGGCCGGCTCGGTGAAGAAGGAGGGTGGCAGGTTGCGATGGCGGAGTGGCGGCTTCTTGGCTTTCTCGCCACGAATTTCCTTGGCCGGGTTGAAGAGGGCGGCCAAGCTACGGTTTTGTAGGCTAGCCTGGACGCCTTCCCGCTTGGGGACGGGTTTGCCAGACGAAGTGGGGGATCCGGGACCCTTGGCCTCGCCGTCTGGCGTCTCGACCATCCCGCTACAGCGTTTGATTTGCTTCTGTAGATACTTGCGATGGTTGACCTTCCTCTTGGACTTGACCGGTTTGTCCAAAGCCAGCTTGATGTTGCTGGAGGCTGAGTCCATGAAGCTCAGTAGTTCCCTGGTAGTCTCCTTGCAGTCCTCCTCCGACTCCCCCGGGAGACCCCCGTCCACTGTAGAGCCCAGAAAGCAGAAATTCATGAACGGCGGCGGCGGGTTCATGATGGCGGCCATTCCTCGCCCGCCAGCGATCCGGGCCGCTGCCTCAGATGTTAATCCACGTCGTCCGCCTCCGAGTGACGAGCCGACGAGTGGAGCTGGGGGATCTTTCGGGGGGCTGGACCCCGTGATGTCACAAGAAGGGAGAGGGGGTTTCCCCCCTCAAAGAGAGAGGGGCTTAACTCTTTGAGGCTCTCCTCGGAGGGATTTGGTTGGTGATTCCACGCTGAGACAAGGACAATAACTGGACTTGGACACTCCCCGGTCGTTTAGGTTTGTGTGGAAAACCCACGAGAACTTCAAAAGGGAAATTGGTGGTTTGTAGACCGAGAAATTCTCCCAAAAAGTGATCTGCATCCCTAAAATGACAAGGAAGTAACATAAAATGAACTCATTGCCTGCAATTGACAATGATACAGCTCAAATTCATTTAAACTGGCTCATTTTTCAGTGCCACGTCCCATTAGACGTCTCGTACCGTCACCTCCAAATTCATGTATCTTACAGTGAGTACAAATGTATTACTTTGAAGGGAAAATCTTAAGAAAATCATCACACATAGTATTTCTGTGTTAGTGTATAAATTGATTGCCGGATTGCACATTCTTAAAAGGTATTACCTGCATATAGACAAATTCAAAAAGGACGTCAGGTGAGCAATACTACCAGGAAGTGTGTCCATAGCGGTCTAGTTTGTCATCCTGCAGCGCCCTGAGCGAGCAATGGTAACTGAGTTTTTTGCACATTTTCTGCAAGATACGTTTTCGTTCTTGAATTGCATTAATAGACATCAAAATATAGTTTTTTCTTGCGTTATGGTGTTTTTGTGCTAATTCTTATGCATATAAGCCGTACCATTGATTAAGTCATCAGTTTTTTGAGTTACTAATACAGTTTATATGTTCAAAAAGAGCCCGAAAAAAGGCCACATCTCAAGCAAAAAGCAAATCCAGCTTTTTTCACCACCTGAACAACTTCCTTCCGCCATTTTTTCATCCCGTTCATCCGGTAACAGTCTCGGTTGATGGGAAAATGCACGCCCGACTTTTCCGGCAAAGTCCGCTCGCGTCTTAATCTCTGTTTGACATAAAGTTGATTTCTGGTGCCTTCCCAGGGCCAGTGGGAATTTTTGCCCCAGCCTGACAGCTATTATGGGGCCGCCTTTGACATAAAGCCCTACAGGGTCTAAATAGCCCCCATTCTTCGGCGAGCCTGGTGAAAGGAAGCTTTGTGCCAGAGATTCATTAAATTGCACCTCACAGCCCCTCGCTAAAATGCCTCTCCAATAATGGAACACTCCATTTAACTGGAAAAGCTGCCGAAGCTGTTAAATTAAAAAAAGAAAGAACGGAAAGAACGCAGGACAGAAGAGAAGTCACACTGACTTTTACAGAAATGTCGCATATGAAGCATTGATGGGGGCGTCTTTACAGGAAGTTGCCTTGCCAGCCGTTGAAAAGGGGGACGCCGGGTTGTGTGCCAGCAGCGCCATTTTTTTTTTTTTTTTGGTTTGCTCTAAAGATGCACTTTAACTATTTTGTGTCAGTTCCTTGTTGAATAATTCATCGGGTTCCTCTTGGGAGTAGTGCAAATTGAGGTGAGCTACTTTGGGTGACACTTGGAAAAAATCTTTCTCATGTTAATGGCGCCCAAAAAAAATGAGGAAAGTGCCGATCTCATTAGATCTCGGCTAAAAACGGATGTTTTTTGCACCAAAATCTGATTTGATTTCTTTATTTCTACAGAAAAGGGAAGTGTAGCTTTGTTTTTATTTTTTTGTCATCTACTTTTAAGGAAGTGAAGTGATTCTGAGGGTTTTTGGCAGCTTTGCTAATCAAACAAAGCTCGGGTAAAATGACTGTGCCACCAGATGGCGCCAGAATTGTGTTTTAATATTGATATTGTACAAATATTACAGTAATATTTGTTCGATACAACAGCAAACTATACGATTAGCGCTTTAGCTAACAAAAAATGAAATATACTTAGATGTAGTTACAAAATGGGAAGTTTGTTGTCGCCCCCTAGCAGTGGGAGTCTGAATTGCGCTGTATTTTTTTGAATAGTTGTTGTAGCTTAATAAAAAAAATATCCTAAGTATGCAACTTGTATCTCAAATGAAAACTGGAATAAAAAAATCAATGCGACTGTTTTGGATCATTTTTGTGGGTCAAATTAGACAAAAAAATCACTCAATTCACGATAATAGATATCCAATGACATGGCTTTAAAAAAAAAACTAAAATTAGGCTGTCACTAGTGGACATTTAAGCCATTTGCAATGAATAAAACGGTGTTCTTGTCTCTTTCCACTTATTTAAATCTATTTGATGGGATTATGACAAAGCGGCCACAGGGGTCAACCCCCCCAAAAACAACCAACCAACCCCCTGCCATCTTCACAACCTTTTTTTTTTTGCTGTAGGAGCTTCGGGGGAGGGGGGCAGCGCTGGAGGGTCTTTGACATTGGCGGAGCATGACGCACGCATGCACACATCCCGGAAACAAGCTGCCATTGTTGCGGAAAAGCAGAAAGGGCGTGAGGAGGGTCGTGTCGCTTTTGGGATTTTAAAAGGAATTCTTAGAGGGAGGTTAACATTGTTTACTTCTAATCCAGCATCCTTCATTTTTTTTTCAAGGCACTCAAATAGAATTGAATGTCTGAGCGCCATCCGTTTTCACAGAGTAAGCAAATAAATAATTCATGCATGAAAAGGTTCAAATCAATACACACAATAGGAATATAGCATTTGACTTTTTGGTGTTCTATGGGATGCTATAAATGGGAAAAATAGGACTTGAGACATCAAATTTAGATCATTAGTTGTAATGGAGTGAGGACATGAGCAAAATGGGCCTTTATTTGAATTTGTATTACATATTTAATTTAAAAAACTGAAAAAGTAGTGAATAATTTCCAAAAATATTCACTACTGCATTCAAAATCATCACAATTTCAAATAAAATGTCTTATTTTATGCAATTTTACAGCTTCTCCTTTATTTGTAAGAAGGGCCAATAGATACTTATGAAAATAATAGTCCTTGCAATCATTTGGTTCAAAAAAAAGATTGATCTATGAAATTATTTTAAAAATAAATAGAAAACTAGTGCATAATGTCCAAAAACATTCACTAATGCATTCAAAATCATAAAAAATGTATATAAAATGTCCTATTTGATGCAATTTTTATGAATGACCAATAGAAATGCATGAAAAAAATGTCTTTGCCATCATTAAGTTCTTTTAATTTTTAAATTTCTTATGACACTGGTCAAAAAAAGTGTAATTTTGGGGTGGTGAATCCAAATCTCACCTTAGTTTTCTATTGGTCCGGTGAAGAAAATTCCCTGTCTCCAGCCGACCCTCCCTCTCTCCTTTAAATGTGACACCCCCGAGTCTTAATCTCATCCCATATAGTGTGTTTGCGTGTGTGGTCCGCCCGCTGAGCGCCACGCACTTTGGCGTTTGGCCTCCGGTGAATACTAAATAACGCCTTTGATTGATGGTCGCTGTCGGACGGCGGTGGAATAAAGCGCCCCCGCCAGTCCTGAGAAAACTTTTTAAGGAGGGCCTTTGGGTGTGGAGGGTATGGAGGGGGGGACTCCATCGGTAAATCTTGCCATCGGGAAAAGTTGCTGGTGACAAGTACAGCTTCTTTTTGTTGTGGGACATACCAGCGCTCAACCCTGTTACCCGAACGCGTCGTGGCGGTGTAGGTCAATGGTGTCAAAGTGGAGGGTAGGGGGCCTTAGTGTGGACCGCCAAAGTAAAATGTGCGTGTGGATTTGGTTCATTGCTAAAATTCAAATGAAGATTATAGTTGTAGATAGAGAATACTTATCTTTTGTGGCCTTGAAAATGAACAATTTCAATTCATTTTCCGTTATTTTATAATCACAATAAATACTTTTAAAAGTTGAAATAATGTCCTATTTTTTTAGATAAATAAAAATTAAATACTTCAATTTTCTGTCTTTCCTTTTTTGAAATAATAATCACAGATAATGATAAAAAGTGTAATAATGTTTTCCATTAATAAGCGAAGTATTTAAATAAAAAGCATGAATATTTAATTTTTATGATTCATCCAAATATATCTATTTATCTCTATTTTTTAATCTAAAAATGAGAATAAATAAAACCGAGGATGCTTTTACTCCATTAGTAAATAAAGAGAGCATTTACCATTTTCCCTTTTTTAATTAAAGCACAAAAGACAAAAAAACATTTACTTTCCTCCCTTTTGATAAAAAAATGTCATTACATTGAAAGAAAACCATCAAAAATAGAATATATCTAGCTCAACACCCCCACTTTAGGGTAAAAGTCACTTAATTTGATCATGATAATAGTCCCATTCAACAATGATAGGAATTCCTGTCCAATTTTGTGACTTTCTCCTGCACAGATTGAAGAGTGAACTCCCTCCTGGCCTCTCTTAACCTTCCATTACACTCCTTACCCCCAGGGAGCACTGTTAATAATATTGCTAGCGGGGGGAAACAACCAGGCAGCAGGTGAAGTGAATTGTCGCCCGCAGGCCGGGGTCACATGCTAATAACCTCCTGCCAATCCCGTTATTGCCTTCCTCCGACTGTGAACTTTTATTAAATTTCCAGCCCGATGTTCCCGCCCCACTTTATTCCGAATTGTGTATTAAAAAAATCAAATAAAATAAAGATTTTAACCAAAGAAAACAGCACTAAATATCATTTTGGAAGACTTTAGACCGCATTTGATTGCATTTTCTGGGCTTGTTTGATCCATTTTTTAAAATAGCTTAGCTCAACAGCACGGGCCTCACGTACAGAAGGTGGGTCCATATCGTTGGCGGAGCGTAAGTCCAGGTGGTGAGCGCCCTCTGGAATCAGGACAGCGACCAGAGAGTCCGATAAGTTGTGTGTTACGCCTCCCGAAGACCACGGGTCAAGGCCGCCATTGCTGCGATAGATGGGAATGAATCTGTGAGGAAATATCGGCGCCAGAAAACAAAAGATTTTCTCTTACCTGAAGATGATGTTGCTGTGTGAGGAGATGTCTTTTCCACCGAAAACCACGCCGGCCCAATCGGCTCGCGGCCTGACGCCGAACATGGCGTGGCACTCGTCCGAAAAGGCTTGGAAATTCCACTCGGCGGGTTCGAACATGTCCCGTACGCCGTCGGTGCACATGGGCATCACCATCTCGGTGCAGGCCTGGAGAAAGTGCGGAGCTTGGGTCATAAGGCTATTGAAATGGAACTACGGTTCGATTCTGTTCACTTCAGAAACACTTATTGTTGTCTACAGTAATCCCTCAAATATCGCGGTTAATGTAGACCAGATAATCGAAAAATCACTAAATAGGGTCACCCCTATTATAACTACATTTTTTTTCTCAGTGCAAGTTTCAGCAAGGATTTTCACAATTATGAACTTTAAAAATATATAAATATATTTGTTTTTTTAAACTAATTACTAGCAGAAAAAATGCAAAGTAGTGAATTTGCGATAAGTAAAGACGCTATAATTGAGGAATTACTGTATCTCTTTTTGTTTCCTCATAAGACATTACATTTACATGCCATAATATTACAATTTGTTACCTATTTTGCTGACCTTTCTTTTGGTGGAAAAATAATAACGGACACCCATTACCTGGTAGTCCCAGCCCATCATTCCCAAGTTGCCGGTAGCCGTCTCAGAGGTGTTGAGGCAGGAGGAACTTCCGGTGTAGTTGTAGTAGAGATTGACCGCTTGTGAGACACCGTGAAGGATTTGCCGGTCAGACGCTGACCAATCTGACGTCAGATACTTGCACACTGCCTGGAAAACACCAACAAACACAACCAAATTGTTTTAGATCTATAAAAAAATGGAATATTTAGGGCTTTTGATCCAGTTCTTTTAATCCGTTTTTTTATATGTATATAAATATCATATTGAAAAATGGTCCGGCCCACATGAAATCAAGTTGACAATTCAGCCCACGAAACAACCCAAGTTTGAATCCCCTTGCTCTAATGTATGCGACGTCTTTAAGCGCTTTAGGCTGAGAACCTTCTTTTTTTCCTTCTTTTTTAATGACAAAGCTAATGTGATTATGTGAGCCAGTGTGAGAAGGGCCATTGGAGGGCTTAGAGGTGTTGGCAGAGATGAATGTATAAAGCTAATCCTGGCTGAAAAGTAAGGAAAAGATGCTACCCCCCTCTTTCCACTACTCCTTTTAGGGGTTCTTTATTTTTTTCCACCACGTAAATCTCGGCTTGGACGTGTCTTCGGCCGTCCTCATCCATCGACCACCGCCGAGTCGGCGTACAAAAGCCTCAGTATCAACACTCATGGTTGGAAAGGGGAGGGTCAAATGGGCAAATGTAACAAAAGTGACCAAAAAAGCGATGTTCCAAATATAAAATTTGGTTCAACTTTGACTGTAAATACACAAACTCAAGTTTCTTTAAGACAGGGGTGTCCATGCATTGGCCTGCGGGCCCAAAAAAAGTTTGCAAACCCCTGCTAGAAACCCCAAAAAATGCAAATGCACTGAAATATGGTTAATCAATTATTTTTGTTTTGCCAGTTATTGTCGTTTTTTTGTTTTTTTGCATTCCCAGCGTTTTAGGACGCCAAAGCCGACCCCCCCAACATCCCCCTCCGACACGGCCGTCGTAAATCCCCGAGAATTTCACATGCAAATCAGGCGTTTTATGGGAGAAAGCGTTTACGGGCCGTTATTGAGCAAGTCTGCTAAACAACCAGTAGGCATTTGGACCAACATGTACACACTCACAGAAGCAACAATAGTCACACTGTGTGAAAAACAGCACAACATCCTTACAATACATTTCACGACCCTATACGCATCGCTTAGTATGTTAAACAATAAACCATCTACACTTTTTATTTCAATCCGTGCAATACACTACACAGTGTACACTTTTAGTGTAGAAAAATGGTAAAAACAGAGAGACTGCAGTATGAATTGACAAGATAGTTTTTGGTGTCAATACCTGGATTGGCCAGCGAGGGAGTGGCTGCAGGAAATCGGCTTGGTAGGGGTAGTCCACCATGGCTAAGTTAACCCACGTCTCCTGGAGCCAGCCCTTGAAGACAGCCACGTCCTTGTCGTTTTTCAGCGGCGTACACAAGCCAAACTCTTCTGACAGCCATGCCAGACCCGAAGCTATCAGAATACAACAGCCCTGTCTAATTATTTTGGTAGAGGGCAGCTAATAGTTGGGATTTCATCATGACTCTCCGAAAATGTAAGACTTTTAAGTGCGCCTTATAGTTGTGAAAATACAGTATTTTGCTAGTGCCTTACCAGTAGCAGAGAGGTTACTGATGGACTTCCAAGACGCTCGAATATTTGCGTCACAGTTCCGTCCACTTATGGCAAAGTCTCGTGTGACCACCTTGTAGAAGTCGCCGCACGGTACCATTTCGGTAAACTGCCAGATTGGCGCCGACGCTGCCAGAGCACTAAAAAAAAAAACATTTTGACATGACTGTTAAAGCAATTGTTCATGCTGCCGACCTTACCCAACAACCATGTTGGGGTACTTCATCCTAAACCACGCAGCTAGCATCCCGCCATATGACCCTCCCATAGCGATAACCGGGCTTTGCTGAGCTCCAGTTCGGCTGTGTTTCAAGTTCTGGATCAGGACGGCGAAATCCGCTAAGGCTTGCTCTGCTGTAAGGTAGTTCAGATGTTTGCTGTCCTGCGAAAAGAAAATTGAACCTTCTCTCACATAAGAACTGAACACAAAAAGTACTTCTAGAATTGACCAAAAATGGAAGAAATCCAAACTAAATCATTTTCGGGACATTTTGTCTTCTCACACTAAAAGAGTCGGCTCCAAATGGCATGGATTCTCCGTAATAACGATGTTCTGCAAAAACCAACATGGCGCCCAGCTCTCCAGCCACGTCCCACATGAAGCCCTGAACCAAAAGAACCAATCATGTGATTGTGCTTTAACCGCCATTGACGACAATGTACACTCTATCACTTACGGTATTGTTACAGAACCAAGTGATGTCTCCTTCATTGCCCGTGTAAAACAAAATAGGACCCCCAGGGGAGTGCCAATACTTGTCCGCCACAAGGTAGCGCTGCTTGTAAGTGCCATCCTCTAGAAAGCCGAAATGATCAATCTGGAAAAAATAAAAATCATTTATAAACACACACATTTGGTGATTTTGTACCCAAGTCCACTTTCGGTCCCCACATGAAGACAAAAGAGGGCACTAGGTTTAGTCAGGAATGACAGTAGAAAGATTCAAAGCGTCTATTCAGTCTCGCTTTGGCAGAGTGTGCGGACCCTCAGGGTGCCCCCCCAACCCCTTTACCCGACTCCAAAAGAAACACATTTGGGCAGCTGCATGCTCAGTGGGGTTATATTCAGTGAATTGCGTGAAGAATGCATTTAAATGTGACTTTGTTTGCTTTTAAATGTCACTTTTTTTACTTCATATTTGCCAGGATTTTACGATTTTCCTTTTCTTTCATTAAAAACTAAATGAATATCTTCAAATTATAACCATTTTAAAATTATAGCTCTGTATTACCATAATTCTCGTGTTTATAAATGAAAAAGATTGAATGATAATAAAAGATTGACAAAAATCTTCCTAATTTTTGCAACAATCGTACAATAAACCCAACCAACACAAATAAACGTGTCATTTTCCACATATGCCACAAGGTGGCGACAAAGCACAATCTTTGTATAAACAAACAACTTTCATAACCCAATTTTGTCCCTCAAACTGCAGTCAGGGGCTCCATTTAACCAAATTTCGAAGTATGTAATCAATTCACTATTAATAAATATGTAGTTATATCATTAAAATTTACTAATTGTCTGTTCTTTGCTGTGATAGAAGTTCCAACAATTTGGACTAGTAGAACTGGCACTAACTGGCCCTCAAAGAAGAAGAAGTGATGCCCTCACGTGGACAATGCAGGAACAACCACTGGGTCCGAAAAGGATTGGACTGGAGTAAATTTAGACAGCAAGGGGTTAACGGACACTACAAGAAGATCACGAATCCTCCCAACGGAAATTTGGTATCAAGACAGAACACCCACACACTAATTGTGTTTTTTTACTACGGGAAGTAGTAAGAGGAAATATTTTATTGTCTGCAGGCGCAGCTTTTGTGCAACATCGCCAATATTCAGCATAATGAGGAAGTGTGCAGTCGTCATGTCTAAAAACAAACCCGAAATAAAATCAGAATGAGCTTTACTTTATACAATTGAGCTTCATTACCTGCAGAAAACCCACACAAGCAAAAGAAAACATTTGACAAAGTATATACATTTTCTTTAAAAAATAATAATAATAATAGGCCAAGTGAAATAAAAAATAATCATTCAAAATGTATTAATGTGTTTTATGAAACTTGTTACCTCACATAACTTTTGGGTTGCCATTGACGGCAAAATACGTCCAATTCATTTTATGTGGCATAATGGTTAAAACGTCTGTTATATTATAAATATTTTTATGATCAGCTTCCCTCTTTTACTACTATAACACACTCTGTGACCTAGGCTAATGATAAATATTATTAAGGATGTTTACTGTATCAACAAACAACAAAAGGGAGCCCAATTTGAGTGCAATCTGGCAACTGTTATGATATGTTATGATCATAATTTAACAAACTGCCACGAGTTGTAGCATCTAGTTTACCCCAGCATATTTTATGGTTATTTTTGTTCGGAAAAAAACATGAAAACAATCAAATATTGAAATCACAATTAATAATTAGACGTATATTCCAAAATCAGAGATGTTTTACTCACCTTCTGCTCAAAGTAAAAAGTTTCATAGCTGACGGAGATCTTGTTAGATGTAAACGATCCCCCGTGTCTGGTGAATCGTTGAGTTTTTAAAGCGTCTGAACATACAAACAACAATGACAAAATGCAAAAAAATGCAATTCTGTCCAAAAGTGTCTTCTTGGCTTGAAATGTCATCTTGATGCTGTGCTGTCAAGAGTCCTGTCGTCAGCACATTTGGGGCGAGCAGACCGGATGATCCTCATCAATAAGAGGAAAAAGGAAGCAAATCTGCTCTCATCAAGCAAAAAAACCCAGATTTAAGGAACAATAATTGTCACGGGATCACGTATTAAGCATAAACAACAAGTTTAATTTCCTCTCTGAGTTTTGCTAGCTGCGCTAAATTTAGCTAGCTTCCAGCATAGCCGATGGCGAAAGGGTTATAGCCGCAGAGACTCATGGGAGTTGGAGTCCAATGTGCAGAAAACTTGAAGTCACCTTATTTAATTGTACTATTTTCAATTCGTGCCTCGTAACACGTTAAATATGAATAAATAAATAATGTAAATGAAGTTTTAATTTGATGCAACAAATCAAAATAACTATTTTGTATATTTTTAAATTGTATATTCAAATGAAGCTATTTTGGGTTTAACTTTTATATCCCACAGAGCACACTTAAGAGGAATAAAAGCTGCATTTAGTCAGATTATTTAATATCATACAGAGCACTTGAGAGTATATTTCATACACATAAACCTTGCCGTAGTGTTTTCTTACAGCTTTAACCACACATCCAATGGATTAACAATAAGTAACAGCAAAATGAAATACAAATATTAAGTAAAAACAAAAAACAAAAAAAGGAAAGTGCTAAGTCTTTACAACATCAAAAATGTTTACAGTAAAAAAAAAACATGTGCAGTTATACGGCGTGTGTGTGCAGTACAGTACGTTACAGTCTGGATGTTTACATGAGCACTAAATTTTTGTTATGGCACAAAACAAAAACAAAAAAACACGCTGGCAAGCAAAGGAAACAACTGGACACAAACTACAAGACAGGAGGCCATGTTACAGTCCGCCACTACAGAGGCAAAAGATAAAAATGCGCGTAATGTTGCCATGTCAGGAAAAAAATCCATTTTTTACATGGACATTTGTGGTTTAACATCACATTTTTTGGTTAAAAACAAGTCTGATAATCACTATCGACTTATTTTAGATTGACACATGAACCCAAATTGGTGATATTTAACATATTAACCAGAGTTTCTATTTTGATAGTTGATTCGAGACATTTTTTTTCAAACTAAAAACTCAGATCAGATTTTTTTGAGTAGTTTTGAATAGTACATTTCTTGAAAAATTAAAAACAATCAAACAACTGCAAACTCACTTCAATGTAAACCAATCACAATAAATCTTGGCCAGACAATACTTAATTAATTGTCTGCTATTTTAATGAGTTAAAAAAATTGACGTGAAAGAGAAAAACTGATTTAAAATCAGCGAAAAACAATAAATGTTGCATTCAGCAGGGATTTTTTTCCAAATCGTTTGTTATTAGTAGGTTAAAACCTTCCTAATGCTAATACGACAAAAAATATGAATGGAATAAAATGCTGTTTCACATTAGCAAAACCGTACTGTAGCAGCAAGTAGGAGGCAAAAATACTTCACAGTTTATCGAGGAGCGAGGACGTACGAAAAGCCTTTTTTAATTTTATTTTTAATGCATTTATTCCATGTCTTAGTCAGAGTTTAATTCTGGAATAAATTCTTACGGAGCAAGAAGATGTGTGCAACTTTTTTTTTCAGAAAAAAAAACATTCTCTACTGTACACGGCGACAAAACACTAGCCGGTGGCGCTTTAGCAACACTGCTGGTGAATACTGAGACTTGGGGCGCAACGGGTTGGGGGGAACGGAGCCCTGTGCGGTGGGAGAAAAGGCGCCTCCTTTTAGTTGAGGCTGCAGCAGCTCAAGTAACTGATGTTCTTGCCCTCGCCAGGCGCGGGCGCCGCGTCGTTGTTGTCCAGCTTGTTGTGCTTGGCCTCACGGATAAGTTCGCAGGCCAAGTCCAGGAAGAGCTTCTCCACGTTGTCCGATTCCTTGGCGGAGGTCTCCAAATACAGCATGCCGTGGGATTCGGCGAAGTCTTCAGCCCGTTGACGCGCAACCTCGCGTTTCTCGGCTAGGTCGATCTTGTTACCTGAGGCAGCCGGAAAAAATGGCTGTTAATGGTAATGTAAATACTGCAATATTGTGGGAAGAGTGTTCCTGATCACATATTTTTTGGACTTGAGTACTGATCTGATAGCTTGCTAATTTGTTGATTAGAAAATATATATTTGTGTTTCTTTTGACAGTTTACTTGTACATTCTGATTATTTAGTTGCTTTTTGCAATAGAGTTCAATTGAAAACTGGCAACGTGTTAATGACATAATCGTCTTCAGTTCGTTTTTTCAATCCCATTTGTCAGATTTATTGATAAAAAAATAAATACATTATTGTATACAGTAATCCCTTGATCATCGCGTCTTCGCTTATCGCAGATTCACTATTTTTCCGCTATTAATCATTTTATTTTTTTCATTAAAATGTGAAAATCACACAAAAAAAAAAGTTATAATAGCTAACTTTCTCATAAAGGAGCTTCGGTCGATCCACTCACCGACTAAAACGGTGACCACCTGGTTGTTGGCGTACTGCTCGATCTCCCGCAGCCACTCGGGAAGGCACCGGAAGGAATCCTCGCAGGTAATGTCGTAGGTGAGAATGAGGGCGTTGGCACTGCGGTAATAACTCTGAGTGATGGAGCGGAACCTCTCCTGGCCTGCTGTGTCCCATATCTGCAGCTTCACTTTCTGCCCCTTGATCTCCACAGTCTTAATCATGAAATCCACCCCGATCGTCGCTCCCTGTCCGGGTGGGAAAAGGCCCTGAAAAATACAGTTACAGGGGGAAGGTGTAAAATAAACTGTATATTTCTCATTTCTTTTTTTTTCCAAATCAACACCTACCTGAGTGAAGCGGCGTACGAGGCATGTCTTCCCGACTCCGGCGTTCCCAATCAGAACGATTTTGAACAGGTAGTCATAATCCTCCATACTCATGCTCAACTAATGAAAATAAGCAATTTGTTTATATATTGCATTACAAAATCATGATGATGTTGCACCAAAAATGATCAATCTCTGTATCAATAGGGCATTAATGCGGGATTTAAATTCCAACAGTGGCACTAATTATTCTCCATTTCTTTACACAGGGCTAAATTTCCACCTTACTGTCATGGCAAGAAGCCACCACAAGACGGCACTAAAACAACATATTTTTCTGTTCGTTCACTCTAATAAATCAGTGCATTAGGGAATACACAATTATAAAGGGATCCACTATATACACATTGAGTTACAAGCAAGTAACACTCTTAAACGAGTATAATGGTATATTATCTTGCTAATATATCTAATATTTTTCAGTGACTACGAGTACATTGGGTGTTGCTAGCGTCTCCCTGTCAGTAAAGCAACCAACAGAACATGTCCAAGTAAAAAACGCGAATAGTATAAACCACATAGCTCTATTTTGATCATGTACGGGTTAAATAACATTTTAGTTACTTGTTTTCCGTTCGCTACTGGAAAAGAACAACGTGAACCAGTCCAATTTGGACAGTTTTTATCTCTGCGATGAATACGATCGAGCAGCTAGAAACCGTGTGGAGCCATTTTGGCTCTGATTTGGTCATTTTTTTTTAGCTCTTTTCCTTTGTGGAAATGAAGCCCAATGGGTGGAAAAAACAAGGAAAAGACATACCTCAAAGGAAGAAATACGGGTTTTCCCCGTTTTATTACGGCTACTGGCGATGCATAGATCAACAGCAGGGAGTAGCACCAGCACAACTCCAGTGTTGTATGCGAAGTCTTTCTCCTCCTTGCTTTTTCTGATGGAGGAGGAGGAAACTCCTCTTCGATGACGTCTTCGTCTAAAGAAAACTGCCCTGCAAACATTGGGTTCGTTTTAAAATTGAAATAAATCAATGCAAAATCTTTTTAAACCATGTTATTCATATAAGATAGCTGAAAATCAAATAAAACCAGTGAAACAATACGTTCATTTAAAAATTATATATTTGAATTTGAAGAAATAATTTATGTAGGAAATATTTAATAAACCGCCAATATTATTCTCATTTTCAATTTTTGGTTGCTGATTATCATTTATGTTGTTATTAATTTACACAGGTATTCATACATTTTTAGGGAATACCAGCACTATGCATTCCCAACCAAAGAAACAACAGGAAATGTGGAGGGAGAGAGGTGGGGCTCCATTGTCAAGTACTCCAAAGCGCATGTGCATCGACTCTGTATGAGAGCAGCAATGCATGATGGGATTTTGCAAAATTATACTTTAACGCTAGATTAAAGACCGGCCAGTTGATGTAATAACTCAACTATTACATGTATTAGTTCTCGGTAGAATTGCCCTATACGGGCTGTGTTTATAACTATGTCATTACGGTGTAGCAAACGAGCTCTTGACTGAAAATGGCGAGCAGGCGGAACAAGATGGTGCAGCTTTTCTGTACAACTCATACTTACCTGGCAAGGGAGATACCATGATCAAGAAGGTGGTTCACCCAGGGCGAGGCTAAGCCATTGCACTTCGGCTGTGCTGACCTCTGCGAATTCCCCAAATGTGGGAATCTCGATTGCATAATTTCTGGTAGTGGGGGACTGCGTTCGCGCTCTCCCCTGATCTAATGTAAAGAAACAACTTAACAAAAGCTTGCACATTATGCTGTGTTACATTTTCATTATGAATTAGAGTGAATAACCCCCAATGTACCCTGTCCCATATCTATGCCATTCATCTAAATAAGTTTTTGTATTCAATAAAGGTTACTGCTCTATAAATAAAGGTTTTCCATTTCAATAAATATCGTAGTCCCCCGAGTATCGCTGACACCTCAAAATGTGAAAAAAACGCGAAAATTATGTTTATTGAAATGGAAAACCTTTATTTATAGAGCAGGAACCTTTATTGAATACAAAAACTTATTTAGATGATTGACATAAAAAGATATGGGACAGGGTCCATTTTGGGTTATTCACTCTAATTCATAATGAAAATGTTACACAGTTTAATGTGCAAGCATTTGTTAGGTTGTTTCTTTACATTAGATCAGGGGAGAGCGCGAACGCAGTCCCCCACTACCAGAAATTATGCAATCGAGATTCCCACATTTGGGGAATTCGCAGAGGTCAGCACAGCCGAAGTGCAATGGCTGAGCCTCACCCTGGGTGAACCACCTTCGTGATCATGGTGTCTCCCTTGCCAGGTAAGTATGAGTTGTACACATTTGCAGCACCATCTTGAGTCGCCTGCTCGTCATTCTCTGTCACGAGCTCGTTTACTACACTGTAATAACACAGTCATAAACACAGACCCCGTATAAGGCAATTCTACCGACACCTATTACATGTCATAGTTGAGTCATTATATCAACTGGCCGGTCTTTAATTTAGCTTTAAAGTATAATTTCACAAAATCCCATCATGCATTGCTGCTCGCATACAGAATCCATGCGCATGCTCTTTGGAGTAACCTACTTGACAATGGAGCACTACCTCTCTCCTTTCTTTGGTTGGGAATGCACAGTGCAACTAACATTTAGTGTTGTGCAGAACATGAATGCAGTCATTAAACATTTGCATGATCATAAATCAATAATTTTGTTCTTAGTTTGCCAAATCATTACTTTAAGAAGGGTCTGAAGGCACAAATCAAAATATAACACAATATGTACTTCAGGCACGTCAGTTGACAAATGAATAGAGCATATACAGTAATCCCTCAAGTATCACGCTTAATGTAGACCAGACATGGCCAAGATAATCGGAAAATTACGAAAGTAGCGTCACCCCTATTATAACTATCTTTTTTTTATTTAGTGCTGATTCCTAGTAGCAAGAGGAAGGCAGGGGAGTGGCTTCTGAGTTTCAGCAAGGATTTTTATGAACTTAAATATATATATATATTCTTTATTATTATTTTTAAATAATTAATAACAGAAAAAATCGCAAAGAATTAAGTCATAATAATCGAGGGAAGGCTGTAGTGACTCCTGTTAGGATAATACATTATTTAACTTAGAACAAATGGCTTTTGCTGGAGTTCTTATACGCAAATGAGCATGAATGAAACCTTGAAAAATCAGGAATTAACAAGTGATTTAAAATGCAGGGGTTCCTAGAGGTTAAACTCTGGAAGATGACTATGTATAGTTTTTAGTTGTACACTGATAGTGCTGGTCACCTCTTTGATGCGCTTGACCAAAGCATTCTGGTCGAAGGAGACGGCCTCGGCGCACTGGTGTAGGTGGTCCTGGTAGCGGGTGCAAAGCTGCAGCACCTGTGCGGAGTCCAGTCTCTCCAGACACATGGTGCTTGGAGACGTCTGACCACTCAGAACTCCTGCCAGTAGAACAACATTGGCTCAACAACAAAAGTTGATTTATTACTGCAGGTTGCATCACTACAGTCTGATCAGTAAGTCAAGGATGGTGATGCTGTGAGTTGTTAAATAAGAATATACAACATTGTTCAAATCTGTAATATAATGTTTAGAAATTCAGAACAGTAAATAGAAATTGTGTAATAAAATAAGTTTAAAATATACACGAACGAAACAATTGTGGAATAGACACAATTGGGCGTGATAGAAAATATAGTGTTGCAATTCGATACATTGTAGAAGGTTGAGATGCTTTATATTGACATGAATGGGAAGCTCCGCTTTCGCAGAGCATCAAAAAATTGAATAAAACTCTTGTTGTTCCTCCCCACGGAAATCTTTAGTAAAAGGCGAAAGATTTATACGATCTGAAGAGAAACAAGAGTGTACTGTCAAATGGATGACAGAACGAGCGACGTATATATCCGCAATACTACTTTAACACACGGGCTAAAGCACTACAAACTACTGGGCGTCTCCAGTACTTTGAGCAGCCAATGGTTGCCGCAACTGTAATATGCGGCCAATCATGTTGCAGCAACTGTATTAGGCAGTCAGGGCATTGCAGCAACGTTGTGATGTACGACTTTGAAGCAAATAGTCAGTCTTGTGTTGAACAATGGCAACTTTCACAAAATTGATCAACTAACTGGCCTTAATTTAACAATCAGCTCACAGGAAAATAATACCAAAAACACAAGAATTGAAAGCCAAAATTTTGCATGGGACGATACTGAGAGCAAAGCATAACCCATTTACTACAGTATTTAACGTCATACTTGTTAAGTGAATGAAAGAGGGACTCATTACTTGTACCATGGGAGCTCTACAATCTTATGTTTCTTTGACATTGAGAGGGGGTGCACCGTTCCTGGAGGTACTGCAATACCAGGTCGATGCGTGGAGTGGACGGAGCAAGCCCCTATTCCATCTCCCAGTTCCAAAAATCAATTTAATATATGGTCCCCGGATAGGGGACGTATCAGATATTAAACTGATAAGAACAGATACTACACTTGATCTTAGCCAAAAGGCCGAGAAGCGATAACTTATCCATTATTAGGAAGGGCTACTTCTTTCCAGCCATTACGACCTATAGTAGTGGTAACACATGTCGGAATGTAAAAGGTATAAGACATTTATAATACAAACTTCCACAATACATATTTAGTGTACTAAGAGGGAAAGTGCTGACGTATTTATACATTTAAATGTAAGGAATATTTGGGAATGCCAAGCGCGGTGGGTCATGTGATTCATGTTAGACCAATAGGAGAGTAGTATTACTTTGAATCTATTTAACGGCACTAAAGACTTCCTCGGCAGCAGAATTGAACCACCAGTCATATTTGATGTCAATACAACATTACTAATTCCTATTCAGGCGTTTAACGCAAAGAAACTTCATGGATTTTACACGTGATCCACCCTGGAACATTTGTTGTTTTGTGCTACACTCACATTGAAAACAAATCATGAGCAATAAGAGGGCACGAATAGTTATTTTAACAATAATGTGCACGTGATTTTATTTGGAATACGCTGTGGCGAAACACTGTTTAACGAAAGGTTCGTGAACTCATCCAACCCGCGTACTATTTCCCGTTTGGTAAGTAACATTATGGTACAACAGCGACACCAATCGAGTGGAGGCAAACGACACGTGTATTTGCAAATCACTTTGCAAACTTTTTAAAATCCTAAATCAAATCATTTTCCCACTATCGACATTAAAAACCACACTCCCCGTTATTTTATGTCTGACGATTTTAACATAAAGTTTGTGAGGAGGATCTGGGACAAGGCAATACATAACAAACCATTGAACATTTGTGATACAAATAACTTTTCTAAAACACAGTGAGTATTATATACTAAAAGCAGAAACGTACATATTTTTTTACCGAGCATCAATTTAGTCATCATACTTTTTTATCATTATGATTAGGTCATGCTAGTGGGTCCCGAAGTCGAATAAAAGTCTAAATTGCTTACCTGATCATCTGGCATTTACCTCTGTACAATATAACTTGGTCCGTAGGGGTTCCATAGTCAGTCGAGGCACAAATAAACAAAAACAAAATCATTTTGAAGGAATAGATTTTGTTAAGCTAGTCCTCCTCAAACTGAACACGTTTCCTCTAATTTTTCAAGTGATGTTCAGGGTCACCTTGGAAATCTCCTACTTTTACCTTATCGGACAAATATAAACAAAACAAAAAAACATTAATTATGCATTATCTTCATAAAATTGATATTCAGCATTTTTAATTATCATATTGTGTGTAGTTCGTACTGATCATTCATATTTTTTCACTCAATACGTACCAGCTTCACAATTTCAATTGCCTCTTTAATTATATCTATGTAGCTGTATGATCACCAGATTGTGGTGTGCATTGCAATTTTGCTTGTAAAAATAGTCATATTTATTACTATATAGAACGCATATGATAATAGTCATTGTTAATAAGAAAATCATACAAATTCATAAAATAAGAATAAATACTAGGATTGTTATTTTTGCACAATTTGTCCCACCGTGTCTGCCGTAGTTAGCTATGAACATGTGCCGACCACTTGCGCAGGCGCACAACGGATTCAGAATATGCACTCGAAGTCAAAACTATCTATAAACGTTACATTTTGTTTAAAACTTCGGGAACTTTTGGACAACTACATTGTATGCTGAAATTTTGTGTCGTTATGATAGTTTGCCACACGACGTGATGGTAAGTAGTATGAATTCCTTGATTTTGATGCTGTGTTAACAAGTTGTTGTTTTTTCTACAAACATCTCAAACATGTCTTAAAGATCAGAAATGACAACTAATTTATCATTTTATTTGATTATTTCCCTTTGGCATCACCTCAAGACTAATTACCCACCTTACCTCTGCCAAACTGGAAATTGTTCAAAGTATTTCAATCTCTGGGAGTGGATTTCTTACCAGAATGTACGAACATTTGACAGATGATATATGGAAAGGTAAGAAAACACACACTGCACAAGCATTGCAGAAATATTCATTAAAACGTCCATTTTTTTATTCCATGAAAGAGTTGGGCCCTGTGGACCCCGATTGGTTCCAAGTGTTGACCACCCAGGCATCATCTCGGGAAGAAAACATCTCAGATCAAGAAGAATTGTGTCCAAACCAAGAGGGAAACTTCAAAAAATTGGAGGAAACTTCTGCATCGAGGGCGGAAAGTCAACAGTTTTCAACTCCCAAAGTGTTCCGACGGCGGAATTTTGTGTCGCCGGATGCCAAGGACCAGCAACATGGTAATGATGATGTAGTGCAGGTCTGCTTATATTGTTTTGGTTGGACAAAAGTTTCCATCTTTTGCTTTCTTCAGGGAAGGAGACTTCCCCATGGGGTGCCAGGAGTCCATGTCTGTTTCAGACTTTCAAAGATGTGTAAGTAAAATGCTACTAGATTTCTGAAGTTTTTTGACATTCAATCAATTTTGTGATTCCATCACACAGGGGCATGGGTTCAAATTATGGCCTCATGCAGTCACACAATCCAGACTGTTTTGGTAAGTTTATTTCAACCTCTATTTTAATCACTCAACCTTTTATGCCGTTTAACTTAAATGGATTTAAAGCGTTCACATTTGCCCCATAATGATCATTTATTTGGGGTCTAATTTATTTGATAAATGTACACGTATTTAAAAATAAATACCATAAATTCTCTCAAAACGTAATACAATTTACACATAATTGAAATTTTCTTCAAATGTGTCATTTGAGTCCAATGCAGGTTTTCTATTTTTGCCATCAGGTTTGCTTAACACACCACTCAAGTCCCCAGTAAGTGCTTTTACTTCAAACTACTACTACTACTTTAAACTTTCAAGTTACATGTTGTTTATATGACAAAAGGCCAGCTACGCCCAACGCATATCCGAAAGCCTGGGCGCCAACCTAAACCCCGACATATCATGGACCAGCTCACTGAATACACCATCCGCTTTGCCTTCCACCATCATTTTATGTAAGCAACTCTTGTTTAATTCTTAATTGACATGCACTGCAACAACTGTGTTGGTTTTGTCCTCCTGCAGCTGATAGAGAGGAAAGTCCTCGCCCAGGGACATTTGCTCTGAGTGGCACCGTTTTGGTGAGATCCTGTGTACAGTTCTACTCTTAGCATTTTTATGAACTAAAATAATCCCAAAGTAGTGAATTCACGATAAGTGAAGACGCAATAATCGAGGGATTACTAACATTATTTCTGGCCTCTTTTACTCAGTTGGTCCGGAAACTTTTTCCTTCACTTTCCAATGCAAACCAAAATGAAGCAGAAGGCAATGACTCTTTGCTTGTGGCTCTACAAGGTACTGCTACTACTTTTACTTACTTTTTGTTTTGTTCTGGCGCCACTTTTCTGAGTTCAATTAAAATAACTAATGAATACTAAATCCTCCTGCTCCAATCAAACATAGCGGATTCTCCCGAGGCTGGCCCTCATCCAGAGTCCCGAGAGTCCCCTCAAAATACCCAGGAGTTGCCAGATGCCATTAATGGGGACAGGAAGACCCACAGCCCATTGCATGAATCTTTTGCTGACATAAATTCAGAACTGAAGGTGGTGAAGAACTCTGAACAAGAAGAATCTGCTCAAGAGCAAGACATAAAACATCCAGTAGAAAATGAAGCCTCACAGTGGTCCCCTTTGAGTTTTACAGACATTCCAGCCACCACAATTAGTCCACTTAATGATAATAAATGCAAAACCCAGACAGAGGGTGATCGTACACCTGGTCAGACAGTCAAGCCAGCTTTTAAATCAACTGGATTTACTAAGAAAAAGGCTAAATTCATATACACCATTGACAAGAAGAAGCACTCCCTGAACAACATCAGTCAAGGTATTTGGAATTTTTTTTTAGTCTAATAGAGAATAATAATGGTACTGGAAAAATACTGTTAAATATCCAGATGCCAGCATAGTTTACAAATGTTCCAACACAAAGCTGTCTTCCACTGCAAGATTTTGTACAAAAAATCCAACACATAAACAAGGGCTGGCTCTAGAGGTGACTGTGTAGTTCCCTTCAAAAAGAGTGCATTTTATGTTATGCTAGACAATGCCTGTGAATTTAAAGTTAAAACTTTATATATTCTTACTTTCAGGTCATGATGTTGAGCTGTTTCAGAAGTCTGATGAAAAATTGAGAAGATCCCACGAATGTGATAGAAAGGAAGAGCTTCAAGAACATGTGACTGAAGAAAAACTGCCTCCCTTGCTTCAGCCTAATAATACCCAGGATTTAGACATGTCCCAGCTCTCCCGAGTCTTTGCAAAAGATTTTAGTCAAATGACCCACCAGGGTGAACCGCCCAAAGTAGCTCCCCAACCACGAGCCTTCTCTCCGTCAGCCTGTCTTACCGCGTTGAAAGTTGTTCGACAAAAGCCCCAAAATCTTGGAAGAGTTGAACTTGAAGCTCCCCCATTGGAGACCATTGTTGAAGTAACGGCGTGTGACAGTGGCTTCTTGTCAGCCGGTACCGACGTCTCACATCTGACTTCTACCCACTCCGAGAAACCTAGTACAAGTCACTGTTGGACTGTACAGACAACAAGTACAGAACAAAATGAAGCAGTGGTTTCAGTTAAAACACCCACCAATGCCAATGATACATTATTCCAACGACCCAGCAGTCCCAAAGTCTTAACCCACCCTTTGGTTTCAGTTCCACCCAACATTCGTGTAAAAATAGGTAAAACTGTTTCTGCTTTCAAAACTGCTTCTGACAAAGCGATCCAGATATCGGCATCCAACCTGCAGAAGGCTGAACACCTCTTTGACGAGACCAGCCATAAAGAACCAGTCAAAGTCGTCTTTGACGAAGACATTCCTACAACCTCTTCTACAGGGAGTTTTCCAGTAACTATTTCCAAAACCCTGGAAGGCTTCTCTTCGTCCGTCCAAATATCTGAAAATGCTCCAAAAGATCAAGTAGATATGAAGACAACCACATATAAAGATGACCAATCCATCAGATCAGATGATGCTCCCAATAAGGAAATTCGGTCATCTTTTGTCTCAAGTTACCCGATAAAAGTTCCTTTGACCAACGAATCGCTTCAAGGTGCATCTCCATCCGTCACAATGGTAAAAAATGCTCCAGAAATTTCTGGAAACGTGAATACAGTCACATTTCGGGGTAGCCAACCAGAGAATTGCAACCATGAAGAAGAAATTGCCACAACGTCAACTCTAGATCCGTTGGAAGAAAATCAAGACAACTGCCAATTGACCGCCTCCCAGAAGGCTGATGTCAAAGAGTTGTGTTCGATCCTGGAAGAAGCAGAAAGCCAGTTTGAATTCACACAGTTTACAACCAATAAGTTGAAACCCCAAGAAAATGTCGCCTCCATAGAAGCGGACAAAGAACTCGACCCAGGCTTCCTATCTGGGATCGATTTCGACGATAGCTTTAGCACAGAAGCAAATGAGAAAGCTAACTCGATAGCACAAGAAAAAGCAAAACTTAAAGTCCCTAATCTCATACGGGAACCTCCAACAGCTCATCCAATCCAAAAAGAAAACAAAAGTGTTTCCAAAAAGTGCCTGAAGAAAATCAAACATTTGTTCCAGGATTTTCAGGAAAACACTCAATCACATTTGTCCACTGTCTCTCAGAAAAACGTCTTTATAGACAGTTACAATGTGGAACCACTCGGTACTTTTGCCAATGTAGAACCCTCTTCTTCAAAATTGTCAAATTCTGTCTCCACTAATAGCCACTCGAGCGCTAGTTCTGGCTTTTCTACAGCTGCAGGGAAACATTTATCTGTGTCCGCCGAGGCTATATCCAAGGCCAAACATCTTTTTGATGAGGACGAACAAGTGAAACAAGGAAGACTTTCAGAAATCAAACATGTTAGACATTGTCCAAGTGGATTCCAAACAGCTGGGGGTAAACAGGTTGCCGTTTCCTCAGCTGCTCTGAAGAAAGCAAAATCTTTGCTTGATGATTGTATAGAAATAAAAGAACCACAAGTCGGGTTCTCGTCATCAAGGAAAATTGAGTCTTCCATGAGTGGCGGATGTCTTTCTACTGCCAGTGGAAAGGAGGTTTGCATTAAGGAGGCAGCCGTTGAAAAACAACAACAAATCTTGCGAGAAGACCACGAGGACCCGTTCTCAGAACGGAAACATGGAAGCTTCTCAGATGTTGACCAACATCCTGGCAGTTTCCAGACAGCTGGAGGCAAACTGGTCACTGTTTCGTCCACTGCTCTCCAGAAGGCCAAATTTTTGCTCGATGATTGTGATGCAAGTGAGTTCCCATCAGATACTGGGAAGCCAGTTTTAACAAAAACAGTAATTGCTAAAAATACGCACGGGAGAAACTCAAACGCTGCTCCAAGTTCAGAAAGCAAAAATGTATGGCGTTGTAAAAATGAGGACAATTTTAAAAAGCCTCCATCGTTGGATGTTGGGGGTTCTTCTTGGAGTGGTGGTGGATTCTCAACTGCTAGTGGGAAGAAAGTATCTGTATCTGCAGCAGCCTTGGTAAAAGCTAGACATCTTCTCCAAAAAGACCAGGAGGATGCTCCAAGTATGAACATGAAAAGTGTAAACTGGGCAGGAGGATTTGAGACACCAGCAGGCAAACAAGTTACTGGACCAAGTAGTATGAAGATGGAAAACCATTCAAATCCATCATTGGATGTTTTTGATTCTTCTCTGAGTGGTGGTGGATTCTCAACTGCAAGTGGGAAGAAGGTATCTGTGTCTGCAACAGCCTTGGTAAAAGCTAGACATCTTCTCCAAGAAGTCCAAGACAACGACTCAAGTACAAACATGAAACATGGAAGCTTCTCAGGCCGTGTGGACAACTGGGCAGGAGGATTCCAGACAGCTGGAGGCCAAAAAGTTGCAGTTTCTTCAGCTGCTCTTAAGAAAGCAAAGTCCTTGTTTGATGATTGTGGTCCTTTAGAGAGAAATACAGCTAGTAAATCCAGTTATTCAACTTCAAGTTCTTTTATGTCAGAAAGGGAGAATACGGGAGCCTTAGATGATAGTTTTTCAAATGCATTTGCACAAAACGATCATTTCAAAGACGTGAACACTGTTGGAATGTCGGGAAAAGATCAGGACAGAAGTCAAACAAAGGCAAATTTGTCCAAAGTCAAGTCTGGTAACGTAAAAGCTGCACAATTTATGGAGGTGGAAAGCATAGGGAAATCGAACAATCGGTCAAAGCCAACATCGGAGATTCTTTTATCTTCCTTGTGTGGTGGCGGATTCTGTACCGCTAGCGGAAAAAATGTATCTGTTTCCGAAGAAGCGCTAACCAACGCTAAATCCTTCTTTAAAGATGAGTGTGACAAGAACAAGAGTTTACAAAATGACAAAAAGCCTAGCCTTCAAAATGTTGGGCTCATGTCTACTTCTGAAGCCCATAAGAAGGCAAAATCCTTTTTCATGGAGTCCCAGGAAGCAATGGCAGTTGTACCCCAGACGTCAACACCCATCAGCAGTAATTTCAGCCTAGCAGGTGGGAAAAATATCTTGTTGTCCGACAACAGAAGACCAATGTCCCCACTTGAGGAAAGCCTTGTCATAGAAAAAAGCGCACATGAAGGACAGAAAATCTTACAAAAGTTTGATAGGGAAATCAGCAAGACAACTGAGGAGCCTTCAGTGGTCAATTTCCAGTCATTAGATTTAATAAACTGCACCGAAACGCAGCAGTTGTTCCTGGCCCAGGAAGCGTTGGACTGCACCAAAGCTTTGCTGCGGGATGAGAGTTTTGCCGGAGAGTCAATGACTCTGGAAAACGTGCTAACACAAAATGACTCCAACGGCACTCCAGATAGGGAAACGTGTGGAAAGAGATTAGCAGAAGAAGCTGACTTGAATGGTAAGAATCAGACCGTTTTGGTAGAGTATCAGGCTTTGGTTTTAAGCAAATGACTTCATCTATTATTGTAGACCAGCCTCCTCTAAAAAGAAGACTGTTGGAGGAATTTGACAGATCTTTGGACAGTCCAGAACGTTCAAAGCTGTGCCCGCAAAGAAGTTTCCATAATGGTAATATGTTAATTGCATTTTTTGAGGCTGTTGTTATTGAATCAGTAATAGTATTTGGGTCTAGAAACGACCATTTATCAGCATACAAACAAAACATGAATGTTCAGTATCTCAAAGTATTTAAATTAAAGTATGTTTTTTTAATTTACCCTGCCAAATCTAAATAACACTGAGATAATAGTCCGAAATTTACTACTTTGGCCAAAACTATTCATTGTCTTTGTTTTCTTTTTTAAGGTCTAGCAAAAGACAGGCCAGCATTCAACTACAACCTTTCTCTCAGCCCGCACGTAACAACACCTCACAGGTGAGCCACTAGCCTTGATGTCAATACGACCTACCGTCTCATCCGTCATTCATCCACCAAACAGAGACGGCTTGGGCTACATGGAAGGTGCTGCATCAACAAAAAGGGCTCCACAGGCATCCCCAACAGAGTTGATCTCTATTCCTCCCTTTTTGAAGAAAACAGAAGGGCGACCGAGAAGTTGTAACACAAAAACACATCCGGGTTTTGTTCCTCCATTCAAAAGAGAAAACATAAAAATCGAGCAAAACTCCACAAAATTGTATAATAGCAACGCTAACAATGAGGCCTCTTGCACAACTGCGTTAGACCATCTCCTCTCCGATCAAAGCCCCCCATCTGTCTCAACCTGGAGTGAAGGTAAATATATTGGTTACATTCAGTAATTCCATACCTGTCAACTTATACGTTTTCCCCGTATTTGATTAGTTTTTTTTGATCATTTTAAATTTTATACAAATTTTGAATTTAATGCATACACAAGGCGCACCAAATGAATGGGCGCATTGTCAACTTTAGGGAATTCTCACAAGCAAAGATTTTTAAATTGGTGTACGTCAACAGGGACGGCGCTCGAGAAAATCCAGCTAGCACAAAATATGCAAGACATGAGGATCAGGAAAAAGAAACGGCAGACGATAAGACCTTTGCCGGGCAGCTTGTTTCAAACTAAAAACTCGGCTGGGACAAGGATTTCTTTAAAAGATTCGGTTCATGGAAGGACTCCTGGCAGGTATACACAGAAACAGGTGAGTTTCATTTTTTTTGCCTCAACTACATGATTGTAAAATGTGTGAATTTTAATCATGAGTAGAAACATAAAAAACATCTCAATTGTACTGGACATCTGCTGTATTATTTTGAGGCTGCTTTAGTTTCATGTATTTTTTTGCAGCTTTATGAATATGGAGTGCATCACCATGTGTGCAAAATCACTAGCGAGAACGCAGAGGCCTTCCGATTCCAACTCGAGATGTACTTCAAAAAAGAGGCTCTCGCAGACGAAAGTGGTATTCAACTTGCGGACGGCGGCCACCTGGTTCCCAGCAGGGACGGGATGGCTGGCAAAGAGCAGTTCTTTAAGTAGGTTGATTCCATACCAAATAGCCTTATTTGAGTCGCTATGTTTTTTTTTTTTTACATCAAATGTAATCTTTCCCCTACAGAGCTTTGTGCGACGTGCCCGGTGTGGATCCTAAACTCCTGAGTGACGTGTGGGTGTACAATCACTACAGGTGGATTGTGTGGAAGCTGGCCTCCATGGAGAGGTCCTTCCCAGAAACACTTGGGGGCATGTGCCTCACGCCAGAGAGGGTTTTGCTACAACTCAAGTATAGGTGGGTGACAAGGACAAAGCCTTCTTTTGGTTTAAATTTATTGATTTATTGATTTATTTTTGCAGATATGATGTGGAGGTGGACCACAGCCGCCGGCCGGCGTTGCGGAAGATCGTGGAAAAGGACGACACGGCGACCAAAACTTTAGTTCTTTGCGTCTGTGGGGTGGTCTCAAAAGGCCAATCGGAGAACAAGTGTGCGGTGGTATGGGTGACAGACGGCTGGTACGCTGTGAAAGCCCAACTAGACGAGCCTTTGAGCGCTCGGCTTTGCCGGGGTCGACTTGCCGTCGGTGGGAAGATCATCGTCCATGGCGCCCAGTTGGTGGGATCGCAAGATGGGTGTGCGCCACTGGAGGCGCCCGAGTCACTCATGTTGAAGGTGTGTTGGGAATATGAATGTTTATTTGGAATTTCCAGAAGGAAAAGATTGTTGTTGTTTTTTGTAGATTTTCGCTAATGGCACCAGACCTGCTCGATGGGACACCAAACTGGGGTTTTACAAGGATCCTCGTCCGTTTCCGCTCCCTTTGTCTTCGCTGTATGGAAATGGAGGACATGTTGGATGTGCGGATATCTTGGTGTTAAGAAGTTACCCTGTACAGGTACTTGGAAATACTGCAGTCATGTAAACGTGCAATTGGAATTATTATTAGATCTTTTTGTAAATGTGGCTTTATTTTTTTCATTTATATTGCTAGTGGATGGAGAGGAAGTCTGAAGGAGGTGTGGTTTTCCGTTCTACTCGCGCCGAAGAGAAGGAGGCAGTTCGTTACAATGGCCAAAAGCAGAAAGCCATGGAGGTGCTCTATGCTAAGATTCAAGCCGAGTTGGAACAGGAGGATGACGGTATAGAAGGAGTAAAAAAAAAAAAAAACACAAACTGGCATGTCTTAAAAAGTAAATTGAACTATGCTTATTTACAGAAAACAAACCTCAAGGCAGAAGGCGGACTTTAAATCATCGGGATATTGCAGGTCTGAAGGACGGGCAGGAACTACATGAAGCTTTGGGAGATGACATGGCTGGACTAGAAGTAAAAATTCATTTTCCAAGTTTTAAATGGTAGACATAATCATCATGGCTTTGGTCATTCTTGCTCCAAGGCCCAACTGAGCGAGAAGCAGCTGGAGACTCTGCAGGCTTACCGTCGTTGCCTCATGGACAAAAAACAGGCGGAAATCCAGGATCGCTACCGTCGCGCTACCGAGAAAAACACGGAAGATGACCGAGCCAGCTGCCTTCTCAGAGACGTCACCCCCGTTTGGAGACTTTGCATCGCTGACTCTTTAAATCCTGCTGGCAACAGTTAAGGGAAACCACACAAAAAAACAGAATTGTTCACTTTTATCACTTCACCTAATGTATGTAGTTCATATTTTATTAACATGTCGTTTTTTTCTTTTTTCCCCAAGTTTACCAATTCAATATTTGGCGGCCATCCCAAGACCTGCAGGCCATGTTAAAGGAAGGTCGTCGCTACAAGGTCTACAACTTGGCCACGTTGGAGAGGAAAAACCGTGGTAGGATTGCCACACTTCAGCTCTCCGCTATTAAAAGTACTCAATTTCAGGATTTGCAGGTGACCAATTTTATTCAATGATGATGATTAGCCAAATAAAATAATTTGTCAGTGACAAAATTGTTGTTTTCATGCAGACATCATCAGAATTGTTATCAGCGTGTTTTCAACCCAGAGTATCTACTGACTTTTTGGCTCTTCAAAACATGGATTTTGATCCTCTGTGTGGAGAGGTTGATTTGACTGGCTTTGTTGTCAGAGTGATTGATGGACAAGGTTTGTACTATTTCTATACTGACTTGCATTTTACTGACTTTTATTGTAGTTATTTCTTTTTTTTAATTGTCTTCTTAGGGCCTTCTCCTTCCTTCTACCTGGTGGACTGCAACATGAACTTTCTGAAGGTCCGCTGTTTTAACAGCCTGCTTCAAGCTGGCCTGGTGGAAATAGTGAAACCCAACGTGATACTGGCTTTGAGCAATATTCAGCTGAGGGGCCAGTCCACCCAACCCACCCCCGTGGTATATGCAGGAGACCTTGCAACATTTTCCACCAATCCCAAAGAAGAGCACCTTCAACAGGGACTCGATCAGCTCAGAAACAGATTGCGGGTAAAGTCTGATCAGTGGTCGTAGAAGTAAAATATCCATGTTAACTGGGGTATTCTCTTTACATATTTCAGGACCAAGACAACTTCTTTCAGTGTGCTGAAGAAAAACTTTCTGAACTTCTCAAAAAAGACATGTGGAGCTTGGACAGTGCTCCCAGTCTCCCTCCTAAGACTCCGACAACTCCCCAGGAGAGGATAACTGTGTCAAGTTGCACTGTCACTGATGCCCCCCTTCCGAGGAACACACCTCAACAGGCAGTCAGAAACCTCAGATGCTTCACTCCTGTGAGCAGGAACCTTCAGTCCAAGCCTTCTTCTCTAGAGAAAGATCCGAGGAGCTTGAAGAGGAGGAAAGCCGTGGACTACCTATCTTGCATCCCCTCGCCTCCCTCATTGTTGCACCCCACAGTCCCATCTGCATCGCCATCCGTCAGGAAGACCTTCAACCCACCTCGGAGAATTTCCACGCCCAGAACTATAACACCTGTAGATACCCCAACTCGTGTGTCGGTAATACCACCTCAGGAAAAGGAGGAAGGGTTTGTGAAAGACCAAGAGCTTGCTATGATTGATACGCAGGCTTTGTTACTGTGAATTGTTGTATTACAAAAGAAACGTGTTCAAATATATTTTTTGTATTTTATTTTGGGTACACTGGAGATAATGTGCAAATGAGGACGGAATTTAGTTGTATATAAGTGGTATTTCTGTTAGTTGGAAGAGGAGGGATGATTTAAACAACTGCAATGCTTACGCCTCGTCTCTAGGTGGCAGAAAAGCGCGCTCGGTAACCACAAAGAATACTCGTTTGTGATGTCACATCCGTAAACACTCACTTAGCTTTAGCACTTAGTATATCCGTCTGTCCAATTTCATTCTGTTCGAATATTTACGTAACCCAAGGTAAGCAGTTGTTGAAATAAAGGGTAAGTTATTGCATTTATTTGATTCGCTCTTGGTAAATTATTTGACGTTGCAACGTGTTTAACATTGAATTCAATCGCACTTCAAGCTAGTTTATAGTAAATGCATATGGATCGTAAAACCAACGTAAACATTGAGCAATACAATTCCTTCTTCGTTAGTCTCCTACACATATACGCTGCAAAGGATCATTTTTTTAGTTCAGTGTATATACCTTAAGAAAATAAGTATTATACCTCAACTGCCTTATTTGGCTGATGTTTAACGAAAATGTAGTAAATATTTTTACTACAGATCAATATATTTTTTGTCTTGAATAGATGTCGCAAGCTGATTCCTCATCCGTCCAAAACTCTACTAACGGGGAACAAAGCACTGAAGCTGTCAAAATAGAATCTACCGATGTCCAACGCGTTTTAAAAGAAGTGGGACTAACCAGCGCCAGCTTTATCGGTCCCACCTTTCCCTCAGAAAAGAAGATTAACGACTCTCTCAATGACTTTTACAAAGAGCTCCAAGAAATTGACAGCCAGGCTCAAAAGGAACAGGATTTTTTAGTTCAACCGGAAACATCGACAAGCACCCCTTTAGAAAACCTTTCATGGGAAGGCAATGTTGCAAACTCCCCCACAGAGGGGAGAAGCAGACCCCCAGAAAAACACATGTCCCGGCCTCACTGGTACAAAAACGAGCCGTATTCCAACCATCGACCAGACTTATCTTCTAGAAATCATCATCATTATTATCCATCACCACCAGCCTTCCACCCGTCACCGGATGCCAGATCATTCCACAATTTCCGGCAGCCTTCTTTCCCAAATTCGCACAATTTCCAACCCCCTCCCTTTAGAGACCACCACTATCCCTCCAGATTACCACCGTTCCCCAGGCACCCATCAGCCCCTCGTTATAATCCAAACTGGGATTTTGACGATGGTGGTAGTAGGTACGGTTCTGGGTGGTGCCAGGAAGAACCGCAGGGTTATTTCAATGAAGACCAATCCCATCAACAGCCTTTGGATGCACCCTATGACGAGTCTTCATCTTATGTCCTCATTCTCATGAGAGGCCTACCGGGTTCAGGAAAAACGACAATGGCGAGGTAAATCTCAAAATCAGGTTATATACATCCAAATCTTTTAGACTAACTTTTTAATGTCCAACAGGTCACTGCTGGAGAGCGGTCCCAGCGGGCTCATCTTAAGTACTGATGACTACTTCGTCCATAATGATGGCTACCACTACGAGCCAAGCCTTCTTGGGGAGGCACACGTGTGGAACCATAGAAGAGGTTAGAAAGATCACAAGGCACAAAATACATGTCATCACTTATAAGTCCATAGTTCTGCAATACTAGTTTAACCACATTTTAAAAAATGGCTACATATCACTTGGTCAAAACAGTTTAAAGTAAAATATTTGAATCAAAACAATGGAAAAGGCGACATAAATCTTAATACAGTAATTGTGTTGATGCTTTCAGCTTCCGACGCCATGCATGATGGCCACACTCCCATCATCATTGATAACACCAACCTGCAGGCCTGGGAGATGAAGCCTTATGTGCAAATGGTATGGTAGGGTTATGGGATTTTCCTGATTAAATTGTGCCAACTCATGTTTTCTTTTTTTTAACAAACAGGCCTTGCAGATGGGATACAGAGTGGACTTTTGTGAACCAAACACCAGCTGGAAGTATGACCCCCATGAGCTAGAGAAGTAATTTTTTTTATTGTTTGTCAACCAAAAAAGAATATTTAGAATATTTTTTTTTTATTTGCTGCGAAAAAAATAGTTTTTTCCTAGCAGCAAGACACAAAGTTAGGCATTTGAAATTGAATCAACAAATTAGTTTATTATAGGCCAGGAAGAAAACAATTTTTAAAAGCCATATTTTTCTGAAACTACAGGAGGAACAAGCACGGTGTGACTCAAGAGAAGATTGCACAGATGCTGGATCGCTTTTCTAATCCCATCTCAGTCGACGTTGTGTTGCGTTCTCAAGAACCACAACACGTCCACCAGAGACACTAAATTTAGCCAAGAAAAAAATCAATTTTCAAACTGCCTAGACTTTAAAAAAAAATTCAAAGGGACGTTTTAGTCTTTAAATAACATGTTTTTGTACACTTTATGTAAGTTGAAGATATTTTTAAACGCTCAAAGGATTTTACTTCAACAATATTTTTTTCAAGTGAAAAAGATATTAAAAGTTATTCTAATTTTTTAACAATGAATGTCAATTCTTTTTTTAATTTATTTATGTTATGACCGAATGCATATGCCTCACATTGTTCAGATAGATTATTCTTTACTCATGTCATGGCAGTTACCATTGACATCGATAGCTGTCAGTGGAATGAAAGAAATACAAAATTGAAAAACACTGTTACGTTTGTCAGAAACAATTGTTGGATTTGTGAGAAGTTCAATATTCCCGGAAAACTTGAATTTCTTCCGCGTCCACGTGCTAGACAGGTTGTATTGTTTTAGTAGTATAGTAGTCACGTGAGCCGCTGAGCCAATCCCATCCGAGCTGTGCCACTGCACCGAGTGCCTTTTTTTTAATGCATACACGCTCTCTCATCAGCTTAGTCAAGTTTTCGTAAGAAAGAACAACAATAGGGGTGTGTGCCTTTCAAAAGAAAAGCCTCCTTCTTTAAAAATAATGTAAATCCGGTTTTTTACCTAGTGTATTTTGGTTTGAGTTAGTTAAACAGGGTTAGCTATAATTCATTTTCTTGTAACTCATCTGTTTTTTCGAAATGCGCTAAGATTTTTTTCGTGAAAAGTCTTACCATCACGTTTATTCCCTCAAATTATCCGGAAGTTGTTTTCCTGTCTCCACCTTGCGGCGGGTGAGTTTACAGGTGCACACCATCTCAACGTGAGATGACATCGGCGACGGCGATGGCTCCCGGGGCGTCCGGTGGCTGTTTAACGGCGGCCGGTACCGCACCGACATCAACTCTCTTCTCCGTGCGTTTCACGTAATCTAACCCAAAGTGATTTCGTGTACGTACGTTAGTGAAGATCTGAAATGTGGCAGCAGCATTAGCAGCAGGTGCGTGGTCCCCGTCGCCAATTAACGAGGAGCGGGTGCTTCACCTCAGCACCCCCGGCGAGGGGAGCTCTGAGGCGGCCACGGTGAAGACGCATCTCGGCACATTCATGGTGAGCTATTTTCGAGATCTTGCAATATGCTGAGTAAATGACGTGATTTATTTTCAATGTCAAACTTTTTAACCTCTTAGAAGACATTCATGTTTAAACACCTTATTGTATTTTTATGTTTTGGTGTAAACTGACTCATACCTGCAACGGTAAGTGAATGGTTGCTCAAATTAAACTATCTAGTGAGTCATAGCTACAGGCATTTCTTTGACGGATAAACCTGTTTGTCTGCAACCCAGGTGCTCCCAATTCGAATCACTCCCCGTCATAATGAGCGTCCATTGCTGTTTAGAGCACGCTGTGACCTCTGGATCTTCCAAGGTTATCTTCCGCTAGACTCCACTGCACTGCAAAGGATGCTATCCTATCTTTTCATTGTCAGTCTGAGGTGATTACATAATGAGACCCTCACTTTTGTGAGACAGGAGGGGGGTGCTGAAGAGGGACAGTGTTACATAAGACATGTTTTCCTTTCACTCGGATGGGATGATGAGGCGATCTGCTCTGCAAATGAGCTCTTTGGAGGCTTTTAAGGCGTCTGTCGTCAATCGCCAGTGTTTCCATTGCGCACGTTTAATGGTCAAATTTACCAGGATGTCCAGTGCCAAGCAAACAGCGGAATAATTCGCAAACTGACAGCCGCTAATAAGTTCAATCACTTTAGGACAGAAAGCAGTTGGGCTAACATAAGGTGCTTGTAAATACTGGAGCAAAGTAACCATTTATTCTGTCACGAATCAAATTATTTCCCCTTGTTTTTAGCCCTCAAATACAAAAAAAAACTGCATTCAGACATCATTTATTGCTTGAAAATAGTGTTGTTTTGCCTTCACAGGGGTCGCGTCAGTTCCCTATCTCATAAGCCGCAACAATATTGGAAAAAAAAACAACAAATGACTTAAACTGTCTACAATAACAAAAGCTAAAATCAATCCCTAAAATGGTTTTCTTGCCCAGGCCTACAAGACAGGGTCATAAATTTCAAGAGCAATTTCCAAAGAACCTAAACAATCGATCTCAAATTTTTAGATGAGTCGTTTGGCTCTTATAAAAAAAGACATTTGTGCCCCACTACATTTTGTCGTGATGCCATTTGCAATTAGTTTTGATGGCGTTTGATGACTGCGCAGGGTTTTTAATGGTACCGGCTGCAAACAAAGCCAAGCACCCGTCTGTCTGTTTTATGACCGCAGAGAACAAAACGCTCGTTTTATCGAGCCAGGGCTTCAATCTAACGCGCCGTTTCTATTCTGTAAATGTCGAGGTAGAAAACATGATGCAGAGAGAGATAGAATAAATCTGCAACTTTATCCATATGTGTGTTCTCCGAATGTCCTCTGGTGAAGGTCACGTGAGGCTCACGAGCCAAAATAGGAACTGACTTGATTATTGTGGAAGGCTGCAAAAACTCATTTAAAAAGGTCATTAAATTTGTTTCCAATGGATTTGATAAACGGTTATTGCCAGTTACTATTTGTGGGTCACTCAATCTACTCAAACTCATGGGGGAAATCAAGGTGAAGGAATAGGTGGTACACATTTTTGTACAGTAGGTGGCAGTATGTACTTAATTGTTGCTCGCAATTTGCCATTAGTAATTAAAATGTGGAGATGCTAACTTTCGTTTGTTTGTATTTGTGATTATTGCAGTTGGACAAAATGAAAAATACATTCTAAAACAACTTAACCTTTTTTAGTATTGTTTTACTATGACATTTTGAAGGTATTAACAAAAATGTGCCATTTGACCGATTAATCATACGATTAGTCGATAAGCTAAATTATCGTTGATTTCTGATCTATTGTTTTGACCTTTATTTTTTTCCCCCATTCTGTCGACAAGGCGTGACGGCAGCTGAGCCGCGGTCACGATGGACGAGGCCGCCAGCCGGCTGGAGCGCGACCACGTGCACGGCGTCTACGACAAAATCGCGCCCTACTTTAACGACAGCCGCTACAAGGCCTGGCCCAAAGTCCGGCAGTTCCTGCTGGAGCAACCGCCCGGTAGCGTCGTCGCCGACGTCGGTAAGGAGCGGGCCACCGCCACCCAAACGCCGGCACCCCCCGCGACCCCGGTAGCCCCCGGCTAAATCAGGTGTGCCCTTTCTTCCACCCGGGCAGGCTGCGGTAATGGCAAGTACCTGGACATCAACGAGCAAGCGTTCAAGCTGGGCTGTGACGTCTGTCGCCCCCTGGTGGACTTTGCCGGGAGCCGAGGGCACGAGGTGCAGATGTGCGACGGGCTTCATTTGCCTTACAGGGATGGCTGCTTCGACGCCGTGCTTTCGATTGCAGGTGAGGTGGCTCGCGACGATACCTGAATTTCTCACTCTATTGTTTAGTATTTCTGCCAAAACATTGCTGGGGACGCAATCCATTTTTTTCTTAATTGGCAGCCTTACCTTTAAGTGAATGGTCGCCATTGAGTGCCCGGTTTAACAAGTTGTGTTTTTTGTGTCAGTCATCCACCACCTGTCCACCAAAGAACGTCGTATCCGAGCAATAAAGGAGATGGCCCGCACGCTGCGAGCGGGCGGCTGCCTCATGATCTACGTGTGGGCCATGGAACAGAAACGCCGCAAATTCGAGAAGCAGGACATCTTCGTCCCGTGGAACCCCGCCCCGGAACCCCGCCGTGATGCAGACAAGCACAGGAAGGTCAGGAGCGCATCGTCGGTGGCCGACGCCGCCCCCCCGCCGCCACCGGGCACTCGCTGGTTCTTCTCACGCTCCCTGGATTCCATCTTCGACTTCGGGAGCCTGTCCGTCTCCCGGCCCCCTTCTCGAGATCCCGTGACGGTGGGCCGAGGCCTCATTCGTCATTTTTCCAGCTTTTTCTCCACGCCGTCCGAGGAGGACGTCTTTGAGGAGCCGGGGAGTGGAAAAGCGGGGCACGGCGGCGCCGCCCTGGCTCAGGACTGTGGCGCCCTGGCCCTGCCCGACCTCGTGCCGCTCCCGGAGGCGGCGGTCGGCCCCCCGGCCCACCCCCCCTCGGCCGACTGCCTGCGCTACTACCACGTGTTCCGGGAGGGCGAACTGGCCGAACTCATCGCTCAGGTGGAGGAGCTCCGTGTCCGCCGCGCCTACTTCGACCACTCCAACTGGTGCGTTGTTGCCGATAAGGTAGAACCGCGCAAGCGATGACTTTTTCCTCCTTTTTGTCGCACACAGTTTTAATCATTTTTAATCATGGCATTTTAGTCTGGGATCGGACTTTTTACTTGCCGGTTTTCCCAAGTTTACAAATGTTTTTCACGCGACTGTTCAATCTATTTATTTGAAATTTCGGATCTAGGTATACACCGGTCCGATATTTTTAAAAGCTGATCAATTTTGGAAATTGATTTTTATTGTTTTTAAATTTCAGCTCATCTGCAGCAGATTTGTGCAACCTGAGAATTCAAATTTTATCCTTAGAACTTGAAAGATTTGCGTTGTACATTCTAAATTGATCCCCATAAATGAGTAATTCACAGGAATATTTTAAGGCCGAGATTTTATTATTATTATTTTTTCATTTTTAAAAGCACTTTGATTGTTCCAGGATCTTAATTTTAATATTTTGGACTCACAAAGCCATGTTACCGACCTGTACTTTTTTCATTTTTAAATAAGTACTCTAGTGTAATATTTCATGTGTCCCACATTCTCTCCAGTTGAGGTGAATTTAAGAGGACCAAAAAAATGGCATGCATATACAATCAAGCAGAAACATGACTAAATACATATGCTACATGTTTATAGGTAGCCTTGCAAAGTTGTCACAATTATTTACACTGAATTCCTCCTTACAAAAATACGTCAGGGAAGTGGCACAAATTGAAATATTAAGACACAACTATAGAGCAAAAGCAATAAAATTTCAAGTACCACCACCAAAAAAAAAAAACAATCAGAAATGCACAAATCTTAAGTATTTTACTTCATTTCCGTCTGCCTTGTGAGTTTTAGCTGCGTTCTTTTAACTCGCTGTATTTAAAACGACAAAAGTTACTCCGTGGCTGCATTGCACGACTGTTCCTTTTTCATCAATTAGTCAAATCTACCAAGTAGTAACGTATCAAGTCTGGTGGCTGTCTTAACTTTTTTTTTTTTATCTGCAGTGCGCTTTATAGTTCAGCAGCATGTAGTACGAAGCGATTGGACGTCGTAGAAGCGTCTCTCATACTGTGAATCAACATCGCACTGTAGCGCCGAGTTTTGTCGCCGCTTTTGTGAAAACTTGAAACTTTGTGCCAAGGAGGTATGCTTTGTCTTTCTTTGTGTGTGTGTGTGGACCAACTACTGTCAATTGTCTTTTTTTTCTCAATTAAATGTATTGTCCACTTTACACTTTGTTTTTTTTCTATTTTCCAGACTTAAGGAATAGCAAGTGACACAAAACCTTTGTACAAGATTTGATTTATTAACTATAATACAGATCACATAAGGCCTTGCTGCATACATCATTCCCATTGAGACAAATGACCCGACTCAGCAAAATTGACGTATCTTTTCAGTTCAGTACAGTACACTCCCATTACTTGTATTTTTTTTCTTCCTCCTCTCTCCTCAAAACAGTTCATAATATCTTATTTCATGATGTCTTAAATAGTCCCAAGTGGTCAGGCCCTTCTCTTCCTTTCTCAGGAAGAATTCATGCACTATAATGGGCACCCAAAACATTTTTAAAAGCATTTTTATTTACTATTAACATAAAAAAACAAAACTTATTTTTTCTTCCTATCACCACTGACTAAAGAGGCAAAAATGTTAGACCCTGGCCCACCCTGACATACCATACAAAAAAACTCACTATATACTTTTTCTTCCCTCCACTTTTCATTTTAATTTAACCATTTGGGAAAGGGAAAAGTCACATTTTCTGTTGTAAAGTTCCATTTTTTCTGAAGCGTCATCTCTTTTGTCCATTCTTTGGCTGCCTCACAGTCAACAGATTGAATTTACTGAGACACCCACCCACCCACACACACCTACACACAAATTTAAAGAACCCACTCCCCCCTGTTCGTAATAATGTGGATGAGCAAATAGGCTTAACCGGCAGGGCGTCAAGCAGCCGCATTCCTCGCCATCACCTTTGCCTGGATAACGTCGTCTGGACGTCTGCCACGCACACCTCGTCCGACGTACACACTTCTAATCGCAGTACTCGCAACTTCACTCATACACACAAGTACACATAGGAACGACTTAGGCCGCTTTAAGAGAATCTCCTGTTAAATTTCTATGATTGTGTCCAGGTGACCTTGGCGAGTATCTGTAGGACAGTACACAAAGATGTACTTCAAAGGCGGTTTGGATTACGGTTCTTCCGGAGACCCCCGATCTGGATGGTTTCTACGGTAACGGCGGGACGGGGAAGGGAATTTGGGGATGCTCTGTTCCGGTGGGGCAGACGGATGAATGGACTATCTGTTCCCGTCGCAATTCCCGAAAAAAAAAAAACAATTTCAGCTCGGCAAGGAGGTGTTGTGGTAGAATAGGGCAGAGGGGGAGATGTGATTGGGCCGTTGGTGTTATTAGGGCCACAATTGAATTGTTGTGGTCTTTAAATAAGCAAAAAAACATGGGACGATCGTTAGTATTGATGTTTTGTTTGTACACAAATCCATCTTCAAATTAATTAATTGTTGAAGCCTTTCCTGTTGTTTTGAGAGCTTGCAATTTGACAAAGTTTAAATCAAATGTTAGACCATTACAATGCAAAAACAGCTCTATACAGATTAAACTGTAAACAATTGGGGTGATTTTTTTTTTATCAATTAGACTAAAAATATGTGCCTTGGCCCACAAAACACCATCCTAGGAAAAAAAAAAGGAAAAACACAAAGCGGACAAAAAAAAAAAAAAACATCAGCAGTGAAAGATGTGGTGCAACGCCCATGTAGTGACTCCAATACCGCAATTTCTCCTTTAGATGTCAGTGATGTGCTCCCAGAAAAGCAAGTCAGATGAAAGTGAAGTCACAGCTCAGATTATATATAAAAAACATGCCCTAAAAGTGCTCTGAAAAGTGCTTTTTGAATAAGGTCCTTGCTTTGACAACTGCAGAATTGGCACCAACTTACACACAGGTAAAAAAAAAAACACACACCTACACGCCGTTTGCTAACAGAAAAGGTGGAAACATGAGGTGGGGGGGGGGGGGGGCTGCTGACTTAAAAAAAAGGATAACGGTCAATTGGTAATCACACTTCTATAGATTGAATGCCAAGGGTGTGAGTGGACCCATGACCCAATGAGCCCCGTTCTGCAGATCCGGTTGGGTGTGTTCTCTTCTTTTCTCTCTTCTCTCTCTAGCTCTTCGTTGCCTGGCAAAGAGCCTGGAGTGAAACCGTCCGTCTTTGTCTGTGTGCATGTGTGTGTGCACACAAGAATTTGAGTGAGCAAATGTGTGCAAGGGGGCCTCCAGCTAAGTAAAAAAAAAAAAAAAAAGTTCCGTGGCTGTTCATATGTCAATGGTGTCCCACCTTGGGTCTTTCCTAGGTCCTGACAACATCTTGCTGTCATGTTCTTCTGCAGTTTGGGTGATAAGAAGAAGGAGTGGGATGAGATGGGAAGTGAAGTGGCCAATCAGGACCTTCCTTTCTATGAAAGCACTCTTCTCCCAAAGAACATATTTGTGGCTCAAACTCAAGGAAGAATGGGTACTAAACAGGTAAGTTTGCTTTTTCTCATCGAGTTTGACCCACAAAAACAGGGTGTTCCAAAATGTTTGAGCACAATAATTTTGAGAATATTGATAAAATTTACCTCAAATTTTCAAAACTTGTGTCAAAGCATTTCAAGTTTTTTGTGTGTAACATTTGGCATTTCTATTCTTTCAGGTTATGAAATGCTGTTTACTTCTAAAGTCAGCCAAGACAGTGCAGCGAGACTTCTTCACAAATTTTGCAAAGGTACCAACTACAAAACTAATTAGGATTTGGCACCAAAAAAATTAAAGAAAAGGGCTACTTTTGCATACATACATAAATCATATCGAACATTTATGAATATCTTTCATAGTACATTGTACTTTTTTGTAAATTTAACCAATAAGATAAATGACCTTCAACAGTGTATTTAGTTTCATTAAAATCCATCCAGTAGTTTCCTAGATATGAGCATTTTGAATAGGATCAACCATTTTGGAACACCCTGTATAGATATACTGCAGATACCTTAAAATCATCTCTCTGCTTTTCTAAAGGTCGAAAGACTTGCAAACTCCTTTTTTTAATATATTCCCTTGATCCCTTGGTGTTTTCACAGTGTGTGTTGTTCCGTAGGTGGATGATGAGGGTGCAAGGAAGGAGGCAGCAGGGCTGGGAGAGGTAACTGGGGGGTGGTCGGCGGCGAACGGGGCGGGGATTGGTGGTGGTGATGATGGTGGTGGTGTTGTTGAGTGTGGTGATGATGGTGGATGGGGGGGCCGTAGTGAGGGATGACGGGAGGAGTGGCGGGGAGGACGTAAGGGGTCGGTGGGGAGGGAGCCGGAGAGGAGGAGTAGCCGCCGGCCATACACGAGTACGCCGAGGTGCCCCCGCCATAGGGCAGCGTGGAGCTGGGTGAGCCCGGGGGGCCCTCGGCTAGGGGTTGATTGTAGAAGAAGTAAGCGCACTGGTGGATGAAGCTCTCGATGATTGTCTGGTAGGTGCGCGTGGCAGTCAGCGCGTCCATGGTCGTGAAGTCAGGTCGCATTAATGTGGGCCAGAAGCAGATGGACAGGTTCTCGCTGGTCATCAGGTTCAGTTTGCTGTTCTGACTCACTCTGAGGAAAACAGACAAATTTGGTCATGGCTCACCCATCCATAAACACCTAAAAATACAGTTTGAAAATGTAAATCGATTTAGCACTTAAAAATAAATGACATAGGATAGTAAGGCTTTTTTCCCTAAAAAAATCACATAGTATAGTAAGGCTTTTTTCCCTAAAAAAAATCACATAGTATCGTAAGGTTTTTCCCCCCTAAAGACGACATAGTATAGTAAGGCATTTCTCTTAAAACAAAACGACATAGTATAGTAAGGTTTTTTTTCTTGGTGAAAAAAAATGACAACATAGTAAATCTTTTTTTCCTTAGTTGTCTGTGTATTAGTAGTCAAGACCTTCCAATAATGAAAGTCTAGTGTGGCCAGTGTGGCGCAGAGGTTTGTTCACTGGACTCCCGTCTGGGAGACCCGGGTTCAAGTCTCGGTTGGGACACATTTTCACTTAGTTGTTTCTGTGTACTTCTTGTCAAGACACTCAAATGATTACTAAGGAAAGTGTAGCCACTTGGTTGGCGCAGAGGTTAGATCACAGGACTCCCGTGTGGGAGACCTGGGTTCGATTCCCGCTGCCGTCGTTTGGCTGAAAATACTTGGAAAGAAGAATTGGTAAATGGAACAAGTAGAAGAAGAAGAAAAAAAAAAGAAAAATCTTTTTAATTTATATTAAACACTTAGTCGTACTTTTCAGCAAAAGGTTATATTCCGAACTGCCTTCGGCAGTTCGGAAGACAGTTGAAGGACCTGTCTGTGCGAAAGGCGTTCTCGGGTCGGCCTTCGGCCGACCCTCGACCGCTTGTTTGGTCAGTGAACCGCCGACACCGGGAAGCGAACTCACGTTCTCTCGGTGCAAAGGCGAGTGTGCAACCCACTACACCAACTCGTGCCCCACTTATACATAGGTGTTGAAACGTTTTATCCAGGGAAATGGGGTGAAACACTTAGTCATTTTTTTGACAAAATCTTTCATCCACCACTGAATACTTATACACTTAAACACTTAGGCATTAGAACTTATTCTTTTAACTGAATAACATTGGGAAAATCTTTGCCTGCACTGGGACTTGAACCAACAACCCCAGAGGCAGGAGACTGATGACTTAACCACTGGGCCACCACCCTATGGGAGAAGTAAGTAATACTTATACTTTTATCTCATTCATTTACCTGAATAATATTTGGAAAATATTTGCAGGCACTGGGATTTGAACCCAGGACCCCATAGTTGGCAGACTGATGACTTAGCCACTAGGCCATCTCTCAGTGAGAGCAGACAGTAGTACTTGTACATTTGTCTCATTCTTTTACCTGAATAATATTGGGAAAATGTTTGCAAGCACTGGGATTTGAACCCAGGACCACTTAGGTGGCAGACTGATGACTTAGCCACTGGGCCACCACCCTCTGCAAGAAGGTAGTAATACTTATACTTTTATCTCATTCATTTACCTGAATAATATTGAGAAAATCTTTGCTTGCACTGGGAATCGAACCCAGGACCACACAAGTGGTAGACTAATGACTTAACCACTGGGCCAACACTCTGTGAGAGAAATTGGTAGTACTTATACTTTTACCTCTCTCATTTACCTGAATAATATTTGGAAAATCTTTGCAGGTACTTGGATTTGAACCCAGGACCACAGAGATGGAAGACTGATGACTTAACCACTGGGCCATCACTTTGTGAGGGAAGGCAGTAATACTTATACCTTTATCCTATTAATTTACCTGAATAATATTTGGAAAATCTTTGCAGGTACTTGGATTTGAACCCAGGACCACAGAGATGGAAAACGGACGCTTTAACCACTGGGCCATCACTTTGTGCGAGAAGGTAGTAATACTTATACTTTTAACTCATTCATTTACCTGGATTATATTGGGAAAATCTTTGCATGCACTAGGATTTGAACTCAAGACCAAAGAGGCAGAAGACTGATGACTTATCCACTGGGCCACCACTTTGTGAGAGATGGTCGAAATACTTATACTTTTATCTTATTCATCTACCTGAATATTATTTGGAAAATCTTTGCAGGTACTTGGATTTGAACCCAAGACCAAAGAGGCAGAATACTGATGCCTTATCCACTGGGCCACCACTCTTGAAGATTAGATAGTAGTATTTGTTGTTGTGTCTCTTTTCAATCCCAGATCATACTTAGTACTTTATTGTGCCTTCAAGTGGGAAAAGTTAGGTATGCTTACTGAGCACAGCAAACCAGGATTTGAACCCAGGTCCACAGAGATGGGAGACCAAGGCCTTAGTATACAATGTCGTTTTCTAAGGCAAAAAAGCCTTACTATACAATGTTGTTTTCTAAGGCAAAAAAGCCTTACTATACTATGTTGTTTTTTAAGGCAAAAAATCCTTACTATACTATGTCGTTTTTTAAGTCCAAAAAGCCTTACTATACTATGACCACAGTAGTGGGAGACTGATGACTTATCCACTGGTCCACCACTCTACAGGAATAAGCAGTAGTATTTGTTATCTTGTCTCTTTTCACTCCCAGATCATACTTTGTACTTTATGGTACCTTCAAGTGGCAAAAGTTAGGTAAGCTTACAAAGAGGTGGCAGGCTAATGACTTATTCACTGGGCCACAGGTCCCAAAAGTAAGGCTTTTTATCGCCAAAAAACGACATAGTATAGTAAGGCTTTTTATCGCCAAAAAACGACATAGTATAGTAAGGCTTTTTTATCGCCAAAAACGACATAGTATAGTAAGGCTTTTTTTTCTCCAAAAACGACATAGTATAGTAAGGCTTTTTTTCTCAAAAAACGACATAGTATAGCAAGGCTTTTTTTCTCAAAAAACGACATAGTATAGTAAGGCTTTTTTTATCGCCAAAAACGACATGGTATAGTAAGGCTTTTTTATCGCCAAAAAACGACATAGTATAGTAAGGCTTTTTATCGCCAAAAAATGACATAGTATAGTAAGGCTTTTTATCGCCAAAAACGACATAGTATAGTAAGGCTTTTTATCGAAAAAAAAACGACACAGTATAGTAAGGCTTTTTGTCGTCGCCAAAAACGACATAGTATAGTAAGGCTTTTTTATCGCCAAAAACGACATGGTATAGTAAGGCTTTTTATCGCCAAAAAATGACATAGTATAGTAAGGCTTTTTATCGCCAAAAACGACATAGTATAGTAAGGCTTTTTATCGCAAAAAAACGACATAGTATAGTAAGGCTTTTTATCGAAAAAAAACGACATAGTATAGTAAGGCTTTTTATCGAAAAAAAAACGACATAGTATAGTAAGGCTTTTTATCGCCAAAAACGACATAGTATAGTAAGGCTTTTTATAGAAAAAAAACGACATAGTATAGTAAGGCTTTTTATCACAAAAAAACGACATAGTATAGTAAGGCTTTTTATCGCGAAAAACGACATAGTATAGTAAGGCTTTTTATCACAAAAAAACGACATAGTATAGTAAGGCTTTTTATCGCGAAAAACGACATAGTATAGTAAGGCTTTTTATCGAAAAAAAACGACATAGTATAGTAAGGCTTTTTATCGCAAAAAAACGACATAGTATAGTAAGGCTTTTTATCGCCAAAAAACGACATAGTATAGTAAGGCTTTTCATCGCCAAAAAACAACATAGTATAGTAAGGCTTTTTTTCTCGCCAAAAACGACATAGTATAGTAAGGCTTTTTATCGAAAAAAAACGACATAGTATAGTAAGGCTTTTTATCGCCAAAAACGACATAGTATAGTAAGGCTTTTTTATCGAAAAAAATGACATAGTATAGTAAGGCTTTTTATCGCAAAAAAACGACATAGTATAGTAAGGCCTTTTATCGCCAAAAACGACATAGTATAGTAAGGCTTTTTATCGAAAAAAAACGACATAGTATAGTAAGGCTTTTTATCGCAAAAAAACGACATAGTATAGTAAGGCTTTTTATCGCCAAAAAACGACATAGTATAGTAAGGCTTTTCATCGCCAAAAAACAACATAGTATAGTAAGGCTTTTTTTCTCGCCAAAAACGACATAGTATAGTAAGGCTTTTTATCGAAAAAAAACGACATAGTATAGTCAGGCTTTTTATCGCCAAAAACGACATAGTATAGTAAGGCTTTTTATCGAAAAAAATGACATAGTATAGTAAGGCTTTTTATCGCAAAAAAACGACATAGTATAGTAAGGCTTTTTATCGCCAAAAACGACATAGTATAGTTAGGCTTTTTATCGCCAAAAACGACATAGTATAGTAAGGCTTTTTAGCGCCAAAAAACGATGATGACTTAACCACTGGGCCACCACCACATTAGCGTAAGCAGTAGTACTTCTACTTTTATCTCATTCATTTACCTGAATAATATTGGGAAAATCTTTGCAGGCACTGGGATTTGAACCCAGGACCACAGAGGTGGCAGACTGACGACTTAGCCACTGGGCCACCACCTTGTGAGAGTAGACAGTAGTACTTGTACTTTTGTCTCACTCATTTACCGGAATAATATTGGGAAAATCTTTGCAAGCACTTGGATTTGAACCCAAGACCAAAGAGGTGGAAGACTGATGACTTATCCACTGGGCCACCACTCTACATGATTAGGCAATAGTATTTGTTGTTTTGTCTCCTTTCACTCCCAGATCATACTTAGTACTCTATTGTACCTTCAAGTGGGAAAAGTTATGTAAGCATTGTTCAGTTTTTTGCAGGTTATAAAGTGGAGTAAGTAACATGTAGCAGAAAAGAAATATGCACTTGTAAAAAGGTATAGTCATCAGGCCATCAAAGTATGTCCCCGACCTCGTCACTCACTTGTTTAAGTGGCTGCTAACATATTTGAAGACCTCGTAATTCTCCCGGGGAAAGCGGCGGAGAATGTCCTTCATCGTCTGGAAGCGCTGTTCCCTATCGTTGATCTCTGTATTGTACAGGAGGGACACAAAAAAGGACAGGTAAGACGAAGAGAAGTGGTCGGAAAGGGTAGGAAAAAAAAATAGATAAGGAGGTCCAATGGACATCTAGCACTGTCAATGGCACAGAAAGATATATTTAAGTGAATTGGACATCTATTGATGTCAATAGCATTCAATGAGAACATTTTACGTGCACTCTTTTTCCCCATCTGGTAAATTGTGGATCATTTTCTTCTGTTTTTGGGGAATTGTCAGGTTCTTGGCTCTCATTTAAGACTCCTATTGAAAGCACGGGGCAAATTAACAAATGATTTTTGCCACAACCTGGTCGGAAAACATTAAATAATTTAATTTTGTATATAAAGTATGTTACTAAGTCCCCTATCAGGCAAAACGACCCAGTGGGGCCGGACCTGAGCCCACAGCGGTCCACTTTTGGCCCGTGAGCCACACCTTGGAACAACCAAGAAAATACCACTGAGGCAAAGAAAGTCATCCAAAAAGATGACGGGGTGCATCGGAAAGAGTGCGACAAGGGTAATGAAAGCAATTGGACTCGATTCTCCGAAAATAATCCGGCCAGTGATTTCCTTCTATGACAGTATGCATTTCACATGATTAAAAAGGAGGCCAAAGTGTGACACAAAGACCACACACATTTGAGAGAACAAGAATACCTCACATGCGACCCCTGGAGATTTCATGCAAAAACACACACACACACACAGATAGGGTGTGTTAAGACGGATGGCAACGAGGGGTGAGTCAGAAAAGCTGACGTCATCCGTCTAACAGTCGGTCCCGTGTGTACTGTATACGCGAACGGGGCGGACAAAAGCGGCAGATGTTCTCTTCTATGCAGCACGCGTGATTTACACGCAGAGAATTGAGCCTTGCGGTCACATTGGATCAAAAACACATTTTAGGCGGAATCGGGTCCTCGGGGGAAATCGCATCCGACGATGGGCGACCGCTTTCTTTCATTTCCGTTGCGGTGACATCAGCACGTGTTGGACGCGGTGGAGAAGCTAACACTTGATTTGTTCTTGGTTGCTGGCAAGGTTTTTGGTCAGCATCCTACAATCTAAAAAGATCATTTAACGGCTCGTTGGAAAATGATGTCAGAGCTGCCAAACGTCTAAAAAAAAATTGGATTTCGGAGTGTTTAAAGAGAATTGTTGGATTTTGTGACTCTTTAGTATCAATAGTATCTCATTTTTTAATGATTTTCAAACAAATAAGTTCAATTTTAGCAACAAAAAAAAGACTACAACTCATGTTTTCGTTTTAGTTAACAAACATCGACTCGGCTTGAAAAAACTGATGCACGAGTCCTTGAAAAGGAAAACGAGGACGCTACTTTCGAAATAATACTTTTCACAACGTGCAAAATGCTAAAAATATTTTGACAATGAGACTGCATTTTGGAAATGAATCATCATGATGAGTTAAAATGAACGAACATCTTAATTTTGTCCCCATTTAAATTGCTGGGAGAAAAAATCATGCAAGATGCATTTTTTGTAGTTTGGTAAAAACTGGCATGGTAAAATATGGATCTTTGAGAGTATTTGGCATCTCCACGAGCGAGCTAACATTTGTAGAATGCCGACAAATCAGACATGTTTAAATGGAGGCATGACAAACTGTGATTGCCACACTAAACAACAGCTTTAAATTGTATAAAAAAATATTTGTCACCGGGATCACATTGCAAATGACAAACATTGTGGGGCTGTATAAAACCATACGACAATACGTAACGGTTACTAACAACTTGAAAGCAATTGCCAGTGGGATGACTGGCATGCATTTTCTTGGCGTCTAACACTCTCCGCCTATTACTCATCTATAACTAACTCTTATGTTTAATTTTCCTACAATGCCCAGTGTGGTATAACTCTTTATTTGGCATCATGTTTAATGTTTGTTGTTAAGAGCCAATCCTTTGGAAATGTGTTGTTTTAGTGAAAAAATTGCCATTTTCTGTTTGTGTGCAAGAGACAATTTAGTTATGAATATTTAAAGTTTACTAGCCGGAATTCTTTTTGAAATTTATTTTAGCAATAGAGGGGATTCAAAAAAGCACTATATTAGTTGTGCAATCTTGTACTAAACGAAGCTGTCAAGGCGTACTTGTTTTCTTTTTCTAAGCATTGGGTCCCTTTATTTTGGTAGCGCCTGGAGAAGTCTTATCAGGTCCCTGTCACGGCTGAAGGGTCTCGCCGGAGCGGTTATAAAAATGAAAAACACACAAATGCAAATACATGTGTGAGCGAAGGGGGGTGAAAGCGCCATCCCTTTGGGTAAATATCTGCCACTAAGCAAGTCCAAGCTTGGACTTTAATCTTAATTCCTGTGTGGGCACACAGTGCCAAAAAAACAAAAAAAGACCGGAACACCCTTTAAAAAATTTTTTTCAATCGCAGCCACGACTACTACCCCTCTATCACCCCCCGGTCGAGACTGACATATTCTTACCACCATCCTACTCCCGCGTATAACGCTCTGAGGGGCAAATCCAATTCTCCCCATGAATGGATTTGCCTTGCGCGAGAAGTGCTTGTTAGGTTGAAGAAATGCAAAAGGGATTTGGAGGAAAATCCAATAGACTTTGGGTTTCAAGGAAGACCTTAGCCTTGCACCCACCGACTGGACTGTTTTATAAGCAAGCCACCATACTAAAGAGGAGTGTCGTCGCAGCACTTACTGAAAGCTTCCACCAGTTCTCCCTGCATGCCGTATGGGACCAAAGGCTCGGCCAGCTCGGAGAAATAAGCCTTCATCGCTCCGGCAACTGTGTTGATGGTGAAGTCTTTTTCCACCAGATCCAAGCCATGATCTAAGAAAGAGGAAGCAATAAACTGTTAAAGAATGGCATATTTTAAAATGTGTTTAGTATCTAAAGTGCAATGGATTATAAGATGCAGTAGTAGTAGTAGGGGATACTGTTATATTACATGGAGATGTGGTAGTATTGGTAGTAGGGGTTGTGTAATACATATATACGCTAGAAGGCACTGTAACAGTAGTAGTAGTAATAGTAGTAGTGGGTTGTTTTATAGATCCATTAAATGGAACTGTAGTAATAGTGGTAATTGGGGGGTGTTATAATATAAACTAGATGGTGCTGTAGTAGTAGTGGGTTCAGTTATATATCCACCAGATGGAGCTGTAGTAATAGTAATAGTAGTGGTTAGGGTTAGCTAGGTGGGGCTGTCTCTCTCATCTCATTTTCTGAACTGCTTTATCCTCATTAGGGTCGCAGAGGGTGCTGGAGCCACACAGGTTGACATGACCTGGATTTGAACCGAGGACCCCAGAGCTGTGAGGCCGACTAACTATCCACTCACCCCAGCCATTATTGTTATCTCATATATAAACTTATGAATTAAATGACCTGGTATCTCTCTCCCCTGTATTATTTAAGAATGTAATTAATGGGATTATAAATGACATACAAAAAGAAAAATTAAAACTTTTGATGTGCTACAATTTGTTTTCCTTTTCATCATGACTTCAAATGTGTGTCGACGCTTGCAAGTATGTGCTTTCGCGGCATCTCAATACAAATCTACTGCAATCCAATCATGAATAAATAACGGTGGACTTTGATCATTATTTTTGGCTGCTCAGAAATGACACAGCCTCATTTTGCGAGGTGATTGGAGCATTCTACCCCACTTATGCGGCTAAACGAGGTAACCAAGATATTAGACAAATCTGGCAACCTGATGCGGCACAGTAGACACAGTTAAATGAATAAGTATCTGTCAATGTGTCAATCAAAATGGCCATCTTGAATTATTCAGCACTGCTCCGAGTTGGACTTGAGATGCTGCCCCCCCTCCCACAACCCCTCATTTACATGTCTACTCGCTTGCATTCTGCCGCCATTTCACTCTGGCTGTCCATCTTAGCCATGATGTGCTTCATTAAACAAACCAATCTGGAGATAATGAAGCGCCCTAACCTTATAAGACACTTGCTTGGGCACACATGCACATTGAGAGCCGGGAGAGAAGTTAGAAGGCAGCTACCATTAACAAAGTCAATATGCAAGTGTGATTATTCAATAAAAAAAATAGGTCAGAAAAAAACTAAAAAAAATTCTGGTCTTTCAGTCTATTGTCCTACTCAACGATAAATAATCAATTATTTGGTCAAAAATGATGATAACAGCAAAATATTTGTATTTGCCAAAGTCAAATGATGACTAATTCCTTTTTTTTTGCAAAATAGCAGTAGGTACAAAATCAACAAAGTGAACTTTTGTGTTTATTTTTACTTTAAATCCAGTAAGTAACCTTGAAGCAATGTATTTTTTGGACCATGACAAACCAAGTAATGCAATGTACCCTTAAAAAAAGGGTTCAGAAAGTGCACGAAGATAACTTACCTTGCTCAAACTGCCTCTGCATACTCTCCATCTCCGCCTTGTTCCCGCTAACCCTGTAGATCCCCTCAGTGCTCAACCCTGGTAAAAAAAAGAGCAAAATGCTTTATATACTCAAGCACTCAAGGGTTCCAATAGCCCATTGTTAGCTCATTTGTCCTTCTCAATACACTATTAGTGCTTATTAAACCCATAAAGCATGCTAAAAGCCAGCATAGAGGCCACAGATGCCCCGAGATGAGTTGAGGTTACCAGAGTGCTATGTTAAGACATTCACTTGTCATATACATAATCCTTGTCTACTAAAAAATGTTTTCAGATCTAGATTGGAGCCAGATTGGTATGTTTTGAGGCAGAACTGTAGAAGGTTAATTGGTCCAAATTTTCCGCTTAATACTTTCCACCTTGGATTGTCTTGCAATGTGCTCGTAAGGTATGTTTCCTGCCTTTTTACATCAAACAAAAGACACAGTCAAGTGTGATGTCTTGAGGTTTCAGTTAAACGCTTGTTAAAGTGGCCCCCGTTGGTCTTTATTACTTGCTGACAACACATGAAAAGCACGAAGAGCAGCTTACAAGGCTATAGTTTTGTTGGTTGGATGTACTGATGCAAAGTTTTAAAAAAAAGTTTAAAGTGTTGGATAGCCTAACTTTAGGAAAGTCGTATTTTTAACTAAAAATAATGATGACGGAATCAAGGGTAAGGCTTATATGCGCACAAGACTTGTTATACTCTTTCACCAGTAGATATTGGCAAAGTAACAGTTACTATTTGTTGGTTATTTTCAGTTTTGCAGTACAAAAAAAATCAACCATTACTGGAAGAATGAATTCCTTTTGATATTGACCCTAATAATGCGCTTTTGATTCATACAGTATCTCAGAAATACCACGTGTGATGATTTTTCTTAAGATTTTCCCTTCAAAGTAACACATTTGTACTCCTATTAAAACAATGAATATGCAGGTGAAAATTGTGAATCAGGAGGCGGCTTATATGCGAAAAATTGTAAAATTCTACCATTTTAAGGCAATTTTAAGGGTACGGCTTATACGCAAGTAAATACGGTAATCACGTTGCTGCTTAAATTGTAATTCATCAATTTTTTACATGATCTCCGTCAATGAACTTGCCCATTCAGACTTTTGACAAAGACGAAGGAGAGTCGGCGTGGGCGAGGTAGAGCGAGCTTTCAGTCAAGGCACACGGATGGCATCGACCACCTCGCTTTCCCAATCAATTATCCACAAAAGCTTTTCAAAGCAGACGAGAAGGAAAAGAGAACGAAATGGGACGGTAAATGGGAACAGTAAACACCCAAGGACGAGAGCAACGGTGGGGGACGGACGGCTGAATGTTGGGCGCAAAGATGAAAGGATCAAACTATAAAGAAAGATGAAGGAAGGAAGGAAGGAAGGGAGGGATGGCGGAGTACCAATTCGCAACGTATCGAAAATAAAATAAAATGGTGCTTGATTTTTTTTTTTTTTACTGGATTGGATTGCACGTTTTGGAGAATACCTTCTTGGAAAGTGACCAAGAAAAGTTTGGTGCCAATTCTAGTTGGCAGCCAGGGAATATTTCAGACATTTTTTAATGAATAATTGATCGATTTTGGTCAAATGCCTATCAAAAGTAGTTTATGTCATTTTGTCAGTTTGAGTTCATTGACGAGGATAGACTTTTTAAATTTAGTTGTTAATCAAAAAGCAGCAAAAAACTAAAAATGCACAAGTACTTTTAAAGAACAGCATCCACATTTTTGGGGGGAATTTGTTGTTTTTTTTTCAATTGATTATTCCCAAATCTATGAAAAGAAAGAGAAGACATTCTTTTGCATGAAAAAATAAGTTTTAAATATTATTTTCCGGTTAAGTGCTAGGATTGGTTTTTGACCAAAAAGTAGAGAAAATTGTTGTCAAAAAAATAAATGAACGAATAAAAAAAAGGTTAGCAAAATCGGTCTTACCAAGAATATGTGCTACCTTTTAATGTAAATTTATCCCATATTATTTAGAAAAAGCAAAAAAATCAAAATTTCCACAAGTTATAAAGGCACATTTTAAGTTAAAAAGAACTCTGGACTCATTTCTGAAGTAGCAATTTTTCATGAAAGAAATATGATGAGCAGTAGCAGTAAGTATCTGAATGGAGTCTCAGGCACACAAAAAAAAAAAAAAAAAAAAAACATGAAGTCATTGTCATTAATGAGGCAGCAGGTTAACCAGTCGTGCCCCCATCGCATTTCACAGCGGGACGACGCTTCAGCCAATCCCACATCAGTCGATATTCTCCAAAGCCTCTCCGCAGGCTAAGCCGCCCCAAGGCCCATTTCATCGCTCACCATGGCGACGGCCGGGTCGACGGGGTCTGCCCTTTACGTCACTACGGAGGCTCACACAGCCGGCAGATATGCACGCCGCATAGGCGTGCGTGCACATTATACCACCATATCTATCGTGCAGAAAACTGAAAACCATTTTTTTCTTTTAAACAATGACTAGTCACTGAAAAACAAGAAAACAGCACGAGCATTCTCCGCAGGGACACAAGATATTAGCTGTGGCGTCGAGTAAAAATAAAAAAGACTACATATTACAATGCGTGCTGTTCCAAAAAGACGCAAAAAAATGGGAACAATCGGTTGAAATTATTGTCAGAAAACGACTTCTTGAAATCTCATCTGGTTTTGCTTTATTATAGAAGCGACCCGAGGGCTGGAAGTGGCCCACTTAGGGGTCCGAAATGACCCATGGGGTTGTTATTTTTGTTGCTTATTCATACCGCACGTACAAAATGAAATGTTTTCATAGATAATTGTGAGTTGAGTGGTCAAGTGTGTGTAATAATCGTTCATTTAGTATGAAGATTGATTAAAAGCTGCTTCATTAAGGATATTTCAAAAGAAGTCAAGATAAAAACAGATGACCAGCGAGTCCTCTGCTGTAGGTATTTTTGCACAGGGGGGGGGGACGGCTGTGGGTCAACCTGGCAAGCTCGACGCTCGCTCGTTATCAAGCGCCACGAAGGTGACAAACACGGTGTCAGCACTATATCGTAATTTCCTGCAAGCAGCATTATAGGCAGAGATCGCAGACACAGATTGCAGCTAAGTCTTGAATTGCAGCAGCTACCAAAAGCCCATAATACATTGTTAGTGATTTCCCCCTCGTCCGTGACCCACGGCTCTTCTATTGTGCTAACATGAAAGCGTTTATTTCATTTATTTTTAGCTACAACTTGATTTTAAAGCGCATTTGCATTGTTACTCAACATGAAGCCTACATAGTTACTCTAATAATGCTCAATTTCATGGAAAAAAAATAATTGGGTATTTTGAAAGAAGCATTTTACATAGCCATCATTCAAACTGTTGGCAATTTTAGTTAGGAGCATCTAGGCAAGGAAGATGATTTTTAAACGTTTTTTACCTAGGTCTACAATGTCTTCTGTGTCTGTCTTGCTACTGTAACCAAGAAATTTTCCGAATACAGGTTGCAATAAAGTTCTAATCTAATCTAATCGTTGCTTTACTTTTGCAAATGTTCCTTTCAACTTAGGCCTTATTTTCACAGAACAGAGTGTGATTGATTAATATGGCTCAAATTTCCACAATTATACTGCACAAGCGTCGCGGGGGCGCTGGAGCCTATCCCAGCCAACTATGAAGGACAGTAGGCGGAGGACACTGAATGGGCTGACGGCCAATCGCATCACGCAACCAGACTAGCAACCATGCACACACACTCATAGCTATGGAGAATATGTAGTGTGCAATCATGTTTTTGGAATGTGGAAGGAAACCGGAGCACCCGGAGAAAACCCACGCTCAACTGTGCTGTCAGTCTTTTAATTCTTTACTTGTACTTGGTTTAAATCTTTTAAGAATGATAACTGCTGGTCTAGTGGATACTCGTTATCAAATTTATATTAGATGGGTTTTGGATTGGAACATTATACTTGTTGAAGTGGCTTTTGAGAGGGTTTTTATTCGGGCTTAAAGAGGCAGTCAGATTTTAATGACCGGAGTGTTGATTTTTGACTTATGGAGATAGGCAATAGAGGAGAAGCCAAAGATGCACGGATAGCAAAGAAAAGGGAGGCAGGTAATAATACTGCCGCCATAAAGAAATACGGGTGAAGAAATAGATGAAGGAAATCAAAGCTGACAGGTCGAAAGTACTCAAAGAGAATGACGGGGGGAGGGGGGAGCGAATCGGGGCTACGGAAACAAGTCAGTGAAGGACAAGGAAGGGAACGTGAATCAAATCAAATACTGGAGGTAATAAAGTTGCAATGGAAAAAAAAGCAAAGAAAAACGCCCAAGGTGGAGTGCGCAAATAATTTTTTTTTCACTGGCAGAAGTTTTTGGAAGTGCTTCATTACACGTGTGAAAACGGCAACGGCAGACCTAACGTGATGCGACGCCTCATTATCCAGAGAGTTACCTTCACTCTTCCGAAGGATGTTTTGTAAGGCTTGAGTAATCCACGCTTTCACAGGCCTTTAACGGCAGACAGATTAAAAGCGGAATGTACTGGAATGTCAGTAAGCACCAGAAATGCTTTCTGTGAACTCATGCAAAAACAGTTTGGACTTTTTCAACAGACAATATAAAAAAAAATCAATCCCAAAAATATTTACAAACGCTTTAACATGTCAGAGTTAAATGCTTTCCCCCCCCCCATTAACTTGGATTATACTTTAACTGACAAATATGCGGTGCCTAGAGAGTATTTGAAGAATGTATTATTTAAAAGAGGATCTTGAAATGACTGAAAAGATAAGATGTGCAATTATGCAGTTTTCTTACCTGTGGTTTCGATAAATCGGATGCACTTCTCAATGAAGACTGGGATGGGCCTCTCCAGAGTTACCGCGGTAACCAGTGGCATTCCGAAGTAGTTGCTCTCGATAGGTTTGGAGATGGAATGCCTCGGCTTGGCACGTTGTTTCTAAAAGAAATTAAAGAGAAGATTGGTTAGAGGAATTGGAGTCCAGGTCTTGATAGCTTAAACGCCATTGCCGGACAAACCATTGGCGCTATTGTCTTACTTGATTGACAACGCTAACAAAAGGCCCTTTGGATGAGGTGCATTCACACGCTACGTGTGTTATGGTTGTGAGTATTTAGTGGAATGCATGGACAGCCATCCCGCACATTCCTTCAAAGCTTGTCTGATAAGCAATCGGTTCTTCAATCCTGTTTTCAACCTGATCTGCGTATAATTTAGATCGATATCGCCAGGGTGCCGCCATACTTTTTTTTTTGAATACTGAAAATACAAACTGTAATTCCTTTCTAAACAGCCTCACTCACTCATCTTACTATGCGTACATAGCGACAGCAACACTAATCAATGAGGTTTCTTCTGAATCAAATAACATTTTTAAGTAGGGAGGTCTGAATTGGGTAAAAAAAGATTAGGTTTTTAACATGTTTTGCTATAGTAGTGAAAAGATATCCCCCAAACCTGCACCCATTGTGCCCCTTGAGGACCCGTTCTGACACCCGTGCAATCACGGTTTTAGGTGGCCGTGTTTTGAAGCGCCCCCCTCCCCAAAGGCCTGCATCTCCAGTAAGTCTGGCAGATCCCCACGGCTATAACCTGGCAGGCTAGTCAGTGGGGCCGGGGATGCATGGTTGGCTGCTCACATGGACTGCAGCAACAGAGCGGGCCTGACACATTGTGGGTGGAGGAGGGCTCATTACGGAGACGGAGCCCAGACTGGCCTCAGCTCTCGATATTGCACTACACTGAAGGTTTACCATCTCGCTTCTACACACAGTAGCGCACAATGAAACCGCTACATGCAGAAACAGAGCAACAAAATAATCATTAGGACAGAAGTTCAACAGAGCCTGACATGTGCAGTTGAATAAATAAAAATAAAAAAAATTGCACCGTCGTTCAGTGGTCGTCTTACATTCGGGCACTATTATAACAGACTTAAATTATGCTCCAATAGTTTAATAAGATTTTTCAATGTCTACCAATCTTGGTATTTATTTGAAAGTTCAAATCGTCAATGTGTCAAAGGCCAGCGTTATCATACCCTTTAATTCTCCCCAGCTCAGTTTAATATCCTCGCACTGCACTGTGTTGTCTACGTTAGTCTAATCTCCCACTCTCCTACTTCTTGCATGAGGACACTCGAGTGGAACTAGGTGACAGAGGAATTCAAAACATTCCACTTGCCGGCTCAAGACCAATGAAAAAAAAAGCTGCAGGGCGACGGAGCCAGGGGAGAGGGATGTTTCCGGCCTCTAGCTGAGCGAGGAAAGGGAATATGGGATAGGTTGCGAGATCCTCAGGTAAATTGAGACCGAGGAGGTTGCTAAAATGCAAAAAATTGGAAAGCCGTTTGAATTATTTGTTGACAGCCGTCACAACTCTTGAGTGGACGGTCCCCTCGGCCTCACAGTGGATCTAAAATGTGTTGACTGCTTAGAAAGTCAAAGCAAAGTAGACTTCCAAAGATGATCGGATAACTCAAAAACACCCACACAGACGGCTGGCTACCCTACGGGGATTTTAGACTGGAGCAGATTGAAAATGAAGGGTCTTTTTTTATGTGAGGCCAGCAGTGTGGAAACACTAGGTTGGAACCAGATAAGACCTTTTTCACTAAAGCTATGAATGGCTTGAATGTGGACGTTAAAACTAAAAATGAGTCGCTAATTATTGCAAAAATGATGGTGCGAATGGTGCATGGTTTGAAACATAATCATTTGTAAAATTCTATGTATTGATTTTAAACCCTGCAGCCACAGAGGTTCAAGGGAAAGGTCAACTCTACTGGAGCCTTGCTTATTTAGGTCACAGGCAGTTAGTTAGGCAATACCATGATAGTGTAGTTTGTACTCTTATCTTTTCAGTTTGCAAACTGTTGGTGCTCATTGGGTTAACATTATGAATCAAATTACTAAGAAAAAATGTTTAGGGCCACTGTGTGATAAAAGACAGACTTCATATTGGCTCTCCTTCGACCTCACAATGACTGTGTGAAAAGCTGTTCATGATCAGAGAAGTGCAAGCTACACACACACAAGAGTCTTCTTGTACCAAGCCGTACAAGTGAATGAGCAGCATACCAGGACTGATAAACATTTCAAGGTCAAAAGTGTCACCGCGGGGGTGGGAGAGGGGGGGGGTGAAGAGGCAGATACCTATGAAAAACACACCACTCAAAAATTAGGGGAGTCAACTTTAAATCACCAAGAAGATCCTTGTCACTGCAGGGTAACATCATTTTTCTTTTCTTTTTATTATCATCTGTTGGCTTGAAACCTAAGACTATCTTTCAGTTATTTTTATGTACAAATGAGTTTGACGGGTGAATCATACCAAATATAATTAATGCGAATAAAAAAATGGTAATTTTGGGAACTACATAAATGTTTGCAGATAAATAGTCAACATGTCATCTTGGTTTCATTGCACTAATCAGTATATAAACGAGATGGCGAGGGTTTCAAATAGTTTCTTTTAACATGTATTGAAGTCCAACTGTGAACTGAATACATTACAACAATACATTTCTTCTATCTGTGATCGCAATTTAATGACTTGAGTTTTCATTTTGCCTCTGCTAATAAGCTTGTTTGGGGGGCTCCCACAGAGCGGTCAGGGACAAACTTGCCAACGTGTTTTTTAGGAGGATCTTCTCAAGCTTGTCATGTTTTCACTGAGGAAGGCTGCCCGAAAGCAAATATTGCACTAATTAGTCTTCGACTTCCGTGATAAGTTATCCTCCAAAGGAGGCAGGCAGGTGCTGATTCTCAGCCAAAAACTAATTATATTTCTACTCTAGCCGTCAACAAATGCATGTGAAGAATATCTTGTATCAATGTGCATCACCTAAAAAAACTTTGCAGTACTTTTTACGGAAGTAGATGAAATAGCTTAGCTGCTCATGCATGTAATAAAAAATACAAGAAAGTTTCAAGACATATACATCTGAATCTCTGCTACTCACAATTAATTGCTCAACAATGCATTATTAATGCCAAGATCAAAAAATGTTTCACCTTTTCTGTTTCTGTAATTGAAGGTATTTGATCTCAAACACAGCATGTTATCCAAATTGACCTGACAGTTAAATTAACCTCACAAAAACCAAAAGAATACTGACCTTCGTATTTCTTCGCAGGCTCTTCAGGATATTCCTCCTTTTGGGATCTTCATTCTCTTCAATGGAATTGTCCTTTTGGCTTCCTCCGTCATCTTGGCTAGCCTTGGGAGGACCGCCCATTTCATCGTCGCTGCCTATGGAGAAGCACGTCCGATAATTGCTGAACTTCCCAAGTCGTTTTGATCTATCCCTGTAAAGCTTGGGCTTTATCCCAATGGCTGACAATTTTCTTCTGCGCTCCAGTGAGCTACTATCGGCTTCGCTGTCCGAGCCGTTTCCACCTGCACTCCCGTTGGAGTGACCTTTGTTGGCGTTGCGAATAGTGATAATTTTGCCCTGCGTGCTATCATGAGGGACCGCATAGATGCACTCCTCTTCTCCGTGTCGGGGTTTGCTCAAAGCATCCATGGGCTCGGCGTAATCCGAAGGATCGTAGCCACCATCGCTACCCGGAGCCCAGGTGACGGCTTGCGGCATGGAGCGTCTGTTGGTACCAACCTGCTGGTCCACGTAAGGACCGAGATTGACCTTACGAGCAGGTTTGGGTTTCACTTGCGGAGGCACCTTGTTGTTCAGCTTACTCTCAAACGTACTGAGCTCAGAAATGACGGAAAATGTATCACTGGAATCCATATCTGGGAGCTTGAAGCTAACCAGATGGGAACCAAGACCTCCATCTTCCCTAAAGGTGGGGTAAGGTGGCGAAGGGTCAATGTCGTCTTCCGAGTCCATGAGAATGTTAACCGGACTGGGAGAGCCACAACGGGGGCTGATGCTCTCATTGGTGCAGGCTTCGGCCACGTTGTCGTACATGTGAGTGGCTTCGATAATGGTGCGCTTCTCCACTATATCTTTGAGGAACGATTGGAAAAGATCCATTTTATGAAGTCCGCCAACAACTCCTCCGTGCCCACATATTATTGTGTTGAACCTCGCCTCAATTTCATGAGCCAGTTCCTCCCCTTGACTGACCTGTTCCCTGGCGGAGTCAGAGTCCGAGAGCTCCATCTGGCTTTCCCCAACTGCTAACAACTGGACCGGAATGATGTCTTGAACCTCACACAGGAAAGCACATAAGGTTTCCAAAGAGGCTTTCCGACGAGCGGAATAAACCGCAATGTATCCGTGGACTAACTTGGTCTTGCGGAGAGAGAACGACGAGTGGAAGGACAGGAAAGACAGCTCGATAGTCTGCCTCTGACTACCTATACTCAGATCCAACAGGACGGAGGTGCCACAATGGATGCTGCTCGTGGGGCGACAATGTTGGGGCAACAGGAAAGGAGCGAGGAGCTGATCTAGATCATAGGTGTCTCCACACATGAGGCACATAACAATCTTGAGGTCCGATTCTACTACGGCTTGCGACTGAGAGTCTCTGAAGGCAGCTATTGAAGGAGGTAAGGGTGGCGAGCTACTACGTAGGCTTCTCCGGGATTCCAAGAGACCTCGCAACATCTGGTTGAGATGCTTTTCGTTGAAATTGCGCCCGTAGCCCATGCCCGGAGAGGCTGGTTCCAGGTAACGACACTGCTGCTTTGCGGCCACATGCAGGCCTTGCTGGATCAGGGTGTGAGCCGTTTCCCCTCCAATATCCCCTATGGAACCCACCCCACGCTTTGTCACCAGCAGTAGGAAAAGCGGAATTTGGGCTAAAATGTTTTCCCTATCCCTTCGACTTATGGTTGATTCGCGAAGCCTTTCTACACTTTCCACGATATACGAGAGCGATTCCTTCGAGTTGTACAAACAAAGGCAGCCGTGGGGTGCAAAAGTTGGCGTGTGGAAGGAATTAACTGGCAGACGTACATTGCCCTCTATGGGTCGAAGGGCTAATTCATATATCTTCCCGTCTAGCACGTACCGATCGTCACTGGTACATAATGCCCTTATTTCATTGGCCATCTCTCTGGCCAGCCCGTCTTTGCCAAGAATGACCAGATTGATCCTTTCGGCTCTGCCTCCCTCTAATCTGGAAATGTCGGGCGAGGCATAGCGAGTGGGAAATCTAGAAGAAAGGATCTGCTCGAGTTTAGAGTCCACACAATGGGGGCTGTTGGGGCAGGTGTCCTTTGTGGGGTGGTAGACAAAGTGTATATGTTTCAAGACCAAAGCGTCTCTCTCTGCCTGCAACTTTTGCAAGGCTTTAAACCTTTGCTCATCCCCCAGCAGTTCTTGGATTGCTCCCATTTTTTCTTTACTTGGCTTTGCGTCCACCTCCAGTTCATAAAAAAGCTCAGAGTATTCAAGAAGCAATTCTTGGAAGTCCTCTTTGGCTCTGTCAATAATCTCCTTCTGATGTTTATTGTAGATATCCAAATATTCCGCTTCATCCAGCCACTGGTAAAAGTCTTCATTCATGATGAAGCTACGTGCTTCCTCCCACGGCTTCCCTGGAGAAATGAATGGAGAGACACTCAGCCTCTCCTTAAACTCCCACCTGATTTCAGCCCGTTTTCGGTCATTCCTGAGCTGCTTCAGGTGGGTCTCGTAGATATCCTCAGCCGTGCGAGTTTCCAGGAGGTCCTGCGGTATGCGATCATCTTCCATGTTGTCTATGTGCGGTGTGGTCTCCCACGGTGTGTCATCTAAGACCACGAACCAATGGGAAAAATCTCTTTTGGTTTCTAAGACTTTCTGAACGCCAGACCAGCTCAAGTGGTCTATCTCATCCAGCTGTGGTAATAGTATAGACAAGGCCTGTGGGAGAGTACTTAGATAGGCTTTCCTACGTTTCTCAATGTGATCTTGCTTGAGTCTGTGCACGTGTTGTTGAAAGAGTTTCTTTGCTTTAGCCGTTCCCTCGAGGAAGACGTACTCTTTGTACTCTTGGGCCGTCTGCATCCGGCGACTGACAGCCGGCCACAGCTCGTTGTGGCTCTTCACAATTCGATTGACAAGCCATTCGTAGCGGTCCTTGGCTGAGGCAATCTGTTGACTCTGCTGTTTCAGCGCCTCAAAGTAAAGGATGATTTTAGGCTTTCCTCGACTTTTGTCAATGAGTTGTACAAGTGTCAGAAAGGCTAGGTCAACATTTACATTGGAGCGTGCGGATGTTTCCACCACCTGGAGGTTTTTCTTTGCTAGGGCAAAGCTGTGCGAGTCTTTAATGTAGCGTTCGACTCCTTCGTCGCATTTGGTGAGAACCAGGACCACGGGTTTCTTAGTCTTGCCAAGTTGGTTGTACAGATTTGTAACAAACTTCATCTGATCCTCAAAGCTGCGGTTCATGCCCCGGCTTACATCCACACAGAGTAAAAATCCATCTACCATGATCTTGCCCTCAGGCATCTGTTTCTGCTCAAAGTCTTGCTCTAGCCCCAACTGGTCTGTGCAAAAGTACATCAGCTTCTCAGCCGAAGCCAACTTGGTGGAGGCAGCCCTCTTGATGTACGGTTGCAGTGCCGTGCTACGATGTGGCTGGAATGTCTGGTCATCGATAAATTCCGTCTGCTCCACCACGTTCATACGGCACTCCGGCCCTTCCTCCACCGTCCGCCCGGACTCTCCCCAGAAGAGGAAGTGGTCATTGTTTACGACACGACCGCCAAAGTCACTGGTGCTGAGAACCGAGGTGTGGTCCAGGTAGAAGTCATCCGCACTTGGCCGGACGAAGCGGTTGCATAAGCAGGACTTTCCCACTCCACATTGGCCCTTATCTTTCTCCGTACCAGACAGCCCAACCACGACCAGGTTATAGGTGGGAGCCCGCGCATCTTGCTTTTTGGCCATCATCATCGCTGGCAGAAGCTCATCCTGTCATGCTTGCCTCAAACTCTAGCGAGAGAAGGAGGCTGCCAAGGACACGGGGATCCCATGCAAGAGGATTTACTACACTCTGATTTCACCCTGAAAGAGAGACAAAGAGAAGTGTAAGTGAGAAATTTAGATGAATATAGAATGATATTGACAAGCCGTTTTTCTAGAATTACCAACGCTAGAATCTTAATTATAATCATCTGTGCTGATAATCATTTTCTATTTGTCACCCAATCATTCCTTTGACTAAGGTTTCCTACAAAGAATATGGTCATTAACAGCTGATAAAATCTAGCACATCACTTAATACGTTTTTTTTTTCTTGGCTGGAGATGATTCAGCACCTCAAATAATAGGGTTGCATGAATGGAAGCTGAAAAAGCAACACTGTTATTGTTAAGCCTTAATATTTTGGGGTTATCAAACCACCAATAATGGTTGTCGTATTGCGCAAAAAAGGTCGTATGGGCTGTTCAATTCCAGAGGAATCATTAACATTATTATTATTAAGACTACATTTTCACTGATATGACACACAAGCACATCAGTGAAAATTAGCACCAAACTCCCATCAGCCCAAATGAAAGACATACATAACAAATAGATGAAAGCATACATGTGGTCTCAGCTACTAATTGCCCAACTAGGGAAAGCCATCTGCATTTGAAAGGCCAAAAAAATCAGTTTGCCGACTGACAGTGTTTGAAAATGAAAAACATGTTTTTATATTTTACTTTAAAAAACAAACATCAACTAACAGTGAGACAAAATGTTTTCACATTCATTTGAATGTAAATATACGAGAGTAAATAAACAATTTGGACTTGTTTTGTTTGGGTGGAGGGTCTATAATGCATTATGTCATGTGACATGATCGAAACAAAGTTAGGTTTTGATGAAACGAACCTTGTGGTTTGCTACAATTTGTAAGGAAAGTAATTCCTCTCCCGCTTGAAACACTGAAACGACGACTCGTATCTTTGTCAAAACGTAGACATTAAAACAAACATTATTATGCAGCACGAATCACCTGTTTAAAACAAAAACAGTAAAGCGAAATCAAGCTTGAATTTTTGTTGTGGGGACTTTGCGGTTATGCATTCATCTTTTGAAAACATCAAACTTCAAAGCATAACTCTGTTCTGGAGGGTTAAGTGGTGAAACGGAACTGGCATGCTTTCTTTCAAAACAAGTATATAGACTATATATTAAAACAATACAGTGCAATCATCTGCATAAAACAACCACAGAAACTGCCATGTGTCAAACTTGGCATATAAAACGTGTTCGATTTTATAAAGCGGAGAGGAATTTGCTTAATCAAAGTTCAAAGCTGACAGTTACAGCAGAGGCCTTTAGAACTTGGATTTCATAATTCCTAGAAGACTGTCAATATCAATAACAAAGGAAAAATATTCCCTGCTGTGCTTTTGCCGCATACGAGACAAAAAGGGACTCATTATGAAAAAGAATGTCCTGATTTGCGATGTTTTGCCAGGTTTAAGATGAATAAAATATTTATCAAACGATTATAGGAATAAGCATTATTCTTGTTAGAATGAACAGATACATGTTCTACTTTGACATTATAAATTGCAGCATGTTTATAGATAATGTAAGACATGATATATTATATTGTACGAGTAGTTTAGCCTTTTGAGACCTGGGATAAAAGTACATAAAATCAATTGAAAAGTAAGACAAGCTTCACCCTCTAGATATGTTAAACGAAAGAACGTTTATGGTATACTTACAAAAACTGAATGGGGTGACAAATAGACAGGGAGAAGTCCTACTTTTAAACTGCATTAGACAACTAACCTATAATATATATTGGCTTTAACAAACATGTACCGGCATGTTGACAAAAAGATAAATCAGTTGCTGTCCTTTTGTAATAATTCACAGATCAGATGTTTACGATATAATCGACTTAGTCACTTCTGGAATTCCTAAGAACTGACGAATAGTTAAGACTTGGATTTGAGCGTACGATGTTTCATTTTTACAAAACCAAGTCAACTCAAAGTGCAGTTTTATTGTTTGGTGATATCTGACATCAGATAGGGTGTAAATAAACGGTCTGTGAGACAGACTTCACAATGATTAAGACAAACTGACAGAACTGGCAGTAAAACTGCTGAGAGAAGACTTGCTTTTGTTTAGGTTGACTTTTAAAAGACACCTATGGCTGAACGGAACTAATTTTTGAGATTAGTTCATTGGTCGATTGAGATTGAGTCTGGCACACATGTCCAGACACATACCGCTGTGTCAGGGCAGAGTGTTGAGAGACCGAGATAAGTTAAAGCATGTGCTGGTCCATTTTTCTTCATCTTAAAAAAAAGTGGTAAACTGAGAGAGGATGAGGTGGAAGAAGAGCAGGAAGGAATGGAAGCTTCTCTTTGGGGGAGGGAGGGAGGGAGGAGGAGGTCGAGGTTAGGAAGTTAGCGCACACAGAGAGAATGGGGGTATGGAGAAGAATGGTTGAGAGGGGAAGGGGATAGAGGTCAGTGGCCTGAGCCATGTGAGCTCCACACTGGAATCCCCTCAGGAAAGAAGGGGCAGGGTGTGGTGGTAAAGCTGGGATGAGGAAAGCATGACAATTTAAGACTAAGGGGCCAGGCTTTAAATGGAATTCTGATAAAAAAAAGGGGGGGATTTTGGATTGGATTGATTCCTCCTCCTGAAATGACGCGAAAAAGACATTCAGTCTCCTTCAAATACATATTACATATACATTATACAATATTATATTATTGTACTAGCAAAAGAAGAAACAAATAGGATAATAAATTGTTTTATGGATATACTAGTGTAAATAATTGGGAATTTGAAGGCATTTAACTTCTGGAAAAAGGTGTAAAAATAAACCTGAGGCCCTTCTTGAGAAAAGCGCAAGTTATAAAAATGAAAACGGCAGGATAATTCAAGTCATACTTTATTACGCAGATGCTCACCGCACATTCTGGACGATTCTGCTCCGTTAAAAGCAGAGCATAATTGGAAGTTGTTTACAAGTGTTTTCACCAGTCTCAAAGTACCTTCCCTCAGCTGACTACCTTCAAAATATAAACACAGAATAGAGAAGCGACCTTAATGATGCAGAATCAGTTTTTCTGCCCCCCTTCCAAAATGTTCTCTTCCTGTAGCACTTTCTTTTTCCAATTATTTAAAAGGGGTTAAAAGAGACAAGTAACAAGAGCCTATTCTAGGTCACTGCCCATCTGGAGGACAAGAGATGGCGAGAAAGATAGGCCGAACCAACGGTAGTGGTGCATCAGTGCGTGAGCTTCACAAAACCATGTGCTACAAAAGCTAGTGAGGAAAGAACAGGCTGTGTTCACTGTCCAGAAGGAGAAATATTTGCCCAAGTACGCGCCTTCACGGGGTAGCTCTGCATTCCTCTCATTACGCCCGTTAACAAGAGTCAGGAAGGCCAGAGATTAAACCATCTTTGTACAAAGCAACAGCAACAACAAGGAGAAACTAATTCAAGACAACTTTTCTGGGAATCTAATGAATGCTCACCACTGAGGCAGAACGTAGCGTGTCAATAGCACTGGCGATATCAATGATTCATCCTCCAGATATCCCTGGGCTATTCCTTGAAGTAAATCCTTTCTGTAACGGCAAAAGCATTTGATTGTTTTTTAAGGGTTGATTGGCATCTATTTTGTAATGAAAAGCAACCAATGAAGAATCAGGCTTTTTCCAGATTGCTTTGCCAGTCTCCTGCTTGTGAACAGTTATTCACTCAGGAGGTTTGGGAATTGAGAAGGTCATGAAACAGTCATGAAGCAGCGTGACGGGAATGACAATGACAGTGGCAGAAAGGCAACATTGAGAGAATAGCAGTTCTCTCACGTGTTTTTTCTTCTTCTTCTTCAATTTGTTGTGTACATGTTTTCTCTCTCTTACACTTGAATGATGCAAGAATACAAGCGCTTTCTTCCGCCCTTCTTGCCCTTATTGTTTTTCTACTCGTGTGCGATCAACCCTCCTCATATTATAGATTTCCCACCCCCCATCTGTCAGGATTGTCTGTCTGGTCATCATGGTTTCTCTCTCTCTTGCACACTCTTCCTACCCATTCATACCACGGTGTCTCTCAGGGGAAGTGTCGTCCATTAATAAGAAACTGGAGGTTGAAGGCGGGAGATAGAAACCGTGGGTTGGACATTCCTTGAATTTCCGTGTTGTCATGTGCTCGCATTTTCAAATGTTATAAAAGAATGACACATAGCACTCCTTCAAATAGGTGGAATCCCATTTTGGTTCACGGAGGCCACAAAATTTACATAATCTTGTCTTTAAAAAGAAGTCCATTGATTCCCTATAAAAAGAATAGTTTCTGGCATTCCTAATGTCAACAGAGTGTACTCACGAGTTTCTTTTATGGTTTTCTTATCAATGTTCAAAGCTTTTTCCCCTTAGTGGAATTCTCCACGCTATACGATGTAGCTGACGAGCGCATTCCTAACATGTAACAGACAAGAAAATGCACATCTGTAAGCAGACATAAAAACAGTCGGGGAACCAGAAACACGGTCTAATCCAGAATAATTCTGAGAAGGATTATAGACTTGCTGCATCTCCGCAAATGGCACGGTCCATTTATTGATGGGATCTGATCTCATAGCAACACAACATCTAGCAGGATACAGTAGCAAATCCCTTCATGTCTGATATACTGCACTGCACATATGGATATCCTGCACATAAACCCACCTTTATTACAGTGCCATTTTTCAAGAACGTACATAGAAATTTCTGGGTTTTAGGTAATACTACTACTACTCTTCCCGTGCCTGCCTAGCACATTGGCTATTACACATCAGGCCCAACACACCTCCTGAAGAAATTGTCAGACAGATGGACAGAAGGCGGAAGGATGCCGGCCGGATGAGGGTATAAAAAGGATAAGCTGGACAAAGACTGTAAACAAACACACTCAACAAGTAAGAATGCAGGATACAAATGAAGAAGGGAAAGGCAACCCAGACTCCCAGTCCAAAAAAACATGTGTTCTTGAAAGAATCAAAAGCCTATTTGGACAAGCGTAAGGATGAGAGAGTCAGAAAAGTGTATGTAACGGCGGTTTAACCTTTTCAACTGCAGCAGAAGGTCTTACAGATAGGACCTCTAAATATAATGCGCCACTGACTGTGACAGCAGGAAGTTCAAACTACTGTCTTATAAATCCTCCCAGTGTCGCACATTAATCTAGAAGGAGCGACAGTGTGGTGTCTCCTTTAACGTGGAGACCATTTCTCTCCGAGTGGACGACACCAGAGCACGAGTTATGGGATACAAGTGCTTCCGAGACAACATCAACAACTTTGTAACAAAAGTTTGTAGCAGTCATTCACCAGAATTGACTTTGCGTCAAAGTTTACAAGCACCAGCTTCATTTACTTACTGAGCCAGGTACAATATTCCTTTACCACCACACCAAATGGGGATGGATTTTCGGGCTTTTATGGGCTGGTGCTCACACACAAAGTCTTTGTTCAGCATGTGCAAGCGACACATCATAAAATGTGATATAATGCAAAAGGTATAGGAGCAGTGATTTTCTCAAGCGCGACCTTTGGCGCTTACATTTCGCATTCAGTCCTACAATAGTGGCCGATAGAATGTCTGCTTATGAGATTTCATGTTTGAGCGAAACGTTAGCTATGTTGTCACCTGGGGCTAACGCATGGAAATAGCTCTAACGGCAACAAATAAGTATGCAAATACATGTCAAGTTAAAAGACTGACAGGAGACACTAAACGCAAACGGACATGTCGTGTACTTTGGTATGACAACTACTTGGTTGAGGGAAGATTGAAAGACTTTGCATGAATGAGCAGCCAAGTCCGACTGTTATCGGGTTGACAGTCTCACAGAAGCAGGGAAAACCCCTTTTATATGTATCTCCTTTCATTGCATGCATCTGGTTGTCATTTAGGGAAGTTTTTTTGCACTTTGTTTTGAATACATTTATTTGTCTGTTAGGTGAATGACCTAATGTGTTATGACAAGTGCCTCTGACTTTGGACGCCTTAATGGACTAATGTTTCGGGGAACTGACCGAAAATGACAAGGGGGGCTTTTTTTTGGAATGTGCTTCGAAAGCCAGGAAGAGAAAAAAGGAAAATGCAAACGCCTCTTGTGCAATACATATCAACCGATTTGGTATCAAAATACACTAGATAAACATGGGTATGAAATCAGAATGTAAAAACAGATTGTTGAAAACATTGACTGTAACCATACTAAATGAGTTCTGAGGAATTTGAAGCTACAATATACAGAAAATGGCATGGATCTAGTTTATGATTAGCAATCTATGGCCTCTAAAAGCGCAACTAAAAGCCATAGTGTGGAAAATACAGTTTTAATGCTGGTCATTGAAATGGTTTGTATTTTTCTTAACCTCAAAAGTTTAGGAGCTTCAACTTAGTAAACTTCAGGCCCAAAACAAAGTAAACTTTGAATTCTACATTCATCAAAAACCAGTCTGTCTCACCCTAAAAACAAACTGCAAAGCAATTTTATTTTTTGCTATCAAGGTACTGAAATAAAAGGCTTTGGAAAAGCTTGTCAGCCGAATAACTCGCAGTCGCATTGATTTTGCTCTCAGTTTGAAAATTAATTAGTTTGACTTTTTAAAACACTCCCTCAAATAAAAATATAGCAAGGTTTTTCATGCTTGGTATCTGCAGTTTTACCCTGAATTGTGTTCTATGTTTCTTACAAGAAGATGTTGCGTTCACACGCCGGCGAACAGACTCTTAAGTGACAGATGGTCCTCACAAACACAAACATAACACACTAAAAGTGTGCCATATGTTTGCACGTAGATGCTGTACCTTCAACAAGTCACACCAAATGTCTGCAGTCTGCTTAAACAGGCAAAGTTGAAATAAATTCCCATTTTTTAAGACCACCCCCATTCACCACTATGAGTAATTGTCATGCATTGCAGAGTCTCCCCGAGTCCAATTAAATGAGGAGAAAGAGAAATGGAGAACACGGGTCAGCCTCAAGGGGACTAAAAGATAGCGTAAACCTATTTCTGAGAATGTGTATTCTGAAGATTATTTCTTTAGTGGTGGGGAAAAAAAACACACTTACCCAGGGGTTGGGTCTTTTCATGTTTCCTATGCAAAGAGGACGATTGGGATTGGGGCGGGTTCAAGTACCAAGAGGCTAACAAAAACCTGGCAAGGGCAAAAAATGAAAAACACAGCCTGATAGGTAACGTTTCTAGTCAATGCACTCAATCATATTCCTCCGAAAAAGGCTGATGTAGCAAAAAAAGCAACTTTGAGACACTGCAATGCAAACTAATGTCCAAGATGTGCAAACAAAACAGTACTCAGAAAACAGTCTTTTTCAAAGCTGAAAATTGGGCAAAAAGTGTAATGCATGAAGCACCTTTACGATTGCAAATAGGGATTTCTATAGGTTTGAACTAACTCTTGAAAAGGGCACTGATTTGGATGTCTAGTCAAAATAATGTGCTGGGTATAAATCAATATATCATTAGTAATGTGGTGGGCATGTAAACATAAAATAATCATAACATTTAAAGAGAGAATTGTTCATCCCGTTACAAAATAAAAGATTTTTTTTTCATATTGTCAGGTCAAAAAACTTTTACCCGAGGCAATTAAATGTCACTTTAGTTTGTGAAATTGGACACATTTTAGAAGCCCAATTTGTCAGACAAAGAGCCACAAATTGTGATGAGATGAAAACAGCTATCTTTTGAATTAATGCAACATTTTTGTAAACAGCAAAAAAAAAAGATTGGATTCTTTTGTTACGCCAGGGCAAAAAATTCTAAAAAAAAAAAAACGATAAACACCTGAACCCATTTAGCCATCCGAGTGAGAAACTACGTGAAAGAAAATAATGACTATGTTATGAGAGAAAGTCTTGTGAGGTTGTGAGACCAAAAGCAACATGAAAGAGCAAAATGACTCCCCGGCAAAGTGAGTTGAAAAGGGCTGAGAAGGATGTGAGATGAGAGGCGGCAAAGGGATGAGAAGGTTAACGCTGGCCGTTTTTGCTGAGTGCTCAGCACTTGCGGTTGGCTAATGGTACACTGGCACTGGCTACTTCACCATCACTCACATCCACTTTTTACGATGGTCTTCCTGACAAGCCTCAACAAGTAGGAAATAAGCACTTCATTTTGAAAAACGAAACTGGAACGTGCACAACAGATTGTCTTCTATTATTGGCTGTCGTTTGCTCACTTTTTTGATTTTTTTGTGTGATCTGCAAGTGAAATTGAAATCAGACATCTACAATGTGTAGAAATGGTGTTAACCTTAAGTGCTTTGGGGATGGTAAATACACTAAATACTAAGTACACTCCATCAACTCGTATTAACGCGGGGTTATTTCAAGTGTGATAGAACCATAAGTGCAATATCCCTTAAGCAAAAACATGTAGACATAAAAATCCTGATTGACTTTGACATTCATATCAAAATATGTTTGTATCCCATATGCTTTCAATCATTACTCAGCCTATATTATGACTAATAAAAGCTCAAGATCAATTGAAAACACAGAAACGTGTCACTATTAAACAATACTTTTTTAAATAGGTTTTCACAGTGTTAAGTCCTGTAGTTGTGGAGTCATGAATTGGTGAAAAACAATGAAGTATAGTCAATTATTAGTTTACTTTAACTTAAGAGTACGCCAATCTTGTTTTGGCTATAAAAACGACTGTGAAAACAAGGCATTGACAAGATGAGGACAGTTACAACGATGTATTACGAGCAGCAAGCCTTTAAGGGCACTTCCATTAACGTTCCCCTAACACACAACATCCTCAAAACCCCTCTAATCTTTTATCCCAAAGGAATGGGAAGCTTTCACGGGCACAAAGTGTTGTACATCCCTCATGTAGCAAAAAGGTACAGCACTGTCAATTAATGAGTAGGCTCAGGTCATTAGTGTGATTATCCCATGTAGACAAAGGACGATTTTTGCCAGTACTCACACTAGTCACACATCGCAGGACTTTGGTATTCTGTTTACTTCCTCCATCGCATTCACCCTTTTCCTCGCTCGGTAGTCTATTGGGAGGGCGGATTGAGATAGTGGAAGGGTGAGTCCGTTATTAAGTCGACTGTATGTGGGAGCTGAGAAGGAATAACCTCAAATGGCAGAGCGACCAAATGACTTTGAGTAGGCTTATTTGGAAAAGCCACTCTGACTGAGGCGATGGAAGAAAATTCACTGGACCGTTCTGTCCTGTAAAGACCCCGCTAGAATACCAAAATCCCAATAAACCATCATATTGGCAGACGTGGTTGACCAAAAATATTTGGTTTTTAGGATTACATACTTTATTGTGACTGAAATAATAGCCCTGGAGACAGCCGTCAAATCAAAATCAAGCCCTTTTAGAGGAATAATTAAAGCTGTACCATCCGCCCATCATCCAGCACAAGTGTTTTACAGCTTTTTAATGAAGGAACTAAACATACGTGGGCATTCATCACACGCTTGTAGAGGAATGGCACTAAGAGAGGACCCAATCTGGCTTTGGGCCCACAAGCCACTTCCATGTTTGGATTTTCAAGTGCGGCTCTCGTCTCATTCGAAACAATCCGAGACGGAAGCTAAATCAAACTCTTGGCACAATGGTTTGATAACGAAAGCGTCTAATTAAATCACAGCAATTAGAAGACAAATGGTCCTGTGCGGAATGGCGAGACCAATCTAAACACGATTGAGCCCTGACCACACTGGTAAACATTGTTCCGTTCGCTCCCTCGGCGCCGCGTATTAAATCCCATCCATTTACGTCGGCATTCATTGGCCTGTCAGGTGTTGTGTTTGCCAGGCCGCTCTGCATGGCGAGACGCTAACCTCTAGTCAGATTCCCATTTAGATCGCGGGAGACGTACGTGGAGGTGACGGCTCGTCAGGGGTATGTTCGTGTTTGACCTCGCTGTAATTAGAGTGATAAATCCGTGTCAAAATGAACGACTAAGCTTTTAAATGAACATCTTGGCCTTGTCATTGGAATTCAAAACATGAGCTGCTATGGAGGCTCAATCAGTCATTGCAACCGAATTGTAGAACTCAACAGTGGACTCAATGAAGACTGCTCTTTATATAAAATTAAGCCATTTGGGGTTTCTCCCCCCAAATAAAAACAGTCAAACTAAAAAGCATTTAGCGACAGAAAAACATTTTGCCGGAGGGCAAACAGGAATCTCAATTTAATATTAATGCTTTTGCCATGAGGAATGGATAATTACTTCGAAAAACTCCTAAAAAAAAAGCAAAGACCCTTCCCTCTCATTGTGGATGTCTTACATGACTCGGCCAAAGTTGCTGATTTTTCAGATCTGCTGCCATCAAATCAAAAAGTCTCAAATGCCCCAAAGTGCATTTATAAATAAACATGTACACTTGTTTAGCAAAACTATAGAGCTGAACCCAATAATATACTAGATCTTACGTACTCATCATAGCCTTTATGTCTATGAGAAAAAGGCAATTGTGTTGACACATCAAGACTGCTACTAACTGAGGATTAAAAAATTTAAATAAGAATTATGGCAAGATGTCCACCTACTAGCACTACACAGTCATAGGAAGACAAGTTCTGCATCTCTAAAGTACGATACGCTATTCTTGTCTTGTAGAAGATAAGCCAGTGGGGCCAATATTCCTCTTAAAAGCTGTCGAGGAGAAAAAACCCAGCACTGAGTTCTGGGGATTTGCAATATCAGACACACGACAAATGTAACGCCACACTGCTGGATTGAATTAAATGCACAATCCCAATCCCAAATGTGTCTGTTGGCAAATTTAGCGACTGCTGTGACAGCATTTCCCCCCCCCCCACGACACATTGTTCACACACCGAAAAGCCCGCAGGAGACACCCCCCGCTAACTACTACGGCAGACAATTCGCTAAATGAACAAAGCACATAGCAAGTGCTCAGGTGCAGTTTTGCGTGTTATGGACATAACTAAACAGCCATTCATTCTCAATCCTACTTTTCCTGCATGGGATTTTCGATCAGATGTCTGCTATAATCGTGGATGGGTCGTCATTCAATTTTTGGGCAACGGTCCCAGGTGCAGATGTCCTGATCCGATCACCTCCATGACAATCGGGCACTCTGACCTCATTTCCAGAGGATTGGATTTAGGTCAAACCACAAAAACACACAAAAAAAACCTCAGGCTATGGCATTCCCTGATCATAACATAACCATGCATTACACTCCAGTTGACTATAAAACTAAACACCCACAAAGAAAATAGGGTACACTCAGAATGTACTTTTTCCCTGTAAAAGCCTTTATCTTGATGCTAATAAAGAAAATACTGCTGAAAAATAAGCATTGCTTCATAGGATTTCAATGTCAAAACAATGTCCCAACAGGAATGTTAACAGACTGTAAATATCAAGTCAGCAAAAATTAAATGACATCAGCAAAGTCTTCTACGTGAATGTATAATTTTCAAAACAGGAACAAAGAACTCACAAAACGGAACAATAAGAGCTCCGTTTTAAAGTTGACAATATAAAGTTGGCGTCACGGTGGAGGAGTGGTTAGCATGTCTGCCTTACAGTTGTTAGAGTTCGGGTTTAATACCCCCGATTCTTACAAGGAAAAGTGGCTTTGTAAAGATGAATGAATATATGAATATAAAGTTGCCATAGATTAAAATCTTAGCCAAAGGCGAAGGCAACATTTATATTGGACTTGTTTATGTCTCACACTTACTTAATTTAGAATAATAACCGATCAAAGTGCTGAGTATGTTTGTGGCCGCTTGGCAAGATCCCGCTCGAATAATTCAGAGGATGACACGGTAAAGCTGAAATGTCTTCCTAGGATATGAGAGGGAAAAAAAATAGCAGTATGATAAGTAAAGGGCGAAAATATGAATCAATTTTGATTCAAATTAAGACTTTCACTTGCATTATTCTATATGCAAATTGTGTAGAAATTGCTGATAAGAGGATGAATATAAAAGTCAAATACAAAATGTCAATGCCGACAGAGTACAAATCCACTTCCTTATCAAGCTTGTTTCCAATGCCAATTAATTGGATAAATCAAAAAAATCCAAGTCAACACTACCATTTTTAATCCTTATTTCAACATCAAATAGTGCAGTGAAGAGATTTAAAGTGCCACAAAGCTTTTTTTAGACAAAATAAAACCAATATTAAATCTGACAAGTCATTTTCCAGGTCTGCTACAGCGTCGTATTAAGTAATAAAATAAATAAATACATATTAGGGCTGCAGTAGGATTATGCATGAATAATTAATAAACACTATATAGTGACAGATGCCCCTCCCTTAAAGAGAAAGCTTTTCTAGCTTGGACTTATGAGTTTTAACTGTTTTGAATCCGTGCCTTTTTGAAAATTCAGGATACAAACTCCATCCGAAAAAGTCTAGCCACCTCAAACATAAATATAGAACGATAAAAACATGGTGCTATCCATCAAACATAACCACGACAGTTTTGAAAGTGTGCTGTCAACGGGGAGTTGTCACAAAAAGAATGTCATGTCACACAGAGTTCGTTTTTTTAAAATTATTTGTCAATTTCCCATTCCATTCTTGTTCCCATCTGAAAAATACATAAAAAAATATCAGAGCATGCAGCATTAATGCAGCTGGAACTGACTGGTGACAACACTCCCATTCATCAGCATCTCCCTAGAGAGTCCTCATCCTTCTACAGTGACAAGAGTCTGCAGTGCTCACGCATACAGTAATACACACAAGACCACATAAGGGGCCCGTGTCAGCATCATCAGCGATCGAAGAGTGCAACTCGTGGGGTATGTGTATGTGTGTGTATGTGTGTGTGTGTGTGTGAGCGCATATATTATTCATCAGCATGCAATCGCGTGAACAAAGTGTCTCTGGTAGGAGAGATAAGGCCTTCTTTATTTCTGCCTCTCGGTTTTGTGTGAATGGATGTGTAGATGTGTGTGTTCTTCCCGTTCGTCTGGCAAACAGAGCATTTGCCAGAAGGGGGTGGGATAGAAAGGCAAAAGGGGGGTAGATGCAAAGTATCGGGGGACACAGGAAATATAAGAAGAGACGGAAAAGGAATCACTTATTGGACGACGGAATTTGCAAAGACGGCTGACGTCTTATCGAGTCATTTTATTTGCGCCACCTCAATTTATTTGTTGGGAAAACACTACCTCGCATATTGCTCAGCAGTCGTGTACCCCATCCGCTATGACGAGACGACGCCGTTGACACTGGCGTTTGGGCTCAATTCCAGTCTGCGTCTACAGAGGCAAACACACACTGGCACGGGCAGAAGAGATTTTCGCACATAATCTTGGCATGAGGAAACGCATCAATAGCAGTAGATACTTTTTTTTCGAGCATGGGGAAGGAACCACGATCTGTGAAAATCACACCCACTGGAACGAGATGGGCTGACAGACAACAACTAAGGAGAAGCACCAGGCATGTTAGCCATTACAGTAAAGATGATGCTTCATAAAGCATGTGCTGTTTTCATACGGCAAAAAGGAGGTGGCAATGGAAACATGGGTTCGACAAAAGAAGCAACCTTGCCGTCATAAACGTCACCCATAAGGCCTCAGCTCTGCACACTCCAGTTACTAAATGTAGCAAATCCTCCAGATATGGAAAAACAGATGTGCCTGCCACTAGAAAAGCAGTTTTCTGACTGTCAATCACAAACGAACAAGTCTACTTTTAGACTCACAATTGGTGACAAAATCCCTTGGTGTACTTACATGATTGATATGTACAGTTTAGCTAAAAAATTGAAATACTGCACAATAGGGACGTGTTGATCACATATTTTGCATGCGAAGGATACACTAAAGTCTGCACAGACCACATATTGTAAATGCAACAGCTGACAGGTGTCCAGTGACTCTCAACTTGGGTCTTAGTGCCAGAATAAAAGACAAAGAGAAGTAAACCCAGATAGGGTCATCCCTGTTCCGAGCAATAAACTCTTATTCACCCTCCTTTCCATTTTCCAAACAGCAAAAACATGTCTAATTTATTAACCCCTTCTTTCTGTATGTAAAAACACATTTTAGCAAGCCTGAGAAAGATATATCGTAAGAACAGTAGTATTGCCTCGTCATATAGTATATTGCTTCGTTTTTACAAATAAGATTTGGTGGGGAGTGAACCAAGTTAGGAGTAGCTAAAGAAACCCTAAGCAAACATGACATAGAAAGTCCAGAGCTAAGCTTGAGATGGCGATTCATGCTGACGACTCTTAATAAAAACTGCCCCGCATAATTTTCTCCTTATTTAGACCAAAATACAGAGAAATGGGGTGACACAATCTAATAGTGTGAAAAATAGTCAGTCTTGGAAAGAGAAGCAATTGCAGAGAGGCAGACGAGCACGAGATGCTCTATTGGTGGAAGATATGCCTTGTGTCCACCTCAGCATTTCTAAACAGTTATCTTCCCTGTGCACAGGCGGAAAGGTCATTTATTTTTTTTCTTTCTCTTTCCCTCTCCTCTGTCCTCTCCACTCGACATCGCTGTCCTCCCATCACCTCTCCAACTCCTCCTCCAGTTCCATTTATCTCCTCCCCACCTGCTCTCCCCCTTTATCTCCCCCTTTCAGCATCCTCTTTCCCTTCCTTTTGGTACAACAGCCACCACGTCCTCTCTATTCTTCTGCTTCCTACGACGATGCTCTGAGCTCAACATTGCATTCTGGCTCTAAACAAAGCTACCTCGAGCACCGCCATGGCTAATCAAGCGTGTCCAGAATGTGTCAGCGCTCAGATCCACTCAGCGAGGTAATGATCTCGGTGAGTAGCGGGCAAGGTATGCTTGAAGGACGTGAAGCAGATCAAGGCAGAGTGGAATTTAATGGGAAAATACATACGGAGGGAGACAAATTACCTGAAAAGTCTGGGCTGATAAAGTCAATGAAGCTGGTCTGGTGTTTACCTTGGCTTAATCTGAATGAAGACAGTTATAGTGTAGGGACAAAATCTTTGCTCTCAAGCTAAATAAATGTAACTCCAGATTTACTTGGCGCAAGATCATTTGTTGAACAAATACAACCTCAATTAACACTTTAAAAGTGCATTAATAAATAAATGGCTATTGTCAAACCTGACATCTTTTCGCCCACTCGTTCCAAAACAAGGAAAGTGAAAATTTTAAAGTAGCAGTGTTAACCACCAATTTAATGACAATGCCATAATGTTGCAGAGTCTGCCCAAATTTAATACAATCAGTCCTGTTTCCCCAAAAACAGTAAAAATGACAAAGCAAAATTGTCAAATTTGGTTGCCAAAACATTCTCGATAATTTCCTGAAAACCACTTTTTAATGGCATATTCCACTTTTTGATAGATTTTTACACAATGATGCTAACTAAATCCAGATCAACTACTGCAATTGTTAAACTGCTCATTTTACAACTTGGAAATAGAAACCATCACAAAAACTTGAAATGTAATTATTCCGATAAAATCCTAAACACTGCGAAGGCAAATTTTTTTAGACAACAGTCATTGAACAGATGTACCTCCTGAAGTGTCTGGAGAATGTGTACTATATCTCCACGGTGAGATTAGGGAGGAAAATTGGGTCACCAAACAACACCCACACCCACATTTGAATACATGGGTAGATGCGAGTAACTGAAAACAAGGACAAGTCAACACTCTTGACAGTGCGGAAAAGACCAATATGAGCTAAGACGCATAAAAAAAAAACTTTAATTAACTTGTTGTGCTGTTCACCACTTTCCCGACATTCTGAGTCAGGAATTTTCCTGATGAGGCGCCTTGGCTTGACAGAGCCATCATTATGATGTCCTTGCTTGTTTGCTTTGTGTAGCAGGCGTTACGCGACTTTCATCAACTTCAGCAGCTGAGGAAGAAGACATCTTCCACTACATTTACCGTCCCATCTGCGTGACGACGTTTGGAAAAGGTCACTGCGCGTGAATTAAATAACGGTTGCGATAAACTCGTCGTAAAAAAAGCCAGAAAATCCCATCACTCTACAGAGTGGACGACGCGTATGAAAAGCAAATACGGTTTTCCTTCCACAAATGAACAACGATAAAAGTTTGAGGAGGATTGATTGATAACAGCAGGGTGAGATGACAAAGAATCTACTTCCACTTATACGCTTTGTCGCATAGTCGTTAATCAATATGTTTCTGGCTTTTGCATTAAACGATAAAATGAATGTCTGGTAACGAGATAGAAAGGAAACAAGAACAAGCACTCGCGTACTACAACAGGCTGAATGATGTCTACTGCCTAATTTTTAACCTACAGGCAACACAGGCACCAATAAATCCATATATGCCCAATTCTGACAAAAAGTACTGGCCAAATACAAAATATAATTCCTCAATTAATTCATAGATCAACCACGATGCACAACAATCAAAAATTGGACTAAGGACAGATAGTTTTAACAGATTGAAAATGTCCGTTTTTATTTTAATGTCCACATTTGTCAACAAAAATGTTGGCGAATAGGAGTTCCTTTTTTGGGCCATTACGTGGCAGTGTTTTTGCCTTTGGGAAATTTCACAGTTAAATGATTTTGAAGTCCAGAGGATAAAAAATATTAAGGGTTACCGTGACATTTTCAGAAGTTGTTGTTGTTGTTGCTAGGATTGGATTTTGTCACTGTTTTTGAACAAGAAGCCAAGTTATGATAGCATAGCAGACATAAACACGCACATAAACATAACAAAAAGGCGCACTGGTCTGACTAGTGCTGTGTAGAAAAATGTGATCTCATTTAAATTTGGAGCATATAGCGCATTACTCTTGAGAAATGATGGCAGCTACTTTGACAGAATAATAACCCTAGAAAATGTGAATGTATTCAGTCTTTCAACCTCTGTTCTATTTTGGAGAACACTGAAAATAAACAGAATTGTCCTTTGAACTCTGAGTAATAATCCCAAAAAAAAATGGAGTCAATGAGTCATAGTTTGATTGCTCAAAAAGCAGTAAATTCAACCTTTAATGTCAAATCGCAAAATCAGCCCGTTTTTCTGCTTGACGAAACACTAACTGGAGAAAATGTCTCCCAAAGTTATCTTTCAATGTCAGCGATATCTGCCAATTGTGGCATAGTTAGGTAGCTACATTTTTTTTGCTTCAACAGCAAGAAATACATAATTCAGATTCAGGCAGTAGATCGAAAAGCGACAATGCGACAAGGATGATGGCGGGTGGTAGAAAGTGTGATGGCAGGATTTGGGATTTGAGTCTTTTAACTTCATTAGTTCCGCCTCAGTCTGGGGCCTGTAGATTATGTCTAATTAAGAAGCTTAACACCGCTTAAAAAGCAGCGCACAGAAAGCACAAGAGCCTTATCTGTCAACCTCCTCAAACGCTTCTTCACTACCTCTTTTCTTTCCGTAGCGGACGGACATAAATTCCCTTTTGCGTGGCCTTTAGAGCGCGGCGAGATTAGTCGCCGCCACATCGGTGTGAACGGGATAGCGAGCCGTTTGGGTTGCGAGCCATCGAGAGAGAGAGATTTAATGGATGTGTGGGACTTGCCGAAAACCTGGGACCCCACTCCCTGGACTATTAAAGCCATAAGACTCCACTTTAAGAGACCAGTGCGTGTTTAAATGCACATAAAAAAAAACTGCTCAGCCAATGTGTAATGGAGCATTCCAACAGTCAGCAGGGAAAGTTGAGGGATTTTTCCCCCCTCCAGGTGCAAGTGCATCCAAAACTTTAAAAAAAAATTAAAAATAAAAACATGTTAAGCATTTCACATGAGAATTGAAAAGCCTTAAAGTGTAAGATGGAGAATGCTGATCAAGAAATACTTTTTGGGCAATTTGGGTGAGAATTAAGCCCGACTACAAACTGTCCATCAAAAAAATCATCAATACTGTTAGTATATTCAAATGCAAAACACAGTTCGACTTAGAAATACTCAATATTTTTCTTCCTGTATCTTTCCAATGGCAAAAAAAACGTAGGATTAAATCCTCTTCCACTAAATAAATTCTTCTTGTTCTTCCCTCTCGCTTCAGCCAGTAAAACTGGACAACTATCTGAACAACATGTTCAAACATCTGGTTGTAGCCTACAGGGGGAAAGAGCTCAGTGTTGTACATCTAGCTGACAAAAGGTGACTCGGCGAAGCGTTTTCTACAACAGAATGCTTTTTCTGTATTACAAGAAGAGCTTTATGTCGAACAACAAATTGAAATTCAACTGAAACTTGTTGTTGCTGAGAACACTATTAAATCCCTCTTTAACAGGTTTTCTTGAAATTCTTTCCAAACAACACATAAGCTTTTAAAAAATGTTTGCACCTATTTAAGTGTGTGAGTGTGTGTGTGTGGTCTCTTCTAAACGCCTCTTCTAAACCTGTTAATTATCACACAGTCAGAGGACTGGCACGGCATGTTTCGCAGTCCATGCGGAAGCGACGTCGGTATGTCACCAAAAGTGGATGTCTGCAGACCCTGAACAAATTCTGGTTTAAGTGATGCAAAAAATCTTTTGAATCGCATCATTTTATGACTTTCTCCAAACATGACTAAAATCTATTAATATTACACAAAAAATGTTTATGTCACCAAAAGTTGCCTCCCTAGAAACCAAACAGTTCATGTTAGAGACAAATAAGCAACAAAATGACTCTTTCACAATTTTAATCTTGTAATAGTATAATCTATAATTCAATGTTCATCATATTGTGACCTTGTAAATAGTTCAATTTAATCTCATTCTATGCCCAATAATTTTTCGCTCTGAATTTACATTGTCAGACTTCTTGCAATTTCCCGGGGAAACCTGTCCATTGCTCACGGCAATCAAAATTGTAATCAGTCCACCTTCAATTTCTTTGGCATTTCCACAGCACTCAAAATCCATCCATCTTCTTAACAACCATCAACCAACCAAAACAACTGCAAACGTGATCTACTCTGGCCAAAGCAAATATCTCCAAACCCAAATCCGTTCAATCTCTACTTTCTAACAACTCATCCACCACCGAGATCACGGGTATAGATGTTTAAATAATGAAAGCAGTAACAACAAACAGAAAGGAAATGGGCGAAGCGACTACAGAGAAGTAGAGACGGCGTGCAAGGTAGCGATAGAGAGATAAAGTCAAAGCATGATGGACGTAGCCAAGAGGAAGACTTGGAAAGGAGGCTGGAGTGAAGAGAGCTGCTATCTGATAGAAAGGATTTGCTCCAGCCTGGAACAGTCATTTACTAAAGCCATTCTGCACAGGCCCATCAGTGGCGATCTGCTGGCAGATTAGGCGACAAAACCTCATGCCTCCCTTTCGGTCTAGCCAATCAACAGCAAGGGGGAGAAAGGATGATAGAGAGAAATAGAAAAGAAAAGGGCGCATTTTCGCTTGGCGTCTGGTCAATGAAGGACAGCAAAAAAAAAATCCATATGGAAGGAGGATTGGATTTGCTTTCTAGACAGAGAATTCAAAAAGACTTTGAGTGACACACTTTCAAGCTGCTAAATAGCGTTTCTGAACAATGTTATTATATTTCGTAATTTACTAGTAAATTAAAATGAGTTTCTTTTCAGTTTGATCAAAAAAACATTTTTAAAAGAGCTACTTTCAATTGTAGTGTATGTATTACTCATGTACGGTTGTCATTGGGAGCTTCATTGACTGGCACATAATATGCATTGCAGGAGCAGATCTTTTCAACATAAAAAATATGAGTTATTTAAAATGCCAATGGGTCGTAATATAATATCAAATAATACGACAGAATAGTAATAATAGTGCATTTTTTCCCCCTACCTGGAACAAATTACTACATCTCCATTCATTTCAATGCGTAAAGCTGATTTTGGATAACTTTGAAAATTACCACATAGTCCCTTTTATGCAAATATTTGAGTAATAAAATATTTTCTTGGCAGTAGTAAGATGAAAACAGCAAACAGATGTTTTTCAAAGCCAGGAAGAAATACAGTGCATACGCACAAGCAAGCAATGAACTGTTTTTGAGCGTCCACATCCTGTGTTTCTGGCTTTAGTACTGACATATGAAAAAACAAACAAAGTAGAACAACAGTACGCCGTTCCTTCCCCCCACAGACTGCCATCGCCGCTTCCTGTGCTCACTTTGGAGCAAGCGCCCCAACCACAAAGCACCCATGAGGGGCCCCTAGTCATCTCTGGGAGAGAACCCTTACATCACCCATCCTCATCCTCATCTCTCTTCAACGACGTACCCCGTAGAAAGAGGCGGGGCTTGCGAAGAGACTGCACGTGAACGCGCTCGCCACTGCACAATTTCCCAGAATCGGGTTTGTTATGACCAAACACTGAGTGGGGACAAGCAGAGGATATATTTACATAGTTATGAAGCAGAAAAATAAGGATGGGAGTATTCGGCTTGCGCCTCCAGCCAGCCTGACGATGAGTACGCTTACAGAGCCAGGGTTGCGGTTCGAGGGCAGGTTAAACGAGTCGACTTGTTCGTTATGTTTGCCCCGAAAAACACTGCAAAGTGAAATTCTTTGCAGTCAAAGCGGTATGACTCAATACATTCCGTTTGTTTATAACACAGAAGAAAATAAAACAAGCTCAGATATGATGTTTGTGTTAACTACTCTTTTAAATGGAGTCACAGCCATAGTTCCAAATCCACAAGGATAAATAATACTACGCCACAAACTGTGAAATCCAGTAGATCAATCCAGAAAATATAAACTGAGGATTCTATTAAATTGAGATACATCTCTAAGGTTTACTTATCTCTTACCCACCCCCACCCTCCATGGCAGTCACGTGGATTTAAACTACAACCGGCCCAGCTCGTCCTGACCTGACAAACGGCATTCTCAATGACCTTTTCCCTCATTGGGCCGAAAAAGAAAAACAAAAAAAGTCTGCATTCTCGCTTCTCCGACAACTGTGACTAACACGAGTCGTGGTGAGGCCGTTTTGTCAAAAACAAAACTTGTTTACATTCCTCACCTGTGTCACTTTTATCTGACTGACGGCAAGTTAGTATTGCAAAACGGAAAACAAGCTGGTGACAGAAAGTACGTAAAACCAGCTTTGTTTGAAAAATAAATAGTGTAAATAAAATGTAGGGGTTTTTTTTTACAATTATTTATTAGTATGTGCTCCGTGCCTTGATTAGGGGGACTACTCATTTTTTGAGTATTAGGAATGCGACAAAAAGGGAGATTCTTAACAGCCCCACAGCAGGAAATGAACTCTGACATAAGAAGTAGACTTTGGGGCCACTGGTGCATCCTGGGAAATGATGACATTGAGAGGGAGGGGAAGATTAATTCCAATTATACTCAGAGGATGTTTGCCACAATAACAAAATTCAGAATTCAACATTATAACTTAAGAGTTAGTTCGGCAGAAGAATAAGTGTAGCACGATTATATATATTTTTTTCCAGTATTGTCCTTACTCACTCGACAAATTGTTCTTGTTGAGGGGGCGAAGGCTGAAAAATAGTCTACCACAACTTTCTTGCCTAAGTTTCATTCTTTCCATGGTCAAATACTGTAAATATTTTAAAAGAGTGACTAAAACCGCTTGATGCAAGCATAGTCAGCCTTTTTTTGTGTGGGTGGGATTGGGGGGGGTCTTTACAATGAACTATCCTGACTGAAATACAACTTAAAAAGTATAACTTAATTCATTCTGTGACAGCAACATATCAGTTAATGGCTTACATGAATGCTTCCCATTATTTAACTGCCTTTATCTCATTACCCTAATTTAGGCGATTCTGGTGACGATAGAAAGACTGAAAGAAAGAAAACAAGGTCAAACCCAGGCCAAGGCAGAGACTGGCACCCTGTCGGAAACTCTAATCTGTCTTTCTTTAATGCCAGTACACAGACTAGATCGGCCGTAGACATGGAAAGTGCAGGAAGTAAAGAGAGTACTGCCATACTAAACAAAAAGTACAGTGCTTGGGTCAAAGCTTTTCCGGTAAATTTCTCAATCGTTATGTTGCTGCCTCTGTTCTTTTTCCGCCCCCACTACCGTGTGACGCTGGTATGGACATCATTAGTTAAGTGGTGGCTTGGTGACAGGTGGTGGCGCTGCAATCGATAAAGGCCGACTCAACCATCCGCAGCCTGAGCGGTGCTTATTCATCAGCTGAGGGGCTACTAGCGTAAAGCCTTTGCTAGGGCTTTAGATTTAGACCGAGTGGAGGTATCAAAGCTTTGCAGCATTGGGATATCATTTATAGTAGATGGTATGTGCAAGTTTGCTTATCTTTGGACCTAAAATAGGATATGACGGACACTGTCATACTGATGCCTGGATAATAGGAATAATTGGCACTTAAGCTAGATTGTCAAAAAATATTAAAGTGGCTTATATGTCATTTTAATGTAATTTTGGGGCAATGTAATGGTCTCATTTTGGTTTGTCCGATTTGCTGCATTATACATTTGTCAACAAACCAATTTGGGGATTTTATCACTGATCAATTAACCAAAAGGAGCAATTTTGTGCCCATCTCTACAAAAATAACTGCTATTAAATCCCATTTTAATTGCTTGCCTTGGATGAACCACAACAAAGACAAACACAAACATTATGGTTCGACACTTCGAATGTCTGGATCACTCCAGAGTTCAGACAAGTAAAATGGCAGCGACCTTAGAAGCCCCCCAAATGGGGCTTTTGTTTGTATGTGAGACGCCTGCAGCACCCACGTGTTTGCGAAGGACACGCCAAAGGCTAACGTTGTGGTCAGAACCCCCCCTGAAGTGGCATCTGAGATAAACATTGGGTGACAAGGCAGTGCCGTTTTGGTGGCCTTAACCACAGCTGACAATTCTACGTGCAGTGCCCTAAAAAAATGCCGAATGAAAATAGCTGATGATGACGTGGGAAAAAACAAAAAGAGGGGAGACCGAAAATGCAGGGAAAGTAAAAACATGGGTTTGGCCAAGGTATTTGAAGGCCTGGGGGAGTTTCTATCTGCAGTTGATTTTCTAATTTCAAGATGTTTGGCAGTCCGAGACGAAAGCGTCCAGCTTTCATTAACTGGAGGTACATAGTTGCACATCTAATGACGTAAGATGCCAAAAGTTGGGCCAAATTTGAAATGAATTTATCTAGATTGTTTAAAGTGTTCACATAACCACAACCGGGATTTTTCGGACGTTTGGCTGACATTCTGTTTGGCATCGTTAAGCCGCACAAGTCAGAAAATTACGTGATGTGATCTGGGACGTGGGAAAATGGACAAAAATGGTATTTCTGTCCTAAACAGACGTTGCGAGAACAGCCATTCAATTGTTTGTTGCACAGCTAAATGGCGACTCACCAAAACAAAGCACATGGCTTAAAAACGCGGCGAGAATGGATTAGGACTTCTGCTGAATGGAATCAAAGTGGCCAGCAGAGATCCATGAAGACGGTTAAGAGTACTCATCTACTAGTCAGATTCATGTCAAAAATGCTTCCATAAAGGTAAAATAGCTCCATCCCTGAACAAAAAAAAAAACACTCACTAAAAAAAAAATACTCAAAACATCTACCTTCTTTAAAAATAGCAGGCGACAGGGAACATTCACAAGAAACATGAAAAAAATAACTTGCAGTATAAAAACAGTATTCAACAAAACAAGGGTTCAGTATCTTAGATCTGTCTTGTCAGTATAATTAATAATAGCAGTTCATATAGAAGGCAAAGGCCCAAAGACCTTCCTGTGTGTGGCTCCAGTTTTTTTTAACTAGGTCTACAATGTCTTCTGTGTCTGTCTTGCTACTAAAACCAAGAAATTTCCCAAATACGGGATGAAATAAAGTTCTCACCTAAAGCCGACACCAACAACAGTTTGCCCTCTCTCACGCTAATTTTCCCAATCAATATGAAGCCTTCAGTGATAATTCCTAAACCCAAAAGGTAACAACTATTTGTACCAGAACCAACAATCGATTATGTTCCAACACTGAAAAAGTATCAAGCGTACAAAAGCAGTTGAAAGCGCAGAGTGCCAAGCTATTGTAATCCTGAAAAGGGACAACAGTTCAACCAGCGTTCCCCTCATGTATCGTTTACGAGCCCCCTCGTTCCACCTTTTGTCAAAAGCCACATTTCCATCAAGCGTTGCAGTTGAGTTCTGTTTTCAGTTTCAGTCAACGTCAATAAGGTTTTTCACAACAGATTCATTGCTGTTGTGCGTAGGTCTTCTTTGCCAACATTCTTTTGTAATTAAAATTTAGGATCTATTTAATTTAGATGCAGCTCTTACTTAAACGGAATAGAAATAAAGGATTATAATCCCGCTGCTCCTATTGAGGCATTCTTCTTTCACGATATCTTGTATCGGTTTTATTCAAATGGCCACTTAAATCGCCGTGACTCTTTGGAGCCACCATTAATCATATCTAAAAGCTTCTCTTATTACAAGCCGTCCTCTTTAATAAGCCATTTCAATTGGAAAACAATACAATTATAGGCTGGATTAGGTATAGGGCAAATTCAATTTTTGTCAACTGTTCATTCAAAGTTCTTGGGAGAGCAATTTATTCTAAAGATAACGAGTCTTGGTGATATTTAATAGTCATTTTGTTCCCACGGGTAAATGTGAGGCACAATTGAAAAAAAACTGCTGATTTGAGGTCAATCCCTAGCGCATAATTCAACAATTCTTTGAAAGTAGTACATTTAAAAGAGAATATGGGAAAGCCACCGAGGTCATTATATCAATACTGTCATACGCAAAGAATCTAAAACACTGACTGAGGGAAAGAGAACCTCATTTCAACCAAGGCGAGGCACACTTTCTAATGGAAATTCAGATGCAATCATCCCAGAATGCACCTCTTTTCTGCCTAATAATCGGTCACCAGAACAAAGCCACCATTGAACGAAGATTGTCTGTAATCTGGACCACCAAACTGCCTGCTATAATTAGCTCCTTTCTCCATCAAGCATAGGCTCACACTGATTTACAAGCAAGCTTCTGCTGGGAAACTAAATTGCGAAGGGATGATTCGGGAGGAAAAAGACCAAGAAGCCAGCAATCCATCTTTGCCGTGTCAAGTCACTTGGCATTGACGACTAGACAAGCCGAGTGGGCTAACACGGAAATATGTCATGGGGTCAATTTTCAAATGTACCCATAGTCAATCAAAAACTACCTCATTCATATTACGAACAACCTTAGGGATAGCGGCACTGTTTTAAATTTCTCAGAATACGTCAAGGGGAGTACAGTCCTCAACTTTCCTTCTTATAAAGCTTGCCAAACTGCAAGTTATTCAGATAATGAGGGTCTTAATCTCACTTCCAGTGTCCTAATCAAAGTATACATCCACATGTCTGGCTGGCAGCCTGACAAGCAGAGTCAGCCTTCCTCCAATCTTAGCAATGGCCTTCACCCACAAAAGTGGATCTACACGAGCCGGTGGCATGCAGAGCGAGGACGAGGTGAATGGAGGTGTGGCTGCCATGTTGCAATGAGCCCAATCGGGCGAGGAATAGAAGTGCTGACAGCTGCAAATGCCTTTTACCTGGGAGCCAAGAGATGTTCTGCCATGAAAATTGTGTTTTGTTGACTTGCTTCTCACTGCCATCCTCCCAAGGCAGTTGATTAACCACCATAAAAGACAAGAGTCATCACAAATCTTACCCAATAAACTGCAGGCTAAAATGAGTCAAAGTATCGGCTCCAAAACGACACCAATAGGGGGCGAAATTCCAATAAATTAGACGACGTAAGGGTATGATTAAATGAACAGTCATCAAATCGGGAATGCACTTCATTTAAGATCATTCCAGGCATTAGATGACATTTTCTTCGCCGGTATCGAGACGTGACACACTATAGACACCGTTATAGTCCTCCATTGGCCGATAAAGCTATCAGATTGGCTTAAAGGATTCAAAATCAGCTACAAAATTCCTGTTTTAGTTCCTCATTGGGAAATGACACATGACCGGTTTGGTTCTAAATGCTTGGGCATCAATCCTAACCCAGCGGCAGTAAAGAGAGAGACGTACGTCTCCTGAAATGAAGTGACCAGATGTCCAGCGGGGACCCGAAGGAGAGGGAGTGGCCGGCAAAAGGGGCCAAGGACCACTTTGCAGTAAGCTAAACGTTGACTGACTCTATCGTAGGAAATAGATCCGCAGCTATGTTAATCATTAACATGAGGTCACCCTCGTAACGCAAGTCTAACGTGGTGACGTTAACGTAAAACATGACACGAGCCACATAGCTTCACATGTGATGTAAAATGAATTCCAGGAAGATGAAAAATGGGCGTGGAATCACAATGATTGGAATATGCATGACTTAAAAGTCATTTTTAATGCTTAACATACAAAATGTTAATTTGATGACTTGGCAAACTTAACTTACCTCCATTTGTGATTAATTGACAAACATCTAAGTAAAATAAATGTACTTTCCCTTGCATTTATGATTGTTTTTTTTGTTTTTTTAAGGCCAACACGAGGGAAATCTGCAGGCCGGATCCAATCAATGCATTCCAGGTGTGCTCAGAACAATTGTTTGAATGTTTATTTGGATAACGTCCATGTTTATAAAACTCCTTCCTCTCAATAAACTTCCTATAAATAAGCTATAAATAAACACGCACCCAAATCGGATAAGAATTATGATTATTACATAGGAAGAGGGTGCGATCGCGGAATCCTTTTAGGGGGATGGACTCTTAAATGTGGATTTTATTCGCTTGATGGCGAAAATCAAGTCGTAATAATGTTAATTATAAATCATACAATATTTAAGAGAGCATTGATCACATTGTAGAATTGAAAAAGCAAGTCATTTTACCTACCATAACATTCCTTCTTCCTCTTCCGATCCCGTCCGCTCCTTTCCTCCTCGCAGTCTTAAAAAAAAGAGACAAAAACACTCCTTGATTAGGATCCGGGAAAAGTATTCAAGTGTCCATTTCTTGTTACTTTATACGCTCACGTCTTAAGTTTTCACATTAGCATTGTTGCGTGTGTGCGTGCCGGAGGGCGATCCAACAAACGCGATTTCTAGTGGAAAAAAGCCAGCAAAATGCAACACAAAGTCGTCTTCAACGTGCCTGAGAAGAATGGAAAAAAGGGCTTAAATGCAGGAAGGGCGAGTTTCAAAAGCGTCCTTTCTCAGTCTTTTTGTCTCTCGTTTGGTCACCACGTTGTTTGGAGCGATTATTATTTCCTTTGTTGTGTGCAAAATAAAAGATTCACCAAGAGAGGGAAAGGCGAGCGAGATGTCTGCGATGATCCGATCGGAGCTGAAGAAGAAAAAAAAGAGAGAGAGAGAGAGGGAAGAGAGAGAGAGAGAAAGGGGGAGGCACAGGAGGGGAGCTAAGGTTGGATTCCGGTCTTCTTCGCTAGTGTTGTTGGGCTGCTGGCAGCCTAAAAATGTGTGCAAGTCTTATTTTTTTTTGTCTGGTTCCCAATAATGGCGGCGGCCTTTCTCCCGATTCTAGGCAGCATCTCCCTTCCTTTTTCGGCCAAAACAGAAAAACAGTCTCGCCCAGTGGTTCAAGCACAACATTACAACATAACTCACATTATATTCTCTCTCTTTTTTACACATAAACATTTAGAAATAACCATTCATGCCATTGTGATTTCTTTCCTTCCATAATTTAATTACTTTCATATTGGCATCACATTATACTTATATAATGACAATAAAAGCAGTCAATTCAATATATATCTGTGCATCATATGTATGTGTATGCATGCATGTTTTTAAAATGTGGGAGGAAGCCAGAGTACCCGGAGAAAACCCACACAAGCCCGGGAGAACATGAATACGTACTCTACATAGGAAGATTCAAACGTGGGATTGAGCACGTATGTCAAGACCAAAACACAGAAAATAGCTATAGAAATTAGATATATTATCAGCTTCTCGGGGGTTGATACCATGAAGTTCAACAGACGCCGCAGAGAAAGCCAATTTAATTAGTCTTCAGTGTACTCAAAGTGTTTGGACTATGCATGAACCCAATGTAGGAACCCCACGAGTTTAGAATATTGTATGCATTTTTGTTGGCCACCATAGCCTTTAAAATGAAGCACACAACAGGCAAGGCCTTGCTCAAAGTGCAGTGACCTTTGTTTGAACAAACACAAAAAACAGAAGGCCAATCAGAGCGGACATTGTGTCGCTCTCAAGCAATATTTGTATGACCCGAGGCATGCAAAACAAGATTAACAGGGGTCAAAGTTTGTGCTAAAATAATCAGCCTTCTGTTTTTCATCCATCTTGTTTTTCTTTCTGCCTTGGCTTTTGACCTAACAAAATAACTTCATTACTTTGAATGAGAGAAAATATTTAAAGACATACATATGGTGTACTACCTATATTACTAGTTGTCCTTGCTATTGAATTTTTTTCACCCCGATCGCTTTCTCCGGGTTTGCAGCTGAAATAGTTTTTGGGCTCAAGGGCCCAAGACATTCCTGCACTCAAACATTGTGCAATCCCCGACAGTCCTGATTCCTCCACCCAATCTAAATCCAATAAATGCTCAGCAAGAAACGCTGTCCAAACTCCCAGCTGTGGTAATTCAGTTTCCCAATGAGACCACAGGCAATTCCGAGGTCAAGATTTTAGCTCTAACATCACCACAGAATCTATAAAGTACATCTATCACCACAGAATCTATAAAGTACATCTATTGTTCGTATTATTTTGCATGTTGATCAAGAGTCTTATTCTTAAACTGCTCTACAAAATTTAATTGGCTACCAATTCATGGTGTCCAGCACCCCCCACGACTCTTGTGAGGATAAGTGCTTCAGAAAATAATGAATATTTAAATCTGGAGTTTTTAACTGTACTTTATTCCTTCAAACACAATTAAAATTGGTTTTAAAAGGATATTTGCTCACGATATAAAACTAAACGGGAAAGCAAAGTAAACGATATGGCAATGATAAAGAAAATCATGTTTGAGGAATTAAAAAAAATACTCATGTGATCAACGAAAGAAGTATTGCGGGTATTGTAGTTGAAAAAAAAGCGCAACTCTTTCAAACTTGCTGATAAAAACTACTCCTCCCAACATGCAAAGCGGTCTAATCGCCCCCTCCCTATTTCCTGTTAGCTTGGAAAAGATAGCGGGCGAATCGGAAGAATTACTCATGTATTTGAGTAATCGCGTCGCTTAAAATTCCATAAACGTGCCTTTCTGGAGTCAACAAGGTCCCACAAATAGAAGACGAACATGGTAAATGTGTGGCATATTAACGATAAAGTGTTTTAAATGTCTTGAGATGCCGATCACTGCTAAGATGCTAACGTCTTAGATAGCTTTTTGCTAAATCGTTATTACTATAGACGCTTAATAAAATCAAAACATGGCAATTCAATCATCAGAACGTAAAATAAACCCTCGATCGTTGGTGTTATGGATCAATTTGTCTCTGCATCTTTAAACTAAGATATGTACATTTGAATGACATCGATGGCCTATGTCTCATTACATTATTAAGTGATTGCTGCAGTCAATGTCTAATTGGTGTGTATTTGTTACATTATATTCTAGATCCGCTTCATTCTGATCCAGAACCGAGCTGGCAAAACACGACTGGCCAAATGGTACATGCAATTCGACGACGATGAGAAGCAAAAATTAATTGAAGAGGTCCACGCTGTGGTGACTGTCAGAGATGCCAAGCACACCAATTTTGTGGAGGTAAAGACTACTATTTTGCATTCAATATTCGAATCATATAGCATGCAGAAACTCAAGATATTTTCTGGACAATCACCTTTTTTTAAATAATAATGGCAGAAGGATTAATGAACTGTTCCAAATACTTGTCCGTAAGGATTCTGACTGAAAGAAAATAAATTAATAGTGTGCACATGTCCATAAAAATGCAGCTCAACATGGAAATCAAAATCTAAATAATTGTTTGTTTTCACAGTTCCGAAACTTCAAGATCATCTACCGACGTTACGCCGGACTGTACTTCTGCATTTGTGTTGACGTGACTGATAATAACCTGGCGTATCTCGAGGGAATCCACAACTTTGTAGAGGTAAGACGCACACAGCACAACATTATACACAGTAGAGTTACTCTAAGTCAAGTATGATGATTTAGTTCTCATGCCCTAATTGTGTTCTGGAATGTCCGTTAATGATTATCATTGACTGAAGCACCTCATCATCACATTTTCCATAACGTTTTTTTGATATTTTGACTTAAATCTTCTATTCTACACCAGTAAAAGCCTAACAAAATACACTACTAAATATATTTACCCCATCCTAGGTGCTCAACGAGTACTTCCACAATGTTTGCGAACTGGATCTTGTCTTCAACTTCTACAAGGTAAATACATTGACAAAGCGATAAACAAGGCACAGTAGACCGGTTTCTCTCCCGAATGTAATTAAAACTTGTGTCAGTTTTTCCATGTAAGGTCGAGACGAGAATGCTTAGCAACAAACAACTCCCCAGTTGATGCTTTTTGCTAAACACATGTTTTTTTAAGCACTTAAGCCCACGCACAAATTAACACTAACCATTTTATTATTGTGAGCTGTGCTAAGAGATGTGGAAGAATAACTGAGAAAACAATTAGTTTTAGGACTATTGTTTTTACTTTCTAGACTACAACGACATATTCACAGTAAAATGGTCCAAAAAAATCGATACTAAGTCATATTTAGAAAGACTTTTTTTTAGGTTAGCTATAATAATTTAGCTTAAAGTTCAATTACTTTTGGTTCTGGCTAATAAATTGACAAAAAAAATCACTTAATTACAAAACAGGTTAAATTGAATTGAATACTTTTATTGTCAATAAACAAGTATAATGAGATTTAAAGCTTCACCAAGAAGTGTACAAATAACAAATGCCAAACTTGAGTTTCTGAGGACTGTCCAAAATACTTCGAGTTGACTTGTGTAAGGTCATTCAGTGATTATTTTAAAATATGACAAGGTTGTCATTTGCTGAGGTGAAATTCCAGGAAGCTTAACTTTACATGAATAGGGAAAGAGATAATGCCACATCCTCTTTCAGCCTGCGGTTGGTGGTGGCTGTCCTTTGCTATTTTTGTTCTCCGGTCCTGTTTACGTCAGATCGAATATACGTCCAAAAACTCCCCAGCTCTTAACGGCCGCCCTGTTTCCCCACCAGGTGTACACAGTAGTGGACGAAATGTTCCTCGCCGGGGAGATCAGGGAGACCAGTCAGACAAAGGTTCTCAAGCAACTCCTCATGCTCCAATCGTTGGAGTAGACAACGGATGGGCACGTTCCTCACTTCCTTCCCCTTCCCGTCGATAATAGGGAGACCTTGAAATTCTTTTGTGATATTTTGGATGTGTGGCGTGGCTTGTAATCCCCCCCTATTATAAAATTGAAGAAGCCAAGTGAATCATCTCTTCCAATGGTTTGACAAGGCCGCCGCGTTGACATCCAGCTCCCCCAATTAACCTTCATCTCAGAGCACTACTGTCATGAACAAGCACCATCATAATCAGTGCACTCAGCGCTTAAAATGGATTTTTAAAACATGCCAATGGTGTCATATTAATCTTGTAAAGGCCATTTTACGACTTTAATATCACCTATAGAACATTAGGAATCTTAAGATAATGGCAAGGTAAAAACAGTGTTCCAGTTCAAGGGCCTTTGTATTAAACATACATTTGTCAGAAAATTATGGTTAAAATAAATTGCTGTCCTATGGTCGAATATGTCATGGGAAACTGTTGGGGCACAAGATGGCTATCCGTCTCCTTACAATGTCATTTTAATGTAGTCCACTCCTCTGTATGACATGGTGCTTGTTTGCCACACTATTTGTGAAGCAGTACTGTTGTGTGTAGTATGGTTTGTGAGTAAATATGAATACATGTCTTAAGATAGTTATGTTGCCTATCAATTGAAGCATTCATTCCAGAGCACACAAAATGTGCCTCAATCAGTATTTACTAAATGTCAGTTACTTATTGGCTTCAGGAAAACAACTTTGTTTGTAAAACAACCACCTATCAACTAATGTTGACTCTTTTCCAATATGGTTTCTGATACTTTTTATTTTGGTTTTGAATGATTCACTATAGTACTTATGTGATATTTCCTTTTCTGTCCATCTAAGTCCCTCACATTTTTTTTACGATTCCCAGTTTGTCCCAGTATGTGTAAATAAAAATATATGAGAATAATTTTGGTCCCTAAGTCTTTTTTGCTTTCATCAGAAATTACACTTAACCCACTCATTTAACAAAAGAGGAGTATTAGTGATGTAAATATAAAGCAAATTTAATCAAATTTGTGCCTTTTATTTAACAGAAGCCCGGAATAATTACGTGAAGACTATTGATTTGAATTTAACAAGGAAATTGCTCAATTAAAGTTAGAAAACGACACTACTAATAGCTAAAGCACGTCATGTGGAATTCCATCCAAGTGTTTTGGCACCGTCTCGTGGCCACTATCAGAATTACACCTTGTGGAATTGAATCATGAGGTCACCCGACAGCCTGGCCAAGATCAATAAATCAATCGATAGATACACTCTGGCAACATAAAACCACTCAGGCTGTAACTGAACCGAGCTAGGGGGAATAAATCAAGACGATTGGGATGCCTTGGCAACCATTTACTGCTCATCATGTGAGCCTAGCGATATTATAACCTTCCTCTTTTTAAAAGACATAAGCCTTTGGCTCGTGATTTTAAGAATAAAGCTTTTTTTTTTAAATGTAGTCTGCTAAATTCAATGAGATAAATTGTTCACTGGAAAAAGACAAGCAAATTTACTGGGGATTGCATAATTATTACAATCAATGAGCAACACTCACCTGCTAAAGACAACTCTTATTTACAACACAAAATCATATTCCAGATGTCTTATTTCAGATTAAGTGTCATTTCTTACCAAGAAACAACCCGAGTGGCTCCGATTGGACGGTATGACATTTTAAAAATAAATAAATAAATAACAGTCGCATTTTTTAACACCAACTGACCCCTCTTGCCTAATTTTCAATGTCCCACTCAGATATTCCTTCATAAGAAATGACTTTTCAAATCTATTTTTCAATTTCAAGTCAAATGAAAATGTACATTTATGTCATTTCAGCATAGAAACAAAAACATCCGTAAAATAAAAGTGCACTTGCAGAAGAAAAGTAGAATTGAGGCCACACTGAGAAGAAAAATGGTACTAATAAGTAACAAAAAAGTATATATTGTTCTTATCAGTGTGACCCTAATAACTCTTCATACAGAAAATGAACAAAAAAAAAACACTGATATTAAACATTTCTTATCTTCTCCAGTGTGCTAACCTGCTGACTTGAGTTCCCAAAAGGTGTACGCTTTAGAACACGCAAATAAGTTTGTTATTTTTGGATGAATCTGGCCTGATTTTTTTGTTTTTTTCTTTTAGATTTTTCCTCAAGTAAAGCTTAACTAAACTCACCAGCTGTGGAGCCGAAATCAAGGAAATACCCCGTTGTGATCTGGCTGTTCTTTTTGAGGGAAAGTGAAAAAAAATAAAAATAAAAATAAAACAGCCTTGTGCATGTATAATCGTTTTGGTCAAAATGTGGGAAATGTGGTTTCTTGTGACGTCTGTATGCGCATGAGGTGGCTAACTTGGGAGGTCTTTAAGTATATATGTATTACACTTGGGCCAACTGGAGGATGATTCTTACATTTGTGCATTTATAAAGCTGATGAGTCCAAAAATGGATCAAATCCACTGAAATGTGCAATTAACAAAAAAACGGGACAACGAAGCTCTTCTTGACGTACCATTACTTTTTTTTCCATTTAACTGGTTGACTATCATTTATGGCGATAGATAGACATCCAATCACTGCCTGCCTTCCCAATTTAAATAGGTTGTACGTCAACTAGTGAGAAAAGAATGTAAATTTGAAGTAAAAGAACGAAAAGAGCCAAAGGATTGGACATCTGTCATCCCCAAATGGCATTGAAAGAGTTCATGTCTACTAAGGACTGAATACCATTCCGGCACATCCTCACATCTATAAATACACCTTCTGAGAAGCCAAGAGTTAAAGTGGTCCTCATGATTGTTTGATCCAGGTGCTCCGAGGTGTGTGCAAGACACCCCAAAACACCTGGATCTGAGAGACTTATTAAAACAGGTTCCCTGGCTAAACTTGTTGGAGTCTGAAGTCACTGACCTGCATGGGACATCTTGTGGATTGGACCGTGCAAGAGGAGCATGCATGCAACCCTAGCAACTACATTGCTGCTTGTTGTGTGACGTGCTGCCTCGGGGTTGTCGAAGTTGCCTCAGTGAAGCGTCTCCGTATTGGATGCCCGAGCCCATCCTTTCTGGATCCAACTCGCCTGGGGAGGTAAACACAATGGTCAGTCATGGAAGTGACTATTTTTGGACATTAAAAAAATAATCTGGTGCTCACATAGTTGGACATGTAGGCCATGATATTAAAATTTGTTAGTGTGGCTTACATGAACCATAATGTGATATAATTCAAACATTTGTGGAAGGCAGGTTTCAATTTTAATATGATTTTTTAATGGTATTTTCTAATGTTTTTTTCATGTTGTTTTTTCCACCCTATATTTTTGTTTTCAATTTAACTATGGAGATGATTTAACATTCTTACAGATGTTAGTTCATCCCACAATGTGCTAATATTTATTGAAATGCAGTGCACATTTTGAGTTATTTTAGATGCACTTGATTAAAATTGGTTAACTTAATTGAGTTTTTTTTGGGGGGGTGTATCAATTCATGGTAATTGTGTCAATTCAGTAGTTGCCGCCCACACCAGATGCTCACCTGATTCGATCTTGTTGAGGATGGTACGAGCACACTTGAAGAATCCATCTTCTACGTTCTCCCCCGTCAGGGCGCTGGTCTCCAGGAACATCAGCTCTGCAGATACGGGCAATATTAGGCAACGAGGAAACATGACAACAAGAAAATGAATAAAAATTCAAGCGTATCCTTTCCACTTACCGTTCTCTTGAGCAAAGCGTGATGCCTCCAAAAAGGTGACCTCTCGCTCGGCCTCCAGGTCCTTCTTGTTGCCACACAGGATGATGACAATGTTGGGACTTGCTAACGTTCGTGCGTCCGTCAGCCAGTTTGTCAGGGCGTTATACGTTTCTCGACTGTAAGACAAAACATGGGAACGCATTCTTTTTTTAAACTAAATCTGAATCAAGATTTACTGTCACCTTTGTCTCTATTTGCACAAAAAATATTTTACCTGGTAATGTCATAGACAAGAAGTGCACCGGCTGCTCCGCGATAGTAGCTTCGTGTCACCGACCTGAGAACCCAAACAGTCTCTGTTGTTAATTTTCCAACTTTCACACTAACTGTCGCATTTCAAAACATAATCCCGCAAATTTACCGGAAGCGTTCCTGGCCAGCAGTGTCCCAGATCTGTAACTTGACCGTCTTCCCGGCAACATTGACCACCCTGGAACCAAATTCTACGCCGATAGTGTGGTTGGAGTCTTGTTTAACTGCAATAAATCACGCAAATACTCATTCAAAATAACTCTTATCTTAAAGTTAGCTAATAAATATCCCCAAAACTCACATTTGTTCTCAATGAACTGATGAAGAAGGCAGGATTTCCCTGTCCCGGCGCTGCCAATCACAAGGAACTTAAAGAGGAAGTCTGGAAGTAAAAAGAATAGAGATCAATGATACACAAATACCAAGGGACAACCCGAACAGTCTGCGTTTGGCGCTCGAAACCGCATAGACAATCCGTTTAATCTCGTCAAGCTCCCACTCTCGCGGCTTCTGGCAGGCTCCAAATTAACCTTCTAATCGCTGAGCACACAACATGGTTTGCGCGCTTTGACAATATTGGAAGGCCAAGCCAAACAGTAGAACTTAACACACGACGTTAAGCGTCAAAGCTGTTAAACCTGGCTTCGGGTGACTGCGCCATTGCCATCGCCAGGTGTTTGTACAGATGTTTTCACAGAGGACAACTATGAGATGATGAAACCAAGGCCTCGCATATGCTTGCATGATTTTCTGTCAAAAGCAACACTGCCGTCTACCGGAGCAAAAAACAAGCACTCAAGCCAACTCCTTCAGCAAACACGGACCTAAGGCCCAGTTTGTCAAGGTGAAATTGGCAGCAGACTTATGAAGAATAACATGAAGTTGTACTTAGACGGGAAAAAACTCTTCCGCTTGATGTGTTAAGACAGCACAGCTGACTAAATAAAATTGGCAGTTTCTAAAAGCTTCCCTCAGCTTTTCAAGCGTCCTCCCAGACGTCCTCGGTTGTCCCTCACAATGTTGTCAATGTGACAGCAGCGACACGCCAACTTTGGCATTTTATCAGCAGTCCACTGGGATGCTATGGTTGTTGGATCACAGTATCAAAAGAAGAGGCAAGTTGGCTAATAACAAAATAGAAGTAAAGGAAATCAATACTTTATTTGCTGTACTTTATAAAATTACATATGTCCTACAATAGTATATGATGGCATTCGCAAAACTTGAGAGCCAATACGATCAAGTTGCCTTTCTAGAAATATTAATGATGGCTATTTATTACACTGGTGAGGTATTTCATAATTAATTTGTAAGCCACGGTTAATAAAATGGGGAAAATACCGTTAACTTTTCAGATTGCATGACATTCAATCAAAACAGATTGGACGTCCTGCACCGTCCAACCCAAAACACACACAAACGTTGTCTAACTTCCTTATACTGCAGGCCCTTTTAGTTTCGCTTTATGTCATATAAACATATTTTTTAAATACGACAATGAATGCAGATTATCTTTTTGTTTCATTACTTGCAGATCACCGATCCCTTGTGTCAATCATGGACGGAAATATTAAAGTTTGACCAACTTTCACCTGCCAAATGTAGCCTCCCAGTGCTACGGAAGCAGGGGGTGTACCGTAAACTGTAGATATAAAAGATCCAACCACCCACACAGACAGAAACGGCGTCTTTCATTTTAGAAAAAGAGTTCCCTTTCCCTTAAGAATAATCACCATTAAACAACAGGGATCTACCCTGTAAACGAGCCAGTTTGCGATGTTAGCTAAGCGCTTTTCACATCCTGCCAGAGCGGAGGAACGTTCATATTCACGGCTTAAGCGGGGAATTAAAACACCCCGATCGAACATACCGTACGTCTCGGACATGTTGCCCCCCTCGCTGCAGTGAATGAGTCAATTGGGCCGTTTTCACGGTTGACTTGGAAAGTCGGGCGTTTCTTCTAGTTATTTATTTTTAAATGATTTTGTTAATGCAGTCTGAGTGTTGCTTTCGCCTCAATCGAGCCGAGACGGACGCTGGGACTGCTTGATGACGTCATGCGTTGCCGTAAGTGTTGGGTTCACGTGCAGTTGGAAATCAAACAACAGGGTTGTACGGTTGAAAATATTGTATTTCTGCTTTCTGCTTTTTGTTGCGGATTCTAAATTAAAAGCAGAAGGCAGAAATAAACATATCGATAAATTATGGTCATTGTTCAAAGTTCAGTTAATTTATACTTGTTTACAATAAAACGGAATCTTTTCTTTCGCTTTATGCGCCACAGTGCAGGCATGACGTCATTAACCCTATGGTGCACAAAAACGCGCAGCGAACCTGTTTCTCTTGTGTCTGTATGATACGTTCACCTTTATATTGTTGGGAATAAAATGACTTTAAAACACAATCCATTCGACTATGACAGTATTCATTTGGTAAATACTGTGAATTAAAACATAAAATCAGTATTTGCAATCATAGTCCACAGGAGGGCAGGCAATATCTTTAAACCATTCCAGGAAAGCCACAGTTAGATTTTCTGTGCAAAATGCATTGAATTGAGTTCCTCATCTAGCATATTTTTAAAAGACATGCAACGAAAAATTAATATTGGGTTAAAAACAGTGCTAGACGTCAAATTCATTTGAATTAGGAGGACTGACAAATGGACTGAACATCCTGATGCATAGTTTCTCTTGTTCTTAACCATTAATAATAGTAATAATAATTGCACAAAAACCCTCGGGGTTGAACGGTTTAGGTAAAGAGGCTCAAAGGCAACAGGTGATAAATTACAGAAGGTTGCACTCACCTAATATCCTCCTAGTTCCTCCCTGCTTTTGTTGCACTTTGGCAGGTCCCTTCGTCGTTAAAAGCTCTTTTCACAGAGATTAAAGCCGTCGTGTGGGGGCAAGGATGTTTGGATGTTTTCCTAAGGTGGGCTCTAGAAGAAAGGAGGACAAGGGGGGGTCTCAAAGGTGTGCAGCTGGCTAAGCAAAAAAAAAAAAAGTACCAGACTGTGCTTCTGTTACTCACTTTGCTTCCCTTTGTGGCTGTTTCATCGCTCATTGTATCCGTTCTTTATTTTTCTTTTACATCATCATGACGGATGTCCTTCTGTGGGCATTGTTGTCCACTTTAGACAACCAGCTCAGTTGGACAGATTTGTGCGTACGTCTGTGAGGAAGGTGAATGGACAGAGGACGGAATTCAAACTCTACAACAAATACAGTGATTACAGAGGGGAAATCCCTATGCAATGCCAAACAATCTAAGCAATATTTACTCCAAACAATGAGTCATGTTCAAAGAGTACATGGAAAAAGTCAATTCAAACAAGGACATGAAGATACCTAACATTAGTGTTTGTAAATAATTTTATCTGAAGCAAAACTATGTGCTTATTTCAGATAGATTAGTATTTGTATTGATCTGTTTTTATGTTTGATTTGACTGTAACCTTCAATTTACAGTGCTAATAAACAAAGTTTTTCAGCTTTGTTTACTACTACCACCGTATTGGCCCGAATATAAGACGACCCCCTCATTTTCAAGACTAAAGATAAATCTCCAGAACAAAAAGACGGCAGATATTTAGAATGATAGCAAAGTTTACACACCCAAAATACTGTCTTGCAAAAATATACCTTGCCCTAGCAACTGTCTGAGTGTACACCCTTCTGCCAGGGGGCTAATAGAAAAAAAATGTGGCTTTGGTTACCCTGACAACCTGTGGCTAAACTCAAGCCGTCCTGCTGAAGTGGCAGAGAGCAGAAAGGGAATGTGAACTCTAAACATTACATAGCAACTCAACCATATACAACCATGTCCATCTAAATCCTGCAATAACCTGAATGCTATTTTATAAGAAGCATACAAAAAGCATATTTTGAATGACATACATGCATTATGTACCTTTTATGCACAATAATAATAACGTCAGCGGTTGACTACATTACTTTAAAAAAAAACATGAGTCATACTTACCCACCCTATCAGCCTATCCTCAACACCTTAGCCAACAACTTGTGTATACTTGAAATAATGATATAATTTTACCTTGCTACCGAACACAATGTACATTGACCATTTTTACCATAAATAACAAAAACGACAAAGATTTAACTCCATATTAAATCTGTCAGTTCTGATCATTTTATTTAATATTATTATGCTCTTTTCATCCTTATTTAAGTCAATGGAAGAAAGTGCCTAAAGCACTGCTAAAAACAAAAACAAGTAGCATAAGTTGACCTGATCTGTCATTGAAATAATCAATCAAATATGCGCATCTCCTGTTAAGACCCATATGAGCTACCGGATGGAACTTGTTGAGGAATCTTTTCATGACATCACTCGAAATGATCAGAATTGATAGCAGGTCGTTTACGTTGGGAAGATCAGATTGCAGGTCTGCAAGGCTGCAAGGTAAAGACGTGCCACATCCTATCCCTCCCTCTTTTTGTCATTTGTTCTTGTAAAAGCGCTGCATTATTATATATATTCGGATCCCCTCGCATGGGGCGAATGTTCCATCAATGTGACTGACACTCCATCTTTCAACACTTGCCCATGGTGAACCCAAAAAACCCATGTGGAGAGCATCAAGTCTTCGTTGACAAATGCCAGACTGCACGTACACAAAGACTTGTTGACGTCCGAAGGTTCTTTTTACGCAATGCATTGCACGTAGAGAGTCAAAAGTATGTTTTTGGAAATAAACTTCCCGCTTAAAATGACTTTACTACATTTTTTTTTGCAAGGCACGCCCAATTTTGGAGTTTGTCTCTTACCTTCCCAAATGCCACAGCAGGCCTTTTTTGCACCATCCCTCCAGGCACAACAACATTCCAGAATAGTCCATGTTCGTTTCCTTCCTGCTCTCTCTCACCTGTCACGAATCATCAGCATTGATCACCTGCACTGGAAAATTAGTAAAGAAATATTTCACTTACATCATCATGCGAGGACAAAAACAAACATTTGTTGGCCCATTTCTTAAAGAGAAATGTGCATCAAGATCTTATTTTTTAATGCATTTTCCTTTTTTTCAATGGTTAATTCCTTCAAATACATTTTAAAAAAGACAAACAGCATATCAAGTATTACTCATGGTTTCATTTTAGCTAACACACGGGTAGTTATTCAATTAAAATGAAAAGAGATACATTGAACAAAGTTGAAAAAGTTGATGGGTCAGTGGAACAAACTCACGTGGAAGGAAATCCATGGGGGGCTTACTTAAAGACCCTTTGCGAGTTGTGTCCTGCCTTAAGCCCGTGGTGCTCTCCAGTGTGTCAATGAGAGGAGACAGTGGGCCCTGGAGGATCATGTCAACTTTGATGGATGACATCCGTGACCTCCACACGAGACCAACCGCAACTCAGCCAATCACGTCGTCCCTGTCTTGAGTGGTAACAATCATCATTACTTCAAATGCCGTGAATTTCTTTGCAATATTTTATGATTTACTTTTTGGGTCAAAAAATGTGTCCACCTTTTTGGAAGTATAAGCACAGGTGCGCCTGAGGGTCGAGGGTCCCTGAGCCCCTGTTAGTGAGGTGAATGTGAGGCTAAAAGGTGAGTCTAAAAGGCCCAGGTGTACAACACCTGTGCAGCTGAGTGTGACACACTGTACTCACCAGCCAACGCTCCTATAATCTGCTTTAATTGTGTTCTCATCCCCTGGAAAAGCCCCCCATTAAAGACTCATGTTCTTATCCTCTTAGACTACAATGTGTTGCTATTATATATGACATCATCACGGGACCAGTTTTCAAATATTTAATACCATGCAAAAGATGTGGGGGAAATTAAATTGGACATAATTCATTTGATTTTTGGGCATGGAATGTGAAATAAATCATGATTGGGAATGTGATATTTGTCAAGTTAAAAATGAGCTGTTTTTTGGCTAGTTTCTATATTTTGGGTCTTTATTTTCTCATCTTTACTTATGTGTATGGTTATTTAGTTTATTTCTATTATAAATAAGGGACTGATTGTAAATTGGGGAATAGCCTAATCTTTTTTGGGAAGACTGAGTAAATTCACTTTAATTTTATTATTATTATTATCATAAGTATTGTTGTTTTCATCCGAAAGTGTGTCATTGGTTTGGTCCGATTTTTTCAATGTATTTTTATAGGTTTATTGTTCTTTCTTTTGGCATATGTTCAAAATGAAGCATTCAAATCCATATCATTACGTATATTTAACATTTCTTTCCAGTGTGGCTATTAATTTATTTTCTCATTTTTTCTTGTCCTGTTAAGAAATGGATTGGGCATCAGGATCAATGACACTGAATGATTTCAAATGATATTTTCCTCACTTGGGGCAGAAAAACAGTGGGTGTCAATCGTGGGTGAAGTGTGCCTCTCTTGTGTTTGCTGACCCTTTCTTTGCTAGTCGTCGTGAAAGAAGGCCATAGAATAAGTTTTTTTCTATGGCGACATGATTTCATAAGGGCCCCAGTCAAGGCTGACAAGTCCACCTCAAAGGAGGCGGCAGTTAATAAAGTTAAAGCCTGGCTCAACAGTTAGCTCTTTACAATCCGTTTTTTTTTTTACATGACGTTCCCAGCGTCTCGCCTGAGGGGGGCATGGGGGGGGGGGGGGGGGGCTTCTGAATGCTGAGTGAGCGGGACACAATGGAGAGAGAGAGGCTGGATTAGCTTTTGTGGGAAGTGACAAGTTGTGAGCAGGTCAGGTTAGGTGGGGTGGGGGGATGTTCACCTGGGAAAGTAGCAATGGTGGAGTCAAACCCTGCTTTGAATGCAGGTTTTGCTTGGGTGCCAACAAGTCCTAACATGTTGGAGTCTTCTCAATCCTGCTACTGTAATTGTCATCCTATCTATGGATCCTTTCATTCCGTTTCCGTCCCGTAGTGAGTTTTTGTTGTCAAAGACAGGTTTTGTTGGATTGGTTGAAGTTGGGATACAAAGGAATTGGAAAAAACTGATTTATTTGAGTTAAATTTGATTAGCGGGTGGAAATAGACTCCAATAAGGACTTAAAGTGTTATTTACAGGATGAGTTAGCCACTAGAAGGAGCCGGGAGGTCGTAGTTCATTTTGACCTTGTTTCCCCGGTATGTATACTTTTGTTGACATTTTTATAAGTTGGTCTGAAGGTGAGTTTCTACAAAAAAAAACATCATTCTACAAATCTTCATATGAACTATTCCTGTTTCAGATGGTTCTTTTTTTACTTTTAAAAGTCGAGGAGTTCAATAAGTACTACAACTTCATGTTGGCGGTAGCATTCCCACCTGCATGGCAGGTGTGTATGAGAGCACTTTTTTAGTGTATCTTTTCAGCCTGAGTACAAACACGGCATATGGACGACATGTGGCAACATCGGCTCGTAAGGTGGCTCACGTGGAACGTTTTCACGTGAGGCCCGCTGGCTTTGTTGTGTAAATAAGGTCTTGATTGGATGCCGGTGCGGGCGTCGCTCCCTGAAACGCCTCTGTACCTTTGATCAACGCCAATGGAACCAACCACACATGTATGGTAACCACTTGTTTCATTTCCTCAGTTCCTATACTACACATGTCAGTTAAAGCTTTTAAAACATAGATTTTTCTAACTTTTTTTTCACTGTATTATAGGCCCAGTTTCATTTTGAAAATGGTCAGGGCAGGCCAACTTGATGACCTCCTTTTCTATCCCTCACACAAACATACACACACACACACACACACAATTGAAGTATACGTGAGGCTCTTTCATTTCCCTGCTAATAATCTCCTAATCATAAAAGCCACCTTGGGGCAGCCGCCTGCTTTGGTTTGCTGCAAAATTACTTTCCGTGATGTCACTTTGCCGTCTGTGAACTTCACTGAAAAAAAATGTGACTCCTCCTCCCAAAGGCTAACAAAGACAATATAAATAATGTAAAATAGTTTTTCCACTCAATCAAAAAACAAAACATTGCATCATCGCATGAGTGTCATATTGATTTTAACACTTTACCTTTTCTATATATTTTTTCTAATGTTCCTTTAAAAAACTCAGTAGCAAATTGTGCAAAAAAAACATTTAAAGTCCTTCAAAATTAATTCGGCTTCTTATATCATGTACAGTATGCCCTCCAATATCACGGAAAAAGGACTTGATTGACATCAACTATTTTCACTGAGTACAGTATTTAAAGTAGGTACATTTTTAAATATATACATTATATTTAGATCTTAATAGATCACAGTTTTTTACATGCTTCCAGCTGTAACATTTAATAAATCCCATTTTTAATAACTGTACTTTTCCTGTATAGGCACGAAAACATTATATTGTGGTAGTTATAATTAGGATAATCCTACTTTGCTGTTTTTTGTTTATCTTGGCCACGTCTGGTCTACATTAACCCCGATCTTCGAGGGATTACTGTACATTTAGCTTTCATTTCCCAATACTATATGACCAAGAACTTTTCCCCCCCAAACCATCCACCTTTACAGATTACTTCTCTGGGAAAATAAATCATGTGAAGTTTCTCCGGCAACTTAAGTCTGTGCCTAATAAGAAACACTCCATTAACCAAAACGGCAGCGCCATCCATCTTTGTATCCTACCGAGCGTTTCATGTTGACAGCTGTTTTGTTTTACAAGTTCATAGCCATCTTTGGCTGGCAATCAAAAAGATGTCTAATGTTGTTTTTGATGCGCTATTTGGAGGCCAAAGACTCTCATATAAGTCTGACAAGACGCAAATCTGTCAACAAATAGGCGCCATTGTCAGTGAGGGCGTGTTTAGTCATAACAATAACTATGTGGACTGCATACTTTTAGGTGTATAATTGTATACATACTGCTAACCACATATTTTGTACACATATTGGGATGCTTCCTAAACAGAGAGCAGCTGTTTGTCTTTTTTATATTTTTTTTCTTCAAGTTGATTTTCTTTTAAGCTTGTCAAAAAGAGCCAGAATGAATTAATAGATTAAAAGGAACAGACAGATCTGCATGAGGGTTTCATTTCCTGTCAGGACGTTTTGTTCTAATGTGGGGTTTTTTGTTCACCTCATGACTGTCATTTACAAAAAAAAAAATATGTCCTTGGGAACTTTTGACTGTGACGTTCATTCTGCAAACCACGGAAATAATATTAAGCCGTCAAAATCTTTCTCCGGGGAAATGTATTGCAAAAAAAGATTTGGGGGTTACAGTTGCTTGTGTTAAGCATTTTTAGGAGTTTAATTTAATAGAAAAAATCCAGTCAAATCTTGGAAATTTTTCAAAGTCCTATCACACTTGATGACATTATGATTAAAAGACATTTAAAAATATTAAGGGGAAAAAAAGCTCAAATAAACATTGCTTTAGATCTATAAAAACAGACTATTTAGGTTCCAGGTCCAGTTCCTTTAATCCAATTTAAAAAAAAATAAACCTTAGCACCCCAAGTTTGACACCCCTGCTCTACATCAATGGCGGACCTTGACCCTCAAAACAGTGATTGTTTCAAAACGCCAACCAAACAGTTTAACTTGAGAGCCTTGACTATCCTGACGTAAGCAACTTCCAAAGAGAACATCACCCGGGCAGTTAAGGCGGTCTCCCGTCCCTCCCAGTCAGTCCAAACAATGGCGCGTTGGGGAAGGAATTGGACCAATAAATCAAAAGCGCAAGTGACACCATGCAGCAACACGCCTGTGTTTCTCTGTCCCGTTGACCCCACAGCTCCATTAAGGAGCCACGCCGGTGCGTTAAGCGGAGGAACCGGCCTGAGCCCCCCGGCAGAGCCCCCCGGCCGGCTCCTTCCTCCTCAGCTCCGCACACTCCATAGCACCTTTCCCACACACTGTCGGAGTTCACCTCTGACTCCTGACCCTGGGCTAGAACGGGGAGGTTGGGTTTTTTTTGGGGTGGGACCACCCAGCCGGGCTCTTACGCCCCCCCCTAAACGCCAACCCACCATGGAGGATAAGCAACAGAGGGATGTGGGGCTCCCTGGGATTTGAGGGAAGAGCATTAGGTCAGGTTAGGGAAGGGGAAGAAGATCAAAGCTGAGAAGAAAAATGGAAAGAGTGGGTGATGGTGTGGGGGCTGTTTAGGGTCACTTTAGGCTAAAGCGTTGATGTTAAACTCGAGGCACGGGGGCCAGATCAGGACCTTTGCGCTATTTCGCCTGAGCCAAGATTTTGAGACTATAAGATTTGACAAGTTTACGTCAGCCGCGTTTAAAGTCGATTAATCGTAGCTGTATCCATGCTGTATTTATATATTCCTAGTCGTAACCACCATGTTTGAGGGAAACCCAAACATGCTCCTCACATTTCATCTCCTTGCCTATAGGAATTAGCAGTAAAGAAAAAAAATCTATCACATTTTATTTGCTTTATCCTTGACTGGGAGTGAAAAATGAAACTATAGCTTTTCAGCTTCTAAGTGATAACATTTGAGTGGACTAAAGGAGTGCCGGATTTTGTCTGGCTGTTGTAAATCTCTCTCTTTATCACCTCATCCTAAAGTAATCAAGCTTCCCGGGGCATTATTGAGCAGGCAGGAAGAAGAAGGCGGCCAAAGGCTCAAATGAAGCCGCAAAAGTAAGTGACAACTCCAACAAGTGGACGGTGTCACTTACCATCTCCGTTTCTGACTCTTGCCTGGAGAGGCTCTAAACTTTTATTTGCTTTCAACAGCTTTAAGACCTGACTGCACTTTTCGGTTCCACCAATCACGTGCAAATGAGCAGTCTGAAATGAAATACTGCCACTTGCATATACAATTGAACCCTTTTCCGTAATTACAGGAATTGGGCTTACAGGCGTTCCAAGTGTGCAAAAGAGATTGTCTCCTACAGTCTGAATTAGCCACTACTAAAGCTGTCTAGTGTATCTGTGACATATGGTTTAGCTATTAGACACACGGTGTGGGCTACAGTTTTGGCTTTCAAAACTCATGGGTCAAAATATGAGTTACCCCAGAAAGGGGCTTTTATTTGCCAACTGTCAAAGTAGAAGTGTTCCAACAGTACTTTATTGTTACTTTTGTCAGGGTCGTTGAGACGTTTTTTTTTTTACAATTTGACCCCCCTACAAAGTTAAAGTCATCAGTTTAATTGGGGAAACTACACACTTAATAAAAGTGATGTTGTTTGTGTTGATAACTGCAAGTCATTGGAGTGAGTTTGTGTAAAATTGTTTTTTTTTAAATGACTGTAAATAGACACTTTGCCTGTAAAGGGTAAAATATCCTAAATGTAAAACAAGTACAAATAATGCTTTATAAGTTCTTGAGTTTTAAATAGCTGTCCATTATAGCAAGCACTGGTTAATTTGGTGTACTGCAAAATTATACACTATAAATGTTGTTTAAAAGTTCTCCAATTGGAATACAACACACAATTAAAATTTTGCATGCATTAAATACGTTTAAGCACATATTTATTGTAAACACAAACAAAATTAATACATGTTGTCATGTAGTGAAAAGAGGAAGAAGACAAACTAGAAAAAGGGCGACACGGAATGGGAGAGCGCCACAAAAGGAGTGTGAACACAAAGCCATTCTGACACGGCTGGGCAGGAATGTGCCGGCAGGTAGTACACGGGGGGCCCAGGAAGCAAGCCACAATACAATAGTGGCGTGTGTGTTCACAAGGGGTGGGGGATGGGGGGGCTGTATTGGTTTACCTGCTATCGCTTACCTGCTCTGCACCACACTCACGCTAGGAGGTGGCCTCAAAGAGAGCTAGATCAATGGCAGCCATTCACAAGAAAATGCATTGGAATGTTAACACGCGTATGTGCCCAGGTTCGAAATATAGCAGAGGTTTTCCAACTCTTTACATCAAGTATAGCCTCAAAACGTAAATTATTGTGGCCGTAGTTCCATTGCAAAAGTCTGTTTTTGCATTCACAGCCATGTTTACACAAGCCCAAAGCTTTTTTATGCAAAGGGGAAGAACCTAAATATTTATATAATGTTTAAGTCTTTAATTAGAAACCATCACAAAGCATTAAAGGTGAGATCTTGGCACAAAATCAAAGAAAAACTGGTTTAAGTGTGCATTATCACACACCAATTGGACACTGAGGTCACGATGACGAGTTCATTAGAAGGCGAACAAGCTAAAATGACTGCACTTAAATCTATGGATGACCTATTTTTACGTTATCAAAGCATCTTGCACATAACCAAATACTTCATATTGCATCACATACCGGTATTGACACCGTTTTTACAGTTGTCTATTAAGACAGAGAAGACAAGAGGATCCAAAACACAGCAGATGTCGGCGTGTAACCCAAGACGAGCCGACACAAGAAGAGGGTCACTGAGAGCCATCATGTGACCTCGCACCGCAGCTGGGGAACACGCCGCGTGCGTGGCAGTGATTTGTGTTCGCTATATACGAGCGTTGCCAGCTTGTGACACTTGATATGGTGGTGGACATATTTGCGGCAAAGAGATAACACATGCGAGATGATTCCCACGCTGAATGATGCAAGGCGATACGACCAGGGAGCTCTCGTATCAGATGCCTTCGTTTCATCTTGTAAATCATCATGGCCGAGCAGTTGTTGGCACTTAGCGCTAGGTTAAGTCGCTTCAACCCATGAGATTCAAACTGGAATTAAATACTGACGTTAAGTTGTAATATAACCACCATATTCCTGATGTTTTTGTCCAAGGAAAAACGATCAGTGTAGTCCAAGAATTTAAATACCTAGGAATCACTCTTGACTTTCATAAAAAAGCACCACCACTGTCAGATATTTAAAAAAAAAAAACGCCTGAACTGCGAAAAGTTTACAAAATCTTCCAACACCAAGCTACTCCTCCACTGCAAGAATTTGGCCAAAAAAATCAACACATCAACAAGGGCTGGCTCTAGAGGTGACTGTGTAGTTCCCTAAATATGTTCATTAATACATGCTGTCCCTTATTAAGTGAATCAAACTCAAATTATAAAATACCCCTCTCAAATCTGCCAAAAAAAGATCTAGACACGTCTTATTTTCATGTGCATATTGAACCCCAAAAGTTTTACTGCAATTCCATGCCAAGATTATAAAGGATAAAGTGGAAGAAGCAAATCACATTTTAGTCTTTTTACAAAAAAAACTGCCTCCATTTGAAAAAAAAACATTTTATCCCAAAATACAACTTTAGTGATTAACTAGAAGCTAAAAATCTACCTTATCAAGATAAGATTGGAAGGCAACACAATGTGGGGGTGACCTCAGGTTGTTTGAAGACATGATGTCAGTTCATTTTGCCTCCTCCAGTTTGCTTTGTGCCCCCCTGCTCCTTCTCCACTATCTCACTTCTTTTAACACTGTCTCCCTCCTCCAAGTTGGGAGTGCCAATTATCTTTCTCCTCCCCCCACACTGGTTATGTCACACTCTCCATCTGCAGTCCCTCTGGGGGCCTCCCATCAATTGGCGCTTCATAAAACAGGACTCATACTTTCCACCAGCTCATCGTCCCACACAAGGTGTTACGATATGCTTTGTGTGGCCTCCTTTCTTTCAATCCTGGGCTCTTAAACCTGAGTGGTGAATCTCAATAATCTGCTACATACAAACAAAGTGGGATTTTTTTTTCAGTGCCCAAATTGTGCTAACTGCCTAATTGAAGGAATGGGGGTTACTAGAGTGACTAATTTAACTGAAGTAAGGACAAAGTCAAGCATAACTGTGTGCAAACATAAAATATATATGAAGAAAAACTTATTTTCTCCATGGAGAAATATTTACTGGTGAGAGAATGAAAAAAAATTAGCACTTACACTGACAATCAGGTCTGAAGTCTGCGTTTATCAGTAAAAGTGATTGATAGATACTTGGGCTCCTAGTCTAATACAATCCTCAGCCCTACACTATACACTGACATCGATCCAGTGCAAGTGAAGCAGATTGACGTCAGAGGGATCACCAATGAGCACTCCAGCACAAGTTTCGCTATTGCACACACATGCATTCGCACACAGAGAAAGCTTGTTCCTGGAGCACCAACCCCAAGACGGCACTTCTACATTTCAAAGGCCAAGGTCAGCGTGGCGTGCATTGACCAGGAAGTTACGCAGTAATGAGGCCAATTAGGAGTCTGTGGCCAAGAGGGGATTCCGTTGGATTCCGTTTCTCTCCTTCAAGCCTTCTTTGGAGGAATAAAGCCTCACTTTGTACTTGTAAAATCATCCACAAAAATGTAAAAAGCAATAATCATGAGTCTATCTGTGGATTTCTGCTGTGTTTTGACCTTTTGGCAGTTTTGGGCTGACCAGAAGACTGGAAAATGATTAGCGTATTTTTGGACAGCAGAATGGTCTTTAAAAATGACGGGTTAAGGAAATAGACCCATTTGTTGATTTAGTTTAATTTACACGGGCCAGTGATACTGTCGAGAAGATCGACGTGGCAAAAGTGCTGGAAAAATCAAGTCCTGAGTAAATGAGCTACTGAGTTTGCTAGGGTTCATATTAAAATAACTTGGTGATACATAAGGCAATGATTACTCTAGAAAATGACCTGTTTTTACAAATTGTATGGTTTTCTTCAGATTTAGGCATTTTGCCATCATAATGATTTTGGACTTGGATTGTAATGAGTATTTATATTGGATCATATTGCTATATGGTTGGAGCTCTGTCTTTCCCATATACGTAAATGTCTTAACTCTGATAAATTCTCTCAGCTCCACCACTGTGGATATGTAAGGCTCTGTGGCGCAATGGATAGCGCATTGGACTTCTAGGATAGGCATTGGCGAAGTAATTCAAAGGTTGTGGGTTCGAGTCCCTCCAGAGTCGTCTTATAGTGACTTTAGCAACCAGGGATGAGGTCTATTTGCATAAGCCTGTGCAGGTCAACTGCTTGGAAAGCTCTTATGCTACCCAATGCTGAAAAATGTGGGTAACAGGCAATGACTACACCAATTGGTCTGCAAAATTTCTAGTACTTTACTCCTCTAGTGATCTACACTAAGTGGTGCCAGATGATCTATGGCAACCACACAAATAGTCATAATATTATGTTAATGATCTACTGTAATCCTTTGAAAAGCAGCTATAGACCACCACTTGTACAGGAAGCTCTATGTAATTGACACTTAAATCCATCCACCTTTGTAAGACTTTAGCTGCAACGTGGTGGTGCACTGGATTGAACATTGATATGCTAGTTAACTAACAAGCAGTATAATGCGGGATATTCCCTGATTCAGATTGCTACTGAATTTCTTTCGTCCAAGTACTGTTCTTTATCAGGAAGGAAAAAATACATTTTTACTACAGTAAGACACAGTCCAGGCTGTTCTTGTCAACTGTTTAGCATGTCAACAGCCCCACAGTTAAAGGTATCCAGGTTAAAAAAAATTGAAGGTCCAAAATCAATATCAGAAGAGGCTCTGTGGCGCAACGGACAGCGCATTGGACTTCTAGGCAGTTAAAATGAAGTGATTCAAAGGTTGTGGGTTCGAGTCCCACCAGAGTCAGCATTAAGAGCAATTTCAGCACTCTACTTTTTACACTACTGAATTTGCATCTCTAATCTCTTCAAATAGATTGGACATCTATCAACGTCAATGAGAGTGAATGAAACTCCGCCATAAAAGCATTCATAGCAGATCATCAAAGCAAAATGTAAAATTCCACTTCATCGAAGCAGCATGTTTAAGTGCTCTCAAAGCATAGTTGAGTAGAATGCCCCAAATAGCCTTAGGTTACTTGACTTGGCAGCATTCAATCCATTCAATTTCATTTCAACATTGAAGAAAAGTAATTATTACAAAGTAACTGGACCCAAATTGTTATGCTCTACATTAAAAAATGTCAGTTCTCCTGCCCTCAAAGTACTTGTTTTGCTGTGCCCAGTTGTTATGGTAACAACGAATCAGACAGCGACCAGCATGTGTCTTTTAATAACCACTCATGGAAGGATTAATATGTAGTACTTCTATTTCAAAAAGACTGACTGCAACGCAACAATAACTGAAATTAATTAAGTGTACAATTGTTCGTTCACAGTAACTCTTAACACTTATTTAATGAGAACATTTTATACTGCAAACATCCCAGTAAGCTTAAGCTCTCTTTCTGTGTTGTTGTTGTTCGTGACAAATTGCAAATTGTGTGGTTTAATGAGGTATTAAAAGTTTGTTCAGCAATTGCAGTACTTTGTTCTAAAAAAGCAGCTTTGGACCTGACTCACAGCAGACGTCATGACCTGGTTCCTAACGTGTCCCACCCGGATTGCGCTTTTATTTATTTGACGTGCTTACGGAATGGCCTTTAATGGCGTTATAAGATACACAAGTTAACGATAAAATCTAAAAAGGACCTCCATCTGGAACTCCCCAGAAAATATTGCTAAATGGAGATACTCTGCAAATTCTAATGGACAGTGTAGTGGTTCATTTGCTTGACTTTGATAGGGGCAAATGGTTAACTGAACCACTGACTGGTAACCAGTTTTGGGTGTACTACAACTCTTGAGGTGATTGACTTTATATCATTATCTTAAACTGAGTACTTATACATATTCTTATCAGGTCTAATGGTCAGCCCAATGGGGCTTGCTGGGTCCAGACATGTAGTCTGGACAGTGTCTGGGGTCAAGGCCCTCCTACAGAGACCTCTGCATAGGTCACATCCTGTCCGAAACTAGGGTAGAAACAGTGAAATAATGTGTTTTGGGGGGCGGGTTTTTACCACGGGAGGCAGAATGCCAAAGGTCAGAATTGCTTTCTCGGGTTTCAAAGCTTGCTCGGGGGGCTGAGGTGATGGGTTCGGGGTGGGGGGTTTCGCTCTAGTTAGGGCCACTGTGTCGCTGCACATCACGGTAATGGCTTCCGCAATTAAACACTAAAAATGGAAGCAGTTATATCCTCTGCCTAATAGAAAAGGCTTGAGGGAGGGGGCAAGAATGAAGCCCCCCTTTAGGCCTTTTACCTGCTGTGCGCTGCAGCACATGCTCCAAGGGAGATTGCAGTCGGTGTTGTTGTCTTACTGTGGGGATTAGTCAGCAATCAAGCTTTGAGGGCGCCTCAGCTTTTTCGGCCTGAGTGGACAAACACAAGCCCAGTGTGAGCTCGCTTTACAATGTGGCTCCACTGGGCTCCGGCATCACTGTGTGTGCAAGTGTCTGTGGAAGATGCATTCTAGTGTGGTGGAAAAGACCCTTGAGATAATAAAAAAGGGAAAAAAACAACAAACAACACCCCGGAAGCCACTAAGAAGTTTTCAATCGGGATTAAAGAGTTCAAACCATTCACAACTATTAGCGGCGAAAGGCAGACAATGAATTTGAGCTAAGAACTAGCAACGTTCTTTCGCTGCCAACCCTCCTATTTTGAATGGATTGGATATCTAGCGCCGAAAATGGCAGTTATTGAGTAAATGTAGATGCTTTGATATTGATAAAATAATCTTTTGAAAATCAGTTATGATATTATTTCAATGTCAATGCAGTAACTTCTACCAAAATAGCCCTATGAAGTTGTTCGTTGAAACGAGTTTATCGTCCAATTCAAATGCAAAACTAGTTAACATATAAAAGCAGAAACAAAGTGCTATCTAAAATATATCCTGCTTTAATGATTGATTGACGACTGATTAATGATTGGTCTTTTTCGGCTAATGATGCATCGCGACTCAATGGCTCTTTCGAACCGAGAGCATCAAAGTGGTTTCTCCTCCTTTCTACCTATTGAAGTAGGAGTCATGTTGAAGCCAACTTTGCAAACTCAAGAGATTTGTCGGTAGAAATGAAGAAGAAGAAGAAAGAGATAATGGACAAGAAAGAAGAGACGCAAGGGGTCAATCTTCTGGCTCCAGCCCTGAAGAATAAGTCATTGTTTTGGTGCTTTCGCATTGAGAAAGTGAATGCACGTATTTACAAGGGGAGAAAGGCCAAGCACAGAGGAAGAGGAGAAAGGGAGTTTGGCGTGGGTGTGCGCCACACAAAAGGGGAGAAGGGGACGCTGCCAAGAGTGACGAAGCACAAGTTACAAAATGTTCTGGAACAAAAGAACTAGAACAGAACCTGGTGCTATTTTGAAACTGAATTTTGCCCTTGGAGCCCCTATCTCGACAGACACTGATGAATTTATTGGACTGATTCAAATTAATGGATTGAACTGAGCAGGTGTTAACTCTATCTCAAATGTGCCATTAAGAACTTGCCACACAGCAAGATGGTGGTATCAAGGGAAGGAGAGCGCCTGGGTCAGTCTTACATAAGCAGCTCTACATAAACACAATTTGTGGTAGGGATCCAGTTGTCGCGCATGTGTCAGTGCACTGGTCCCAAAATTTGGACACGAACGCCCCTGTTTCTCATCAGACTGAATCCATTCAACATGTGTTCTGATCGACAGCCAACAACTCATACTGATCCAGTTACCCCGCAAAATGCGTGGCTCTCCGGTCCACATTGCACAATGGCCACCAATCCATACCCCAGTCCGACTATCCGCGAACACTAGACTATGTACAAAAGAAAACATCTAGGCATTTAGGCTGTATAAAATAAAGTATGTTTTTGTGACATCAATTTCTGAAAATAACCTTCATGTATTAGCATCTAGTATTAAGCAATTATGGAATTCTCCAGTCTTAAGCCTATTAACTGGTTACAGTAAATAGTGTATGTAACATTCATTACATCATACAGAAACGGAGCACAATGACTGCAATATAAACTTAACTTTCTTGAACTTTCATCGAACTTTTCATAGGGAACAGAGGTGTGTACTTTTTTACTTCCTCACTCCACAATAAAGCTCAATGTAATATTCAGTTTAAGTGCTTATTGGTTTTGATTGGAGCACTAAATTTAGATTATATTGTTTTATTGTTGCGTGCTTGTGATTTTCTTTTTTTTTAACCATACTAATGGATAGGACTTTAGCCCAAGGGGCTTGTGTCAGCTTTATAAACGAGCTCCAGAACCTCCTGCTGATTCCGCCAGCATCTGTTTGTTCTCTGAGATTTGTTGACAATGTCGCTTGACCTGGGAGTCCCTCACGTTATCTGGGGTGTCCAAAGCGGGAACAACGTGGACTAGCCTTAGGTGTGTTTGAATTAGAAGACAACCTCCTTTGTCAGACTTATCTGCACCATATGAGAGATGAAAGCAACTTAGGCTGCCAGTAATCGCACTCAGCGAGGGAACAAAATAACTGATAAAGAAAAAGAGGAGGAAGGAATAATCTTAAGAGTCATGCAAGGAATATGTTTTGATAAAAATATCAGGTGTCGGTGGAGGGAAATGACACATAATATGTACTTCAACCCATTCAACAATAAGTCTATTTTTCATGACTACTGGATAAAATTTGTCTCTTGACACCGAAACCAACGAGTGTACAGTCTCGGGCAATTTGAGCTTTGCAAACTTTTCTTATCGAGTATCGCAGAGCTTGTGGTTAATGTCTACCACGACCTTCAAAACGACAAGGCTCGATTGTGACATGAGTCAAGTTATGTATTAACCCAAACCTCAATGGATGAACGCTCGTCCAATACGTCAGAGATGGAAAAGTGAAAAGATAACGTCATGTCAAAGTGCTTTGTAAGAAAATAATCGCAAAACATGCTGCTGTTTTAGTGTTTCAAGAGTGATATAAAAGTAAGCCATGGGAAATCAATAGGGCAATAAAAGCAGTTATGGTGTTTTGGAAAGTTTTTCAAGTCCCAACTGATAACAGGCAACAGAGTTACTATGGAAAAATGTAATCAGGTTCCTCAACGAAAAAAACTGCTTCACCTGGAAACAGTTAAAAATAGAAATCCCAATCTATCTTGATAAATGACTTGCTCTTCCACGTAAATATTTCCAACATATATCAGGCAGGTCAAGTTTCATTTGGACCAGAGAATGATGAGATCACATACATTTGATAAGAGATGAGTGATGAATCAAAAACTCTGATAGCAATGTTCTACTTTAAGATACAATGTAAAAGCTTCAGATTAATTCAATCCACCAACAAACTGAGAATTGTTTGCTTACAATGTTATCTATTCTTCAAGTACTAAGTCATTCTTTGTTTCAGGGGTAACATGACACGAATCTAGTATCTATCAAGGGCAAAGAATCTATAATAACGACTCTGGTGGGACTCGAACCCACAACCTTTGAATGACTTTCTCAAGATTCTTAGCTAGAAGTCCAACGCGCTATCCATTGCGCCACAGAGCCACACAATAATGTCGACTTGTGGCTCATCAAGTCCAATCAAACAAATTCAATGAAGTACTAACTAAGATGCAACTGGTACTTTAAGGTACAGTGTAAACAGTTTTGATAAACTTAGTTCAACTATTTGCCTACAATGTTATCTATACTTCTACCACTATTAACTCTTTCTTCATTTCAGAGGTAGCATGACAAGAACCTTTTATCAAACCTTGTATCTATCCAGGGCGATCAAACTATAATACGACTCTGGTGGGACTCGAACCCACAACCTTTGAATTACCTTCGTGAGTTAACAGCCTAGAAGTCCAATGCGCTATCCATTACGCCACAGAGCCACACAAGTACTTGAGACCTTATAATTATAATGCTGCATTGAGATTGTGTACGTGTTATGCTTTTTAGGCTTATTTTACAAATAAAAGTACAACAGGTTTTGAAGGACTTTTTGGAGAAAATGACCGTAAAACTCCAATGGTCTGTACATCACACCACAGAACCACATAATACCTGTGAGCGGATTTCCATCAAAAATAATATCACAGGGCAAGCCTTGGTGTAGGTGTCTAATCAGGCCCCTAGACAAATTACACCGCATTACAAGGTCTTGGGTAACATTTAATCCCAAAGACAAAGCACAAAGTGGAACACAGTCTAAGTATCGAAACCCTTCCTACCCAACTGAGCTGACCGACCGGGGGAGCTCATTTCTTCTGTAATCCCACCCGGCGAGTTATGCAGTCATCATGCTGGAAATTGAGGGGAGGGGGGTGGGGGGGTCCCAGGAATCCTTCAGTGACTCTTAACCATTCCTCAATCTAGTTATGCTGAAATGCATCAGTTGGCAGAATGCGGTTTATAAAGTGTACTTAGACGCTGACTAATTAAACCAATGTACCACCAACACAGATTTAGCCCATTATCTTGTCATTAAAATGCCACTAAATGTTTTTTAAGGTATTCAGGCGCCACTTTCTGGTTTGCGGATTACTGTAAAAATGAAAAAAAAGTTTGAACTGTATGTGGAAAGACAAGTTTAGAAAATATTGTCAAAAAAACATGCAATCTTCGGATTCCTCCTTGAGAATTGGATATCTACCAAATGAAATTGGAAGTTTTTTGTTAACTTTAAGATTTTTGCATAGACTAAAAAAATGTTTTTCACATGTAACAAGAGATAGTTGCTGCATTTAGTCGTTTTAAGTTTCATATTTAGTAGTGGAAATGCATACTTTATAGGGTTTTAATAATTGTAGTTTGGCTACCCTAATTTATTTCCCTTAGGCAGCATTTTTTTTTGGTTTGCAAGTTTTGATTCGTGTTATTACCTTTGTCAGGCCTCCCATTTTGAATGGATTGGATGTAATTTTCCGTCAGTAGCAGTCAATGAGTAGAGATTTGCACAATAGGTTTGGTTGCATCATACCTGAAAAAATTGGGAGAAAAAATACTTATAATGAAAATGATGCAGTACATTCCAGAAAAAGCCACTCAAGTCAAAACCATGACATTGAAAATGTGATGATTGCTGTGTTTATATCCACTACTAGAATAAAATAATGTGCAAATATTGCTACATAAATGACCTTGAAAAGTTGTTTCTTTCATCATTCCTACCGACCAATAACTGCCAAAGCAAGAACCACAATGATTAAAGTCATTACCTTGTCATAAAATGGCTCCTGTATGTTTTATAGGGTATTTAGCAACAATTTTGGGTGGTTGGATTGGGCTAGAAAATAAGTTTGCACACAAATAAAGTGAAAGTGCCAAGGTTAAATAAGCAAGCATTCAGTATGTTTCAGAAGCCAACTATTTGTTGTTATTGAAATATTTTTGACTATGCAACTGATTGTGATTTAACCCGCAACCTCCAATCCCACAAAAATAATCACTTATGGTGCCAGACAACACACTATCTCTTGAGTTATCTGACATTAAGTAATTATTGCAATCGAGTTGACCTCTGATTACCATGCAGATCATTGCTTTATTTATTTTTATTTTTTTGTGGGGCAGAGAATCATGGCTTGGGTTGCAAATTATTGTTGGAGACATGGTACTCCACTTCCAGATTGCTTCATGGCACTCATCCCTGGACTTCATATGATTGTTATTATGTAACCTTCACTCACAGAACAAAAGTGCAATGTAGTTTTTATGTTATTTTATTTTTTTTAAGAGTACAATGGTTCTCATAAACTTCTATGCAGGGGCCAAATGAGATTGCAATTTGGGCTGCAGCTATATGATATTTGAGAAATCCATGAATCTATTAATTAGTTAGATTCATTCCTCATTCACGTTCGGTACCGTTTATCCTCTCAAAGTTCGCGGGGGTGCTGGAACGTAGCCCAGCCAATGACAGGCAGAGAGAGGGCAGGTGATTAGATGGCAAACATTTAATGTCATCCAGGATAATTTTAGGAGTAATTGCACTTTCTAGGGGGTATTAAATGCAAATACCAAAATGAAATGGTTTCTTGAGTCTCTAATGACTTTAAAAAACAAACAAAAACTTCAAGATAGTTGCACGTCTATCCATTCGCGACTAGCTAACTAGGCTCAAGTTAATCGCTAATTAGTATGATATTCACACAAGATCGAACATATAACGATTCCATACATCTGAAACTGCGATTGAAGATCACGATTTCTCGAAAATGACCAGATTTGGCCGAAAAACACACAAAAGCACAATTAAGATACGTATATCATTACTTGCTTACCGTCGTTAAAGTAGTAGTATTTACTCGATGATCGCAGGTCTTCACATCAAAATAAACACAATGGTTTGCCCTAAAACGTAAGCAACTCGTTAGACACCAATATGAATGAGATAATCATTGTTTTATGTGATTTGTTTGAAAATATACTTCCTACCAGAAGCGTGCTCTGCAGTCACGTTGAGTCTCATAATGACCTTCACCGCTAGGGGGCAGTGTATTCTCCAAAATAAAATAAAAAATATAAAAATCTGAATAAACTCATAAAACTACAAATGAAACATGCAATGGTGCCATTTTAAATGTTTTCATTTTATTTTGCTGTTAATTACCTCTTACAGTAAGTATGGTGACATTACAAACATCATTTTATAGGAAGTATATATACTATGTAACATACATAAGTGAACATGGCACATTCAGGCATCCGCTTTGTTCATGATCAGATATGAAGAAACAATGAATGAATGAATACAGGCTTCTGAAAAATAAGAAGCAAAATGTACAGTAGAATTGGAGTCTCTTTGGTGGTCAACAGAAGAGCGTAAAAAATGGACCATCGTGGACCACCATCACCACACGTCTATGCTTTGGCACGCTCTTTAGTTGAGGGGAGTACGCGTTTGTTTTTTGCGGACTTTGGTGTCGGACCACCACGTGGACCAAAGGTCATCCGCGTGGCAACATCCGACTTTAGTTAGTCATTAAATGAAATTCACCAACAGTATATGATGACATGGATTAAAAAAACATCACTAGTGGGAGGTATGACATGTTTTTTTGGGATTAACAAAAATTCAATCATGAAAAGTGGAAGGGCAGAATTTAGCACATTTAAAAATGTTAGAATCCATGTTGAGAAACAACCAATACTTAAAAAATTCACCTATTTGATCATTTGTTTTAACAAATAAATGAAAGTAGACAACTTGATGTGATGTTTTGGCCATTTTTTGGAGGAAAACAAATGTACAAGGAGATGAAACCATAAATGTGCAATGTTTTTATATTTTGGAAATGCCTTGCATAATGTGATCCCATTTTACCAAAATAGTAAGAAAATATTTGGAATACCTTTTGATTATTGTTTTTTTGTTGTTTTTTAAAACTAAAAAAAATAATTATATTGATTTATGTTTCATTTTATAGAACTATATGTGTTACCATTCCAAGTGAAATATTCTGTTCATGTCACCCTAAAAAAAAAATCCAGTTTCAATACATTGATTCGAAAATCACTCAAAAACAGATTTAAAAAGGTGCCTTAAGTCCTGGCGTCCATTCACATACGGTACACTCCAAAACAGTTTGATTTGGTATTCATCAGGGAAAAAAATGTCAATCAAATAAAGCTTTAAATGTGTAGTAAAAAAAAAGTTATCTTCATCTTGTGAAGGCAAGATTTGGCTGAATTTGGCTGAAGTGGAATTACAGTGTACCGCATGACAAGTTAAAAAAAAGATGAAACCCAGTATATTTTCCTCAGTTCATATGCACGTGTTGGTCCTTTCCAAGTCCCGGTTTCGATTCCGCTTCTACTGGACGCACACATACTTTTTCCACCACGACTTGGACAGCATCTTCATCTTATCGGCCGTGCTGCGCACCTTCCTCTCACGCCGCAGCCTGCGCTCGCAGTTGCGCAAACCCACGGCGATGGCGGCGTCAAAGACCTCCTTCAGGTTCTTTTGGGTGAGCGCCGAGCACTCCACATAAGCCACGGCGCCGACCTTGTCGGCAAGTGCGCGGGCGTCCTCTTCGGCCACGGGGCCCTCCTTTCGCCGGGCCAACTCGATCAGCACCTTGACGTCTTGCCGCAGGTCGCACTGGGTGCCCACCAGGAGGACTGGCGTGAGCGGGCAGCGCCGGCGGATCTCCGGTACCCATTTTTCCCACACGTTCTGGAAGGATGCCGGGCTGACTACGCTGAAGCACAGCAGGAGGGCGTCCGTGCGGTTGTAGCAAAAGTGGCGGAGTTTGTCGAACTCGTCCTGGGGGAGAGAGAAAAAATGGCATGGTATTATAATTTGTTTGCGTAAGTTTGAGTTATGCATCATCATCTGAAAACTAGTGGGTAAAAAAAACGTGCAAATAACAAAATGTTATTTGAGAACTGAGAAATAGACTAAGAAAGAGCTCATTGAAAAATAGGTGAAGAGAATGGATGGGGGAAGTACCCAAAAATGATCAGAAATGGACCCAAAATTAACAGAAATTGACCCAAACTAATCAGAAAGTGACTACGAATTGCCCAAAATAAAAGATATGACTCAACATGAACAGATATGACTCAAAAGTAGCTCAAAATGCCATCAGAAATGCCATCTATGAACAAAAATATAATGCAAAAACAAGAATTGATCTCTAAATGTCCCAAAAAATTGTCTCCTTCAAATTTAAACATAATTTAATCCAATGTTTCCGTTAAATTACATGCGTTCGCATTCACTTATATATTTTTTAAATATCACAAGTGTGCAACATGATGAAAAAGTTACAAAAAAACAAAAACAAACACCAAATCAAATCTCTTCTTCCCCTTCCACTAATCTCCCTTCATCCCCCCCAAAACACCCCCACCCACGTGCCCACCGCTTCTTAACGTGTCACTCGCCCCATGTCAGTCAGTCAGTCGCTTGGCAGACACGACCACCATTTCTGGCACGTGGAATTACATAAACACGAACGCTAATCTGCTCATATTTGCCTTTACACGCCAACGTGCCGGCTTGCAGCTCATGACACGTTGCGTGCGGCTCAATATGGACGCTTATCAAACAGGGTCTTCGTCAAAGCGTGTTTATCAAACTAGATTTTTTTTGTCGTCGCTTCCACTTGAAATTGTGACGCTTTAATTTCACAACTGCAGGCGATTTCTGTGGTTTTTGGAATTCATTCATGACATTTGACAATTGACACGTAAAAATAAGGCTTTTAACTTCGAAATTTTACATTTCTTTCCTCCTATGACTACAATCTCCTGATATTGTGCTAAAAAATCATGTTTATCACTGAAAATGAAAAAAACTAAAACAAAAATGAGCCGCAAGATGACTTTTAATCTTGTAAAATGGCAATTTTTGTCCTGTTTATATTACAATATATCATTGTTGGCGTAAACGCAGCATTAATAGGTTGTCACTAGTCCGATATTTTGGCTTGACCACTAATACGCTAATCTTATTGCCAAAACAGAGAATCAAACGGCATCCCTGGCATATGACTCATACAATGAACTGATGATGCACCAAAGAATTATGCACCCACAATCATCTAATAACATAACTGGACCAGTCCAGGCAAATGGCTGCCATACCTATGCTTTTAGTCATAAAAATTGAAGCTTGAATTGAAAAGGGCTACGGTAATAGGGCAAAATTATTTTATCATGTGCACTTGAGGAAAACGTCTATTTTTTTTCAAATATATTTTCATTTATAGCATTGAAACATCATTTTCTCTCATGGGACGGCTAAAAAAAAATCCCTCTTTGCCTAAGGAAAACTCTCAAGAACCATCTTTTGCACAAATATAATTCATACAGTCTTTCATTGGACATTTTTGTGTGTATACTGAACCCACCTGGCCCGCAGTGTCGCATAACTGTAGTCGAACCGGGTTTCCGTCCACCTGAACCACAGCTGCGGGTAAAAAGAGAGAGAAAAAAATATGTCAATTGGATTCAGACACGCGTACACGGCCCACCGGGACGGTTTGTACTGATCAGTGGTGTTTTTGACAAGAGCGGGAAGCCGATTTGTTTGTTTAACGCGACTCTTCCCCTGGGCCTCATTTATGAAAAGCGAGTGAGTCATCCCGAGTTTAGACGCCGGCCGGGGTCATTGGTTCTTGCGATACAAAGCAACGGGCACATGGAAACGTTTACAATAGGCCCGTAGGGTGTGTGTGGTCGCATATATCCACCTGATCAAAGCCCCGGCTGGAAACCGCCGGCCTCATCACAGTACCAACACAAAAAAAAAAGTGAAGTCAACACCAGAAACCAGATGAATCCTTGTACATTCAGATTGGAGGCCAGAAAAACATCTCAAACATAAAGTGCCTTTAAATGTGTCACTTGTTAAAGGTTGGTGTTTATAGAGAGACTATTTATTGATACATTTATAGTGAGTGGTATGTTAAATGGCTTTTCCGTAAATAAATGAATAAAGTAACTCAAGGGAAAGCCACAATAATGTTATTCTTTCTTGGCAGAGGATAAAGAATGTACATCTATAATGTCTGGCTATAGTTTATGTTCACATATTCCTGTGGGTTAGCGTGTCTATAATATTTTACATTCATTTTAGCTAAGCCAAACTGAATGGGTTGTTTTCAATTAGTTTAAGAAACAAACCACAGATGGAAGGATGAGCTCTAGCACCCCCACAAACCCTGTACTAATGACTTTTTTGGGGGTACGACCAGTTTGATTTCAATTGCGATGAAATGTTATGCCTCAAATTCCATTTTTTTCTATCTTTGTTAGCTAACATGGATCATGTGATACTTGTTAGCACCTGCCGCGTTGCATAACGCCTCTCAAGTCGACAGCAAGAAAACTGGGTTGCCTTAATTCTTTGGTGGGGCCTGAAATGACATCATCATCCAGCGATGAACCCCCCCCCCCCCTCCACTTCTGCAACCCCCTTCCCCGGCCCCTCCACCCCACCAAGTGCACAATCAGTCTCTGTCAAGACAATCTGTGCCTCTGAGCCCCTGTGACAGATGTGGAGGAGAGCGCCCACGGGTCAAGGCTGCCTACGACCACCGCAACAACGAGCCCACTTGTGCGCACCAAAAGCTGACAGTGAGCCGCCAAGTGGGTCTTTGTGGTTTCTCTTCCCACAGTTGAGTTTTTTTTTAATGTAGATTCGAGGCAGTACAGTTGGCTTTAAAATCTAATTAATGCAGAACTCTGTTTAATTGCAGTTTAACAGTTCTTAACACCCATATTAAACCTAATGTATCATGTCTTATTTTGTATTAAAATTGACTGTGCATAACTTTAAAAAAACGGTCAAAAAATTAAACAAAATGAAATTAAGGGTGATTTTTCTTGGCTTATGAATCATTATGTTATATACCATTAAATATATTTTTGAATTCAACACTGTCATTTTTTGTTATGCAATAAATCAAGCTGTACCAAGATTTTTTGCAGGCCCAATTTTCTACTCCAAAACATATTTAAACAAAAATGACATTTATGGTAAACTTTCCTACAACGTGCATAAGAGCAGTTAAAGGTTCTATGACAAAAACAGTTTGTCTGGGTTTGTCAAACTTGGGCACAAAAAGAAGTACATTAAAAAGGCAACAATGTTCCTATGGAAATAACGATTAGCAAAAAAAGGGCAGACTAATGACTGGGTGTGATTATGACATAACAATATGCAGACTTACTGAAAATGACTTTCATGCATGGGTCAGTGCATTGGTTTGCTACCCAAAACCTTGCAGAGACATGTTTGGAAAAGTGGGAACAACAACAGGGAGGAGTCATACAGATGCAGAAAAACCCACATGCATTAACAGCAAACACACCTTATTATTATTACCATGGGAGATGGAACAAATTCGGTTGGATGCCGCCTTTTTTTTTTTTTTACAGACAGGTAGAAACATATTTACTTCACCTCTGCCAAGAATATGTTTTAATAGTCTAGCAATTTCATAATAAGTATGAACAATACTTCAAGGGTACACTATATTATCAATGGTGTGAAATATATGGGTTGTGGGCCATATCTGTGGCTGTTTGCTTGCAGTAAGTGTTTGATAATAGATGGTATTGATTGATTTCATAATTTATGGATAGTCAGGGACAATACGATGTATTTGCAGACAATCCAAAGTCCACTCGGTTGTCCATTTTTGACAATGCTTATCCAGTTCAAGGTACAAGACAAATAGGAAAAAATAGAAAAGTATTTAACATAAATACAGTGGAAGAATATTGGTTGAAATACAAATTATTATTATTATTTTTAAATCGGCAATAAAAGAGCTTGTAAGAGTTATGATCAATCAATATAAAGTTATTCATTGAACTCACCAGAGAAGTCATCAAATGCTGTGGGCACATATTTAGTGGGATATCCATTGGTAGTGTAGCTGACCACCAGGCTGGTCTTTCCCACCGCTCCGTCACCGAGCAGGACGCACTTCAGCAGCCGCTCGTGGGGTTGCCCCGGTCGGCCACTTTGGGCTTTGTGAGGCGGCACCGGAGGCGCCTTGGTTGGATGGTATTCCATGCAAGCTGAATGGGGGGACATTCAAATAAGTCGCTGGTCGGGCTCTAACATGAGATCCCAGTCGTCCGATGTTTAAAAGAACAACAAAATAACGCCTCGAAAACTTTAGTGAGTCCGGTCATTATCACCAAAAAAGGGTTTTCGGGACGACAATGACCTGACGCGTGTGAAGCTGTTTTATATATGCTCGGTTCATTGACTTAACTACGCCCACTTCGCGTAGTAGACCGCACGGAGTTTGTGGATTTGTGACATCACAACACAAGCAATAGCAGATCATGTAAAAGAGTACTACTAGATCAAGAAAAAACTTTTAGGGCTGAGCTTTAGTCACAATATAATTAAAAATGGACGTCCCAAGTTGTATATAAACATTTTTTGAGTTGGTGTCTGAGTCCTCCGGAAAAGGAAACTCCTATAATAAACTATACTACATCCCTATACTACCTTCGTCACTTAAACATTATGTAAGTTGAAGAATAAAATTCAAATATAGGAATCTGTAATGTAAATCTTACTGTTAGTCGAAAACAAAACGTTAATTTAATGTATGGTGTCATTAGGCTTAAGGAAATTGAAGGCTAGACTTTGTCGCCGTCCTGTGGCAAAATATGGTAACACACCAAGTGCTATGTTAAGAAAAATACAATGACTATATATGTAAGTATATTTTGCATACTATATTATTCCATTTGGTTGTAGTGCAAGTTACTAAGCAAAAAAAGAATGCCTTTTAAAAATGTAGAAAGAGACTACAATTCTTAGGCTAACCTGTACAGTTTAATTATTTCTAAAAGGGATTTTACTTACAAGATAGTCATGTCATCACAAAGGCATCTCACAGGTACAAAAGTCTATTCTTTCAAGGGCAAGGTGCATGTGAAAAAAAGGATGAGTATTTTGCAAAATAAAAGTCATTCATGATTATACTTAAACCTCCACCAAAAGACACCTTCTATTTTTTTAAATACAGAATCTTACCCCACAAGCTTTCCAGCATTAAAGCAACTTTGCCCAAAATCGATGGTGGAACTGCAAAAACACACAATGTGATGAGCTGATGTGAGAAAACAAAGAAAAAGGACAAAATGTGACTTTAATGGCTTGACATACTCGCATCCGCTCATTAAGGACAGTCATGAAAATGAATAACACTTCACCATGCACTCCATCTGAAAATAAGTGAAAAATGATGTCAAGTCAATATGAAGTTTCCAAACGGGGGTCTCGGGGACCACATTTGGACGACAGCTTTCAACAGCCTCTTTTGGATATTTAAAAAAAAGAAGCTAGATTTAGAATGAAGCCTTTTAAAACCTAATAATTTAGATAATTCTAATAGTAAACGTCCCATCCTCCTCTGCAGCTGCACACATAGCTGTATAGGTAAGACATTGGAGTGACGCTTCGTCATCTTCGTCGTCATCATCGTCAGTGTTTATTGAATTTTTGGTTTGGCATCAGCTGGGCTCAGGTCGGGCGGGGGGTTGCCGCCATGGGCCAATCGTAGGAAGCTGCCGGGTAAAAATAAGAATGTGGGAATTAGATAAAATAAAATGATCATAAGCTAAATTATGTGATACATTTTTGTTTTCCCATATTCATTTAATCCTCAATAGATGGCGCTGTACTCACAAGTCCTTGACGTTGTCAATGACTGCCTGGATCTTCGCAAAGAAACTATCTACTTGCTCCTAAAAACATTTGATAACAATTGCATTGTGATTAAATCTAAAAGAAAAACAGTGGGGCGATGGGAAGAATTTTAAAAGCTTTTTACCTGACGCCTTTGGTAGAAAAGCGGCACAGAAAAGAGAGCAATCACACCTGGGGACAAAAAACAAGTATACATTAAAAAGGTATGAATGCAGTTGGTTTTTGACCATTTCCAGATGTGATTGTGGTACCGATGATGAGGAGTGTGAGGCCATTGCACAGATCACCGAGGTACGTCACCAGATAGGTCAGGAACAGCAACTACAATGCAAGATTAAAACCATTATGTCTTCCACATTACATGTTTTTGAGCACCCATATAGAGTAGCACAATACTTATCACATTTAACAACAATTTTGACATTCATCCAGTTTTTTTTTTTTTAAATAAAGCCCTAACACTCCCTAACTGTTGGTCTTTTCTTATCAGTCTGAACTCTGTCAGCCTGATTTTTTCAATTCAAATCAATTGGACGTTTTGTCTCATGTCTATTTGGCTCCTCGTCCAAAATATAAAAAGTTAGTACCAAGCATTCGCTTTGTAACGTGTCCTATAAAAATCTAAAAGAGGTGTCAGTGGGATCATCAATGGTGTCAGTGTCCCTTTTTATACTCCACTGTAACTTTATCCCAATACGGGAAAGAACAGTCTCTGCCAGGGAGGGGCTCCATCGACATACCCCCCCACCCGATCCTACCCTTTCCTCATCCTGCTACTGCATGTCATGCCACATTCCAGCCAAGTCAGGGTTGACTTTGGAAGGTCCTCAGGTGAAAGATCCCTTAGCTCACACTCACGAGTAAACATTTACTGCTAATGTACTGGAACCTTCTCGAAGCATAACCTGATGCTGTTAACAGTCAAGTAGTCAAGATGAAGACAAATACATAAAGTTATGGATAGTTTTTTTCTCCTAAAGTTTTAAATAGTAAAATGATGATGCAATTTCTTTCACTGCCAAAACTAAAAAATTCATGATAGTTTGTCCTTGGAAGTTTTTATGAATTTTGAAATCTTTTTGCTACCGATGTCACACAATCATGAGAGTTGCCAAAAAGATACAGTTTGATGGATGGAATTAAAGAGACACATAAAAAAAAATTAATGAGAAAGACTGGAGGTCCAAAAAGGTCCAGCACAAACGCACAGATTGGTCATTAGCGAGAACGCCCTGTCTCACCTTGAGGGATTCAAAAAGGTTGCTGACGAAGACGAGTTTTTTCAGGCTGTCCAGGGCACATAATGTCATGACAATCATTTTCTGCATTTGCTGCTCTGCCTGCTCTCCACTAAAACTGATGTCCATGTCCAAGTAGGACCTGCCACAAACATTAAAAAAGAAATTATTTTCCCACATAAAGTATTCCTTCAATTTTTGCAGTTAACCACCCAAACCACCAAATGGCGAGTGAGCAGGAGACTGGTGTTTCCTGTAAGAAAAAGGCTCACCGGAAGGGGTGCACTCCATCGCCCCACTTGAGGCTATGAATGATGTTGTAGTAGATGCGCACAGAGATGGTGATGCAGACGATGGCGAGAGACACCGTGGACACCACAGTGATGATGCTGAGCTGGAAGAGGCACAGAAGGCCCACCACCAGGCCAGTCAGCACCATTCCTGTTCGTTCCGTGTCCTTCCAATAGATCAGGTCCATGACTGGAAAATAGGATAAAGATGTATGAATTAATAAAGAGATATAAAAATATTGGGGTAGGTTGTTCATATTACAGCAGAAATAAGTCAGACAGGATGGTAATTCCAATTTTCACATTCATACATATAGAACCTTGTTAGCTATATTATACCGATACTGTATTGTATCACTGAATGCCAATACCACTTTTATTTTTAAACTTTTTAACTCATTGTTTGCAAGTTACAGATTTATAATAATATAAATGGACACCATAATAAAAAAAAGTCCCTACATTGTAGTTATTGACCAATTAAAGCAGGTCTGGGATTCCCATAACCGCGATAAACAAGGTACTACTGGAGTTTAAAATGTTAAGCATGGGGAAAGATCAATGAGTTCCAAGGTGCAAAAGGTTCAAGTAACATTTGAGGTGTGACATAAGGAAGAAGTGGGTGCTTATCATCCTCCAACATGAGAAGCCAGAGCGGCAAAGAGGACACATAAGGAATCCTAAATTTAGCCTTGGATGACAGAGCAGAGCAAGCGGTCAATGGGAATTTAAATGGAGCCTCGAACGGCACCTGCTACCAGGCGTCAGCACCATTTTCTACACCCCGCTTGGTTTCCTGTCTTTTCCGTCACCCAGCAACAGCTGCTGTGGAGACTGAAGGTGGCGTGTATGAGTTAGTAATTGATTTATTATTGTTGGTGAACAAAGATGATTTTGACTTTTTAAAAGTGCCACTGTGTATATGTCTGTCTTGTGTGTATACAGCATACTATGATTTCTGTTGGTGGAAAGTGCAATTCAGCAGGTGACAACTGACTTTGGACAAAAGAAATAACTTTGTGTCCCTGGCGCCATCTCAGAATTTTACAATGTGGTGAAAAGAGTCCAAGTAGAGCTATAGGTATACTTCAATGAATATCTATAACAAGTCTATGCTTTACAAGCTTTCAAATATGATTTAACAATCCATTTCAATCCTGATCACCCAAACATCAAGCCAAATATTTCTATACTAATCAGAATGCTGCAGCAAAGCAAATGGAATTGTAATAATGCAGTTTTCTAACATGTAGTATTATGCTCTCTCTCACGGGTCGGACTTAGTACTACACCAGTCTCCCCATCAGGTCTCCTTGCAGACCTCTTCATTCAATATTCACCACAGTACAGATCAAGAACCCATTTAAAATGGCATTAGGAATGAAAAGGGTAAAAAATGATCCACAAACTTGACTGCACTCACACCAGTGAAACCATACAAGTACTACAAAGTAAATGTCAAATACTGCATATATATTTCCCCCGCCAGATATTCAGTCGGACAAACCGCAGTCCCAAAAAAAAGTTCAGACAGCAAAACATTTGGAACAAATCCTACTTTTTCACAACAACACTACACAAGATAGGGCAGGTGACCATTGCATTAATTTCTCCAACATTTTCAACAGAATTCTCTCACCTTTGCTCGCCATTTTGGCCACCGTTTCGCCTGGCTACCCCCGCTGTCCCGCCGTGCTCCCCTTCGAACCCCTCAGCTGTTTTTGGCCTGGCCCCGCTTGCTCAGACAGCCCAAAATAATCTTTGCTGAAGCACCGCCTACTCCCACGTTTGCAACCAAGGGCTTTTTTTTAACGCTGAAAGAGCTCTATAGCTATTATAGTCTTGGGCAAAATGAAATAATAATAATAAATAAATAAAAACCCATGATATAGCATACCCTGATACCTAGTGTTGGGCTGATGGCATTTTTTGGCTTTCATTTAATATTGACTTTTTATACATTCACTAACACTAATACTCTTTATTTTTAATTGAAATATATTACTAATTTATTTTTTTAGACATAATCCCTTATCTGTTTGCTGCAGGGATGCAATAGAGAAGACTTTTCAAGGGTTTGCAGTTCTTATTTTACTCTGAATGGATCAATATGATATCCGATCTCTTTACATTGAAGCGATCAGTGCAGGCATTTCGCAATGAGAACGACTGAAACATTTAGAAGGTGGAAGCTAAAACTGTAACATGTACCTTGTAGTGGTGGGCACACTGTGGCGCTGTCTGAGTGCAAACACTGGCTCAGCAGCTTTTCCTGAGTATCTTTGGTGACTGCATCCGGGGACACAAACTCGGGCTCCTCTAAAACAATGGGTGACTCAGGCTCGGGGGTCGGTAAGGATGCCGCCACTGCTGGGAAAACAATTACTACATCACATTACTACATCACCAGAGGCTTTGGTAGATGAATCAGTTAATGAAAATTGCCGTTATTCCATTGTTGGCGGGGAGATTTAAATTTTTTTTTTAAAAAGTCAGTTGAACAAAAGTGAGCGTCAAACTGGTTTTACCTTGAAGTATCTGTGGTTGAGATGTATCTTGGACCAATCTACTCTCCAGGTTTGTGACCTCTACATTAACCCCTTGAGTCTCAGCCTCCATAGTTTGGGATGTTGGCTGCATTATAACATTCTCATTTTGCCTCCTTCTCCTCGGGCTTGTAGACCTTGCATCCACCCGCTCTTCTTCGCCGTCTACCCGACTCAGGGAGTCCCAGTCGACGTCTGGTGACTCAACCGGAGTCTCCGGGGTGTCGGTGCGCGCCAGGGACGTGCGACTCCCTCCCGAGCCGCCCCTGCGCCTAACCCTATGGCCGCGTGAGGCCCCCACGGCCTCGGGCTCGGCGATGGCGATGTAGGAGAACGTCAACTCCAAGGAGCTTTGACGTGGAGTTCCCCAGATGGAGGGGGAGGAGGCCAATGTGTCGTCATCGTCGAATCCTGTCGTTTCATCCTCGGACCAGTCCCTTGCCGTTTGTAGCTCATATAGCTCAGACTCTTCGTTACCACCTGGAGAATATAGGGGGGGTTCAATTATTGAGCAGAGGTTTATCACTTGGCAGATATGATTTTCTGGAAACATTTGTTTAGTAGCCATGCGTTATCATTAGATTTGATCAAACTCAAATAGGTTTAAAAGCATATTCTGATCCTGTTTACTAACTAACTGTATTTGCTTCTTTCACTATGTATATCTTTCGTTTGATCACATCAAATTTCCTCAGGAGTCTCAATGTTTGATGTTTAAAGAACATACTGAAAGCTTCTGTGAGTATTAGAATCAGAAAGAAAGCAAGTGTACACTTGTGGCTCTTCAATTCAGATATTTTCTAAGAGAGAGACATGTCAGACTTGCACTTTTACAATTCTAAAAGCAGAAACTACAGTGAGTCATGTTAGATTGTTAGCGCACAGCTTTCATACCATCGGTGCATGGGGGCGTTGAATCTGGAGTGGAGGCCACTGAGCCATATTCCTCTGTAAAGAGAAAAAAGAGGTAAAAGTTGTTGCTAAATGGTTCATATAGAAAACAAGCAAAACATTAGCAATCAATACCAAGTAAATGCTCAATGTTGATATATTTTGTCATGGAGCATAACCTTATAAATGTTAGCTATACTTTAGTAGGCTATCTCCATCTACAATGTAACATTTCTTTGAGTATCCTGAAAAAATGGGCTATAAAAATCCAATGCATTATTTATTTGAATGGATCAACTACCATGTTTGGCTATACAACATCATTTCTTTTTTTTAAACACATTCCTAATATATTGTTTACCAAATTTAAGACAATTCTGATTCACTGAAACAAAACACTGTGATGGTTTTGCTCAATTTAATCAACATTTAAACTGTGACAACATTTACATCCACAGGTTATTTTGTTTATATCAAAAGTTGACAACATTAAATGCACCTCCACCCAGGGCATCTTTTTTAACAAATTAAAAAAAAACTCTTACCCGTTTCACTGCATTTGCAGATAAGACTTTACCAGTGTTTAGCTTTTAAAGGTTATGTCAAAGCTATTGCTACAACAGTTAGCCCTCCATAATAAATAATGAATCAGGTATCTCTTTTCCCAATGGTGTGCACAAATATAACTCTGCAATGCCGCAACATCAAATAATAAAAACGCATCAAGACGAAAGCGACGATACGAGAGCTTAGACGATGACAAACGTCAGCAAGTCAGCCGGAAAGAGAGGAAAGACGAGAAGACTCACGGCAGTGGGAGAATCCTAAGATCTGGCCCATACTCCATCAAGACATGGCTGAGCCCTCCCAGTCCGGAAGACACCCCCACCAGTCCCTTTCCGCCCCCTTTTTCTCATGTATCGCCAGGGAACCGAGAGGAAAAACCCTCTGGTCCTTCGCTCCCTTTTGCCTGTGTGATGCTCTGCTACGTGGGTGAGCGGCTTGCTTCCTGCCTCCGGCTCCGACACACAACCGAGCGCCCCACCCTGCCTCGCACCAGCATCCTCCTCGCCACCTCCCCCTCCTCCTACTCTCTCCACTTGCTCTCACATCAGCGCTACTGGTGAAGCTAGCGAGGCACGCTACATTAAACGAAGAGACGCATGAGCGAATGGCTCTGGTCTGGATGAAGGGTCGTGATGGAGTAGCCATGGGAGCATCTGATGGGAGGAGCCATCAATAATGAATTAGAAGCCAGCGCATGGGACTTGCTGCATTATGCTATGGTTCATCCACTAAATTTTGTTCTTATAAATGAAGATATGGTGACCATGGTTAAAGTGCTCCTGGCATCTGACAGTTTTTGTCAAGGCAACGTTCCAAAAAATGTTTGAGAGACACCACAGGGGGGAGATGTTCAGTTGCAGGCATTAAATGCAATGAAGGATAAAGACAAGTTTTGAGCTTTGTTGTTATTAGGAATCTATTATAAATGATTTATATATACATATATACAAAAAATGGAAGTATAATTCTACATATTTGGATTAATTTTAGAGGGTGGAGCCTGTCTCAACCGAATTGTGAAAGTGTTATAGCTATAAATTTATCTAAAATTCAAAGTAGAGATCTCAAAGATGTAGTCTATGAAGAAATATTTTGCTGCACCTTATGCAATAGAATGTTTTTGTATTAGTGTTGCTTGTGCTTATTTTGCCATGGGAAATAAAAAAAATGATATAATTTTAAATACAATGTTATCATTTAAAAAAATAACTAAAAAAAATCAATAAAATAAAAACATTAAAAAAATGTACAAACTCTGAATAGTATAAGAATGATAGTAATAACTTTTTGTTGATTTCATATAATATAGCTGAAGCTAATACAAATATTTGTTGTGTTTTTACCTTCGTTTACTAGTTAGCCAAATTGTATTTGCTATACTAGTCGCATTTCAGTGAAATCCTTGATGCAAAACTATTTAGGAATTTGCCACCTAAGATAGAAGACATTTAACAACTACACCTCTGCTAAGACTTTTGTAGCACTCGCTTATGCCGATACATCTCCCGTTTGCACAGACGGGCCTTCTGCTAAGTGATTAATGCCGCCGTGTTCTTCAGACTGAGGTGAGCATTGGGGAGAGGGATAAAGACGCTGAAATAGACCAGCCAATAGAAGCTGAAGGCTAATAAGGGAGGAGTAAAGAACGCAAGGACTGAGTTGTACCCATAATAACAGAAGGAATCCAACGTCTAAATACACCAAGCTTGAAAATGACCACAGGGTTCTTATCCAGATCTTTTTGATTTCAGTTTATATTTACCTTTACCAGTTGCCCTGGACCTGCTGAAGAAAACTCAAGGCCGGCGCAGGGTCACCAGAAAGGGGAGTCGTGCGACGACCAGGTCCAGCAGAAAGCTCAAGCGGCGTCTCGGGGGCGCCATGAGGACTGCTCGTAGGGCGAGCAACGTGGAGGTGCCCTCCTTCCTCCGCCAGCTGGTCAAAGAAACGGGGAAGATGGTGACCTTTTTTTTCAAAGGAGGCTCAAGAGAAAAGGGAATGGAGGAGCAGGATAACTGCGATGAAGACGATGATATGCCCAGCCCGTACTTAGAAAGGCCTATTTTGGAGAAGCAAGTAGCTGAGGGGGGGTCTGAATCGGGGGTGAACTATGCGGTGGCCAGCATGCAAGGTTGGAGGGCTCAGATGGAGGACGCACACACGTGTATGCCTCATATGAGAGGAGAACTGAGCGAGTGGGCTTACTTTGCTGTGTTTGATGGACATGCAGGGAGTACCGTGGCACGGTACTGCTCCAAAAACTTGTTGGACCACATCCTCTCCACAGGTACTGAAAAATGCAATTAGTCAGAATACAGTGATATTTAGGTATTTGTAAGTTAAAACTGGGGGGGATTTGAACTCAAGTAAAGTGGCATGAATGGGTAGCAACAAGTTAAATGAATGTCTATGAAAGGTTAAATAATAGCTATTTCAACAAGGGTAAATAAGTGAGTATAAAAGGTTAAGGCTATTTAAAGAACAACAAAAGGTGCCAAAACTCATGTAGATAGACAATGCAATACTTTTGGGTACAAATTTGTAGAAAATAATAAGAATACCATTAGAGCAGTTCTTTAAGTCATTTGACGTGGTGAGGAAAGTCTTCTTGTTGTGTCTTCATCACTGCAGTACGCTTTCTTCCCTAAGGCCACCAAAACAAGTGCAAAGAATTAAAAATTAGTCAAGTTATATTATTTATAAAGTAAAATTCCATACAACTTATATATTGTTTTTACTGTAATGAAATCTATCACTTAATTTTAACTGAATTATCAAACATTTTCACCTTAATTTAACCAATTTAGTGCTCTGAATGAATTTTAATAGATTCAAATTATTAGATTGTATTTTTTTTAAGTTAACACCACACTGCAATAAATATCCCCACTTTTTAAGTAATTGCTTTGGCAGCCTTGCATAGCAAAAAGTCTTGTTAACATCTTCCCAAATCTAAACCTAAAAGTGACCAGAAATAATGTGACGTTTCCCTGTATTTGACACAGAAATGATAAAAGTAAGTGAAGACCCAGAGCAGGTGAAGGAAGGCATACGTGAGGGATTTCTCAAAATTGACCGTCACATGCACAAAATGGCCCGCGAGGACAACTGGGACCGCAGCGGCAGCACGGCGGCGGCCATCATGATCTCCCCACGATACATCTACTTCATCAACTGCGGCGATTCACGCACTTTGCTCTGTCGCGACGGCAAGCTGGTTTTCTACACAGAAGATCACAAGCCTTTCAATCCCAGGGAGAAGGAGCGCATTCAGAACGCCGGCGGCTCGGTCACCTTACAGCGCATCAACGGATCGCTCGCCGTCTCCAGGGCGCTCGGCGACTTCGACTTCAAGGAGGTGGACTGGAGGCCAGAGACCGAGCAGCTAGTATCGCCCGAGCCTGAAGTGTACGAGGTGGAGCGGGAGGCCCGGGATGAGTTTGTCGTGCTGGCGTGCGACGGCGTTTGGGACGCCATCGGCAACGAGGAACTCTGCGCCTTTGTGCGCTCTCGCTTGTTGGTTTGCGATGACCTGCGAGAGATTTGTGCACAAGTTATTGACTTGTGTCTCTATAAGGTGAGGTTAAAACAAAAATACTAAAGGTTACCTAATGTGGAAGTACTAGTTTCACATTTCTTAGCTTATTTTCTCTTTACAACTCCCCAAAAACTTTATACAGTAGTGTTTGCTTGTTGGTTGAAACTTACAAGAATTTTGGAGACAAAAAAATATTACGTTTGGGCCTGTTAGTTGGCATAGTTACAAGACATGCTTTTATGAATGAACAGCTTTACATTGAAGGACGTCGTGTGTGTGTGTGTGGACATGGCGGCAAAGCAGTACGCTGACGTCTAATTGTAAGCAGATTAGTCCTGCCTCCGTGTTTAGAGCGTCAACTTGACGCTATATATAGGTGTTTACAGTATAAGCTATGTTGGGAGCTTTGATGACACGTAAGGATTAGGACTATATGTAAGGGAGTAAGTACCATTAATCAATATACACTAGCTCGGCGGCATTATCTAACTCTTGCTTGCAGTTCTATTTATTTCACCTGAAAAGCTTAGTGTGATTGCACTCCTGAGCCTTGCTGATCCTCGGCTGTCCGATGTACATTGTTGACTATGATGATGTCATCGGCACTAAGTAGACCATTATTTTAGCGCCCAACAACTTTTGACGTGCCGTATTGTCCGCACTATAAGGCGCAACTAAGACTTTTCTCAAAAGGCAACAGTGCACCTTCTAATCCAATCAGCTTTACATATGGATCAATATTGGTTAATCCCTGCATAAAATTCCCTTTACCACAGCTTTATCCAGTGGATGTATAACCACCACCGCAGATATGATATATATGATCATAACTTTTCTACATTTTGGCATCACTTCAATGTTTCGCCCCATGTAGGGCAGCCTGGATAACATCAGCATCATCATTGTGTGCCTACCTGGGGCCCCCCAGATTTCCCAAGAAGCGCTGCGGCAAGAAGAAGCGCTTGAACGCCATATTGACATGAAAGTAGAAGGTGCTTCTCTCAGACTCTAAAAAAAAAAACATTTGTTTATGTTTATTCTCTAATCCAGGATATATTCCTTTATAGAAATCATTCAGACGATGCGCTCCAAAGATGAAGATCCTGACCTTTTGTATGTGATTAAGTTCCTCGCTGAAGAGGAGATACCGGGACTTCCATTAGGAGGCGGTATAACCAGCAAGTAAGAACTGAAACACATTAGAGAAAAACATATTGGATTAAACTCTGAAGAATGTGTAGATTAAAATTTCCCTTTGTCACCATTTAGGCGAGACTGCATAATCTCTTCGTATCAGAAACACGTCGCAGCTCACAGGACTCACGAGCCAATGGTAAGTATACACAAAGCATGCAACATAATTTTATATGTCAGATTTCATTTTTGAGTGAATTTGGTGATGTTTGCCCTTTCAGGATATTGCTGGATCAGAAGAGTCCAACTAATGCTGTTTATTGAGTATTCATTCTGCCTTTACAAGGAAAACATTTCAATTTATTCTAAGAGGAATTCATTTTCAAAAGTGTTTGGAGGTATAATGCAGTTGACTTTCTACTTTTTGGAGTAAATGAATCAGAAAGTTAACATTTTTGGGACATTATAACTCACCCACTGCCATTGTCGGTGAATGACGTCTAATCTATGTGAATTGGACAACACATCAATGGAATCAATGAGTTAAATATTTAGAATATAGATGGGTTTTCTTGTATATTTTAGGAAATTCATATTTGAATTTGCTTTATATAAATTATGTGAATGTATGATTTAAAATAATAGAGGTAAATGTAAAAGAATTTTTCAACAAATAAACTCTACAAGTTCCTGATGGTCCAGTGGTGCTTTTTCTGACTGAAAGGTGTTACATAATATTACAGCAAGTGACTTTAAAAAGATAGCAAACTCAATTTTGGACACAAATCCATGCAAAAAAATACAGAAAATGGATTAATAATGAAATTAGAGATGATTAAATTAAGTTAAGTTACATTAGGATAGGCAAAAAAATGTTTTTTGGAGACATTTTGGATTGGCTGTTATTAGATGCTTACCTATTACTGAGATGCTACTGTACAGTAGGACCACAATCAACAACGTGTTGGCCGCACGTGCCGTTTCATAGTCTTGTGATGATAGACACTGAAGACAATACTCTATGGAAGTTAACATACGGGTGCCAGAGTTCAAAAGGTGACAAAAGGCACGATAGCATAAGAGAAGTAGTCGGGGAAGGACGGGGATACCGAGAATTGGCAGACAGATAGATGAGTCCAAAACTGCAAGGAAGGTCTTTGTCGTGTGTCTTCAGAATGTCTTGTGAGGGTGTGTGGTGAGGATCGCCACCTTTGTATTAAGTGACTCAGCAAGGCCCTTATTGGATAGGTTTTTCTTCTTATTTCCTCACTTCACAAAAGTCAAGACGGCAAGACACAAGCATATCGGAGTTCTACCAGAGGTGAAATCTAGGAGGGACAAAAATAAGGTGAGCAGCAGATGGGTTTCTTTTTTCATCAGCAAGTAACAGTACAGTGTACAGTGGTTTGGATTATGAAGAATTTATTTAAAATGATAAAACATTTCAAAAAGGGGAAGGAAAGAGGATTCTTAGAAATGCTTTAACACAGCTTTTTTATGTAAACAACTAATAAAAAAGATGTTAGCAATTTGCGATATGAAATACTACCACTCAAAATGTGGTTCTTTGTGATGGCTTGCTAAGCAAATGTCTAAATATGATGGTGATTGGAGGTGATTAAAACACCTGTCAGAAACAGGAAATGGTGACAAATATAATAAAAAGCATTAACTATGAACTCTAACCTGCAGCACCAGCACCATGCCACTGAACGTCGGCGACAACGGCTACGGCAGCGTGGCCGGTCCGGGGCTCTCATCCAGCGGGGCAGCCAGCTCCTCGGAGACCGCCGCATTAATCGTCCCGGAGCTCCAATTTGGGGATCAGGATCAGGGCGACGAGTATACATGGCGACCCATGAGTAAGGAAGAACTCGAGGAAACGGCAGGTGGGCCAGGTTGGAGGAGGCTCCGCTGCTACCTAGTGGTGCTCTTCTGGCTGGTCTGGTTGGCCATGCTGGCAACCGCCGTGGCCGTCATCTTGACCAGCCCTCGACCCGTGGAGACCCCGCTGGCGTGGTGGCAGGAGTCGCTCTTTTTCCAGTTGCAGCCTGATCTCTTCAACGGGACGTCACCTGGGAGCTCTGATGCAGTTGAGGGTGAGACCCTAAGAACGTAGAAGTTACCATGTAGAACAGTGCATAAACTACTCGCCAAATGAAAAAAAAACATAGTAGTTTAATGAAGACTGATTAACGGACCAACGACGTTGTCGTTTATTTAATGCCCTCCAGTGGAACAAAGTGGTATGTGCAACTAGCTCATATTGGAAAGTATACATATAGTACTATAAACCTTATTTTATTGCATGCCATTGACAACATTAAAAATCATTTATTAGATCAGATTTGGATTATGTTTGGTCATAGTTGAGTGCATTTGGAAGTACAAGTCGTCCAATTATTTTTGATTGGGAGACTTGGCAGCAACTTGCCCAGGCAAAATATTAAGTACCTATAGTATAAGTGCCTAATGTTTTGTTGAATGTATTATATATCCTGATGACATGATAGATATATACAGATTTGTCTTTCTCATACAAAGCACTGTGTGATCAACTCCCTTACCTGAAGTCTTTGGGCATCAGTGCTCTGGTGCTGAGGGGATTGTGGGTCCCTTTAAACGACACTGGGGAGCACCCAGCGACGTTGCCTCATGTCCAGCATCTGTTCAATGAAAGCAACAAAGCAGGTGAGTGAGACGAAGGTTTTGGTTTGGAACAAAATGGTTTGGAATCCTATGCATGGCCGTGTTCTTGCAGGCTTCAAAGTGGTTCTGGACGTGTGCGAGGTGCAGACGGCTGAAAAAAGTGAAGAGCATGCACAGGTGACACATGTTATTATTATTTTTTATGTATATTTAATAATATCTGTGTTGGTATTTTCACAGTACACACTTCGGTTCTGGTTGAGTCAAGGAGTGGCAGGATTCTTAATCTGTGACACAGATGCAGCCTTTACAGAAAAGGTTATTATTATTATTATTATTATTATTAGCCTGTTGAGTTGTTCTTTTGAATCAATTGAATGGAGGTTCTTTGCATTGCAGACTTTAGTTCAGTGGAGGCGTATTTTGGAGGAGTTCAGTAAAGAAGATGAAGAAAGGTATCAGTGCAATGTTAGTGAGAAGATTCCACTTTATGCTTAAGTGTGTTTTTTTTGTTTGTTTTATTTTTAGGATTGTTGTGGTCAAACAAACACGAGAGGCGCTTCCTTCCCTGAAAGTCTCCAGCCAGGATCTCAATGTCACCTTGGTGGACGTGGTCCTGAAGTCGGTACTGCCCCAAAGCCCTCGCCTGCCGTCCGACCGTCAAGTCGGGGAGGCCATTGAGGCTCACCTCCAGGCGCCTGAGGACGACACGTGGCTTGGCTGGATGGCAAGTCGTAGATAAATCATGAAAAAGCAGCTATTTTTCCATTTTAATACTACTTCTCTTATTTTTAGGTGGGATCCAAAGCCCCATCTGACCTGAAGAGACTGCTGCTGATCTTGCTCATGACGCTGCCAGGGACGCCGGTAGTCCAGTATGACCAGTTGGAACCTGCACAGGTTTAGTAAAAGCTCTGTATATTATTCTTTTATTTTCAATATTTGAAGTGACAGTGTTTTTGTTTTCGTGTTAGGGAGGAAACAACAGTGAATTAGCTGATAACACAGTAAGTGTTGTAAGTCGTTTTGAAAATGCATTGATTTTCCACTAGAGGGAATCATAGTACAAGAGAGTTTGGGACATTTTAAGATGATAAGAAGTTTGTTCTTCCTTTCAGCATACATTCAAGTCAAGACATTCAATAACTGCCCTCTTCAAATCTCTGAGTCACAACAGAGCGCGTGAAGAAGCACTCCTCTTTGGAACTTTCACTTTTCTTCCTTTCAACAAGTCCTCCAACGCCAGCGAGGATTCTTCGCCACCCATCTTGGCCTTTTTACGTTCGTGGGGCTGCGTCCACTTTCTGGTGTTGCTCAACGTTGGGCCGGAGGCCCGGCCTTTGGACCCCGGCTGGGCACCCGCCCTGCCCGAGGCCGGCGTCTTCGTAGCCAGCTCACCGATGGACCGTATGGGCGCCGTAGCCCTCGACACGTTGGTGTTGCGGCCCCGGGAAGCTGTGGTCGTCAAACTGTTTGAGCCGGGAAGCTACTCGTAATGTGGTGAACTGGATGACATTTTCTTAAATGTGTTCTTGTATAAGTTGAATAAAAAGGGATTTACAACAGAAGGAACTTGTTTTTCTTTGCTTAAATTGTTGTTGTGACCTTTTAAATTTTGAATTCAGTGAAACAAGCTGGAGCTTTTAAAATGACTCATTCCAAATACTAGCATAAGCATTACTGACAGTCACGAACATTACAAAAAAGATTAAAAATACATATTTTCTTCATAAAATACAAAAAAAACACTTGAATACACATCTACATTGCAGTATTTAGGTACCATTTAATTTCACATTAAAAAAAAAAACATTAAGTGCTATGGAATGTACTTTATAAATTACACATCAAATTCTACATTAATTTGAGCAGATTTACAGAACGGGTCACGGCAAGTAGTTTGGCTTGGATGTCATGCACAGATGAACTTTAAAAGACTTAAAGTGAGTGAATAAAAGACCAAGGCTGGCAACAACTACAAAGAGGGATGAATGCATATTTCAAAGCTGGAATCACAACAAGTCACATTGAACAGCCCGCTAATGTTAACATAGGGACTTAAAAAGGGTGGGAAGTGGATTTTTTAGGGGTTGCACCAAGTGTCTTCTCGTTCAGACGTCCTGACGTCATGTACCGGGCGATCCGGGTAAACCCGCGTAAAAGCCGTTGCGCGACACGTCCGGAGATTTGCGTTGAATGGCGTGGCCCTCCAGGGGCACGGTGGCCAAGTGAGCGGGGGTCTTGACCCCAGCCCCTCGACCAAAACGGCAGCTCAGCAGCGAGCGTAGGTGTCGTAAGACCGACTTGCGGCAGATGATGAAAACCCACGGGTCCACGATGGGGTTGAAGGCGTAAAAGCGGAAAGCGGCCAGGTTCTCTCTGTCGCCGATGAATGGGTGGATGGCGTTGATGAATCCGGCAAACTGGGGAAACAGAAAGAAGGGTTTAGCATAGATATTTTTGGTTTTCAAACAATACAACAATAGGGTTTAAGTCTGAAGATTGTCTCCTTTCCGGGTTACTTTCCCGTCCTGTGTTACTGTTTTCGATTGTACTTTTCCAAGATGAGCTAATCTGCACTTTGCGATCAGTAACAAGTCCAAGTCAGACAATTGTGAACTGCCGTCCAAACTGCCTAAAATGCAGTCCAAGCAGCCAGACGACAGCAGCTGGACACTGAAAGACAAACAGCTGCTCCGTGAACGGCCTTTCTCACCTCATTTCTCAGCTCAATCAACGACCATTCATAACCTGTTTGGGCAAAATCCCAACAAAGTTTATCATCCTTAATGACTGATTCTGTTTTTCAGTACATACTAATGTAAATGTTTCCCTGTTGCTAAGGCATCCAACGTGAATTTGGTGAATGACGGCAAAGAGTGGGAGGAGTTCCGCCCTGAATACACATGGTTGTGGTTAAGTTTGACAAGTGTGCAAGACATAGGAGAGTCTCGAGTGAACTAATGTACACAAGCAGAAAATCTATGGAAGTGTTGTCATCATGCATAAGGGAAAAAAGTACTAGAAACTAAACAGCAAATGTGTAGTCATGATGTGGATTTGAGGTCCTGTTTATATTTGCGAGTACTACAACAACAACAAAAAAGTTTGTTGTCATAACTGTAGTGCTTGACTCAGATGATCCATCACAGTTTTGCAATAACTTCTTAAAACTGAACACATTTTCTCTTTTTCCACAATGCTTATTTTAGATTAGATTAGAACTTTTGTCTCATCCCGTCTAGGACTAGCACAAAGAAACTAAACCACGCGACGGGTGGGGTTGAGTCGCAAAGGTCTATGGGAAGGAAATATTCCGAAATATTAAAATTTACATGGGTTTTCTCTGGGTAGTCCAGTTTCCTCCCACATACCATAAACATACATACATGCTGGGTTAGGCTCCAACACCCCCTATGATCCTTGTGAGGATGAGGGATTAAGAAAATTAATGTTTTTTTTTCCTCTCTACATATTTTGCTTGTCCGATTTATACTCAGGCACAATTTGTAGTCCAGAAAATATGGCACTTGTGATTGAAAATGGACAACAGATAACTGTGTGTCCAGATGCCAGATTTTCCAATGTCAGTGAATAAGTAAAGCACATTAACAGAGCATTATAAACCACACTTTTTCCACGCCATACAGCCATTTGTTGGTCTAAGAGTGCATCATCCATCACCAAGTTGCACCATTTGGCTCTGCGCTATGAACACAAGTCCACCAATAACAACGACACGAGTCATGAGGAGCCATGCTGTCTTTAAACACCATAATATTAATGTGGTTTGGCCAATCAAGACTCAACCTGAAGGTACGTACAAGTTAGTGCCAATTGGAAAGTGCAATGTTTGTTTTGCACAGTGCACTGGTGCAAAGTCATCAATCATCCTGTCATGTCCCAGTGGCTTACACAAAGTGTTAAACATGTTCAATGGCAATGTTTTCTCTAAACCCCCGCGATCATTGGACCAACTTGACTATAATTTGTTCCATTGGATGCTTTCCCAAATGGGTGTATAAGTTAAATAAATAAATCAAAGTGCTGTTGCTAGTACATACTCCAAGTTGGTGAAAAGTTCAAGCCAAGTAAAGGGCAAAGATGTCAAAATAAGAGTAGATTTCAACAAAAAAAAATTGAATTTATACATACACACATTATAATGACCAAATTTTAAAATACAATGTCAATAAAATAATTTTAAAATACAAAAGGTTGATTAATAATATAAATTATTCATTGCAAAAAACAAATATGGAAAAAGAAAATATTCTATGAAGCAAAAATACACAAATATAGCCATAATATAGTCATTAAATAGTACGTTCACCGCCAAAAAAAATCTTAGATTAATTAAAAATAATACCAATTATTATAGTTGTCTTTAAAATTGACTAAATTAAGAGAAAATCCAATTCACTTTAAACTAAATTAAACCAAAGAGCTAATATTTTTCCCCTGCTCATGGACATAATTAGCGCATTTTCACCTAATTAAGCATCCGGCGAGTTTCCCCCTTAATGCCACGTTACACGGCAACCGCTGTGGCGCTACCCAATTGGCAAACACGGTAATGAGCATTTTCATGTCATTATTTTTACTGTGCGTCAGTCACGTCTACCGTGCCCCCCGTGACGACACCCCCCGAGACATCTGGACACACTTTGTTCTATTCGCTAGGTTTAGATGCCTTGTTCTGGACCGGACGTGTCATGCAAGATGGCCAATACGCCCGCGACTTTACGCTAATGGCCGTCTGAGTGTTTAGTATGAGCTCCACTGTCTGTAATTCTCCAGCCTTGGAATAGTCTTTGCTCCAAATTGCTTCCTGATTCTATTTGACCGTCCAATCAATAGACAGGAAAAATGCTTTCCTGGCTTTTTAGCAAGCATCATTTACAAGTTGGTGGGGATGCTGATATCCATTTAGAAGCATATTTTTTTACGTAACTACTGCCGCAATACACAGTGGAATGAAAACCAATATGGAAGTTGCATTCCAAATTCTCCTTTTCAGGGATGACCACAGTATTGTTGAATAATTTATGTCAGTAAAAGTCCATGATAACTGCTAAACTTGATGTGAACATTAGGTTTTGATGGGATATTTATTTTTTTACCAAAAATAGTCACTTGGCCTATAACGGGTAAATTCAAATGACGATTGAATGCAGAGATAGCAAAGAGGAAGTTTTGTTGAAACTGGGAAAAGAGAAATGAAAACAGGGAAGGTAGTTGCTAGAAATGTTTAAATATATACTGGTGGGCGAGTGGTTAACGCATTGGCCTGATGTCATGGGGTCAAGGGTTTGATCACCGAGTTGGGCTTCACTGTGTGGAGTTTGCATTTTCTCCTTGAGTTTATGTTGGTTTTCTCTGGGTAATCTAGTGTCCTCCCACATCCCAAAAACATGAAGAGTAGTAGGCTGGTTGAACACTCTAAATTGCCCCAAGCTATGATTAGTTGTTATATTTTATCTATTTATACATTTGGATTTATTTGTCTAGATAGGATTTTTGCAAAGACAGGTAAAATACTATGACTAAAGATTTCTGTCATGATTAAAAAAAAATTAAATCACTGCTGACCATCTTGCTTTGTCTTTTTGCTATCTGCCTCTATAGTATTTGAACTCATTTCCTGCATCAAATTGGACATGGATTGCCGTCAATAAAGAGTTAAACGGGGTGAAGGAAGGATACTTCTGGATGAAGTTCTTCCCACAATGCATAATCATGATAGCTGGTAAACATTAGGCAGAGTTCACCAAGCTCCATATTCCCCAAACCACAGAACCTTTCACAGTGTCTGCTTGTAATTATCCTTCTTTGTTTCATTTGAATCCTTTGTTGTGCATGACTAAGTTGTGTAATGCAACATCCAAATATTTTGGAACAACCACAGAGGCTTTTTTTCACACTGACACTCCCTGCTTAAGTCTAGAACATTGAGATTAATCACTTTATTTTTCATGTTGACTTAAAACATTTGCGTTGAAGATCAACATTGATTTTGTAGTGCGGTCTTCCCTCGCTATTTCACGGTTCGACTTTTGTATCTCTTGGTAAATCGCAGATTGGCCTAATTAGGTTTTTATTTCATCCCGTATTTGGGAAGACACACAAGACATTGTAGACCTAGTTAAAAATGGAGCCAGATACAGGAAACCACAAGGCGGGGACCAATTAATCACTAATTACAGTAATAATACTAGCCTAATAGTACAATCCTACAAAACGGGAGGCCCACAAAAAAGTACAGTACAGCTCGGATATGTTAGGAAGTATAATGTAGGTGAAACATTTTTGTGCTACAAAGTCACATGAATGCCATTTTTATGTTTTGACTATATTTTTTTTAATTTGACACGAGGGTGCCGTATTTCACCGCTACGTGTCTCTGCCAACTTATGGCAGGTTCATACTACTGAAAATACTGAGTGGGCCCTGACATAAATCATTTTGGTCTTCTACTAGTTACAAAATCTAGTTATTAGGAATTTCCATCTTATGCCAAAGCAATTGGACAAGCGTGTTAAATACACTGCAGTGTTTCTTGCTTAAGTAAACGCAAAGTTGAGTAGGATGCGGCCATTAATAATCGATGGTAGATTTATTCTTGCAGTAACATCAAAACTAATAATACATTTGGCTGGAGTCGATAGCTTTTACGACTGCGTTGATGCAATAAATTTATCTATTAGCAGATTAGTTGGCGGCTGATGGTTTTAATGGGTGTTCGAATTTGTGTCTGTGCCTTTTAAGTGTGTCCTGAATCAAGTTTTCATTGAGAAAAATTAAATGTTTTTAAATTAAAATGTACTTTAAACGGGGAGGTTATTCTAATTAATTTAGCAATACTTGGGATGAAGGAAATCCTCTTTTTGTAGTTTTTACATTTGTCATGTCTTAAACTAATCATCACATGGCAAAAAATGTGTCACTTGGGGAACACCCCAAGTTCATGTTCTGCTTTTTTGAAATTCTCCAGAAAAATGAGTCAGAAAAATGAAGAAATGGCAAGTATCCGAAAACCCTTGGTGACCCACATCATGAAGCCAGATGATAGGACAGACATCTGAGATTGATTTGTCAAATTACGCCATATTTAAGAAGGCTTTTGGCTTCACTTTGCATCCGCCAAGATACTCATTGATAAGTAATACAAATTAACATCATTAAAGGTTGCCAACATTTTAACTTGGGGGCCTTTGGACAGTTCATATTCCGAAAAATGGGGTTAATATCGAGTTAACTACGACTACAAAAGGTGGGGATATGTTTCTATGCAACTTGAGTTACTTCAAAACATGGATTTAAAAGTTTAAAAAAAAAGCTTTGGGAAGATCCTTTACCTACAAGAGACTTTTCTAAATCTTTGGGTGCGAACAGAGCTAAAAAAATTCCTCGGGGTGTTGACATGGGCACATTTGGGTGTAAGCAAAAGGCAGGCAAGAGCATGAATTGCAATATGATAAAGATCTAACATGACTGAACATAAAAGATAGTTAAGCCACAATTGGAAAGAAAACAAGGTGGCAACTAAACGACTGGCAGAAGTCGTAGAAGTTTTGAATTAGGAAAAAAAAAACACTATTTCCTTTGATGAATTGCACCATAGCAGCAAAAAAAAGTCAGTTCAAGTGTCCTTTTGAACTATTCACACACTTTGATCAACAACGCTGACGAAATTATTTCTAATGGTCCTTAGCAGTTTTGTTCTTGGTTAACGACGACCATGTCGAAAATATTTTATTGATGAACGGTTTTATGACGACGACGACATATTGATAAGCTAAACACGTGTTTTGGGGGAAGAAAACATAACGAAACATTTGCCTGTTTATGCCTGACGAAAGGATGGTAAAAAAAAGAGAAGTTGTTTCAATCAAATATTCAAAAATGCTGATTTCAACTTTACCTTGTCAGACTGCATTTTTTGCCGTATTTGCTCGGAGGGTGCTGGAGCCTATCCCGGGCTACAACGGGCAGAGGCGATTTAATTAATTAATTGGTCGCCAGCCAATCTGATACCACATTAAGAAAAGACATTAAGAGATGTTTTTATAACTAAACTGTAATAAACCCAAAACTAGTGAATTTTTCAAGGTACATCAACATATAGGCCCCCCTGTGGTTATTGATTCGGCCTCACAGTTCTGAGACCGAGGGCTCAATCCCAGCTCTAGACCTTTTCGAGTGGAGTTCGCATGTTCACCCCGAGATTGCATGGGTTTTTTCCGGGCATGCCGTTTCCTCCCACAACCCCAAAACATACATACTAGATTGGTAAAATACTTTAAATTGTCCTTAGCAATAAGCAATTGGTTGTTTGACTCCTTTTGCCCTGCATTTGGCTGGGTGGCCCCCCAGCTGCTTTGCTATGACAGACTCCAGCACCCCCATAACACTTTATAGTCACATATTCACATAGTGTTCCCAAAACAAAAGATGAGTAAAGCAGAAAGAAGCAAAAAACATCTCTCCTTACTTTGAAGATTGCAACCTTTGCATTCCATCCACTGACACAAACGTCCTTCTCGGCCCTCACGGCCAATCAAATGAAGCCTCGGAGCCTTTAAACCTCATTAAACTAATGACCATTTGTTTTTCAAGCCAATGCTGTCAAAGCACAAATTCCAGCTAAGCAAATCTGCGAGTCAATGTTTGCATTCATCTCAACAAACATGAACCATGCGTGAATACTGAATGGAGGATTAAATGTCCTTTAACAATGAATGAAACGGCATTCCTGATTGTAAAGAATACTTTAGGAGAATCAACTTTCTTCTCATTGAACCTTTTTCTTTTTTTAATTGGCAGGCAGCAGCTGCAGGGCAACAAAAGTGCACAAAACAAAGATGACCTTTGAAATCTTTTGACTTTCACACGAAGCGAGGCCACACCCACTGGAAGAATAAATTCAGGGAGATGAGCTTTTTGTCAACACATAATACGTCTCGAATAGAAGTCAAAGCATGGAGGCATGGATATATCCTCCCATTTATTCCTTCACTGGGCACACATGGTTTTGTTTGATGTAAGACTACTTCCTGCTTAGTTTGTCATGTTTTTTTTAGATTTACGAGGCGCTAATCTCTCGGTGATATTGCTATTTAATTCTTAGTCTTGCGCAATTGGATCATAGCATGACTTCTTCAACCCACCCACACAAGTGTCATTCCCCCACATTTAAAAATGAACTATGCTTTTCTTCTTTCTCTTTTTTGGGCAGCAGAAGGAAAGAATGATAGAGTGGGTTGTGATGTCTTGGATTTATAGCAGGAGAACAAACAGTAACTGCAATATATAAAATATTGGAAAATATTAAATATACGTATATGCAAATAGTGGTGTGGTTTTAATTTGGACTTGCTAAAAAATGACTGATGGGGTGCTGGATTTAATGTAACTTTGAATCAAGTTCTCTTTTGTACAGTTCAGTTGTATTTAACTTTGAAGTACAATATTTTGAGAATTGTTTTCAAACTATAATTTGCTTACGAATTATTATTTTTTTAACCGCTTACCTTTAATGTCAACAAAATAATACATTTGCTGGGTAACGGTTGTTGTTTTTTTTTTTTTTGTACCGAGGCTGTTCCTTACAGATAACCTAACGAATCTCATTACCTCTGCTCTATTATTGCGACCCTTTCATTAAGCGGGTGCAGGAGCATTTTGTTTGTGGGATGTCATCAAGTAGATTCAATTAAGTCAATAACGACCTGCTGACTGAGTCACCACACGAAAACGGACGGCACTAACGGATCCCTGTCATCTTTACACCAAAGCTTGACTGATTCAGCCATTTTCCATCTTTTAATAATTCACGCCAGCTAAAAACATAACAATGAAGTACTTTCGTCAGGAAACGATCAGTCCTAAATAAAAACAGCAAAAGAAGGATTCAAGAGTACATCATCAGTACCATGGCTTTCACCCAACTCTGCATTGAGCTGACTATTGACTGGCGATTGCCATGGGAATAGCACGAAACCTAATTGCCGGTCTGTACCTGTTCTTAAAACGGCTGTGATCTAAACAACAAATCATTATTTCTCATGAAAAATAGTTCTCGGTGAAACACCCCAACGAACACTATAAATGTATATGCTTATTGACGCTGCCTATAAAATAGAGCGCATGAACTCCACTCCTATTTCGCAAACAAATTTGATGTTCTTTCGCAGGCCATCTGTAGCTGTTATTGGTTTTATATCTACAAGCTGTTCACTGGAATAACGCTATGAGCACCAAGGGGGTTTTGTTTTGGACTGCAAGTTAAGATGGTTTAGATCAAAGGTGTTTGGCAATGATACTGGTTTGAGTCGTTAATGTGACAAGCTTGAGAAAAAAAAATGGAGTCCCAATAGAAAACTCCCTAAATAGATCCAGTACTTCCTTAAAACTTCTCCCACACTGTCCAAATAGCTCATCTCATTTTCTTATGTCCAGAGGCCCCAAATTAGGAAAGGCCAACTACTGTATTTTGTTAATAGGCATTAAGGCTACAGTCTCTTTATCCAAATGGAAAATAAAATCAGGACCTACCAAAGAGTTTGGGGCCTAGAAACTTTTTCATTTTTTTAAAAGGCCTCTACAAAAATACATAACAAATAAAGATGCCTAAATGATCACCTTATTCTGGAATGTGCCAATCGTGTTGCAGATGAAAATGTAAAAATGTCAACAAAAGAAGCAGAAGCAGTCCTTGCACAACAAGTACTGAAATTCAGACCCCCCCCCTTTTTGTTGCGAGACCAGGCATGCTAAGACATGACACAAATCGTCAGAACGTGAATACACACAGAAAATACGCAATCGCAAATACTCGTGGTCTAGTTGGTATGCATTTTAAACCTTAATTATTCCTAATGCGAGTTAAAAAGAACTACCATGCATCAGCTAAGCAAGCCATTTTTTTAAACTGCAATATTATGTGTTGGTCTTTTCTTGGATAAAAATCAAAAATCACCAAAATGACGATGAATTTATGTGTTATGTATAGTACAGGTGTGTCATTGCAACAGCATTTTGTTTCTAGTGCTTCAAGGTTTGATTACAGAGGCAACTGGTTAAACAGGTGAAAACCAGGTTGTCATTTGAGAATGGATGCAACTTTAAAAATGTCTGATTTTCTAATCTCAAGTAATGATAGTGCTGTGCCTTCTTTATAATCGCCTGGATGTTCTAAGGAAGGTTTAGCAGTAAACGTTTACTGCGAAAAATAGTTTTGGGTGCTAAACATATGCCAAATTAGAAGTGTGAGCTGATGATGTGAACTGATTGAAATTTAAATTCAGGTTTAAAACATTTGTGTTTAGTCAGGCTAGGTAGTTAAGTGCATTAGAGTGCCAATAAGAGTTAGTTTTTCCTTGGCAGAGCCATTGTTATTTGAGCAAGTGTAGAAAATGTTTCTGGTGAGGGATTGTACATTAACTTCATGAGCATTCGTGGAATCGAACATCTTTTCTGACAAAATATGACGCAACTTGATGTCAAGGAAAGGAAACTAATCAAATGTGGTCATTAGTTTAAAGATAAGCGCTACGGATAAAGAATAAGACAATACATCAACGTAATGTTTATAATGGAATGTTTGTAGTCTTGATAGCCAAAAGACCAGATGCTTTCTCACACATCTGTTTGCAATAGTGTTAATTCTATTCGTGGTGGTCAGACTTTAAAAAAAATGCCACTGCATTTTTGGCTTTTGCAATGTGATTTTAACATACGAAAATGGTCTCGGGAGTCAGTAACAATCAGATTGTAGAGATGCAAAACCTGGGAAATGGGGGCGATCCGGCCTTGGATCATCACATCTGTCATGACATGGCTTGACATTCCCTAATTGACATGCATGATCTCATACTTGGTGTGGGTTTCAGTCTTTACCACAAGAAGTGGAATGAGCAATTGAGAGCAGGAATGAGGACTTTTAAGCCTTCCCATAAATGACCTGCACATAAACCTTTTCCGATCACAACCTCAAATTAGGTTTGTATTGACAAAAAGTACCCAGACTCAATATCATACCTGTCAATTTATACGTTTTCCCGTATTTTTGGATCATTTCAAATTGTGTACGCCGTACTACAACTTCTAAGAGCGCCCTGTGTGAGTAAATATGTGTATTTGTAAGTTTTTTTTTTTTATCGCTTACTGATAAGGATAATTGCAATCATTAATAAGGGTTGATAGGTATCCTATATGCTCTGACTAGTGTTTGAGTACATGGAACAGATGTTGATTAACCTGATTGGCTGCTATTCCCTAGGTATTTTTTTATATTACTACTCCCCTTTCAAATAGACAGAGTAGTATATGTCAAGGCAAAGTTTACTGCCGAGTACTGAGCAACTGACCTAGTTGTACGTGGTTTCAAACCCCAAGAGCACAGTGATGCCACCACAAGACCTGTTAAGCATACATTTTACGGTCGTTTGTTGTCAAACGACAGTTAAAATACAAATTCTGTGTTGGCTGTAAAATTTTAGGTTTCTACATTTCATAACACTATCATCACAGAAACCCACAGCTGCCGGTGTTGTAGCATAATTGGGAGTTTTTTTTTAGCAATCATACCAGATTCAACTTCAATTTGATGGAATTTAGTCCTGCAGCTACAATAATTCAAGTTTTTGAGGACTTGCCGATTGTTTTCTATTTGATGAGAATACTTGACTGGTTGGTTGGACTTGAATTGAATTACAATTTTACTGTATGTGTCATCCATGTCATCACTCAAGCATGTTAATTGCTCTTGTCAATCCCAACAATGAGCCTCAGTAACTGCTTTTGGGGCCATAGCATACAAAATAGGAGTACTTATATAATCTGGCTTCTGCATGTATGAGAACTACTTTGCTTTCAAATTGGTGGTGAGGATTCGTGTCAAACCACATCAACATTTGACTTCACACACAAAGCGACTCTTTCCGTTAAAAACAAATCAGTCATACAGAAACACACACATAGAAAGTAAAATATGACCTCACCGTCAATGGCAGCGAGCAAACGGCAAAGATGACGGTGATGAACGCCAGCAGGACCAGGTGGTCCATCTCCTCCTCACCCCTTCCAAACAAGGACAGGCTCAGCTTCCTCTTCCTGCTGGCGGATTGGACCGAACCTTGTCGCATCAAGTGACTTCGGTGCATACGACAAAGGCTGACGATCACCGAGCCGTTGCAGGCGAACACGGCCAGGATGATCAACGCCATGAGGCTGGAGTACGTGAGCGAGAAGGCCCGCACCCGCTCGGCGTTGGCGTCCCCCGTGGCGTCCATGTCGATAAAGCACCACGTGCCCGGGCAGTACTGCCTGAATTTGCCGATACCGCCGAAAGGCAGCAGGCAGAAGGCGAGGGAAAAGAGGTAAATGATGACGAGGGTCACCTTGGCGAAGCTTCGTCGGATGTGCACCGAGTAAAAGTACGGGTGGCTGATGGCGAGGCAGCGCTCCACCGCCATGGCGCAGAGGATGAGGGTGGGCGCCAGGCCGAAGAAGCTAAGGGAGAAGCCGTTAAGCTGGCACAGGATGTCGTTGCCGAGGCCGGTGAGGGACACGTTGCGGGCGTAGCAGATGAAGACCAGTGGGCTGAGGAGACAAGTACCCAACAGGTCCGTGAGGGCCAGGCCCGTCACCAGGATGGAGAAGACGGACGAGGTGGAGCGGTGGTCTTTTCGGTGCACGCCCAAGATGAAGAGCGCCAGCAGGTTCCCGGCAACGCCGGCCAAGAACATGACGATGCTGGTCACCGGTTTGCTATCGCCCTGCAACGTGAGGCTGGCAGAGACATTGGGCCAAGGCCCGTCGCAAAACGCGCTGGCGTTCATCTGGCAGTCCTTAGGAGAAAATTAAGCGGCTCCCTTGGTGATGTTTGGTTTCATTTGGAGACTAGTGTCTGTCCAGATACCAAAAAGAACCGGGGTGTTCTTAGTAAAGCATTCTGTGGGAAAAAAAGAAAAAAATGTGTTCTTACTGCATAAACACAACTTGTTCAAACCAAAACGCAATGTACCCTTTGCAGGGGGATGCAGAAATATCATTTCTGTGAACTTATAAATGCACATAACCACATGAAAAAGAGAATGGACAAGCTTTTGTGCTCATCATGTGCTTGTTTTTTTTCGTGTTTTACTGTGGAACAGACAACCTTTTTTTTATGTCATTTGTGACCCCCCAGTAGCTCTGTTTAGGACTGTCGCAATATGTTGGCCACTTCCTGTTTTGAGTTTTGCAATGGCAAAGTCGTTCTTGTTCGTCCGTATAAACTGTTTCGGCCATTCATCTCCTTTTTAAAGGAAATCAAATATACAAGTGCCTTCCAAAACTCAGATTAAACTACTCTGCAAAATGCCTTTTAGAATAAGACTGATAATACACCTGAGAGACAATATGTACAATAAAATGGAGCACTGATTTTTAGACATTAATAAATTGAGCAATTTGTCCAAAAAATGCAAGAAAAAATGGTTCGTGTCATTCTCTTTTTCTAGATACTGTATTGCATTGGAGGCATTACAAAAAAAATGCTCTCAATACCCAATTTTTGCATACTGGGGGGGTTCCCATGACCTACAGATATACATAAAATTCTACAGGGTAGCAAGACAGACACAGACGACATTGTAGACCTAAATAAAAAGACAAAAAATAAATCATAACTTTTTCAGCATGCAGACTTTTGACCTTTTATGTTTTGATTTGATTTTTAGAAGATGCTCCAATTACAGTTGTAAAGTACTGTCAAGTACAGCCGTTCTATGGAGGACATCCAATTTCATAATCATAATCAACAAAATGATCAATGATGTTGCCAGTAGTGCCAGAATCTCAACAGTGGAAGTTACACAAACCTAATTTTAGACCTGCTTACCAGCTTCACTATGCTCAATCACAATTTTAATACACATTGAAGCAGATTGTTAGAATGACAAGACCACCCTATTAAAAAATGATAATAATAATCTAAGCAAAATCAAGTGGTAACTCACTTTTCCATTGTGGTGTCCTTGTGAAGTCCACATGTGAGCCACACTCAAAAGACGACCCAAGTTTGAATGCAGCGCTCAGCAAAGCACTGTTTGACTGCATATTTTTACCCGCCCATACACACCAGCACACACACTTTCTCTCTTTCTCTATCTCTCTCTCTCTCTCTGTGACTTTCCCTCACCCACCCTTCTATCATATCGACACACCTATACTTTTTGTAAGACTTTGTCACCATGAGAGACAAAAAGCATACAACTGCATGGGAACGGGAAGCAAAGCAATACATGTGAAAAGCAAACAACATTTGAGTTTTTTTTCCTGATTTTATGAAGCAAAATTAAACAACGATGAAGCCAAAGCAGGCCATATATTTGCCATATGCAATTGAACCACACAAAATGCATAGTCTGTCTACAGTGATGTGTAATTCTTTGGCATTCAAAGTCAGTTAGATGTGGCACACTTTATTTTATTAATAATTTGACATTTTTAACCGACTAAACTTACCAAACTGTTGTTGCTGGTTAAGTGAGTTGACTTCCACTGCCACCGTAGCGCTCTTATCACTTGCAAATCAACCAAAAACGGATGTCTTGAAATAAACCTCAGATTTCTTCTGCATCAATTCATCTCTGCAAGATCATAAAAGAGATAAGAGTGTTAAAATAAGACTGAAAAAAATCACATTCATGTAGAATATGAAGCCAATAATCCTGTTCCTGCTTAGCTGGTCTATTACCAACATTTGTTTGCTTTTTACAGCTGGCAAACAGCAAGCATGAATGAGACAAAGCGCCATAAAAACAACCCACAAACAAATAGAAATGATTGTAAGTAATCACATATTGCCTTGTTTCCTGTCTCTGTTTGTCTAATTGGCCAAAAATATCATTAGAGCAGGACAGTACCAATGTTTACTTCATGGGGATCAGGTTGCAAAATGGCACTTGCCATGTGAACGCTCATCTTTGGAGCATAATGTTGGCATTAGTGAGGTAAACAATGTGTGGATTTTCCAAGGTTATGGATGATTGGTTGGCACGGATGAGTGGGAAGCGCTCAAACAAGTTTATGACACATTCAAGTGGCTCGTGGCAAGTTATCATTACAGAAGCACAGAATTGATGCCAATGAGGATGCGGGTAATAAGTAAAGTGTTCATTTCCACGGACAGGAATTCTGGAATTTCCCATTTGAAATGTAGTATTGCAATTGTGCTTTGTGAAGATGAAGGAGGAGATATTAAAGCGCTAACCTAAGAACTGTTAAACATTAGGAAACAAATGTCAAAACTTACAAACAAGTTGTTCACTCGTGCAAAGATGTTTACGAATTCGTCGTTAGAACTGCACGAACAAGTGATTTTATACTGGCTGGGAAAAAAATGAAAATATCCAAGTGAAGTATAGTTAAGGGTTTCCATGGCGATGCAAACTGTTTATGGAGACAATGTAGCGGTGGATAATGAATAGAAATATCATTTCCAGATTGGCAGCCACATAATAAGACACAGGCCTTACAGGATGTCAAAATTCAGTCTCCCCATTAGTTCTAAAGTTATCCCCCATTTATTGTGAAATCCATAAAAAAAATAAAAAAAACCTATATGGTGAGGATAGGAAAAAAATTAAGTGCTTTTATGCCAGGCTGAAAAGAATACGAAGAGCCATTAAAGCTGATGTAGTATTTGACTTTAGCGTTGAAAGATAACTGAAAAGAAAGCGTCTATATAACAAAAAGGCAGGGAGGACTTCCCCCATCCTGCAGACAATTTACAGACAAAAACCACACAAATGGAATTAGACAACGCTGATTCAATTTAAGGTCATCCAAGCTCTAATGGAATCTGAGGATGCTCTATCAGCTAATGATGGCTATTTGCACGCATCTTAAGAGAAGGATTTATGCCATTAAAAATGTATTTCCTACTTTATAGTGGATCTATTCAACAGTAGAGTACCCACAAGTGGTAAAGTTTGGTGTCTAATGTGTAAAATTTGGAGAAGTCTGAGTTGGTACAAATTATTCATGATACTGTAATAAAGAATATTATTTGGTTTTAATAAGTGACAATGAAATGGTATAGTGGACCAAATTTGAAAGAATGAAATGCTAAAACAAGTGTTTCAAGTAGGAAATTGCAATTATGTTTACAAAAATCTGTTTGAAAGGTTGGTAAATTTCCTTTTTTTTTAAATTTTCATGTTCTTATAGCTAACAGAAAAAGACAAGAAACTATTATAAAAGCATTTTCATTTGACCAAATCGAGCAATTGTGTAACGACGCCCTCTAGCGTTGGAGTAAGTGTTCTTCATGCCCCAACCAGAGGAGAATCATTCATTCCTTGTGACTGCATTTGTTTTCCTGCTGAGTGTGATTCTGTTTCTTAATTCGTCTCGTGGATCTGCTAACCTCAGTGAATGCAAATACAGTGCTGGTTCCAGGCGACCAATCACATCTACTCACCTATGAGGCATTCTGGTCGCTTTGGCCTGGAAGGTTCACGCTCTTCTCAGTTGCATGGAGGGCAAAGGGTCAGGAGCAATCCCATGAGCCACTAAATATAACACGATGCTGCATGGGTGCTTTCTCCAGTCGAGGGATTGGGTGACTCAATCTGACCCAGTTTGAGGCGGAGCCATCCTAGGTGGGAAATGTATTCAACTGGCAAGGAAAAACTATTAACAGAGTATTTTAGAAAGGAAAGGCAGTGAACTGGATGGAAAAAAACGTGAACGAAATTCACTTACCGACATCTTGATGTCACTTGGGCATGACAATTTGAACATTGAACAAGTTTTTATTGGAATGTTATGCAGACTTTGTAGTATTTTCAGCATCTGGAAACTGCTTGAAAAAATACCCAGCAATTGAAATATTGATTAATTTTCTTAGCCAGGTTTATGAACTGATATTTTGTAGATATGTCATATGTATACTTTAAAAAAGTTTGGTATTGCTGTTTTAAGTGCATATGCCTGAACAGTATGAACGTTTGAGGTATATTTTAATTACTTTTACAAGATGTCCTTATTACCTTAAGATGTGAGCTGTACTGTGATGATAAATCCATAAAAATACTAGAAGAAATGTACCTAAGTTTGGAAATAGAGAAAAGAAGGAAACCATAAGCCCCAAACATGACATCGAAGTAAAGCTCATTCAGTTTATTGATTTCTGGAAAATATATCACATCTTTACATCTTTAGGGACACCATCAGAAGGTAACAGTCCATTCACGTTTACATCCTCATCTCGGAATCAAAACATCACTGATTGACATGCCTTGACGTGATCTTAACTTTCAATCTCACCAACTATGATTCACTTTATTAAAATTCTTAAAAACCACTCCAATTCGCTGCTACAACCATTCTCATGTTTTATTAGAACAGGCCGACCACGTTAGGTAATTGTAAATATACAAGTAGTACTCGGTTGAGTAAAACGAGCAAGCGGGTTGGGAGGTGAAACCACTGGACTACAAAACTGAAGAAGCAACAAACAGCCAACGAGGGTGAAAAAAAATGAGGGAAAGACAAGTTATCGCAGCAGACAAATAGTGTTTCCTTTTTTTTGCAAAATCTACACCATGATATACAACACGTGCTGTTATGTAATCTAGTTTGAGAGTATGGTAGACATAAGTTTATCTTGCGAGAGAGAGAGAAGGTTGAGGCATTTAGAGAATGTTATGGCACATTTCCAAACCAAAGAGAAAACAGCACGGCCATTTACTATTACTTCAACAACAGGCGATGCAAAACTTACAACACACCAATATACTGTATATTACATATACATGTATTTATATATATTTATATAGATAGATAGACAAAGAGAGAGCGAGAGAGAGAGGTTTTGTGACCAAAATTTCTTGTCAACAAATATTTTAGAACACACTTAGAAAGCATTACATCGATATTGTATCAGTTTGCAGAACAAATGTATTAACAGCAGTCCTCGGGAGCGTCTTCACAACAATCAGCCTCAAGCAACACATCACACGAGCACTCCCGCTCGGTTACCGTGGCGATGCATAAAGCCACCGGCTCCAAAAAAAAAAACGAGAGAGCACCCAGATCGGTCTTCTTAGCCAAACTTTTCAAATGCTTTTTTTTTCTTCTTCTTCCCCCTCAACCAAGCACCAATGAACACCACAGACTGCAACTAGTTGCTCTTGAAATAATCAACAGTGACACTTTTTTTTGTTTGTTTTTTTTTACAGATATATAGCTATATATTAAAAGTATATACCTCCACTGTATACAAGATCTGACCACTACCTCTTATAGGATCAGAACCACCTTGTCGAGACAGGAAACCAACCACAGAACGGCTGCATGCAAGAGTAGTCAAATTGATATTGAGAGAGAATCACCACCAGTGCTAGTAATGAGGTGATTTTCTTTGTGGAAGCGGACAGATTAGAATAACCGACTTCTCCAAAGTGATCAGTGGCATCGGTTCCTTTCCCACCCAGTGCCCTTGCAGTGGCAGCCTCGCTCTTCCCACTAAATTATTCATGAGCTAGGTGACTCGGCAGAATCTTGGTCGGAAGTAAAAGGCCGTTGGCCCTCTTAAAGCTTGGTCCGTTAACTTCTTCGGGGGATTTGTCTGTGGGTGATTGTTTGACAGATATCGTAGAAGTATTTGGATTTGTATTAAGTGGCCAAATTCGACATAAAATTGATTTGTTTGGTTAAAGGGGCGGGGCGTAAAGGGAGGGAACGAATGGGGGGGGGGGCATCGGCTGACAATTGTTCCTTTATGTTCTTAAAGACAGTTATCTCAAGAGGACAAGCAACGTTTAAGAGAAAATTCGGTCTTCTCTTCACTTGGCGGTCATCATCTGGACAAATTCTGGAAGACAAAAAAGAGGCAATTTGAGCTTTGTTCATGACTCCTCATTTGGTAAAGCTTTCTATCCTTTTGCAAGTGTTTTCCAAGAAACCTTCTCCTTCAAGTGACTAATTGACAAGACTTTGGCATCCCGATCATCTCACCCTCGTAGTTGACCTGACCGTCGCCGTCAATGTCGGCCTCACGGATCATTTCGTCCACCTCCTCGTCAGTGAGCTTCTCTCCCAAGTTGGTCATGACGTGCCGTAGCTCTGCTGCGCTAATGTAGCCGTTGCCATCCTGCAAAAAGGTTGTATTAATTAAGCACATTTAATCAATGTATGCTGCAATAAATGGAAACTTAGTTAAAGTAATTAACTAATAGCTTTTACAGGCATTGTATCGGTGAAACAAAAAAGGCTAAGGGGTACCACATGGTGACATTTGGCAGAAAGTGGATGATGGCCATTGTTTCGCATCGTTCCAGACCTTGTCAAAGACTCTGAATGCTTCTCTAATCTCCTCTTCGCTGTCTGTGTCCTTCATCTTCCTCGCCATCATTGTCAGGAATTCCGGGAAATCAATTGTCCCATTTCCTAACCAGGTACAAAAAGCAATTTCCATTAAAAAAATTGAAATACAACTTAAATATGTAAACATTCAAGTGCTGCATTTGTATCTTGCTTGAGTAACCAAGTCAGCTTCTCACCGTCAGCGTCGACCTCATTGATCATGTCCTGAAGCTCGGCCTCAGTGGGGTTCTGGCCCAGGGAGCGCATAACCGTGCCAAGCTCCTTGGTGGTGATGGTTCCATCGCCATCCTTGTCGAACAGCGAAAACGCTTCCTTGAACTCTGCAAGTTGACACAATTAACTGACACGGTCCTCCGTGACACCGAGAGCCTCCTACCCGTTAGAAGGGACGCACCAAATTAAGCAGTAGCAAACGTGTGTGTGTGTCTATGTGCTTATGACTCATTCCTAATGCCTAAGTAAATGAACGCTGGAAGGATGCCGAAGTAAAAGCACGAGTGAATTTATAGCTCAGACTGGGAAACAAATATGTGAGTTTTTTTTTTTTTTTGCAGAAGAGACTGACTCACAGCCCCGCTGATTTCCGCTTTGGCTGAATGTCAAGCGGCTTGTCGGAGAATAGCAAGTGACAACCGCAGGCTAAGCGTTTATCCTCTGCAGTCGATCATCTCTCTGTCACTTCAGAGCTGCTAAAGCTAACGGCATTGTCGCGGCGTGTACTCACCTGCGATTTGTTCCTCGGTCAGCTGGTCCGCCTGTTGACAAAAGAGGACATTGACAAATTACTAGTGAATCACTTTCCCTGAGAAGACCTCATTACGATAGATGTAGTCCTCAACCTACACAACGTGTTTCAGTCATAATTATATATTTTTGTATTATTAGTCAATGTGCTTCCTTATTTTAGATCAATTCATAAAGTGGGAAAATATTAAAAACAGCATTAAAATGAATGAAAGTTTTGAAAGTCAATTTTAACTTTACCTGACATGTCACTAAGGCACCTGTGTGAGGTCTTTACGAGATGTGTCCAAGTCAGACAGCGTGTCCAGTTAAAGCTGCGAAAGTGTGATGAGGGCCGGGTATAAATACGCCACGGCCTGAAATACGCGCGTCCGCTATAATTAGTGAGACGTGAATAGGGTCGCCTATGTAGCACACAGAAGATCACTGCCTTTAAGCACCTTTATTTGTTAATCTTTAATTGAAATCACCAAAGGTTCAAATTTGTTATCAATGTGTAGCCAACCTGTTGCAGTACTTTCAAAAGAAACAGTAGTAATATTTCCATGATAGACAATAGTTTATTTCTATAGTTTGTCTGGATTCTTTTTTTACATAAATGACTTTAAAAGTATTTTTTCAGACCCTTCTTGAGAATATTTTTCTTTTATTGAGGAACAGACTGTGTGGGTGAAAATACAATAATAATGAAAAAACAATAATAATGTTACATAGTTACATTAGGCCTGGGCCATAAATTACTTTTTAAAAATTGTATTTTATTATGAATTATTGAAAAAAAACATCAAGTTTTTCCCAGTTTTTTTCAACTAAAGTGAAATCCATAAGCAATGATTCAATCAAATCAATATATTCAGATATAACCAAGTCTTAATTTACATAAATCCAACTTTTCTGCCAAGATGGAAAGGCAAGATCACTCAACTAATCGCAAAAATATTCAAATTGATTATGACTGGGAGGGGCTAGCGAAGAATCATGTTTCCCAATGCATGAATAATACTTAAGTCTAAAAAGTATTCTATATCTGCAGCCCCAATTGCAATGAAAGCTGTCCAAATTTGCGCTTCACCTTTTAAGTCTCCCACTGAGTGTTTTTTTTTCTCAAGGTGGGCGCAATGCAACTGGATCTTCAAGTTTATTTAACTGAGTCATCTAAAGGAGGAGGTGGTGGTTACTAAGAAAGCTGCAAGAAAATGCCAACGACAACGCTCTCTTTTTGAAGACGATTATTAGACGGCGAAGTTATCTTAGTTGAGGTGGCCTTTTGCAAATAGTTTCTTCTCATTGCGAGGAGGGTGCACTGCAGATGATGACAGCCTACTGCGCCAAGCATGGCTTGGTTGGAAGCGGGAGGGGGGATGGGATCGGATGGGATGGGTGGGTGGCACGGGAGGAGGAAAGGGGATGGGGGGGGTGGCATGGAGGCTCATTCAGCAGGAGCAGAATGCGGTTCAGCGGCATGGCGCAGGAGCCACGCCGTCTTTACGTCCACATGTTAACCATCCCTCCACGACTACCTGTGGCCAGTGCTCTTATGTAAAGCAACGGGGGTGCTGGAATCGCCTTTTTTAATGCTTGTTGCGCATGTCCAAGTAGATCCACAACCCCCTGTTGATGTTGGCCAGCTGCGGATGGCTAATTGTGTGGCCATAGACGACGGTGTTAACGACCATTTTCTGCATCTGCCTCCTCGCAAAAGGTTAGAAGAAACGAGATGAGTTTCAAGATAACACCGAGGCCGGGTGGTCTATTCTTAGCAGCCCCTTTCTGCACCACCACGCCCACTCTTCTTCGGTCACATTTAGCTACGAGGAGGCTGCAAGAAAAAAACTCACCAGTGCAGGATATAATTCAAATAAACGCCATTGGAAATCATCGAATTTGCTATTATGCCGCAATATTATATATGCAGTGTTGAGTTGCACATAAAAACATACGAAATGCGCAGTAAAAAAATTTTTTAAAATATTTTAATACATAATTTTTGGGTAAAAACGATTGCATTCGCCAAATATAATAACTAAATTGCAAAATATCTTCTAAAATCAATTCGGATGAATCCGATCGGTACCGTTATAAAGCCCTTATCGATAACGTGTATTTTAGCGATACGCGCTTGTTTGGCAAAAAAAATGAATGATCAATTAAAGGCTAAATAACAGTTATTTTTGAAAATGGAAAGGATCGCGGCGAGGCAGTTTTAATGACGTTAAATGAAGCATCGAGAGGCGTTCACTGTCATGCCCAAGTTAGCTAACCACGTCGTTGGCCTGGTACTCACCATTTTGCCTTTACGAGCTCCGGAAAGATGGAGAAGGGGGAAAAATCGTCAAGTGGTAGCTTGGAGGCTTAAAATGCTTCAGCGGCACGCACTCTGGCAGCAATACTCGAATCTGATTCAGCTTTATTCGTGTGTATAGCTAGGAATCTATTAAGCTGTACAGCGTGATTGCAGTAGAGTTGCCCGGAAACCTCAAACGAGAGACGCCGGCCTGTCATGCTCCATTCGGACTAGTGTATCCCTCCGCCTAAACATGGCTTGACCTCCACACACTGTCAAATAACGTATTAAAATTGTCATATTTATTATTTATAAGAGCTTTTTATTACATAAATAATTATTTTATTTTTGTTACCTATAATTTGGATTTTATTTTACAACGCAACCCAGGGATCTATGTTGCACTATAACACCATATGCGCAAGGATACTACCGCAGCACGCCATAAAGAGGATGGAGCTGTATGGAGGATTAAAACTGACAATACTATTAACTGGTAAACACAATCAAGCCATGACAATCCGTCAACATGAAAATATTTGCTTGAATGTATTATTTAATTCTTATTAACTGTATTGACATACATTTAAATGGGATAAACTAAGAAAGTACATACATATTGGAACATATTACAGTATCAAAACAAATCCAAGCACATGCACAAATTTAACATAGTGAGAAGAAATAAAAAATAATCATTTATAGGACACTCTTTTGAATCACTGACTACCATTGACTGCCCTAGATGTCCTATCCATTCTTACTGCCTGCCAACCTCTCCTAATCAAAATGGATTGGACGTCTAGTGCTGTCAATGGCATTGAAACATATGAGCCAAAGGCAGACCTTTATTATCTTTAAGATAAGGATGGTGCTGGTTCCGTGCTTTATTGGTTCATTGCCCATCCTTTGGGCCAAGAAAACTGCTGTCCACTGGAGCTCAAATGAAATGCCCCCTTGATACAGCGTGCAGTTTGCCTGAGAAGGGATTTGTGTAAAAAATGTTTCACACAAGTACATTAATGAGTCACGCGTGTTTTCAGTAACCATGAATATATATCCAAGATTTCCACATGAATTTTTGAAGCCTATGGGAAACAAGACAATAAGATGGTTCCTGTTAAATCACGATAGATATAACAATACGTAATAGTAATTAAAAATATTTTTATGAAAAATTCTGCCAATCAATAATGATGTAAATAATGATATAAACGTATGAGCTATCCTTCTGGCCCTGCAATAGACCTAGTTTTCTTTTGTCCGCCAGGTCGCAGTAGTGTACTTTCTTGTAAACCAAACCACTAATGAAAAGCTCAGTAGAAGAAGACTAAGCAACGTTGCGTTTTGGTAGTCGGTAAGTGTAAACTACAACTATTCTAAGTTATCTATTCTAATCAATGAAACATGTGCTTTGAGAACAGTGGGCATTCTTTTTTGCACCACCATAAGTGTCTAAAAGTTGCTTTTTAACTTTGCTAAAACTACAAAGACAACACATGTTTTACCGATGTTTTACTCGCTCTTGTATTCTGTTTATTAACAAGATCAATTCAAGGAATGGAAAAACCGGTGCCCGTGCTTCGCCTGCCAAGAGGACCCGACCCACACGGCCGTGGATTCGATCCTAATTCCCCTCGTTATATGGACCTGTGTAGCACTGCCATCGCGTCTTCAAACGCATGCGCGGACCCGGAGGAGTTGAAGCGTGAGCAGCACATGCGCGCAGAACTCCGAGAGCGCTTCCTCAGGTGTGTGCTGGCCACTCGAGACAAAAAAGTAAACATCTGCATGCACGGGGACGTGACGGTGGATGCCACTTTCGGGGGCTGTGACATCGACGTGCTCAACCTGCAGGTTTCTGACCTGCACACTCCCATCGGGGTCCAGAAGGAGGCCCTCATCAGGTGCCAGGATGTCATTTCATACTCGTTTGAATTGTGAACTTTTTTGTATACTATTGGCCTTGTTTACATCCAGAGACGTTTGAGGGAACTAGATGCACAGACTCTATGCTTCCACAAGAGGGCGGTGTAATCCCCTTTTTTCATGGTCATATTTTGGTAAGAATGAATATGAATTCTATCATTGCAGCTGATATAAATACAGAATAGAATAGATTGTGACAGTTGTAAAAGTTGAATTTTGGATATTTCTCTTTGTCTTGAATTGCTCAATTGATGTGTTCTACTTGATTAAAAATGCTTTTGTAAAAATAAAAAAACAGTTAAAGACCAATTAAATGCAATTTGATTTTTTTAAAACAGTCATTAGTCTCATCACCATCCATTTGCATGCCCAAACCTCTGATATACATTTACAAATTCTATTGACTTGAAATTTCACAAAGGCCTTGCCAAAAAGAGTTCACAAAATCCACCTCAAGTGAGCTGCAAACACACTGACAAGTTGCTTATTAATTATTTCCCATAACACAACCAAGTCAAGCTGCACACATCTGACCATTAAAAACATTCCGAGTCGCAGCATTCCTCATTGTTGTGCCAGTTTGATGAACAGGCGGCATCAATACTATTTAATCTCCCTAAAAGGTGTGTTTTGCGACTTCCCAATAAGTCATTTTATTTGAGTGCCATTAGTCGGCTGTGTTCCGCCTGCGTCTTTCTCCTTTTTTTGTATCTGAATTATCCAGCCACTCAATGGAGACAGTCATCAATGAGGGAGTGACTCATCCCTCCTCTTCGCCCTCCCTAATCCAAAATATGACTTAAATGACGTCATGGAGCGCCTGTGTGATTCAATCAGGAAGACCACAAGGACGAGCAAGGTTAATTTTATTTACGCAGACATGCTTGTTACGTGGGCACCAACCTCAGACTCTGTCGCTTCTCACTTCTGTGGCAACTATGCATATCCACCATGTAATGGCTGTACATTACATTTGCATACAAAGTAATGCATTTTTTTCAGCTACTAAATAGACAAAAACGGGAATATTATTTTGTATGATCACCACATAAATGTTTTTGCATGCATACCTATCAATTTATACATTTTTTCCATGTTATACATGCTTTTTTGTGTACTCCATCTCACAAAAAGTAAGTTTTTTTGTAAAACTGATCTCGTCTTCTCCATTTTGGCCGTAATCCGGATCATCTCGGACACGTTTTTTTTAATGGCTTAATAAGGGGAATGGCAATCATTAATAAGGGTAGCAACTGGTTGAGGTTAACAAGTATGATATAGTGTTGGACAGAAAAGGGTAAAATCAATTGTAACGTATGATGTCATGAAAAAATATCTACAGTGTGTCCCCTACAGGTAAAAGAAGTGCCCAACTAAAAGATAAAATGGTGAGTAGGCTATAAAAACAACAATCATGATAGAAAAGTAACTGATTTTAGAGGCCCATTTTACATAGTGTTTGTGGCCATCCATTACAAAAACCAAAATATTATGGCAGGTCCGATTTGTTACGCCGCCACGAGACACTGTCTCGGCGTTATCTCCTGGCACTTTCCTGCCGGGCTCCGGTTTTCGTATACGAAAACATTTCTGCCTCTGCCTGTGTGTGTTGGCCTACAGTTGGTTTGTGGTGACGGTAGAAAGAATCTGACCTGTAGACTCAGGAAGCACATTCCAAACTCCTTCCTGTTTGTGGCCCTAACTCTTACGCTTCCTGGCAAGTGTCTGATAACTTTAAGAAGCTCTCCATCATCCTTTTGCCCCAACCCGGACTGAAATAACTAGACTGTGACATCACGCTCAATTTATTTTTAGTGTCTTTCGTTTTTAACATTTCTCTGACCACCACTGTTTATTTACTAGAACCTATTAGGATGGATTGAAGCATAACAAAAGATGGAAAAGAAACAGATTCACTGTCTTAGGGAATACATATTCTAGGTTATGCTTTGTTCCGGATACAGTACCTAAAAGGAAATACAGTAAGTCCGGATGTCCAGTAAAAAAAAAAACATAAATAAGTAATATAAAAATATAAAAAGTCACGTCCTGGCAAGGTAAGTTGTAATAATTTGCAAAGTCTATGATATTGCACATTGTTATTGCATAGAAGGGACTATGTGCCGTGCTAATGCAAGTTATACAAATTCATAAGATAATGTCTACCTCAATCACTTCCTTGAAATGCAAGTTTATATTAAATTTTATTCAAGTATTGCTTGCCAGAATATTCCAATTTTTTACGTTTTTTTTTATGTTTCAGATTATCATAACAAAGTCTGCCTCTTTACAACATTGATGTTCTTCCCCATCCAATAGTGTTTTGGAGGCAGTCAAAATACAAATGGCTGAGTCACTGTTGGTCGTCGGACTTATTTGAACAGAGAAAGTTGGAGGTGCTCCAGTAATTGTGAGGGCCTGTTCACTTCCTGACTCCAGCAACCCGGGCCGATAAAGAGGTAGTACGGCTTCCCTGTATGTTTATGTACAACTACAAATTTCTGCCATGGCACTTCTCTTACGCGGTACAGACTCCCAAAATCCGGACATGTTAGAATCCCCATAAAGATGAGGGCGGAGAAAGGAAACAAAAATTAGAGCGCAATCAAAGTTATCTTAATTTGTCTGTAAGCCCCCCATCACCGTCCACTCCCTATCCCACCGGAGTAAACACAGGAAGATGCCACTAAGAAGTGTCTATGATGCAGTTCAGCTGCTGACGTCTTACTTCCGTTTGGACGATTATATATGGACGTTGAGGAACATGACGTCCCGGATGTGGAAGAATCGTGACTTTAGGTTTGATTCCTGTGATGTAACACTCAGGATTTTCACATCTTTTAATGAAATGATTTCCCAGCATTTATAGTAACTTTTTCCCACTTTTAACTGCCAACTACAAGATGTCACCAGAGTACTTTTCCATTGTTCCTCCTCCCATCTCATTTTGGGGAGCTCACCTGTTTTCCCCGCTACAACATATCCACCCACCCAACCACCCACTTTCCCCTCACACATCTTAAATCACTTAATCTCCACCACTTGACTCCCTCCCATCTTACGCACCACCAAAATGGCTCCAATCGAATTCATTGTTTTTAATTCCACTCAACAGACGGCCATCTCTCCATCTTTTATTCTTCTCCCAGAGTGTCGTGATTTACTTGTGTCAGGGACAAGGACATCTACCTATTAGGAAGTGCCTCTGACGTAGGCACTCGCATCCTCCCCTTCTTATTATCCCCCTTCCTCATCTGCCTTCTTCTTCTTCTCCTCCTCCTCCTCGCCTTACTCAAATTGGGGTCGCTCACCTTTTATCGTGCAGACTGGTGAATCATCAGCGGGACTCGAGTCGCACGAAGAAACGAGCGGGGGACGCTAAAAAATCACGCCCGCCCGGCCGGCCGGCCGGGATGCTTCCGTCCTCCTTCTCATTTTAGCAGGGTAACCCGACATTGTCTGCTCTCTACTGTCACATCACTCTATCACGCAAAGGGAGGACGGACAAATGCTGGGATGTCAATGAAGGGATGGGTGTGGAATTGGCTAGAATACAATTCTTAAATGAGAGCAGTTTCTTCAAAACATCCAAGTTCTTGTGGGAAGCCATTTTCTCCATTCATAACCAAAACGATCGAGGAAAACACTATCAACAATTTCCGACAACCCTGTTCTAGTTCTCATTCACCATGTTACCCTCCTTTTTATAATAGACTAATTTTTTATTGTCGTTAAATTATCCATATGAGCGACTCCAACATAATAATGTGCACTAAAAAAAATGCATAAGGCTTTTAACTGGCCCAGTGAATGAGTGGTTACTGCATCGGCTTGACAGTAGAGTACTTAGGTTCAAGTGCAGGTTGGTCCACCTGTGTGGAGTTTAGCATGTTCTCCTTGGGCCTGTGTGGGTTTTCTCCGGGTACTCCGGTCTCCTCCCGCATTCCAAAAACAAGCATAGTAGGCTGATTGGACACTCTAAATTGCCCCTAGGTATGAGTGTGAAAATGAATGGTTGTTGTTCTCGTCGTGCCCTGCGATTGGCTGGCCACCAATGGCCTGAAGTCAGCTGGGATAGGCTCCAGCACCCCCGCAGTGAATATAAAGCAGTTCAGAAAATGAGATGAGAAATGTAAGTTAGCTCTTTCCACAAGCCGTATTGTATTGTAGCGGCATATTTCAGATTAGAAAGGTTGTTCGAAGTTAGAAGGCCCTGAGCGGCAGTTTTCTTCTGGTCATTCTTAAATATTTTCTTCCTCCTATACATATCAATACGAACAGATGTACAGAATATGAAGACCGTCGCATCTTGACACGCAAAGAAATGAAGAGTATGGACTCGTATGATGACTTTTCCAATGCGGGATATAAAAATGTACTATTTGCCTCAGGACATGTTGCACTGGGAATGCATTTTCACGGCAACATGCCGAGACAGCAGACCACACCTGGCTACATCTGGACTCGGGAGGGTTACTTTGTTCTTGGCCCTTGACATCTGCTATAGGACACACAACGAGACCTACTATAAATAAAACTTATGCTTCACGATAAGATGCTCACAATCAACTTTGTGTCTTGTGTTTACAGTGTAAAAACTTACCAAAAAAGTCAGCTGCTTGTGATCTGCGTGGGTTGAATGAAGCCTGGCGTTTTTTGTTTGTTTAGTTCAAATGACAAATTGGTCTGCTAAGATTGCGTCAACATGAAAGGTCAGTTTCCTGCTATTACTAAACACACACATACACACATACACATATATTTGCATTTACAGAGATGTTATTTACAGGAAAGGGAACATACAAACTGATAGACATTGCGGTAAAATAGGATGAACAGACCTGTTCTCACGAGTAGGAATTCATACATAAGACAAAATATGAGAGGAATTGCTAATTATATTCTGTATTTTTTGCAACTAATCAACTAAAATATGGGTAGTAACTTAAATAATATATTGTAATATACTGGCAACATCCATTTGTGCAAGTAAATGCAGTTTTTCTGGAAGTGCATTTTATTTTTATTTATTTATTGATTGTATTTATGGTCACTGTTACCGCTACTTATCCTTGTCTACAGACATTAAGCTCAGGATAGGTATTATGTCTTGTCAGCATAAAAACTCAATGTAGAATTTGTCAATACTGAATGAAAAAACGTCAAACCTTGTTTACATGCCTTTTGTATACTGTAACGTCACCTGAGCGCATGCCAGTATGTGAACGTTAATACAATTTTGTCTTTTATCTCTTGCTCTACTTTCAGACAACCAATTGTCCTTCCTAGCCAAAACACAAATCATTCACTTCAATTTTTTTTTTCATTTTCTTGCAAAGTCATTCCTAAAAACTAAGCTTTGAAATAAGCATAAAAGTAGTACTTCTAAAAAATTATTCACGCAAAGTCACAAAAAAAGAGAAAATTGATACCTAACTTATCATTTTATCGATATACTTTAAGACTCTCCACTTGTATTTACCAACATTCAACTATAATTTTAATTTATCCTTCATTTTGTTCTGTTTTAACAAGAAAAACAACCAAAAACAAGTGTATAAGTCTATAGTCACTCTTCACTTAAAATTTGGGATGGCTAGTTCTGTATGTGTACTATAAATAAAGTATTTTCAGATTTGTTTGACTGATTCATACCATTTCCATCCATAATTCTATTTAAGAAACTATGTTTTGGTGGAATATTACCCTGTTGTTTATGGGCATTCAGATTCTTTGTTCAATTCCTGTCTTTTGGGGTACTTTACTTTTGTGACTCATCCTGCATCGTGACGCACTTCTTTGGGTGCTCAATTAGATTTTGGTTGAACAATACAAATGAACTCGTCGTTAATCTTCGTCGAATCAGTAAATTGCACAAACAAGGCTTTGGGTGAGTGACGTCCACCTGCCTGATGCTTTGTTTTCTAAAGTTCTGTGCAGGGAGATGAATTGGAAGTTGTCGGAACAACCTGTCGCGGGGGGTCGTGTCTTGGTGGGGGAGACTGGCTAGTTTGGCTCGGGAAGTGGAGACGCTGAGTGCTGCACAGCAGAAAGAATAAGGTGCAATGACAAAAGCTTTAACCTTGGGTCAGATGTGCCCTAATGGAGCAGCTACCTTTGTCTAAATTTCTGTAGCACAGACTTATAAGGCATAATATCACTAACTGTGATATTAGATTAGATTTGAACTTTATTTCATCACGTATTTGGGAAATTCCAATGGTTATAGTAACAAGACAGTCGCAAGCAGAGACACAGAAGACATTGTAGACCTAGGAAAAAAAACTGGAGCCACACACAGGAATATGTGGACTAAGACTGAGGCTAAATATGCAGAATCACTCTTTTAAGCTATAGTGGCAATATTGCAACTGCTCAAGATCAATAAAAAGTGACAAAAGATGATTTTTAATGTACACATTCAGACAGTGAGGCAACAACAGTGATGTGCAAAAGATGGTAGGTTACTTTTTATGGAATTAAAAGTCCAAACATAGTCATAGTCTTTGGCAAAATGTTTTGAAGTCAAGTTAAGAGTGATTTTTTTTGGAAATAGACCAGAAGCTTGGCAGTGATGACTCCATCCTTTAGGATCGCAGACTAAACTAATGACCTGTTTCTGATTTGCTTGGCACCTTGCTCCTTGGCTTCTCTGTTAGTGTGACAAAGTTGACGGTAAATGTCAATGTAATGCTGTAAGGCGACTGTCCAAAATGATAAGATTTAGTTGCTAAAAGAATTTTGAAAGCAAATTGTGATCAATATTTTTAGAAATGCCTTAAATAAATCACTTTAACACTTTTTTTACTTTGAGGCACTATGTAATTTTTTCAAAATAATGTGAGTTTTAACATTTGATGCTTGATTTCAGGATACAGCCAGGATGAATGACCTGCTAAGAGGGCGTTGAAAGGTTTTTCTCCACCCCCGTTGGCGGAAGTCAGCGGGACCAGACTGCAGACTTCTTTTCCAGAGGATGGGAAACCTGGAGGCTGGAATCGCTTCTCATTTGCAAGGAAGACCAGGCAACGGTTAGTCAAGCCGCAGATTGCCCATGAAAGAATGTCCAGGGGCTATAAATGCCTTTATATGTTTGACCCACATTTTTCATCTTGCAGCATATTGTGTCCATTATTGCATCCACTGATGCTGTTTTAAAGATAATAATATCATGCGTAGGTTTGGTATTTCTATCTATTAAAGTTAAAAGGGCCATGAATGGATGCTTTACTCATTCACTGCCTGGCAAAAGCAAAAAGGTGGTTTTAAAGGCTGGTTTAGTCTTTTTATTGTACAGTGGCCTGACATACGAGGAATTTGAGATACGAGTAAAATTTCGGGCAAATATTTATCTTGAGATATGAGACACACTTTGATATATGAGCATACAGGTATCAGAATGTCAAACTAAATTAAAATTAAGGTTAGATTTAACTTATTTTTGAGTGTGGCTGCATTTAAATTTGTCTATGTTGTGTACGACCATTGTCTGTCACTGTATGTGCATGGCGACCAATCAAGGCTGTAGTCTTTTTGATTGAATGAATAAATACGACATATAACTGAGGCATACAAACACTTGTCTTATTCCTTAATTACTGCTCACAGAAATGAATGGACTGCCAGACGGGAAAAACAATATGGCCGTGTGATAAGTGTGTTTTCTTGTGTGTTTTGACAAATGAAGATTGTTCCGCGTCCGTGTGCGTGAACCCTAATATGTGAGACGATGCAGACTAAACAGACGTTTGCTCATGGGTCAACTCCATGAATACAAATTCGGGAAAGGACGAGTGCACCTTGCTTCTCCCGTCTAATAGTGAGTGAATGAGAACTGCCTGCCTTTTTTTTCTCTTTTCTTCCATCCAATCACAAACGCAAACCGTGCTGACTTCACGGGCCGCTGACTCATCCATTCATACATTTGTTTTGATTATTTATTAAAACCCAATCCCATTCAGAGTAATGGGGGCCACATATTTATAATGAAGGAGCCATTGTCCCGCTGCAATGGCGCAACTGAAACTCAGCAGGTGAGTTTGTTTGTAATTGAAGTGAAGGGAGGAGAAAAAAAGCTAAGTATTTTTCAGTTTGATCACTTTGTTTTCTTTATTGAAATGATTTCTTAGAGGAAATGACAGGTAGGAAATGGACTTTTTTTTTTTAGAAAGGAAAGATAGCAAGTGTTTGTATTTGTGTGTGTGTGTGACGGAGAGAGAGAACGAGAGAGGGAAAAGGGGAGGAGACAGAAAAGGAAGGGAGTGGGACAATATAGTGAGAAGGTTGAGGTCCAACGGGGACTTGATTCATTCACTCACTCTCCTGCTGACTCTTTGCATACCCGCACAATAGCACCTGCACTGTTTTTTTAGGCAATACACGCAGGTGGAAGGTGTATCTTTGGATACAACATGGAGGGAAAATTACACAATTTAGTGGGAGAGGATTAACATCCTAGTAGACATTTGTTTTAGTTAGGAGAAGAAAATAAGTGCTACATAACACTTGACATAATCCACTCTGTCCAAAGGAGCAGCAGGGAGAGCCCAGGAATCGGAACACTGGAGCTCAAGGATAAGCCATGGACACTGCGTACATCCCAACACACCTGGAGGTGAGTACTGCGTACACATGTGTAAATACACAAGTGATTAGAAATAATTTGGGATTATGAGATGAATTAGAATTCAGCATTTGCAATTACTGTTTTTATTCTAATGAATATTGCTGACATTTTTTTAAATGGACTATTTAATATTCTTGTGACATTTTGTTTGTTGCATTGATTTTTTTTCAACTTTATTAGTACATTTGTTTTTACATATTTAAAATCAAACTGTGGCTCTCTAAGATAGAACCTAACAAAATTAGTTTTATTGCAATTTTTAAGATATATATTCAAAATAACTTTTCATTTCAAATTATATTTGCGGAATATCTGGTTGAAGATTCTGTTTCTGGAGATAGTGAATTCTAGAGCCAACTACACCTAAAGGAAAAAATACAAAGTGGGATTAGAAGAAAAAAGTTTAGTGCAACAGTAGTCCAAACATCTGTCAGATCTATCAATATTTCATGAATGACTGAAAATAATATTCACTTACAGTATTCTAGAATTTAGGAGCACTGGCAACAGACTACTTACTACAACTGCTACTTACTTTTACTCATTACTCACTTTTTGTGTACATTTAAATCTAACCAGTTGCATTTATTGAATTCATATACAATGATGAAATAAAAACACATAAATGTGTCCCATCCAAACCATATACTAGTGGACAAATAACTACATTTTGCATTCATACGCATGACATAAGCGACAGTACTATTTTATATGACAATACAACAGACATAGCAGTGCATTGTGGGACTTGACGCATCAGTGGTGCCCTCACCTGTGGTAATTTTAGATGCTATTGCATGACACTTCAGGGTGCTTGAGCACTCCAAATACTCCCGTTGGTCTGGGATTGCACTGCTTAAGACATTAGTCGCAAAGGGGGAAAGACACATACACACACACACATATGAGTACAAAGACAGCAGTTGCTCAATCCAAACTCCAGTGGGAGAAAAACTACCTGTTCCTATTATGAGTTCAAAGAGCGGCAGGTAATGCAGCGAGCAAATCGTGAGGCTGCCGCGATCCTCATTAATGCGAAAAGCAGGCAGTCTGTGTTTTTTGCATAGCTGTCAGACGCGAGCATGACGCTCACAGTCATCGGTGAGAAATGTCAATATTTCCACCCATGCTTGTCATGAGAGGAAGAGGGAGGTGGAGCTCTCTCGTTTGAACCACAATGCACCTTTATACTGTATACCATAGGTTTATGTACTACCCCTTATTTTATGAGGTAGTACTTATAGTCATTCTACTGTAGTGTTTGTGTGTGTGTATATATATATATATATATATATATTAAAACTCATTTTTTTTTTCAAGTGGCAGCTGAGTAAACATATGTACATGTGGATTTACACCCACAAATGAAAATGAAATTATGTTATGCACACTCATAATATGGCAAACTTGGATGTAGACACAAATGAAAATGAAATTATGTTATGCACATTCATAATATGGCGAACTTGGATGTAGAGACACAAATAAAAATGAAATTATGTTATGCACACTCATAATATGGCGAAATTGGAAAAGGCAGGCACTGATGGATCATGAAAGTGAGTACAGGTGTTCCCAAAATATTGAATTTGGAACCAAGCCATGAATTAGATCAGTATTCAAGTACAAATATGACGTGATTGGGGTTAGCCCACTTTTGTTTTTACTCAATTTTAAGCGGGTGATTGTTGAGCACAACAGAGAGCGGACTAGGGAGGGGACTGAGAATTTCAGCAAGCGAACGAGAGAGGGAGCGAGGAGGAATTTGGGAAAAAAGAACACGGGAAGAGCAACAGGAAGGGAAAGTTGAGAACCAGGCGTAACATGAAGACAGCGGCGGCGGATAAATCAACCAGCTGTGGTGACACTCGGGGGGCCGTCTGTGTGCCGCACTCTTCCGCAAAAACACCATTCATACAAGGCTTTGGAAAAATCGGACAAAATAGAGAGTGAAAGACACACCGTTGGGGTAAAAGGGACACACTCATAGTGAAGGAAGGAGGAAGGGGAAAAGCCATGTTGAAATAAACAGATAAAAAGAGAGGATGGGAGTTTATCGCAGAGGTCAGGCTACGTACAATATGTCTCTTGGTGGACACCACCTCTAAACCTTCATCTCACCTCAGTCAAAATAATTCATCATGATATTTTTTTTTAAAGCTCACAGGAATGTTCCGTATCAAAATAATAAAATAAAAAGAGCAGTCGTCTTTTGAGGGGGCAAATATATGTACATACATGCACAAATATGTTTTTGGGCCACTCCCATTCAAAATGGATTGGATGTCTCATGTCTTCCAGGTGAGAAAGTGATTAAAAATGTCCCAAAATTAATAGGACAGGGGGAAAATCGACAGAAAGTGACCTATGGGAGAGCCAAACATGGTATTTTCTAGTTGTTTGTAGTTGCAAGTACTTCCAAATAAGTGCCTTTTAAAAGCGGGGAGTGCCCCGCCCATGCTTTGTGAACCTTTGAACTTTTGAGTATCTTTTAGTAGACGAGGAAAGTACAGGCGAGATGTTTCTCTGCTTGTTGTCATTCCACTTTTGGAAAAGCCAACGTCTTCTCTGTAATTGTCTTTCTCTGCTTTGGCCTCAGGTGAAACAAAGCGAGCGGGTGTGGCCTTCGGTCACAGCGTGACTGACGGCTCGCGACGATCCCACGCTGCTTTTCTCGTGGCCTTTGAACCCGAACCGGCGTCCGCAATCACGTATGCATAAAAGCATAAACAGATATGGTCACACCTGTTGCCTGTTTCTGTAAGTGCGGATAGATTAGCGGCCATTATAGCATCGTTATGTGTCAATTCGGGTCATAAACGTCTGTCTTATCTGAACTCGAATCGATTCTGAGTCTCGTAAAGAGATAAAGGAGGACAGCCAAGTAGTTTTTTTTTTAAAGAAACATTGCTTTCTAATTTGGGAATTTCGAGAAATGAGAGCTCTTTTGTGGGCTTTATTTTAAACCCTAATTTTCACCTCAGGTGGGCTGTTAGGTTAATGAGTGGTTGACTTATTAACTAACATCTGTGTCACGATGGTATGCGGGTTGCCGTGATCGTTAGTGTGTGTGACCTCCCATTTTGTGTTCACGTTCCCACAAAAATAAGGTGTGTGGGAGGGGGGAGGTCATTTTGGACTATCAGGAATGTGTTTGTGAATTAATATGAAAGCAGTTAGAACAGTTGGAAAGTTGTCAATCGGCTTCCTGAGTTTCTCTCTGGCAATTTCAGATGATGAGAATAATATGTTGAAACACGTGGGAAAATATGGTGAGGTCTGAAGAAAATTAGACTGAACTTTGTGGCCATAATAATCATAAAAGTTGCAGTATATCTGACGTAAACACGACACTGATCTCGACCAAATGAACATTTCAGTGTGATTTCGACATCATGTTTTCAGAGCCAGTTTTCTTCAACAAGTTAAAGATGGGGGGAAAAATTAGAGAAAAGTACAACAACAAAACTTTATTGACCATTATTACAATCATTTGAATCCGTTTGAATGCTAATAATGCTTTTCCCGTTAGGTCCACCATGCTCCCTGCTAACATCCTGCTCCTGATGGTCCTGCTGCTACCCCAAGCCTCGCCCAGTGGTCAGGGTAACACCGGCGAGGTGGACAATGGTGGGCTAGCCACCTCCGAACCCTCCCCGAGCGAGTCCTTGGCTCGGACCATCCAGAGTCTGCTGCTCAGCCGCCTGGGCCTGCAATCGCAGCCCAACCCTCGGCCCGGTGTGCCGATTCCCCGGTACCTCATGGACCTTTATCGCTTCCACCAGCAGCAATACCACCTGCTGGAAGACCCTTCCTTCACATTCCCCAGCGAGCACGTGCAGCGGGCCAACACCGTACGCAGCTTCCACCACAACGGTAAGAACACGTCAACATGAGAGACCTTTAGAATGCCCCAATTGTTGGATATTTTATCAGCCTGTAGTGATGTCCAAATCTACTTTATGACTGGTGCAGTTATCTTTGACGAGTCTCGTTTAACAATCACAACATGTCATACGCCTTGAGCACGCGCAAAGAAGATTATGTGGGTTGCCCGTGTACGTGTATACACGCACATTTGTGTATGCACTGAACTTGGGTCATATTATTTAAACGATGTTTTTCGCTCCCTTGTTGTTCTTGTAGAGCCTCTCACGGCAGAGAACCATAAATGGACTCACATCTCCTTCAACATTTCCTCCATCCCCTCGGATGAGAAGGTTCTTTCGGCCGAGCTGCGCCTCCTACGAACCGCCAGGACCACGTCCCTCAATCCAGGCCCCCGCAGATTGAACCTATACCTCTCTGGGCGGCAAAAGGACGCCCCACCCACGCTGCTAGGGACCAGACTCCTGGCCTCCGAGCCTCAAAATCAATCGTCCAGCGGCCTATGGGAAGCGTTCAACCTGAACGCGCAACTCTTTGATTTGGCCCTGAATGGAGATGTGCACCTGGGCTTCCTCTTGGAGGTGGTGCCGGAGAACAGTACCGGTCAAGGGCCGGGCGAGGGACAGAAAGGGGGTCATTTGAGGGTGCGCAGGTCCGTGGGGCAGGACGAGTATATCTGGGCCCAGGAAAGGCCCCTACTGGTCACGTACGGTCACGACGGCCGCGGGGAGCCGTTGGTCCGACGCGGCGGGAACAGAGACCGAAAACGACGGGTTAAAGCGTCTAAGACGCCTAGTTTGGGGGACCAGACGGGCAGGGTGAAACGAAACGGCGGGCGTGCGGCCAAGCTCAAGCGTCTCTCTCGCAACCGCTGCCGCCGCCATCCCCTCTACGTGGATTTTAACGACGTGGGTTGGCACAAGTGGATCATTGCGCCCAGCGGGTACGACGCCTTCTTCTGCCTGGGCGAGTGCCGTTTCCCCCTGGCCGACCACATGAATTCCTCCAGCCACGCCATGGTGCAGACGCTGGTCAACTCTGTCAATGGAGCCGTGCCGCGGGCTTGCTGCGTGCCCACCTCGCTCAGCCCCATCGCCCTACTCTACCTGGACCCCCAGGATCGTGTCGTGCTGAAGAACTACCAGGACATGGTGGTGGAGGGCTGCGGCTGCCGGTAGCGCCACCCAGCCTTAACAAAAAGCAGCAGCTATCAAAGCATTGTAAAGAACAAAAAGGAAGCCTGCGACCATCTATGATGAATGTAGTTAGCTATTTAATAAACACAAAACACTGCAATGCTGCCAGGAGAACTGCGCTTGTGTTTTGAATGTACGCTATTATTTAAAATATAAAAGATAAAAATAAAAAAAAATCATACATAAACCCGCCCGCCCTGCCATTCTCTAAATTAAAATGTATTTAAAGGGTGCAGGTATGTTTGCGGTGTATTTAGTCTTGGTGGTATTTAAGGAAACATAAATTATGGCTATATATTGTCTGTTTGTGCGTCAGGTCAGCTGAGCAACTTAAGTAACAAAAGCCGTGTTTCTTTGTGTGTGTGTGTGTGTGTGTGTGTGTGTGTGTGTGTGTGTGTGTGTGTGTGTGTGTGTGTGTGTGTGTGTGTGTGTATGATTTAGGGGTTGCACAGACCAGTAGGATTTTGTGAGCCTTTTCCCAGCGTACAAAAGTATAGCTCAATTCGATCTCATTTTCTAATCCATTTCAAATTGTTTCCTCTTTTCATTAATTAATTCTTGCTAAGAAGAAACTGCAAATCAACAATGTATGTCATGTTATGGACATAGTTAACACATCTTCTTGATAAAATGCCAAATTTGCATATATTAGTCATAATCGAATAATTTTGTTGCGTATGTCTCTGTGTGCACTACAATTGACTGGCGACCAATCTAAATAGTCCTTCTTTTGCTGGGTTCGGCTCCGGCACCCCGTGACCTTGACGAGGATAAGCGCTGTTGAAAATGAATGATGTGCTTAAATTTTTAACATTTTGTCCATAGTTTTGATCTCCAGGACCCAAAACGTGATGTTTCTTAGTATTTAAATGAGCATCCTGTTTCAGGTTAGCTTTTCATGTATTTTTGACATTTTGTATTTCACCATAAGATCGGTTAAAAGGCGTTATAAGTCGTGCAACCCCAGTTTGTGTACGTGTCGTTGCTTCTATCTAAGTGAAGTGTCGTTCGCCTTGTCTGCATGTGATAAAAAGCTAAATAAATAAATGAAGCAACTACGACGAAACATTTTGGTTCCTTCCAAAACGAAGAGTTCTCTGCTCACCGTTTTTTTTTTTGTGTCGCATTCTCTTTGTGACTTTGTGAAAACATGGACGTAGCAGCTTGTAAAATGTCTAGAATATGACTCCCAATAAAGAAAACAAACCAAACAAAAAGCCTACGAGTTTTCTCTGGGTGCACTGGGGAAGCCACTATACTCTTTTTGTTTAAATAATGAACAATAAGTTCATAAAAAGAACACTATTGATGTATGTTATGCTACCTCAACTAACCCCTTAAGTTACTTATGTTAAGCATATAGTACAAGTGACCAGATAATGAAGAAATATTCTTATTTTTTAATTTTTTTTTAAAGAAACATGGTCATAAAGGACATTTGACCACTGTCCAATTTCCAATAAAATGCGGATGTGCGACAGTACATATCACATCATAGGCCATAGAGCTCATTTAGTGCTAACCTTTGGCCTTCCTCTTCCATTATCTAAGCCTTCCACTCTCCAAAAAACTGGGCGGGGGTGACCCCAAATCGGGGGCCAGCCAATCGGAAAAAGGACAACCATTCACGCTAGGGGAAATTTTGAGTGTTCAACCAGTTTGTTTTGTCTTTTATGATGCTCTCTGCCTTTCTAAGGGATTTGTAGATGCTGAACAGGGTGGGTAGGGGGTAGTTGATGATCTTTTGAGCCGCGTTGATCAACCTCTGCCGTCTTTTACACTTTGATATGTGTGCGTGATGCACCATTAAGTGAGAGGAGATGTCAACGACTCCACCAGAGACCAGTCCCATAAAACAAAGCAAAGCGAACGAGAACAAGTGAGGCAGGTGTGGAGAGTCAGGCCGTCAATCAGGTCCCGCCGCTCGCCAGGAAGCCCGGTGGGCCCGTCCAAAAAGCCTTGGAGGAGCAGACTGAGATCGCGAACAACATTCCTCACAAAAGCAGCTTTTCCAATCCAGCTTCCTCTTCATCCCATTCTTGTAAAAGTTTGCCGATGAAAAATGATGTTTTTGCAGGTGGCCCCCAATTTGTTGAGATCCACCTTTCCAGCTGGATTTTGCAAAGCAGACGAGAATGGCTTAGATGGCTTTAGCCTAAGTTCTTGCTTCAGTTGCTGTTATTTTTAGTGCTTGTAGATGAACGGAATTAGATAGGAGCCTATTTTGCATTGATGCAGGGATTCCTTTTCCATCCCATGTTAATTCTTTATTATTATTTTCTTAAATCTGTCCAAAAAAGTCAAATAATAAAGGATTAACTGTCAATTAGCCAATCACGGAAGCCCTCATTGACAAACAAAACACCCATGTGTAAGAATCAAGTAAAAATAAGCATAATTTATCATAAATTTGCCTTGCTTTTGCAATTCGAGACTTTCTGTCAAATGTAGTTCAAGATCTCAGTCGTAATCACGAAATACTTCCTGGTAACGACCATGACACACGACGGAAAACAAATCTGACCAAAACCTAGGCCGCTAAAACGGTGCCATGACATCAGCTTTGAGGCTCCCCAAAAATATCCAACCCCGCCCGAATGTGAGACGGAGAATCAAAACGTCTCCTTGAAAAAAAAAAAATGAAAAAAAACGTCTTTTCAACATCTGGTCAAAGTTCCCATTGGATTTCAGTGCACACCTGAGACTTGTTTCTTCCACTTGTCGCAAAGTGGTCCGGGTGTTACCCAATGCCGATCCCAATTTTCCATATTAGTCCGTGTTTTCATCCCACTACGTGTTTTCTCTTCTACATTCTACCGTCTATCTGTCATTGATAGACGTTAAGTCAATAAGGCGAGCGAGAGCCAATGAGTTCTTCGGCAGATGTTTACCACCGTGAGGGTTGCAGACGAAGCTAATTTGCGAGCACTGGCCACGTCTCTTCTCGAAGGATTTACGGCCGCTGTCTCGCATCTAATCAGACGGGTAAACAAAGCCAGAAATCCGACAGGAGATGTTCGGCGTTGTGATTTACGGCCAGAACGTCTTGCTAGCATTAGTTGGGCTTTGGGTGAATTTTCAGGGGCGCTGGAGCCTATCCCAGCTAACTCCTGGCACTAGGTGGCCAGCCAATCGCAGGACAGAACAGAAAACCAATCACGCTATAGACAATTTAGAGTCTTCAATCAACTAGCCTATGAGGAGTATCCAGAAAAAAAACCACACAAGCCAGGGCCAATCATGCAAATTCCCAACCTGGGATTGAATCCTCGACCTTAGCCCTGCAATGCCGACCCACTAACCACATACCCAAATAAAAATACATTTCAAAAACCCAATCTTTTAACAAATAAAAATGGGAAATGAGGAGAAAAAAAAGTTTGGACACCCCTACTGCAAGTCCATTTTTTATTATATCCGAGGAGGCCCAAGGCGCAAATATGTGTGGGTGAGCATTAGCCACCCATCAATGCGTAGATATATTATCATGTTCCCAGCAGCACTTTGAAAAACAGCCATATAAAATGACTTGTCCTGTCTGAGAATGAAAATACCTGCAAAAGTTGATACTCACGAGACCACACGCGCACCAGTTTTTAGTAAACTCTATAATTCATCACAACTACAACCAGGTCCTATATATATAAAAAAAAAAAAAAACATAGCCAGATGCTTTTGCCATTTCCCAAAACTTGCTCTGAGTCAACATCAAGTGCATGTGAGTGTGTTCAAGTGTGTGTGTGTGTGTGTTCAATTGTGTGTGTGTGTATTTGAGTGTGTGTACATGCGTGCTGGCCACAAAGAGGCCATCTGGGTGCTCACGGCGTACCATCAAATGCTGTTATGGAAACAATGAGCACTTTAGCAGGTGTTCCTCCTCGGTGTGTTTCCAAGATGGCCGCTAATAGAATAATGCATGGAAGCAATTACGGGGCGCTTATAAGAACGCAGATTGTTTTATTTCAAGAAAAGGACACCTGCGGATGGCGTTTTTTTTTTAGAAGGAATCAAACCCGAAAACAACTCGTTTAAGACATTCCTTGCATTCCGTGCACGTGACTGTCGGCGTGCGGTACTGGAATAAAAATTTGAACCCTTTTTCTCCCATAAATGAAGTATACTTTGGCGTGAAAGAATATTTTTTTTATGCGTCATAGCAAACATGGGGATCCAACCAGCGGAAATGGTGTCCTAACATCCTGAATGACGGCTCGGGAATTCCTCCCATCAAAAGAGGAGAGACGTTTGGACAAAAAGTCCAGCTGCGATAGCCAGTCATTCGGGGTGTTTATTAGCGAACGGGTGGCTCAGCTTGTTATGTTATGAAAGAGAGCAGAGTCTGGGAGACATAAAGCACAATCCACTTAGTATTTTTTTCTTACATGCATGGAGACCCACCTCTTCGGGTGGGGTCCACTTGGGAAGAGACCCATGCCAGGACTGCCCGCCACTTCCTTCTCCGGGGCTGTTCTCGAGGAAGTAGGAGAATTGTGAGAGGGGAAACTCCCTCAAAGACATCATTCACATGTGAGAAGTCATATTTAAAAGCGTGTGATTGGACTGTATGAGGTTACACCATCTATTAACTCACTGATGATAATCGAAAATCTACTTACAAATGTCTCTACTTACAAATGTCTCTACTTACAAATGTCTTTACTTACAAATGTCTCTACTTACAAATGTCTACATATAAAATGTTCAGGTTACGAAACACATTGAGATCTAAATACATGTGTGTTATTTTATTTTGAAATTCTGCTGTCTGTCCACTTTGCATTATTTCCAAATGGATAAAAAAGGAAAGTAGGAAGAAGTGAAGAGGAAGGGGAGAAAAACAGATGGTTTGGAGGCGCGGTAGCAGCGTACAGGTGGGATGTGAGGCTGGATGATGGAAAATCTCTTTGTCCTTCATCTTTCTAATGATGTGATGATGTCCTTCCTCTCAAATCCTGCTCTGTGCCAAATCCAATTTCTGCTTTTTATGCCTCCCGACGTTCAACTAGTGTTGAAAAGAGGGTACGAACATATGGAAGCCATCGCATCCGGATGAAGATTGGACCAGGATATAGACTCAGAGGGGGAAAAACTATTTAGCATTTCTTCTATTCTTGACTCATCTACCATCTAAAATTTCCAGAAATAGTAAAAATGGGAAGTAATACTTCCCGAAATAGTTTAGTTTTTTTGGGAGGTTATGATTTAACCGTGGCTGGAAAGAAAACAACTCCCAAAAATGGATTACGCCTTCTCATCTTACATCTAGATGGATGTGACTAAAATAAAAAAACAGTACTCTGTCGATTTACCATTATTAGCTCTGTCGCATTACAAGTCCATAAAGCTGAGAAAAGGACTACAAGTAGCAACACAATCCTCGTAAAAGCCATCCTTTTCAGATTTATCACTCCTGCGAGGGAAGGCCAAAGAAGCCGTAAGTGTCCACCTTGTGACACGTGCAGGCGGAGATCAAATGTTTTTGCCGTATGCGACGTTTCTTCTTTCGGCGATTGGCATCTGCTTTTGCCTTCAGTCGCGACTTGGACCGAGCGATAGGATCACTCAACAGTTTGTCTCAATTCGTCAGTGGGCAGCAGCAAAGTCCAGTGTTCGTAGCTACTGTTGCTAATAAACACAAGGGGCCTTTCGTTATTTCCTCCCCAAAATAACTGTCAAAAACATCTGCCTTGTTAGATTGATGACGACCTTCACTATCTGCACTCAAAATAGATAACTTGGTATCATATTAATGATACTGAGAAATAAAAATACCATATTTTTTTGGACAATCAAGCATGAAGAAAAAAATATAAAAAGTCAAAGTAACTAAAATGGAGAACAAAACCCTGCCAACATAGCAGTTTTACAGATAAATAAAAAATAAAACAGGCTTTTGGTAGCTAGAGAGAAAAAAATAAACATTTTAGATTAGTCGCACTTGACTATTAGTTGCAGGCCCAAACAAAAAGTGCGTCTTATACTCCGGAAAATACGGTATGTGTCAATAATAAACAAACTGTTGGGGATACAAAAAATGTTGCATATATATTTTCATGCCCCGGCAGGAACATAGTACTGTTTTTAAGCACCCAATATGGGATGAGATGAGCTCCAGCACCCCGTGCAACCCTGAAATGAAAATGAATGAATACTATTTGAGGCTGTCTGATTGCTCAGAGGTTTGGCAATTAGTGAGTGCCAGGTGTGGTCAGTCATCAAGTGACTAGTGCTCTCTAATAAAAGTAGCTTGCTGAAGCCAAGTGTCAAACTTGTGTCTTGTTTTTAGTCCCAGAACAGGTACGTAAATGCTTTTGTTTGGGTAAACAATGGCTAGTAGTCATTCTTGTTAGTTTTTGACATATGTTTTAATTTAGTTTTGTGCTTTGATACAGAAATGCTACTCTTAATATGATATCTTATGGGTTTTTTTGACAGGACATGCATTTAGTTCTCCTAAAATTAAATAACTGAAAGTTGCTTTCCTCTTTTGGTAGCCATTGCTAACTTTGGAATGGATTGGATATTTACTCGTTTCACAATAGTGATTAGATGCAATACAATCTGTCATCCATTCCAATGTGATGACACCAAATTCCATTTTTTTTTGTGTTTGTGTGTAGTTCTTAGTGGTTGAAAACTATAGTGTATATATTGCTTATTTCTTAGAACCCCCTAACACTGACTTTATTGTCTTACAATACTAGCATTGCTGCAACATAATTGTTTTAAATCACTTGTCAGTTTCATTGTAAGACAACTTTATGAATGAGAACTAAAAATTGCTCCCAAACTCAACTTATATGATGAGTGGCCTCATAATACTAAGAAAATTCATCACTGTTTATTTGGTCATGTGTTGATGAACTTTAGCTGGTCAAACTTGACCAGTGAGCAACTCAATGGTTTCCCCAATTCCAGCGAACAAGTTGTCTCACAAGCAATGGCACCTAAGTCGTATTTCCTTCCCAACTGAAGTGTATGTTTTCCAATTTGTTGTCTGTTGTTGCACTTGTTGACTTTCCCATTTTTTTGACAGAAGGCCGAGAAGTCTCAAGTATGTCTGGCCGTAAAAAAGCCGCCGCCCCCAAGGCCAACACCAAAGTCTCCAGGTCCACCCGGGCCGGAGTGGCCTTTCCCGTTGGCCGCATCCACAGGCTTCTCAGGAAGGGCAACTACGCCCAACGCGTGGGCACCGGTGCCGCCGTCTACCTCAGCTCCATCTTGGAATACCTGTGTGCGGAAATCTTGGAGTTGTCTGGCAACGCTGCCCGTGCGAATAAAAAGCAGCGCATCGGTCCTCGACATATTCTTCTGGCCGTTAGGAACGATGAAGAATTGAACTCCCTTTTGGCCGGTGTTACTTTCGCAGAAGGTGGCGTGATCCCAAACATTCAGGCTGCACTTGTTCCAAAGAAGTCAGTGAAGCCTAAAAAGGATGATGTTGCCAAAGATGTCCAGTCACAAGATTACTAAATATTTATATTCAATGTTTTTTTTAAATGGCTCTTTGATAATAATAAAATTTTGCTATTGTATTTTTTCGCACTGTCTTTAAGGATAATAAAATGTCTTCGACTCCAGGTCTGTACTACCACCTGCTGGTAATTCTACTTTATTTATTTACTGTATTTGTGGTAAAAACCAAGTGCACGGTTCATTCTCATCGGTAGCAATAATACCCTCATTTTTACACTAAATTATGCACATTTCAATACATCTCCTTTGCAATTTTAAAGGCACGTATTCATCTTGGTGTTGTGAAATGAAAACGAGTTCTACTCACAAATGTTGGCCTTGGATTTTTATTATAATGCATTTCAACTGATCTGCAAAAATAAGAGGTTATTTTTCATTGGAAACTTCATTCAATAATCATACCAATAACTATAATACTGCTATTCTTTTCAAATAAAAGAATTAAGCAGTCAATGCTAGTGATGGTGCCATTGTCCTCAATGGACGTCGAATCCACGTATGTTCACTCACTCCCCCCACTCCAATTGATTGGACGTTGGGTGCTGTCCATGGTACCTAAAATCGTAAACTCATGATTAGTGGGCGTGTTGCAATTGGCTTGTCACCAGTCCACGGTGTCCTCCATCTGGTGCCCAGAGTTGGCTGGGATGGGGTCCAGCATCCCCCGCGAACCTTGTGAGGATTAGCAGTATAAAAAATGAATCAATATTAGAAAGTTAAAAACAAAAGAGCAAAGAACCTTTCAGCAATTCCTCAAGAAAATACATTTTATAATAGACACTATGGACAATAGCTGCCGAAAATTCATTATTCATTAAGTATCATTTGTTTGTTGTTGTGTTGACTACTTGTGTCACTTATTCATTATGTATTTATTAGTTATGTATGTTTGCTTGTTGTTATTTTTTTGCACTTCGTGGTGAAGCTTTACATCTCATAATTGTGTAATGACATTAAAGGCATTCAACTCAACTCAATTTAATTGTTATGGATCCATCTTTCAATATAGACGTTTTAATAGAGTATCTTGATTGATATGTGGTTGAGAAAGTGTGGAAATTGGGTGTAGAAGTCAGCTAGTTCACATATCAATTTAGATATGTTATCATTTTTTTAAAACCCGTTACTTAGCTCGGATACAATTCCACAAAGAGTCGGGAGTTATTAAAATACAATTAAGATGTCTTTGTTAAAAAATAAAACGCATAAAAAGAAGCAAATTCTGAATCTTTAGCCACATTAACACATTTCAGCAACATTTTGCAACAGTGCAGACAGTGAACGCAACTCGAGTGGTGCGACGCGGTGACGTCACACGTGTGAACAACAAACGGTTGTTGGACTTTGACGAGCTAGCTTCCTTTCGAATGGTCGCGTCAGACAAAAACAGCTCCAACTTCTTCCACTTTCCGCCCACTTGTTCGCCATCTAAATCCCGATCGTCCACTAGAAAACTCACCCGATCCGACCGCGAAAGCAGGTGTGTCGTCGGGACGAACGTCAAGCCCAGCGGAAACATGCCGACGAGGACTCGGCGTGTATCGGCGTGACGGCCGCCTGCGCTGCTTCTTTTCCGGCTGCCTGTGTTATGACTCGAGCGTTAAGTGAAACAACCGCAAATCGGACTTTTTGGACGGCCAAAAACATGGACTTGGGGCTGCTACGTGACGAGGCAGGTATGCGATCGGACGCGGGCCTGCCCGGGTGCCATTGCGGGGCATCGCGCTAGCTAACGCCGTTGACTTAAGCTCGCTTATCGCCCCAATGAATTCACCGCTTACCGTCTAGAGAAACTGAAAATAGAAGCTCGCTTTGTCCCGTGATGGAGGCGCCCTGAGCGATCGTGTGGTGGTCTTCAGCCCGGCTGCCATCGTTCGATGATTCCCATTTGGTGCTAAAAAGTTGTACGTGTCACACAGGCATTTATGTTGGGTTATTGATGACCTCTGCACTAGCCCTCTAATTCAAAAAGCAATCATTTAAGTGTGTGTTTAAGAATCTAGAAGCCTGTTCGTTGGTCCATGCAGACTCTGTGGTAAGTGTGAAAGACATTTGAGTTGAAACTGGACATGAAAACATGAATATCGAAGAGCAGCGTCTCGATCTGTGCAATGTCAAAACCAAAACGGGTCTAGACGATGGTCATCCTAACAATACTTTTGGCATCTCGGAGTTGATCGCAGACCCCGACGTCGATGAGCGAACCGTGGTGGCCGCAGGAACGATGCCTCACCTCGCCGATGGACGTCAATTGATTGACGGGGACAACCAACAGGTGAAGGACGCTCTGGAAATTGACGAGGTTAATGGAAATAAGCAGGACGGCGGGTCGCCGATCCCAGGTGACTCGTTCTTTCCCGTTGACGGAGACTGCCAGGATAATGGCGCCTTGGATAAAACCGAGGACTCCGAGCCCGTCACGTTTAACGACCCGACGGACGAAGACGGCGGGGAGATGGACATGGGCGTGGACTTGAGCTTGGACGAAAGTGGCGTGCTGGAGGGCGACACCACGACGACGGTGCCTTCGCCGTCAGATGGTGTAGTATCGCAGCCCTCCGGCGAATCCGTCCAAGCGGACGGCGAGGCTGAAAGTCAGTCGGACCCGCTCCAGACCAGCCAACCGTCTGGGACGGACCACGCTGTGCTGTACCCCACGGTGGAGGAAGGAGATGATCAACACAAACTCGGTGGCAAGAGGGTGACGTTTCCTTCGGATGACGACATTGTTTCTGGAGCAGTGGAACCAAAGGACCCCTGGAGACATGGTAAATCTAAATGTGTATGCATGCAGATCATGTGTGATGGTGAAGTTATCATTGAAATTTGTTAAATGTGTTCAAGTCTTACAAGTTGGAATATTTAAAGCTAAGAAAGAGAGTTACATAAACAAACATGAAAGAGAAATGTATCCAGCAATAGTTTCATTTGATTTGAGGAAGATCTAATTTAGTAAAGTCGTAATTTTTATTGGGTGACTGCCAAAATGTACATTCAAACCAAAATGCGCCAAGCTAAAGATCTAAAATCATGCAGTTTCATAAACATAACCTATAATTTTTCCTTCAGACCTCAGCTGTGATGCTAGCCAAACGTTTAGTACCATTTACACACACCCTAGTCCCTCCCGATACATTTCGTTTGCCTAATGATGTGTAATCATAAATGCTTCTATGTCTACTTTATGTCTAATATGTCCTTGCTATGGAATAAGCTATGAAAACACAAAGTTTCCAAGTCCTCTCCCCTTTTACAAACATCAGTTGAAGTCTTCGTTTTGAATATAAACAACTGTGACCAAACGCTAAGTCTTTCAAAGCTGCCAAATACCCAAGATGACAAATACTCCACCAAAAAACATATTTACTGAGCATAATGTTATATTTGTCATCCCGACAGCCCAATGGAAACTAATACGTGCAACTAATACACTAAGGTTTAAGGATGAATTGATTGCAGAGAAAGTGAAAGATAAGATAGTGCAAAGATTAGTCCAGTTAGTACTTTGTTGCCAGATCCCATTGCTTTTTGATGATTGTTATGTTATGTTAACACTGCAACAGGAAGTCGATGCCGGACATGGCACAGCCATAACTTTGCTGCATGTCTTCTGGCGGACAAACATTGATTCCCGATTAGGCCTGGATATCATTTCAGATACATTGGTGTTATGGTTTGGTTATTGCTTGCTGACTCGCTATAGTATTTACACTGAAAATGGTGGAAATGACTGAAACGCATGCACATATGATGGTTAAAGCATGACAATATTAAAAGGAGATCAGTTTTAAAAAAAAAAGTACTTTAAAAAATCCGCTACAAAAGTTGTTATAGGCCGTACCCAATTTAAAATGATCAAAAAACATATAATATACGGGAAAAACTTACAAGTTGCCAGGTATGTTAATAATAGTTGTGCTTCAGCGGATTTTGGGAATAAAATTTATATAATCTTTTTACCAGACAGTACTTTTTATTCATATTAGCATTATTTTGGTCAATTATTGTTCAGACTGAGCGGGCAGATCCTCTTTTGTAGAGGATATATAATGTATTTGCAGGGTCTTGCTTTAATAGGGTGTGAGCACTGTTTTATCAGTTCTTCTCTTTTCATCTCTAAACACAGTGAAATGAACATGAGATCAAAATGCCAGCAGCAAAATCCTTGTCCACAGAGTGAGTCACTGCTCAGTACTCAGAGCTGAATAAATAGCTACTGTAGAAATGTTCACCAAGCAACTCTAGGAGTGCAACGTTAGATTGCCTTGGCAAATGAATGAATATGAGGAGACTTGTTGGCTGAACCCGGAGCCAGGTGGAACAATAGTCTGCCTGCTAGGATCGTGTTTCCATTTCGCCATTGGGGCTTTTGTATTATGACTTTTTTTCCATAAACAAGGCTTCATATTGCTGCAAAACAGTAGCTTGGTGGTTAAATGTTATCCCGCGCAACCTCAAAGGAATGGACCGAAATCTCATCTTTGCCTATTTGCATGATTTATGTTTGAATTCGAACTCTAAAAGTGAGATTTTAAGTATAATTTCAGTAAAACTGAAACCTTTCAATGGTGAGCAATGACACACTCCACCCAGGAGGCACAAATGTGTGAAGTCATATCAACTATTGATTTAGTCAACATTGTTGAATCATCCCACAAACACATTCTCTATTTATACGTCTAAGATTCCACACCTAAACTTGACTAAACTACAAGCTTTTTTGGATTAAATGTCAAGGCGCTTGAACAAACAAGTGAAGCCCAGTTGCCTCGATTCAACTTTTGTGGATTACCTTTGAACTAGATGACTAACATGGACACACACAGCCTGAAAAGTCACTTAACAGAAGTAAGCCTGGAAGGAAGGAACTATACCTCAACATGGTCCTGGAATATTTTTTGCTGTTTTGTAGTGAAATTTGAGTCAAACTTCATTTTTAACTAGCTTTAATGCCTGGGTGTTGGAAATGTAGTTTGCATTAAACGTAAACACTGCACGTCTCCCCATACAGTTGCCAAGTTCAATACTTTATCAGCAAATCGTGCACTTTATGAAAGCGCTGTATCACATTGCAACACATGTTGTCATTCATTAATCAGCTGAAATACATAAGACTTCTCTGCCAGGTCATTAAGTAGGATATCGTTTTACAGCATGATTACTGGTAGACTTGAGGGAGAAGTTTACTTTTTACAACGTTCATTCCTGGGTATAAAACAATGCCAGGCTTTGTTCTGTGTCGTGTCTTCAGACCTACTTGGCACCAGGATATTAGCCACTCCGCAACAGATCACTATTAAATGATGTGCTTTTGTTGTGCAAAGATCATCTTTGAGTTTTCCATTAATTTTGGGCAATTTTAAAATTGTTGCATGACAGAAAAGGAACTCTATGGCTTTTATTTTAAATATTTGTAGCGGTGATCTTTAATCCTATACACGTCCGTTCAAGCCTTTCTACTCGCTCGTCAAACAGGAATTCCCTGCTCTCCCACTCGTGGATGTGTTTTGTCTGCGCCTGACAAAATATTTTTTGGAACTCCACCAGCACAACCATTCCACATCAAATACCCCCCTTCATTTTAAAAATAGAACTCTTGTACCCCTTATTATGCCATCTGGACTTACTCGCAAGCTTTATGTGTGTGATATCAACTTTTTTTGTGTGGTACTCAATGAGCATTATTTTTTAAAAGTTATCCGATTTATGCATTAATTTGTACAATGTTCACTTCTAAAAATGTTGACAACTAAAAACTAGAATCTAGTTTTTAAAATGTTGACAACTAAAAACTAGATTTTAGTTTTTAGTCGTCAACATTTTAAAAACTGTCTTTTATCGATTGCTTGGAATTGTTTATTAACAAGAGCTTCGAGCTAAGGATTAAGAAAAGTTCATCTAGTAACTAGATGAACTTTTCTTAATCCTTAGCTCGAAGCTCTTGTTAATAAACAATTCCAAGCAATCGATAAAAGACAGTTTTTTTTAAGCTAATGATCACTTGTGTATTGATGTGGCTTTCCAACGAAATCCTGGTGCATTGTGCTGACTTGTTAATCGCACTGTTTTTGACCGCGTAACTTCGTAGTTCCATATTCGGAGCTCTGTTTTGTCCAGACGAGTGTTAACTCTTCGCATCAGAGATTCGGTCTTTCACCTCATGCCCCACCTCTGTTGAGCCAACCAGCTGTCAAGTGTGAATGACGTTGCCCTGGTGTTCTGGGAGCGGTGCTGCAGACTGGGAGTGGGGTGTCTATTTTCAAAACTGGCATGGGCATGTTGGCTAGGAGCGACATCCGAAGGCAATTTTCACTTTGAGATGCCGAACTTACAGATGGCGTCATTTTTTTTTTTGCTCGTGCTTGCGAGAACAAAACTCAGTGGTCTCCAGTTTGTTTTGGAAAGAGATGCCATTCCCACATTTTAATGTCAATGCCTGCATTTAGATGTGCGCTGACCTTTAGAAGCTGATAGGTAGGCTTCACCATAGTGTTTGCCAAAGGCTTTGGTTTCTCCGTACACACAGAAATGCCTGATAGATTCTGGACTCACAAATTGGGGGTTGTTTTGCAGCTTTTTCAAGAATTGAACATTTAAAAAATGTAAAGAAAGGCAAATGTTTCCTGAAATTATGCGATTGCCAGTACTATTTTGGCTAATCAAATGCAAGTAACGTGAGTTTTTTTTTTTAATTCAAACAACTACGCCAATAATCCAAGATCTATAAAATGCACAATTTGCATACCTGTTGGTTTAAGGAAGTCATTTGACCCGTTGAAGCAATTTTTCTTGACAGACATTATAATAATAGCTCTCTGTGTAATATTTCAGCAGTTCTGATCTTCATTGTTTATGAATTTATTATGATGCACTGTTAATTAGTGTAGATATTTTAAAGTAGCTGAGTTTTTTTGTTACCATGAAGCACATAAACAATTTACAGTGGCATTTTATGGGAGCCTGGAGCAAATTATTGACATTTCCATGAATTTAGGAGGGAACATTGATTTTTCTGTTGCACGCAAAAACCCTAAGTGACTTAAAACTGTTAGCGTGGGGACCACTAGACCCTGTGTTGGAAAGTCATGTTTGATTGGCCTTCATTCTTCCACATCATAGTGTGAATAATCATACCACTCAGTGGAAATGTGTCTTAGTGTTTTGGCCTCTGAGTTTATATCTGTGACAGAGTCGATTATCATAAACGGGTTGCACTGACATGCGTAACGGCTCTGTTTGTTATTTCTGTAACAAATGGCCACTTATTTACTGCCCATTGACATCTGTGTCTGAAAATCGTAGAAAAAAAATGATCGATGCGTGTAGTTTACTGAGAGCTAATCCTTCACAAGGGAATGTTTGCTTATTAGCCACTGCATAACCAAGTGTTTGTCTTGTGTCTGCATAAAATCAAGGTCAAGGGTTTGTACATTTGCCAGTAACTTGCACGCCTTGCACTTCTTTTGCGGTGTGTGTGTTAAGTTCGTTAGTCCAGATGTGTTGACAGTTTAGCAGGAGGTTCTTTTTTCACGGGCCTAACTGTGTTCTTCTGAGCTCACGATTTGCAGGACATAAGATCAGACCGATGCTGTTTTGTTTCAAATCGATGCCCATTGGCGGGTTGGCACCACAACCATGAAGCATTAGCCTATATAAAAACTTGTGTTGTGCGTTTTTACCAATGTGAAGGTCAAGTTACCACTACTTTTGACTAGTAGTTCCACTGCAGTAAAATGCAACAGAGACAATGCTTGATTTCAACAGTTTTGCCATTCCCTTTGGACACCTCAAGCTCTTAAAGAAATGATTGGTCACCCTTGACAAACCAACAACAACTACAAAAATTAAAAAGTCCATGCTGCCTTCCCCTCTAGCAGGTTTATCTTCAGACACAAAGTGACCCATGGAGGTTAAGCCTCTTAAACTGGGATTGTAGTTTGTCTTTCTAGACACTGTCAGCATCTAGACCTCAAACTCAATGTGACTGCTAGGCCTTGGTGTTTTTCATCATCCCTTCTGCTTTCCCAAGTCTGATTTTCAAAGATGTTTGGAGCAGCCATTTCCCCCCTCCTCCTAGTCGCCACTCCCTCCCGGCATGTACCAGCAGCACAAAAGGAAGTGGTAAAAAACAAAAGACAGAAATAACAGAGCTGTGCTCACATTTTAATGATCTTGCCAGGCTACAACTCCAACTGCTTATTTACTAAGTATTTGACTGTCTAAGCTCTGCTATATTTTTGCCACTTGACTTCTACTAAAGCATTCACAAGCTTGGAACATTCAAGACTTTTCGCTCTCACACAAGCCGGCACTCTCTTCCTAAAATCAATGAGGTTTGTGTGTGAAAATGCTGCGAGGTAAACATGAGACCACCAGTCGGCAAACCCCGCCTTCCTTCTGGAAGTGTTTGCACATACTTGTGCCACCCTAGGAACAATAACTGTACTCCAAGGACTTAGTGTTCGCCGGGACATGCTGTACCATAGAAACTTGGAAGCCTGTACACTTAAAGAGCAAATACAGTGCAGACATTTTGTCTGATTTATTGTACTTTTCGTTCTATATATGAACCCTGAGTATAAGTCGCACCAGATAAAAAAATAATTGTTGTTTTTATGGCACAACACTGAAAGTGCTCAATACTAAATTCGGACTAAGCAGTATTTTGTACAGGCTGAAGGCTGGGTTAGGGTTAGGGTAACTCTTAGCCTACAGAAATAATGTCTGATGTTAAGTTAATCTGTCCTGATACACACACAAAAAACTAAAATCAAAATACAAGGGTTAATCAATAATTATCAATGCTACATTGCTACCAAGTTTCAAGCAGATCGGTTCAAGAATGACCTGGGACTAGGACTTCATAACTAGTGTCCACAAGGAGAATAAGAACCACAACAGATACTCGATTGCTGAGGAGAACATGTCAAGTCCATCATATCGTACAGGCGCGTGACGATGAACTATAATCGAGCGCTTGTTTAATGTTTTACACAACAGATGGGTGACCATAAATTGTGAAGATTGTGACTTTGGTGACTCGCTATAAAACCCAAAACACACGATGACACGGTATATATACATCGAAACACAATCGTCTCGCCTGTCTTTTTGACTAGACTCTCTCAGGCTATGTTCTCTCGAGTTTACCGACCCCATTCATCATGACTGTAGCTTTAATTATTTTGTTCTAGGTCTTGAATGCTTTGTGGTTACATGTTGCAGCTGCATGTGGTTGGTTGAACTACAAAATAAACGCCATGACTAATACCAGGAGAACAGTACACGGTGAAAAAACAGAACCGACTGATTAGTTAACGCAAAGTTTAACCTGATGGTCCAGAATGCTGACCGCCTCTGGAAATTTAACTGGGACACAAATGGGAGGACATGTCTGTTGTAACCACGGTCAATGAGGGCATCATGCTATTTGCAGTTAGTCCAGATTGCAAGATACTTGTCATGTTTTTAGCAAATGTTAACACAACACAAACCCCACAAATTGTTAGCTCTAAAAGTGACGTTAATGCCAATGTTTTGTTGACACAATCATGCTCAGAGTTTGAGATGCAGTGATTAACCGCGTGGTATGAATAATTTAAATAATATTATTGCAGTGTAGGAATAAACTAGATTTTTGTTGATCATAAATGCATTTAGTGTGTTGTCTGTAAATTTGAAAGAAATGTTTGATGTGTGGAAAGTACTTTTTAAAATACAGACAATAAATATCCAATTGTTTTTTTGCTTTTTTCAGCTCAGAATGTGACAGTGGACGACATCTTGTCCTCGTATAAACAGGCCTGTCAGAAGCTTAACTGTAAACCCATTTCCAAAGTGCTCAAACAGATTCAGGTGAGACACACACACACCGTGACACACACACACACATGTTCTGTTCTGTACATGATGTTGATCATGTGTATTATTTATGTGATGACATAAAACCCCTCCTCTTCTAAACCGGATAGATGAAAAGCCACTGGGAATTGTCGCACGCTCCCTTGTGCATAATCACACCCCCATCTGGCTGAACTCCCATTTTTTTTCTTTCCTTCAAGATTCTATTTGCTCTCTAATTTGATGTACCCAACTGTAATTTACTGCTATCTATGTTCTTGCTGACTCTGCCCTCCTATAGCTAGCAATTGCGACTGTTAACCAACGTGGGTGTCAGCACGACTTGACTTTGACAGCTACCTGAATATGCAATAAGACCTACTTCCATAGTTGAATTGCAGGACCCAAACAATTAGATGCATATTGTACTTTTAAGAATCAAACCTGTACTTTTTTCCCACCCATTGTGATTAGTTCCATTTGATACAGCAGAAAGACTAGTGTTTCTAGTCTCTTCTTTTCTTTATGCAGGCTTGTGTTGCAGGTTAACCAGTAGTCATGTGTCTGATAATCACCATGAAGTTCCATAAATCCATTAGGGCCATAATTACCTTTGAATTTGAAGTAGTATACATGATCCTTGTACTAATTGTTACTTTGGAGAATAAGTCTCAAACTCAATTTAGCTAGTCCGATTCAGGAGTTGAAAAATCCCAAAATAAATAAGGAATCCAATTTCTATTAATGAAAGTGGTAGAGAGTTCTTCAGAACAGGAAAAAGCTTGTCGAGCAGCCTTTTTTTTTCTGGAATGAAAGATTTATTGCATCGCTGAAAACGGTCATTAGAGCGATACTAGCGTGCTCTTGTTCACTGGTGAGTAATTGCTTGAATGTCAAAATATCAAATCTAACATGAGAATGTTTCAAATTCAATTCCCATTTAAAATCACCAGTAGCCAATGAGTTGATGTATCCATTAGGAATTATTTGAATATGATCTTTATTGCATTACATAAACAAAAACATTGTTAAATTCTTTTACACGCATGAAACTTAACAACTGGAAATTGCATAGCCATTTTTTCATGCTTTCTAAACCAAGTTTAAGGAAAATGTGTCACGTGGAAAACTTGGCTTCTGTGAGAGGCCGTGGGCTTTGTGTTTTGTCGTGTGACTGCTTGGATATGCTTGATTCGTCACATGGAGTCAAATTTAGTTCCTTTAGACTGGAGAACCCGGGTCACTTGACAGTACTACAGCCATGCGCAAACAATAAAGAATTGATTAGAAGGGGAAATAAGTAGATAGCATTCATTTCGGTCGTTCTGGATCAGGTAAGTGGGGAGAAACTCAAAAAGGATTCCCCACGCGCCTGGTCAACTGAGAGTTAATATCACAGTGACTTGAGGAAAAACACGCCACACTGCTAAGCTGATGCTCACGCCTTCACTTTATGGTCTGGGTACATTTCCATTCACTGCTTATGGTCGATCACACCACCAAACTCTTTTTTCCCTTCTTCGTGACAATTTTACATGAACACCCATCATGTTTTTGTGCTGTCTGATTGCTGCCAGTCCTCCCAGTTTAAATAAATTGGACTTCTAGTGTTGTCAATGCCAGCCAGTGGCTTAAATAGTATGAAGTTAAAAATGTACTTCATAATAATCAACTTTAAAGTGTTTATGGCAGCCATAATGTGTTTAGTTTTGTTTTTTATTTAGTTTTTATGGACCCTTTGAAATGTATTATTGTGTTATTGTAATAGTTAATGCAAAAGGCAAAAAATTATTTAAAAAAATATCTAATTACAATTGATACATAATAATATTACATTGTGGGTCATTTATGGCTCTATAACAAATGCTTACTGTAATTTTTGGAGTATAGGGCTCACCTGCATATATTCAATTTTACATGCAAATGATAAATGCAATTCATTTTTATAGGCAGCAGAACTCCACATTATATTATTGGATATTTTCACCAAAATAAATGCAGATCAACAGCGTGTCAATCCAAAAATGGTTGAAAATTGGCAAAGAAATAGCCGTTTATAGTCCAAAATGACCTAAATTTATGATTATTATTTTTAACTTTAAAAAACAGTAAATTGTCTTATAAAATATTTTTGTCACTACATGGCTAGTGGTTGACTCCCACTGATGTAAATGACTACTGTATAGTTGCCTTAGAAGTGACTAGTGACCAGACTAATGTCATCCTTTCAATATTTAATACCATCTCACCTCTCCATATGCCATATGATATTTGTGTTGTAACATCATCTGAGCCAATCAGGACCTGTTGAGTCATGCAAAGGTGGGAGGAGGGGTTGTCAGCACATCCAGCCAGGCACAGATAATTACCAGCAGTGTGGAATAGGGGCAGAGGTTATGGAGTTCATGCTGAATGGGATGCAGAGCCAACTATTTGCTGGCACATAGTTTCGAGGGCAGCACTCCTCATGTTTGCGTGGGCGACTGGTTCGCCAAAGTCCAATTCAGGCAAAAACTATGGTTTTGTATGAAGTCCTGCCTGACCAACTCCTCAATATTAACTAGCGACACAAGTGACGAATCACAGTAACCTACCTGCTTATGTACTACAGACACAAAACAGGAAAGTAACAGATTTATCAAGCAAATGTCTGTCTAAGATTGCAGCTGAGGAAGTTTGTTTAGATTAATTTTTTTTCTGTCTGCAGCTTGTGGTATGGAGGTGTTAAAATTTGTTCTGTTTTTTTTAAACCGCAGGAACTTGAAGACCTGACCCAGCGAAATGAATGCTTGGATCTAAAAGGTATGCACTGAAACTATATGATTGGTCACCAGTTTAGATGGTAGTTTGCTTGTCGTTTAATTGGTGGGGAAATAAACTGTTAAACCTTAGCAAAATTCTTCAAACTAACGGTGGTTGTTTCTTGGCAGGAGAAAAGTTGGACTACAAAACATGCGAATCCCTGGAAGAGATTTTGAAGAGAGTGCAGTTTAAAGTGATTGACCTGGAACAGACCAACTTAGATGAAGATGTAAGAATATAACATTTTTATTCCTTCACACACCTTGATGACTGAATTGATATTTAACTCATTGGCTGCCATTGACGATGATTGACGTCCAATCTAATTTTACCGAGCAAATGCATTGAACACATTTTGCCATCAACAGCAAAATTTCTCCTTTTTAAGTTTATTATTTTGATTCAGTCCTATTTTATTACCATTTCGTTAATGATTTTTTTTATTTAAAAAAAATCCTCTCATTGCAGCTGTATATTTAAATTTTATGTATATATTGTTTGCTTTTTTAACACTTTTTATGTACTTATGTATTCATTCTCCAATGTGTCATTTATATTTGTTAAATGTACTCCAAAGTGTTGGTATTTAATGTTATGGAAGAGAATGTGTGCACCTGAGGGATGCATCCTGTCACAAGACAGCAAATATATACAGTACGCAGTGGGAGGTTGTGTTTGCGGCCAGGCTGAGGTTGCACTGGCAGGAAAAGGTCGCTGTAATTGCTGCTTTCTGCCTTGCTCTGCTGCTCTCACAGCCTTTATCCTGCAAATAAACACAGACAGCTAAACAAAGCCGTCGTGACAGTAAGTAGAGGCAGCAAATACTCATCTGCTTTTTCACCCAACGTCGCCAAAACCCCTCGCTGATGGAAACGGGGCGTTTGCATGAGTCACCGAAAAAAGCTTCACCTCAGCCCGAGCTGGATGAGTGCCACTGAAACAAGAAGCTAATGATTGAAAGGAAAGGGAAGGGAAGGCAGGAGTTCAAGTGGAGGATGAGTTCATCAGATTTAGATGTCGTGATGAGAAAATGCGATAGGCACTTCTCTCACGAGTGATATGTGGAAGGCATCTTTTAAAACCAGATGGGTTGGACTGCGTGGATGTGACTCACTTTAAGCCTCCCGGAAGATAAACACACCTGTATACACAGTATTATCCCACTTTAAGAGAAGCAATTTGCCCCTGAGTGACAACATGCCTGCTTTACTTTGCTTTTATTGCCCTTTTGCCATAGTAAATAGTGGCAGGGTACATACACTTGTCCATCAACAACTATCATTTGAATTTATATGCTAAGCAAAAATGTCCATCGCAATCATACAAGAAGCAAATAGTGTTTAAAAAGCAAAAGTGCATTAAAAAGGAGAGGGAATTGTGTATTTTGAATTTAACCCCAATACAAAAAAAACGCAAATATTGCCTTTTTATCTCCCAATATAATATCGAAGATTTTTGCTGTGAGACCTTTTGGAAATCAAACCCCAAAAAAATGAATTTGGTACGGATCACATGAGTTCTACTTGATGTGCCCTGATTTCCGTTATCTTTCAGTATTTGTGTTGACTTTTCCTATTTCCCTTCAGGGCGCATCGGCTCTTTTTGACATGATCGAGTACTACGAGTCGGCCACGCACCTCAACATCTCTTTTAACAAGCATATAGGCACGCGGGGATGGCAGGCCGCCGCTCACATGATGAGGAAGGTAAGAGACCTCCACTGCAACTTCGATCGATTCTGCATGGATTACATGTCACTGTGTTATTTGAACCATTTACTCAACCAGAACAGTTTGGATTGATTGGGGTCTGCTACATGTGTGGGGCCCTTACTCAATTTGTAATGATAGTGTTCAAATGATTAGTGCTATAGTCGCCTTTTTAATCCCCATGTGATTAATAAGCACATGAGCAAGCTTATGAGTCATAACTGTGTTGGAATGAAGATATTCTCTCCTCAAAGTGCTTTGCAGTACTTCACATGAATGTATTCCAAAACGTACATTAAGTGTTGTTGAGAGTGGATAGCGAGTAGATTTTAATATGAATTTAACTCTTTGGCGATGTCCAATCCTTTTTGACTGGGAGGCCTGGCAGCGATCGTTTGTTCTCTCAGATGGGGTCATTTCTGAGAAAGATGCTGTCATTATTTTAAAGCAATGCTGATGTTTCCATGTTGCTGAGCTACTACCACAACTACTGGCTCACTCTTAATCTATAGGCAACAATAAGTTTGCACTTAATTCATCCGGCCTGAAACTAAAAATCTGGTTCTGAGGATCGATCAATAATGGCCCATACTACAGATCTACTAAGTTTCAAGGCAATCGGTTCTCACTTGACAAAAGAGTAGGACTTCAAAGTAAGCGTCCACAAGAACAACAACAACCTGAGTGATGACTTGACATGGTTTCAGCCTGTAAATTTATTATTTTATTTTTTTTAAACGTATCATTTTTTTTTCAAATCAGCATGCCTATTTTACTCTTGCCAATGGCTGGTTTCACTTATTAACAGTTGAAAAATGATTTCTTTTGCAGACAAGTTCATTGCAATACCTGGATGCGAGAAACACGCCATTGCTAGATCACTCAGCCCCATTTGTCGCTCGGGCGCTCCGGATTAGTGGCAGCCTGGCGGTCCTGCACCTGGAGAGCGCCGGCCTGTCTGGCAGACCTCTCATGTTGCTAGGTAAAAAAAAAAAAAAAAACTTCATCCGTGGCCTCGCTCCACCAATGAAAGAATTCCATTCATGGTATACGCGATGTGTTTCAGCAACGGCCCTGAAAATGAACATGAACCTGCGGGAGTTGTACCTGGCCGACAACAAGCTCAACGGTTTGCAGGATTCGGCCCAGCTTGGAAACCTGCTGAAATTCAACTACAATATCCAAATTTTGGATCTACGCAACAACCACATTCTAGACTCAGGTACTGTAGCAACCCAGACTCTTAATAATAGAGGGTTAATTGGATATTTCAGATCTGGGTAATGTTGTTTTACCAACTGAATAGTCTGTTCTTTGATATGGGTGGTACATCGAGACAAAAGTGCATCCGCTTTCAAGTCTCTTGTATTTATTTCATCTCCATTTACATAACAGATGCAAATAGAAGAGAAATATAGCGCTCAGTGTCAGGCTGCACTTGTTTTGTGATCAATGGAAGACTGATGACATCATCCTATCACTTTGTTCTGAGACAGTTATTTTTGTTTGGAATTATCCTTTGAAATAGTTCCTTATTTTTGTCTCAGCCGATTAGTCCAGTATAGATTTGTCTGCTATGAGCAGCCTTTGACGGTGTTATTTGCCCCAATCCATTTTGACAAAAAAAAAAAAAAACGGCAGTCAGTCTTTCAGTCGAATTGGATTGGACGTTAGATGGGTGTAAATGTTAGTGATTGCGTCTTTTAAGGTCATTTCTGACTAAGCTTACAGCCATTGTGGGATTGTCGTCACAGGTTTGGCCTACGTGTGTGAAGGACTAAAAGAGCAGAGGAAAGGTCTTGTCACGTTGGTGCTATGGAACAATCAGCTCACACACAACGGCATGGGATACCTCGCTGCTGCACTGGTACTGGCAACACACACTCTGTTTTTATTAATATTTTTTTTTATCACTTGTATGTCGCAGTATTGTTTGAGAATTTTTCCCTTTTTGACTTGGTGTCAGCCTTGCACCCAGAGTCTGGAAACACTGAACCTCGGTCATAACTCGGTGGGCAACGAGGGCGTCCACAAACTGAAAGATGGCCTGATCGCCAACCGCTCTGTGCTCCGGCTAGGCCTCGCCTCCACCAAACTCTCATGTGAAGGTGACAAATTGAGGCTGTTTCTGTTTGGGACAATTTGAGCTTTTTAGGAGCTCTTTTCACCCCAATACCTCTCTTTTTTTTTTAATCTCTCGTTACCTGCAGGGGCAGTGGCGGTGGCTGAATTTATAGCCGAGAGCCCAAGGCTGCTGCGGCTTGACCTGCGGGAAAATGAGATCAAGACAGGCGGACTGATGGCGTTGTCGCTCGCCCTGAAAGTCAACACCTCTCTGCTGCGCCTCGACCTGGATCGGGAGCCCAAGAAAGAAACTGTAAGACGCCGCTCGTCATTTATTTATATATATATTTATTTTGAGAGGTTTTGTTTATTCAAAACCAAATTCAAGCATTCTTTTATCATGGTCTTTGTGAAATAAGCCATTTGTGTCCTGCAGGTGAAAAGCTTCATTGAGACCCAGCGCGCTCTACTGGCCGAAATCCAGAACGGCTGCAAGAGAAACTTCATCTTAGCCAAGGAGAAGGAGGAAACGGAGCAGATGATGAGGCAGTCCGCGTCCATGGCCGAAATCGCCACAGAGGATGGCAATGTGGAAGAAGATGTCGGGGCGAGCGATGACGGTGGGCCGGCGGATAAAGACAAGGAGACGACGACGAGCCAGGAGCAACCCGACCGCGAGCCAGAGGCGACCATTTCCCCAATGAACTTGGACTCCGACTCGGACACTGACGATGAAGAGGAGTTGGTGACCAAAGCCCCGTCCGAGCCGAGCCCCTCTCTAACCGAAGCGGCCCCGCCCGCCTCGAGTCCCTCGCCCACACCCCGCGCCGTCATCTCCGAAATCAGCGTCACGGACAACCCGATTCCCCCGGGCACGCCTCCCTCACCGGGCCGCTGTATATCCGTCTCAAGTCCGGGGCGGGGTCACAAGATCTTCATGGTGACTCGCGTGGAGAGCCCCCCCGAGCCGCAGATAGGCACCGGGCCAGTGCAGAACGCCCAAAGCGCTACGCCCAAGCAAACGCCAGAAACCGGGAGCGACGACACCCTGCGGCCACCGTCGACGGGTCAACAATCACCAGCTTCGCCTTCGAGTCTCGCGACTCTTCAGCCCACAGACCCCTCGTTACCCGACGCAGGAGAACCTGAAGCTATTTCACCGGTGACAAAAAACCCTGATGAAGACGCCAAAGAGGAAATCCAGACATTAGAGCGTCTGCAAGACACGGAAGACGACCCGGAACGTCCCGAAAGTGACGGGCAGGAAGCTGAGCCACCTGTGTCCCCTGAGCAACTAAGTATGGTTTGCACCGAACCAGCGCAAATGGACGAGAGCCAGCGGGAGGTGACCGATTCACTTTTACCCAATGGCTTAAAGGCCGAATTCTCCCTCCACCTCCTTGAATCTGACAGTCCCAAAGCTGGCAGCTGTGTCATGGAACACGGTGTGTGTGTGTTTTAACAGTCTACTTGCTTGTTGGTGGATTATTGAATATTGACCATGTGCTCTTTTGTTTGTTTACGTAGTGAGTGTGAGCTGCACGCAAGACCTGGAGGAGCTTCTGCTGGAAGCCAGTTTGGAGACTGGCAGAGAAGCATCATGAAGGGGATTTGACAGGTGAATATAATAACTGCATCAACTTATTTATTTAAAATGCCCCGAGATAGTTTTTACTTCATTAATGTTCTATCAATCAGATACCCAACAATGGTTTTCACAATATCAACTTACCAATATATAAATTTAACGGTAAATGATAGTTGTTATCCTTTCATCCGTTATATCAAATGGCCACCAATGGATTTTACTTCATCAACTTATATGCCATTATATGAAATGGTAAATTTGCCAATATTGAGATCTCTTAAAATAATCCCCAACCAGCCTCCTTGTGATGCAGCATAAACTTTTAAGTTCTATTTGAATATTATCCACACAGTCGTCCACATGTCACTCTCAGCTAACTTCTTGTCTTCGGCAGTTCCACCGAGGACGAAGAGTACAGAATTGACGCCGTTTGTTGCATTACTCCGACCTTAGCGACCCCGCACGACTCTCTCGACGGACAGATGAGTCCAAATCGCTCTCCTGATCCCAACGAATTGCGTCAAGAATCGAAGGACAGCCAAAAAAAAAAAAAATACAAAAAAAAAAATGTTGACGTCATTACATCAACCACTGAAGAAGAGTGTGCGTGTTCGCGTGAGGGGAACAAAAAGAATAATGATGCTCTCATCACGACACTCTTGTTTCCACGGCGAGAAGGACGGAGGGGAGAAAATAAACGCTAACCAAAGACCGACGTTTTTTTGACGCCACCGTGCGTAATTGTTTGACTATCGTGGACTTTAGTGTCAAGGGGGGTCCTCCTCGTCCTTATGGCTTTTCAGGGGACCTCCGTCAAAGTGACCCTTTCCTTTTTCGTCCGGTCGGTCCGGTTGTCACTTTGGCCCATTCAGGAATCGACACAAACCAAAACCGGCAACCACAACCGTCTTTGCTTCCTTCTAAAGGTCACAAGATTACATCCAACATATCGTCTTCGATGTTTTCAGCACCGTTCATTCATTCTTTTTATTTATTTGATAAGATTTTGGATTTAACCCTCTTCCCCATACCAAACGGTATTTGATTTGTATCATTCAATCATAGCGAATATGACTTTTTTTTTTTCTTTCTTTTTTTTGGGGAGGGAGGGAAAGTTTGAAGTGGTTGACTTGTCCAATAGTAGTTGGGGGGGGGGGGGGGGGGGCGTTCCCATCCGAGCAAATGAAAAGAGCAGGAAGTGCTACGTCACGTGAGTCCACTCCAAGTGGGACGCTTCTACCGTTTTGCACCCCCAAACCCCTTCCACACTGTTTGTAAATGCTTTCATTTTTAGACCTTTTTAATAAATTGTTAATTTAATTCCAACTGTGCTGGTAATCACAAAGATGTATGGCAAAATTTGTTCCACTTCAATAAATGCATGTAATGACTCGACGGCGTTATTTTATTCGTTTTGCCCACACAAGTCAAACTTTACAGCCCCATCCACTGCCATTGACAGCTATATATATATATGTCCAATCCATTTGAACTGGAAGGCTGGCAGTGATCATTCCCATAATGGCTTTTTTTTTTAGCGGGCAAAGAGTTAACTTCATCTGGGGTCTCCCGGTGGGCTTATTTCTTCTTCAGGAATGTGCTGGCGGTCCGGAGAACAGTTGGGATTTATCCTTGGTGTCAGAGCCTATCCGGGCTGTTGACTCGCAGCCCAGTGGACGGTAAAGGAAAGCTGCCGCGTCACTCCTGGGAACGACAAGGCATTCTAACAAAACGGCAAGACCGCCCCAAACCCCCCCCTCCCAACCCCCCACACACATACTTTATGAGGTGATTATATAATCTTACAACACAATGGCTACTTGCTCAGGACTGATCAGTATCACTCCACTAAACTCAATTGGCTCCAAAGGTTGGGGGTCGGAGGTTTCTGAGTGCTTAGTTACAGTTCAGTTGTATTTAACTTTGAAATATACAGTTGTATTTTAAGTATATGGAGCTGTTCAATTTCAAGTCATTTCAAAACTAATAAAGGAACTTCATTAACATCACGATGTAAGGAAAAGGATCCTAAAGCAATATTTCAAGACATTTCAGATGCCGGTTTCCACTGTGAGGAACATAATGAGGAAATGGGAAAGCAAAGACACGGGCGTTCCATTGCTGCCATCCTCTCCCAGTCCAAATGGAATGGACGTCTATTGCCGTCAAATGGAAGTGAATGGGTTAAACGACAGCTAGACGACAACTGCGCCGGCCCCTCTCCGTCCGTCCGAGGTTCACATGACAGAGATTAGAGGAGTAGAAGAAGAAGAGGAGGGAACGGAGGAGGAGGAGGAGCACCGAGTGGAGTGGAATGGAGTGTTGTGTACAATGAATGAGACATTTGGGCTCTGTTCACACATGCGCTTCCAGCCAGCATCTCTTTGACCGATTGCTCCCACGTCTTCATCCTCTTGGGTAATTATCACGCTTACAACATCATTGAATGTTCATCAATATGATACTAATAGCACTCTTGTGCAAATGAATTTGTACATCTTCACCAATTCATGTTCTCAACTGCTCTTGCTCTTCTTAACAGTTATATGTTAACCTAACTTTGAGACTTTGGTCACTAATGTTAGTTTTCATAGTTTACATTTTTAACAGAAACGATAACATTTGGTATGGCATTTTAGTTCACATCAAGTTCAAATTTGTTAAGTTACTTACACGTGTTGTTAAACTGATGAGCTTCACATGATGGGGCATATACCTTAGGCATACAGTGTGATGGCTGTTACATAATCACAAGGTTTTTTTCCCCAAGAAAACCAACTTTGGTCAAAACCATTTTTTAAATAAGTTATAAATAAATGAAATAGAAGATCATGTGGAGAAAGCAGACTTTCGCCTAAGCATCAATATTCAAGGCATTGCCTTACCTGGGAGTCTAGGCAATCCCTTTAAGTATGGAACAATTTATGAATTTTAATTATTAATCAAATTAATAATAATATTAATTTAAAAAAAATAAACTAATAATATTAATAAATTTATAATCAGAATAAAATTGATTTTATTATAAATTCAAATTGATATTATTAATTAATTATTTTTAAATATTCATTTAATAAATTGCTTTTATGACCTTTGACCTCATGACCACTTCTTTTTCATAGTTCAAACATATACTGCATGTTTGCAAACAAATACCTTTCTTAGTTCTTAGATTATTGCGCCATCCTCGTCTGACCTTTGACCTCATCACCCCAAAATGTAATCACCTCTTTCTATCAAAAGATCACTTCCAGTCCCTCCCAGGTAAAATGGATTGGGCGTCTATCACTTTCATTGTCAGTGAAACAAAATCACTCAATGCCAGAAATCCCATTACAGATGAATTTGACATCTATTGTTGTCAATGGCAGTGAATGAGTTAATCATCAACTCCACAATCAGGAATCCTTGTTATGTAAAACAACTAATACCGTGTTCCCTACTAACTATACTCAATAATATCACTATACATCATTTTAGGGTGTGTCTAAATAGTTGAACACCATGTTGGACTATTGTTGTGCCGAAGTCAGTGTACTTGCCCAATTGATTTATGTCCATGTGCTATTTATGCGTAAAACACGTGGGTGTGTGCGGCATGCCTCTGCGTCTGTGTGGACCTGGTAAATAGAGAGATGTCTAAAAAAAGGAAGGTGGACATTATAGACTTCTTTAAATGTCAAAGTTCAAGACGCTCAATTTACACTTGTGTACAACTCTGTTACTTCACTTCACAACAAAGCAGGAGACACTCCATAAAACGTAGAAATGCTGATAAATGAAAAAGCTCAACAACGCCGAGAAAATTGATCTTTATTCCAAATCGTCACAACATTCTTGCCATGCCTCAGTGTATTTTTGTGATGTGATGATAGCAGAGACCCCCAAATGAATCTCCTAATGTGTCCCCATATGTGTGTTTGGTGCAGACGTGATGAAGGTGTCACGCATGTGCCAGCTGGGCGGCGCCATCCTGGTGGTCCTACTGGAGCTGATCACTGGACAGATGTGCAGATCTTTCACCTTACTGGCAGATGCTTTTCACACACTCTTTGTGCTGGCTCACACAGCTCTGCCTCCTCCAAATCCACGCAGTCCCTCTCAGGAGCCCTCGGCGTCCCACCTCGAAGACCGGCGCCGGCCGGTGGGGGTCTTCATTTCCGCCCTGCTGCTCTTCTCTCTGTGCATCTCCTGCATATTGGAAATGATCAGCTCGTCCATTGAAGTGCACGCGGTGGAATGGCCCTGGCCGCTGGTGGTGGTCGGCGCCGTCAGCGTGTTCCTCAACGTGCTCGTGCTCGCCTTCACCCTTAGGCGGGGTCTCCATACTCGAACCGGAGGGGACCAGGAGTGCTACATTGCTGTCAATCACAAAGGTAAGCCTTTGACAATGGAATGTTTTCATAACGGGGTGGGCGTGGCACCCCCGTGGGAGACTTATAACTTAGAAGCCCCCTTGGTCTGTATCTAACCATACTCCCAATCAACAGTAGCACTCTTTCCATGCACTGTCATGCCCTATCGTTAGCTGGGATAGGCTCCAGCACCCCTCCGAACCCCAAAACTTAATGTCTGCTTTCTGTGTGTCCCTCGTAAAGCCTTTTCAGTCCAGCTGCATTTTTAAATAAACAACACAAAGAGGAATATTTTAAAGTGTCAAATTGTAACTCTTCATGTATGTTCTTTTTGACAAATCCAGCTGAGAATGTTACTTTGAAGCGAAGTACATATATTGCAATGTTTGTTTGTTTTTTCTCTCTCGCAGCCGTTTCTCAGGAGGGCTCCGAAGACCAGGCCGCCAAAGTTCAGGGTGGGTCGGAAAGCCACTCCCTTTCCAAAGAGGGTCCCGTCTTACGTAACCAGGCTGAGGGTCCCGTCTTACGTAACTGGGCTGAGGGAAGCACGAGCAAAGACAACCCTTTCAATGTCAGGCAGTGTTTTGCATGCGTTTTGATGCTAGCGCGGGAAGTGACCACGCCAGTACTGGTTCTGGTCACCGGTCTGGTCCTGCTACTAGCGGGTCCCGACTATGGGCATTCCCCGGGCCTCGGCAAGTTCCTGGTCTACCTGGATCCCAGTTTAGCCACCTTGGCTATCATTGTTCTCGTCTCTAGAGCCATACCTCAGGTATGACTATCGTCAAAGGCCATCTAGCGAGTTGAAAACCAACCGGTAAAGCAGGGAATGACGCATTTTTTTTTCTCTCTCGCAGATATGCAAGTACGGGCTGCTACTGATGCAGGCCACGCCTCCTCATTTGAACGTGTCGGACGTCAAGGACAAGATCGGGAGCGTGGCCGGGGTGGAGGAGGTCCACGAGCTCCACATCTGGGAGCTGTCCCGTTCCTCCTCGGTGGCCTCCGTCCATGTACGATGCCATGCTAGCTTTCCTGCTCGCAGGTGGGAATAAGCATGGGTTTTATTCATACGCATTTAAAGATGGATCGAAAATTTCCAAGTATTGGAACAGCTTTTCTATTTCATTTTCAGGTGTGCTGATCTAATATCGGAGGTCACCAAAGTGCTGAAGAGTGTCGGGGTGAGCAGTTGCACAGTACAACCCGAGTTGGTGTTTTCGTCTTGCCTTCCTGGGGGTGCGGCGTCCCCAACTACGGCGCCCACCTGCGTTTTAGGCTGCGCCAAAGTCTGTGATCCTCACGTGTGCTGCCCACTCCCGACGAGACCCTGAAATGGAACCATTTCTCAGATCAAGCCACTCAAGGGGTGCTGAAATTGGACAATCGCAACTGGAATTCTTGTCATATCTGTCCTTCGAATGTGATAAGCTAACTTCTGCCTTGTGTGGGAGCGGTAAGAGCAGTTTCATTGCTCTAAAAAACAGGGTGCTTAAAAACCTCATCAACGTCATCAATGTTTGCAAGTCAATGTCACAAAGACATTCTGTTTTTCTGTTCTGTCTTTTTAACAAATAAAAGCCTTAGTATACATACTCTTTTTTCATGTAGATAAAAAGACATACTATACATTTTTTCCATTAAAATGCCTTACTATATGTTGTCATTTTTTTAACAATAAAAGCCTTACTATACAATGTCTTTTTTTTAAAGAATCAAAGCCTGGTGAAAAATAGGCCTAACTATATATACATGAGCTTGTAGTATCTGTAGTACATACATGGTCTTTTTTTTCCTAAAAAAAGCACCTGTGCATTTACCTATGAGGATGCATTCTTTCCCCGCCTTTCATTGTCGTCACAACCAATCAGAGTACAGCTATTTTGCATAAACCAGTGCCTACCTGATTTATTTCCTTTTTTGTTTTATATTATTTTTTAAAGAATTTTCTCGCGTATTCTCTAACCAAAAGCCACTAGTGAGACCAGATCTCTGAGTGTTTGCGTCCAAACACTACATGATACCATTACTTAGTGAAAGCGACACCGTTACTAAGTTCAATAGTGATATTCTTTTGTATATAATGGTCCATGATGTATTTTCAAAGTGCCCGGATGATCCTCGGTGGTCCGGGGTGCAGGCTTCAAACCTGTAGCTGCTTAACGGCAGAGTGGTTCAATTCCACCTTTCGGGCGACCATGAGGGTATTTATCAGAAAGAAGTTATAACTAGAGTTTATATTCGCTCCCGCATATAGCACAGAAAACTACTACTTCCTTACTTAAAATGCCCGGGTCCCAACTTTCAAAATAAAATTGAAAAGGGGACGCTTCATAGATAGAGGAATACTATGTTCACCAAATATTCCTGAACGAAGTATACTAGTATTGTTAATATTAAAATGTATTTGTATAGTGCGGAAAACAAATTTAAAATGTCTAATTATTTTCCGACTTTTACGTCAGACTTTAAACGCCTCACTCAATTTCAGCCAATCATGAGCCGTTTAAACTACATCTCAACAGCCAATGATAATCCTCTTTAGTGGCAGGTCGTTCTTACAATGCGGAAACGTGCTGGAACCCGACCATGTCCTTGCGTGCTAAATGTTTGCTTTTGAATATTTAACGCACATCTATTTTGTAATAATACTACCAGGTAAGGCTGACTTTTATTGCATTTCCTTAAACTGTACGGGGGTGATTCATTTGTTAAAGCGGATGTTTGCCCTACATATTATAAGAATGACCTATAAAAATCTTCAGTTATAGTCCATTAATTGACTACTTTTAGTGGTAAATATTCTTTTTAATTTTAGATACATGTCCAGACTTATATAATGCAACGATCGACATCAACACTGCACTTGATTGTTTAAAAAACCAAAAAAATGTAAGGTAGTGTTTCACTTCTCATTCGGACGCTCGCCGCATGTTCCTATCAGTACCGTATAAAAATATTAAAATCTAGCCCATTATTTGACTACTTCCAGTGGTAAATATTCTTTTGTATTATTCAGACACGTCTACACTTAAAATACATCGATCAACATAAACACTGCGCTTCAACAAATTGAAAAGATGGAGTAATGTTCTATCGAAATGTACCACAGGAGGGCGCTAACAATCACTAATCTGCACAACGTTTTATTTTGCATTTTGCAGCTCCAGCATGCCTCTTCATAAATACCCTCCCAAAATATGGGACGCCCTCAAGCTAAAAGATGGCATCTATGCCCGCTTACCCAAGCATTACCTCAAATCTCTGGAGCAGAAAGAGCCCACGGCGGTCCACTGGAAACCCCTGGGGATCAAACACCGACTCAACCCAAATACGGGCGCAAAGGAAAGGGTGGAGGACATTCCGATCCCCCTCTACTATCCACCTGAGTCGCAGCAGGGCCTTTGGGGCGGAGAGGGCTGGGTGTCGGGCTTCAGATATGCCAACAATGATAAAGTGAGTGCTTTAAAAAAAAAAAAAAAACATTTGTTGACAATGTCGTTTTGCGCAGATGTCCAACCGTCTGCCCAAGACGTGGAAGCCGCAGCTGATGAAGCGAGAACTTTACAGCGAGATCCTGGACCACAAGTTCACCATCACCGTCACCCCTCGCACGTTGGATCTCATCGACGCCGCCTTCGGTTTTGACTTTTACATTCTCAAAGTATGTACACCCCGTTTGTAGTCGACTACCGCTTTTGACTCGTGGCTACCAATGACGGAGGCGGACGTTTAATAAGGCGACCCAAGCCAGTATTTTCATTGTCGACTGATTTCATTTCTCCGATAAATCCGTTTTTAAAATATCACATTAGTTGCTGTTTACACTGTGTGGGGAATATTTACTCTTTTTTTCTTAAATCGTAAAAGAAATTTTTTTGAATTAGTTACAGTAAAAAAAATTAAAAAAAACAGCTATTTGTGTTTAACAATGTCTGTAAAGGATTATTGTTGAAGTGGAATTGTTGATCAGACCCCAAAGGAAGATCTCAACTCCAAACTGGGCATGGACCTGAAGAGGGCCATGTTACTGCGCCTGGCTCGCAGAGACACGCAGCTGTATCCGGACGACGACGCCAAAAGGGAGCAGGTGTACGCCAAATACAAGGTAAGGGCCGCCTCGTCTTCTCCGCCGGAGCCCAAGTACCACCTCGCCCATGTTTTGTATTTCAGAGCTTCGAGATTCCCGAAGATGAGGCCGGCTGGGTGGGGCTCACTTTAGACGAAGCCGTAGAGAAGCAGAGGCAGTTGGAGCACAAGGTCAGGCACAAGGCTCATCATTTCATACAAAATTGCTCTACATTTAGAGATTGGAAAGGCTTTGAGACATGGGGCGTCAAAACCGGGTCATCTTAGGAGGCTATTCTTATTGTCAGATGCAATACATTAATGCGTGAATTTTGTGTATGCTCACATCAGGAACCCGAACCGTTGTTCAAGGAGTGCGTGGAAAACCTCCTGGAGGAGCTTCGCATCCAAAAACTGTCTGAGCCTCACCTCAGCGAGACCAAATGAAGAACTCCACAAATCTGGAGTCGAGCCTCCACCACGTGCGTGACAGGTACCGCCAACTCACTTTTCTCTTTTTTTTCCCCCCGTCCAACACTGGTGTATATATAGTTCACGTAGAAACTTGTTTTAATGATAGGGGAAATGTACACTTGTCAAAATGTTTTAACTGAAAGTGAAAGTTGAAGTCAGTTTAGCGTATCAAGTTTGGATGGGAAGTCCCCAGTGTGTGTGTGGGGACTCCCGTGGGTGTTGGAAACCCTTCCGCATACACAGCGAGATGATCATGGTTTCTTTGTTCAAACATAGTACTCAAAAACTGTTGCTTTTTTAAACTAGTGATTAAAAAAAAGATTCAGAAGAATGAGTTTGGGAGGCACTTTTGTCATATTTTATTGTTCCCTTTGTCAATGTGTATACATAGGAATGTTGGACAGCTAAGTGGAACTGACAATCTTGTCAGCTGCCACAGACGGGGATAGACGTCCAATCCATTTCGCGCCCCACCTAGTCAAATACGTTGGATTTCTATTGCAGTTAACGGTAGACCAAGACTCAACAATTCAGTATTTTTTTCAGTCTAAAGTACACATGAAACAAGACATGGATTTAACAAAGGCAGCACTGAACAGAATACATCCATTTTTTGTAATGCTGACTAACTGGTTTTTTTTTTTTACTTTAGCCATGGCCAGCAGGGCATTTGGAATGAATGAAAATAACCGCGTTAAACTTGAAAGGGAAAAGCAAGAATGAGACTTTATTCCAAAAACAGGCCTCCATTGATTAATACTGCACACTGTTCTATATTTTTACGCCATACAAGGTGTAAAGTGGCAATGAATGAGCTGGTATTTTGTGTGACTCTGCAAAAAAGTGATTGTCTTAATTTACTACCGAGGGAATGTAACCTGCGGTATAAAAGAGTAAAGAGTGCGGTGCTGGCTATTTCCTAGAATCTGGGTCTCATAGGTCATCTTCAATCTTGACATGGACAGCGTCGGACGGGCCGGCCTGCGGCTCCGCCTGCGTGTTCCAGTTCTCGTTGACCAACATGTTGAAGCGCAAGTCTTCGTAGCGGGAGAAATCTTGCGCGTATGGTCCCAAGTTGGTCTGATTGCTTTCATTGGCGGGGTCCGAGAACACGTCCATCATGCCGGGCATCTCCAGGAGCTGGCTGAGGAGGTCCATCTCCTCGCCGTCCATGGGGATGTCCGTGGGCCCGGCGTAAGCCATGTCGCCGTGGGGGGCGAGGCCCGGTTGGGTGGTGCAGGGCGAGCTCATGGCATGGGGGAAGTGGAAAGTCTGCTCCAGTGGCGCCGCGGCATCGGTGGCTGGGAAAGAAAGAGGAGAATAGCCTTTAAATGGCCTGTTTTGGACCAAATCACGTGTTGCCATGCTGACCTGCTACATTGGCGTTATCTTGAAAGTTGACGTGCGTTTTGATCTTTCTCTTGCGGTTGACCTCGTATGGATCTGATGGAAAATTCACAGCAAAAACAAGGGCGAGGGTGACAAGGTGATGTATTGCTATACTTAGAATTCTCATAGGTTATGTAAAAACTAATTTGTTAATGTAACACTCAAAATTAGTTTTAAAAAAATGACTATCAAAATAAATTAGATGTTTAACCTGTTTTAGGAGCAGTACATTTACCCAGAAACTCCTAGAATAACTATTTTTGCTTTGTGTGGGTGCTAGAATGAGTTTGGCATGGCAGACCTGGATCGCAAGGCAGATATGTGAAAGTGACAGGTAGACTCTCCATCTGGTCGGAGAGGCGGCGCAGGGCCACTTGCACGTCCACCTCCTCCGTCAGGTCCTGCTCTCGGTAGGGCGGCGTTTTGAACACGATGGCGATCTGCCGGTGCACGTCAGTCTGGGCAAACTCGCCGTTGGCTTTCCACGAGCCGCGCCGGAAGACGATTTCGATGTCGTCTGCGGCCGGATTGACAGCTTTTGCTTTTGAGTTTTTTCCACGGCGCCCGCTGTCGACGGTACCTTTCTGGACTTTGTCGCACAGCATGTAGATCTCTGTTTTGCCGGCGCAACTGCCTTTGTACTGGTTCAACTGGCTAATTTTCAACTGGGAGGTGGTGGTTGCCTCTGTAGTAAAAAAAATGAAATCAACTGGCAGTCAGACGTTTAACCTCTTTCTTGTGATGGATATTTCATCTTGGCTCTTTTGTTGACTTGTTTTGCCTGACAAAGTAAATCATGCATACTGACTTTCTGTTTTAGGACTTAAAAAAAAATGCACTGCTTTTTTTTTTGTTGGTGTCCAAGTGGTGGCCCGGGGGCCAAATCTGGCCCACTGTATCATTTTGTGCGGCCTGAGAAAGTAAATCATGAGCGCTCTGTTTTAGGATTGGATGTAAAAAAAAAAGTGTGACCAATCCTCGGCGTATAGGTTAACTTACCTGACTCTCATGTGGCAGGCTGGGGTTCAAATCCCAGTTGGGAAATGTTTTCCCTTAGTTGTTTCTATATATCTGTAGTCAAGCCCTTCCAATAATGACATAGTCTAGTGTGGCCAGTGTGGCGCAGAGGTTTGTTCACCGGACTCCCGTCGGGGAGACCTGGGTTCAAGTCTCGGTTGGGACACATTTTACTTAGTTGTTTCTGTGTACTTCTTGTCAAAACACTCAAATGATTACAAAGGAAAGTGTAGTCACTTGGTGGCGCAGAGGTTAGATCACTGGACTCCCGCCTGGGAGACCTGGGTTCAAATCCCGGTTGGGACACTTTTTCACTTAGGTGTTTCTGTGGACTTCTTCTAAAAATACTCAAATGATTACAAAGAAAAGTGTAGTCACTTGGTTGGCGCAGAGGTTAGATCACAGGACTCCCGTGTGGGAGACCTGGGTTCGATTCCCGCTGCCGTCGTTTGGCTGAAAATACTTGGAAAGAAGAATTGGTAAATGGAACAAGTAGAAGAAGAAGAAAAAAAAAGAAAAATCTTTTTAATTTATATTAAACACTTAGTCATACTTTTCAGCAAAAGGTTATATTCCGAACTGCCTTCGGCAGTTCGGAAGACACTTGATGGACCTGTCTGTGCGAAAGGCGTTCTCGGGTCGGCCTTCGGCCGACCCTCGACCGCTTGCTTGGTCAGTGAACCGCCGACACCGGGAAGCGAACTCACGTTCTCTCGGTGCAAAGGCGAGTGTGCAACCCACTACACCAACTCGTGCCCCACTTATACAAGGGTGTTGAAATGTTTTATCCAAGGAAACAGGGTGAAACACTTAGTCATTTTTTGGACAAAATGCTTCTTACACCACTGAATACTTATACACTTAAACACTTAGGCATTAGAACCTATTCTTTTAACTGAATAACATTGGGAAAATCTTTGCCTGCACTGGGACTTGAACCAACAACCCCAGAGGCAGGAGACTGATGACTTAACCACTGGGCCACCACCCTGTGGGAGAAAGTAGTAATACTTATACTTTTGTCTCATTCATCTACCTGAATAATATTGGGAAAATCTTTGCCTGCACTGGGATTTGAACCCAGGACCTCAGAGGTGGCAGACTGATGACTTATCCATTGGGCCACCACCCAGTGAGAGAAAGCAGTAGTACTTATACTTAGTACCTTTTCTTTTACCTGAATAATATTGGGAAAATGTTTGCAAGCACTTGGATTTGAACCCAAGACCAAAGAGGTGGAAGACTGATGACTTATCCACTGGGCCACCACTCTACATGATTAGGCAATAGTATTTGTTGTTTTGTCTCCTTTCACTCCCAGATCATACTTAGTACTCTATTGTACCTTCAAGTGGGAAAAGTTAGGTAAGCTTACAAAGCAGCGCAAACCGCCGAGTGGACGCTAGTTTGCATCCCTCAGACGTACTCTTGGTAACTCTCCCACCATAAGAACATAAGAATAATTACCTTTAAAAAAAACTTTGCCATTTTTAAATTTTACATTTAGAACCGTTTTACCCCAAAATTCATTAAAATAATTAGCCTACAAAATCAAAAGACACTGGCATCCGGCTTAAAGCCGCTAAATGAGAATGTAAGGTGGTTGTTTGGACACTTAGCTCAATGAGTAAAGTATCCATCCACCATGTGAAAGATAGTGGGTTTGAAACCCACACCTTTCAAATTTTTTTTTTTAATCAGTAGAGAAACCAGTTGGCTGCTCGATGACAAAGTAAGGTGTTGGGTTGGGCACTTAGCTCAATGAGTAGAGTGTCCACTCACCATGTGAAAGGTAGTGGGTTCAAAGCCCGCAGCTTACAACATTTTGGAACAACCTGTATTTCCCACTTACTTGGAAGAAAAATAAAACAGAAATATAGTAAATTTGCATGTGCTGCTTACTCTTGTCGTAGATGGGATTGGACACCACAGGGCTAAGATTCTCCAGCGTGCCGTCTTTCCACTCCAGTTGGCACTGGAAACACAGACGCACGGCATTCATGTCCATGTCTTCGATGCCCTTGGAGTGACCGGCTGGGGAAGCGAATGAGCGCTTGGTCATTGATCACGGAAAATATTACAAAAAAAAAAAAAATAAAGGTTCAAGTGGTGCCACTGAGTTGTTGACTCTGTCTTACTTTGAAAGGGGTCGATATTTTGGCTTCTTCTCTTTTGGAGCGACACGTCAAGTTCTTTCCTCCTCACGCACTGGATGCCCAAGTTGGCAAAGCTGTTAAAACGACAAAAAGAAATGTTTGGAAACGGCTGCTTTAGAGGAAGACCAAGGACACCAGATGATAGAAAGGTGGGCGTACCTGTGTCGTTGGTTAATGTGAGGATTCAGCGTCACCACACAGATGCCCGAACCGCTCGTGCAATCTTTTCCGACCAGGCAGTGGGGGTGAGGCCGGTGTGGAGGGTCTTTAGTCACTAGGGAAACGGTCACTGTCACCTTCTTTAGGAGTTCGATACAACCTTGAATCTGAAAATAGGCACACAATACAGTGTATTTTCACCTTATTCTGCAAAAAAAACGTGAAAAATGGGGGAGGTGTTCCTCCTTGTACCTCGACTGCAGGCTGAGTTTTGTTGTTCTCGCTCCCGGATGCGCCCAGGATGCTGCCGGCCGAGCGGCCCTCGCACTCGTAGCGGAACCGCATGCCTCGCTCTTTGGGTTGTTCCACCACCACCAACTTGGGCTTCTCTAGATTTAGCTCCAGCACCTCCACGCCGGAGCAAGACTCGGAGGTGACGGCGGGGGGCTTGGCGCTCAGCGAGGCTCGAGCGTGGCGACATCGCAGTTGCGGATGGGTGGGAGGGCGTTGAGACATTTCCCGAGGAGAGCGGAGAAAAGGTGGGTTGAAGTTGTAACTTGACTACAGACAAAAAAGAAAGAACGAGGGATAAATTCAATACGTTTATGAACTCATTTGGTGACATCACAAATGTTAGCATGAAATACTTCTATTCCAAAGAGATTCACCAGTGTTTTCATTCATTTACTGCCAGCCCTCTCACTACAAATGGACTCCATTTCTAGCTCCGCCAACGGCAGAAAGAGTTATGTAGTTTCAGACTGATAATAAGCAGGCTACAGATACTGGGCCTAAGACCATTAACCCATTTAAAAAAAAAAAAACATTAAACACGAGCTATTATTCTTTCGACTAGAAAGTCTGTCACTAGCATTTATAAATCAAACACCAACATACAAGATCAACTAAATTCCAGGTTTAAAAAAACAACAACACACATTTCAGCCGTGAGCCACTATCTTAAATATGACATCATACAGTAGGAATTCAAATGATCTAACCTGAATAAAAGAAAGTGTATCAGCAGAACTTCTGTAGGGGGGGATCTCAAAGGGTCACCAACATGCCGAAGGAACCGTGCTGGCTTCAACAAAACAACACAAAAAAAGGACCGTACACTGCCAGCCAGCCCATAGGAAATAGGAAGTCGGTTCACGGCGGCGACCAATGGCGGAGCGGCACCCGGCCGAGAATGCAAACTTTCACCCCCCTCGTCTGAGCTGGGCCAGCGGAGGACGGCAAAACGAAAGTAGGAGTCGCGTTACACTCAGGCCCAGCAATTCCTTTCACGGGCTCCAATTTCCGTGACGTCACATTTTCAAGTGATGGAACTCTGCCACATGATGGAATGTCAACACGGCGCATGATTTACGGGAAGACAGGCTCGACTGCTTTCACTTGGATAGGAAGACCTGTGATTTCTCCCAATGTTGTAAAACGCTCCTAATCAAACACCAAAAAAGTTTGGTCAAATTTGGAAGCCTCTTCATGGTCCTGCTTGCTTTTATTGACAAAGTTCCACTACCAGATTAAAGGGACAAACCTAACCTAGTGTAAAGGACTTTCAGGTGAAAGACAGTTGATTATTTTTTTTTGTATTTAACCTATTTCTCAGACAATACCTCAGAAAATAATTAGTCATACTCATAAAAATAATGCTGAAACAAAAAAATGACAGTGGTTTATGGGCTAATGCAGTTCACAGTCCCATATAAATAAACAATGAGTCGTTATAAAGGCTCCTTCAAGGTGCAATTGTGTCTTACCTGACACGCGGCACCTCTTGACACGAGTGCCGGCTGACACGGCGGCGACGATGCACAAAGCCGTTGCATCCTTCGGTTCTGGTCGCCGAGCTCGTTTGGAAGCGGTGGCGGAGGCGGCAGTCTGGGGAGCGACACGCCTGTGTGGTCCTCTGTGATGATCTCCTGAATGAGGTCTGTCAAGAAAGGAGTTTCAACCCATTTTTGATCATATTAAAAGTAATAGCAAAAAATAAATACATGCATACTACAGATTTTTCAAATTAAAATTAAAAGCACGCCGGGCTCACAGTTGTGAGATCGAGGGTTCAAACCCAAGTCCGATTCTGCATGTTCTACTCGAGCTTGTGTGGGTTTTCCACGGGTACTCCAGTTTTCTCCCTCCTCCCCAAATCACTATCCCAAGTATAATATCAATATTATTATTATCATAACATTTCATTTCTAGTAGAATGGCTAGATTGAAAACCTGAATATTTACGATAATAACAAATGTCCCCCTATGCATTCATTTACAGGAGAAGCCTTTTTCCACACAAAAAAAGAAAAGAAAATGTAGTTTTGTACTCACCAAAGTCGGAAATTCCTCTTTCTAAAGAGAAAACACAAAGTAAACAATCGATGATCGGGACAAAAAAAGCAATATAGGAGCAATAGATGAAAAAAAATATAACGGGACAATACTGATGTCATCACGTCCACCTGGTAGAGTGAGCACTTACCAGGAGTGCGGCGAAAAACGTCCATTTCTGCAAGCAGATCACCACACAAAAAGAGCCGATTCAGGTAGTTCGAATATCAATAAAAACACCACCACGAGAGTCTAGAAACACTTTTCGTGCCATGTGAGTGTGGACATAGCGTTGACGATGGGATGAAAAGTGTCCCGAGTGCGTGCAGTCCTTTTGCAGAACTTGCGGCATTTCCGCAGTCGCTGGTCACTGATTGGTCGCTGGCGTCTTTGGAAATCCCCAAACGTCACTTGGCTCATCGTGCAACTATTTGATGGACTCGTCCAAAATACAGTACACTCTGCGATTCGATGGCGTTAGGCCATAAACGAATGAGAAATGCAATGAAAACAAATCAAGCCAACGTCACCTCCAAGTAAATACCTTTAGATACAAATTAAACTCATTTTTCTAGAAGATCATGGTGCAACTAATTGATGGACTCGTCCAAAATACAGTGCATACTCTCCAAATCGACTGCCATAAACGAATGAGAAATGCATCGTGAGAAATACAACGTATAAAAGTCAGTTACCAACAAGGAAAGAACTTTAAAGGCGGATTAAACTCAATTTACAACGTATTTTCTCACGTGGTTTTTACAAACTACTATGCAACTTTCTACGAGGTTCTAGGGGTGACGTCATCGTGCAGCGACTCCTATTCTCCAAGACGGAAATTGTAATCCCCCACGCGCTTAAATTTCACAATTAAACAAGTTAATTTCTATTCAGTTGCAATCATTCAGCCTTAACGTCAGTGCTACGTTACCATTAATTTTCTGTCTTTGGTGGAAGTAGTATTTTAAATTTTACTGTGGAAATATTAGTGATGCAAATAGCACTGCACAATTTAGAGAATCGGTGACACTATTAGACGATTTAACAGCGACATCTATAGGTGATTTGGTAGAAACAGGCCTTTTGATGAAGTAAAATTAGTGGAAAAGGTCATAAAAAACTGCTTGCCCTAAAAAGGGTGTCAAAAATAAAAAAAATAGATATAGCTAAACAGTTTGAATAAAGGAACTACATAACAAGCTGGAATTCTGTACAAAAGAATAGTCACCGGTGGAAAATAATAAAAACTCATTGACAATATTTATCTTTATATTAATACCAACAAAGCATATTTTTTTCTGTTCCAGTTTGGAACCTGAACAATTTGTTTAAAATAAACTGAGGGTAGTAGTCACTGTCTTGTTGCTGATGTCCTGTTGGCACCATCCTGAGGTTCAGGTTTTCCTCTCACAATTCAGTGTCCGTATGGAATGAAAAGAAATGATTCACATGGAATTTACACAAAGAAGAAAATCTGCACTTGGTTTCTTTCTTCTATGTATAAAAAAAATGTTTAAAATCAAACTTGGCCAGCCTCATTTCCAAGACACTGTACCCTCTCCAAATCAAACAAAATACAGTACATCACGTTTTTTTTTTTTTATACTTCACTTCAACTGCAAAACTAGAGGGCGGGCAAGAAATATTTAAATATAGGGGATGCACCGAAAAATAAATGATTGGCCAAAACTGATACAAAAAAATTCATTAAATGCAATCATCAATTCATTTTAATAGTAATTCATTTAATTTTTCCCCCCTGCCCGATGGGGTTTAGATCAGGGGATGTCAGCAGTATTTCAATTGTATGCCTATGAAGATCTGTGTTTCTTTTGTGATAAAAGACTACAAAAATGAATTTACTGAGACTTGAAATACTGGTAGGTGATTTTTCGGTGCATCCCTCATACTTAGTCTACAAGAATGATTCTCTGTGGTTCCGTACGAGAATCAGGGAACAGTTGGACTGCATTTTTTTCGTTATTCGTTTTTTTGTTTGTTTTACAGTGATCTCGATGACGACCCCCTCTGACTAATTTCCATAAGTTCTCTTTGCCCTGGCGCCAAGACCCCAAATGAAGGGGGGCGTGGCGTTGTCTGTCTTAATCATTCTTTTTCTCCCCTTCTGGCTTGTCTGTAGTGACTGGGGCTGAGGCAGTGGCCACTGTCGTGTTATTCTGTGGGTCCACTCCGCTGGTTCCGTATTCGTTTACCCTGTTGGGGTCCACTCGATAAATCCAGCGCTGATATAGATAGATGAAGAAGACCACATCTGTGGAAAGGACAGATCATTTACTGGACTATTTGATCTTCGTTGTTATAGTCCAATATTAACGAACAAACACACTAACGCACACACATTCTCAGGAATAGTTATATGTACAGATTCATTATGATGGAAGGGAATCGTACCGTCTCTGAGACAACCTATCCTGTACATCATTGGCATCTTGATGACAAAGGCAAACAGGTCATCGATGAAGGTATTAAGAGCCTTGTATGTGAGCATCCTCCATGGGAGGTGTGCCACTGACTTCATTTTGTAGTTGATGAAAAGCTGTGGCGTCATCGTAATGAAGCCTAAAATAGAGAGGGATTAAAAACATTTAGACAATAAAGAATACCACCAACAAAAACAAAATCTCTGTTTAATAAACTTACCAAAGGTTAGCAAGAATCCGTAGAGCATGCTGAGTACCCATGAGTACCAGCCTTTGTGCTCCACATACAATAAACTGTAGATGGCGTAGCAGCCAAAAAGGGGGTATAGCAGCCAAGACAGGTACTTGAAGGCCATCTGTGGACAGAACCATAGAGATCAGGTTACGACTATGCACAAACATCACATGACTATCCTAATTAATTTGCCAAATAGCCATGACTTACATCGTCATAGATTTTGGTTGAAGACTGCACGTATGTAGATTTGTCTTTGAAGACGAGTCTCGGGACAATTCCTGCAATTTTGTTCTCTCTGTCCAACTATTGAAATTCCAAAATCAAGTTGATCATCTACACAGGACTAAAAGATCATTAAAAAAGGGGAAAAGTGCTGACTTACCTTGACGTCCATGACCTTGGTGATTTTCCAGAAGTCGATAAGAAGACCGATGAAGACGCTGACCTGCACCACAAAGTTGGTCTCGTTGTCGAGAATGTAGAGGAGCACCACCAGAGACTGGAAGACTCCGAAGATGATGGAGCGCACGGATAGGCCTTCCAAAGACTGCCGACTGTTCCAGAACTGAATGTCTTGGGAAAGAGAGATTTGGTAAAAATCCGACCACAAAGTCTCTGGTAATGACGTCGCAACTTTACCATTCTTAAAGGCCAGAAATTCAAAGACGCTGTGCACTATGGAGACCACAATGGTGAGTCCTAGAAGGTACGGGTTGGTTTCCAGTAGGGCCACCTTCAAAAATATTTCAAGGATTTTTTACAGTTAAAAGAAGACTTGGTGCTGTTTTGGGTTACTCTAGACCAGTGTTTCCCAACCACAGTGCTGTGAGCAAGGGTCAGGTTTTCCTTGGGATTTTTTTGTGTATAATATTAAGAGATTTTAGTCATGTTTGGAGAGAAGTCATAAAATGATGCAATTAAAAATATATTTGCACCACAGGTTGGGAAACACTGGTGTGTTTTCATTATATTTTCATATAATAATCAATATTTTCATTCCACTCTACCTTGACAGAGTCCTGATCCTCATCCGACTGCTCGTAGGTGTCCTCGGGCAGAAAGTTCCATATGGAGCGAGCGTTCTGGGCGGCGTAAAGCTGCCAGCGCCACAAGGATAGCGGGCAGTAATTGAGCCGAAGTGGAAGTGTTGTCAGGGTGTCATTGATGGGATAGTAGTCCTTCTGAAGGTTCCAGTAGTCATTGAAGTACACTATTGGGTAGTAGTCACCGCTCAGGGCATCAAACTTCACATCTGGTAGTCGACGGAAAAAAGAGATCAGTAAGTAACGCAGCGGTCAACTTGGAATTCAAATACGTCGTAGATAAGAGAACTTACGCTGGTCTAGCGGAGGTGGGACGGAGCCCTTCACCCAGGCCGTGTGGTCGTCCACCATGTTGATGGTGAGGTTGGGATGCCAGTGAGAGATGATCTCCACAGGACCATGGCTCTCTGCCCGCTGGTAGGGCAATTCAATTGTGTGGATGTTAAGAAGGAATAACCAGGTATTTTTTTAAAGTATTTTTCTTGGTGAAACACCACATGAGCTTAGAACTTACCTTAATCACTTCTGGATCTGCTTCCGTCTCCCCCGTGAGCAGATTTTTGGTCTTCATGAACTTCCTACGCTTGAATTTGTTCAGCACTGAAAAAGCAGAGATTCCAGTTTTACACACCACCATGACTGCTCACAGCATTATTTCAGATCAAATCTGGTCGTCCGCTTACTTCGCGATGCGTGAACAGTCGACAGTCTGCGATACTGCCCTTTCCGGTTAGGGTCTGGATGCAGTCCACTTTTGGTGAAGTAAACGTGAATGTAAAGGGAGCCGTTCTGCTGCAATGCCTACAAGTCCACACAAAAACATTTTAGTCCTCCGGTTATGATGTCCCCGACCTGCGACTCCAAATCCTCTCCCAATAATCTTACCTCAGGGATAGCCATCTCCTTAGAGTGCTCATAGCAGCCATCCCCGTTCTCTCCCGTGGACCAGTCACCGTAGACTAAATCCCGGTGGAACCAGAAGAGAGAATCTGTGTTGTTGAAGTCGGTGAAGACCTCCTCTTGGGAGATGTACACGTACATATCCTGTAGGCAAGATGAGAAAATGCTTTAGGACAAACATGATGGGGTCTTTAGAAAATGAGCATCAAACTAGTTTTTCTTGCAGGCCACATGAATGCCAACTTGTACATTATCTCGGAAATACCACGTGCGATTTTTCTTAAGATTTTTTTCCTTCAAAGTAACACATTTGTACTCACTATTAAAACCATGAATATGGAAGTGATTTTTTTTTAATCAGGGGGCGGCTTATACGCGAGAAATTGTAAAATTCAATGATTCTAAGGCAATTTTAAGGGTGCGGCTTATACGCGAAAAAAATATGGTAAGTTGTTTCACAAGACATCTTGACAATACCATGAGGGTGTCCTTAGTGAAGAGATTCCGGCTAGGTACTCTAGGGGCCCCAGCCGGGGTGTTGGGGTCTTCTGGAGTGGAGGGCCCTCGACGAAACCAGCTACTGATGGCCCAGATGATAAAAATTCTACAAGTACATCAATTATAAACATGTCTTAGAAAAGGTAAATACAGACTTTCTGAACAACAGAAATTGCATATGTAGATCTTTTTTTTTAAATTATTGTTCACGTACCTGAAGAGAACTCCTTTGATAACTTGCCAGATATTCGGTGGTTGTTGCTGCTGCTGCTGTTGTTGCTGTTGGGGGTCCTGCACATTTTCTGTCGTCTGTACAGTCTGACCGTCATCTGTTGTCGCGGCGCTTCCATTACTGCTAACCTTTGACGCAACAAACAAATGTAGCGTTAAAAATGACTGTGATGTGAAAATGCCAAACTAGAACAAAAGTGAACTATCCACCCCCCACAAACAAGGCCACTTTTCTACTCAAGTGACACAATAGGGACAAAAGCGCATGCCAAGTCATGAGACTCGTTTGCTATCTCAACGTTTAATCTTCCCCTTTGTTTTCGACACATGGGGGACAAAAAGGGTTGGGTTTTGTGAGCTAGAGATGCCAATCGACAGTAAAAAGCAAGCAGGTAGATTATTAGAATATAATAATAATAAAGTGTTTTTTTAATATATATATTTTTAAAAAGTAATAACAATTTTGGGGTAAATCTCACTGGGATAAACTAACCTAGTCAATGTTGACAATATCAACACAGGCCTAGAGTGCCCCCTTGCGGTTTGGTTTAACTATAACATGAAATGATATAACGTGTGAATCATTTCACACAAGTCGCACCCACTGCCAAATTATTTTAAAAAAAACTGTGCTTTATAGTGCGGAATATACGGCAGCTTTATTGCGAAATGGTGGTCTTGTATGAGCAAAGTTTTTGAACTGGTGAAGTGACGGATATGATTTTCCTCCATCGGGTTGATGATCAACTCTAACGAAACGGTGTAATAATTGACTGCTCCAATCTGCTCCGTTTATGATATTCTATCGTGGGCGGAATCCAAGCCTCAGTCGGACCAGACGCCAGTTTTGCCTCCAGTCTGACTGGCTTTAAACCGAATTAGCTGTCATGGTCATTTATCATTCCAACCAAAATCAGTCATAAGTATCTTTCCCACTGCCCTTTGTTTTTGAAAAGTGGACATCAGCCTAATCTGCACAGATGACACAATGTTATAGTTTGAGTTCATTTAAAGTTCAATGCAGATGGGAACAGAGAAAAAGCCAAATTCTGTGCATATGGAAAGGACGTGTATTGCACACAAAATCAAACGTGCTCAGTTTTTAGGAGAAACATTTTCTCAGAAGAGCCAACGGGAACGACAGCCTGCACCTGCGCCAAGTTATACATTAGTAAAATTGTTTCCATGCTTTATGTTCAATGAGGACTTTGCATTCAACCTGGATTTTGATTTTTTTTAGCACTGATAATTGTCAACCTTACCTTTGACATTGTGAATATGTAAAATAAAAAAAACACTTTTGGGTGTGCTTTTTAAGAATGTACTCAATACATTTCCCAAGTATTGGATGAGTCAACATCAGATAACTGAAAAATATGTTTAGGGGAAATCTTTAGTATGCAACTGTTCTTCCGAAATCTGATGACAGTACCTTACATTTTGCATAAAAATGCAAACAATCTTAATGAATCCCAAAATGATTATTTTGAGGTAAAAGCCAATTCCTCAACCAACAGATCCGAAAACAAGTCATCAATATGATTTAGGAAAAACGACAACCCTTTTTTTGCTCTGCATTAAGCAGAAAACTTTCAATTTCTAAAAAAAACTATCTTCAAAATCGAGTTAAACCACTGTTTTCTCTCAACGGCTCATTTGTCACGAGTTAACGATGCTTAGATGCTGCGTGGTTCCCTCGATTGAGGCCTTGCCAGACACCGCGAAGGGCTTCCAATTGCACCGGGGAGGATGAGCTAACTAGCCGTCAAACTGGAGGGTCTCCCCGGTAGATGTGTCCGAGAAGACCGCTCTCCAACTAGCCCTCGTCCTGTTAGCTAACCGTGAATTTGTCAGCGCTAGCATCGGAGGAAGGAGGGGGGTCGTGCTTTAAAAGCAACCGGCACTGACAACGTCACTCGGCCGCTTAAAAGGTAACCGCGTGACGCTCGGCGGTGAAGCGGCAGGGCGAGTTTCCTGACAACTAGAACGGCAAGTGGACAGTAATGTCAGATTGGTAGTCGTGGATCTTACCTCGCCATTGCTGACGACCGCTTTAGAGGCTTGACTCTCCTGCGTCGCCATCTTTCCTTGTCTCGACAGCGCACAAGCACGTTAGCAGCACACTGCTACCTCGCGGAGAAATCTCGCGAGAAGAACGTCAACACGTGACGTGTTGGTGAGCAGAAACGTCAACATAAGGATGGAAAGGACGAAAAGTGAGGGTTTATACCACGTTGCGTCCTTTATTTGTCTTTTTATATCCACGTAGCTCAGCCGAAAAAAAGACAACACATGTCATATACATATCATATAATTCTTATCTGAATTGATAGAAAAATGTGGAAGGCTATGAATATATATTGATTTTTAGATTAAATGTTTAAAATTATTTTCTTCATATTTTCTTTTTCATCTTTTAATCCTTTGAAAATAGCAAATACATTCTAAGATACATATTTTTACATTCGAATGCAAAATTGGTAAACAGTAAATATTCAATTTGCAGTTTTTTTTATTAGATTCTTTGATGAAAATAGCCAAAAATGCAAATCTTTTATTTTGCAGTGGTTCAAAAAAAGCACAACAGATCTTGAAAGTAGTTTCTATGAGTCAAATTTATGGGAAAAAGAATACAGACTTTATCTACATGAAAACTTGACGGATATGGAATTGCCTCAAGCACAATTGTTTTCAAATATCTTCCTTTGGTACATGTGGTATGTAAAAAAATGTTTATACACACCAGTATGAATCGGTAGATCAGTTAGTATTTTAACAAATACAATTTAGGCACAATATAGTCAAATGATCAAGACCATGCGCAAGCACATCCTTCATAATGAAGAATGTAAAATGTAGGCCCCTGCAATTATTTCTTACGGCCTTACGTAAATATGTAGAACTTAAAGCAACTAGAAGATAAGATGGTCATTGTGTGTGGTTCCTTCTTGAAAAAGCAAAGGGAACAAGTTATCACCAATGTCCTTCCCTCATTCCACAGTTGGCAGACCTACATTTCATCCAAACCATAATCTTCCTCTGGGAAGTCTCCCACAGTCACGCTCAATGGCCTTACAAACGCCCCATAGTTCTTCTCGCACTCAAAGTAGCGCTTGCCCTCGCAGCTGTGACGGAAGGCGCAGAAGAGTCAGATTAAAAATCGGCAACACATAATCTACATTAGATTAGCACGTGACCTGTCTCTTACCTGCCGTCATTTTTCCCCAGTGGTTCATCATATTTGACACCCACCCAATGGCCTGGCTTGAATTCTGTTGTGCCTAGAAATGCAATAATGTCTTATTTGAGTATAAATCAAAGCATAAAGGTAATATATGTCATATTAAAATTCAATATAAATCTGATTTGGCCTTTTTAATGGTGAAAATGGAAAATTATGATTTTGTAACTTACCGACAAACATGACAGTGCCAACTTTTATTGGCTGACCGGGTACGCGAACTTGGCATCGACTGCCCACGGAAATGGCTTCCGCCGCCACCCGATGTTCCTCTTCCCGAGCGAGGGTTTCAGCTTTCTTTTTAGCCATTTCCTCATCGTTGAAGCGCCCAAAGGCCTGCTTTTTCATGAAGGATCTTGCCGAATCTGAAAAGTGCATCATGAGTTATGGCTCTGCTCCATGTGAAACATCCAAAAACTCACCTGCTTTTTTTTCATAATCCTCATCCGCCATAACATATTTTTCCACTTTACTGACATCGCTAAATTCTCCCAACTCGCCTCCACTTCGATCGATAACCTGATAAAAATAAAGGATACAGAATTTATATTCATTAAAAAAACACTGTCGAATCATGATATACTATCTGTGTTTTGTTTATAAATTTCTAACACTCAGTGTAACCTAAGCATAGTTGCCTACATGTATTCTGCAGTCGTCATCCACAGGATAAGAGCCCAGCAAAGCGTTATCGTCCTCCATCTTTTGCAACAATTTGTCTGACGTGCTGTACAACTCGAGGTCCATGCTTGAGGATGGTGCCCCAACCACCATTTCCAGTTTGCCCTAAAAAAAAGACAGACTAATTAATACCACTACGCCCATGTCAAGTCATTTAGACCCGTATTGATTTACCTTCAAGTCTGCAATGGATATTCCTCTGTCAAACCGTCGCTTGACCTCAAAGGAGGATATGGTGGTTGTAAGGCGCACATTGACAGTAGGATTGCTAACAACACTTACTGAAGCATCCATCTTCTTGACTCTTTGGAGATGGATGAGGGTTTAAAACAAAAGACACATTAGCAAACTGTCACATAACTTGATATTCAATGAAACAATTATGAATGACATGAAATTACTGTCCCATTATAAAGAGTAATTATGCCAAATGGCTAAAACAATTGTTAGTAAACATTGATGACTCCTTTCAACGCAATGCTACAGAAGACAACGCCTACTTCTGATATTGACCTCTTTTTATTTAATTTTATGTATTCACTCCCAAACACACACAAATATCAGCAACCACAACTTATGTTATACTAGTGGTACTGATTTCAAATGATGACATCATCTTTTATTCTTCTTAATAGCAAACCACCGCCAATCTACAGAACGCGTTAGCTGTTTGGGTGGCTAACTGGGGTAACAAAGAAAGCACTCAGAATACATTAAATGTTTACATTTGATGATAGTTACTTACATTATGTCACTCTGGAGTGTGCCTACGCGTATGCTGTATATCTCAACGGTGTTCAATAAGTCAGGCTGTTGTGTTTTCGTTAAATATGTGTGAGCTCCCGTTATTGAGCAGTCGTATGGTATTGAGTTTGCTGACTCCACCGTTTTCTAGGCAAGACACGCCCTTCTCAAATTTGATTGGCTGCTTCATTCCCCGAGTGCTCAATAGTTTTTGTCTGGAGCAGGAGGGCGTGAGTTAAGGCGATTTTCAAGCCAATCATATTGCAGCAAGGCGCATCCTGTCTATAACACCGGTGGGATTTTTGCTTGTAGTCGGAATGATTCCGCGTTATTAACACCGCCCTGAAAACTCCGACAATTCCGGGTTCATTTGACGGAAGGACACATTTCTAACCAATCAAAACAAAAAAATGTATCACAAAAATACTGTACTATTGCATTAAAATAGTTTGTTGAATGAACCTGAAGTAAATCGTTTTTTATGTTAATATGTTATTTAAAAAACGGAAACGTTGGGGAACTGATTAGTGCAAAGATTTATTTTCTTTTGTGTAAAAAAATAATTAAAAAAACAGGAACAGACAAATGCGGTTTTACAAACGCACGTACAGCGAATAGAAACCTCGTTTAAAAAAAGGGTAACTGAATGATTAACAAACTTATTTCCTAACTTTTTTTCCGGGGGCTTGCCGAGGGGCAAAAATGGGCGAGTCCTTGTTGTCACGCTCGACTCTCCGCTGGCGACAGACAGAAAGGGGAGCGAGGAGGAGTAGTAGGAGGAGGAGGAGTAGGTGGAGGAAAGGGGGGGAAAAGTTCAGGCAAAAAATGGCTTCCTTGTCTCCGGAGTCTAGCGAACAAAACGGCAACGGCGAAGAAGAGCCCGCCGCCTCCGCCACCTCCACCGCCGCCACTTCCGCGGATGACGAGAAAGACGCGGATCAAGTGGCCGAGCGCCTGCTCCAAACTTTCCAGCTGTCGGCGGTGAGTTTTTCCACGGAGCAGGTCTCGTGTCTGTGCGAGGCCCTCCTGCAAGCGGGCAATGTGGATCGCCTGTGGAGATTCCTCTCCACCATCCATCCCTCGTCCGAACTGCTACGTGGCAACGAGACCCTGCTCAAGGCCCAGGCCCTGGTGGCCTTCCATAAGGAGCATTTCAAGGAGCTTTACGCCCTGCTGGAGAGCCACGACTTCCAGCCGTGCAACCATGTCTTCCTCCAGGATCTCTACCTGCGAGCCCGCTACAAGGAGGCGGAGAGGTCCCGTGGCCGCAGCCTGGGTGCCGTGGACAAGTACCGGCTGAGGAAAAAGTTCCCCTTGCCCAAGACCATCTGGGACGGTGAGGAGACGGTTTACTGCTTCAAGGAGAAGTCGCGAAACGCCCTCAAGGAATGCTACAAGAGCAACAGGTACCCCACGCCGGACGAGAAGAAGAACCTGGCCAAAGTCACCGGGCTGTCCCTCACGCAGGTCAGCAATTGGTTCAAGAACCGTAGGCAGAGGGACAGGACCCCGCCCGGAACACACTGCAAAAGGCAAGACGAAACGCACGCGCACACACACAACACAAACATACACGCACACGCAACAGGGCTCCTTATAATCGACCTCCATTTGTTGGCGTGTGTGTTTGTGTGAGAGAACAAAGACGGCAGAAAAGTCGAAAGGAGTTGACAGCCGAGCGTGTTGCTTTGTTGTGAAATGTGAGAAGCGGAGTGGGCGAGTGACCCCCCAAAACAACACCTCGTACTCGGATTGGCACTTGCCTGTTACACGGTAGGAAGGTTGGTAGGACAAATATGCCAATCGATGGAATTGAATTGAATTAAGATTGGTACTTTTTAAAAAAACATACAAATATAGGGTTAGCTTTGGACAATGAGTTTGTTTATCCATGTTAAAATTTAGTTTTTTACTGCTTCTCGGGCAAGTGACTTTTGTTAAAAAAAATTGGATGTGTGGTGCGGTGGAAAAGTGGTTAGCGCGTTGGGCCAAACGGTGGAGGATCTGGGTTCAAACCCACCTGTGTGGAGTTTGCATGTTCTGCGTGGGTTTTCTCCGGGTACTCTGCTTTCCTGATTGGATGCTCCAAATTGCCCTTTGGTATGAGAGTGAGCGTGAATGGTTGTTTGTCTCTTTGTGGCCTGAAGTCAGCTGGGATAGGCTTCAGCACCCCCTGCAATCCTAGTGAGGATAAAGCAGTTCAGAAAATTAGATGAGAATTTTGTTACACGAACTTGACTTTGGTTACCAACATGTCAACAAATTAGAAAAAAAAACACAATATTACATCATGGCATCAACAGATAACCTCATTGTGGTTAACTGTCTCATGACGCTATTTTCTTATCTTGACCAAAAATATAAATGGCAGTTTATCCAATACAGTGCATGATTTGCAATTCAATTTCATTTTGGGAGAGTTCAGTTGTTGAATTTGCACATCGGGTTGCAATTCAAACAATGTCTTAGCACTTTCAAGGCCTGAATGCTAAGCATCACTGTCTGAATTGAGCAAAAATGTCGGATGGCCTCCCAATGTTAGCATTATTTAGAAAATACACTTGTTCGGTCGCCTCCTGAAACATGCTTATCTATTGTTTATCCCTGCGGTGTTTCAGCGAGTCCGATGGAAACCACAGCAGCGACGACGAGGCGAGCGTCTCCAACGACGCGGCGGATAAAGCAGACGAGCCCGCCGTCGCCAAGGCGTCTGTCATCTCACTATCGGCGCTCAACTGCGCCCAGGGTAGCCAACTCATTGTCAACGGTTCCGGCAGCTTCTTGGCGTCTCCCCAACCGTTACTTTTCAACGGAAACTCTCTCATCTCCAGTAGCGGTGGCGGCGTTATCATCAACGGGCTAAACTTGGGGGATTGCCAAAAAGTCACCCTGAGCCAGGTGTCCGGCTCGCCTTTGATCCTGAATGGAACCCAGGTCCTCAGCAAGCAAACCCCGTCCGCGGTCGATCGACTACTTTCCTCCATGGACGCCAAAGTACGCGGTCTTCCCTCGGTCGTCCTCAACACAAACGCCTCGCCAGTCTCCAACCCGACATCAGTCATCACAGTCCCCGCGCAAGCCAAGAACCGCGGTAGCGACGCGGTGGATTTCATGGACGGACCCGAAAACCTGATCAAAGAAGAAAGAGCCTCTTCAATCTTGCCAAGCAGCCTTCCCTCTCTGGCCCTCTCGCAAACCCCCCAGAGCCAGGAGGTAGTGGTAACACCCGCAGCCTTGCCCATTTCAAGCTCCGGCGCCTCCCTTTCAAGTAAGCAAGAGGATTACCTCATCTTTGCCACTTCGGCTCCTCAGCTAAGCCCTCCCAGCGCTCTGGTCAACACCGTTCAATCGAACCCTCAGGTGTTTTCCCTGCCCCAGGTCGTTCCTTCCATCCAGGGCATACCAGTGTCCCAGCTGGTTCAGCACTCCTCCGTCGGACCGGTTTCCCAGTGTCCTCAGTTGGTCCCGGTTTCCCCACTGGCTGGACCGGCCATCAACTACCCAAGCCTTGTGACAACGTCCAGACGGGCAGATCCCCCTCCACCCTCGACCGCTGCTTCCATCTCGCAGGTCCCACCTGAAGTGACGGCCCAGTTGGGAACCCAAGCCATCGACCCCTTACCAGGCAAACTGGCAACACCTCAGGTCATTTCCATCACTTCGCCCACCAACGCGGGAGCCCAGTTAGTCCCCGTTTCTATGCCCCAGCTGGTACCGGTCCCGTCCGGCCCAACGTCGAGCGCCATCTCATTTCCCCAGGTAGTTCCGGCTAGTCCCTCTCTGTCCATGACCTCGGCCGGAGTACCCGTGCAAATCCTGACATCGGCTGGCGGCGGGATGAATCAAAGTCCTCTGAGGATAAACCAAGTGAGACCCATTCAGAGTGTGGCTCCAGCTCCAGCGACCGGCGTGTCCCCTGGGATGCATCTACTCAACTCCAGTGTCATTCAGCTGCCTTCTACACCTCAAGGTAGAGTCTCAATTTCATACTTGAAATCTAAAGGTTGACCTTCAGGCATCATCCGATAGCCAAATAACTCTAATCCGTTTCCCTTTCTGTGCATTTCCATAGGTAACCTTGTCCTGGGTGGAAGCCCTTATCTAAGCGTCCAACAAGGCAAGCTAATCCTGACCATTCCGGCTGGCTTCCAACTCACCAGTTTGCCTCTGAAACCGGTTTCGGAGCCCCTCGCCAACGGGCTGAACACGGGCCTCATGCCTTCGAACATTCCGGTCGCCTCCCAGCTCGTGGCCCCCCCAGAGCAGCCCGCCAACGTCCTGGCGACGCCCCCTTTGAACTTCCTCAACCCACCCGCCCTGTTCTACGCCGCCGAGACCGGTAGCGCCGGCGCCCAGACGTCAGCCGTTTCCTCCCCCGCCGCGCCGGAGCCTATGGCCACCCCGACCACGCCGCACGCGCTTTCCCCGGAGAGCATGCTAGCCCTCAGTCCCATGTACGGAGGAGGGGCGACGCCCAACAGTCATTTGTCCCAGGCGTCTTGGAGCCCCTTGCCTCTCTCCACCTCGGCCGCTCTGAATTTATTTGACGGGCGGGGGAAAGCGGACCTACCTGTAGATCCGGCTTTGTTGGGACTAGCGGGCGGGGACGCTTTGCTTCTGGGCAGCCCTTCTCCAGAGCAGGACGGCGGATCCCCACTGGAGCACCCGGACGAGATGAGCGGTGACGGCAAGATTCTGACGCAACTTCAGTCGGTCCCGGTGGACGATGAACTGGGCTTGTAGACCCGAACATTCCTGGAAAAAAAAACTGAGAAACAATCAAAGCGCCCTAAAAACAATGAGCGACTCACCGCATGGTGCCTGTTAACGGACATGTAACGTAGCGCAACCTCAGCTGGCACTTGGAAGATGAATCTTCTTCAGCTTTAACAGAGAGCAGAGGACTGACATCCATCCAGTCATTTTGTATGACTTATACTTATCCCAGTCATGTGGGAGATGGACTTTATTGGACTAAAACCAAGATTGGTCCTTGAGTCAATCACAGGGAGCGAGCAATTAAGCTCATACACATGCATTCATTCAGTGAGCATTAAGCCATATTTACTAGTTACACCAAAGTCAAGATTGCAATGTTGAAAAGGGTCTTAAAATTGATCTTATATCCAACTTCCTAAAATTGCCCTTTTTTTTAGCTACAAATAACAAAACAATGACAGTTTGAACAATCCACTAATTCTGCCGCTAAAATACCACATCCTTCTGCTTTTCATAATACAGTCCACTTCCCATTTGAATTTAGAAACCTCCATTGAAAATTGCCAAAAATTAAGTTGTATAAACAAGTTGTTTATTTATATACATATACAAGTTTTTAGAAGCTTGAAAGTGCCTTTTTAACTAGGTTTCAGGTGCCTGTTTTCTTCAATGTTCTCCCCCAATTTAAGAATACGAGGAACTTTCCATTTGTGGAAGTAAAAGTGAATTAAACAGAGCTAGAAATAACAAATTCCCAGATTTCCTCTTATTATAAGGAATTGCATTCAGATTGTATTATTTGACATGAATTTGTACTCAGTTAGTTTTAAAGCCAACACAATAAACTATTCCCATTGAAATAGTTGGCTGACCTATCCAAAAAAATCCCCCCTCTGGTCAAACTCTTCTTAAAGCTAAAGTTACACTTACCATCCTCCATTTTTTTTTATTTTATTTTACAATGACTATGCAATTTTCTCACTTATAGGACACTACAACGTCTCACGTCGGTAAAAACGTGGGAGCACAACGAAAGCTTTACGTTTGTGAACTTGACATCACAATGCTGCGTGACACTAAAAAAAACAATGTGCCTTATATTAAGTTTTGTTTATCATGTCTGCATCCATGTTTGTATACTGAATACTCATTTATGTATGCTTTTGTTTTGTATATTTTGCACATTTCAACCATATGATGTTTACGCTGCGGCGCGACAAAAGTGTTTGGAGATGCGGTCACTTTTGGATCTTATTGTGGAAACATTTTTTCTTCCATTGTAGTCTGAATTGGTCGCGTCAAACCTCCACTGTCAACAGTGAAACTTTTTAGCCATGAATGGTACACAAAAAAATGGTGTTGCATAACAATGATGGCTTTGTTGTGTGTGTGTGTTTTTTTTTAATGGTTTTATGCAGTGGTTGTAATCCAATGTATGTTGTTTGTATTGTATGTGCATTTAATCCAAAACACGTCTATCCATCAGTGTTTTCTGTTTTATTTTTAAAAGAACAACTTCCAAGAAAATAGAATTTTCAGTCGTCCATAAATGTAAAGGTTTAAAGTAAATTGTTAAGATATATTATCGCGTTGACAAATCATTATCAAACAAAGCGCTATAAAAAGGGAAATATTTTTTTTATAATAGCGAATGACTACGAGCCTTTTCTAACCAAAAAAATCATAGTCTGTGTGGGCTAATGCACAATTGTTTTCTCACCTGCCATCCTTTTACATTCTCCAAAGATAACGTATTGACTTTTTGCTATTGTTTTGAAAAGGGATTCACTTGTGCCATGTTTTTTTTGTATTGTTATAAAATGTATTTTATTTTTTATATCACAGGATGTAATAAAGGACATTTACATGAACTATAGTGTTTATCTTCCTTGATTCACTTGGATAAATAGTGTTTATTTTCAAGGTGGAATGGTCTAGAACAGTCTCAAAACAAAAGGTTAGAAAATACGTACCATTTAAGATGTGGTTGAATTTCAAGTATCAAATGGAAGCTTAAGAGCAGTGCGGTAGGACAAATGGACTCAAAGTGTCTCTGCGGTGCTGCGGGGGACACAAAGATATGTCGCCAGATGTCTTACAATCTTATTGGTTGGAACACGGCCAATAGAAAAAGCTGATGACCTCAAACCTGTTAAAAAAAATAACATTGGATGTTTACGATTTTATATCCTGGTTGTGCCATACTTTGGTCTGGGGAAACTTCAATTAAAGGCAAGAAATGACACAATTTTCAGTGTTATGTCCGTTGCCATATTTTTTTTCAGTGTTTTGACATCAAATCTAAAGGCTTTATAGAAATAAATGTAGTGATTGACATTAGCCTGTAGAGCAAATACTTGACCTAGGAGACAGCACAGTGGAGGAGATCTTTGGTTTAGCTCAGCTTGTGTCTGGGATCTCTCCAATTAGGTGCAAATTCAATTGGCTTCACGTCTGATGAGAAAGGTCATCTTGAAAATGTCCTCACAAGCCAAAATACTGAGACAAGAACAAGGCCAAGATCTTGGTCAAATTCTCCACTGTAGGCCGATGCATATTTTCCTCAATGTCGACCATCGTGTGCCAGACAGATGGGAAGGGGGTTGGGATAATGTGGAGTACCGGGACACCTGTAGGTGGCAGATTCACACATTGTCAAAAAATGAGGAGATTCCACATCTTTTATCATTCCCATAAAATTTTGGCGCATTTTTTTTCGTTTTGGTAGAAAATGCCACAATGAAAATAAGGCTCCACCTCGACGAAGAAAGGGGATGTGATCGTCCTCAACCATTCCGTAACTCAGGTCCTTCGTGAAATATTTCTTCGTTAACGAATGCGACGTCAGGAGATTGTGTTGATCGAGGCGCTTTTCTGTGAAAAAGAGGTGGATTACAGGTTTGAGCGTAAATCAGATTTGCTCGTAATGGTTGTCTGTCTACCCGCTGCCATTAGCTGGTTGAACCACATTGCCGTGTTGTCAAAGTGGTTAACTATCGTTGGATCGGGAGGACCCAGAAGGTCCAGCAGCACAAACAGATCCTGGAAAATCAATAAGATGATTATGCATGAATAGCCCCCTTCTATAGGGTATATATAAATACACTATATACGTTATTTTCTCACATATTAGCCACCTCCGCGTATAAGCCTCACCCTTAAAATTGCCTTATAAATCGTTGCATTCTACAATGTCCCTCGGTACTATATGCCGATACGCGGTAGGGTGTTGGGGTTGTTTCTCACCACAGTTTCCAGCAGAGTGGTATGCAAGTTGTTGTTGGGGTGGGGCGTGGCGGCCATACGTTCCGCCAGATGCCGGGAGCCATAAAGCGAGTCAGTGGCAGTCCATTCCACAAATGCCTCTTCCCCGTCGAAAAAGACGAGCTGGAGAGTTACTGGAGGCTTCTGAGGAAAGAAGCCAGGAATAGAAGATGCTGATAGTCAACAGGGACGTTTTTACGGACAATAAAAGCATTAAAACAATAGTTTTAAGATAACACTTGCTTGTACTTACTTTTTGTTTGAAGGACTTGAGCTGGTTATCAAGAGCGGTGACCAACTCCAAGATCATTGCGCAGGGCACCGCCGAGTCGCTGGCCCCAAGGAACACTATCCCCGGGGCGCGTTTGTCCACGGGCAATGCCTTGGAGTCGTAATGGCACGTCAGCATGAGCCTGCGAGGTGCCAAAGGATCCAGGATGGCGACGATATTGGTGAAGGTGACATTTCCTCTAGGCGTGGTGTCCGTGAAGGAGTCCAAGTCCACGTTCCAGCCGGCGGACAGCAAGGACAACGTGGAGGTAATATGCTGAAGGACAGGAAGATTGTGGGACAACGCTAGAGCAGAGGAGCGCCGCAATGAAAGCTACCTTCTGTACGGCTAGGCTGCCGTTTGTCCCGGGTAGTCTTTCTATTAGGATGGGCATGAGGTGGGCATCCCACAAGCGATCTACATCCACTAGGGACACCAGGTGTTGCATTTTCTTCCCAGTGTACCTGATTTGTTTATGCTTGTAAGGCTTATGGAAAGGAAGCAAAATTTGAAGTCAAGCAAGTACATTGGCATTCACTGTTCCATTACACAAATGATATTTTTTGATGAATCAAAGTACACTACAACTACAAAGTCCCAAATCAAGAATGTGAATAGATGAGAATGACATTTTGTAGCTACATATATCTTAGAACGTGCACGCAAACATCCTTAGAGTCCATATGGGACAAATTGAAAGATTGTAAACAACAGGTTCAACTTGATGGAGACGGGAAACATACAACACGTAATTCCAGGTTATGCGAAAACAAAATTCGTTTAAACTACTTTACGAACAATTGTGATGGGTTATCTGCTCCTTTAAATTGTACCTTGTCCCATGTCAGATCTGGATCAGATATTTGATTCCCATCAGAGATGTTGGACACGTAGAAGCCGAGGACCAGGACCATCACCAGTGACCCGAGGGCGGACAGCAGCAGCATCATTTGGGAGCGGGGCCTCTTCATTCGGGCACAGTCACTCCCCTTCCGCGGGGGCAAATTCCGCCGGGATGTTTTGGACATGACAGCAGATGCGGAGGTTCTCTTGGCAGCGGGTCCGAGTAACGACGTGTCCTTAAGATTGAGCACGCGAGGGAGGAGGCGGAAGCTGACGAGTAGAAAAACAAGATCATTCCAGTGCTGAAAACAACGCGTAACGCTAAATGCTTTCTTGAAGTTAACAACGCATTCCCGTCACTATACGTTACTGTATTTCGATAGAGAAAATGTCATTACTACAACTTAATGTTTTGTTTAGCGCTAAGTTTGAAAGATATACACTTCCGGCATTTTTGGCACATGGTGTTGTTCTTTTTCTTAGTAGCTGTTGGCAAACGGCGTTTTGGTAGCTCTACCGCCACCATTTGGCGTGTAAGTGTACATCACGATTTCAACTCTTTGACCTCACGAAACATATTAGTCTGAACGCGCAAGTAATGCTATATTTTGAAAAACATTCATTCTATGATATAATATTCCAGATAATTTTTAATGTATATTCCTTGTTAAATATATTCCTCAAACTTCAGAAAACAGTCCAATAAAAATGACTACATCGGCATACACTTTTAATAATATGAATATGAATGTTTTAAATTATGGTGTTATTAAGCAATAGTTAACATGCCATAAGTTTAAGTTGGAAAACAAAACATACAGATAATATCCATTTAAAAAGGCAAACAATTTCAACATAAACCTAAGTTTCTGCCAATCTATTGCACGTCCTAACCCAATCGGTTACGTATTGATTTTGACCTACTTCTTGTTTTTAATCCCGCCATATTTTGTCCGGGAACACGACCGGAAAAGGAAACGACTTTACACTTTTTAAATTGTTTACGCATCTTAAGAGACACCTCTTTTTGCTCTTTCTCGATAGCAATTGGTCATCATGGTGGTCAGTACCCGCCTTTTTTCCTGTTCTACAACAAAGAAGAAACGAAATAAGAGACAGTATCACTTCTGATTGGCCTACACAATTCATAATAAAGTTTCCTCAATGTCGATTGGCCAAATGCGGAGGCTTGGCCCTGCCTTACACTTCCGTCGCTACAAATTAACGTTAGCGGGAGTTTACTGCGAAAAGGAGCCACTTCTCTGCGCGCTTTTCCTCCGACGAAGACCTCTAGGAATACAGCGGCCGAGTCTGCACTTTAACGCCGTGACAGGTTAACTGTTAGCTGCATTGAGGGTGTACTAAATTAACTAACACCAAGATGCATGTAGTGAAGAGAGGTGAGTGTCAACCGGTTGATTTACATGTTACTGATTAGATTCTACCTCTTTCAATTGTTCTCATATTACATTCTACAAGTCACTATTAATGGTTTGCTGTGGTTTTACCCGTTACTATTAAGCGTTTGTGTCAAAAGAGCCAGTTCACCGGCTACAGTGCAATGTTGTGTAATTTATGTTTATCTGATGGATTAAAGGTAAACGACTACATTCGGTTGAAACGACAAGAGCATAAAAAGTGTCTAAATGACATTACACTCGGGAGTTGGTGTAAAGGTTGCGCTGATTGTCGTTAATTTTGAATTTTCGATTTGGCTTTGTCATATTTGGCGCCAAACGGAACATCAAGTTGCGCATGCGCACGACAACCAAACCACAAGATAGCCTCTTGTGTGTCTCATACCATAATATTCGACATGTTTTACAAATTGAAAGAATATAAAAAACGGGATTTTTTTGTGTGTAAAAAGGTAACAATGGAGAAAAACAAACAAAAGCTAGTATTTTGAGGAAGTGCCCAGTCATTTGATCAATGTTGGTACTATTTTAGCAAATCACTTGTGAGTATCCCATCCTGTATTAATCCATAACGATTGGACTCGGTTTCAGATGGCCGCCAAGAGCGCGTCATGTTCGACAAAATTACCTCAAGAGTCCAGAAGCTGTGCTACGGCCTGAACTCGGACTTCGTAGACCCGGCCCAGATCACCATGAAGGTCATCCAGGGGCTGTACAACGGAGTGACCACGGTGGAGCTGGACACGCTGGCTGCCGAGATCGCCGCCACGCTCACCACCAAGCACCCCGACTACGCTGTCCTGGCGGCGCGCATCGCGGTCTCCAACCTGCACAAAGAGACCAAGAAAGTGTTCAGTGAAGTCATGGAGGACCTGTATGCCTACGTCAACCCGCTCAACGACCGCCACTCCCCCATGATCGCCAAGGAGACGCTGGAGGTGATGCTGGAGCACAAGGACCGCCTCAACTCTGCTATCATCTACGACCGCGACTTCTCCTACAACTTCTTCGGCTTCAAAACACTGGAGCGCTCGTACCTGCTGAAGATCAACGGCAAGGTGGCCGAGCGGCCGCAGCACATGCTGATGCGGGTGGCGGTTGGGATCCACGGGGCCGATGTAGACGCCGCCGTGGAGACTTACAACCTGCTGTCGGAGAGGTGGTTCACGCACGCTTCGCCCACGCTCTTTAACGCCGGCACCAACCGGCCACAGCTGTCCAGCTGCTTCCTGCTGGCCATGAAGGACGACAGCATTGAAGGCATCTACGACACTCTCAAGCAGTGTGCCCTCATCTCCAAGTCGGCCGGCGGCATCGGCGTGGCAGTAGGTTGCATCCGCTCCACCGGCAGCTACATCGCCGGCACCAACGGCAACTCTAACGGCCTTGTGCCCATGCTGCGTGTCTACAACAACACGGCGCGCTACGTGGACCAAGGCGGCAACAAGCGGCCCGGCGCCTTCGCCATCTACCTGGAGCCCTGGCACTTTGACGTCTTCGACTTCCTAGAGCTGAAGAAGAACACTGGCAAGGAGGAGCGGCGCGCCCGCGACCTCTTCTATGCCATGTGGATCCCCGATCTCTTCATGAGGCGCGTGGAGAGCAACCAGGACTGGTCGCTTATGTGCCCCAGCGAGTGCCCGGGCCTGGACGACTGCTGGGGAGAGGAGTTTGAGGCACTCTATGAGCGCTACGAGAAAGAGGGCCGCGTCAAGCGAAAGGTCAAGGCCCAGCAGGTGTGGTATGCCATCATCGAGTCGCAGACAGAGACGGGCACACCGTACATGCTCTACAAGGATGCCTGCAACCGCAAGAGCAACCAGCAAAACCTGGGCACCATCAAGTGCAGCAACCTGTGCACGGAGATTGTGGAGTACACCAGCCACGACGAGGTGGCTGTGTGCAACCTGGCGTCCGTGGCGCTCAACATGTACGTCACGCCCGAACGCACGTACGACTTCAAGAGGCTGGCGGCCGTCACCAAGGTGGTAGTCAAAAACCTCAACAAGATCATCGACATCAACTACTACCCGGTGCCCGAGGCCCGGCGCTCCAACATGCGCCACCGCCCCATTGGCGTCGGCGTCCAAGGACTGGCCGACGCCTTCATCCTCATGCGCCACCCTTTCGAGAGCCCCGAGGCGCAGCTGCTCAACGTGCAGATCTTCGAGACGCTCTACTACGCCGCCCTGGAGGCCAGCTGCGAACTGGCGGCCGAGCTGGGCCCCTACGAGACCTACCCAGGCTCCCCCGTCAGCCGAGGCATCCTCCAGTACGACATGTGGGGGCAGACGCCCACTTCGTTGTGGGATTGGGCGCTCCTCAAGGAGAAGATCGCCAAGCATGGTGTGAGGAACAGCCTGCTGCTGGCACCCATGCCCACTGCCTCCACCGCGCAGATCCTGGGCAACAACGAGTCCATTGAGGCGTACACCAGCAATATCTACACACGCAGGGTGCTCTCTGGGGAGTTCCAGTGTGTCAACCCGCACTTGCTCAAGGATCTCACCGAGAGGGGGCTTTGGGGAGAGGAAATGAAGAACCAGCTCATTGCTAACAATGGATCTGTGCAGGTAGGTCATGAAAGTCAAAGGAGACATTTCTCCAGCATCATACAGAATTTATCATAATACATAATTTGATTGAATTACAAAAATTATATGCTGAGCCTTTTCTCCTCGTCCTTCAGGATATCGCGGAGATCCCTGCCGACCTCAAGCAACTGTACAAAACTGTGTGGGAGATCTCCCAAAAGACAGTGCTGAAAATGGCCGCCGACCGAGGAGCTTACATCGACCAGAGCCAATCGCTCAACATCCACATCGCCGAGCCCAATTACGGCAAACTGACCAGCATGCACTTCTTCGGCTGGAAGCAGGTACGAGTCCAACCCTTTGAAGTCGACCGATCCTATTTGTTTTTAGCTCCTCCCAATTGACTGTCTCTTTTGTTCCAGGGTCTTAAAACAGGCATGTACTACCTGCGAACCAAGCCTGCCGCCAACCCCATTCAGTTCACGCTGAACAAAGAGAAGCTGAAGGAGGCGTCCGCCAGTACCACCACGACGGAGAAAGCCCCAGAGCAGGACGCCATGGAGCGCAACACAGCCGCCATGGTTTGTTCTTTGGAGAACAGAGACGAGTGCCTCATGTGCGGCTCTTGAACGCAACCCCATTTTTGTATATAAGTTATGAGTTGTTTAGGGGCAGATTCCATGACTCTAAAGCCTTTAATGGCAATAGATGTTGAATTCCATGCAAGTTGTGAGGGGCTGGAAGCGATCCCCATTGTAATCAGCATCAATTTTCTGCTTTTGCTAAATACAAGTTATTCTATTTTGAACTGTTTGTGAATGAGTTAAGCTAATAACTTTTGAATCGGTGACAGACAAGTCTTAAGACTTTCTCACTGGAGAACATGGGAATTAAATGTTAGTAAATAAAATGAGTTGCACTTTGTACTTGTAATGTTACATTATTAAATTGTGGACATGTTTTTTTTGTGAAATAAAACATTCTTTGAAATGCACACTTTTACTGTGGGTGCAGTGCTTGTTTTACCTTTTACACAATCACACTTTGCACAAAATGTACAAACATCAGTTCAATTTGATGCCTGTTATTAAAAAAAGTTATTTTGGTACATTTCACTCATTAAGGAAATTTTCTGTCACCTTACAGATGGCTAATTTGAAACATGTGATTTCACCAATGAGTGTCAGGCAAACCCAGACAAAACCTTGAAATAATTTTATTTTTGTATAAAAGGAAAACATAATTTACACTATAAATGTACACTTATTACAGCCCAGAACAACCAGAAGAGGAAAAGTGAAACCGAAAAAAACTACCCTCTCACGTCGTCGTCGCTGCTGTATGCGTCACAACCAAAATAAATTATCAAAACATCTACATAGGAAAATTTTACATTACCATTACTGATTTGTTCAACGTAGATCACTGTAGGCTTTAAATAGCTTATATATATATAATAAAACAACCAATTATATATATAAAAAAAAAACATTTTTACATGGAAAAATAAGACTCGCATACATCTGAACAAAAGAAATAAAGGAGCGACTTATTGTCGTAAAGAGCTTAAAAAGAAAAGGAACTCAAGTCAATTTTACAAAGTAAGTGTTATTGGGCTTTTCCCAAATGGTATAGCGAGCCAATTCAGGTTGCCTTAACTTAAAATTCAGAGCCCATTTCTGCATTCTGCCTTACTACACCATCAAAAATCATTCCAAGTAAAACAGCAAACTAAAACATGATTTCTTAACAGAAATCGCATTAAAGGGACATTTTTTTTCAACAGTACCTTGTTCTGTAGTATTTAGGTCCAGCATCATGAGGAACCTGAGCTGAGTATTGAAAAGTTCCAGTCACTGCAAAAAGTTTTCTCAGAATTAGTAAAAAGTACTGGTAGCTGCAAAGCACAAACTGTTTTTTCAGTATGAAAAAATAGATCAGTATTTTATAAACGTAGTTCTTTTTTTCACAGATGAAAGGGGGGTCATTTTGTCTCCCACAAGTACAGTAAAGCACATTTGAGATTTTTTTCCTGTTACAAAGTGTACAAATAGCTTGTAATTCTGGGAAGAAAATATATACTTTTTGGGATAAAGTATGGAGATATTTAGTTGGCTGAGCAAAGTTTAGCTTTATATCAGGAGGAACTAGTCACTAGCATAGGTTGTGTGAGCACAAATATTAAAAATATGGGCATTAGCACGAGCTAGTTCGCCAATAAAAGAGTGATAGTAGCAAGAAAAAACACTGATTAGATGTGTCTAATTACCATTTTAAGCATAAAAATGCAAAAAAAATCTACCTTGATCTTGGTTTATACTGGTTCAATGAAAGAAATGCTAACGCACTAGCTAGCTAGCAAAACATGCTAGCAGGTGCACTTAATTGTGCAGCTGTCTGTAAAAAAAAGCTCACTACCGCCGCCTAAAGGAATTATGCGTACATTACCAATGCCAATATCTTCAGTACCAAAGTTAGTACTCCTTGTAAATCAGGAGTATGCTGTAAACGTGTTTTTCACTTAGTCAAAGTCTTTTGACTCACTTGTAGACCAACAAATATGAGAAGAATGTAGCTCGTAGGCGTCTGATCTACAGTACTTAAGACTATGTAGGGCTTCTCGTGCATTATGGGATATGTAGTTTACTGTGTTTTTGTTTTCTTTTTGGCTTATTGGCTTGCAGGGACAGTGTTTAGGCCTCTCCAGGTGATTCAAACAGTCTTCTCTATAGTACAAACCATACATCTCTGACTTAGAAAAATATAAAGGGCTCAGAAGAGGGCTGGGTTTTCCAGATTCCAGTTTTAAGGCAGTCCAGTTCAGTCACATTTACTCCCTCTTGGGCGGAGCTTGGAGAGCGGGGGAGTGGTCAGCATCGTCGTCCTCGTCCCGTTGGCCGAAGAGTCGGTTGAACTTGCGCAGCTGCTCGCTGGCCGTTACGCTCTCCTCTTGCAGCCGTTGGTTGTTTTCACGCAGGTTGGCCATCTCAGCCATTAGAGCAACCTTGTCGTGCTTTTCCTGAATGACCAATCACAGTCAATCATTCTTTGGCTTGACATCAATTACTACATTTATGGCCTAAAAGTATGGATGTTGAGTTTTCATGCACATTAATAGTTTTCTAATTAAAAGTTGGATTCACTCACTTTCTCCAGGTCATTGTTGAGCTGTTTTAACATCACCTCCAGGTTGTGGAGACGCCCAGACAAGTCGTTTGGCACCTCCTCACTGTAGTAAAGCAAAAAATAAAAATATGGAAGGACATTATATAGAGTAGGGTGTCCAAATTGTGGCACAGGGCTGAGCGTTCATTGGCCCACAACAAATTATGCTATAATGTAATATAGCCACACAAGAAGGTGGAGTTCAGCCTACATTCAATTGCATATATTTATATATATGAAACTTTGTTTTTGCAGTATCTTCATAATTCAAATTATATTTGTAGCATTTAACTCATTCCTTGCTATTGTACAAGCATCAACAAGTGTGGGTTGTCCAGATATGTCACTCACCTGCTGAAAGTGGGTGTGGTCCTCGGTGTCTGCGGAGTAGGAAACTGCACAGGACTGCCAGCTGGCCTCATGTCCACGCCGCCTCCTCGCGTCTCAGTGAGTGAGAAGAGCGAAACGGCTCTTTGAGCTGGCGGCAAAAAATACACTTGTTTAAACTAAACGTCGTCAGCCAGTTGTCACGTACGTCAATCCTTCACCTTCGTAGACTTTGGCGGCATTGACCAGGCTGGACCATTCCAGTCCACAGGCCGTGTCAGGCAAGGGCATGAGTCCGGGGTCCAGCCTCCTCAGCGGGGGTACTTTGTCTCTCACCTCAGTGAGGGACAGTTCTGATGCCGACAGCGGGGCTAGGGTGAGAAACTTTGCCGTGAGTCTGGAGCTCAAGTGGCGCGGTGGCATCAACTCACTTTTTTTGGGTTGCGAGTGGTTGGATGAGCCGGAGTGCTTGCGCGTGGGAAGAGTGCAGGTGAAGAGCATCTCCACGGGGGCCGACTGGTTTTCCGAGTTGGCGAAGCTGGCGTCTCTGCGGCCGCTGCATAGCGACTCGTCGGAAAAGGTTCGCTGCAGTGTACGCCGGGGAGACTGTGATTTGAACAAAATGATTTTTTTAAAAAGTTTTATTCTTTGGTTCCTTTTAGCCAGTCATTTAGTCTTGCCGACTGTTTTAAGACATTTTCAAATGTGCGCATTTTTCTCACCGGATCTCGTTGAGGAGACTCTCCAGGGTTGTCCATAATGATGAGTTTCTTCAAATCATCTTCAATGGTGCTTTTGTACGTCCGCCGTGGAGATCGCAGGTCTCTCAGCGACGCTCGCAGTCGTGGTTGCCCAAACACATTCTTTGAATTGATGTCAACCTGACTGGAAATGACCACACCCAAATGTGGACTGTTAAGAATTCATCCACAGCGTCTTTGAGTCTACTGTTAAAATTTTCTGATAGTAAACATACGTTTTGTTGTTGCTGGAGCCAGAAGAGGTCTTCACATTGGATGGCGACGAGCCCAAGTCTTCGGGCAGCAAGGCGGTTGGTCTGCTCTTTCCGTAAAAGGCTTTGGGGGCAGAGCTTGACAGAGTGTTGGAGATCAGGTGGGCCGAAGCGGGTGTGGTGGTAGAAGCGCGAACAGGACGCGCTTTGTCCATAGTGGGGGTCTTGTAACCCTGAGGTGTGTAAGCTCTGCAACACACAAAAGTTTAATAGAAATGTTTGGTCAGAGTTTAAAAATAAAATGTGCTGACAGTTGTTCATGAAAAAAAATAATATTTCAATTGACTGCTCCACGAGCATCAACGACCACAAAATGTTATTTTTTCTGTTTTACAGTGCCATTTTGAGCCAATTTATGATTTTCTTCAGTGCAAAAAAACACTATCATCTTTAAATGTATGACATGGAATTACAGCATCCCATTAAACATGACAAGGTTACCCCCAGTGTTTTATAAGACTGGCGGGCCATGAGAATTTTCTTGCAAGTTTTCTGAATACTTCATTTTTTTGCACAAGTATGCGATAAAAGAACTCTCTTCTTACCTTGGCTTGAAAGTATCCATTTTTTCAGTGCTGGATCCCGGAGGCGGAAATGTCCGGGTGTGAAAACCTTTGCTCTGATTAACCGCGGCTGAAATTCCGGGCGAAGACTCTCTTCTCTTGGCGTCGCCCCCTCGGCCGCTCACCACGACGGCGGCGTGCGAGAGCTTGAGAGGCTGGCCGGCGGAGACGTGGCGACTGTTGTAGTGGGCCGGCGCGTCGATACCGCTGTCGTTGGAGCCGCCTTTGTTGAGTAGGTCCGCGTCGGGCTCGACCGGGTCGGCCGGAAAACCGCTGTCCCCTCGATCGCCGACGGGGCCTCCGTCGAACCAGCGCTCGTCGCTGTGGTTACTGGAAGCGTTGCTGGACAAGGTGTTGCTGCTGGAGTGGCTGGAATATTGAGCCTCGCCCTGTAGAACAGGGAGAAGACAAGAGTTGGCGTCGGGAATTCGACTGAGTGATGAGAGCTGATGCTGAATTCAAACCTTTGAGTGTCTGTTTGGAGAATCTTTGCCTGGAACATCTTGTCGTAGCCTTCTCTGGCCTGCTCCTCCAGCAGGCTGCACCCTGGATGAAGATGCCGGAACATGCCAGAGGGGTTCTACATGTAAAGCACAGAGAAAAAAATGTTACCTCAGTAAAGGCTTAGTTTGACTAAATTCATAGGACTGTGAGAATAAATGTGTTTTGTTTTGATGGTTATTTTTTGTAAACATTTCACATAATACAGGAAAGTCTGACAACTATTAGTATTACATCAAAATGTTGTAAAATGGCTGATTTTGTGGTGGACAACAAAATGAAATCTAAAAACATTATGCTCAATTTCATTAGAATCAGTTGAAAATACAACATTAATAATACCTTTATTATGTTGCCCCACTTTTCAATTAATATTTTAAGAATCAAGACATAACATGAACATAAAGGCTTGATATATTAAAGAATTGTTCCATACATGCAGAACCTAAACAACTTGAGGTGCAACGTACCAGTTTTGCAACGCTCCATGGTACTCTCCTGACTGGTGAAGCCCGAAGACAACTCTCCGCTGGAAATAATGTCCATGCTTAGGTGCGGCTCGTAGGAGAGCAGAGGACGCTGTCCGTTTCCGTACCTGCCAAGAGTAGAGCTACAGGATGAGCAAGATCACTACATTGATACATTGATTATTCTGAGTTTAACATGCACTTGGACTAAATCACAGACTCACCTTTCAGGTGTAGGTTTATAACGCACAAAGGGCCCAGGTGTAATTGCGGGTGGCCCGATAGTAGAGAGCCCTACCAGGCCCGAGGAAGGCGACGAGAAGCTGGCTGAGGGGTTTCTATAGGGCAAAATACGGTCGCACCCTGCGGGAGAAATGCTGTAGTGGTTCTCCGGGTAGCTGACCGGCCTGAGCACACACACATAAAAAAGCAGAGATGTTTACAAACCAAATGTGGGTTAATTCTCATGTCAAAATGATTCTTGTTGCCTATTTTTTGTAATCAAAATCTCACTAACCTCTTGGAGTTGAAGTGTTGAGGCTCTCTATAGGGAACTGGCACTAAGGTCTTGTGTGAGGAACGCAGTGGTGGAGGTGGTGGTGGTGGGGGGCACATGGGGGCCCACCGTTGTGGATTGGGGGTACCGTGTAACCCCTGAGGCACCGGCGGGCTGTCCCAGCGCCAACCCGGGCGTGGGGAGGGTCGATAGCCTCCGGCTAAAGGCTCAGCTTCCGCCTTCTGCTCCATGGTCTTCATCTCGTACTCTTCCGTGCAGCCCCTAAAATGATTTGCAAACACAGCAACTCATTCATGAGCTTTACACTTCAACCTGTTTTTATTCAGACCGCAGCTGCATATGAAAAATGGAGTGCTGTATTTTGTAGAAAACAGCAGAAATACAACAGTGGCCACTAATGAGCTCCCCTGACACTGACAGGAGCAAAATGAGAGGATAGGAAAGTGATTATTGGCACAACAGGACTTCATCTCGCCTACTGAGGGACGGTGGTCAAGTATGCGTGTGAATTGTGCTCCGAGCGGATGAAAAAGCTCTTCACGCGGGGCCTCTATCAAGGCAACAGATTTCTACTTGATTTGTACACGGTCACAGTGAGATTAGTGCAGTATTTATCAAACATTTGATTAAGACTTCAAATGGAAAGTAGTGCGTGTTCTCGTCAGTAATTGGAAACTCATTGACAGATCTTCATTTAATTCTAGTGTTTAAAAAATACCAAGTCCTTGTGTGTTTCATCTTTAAAAAATATTTTAAAAGTAGATATGCTTCATCTGTGAATACACAATAAAAATGTGTAACTTTATTAACGCATGGGCCAAAAAATAGCAAATTAGTAATGTTATTTTTATGTGTATATTGGAACACATAGGAGGCTAACAATGAGATAAAAACATTTTTTGCAGTAATGAAAATGCCTCTTCTTACATAATTCTGCATAGACTAATCCAAATTTGATTGTAGTTTTTCTGTTTAGACATGTTTTGGGGGGTGTGGGGGTTGCAAAATAGCACAATAATATCTGTTATATCATTTTATAGTCAACTGCAGAATTGTGCCTAGATATGAGTGTTCACATGAGTGGTTGCCCTCTTTGTGCCCTGCAATTGGCCGGCATTCAATTAAGGGTGGAGATGAGCATTACGGAAAATGAATAAATATGTTACATCCGTAATCTGTCGGTTTTACACTGCCCTCACGTGGTCACGGCCGACAAATGATATTTAGAAGCATAAACATTAAAGAGGGAATTACATTATTTTCAAATGTATTGAGCCAAGATATTGGTGTACATTTTGTTAGGCTAAAGATTGATATTTTGGTCATCACACTGAATTTTTTTCCATTGTGTTTTAACAGGCGTAGTTCATTTTTAGGATGGAATACACTCATACACCAAAAAAAAATAAACAGTTTCTAAAATCAAGTAACAGCTAGTCATATATGGCAGAACAAAAGGTTAATAAAAGAAAAATATATGCCACCAATTGACTGTTAACCAAGACTTAATGGAAATGTCATTTTTGTTTGGATATTTTCCCAACATGTTGACATGCTCTCTCTCTCTATTACAGATAATCATACAATTAGAAAAAATCCCTTCTTCATTCACAACATCTGTATTTAAACAAATAACTATTTAGACTTTTGACATGCATCATGCAAATAAAAAGAAAAATGACACATGCATGGTTCTACATGGAAACCCAATGACTTGTAGCATTTCCCTTTGTCAAAAGTAGTCAGTCGGTACATACCCAACCAAAGCGCCTACACCCGCACGCACCACCGTGGGTCTCTCCTTCCCACACGGCTGGCGCTCCCCCAACGTGTTGTGCGTAAGCTCAAAAGCAGCGCGGCCATTTATCTATCCCACCTTCTCTTCCGCCGTTTCCGTTAGTCTCAGAACGTCTCCCGCTCTCTTCTCTATCTCCATTCCGCCCACTCCCTTTCACCCTTCGCTCGCTCGGTACTGTTGAGACACGTTGTCTTTCTGTCTCCGGCCCCGCCTTCCTCTTGCTCCATCCCTCCCTCTTTTCCCACAAAGCATTTTTAATTCATCGCATCCACTCGCCGGTCGGTATTCTTTATTTTTAGTTGCCTTTGGGAAATTTCCCCCCCCCTCCCCGTCCCTCCATCCTGCGGCTGGCGGGCTTTAATCTCATGCAATCGGCTTGCCCGCCACATAAAGCCAAACGAGCGGGAGAAGAGCGAGAGGAAGAGTGAAACACAAGCCTTAATTACTAGCTGTACCAATGCCACAAAGTGCGTGCGTGAGGGCTAAAGGTTGAAAATGCAGTATAATTTAGCAGTCTTTAACATCCAAGCCATGTGACCACAATAGACGTATTCAAGCTTCTCCTTCAAACACGCGGGCATGCTCATGCAAGCCGTTACTTCAACCTGCAACCACTTAACAACATCAAGTGACATTTTTCATTACCGCCAAGGCCGTACTAAATGCGGAGTATAAGAAGGAAAGGTGGTGGAAGCAAGGATTTGAAGGAAATAGCATGCTCGTTGGTAGGACAAATAGAATTAGGTGAAAGAATAAAGAAGAAAAACAATAGTTAAAATTGATTCCAAATGCTATCTTTTGTTTTCCTGCTTTTCTAGTTTGTGCCTGTTTGTTGGCTTCCTCTTTTCGCACCCTCCCACACAAAAATGCTGCCCACCATCTCAGCCGTGCTTTTGTGCATTTGTGACTAGAGGAAAGGAATTGGGCTGAATGGCATTGAAAATTGTTGCGAAAAATCCTTTTTGTCGTTTTCCCAGAAGGAAATGGAAAAAAATGGTAAGGAGTGTGACGATGCATCGAATTGAAACCATTAGTTTAAGCAAAATCGAAATCCCTCAAAATGCAATATATCCCTCGACATCGTCCAATTTTAGACATGCCAGTTTGACTAAAAGGCTGTTTTTCCATTTAAATCTCTGAAATCAGTCTGCTAAAAAATTAACAAAAAACATCAAGTCGCAGTCACCTGATTAAGAGCAACCAATTTCAAATCTGTGGCTAACCAAAAAAGGTAAACAAAGAGTATAGTGAAACGCATGATAGTGAAATATCATTGCCGGCAACGCCCCCAATATTAGCCAATCAGCAATGTAAGAAAAAATGGCAAATGTGCACTTTACTCACCTCCGCGGCCCGCCTTCTTCGTACGGTGGGATGATGACCACTTTGACCGTGACCGACGTCCTGAGCAGGTCGATCATCTGCTCGTGAGTCAGAGTCACGGCGGCGACCTTGCAGATCTCCACGAGGCGACTGCCTTGCCTTAGGCCCGCCTGCCAGGCAAAGCCATATTCCTCCACCTACAGGGCAACGCCATTTGGGGTCAGCCCAATGGAAAATGCAAATTCACCTTGGCGTAGGCTAAAATGTACCTCGGCCACGGTGCCGTCCAGGCGCACGTGGAAGCCAAGTTGTCCCAAGCCATTTCTCCTCAGCGTCATATCCACCGTCTCGCATCCGACCGTCAGCGACTGAAAAGTGCAAGAGGACACACATCATTCCAATGAGAAAATGATAATACTGGACATTTGAATTACAGTTGATTTGAGATATTTTACACTTTCGCTCTATGCTTAGCGGCTTTTCATAATCAGTCACTGGATCGCCATGTATTTGCTACTTGTGGAAAGATTAACTTGTTCTGTTTATTTTTCATGCAGTTTTTTTTGGGTGCTGCAGGATTAGGACTCTATAAAATCTCCTTTTCGGACCATTTAATTCATCAAATGTCATGAGATTATAGTAAATGGAAATGGCCCCTCATTAGAGCCAGTTGCACCATTGCGCAACTTCACATAATCACACCCTGGGCTATTAGTTCCTTTTTTTAAATGATCGTTGGATTTATGTTAATTAACTACTTTAGATGAACGATTATGCAAAATAAAATAATTAATAACACGGGGACAGACAAATAGCAATTTGCAAGGAGGAAAAAAATATCTAAAAAACCCCTCTAAAATTCCCCATAGCATTTAAATCCAAAATTGTTTTATTGTTTTATTATAATATCATTTAGATTTTACTTATAATTCTAATGAAAATCTTAATGACTTTTCAGTGAGAATTTTCAAATTTTCACAAGTTAACTATTTTTATTAAAACGATTAGAGTTAAATTTTAATTTGTTTTAGATGTCCACGCCAGTCCTAAGCTTAATAGCAATTATATATTATTATTACCATAACAACTTTTTTCTCACTTTAATTGGGAGGACCAGATTGACAATATAATACAATATTTAGTTCCCTGACAGACAAAAAGCCCAAATTGTGATCCAGCCCACATTCACAGGAATATCGCTCACCTTCAAGCGCTGCACAATTTCCCTGATGTCCTGCGCACAACCATCGGGCAGCCGCACTGCAATATGGTCGCCCCTTCCATAGAAAATCTTCAAGGCCAATCGCTCAGCGGTCCAGCCAATCACATCGGCGCAAAAGCAATTGAACACCACCTCTTTGGTAGAACAGTCCACCAGGAGGACGTATTCGGCCGAAAATCCCAAGGCGCAGGGGAGCTCGGCGCCTCCCCCGCTAAAGTCCTGAGCCAGGACCCTCCAGGCCACGGCCCCGGCGGCCCCCAGCTCGGCCGTCTCTCGTGCTTTCAATCGCTCGCGTTTCTTCGACGCTAAGGAGATGAGGTTGTTAAGTTTTCCGGCAGAGTCCATGGGAGTGCTGCTGATGTAGTTCTCCGCCAAGTCGCGCAGGTATTCCTGTCTCGTCCGTGTGGCCATGGTGTGAAATTTCTCCGATTTGTGCGCCGCGTTTTCCGCGTTGATGATTTTGGCCAGCAGGAAATTCCGAAAAGTGTCCGAGTCGCGGAAGGCGACGCTGCTTGGGATGGGGGGGCCGAAAGGAGGCACGTCCTTCATTCTTGTGACGGCGACGCTGGGGGTTAAAGTCAAAAGGGCGAGTAATCATCATAGTACTTTTAGTCAAATTTCCATGTTTTTTATCAGTTATCATGAACTATTGACGGTGATAGACATGCAAAAGTTGCTCTAGAAAAAGAATTCTTCACCCAGTAATTGTCATTTTACCACTTAAAAACACTCAAACTAAAGAAGCACATTAACAACCTTCAAACTGTTCTAACAACTTTTATGTTTGTTCATAAATTAACTCATTGGCTAGTATTAAAGGTGATAAATATCCCATCAATTTTGATGGTGATCATCAGCACTTGTGTTTCAACATTGGATTTTTTTGCCAAATAAAAGAAATCATTATTATGTTATCGGACTATTTACCTGTAGCAGGTGTTTTCCGAGCAGGGGTTGTGCACACGGACAATGACAAAAACATGTTGAAAGTGTGAGCGGATGCTCTGAGGGGTGAATGGCAACGCTCCGGGCTCCTGAAAGATGATGGTGACAATGTCGTTGCCAATGTGCCTCTTCCTTAGAAGCTGGGCAGAAGAGTGGAGAATAAAGATGAGAAAGATGCAACCAAATCTAGCGTATTTACACAAGCAAATTCGAAATAGGAGATGAATCTCCTCATAACAGCTCTTTATGTAATTTGTTTGGCACTTTCTGGGGGAGCCATTTGTCTCTAGTCGCTTGATTATGGGACACGATTCAATGTTCAGTGTTTGTGGAAGTGGTGTTTTGGCAAGTCTCTTTTCATGATGGCAGTGTAAAAGTATGAATTATGTAATGCAGATAACAGTTTGTATGAAGACATACACACTAGGGGGAATCCTTTACAAAGCCAAAGACAATGATTGCATTTTGTGTCTGTTTCATGGATTATATTTATTTTTTCAGGTTAATTGTGACATTTTGGTCTGATTTTCACAATTCTTCAGCCACGGATGATCATTGTAACATGTTATGTGCTACCACCTAGAGGTCGGATGAAGGAAAGTGTGTATTCTACTGCACTGTGGAAGCCTCTGGATGGAGATATTGTGCCATTTATTGGGGTCGACAACATCGTTTAAGTTGAATGGAAGCAATCTAAATGTCCTCTGAAATTTGAAGTTGGGATGTTTCATTAAAATTTAGTTTCAATCATTAAATGTTGAAGCAGCAAAGTATTTGTATGATATTATATATCAAACTGAATGCGTAAACGGATGGCATTGAACGTTATTTACTCACTTAAGGATACAATTAGATCTATAATTCATAGTCACCTCACTAAAATTCATTTAGTTATACATTTTAAAATTCAAATCCTATTGGGACTTATTAACAAAAAGTGACGAAGGAGAAGTCATCAATTTATGGGATTTGACAGAGATGACAGAAGGAATGGTCTGAAGAGAAAGCCTATTTTTGTTCTGTACATTCACCCCATGTGAGATTGACATTGAACACTATGTAATACAATAAAAATAGCGAAACACGATGAATATTTTCTTAGCCGAAGGCGTAACCACATGCAGACCAAGTGGAATAGCTCCAAAAAAAAATACAGAGAACCAAATCCAATGTGGATCAATTTCATAACACTTAGCATGAAAATGCCTAGTCAAATAGCTCAAATAATTCAATGGCAAAGAAGATTAAAGCCACATTGTTTATACATTGACACAATCTCAACTCTTACCTGCTGTGGATTGTTTGGCATGTATGGCAGCATGGTGGATATATGGAACATAACTTCATAGCCCTGGTAGACAGTGTACAAGGAGTGGGTGCCAGTGGAGTCCGCTAAAAAAAAACACAAAATCAATTCTTTAGCATTTCCTTATTCTATCAAGTGTACCCTTACTGGGTTTAGTGTCTTCATTATTTTTGGGGGGCTACTCACTCTTTGTGTCAAGCTGTGCGGCGTATTTGCTGAAACCTTTGAGCAGCACCTGCTCGCCCAGCAGCTCCAGGAAAGCCGAGAAGGCGGGCGACGCCTCCTCGTTGTTGTACATCTCCTCCTCGGTGCTCTGGCCGGCACGGCACAGAAGAACACCCACCTTGTGCTTCTGACTTAACTAGGAAGCCACACAAAAGCACCAAGTTAGCACTAACGCGGAAAACAAAGCATCTAAAAGCATAGAATTAATACGTGTGCACTTAAGGGAAAGCATTGGATATGACATTAATCCTATTCAATGACACTTTGCCATTCCTCTCCTTGTTTATCAGCCTGGCAATAAGATTAACCGTTTTAAAGGAGGATAAAAAATGTTTTACCGTGAGCAATGATGTCTATTTGTATTTAATCTGTTGCTATAAGAGAGCAGCATAGTTTCTATATAGTATTTAAATTAACCCCATATAGCAGACTCATTTAACCCATGATATTTAGTTTATTTAGTCACTTAACTCCAACTGGGTGTGGCAATAAAAAGTCTGAACTTTTTTTTTTTTTAGTTAAGTCAAAGCAGTTGTGCGTCAAAACTTGTTTTTGGACAAGCTCTTAATTTAGATTATGTGTACCACAAGGTACGACTGTGTGCGTACATTTGGATAGGCTTGTATTATTATGGATACTTATGATATTATGTATACTTAAGATAAACACACCACACCCTGAGGAATTCAGTTCAGCCCCAAATTCATACTTTACACTTGAGTTAAAAAGGCTTATGACCGAACAACTGTTTCCAATGTGTTTAGTATACATTTTAGATCAGTTAAAGTTGTGACAAGTATAGCATTTCCAAATATACAGTTTACCAACCCCTTGCTCATCCAGTTTAAGAAGCTGCTCCGTGACCTTAGGCGTACCGACCGCGAGCCTCAAACAGGACACGCTGAGTTCAGGGACCACCTGCTCCAGAACCTCCTTGAGGGGCAGGCCTCGAACCGTACCGTGCCGGCCCGTCGATGCAACGGCGTCCTCCAAGATGGACCCTCGTAGTGTCACCAGCTGTGTGCGGAGGAAGCATACAGGAAATTACGCTGCATATTTGAATTTTTTTTCTTATCACACTTGGAAGGAAAAGCTGTAAGGACAAGGGCAAATGATGTGATAACATCAAAATATTTTTTCCGTGAAAACATTTCCTTATCATAAAAGATGTATGTAATAGATTAAGGGCTTTAGAGAAAATGGGGAAAAATATTTTGAATTTGTCATTTAATTAAAAAAGATCGATATCAAAAGGGGAAACAGTGAGCTTGATGCATTACAAAATGTACTGTTAAATCTATTATATTAAACTAAAAAATATATTTAAGTGGTAGTAAATGTTAAATTTCCAATTGATGCATTTGCTATTACGTATAGATTAAAATTGTGAAAAAATGCATACTAGGATCCGTTTTGAGGAAAAATCTTCATGATTTTGATGCAAGAAAGTTGATACAAAACCAATCTGCCCATTATTGGTTTTCTTCCAGGCAAGCAAAAAAATATTGAAATACTAAAATCTCACTGGCGATGCAATCAACTATTTGCTTTCATTTTGATGGATTACAGTGACACGCAAGCTTGAACCGAAATGTGTGAAGGCAATCGAAATCTAACATGTTATATAACTAGGATTGCCTTATCGATCCCTAACAGGTTATGCAGCAGCTCCAGGCTTGAGCCCCGAAAAGAACATATGATAAGTAGCCTGCCAGTTTGAAGTGAGATGACGGATGGCCTAACAACTGCGAATCTGAGAGCGACATTTTTCTTCTCGGTCACACATTTGCAGCAGGATTTTTGGAAGATTGTTTTTATTTTTTTTTAAATCCTCCAGCTGTATTCTTAATTAATACTTCACACAGATTCGGGGCGGTTCTCCGGTGAAGGAAATTGACCTGCTTAAACCCATTAAGGCTTTAAAAAACCCTGTATAAATTACAGTTTGAGGGCAGAGTTTCTGCTCCCCGACACATGGAAACTCAAACACATGTTCTTGAAATATATACCGCCAGTTCGCTCATATTAGCATCTGGTACTTAGTTTAGAAGGCTGTAGACGGATGATCGTTTGAAAGTGGGAGTTAGCCAGGGCGAAAAATAAAAGGAAATCTGCCCACCTTGCTGTGTTAGCTCTGCTGTGCTGAGAATTTAATGGAGGACTAAAAACGGATGGATGTTTGAGAGCAGCTGCGCCTCCAGTCGGAGAGAATGACGTCTGCAATCTATCTCTTTTTTTTTGTGAGCAGTCTGTGTGTGTGTGTGTGGGAACAGCGGGCCTCGCGGCCACTGCAGCTCTGTGAACTCAGACGGCGAAGCGGCTCTATTGTTGTAGCGGCGCTAAGGTGATGAGGGCAGGCAGCCATGTAATCCAGCTAAGAACAATAGAACAGCAGCCCTACCGACAACGTACGGTTCGTTGGAGTGAATGTGACACAGTTCGACAGGTGGTTTAGAAAAGCAACACCGCAAAAGAACACAAGGATTACAGAATATGTAATGAGGTGAGCAAACCCCCCCCCCCCCATCTTATTTGTTTGTCCAACGCCGACAGTGATTTGGATGGCGTGGCCCAATTTTGGGGTAAACTCAGACCCACCTGCAGCAGAAAAAATGGAAAGCGGGGATGACACATACCTCACTGGTTCTCACAATCAGCCGGTACAGATACTGGTCCTTCAGGTCTTTGGTGTCGTCTAGTTTCTCCCTACGTATGCTGACCGCGACAGGTCCCAGCTTTTCATCGGTACCAAAATAGTTTGCGTGTTCTGGAGGAGAACAAAGAAGATTAGTATATTAATTATCATAAAAAACCTGCTGTATTGTTCTGGATCACATGTATCAAAGTGGCGGCCCGGGGGCCAAATCTGGCCCGCCAGATCATTTTGTGTGGCCTGGGAAAGTAAATCATGAGTGTCGACTTTCTGTTTTAGGATCAAATTAAAATAAAGAGTATAGATGTATATTACATTTCCTGATTTTCCCCCTTTTAAATCAATAATTGTAATTTTTTATCCCATTTTTTCTGTGTTAACAACATTATCAAGCCAGTCAAATTTCATCAGTAAGCCCAGAGATGGATTTCTGCACCCTACCTTTCCCATGGAAGTAATCTCTGTAGTACCCGGCCCCCAGGTCAACGTGCTCTATGCTGTACTCTTTGAGTCTTTCCAATCTTGTGACCTGTTGTTCGATGGGCATCTCCAGAACAGAGACGCTGGCATTACTTCTCCTCAACCAACCCCTCACTACGTCTCCCCCTCCTCCTCGGTCTGCCGAGGAGCTGAGGAAGCTGATGTTACGTTCTCCGTGTCCCCCCGTCTCGTTGATAAAGTGAGGGCAGGTGAGCAGCAGTGGGCTTGAGCTATGGGATGCTGGAGGAATATCCGTAGGGACCGTGGGCATAGAGGGTGCGCTTGTGCTTGAAACGGAGGCAAGAGTTAAATCCTCTATGCTGGCATATACTGGTTCATTCCCCCCACCCAGGGGCAAAGACTTGGACGCGGACATGGACACGGAGGCGGCGGATGCCCCCGTGGCAGTGTTCCTCCTCTGGGTCACGTATACCCGTTGAGCGGCGGCCTCGTGGAGATCAAACAGAATACTCTGCGCGTCGTAGTGGACAAAGCTTTTCGAGCAAACCCATGCTTTGTACGGGACGTCCGATTCGCCCGTGTCCCCTTTTCCTCCGTCTTGCTCCGCTCGACCGGCCCCTCGGAGTTTGCGGAAGAGCGACGAAGTCCCCATCGATGACTCTGTGCCGCCGCTTTTTTTTCTGACGCGCTCGCTTCCGTCTTTTCTCCGTTCGTCGCCGCTTAGCGTGGAACCGGGCGAAGGGGCGCCGCTGGGTTGGGAGTCCTTTGTACGTAGCAGCTCTTTGAGTCGCGAGGGCGCTGCACTACGCTGGTCGGGTCTTTCCTGATGGAACTGGGACAGCATGTCGAAAAAGCTTTGCTCGGGGATCCCCTGGATGTCAATGGAGGAGGTGCTGCCGTATTCTCTGAACAAGGTCCCCATTGCTCCTGCACCACGTACGTCCACCTTGCAATAGAAACCAGGAATTAATTCAGGGGTCCACTCTTAAGATAAAAATGCTAAGGGATTAGATTGCAGCCTTACCTCATTCTCATCCTGTTCACTCAACGTCACTTCACTGTTAGAGCGCTGCCTTAGAGGGGGAAAGCCGCGCAGGCTAAAAGGTGAACTTCTCTCAGCCCCCCGGAATTCCACATCTTTAGACCACCGCCGAGGCAACCGGGCCACTCCACCTCGTACCAAGCCGACGTCCGACGATAACGCCGACGACGATACGGACTCCGAACAGTCGTCGCCGTTGTGATGGTTGCTAAATTGGCCGTTTTCAATCAACGACTCTCTGGACTGTGCACGTCGAGGAGGCCATTCGGCAATCCTGGCACGAACTCCCATTTTGGGCACAGAGACCCGTGGTTGCAAGGTCGGGTCTGTGTGGACCAGGTGGCCATTGGGGGTGTGCCGAGTCGGCGTGTGGTGAGGAAGCACGACTTCGCCTCCACCGTCGAGGAGGTCCGAGGAGGTGCAGGTGACCCCTCTGTCTCTGTAGTTGTTCATGGTGCCCAAATGGAGCTCAGGGCAAGATGGGGGCGAAGTGGTTAGAGGGCTGGCATCCCATGTCAGCCGGGATGCGAGAAACTGAGATGACTGTCGTTCTTTCAGCCTCCAAAAACATCACTATAGAACCACGGGGCGTTCTTCACTGGACTAGATCTCTAATTCCTTTGTCTATTTCAAGTCCTTTACAGATCTGAGGAAAGAACAACAAGCAGAATGTAAGCATCAATAAGTTAAATTCATGCATTTCACAGGAAATCTTGTGTGACCTCCATGTCTTTGAATGGAAATTGTAAAATGAGCAAATACAGGAGACAGTGAACAATAGACAGAATAAGGTGTGGTGATATGACAGAGGATTTCTTCCTTCGAGGCTAATCTCCGGCAAGCTGACAAGGGATGTTATTATCGCTCATGCTGTGCACTCAAATCCACATAGACCCACATAAAATGTAAAAATAAAAAAAGCTTGTATACACGATGAGTATGCTCATCTACATCTCAACATGTAGCACTGAGCTACCATCAAGAGCCACATAATCAAAAGGAGTAGTGGCATGAAGTCGTGACTAAGCATCTCTAGGTGAAAATCTAAAAGTGTTAAGACTGAGGCACGAGAAGTGCGTGTGTCCCAGTCGGTGTTTATTGGTTTAGTGGCGAGCTACTTCCAGACTTGTGTGTCCTCAGGAGAGTTCACGGTTAACTTGTGTGGTAATACAAGTGCAAGCAAACGCAATTCTTGTGACCGTTAATAAAACAAACCCTTTAAAAGAGAGAGGAGAGAGAAAAATAACAAACCTAACTGTTTCATTCCGCTCATTTAACAGAATCTGTATCCGATATGGTATGCTCCACTGACATCAACTTCGAGAATGACTTGCTTATAACATTGTGCTTTCACTTTTATCATGAAGATAAAAGAGGTTTGTTTTACACTTTGATGAACAAAGCGCTTTATGAGTTAAGAGTGAAGTCATTTTTTTGTCCCATGACAGCTTTACTCAAAACACATACAGTGAACAGAACGCATTCACAGCTGCAAAATGTTGCCCATGGTAAAGCAAAGGCAACAGGCTCCCATCCCACTCTGATCACGCTTTCTGCTCATCCAGAGAGACCAGTCTGTGATTCTGTATCAGGCTCAATCCCAGATTACCCTGACGCAGCTGCAGGCGCTGCAGAATGGCTTCATTATGTGTTTTCAAGAGTGAGATGGAGGGGCCATAGATAGCATGGTCCCATCTTTACCAATGACCTCTATCACGGGGGGGTGCAGCTCAATTGAAGCGTATGCTATGAACATTCATTCTGATGTCGGGATTCTTTTCTATTGTCCTGTGTGTGCTGTTTAAACATGTAGAGTTGTTACTGTGGTCCGTACTAACTTTGTGATTGACAAGTAAATATAGAGTTATTCACAACATGGTGACCCCAGTGGTTAAGCACGTTTCCCTCTCAGTTCTGGGGTTACAATATCAGTGGGCGGTGTGGCGTTTGCATGTTGTCCACATGTGTCTGTGGGTTTTCTCCCAAGTAAAGGAATCTCCTGCAATTTGAGAGGGGTTGCGAAGAGCCCCTGCCGCAAGTCGCAAGAAAAAAACCCCTGCTTATAAGCTTATAATAGTTTCTAGTAGAACTAAATATAGTACCAAAAGAGTTTAATAATTTGAATTTGCATGATAACAATCAAGATTGCCCCGTCAAAGTAAATAGAGGACAGGTATTTTGGGTATAAAAATACAACAAAAGTATGGATGAACAAAACATTATTTTGTACCTCATGGTCTAAGTTACATAAACATCTGGTGTGCCCTCGTCCTTATTGGACAAAGCAGTTTTATTGACTTTTGTCTTTTTAATCCATGTCATTTTCATAAAGTAACAAAAACTACAGTTTAACCATGTTATATGATAATTGCTAATGGTAATCTTATTACCAGATTACAAATACAATAATATAATATTCATGGCAGAATCATTAATATGTGTGAATGAGTATGAATGGTATCTGAAGTAAGACAGGTGAGACACCAGTTGCAACTGTTCTAGGTTCTAGGAACACCTGAACTTAATCAGTATTATCATCAACTATCTAATCTAACCAATTAACCGTTTAATCTGAGTGACACTTTAGGTTAAGTACAGTTAGATGCCCTTTCACAAAGAACATGCAAGGTCAAAAACATATACCTTATATAGTTCATATTCAAACTTTACATGCGAACGGATTGAAATCTCAGTATCTGATTTGAAGAACAGATGGCAGCATAGGTTATTTGACAGCAAGGGATTATATGATGAAATTCTGTTGGCAAGAAGCCTGGTGACTGCACAACATTCATGCCAACTTTTTGCTGGACTAGGAGGGATATGTATGTGTTTTAGAGCTCTGAGCTTCTAATATACAATTCCAGAAATAACTGCATTTTCACAGTAGTTTATTGAATTGAATATTCTACTGATTATGCCACTCATTCAAGGGATTAAAATTTATTTGGAATTACTAAACATAAAAACAGGCCTGAGAAGTAAATCTAAAATGTTGCTTTCTAGGGGTTGCTCGCTAGACATTTTATACAATTTTTATGTCTTCAAAGGGAAGGTGCTGCCTAGATTTGTGATGTTGGCATCAGTAAATGAGCATGACGAGCTAACAGCTTACTTGTTGAGTGACTCATCACGAGTTGAGGCCATCGGCAGTTTCGACTTAGAATTGCTTTATTGACATTTATAAATACACGGTCAGTGAGTATGAATGAAACATTAGGGTTGACTGCCAATGTTCTACTAAAACATTAGTTTTTTTTTTTTTTTTAATGAAGCTTTTGCATAAGCTTGAACCTTTGTTTATTGTTTAGTCTTATAAATAACTGGGAAAAACCCTGGAAATCTTGTGTTGTTCACTACAAATGTTCTATTGTCATTGTCCTCAAAAGATATTTCAAAAATGAAATATTTGTTTTATATAGTGGTTTTAAGGACCAGTAGAAATTATTTAAAAATATTTGAGGTATAAATGGGTAATGCCAACAGCAAAAATTAAGACTATAATGAAATCCTTGTCCACACAATGCAGCACTTTAGGCATAAACTAGACATGTCTGTTCTTCATAAAGAGTCTGAACAAAAGTGCCTGAGGCCTTGTACCCAACAAATCATGTAATAGATTTTCAAAAGAAATACCAATATTGAATGATAAAGAACGCCAACCAAGGCAGGAAGAACACTTGTTTGACTTCATTAATCTACAGTGGCACATCAGGCGCTTAATAAAGAAGACTGTGTAGCATGTGTATAAAATTAGGGCCCTTTAGGCAATGAATAGAAGAGGGAGGACACACCCCAATATAAGTACAAGTAGGGCATACCCTAGAAGGAGGGTGGTGAGAATCAGCAGACACATATCCTGAGGGGGAGGCCCATCAGTGTCTGACAAATCCACTTCCAATCCATAGAGATCAATAGTGGCTCACTTAACCTAGCACATCATCATCATCATCATCAGAGTTTTTAGCTTGGGTGGTATAGGGGTCAGTGATTGTGTGATTGTCCCAGTAGCAGGGCAGCTGCACAAGCAAGTGAAAACTTAGCATGGAAAAACAACAATGGTCCAACTGCTGACACACCCCTTAATCAATTCATTAACTTTTTTTGTATCATCACAGGCCTAATGCCGGGTTTTATTATATTTTCGGGCTGACAGGCTTTTCTTGCTGGACTAAAATAGTGGTACAAAAGAAAGATTATTTTTAAAAAGTATGCATATTTTAAGCACATTTCAACAGCGTCTGACGATCCAAGTGAAGATGCAATGGTGACATCTTATTGTTGATATGTAAACAAATTCTTTGCATATTGTTGTTGCTAATTGTTTGTTTGGTAATAACTGCCTTTTTGCATGACTACATTAAAATATTGTCAATAAACTGCTTTCAATGACATAAATCATGATTTCAAATTTTTAACATTATTCCCGCCCCGGACCCCTCTGACGGTGGGCAGCTGGTGGGCTTTTTATATAATTTCTCACATAAAAAAGGAGTATTTATAAAAAGCCCCTAATTTTATTCCAAGTGCGTGCAATCCCCTCACCAAGTACACGCTTGAGGATAAGGCAGGACTGCATACCAATTAAACAATGACCTAAAACCTAACGCAAGTATGAATCATCATGTTCCGGAAATGCTGTTTGTTTATTGAAGTGAGAATAAGGCTAAGGTGTGTCTGAATAAATTCTTCAGTGCTTTTAATTCGCTGGAGAGCTTATATCATAAAACATTTATGTTCCAAATAAGTACTATGCACTTTCTGGCGTAACCAAGTAATCACTACTCCAAACACACTTGAGAAGATTAATTGGTTGAGGGAGTGAGTAGGTGCTTCTAACTTACTAATACTTCTGGTGCACAGGTTATGAATTAGATGAGATTAAGCTAACAACTCTCAGAGTATTCCTCCACAGCTTGTGTGTGTATGTGAAGATAAAAACATATTGATTTTCTACCTTGGGAAAAAAGCAGCAATGGTTCGATAAAAAAGCAGTAGTTTTTGCTTGTTATGCTGTTGTAACATGCATACAGATAGAGGGAATTCCCAATGGATAAGAATGGGTATTTCCATTGACAATCAGTTTTTAAGCCTGTTGCCAAGTCTTTACATGCAAAATCAGGCAAAGCAATGATGACAAAGGCTCACTTCTTTTCTGTGAGCCAAACAAGAGAACGCCAAATGGATTCTTTGCTCCCTGCAGGAATGAGTTTAATTAAAATGAAATTAGGAAGAGAGAGGTGAATATCATTGGAGGGTAGGGAGAGTTTCTACCAACCTGCAACAACATAGCATCACAATTTTAAGTCATGTAAATCCTGACAGTTTTAGGCTGTAGCAGAACACACGCACATTCAATTGTCAGCGAAACTGAATATAGACATGACATGCAATGAAAATGTCACAGCAGAAAGTGGAATGGCTTGCAAAATAGGAGCAGGTCTGACTGGATCAGACCAAATATGAGCAAAATATGACAGAGGGGGTGGCGTGGGGGTCTGTTTGACAGCAGATTTCCGGTCTTATTTATAGTAGTATTGTTGCTATCCTTTGATTATTGGTGTAATAGTGTTGAAAGAGTGTTTTTGTCTCTATTTTCTATTGTCAATGAATAGACTGTGTTTATAATATAAAATGGCAATTTGGGGGTCATCAGATCAAAGGTCAGAGAGGTCATATCTTGACAATTTATTGTATTTATCTCAAATTTGCTGGACAGTGACATAATGAGATTTGCACTTAAATTCACACTTATTCATCAGAAAAATATGGTACTTAATAAACTACATGTGCATGTTGATATGCAGAAAGAAGTCAAGAGTTTAATACGCAGGCCAAATGACTAAAGCAATACACATTAGCAAAACCACAGACAAAGTCATGAAACAACACACCCTCATTCAATCACCAAAACCCCTCCAAGAGGCTGCTTGTCGCTGCACAATCATTATTCTGTTAGTGGTCGCCATAGAAAAGGGTAGGTGAGAAGGGCCGTTCGGTGTAGGAGGCGGACCGCAGGCAACCGGGGCAAGCAACCCGAGAGTAAAAAATACTAAGACGCACGGCGGTGATGCACATTAAGGTAGCCACCTTGCGATGCAGCAGACTGCGGCAGAGCTCCCAAAACAACAAACCCAATATAAACTTGGATTGTAAATACGCCAGTCGGCGAGCTCCTAGCAGCCACGTGCCGTTGAGGCAGCAAGGCGTGTCTAAATGAGCTAAAAGAAGTAGAAAAGCTCTGGGCCGTGCGCTCATCGGCGTGATCCAAGCATCTGCTGCTTGTTTTTGCTTAAATAACATAATCCAATTTTACAAATTCCTGGCATTTCTACAGTTGCCAGTCTCGCATCTTACATTGAATTAACCGACCATATGCCGCCATGCATCCCAGACAGATGAATATATGCCGGCTTTGCGATTTACATCTGCACAATGTGAACCTGTTCACAGGGTAAGTAGGGGGTCAGGGGGGATTAGTATGGAGGAAGCTGACTATGCCTGGAGGTTGCCCTTTACCCCTCCCTAATAATTATCCAATCAGTGTCAGATTTTGTCTTTTGGAGTAACATTTAAGTGTACTTGTAATCAACCTTATTCATTCGCCTTTACAATTGTGTAAATTGAAGAATTATAAACAATCAAATTAGATTTTTGGTAACGATCTTTTCGTGAAATACATAAACAGCACTTATTGATGACATTACACATTCTTTTGAAAGTCTGCTATTTTAATGCTAACATATTATTGAGGTGGGTAAAATTGTTTGAATAAAATATATTAGAACTAAATAATACAGTGTTTATATCTTCCTTATGTAATTTTTCCTCTATGAAAAGCAATTCTCAGTTTACTAGGTCACTTTTTACTACTTGTGTTTTATACACGCATACTCGAAATTGAACAATTCTGTAACATAGTGAACTGTTAAATCTTTGCATTCCAATCCAAGATATATTTATTGTTTCAAATTCAATTCCTGAAGTAAACATTTTGATCATTCCATTGCAATGTTAAATGCATTGTTATTGTACTTTGTAAAACAACTGTAATCAGCGCTACAGATGACTGTCAATACTGCATGTGGTATCATGCGTTAGAAAACAAGGCCTCTACGAGGCATCAAAGACACATAGCGGCAAAGAATCACACACACACAGTTCCTGTCAGGCCATCAAAGCACGTCGCTTGGCGTCAGGTGGCTGACAGAACAGACCCCGATTACCATCTAGATTTTGTCAGGGAGCTTGCTGCCTGTGGCGGCTGCTCGAGTTTAGAAACGCTTTCTGTCTTGAAATACTGACAACAAGTGTCAGGCACATTCCTGAACGCTGACAAATGAGCTTCCTCTTTCTTTACAGTTGATTTGTCTGTTGAATAAACACCATTTCTCTTTCAAAAAATCAATCTAAGAGCACTATTACCTTAGTATTTCAGTAGATACATAAAATCTTACTTTGATGGCCTCAACCACAAATTTAATGATGATAAACGCAGTCGAAAATGAATGGCTGAAATGAGCTATGATAATGACAACAATTTCTGCCTACATCCATCAACAAAACAGCAGCTGAAACATCATTTAGCCTCATTGTGACCCGTTTTTCAAGAAAAGAAAACTCAGTAAAAAATGAATGGACTGGGGGAATTCATTATTAAGGACCTCCCCCCTCCTACAAATTAATTAAACAGCTTTTATTAATTGGCGGCAACACAAAACTCAACAGATTATTCATGAGGGAGCTTAAAGAAAAGCTGAGCTGAGATAACAATGAGCAAAACAAAGACTAATCAAAATAATAAAGATAGTGATGTGACTGCTGACAGTGCAAACATTCTGTATGCAGTGCAGACAAAGGAATCGTGCTACTACCCTCCCAGCTATAGCGAGTCCCATGTGCCCCCCTTGGGTATGGGGTAGGACTGGATGCACTTTGGCGTAGCAGCGGTATTGACAGGTTCTCAGAGCTACATCCACCATCACAGCTGTTTCGGCTCTCAGACAGACGTCTCAGGGGAGACGAGCCGGCTACTGCCAACTGATTAAAAGAGGTGGTGGGGGTGGTTTATAGCAATCATTGAGGAAAAACCCAAGAGTAAAAGCTAACTACAGTACCTTTGATGTTTTGTGCTGAGCAAGATGTATGGTCAAGGAAATCCAAATAAACAAGGCACTATTTTACTACTAGTTTTCTGATGACTAAACACAATATGATGAAAATGTTCGACTTAAGAGTTACAGTCTATCCAAAAATACGGCAAATATTAGGAGTTTAAGTAATTTCATTCAGATGGAATGTTAATTTGTGGGTATTTTTTGGTGGGTTTTAGATGTACCACACAGACAACTATTAACTTACTGTATTTGTAAAGGTTAAAGCCATCTGAGGCTTAATAAAGTTGTACCTCTACGATTTAAGAGTTTTGAGAACTTCTGTTGAAGACATTGGAATCCAGTCAACAAACATGTCATGTAAAATGTCTTTCCAGCTGTTTTCCACAAGAAACAAGATATAAATCTTCATCTCTGGTGAACATATTATTGTTTTAGACAGTGTGCATACTTGGACTGGAAAGCAAATCAAAACTCCCTCCTATCGAGTGTAATATACTCGAACCTATTCTTTTGTAGAACAGAAAACATGTCTTTCAAAAGTTGCACAGTGTTATTTTCCCACATCCTAATTGAAACATCAGCAGTCGTTAACTTGTTTTTCTCCGACGATATTGAATTGTATGACCAAAAATGTGTTGTTTGCAACAGTCCAACTTTCTAAATTGGATAAAGGAAGGATGACCAGTGTTTGAGAACAAACTATTCTTGACCTTAGATATCCCATAGGATAACAAGACGTATGGTCTGCGAAATCACATGGGGCATTGTGAGTTATAAAGAAAAAAATGTCCGCGTGAGGTTCTGCGAGTTGAGTCGTTTCAAGGTCCTTCCTGTAACTGGATAAGAACCTCTGACAGACTAATGAGGCTAACTGATGACGAGGCCTCAGGAAGCAAAGACTGATGAAGACAAGAGAAGACGTAAACGTTAAACGAGGCAAGCTTGGGAAATCTAAGAAAGACAACATGGCTCCCTTGAGAGGCAACGGATTAGCGACTAAATCCTCTCATATCCATTCTAAATTTCTTGTCAGTTGAAAGCAACTAGGGTCCGAATTAATGATTATCACGTGACTTGGGGATATTGCATAGATTGAACGAGTTATCCACTATACAGAAATAAATCTGAAGAATAAAATTATTATATTCAATCATCTTGATTCAGGCTATTATTTTTATGGTCTGTTTGAAGGTTGTAATGTGTGGCTCTCTAACAGATGTTTTCAATAGTTTGGTGACTTTAAGTGATAAATAGAATATGTCAAGATAAGCCTGTGCGCTTTGAGTCTACCACAAATTACAGCATCCAAAAATGGTCAATAAAGAAAATTAATCTCTATGTATAATTTTTATCCAAGCAATCCAAATAAACTGGACATAAGAGTCAAGTCCAATGGATGTAACAGATGTCCTATCCCAGTTTAGCAGGCCCCGTCCATCGAACATCCGTCCAAGCGAGGGATGACCAACATACTATTTCTAAGGAAGTGGATCAGAGGTCAAGCGAGGGCTAAGCCTCAATCAAAAATTCCTAAAGCACGATCCTTCATTCAGCCCCATCAGATTATTTAATCAAGGCATGAAAAGAAAGCAGCCAAAAATGGGATTTTAAGGCCAAGAGCTCCCTCTGACAGCATTTAAGACACTCCAAACCACCAAATCAGTCATTTCATTTCCCAACCTGGGCAGTATAAAACAGGAAATAGTTCTTTCAGTCATTTACTGGAAATAGAATAGACATTTCTTCCTAAATGCTGAAATTTTGCAAAGACATCATTTTATTTGATTTTCAGTTCACAAAAGCAAGGCCCACTTTTAGTTCATTCAGTGACTCATCTATTCGTGATTTCTTTCCCGACATGATTGTGATGTTAGCATGAGCGAGGGAGAAAGTGTGTGTCAAGCGTGATGGAAGAGCAAAGCAGCACTCCTCCTCACATATCACCGCCGGTCATTTTACCATCAGATGTTTTTAATGAGGAGTGACATTGTTGTCCTCATTTGGTCCACCTCCTACTTTGAATGATGCATCAACAATTACTTACAGTACACGCAGTGGGGTAAGAAGAATGTGCCCTAACTGTTGTGAAAGGCCTCACACACACAAATAACACAATTGCAGCCACTGTTTGATTTTGTCCCCCTTTTGAATGGTACAATTGACACAAGAGGCAGTTGGGACCGCATTGTATTAAGACTTTGTGGGCACTAAAAGAATAAACCAACTCTTGGCTGACTTCTGGGTATCCATTTACTTCCCTCCCCCCCTGTGTGAAAGGCTCTCTCTAAAAAGTGACACTGGAGATGGAGAGTGTATTGAACTACAGTAATCCCTCAAATATTGTGGTTAATGTGGACCACACATGGCTGCGATAATTGAAAAACCGCAAAGTAGGGTCACCCCGATTAAAAATATATATTTGGGCTGAGGTATGTGGTTGAGTCATTCTGCTCTGTTCTAAGTAGTTTACTATCATAATATTCCTATTTTTTGGTGTGGCTTAACCTACCTTTAGAGCTTGCACAGTACATCCAACAATCTGCAGTTTTGTTGTGACACCACATTTTGTGGATAAGAAAAGGTCTTATAAAGAAAACATGTTTTTAAGCCGACAGCCCCACACAAAGTTGTATTTTGGCGGGCTATTGACTAAACAAGAAATACAACTTTGGAGTAGCATATGTTTCACAGGAAGGGTGAAAGGCCACAAAACCAGGTGAGCTAGTTTCACTGAAGTGTGAGTCACTGCCGGCATGACTGAGTCCAAACTTGTGTTGTTTAGCTTCATCGACTGAGCATGTAGGTCAACATGAATGGACTTGGATTTACAATACTCATGAAAACAGAAACGACTTCACAACATTGTGTTATAAGTTAGGTAACAGCTTCATTTTGGATCAGCAATGGAAAAATGTTTAGACCCGTGTATATGACTAGAATTCTACAGTCTTTAATCATATCTGCAAACCAGATTGTCTCTGTTGCGATGACAAGAGTCTTACGAGATCACAAAAGTATTGTCGAAGCCTCTGAGGATAATTGTTCCACGAAGGCAGCCAATGTCTTTTAAGAGGTTGCCATAAATCCTGAAAGCTTTTTTCAAATTTCCCTCCATTTATTTGTGGCACCTATCCAAGAAAGCCAGCCACACAGAGACGAAGCACAAACCAAAACAAACAAACACACACGGTGAATCCCAGATCTCCCGGTGTGTACAATCTGTTTACTGGGGGATGTATGAGAACAACAGAAAACTATGTACTCAGAGCCACGCAAACACAAAGACAAACACGTAGAAAAACGCCACACATGTAAGTAAATACATAAATTAGCTTTGTTGCAGTGACCCGTTAACCATAATTAGCCTTTTTTAATGGATGTTAAGAGTTGTCAAGTAAATAGTAATGTGACCTCAATCTGATAGGACAAATTTATTTCACACTTGCAGGGGAGGTTGATTGAACACCATAGTGAGTCTGTAGTTGAGAATGTAAGTGTGAATTATGTGTTAATTTGTGCCCTGTGATGGGTTGCCAACCAGTTCAGGGGGTGTCGTAGTTAATTAGGATTTATACGAGCACCCATCTGACTCTCAGGAGGATAATGGATGGATGATAGCAATGATAGTTCAATAATTTAACTTGGGCCCTTTTGCTGCATGCTTTTCTTCCATTTTAGTTGAATTTGTGGCCAATGAACAAGCTCCCATGAGAGTTGAACTAATTCAAATGAGCTGAAGAGTTGTAATCCATTACTATTGATATATTTTCATGCTCAGAGGATGTGGTGAATGGGCGGATCAGGAGGTAAAACAAAGAGCAGGTGCAGGCCCATTAAACAGCCAAGATAAGAAGGGAGAAAACATTAAAAGGTGAGGGATTTTATTTGAAGATAAAAAAATTAAAAAAACGACCAAAGACATAAATCACAAGTGGGGTACTTGTGAGCCAAGTTTTCAGTAAAGCCAATATGCTGTTGGCTGAACTTCTTTAAAAAATGACTGCTTCAAATGCCAACATCATTTAGAAATGTGACATGAGGTGGCAATATACTAAGTTTATTAAACCTAAACTATAATGCATGAGACATTTTCAATGTGACTGTTTCAGAATTATATGTAGACATAAAAGTACAGGTATAAAGTCTAGTATGACGTTTATTTCTACGGATCATGCCCTTCTAACACAAATGGGTTCAACTTTTCCACTGTCTACCAATTATTTAAATGGTTTCATTTGAATAAACGTTGGCATTTTTTTGTCCAGTTATCTACTGCTTTCTCCATCAGTATGGAGTATTTTAGGAAGTCAGACCATACTTTGCTGTCTGACAATTGATCAGTTTCTGTTGACAGTTAGGATGGGAAGTGTTTGTATTCCCCCAACTGCTTTCCTTAGGTAAACAAACTGCCATGTGGTATTTATAAACTAACAGTATTATACATTATCGCCTCGAAAAGTCAACAGGCTTTACTGGCTTTAACGATATAAGAACGTGTCTGTCAATGGTTGTATTTGCTCAGGGAATGTAGGTTATAGACGTTCAGAGTACAAGTGTGTAGCAGATATCAAAGAATATAAAATAGGGTTGTAACTAGAGATTACTTTTAATATAACAAGAGGGTCTACAGTAAAAAAAATACATTTGTTCATCATCCCCCCTCCATGTTCCCTTTAAGTGTCAAAAATAGCCTTTTGTTCATCATAAATATTAACATCCTATTTCCCTAACTGGCAGAGGGGGACATAACTAGTCCTAATGTTTGAGATGAGGAAAAATAGTACAAGAGCCGAAGAGACAAATGTACGTGAATGATTCATTTGAAAAGGGAGATTAGAGAAATGTAGGGAGGCATAAAAGAAAATCCTGACGTAGAGCGCAACAGTAAAAGCACTAGACGGCCATGGAGACAAGCGTGGCTGACCCCGATTCTGCCATGACTGCGCTCTGTTAGGAGAGGAAGGGGCTGTCCCGACATAAACCTACAATGACAAGACCACTGCTCAAGCAACACCCCCTACTACTGAATAAAGAAGCTTGACAAGCGGATGCACAATAGGTGTAAATCTCTACAGTTACACCCACTGAGAAACAGTGAAGAAGTGGGGGTCTTCACCATAGCCCCCTGCCAAACCGCTTCCACTCAGCTTGCATGTTTCTATCCGGAAAACGGATTACCCAAGAACAGCGTTCAATCACCCCCCTTCTAAATGGTCAAAGAACCAAAGAATATGGGATTTTTCTTAAAATTCTGTAAGAGGTTAAGGCTAATTGCTTGATATGATCATAGCTACAACATTAAAGCAATTATTAAGAATTTTAGTTGGTGACACCAATTGTGTTGAATCAACAGTTGTAAGCAGATTAAAAAACTTTATAAAATACTTTTACTGTCACCCAGTGGCGAAAACTATTTTTTTGTCCTTTTTGGTTTTGGGGCAGGGCTGGAATTATTTAAGTCTGTGGAAAAAATACACCAAGTACAGCTGGGTTTCATGTTGTATTGCCCAAATTGTACTAACACCAACAGTATATAAAGTAGTTGATTGGATGAAGGGTATGAGGGCTTTGTGCACTAGAGATTTTTGAGTATTCGTTTGAGTATACAAAACAAATGTGTACCATTTATGTTCCGGAAAAACGAAATCATTTCCAAAGATGTGTTTTCGGCATGTTTAGACTTGATCTATGAATGTGATCAACAACCTGTTGCTTAAAAGTATTTTCCATGATTTGATAGTTGGCAACAACCACAAGGAAAAAATGCCTTTACCCCTCTTAACTAGCTTTGGCAGATCAAGGCTTAAAAGTAGAGTCCTTAAAGTTAGGGAGATAATTACTTGTTTTACTTACAGATTTCCTCTTTAAAAACCACCACATATGGTTTAGTTCCAATTGCACGGCAGGAGTGACAACAGCATTTCCCTTAGCAACTTATATCTTTCACTTCCACTAACATGTTGAAAAGATGGGGTGGTGTACATTTTTTGAAAAGAGCATGCTATCCATCTACTTGGAGAGGGAAAAACACACAAGAATGTTTGGAACGTGGCTGCATGTGGCTGTTTTATTAAGGGAGGGATCTCCGGATGAAGTTGGGGAACAAAGGCGTGTGATGCTGGCGGAGGATGAACTTGTTGGAGTTGTGAGTGGACAGCAGTTAGAACCCTGGGGCCAAAAAACCCAGCAGAGCAGAGTTTAAAAGGAAGGGGCAAATAAACATGCCGGGCTCGGGACACTCACTTCAAACAGCTAAAAAAAGTGCTTCTCTGATGCATTTATTAGCAGGAAATTGCCTTCAGTTCACACACCTCTCCATTGGATGATGCGCAGATCCATCCGCATAAAAACGTCAAGTCAGGGTAACATATACCATATGACGCTTGAGCATTTCCGGAGAGTAAAAGAGACAGAGCAGCTGCGAGTAACAACCTCACTCTGGGAGGGAGAATTAAAAACACTAATCTCACCGTTTTTGGCATGACACCTTCGGGTGGCGTGCTAAGTGGGTTAAAGCACACCCAAAACACCAATAATCACCTCCTTCGTGACTTTCTGTGCCAGCAAACACCAGCCAAGAGGAACAATTTAAGGTCTTCCAGAAATTTTGAAAGACTAAAGCGGTTAGATCCAATAGAAAAGACATAGAATGTAATTTGCAAGGACATTCAGAGCACAATGAATCATAGAGCACAATGGTTGCGTGTTCCTTGCCCGGAGCATCTTTTTTTATAAGGCTGTGCGTGCTCTCTTCTTTGCAACACCTCTTCTCGCACGGACCAATGACCCTTGGTTGTTTTAGTGCGTGTAAACAAAAGGGACATCTTCATGCTTTTCCACATTATTTTCATTTTGTGCCATTAAAATTGATCCCTGGGATTGACTTCTTGGAAAATACATTTACTTCTGTCAATTTCTTGTTAAAAGATGCATTTTCTTACCGTTTTCTCAACCTTTGATGAATTGCCAGGGAATTAAAATATGTTCTATATAGCGAAGGTAGAAGCTTCAGTAAATAATAGCAGTTAACATCGATATTAGCACATTAGTCAACCAAAAATCACACCATTTTACAGTATTTTCACACCAACTGGTGTACATGCTGCTACATTACCACAAGTCCTTGTGGGGAAAAAAAATCCTGTCGAAGATTGCTAGCCCCGTGAAATACTGTCAAAGTATACATAAAATTACCTTTTTCAGCTATTATTCACTCTCCCCATGAGTATCTTCCCAACGAGTACTCAACATGATTTAACATTTGGGGGGAACAAAAACAAACCACATTTATGACATACATGTTGTTCTTATTTGTCATTCTTACTTTAAAGTCTCAGATCATAATCCATGTCACTTTCCGACATGCACATTACACGCAAAAAAAAAAAAAACTGCAGTTCTACACGGTCAGTCCAGTGCAGTGCTGGACCCCCAAAGACACAAGGAGCTGTTTGCCAGCCCGCGTCTTTGTCGAGTAACAGTGAACACAGTATACAGTAGGTCCATTGAGACATGAATGTAACAGAGCTGCAGACAGCTCTGTACAAACTGACACGGTGAGAAAGGAGAAACAAAGCCCCTAGAAAATGGCAAGTGAAATATACCTGAGTAAATAGCGAGGGGAGTAACTCTCAACAGACCACTGCATAATGTATCTTTTTTTTTCAATTATTATTTGAGTTTCACGGGTGCTTGGCTTCCCGAACAAATGACTTTTCCCATGGCTTTCACAGTAGTAATACTTCCGGGAGTACTAGAATGATCACTTTTTTCCAGAGTAAGTCCACTGTGCAATAACAATTGTCACTGTTATTTCAATTCATTATGATGATGATATACGTGTTAAACTTCAAAAGTGGTCTTACAAAGGAATGGTTTCATTAAACATGCAATTTGACTCCTATTATCACTGTGACATGATCCAATTTCCAAGCTTGGAAAAACATCAATAGTCTTAAGAGAAAACCATTCTGAATATAGCATCTTTAGTAAAAAAAAAAAAAAAATTGTACAATGTTTCTTTTTGTTCATGGCCACAATTTTCATCCATTTTTTAAACAGTTTTTGCAGTAGATTTGCTTAATGGCCTCTCATGGGAAAACAGATCCACAATTTAAATTGTGTCAAGAATAAAAGCTAATGAGACACTTACATGTATGTTGCTGTCGACTTCAGCTGTCACTCAATCACGCTCACAAAACTGTCTGAATGAAGTCCCAAAGTAGAACAAGACGGCTTTCCTGGACAGAAAAAGAAGAAGAGCTTCTATTAAAAAGGGCAACAGATGGTATCCCAACACTCTACAGATATTATAAGACGGGTTATTGTCTCGTCTGAAAGTGTTACATGAGCAAGGTGTGTTCCTTGACCTTACAAAAGACACAACAACAAAGTATGACTTCATCTGCATAAAAACCTTTGTAAGAACGCCATATGTTTCTAATACAGCCACTGTAATTTATGTACGCCCGTTTGTTGTGAGGTCAAAAAAATCAATCACAAGAAAGAAGGAAGGTAAGAGGGAGTTGTACAGCCTGAGAAAGCTCTCAGCCCTTTAAAACTATCCCAGGCATCTAGACAGGCATCTCTGAGGAGGAATTTGGGCCAGTAATAACAGCCAAGTAAAAAGATGGCTCTCTTTAGGAGCAGCTGCACCGCTGGATCGCCTTTGTGTGCTCACTCATCCCCGGCCAGTTGCATGGTGTTGTCACAACAAGCTTGATCCGTGCAAAAGTCATTTCTTATTCTCGCGGTGTTTAGTTAAGTGTGTGTCCTGGGTGTGGTGCCACAGCCATTGAATTGCATGCGTGTGTGTGTGTGCCTTGAAAGGCAGACACTGGCCTACTTGTTCTCCAAGCGTAGACGGGAAACGTTTGATGACCTGCGATAGTCTTTAAAAAGGTACCAATTGTGGAAACGAGGGGGACTGGGGCCAAGTAGGGACTGAAACAAAAACCTGGGTCTGCGGACATTACTGTGAAATCTGGAAAAAACAGCCCACTGCTGGCACCTCTGCATATTATGTGTCCATGTACAAGATGCCAATTGCTATAAAATGCCAACGTGGAGGTAATCCTGCTCATTGTAATGTGGAAATGAGTGAAATTATACGACACAGATGCAGGGACGCAATAGTTCTGGTGGTATTGTGACATAAATTCCACGTATGGTCTGAGAATTGCGTCTGAGAATCTTGCCTATGATAAAAGAGTAGTGGGATCACATTTACATTTTGATTTCTATTACAGTTTGTTGTTTGTCATTATTGTCATTTCTCAAGTGACATTTTAGTAACAAGCACAAGCAGGTGGTTGTCTAATCACAAGTTAGGTAGGTGGTGATAAGACCGCAGTGGTTTATGGTGAAACGCCCAACTTGTGTCACTTCCTTCTTGCCTCCACGCCTGGAAATTGAGTTAAATTAATCAGTGTCTCACATTCAAAGTGGCACTATGTATTCAAGAATGGGAGGGAGTAAAATCCAAATGACAGGAGATTGATCTTGTATAGTATTTTTTTAGAACCATAAATCGCATCAGAGTATAAGTCCTGGTGCACAAAACTAAAGGTTTTAATAAGAGCTAACAGAATAGGCAATACAAACATGTCCTTAAAGTCTTAACCTTTTGAAGAACAAATTTCCGTTCCTATGGAATGAGAATATTACCTAAAGAAACATGCCGTCACATTAACACAGCATGCGCTTTCAGTCCATCAATACTGCCTGTGTGGAAGCATTGCAGGAAACGCCTCCATGACAGTGACAAATCAGATTTGGAAATGAGGCAGTGGGAGAAAGCCCCGTTTTATACGCTGAGATAAAAAAGTGGAACATGAAGAATTTGTGGAATGACCAGATGCTGCATTCAATTAGCATTAAAACAACGACTCTACAGTTAGCAGTCGGGAGATGCGAGTTGTGATATGGCAGCGTGACCGTATCAATCTACGTCTTCCTGAAATAAAAGGGATAACATACTTTTAATGTTGTATTTCAAAATGAACTGTGACCAAATAGACAAAAAATTCCAAATGTAAAAGACACAAATAAAACTTTGAAATGTATTGATGTACCCACATTTCATCTTAACCGGACTGACTACGCCTCTCCTAAAATGAATGAATCACCCTGCCAGAAAATATTTAGGAAGGAATTTTGAGTGCCGTATCAGAGTAGAGAGAGACCGAAGATATTTTTTCTCAGTTTTACTCACATCCTGTCATGAACTGGCTGTGAGCAATCTTTTCAATCTAAAGGACACCGCTCTCCCTTCTCTTCTTGATGCACAGCGTGTGATTCACATCTCGCCGCACACACTTCCTGTCCAACAGTTTGACCTCAACTAGACGAGAACTAAAATACCGCTGTCATTTCACGAGGGGACTATAAAATGGGTTTTACTGACTGGTACCAAGAAACTAAAGTGTGGTCAGAATAGAAATCAAATAAATAAATAATTAGATGGTAGTATCAACTCATTGCGTTCCATTAACAGCAACACACTTCCAATTCACTATCAATCATAGCCAATGAATTAATACTGTGTTTAGGTATTACTAATTATGTGGCATTTCATACCACGAGAGAATAACAATAAACATCTGCATCTAAAAATGGGGGTTCTTTATCAAAAGATGATAGATTGTGAACTTTGGTTTAGGTTAGATAATCAAAGAATACAAGTATATGTGCTAGAGTGGGAAACTGCATCTAAAAAAAACTCGTTTTCTCCTTCACTCTTAAGAAAATAAATAAATAAACACAAACTGAGGATTTCCTCCTCTTTCCAGGACTTTTCTAACATACAAACACTCATTTAAATAAACCACACAGGCTACCTTACCCATTGCACCATTTGTGAAAATTTAGGTCAGCTCTGAGGCAATTTGAACACTTTGACACTTGGCAAAAAGTCAATGAAAAAGATATCCTCCAACAAAGAGACCTTTGCCCTTTTAAACTGCGACAGTGCATATCAACTGAAGCCTGAATGGTTTGAAACCTTCTGGAACGAAGCTTGTTTCCTGAGGAATGATCGAACAAGCTGTGTTTCTAGGAACTCTAAAGCCTTTGACGTCACTATCCCCAAGGACAGGAGTAAGTACTATAAAGTGATAGTGATATGAGGAATTTATATAATTAGTTTGCAAGTGTCGAAAACAATATATCCTGCTGTTCCTAATGAAACTTTATGTAGCAATACATTGTATCTCTGCAAACACACAGCCATGTGAGGCCCCGAGTAAATAAATGACCCTTTGTCTGGCAGTGTACATATGTTCCCAGTGGTTGCACATCTGCCCCATATTTCAACGGAAAAGCTCAGCTTTTACGTTTGAAGTGTCTTGTGGACGGATGGATGGCGCTCCCTCTGCGGCCAACGTTGACCAGTGGGAGGACGCGGGACCGACCTGTGGCATGAATCGCCGCCTCGACATCTGTGTTTATCTTCCAGCGAGAAGCAACAGGCTATATTTACCCCGAGTCCGACACGACCAATGCAGGGAAGCCAGAGGAAGGAAGATGCAGTCTGGGATTTTTGCCACATCTGGTCCAACCATTCCCTTTCACACTGGAATTTATATTACGAGTAATGCAGGAAGTGCCTGTTGATGTCATTTATATCCAGAAGTGTGATGTTCTTAATCGTTGAACAACACTTTGAGAGCATTTTCAATCCGATTTGCAAGTGAGAAAAAGCAGGATGGCTGATTCCTCTGTTTGGCCTTTGTTTTACAGCCACCAAGGTGGCAGTAAAGCATGGACAAGTCCCTTTGTGTGAATCACTGACCTGTTGACATAGTCGGGCACACTGACTTCTAGATAGGACCCTCGTGGGAGACAAATGCATCAGACAGAGTGGAAACGTGCTGCAGCAATATGCATAATGGCCGAATGCTATTTCACCTTCAACTGTACAAGCACGCTCCGTTCTAATGGTGCAAAGTGTTCACATTAGACTGATGGTACCGCAGCATAATTTATGGTTTTAGTCACATTTCTAAATAACACAGAGCTCATTATGCATGTAAGTACGACTAACAAGAGTGAGTTCGTAACCAAAATTTCCTGCTTAAATGCTCTCTATAATTATTAGCGAGTTATGAATATAAATGGAAGATGTTTAGCAAACAGCTTTGGCCTAATTATCACTTTCTGAAGGCCTAACAAAAGCTTTATGGCACTGTGCATTACTGCCAACTTATACGTATTTGGAGTTTAATACAAAGAAGATGTCCAGTGTATCCATCCTCGGTCAATGCGGTCTTTTGTGTGCAGGGAAGATTCTATTATGGTGATGGACGCCGCTTAACCTATGTGTGGCCCCACTCACTATCATCAATTCCCATTGGTCTTCATTTAACTAAGATGCCAGATTTAACAAAGGCGGCTTATCCAAGGACAAAACAGTCAAATTTGAACAAACTCCAAGAGATATGCCAGAAACTTGTGGACAAGGGGGGAGGTGCGCTAAAAATGTTGCTGGTGCCAAAACACTGACCATCATGCCTTGAAGAAAATCTCAAGGCACCCCTCTAGATTGCTCACACACACGAGATGAGCACGACTCAGCTGTTTGCGTGAAGAACAAAGCAAAGTCGAAAGCTGATGAGTCACCTCTAGCCAGCCATACATGTCAGTGATTCACATCATGTTTACAGGTGAAACGTGGGTGGGCCAGATTCCATTTTCTTTATGAGCAGATCTTTTCTTCCAGCAGAGATAGAAAATGGAGCACTAGTAAAAGTGGCAAATATTTTTGTTAGTAGTAGACAGACAACTATCTGTAATGTAATCACACAAGTCCGATGGAAGAGCCTTGTTTTGATTTAATATCAATTTAATTTTGTATTTTTTAATTGTGATCCCCATATTAAGGCCTTCCCAGTGTTCTTCTATGAGTAAATTTAGACCTGTCTGAGCAAATAAAACACAGGTGTGAATGACATTAATGAATGAATTATGCATGAATCTAATTTTGCGGCTTCTGGTCTTGTTACCCATCAAACAGGGTCCTGTGAAAATCAGGTCAAATCCTCAAATAAGGACCACTTGTAGTGTTAATCTTTTATATGAGCTAAAAAATATCAAACAATCATTTTTCTTAGATGTGTTTTTTTAACGTATCAGATAAATTGTCCTGGAACTTTGATGTCCTACTATAATTGCATACAATGCCCTTATTTTTATGTCTTATATGAGATTTACATCTTTGCTTTAATGTGCACAATAAAGGAGTAGTCATAAAAATATTTACATAGAATAAAATGAGTAGATTTGATACAAAGGCAACATATCACCTCTAAGCATACAGATTTTCCTTTCATTACATGATGTAAAAATATTCATTTTCATTGCAAAAAGGGTTTTTAAAGGATTCTTTCTGCAACAGTGTATCATTATCACTATAATCATCTGATGTTCCAACCACAATGTTGTTGCTGTACTCCCTCTTGTAGCTGCATGTGTATTACATTACATACTTTCAGCAACCCATGTGCTTGCTTGTGGAGCATAATTTAGATCAACACGACTAAAGATATGTTGGAGGAGAAGAATCATGATCAAGTAGCAGTTAGTGCTAGTGTTCTCCAAATACAATCCTCAGTATTGGTATCAGTGACCGATACTGCTATTTTAGGTGTTGGACAGTATCGGATTTAGTCACAGATCTAGTATTTACGTTTGTGTTCAGTACTGTTGCGCTTTTCGGCTTTATCGTCTAAAAATATAGATATCAGACTGGTGTTGTCAAAACATAGCTTGAAAAAAATCTGACTCAAGTCAAGAAATCGCTGTCAGGGCATCTCTAGTTAGTACATCTACTTTGCAGTTGTGTTTCTGGCTTCAAATCTTATCTCACAACCTCATTTTAGACAAATCAGGGCTCTGGACATTAAAATAAAAAAAAACTTCTTTCGGAAAATGATGATGCTCAACAAACTCAAGAACCAAGACCTGATGCTACTTTGTGAAAATTTGCCATGAACAACATCAACTATCTTCAGATGAAGACAGAAAAACACAACTTTGCTCCGGTGTCATTTGGTATACTTACCCATACATCTTTTGAAAAACTTCAATGTTGTCATATGATGATGGCCTGCCATCTCTCCCATTGAAACTGGAACAAAAACGTTTATTGACACCAGCCCTGGAACTGTTTTGACAGATTGTCGCTTCAATAATATAATACAAACATATAATAACATCAATGATCATTAAAACATGAATAACAAGTAGATGTTGGAGCACTTCATGTAATGATGCTTCAACTGTATCTTTATAATAACCAGTGTATTATAACTTGCAGAATACATTACTGTGTTAAAACATACTAAATACAGTATATAGAAGCAGAGAGGACTTCTGGCAGGAGCACTCTTGTGCACGTCCAAACATGCCAAAGCAAGGAATCTCCCGATTTGAAACACAATGTCACTCAGGTAAACCGGGTCGGATTGAGGTAGACCACATCAACACTTGCACAAATGACGTGTGCAAGCATGTAGAATCACAACATTTCCCACGCCGTTTGCCATTGGCAACTTCCGATTGCAGCACAACCTACTACTACTCGACATGCAGAGCTCGTCCGTGTGAGGGGGGCGGGCTACATTGAGCAGCCTGGCCCCCCTCCCAAAAACAAAGCGTCCATTGTCTGAATTTTGTAGTTTTGCCGTGGCCGCTTGGAACCTCAAAACCGTATTCAAGTCAGGTGGAGAAAAAACTACCAAACGCGAAATCTGCAGAGCGCAGTGAGCATGCGCAGAATGAGGAGCAGGGTTCCTGTGCGTAAAGGCAGTTAATAAAAGTAGCCGGGGTAAACGACAGACACGCTTTTGTATCAAAAGAATAAAGTGGCGTGATTAGTCGTTTAAAGCAGTTTGTCTAATAAAACAGCCAGATCCCAGTAAGATCTCAACGAGTTGCTTTGGACTGAAAGTTGGAAGCTTCGGTTGCCCCCGTTCAGTGTTTGCCTAGCTCGCTAATACCGCTCGGCACTTTTCTCAGTGCTTAAAAAATCATCAAGCCACACCATTTGAAACAGTTTTAAAGAAGATCAAAATCGCTCGTACCGGCAATGGTCCTTCTGCGTCTCGAACGTTATTAAAATGAGTGTCCGGACATGGTGAAAATGAAGCCTCCGGTAGCTTGTTCCCTGAGCGAGACGTTGCCAAGAATGCTCAACCGAAACCACGGTAGAGCGGAGTCGTGCTCGATCTCATTGCGCGTGCGCACAGGCAGGCTCAGCCCACGGGCAGAGGGCAAATCTAATGGCTTTGGGAAGGGTAGAGCGGATAAATCATCATCAATGTAACGGTTATCGAAAATGCACTGCAAATATTTGACACGTGTCCTTCGACAGTCCTGCAAATCTGTGATTTCTAGTTCTTCTTTTGGATTTGGGGTTTTATTGTCATTTTCTGTCATTTTTTTGTTATCATTTTTGGGCTGTCCAAAAACCCCATGTTTTGCATTCAAACAGTATGCCTGATTGCATTAAAGAAATGCTTCATTAATCAATCACACAAATGCTTATTGTAATCTACTGCTCACCTAAGAGTCAAGGGTGCCCTCTTGTGGTTGTAAGGCAGAGTTCTGGTCCTAGTATAGTAGAGGTCTCAGGGAAAATAAATAATGATTAGTTTATATATATATTGTGGTCTACATGACCTAAAATGTGATGTCCACGTGTCTGGACAACAGGTATTTATGAAGCTTAGTTTTTGAAATGACAAAATAGCATTAGCCATATAAAGGCTTAATGGCATACAGTAAAATGACATTCATCCTTATTAGTAAAATGTATTGTTTCTAGTTGTATTATATTAGTGTAGCATGAGCATGCTTGTACTGCACACTTTGGACTGCAGAGATCAGTGTCGCACAAAAATATTTAACAGTGCAATATTATATTACAGTACACAGTGCCCCAATGTTTACAAATAGTGTAACAGTATATAGACTATGATGTCTTTGAAATAGAATATTGTCAAAGAAAATAATCCTACATATATTCCAATTTGTTCTCTGGTTGTGAACAGTGCTTAAGTTAATCTTTGACATCAGCATGTCATAATAATGATTAACCAGACATGGACATTATATGATATTGCTATTATTTACCATTACACTATCACATAAGTCTTTCATAATTAAACCAAGCTGTCGAACTAATTATCAGTGCACCGTTATCATTTTGACACGTTAACGATTCATGAGCTGCCTGCCACATTGATGTAGGTCAGCGATAGCGATTTGAGAACTGCACTACCCAGAGTGCAACAGAAACGCACCACAGCCACCATCGGCGTCGGCTCGGTGCGCCTCTCTGGTTGCAGCGGACTAAAGTCCCCCTCCACTGCCGTGTGTATTCCTGGCTACAACACACTTTCCATGGGAAACTGGGCCCAACGACATCTTTCTCCACTGTGGATCATCGGCAGGTCGCCCACTTGTTCCCCGAGCTAAGTGCACGCAAACCGGGCTGGATTTGTTTAGACGCCGAATGAGTCGTCCGGTGTTTTTGACAGCTCGGCGTGTCCAAATACCGATGGTGCTTTTTTGAGGAGATCTGGACATTTGGCACGACGAGGGACCCCACGGAGGTTAGACGTGTGCGTGATGTGTATCCCAAAGATGCAGTCTGACGCCCATAATAAGTCGATGGATGTTGCTATGCCCACGGCGCAGGTTAGGTTACAGCAAATATTTGCTTTTACTATAGCACAACCTCTCGGATGGGGCCTAAATCACTGTTGAAATATACTAATATGAAACGTGGCCTGCATTCATGTTGCACATGTCGAATGATGCTGTCAAATTATTAGTGTCTACCTGTCTTAAAGAAACCCCCCTCTCCAGATATTTAAAGACCCCCCTCAGCATCCTCCACTGATGGATAACCAAACACTTAACCGAGAATTCTTCCCATCCACTCTCATTGATTGCAACCTCTTGGTTTGTTGTGCCCACAATGAACTGTATTCCAGCTGTGGATTGAACGATTGGCTTTAAGCGGACCCTCTCTCTCTCTAGAGCCCGTCCGGGGGAACGTTTTAGGCCAGACCAGCCTGTCGGGATGTAGGGCAAAGAAAAGCCATCCATGTATCCAAGCCATCTATGCCATGCAATTTACGAGAGCGAAAGCAACCCATATTCGTGGAGATGGCTGATGGGGGAGGAGCGTCTACACTGGATAATGAGGACCCCCGCTCGGAGGATTGCACTAGGCTCTGTCAGACACTGTCATCTTTACTGGTAGTATAACCACAGCCAGACCCAATCTAATGAAGTCTCCTTTTTGGATCATCACAATTCATGGAAAAATCATCCAACACAAGGAATTGTCTTGCAGTTTGATTGACATGAACATTTACCCGTTAACTGTGAAGAGGAATGGGAAGTTAAAAGCCAGTGTTTTGTGAGGTGGAAGGGATTGGAGCTATGCCTTAAGAAGATAACACATATAGTTCTTACGGCAAAAATCCTGATAAATCATCGTTCCGTTTTTACGGATATCCGAGTATATTGTTCCCGAATAAACCGAGTCTTTTGGGGTGCCTTTCTTTGGAATGCTTAAAACATGCGGGGATGGGCGCACGGTATTCCCAGTTCTTTAATTTTCTGACCTCAAATAGCCAACCTTTGGTAAACGGGGACACCTCGTTTCGGTTGATGGACCCACGGTGTGTATTGTGCCTGAGTTGACCGAGGTCAGGCTTACATTGTGCAGCACCAGCCCGCCCGGCCTCCATGAACCCTTACGGTAGAGTGATTAATGCAGCGGCCCCCGTGTCCTGTGCCAGTTGCGGGGGCTGCTGCTCTCCACCTCCCCCGTGCCTCATCCCATCCACCATGTCCTTAATGTCACCAAACATGACCCCACCTCCTCTCATGTGCCCTGGCCCCATCACGCAAGTGGAGAATGGGAGTAGCTGGAACTCATCCTTTTGCTCTCCGGATTCTCATCCTGGTCTCGACTGCACGGCGCCCAACTCCTATTGGACGGCGGTGTTCGATTATGAGGCCACTGCGGATGAGGAGCTAACCCTGAAGCGTGGGGACCTCCTGGAGGTACTCTCCAAAGACTCCAAAGTGTCTGGGGATGAGGGTTGGTGGACAGGCAAGATCCAGGATAAGGTGGGCATCTTTCCCAGCAATTACGTGACAAAGGGGGACGCTCCAAACTACCAGCAGCTCACTGTGGACGTGGGTGAGTGTCCTTTGGAGGTCGACTTCTCCGAACTCCTCCTGGAGGAGGTTATCGGAGCGGGTGGATTTGGGAAGGTCTACAAAGGCTTGTGGCAGGGAGAAGAGGTTGCGGTCAAGGCTGCCCGGCAAGACCCCGATGAAGACATCAGTGTGACGGCAGAGAGTGTGCGCCAGGAGGCCAGGCTCTTCTGGATGCTCCGGCACCCCAATATTATCGCTCTGCGTGGGGTTTGCTTACGGGAACCCAACCTTTGCTTGGTTATGGAGTACGCCAGAGGCGGGGCCCTCAACCGAGCCTTGGCTGGGAAGAAGGTACCCCCGAGGGTGCTGGTGAACTGGGCCGTGCAGATCGCGACGGGGATGGACTACCTGCATAACCAGGCGTTTGTACCCATCATCCACAGAGATCTCAAGTCCAGCAATAGTGAGTACAAATCATTTTCTGTGTTTTATGATTAGAAAAGCTTTAAAAGGAACATCAACCAGGCTAACCAATATTGCCAAACTTGTAATAATCACTAGTTTATACATCATTTCAATTTTTTTTTTTTTGACGTTCAGTTTGTTAAATACATCAGGGCTAGTCACAGTTATTGTAAGCCTAAATTGTGTAAAATTGGTCTCCTTTGGCCATCTTTTTTTTCTGCCATCCGTCTGCTCCTCCTCTTGTTTGTCATCCGCCCCTAGTCCAGGAAAGCAGTTCTGCTCTGCAACTCACTGTGCTATTTTTGGTTCTTTGTGCTACTTGCTGTTTTAAAGACGCAGTTGCTGTTGTTGCTGCATTACACAAATGGCACAAAAGCCTGAATGCATGGAAGTGCACGAGCGCCTTTAATGTAGTTCAGATGATGAGTCTTGATCATCACTGGCATGCTTGATGGGGGGAATGGAGTGTGGGTGCCAGTGTGGGTGGGGAGGGCAGGATGCTGACTAAAGGCTCTTGGTAAAAAGGGCCAGACCGTTCAAGTGTATCGTAAACACAATAATATTGCTGATTGGCAAAAAAATGATTCCATCATTGTTTACATTGTTTTGATGCTTAGTTTTGTCTCCATTAAGGCTGAGGCGGGCATCAACTGCGATGCCATCAAATACCATGTTACATGGCATTGCTTCTGTGCCACTGAGTCATGCAGCTTGCGGCCTGCTTGCTGCGATAAATGTCAATGCCCTAATTTTTATTATTGTCTTGTAAACTTGTAAATAACAGCAGATAACAAATGCAGCAATGTTTTAGTCAGGGTTTGGACTCTCTAAATCCCCCTGTATATTTTGTTGAAAATGTGTGTGGGTTTTAATCAGCATCATATACGTAAATCTTTAAGTATGTATTAGAGCTAAGAGGTGTTTATTTTAGTTCCCTGGCATTTTCCTGTGAATAAAGTGGTTCAAGGGTTAGGTAATAATTTAGTCACCTAAATTTTGGGGCTATAAAACTATATACAAATTGATAAATGTGAGGATGATTGAAAAGTGCAACAGGCAGTAAATAGATTACTTTAAAAAGCCTTTATTTACACATGGTGATTTTTCTTCTCTTTTGTTAAGTGTGGGGTTTATCACATTATCCAAATCTGTCAAGATGTCAAGCATCAATTTTTGTAGGACTTTAGCGGTCTTTGGAATCCACAATGTACATTGATGCATGTACCGCGGGTGAGGAGACTGATGGGAAAGAACAAGAGAAGAAGAGTGTAGCGGTAAACAGTGGTTCATCTCCGTTTTGGATTACATCTCAGCTCATTGTCCGGGTGCACTGCTCTCAGGTGTCCTCTTCAAACCACCGACCACTTGGCACGGCTGGGCTCATAGAGCAGCCCCGAAGCCTCTTCTCGTGCCTTCACTGGGTTTTTTTCTAGCTCAGTTAAAAATGCATTGTTCCTCCACATTGTGTTAAAAAAAACTCACTAGTATGCTTTCTTCTAAAATTATGCTTTTGTAGTTCATATGTTGTGCTAGTGTACTTTGAATAGTTCACCTTTTGGACCTGGTGAGGCTCCGACTAGGGGATAATCTGATTACCATGACCTTCTTTAGGGTGATGTCACATTATGTTTGTGAGGACTGGCCTTGTGGTCATGCTTTCCCCGTCACCCTAATCCTTGATTTTCCTCAGGTTTCTCACAGCATCGGGTACTGGTCGCACTAGATCACATGTATAGGCTATCTTAAGGCACCCATTTTTGCACCATACCGTTTTTGGTGATTGAAACTGATCATTTGTAATGCTACTTATAGTCAGGTAGCATCTTTATTCTATTGCTATGTTTTTGCATGTCCCAATTCCCTATTTCATGACATGACTAAAAATATTTTTAACATTTTAGACCCGAGTGAGCAAAGTGCCACCTCCACCACTCAGTATGTCTGAGGGATTAACTCTTGGGACTCTTCTAATCCTTTTCTTCAACACTGTATCTCTTCTATATTCTCACAGGCATGGCCATACCCGACCACGCCTTATTATATTGTCCATATGGCGTGTCTCACCTCGTTAATCTTTTTGATAACCCCTTAGACCACTTGTTTGTTTCAATGCGCTGTTGCCACCAGCATTAAGTATTAACTGAAAATGGAGAGGGGGAACAGTAGGCTTCAATGACATTTCATTTGTGTTTTGTGCCTGTGAAATGACACTCTTAAAAAAAAAAAAACATACTCGATAAGCCTGCCCGGAGACACAAGGGCTCCCTCTATTCAGATGATTGTTGACTATGTAAACACGACTCACATTTGAAGTGGCAAAAACAGCATGCAATGTCAGCCTCTATTGCTCTTTTAGCTACATGCATGCATTTTTTTAAACAACTGTGGTAATTGTACCATGAAAAACATCCATTATCAAAGCTTGGTTCACTATATAGACAATTTGGAGTAATATTTAACAACTATTCACTTACAGACACTGAAACTGGGACATTTTATTAATATTTATTAGGTGTAGGTACCCTAACTTCCTCCTAAATGTACTAGAAATACCACAAGTTATTGTTAGATAAGTAGTATTAAGCAATATCGTTGACAGGTATGGTGATGTGACCATAAAAAAAAAGATGGGTATCCTTTTATTTCACCTAATATAATTGATTTGTTGATCTGCCTGCCTCACAGTATGGAGTTCAGGTTTAGAATCTCTGGTATGACTTTGTTGAGTAATGAACAATTATAAGACAGGCTGTTTATTCACATTTAGGCGTGTCTACACGAGATTTCAATGAGTACGTAGCCTTGTGTTGCGATAGAGGTCGGACAGCAGGACACTCTGGCGACTCTAGAGCGAGAGCCCACACTCTGTCCTACGCACGCACGTAGCACAAACATGTACACATTGCCACGGAGCAACAATGACCCCATTCTCACACCGCAGCTCAAGACAGAAAGGGAGCATGGCTCATCGTGGCAGAGGAGTCACTGCAGGGGAGGATGAGGAGGAGGAAGGGTGCTGGAGAAGCAGCCAAGGGCAACTGCAGCCAGGGAATGAAAGAGCACAGGCATGGATGCAAGCGAGCAAGGAGCAAAGCGGGAATGTAGAAAAAAACAACAACCCTGGAGCTTCAAATGGGAATGGAGAGATGGATGGGAGGATGGGGGAGGCATTGATGGATGATGGATGGATGCAGAGATGGGGACATGTATAACACCAGGTTGAGTTTTGTGTAAAAAATTAACTAGGCCACAAAGGAAGCAGAGTGGTATGGAATTAAAAGAAATATACTGCATCAAGGCATCTAAGGTGTCAAAACAGGTTGTCAAGAATGGCTTTTTTGGTCATTTCTCAAGTAAGATGTGTTTGTTTGGATTCATGAGTTAAATATGCCCATTAATTTGGTTACAAAAAAAACAGAGTAATTCCCGTAGTATCATCTAAGGATGTTAAATCATTGCTCTGATAGTCACAATTCGGAGATTCTACACTGAGTTTTGGCTTGTATGAGTCATTTTAACAACAGAGAGGAAATTTCTTAAATTTTGACAGACCTTTCGGAATGTGTATTTATTCAAGAGCTCAATTGATAAAAACTAACACAATCATTGCACCTATAGGGAACTTTACATTTGTGTAACTAAATTATGGGATAAGTGTTGACATATGAGTCATTGCACTTTGTCCTTAACATATGCTTGAATCACACCACTCAGTATACTTGCGTTGTAGTGACACTGACACCAGTCAGTACAACAATACACCCTCATGTGCAAACTTACTCATCTACTCTGATTATTTTCTCCACTGATCAATAATCAGTTGATAGCAGGCGAAAACCACCCCCTTCTCTTTACTGCAGTGCAGCACAGACCTAGTCTCCCCTTGGACCTGAAAATTATTGTGACACACTTTTCCTATCTACGCTCATGCTGCCTGTTTGACCTGACAAAGTACAAGGATAACACATTTCACGTAGAAGTTGATAACATACCGAATGTAGTTATCATTTTTTTAAGCTTTGTTTTCTCTTGTTTAAATGCAAAAGGAAGAAATGTTGTCTCCCCATTGATTGAATGGGGCTCCTCCTGGCCTGTTACTATGTTGACTCTTATATTAGAGGGTCATTGTTGTTGTTTGCCGGCAGCCTGGCACAGCGAGAGTTGACTTGGGCCAAACAAAGCGAGTGCTGGGCATTTGGCCGACCCGCAGCTCCTTTTGGCCCACGCATGAAGGCACTTTAACAGCAGCTGAGTTAAGAACTATACAGCAGGGCTCACTTGATTTTTTTGTCGTTTTGCATGTATGAGTGGACTAGCATTAAAGAGGCACATAGTTTGTATGTATATTGTATACAATGTATGGGAAAAAAAAATTCATAACATTATGTATACTATACATGACCTTACTAAGGCATTCCCACCATCTAAAATAGTACAATTGGGGTTTGAGTGGAAATGTGTCCAATCTTATATTAATTTCATCAAAGACAACAAAGAACAACAAATCAAAGAAAAATTGTGGCTTTTGGCTTGACAAAAAAATGCACACATTTTCATTTAATGTCTCTACGTCTTCAGTAAGAGAGAAAGGGAGGCCAGTCGTGTCACACAAACGTGGCAGCGGCGTTTGTGTGCAGACAAAGTGAATGACTGCAGGGGGAGAGTGTGCCTCGGCGCTTGGTTTGTGAAGCCAAGCAGGGGTATCGATGTCACTCGCTGCATGGGAAGAGACCCACCTGATGCCTGTAATTGGATTATATTTGGGAGTATTAAAATACAATGACTATTGCTTTGAAATTATAAAACTTCATTGGGAATATGTAAAAAAAAACAACGCTGCTCAATGCATTTCTGGGCTTAAACTGTGAGTAGAGAAAGGCTAGATGAGAAAAAGAGGCACATAGAGATTGCCAGCAAAAGGACAAAGGCTCTCCCTCCAGTCATTTCTCCTCTTTACCTCTGTAAGGCCGCATCTTTTCACCCATTCTCTTTATTCTCCTTCCTGCTTGTATGTCGCCTATCTGGCCAAAACATCAAGTTCTTCTATTTTCTCCCCGCCTCCTCTGGATGGACCGTGGCCCAGCTGCGATTCAGCCTCTGCCTCTTTCTGCCTCACGGTTATCATCTCGCATCGACATCACGCCAACATTTTTCTGTAGTTAATGAGGAGGTGGCTAATATGAGCAGAATCAGTATATCTCATTATGTAAGTAGTCACTGGTACTACAAGACCTACAATGCACTGCATTATCTAATGTAAGGATTTCTTGCTGTTGGCCATTCATCACTAACAATTGAAAATCCATACCTGTCAACTTTTACGTTTTTGCCGCATTTTATACATTTTTTGATCATTTCAAATTGTGTATGGCAGATAACAACTTTAATTACTATACTAAACTTTAGTCTATGCAAATGTGGCAACTTGTTCAGTTGATTATGCTTACAGATTTCTTTATTCTGGCGAGTGTGCATTGTTTTTAGTCATACAGACTAAATTCAGTGTTTTTGCCAAGGTTATTTTGCAGATGAAATTGAATATTTTTACACTACTTCTTCCTGAAATCATTGATTCAATTTCTGTTTTCAAAACGTCAATAACATACCGTCAAGAGCACAAACGTGTGGGTTTTCCTGGAGTGACACACCCGCTTTTCCCACCAGCGTGACCTCCGCCCTTGTTACCATCACATCGAAGTGATGACAAGGCACTTTAGCCATAACAACACCCAAAGTTGTTTGACATGTTCTTCCCTCACGCCTACAATGACATGAAGTCACATATTGATGGATATAAAAATATTAATGGTGTGCAATAGATTCCACATGCTAAAATGAATTTGCACGTGAATAGCCTTCACAATTCACACTGCAGAATTACTGCCTTTTACACAGTTGGGAATCCAACTAAATGACTCAAGTAATGGAAAACATGCACAATTAGTTAACTTTTATTTGTTTGGCAGTGCATCTTTGCAAGTCAAGCTGAGTAATTGGGCAATGAATTGACTGTGTAAAACTAAAAACAGGTTTATCCAAGAGCTTGCGGACAAAGAGACACACCTTTTATCACGTAAAAGCTTTGCTGCGTATGTCGTGGAGAGCATGTGTATGTAAACAGACTCTGCTAAATGTGTGTGTGTGTGTGTGTGTGTGTTATGGTGAGCTTGGCCACCCTTTGCATAAGCCTGCAGATAAGAGTGAGAGCGAGAAGCCAGCTTCCACCTGCCTCCCAGTACTTGCCAAGTGTGTACACTCCAAATATTTCCATAGCGTGCTCGCACGCGGAAAAAAAGGAGGAAGTCTTTCGTGGTGTATGAGACAGAGATGTTGAATGAAGGGCCGAAAAGTTGCCAGCACAAGAATCTTACCTGTTGTCGTCTGTAGTGGTCTATAACTGCATTGAATTGAATGTTTTGGTTACCTTTCATGCTCAAAACTATGCAAAACACCATTGACTTGCTATGGAATAGCATCTTTGTCATGGTGTTTGAGTTTGTGTATGGTCACAGAATTAAGGTAAATGTAGCTTAAGGTATCCTGTCTTACAATACAATAAAAAAATGTCAATGTGTTTTGTAGGTGTAGGCGGGACAGTGTGAAATTTGCATATTAAACCTGAACTGGTATTTTGCCATATTATACATTATCTATATACGTATACCATATACTCCCTAAAATATACAGTCGTTTCATTGAAAACTTTATTTTTTCTGGAGTCCAAGACTTTTTTGTTAATTTGCTCATTTTAACATTTTTCTATTTGAATGATTGCATTGGTATTGACAATAAACTGAATCTTCTGAATCCACTTCAGTCCTCATTCTGGAGCCAGCGGAGCGAGACGACCTGAGCGAGAAAACCTTGAAGATCACCGACTTTGGCCTGGCACGCGAGTGGCACCAAACCACCAAGATGAGCGCGGCGGGCACCTATGCGTGGATGGCGCCCGAGGTCATCAAACTATCCCTCTTCTCTAAGAGCAGCGACGTTTGGAGGCAAGCGCCCCGCTCGCAGTCCCCTGTCCCCTCCATTACACGTGGCATGACATCTCGTTTTGTGTTGTCACAGTTTTGGCGTGCTACTGTGGGAGCTGCTGACTGGCGAGGTTCCCTACAGAGAAATAGACGCGTTGGCTGTGGCCTACGGCGTGGCCGTCAACAAGCTCACGCTTCCCGTCCCATCGACGTGTCCTGAACCTTTTGCTCAACTTTTAGCAGGTAAGCCATGTGATCCATCCCAGTCAGGTTTCACACAAGAGAGAGCATCTTTATTCTCATAATGCAAAACACAACAAAATTTTGTCCATCGGTTTCCGACTGTTATATCATTACATTTTTGTCTGCATAGTCGTTACACTTCACAATTTTAATAAATCACAAAAACAACCCAAGTCTATAAAAATGGGGTTTATTTAGGGAAAATAAAGTTCAAAGTACCTTGCTGAATGGCAAACAGTACTCCACTCTGGGGGTAATAACTGGTTGTACCACCCTAGGCAACAATAATTGTGTGGAGGAATGTTGGTAATATTTTTTTCATTTTTAAATACATGTAAGTGCTTAGAACAGCATGTCAATATGACCTGAGTCAGTTATTATACTTTACTTCTACATTCAGGGCTGACTTGTATATTTTGAGTAACAAATTGTCCATTTCATGATGGAGCAAAGCAGCTCCAGACATCTTTACGACCACTTGGCCTTCTGTACACAACTAACACCCCAAGGGAAACAAAGACTACGATTGAGATTACGATTCCAATGAATTTAATACCCCTGAGCTCATGTTGTTGTGCGATTAATCCCCCAGAATGCTGGAGCCCGAACCCCCACAGCAGGCCCTCTTTTACCAGCATCCACCAGCGGTTACTAGCCATCGAACATTCGGCCATGTTCCAGATGCCCCTGGAGTCCTTCCACTCCTTGCAGGAAGACTGGAGGCTGGAGATCCAGCAGATGTTTGACGAGCTGCGGGCCAAGGAGAAGGTGAAATCTCACTTTGTCGACACCCCCCCACGGGTGTTCGAGCACCTTAGCGGCAAACGGAGGTGTCGGAAGAAGTGCTAACGAAGCCAGGGAGAAGTAAAAACTGTCTTTGTCTCTCTGGTTAGGAGCTGAGGTCCTGGGAGGAAGCGCTGGCTCGGGCAGCCCAAGAACAGCGGGAACAGGAAGAGCAGCTGAGGAGGCGGGAGCAAGAGCTTGCCGAGCGAGAGATCGACATTGTGGAGCGAGAGCTCAACATCATCATCCATCAGATGTACCAGGAGAAGCCCAGCGTGAAAAAGAGGAAGGGGCACTTTAAGAAGAGCAGGCTGTTGAAGCTGTGCAGGGATGGCAATAGCATCAGTCTGCCATCTGGTGGGTGCAGTTATGTATACAATGTTTGTGTCTGTGTGGGTGGGCTTTTGTGGATTATAATTTAAGAATAACTTCCATTTAACATCAAACACCCATCTACTAATCATGTATTGCCCTATTTATGTTTATTTAACCTTTTACACTGTGTAGTGGTTCTTTTTTTCCCTAAAAGATTGAAGTAGCAGCATTTTTATTTGATTGAACTCCTTTTTATTTTATGCTATTTCCTTCCCTTTCATTTAGTGTGCGCTTTTATTTTTATTTGTAGAAGTCTACTTTCATTTATCACCATTTATCATCATTCTATTTCTGAAACGTGTCAATTCATTATTGTTTACATGTTTCTTTTTGTCATCCACTTATAGGGTTCGAGCATAAAATCACAGTACAGGCATCCCCGAGTGTGGACAAGAGGAAAACGCAGGGCATCGAGAGCACCACGCCACCCGCCAGCCCTGGTGTCATCCCACGCCTCCGAGCCATCCGACGTGAGATCTTCAGCTGTTTCTCAAATGTTAAACTACTTCAACTGAGACCCAGTGTAACATTAGGGAAATTGTTTTTATGTGTATGTGTGTGTATAACAGTAACCCCAGGTGACGGCAACAAGACGTGGGGCCGAAGCGCAGTTTGCAAGAAAGAAGACTTGTCAGCCGGCAAGAAGAAAGGACGCACGTGGGGACCTAGCTCCACCCACCAGAAAGAGAGGGTCGGAGGCGAGGACAAGTATGGCTACTCATACTTATAATATGTTTACCCTTATTTTCAAATTTTTATGCTCATCTTTTATTGCAATTGATCTCTACAGCTGTCAATGACGGCAAGTGGGTTCACTTTTTGGGCCCAAAAATAACCTGGTCCAGACCACATGAGATCCAAACTAAGTTTTTGTAGAAAAATCTCACTCTGTCGAGTAAGGACACTTTTGATTCAATGCCATCCCTTTTTTTCCCTCCCAGACTGAAATCACTAAGCGAGGGTGGCAAAGTTTGGTCCTCCAGTGCCCCCAATCTGGGCAAGTCTCCAAAACATGCCCCCATGACGGTGGGCTTTTCCAGCCTTAGTGAAATGGGTGAGTTGCTCATTTCATTTTTGCTCCTGACTGACTTTACATATGCCATGTTTTTTTTTTTATCTTGAATGTTTTTGTTTGTTTTTTAGAGGAGTGCTGCGAACTGGAGGAGTCGCCAGGGTCTCTTCAGCCCTCCGAGACCAGCAGCAATGGGGCAGCTGACGACTCAAGCTCCCTGTGGAGCAACCTGGGCTCCAGCACCGCCGTCAGTTCATCCGGCGCCAGCTCCGCTCAGGGTTCCGTGGGCGCGGCGTCGGGGCACCAGGACTCGCTGAGACACTGCGGGCAGAGGAAGCGGAGCGACATGCTGTTGCTGGGTTGTGCTTCGCTCTTGGCCTCTGTTGGCCTGGGGCAAGACCTGATGCAGCATGGAAGATTCCAGGTCAGAAAGTGAACACTAACAATATTTAGCGGCATAGTTTTAGGAAATTAGAGATGATTTTTATTCGCCTGCGATTGGCTAAGAGTTGGCTGGGATTTTCCATGCACTCCCCAGGCCTGTGTGGGTTTTCTCCAGTTCAGAAAATGAATAAATGAACGGTACGGCCTTAATATGATGGAGCGCAGTCCAACAATGTTTGTTGTCGTTGGGCTCAGGCACTCCAAGACGAGCAAGATGTGCGAGAAGAGCAGCGGAAGAAGAAAGAAAGCCTTTTCCAACGCACAGGCCGCTTCCGGCGCAGCACGTCGCCCCCCAGCAGAAACCTCTCCCTGCCCCTTTCCCGCCAGCACGAGTGCACGCTGCCCTCGTTGGAGCCGTCGCCGTCCGTCACGCTTCTCTCGCTGTCCTCGCTGTCGGACTGCAACTCCACCAAGTCCCTCCTCCCCTCCGACCCGGACGACTACTCGCTGACGCCGGCGGCGTCCTCCCTCAATCCGTTGCTGGATTTCCGGGCAGAGAGTTTCAAGAAGGAGCCCAACAGGTCGTTGACGCCCACCCATGTGTCAGCAGCAACGGCCATCAGGAGGGGGCATCGACGCACGCCGTCCGACGGCGCCATAAGACCTCGGGCGCAGAGCCAGGCTCATCGCAGGACGCCGTCAGATGGGAGCTTACCCACGCCTCTTCCGCTGGGGGGAGCCGTCAAAGGTATGGGGCTCAAGAGTCAGCCGGGCTCCAGCACCCTCAGCGATATTAATAATATATTATTATTGAAAACAATTAAAAATAGAAATTGCAAAGTGAAAATAATGTTCTAGAAGAACAACATAAAGATATATATATATATATATATATATATATATATTTTTTTTTTTTTCTTTCCAGATACTCTGGACCACTTGGACATCCCCCGCTTGTCAGAACCCAGCACCATCTTACCGCTCCCTCAACGGCGAAAAGCCCCCGCGCCGCCCGTCCCCGACTCGACCCCCTTCTGTCTCATCAGCCCGTTGGAGCGACCCAAGACGTTGGAATTTGCCGCTCGTCCCCGGCCCACTCCCACCCGGGTGCGCGCCGACCCTCGTAGGCCGAGCACTCAGTCCGGGACCCGTGTCCGTAACAGAAACGGGGGCACTGTGCGGCCCAGCCTGATGGACATGGATGTCGAGGGGCAGAATTTGGACCACACGGTACCCCTCTGTGGGGATTTGCAGGCTGCCGCTCTTTGTGGACATCAGTACACATAGTGAGGACACTTTTCTTTTTGTACTGTCAAACCTTCATTTTCTGAACCGCTTATCCTCTTAAAGGTCACAAGGGTGCTGGAGCCTATCCCAGCTATCTACGGGACACCCTGAATCAGTGGCCAGTCCAGGAGACGGACAACCATTCACGCTAGGGGCATAATGGAGTGTTGAACTAGCCTACCCTGCATGTTTTGTGATTGTGGGAGGAAACCGGAGAACCCGGACAAAACCCACCCAACCCCAGGGCAACATGCAAAGTCCACACCGTGAGGACCCTCCTGGGATCGAACTATCGACCCCAGAAATGTGAGGCCGTCACTCCAACATTCCTTCTTTTGAGCATTCCACTAAGACAGTGGTGTCAAATATACAACCCGTGGGCTTGGAAGCGGCCCATTGGGGGCTCCAAGTCGGCCCGCGGTGTTGTTCTTTCTGTAGCTCCTTCTTAGTGTACATACAGCATCCTATGCTATAATTTTGACACAAGCCGAGATTTATGTGCCCGAGTGTGGCTCAAGTTTATCTCCGCACTCACTTTCATCCATCGCCTCCCCATCAAAACGAATGGTACGTTTAGCGCCTTCATTGGCAACCAAACGACCTAATTATGCCGTTCTGATTACAACATATTCCCTCACCTTGCGTCCGTCCGCTTCCTACCTTCTGCTTGCGTCCTTCCAACAGAATAATATTCGTACATGCAATTGTTCCGTCACCCACGTGGTGTTTTCCCCTTCATCTTATGAAACTTGTTGCATCAAGAAAGCAAAATCGCAGGCATTTTGCGGGAAATGTTGGCAAAAAAAAAAACATCCTACTAATGGAGGTACCTATTAACCCATTCAACCACTAGGAAATGATCATGTTTATTCAGTATTTGACCCAAAGCATATTAAGGGTACATTGAAAAATACTCCAAGAATAATATGAGTATTTTTAGTGTGACCTTAACACTGAATCGCCTGTTTTATTTTTGTCACATCTCGCACGTATGCCCATATCTCACGACGGATACACGTTGACCTTTCGATCCAAACGCAACCGGCGTCCACCTCACGTCCACCCAGACCCCGCCCGTCTCCCGGTGCCCTAACGGTACCCGCCTCGGTCCCTTCAGGAGCCTTTGTCGTTGGGCCTCTTGCAGCTGACAAATCACGTTGGACTTGTTACATTACTTTGCTAATAAGTGAGTAAGTGTGAGTGGATGTTGATATGTAAGTTGTGTGTGTGTGTGTTATTATATGTATGGGATGAACTTCTTGTTCTCATGAGTATTTATTATGATTAAATTAATTGTTATTGGGAGTCGTTATCATGAGTTTTTGTTCCAAACGCGGCTTTGAGTGTAGTACTGCGTAAAGTCGTCTAGGTGTCGCTAGAGTGCAGAATGATGTCATCTTTTTAATAAGGTCCTTAGACGCCGGTCTGTTGCCTAGCAACCATCTTTCCACCGTGGTGACGCTATCAAAAGCAACTACAAAAGGCAGACAAAAAAAGACAGAAACTGTTCAGGGTCATGAATGAGGTTATTGAAGACTGGATTGGGCTGTTTTTTTTGTTCAACAAAAGTAGGACAAGGCGTTTTTGTTAAATAGATATATATATAATTTAATGTAAAGCTTTTTCTTCTTGTAAAAAGACCATGTATAGGAGGGTTTTTTCCCTTCTATAGTAAGCCTTTAAAAAACAAAAAGATTGTCTATAGTAAGCTTTTTTTAAATGTACACTAAGGCTATATTTCATTAAAACAGGGTAGACTGTAAGGATTTTTATAATACATATATATAGTAAAATTCTAAATATATAAAACTTTCTATATCATTTTAATTTGTAATAATTCATTGAACGAGAGGTGGCCAGCCAATCATTGGATTCGATACAATCACGCTACCCAGCCAATCATTGAATTCGATACAACACGCTACGCAGCCAATCATTGGATTCGATGTAATCACGCTAGGCAGCCAATCACGGTATACTTCCAGGTGAGTCGAAAGCTCACCCAGCGAAAAGTGAATGTGTTACATCGACTCCCTAAACAGCGTTAAAATGAACCGTGCATCTTTTAAATCGGAATCGATGTCGGGATCTGTGCAAATAGAAGAACAAGTGTTGAAACTCCGGGCCATCTTTTGTTTTTTTTTAGTTGAAAAGTTGTTCTGCAAAACATGCAGTGAAGAAAGAGTTTGTGAGCGAGTTTTCCAATGGTAGACTATCGACTACTAAATGCAATCCAGACTACCTCGAGGACAGATGTGAACAATGAGGTAAGTCAGATCTGTGCAAATTCTTGTGCAATTTATTAAGATGTTTTATGTATGGTTCTTAATAATTATGGCTAGATCATTAATGGGTGGTAAAATACACCTGGTGATGGCAGCTGTGATACTGGTGATGTGGCCATAGTGCGCATTTCTGATGGTGCTCACACTGGTCTTCAGGTAGGTTGTCTGGATGCCCACATATATGAAAAAATACAGGGAACATTGATAGTAAAGCTATATTTCTATTTTTTTTAATATAAATTACCATGTAAAGCAAGGCTTTTAAAAAATTAAAACATGTATATTAAGGCTATTTTTCTTAAACAAAAAATAAATCTTCCAAAGTAATGGTATTTTATTTAAAAATACAATTTTGGGGAGAATGACTTTATATGGGTAATAGTTTTAAAAGTTTCAAAATTCTAAGATTTTAACTGATGGCATGCTTTGAAGTTTTTCCTCAATGCAAAGGGGAGCTCAGAAGGTTATGAAACATTTTTATTTAGACAAAGTATTTAATAGGACTCAATTTAAGAAGAAATATTCAAATTAGATAATGCAGTAAATTTTGATCATTCTCACGCTTAAGATATGTCCATCCTTTTTATTCTCTGTGTTAGGCTTATTTGTCCATACTTTGCTTAACATTTTAGAAGAATAATTGGAACTAAAATAACATCTATAAATAGTCTGTCTTTCCTGTAAAATTGAACACAAACAGCCATATTGCTCTTCATTAGCCACTTTATTGTCTCCTTTGATCGATTCGCGCCGTTTGAGGCAGGAAAAGATCAAGCCTCCGGCTTCGGTGAAACCTCCAAAACCGAATGAACATCACAAACTCACAGTTGGTGTCTCAGTTAGCGTCCCTTCCCAAAGAAAACAGCCACAAGTCTAAGACAACAGTCACAAAGCACTTTTCTTTTCTTTAAATTAAAGCTTTTCACAACCAGTTCTTTTTTTTTTGGGGTGGAATCGGGTAGCGTCAAAAGTAACATTCATGTTCACTCAAATGATAGTCAAGGGGGAGGAAAAGCAGGTACATTTCATTTTTTGTTGTGCTTTTTTGGGGGGATAAATGTTGTTGTACTTTTCATATATCGCAAATGTAAACAAAAAAATATATATTTTGCCAAATTTCTTCAAAAAGCATTTCAGTAAGATATAAAGGGCTTATTTTGAGTTTTTGGCAGATTTAGTTTGTTAGAATAAAGGAACACATTTAAAACATTATTTTTGAATTGGCATTATTTCCCAGTATCTTAATTACCTGGATTGCATTTTTTCCACATTTATTTTCTGTTAGGCAAGTTAGATGATGCTATATCTGGGTGATAAAACGCTAAGAATAATTATCGTGAAATAATTTTTACCAACAATAATATTAAAAACTTTTGCTAAAAATGTGATAATTTTAAACTGCAATTACACCACCCGACCACCACACAGAAAGGAGGGCCTGTTGCGAAATGATCGCAAGTTCCAGACCAAAGCTCAGGAGAAGAGTATTGAGCAATAGAGGCTAACATGGAGCATTAATGCAAAAGGACAATAACATTGCCAAAATAAGCGATTATGAGATGCAGGACAACACCGAGCTGACCCACTCAAAGATCCAAGTGAGTTCGCCCTGGCATTTCTTTTCTTTTTTTTTTTTTTAAATGCCTCTTACCTGTGCAAAGAGCAGACAGCAAATTGAATATGATGACATAATCAATGGCTAAAAGTGCAAGCAACATATGAATCGATGAAACACCATGAATCCAAATCTAAAGTCATCATTTATGGCAAAACACCAAAACACAAAAAAATCACAGGAGGAAGAAAGATTCGCCATAATCTGTATTTACCTACAATGGACATTTCACACGTAAAATTTTCAACCATACAGTACACACACAATGGGATTTCCAGCCGGGAAAAGAAATCTGGTTTTCTGTTAGACAAACAGACAGACAGATAATTTTCACACAACTTGGCCAAACACGGGAAAACATCATGTCATCAATTGGCGACGTTGGCCAGGGTAGTTGTGACGTTAGTTTTGGTGGCCAGCAGAGGGAAGTACTGCCCGTGACGTTTGGTCCCCTGAGATTGATAATATATATATTTTTTTTTAATTCTTATTCCAGAAATACACAATAGGATAAAGAAAACTATTGCGTACCCGGTTTTCGATGGATGCTAAAATTGAACTAAACCCTGTTCAGAATTGGGGGTTTGGGTGGGGGGAACAACCAGGTGAGGGGGATTTGGGGGATAATTCTTTTTTTAAAAATATTTTTTTATTATAATAATTTTTTGACAACAAAGCCAAGACATAATGCAGTTGAACCTGAAGATGGGGACGAGTTTGCGCTCAAGTTTTTTAACCCAGAAACTACGTCAACTGGGATAGACGTCCAATACATTCTCAATCTATTGTCGTCATTGCTATTCAATGAGTTAATTCTTTCAAATGTATACATATAGTTGTGAAATTGTGTATATATTATTTGCAATCAAATCATTAACCATAAAATACTATAAAACAAAGAAACTAATTCTGCCCACTCCTGGTTTAAATGGACAGTAACAAAAAAATGACTGAAATTAGCCCTTAATGGGAAAAAAAAGAGGTGTAGTTAAGGGCCTGAGAGAGCCCTCCCGATTGGTCGCGCGTACAATCGAACCGGACCGGTCGGTGTCTTGATATGTGTCATGTGTACCCTTAACAAAGAGCTAATCTTGCCCCGAATATTCTCCCAGAAATAAAATGCTTTTTTTTTCTTCTTATTTCTTTTAAACATTGACTAATTCACGCAAAATGTCCATTTATTCACTAGTTTCTTTTAGAGCTTTATTATACATCAGTTTTCTTCTCTTTCTTTGTTTGGGGGAAAATGAGCTACAGCACCTGAGGGAAGAACAGGTAGTTCAAATCAACTTCTACAACGGCTTCCGTGCTGCGACGAGGGTGGCTTGGCGGAGGGTTTTGGGGATTTCTCTTTTTCGTTGGGTGCCGCCTACCATGTGAGACGGGCCGGGTCAACCGTGGCTTTCTTTGGCCAGATCTCGCTCCCGTTGGCCGCTTTTGCTCATCTTCATCTCCGTCAGTTGGATGTAGCGCAGCACGTTGGTGTCTGAAAGGTGGAAGAATCCATGGAAGTTATTACAATTTGTATGGCGGGATCTTTTTGTAGCACAATTGTTTAGTCGTAACTGGTCAAAATGTTAAACAGTGCAGATTTGTGTGGAAGGGATGAACGCTAACACCATTTATTTTCAACACCGTTTCAGGGTCGGTGGTGCTGGAGCCTCTCCCAAGCTGACTTTGGACAAATGTCTCTACTTACGAAAAATCCAGGTCCAGTGGATCTACTTACGAACAATCCAGGTACAGTTTCTCTACTCACAAAAAAACAGGGTAGTGTCTCTACTAAAAAATCCAGGTATAATGTCTGTGATTATGAGTGTTAATGGTCGTTTGTTTCTCTGACTGGAAACCAGTCTAGGGTGTAGTCTATCTTTTGCCCGACCCGTTCTTATACCCACCTGTAGGTTCACGGTTCTTAGCGTCTCGTAGGTAGCGTAGGGCACATTCGTAGTCGCCCAGGTGGTAGAAGGCAATGCCGGCCCGGTACATGGCCTTGAAGTGGTCCCTCTGGTGACCCAGTACCTTCAAGCAGTACTCCTTCACTCGCTCGTAGTTCACCAGCTCGGACTGCAACAAGCAAGCTGCAGAGGACAAAAATAAACAACGTTTAGTAGCTATTTGACAACAATAGTCAAGCGTCCGATCCAATTGTCGGAATTAAATGAATTGCACGTCTTTCTCCGTCCATGGCATTGAACAACCTCCCTCCGGCGGCACCTGTTTTTCTTCGATCCGACTAATGCGGCCGCCATTCACCGCAACTTTCACTGTCAGCTAATGCCCAAAATAACTTTATTAGTAAAGGAAGCCGGCTTTTAGTCCACAGATGGTTCGGAAAGACCGCCGATGGCTCCAATATCTCCTCGCTCACATGCTGATGGTAACCGATTGTGGTTTTCACTTTCAACTTCCCCTCCGGGTGGTCGCTCGCTCTTGCATTTCCCTGCCCATCGCTCTACGTCTTAATCATTGGCAAATGTCAAAAGAGCTCCCTCCCATTTGCACCTTTTTTTCCTCCCCTTCCCATGTTCCAGCTCCTTTTGAACCCCCACTATCACGTCCCCCCCCTCTCCTCCCCGTCTGCCCTTGACTCACAGACAGCTCTGCGGACAACACGAGTCAGGGACCATTAGCCGGAAGGCAGGTTGAGTCTGGGAGTGAGAGACAGAAGGGGGGTGTTAGATGAGGGGTAGGCCGCCGGGGGGATTAAGCGCATGGGATGAGGTGAGAGTCGATGAGGAGGCGCAGTGTGTTAAAAGCCGTTATTGCGAGCCTACCTGTCAGCCCTCGTCAGTGTAAAACCCCCCATGTGTGTAGAGCGGTGTGTGTGTGGACAAAAAGTCAATGTAACAAGGTGCAGAGAGGCCTAAGAAGTAATATTCTATCAAGTCATGAGGAACCATTATATTCTTGCAATTAGTTGAGCCATTAAGTAATGTACTGTATAAATCACATGATATTACAGTTACATTAACGTACCTTCCGCACTATACGGCAAAACGAAAGTGCGCCTTATATATGGATCAATGTTGGGTAATCATTGTATTAAATTCCCTTTTTAGTAGCACAGCTACTTCTCGTTGAAGTATAGCACAACTACTAACTACTGCTACGATTAAACCTCCATCTAGTGGATATATGACACAATCCCCTACTACTACTAATACAACTGTAATCTTTTGAAATTAAAGGTGTGCCTTATAAAATAAAATACTTAAAATACTGTCATAACAAAACTATCCAATCATGTGACAAACACTGGATTTGAGAATGCAAGTGCAAAATAACAGCCATGTAAATGTGAATATGGGCCTATTCTTCCAATGCCCAAAATAATCAATGAATATCCCATTTATACCAAACGTTTTTGGCCATCTAACGTCAAGATAACAGAAATGGTCCAAACGTCCGGTGAAATCCACACGCTTATTTTTTTTCTCCCCTTACCCGCTATCCTGTAATTGCCCATCAGTCATTGGCCCTATTAGTGGGCATGAGCAGAGCTTTCAGAGGGATTCTGTTACAGCCTGTACCTAATGGCCGACAGACTCCACAGTAAGGTGGCATTGACCCACAAGACAAGCTGTAAAGTGCAAACAGCAGATGACAAAATAAGATGCTGTTGCGACCAAGCACGGGAACAAGATAAAGATACTCAAATGCTTAAATTCAACTGTGAATCTGCTGTAAATTTGCCTCTGACAGGTTAACTTATTTATTTTTATTATGGTTTATTTATTGTCTGATCCAGACAGTTCTCTGGACAGTTTCAAGCACCCCTTCTGCCAGTGTTACTACCATCCAATAAAATAACAGACATTTATGGCAACTACTGCTCTACAGTTATTACCTTGATTTAACACATGGTGGTAAATTAAAAAAAAAACAGACCTGCCAAATTGAGCCAATGTGGTAGCTTTTTCATGCATATGCCAACATGAGCAAAATCCATAATATTTCTGCTAAACAATGGCATTTAGGGATTTTTTTTCATTGCTGCCAAATTTCCAAATAAATGCAATTTTACCCAAACGGGAGTTAAAATTTAAAGGCCCACAAAAATATGATTAAGACTCATACAGATGAATAACTACTGAAAATGTACCCACACAAAAAGCATTTATACAATATTAATATCAGCTTTCCGACAAAGCACGAATATGATTTACGTTCACTTTATTTTGTTGTGCTTTTTACAAAGAAAAATATGAAATTTACATCCCCACCCACTTGAAAGTTGGCCTTTAAAATGCGCAAAATAACCACAATGTAGAGACACTGTTTTAGGGTGTCTATTTAATATTATTTACACTTTTAAAACCTTCTCTGTACGATTTAACTCTGGAAGCTAGACAATGCCCTCCAGTGAAATCATCTCCAATTATGACTTGCCTCACCACCCCTCATTTCATGTTTGTATTATCGTTCCTACACATAAACCTTTTTATATATATTTGGCTGATGCAAGCCGTCATGTGGTGAATCCACTCTAACCTTGGTAGCTGTTAAATGAAGTATGATTGCAAGAGGGCCGGGGATGAGTAGCACGATTTCAAATTTAAAACAATTAGCTTTCACAGTCCTTAGATGTGTGTGCATTGTAATCAGCTAACACAGCAGCAGATCAACAATTGATGGTCGCAGTAATGGCCACGTAGCAATAGTCGTAGAATTTACCCGTAAATCCTCGCAACGACCATTCGCTGGAGGCAGTTGTTCCCGATGTAACGCCACGATGCATCAGATACACTCTAGCTTAGTGTTAATTAGAAAAGCGGCATTTTATAAGAACATTTGCACCCAAAGAGGACGACTAATGAGATGTGAATCGGCGAGCCAGCGTGGCAGGGAGGTTTGTCTTAATGAGGAACCTGATGTGAGCGCCGCGACGGAAGAGCGGGCCCAGGTTTAATAGGACGCCGCAACGCTGACTGGCGCCGACTAATAATTATCGAGCTTTGGGATTTAGAGAGGAGAGTGCAGGAAAATCTATGGAGACTGGAAAGAACATAAAGCAAAAGTCAACATTTGATTTGTTTTCGCAAAACTAAACACTATAACATCACCCATCATTTCAAATTAGAAACATTGCTTTAGTTTACTGTCGGGTGAGATGGATTAAATTCATAATCCGAGGGATTTTTTTGGAGAACTGCGACTCGCTCGTAAAACAAGGTAGCACTATTCACACACTTCAACATTGACGGGAGTGGAACCCCGGGGCTTTGCCTGTGGCGCTATGCCGTGTCTTCTTCACCAATGGCGTCTTTTTTCTTTTTCTTTCATTAAGACGCTGCTAAAAGCCTGCAAGCAATGAAACAAGCTGATAGACGCGACACAAAGTGGAGAGGGATTGAGGCAATGCGGGAGGGAGCAAAAATCCATTAATAGAGAAAGGGAAACGGAAAACACCACCTCTAAGGCCAGATTAGTTTTCCACTTCCCCGATGTTTGGAACTCATTTCCTCGCAATGAAGCTGATTGGAAGCCACTCCTCGCTTTGCTGATTATTCGCCTGTCCGTCACCCTGTAATTAGTTCTGCGCGAAGATAACACGACGAGAGAGTGTCATCGCTCTTTCTCGTTACCCGAAAACGTTCATTTCTGACCCAGTCGTGCGGAATTTGTTGACGTTTGCCTCTCAGATTTGACATTTTTACCCTGTCAGAGTTGGATTTCTATTAACGAGAGTTTTCTGTACTTTTTTTTTTTGCGGTAGAAGCTGGGTGGGTTTGATGAAAATGGCATTTTTGAGATGTGAGGAATCCATTTTGACTGGGCAAAGCGGAATGATTGCTCAAATAGGCTCCGGCACCCTGCAACCTTGACAAGGATGAGTGGTGTTGAAAATAAATGTTGAAATTGTGACCTAAAATGTGATGTGCATGAGGAGAAGGTCGTTATTTTTTTTCTTAATTACCCAAAATAGTCAATTAATATAATGAGATCATCCACTTCATAGTTAATGATGCTACAATTGTGTGTTTTAGTACGCAGTCCGCCTGCTTTTAAAGAGGCAAATGCATTATGATCCTAACAAAATGCTCATCTTTTCGGACAAGGACATGATTTAATTTGACGTCAGAGAGCTCGGACAGAGCGAGCGGCCTCTCCTGGCCCCCCTGCTAAGAATAGCCCCCCGCGCCCCGAGCGCTGCAGCTCGTTATCATGAAATCACAGCTCTGACTTTATCACGGCGGCTCGTCTGCTCCGACACCCCTTGGAATCATCGTCTACTCGCCACCTTTGCCTTTCTGTTCATTTCACGACCCATTTGCTTTCCTTTCTTATTACAGAAAACGAAATACTATGCCTTGCGACTCTAGTTTGATATACTGATTTAGTTTTAAAAACAGCACAAACTAAATGAGACTGCTGTTAAGGATTGTTTTTGTTATGTTTTTCCCCCTGTGTGACCTGTCCCTGTGATTTCCCATTACGGTATTTTCTCACATATAATCCACATTTCTAACTCAGTAAAATGATGACTAAATCAAGGGCGTGCTTATATACGCACAAGACTTAGTGTTTATATAGTCTTCTTCACTAATAGATGTCAGCAAATTAGGATTTTACTATTGGTGGTTATTTTCTGTTTTGCAGTAAGAAAACAACCATTAGTGGATGAATTACTTACATCCTTATGATATTAAACCTAGTAATGCGCTTCTGATTCATACAGTATCTCAGAAATACATATATAAATTAAATTAAATGATTTTAAGGCAATTTTAAGGGTGCGGCTTATACGCAGGGGAGGATTTTATGCGTGAAAATACGGTAAGTACACCTGTGGTTTCTCTGCCCCTGGTGTATCTCCTATTTGTTGCCTCTTGTGTGACCCAGGTGTTGTGTCTGTGATTGCCCCATCAACCCATGTTTGTCTATTTTGAACCCTGCGTGTTTGTCAGTCCTGGTTGGATTGCCTGTAGTTGTCATGATCTCATCTATGTCCTATCATCCTTGTTTGCCAACATCCTCCCCGTCAGATTTTCTTATTTAATTTCATTTTTTTTTAAAATTTTTGTCTGTCCAATATTTTAGCCATAACCTTGAATCTAGCATTGTTTATATGGGTGGGTATAAGTGACATCATAGTGGATGCTTAGAGGAAAAGGCAAAAAAAATAAAGTCTGCGTCATGTCTTCCCGTGACATTTGCTGACCAGTCAAGCAAAGCAGCAATAAAAAGCTTTTTGATACTTTATTAAACTGCGCTTAAATGCGATTTGGGTATCTGCTTTTCCTCACAATAGAAAGTAAAGTGACGCTAAATAAAATCTACAGCATGAGTAAGAAAACAATGAGCTGCCAGCCTGCCACGGTCTGCTCTTCATCCTCTTTTAGCAGCATTAACAAAGTATTACCGACAATGGAAGAGAGGCCATTAGCAGAATCGGCCGTGATGGAGCTTCCTCAATCGTATAAATATTTAAGCAGATGACAACTAATCCTGAGTCAGCAACTATTTTGGGAGTGGCGGACAGCGGCGGATGGTGCAAAATGATTCCTGGAGATTTATTTGTTTATTTTTGGCCTGTCCGCTGCCAAGAGAGGAAGTTGCTTTAATTTCCAATTTCCAAACGTCACTTTTACTATAAAACAAATAATGTGATAATACAGTACTTATAAAAAACGTTAATCATTTTAAAGGGCCTTCATTTAACTTAATGACATCCTGGGAAATATACAGTATAACTTTGTTTTCATGTTTTTTGCAGAACACCACGAAAAATGAGGTAATACTGCAAAAATACTTTTTGTGCTCTCTTTAATGGTTTTTGGCTTACAAGGATTTTATAGAAATACGAAAAAACAACCTTCAAACCTACAAACTGACAGACCTTTTAAATTCCAATTCATCTTGTGATTGATTTAATACTTAAAAGCCCCCCCTTGATCCTCTTTCTTCTTGGGCCTGCAGTATCAATCATTTTTTTTCCCGATTTAGAAGTCACGGAGCATCTTCCGTCCATCCTCCTCACGTCTCTGAAGATAATCCCATCGCATTTAAGAGATCTGTCCAGTTTCTCTCTCTCTCTCCGTTTCTTATTATATCAAACAAGAGTTTGACACCCCTGGCGTAAAAGGTTAGCGCCAGTCATGAGCAAGCCATCTGCAGCTCTGGTTGGCACACAATGCGCTTACTAGCCTGCTCAACATAACCACACAGAAGGACAGCAAACACATCTCTCTGACCATCCCCCCTTTCCTAAAACTCTTCCTTTGCCCCCTAAAGCACGCCACAACCTTTCCCGCTTCGTGTATCGCCTCCATTTCTGCTGCCTTTCCATCGCTTCATTTTGCATTATCTCATGCGAGCCCCCCAGTGAGAAAGTTGGCGGGAGATGTAAAGAAAGACTTTTATAATATGTTCTCCCGCCGCCGCCGCTGAAAGCAGTGGACTGTACCAGCGAGCAACCCGCTGCTTGTTCTTACACACGGGTGACGTTATTCCCCCAAAGAACGGGCAGCTTCCCGGAATGTATAATATGGTTATAATCACAGTTTCTCCTTTTTAATTGCTTCATTAAGAAAAGTAGAGTAACTGGGGGCCCTTGTAAAACCAATCCCGTTTTTTTGCCCTTTTCGGGTCTAATCCGGGTCGTCTTGGTCATTGATAACAGATGAAAACGTCATCGTCGACTGATAATATTGCAATCCCATCACCCGTATGCCTTTTCATTATGTAAATATAGCGCGTCAGCAAGCAATGTACATAGACAGTCAAGCTTTCAGCGTCATACAGCGACATCTACAGAATCTTGAATTTTGTTCATACAAAAGGTGATTGGGCACTCTGTCTACTTTAGGAAAAAAATTAGACTTAAGTGTGCTCCATGTGTTGCATTTGTATGGTTTATCACTTAAGGGGAATTACAATTATTAATAAGGGGGGCAATTAAGGTTAGACTATGAAAGCATGTAGTAAAGATGCAATAGTCAGTGTATGTAGGGCACATTTAGCAACAAACAAGCAGTCACGCTAACATTCACACCTCCACTCAGCGGATATTAAACCCACGCTGTCTGCACAGAAGTCCGCCAAGAGTAGCACTCCGTCATCACTCATAAAATCTTGCAACAATAATCTTTTACAATAGTCGACCATTAATGGTCAGCAGCCAAAATGCGAATCTGTCAGCTTAGACAAACACACTTGGGTGAAAAATATTTTCCCCCCATTGTCAAATGTTTTGTAGTTCAATGTTTAAGATACAAAAAATGTAAATATCAGAAAAGATAGCTTAGTAAACCTACTAATACTGCGTTTAACCCTTTCATGCACAAATTGGGATTTTTTTTTAACCTTTACACAGTGCAACTAAAAATCACTTGTTCAATAAGGGGGTTAAAAATATTTCAGTTTTTTGTCGTTAAAAAAAAGATACTTTTAAATCCACCTGTAGTAAATTTACTGCCTACCCCACTGGCTCATATCATGTATATTTGAATTCCTGTGCCTGATATTTAGATACACACATCATTAGTAACTTCATGTAAATGAACTTGTAAAACACGTTTTTAAAAAATGCAAAATGTTCAAAAACAAATTAACAACACGGAAGAGCACAGCTGAAACTCGTAAGCAAAAGCCACTCTTGCGATACTATCTTGATATAGTACTGAAATAATGCCACCACTCAAGATTTCCTTTTCAAAAACTAAAGTCAGTTAATGGAGCATTGATTTCTGTCCCTTCAATTAAAAAAAACGTCGCATTTAAGTGATTCCTCTTCAAAACGGAACGGCAAACGTAGCCGCGATAACGGCAACAAAGAGGGCAGGCTGTGAGCAGTATTACTCTAACCAGAGGGAAAAAGGCACCATGGCGGTTGCCATGGTAAATATGGCCCCCTGTCGAGTGTGAGTAGCACTCCCCTCCCCCTCTCCCTCTCAGTACTGGCTTTTCCTTTTCCTAGCATGGGTGACCAATCCCATATCCCGAACCTTATCCCCGATTTTAAATCATCCTACATGCCACAGCGGCCTTCGGTAAAGGTGGTCGATGTGCGCGACCTCCAGTCCGTCATGGAAGAAAGATTGTGATTCATCTGTCATGCGCCATCCAAAAATAGCCACGCTATTAAGGTGAAATGGGCGGATGTTTTAATAGACTAAACTTTTATGAGGGTTGTTATGTGTAGTTGGGGTTTTCGGATGTTTTTTTTAATGCTTTTTGCCTATTGTGTCCCTCATGTGATCAGGTATGTGTATTTTGTAATCAATCCTTGTCTGTCTATTTAAACCCTGTGTTTGTCAGTCTTTGTCATATTACCTGCCTTGTTTCTAGTTGCTTGTTTTTATTTTATTTTAAGAGTATATACAAAATATTATAGGAAGCAAAGAGCTGCATTCATTACAGACAGGAACCACATGCAGCCTGAGAGCCACATGTTTGCCACCCCTATTTCAACAGAAGGGCGTCATCACGTATGTGCTATTAAAACTTGGGTATTCTATCTGTAAAATGTCATGTTTCCCTCAGGTCAATGTTTAATATTGCCACTTCAATATTGATAAACTCCCACAATTCTCTTCTTGTCAAATATTTGGTTTTCTATTATTTAGAAGGGCTTAGTGTATTAGTGATGTTCCGTGTGATGATATGCTTGAATAATTCATGCACAGATTTGGCGATCACAGGGAAAAAAAGATGCGGTTACACAGTAAAATTATTGTTGTTGTTATGATTGTAACAGATGCTAATTGCACCTTACACCTTCTGTTCGTTTATAATAGAGCATGTAAAGAAACAGCGAGACTTTTTTTTCATGTCATTATTAAATTATGGGTAAAAATGTTGTACGGTGTATTGCAAGCAGAGCTCCTTTTACCTTTAAATAGATTGTGAATGTGCAGCCTTGCTTTTAGACATGCAATCTTACATCATCCATTTGATGAGACATAGAGGCCTTGTGTGAAATATTATCACAAATCATCACTTTGGGAAATATTACAAATCATCACAGGGAGCCTGTCTCGCTCATACATATCTGATATATCATTGGCTTGTGGAAAATGAAATGAAAATGACTAAAAATAAGATCTATAAAGTATTGACTTGCATGCAAGTAAAAAAATGCTGGACTAAGGAACATTATAATGTGTTCAGCCTTCATATTATATATATTTGAAAGATGTATGTGATATAATATATAATATGACAATAGCGGATGTTTAGCTGCACTGTGTTGGATGCAGACAAGGCATTTGTTTTGAATACACTTCTTGCTGATTATAACCTTATTTCAAACAGTTTCATACTTCAGAGACATGCCTGCTTTTTATGTAGCTTTATTTTCTTGTCATGTGGTAAAAAGGTTTAAAAATTAAGCAATAGTCTTTGAAAAAAAATTAATTTTCTTCCAAAAGTTTACCAAGAGATGGCGACAATGACCCTAAACGAAGAGAAAACATTGTTTTACCACGTTTAATGTCCTAATCCGATATCTGACCATGCTCAAACTGTGTATTACTAAATTGACTTCATTCCTGGGTGTTGCATACTTGTTGTACTTCCTACCATCTTTTTGATGGTTGCCCTGTTTACCTTCCACCAACCAACGATCAGGTTACGTGATATCTTTTTTTCCTGGCACCAAAGAAATCTCTTTTGCAATTTGGATTTTAAACATAGAAAAAAAATGTTTTAATTTGACGTTTTGAAACCTATTTATCCTCCCCACGTTAAAGGTCCAAACGTCCAAATGTTTGCAGAACACGGATGGAGAGATGGAATTGACTCCCAAAAACAAAGCAAGAAAAAAAGGCGAGGAGCGCGTCTGGTTCTCCAGGAGCGAGAGCGGCTGTCTCTAACGAGGGAGATCGAGTTTGGGTGCGCTCGTGGCGGCCACTCACTATGCAACTCACCGGTGAGACTGTCGTAGCACTCGATCTCGGTGCTTTCCACGGCTCTCCGCTGCTCGTCGGTCAGCTTGAGGACGGCTGGTGGTTGGGCGAGCAGGGTGACCTCGGAACTGCCGCTCGTCCCGTCGGCGACGTGCAGCCCTTTGAGCTGCAGCAGCGCCCGGTGATATTTGCCGATGGCTTCGCGGAATTTCTTCTCCTTATAGCAGCGGTGGCCCTCCGCCTTGAAGTCGACGGCTTTCTGGATCTTGATCTCCATTTCGGCGGAGGCAGCGACTCGACACCCGTCTCCTCCTCCGCCTCCATCGCTGCCACCGCCGCCGCCGCCTCCTCCTCCACCGGCCGCAGCCGCCCCCGTCGTCGCCGCCAGACTCCGGCCACCAACAACGCCGATCTCCGGGTAACCCTTGAGGCTCTTCCCCGGCTGTTGCTTGGCTTCCATGCCGCTTAGTGAGCGGGGCTGGAGCGGACCATGGTGCTCAGAGGACCGGAGCAGCGTGCTGTGCATAAAGGATGCGATTCGGCCACTTCGGAGAGGCGAGACGGTAAGATGCCGATCGAAGAAATCAATCGCTGATAGTATTACAATCGGACGCAGGCCGATGACTTGTAGAGAGATAAATTCCACGGCCGCATTTTAGGAATTTGAAAGGAGATCGCCGCCAGAGAGGTGATGCTCGCGTCGTGGGTCGTGTCGTAGCAACAACTGAAGCGCGAGCCGTCTCAGCACCGAAGGCACGCGACCGCCTCTGCCGCTTGGCATGATGGGAAACCTAGTCCTTGTTGTTGCTGAAAGAAGCTCAAGTGCACACGCCTTCAAGTAAGTATTGACCTGATTTTTCTTATCACCCCAAAAAGGATCGTATTTCAAATGTTCATTTAACCCTTTGAGTACAACCCATAGGGGATAAAGCGGTTCAGCAAATAAGATGAGGATTGTATTTTTCAGACTTGTTGTAATCAAAAAGAATTGTACATCTAGCACCGTCATTGGAAGCCAATGAGTGCCCCAGAAAATAAAATAAGTAGAAGATAATAGTATTGGCATTGATAAAATGTCAGATGGCCACTCCTGAGAAATGCTGGCTTTTATTGACCTTTTTGTTCACTACTCTACACTGGAAATCGTTTTTCCAATTTAGCTTAGTTCAATTTCCACTTTTGTAAAAATAAAATGGAATCAAAGTGTATGGCCAGGAACTCAAACAGTGGAATTCCAAAATGAGGCCTTTTTAAATCAACTGACTTCCTCCTGTTTTTGTTCCATCGTTTCAGAATACCAGATAACAGACAGGAGAGGTGAACTAAGGTTTCACTGCAGTTCACAATAACTGATGACTTCATCGCTGAGGATTCAATGCCCGCATGGGAGCTTTGCTGGGGTGGACAACAGTGCCCTCCTGTGGACATCAAGCCGATCGTACACAGCCTCAAAGTATGACGTAAGTTTTAAACTGGAGGGGCAGCATGCAGTCTGCGCATAAACCTGCATCAGAGCTGTGACTCATTTGTTAAAAAAAGGACATCCGGCTATTGTCATTAACTTTCACTTGGTAAACCTAAAACATTTGACAAAATTGGCAAAAAACTAAACAAATGAAGAGAGTACATTTGCATGTATTTGGACCCATCGTTTTAATTCATTAACGAGGCACATCTTTTTTTTCTTTTAGACATTTCCTGTTAGTTTCTGGGGACAAAATTTGCAAAACACTTAAAATATCACTTAAAATATTTACAGTGTTAAGTAACAAAGTTCAAGTGTGAAGTCTGAAAAAACATAATGGCTGTAAGGGTACCATTTAAACAAAGGGCAAGGGAAGGGATAGACCCGCAGTACATAGTCACTTCCTATAGACTGAGAATCATTTTCCAACATAGAAAAATATCCAGCACGTGATATGTGCAGCCTGAGAGCACATCAACCATAGTTGTAGCTTTTTTTTCTTGGCTTTTCAACGACTCATGCTGCCTTTCAGGTGTTGTTCAAAATCCGAGGTATAAGAAACATTTGGATATAAATATGGGAAAGAGGGTGTTTGGGCAGCAGCATCCTTTAAAGGTGAATTATCACAACTATTCAAGCATTTTTTCCATGCAATTCTCGTGCCTTAACATTTCCTATGCTTAATTATGTTCCAAAATGTTTGACTCCATTTCATAGGCCAATAATTTTGACATTTCGCTGCAAAGTTTCAAGTTATTGTTAGTAATTGTTGGTATTTTCTATCTTTTCAGGTTAAGAAACGAAATATAGAGGACTTGAGAATTGATGCTGCTATGCTTCGCATTGTAACCAGACGTTCTACCTCAGGAGCTAAGTGCTCAACCCACCACCCTTTCTTTTCGAGCAGCCAACTGGTTTCCCCACTACCAATTTTTTTTTTTTGACAGGTGTGGGTTTCAAACTGTACCTTTCGCATGGTGGGCGGACACTCTACTCATTGAGCAGCCAACTAGTTTCCCCAATAATTGTATTTAATTTTTGACAAGTGTGGGTTTTAATCTATCTTTCGCATGGTGGTCGGACACTACTCATTGAGCTATGTGCCCAACCCACCACCCTACTTTGTCAATGAGCAGCCAACTGGTTTCTCCACATTTTTTTTTGACAAGCGGGAGTTTCGAACTCTATCTTTCGCATGGTGGACGGACACACAAAAACGTGAAACATTTCTACACTAGCTTTTGGTCGGTGCAATGAAAAACGTCAGGATTATTGGCCTACGAAATGGGATCTACATTTTGGAACACCCTTTACTTAAATCTTAAAATTGGCAGAGTTGTGGCATTTGTGGTTCAACTTTGTTTTCTATTTTTAATTTTTTTCTGGCACCGTCAAAAGTAAAACATTAAAAAAAAATACCGGCATTTGCCTGAGTCTCTGCACAATAAAAAAGGACCTTTTTTCCATCCATCAATTTGCAGTGCTTATTGCGCATTATTTATTCTTGCTTCCCAACCTCTTAAAAACACTGACGGCCTGGCAGTCCATCTGGGCGCTGGCGCAGTCCTGCGCTTCGGCGCCAGCCGCTGTTATGGCTCCCATTCTGGTACTGCTGCTGACCTGACACCTGGCCACGCTCACTTTCTGCTTGGCCCCGGGTCGGGTGCTGGTCACGCGGTTGTCCTGCGTGTCAGCAGACGGCAGGGACACCGCGGAAGATGACACGGCGATGCGCTGGGGCTTACCCAGTCTCTGAAGCACGCTGATTTTATCCGGGTGTATGCCGTTGGATGACGAAGAAGGGGTGGGGGTGTCGTCTAGCGCTCGTTTGAGTTTGCCGCCCAGGCGCCGCAGTGTGGTGGGAGTCGGCTTTTTGGGGGGCTGCATCCTCGCCGAGAGCACGGGCTTTTTCAGGACGCCGGCATACTGGAGGACCTCACTGTCGTGCCGCTCGGCCACCATCTTCCCCGCCCTTGGCCCCGCCCCCGCTACATCCGCTTGGTCCAGACGGCTGAAGACGCCAGTGGGCTGACAACAGAAGGTGCGATGGTGGGTAAGTCAGGAAGTCATTTTTACACTTGGCCAAAGGAGTTTTCAGAAGTCCACTTTTTGTATTGATACAGAATATTTCCCTATAATGCTTAGTTTCAAGTGTATATGTTCTCCTCCAAGATGAATCATAACACATTGTATGTGTTACATATGCGTTTACTCCCTCAATTTGCAGCTCCTTACCTTGTTTGTGCTGGCTGAGTGGTCTACATTTGACTCGGCTCCAAGTCTTGCAAACACCGACGTGCGCTTCAAACCTTTTAAAGTAACAAAGGGAAACAGAAAAGAAAGTCTGACAAGCTGACTACAATAAACAACCCTTAGTGTCCATTCTTAAACCCATCAGTGACTATTTATACTAATTATTTTTCACATTCATCAGTTATTTATCTATTACTACTTTGATTCTTTATTTTTCATTACGATGTATTGATTATCTATGTGTTTGTCTGTTTGTTGTTGAATCCATAGACTCAGCGTGTGGTGCACTCTCAACAACTTGGCACTAAATGTCTCCAAAACCATGAAACTCATCCTGGACTCCGGACGAAACCCACCCCGCTCTGGTAATCTCACTTGGACTACCATTGACTTATCTCTTTCTTATTTATTGATTACTTATTCGTCTGTTTGTTGTTATTTGAGCTCTACGTGGTGAAAGCTATACATCTCATTACACTGATGAGCACATTGTATCCCCGCTGTATTTGATATCTTCAATACTGCTGAAGAAAGGACATTTAGGTATAGAAATTCATACCGTGGCATGAAGTGAAAGCCCAAAGATTTTACTATAAATAGATTAAAAAAAGACAAGTGCAGATAGTACATGTTAATCCAGGGTGAAATAGGAAGAATAAAGCGTAGGCCAAGGCAATCCAATTTCTACCATGCCTTCTACCCTAAGTTTTAGTACTGATTAGTGGATTTGCTGTCTCAGGCATCACACGGCTCAGCCCATTGGTTCTGGCCTACCTTTTTTGGCCTGCTGGGCCAGGATGCGTTGCGTGCGTGGGGTGGTGCCTTTGGGCATGTTGACGATGTACTTGCCTTCCATCTCGGCCGTGACGCGCCGGTTCTTTGCGGATGACACTCCGTTCCCTTCGTCCGCTGGCTGGCTGACCGCTGTCAAAGCGAGAACGGGCCTCAGTCAGATGAACGATAATTGCGGAGGCTGCACTTCGTGGGAAGGTGGCGCTATATACCTGCTTTGTTCACTTTGCCAGCTTGCATGTTGGACACGGTGACAGAGAGACGGTTGTCGGGACGACGTACTGGAGTGGCTGGTGGGGAGTCTTGGCTCAAGGCATTGGCGATCATACGGGTGGCTGCTGAAGGGGTGACCAAACCTTACTTTGTGGATGGAATGCCATTTAACAGTAATACACTAATCCCTTGATTATCACGTGTTCACTTATCGCGAGTTCACTACTTTGCGATTTTTTTTCTGCTATTAATTATTTAGTGGAGGGGTTACAGATGGACAGAAGAGTGTGTACTGGCTTGTACTTACTGTATATCGGGCTTGTACTTACGTGTGTTGGCGGTTCTCCTGAGCTCTGCTTTCACGGTGGTCTGTCCTGAAGAGAGGGCTTCTGTAGCCATTTTGCACATGTCCTGAATGGGGAAGTTGGTGCAAAATGTAAGCTTATGTTACACTCAAAATTGCACCGTTAATATTTGTCATAACGCCCAGCTAGAGCTAAGTTTTGGCATCGCAATGTATCCAAAGTGGGATCTGACCTGCCTGTGGACCAGCTTGGCATGTTTGAGAATGGCAATGATGTCCCCAATGACTGTGATGCCAAGGTCCATCATAATGTCCTTGCTCAGGTCCATCAGCATGTTCTTCTGAATTCTGGAGAATAACCATCAATCATTTTGCTTCAATTAAAGCATAGGTGTACACAGAGCTCCATTTCCTTATCATTCTGGAATAAATTATTTCATGAGTGGAGGTTACACAATTTTAAAACAATCACTGTACATACCTGTTGTCCACAAAAGAGACTGCATAGGTGACAGCTAAGCCAGCCGGGATGCCGGCATCCTTGAAAAACTGGATCCACTCGGAAGTGGCTTTTGAGGAAAAAAAATACATTGTTAGGAATCACCATTATTCAAGTCAGTAAGTAGTAATAATATTTAAAAAACAGATCTTTGGAGATGGCCGGGTCATAAATAAATTGAGCTCATTAGCTCAACTGCAGCAGAGTATCACAAAGGCCAGAGGGAGACATGTTAAGTGTAACACATGCTGACCACAAGCAGCTGCAGGTTATTTATAACTTCTCAAACTGATGGATGGACCAAAGTAATGGCGACAGCTGCCACAACAATGGTTCATCGCAACATGAAGATAATGTGAGTTACACTACACGTTCTCGTTTAAAGAGTTACCAATCAGAACAAACACTAGGCGTTATATGCAACGCCGATTTTAATTGAAAGGGTCTCCATCCTGATGCGATTTTTTTTAGGTTAAAGCGACGCGATGTGTTTATACATGTGTTTATATGGAGTAAAAATGCAACCAGCATTCCTAATACATTCATTTCAACGTGCAGTAGCTTTTAAAAATACACCAGATAACAAAGGTCATTCATTTAATTGCCTGTGTGAAGTAAGAACATCTGAGCATCGCACTAGCAATTAGCTAAAGGGGGACTATTGTCTCAAATAACAAGCCATCAAAAACAATTCGCGATATCATCGGGGTATCAGGGGTAAAATATTTGGTCACGAAGTCGATCGATTATGTAAATGTAGCATTTATATGAGAAAATATGTAATTCGGGCCTTTTCGTTCTCTCACCTGTTGTCACAGACGCCATATTTGCTTCAAATTATGAAATTACGTCACGTCCCCATGAAGTTTCGCTTACAAGCGCTAGTGGGTGCTCGCAAAAAATAAGAATACTTTTTTTTCCCCATTTGACCACGTCATCGACGTGCGACGGGGACAGCGTCTTGAGCATGTCCGCGGCTTTTTATATTTGAGCCATGACTTTAAAAGCTAGAATTCGTATTTTGTCTATTGACGGTGCTGCCCATCCTAAAAAAAAGACAAACGGCGGACTAGTGGTACGTACTGAACTATTTTGACATGAAATCTTTTTGATTACATTTTGAAACGGCGATTTAAACTGCAGGTGAAGATCCGAACAAGCGTCACCTAACTTGATAGCCTTGTAATTGAGACCAACTTTGATTGTTCATTCATTCCCTGAACCGCTTTGTCCCTACAAGGGTTGCAGAGGGTGCCTGAACCTATCCAGCTGACTTCGGGACTCCCTGAACCGGTGGCGGAGGAGATGGGTAAGGCTTTTTTTTCTTTAAGCACGACCATGTATAGCATGTGTTTAAGTGACGGCCAGAGGGCCAAATCTGGCCCGCTACATCATTTTGTGTGGCCCAGGAAAGTAAATCATGAGTGCCGACTTTCTGATTTAGGATCAGATTAAAACGAAAAGTATAGATGTATATTAAATTTCCTGATGTTCCCTCTTTTAAATCAATAATTGTAATTTCATTGTTTTTAGTTCAAAAATCATTTTTTAAGATCTAAAAATATGTTAAAAGAAACAATACAATAGTAAGGCTTTTCTTTAAAAAACAACATAGTATAGTAAGGTTGTTTATCTCAAAAAACAACATAGTATAATAAGGCATTTTCTTAAGAGGTAATAGTAGAGTAAGGCTTATTCCTAAAAATAATAATAATAATGACCATGTATTGTAAGGCTTTTATTCATAAAAAAAATGACCATGTATTATATTGTGCCTTCATCCAGGAGTCTCCGGCACCCCAGTGAGCGGTGGCTGACATGGTTGTGCTTTTGGACGGCTCGCGCAGATGCAAGTGGACGACTGCTTGATGGCAAATCCTCACTGATCTGTAAGTCTGGTTGTCGTCGACATTATCACTTTGGTCACATGACCTTTATGTCATTCACGGCGTCCAGTCGGGAAGAGCTGGCCACTGGAGCAGTCGGGACAGATGCACGTGCCCATCGCCTTCGTCATCCCAGGTTGAAAACCATGCCGCCACTGTAAAAAAAAAAAATGTTGTCATCTTTGGCAGTGTTGAAAAATAATTGTTTGTTTTATGAAGGATGCATTGGACAACGTGGAAGAGGAGCACGAATCACAAGTATTTCGGACCAATAGAAGTGGATGGTTGGCTTATTTGAAATAAAAGCAAATAGGCAGTGTCATTTGATTCTGTAAGCCAATTATTTTAACACATTTTGATGTCATGATTAAGTGTCATTTTTTTTTTTAAGTTTATTTTAGTAAAAGGTCATTATTCTTATGTTCTTATGGTGGGAGAGTCACGTCTGAGGGTTGCAAACCAGCGTCCACTCGGCGGCTTGCTTTGCTTTTTAAGCTTACCTAACTTTTCCCACTTGAAGGTAAAATAAAGTACTAAGTATGATTTGGGAGTGAAAGGAGACAAAACAACAAATAATATTGCCTAATCATGTAGAGTGGTGGCCCAGTGGATAAGTCATCAGTCTTCCACCTCTTTGGTCCTGGGTTCAAATCCAAGTGCTTGCAATAATTTTCCCAATATTATTCAGGTAAATGAATGAGATAAAAGTACAAGTACTACTGTCTACTCTCACAGGGTGTTGGCCCAGTGGCTAAGTCATCAGTCTGCCACCTATGAGGTCCTGGGTTCAAATCCCAGTGCAGGCAAAGATTTTCCCAATATTATTCAGGTAGATGAATGAGACAAAAGTATAAGTATTACTACTTTCTCCCACAGGGTGGTGGCCCAGTGGCTAAGTCATCAGTCTGTCGCCTATGAGGTCCTGGGTTCAAATCCCAGTGCAGGCAAAGATTTTCACAATATTATTCAGTTAAAAGAATAAGTTCTAATGTTTAAGTGTATAAGTATTCAGTGGTGGATGAAAGATTTTGTCAAAAAAATGACTAAGTGTTTCACCCCATTTCCCTGGATAAAACGTTTCAACACCTATGTATAAGTGGGGCACGAGTTGGTGTAGTGGGTTGCACACTCGCCTTTGCACCGAGAGAACGTGAGTTCGCTTCCCGGTGTCGGCGGTTCACTGACCAAGCAAGCGGTCGAGGGTCGGCCGAAGGCCGACCCGAGAACGCCTTTCGCACAGACAGGTCCTTCAACTGTCTTCCGAACTGCCGAAGGCAGTTCGGAATATAACCTTTTGCTGAAAAGTATGACTAAGTGTTTAATATAAATTAAAAAGATTTTTCTTTTTTTTTTTTCTTCTTCTTCTTGTTCCATTTACCAATTCTTCTTTCCAAGTATTTTCAGCCAAACGACGGCAGCGGGAATCGAACCCAGGTCTCCCACACGGGAGTCCTGTGATCTAACCTCTGCGCCAACCAAGTGGCTACACTATCCTTAGTAATCATTTGAGTGTCTTGACAAGAAGTACACAGAAACAACTAAGTGAAAATGTGTCCGAACCGAGAATTGAACCCGGGTCTCCCCGACGGGAGTCCGGTGAACAAACCTCTGCGCCACACTGGCCACACTAGTCTTTGTCATTATTGGAAGGTCTTGACTAGAAATACACAAACAACTAAGGGAAAAAAAAAATTATGTCGTTTTTTTTACCAAAAAATACCCCTTACTATACTATGTCGTTTTGTTTTAAGAAAGATGTCTTACTATGCTGACACTTAAAAAAATAATAATAAAAAAATACTTACTATACAATGTGCGTGGTTGTCCGTCTCATTGTGCCCTAAGATCGGCTGGCCACCGATTCAGGATGTCCCCGGCCTTTACCACAAAAAAAAAACCCTTACTATACTATGTCGTTTTGTTTTAAGAAAGATGCCTTACTATACTATGTCATTTAAAAAAAATAATAAAAAAAATACTTACTATACAATGTGCGTGGTTGTCCGTCTCATTGTGCCCTAAGATCGGCTGGCCACCGATTCAGGATGTCGCCAGCCTCTGGCCTTAAAGAGGATAAATTAGTTCAGAAAATGAGATGATTTGAAAAGGAAAAGCCATCATTGAGCAGTCTTCTTTTCTGTCCTTGTGCGATCTTTGAAACGATCAAAAAAGACGAAACGCCATTCGATTTGGAGCTATTATGACTGCAAGTGGAACTATGTCTTTAGAGAAGCTTGCAATGTAGAACACGGGAGCATTTCTTACCTTTTCGCCGGCATGCGTCGAGTACACAAAAATCAGCCAACGTAGAAAACAAGAACTTCTTGGTGGACTTTTGTTCATGTCCTTTTACAAACGTGTCTTTGTTGGAGCTGACCCAAAGTATGCTGTTTAGATCATGCGATTAAAAACCTGAAAAGACGTTTACAAACAAAACAAAGCATACAAGTCAACGAAAAGCGTTTTTTTTTTTCTTGATTCTTTTCCGGTCCGTTACACTTCCGGCTCACTAATGTGACGTCAATTAGGGGAACGCCCTCGAGTTTTTTTTTAATATAATAGTTTGAAATGAAAGTCTAGTAGTCTTATGGGATTCTACGCCTTTATATCAAATCGAAAGCCTTTATTCTCATCATACACAGATGTGTATAATGACAATATGAATGAAAATGTATACTGAATTATATAATGCAGTGATCAGTCAAACAACACTGGGATTTGAACCCCCAGCTGCCCAGGTAGCTGTCAGGTGAACTAACCTCTACACCATTAAGGGATCACACTTTGCTTAGTGATTATTGGAAACTTTCACTAGGTAAAGTAGGTATAGGCATACAAAATATAGCCTGCCTATTGAATACTTTAAGCAATTATCTTAGCACAAAAGTGTTTTTTGAGTAACTTGATAATTATGATGACAATAAGTGCAAAAATTGCAAATGCACATGCACAAAAAGAAAAAATAAGATTACATATTTTATTTTGATAGGTAAATTTGATTGATCATTCAGGCAACATGTTCCAAATGTACACATGCTTTCAGTTTTTTTTTTTTTACAATTTCCCAAATACTGTATTTGTAAATACACAAAGGCAAAAAGTGTATGATAATTCTCATTTTAAAGCAAGAGACATGCATCTCTGCGATGCACTGATTATTACCACAGTTCCTTTACAAGTGAACTGCAGTCATCAGAAAAAAAACCCACATAATCCTATTCATTTAAAGGTCCCAGATAATCATGTGGACATTAAGACATTAAATTGTTTAATATATACTATAGCTGAACAGATTTTTTACATATATTTTGGTCCTCTTCAAGCTTAGGCCTGACATTAAGATTAGAAAAATAAAGTATATTAATGTCCATCATTTTTTTGACATTACATATGCAGAGAATAATAACATATCATAGCACCCTGATGTCAATATGTATCTGTAAATATAAGTAAACAAAAAAATGTAAGTTATTGTCACATATACAGCAAGATATCTTTGGCTCTTTCACTGTTTTAACCTAAGCTGTGTCAGTATACTTTGTGAAAATGATAACATTTTCAGCAAAACAAAGTAATGAAATGTACATTAAATGAAAAAATGGATACAAATAACATGTGTAGCCTAAAAGATAAAAATAAGTGTCCGGGAAAAGAAATTATTGGTAGCATTTCTCCATAAAAATTAAAAAAAAGGTGCAGAAAATGTGTGATATTAGAAAGAAATTCTAATAGCAATACATCCTTACATTGGACATATAGTAGCTGTCAGTTTATAACACCTGACTGATATTTGCTACATTATGTTCATCCAAGTGCCTCAGTATTGCATTTCATTACCAAAAAAACAAACAAAAAACACAATAATGTGTAGATATTGTACTTGTGCGGAATAATACAAATACATTGCAACATTCACTTCATCATAGAAAAATAGGAGCAACTCTTGTTAGGTTGATGCTAATTCTATCACAGCTGTTGTACAGTACAAGCAGATTGTTTGCGTTATATTTATAGAAAGTAAAAGCAATCCCGTAAAGGCAAGAAATGATGTTTTCAGGGGCGTTCACACATTCAATGTTGCAGTTCATATTTTTGAATTATAAACTGTGGTTAGTATAACAATGGAAATGTATTTTTTTGAATGCTTCCAGAGATTCTGCTGTATGAAATCCAATAAGTCTGGAATCAATGTAAACCAAATGTGAACCGAGTAACATGAAACTGCCTTTTTTTTCCTCCCCTCGTGATTGTAAAATAGCACCACAAAGAAGAACAAACTATGTACATGAGAACTAGTGAATGTTTTATGCTTATTCTGACACGACAGAACATATTCTTGTCACATTTGCACAAAAAGAATTGTCAAAAAGCTATCTCCATCATAAAGTGTGGTCAATGTAGATATTCTCTGAGCACAAACAACCACCCACCAGGAGATAAAAGTATACAATTTGCCAATATTTGGATGTAAAGTTCTTTTTTAAAATTCAAAATAACATCTGTATTATAAACTGATATGTTTATCCTTCAAATACACCTTTGAATTCATTATTGAATAACATTATTTGTTGATTGTAGGGCAGATACACAATATTAGATAACATTGTGTAAATGTAAAGGGACTTCAGTATACTGTTGTTTTTTTTAATTTAGATAAAGTGCTGTTGTCAGTAGCTTTCTGTAAGACCTCACACAGAAATAAAAAATATCAGACAAACGTAAAGGCCTCACCACAAACCTTGTAACATAATCATAGTTACACACATACATTGACTTTGTCTTCTATAGTGCTTATAAAACATAAATACACATGGCAAGAAGCAATGACATCATGCTTCATTTTAAGGGATAGGGCCTTTTTTTCCTTATCAATTTATCTTTATATTTTTTTTCTCTTTCATAGAAAAATATTCTTTCTTTTTTTCTTTAAAAGTAAACCTCAATAATATTGTTCAAACCTTTTCATTGATAAAAATATCCCCTTTAGAGCTGCAACACATTCATATTTGACAATCATAGCAAATACGCTTATACTATATTTAAATCTCTATACATTTAGGCATACAGACTTGAAACATTTTTTTTTTACTTTTGACGCACAAAAAAACTTTTTTAAGTGCACAACATGCTTTCAAAGTTGCCACATGAAAACATTGAAATAATGGGAGACGGGGGGAGAATTTTAGTTATGATGTGACTATAACAATAAAAACTGGTAGTGGACTGGGATTGGGGGGGGGGGGTACAATAAAAGCAGAACAATCAAATGCATAAAAAAGACATTGAAATATGTCATAAGTCTCACTGGATCATACGAGAAGAAACGATTGGCACAAATTCACAGACAAGAGAGGACTTTGGTGCCTTCTTTTTTTTGTTTCTGGGTCAGCCTCTGCAAAAAACCTCACTCAAGAAAGAAATAAACAGGCCTGGTTCACTTGCGTGCAAGGCCTGATGTTTTGAGGTTTTTCTGCCATGCCCAGTAAAGGCAAACAAATGAAGAAAAGCACAAAGCAGACACTCCAGAAAAAAACCACAGCGGCATGGCAATGCGTTTAACCGAGAGGGCACCCCTTCGCAAAGGTTGAATAAAGGCAACTGGAATCTTCTTATAAGGCTCTTAGCCTTAAAAATCCAAGTCTTCTTCAATTAGATTTTTATGTAGTGGCTTTGACTGGCAATGTTGTTGAACTTGAAACATAAAAAAATGTAGAACTGAAGAATCCCTTGGATTTAAATGGGAAACATCATCAACTATTCAGAAATCTTGAATCAATTCTGGTGAGATTATGAGATTATACCCTTTTTTTTTTTGCTTGCATTGCATTTGGTTTACAACAACAAAAGCAGCTCTAGAAGAACAATCAAGATATCGTGTCTTCTCACCGAGAAATGGTTCATCCAAAGAACCCCGCTTGGCTTTTTTGTTGTTGTCGTTTTAGCATCAAGCGGATTTCCGAATGTCGACTGGTGGCACCCGTTGTAGGGTAAGCTCCATAGCAAAACCCTGCAGAATGGCGGTCCTGGTCGAAGGGGGAGCGGTTAAGGTGTGTGCGAGTGTTAGGTGGGGTCATTCACTCAAGGAAGGTCCCAAGGACTGGAAGGGGTCTTCGGGCTCTCAGGCGTAGAGGACTTGAAGGAGGAGAAAAAGAAAATGATGAAGAGTTTAACAGTGAGTGTCTCTCCTCTGGGCAATGGGAAAAAAGAGGAGGGTGGAAAAGGAGGCATGGATGAGAAACCATCAGAGGGAACGAGATGGGTGGCACCGATGCGGTTTGGGCAGCTCGCCTAAGGCCGACTTTAGATTAATCTGTATCTCACGTGCGCGCTGTTCTGATTGACAAAAAGCAATTGGAATCCGTCTCTCTCCCTCTTGAAATGCGCCATAATTTTGTTCTTTAACACAATAGGGGTGGGCTTGGAGGAGACAGTCAGTACCCCTACTCAGCGAGCGTTTAGGTATGTGCACGATTGGTCGGTCAGTCAGAGCGCCAAGAGGGAAGGCGAGTTCAAGGAATCGGATGATTGCTCGCTACTGCTGTTCCGATGGTTGGCACTGACCCCGCAGGCTCCCTCTGGGTAGGTGAACACAAATGAAGATGTGTATGAAGCGCTGTGGCCGGCCATGCCCGCATCGTCATGGTCACCGCCGCCACCACCACCACCACCACCGCCGCCACCGCCGTCGCCGGCCATGAGGCACGGCCCGCCAGGCGCCACTGCCTCATTCGGGCCATAGAAAGAACGAGAAAACTCTACCTCCTGTATCATTCCTGGCTGAGGCTGCTGCACTTGCTGCTGCTGCTGCTGTGGAGGAATCTGGGACTGGGTGGAGGATGGATGGCCCGTGTAGGGCAGGTAGAAAGAGTCTTCCTTCACTGCCAAGTCCACAATGGAAGTGGGTGCTTGTAAGGTCTGGACAGGGAGTTGCACACCGCTTGCTTGGGGCTGATCTTGGTACATGATCTTGCAATTGGGTTGGTGGGCCACCAAGACAAACTCCAGGCGCTCCTTCTCCTTCTGCAGCTCAGAGATCTCGGCCTCCAGCTCGGCCTTCTCCTCTTCCAAGATGTCCGTCTCCTGTTCGGGATCCAACGTGAGTGAGTGTTAGAGGACGTTGAAGGTTCTACTGAAAGTACTGTAACTAGCCAACAACTCAAAGGACTCAACAGCCCTACCCATGTTTGACAACAATCTTAGATTGAAATTGATTAAAGTATTTTCTCACATATCCGCCATATTTGTCGCAAAAAAAAAACGATGACTGAATCAAAGGTATGGCTTATATGCGTACAAATTAGACTTGCCATCCACGAAAGTGCAAGCTGACAAAGACGAATTGCCGTAACGTAAGACAATGCGACTGATACAAGATAAACGCTAAACACAATTTATTTTGACGTCTATGAATGAAATTCAAGACGTATCTTGCATTTAAGGTGAAAAAAGAAAAGGCAAAAGTTTCTCACCGACTGGAGTCGGTCTGTCAGCTCACGTCGGCGGTTTCTGCACTTTGCAGCGGCCAGTTTGTTCCTCTCCCGACGTACACGTCGTTTCTCCTCTTCTTCGGGGGTCAGCTATAATGAAGAGAATAAGAAGTTAAAGAGTGTTTGTTAGTAGCCGCCATGTAAAACCACTCATGGTAGACTTATTTATGTGTCTGTTACTTTCTTTACGAGCGTGTGTAAAGGCCAACAAGCACACTGTCCAAGCACACACACTTACTAACACACCAACATCTCCGTCTTCACTCACAGACTCTTCTCGGGTACGGCGGCTACGAGTTCTAGACTGACGGATGGGACCCGGCGCTGGGCCGGGAGCATCCAAACTGGGAGGAGTGAAAGCGGAACCGGAGGAGTAACTCGGGCCCGGCATGTCATAGGGGTCCACCAGCAACACCGGCCGGGTCATGGTGGTGGTGCCGGTGGTGCCGCTATGCCCCGAGGCCTGGGATGAGATGAGGGTGGACTGGACCATCCACTGCAGGTCCTGACTGGTGGTGATGGCGGTGACTGTCGGCACGAAAGAGCCAGGCATTTCCCCTGCGCTGCTGGTTCCGGGTCCGCTGCCCACGATGCTCAAGCCGGCCGCAGCTGACGCACACTCCTGGGCACGAGACACGACGGACAGGTAGTCGTAAATGCTAATCGAGCAACTGTGGAATAACAGTGAGTATTTTGGATGTCAAAGCTGAATGACTGTATTGTAATGCTTTATATTATATTCATTCATTCATATAGGGCCTACTTATGTATACATAATACTCTATTCATTTGTATAATTTGAATCATCTATTCACACATACACACACGAGAAGCCGACATATGATCTCATTGGTTGCGGGATGGCAATGATGTATGTAATTATTTATATAGTATAAATACACAATGCATACTCATACATTCAAAGGGTAAGGAAATGGTTAAATGTATTTGTCACATTGACAGCTCTCCCACTTCAAAAAGTCCAAAAAAATGTTTATGAACGTGGATAACATATAATATAAGTAGATCATTATAAATAATACGTTTTTTAATTGAATCAAAATAGTCACACGCCCTACAACGGGTTAAACGGTGCAAATGGGAATCCCTGGCTTTTCCTGTTTGGTTGCTTGTTTTTTGTTTTGCTGGCTGAATCTTCGGAATTTCTCGGATCTGGCATAGAAAAGCATCAAGGACAAGAAAACACCGCCTTGAGCAATTGTGCGCGTCCTTTCGTCACCCCGAAGTCCCTCCTCATTCTTGTTCCCTCCTCGTCACACCCCCGGCTAGTGTTCCCCTTGACAACGCGACGTAACATTCCAAAATAGAACGGCCATGTACGTCAGCGAAAGCGTGAGCGAGGGAGGGAGAGACTCAATGGGCGGAGCTTCGCGTGTGACGTAGTAGATCTTGCAGCTGTGTCACCGGTACCACGATGCGAGCACGTTTTACCAATTTAGGGTTTTTAAACATTTCCCCCCGCAATGTACCCACTCGGAAACACGTTTGTTTAACACGAAACACCCCTGAAAACACTAATAACGCGTGTATGAATATGGAAGCGTACCGATCTTGGAAGTTCCGGGTACAGTGACACACATTTAGGCAACATTTTCCGTGGGTTCGTCGGTTCGGACTTACCTGCGGGGCACTGGTGGTCGTCGGGCTACCGAAGGAGTCCACGGAGGAAAGATATTGGGACTCTATGGACGGGGAGGAACTACCACGAGATCCGCTGTCGGGGTCGCCGGGAAACCCTTGGTACATTTCCCCTCGGGGGCCGAGATGGGGGTCGCTGGTGCTGCCTGCAAATAAATAAATACATTCAGTTATCGATAAATAAGTTCGGTTGTTAGCGCTGCCTGTCGGTAGCTATAAAAACACATTATATACTACTGACAAAGCTAAATGAGTGACTAACAAATTGTATTTAACGCCTGGGTGTGCGTAAAAACCGATAAAGTTACTTACTCGTCTTGTCGCCTTCTCCCGGTGAAGTGCTCCTAGGGTCTTTCCAAAAAAGTTGCATAAAAAAGCTTTAATCGGCTTCCCCGCAGCCAGCAAGTGGGGAGAAAATGTTCCGAACAAGTGTTTTTCTTCCTTATGATCGTTCAAATGACTTGAATCCGAAGCTTGATAGATCCATAAAGTCCGTTCGGAGGCACGACCCGGCGATCGGAGGCGGAATTACGGTACAAACGAGCAGATTTTGTCTTATGAATGAATCCTCCTGGAGGAGCCTACAACTGCGACGCGTAAGCTCCGCCTCGGGGTTCCGCTGACGTACATGCCCATATTTGTCCACCGCTGTTGTGTTTGGTATCCTTGGTGACGTCGAGGGATTCCCTCTCGCGCTGGAACGGGCCAAAGCGTACCTCGCCAGCAGATAATAATAGACGCCTTTCTTTTTTGGGAATCGTACTCAAAACCGAGGGGGTGATTCTCACCGTCTGACTATTTCGGAAATTAAACTCATACTTTTAAAGTTTGACTAGTGTGGAAAAATCAATGTATCGGGTGACAATGTCTTGATTAGCAGGATAATATACAGGAAAGTATTGCCACTTAAATTTTGTTTAAATAGGGGTGAATTGTGTCACGTTCATGTTTTGCCCTTTCCATGTAGAATATATCTTTTTTAAATTCAAAAAATAAAACACAAGGTGATAGAGAAATTGTCATATCAGCTTTTGTTTAAGTTCTCTAGGAAAAGCTGAATATCAGTTGTATGTGTTATTTAAAGCATCTGTTTAACAGTTATAGTATTTCTAGGCACGGTTGTGACTCGCGTTATTTTCTCTGCACTTGTTTGATGCTTCAATTCTCAGGTCACACCTAAATAAGAATTCTGAGATACTGCAGCCTTCACAATAGAAGATAATTTTCATTGACGTACTCTATTTAACTGGATGACACCATGCCAGAAAGATGGGGACCTCCATCTGAGCAACTGGAGGTGGCAACTTGTAAATGGGAATCAAAACAGGACAAAATGCAAGTGTACACATGAACAAAGTGGTTATCGGGATTGTCAGAGCTCCAGCAACGTCAGAGAACAACGGAGACCGTGATTGAGCCGCGCTACTCAAGTGCCTCCTCATGAATCACCTCGTTATGGAGGCACCTTCCCACTTCCAGAAAAATCGAAAGACTATGCAACCAACAAATACAAAATTGTTTACACCAACAATTCCAAATAGTCGATATTTTTCGATTAGATGAGAAGAAACATGTGCTTCCGTGCGCGTGTGTCGCTTGCTGTCTCCATGGCAACACCGCTGTTGTCTCCTCCTCGCATGTTGTGCCTCCCAGTAAACGGTTTCTATAGCAACGGGGCGGCAGCGCTACACGACGCCACTTCCGGGTTCTCAGTGAGGTTAAAGAGAGCTTCGAAAGTTTTTTTCCCCTTCGTCATGTCGCGTTACCGGTCACCGTTTGTCAGCGGCACGACCAACCACCAGTTACTCAATTCATACCCCCCAATGATGCGTCATTGTTGTTATTACTCCACTCATTTCCGTGCTATACTCATCCGGGCTAACCTAGGTGGCTAACAGACCGAGCTAACTTGGAACGAAGCTACATCTTTCCCCTTTGGAGAAATAAACACAGCTAAAGTAAATTGCTGTATACATTCACAGTCATTCAATGCCAGTGATAAACACCAAAACATTTGAAAAAATGATCTTTTCAATGTTTAGTGCAGCCTGCCACTCTGGGTATAAATGGACGTCTATAGCCGTCCATTAAAGTCATCGAGTTTATATATGATGCCCATAAAACAATGGGAAGGTTGTAAATGTAAATTTTCCTATAATAGTCGCAATATGATCAAATTTCTATGTGGATAAAATAAGAAAAAAAGCTCTGATTTGTCTCTAAATGACAGCCAAGGTGTTAAAAACTAACATAAATGTAGTAATACACACACATCACAATATTCATATTTCTATATAGCCATAAGATTGGTGAGCATTAAAATCATCTCCAATTATTCAAAACCACTTATGGAAAGTAATAAAGCTCGATTACATGTCACAACAATATTTGTATAATTTGTTTGAAAAATAATAATGATGAAAAATATCTAATCTAATAATGTATGTAAAATGTTAATTTTTGTTTTTGTTTATACTACAGTTACCAACTTTATTCTCTCTTGAGAGCAGGCCACATTTGTTTTTGTTGTTTGTTTGCTAGTCATGGTAGTCTAGACTCCAGCCAAGGCAAGCCAGGTTACAACAGAGCCAGCAGTGTTGTCTTAATTCTCCCTCCTGACCTGCTTTTGTTTTGCTTTTTTCCCAGTCTCTCAGTATACTTTCGGGAAGTTACTAGCATGCTCCTCGCTCACGAGGCCAGCCCCATCTCTTCCTATTGGAAGGCTTGCCGTGTTTGTCTACTTTCCCTGCCCAAAATACGCGTTGCCATGCAACGCCTAGGCCTGTCCCACTTTACAGTGGTTTTGTTTACACCCCTCCTGGCTCTCACAATATTGCATAAGCCCTCAAGGCTTCCCCTCCCCACCTCTGCGAGAGAAATATGATCGCGTCGGCCAACCAAAATGTCCCGAACCCTCTCTTTTTGATCCCTCACTGCTATGTTCACTCAGCGTTTTTCACGAGCTCCCCTCAAACTGCGGTTATGATCTCAGCATGAAAAAGACTGTTTACAAGAAAAAGCAACTTTGAAGTCAGCCTTTCATTAAATATCCCATTGCAATACAACCCAACCAGGCCAAAATATTCACAAGAACACACAGTATAAGTACTAACTGACATTGGCCATTCGGTGTATATTCCCTTTGGCGATATATTCATACAAAAGTCTTAGCACAGTTTATGTCTACGGCTAATTTACAGCTGGGGGAAACTAGTGGGCTGCTACGTTAAGCTCTCAAATGCTAAACAAACATAAATGTAAAGAGTTGTTGCATGATTATAAAAGGCCAAGTCATTGGTATTTGTGTTGCACAATTTAGTCAGAGGAGCAGAATCGCAAATGCCAAGCTTTTGTTCAGATTGGCATTTCCTACATCTTGTAATTTACAAGGAACAGAATCCCACCCAATCAGAGAGTCCCACAGGCCATTTGGGGATAACTCAGAAAAGGACAGTTAAACCGCTAACAGATTGAATGACAATAATAACTGACTAAAACAGAACACTCCCGAGGGCATCTTCAGTGTTTTTCTGAGTGCAAACAAGGCATTTGCATGCTGAGTTTTGGATTTTCCAGTTTTTTTTACCCTCCCTCCTGGAATTTACTCATACACAGTTTAGTTAACTTGCTGGCGTTTATAAGGTCTCCCTCAAGCCTTGCAGCAGTAATAAATCAGCTTGTAAGCACGCAGAGTTTGCAGATTCTCACTGATTTAAAAAGTGCTTGGAACAATAAAATCCACATGTGTTATTGGCTTGTGCATGAGACAAAAAGCTCTCTTTCATTTGCTCTTAAGACTATTTTTTGGCCAATTCCCTCTTCGAAGTACAAACTCGTGATCATGCTGCAAGTATATAATGACAATAAAAGCATTCAATTTAATTCAATTCAATTCAATTAGCCTGACTCTAAGCATTCCTTGTTCTATCAAAGTAGCATACCCATATCCTTGTCTAGTATAATTATGCAAACATTAAACAACAGAAAATATGGCTGCCTCACAACTTTATGAACTTGAGTCCAAATCCAATATTATAAAGCACATTGAACAACAACATGTAGAAAAGCACATTCCAATCTGACAAAACTCTGGTTTCAATCTCCTGATTAACCTCAACTATTTTTTATGGCTTGTTTTGGAATTAAAAATAACAACAACAAAAATCTCCAGTCCTCAAAAGTACAACAGACCACACCACAAGACTAAATCACCCATCTCGATCAAAAAACCTCCTTCAAACGTTAAAAAGCAACCACACTTAAAATCCGCCGTTTCTTGCCGCACGCTACCATGATGCAACGTGAGAAATGTAAACAATGACATCACAAAAAAACCCCGCCTCCTATTGCGAAAGTTTCTTACTCAGTGCTACGTCTTTCAATTAAGGTCACGCAAGGTCACTTCAACTTCAGCTACTTAGTAATTAGACAGTTGGCGTAATGGCAAGGCACTTATTAAAAAAGTTGGCAATTGCCTCCTGGTTACCAGAGCGATACAACATCAAAACAATCCCTGCGGGTTTTTTCCTTCCCTTGCTCTGATCGTCAGCGCTACAGCCGCTCATTGCACCCCCGTGGACGGTCTCGCTTCACCAGGGAGTCGAACGCCTCAAGTCCAAATGCATTCAGTGGCTTTCAGTGTTCCACAGCCCCTCATGACTCAAAACTCAAGCAACTCGTCATTCTTAACCTACTTTCCAGCCAAAGATCAGAGCTTGAAACCATTGTGTACATTTGGTTAAATCAACATCAGGTGACAGTAAGATTTTTTTTCCTTTTTATAGGAAATGATTTGTAAGCACTTTCCCCACTCGTGTCTTTGACAGCTGACAGTCAGGAGTGTCAAGTCGGGGAAAAGAGCTGCCGTCATGAATAATCCCAGAATCTTTACAGCGAGACAGCAGGCCAGCATTTACTGGAGCTACATAAAAAAAATAAACCTGCTCATTTTAATCTCGCCATCTGTAATCTGCATTATTTACACTATACCTGTGTGCCACCCAGATGGATGGTTTTCACTAATGCATTATACATTTTTACCTCTTTCATTTTTAATGCTGACAAAAAGCAGGAGAGACTTTGCTATAATATGTAACTGTTTGGTTTAACTTATATTTTGATACTTTGCAATCGTTCATGTATCAATAAATATATCCAATTCGTGTGTTCAAAATATTTCTTCCATCCAGTTGACTAGGAATTGATCATTTATAGTCTTTTTTGGCCATAAAAAAATTCACATCTCTGACGGATTGTCATGAAAACAAACGTCACGCTATAGTGACAGTCAACGTTAGTATTACTCTGACAAGTAATGTAAAAATAATAAAGAAACATAGCCTTTAACGTGAATAAGGTTATTTGACGTCCACAGGTTTGACTCAAGGAAATCATCATCCTAATTGATCTCAGTGGGAAATGTTGTTTAGCAAGTACTAACGTAAAAAGCACTGCAAAAAGTGCCTCTAAAAACAGGTCACTCACGCTTAACGATTTTATGGCAGGTCCATAGCTACAGGGTGTTTACAAGCACACTTGCCCACACGAAATAAAGTTAAGCTTGATGTGTTAATGAAGTTAGCAAGTGCATTTCAAGACCGCGGCTGCTGCGGGGCGTTTAGTGTACGGCACGCACTCACGCAGGCAAGCGAGGACGACTGACGGCAGCAACTTGATATTTGCGCCATGTTCGACCATATTATCTTCCTCCCATCTGTGCACATTAACGCCATCGGGGATGCGTCATTAAGTACTTGTACGATTGTACATACCGGAGATGCATCACAAACGTTTTTGATTGGCACAATCAAAAAAGTGCAGTTGCTACCTTGACTTAAGGGCACAAATTTGACGTATGACTACATTTAGTCACAGAATAGCCTTTTGGGTGACCTAGGTGTTTGTGATTGTCTCGTCAACCCACGTTTGACATTTTAAAACTCCCGAAAATTACAAATAATACACACGCCAACGCATCCTGATACTTTTAAATACCCAGGCCGTGACGATCGCAATCCTGCCGCTCATCAAATTTATGCGTGAGCAAGCCCGAGCTAAATTTGCCGACGAGAGGCCGACTTACGTAACAGCACCAGCACCTCGTGTCTTTACAATGGCTCCGTGCTTACACTATCCAAAAAAACATCAGCGGCCCTCCCCAGATGCCACCCCCACACTACAAGCGCTATTTTTGCAGTGGCGGCCCCCGCCTCTGAGGCAGAAGAATTCCAGCCTCACCTCGGAGAACAGACTCTAATCGCACTGTCAAAGCATCATGGCGTCACACGGGACAGATTGGAGATGGGGGGAGGCAAGGGGGTGTGCAAGGGAGCAGGTGGAGGGATGAGAAGAATCAACACAGCGAGGATATCAAGGCGGGGGCTCGCATACGCTCTCGTGGAAGGGAGCTATAAAAAGTGTGCACGCCACTGTTCAGACGCCAGACTTTGCCGTTTATTTAAAGACAATGACTTCAAGGTAGATTATTTTCTAGCGCTTTCCACCAATTCTGTGACGTACAACTTGTACAAGGTATGTTGCAGAAAAAATAAATATTGGTATAGATGTGTTAATTCTTACGACGGAAAACTATCACATTGATTGGTGGTTGAGTTTCATGCTGTGTTGTGTGGGTTTTTGCAAGTACTTGGCGTCCACCCACATTTACCAAAAGATGTATGGTTGGCTTATTGAAATGTCTACATTGCAGTAAGTGTGAATATAAGTGTGAATGCTTATTTGTCTCAACATGTATGAGACATGTGATAGGCTGGCAAACAAAATCGGCGTTTTTGTGCATTATCATGAGAGAAAATATATATTTTCAAATAAAGTATTATTTCCTAAAACTTTTATTATCAATTTATATAGTATATTTATGTAATATAGTGTATACATAGCGTATATAGTTTATATAGTACATATAGTACATATAGTACATATAGCACATATAGCACATATAGTACATATAGTACATATAGTACAAAAAGTACATATAGTGCATATAGTACAAATAGTGCATATAGTAGAAATAGTACATATAGTACATATAGTATATAAATTGATAATAAAATTTGTCAGGAAATATTACTTCACTTGAAAATATATACTTTCTCTCACGATAAATGCACTTTCATAGGAAAAAATATTTTTTTGGCATCTGCTTCTGTTTTATATTATAAATATATTCTGCAAGTTTGATCATATTTCTCAAGTTAAAAAAATTGGTTTCCTATTGGCGGAGGTAAAGAATATTATTGTGTATTCATGAGAATTTGTATGAGAATTAAGAATGTTCACATGAAAATCTGCTCTTACCGGAAACTAAGCTTTCTATTTTAGGGCATTTCCATTGTATTATTTCTCAATGGGATGTGAGATTGTTCTTAACCTTCTATTGAATTAATCTCCTTACTTCCCCATCAGGCTGACCTCACACCAAACACAAGGTGCTATGACAAGAGAAACGAGCAAATTTATTAATAGCAACGTGTGTAGAACTGTCATGGAGTGTGTAACAGGGAGGAGGAGGAGGATGCAAATTGCGCGACTCAGACACTAGAGAGAACAGGATGATGGTGGAGGGGAGGTTGTGGTGACTGGATGGACCGAGGGAGTGAGGATGTGTTGACGCTGTACATGGCGTCAATGAGATAAGAATAGCGTGCAACACTGCTGAGACATCACCGTCACATTCGCGCCGAGACAACTAGTCCTCGGTGCCTATGTGTCAGCCAGGCTCTGCTCTTCAGTACACCAAGAGGAAATTTTTTGGGCCAAGGAAAAACCCTGATTTATGACATGCTATACATGGGGATGGTGTGGTTTTAATACCCCTACATGATATACTTGGGGTTTGCAATGGAGTTCTACATAGGTTAGACTTGGGTCACGCTAAAGGTGGTGAAAAAAAAGTGTAGAAAATGCAAAATAAAAATATAGTTGTCAAATGCAAGGAATACTCACAGGCGTTGATGCCCTTGTCCTTTACTTCACGGCTTCTTTTTGATTCATTACCAAATCCAAACCTCTAAGGATTAACCTGAAAAACAATTGTGACACCCCCTGAATGGCAAGTTGAGTAATGCAACAAAATGTAGATGAATAAAGACAGATTCAGGTGAAATGTTGGGAAATAAATCATTATCATCCATATTTTTTTTAAATACCTCCCCAATTTGAACAAGAATATATAATTTACTGTACTGGAATTGGTAGAGACCTAATGACATTGGGTGTGTACATGGCCCAGAATTTGGCCACATGCCTCCAACTATAATTTCTGCCTTTAACCGTTTTTATTATAACCATGAGATTAAATTGAGGGTGGCCTGGTGGGGCGAGTGGTTAGTGCGTAGGCCTCACAGCTCTGGGGTCCTAGGTTCAAATCCAGATCGGTCCACCTGTGTGGAGTTTGCATGTTCTCACTGGGCCCGTGTGGGTTTTCTCCGGGTACTCCGATTTCCTCCCACATTCCCAAAAACATGCATGGTAGGCTGTCCACCGATTCAGGTTGTCCCCCGCCTCTCAGCTGGTATAGGCTACAGCATCCCTTGTGACTCTAATGAGGATAAAGAGGTTGGGAAAATGAGATGAGAGATTGAATGGGATGGTACCATCAACTGCTTCTACTTTGCTCAAGGTCGTGCAAAAACTACCTTTGACTCAGCACTTGGGCAATCTCGCCACCTAGAGGTGGAACAATTGGTGAAAGCTTCTCAGAAGACAATTAATTAGTCCTAGTACATGGATAATTGTACTATGTGCATTCATTCATCTTCCATAGAAATCCTTGAAAGGGTTGCTAGAGCATCACCCGATAAAATCCAATACTATCTTTAAAATAATTGCTTTTTATTATATACTTCACTTGATAAAATGCTTCTCTTTTCCAGCCACTAGAAGGTTTTGTCTTCCATGGTTTTGACCTTCTTACTATTGCCACTCAAAGATTGCAAATTTGTATCATTTTGTCCAATATTTGGCTTTGTATGCATTCAAGTCTATAATGTAACCATTAGTTTGAAAACTGTTCACTTCATTAGATTTTTGTCACAATGAGATTTTTTTCTGGCGGCACTGAAACGACAGACCTCCTGACCTGTCAGACATAACTCTGTAAATAGTCTTCAAATTCCTAGAATTGGAGTTGATCACGTGCACACTAAGAGACTTTTACTGGCACTGTTGCTCTTTTCAGCTTTCTCTTTTCTATATTACGACTATGTGCAACACGTACAAATATACTGCTTGTACATGTGAGCAGATGAAGTATCTCAGAGCACGTATGATAAGTTACTTGAATAACTTTATTGTTTTGAAGATATGCTCAGTAATAAGCATATATTTTAAAGCAATACACAGCATGCAAAACATACTTGCATCTACATATTTGTACCAGACAAAAAACATGAGCTATAAGCAACATTAGCACACGATTGGCAGTTTGCTTACATAAGTTTCACCAATAAAGTGCTCAAATTGGTATAAATATTGAAAATGAAAAGGGCTTACTTGTACATATCCTTAATGGGATGTAGAGTGTAACTTCCCATCAATTCTTGCACTACTATAGTCAAAATACTGTATATCATGGTATGACATACAATACAGTGTATTTTGGCATTCAAAAACAATGCATTTAATTTAAAGCTATAACAAATATATGTTCCTTGCCTAAATAGACAATATTTCAGTAGATTTAAGACCTATTAACGCATTATTTGTCTTATTCATTGAATATACTTGTTAGTAGTCAGATTTTGTCTTACTTCATTAAAAGGACAGCAGTTATGAGTGGGACAAAATTACTTCACAAGAGGGAGAAGACATTACTGGCACATTTCTCATCAACTTTGTCACTGACCCATATTTGCTATTAGGAAATATAAAATATCACAACAAAAAATGATTAAACTTCTAACTTAAGTTAATGTTATCCATCTCCATACTTTGGATAACAATTCTAACTGCCTGAGCTGTTTCTCTGACCCAAACTCATTAGTACTTTACAGGATATATTCTGTAGATAATTTATATATATTATTCATTCATAAAAAAAGGATTTCCATCAAGGAATGTTCAAGGGTGATTCAAAGTTTTCCTGACATAATATTGCTATTATTTAAATAATACTGACTTTGGCCTTGACTTACAGTCGTGGAAAAAAAGGACTCGTATTGACAGATAATGTCATGCAAACAAAATTTGGCTTTGCCTGAATATCAGATGGAGAAAACGATTTAAAAAATGTGTTTCTTTTTACACATGTTGAAATCTATCAGCGTTTATGTACTGCCTGAGTATAAGTGCAACTGGTGCCAGAGTAGTTGAATTTAATTTGCTTATTTAAGTACTTTGTACTTTAAGCACTCTTTGCCTTTCAGATCAAGGTCACAAGAGGTTTGCATTTTTTTTTACCCACAATTTAAGTAGTACAATACATTGCTGTCATGACTACAAATTATAACTGAGTGGGTTCAGGTTCAGTCGAACACCCAAATTTTTAGTGTACATTTTCAAATGGAAAAAAGGTTGGGTTCATATTGTTGAGGAAATCATGTACTAAACTCAGTTTTGGGTTGTAACTTCATGCCAAGAGTTTTTCTGGATTTTTGGAGAGGTTCTGTAGTAAACTCCTTTGAAAGCTTTGCTCTGGTAATTCAGGAACCAGGAACTCTACTAAAAGGTCACAAATGCTGTAAACCAAGTGTCTAATAAAACAGAACGGGAAATTGAATTAGTGATAGAAATGGCAGTTCTCGTTCAGTCAAGTCGAGAATCAGCGTAAAGGGTCAAATTGACTTAGTGAGGCTACAGCATGGTCAATACGCCAATCACGTGTGAGGGGCACAATTCACTGGTCTATATAAGGGAAGTAGTAATCATATTTGAGAACATTAAAGGGTGATCAATACAGCAATTTCTTACCTATTAATGTAAGGGTCTTGGAAAGACTCAAGGACAGTCTGCCAAGTGAATTTGTACTTGTCTGAGTTGAGCAAATCTGTGATTAAATCTGTGGACACAAAGCCAGGAAAATCATCAAAATGGGCCTACTCCAACTTGCTGCTTTAATATTTCACACATTAAAACATGGGTAATGGGAGGATTATGTGCATCCAGAAATTTGATCCAGATGATTTGATTCATGTGTGTTGGTGGAGGGAGATATGGAAAACAGACCGGACCAGGCCACACATTATGTAGTGTCAGTCAGCTTGTATACCTGGCAGTAGTCTCATTAGACAATACAAGGCTTGTTTTTTGGTGTTGTCTTTCTCCTGCCGGCTTCGCTCTGTTTGAGGCAATGCAGGCAAAACTCCTCCTGGCCAAACAGATTCCTGGATGACCTGAAGGTAATGGACCCAGTATCCGGTACTGGTTAGATTGGCCACACTCACATCCAGCCAGCTAAATGTGGAAAACACAAAATGTTTTAAGACTTAAACCACTCAAGGTCTTTAGACTATAATTTAGATTAAGAAACCTATAAATTTAATATGTATTAAGAAAAAAAGCCAATAAGACAAAAGGGGAAATATTATGCGAGAATAATTTGGCACCAATCCACTCCTTATCACTACAGGTTGACAAACTGACATTTGAAAATAATGTTCTGTGACCTTGTCATTGTGCCTGACTTGACTAATTAGACAATTATGTCTGAGCAGGCAACCCATTTTAAATGTAGCCAATGCCTCATTGCATTCCTATACGGATTTGAAACTTCAAGAGCAGCAAACTAGTCTCACTTGGCATAGTCTCGCACTACAGGTGATCTCAACTCACCCCCCCCGCCAAATCCTTTTGCATAACTGTTGGACTTAAGGTCTTGTGATGAGTACATTTCATAGGCTGGATGTTTCTGGGGGACACTGACCTTTCATTGAGGTCTGACCTCTTTCACATCAAGATTTACCATGTGAGGGGTGGAAACACAGACAGTCTGTTTTTACGTACCCTCTCAACACTATGCTACAGTACATCAATATTACCTGTCAATGAGTGTCCCAAACAGCAGCCTGATGGTCCTTTGAATATTCTCAGTGCACAGCCAGCTCCACTGCTCTCTCATGAGCACACACATTATGTTCAATGCTATGTCTGTCAATTCCATGCGCACTGCCTCTTTGCCAGCTGCACAGAAAATTGAAATGAGGTCAAACATTTTGGAACACCTTGTATACACACATTCACCAGTCATAAGAGTGACAGCATAAAGTCGAAATTCAAGTGGCACACACTCTTCTTCCTCACCATGTCCTTGACTTTCTTTTCCAATCGTACCATCTTGCTGGCAATGTCCATATTGTGGAATAGTAATTGGACTATCTGCACAGTTTGGCGTTGATGTGACAGACAGATTCTCTTGTCTATAAATAAAATTTTGCAGATCCTCTAAAGACATTCCATTAAAAATCTGTAAGAAAAAAGATACAGTAGATGTAAACTGTAAAGCCTCCCATTTACAAAGAGGGGTCAATTAATTAACTTACAGTATTGGCTTGCTCCAAGCTGAACAACACAGGTTGTCCAATATCTGAGCCATTTAAAAATGGGATGTTTTTGCTGGAGAATTTCAGGCGGGACCTGAGACAAGGCATAAAGTAATTTGTTGGTAATATTTTCACTGTTGTTTATGAACATTGTTAATGTCATAGTAATGTAGGTAATTGCATTTTGATATGTTTGACGTTGACAACATACTTGCTTTTTTTGTCAGTAATGACTTTTCCTCCATCCACCTCGCCCTCATTTTCCTCAGTTGGGCTCTGAGGTTCTGAACGAGGGAATGCAGTCTTCAGTGTGTCCACAATTGCATTCACCACAATCTGCAGAAATATACAATGTTAAAAGTATTGCAAAACATTGACTTAAGATGTTAATCTTATTCAAATGTATTGTAGTGAATGACCACCAACAAACCTTGTCAATGCGTGAAACAATAAAAGGTTTCTTGACAAAGGCAATCCGAGCATCAGTATTTAGAGCCAGAAACTCCTGCATCTGCTCACTGTTGGCTATTTCGGGAACGGCACAAAGATGCTGCAGAGGGGTCATAAAAATGGTTGTAATTTGACAAGTACTTTTCATATTCAGCACAGATATACTCAAAAAAAATATTACACACCTTTAGAAAGGTCTCCAGCATCCCTTTTCTGGCTTCTATCCTATCACTGTCCATGTTTCCAAATGGCATGTCTGGGAAAATTTTCTTTGGCCCTTTGACACCTTCAAATCAAAACATCACAATTCATAATTAAAGTATGGATTCAAGTACACAAATAGATGGTAGCTGAAAATCCTTGTTTGTTGTTTTCAATCAATAGTTATATTTTATGATGGGATACTTCTACCTTTGATGAGTTTCTTTAGTTCAGTTCTCTCTTCCACTCGTGCTTGTAGGTTAAGAAATTCACTATAACGTCTGTTGACCATATGATAGGCCACTGGTTGTGCTGTAGATGGACTTTCAAAACCTGAGTGCAATGTGTCTCCATCTTCTGAGTTTGGATTGATATGTCCAAGGTTCTCACAGCTCATTGCTGTCTCATACTGAAAGAAAAACAAATTGATGGAGAATCACAGTTTTTCAACTACAGTTTAAAATAAAAAACATAGACTGTCGGTAGAAAAAGAGAGAAAAACATTTGTACATATTTCACCTAATTTTAATAGCACTTATGGTTGAAAGACTTAATAGTACAGATCTTACCTTGATTGTGTAAAGAGTGTAAGGATGTGAGCCGGTTCCTCGATGTTCTTTAGCTGTAATAGTGCCAGTGATGCGAAGGTTTTGGATAATGATTGGTCCATCGGGGCTACTTAGTGGCTCAAAACTGAATGGAGGCAATGGGGAAGTGCAATGTAATGGGCTCATGACAGTCAAATCATTTGCACTCCCAATTGGTTCAACAACCAAAGGAAGCCCACTGGCTTGGTTTACTGAAGGGAGGCTACTTTCACTCTCCAAGTTTTCCTGGCTCATCATGTGAGTCCCTCCTCTTGCTTTTTCCATTGAGCCATTTGTAGGCCCATATGCCTCTGAATTCATAGAAACTGCAGGACAGGAGGCATCGAATTGATCGAGACCAAGAAGCTTCAGATCATTACCATTACTGCACTCGATTCCACATTCTTTCTGTTGATCATACAAACTATCATCTTGTCCTATCATGACCAAAGAATCAATGGAACCCTCTCTGTAGTCCACAGATGGAGAATCCAAGTCAGAATCATTTTCTTGGTAAAATGGATTCAAATTGATTCCAGATGGAGAATTTCCTAAGGTCTGACTTGTCTCTTCTTCAATGTTATTCTGTTGACTATCAACCACTGAATGTTCAACATCGTGCATTGAGTGTTGAGGAATGACCATGCCAACATCATTTTCACTTTCTATTTGAGCATCTGGATGAAGGAGATCAGCGTTGTTTTGGTTCTTGTATGTGATCTCTTGCGGGAGACTCATCTCTAGTTCTAAACTGGGAAGTGGTAAGGACAAATCCACTTTATCTTCTCCACTTGTTTCCTTGTATTTATTAGAACTGCCAATTATGTCTATCAAGAAAAGATTTAGCCAGTCAGGGTCCGACAATTTGTCAAAAAGAGGGAGGAAAACATTGCAGGTTATGAGCTCTCTCACAACAAATCGCCCTGTGCCTGTTTCTAAGTGAGGGGCGGGCACTAAAATGTGCAGCAATAAGTCCACTAGTGATCTGGTGTAATTAAATTGCACTGTCTCACTGGTCATTACACAGTGAGGTGTAGTCACTTTGGAATATGCCAACCACATCTTTCCCTTCTCATCACTCATCACTTTGGTAGTTGGAGACAATTGTTGTTGCTGTGCAACCATCTCCTTAGCTCGAAGATAGTCCTGCAGATGGCAGCCAAACATTTCCAAGACCCTCTGGGTTAGTTTCTGTTAAAGTACAGAAAAGGTGAAAGGCCAATTTAATCCATAAATTTCACCATCACAAAATTGCATGCAGATAAATAAGATAAATGTGGTGTATTCAATTAAATATAGGCCAAATGTCATTTGTAAATAATTGTTGTGTATTTATTTATGTTTACCATAAGGTCGAAACTTCTTTGGGTTGTAAATTTCTTTAAGAAACGCACAAGATGCACATTTTTGTACAAAGACAACCACACTTAGCTATTCATCATATTTTACAAATTGTGTACCTTTCGGTCCAATTGCCTTGCACGGCTCTTCAATTCCATGAACATGGAAATCATGGCATCTTCAACTTCGTTTTCAAAGGCACTTTCAGAAGACACCATCGAGTACCAGGAGGAAACAAAATCCCTGATAATCTTCCTCACTGAATTGTGGATTTCTTGGTCCAGATCATGTTCATCCTCCATAGTGGAATGAATCTGAAAATGAGTGCAATGACATAAATGGTACAACATATGATGTAAATGGCTTTTTAAGTAATGGCTTACCTTTTCTAGAGTGATAAATCTCTCCAGGTGAATGACATGGTTGGATTCCAAGATAGCCTGTGAGCCCAACCAGCCCCCAAGTACCACCAGCAGGCTGGTGAACACACACAGCAGCCAGATATTAACAAGCAGATGGAAAAGAACAAGCCAGGCCAATAGGACACCAAGGCCAAATAAACATCTCTGTCCTAGCATCTCAGCCATGACACTGTTGGAGGATAGTCACATGTGCATTAGACCTAAAAAGCAAAAGGTAAAATTAGTTCCTGATCCCAGGAATGTTCGATCCATTTAGATTGGAATAGACGCCTATTGCCTTATGTATTGATTGGGTATTATTTATTGTTATTGATATTGATTATTCATTTGTCTGATGGTTTGTTGTTGTTATTTGTGCACTTCACGGTAAAGCTGGTAATCTCAATAACCTTGTATGATGACAATAAAAGCATCCATTTCAATTCAATAACAGATCAAATCGCAACATTTAGTCCAACGTATTGCTAGTGACGTTTGATGCCACACATTATATTTTAAAATATGTATTAGTTGTGCATTTGTCGCAAGTGAGCAAATATAAGGTTTATACTTCATTGATAATCACATTTGTAATCGCGATGTCGATCAAACGAAACGACGACATCATCGGGAGTAAAAAGATGTAAAAGAACAGTTTTTCGTGTTGAATGGGTCAAAATGGAACAAATAAACCTTACCTTAGTAAATCGTAGCATCATTAAAATCGAGCAATTCCCACCCATCTGTTTCAAGCCTTCAATCAACAAAACGTCTCGTGAGCTGTTTACTTCCGCGAAAGCGACGTCACATTAAAAGCGAAACGCCCCTCGCCCCCGCACAAAACTGTCCATCATTTTTATCCAATTTTAGTTGAACTACTACTAATAAAAACCAGACAAATATATCTTATATCTCTGTATATAGACTACCGGCAAGCCATTTTAATGCCAGGGATCATACACTGATCCTGATGTAATTATTTGGGAGGGTAATCTGGGATTATTGTGTTTTAAAAAATGGTTTTCTCTTCTTTTCCTTTTTCTTCTTCTTAGACATTGCTTCTTATCATATTTGGTATAAACTTTGGCAAAATTGCATTTGATGTGTGTGTTGAGGGTGGACATTTACCTTGAAATAAACACACTTGATTATTTTAAGGGGAATAAAGAATTATGGTGAGTAACATGGTCTTAGTTGTTTTTAAATTGTCTGTTTTGGCAGATCACCATGTGGTGTGGCTCTTTGACTCTCACAGTTTAACATTTTTGCTCTCCGTGTCTAACTTGTTCTCCACCTTTGGTATAGGGGGACAGAGAGTAAGGAAAAACAGGTAGATTATAGAAAGAATATAGAGATCCAAAAAAATATGTCCATCGTTCTATCCTCCTTCACTACGGGAGTTTTCCTTGGATGTTGGTAGGGGGATGCCGCACCCTCCAGATGGGGTACTCTCCTTCCCTGGGCATTTAGGCCTAGTCGGGTGGAGGTCTCTGGTGGTGCCACATTATGAGTGAAGATGGAGGAGCTGCGCTGTCTAGTATAACCTCACTAATCTTATTAGTTCAGTGTGATTGACTCTTGAGCTGGTGTGGGAACATTTTTCAGGAAGACCTTTGAAGTCGCAAGGTCTCCCATTGATATACGCATTTTCGTACAGACCCAACATCTAGGTTTTTTAGGTTAGTTTAATTGCGTTAAGAGGCAAGCGCAGGAGGTGAACTTGGTCATGAATAGGTGGACAACATCTTGTGAGACTGTACCTTTGTTAAAGGTGAGTTAAATATTAACTTACTGTCGTTTATTTTTATTTACCTCGAAACTAAATATGATCGTAACTACAGGCTTCACTTTCCGCTGACCATAACAAAACAACTAGACTTTGGAGTTCCATTTCCAAGATGATCACTCACATTTCACTGTGGAAATTTAGTAAGTACTTTAAACAATCAATAATTGTTTTAAACTTAAATGATTAGCAAAATTGTTTATATCCTTGTCATTACTTAAAGACACAATACATTAATCCTTTCTAAAAGCTTTAAAATAAGTAAATTTAAGTCTTTCTGGTTGCAGTTTCCACTGCATTACAAAAATTGACATTCTCTCTGCATCAGTTCCATTAGTTCTGGTGGGATTGGTGGTATTTGTAGTGAATGGGATCACTGGAGACCCCCTGTTTGAATGCCTTCAAGACAAAGACTACAACGAGCTGTTAGATATTGTGGAGAGAGGACTCCCTGCCACAAAGACTCCTCAACATGTTGCAATTATTGGTGGGGGCATTGCAGGACTCACTGCAGCTAAGTTTTTGAAAGATGCCGGCCATAAGGTAAAGTGAGCGAGCTCTTTTTGGACAAAAGATGTTGGGAGAATACTGACAATGACCTGATGCACTTTAAGGTCACTATAATAGAAGCTAGTGACCGGATAGGAGGACGTGTTGAGACCTATAGAAACGCCGAGGAAGGCTGGTATGCAGAGTTGGGTGCCATGAGGATCCCCAGCTTTCAAAAGTGAGTTTCAGTATGTTTCAGTATGTATAATTTCAAGTGACATTATATTTCTCAAACTTTGGCTTTTACTATTTTACACATTTTTGTTGTTGTTGTACACCTAATAACAAAGATCAGCAATACATGAGGGAAAAAAGTGGAGGAGGGGGATAGAGGAAATGTTGTTGTTGAAATCAGGAACAAAAAGTGATAGCTTTTTGTTCTTTTTTCCACTATAACATGCTGTATTTTTCCACAGGATTTTACTCTCTATTGCCTCCAAATTGCACATTCCCTTAAATCATTTCATCCAAGATGACTTGAACACCTACTTTTTGCTTAATGGAAAACTTCATAAAACCTCTACAGTGGAGAACAACTATAATGTGTTTAACTACACACTAAATGAAAGTGAAAGGGGGAAGTCAGCTGCACAACTCTTCAGTGACACACTGTGGAAGGTTTGTAGGGTCTCTAAGCTTTATGAAAGTTAATTCCACCATTGTTTTTATTATCATTAGTTGGCAGTTATCCATTGGAGTTTGATGTGGGATGATAACTCACCACTCAATATGTTTTAAAGTGGCAATTTTACAATTTTTGCGCAGGTACGAGAAGACCTGAAGACAATTGGCTGTGATGCAATGTTGGACAAGTATGATTCCTATACAGTCAAAGTGAGGAAGATGTTATGGTTGTGTAATTAAACAATGTTTCGAATGCAATCACTCCTATTATTATTTTAAATATTTGTCAATAGGAATACTTGGTGAAAGAGGGTAATCTGAGTCAGGGTGCATTGCGGATGATTGGAGACATCCTAAATGAAAACAGCCTTTTTTACACATCCATGGTGGAAACTTTGTATCTTCAGTCAGACATCAATGACATCACTGAGTAAGAAAATACTTCATATCTAATCATAGTTTTACGTATATCTAAATGTAAAGATCATTTGACTTTCTGACTTTTGATATTTAGCAGGGCCTCACAAATATTCTTTTTTTTAAAACTCTGGATGCTTTTACAGGTATTTTGAAGTGACGGGTGGCTTTGACCACCTCACAACAACTTTCTACAATATATTAAATGCCACGACCTTCCTCAACTCCAAAGTCAAAATCATCAACCAATTAGAAGGGAGAAATGTGATAGTTACATACCAGGACCAGCGTACGCCAGGTTCTTTAACCCACCTGACGGCGGACTATGCTCTCGTCACTGCCACGGCCAAGGCTGCGCTCTTCATTGACTTCCAGCCACCGCTTTCTGGGGACAAAATGGAAGCCCTGCGTTCAGTTCACTACACCAGCTCAACTAAAGTCATCCTCAGTTTTCGGGAACGCTTTTGGGAGAGAGAGGGTATCAGGGGAGGAAAGAGCATTACAGATCGACCGTCTCGCTTCGTCTATTACCCCAGCCATACTTTTCCAGGAACAGATGCTGGTGCCCTCCTCGCATCATACACATGCTCTGATGACTCCACCCTCTTTCAAGGTGTGAGCGAAGCGGAGCTGATGGATGTGGTCTTGGACGACTTGGTTAAGATCCACGGCGAGGATATCAGGTCTTCATTTACTGGGGGACTGGTGAAGAAATGGGGCTTGGACCCCTACAGCCTGGGAGCTTTTGCCATTTTCACACCATATCAGGGACTTTATGCCAAAGAACTCTTCCAGAGTGAGGGACGTGTGCACTTTGCAGGAGAGCACACAGCCCTACCTCATGGCTGGATAGAAACTTCTATTAAATCTGCTCTCAGAGCAGCCAAAAATATTAATAGTCTAACAATTTAAAGGAAAAGATAACATTTATATGTGCATCCATCTGAAATTTTAGGAAAAACTGTTTTTGTGGAGACAAATGTAAATTAAAATCAGTATTTCCCAAAAGTGACAGTAGATAAGAAAATACTGTGCTTTTCATAATTATTCAAATATATATTTTTTTGCATGTGCTATGCAAAGACTGGAAGTTTTATTGTAACATTTAAGTATTAATTTGCAAAACTAAAATATGGTACTATAAAATTAGTAAGTACCAGTTTGGTAAGTTAAAGTAGTATAATTATACTCAAGTTAAGATAGAGTGTACCTAAAGTTTTGAGCAGTAAAGTTATATTTGCTTACCTGTTGTCTCTTTTTTTAAAGTGTTCTTAATGAATCCAGATAAAAAACAATTTTCTCCCCAAATCAGCCAGTTTACTAGAAACCAAATTCTATTTTCATGCAGCAACAGGACCACAGAAACATCATCTTCAGATGCTCAGGGAATACAAACAAACATGTTAGTAGTACCAAACATGGATTAATTTGCTATGAGAGTCCATTAATGCACTCCATCATTCAATGAGTGCCTTTTTGCACCATCTGGGTAAAACGGTTGGTGATGGACAAGGTGGTGTCGATGAATCGTTCCACGCAGCTCACAAGGCAAGTCTCTGTCCTGTAGTCTAATTTGGAACCTGGGCTGTCCACACACTTATCCCAGCACACATCTGTAAAGTTGTGCACCTGAAATAAGGATGAAAAATGGGGATGTGAGGGAAGTTGCCATGGCAACAAAATACTGTGCAGGGCACAAGAAATTATTTGCATCAATTTATTGTTTCTGACAAAAAGGGAACATTTCACATCATGATTATGCATGCGTTTTTTCCTTTTCTAAATTAAGTTCCTTTAAAAAAAAAGAAAAAAACTGAACCAATGTTAAAATAAACAAACGCAAAACTAAAGGGAATTGTTTGTGATAATGCTCAAATATAATATATGGAGAACATTGGAGGAAATGTGGAACATTATATACTGTTTTCACGGGTCTTGTGTCAAATTGTTAGAGTGATGCTTTTTTTTCTTACATTATCCTTGCATAAAACCGCTATCCCAATGCGTTCCATGTGGTATCACATTGAACAGTCCACGTTTAGAATTACACTAACCTGGGCCTGGAACTGCGCTTTCTGTTGCTCGATTGCAATCAACCTCTGGAGCTCTGTTGCGTCTGCTTTCTCCGACGCACTTAGATTGTCAAAACTCTCCATTGTGGGGTTGTTTTTTGTTAAAAAGACAGTTGCGCGTTTCAGCAGTCTTGTATAAATCCAATGACAAGTGACCTTCCGTAGTACACACTGCGCGTGCGTGCGTCCCCGTAACGTGACGCTTCCAAAGGTTGTCAAAGTGGCAAGTAAGATATCTGCCAGAAAGCAACTCGACGTTTCTGTATGAAGTTAAATATATTTTTAGAGAACATCCAACGAGTGAACTACTTTCAAAATCAACTTTATATATTTATAAGATATATAAATGTAATCGATTTCACTATTTGTTCTGCACAGAGTCAATTGTAATTGCGCGAGGAGACACTACTCTCGTCTAAAACATATTATCTTTGTTCGTGGTTGTTCATCAACAACTTCCGGGTAAATCGTAGTGCCCTTGGTTGGTTACTCATCATGGCGGCTATAGTTCGGCTGAGTTCTGTCTGTCGCCGGGGACTTCACCGTAAGATTTAATGATCTGCTTTCCATCGGTTGCATTTGTTATTAATTTACTTGCGATTCAGGCGGATCATTTGGCAACGTTTTCCTTTGTAAGGGTGGTGGGATCGAATGTGTTTACTGCCTGTGACTAGGGCGTGCTACGTAGAAAACACTGGCGCTGTCCTCAAGATCACGACTTTTACTAAACTAGCTCACTTAAATTTCACTAGATCCATATTAATTCCACCTCTATTGATCAAAATAAACGATCGGTACTCAAATATTGTAAGTGATCTGTAACTAAAGGAAGATAGACTCAGTAGGTACGACTTCCTAGTAAATCAGTTTTTCCCGGTTTCATATTTAAATGTCATATTTCCTTCTTAATCAGGCTCAGATTAGGTAATAAAAACGTTTATAATGCAATTCTATCATATAATCATGTTTTCAGTTTTTAATTAAATAATTTTCCCAGTGTGCTTTTTGTTTTTGATTTAACATTTGGTCTTTGTATTTCCCCCAGCTCTGATATACCAAAGCAGCATGCTGGCAAGGCCATTGGCCACACCACACAAACATCAAGAGAAGTCTAACCTGTTCAGTGCTAGGATTCATACATCCCACACTTTAAATGGTTTGTGTAAACGTGCAAGCTCCCATAATTATTATTCTAATTTCTGCAGGTCTTTGCATTCTCAGGAGACTGACTGTCATTAAATGATTGAATCCAATTTTGTTGTTGTTGTCTTTTAAAGCGAGCTCTGGCTCCAAAGCCGCATCTCTGCACTGGACTGCTGAGCGAGTGTTGAGCATCCTGCTTTTGGCCATGGGGCCTGTTGCCTATTTTCACCCCGGTCCTGCCATAGATTATAGTCTAGCTGCCGCACTCACCTTACATGGACACTGGTAAGCAAAGATTGACATTCAAACCAATAGAGAAGCATTTAATTTGGTAATTTTGTTCATATAATTTTCTGCTTGAAAAAAAAAAACCTAGACACCCACCTTACAGAAATGAGCAGATATCGGCCAAGCCTTTGTTAGTTCCAGCTGGTTGCAGACCCATAAAGTGGCTTCAGCTTATGTCTGAGCAATGTGCCAGTCCATCACTTAGTGCAAACACTCATCATCATGGCAGGTGCAGGCCACAAATCCTAGTCATGAGTGGTGATAAATCCTCCTAAGCCATGGCTTTTAGGCCATGTGGGTGTTTTAGGATGTCATCTTATGTTCTCTTTGACTAGAACCTTTGAGACAAATAGCCTGACGTCATTTTGTGCCGGCAACGGTGCAACAAGGTATAATAAGAAGGCTACAAAATTTCTTGCATTTAGTCTGTGACTGATCGGATTATATAGTTCCAAAGAATGTCAGCACTGAGTGAACCCAAGTCACATTAGATGGTGTCAAATAGTTTGACAGAATGATAGAGAATAAGACTGACAAGTGAATGATATGCATATTTTCAAGTACAGCTTTAAAATGTTATTTTTTTACCTGCTTGTCTTTTAGGGGTATAGGGCAGGTGTTGACAGATTACGTTCACGGCGACACCAAGATCAAGATCGTCAACGCCGGTCTCTTTGTCCTGTCCACGGTTACGTTCGCCGGCCTTTGCTACTTCAACTACAATGACGTGGGAATCTGCAAAGCCGTCGCACTGCTTTGGAGCAAATAAAATAGTAACATGAACTGGCAAGATCAGAAAAATGACACCTGTTTCATGTAAATTTCCTATGAATACACAGCTTTGGCAATATTTCCAGTGATTCACAAGCATGTAATTGCACATCATGTTAATTAGCTCTGCTCAATTTTATCATCAAAAAGACCAGTTGCCATTTCTCCTACCAGCAATGTTTCAGATCCATGTGGGCTGAGATTTGTGTTCCCATGAGAAAGTTGGCCAATAATGTCTTTTCTATTCTGTATTATGTCATGTCACTTAGTTCACATATTTCCCCCACAAAATGTTTGTCACATTGTACAGACCAGAATTGTCTTATTTGTCAGCTATAATTTATTCTTTCCTTACGAGGATTCTATTTGTTGGATGATTTTTAAAACCACTGTGTCTCAATTACTTAGTGTAAATATGAAACATTTGATCTTTAAACCATCTTCATATATGCTGCAAGTTGTATTTTAATGGTGCAGTTAAGATGCTTCATATTGATCAAATGTTAATTGGCACCAAACAAGATGAAAGCCTGTATTATCTGTCTTTTACTGTAAGCCAGCTTTAAAATATAACTGATATACCTTTGAATGCCTGAATGTGTTTGGTGTGGGAAAACTTAATTACTGCATAAGGTGCACAACTGCAGTGATTTTAGACATTAAAAATCATCTAAAATATCCGCTGTTTGGGCTAACATTTTAAGTAACATTCTAGTGAAACATTTTGAGTCATTTACCACCAGTACACTAACAAAAAAAATCTAAATTTTAAATTGAATGGATTTAGATTTAGTAAACAAGTACAGTTATACCTCTACTTAACAAATGCATCTACATACGGAATTTTCAAGTTACAAAACATTTATGTGAGCATGTTTGGACTACTTCTGAATAAAAAGTTTTTTTTCTTAAATATACATACATTGAAATATTACAGCCATATACTGAATACTTGCATATATCACATATCGTTCTTTTAAAGTGAGTTAATGGTCATTCCAGAATTTGGCAAAGGTCTGTCCAGAGTGTTAGGAAGAGGATTTGACCAACCTGCTATGCATTTCATTCAGGAGATATGGGCCTTTCCACCAAGGTCAGGAGATTAGAGTTATTTGGGTTAGAAGTTCACACAATTGGTCGGCCTGGTGGATGAGTGGCCTCTGGCCCGAAGTCAGCTTCCCCCCTGACCCTAGTGAGGATAAAATCAGTTCAGAAAATGAGATGATGGTTGAGTCTCAAAGGCAATTAGTAACTGATATGCTCTTTACTCATTAAGTTTTACACTTTCTTCACTTCCACAATGTTTAGCTGGTGCTGTGGTGATTAAAACTGAAAGTCAATCAACACAACAATATGTGGGCACACGGGCCTTGCCCTTGGACTTTGGTAATACATTTCTAGGGGTTCATGCCTTGTTGAAAAGAGAAGTTGGCATGAAACCTTTCATTTCCCCCCAAATCCTGCACCCTGTGAGGTAGTGGTTCACACAATAATTTCCCCCATTGCTTCTACCTCATATAGATTCAATGAAGAAGTCTAGGATTTTCCCCACACCACCAACAATACCCACAAAAGACTAACAAGTAAAACAAATGACTGTGTTTTGCTGTGACACTGACTCCAACAATCTGATGTTGAACATTTCCCCCCCTAGCAACGTCCATGAAAAGTGTCAGCAACCAGGGAGATGGAAAAGGCCTGTATTGTTTGTAATTGTAATAAACTGTAGTAAAGAAAAAAAAGCAAGAGTGATAGATGGAGAATGCAGAGGGGTGTTGGGGAAGGCCTATAATATATGCGGCCCTATTGTGGGGAATCAATGCACCGTGCGTTAATGGGGGCAGAGGGGGCCAATGAGGGTATTGAAAGGGTGTAGGGGCTATGACAAGGCGTCCAAAAAAAAAACCCGCTCGTGGACACTCAGTGTCTACTGGATCTATATCTGAGCTTTTTAAAGTACTTTTAAAGACCATATCTATGTTATTTGTACTTTCTGGGGAGGAGGCTATAGATACGTGTGTATTTGGACAAAAGCTTCTCGTGGGAATCGTCGCTTGGTGGTGAAAAAACACGTGTGTGTGGTTCACATTGTGATTACGCTGCAACAAGTGTGAAGAGACTAGAGGTAAGATGTTTTTTCTTCATTTGTAAGGATCTGTTAGAATATTTAAAGTTGTTGTGGTGCAACTTCATTTTCTATTTAGATGCCAACACAGTGATGACCTAGAAAGTGTTTTTCTATTCCATCTGGACTTTGTTGCAAAGGAGGAACTATTCTAATTAAGACAAACCTGGAGTGCAAGGCTTGTCCACTCCAATCAGTTAGGACAGCTTTGCCAAGTGGAGAGTGCCAAGGGTTCACTTTTTCGGGGGGTGCCAGGCTTTGTTTTGGCCTGAAAACACAAGCCAAGAGAACAAAAGTATTGTATTGGAATAAAAATGACAAAGAACAATAGGGACCGGAGGACAAGCCAAGTTGAAAATAGTGAAAGAATTCTACAGTTAGTAAGTTGTGGGGGCTAAGGGGTGGGCACAGGTCACAGAAACCTGCCACCACTATAATGGTTTTTTTTAAAACATTATCTGATTTAATCATTATATTTGTATATTTGCATTGAATAATTTCAACATTAAAAACAAGAATGCAAACATGTCGTCTTATAATGTTGTAATACTATAACTTTCTTGCAGGTACTATGTGACGTGGTAACATTTGATCGAAGCCATGATGTCACAGAGACGAAAACGAGTTTGGACATACGATGATGGAGGTGTACACTGGTTTGTCTTGGCTTACCTTCTCTTCCTGGTTTCGCCATGCACATGCTTCCTCCCCAACTTTTGGTCGCGGGTGTTGACGCTGTCTTGGGATTCCTACACACACCAATACATCACCGAGCAAGCCATCCTTAATATCACCCTAGAAACTCTACGACAACATCATGGGCCTCATGCAGAGGAAGAGGTCCACCTAAGAATTCTTTGTATTTAGGTGAAAGAAAAAATATATATACCTTACCATATTAAGTATTTATATTTGGCTTCCTTTCAGATCAGGCTTGGACGAGCTTTCTGGAGGGCTGTTGGGGAGGTGGTCCACTCCAACGCAGAAATGGACTTTCTTAGCTCCACTAGATCCGACCCAGTGTACCACTTTGATTCCGAGCGTGTGGACAGCTCCGTGGCAATGTTACGGAAGTTCTGGGCTCATACGCTTCTGTCAGTGCGGGCCAGTGAGCATCAAAGTGCTCGTCACAGCTTGGGCCAGTTATTTCACTCCCTGCAGGTACACAATAATATCAATTTCAAATACTATATAGAGAATAACGTTGGACTTTGATTTTTCTTGTTAACACAGGATTTCTACAGTCACAGTAACTGGGTGGAGATGGGTCAACGCTCTATTTATCTTCATCTATTGCAGCCGGACGAGCCAGCAATACCTGTAGCGGAAGGTAAGGCTCAACCTTATTGCCCAGAGCTATAAATGTTTAACATTTCTGTTTAGATACCACAGTGGCTAAACAATACGATCTAATTCCTCTACACAGGTGACACCCCCACCTGTATGGAGTGTTTTAGCATCACCTGTCGAAACAACCTCCTCCCAAGACTGACAAGTGGACAAAAGCAATCCCAGCTACTCACTACTGGCTACTTCAGCACCTTTCCCCCAAAGCCTGAAGGTATTTATGAGAAGGAAAAAAACCACCAAAACTTTTTAAACTAATTTAAATGCTTTGTTGGACAGGCAAATGCAGTCACGGAGGCATGCTGGACAGCAGCCGCTCTATGGGGGCCAAAGGGGGCATCAATAAAGACAGTACATCACCTCTCTTCTCCCCTCATCATTTTCTGCACGTAGAAGCAGCCACTCTCGCCTCTGAAGCCACGCTGACTGTACTGAGAGACCTGAGGGACACAGTGGGTCACAAGTCCTTCCTCAGGTGCATTTTTCGACATTATGAGTTGTAAACAGTGCAATTTAGTATCTAACAGAGGCTAAAAAATACTGATAATCAGCAGATCTTGTACACAATGGGATATATAAAGTCAAACCATCCCACAATCAAAGTTGTCGTCTACAGACTTTTCAGCGTGATGCAGGCGCCCTCTTTGGTTTTCGTTATGGACACAACAGGGAGTATGTTTGAGGAAATCACTGCAGCTCGATTACGAGCTCACTCCATCATCCAGAAGCGAGCCAATCTCCCTGGACAGTCTGGAAGCTTCTTACTCGTCCCCTTTCATGACCCCGGTCAGTGCGCACATATAGAAAGGTTTTTAGGAGTCTACCCCAAGACATTATTGGAAAATATTCCTAAGATATCAAGTGACTGCACTTTAGGAAAAGCAGCATGAGAAACAAACTGATTTATTGCTGCAATTCAGCCATTGTTTGTTAAAATATTAAAGAATTAAAAGGAAACACTGGCAAATAGCAACAAATGTGCATTGCCTGTCTATTACCTGTAAAATGCCTAAAAGATTTGCATTTTGTTTTGCATTCACACTGCTACGTACAGAAGTTGGCCCAGTGTACGAGACTGGTGACCCGAACCAGTTTATGGAACACATGGAGAACCTGATGGCACTAGGAGGAGGAGATGAACCAGAGATGTGCTTCACTGCCATTCAAGTAATTTTTGTCTATGTGTGCAGGGCCGTGTTAGTGTGCATGAACTCATTTTTGTGTGTTTGCAGCTGGCCCTAACTCACAGCCCGCCACTATCCGAGATTTTTGTATTCACCGATGCCTCACCCAAGGATGCCCACTTGTTTGATGTGCTTAAGGCATTAGCACTTACAAAACAGAGCAAGGTAAGAGACAAGAGTTGTCACTTTTTCCTCAAAAACAAAAAAAGGTGTAGTCAATAATAAAAAATAATAAAATGTCATTGACCAGCAACTATCCCTGGTGTACCCAGCCTAATATGCATATAGTTAGCTGGGGTGGGCTCCAGCACCCTGGCGACTTTTGTGAGGATAATAATAATAATGATACAAGTACATTGGCAGTGTGAAACAAACATAAACTGATTTGTCCCCCAGGTGACATTTCTCCTAACAGAAGACCCCAACTACAGCACAGAAAGGATAACAAGGAGAAAGTCAGAAAGGAGGAAGAGGAGAGTACCTTTACCTCCTGATCGCTTCTCCCTCTATACGACGCTTTCATCCTTGTCCGGAGGACTTACGATATTCACCAGCAACTCTGACATCCACAGCGTCTCCTCTATAGTGGAGGACAACACAGCAGCAGAGAAGGTAAGCCAGGACTTAATGCCATCAACCAACACATTGCAACATCTTAAATTTATACATATGTGCCCCATAGCGTAATATAATGACCTCTTCATTACCAGGTGACTCTCCTCCATGCCGAGGCAGACCAAGAGCAGAAGTCCTTTCACTCCTTCCGAGTCGACAGCTCCGTTAAAGACGTTACAGTACACATTACTGGCCTCCTCAGCCAGTGCGTCCTTGTTGGTCCTTCAGGTATACCAAAAAAAAAACATCAAACGCATGTATTGGCAGATCTGTCACACATAATTGGACATTTTGCAATTTTTTTCTCTCTCACCAGGTCAAACTCAGTCTCTTCTGAGTGACAAAGGCTCTCTCGCTACTTTGGAGGCCTTCAGTGGTCTGTACCGTGTCCGTCTCCTCTCTCCAATTCAGCCGGGCCAGTGGAAACTGGAAGCCACTGCAGAAGGGCATGTCGCATTCAGCATAATAGGTATTATATTAGTTCAAGATAAAAGCTGGTTAAAATGAATCAAATGTGACTGCTTTTAAATCCGTCAGCTGAAAGCAGCGTGGATTTCCTGTATTATTTTGCTACTGTAACCAATGAGACTCATCCTGGATTGGCCAGAGTAGAGGGTAGCCCTGTAGCAGGTGAGTTTTTGTACTTTTGTAATTATTTATATATACACAGGTCTCATTTTTTGGACATTTTTTTTCTTTTTAATGTATTACTTTTTTGTGCATTTTTTTCAAGTTATAATTTTCTGCAATTATTTGGTAGATACAATTTTCAAGATGTTTTTATTACTCATGGCATTTTAAAGTAACATTTTAAAATAGTTTTATATTATTCAAATAATTAAATTCCCATCACAAAATATGTATGGGCAACAATAGTAGTATAATTAGAGGTCAGATGGAGCTCAAACTTGATTTATGAAAGGGTTAATGCGAATGTGTACACTATTTCATCCTTTAGGTGCTCCTACCTTTCTTGTACTAGCTGTGACAGGCCTGTCTCCTCACCATGAAGGAGTCTCGTTTAGTCATGTGACCCTGTTGGGGACAGAAGGGGAAAGCCTCAAAAAGGTGTTGCTCAACTCCTCCTCCACTTACTCAAATCCCACCACAGAAGATCTGATCGGCTGGGTGGACTTCATTCCCAGAGCTCCCTTTAGCGTCCGCCTCACGGGCCGAGACGGAGGCGGAAACAAATTGGAAAGGGTCGCCACAGAATTGGTGCAGCCCACTTATGTTCAGATTCAGGTAAACAAGCGCCCATGAATGCGAGTATTAGATTTTTTTTCTTTTGAATATTCATAGGCTGGACTAGTGGTAGATAAGGGGAAAATTTGTATGTGGCAATATGTGAGTAAGACTTATTTCATTTTAAAATTAGTATTATTAGTTGAATTGAGTACCTAAATTGACATTTTTCCAAGTAAAATAAGCGCCTTGGTTCGATTAAAGTTGGTGTAACGCTTATTTACTACAAGGCTATCGTAATTCACTCATACAAAATGTAACACTCTCTCTTTTCAGATCCTATCTACCCCTCCTCTGGTACCTGGTCACAGCACCACAGTAGAATTCACCATCCTCAACCACGGCCCAGATCGACTCTTCAGCATGATGGCTGAGGATGATTCTGGATATCTGCACACAAAAGGACCTCACAGGTAATGAATGTTATTTCATTAAGAAGAAAATGGTACAATAAATGAGAAGATGGATGGATTACACTTTGCAAATCTGCCCAATTAGGTTCTACGTCTCTGCGCACAATATTTTCCATAGCCAAGTGGGTCTTAACACACCTTCTACAGCTAAAGATGGAGCCACTGTTACCCTGACACTGTCAGTGCAAGCTCTCGACTCTACAGACACAAACTATGCTGTGGCCTATCTAACAGTTGTCCCACCTGTGAGTTTTGTCTTATAACATTTTATTATATTTATCCTGCTACTCACTCATTTTGGTCGCTTTGTCTTCTGATGACATATTGGGCCACCTTGCAATGTATCTCACGTCTCTTCCAGGAGCGTGATATGTCTCCTCCAGTCTGCTCGGCCACCCGAGTTTCTTCTTTGTGTCCTCCCATTTGCAACGAGTCCACCTGGAGTGTGTCTCTGGCTCTGTCGGACAATGGGCGCTCCGGGCTGGCTGCTCTCCAACTACGACAAGGACAAGGCACTTTAACTTTACTTCCACCGCTAGAAGTGGACAAATTAGATGAGGATCATCGTAATCGTTACGCCGAGGCTACCCTAGTGAAAGGAGACCCCCCTTTTAATGTGTCTGAGTCATTGGAGCCCTTGTGGGCGAATTACACGTCAAGCTGCTGCTCAGTCAGTGCTGAGCTCCTGGTTTGGGATACAGCTGGAAACATGAAGCGTTGTCATTTTGCATCTGCTCAGCAAAGGCAGCTGAGCAATACAAGGACAGAATACAGTGGAGGTGGATTTTTGAAGCCAATTACTACCTTCTCTTTATTGGTTTTGCTTATTTTATGCTTTGAGCAACTTTCTTAAAGTTTTTGCCTGTAAGAATTCCAAAAGGAGAATTGAAAATCCACTAAATAAAGTGATTTTATTCTTTTATTAATGGAATAAGCCATTTATTTTACCCCATGGTGTAAGGCAACTGCACTAAGGTAGTGGCCAACGTGAATGAGTTAAGAAATGTAGCTAAGACTTGCTTGTGTTGTTTTGCAGATTATTGATATATCAACTGTGGACTGGTTAACTGATTTCTTGGTTGCTCATTAGATGAAACTCAATGCAAAGCTGGAAAGTCCGCGTAGTGTGAGCAGTGGAAGGAAAACTAGGATTCAAGTTAAACTTCACGAAAATGTGTTGCGAAAAACGAGTCTTACAAGCAGGTAGAGATGGACTTCAGGAGAGAGGACACTGGGGAAGCAAGTTGGAGTTTCTTCTGGCTGTTGCTGGCAACATTGTGGGATTGGGCAACGTGTGGAGGTTTCCATACTTGTGCTACAAAAATGGCGGAGGTAAATACAGCAAATGTGCCAATCAGCTTTCTTTGCAAAGGCTGTAAACTGAAACACAAGAACATTTTTCAAAAATTAGGTGCATTCTTGGTGCCATATGTGGTGTTTGCGGTGACATGTGGTGTACCACTCTTCCTTTTGGAGACCACCATGGGGCAGCACACACAAGAGGGGGGCATCAGCTGTTGGAGAAAGATATGCCCTCTGGCAGAAGGTTTGAAAAATCCTATCATGTTACGCCTTCCCTTCTGAAATTAAACAAAACAAATAAACTACTTTATCTTTCCCTTTTTGAGAGGCAAATATAACCTAACAGAAACATAAAAAGGAACTTCGAACATCTTGAATGTGTGATGTTTTTCAGGTATTGGCTATGGAGGGCAGCTAATTATGCTGTATAGCTGCATGACCTACATCATCATTTTGTCTTGGGCACTATTCTATTTTATATTATCCTTCAACTATACATTGCCCTGGAGTACATGTGACAACTACTGGAACACGGGTGAGGTCCAACACACATCACAAGGTGTCAGTGTGGACTAGGCAAGGAACCTCAATGCGTTAACCACCTCTTTATATGGGATTGCAAAATTGGGTCAGGCCAATGTCCCAATGATTTGATACTATAGCGTCTTTAAAAATGTATTCTTACTGTAAATACCTGTCATTCTTGCAGTAGATTGTGTTGATGTCACAACAATTGCAACAAGGAACTATACCAACCACACCAAGGAAACATTGGCAGCAACAGAATTCTGGGAGTAAGGATGCTTATACAGTGACATATAAACGTGTGCGCATAAAATCTTTGCATGCCACTCTAACGTATGTTCTCTTTGGTCTCAAAGGTTTGGGTTCCCTAAGAATGCCATGTTGCTTATTCTGTTGTAGGCGTCGAGTGTTGAAACTCTCAAGTGGTATCGAGGATATTGGTAGCATCAGGTGGGAGCTGCTTGGGTGCCTGGTAGCTATGTGGGTGATTTGTTACTTCTGCATTTGGAAAGGAGTCAAATCCACTGGAAAGGTGACATCTATTAGACTACAATAAATACTATTTTAAAAATACAAAACTTTGTATTTAAATTGCTTGACACCTTTCGTTCAGGTGGTGTATTTCACAGCTACTTTTCCTTATGTGATGCTCTTCATTCTATTAATCCGAGGACTCACTCTTCCGGGAGCCAGGCAAGGAGTGGAATTCTACCTTCTGCCTGAGCTGTCACGGCTTTCGGATCCTCAAGTAGGACAGCATTTTATGCTCATATAAAATGTTTAGTGGTCATGTGCATCATTTCAAACAGGTGTGGTTAGAGGCCGGGTCGCAGATCTTGTTCTCGTATAGCGTTGGTGTGGGAACATTGACTGTACTCGGGAGTTACAACACCCAAAGTAACAACTGCTACAAGTAAGTGGCAAGTAGCAAACATAAAAAAAATATTAAATAAAACACTCACACTTAGATGCCACAAGGGAGGGAGCTCATGGATTGGTCAAGATGGACAGTGATTGTAGAAGTGTAGCCGGCCTCAATGGACACAGATGTATACCTGCATGGAAAAACATGTTATTAATTCAACAAATCAGCATTTTTTGTGCTAATCTTATTTATTTGAACACGAATTTCACTGAAAAAAAACGTTGTATGTGTCTGTTTCAGGGACTGTCTTTGGTTGTGTTTATTGAACAGTTGTACTAGTGTGGTAGCTGGCTTTGCCGTCTTCTCAGTCCTCGGATTTATGGCTAAGCAGCTAGGCGTTCCTATCGCAGAAGTGGCCGAGTCAGGTATAGGCAAATAAATCTATATTTGTGCAAAAAATGCACACATGTAAACTATGTCTGACACGTTTTAAAACAAATAACTTACAAGGGTGTATAATAATTTGTATGCAATGGATCTCAGAGTTGCTAAATGTTTTTGTTGTTGCCAAAATTACTTTTAAAAGGATAATATACTGTCACATACCAGAAGATGACACTAATGTGACAAAGCATGTTGGCAGAGAAACGTAATTGGAAGGTTACACAATGGGGGAATGCTGTTTCTAGGTCCAGGCTTGGCATTCGTTGCGTACCCTCAGGCAGTTGCAATGATGCCTTTGCCTCAAGTGTGGTCTATCTGCTTCTTCATCCTGATCATCCTCCTTGGGCTGGACACACAGGTTAGACATGTGATCCCTCATTCATATGCGGTGTTTTGGGAAAACGTACATTGAGGTTCGTTTTTTTCCCTTGAAAGTGACCATGTGGCTTTTCTCGCCGCAGTTTGTTGGTATGGAGGCAGTGATGACATCCTTCTCGGACATCTTCCCAACAGTGATGCGACGGGCCGGCAGGCGAGAACGTTTCCTTCTGCTATATTGTCTCATGTGTTTCCTCTTGCAGCTCGTCATGATGACTGAGGTTCGAATATTTTTAAGTTTGTGGTCTCGCACAAAGTAACAATACCGTATCGAGTACCTTATAGCTACTCTACCTAATATTATGGCAAATAGGTATCAATAATGGATTCTCCTTTATGTCATGCTCAGGGAGGAATGTACATCTTCCAGATTTTTGACTACTATGCCTGCAATGGAGCCTGTGTCCTCTTTCTATGCGTGTTTGAAAGCTTGGCAGCAGGCTGGATATTTGGTAGGTAGTTGAGGTTTTAGTCCGCATCTGGTAAGCCTTTGTGAAAGGCTTTAATATCATGTATGATTCAATATGTTTTGTCAAAAATTGATTTTGGAGCAGTCATGGACTTAAACCATAGCAACTCCAAGTGAATAATGACCACATTGGTATCTCACTAACATTTTCCATGAACCTGTCATGTATTGACAAGTATTATAGTGGTGGTACTGTGGACTCATTAAGAAGATTATATTACTTCTTAAAGGTGCAGAGCGGCTATTTGGCATCATAGCAGACATGACCGGTGAGCGAGCCAATCCATTCTTTAAAGTCTGCTGGCTTTACCTGACGCCCTTAGTTTCATTGGTAAGTGGGACAAGCTGGAATTTTATCAGACATAAGCTCAAGGACCCCCATAACCTTTGTGAGGATAAGCAGTTCAGAAAATGAATGGATATTTTATCTTATTTTTACTTTTTTTTTTATCCAGGGCTCGGTGATATATTCTCTAATTGAGTACACACCTCTGACATTCAACCGCTGGTATGTGTACCCCACCTGGGCCTACGTAATGGGTTGGATTATGGCCCTCTTCCATACTGCTGGTGCCCGGCTGGGCGCTGTACAAACTGAGTACTGCTACAGGAAACCTCAGTCAGGTAGGCCGAGTGTAAAAATAAACAGTATAGTATTGCAAAGCAGAAAATATTTTGTTTTCTATTTTAGCGTCTCCGTCAATTGTCCCGCCCTGAGCCTCGCGGTGAATTGCCGGACAAGAAAATAAAGCAAGAGAGAGCCTTGCAAGACATCACTGAGGAAGATCTTGAATGATTAGAATTGTTTTATTTGGACTTCTAGCCAAATAAAACTATATTATGCAGAAGTTATTTTTTTTACTAGTGAATCAAATCGATAGTGTGCAAAATTAAACAGAGCAGTTAAGAAATATTAACCGCACCAATTTATTAGGATCGTCTATTAGGATCCGACAGCCGTTTCTGGCCACCACAAAAAATCAACTCTACGATGCACGGTTTGGACAAACTTTACATGAGAATGTTAATATAAAACATCCACCCAGCCATGAATTGTGCTTTATCTATTCTACTATAATCCTTATAATGCGTGATTCATGGATGGGTGTGTGTGTGTGTGTGTGTGTGTGTGCGCGCACCTGGTAACTCGCTGGAGGAAATTCGTCTGAAAAGGATATTTGTTAATGATGTGGAAAGGTGTCCTACCTTCCAACTAAATTGAGTCAGTTCAAGACAGCTGTGAAAATATAACACACAATATATTAACAATGATTTAGCTAAAACTTGGCCTACAAAAATATAAATTTGACAATTGATTTAAATGTTCTAACTTGATGGTTGCATTGCATTTGGATGGAGGGATTCAGGTTTGTCGTTTATTGCTTATCCTCTGGCAGTGGTCGTGGTGGTGTCCATTCATTTTGACTAAAAACAAATGTTATCTACACTTAGCTAGATATGACTGAAAAGAAAACAATTCACTTATATTCATTATATTGTCTCCTAAGTTTCAACTGCCTTGTTGTTAAAATCAACTTTTCCAAAACAAATATTTGGAAATTTGGCATGTGGCAACTTGAGAAGATTTTGTCTTTTCAGGACATTTTTTTAGATAGGTTCCCAAAATAATTCTGTAGAATTTTGAACGTGTTAAGCCTACTTATATTTTACCTGAAAAATTCCAAAGAAAAACTCAAATCACTTATATAAGGAGTGTCCTAGCAAAGCAGGGTCAATCGTCCCACCCCGATTGGACGCCAGTGCTCCAACGCAGCGGGAGCTTCACCGGTGAGAAATATGGTTTTAATTGTGTATTTAAATTGTCTATTTTGGCAGGTCACTATGTGGTTGGGCTCTTTGACTCTCACAATTTAAAATGTTTGCTCTTTGTGTCTAATTTGTTCTCCACGCCTGGTTTAGTCGGACAGAGAGTAAGGAAAAACAGGCAGAATATAGAAAGACTATATAGAAAAAAATCTGTCCATCGTTATAGCCTCCTTCACTAAGGGAGCCTTCCAAGGCTTTTGACATTTTTCAGGAATTAGTCGCAAGGAGGTCTCCCATTTATATACGCATTTTCATACAGATCCAACATCCAGGTTTTTTTTTTTAGGTTGCCTTAATTTAGAGTTTAATTGCATTAAGAGGCAAGCAAGCGCAGGTGAACTTGGTGAAGAATAGGTGGACAACATCTTGTGTGACTGTGTTAATGGTGAGTAAAATATTAACTGAATTGTTTGGCTTGTGATTTAACAGTGGTTTATGTACTTATTGTCATTTATTTTTGTTATTTACCCCGAAACTAAATATGATTCTAAATACAGGCTTCACGTTCCGCTGACCAAAATAAAACAACTGTACGGCGGTGTTCCCTTTGCAAGATGATCACTCACATTTCACTGTGGACATTTAGTAAGTACTATAAATAATAAATACGTCTTTTTAATTGCAGTTTTCACGGCATTACCTTCAACTAAAATTGACATTCTCTCTGCATCAGTTCCTTTAGTTCTGGTGGGAGTGTCGGTGTTTGTAGTGAATGGGAACACTGTAGACCCCCTGTTTGATTGCCTTCAAGACAAAGACTATGACGAGTTGCTAGATATTGTGGAGAGAGGACTCCCTGCCACAAAGAATCCTAAACATGTTGCAATTATTGGTGGGGGCATGGCAGGACTCACTGCTGCTACGTATTTGAAAGATGCCGGCCATGAGGTAAAGTGAGGAAGCCCTTTTTGGACAAAAGATGTTGGGAGAATACTGACAATGACCCGATGCACTTTAAGGTCACTATAATAGAAGCCAGTGACCGGATAGGAGGACGTGTTGAGACCTATAGGAACCCCAAAGAAGGCTGGTATGCAGAGTTGGGTGCCATGAGGATCCCCAGCTTTCATAAGTGAGTGCTGAGATTTTTTTTTTACACTTTTTGATTCTCCTTGGTGCTTGTTCGTAATGCTCATGCATGTTATGGTATTTATAATTTCAATTGACATTATAGTTCTCAAACCTGGGCTTTTACTATTTTGAGACAAGCCGTAAACATAGAACATTGTGTATTTACTTACACAACATTACCTATTTGGGTTTGGGGAAATATGCAGTCCCAGCTCTGCAACAAGATCAAATTTTCTGTTGTTGTTGTACACTTAATAACAAAGATCACCAAAATATTAGGGTAAAAAAAGTGGAGGGGGATAGAGGAAATGTTGTTGTTGAAATCAGGAACAAAAAGTGCTTTTTTGGTAGATATTCATATGATGTGTTCTTTTTTTAATCACTATAACATGGTGTATTTTTCTACAGGATTTTACATGCTGTTATCTCCAAATTCAATGTTACGTTAAATCGTTTCAACCAAAGTGACCCGAACACCTATTATTTGATACAAGGAGATCTTCATAAATTCGCTGCAGTGGCGAACAACCCTGATGTGTTTAACTACACACTAAATGAAAGTGAAAGGGGGAAGACAGCTGCAAAACTCTTCAATGAAGCAATGTGGAAGGTTTGTAGGGTCTCTAAGCACAAGCATAACACCCAAAAAAATTTAAAAAAAGCTAACCAAAATTTTTGCGCAGGTAAAACAAGATCTGAAGACAATGGGCTGCAAAGCAACGTTGGACAAGTATAACACCTATTCAGTCCAAGTGAGGAATTTGTACTACTTGTGAAATTAAAACAAAGTTTTGAATGCAACTTTTTCCTATTATGATTACATTGTTATTTTCCATTTTTGTCAATAGGATTACTTGGTGAATGAGAATAATCTGAGTCAGGGGGCATTTAGGATGATTGGAGACATCCTAAATGAATACAGCTTTTTATACACATCCATGGTGGAGACTTTGTATCTTAAGTCAGACATCAATGACCAGACTACGTAAGAAAATATTTCATATCTAATTGCAATATTTTACATATATCCAAAACCTGACTTTTGATAATTAGCAAGGCATCACAATTTGTTTTTATTCTGGATGCTTTTGCAGGTATTCTGAAGTAACTGATGGTTTTGACCACCTTCCAACAACTGTCCACAAGATGTTAAAAGCTACAACCTTGTTCAACTCCAAAGTCAAACTCATCAACCAAGTAGGAGGCAAAAAAGTGATAATCTCATACAAGGACCAGCGTACGCCAGGTTCTTTAAACCACCTGACGGCAGACTACGCTTTAGTCACTACCTCGGCCAAGGCCGCGCTCTTCATTGACTTCAAGCCGCCGCTTTCCAAGGACAAAATGGAAGCCCTGCGCACAGTTCACTACACCAGCTCAACTAAAGTCATCCTCAGTTTTCAGGAACGCTTTTGGGAGAAAGAGGGTATCTTTGGAGGAAGGAGCATTACAGATCAACTGGCTCGCTTCATCTATTACCCCAGCCATGGTTTTGCAGGAACAGATGCTGGGGCTCTCCTCGCATCATACACGTCATCTGATGACTCCACCCTCTTTGAAGGTGTGAGCGATGAGGAGCTGATGGAGGTGATCCTGGAGGACTTGGTTAAGATCCACGGCGAGCATATCAGGTCTCTATATACTGGCGGAGTGGTCAAGAAGTGGATCTCGGACCCTTACAGCCTGGGAGCTTTTGCCCTTTTCACACCATATCAGCGCCCTTTTGCTGAAGAACTCTTCCTGAATGAGGGACTGGTGCACTTTGCAGGAGAGCACACAGCCCGACCTCACGCCTGGATAGAAACTGCCATGAAATCTGCTCTCAGAGCAGCCAAAAATATTAATAGTCTAACAATTTAAAGGAAAAGATATTTTGATGTGCATTCCAGCTAAAACTCTCTGAAAAATATATTGGAATTACTCAAAATATATATATATTTTTTGTGGCGACAAACATTAAAATAATGTGCTTTTCTAAATTATTTGTATTAAGATTTTTTTGGGAGGGGGTTGAAAAAATTGTTGGTTTGCTTTTCATTGATTTGTATTATCTTAGAAAGAAAACTCTGATTAAAATAAAGAAAGTGCCATTACTCTGAAGATTATTTAAATTTCAGAACTCCATGTAAACCCTATCAGAGCTTGTGGTGATGCAAGATATCCGAAGTCACAGGTTGTACAATCGTTTGCAGCAGGCACTTTATTTTTACATTAAAAGTTAAACCATTTGACAACCCCCCCTCAGTATACAAAAGAGACAATACAATTGAAATATTTTTCTAAATGAGCTGCAAAATAAGACCATAAAACAGAGTGCAACATTTGGCTAGGAACAAACAATGTTTGCCATTACATTAATCACAATTCTTCTTCTCCTACTACTAAGAGTCTAGTGCCAGTCAAAAGTAGAGACATTATTAAGACCGGGGTGTCTGCTAACATGCATTGTTTCTGGGGTGGAGAATTTGATAAAAGTAGCACAGCTTTCTTGGGTGTGAACTCTGGCTGCAGCCCCAGCCAGAATTTGAATTATCCTCAGCAGGACGGTCTCACTACAAACATAGCACACTGGGCTTACAATCAATGTCAAAAAGAAGCAAAAGACAACACATCGGCATACCTGCCAGTGTTGAGGCCAGAGACTAGACACCAAGCAGCCTCACCCTCGGGGGTCGGGGGTTCCTTCAACACAAGACGGGCCAAACACAGGGCCGCTCCCGCCAATTGCAAAGGCAGAAACACCACACACTGCCCCTCCAGGAGTGACAACTCAAGCAGGTAGCGAGCCATCCACACCATCTGGTGGTGTAGAACACTGATGACACAGCGAGCTATGATTTGATTACCTTTTTAAAAAGGTTTTCATGTTCATATACTTCAACTGAAGAAAAATCCACACAGAAATTAACTGTGGGATAAACAGCTAGAGCTAGAAGACTAAAAGATACTCAAAATAAAAGCATCTATGTGCCAGTACATGCTGAAAACTGGCCTCAGCTGGCTAACTTGTCCCTGCAGGCACTCTCCCAGCTACTGCAAAGTCAAAAACTTGAGAAGGCTGCTCTCTACTGGTTAACAGCTAACTAAAATTCCACTTAAATTCATCTAAAACATACAAAAAAAAATGTGTCCAAGGACTGACTGACCAATGCTACAATATATCAAGCTTTAAGATGATTGCTTAATGAATGATAAAGGAAAAACTTTAACAAAATAAAAAGAATAAGTAAATCAAGATTTGAACCATCCTCACTCAAAAAAAAATCCCCAACCTGATAATTTGGCTTTAGCCGAGTTAATTAAAAAGAGGGAAGAAACTAGCAGTCACCTGTGCACTGCAGCGGGCAATGGAGGCAAGCAGCAGTAGAAAATGCAAAGGGGGACAGTAGGACAACTTAAACTTCAGGCCGGTTAGGACTTTTCTTTCCATGCGGAGCAGTTGATGCTTAGTGTAGGCATGATCCATTAGATAGCAAAGTCCAGACACTTCCGGGAGGAGACACTCTTCTTTCTTAGCCGCCAAGAAGAGACAGACTATACCGAGGAGCTGCAAATTGGCCGTGGTCACTTTGACCAGACGGAGGGAACGATTGAGGAGGTGAATGGCCAGATAGAGTGTCTCCTCCTGGAAGTGCAACATCTCCTGATAGGAAAAAGTACAAATGATTTAATCCCATTTCATTTGATCAAATTAAGACCAGTATTATCATCTGCTACCTTTTAATCCTAGTTACAAGTATAAAAAGGTACTTCAAGAGTATTAGATTTTTCTTAACCTAAACTGAATGTGTTTGTGCAGTTCTATAACATCCCAACTAATGAGTTTATCCTCCAAGGGATGAATGAATTAGTTTTACATTAACTTGTTAAATAATGTACGAAAGAAGGTGTGACATTGTTGCATTGAAGGCAGCATTTACTCACATGCACTTGAATGAGCCAGTCGACCAAGACAGCTCGAGTGGAGTCACTGAAGTGTCTTGTCAGCTCTGTGTTGGATACAGTTTGCCATGTTTGACTTCTCTGCACACAAAGTAAATCTCTTAGAACACACTTCAAGAAATTTATACATGCAGAAAAAATGAGCCCAGCTTTATAGTACTTAAAATGGGCTGATTTCAACATGACATAACTGTGTTTAGAGTAATGAAAGTTCTGATCCATGGGTTATTGTCACAAGTCACATTTGTCATAAAAAAAGAACAGGAATTGCTTTAAATGGTGAAAATATAGCCTCACCATCATGTCCAAGAACATATCCCAGGCAAATGTGCGGTCCCATATGAGGCCCAGCTTCTCCATGGCAAGCTCCACTTCATGGCGCAGCAGGTTGGGCACCAGCGCCTGGAGGCTAAGGAGGCCCTGCAGGCTGTGATCGTGAAGAAGCAAAGGCTCCTCCAGACATCCATCTGTTACACTCGGATCAAAAGGAGGACACGCAGAGGAAGCACAAACGGAACAAGCACTTTTTCAACAACTGATGACCTTCATTTTGGTTTCAACACCTTCAGAAGGAATGATGGTGCCGGACGAGTACGTCCATCTTTTGTCCCCGAGAATGCCGTTGATGATTTTGGCTGACAATATCCTGTCCTACAAGTAGAATCTGTATAAAAATGTGGCTCTCACTATGCAAGTGCACAATTAAAAGAAGCCACAATAATAAAACTCTTTTGCACTTATTACAATGAGATGAAGTACATCTACAATGGTCAGTAATTTAAGTTAATGACTTCATGATGGCAAAATTGCCTGGAAGGTTTAGGTGATTGATTGATTTATGAAATGCATTATAATTTCAATTGGAAAATCATTTTGGAAAATTCAAAAGACCTCACAGCTAACTTTGCAGACAAAATAAGGCTTAAATACTGTATAGAGGGAAGGCAGGATGGGTATCCATCCGGGTTCGAGCTCAGGCACCAGCCCGTACTCGGACTCTTCCCGTGGCTGCCAGCAATCGGTGGTTCCACAAGCAATCTGCAAAGTTTTTATGAGGGTTTGCCTATCGTCCGCCTGAGGGAATAAACATTTTAAGGAAGTTAGATGCACTCTTGCCTACGTCAAGTACTGAAATGGCTTTTTTTTCATGCTGCTTCTAAGGGACTGCCAATCATCTCCGTGGGCGTGGCCCATTGAATCACACAGTTTAAAATGTTTTGATCGGTATATAACTTGTTCACCACTCCTGGATCATCGGTTTAACATGATCAAAAACTAGTCTAAAACCAAGATATTTATTCCGATTTTACAATTATAGATAATAATAGATTGCATTAAATAATAATCACAAACACCTTGTGTAAGTCCAGCAGAGGCTTGGTGTCACGGAACCCGGTAATAGCCATGTTCACAGCCGGAGACAGAGTTACCTGCCGGGCCACTGCAGCTACTTAAGCAAGGCAGGCGTCGGAGGATGAGGAAAGAAAGGCACTGCGACATGACCCGCTTCAACTGCTGCCAATTATGAAGAAAACACCTCAGGTGGGCAGGCCACGACTGATTGCTGAGATGACGACTTCCTGCTGACGCATTAACATTTAATTTAAAGTAATTAAAAGATTAAAAATATATTTTAAAAAATGATTAAAGTATATAGATATAAATATAAATAATTAACATTAATCATTTAATAACAATCTGTTATGTCTCATGATTATGGGAGATCTTTAAGAATTATTGAAAAGGCCTATTATATTTTTCATTATATATGTATCTGTAGCTATATTTGAATGCTTCAAATATTGAAATATATGAGTTATGTTCAACGCTGTAGCTGTAAATATTGTGATTAGTAAAATGAATTCAAGGAATTATGACCTGACTGTCAATGTGTTCCCTTAAATGGTGTAAAAATGTAATTAAAACAAGTTACACACAAATTGATTCAGTAAAATGTTTACTGGCACATATTGAAAATGTCATAAGCTACTGTGCTGTAGCAGGGTACACCCGTTACATTGTCTTGCAAATAGCAGACCAGCGCTGTCCAACAGGACAATGTCCAGCCATTAAAAAGATTGCTTTTTTTTAGTTGCTCTTTGAGCCTGAACTAACTGCAGGAAGCAAAATGGAAGAAACCCCAAAATAATTCTTATTACACCAGCATCAGGTGCCACATTCGTGACTGAGGATCACATTCAAATACACAGAGAAGCTAGATAAAGCTGCAAATCAAATTCTACAAAATCTGCACACCTCCCAGATCTTTTTGGGGGGGTTTGGGGGGGGGGGGGGTATATACACAACAATGAGGAGGCACTTGTCGTGCCATCGTGTTCCCTACAGAAGGTCCACTTGCATGTTCAGCCATGAAGCATTTGCCTTAATGGCGTGATCAGCAGCGAGGTTTAGTGTATGGCTTCACAACCCAAGCCCCCACCCACACCCCGAATAAAGAACACATCAAAAAATAATTTCAGCCCAAATGGCAGCAAACAAAGGCAAATCTGCAGTGGAGTCAATCAGTGCAGTGGTTCTGATTTTCAGCTGGTGACCCACTCGAAAGCAGGACACAAAGCTTTAGGCTGCGATGGTGAGGTGCTGCAGTTGTTGACTGGAGACTCAAAGCAATTGGATCACAGAAAGGGCAGGGAAACACTTTCCAAGCACATGTTCATTTTTTTGCGGCCTACACTCAGCTAGAAAACAAGAACATTTTGCAATACTGTCCAGTACATAACTGCAGAATTCAATGATTTGGGGTGTTTTGACAAAAGATTTGTACTATCGACAGGATTTATTATCCTGCAGGCTGTATAAAATGGCATGCAAAAGTGTCAACACCGCTCATCAAATCTGATTTTTTTTAATGGGAATAATCCAGCAAGTGGGGGATGAAAATATTGAATCTTTTAATAACATTTGCAAATTACTTTGCTTTCTTGTCTGCATTTTTAACTTTAGAGGTCAAGGTAACTGCTAAGAAGAAGTCACCTGACTGTTAGAATAAGATATGGAAATTTTACTTATTTGGGGAAATCATTTCATCCTTTGTCTGCCCAATTTTGCACATTAAAATATTGTGCAGAGGTGCTAAGACCTTTTCATGCCACTTCATGCACAAGTGAGAGGTTTCTCACCCCTGGACTACGTTCTCATTCATAGGAAAAAAGTTACTTTTTTCACTCACTTTAACATATCACACAATCACATTCACTCATAGGTTGAAAGTCAATGAACACGTCATGAGGATGACCAGTGATTCATTTGGTTTAGGATCGAGTGGTGGTGGTGGTGGAAAAAGAACATACAATAATAAAAAAATGAAAGCAGTTTGAAATATTTTAATATATATATTTGATAAAATGTATCCCTAAACAAATTTGTTTCCAATTTCTCTTTTGAAATATATGGACGAAAAAGGGGGACACAAAGAATGACAAAAAAAAAAAGAGAAAAATGAAAGAACTTGATTTTCTTTAAGCGCAATTCAAATTTGAGCCAGCATTTTCTCCAGCAATAATAAAATACAAGCACGATTTCATAAAAATCTGTCCAGAACTTGATTTGACTAGACAATCTATACATCTGCCAAAATGAAACTATTTTAAAAGGAACACCTCTACATTGCTTTTATTAGAACCCAAACAGAAGATACATTTATCTGCATTTACCTTTTACACAAAACCAAGCGAAGCAGAATATTGCTCGCAAAAGCGCCAGTGTTTGGTATGATTTAAAAAAAAACAAGTTGCAGACAGCAGTAATTGCTTTTACCACAACTTCAGAATGTTCTTACACAAGGAAAGCACACATGCACTTCCTGTCATGGCTCTGATACTACATCCAAAGGGGAGAAAAACCCTTTCCTTGCTCACCTTCTCCGTTGCATGCTGGTGATGTTTATAAAGCACACAGACATAGGAGAAGGGCATAAAGATGCCACGTTTAAAAGGGGTTATTGATGTGTTTGTCCCTGTGTTTGGCTTAAGTTTGCTCGAGATGCTCGTGTGTGTGTGTGTGTTTCATTGTTTTGAAGCTGGGTGCTTCAGGCATGTTTACAGTGCCATGAAAAAGTATTTAACCCTTTTCTATGTATTTTCACCTCAACTGATACCCTAATTTAGTGGTAAATAGTAGATGTTCCTTAAATGTAATTGCTGGTTAGGCCAGCCTTCACAGCAATAACTAAAAATAGTTAGTCTTGCACATCTCTCTTGGGTTATTCTAGCCTACTAGGTTATCTTAGAATTTGTTTGAACCCTTTCAGAGATAGGGGTCATTGTACTTAAGAAATTAATTTAAATTGGCATATTTAACGGATCAATATTTTGCCCTTGTATAAATTTGGATTTGATGATGCTTAACAAATTCATAAGTTTAAGTAGTGAAACTATGCAAAACCAAAAAAAGTGACAAATACTTTTCCGTGGCGCTATGAGGTTTAAGTGCTTGGGAGACAATTCCCGAGAAAACACAAGATTAACATCCAATGCGGAATCATTTGAAGTGTTCAACATCCACCTGTCAGTCAATAGTTGTCTTTTGGCCATATTATAAAGACTTAACACTTTTTGCACTTAAAAAAAGGGGGAGGTTCAAAAGAATCATTGTCAAACAAATGAAATATAAAATGACAAACTGAAAGGTGGGTGGCTAAACTGAATGAAATCTGGCAGTGAAGATGAATGGACTGATGGTGGCAAATGGCTGAGGTTAAGTTGTCTCTCTAAAACGTCGGACAAGTGGCCTTAAACTTTTCTAGTTCATGTGTTGAGTTTGTGAAATGCAGCTATACCGAACCTACAAGTGTTTCACATTTGCTTTAAGCAAAAGATTTAAAAAGCCATGCACAAGAAAGCCAAAGAGCAAATTTAGCGCTGAATCGCTCTATACATTTTTTTTAAAAATTTGTTTATAAATAACACACTTGTTCCCTTTAGGTAATCGCTGTGTAGTGTTCATGCTTGCCCATGTTCCAGCATCCATGAAAAACAAACAAAAATGGATGGTTGCAAAACAAAATTGTTCGAAAATTCTGTCGCACATTCATTCGGATGCCAACGTGTACGCAGTGCGTACACAGAAACGGCAACCCCACTCTCTCTATTACAGGCACGCGCACATACAATTGATTTGTAACAGCAAGTTCCAGAAAGAGCACTTATTTAAAAAAAAAAAAGGAAAAAAGAAAAAAAATAAAGAAAGCTGAAATATGGCTTTATATTTAAAACCGTAACAATCGATGAAGCTAAATTGGTCAATTATCACCCGATATCTCATCAAGACGTCTAAATTTTGATTTTAAAAATTGTATCCGCAAAGTATTTTTTTTTTTTATATAGGATGAAGTCTACGCGTCACGGTTGTGTGTCTACGGCTGGTAACGAGCTGGTACTTGCTGGCATGACCTGGTTTTAAAACTGTGCCCACCAGTGTGAAGCAGCGGCAGCCCCCCTGAGAGGATGTACTAAGCTGCCCTGTCTGTCCACATAAAACCCCACTGAGGTCCATCACTCGCAAACTTGAAGACTCACAGCCTGCGTGTTCATTGTGTACATTATATTCTGCTGGTCTAAGTGTTTGTGTGTGTGTGTCTGCTTGGTGAATAAGGGAAAGGAGGTGAAAGAGTGGATGAAAATGTGTCTTGTGCCTGTTTTTTTTCTTTGTGTGTGTGTGTGTGTCATTTGATTTGTCCTCAGCAGTGCAAGTGCGTACGTGAGATTAGGGTTGTGTGTTAGCCTGCCTGCTTGGTCAAAAGTCTGAGCCACTATTCCCGTATGCTGGCAGAGTAGGAGAATTGAGGAAAGTGTGTACGCTGATCTGAGTCTTCTGCGTCTAAACTGTCATCTGAATGAGGGGGGAAAAAAGCAACAATTGTTAAATTAGAGGAGCCATGTTTTCATTATGTTTTTCTATCTATCCAAAATTAGAATTTTGTCTTACACTTATCTGGTGGGGTTATAGTAATAGTTTGTGCTGTGAACTCATCATCGAAGTATCTCGTGTCGGTCTCTGAAGTAACCTGGGGCTTAAATGGTGGGACGAGCTGGACAGAAGTAGAAAAAGCAAAGTATTGTTGACTTTAAGATCAACGCAACTACATACAAATGGAAAATTGGCGCCATTCCTCTCTTAGTGTGCCACCTTTTTTTCTAGGACATCCTGCCAGTTAATGGAGGTGAAGAACTTGTGGGTCATCACTTCTTTGGCATCGTCAGGTCCGCCTCCGAGCCTGAAAACAAACACATAAAAAGACTCCTCTTTCATCTTGAGTAAACACTGCACCTAGAATGTGTTTGTTCCCTTGTCATGGCCAATTTGAAACACATTTGTTCCTAATTCCCTCCCCTCCAGGCAGCACTCCCAGACACTGTTTTTTTTTAATGAAAGACGTTGAAACGCATCTAATACGATAATCGATGACATGCTTGTTTCTGGCAAAAAAAATAAGCCCCAAACTAAATGAATCGTGGTCAAAATGAATCAAGGAACACAGTTTAAATGCGGTTTACTGTGTAACTACTAGCTGAAGGCAAAATGATAGGTAATGGCTTGTAAAACTAAGTTCAATTGACAAGTTGTATTGTTGCTTGTGTCTCCAAGCCCATTATGTGGGGCATTACAGTGATTGAATTAAAAAGTAATATTTTACATCTTGTTTTTGTTGCACAACTCCAACCCAAGTCACAATGTAAAATAAGAACACTAAATGATAACATCCATTTGGATCAAAAAAAAAAAAAAGTGCACATTATAAATGATTCTATAAGGAATGCAAGTTTGTGGCTTAGCGTATAAGTCAGAACAAACCTTTGCTTCGGATCCTTCTTCAGCAGGCCGGCCAGCAGCGCTTTGGCTTCGGGAGCCAAGTTCTTGGGGAAGCGGATTTCCTCCAAAAGGATGAGCTCAAAGAGTCGCTCGTGGTCTTGGTTGTAAAAGGGCAAACGGCCACACATCATCTCGTACATGACCACTCCCAGGCCCCACCAATCCACAGCACGGCCATAGTCGTTATCCTCTAGTACCTGTCAGAGGTAAAGGTTCAGTGCCACACAGCCAAACTTGTCTAAGTTTGACATGCACTGTAACAATTTAAACACTACTTTGATGTTATAGAAAAAATGTAATAAAAAGATTTGCGTGTTCTTTACCTCAGGTGCTAAATACTCAGGAGTCCCACAGAAGGTTTTCATGGTAGCACCATCTGTGATACCTTCTTTACACAAGCCAAAGTCTGTTATCTTTATATGGCCATCCTTGTCCAACATTAGATTTTCCAGCTGAATAAAGAAATAAGTGCAATTAAAAATGAATGGAATGTAACAATTTTATGATCTCAATGTGTGGATTTATACCATTCAATCTACAGGGTACACCAAGTACAACAAATTTAAAGCAGCCAAAGTGCAAAAAAAGTAATAATAAAAAAATTGGCAATATTTTGACCTATTCCATTAATACTGCTGAGCTTTTGTACCTTTAAATCCCTGTAAACAACATTGCATGAGTGTAGATACTCCAGTGCCGATACTATTTCTGCACCGTAGAATCGGGCCCTGTCTTCTGTGAACACTCGGTCACGGGATAAGTGAAAGAAAAGCTGGAAGGGAACAAAAACAATGATGTAATGTTTAAAATCTAATTATTTTGCATTATGTTTTGTTGTCGCTGTACACAAATGGGTATTTTTAATCAACATGAAGTGTGGTGATGGAGATAATTACTTACTTCTCCCCCATTTGCATACTCCATCACAAAGCATAGGCGGTCATTTGTTTGAAAAGCATACTTTAGTGTCTGTGTTATGGAAAAAGAAGATACTGACATTAATGCCTTATTTGGATTACAAATGACTGACTGCTAGATTTGAGAAAATAAGGGCTTTTTACTTACTGTGAGAAAAGGATGCCGCGTATTTTGGAGGACTCTGCTCTCCGTCACTGTATGCGCTACCTCGTCCTAAAAAAAAACGGGCACATATTTTACATGTTACTACTGTCAGCTTGGAGAAAAATACCCGGAACTGACAGCCTATAAATCAAAATTACATAACTAGGTTACTCTTGGTAAAGGCATAGATGATTTTCTGGTAAAATTATTTAAGAAGACCTTGTAAAGTGACAATCACTAACTTTAGCAATGATGACTTCTTTGCGGAGTATTTTCATGGCGTAGTACATGCCCGTAGCCTTTTCCTTCACCAGGATCACTTTGCCAAAAGTGCCTTTGCCAAGTAGCTTCAGGTAGTCGAAATCACTCATGGTCTGCTGAGGCGATCCACAATGACCAAAACACATTAGCTCACATACTTAAATTCCCTGTTTGAATTAAGGGGCATGATAACAGTTGCTTAATAAAATGTAAGCTGACCACTTTTGAGCGAGATTTGGACACAGCGATTTCCATCTCCTCTGCTCCGGTGCTGTCGCTCGGCGAGCCAAATTTGATCTCCATGGGCTCCTCGTCTTGCTGCTGACTCTTCAAGCTGTTTGCCACTGCCTGGATGGATCGCATCCATTCTTCCCTGGAACAAAAGTCTCTTTGTGATCAGATCAATCAAATCCTTTATGATTAGGAAACTCATTGTGGAGTACATTTCAATTGATTCATTATAAGTAAAAATCTCCATCTGGCCTTGTAAGGCTAAATAATAATACTTGCTCAATTGTAATTGGTTCTAATTTGGCCAAAAAAACATCTATTTTGAGCACAAATGTAATTATCGCAATCTAAAATGGATTACCTAGTCTTGAAAGAACAATAGGTCATTCAGACCCACCATTTTACTCCACTGTTGAAACTTGACACTTGCTCAAGATAACGTTGTCAACGTTAAAATCAAGATAGGATCAAGGTTTAAACACAAACATCACCATTAGTTTACAGAGGACTCGACTCTGAAGTAAATACCTTTTACAGGACTTTAGACTACATAAATATCATAATACGTGTGTGTTACCATTAATAGAATCATAGACCATTTTTTTTTTCCTTCGGGGACTCAAGGTTATTTTATATATAAAAATATTACTTGTAAAGTTAATAAGGGTGTAAAAACCGAGACCTTTTGGGAAATTGCAAGGTAATTAATAACCAATCTAATTGACCCAACAGTTGTTTTTCGAAACATACCGCTCCTCGTTGCTGTCAACATGGAAGGTGCGTTCAATGACTGAGGTCCACTGGAGGCAACGGATAACAAACGTGTTGGGCCTGGGCCTTTCTGTCTTCATTAGCTGACATTCTACAAAGCACAGAGCCATGCGATAAGAAGACTGGATGAAGGGGGCACCAAAACATGGAAAGATACTCTCGACACCACATGAACAACATTGAGATACTGAACGGACCTGCGACAGAAAAGTTGTTGAGAGGTGGCAGGCTGTGATCACTGGACACTTCAGGCTTCTCTTTGTATCCGATGAAGGAGCCGTCACTCTTTAAGATGAAATAACGCGGCCTCCAAGTTTTAATGTATTCACCTAAGGACAGAGTTAATGTTTGGCTGTTTAAACATGTTCCTGGATTTAGTATTAACACAATTGTACACTACAATCAATTATTAATGCCACTGATTAATGTATTGCCCATCAGTGAGAGGCCCACATAGTTTCTAAGCAAGCCTGACATAAATTCAGAAAGATTTGGGAAGACACAATAGCATTAGAGACACAGTACCTCTCTTGTGGAGCCATCCCTCTCTCACAACGCTGACTTCATTCATGCTGGGGCAGAAAACTGTGGGGTTGGGAGGGGGTGGCAGGTCGCTGGTGCAAACTATTCAAACTAACTGCTCGAGAGAGTGACAGTGATTCAGATACCACACATGTCCCAAAGGCCTGGGGAGAGAAAAAGACCACAGGGTAAAGAAGAAGTCACTGACATACCTGCCGACTGTAGTATACATCCGCATCATGCCCCCAAAAACATTGACGCTCCTTTTTAAACAGAATAAACTAGGTTCAAGCCAGGTTCAAACCTTGAATTCAAAGTTTATTGGAACAAATGACTGCATAGGGGTAGTATAGACTGGGGATTTTTTTCCCCTACCACAATTGTTAAGACTAAATAAATAAAACGAAACAATGGTTGGGGGACAGAGGCCACTTGCATTACCGAGATCTTTTCCTAGTTGGCGCACTTGGGTTCCCACTCACAGACTGACGTCGACAATGTGTGCTGACCAAACACCCCGAATATGGGCTTGACAAGCACTGTTAGGAAACATGGCGGCTGTCATTTCACTGCCCGGACCCGTGAAAAGAGTTTCAAAAAGGAGCAGGTGAACGGCTATTAGTGACATCACTATCCCGATGACTACGTCTTTTTCCGTTTGTAGTAATATAGCTATGAGCGGGAAGAGAAGGGCAACATGAAAAAGACACAAAACTATTACACAAAAATTCAATGTGCTAGTAAAAGATATTATTAGGCTTGAGGGATGAACAACATGAAACAAAAGTAGTCTGCATTAAATGTGAGCGGTTCATTCTACAGGTCGGCTTGCTAAAAAGAGTCAAAGTTCAGTCAAGGAGGGCATACGTGAACTCATGGGGCAGATCTGATTCCACATTATAAAGGACAGTGTTTCCGTGGAATGCAGGTGAGGACTCAACAACCTCTGTGCCACAACTAGGAACTTTCACATGTGTTTCAGCACTAACCCACAACACAGAAAAGTGCTGAAATGTGCACGTTATCTCCTTCCTATCTAACCATCTGACATTTATGACAACATGATGGGAAAGAACACACCACTGATACCACATACACCAAAGTTATACATATTAGTGCCTGGAAGAGCTTGGTTTTTCTGTCATTTTATTGACAGGTAATACAAAGTTAGTCAATTTTAAACTGAGTTTGAGTACTGTCATTTTGGGAGATGTTACCTTAAACGCCGATCGTCCAACTTTAGTGTGGGCAAATAGGTGCAATACTATTAACCATATGGGATGCAAACAAAACTTGAACGACCATCGTAATACAAAAAAAAAGAAATGACTTCGCTAAAGGCAGCGAGAGAAAATATAGTTTAGAACTGTGTGTACAGCGACATGGGTACATTGTCCTTTCCTAAACTTGTGTACGACATGCGGCATAACAGTCCAATAACACGTCCTCATCGTTTAGCGTGGACGCTAAACTGCGAAGCTAGTCTAAGTCAGAGAAAGGTGCCACACGGGTTTCACAAAGGCATAAAATTGTTTCCCACGCTTCACCTAGTTTGTGCACTTCATACCAAGCCTGGCCCTTCACCTCGCACCTCCGGCGGACTGCGAAATTGACATTTAGAAACAAACAAGGCAGCTAACCACGACAGCCTCTGAGCTAACAGTAAAGCTAGCACGCCAGCTATGCACTTTCCTCATCTTCTGATTTCTTACGACTACCACGCCGGCTTGTTTCTCCCCCAGCCTTCTATACGTACCTCGGCTGTGAAATCGTCCCACTCCTTCCACAAGTAGGGCCGCACAAGGCTCCCTCCGCCGTTTATCACTCACCGCTTGTGTGTATTGAACTCTGTCAATGATCACACAAGCTTAGCCGACTAGCTTGTTTTCTTTCTCACAATAACAGCAGCGGCGTGCTCGGTTTGTCACCGAAGCGGGCCAGTGTGAGAGAGAACGAAGTCCTCGGGGCCGCTATTCGATGGGTAAAAGAGAGGAAACAAACAGTTATCGATAATGTTCAACTCGTGTACATATTAAAGCGAGTCTCTGCTGCTTTAGTGAGGTGAGGTGAGTGGGTCTACGGCTCCTATACGCGAAAGCCGTCTGCTCCGTAACTGTCCCCTCCCAACCAGGCAGGCAGCACAGGAGCCCCGCAGGCACTTAAGTCGGAAGTGACGCACATAGAAGGGGCCAACGGGGGAAGTTCCTATAAACTATTATAGTATGTATTTGTGGCATCAGAAACTCAAACTGAATGATTTAACTTGACTGTGAATGATGTTTTTTTAAATATATATTATTGCATTAAAAAGTTGAAAATGGATGCATTTTGTTGCACAGCCCCTCTGTATATGAATAAGTATATAATGGATGTATATCTCCTGACAAATCAAGTAAGGGCGATGATAAAGATGGAAGCCTTATTAAAAGGTAACAAAAATATTTATTGTAAAAAAAACATATTAATAGCCATTCTGGACTTTATGAATGAGGTCAAACATGTCCATGCATGACCTGTTACATGATTCATTCAATACACTATTAGTGCAGAATTGTCAATGTGCACGTCTTTTAGACTAACACAATTCAGTGCTCTAATGGTATGTGGAATAAATGCTGAAATGCATCACAATACATGCACATACGCCCCTATCAGACAACTTTATTCTGCTGTCTTTGCATTTTCCGCTGCAAATAGCGAGCACGTGCATCACTGACACTGCCCTCATCATTTCGCTTCTCCACTTTCTTCAATGCATCTTCTACAGAAAGCTCTGAAATAAAACAAATGGCAACAGTGAACAACACATGTAAGAAAATGGCAATTACATAAATGGCTAGAGTGTAAAAACAATCTGCAATACCCGATGGCCTTTTGGAAGCCTCTTTCATTTCCCATTTGGTCACCTCCTCATCAGTGACTTCTTCTCTTGCCACGCTACTCAGATCATAAACGTCTACCTCATGCAGTTTAGGCAGCAGATCTTTCACCCAATCGTATCTGATGGGACAAACCGTCCTGACATATACGCGGGATGTCATCAATACGTCATGGAAGAGAATCCAGTCGAGCTCCATCTCCTTTTCAAATAGCTGAGTTCAAAAAAATTAAAAGAGAACATTTGAAGTAGACTCAATGAAAATGTTTAAAGAGAGAGCTTGGAATAATCTTACCGATGATGATGGATGAATATGAACCATGGATCCGTGACCATCCATTGTGCAAAATACTTTTCCAACAGATCTTTGGAAGAGGAAAACAACAGTTTTTGGGAGGTGCTCTAGTGTGATTCTTTAACTTCTGCTTATTGATCTCACAATGTTTGTAAAGAATAGATGCCAAAATATTGAAAAGTACTTTTGTGGAACCTATTTTCCAATATTTATGTTTGGTTGGATTGTCTTGAGTAATTTGCAATACATTTCTAACATTCATAAGAACACACGAACAACCTTAACTAAAAACAAATGCAACAAATATTAAAACAGCCATTATGTAGGAATGATAAGTAAACAGTTTGCGAATTACCTTCTGGCAACATTGTTGAAGTATCCAGTGCACAGACACTGTCTAAAGAGTGCATTTCTATTGCCATCAAATTTCTCCATAGGGAAATCTTTCTTCTGGAATTATAAATTTGAACATGATATAAGATATTAAGCAGCACGATGTATAAAAACCTCAGGTAATCAAGTAAGTTAAGTATTAATGTAAAATACTTTTTGCAAACGGAGGAGGATGTCACGCAGTTGCGTCTCCACATTAAAGGCAGACTTCAGCGCCCTCCAGTGGATCCAATTGTCCTTACACCATACTGATGGTCTCTCACTGGGATTCCAATAGAAAGAAACAAGTTTTGTGAGGAAGGTTGAAACAAATAAATGAAAAAACAATATGAATCTTATAGCAGTCAACAGTACCTATCTTTACATTGCTGAAATACATTGAGAAGTGTGCTGAAATCATTCATGCCGCCACTACTCTCAGCCAGTGCTCTATGACTCTGATCTGCCATCTTCATTTTCTCAGGATGACCTAGACAAGACAAAAACTCCATAAATGGATACCTTTCGAAGAAAAAGGCTATACAATCACATTTAACATCAACATTCAGGACTGAAAGTAAGTGTTGCACATCAATAATTTAATTGTGGGTATTTATAATGTGACTAGAAATATTATTACCTGGCCGGATGAAGATGTTCTCTACAGATAACATGGCCGCTACAGGAAGCAGCAAGTCCTCGCAGCCATGTGAGGCGGCTTTGAGTAGCGCTCTGGTGAGGCCTGGCTGTAGGGGGAACTCCACCATCAGCTCCCCCAGGGGAGTTACTTGACCCCTCCTATTACAAAACACAACACTTAGTTCATCCAACACTATGTTGCTAACTATACCACCCCCCAAAAAAACCACAAGAGTGTTTACTAAACCTGTCAATAGCATCAAACTGATAGAGCTGTTTTAGAGCCTCCAGGATAAACCTCTCTTCAGGAGGGTCCAGATAAGGAAATCTGTGGAAAGAAATGACCACTCTTAACAACATAGCCTCCATCGTCAAATTTGGAAAATTTCAGCACACAACAAAACTGTAATTGATGAAACTTGAGCATTTAAAAATGGGAGTAAACTTTTGTTAAATCACTAAAAGCTAAGTTTCTACTAGTGGGGTTGTTAGTGAAGGCAGGTGCCGTCTTGTTTGATTATATTAATTGGAACTATATTCCAAAATACCTGAAGTTAAATTGGATATCGTAATTAAAATGTAATCATTTTGAGGTCATCCATTGCCACAGAATGGTTTGTAATCGACCAAAAGTATAAAAAAAAGCGTACCTAATGACATCATGTACACCCAGGCACTTGAGTGTGAGTACCACTGAGGTCAAACTCGTCCTCTGGATTTCAGGAATGGTATATTCGGGCATACATTCATCCCAGAATTCCTTGGTGTAGATGCGAAAACACTTCCCAGCTGAGGTTCTTCCAGCACGGCCTGCCCTCTGCTGAGCTTCACTCCTAATGGTGGGAAATCACAGAGGAAATTAACATATAGTTGCTGGCAAAAGAAGAGGCTTAACATAAGAAATAGACTCACTTTGAAATGGGTACCACTTCCAAAATGTCCATGCCCACCCTGGAGTTGTGGTTGAGCTGTTTCACAAAGCCGCTGTCAATGATGTACCTGAAAGCATAGCGGTCACCATGGTTACGAGGATGATTACAAGTGAAGAATACATTTAGGCAGCACACTTACTTTATGCCATTGATGGTAAGAGATGTGGCAGCAATATTGGTGGCAACCACACACTTCCTTATTCCTGGAGGAGGAGGCTGAAAGATTTGCCGCTGTTGCTCTGTTGAATGGACAAACCCGGATAATACAATAAACTGAAGTTAATTTATTATGTGATCAAGTCCAGAATACAAATACATTTTTCTCAGTCAGGTGAATGAAAATGTCATTAAATAAATGAAGCATTTACCAGTCGGCATGGAACCATAGAGGGGTAAAATAAGGAGGCCATCCACTGTCTTGTCCTGTACGTCATAACGATAGTCTATCGACTCAGCTTTTTCAAAAAGCATATCACAGGCCCGCTCAATTTCTGACTGACCTGTCAAACAAGAATAGATCAACATAGATTGAAAAAAAATCACAATCACTATTATATCACTATTATAGTCCGTAAAATCCAGTATTTCAAGATATAAGTGTATCTGACCTGTTAGGAATGCCAGAATATCACCAGCCTTCTCACTGGTGTGGATATCCAGGGCCAGAGAGACAACCTGTGGAACATGACACAAGCTTTATCAGTAATGCTGACCTTCAATTTTGAGCTCCAAGAAAGAGGTGACTTTATATTAGTTTATACCTCTCTCATATAACCTGTGCTCTGCAAGTCTTTGGGTCCCACAGCAGTACCCAATGTGCAGGTGACAGGAAAGGTCCTTCCAGGGATAGTATACACGGGGCAGTCACTGAGAAAGCCAGAAAGCTTGTCTGTTTCCAGGGTTGCAGACATCACCACTACCTTTAGCGGGAACGCTCGGCCCTTCATAGCTTCAGATGGATTAGAAAAGACCTTTTTCAGTAAACCCAGAAGAATATCCTGGAAGGTAAAAACAATATAGTTCAGTGTGTGCATAATTTCAATATTCGAAATGGTCAGTGAAGCTCCCGCTAAGTATAATGATGGTATCTGACGTTACTGGAGATTTTGCGGTAACTCACAGTGTTAAGGCTTCGTTCATGGACCTCATCCAAAACCACAACGCTGTAGTGAGAAAGACCCGGATCTGCCAAGACCTCTCTGAGCAAGCATCCATCCGTCATGTATTTCAACTGTGTATCCTGTGTCAATCAAATCATCACATCAATATAAACCCACGTAAAAAAACATTCTGCATACTATAAGCCTCTTTGGTGGTCTCCTACCTGTGTTGTGAAGTCATCAAATCGGACCTGGTAACCCACTTCTCTTCCCAATGTGCATCGCATTTCATGGGCAACCCTCTGAGCCACTGTGATGGCAGCAACCCGGCGGGGCTGGGTGATGCAAATTTTACCATTTTTGCAAAAGCCTGTTAACAAAATATTCAATTATTCAGTACCCAAACTCAAAAGAATTGATGATCACACAACAATACGTTGTCAATAAGTACATCGGCAGCTTGTTTACCTGCATCGTACAAATATTGTGGAAGCTGTGTTGTTTTTCCACTACCAGTCTCACCAGTGATCACCAGAAATGTGTTCTCCTTCACAGCCTGGACCAGTTTAGCTTTATGGTTATAGATTGGCAACTCTTTAGACTCTTTATCTTTCGAGTGTAACTTGGTAGATTTAGACATCACTTCACCGGAGGTTATTACAATACAAGTATAAAAGACTATAAAACTGTTGTACTCCAAATCAGAGTTTAAGTGATTAAATAAAGAGCTTATCTTGTCATCAGATTCCTACGTTTTCAGAACGAAATATACTGTTTTCACCACTTACTTCCGCAAACTATTGCGCTGTGTGTTTCTATTGGTCGATCAAAAGACGCACATAACAAATGGGCCGGGCGAGGATAATGAATAATTTTTGGTTTTGAAAACAGACTAATAGAACAAAATATGAACACTTAGGAGCAAATAATTGCAGAAAAACAAGTTTAAATGAGCGGTACAAGTAAAAATGAACATAGAATGATATTGATGAATCAATTCACGCCTGTTAAATTGTGCGCCTTTGATTGCCTTTGGTGATGCGGGGGGAATAAATTCTCTCAAAGAAGGTCGCCCCCTCCTGAAAAACAAGTACTACGGGTAAGCGCAAGAGTGTGGCGGATGGATGAGTTGAGAATATAGCATGAGCAAATGAGCAAATGAGGGACGGGACAATTGTTACTAATTTCTGATTAGGGACGCGACTTCAGTTTTCAAATAACTTGGATTAGTGCAAGCAAAAGTTCGCACGATGGCTGCGAGTGGATGGAAAGGACGACTTTTGTCCTTATTTGACTACAAAACGGAAAAATACATTGTAGCTAAAAATAAAAAAGTTGGAATTTTGTACAGACTCTTCCAGTTATCTATCATCGGTTACATTATAGGGTAAGTAAGACATTGTTTCTCTTTGAATGGCCCTGATGTTTCCATTTACAGAAAAAATAAATAGAAAAACAACAGTGAAATATTTAAATGCAAGGCCTATCAATTTTTGTATCTATGTTCAAAAATTAAAACCATAACTTGAATAATTATAGAACATATTCAAACGTTGCTACCTGCCATCCCTATTTTCTTCATCTTAGCCCTCTATGAGTAATTTTGTAAATTAGATGAGCTAAATTAGATGTAAATATGTTCAGGATAAAGGAAAAACGTGCAAGTATGATACTACAATACCAATGGAAAATTATTCACTCCCTTTTTCAAATTCACAAAAAAGTTTTCACTTTTATCAATTACAATATTTATTTTTTTCTAACCATCCACAGATGGGTTTTCTTAACCAGGAAGGGTTACCAGGAGAAAGATGAGACCATTCAGAGCACAGTAATTACTAAATTGAAGGGGGTCTCAGTGACCAACACGTCTGCGTCCGGTGTGCTGTTGTGGGGGCCGGAAGACTACGTCATTCCACCACAGGTAAAAAAAAATAAAAAAAAAAATAAATAAAAAAAAAAAAAAAAAAAAACATGCTCCCTCACCCTCAGGTGACATTGTAATTGTCATATACATAGGCAAATATAACTGTTTTCATAAACTAGCAAAGATGTCTATGTTAATCATAAAAGACTCGTTTGATGACCTTCTAACTTCTTTACATGCAGGGTGAAGCTGTTCTTTTTGTTGTCACTAATTTCCTAGAGACACCCAATCAGAAGCTTGGATACTGTGCTGAGGTATGAATAATTTGCAAGTTGATCATGCATTAAAACTTCGACTTTTAGTATTGTTCTTTTTAATATATTGAAATACAAATAGTTAAACTCATGTAGTTGCTCTCAGGTGGAAGTTAATCTTCCTTGAGTGAAGTGAGGAAGAATTACTATGGGCAAGTCTTCATTATAGTACAAAAAAGTACTATTCCTGCAGGATAGAAATACCTAAATACTTAAAGCATGGAAATTCTCAATTAATATTGACATAGACTTATCATTTTAGGCACACTTGTTTTTCAATGTATCATTCGTACGGCTTAATGATGCTTTAAAAAAACAATGTCATTTCATCTTTTCCTCTTTAACCTTATGCATGTCTTAAGTATGTGTACGAACCCAGTAACTCTTAATATGGTTAGGCAGATTCAGACCACACTAGTTTTTCATCTGGTCAGAAGTTAGTGTGTAGGTCTTGACTAATTCTAATGGCACAAATGTCTCAATTCAGCTGTGTGGGTCAGCGTGCCAGGAAGTCACTGTGTACTTTCTACCAAATTCTCCAGTGCTCATGGGTGTGGCGAGCTGTCACAGTGTTTACTTTCAAGCTGCTTTATTTACTCCCTTGATATTTGATCATCTGGAAAGTATTCACAGCAGCCTAGTGCCTAGTGCATCCATGTACTTCTTCTTGGGCAGTGGTTGGCAAGTATGGAACTGTATAGCGTAATATAGGTTAGTTAAACACACATATTTAATCTTGCACTGTCCGATTTTGGTCTTTATCTCATTCACAGATCATTTTCCAGTGCCATACAACAGCTAGAAACATACAAACAAGTCTGAAGATGCTAAACTTTACTCACATTGCACTTGCACTTATATTCTAATACATTTACTTATTTACTAATTAATGGATTGACTTGATTGGATTCATTTTAAGTCATATTTTATTCTCATGAGTGTTTTTTTAGTCTGCTCATATGAGATGTCTTTAATTAAAAGATACCAGAGGTGAACCTGTGATTTAAAATTGGGGTAGGAACATCTAGAGTTGTTCACAGTCGCCTGTGCCCTTGATAGGAAGTGTTTATCATGACTGTAGAAGCCATAAGATTAATTTATACAACCATTGATATGATCTCTCTCAATGTGCCTTGCAAGAATCATGTAGCCATTAACTTTAAGTTTTTGATGCTTCTTATTTGTTCTTAGAGTCCAAAAGTGTTGGATGGACTCTGTCAGAAAGATGAGGACTGCATACAGGGAAAAGTAGTAAAGGCTGGCCATGGTAGGACATTTACTTGCTAATCTTTCTGATCTTGTAATGATAAGTGGTTCAGAAAATGAAGGAAAGAATGATGGTCAACATTTGATTAACCACAGTAAATTATGGACTGTAGGCATTTAAAATTTGAGCTACAACATGGCTTGATTTTTCTGTATTTTTCCAAAGGAATCAGAAGTGGACGATGCATTCACAGTGGTGAAAATATCAATGGAACCTGTGAAATATTTGCGTGGTGTCCTATTGAAAGAGGATTTAAACCAAAGTAAGAATCTGAGCCAAATGGTTTGAATTTGATTATTTTCGATCAGCAATACTCAATGTATTTTTCCAATTTTTCAAGTTCTCTCGCTTAAAAATAAGAGTGAGGCCGGTAATGTATTAAAAGTATTGCTCAACTATAAGATAAAATGAGACATTTTGTTTCCACAGGAAATCCTATTGTATGATTAGTTTACAATATGGCGCAACACGTCCGACAATAAATCTAGATGAAACAAAATGTAAGGATGCTCATGACTTTCTTTTTTCTAATAGATCTGCGCTGCTTGCAAATGCAGAAAACTTCACCATCTACATCAAGAATTTTATAAAATTTCCCAAATTCAAATTTTCAAAGTAAGTATTCATGACACAAATCATCTGAAACTGTACAAACTGTACTACTGAACATACTTTGATTTCAAAGGTCCAACATTCTGGAGACAACAAATGTATCCTATCTGACATGCCGATACGATGAAAAACTCCATCCTTATTGCCCCATATTTCGCCTGGGCGATATCACCAGACGAGCTGGACACAACTTCAACGACATAGCAACATTTGTTAGTGGGATCAATAATAGATCATGTAATGAGGCACCAAAAAAAGACCTTATTGTTTTACACTAGGGTGGCTCCATCGGGATCCAGATTCAGTGGGAATGTGATCTTGACAAAGGTTATTCCGAATGCAACCCACAGTATGAATTTAATCGCCAGGACATAGCCAATTCCAACAAGACCATTGCAATGGGATTCAATTTCAGGTTATTTGCCTTTAGAGAAAATGATTTCTTTATGTGGAATTTGTGCTGATAATGAGATTCTTTGTTTCAAACAGACACACCCGTTATTATAAAAATGCTGCAGGTGAGAGCTATCGATCCCTCTTCAAAGTCTATGGAGTCCGATTTAACATCATGGTGAATGGAAGGGTAAGAAAAATATGAAATAACATGTATTACACTACACTGCATTCATGCCAAAACATCTTTAAAATATGTTTTATAATCAAAAGATTTTTGTTTACATTGGCAAATTAATACACTTTTGCAAACAAATTAAGTAAGGCATTATTTAAAAATAATTATACATTCACATTGCAACCTGTTGCACATTATAATAATAATTTGAAATTAAACATTGACATTGTAATATTTATTTTTTGTAAAAAAATATTTTCCTCAAATAAATTTTAAAAAATCAAAAAACTCCCTTGCTAATCTTTTAGGGCACTACTAAAGATTTAAGAACAAGTACAACTTAAAAATAGTAATAGAAAATTAAGCCTTTGTTAAGAACTAAGCCATTTTTCAATGGGTGCATGTCTTCAAGTTACTTTTAGTTACAGTGCTCTCCTGTGGTGAAAAGTAAGACTGCAGTGAATTATAAATCGTTGAATTGAACCAATTTCATTTTCTATTATTGTACATAAAGTGCTCACAAAAATCTATCATGTCTGTCTATCTGTATGTTTATTCCTTTATTATAACATGCCAAGCTGTTCATTTAGACATTATTTAAATGTGCAAATACATTTAAAGTAATTCGACTTTTTGTAATAAAGAATTCTAATTTTGTTTTCAGGCAGGAATGTTCAATATTGTCCCCACTGCCATCAGTGTTGGTTCAGGGTTAGCTTTGATGGGTGTGGTAAGTATCACCATTTTCTTTTTAATTTTATTCCTTTTAGACGAATTAAAGAATGCTATTTATATATGAACAGGGTGTATTCTTGTGTGACATGATCCTTCTCTACATCATGAAGAATGGCACAGCCTACAGAGAAATGAAGTTTGAAGGGTCCCAGTATGTTATATGTATACTTTCAGTACCACTAATTCAACTGATTTGACATGGTGATGTCTATTTTTTTCATTCACAGGCAGACATCAGCTGAAGGCAACCATGACAAATCCTGTCTGGCCTCTTAGTATTTTTTTTTCCTCCAATGAACCCAATTTCAATAAAAATCCGGATAGTTGTCAGATGTCTTAAAAAGATGAATTATCCTAGATGTTTATTCTCTATGTCAAAAATACTCAGAAAATATTCATAACTTTAGTAAATGTTAATCCTTTGTGAGATGGCACACCTATTTTAAAATCCAAGTTATATATGTGGTTACGCGGAAGTAAAATAAAACAGCAATTTATGGGTAAAATAATATTGTCGATCTACAACACATTTCCATACTGTGCATTGTTAATAGCGTGCTACACTGTCAGTTATCATGGATGATCCAATTGCATTGAGTTGTCCGAAACAATAGGGGTCATATAAATGACAGCTAAGTTTTTGTTTTCCTTTCCGCATTCCATTGAAAAGACGCACACCAAAGCTACATATCTGATTCCAGATTCCAGTTGGTGGACCATAGAATTTAAAAAAGAAAGTATACAGTGGTGGAACTGAGTACACAGGGAAGTGAATGAGGGATTTAGAGGGTGATGTGACAGTATATAAAAGGTGCTGCAGCTCTAGTGGTTTTCCACATCAAGACTACGTCAAGACAATATGAAGGTGGCACTGGTCTCAACACTGTTGCTTCTGCTGCTGTGTAGCACTCAAGGTGAGACATAAGGATTCAATTAATTTTGTAAAAAAAAATCTTAACATTCTACTCTAAAATGATCATTTAATTTTTTGTTTTTGGAGATTTTTATCAAGAGAAAAAAAACAATTGAATCGTTTCATTCACAGTATATAGGTTAATATTAAGATTGGTAAATGTATTTATTTTTAAACAATAGAAATATCCTAAATTGGACTAGTATTTTAATAATGATTGCTTTTGGGGTAAGTGTAGTCACATCATGGATCGAATACTACATTGGCTTTCTAAAAAATGACCAAATCTAAGGTCCTGCATTATAAAGTATTTAAAAAATATGAGCCATTACTTTTGGTATTGAAGGGGCACTTGACCAGAAAGTGAGTGTAACTAGTATTTGTATCTTTCATTACAAATTGATAGATTTGAGAGATGAAAACCATAATTTTTGTATTCTGACGTAACCGATGCCACATTAACTCACTCCAGCCATACATTTTTAGATCCCTGTCTTGCACATTGACACAAATGTCATTACTGTACATGTCATTCTTGTTTTCAGTGTTTTTTTAATGAATATTAGAATATTAGAAGAGGTGAATTTTTCTGTACTTTGTGTTCCCACCAGTGCTCACACTGCAATGCTATTTCTGTACGGGTAGCGATGAAAATGAATGTGACACTGTGCAGGAGTGTGGTGAAAACGAAAAGTACTGTAAGACCATTGGCGCAGGTTTGAACTCTTCTTTTTACTTCTTTGAAAAGTCCTGAAAGCGGAGCCACGCAGTAATTGGTGTGTCATTTTTTCCAGGGAATCAAGTCTACAGAAACTGCTCGGCGACGTGCATCGAAAGCTCTTCAACTACCTGCTGTCAAACGGACTTGTGCTGAACAGATGGCATCGTCATGCTCTTGCGTTTAGTCTCTCATTAATGAAAGCAAAAAAAATCTAAAAAATTCTAATCGGGGTGGACAATCAAGTTTAGTTTCACTGATACTGTTCATGTTTGTTTTAAGATCTCATGAGCTTCTATATAGCACTCAGTGGACAAGAGCTGTGATTTATTTTATATACACAGAAACATTTAATCCCTCCCTTGTTGCTTTATGGGTCAGTGATTTTTATGTGGGTCGCTGCTGTCAACTCTACAGTCAAACTGATTTCACAATAAAAAGACGTCTTTAAATCTGATTATTGTCTTTCAAATGTTCTCCAATAACATGCAATATAGAAGATTGAATGTCAGGAGAGGATTTTTTCCCGCTTCAATAGAACCTACACATCACTAAAACATACGGATATATTATATATATGTATATATTATACATATAGATATATATAGAGAGAGATCCTTTGATTGAGTACTGCAGAATGTTCAAGGTAACAATAATAACACACCTACTTTCACCTAGTGTCACTGGGCCTTCTTTGGCAGTATTACAAACATTATGGCTGTTTTTAAAGAACTGTGGCACCCCAATGCAGGTATATCATAGTGCCAGAGTTTTCGGACTATAAGTGGCATTATCCAAAAATACACAGTGAAAGGGTCGCAGTAGCAAAACAATGCACAAAGAAAAGTTAGAAAATTTACAAGATTACACGTTAACTTAATGGCAAAATAGGGAATACCAGTAAAAATAAGCCCAGACCCAGCCAAACTGAAAAAAGTGCCATTTATAATCCGGGAAGTACAGTATATCAAGATAAAAATGCAGGATTGCGGACATCAGTATTAAATCACATTATGTTTATAATTAATACTAAAGCTTCCTCGAGAAATGTGTTACGCTAATGGTCAAGTATTATTCATGCTTATAAATGTGTCCTCATCTGACACACTAACTGACTTTCACATTGATTTGAATGTGCAGAGTGGAGTCACGCTTCATACCAGAGTGAAAGATCATCCTATACGTGAGGATATTGGTGTTTGTGTGTGTTGTTCAATGTGCAAATATGGGTCATATGAGTTAATCTGTCAAGCTGCTTCTTCTCATCATTAGTTCAACTCAAACTGCAGACATGAATGGTGACTGGATTAATGGGCAGCTGTGGGGAACTAACCTTTGGTCCAAATGTGTAAAGTGGTTCATATTGGTACAAGTGCTTAGGGATGCTCTAAGACGGGGGGTGAAAAGAAGAAGGAATCCACCATTAAGGAGAATAGAATTTCGATCATTTTCTATTTGAAATTTAAAAAAATATTCCAGGAAGTTAGTCACTCGGTTTATTGGTCACCCGATACACAGTGGCAACATGTTTTTCCTGCATATCCAGTTTGAAAAGAAACCATGTGCCAACATGGTGGAGAAATAGCAACACATAATTAAAATTGATATTGAATTTAAAATGACATACTCATGCTCCATATTCCATGGACAAAAGCCAATATTTATCCGTCAAGAAATATTGCAGTATTAAATGACAGCAGTATATTACCCTTTGTGTAATATAATAATTAATTTATTTTCATAAAACACCTTATTTAGAATTAGTTACCTATATTTGGTGTACATAATATTCTTTGAAAAATAAAAACACTTAGAAAGTGTAGTTAATATTGCAAAATTGCTTTAAAATTATATATCCAACAATTTTACATATTAATTAATAAAAACCAGGAATTCAACCAATGTGATGTTAAAAATAATGGAATAATATTCATTTAATTTCACATACTAAGAACAGTTCGACTCCTTGAAATATTAAAAATATTTGATTTTCTTTTTGTTCCTTTCCATCATTAATTGTCTAGTATTTCCCAGATATGAATTATTCAGGAGTGTGCAATATTTTTGGGGCGGAAGGATAGTGAACAAAATAAAATGTTTGATCGAATTGTGTCTCATCTGCTTGCTAGACTAATGGTGGTCCATCTATTCAATTGGATTAGAGGAGGGATTTCACTGTGGTATTAATCTGACAAGACAGCAGCCGGCCACCCGGCCGGGCTGGACTCATACTGTGTTGGGTTTTACTGCCAGTGAGTGACGCTTGCTTTGCTACTACACTGCCATCAAGAAGCGACATGAACCTGTTCTGCTTCTCATTGGTAAGAATGTCCTGGTGTTTGTATGTGTTATCTGCCATCTATTCAAATTTATTCCCCCTCCTTGAGCAAGTGTTATATTTAAAGTATGCATGAGGCATGGCTATTTTGGGCATTGGGAAGGGGGTCCTGTCATATGGAGACCCACTCTCTTGTTTTAATTCTTGTTTACTTTCATCTACATTACATACTATATGCTATTTTTGTGCATCGTCTTACTATTTAATTTATCCTAAGTGTGACATTTGAACACAACTCTTTTAAATCGGAATGTATTAAACTTATCTTATAACATATCTTTGTAAAGGTAGACTTGGTGATAAAGCTCCAATTTTAATAACATTTTGCAAGCGCACATATTGTTGCAGCCTGAAAAGTGTATGCTGCACGTGGCTGGTCTCATTTGAGCACAGATGTTAGGGTTGTGCACTAGTAATGAGGATTACTCTTTAACCTCTGGCTAGATTGTTTTCTGTTACTTCACATGTGCACTATTATTATTATTATTAGAAACTGGATTTGTCAGGAGACAGAAAGGAGAACTATAATTTAGACAATACATTTGAGATATATGATCTGTTCAAGTTGTATAATGATGAGAGAGAAGAAAACAGCAATGTGTTGCATTGTGATTTCTAAGTGAACCATGTCGTTACGTGGGCAGAGTGGAAACTGGTAATGTTCCTGAAAGGAACGTGAACGAGCCAAGCAGGTTTTTAATCCACAATCAAAGCTCTTCGGAGGAATTTCAATTCATTCTGACATCAGGGCTTTGGTGCAGAGAGTGCATTAATATCCCGAGAGACACATCCAATCCTCAATATTGATTCTTTATGTCATGTTACTATGACATCAGTAAACATGCCCTTCAAAATCAAACATGTGCAATTCTGTGCCAGTGGTTGACCTCAAATTTCTGAATAGAAAAAACAAAAACAACAAAAAATGTTCCCATGAACAGGCATGGTAAGCTGATTGAACACAAAATTGCTCCGAGAGTGTAAGCATGAATGGTTGTCCATCTCCTTGTGCCCTGTGATTGACCTCACAATCCTATGGTTTGAAGGTTCAATTCCACCTGGGTCCTTACTGTGTGGACTTTGCATGTTTTTGTTTTACTGGGTAATCTGCCGAAGCCCACGCGGGTTCTGGGTAAAACATGCAAGCTCCACACAGGTGGACATGACCTGGATTTGAACCCAGGACCCTAGAGCTGTGAGGCGGATGCGCTAATCGCTCGCCCTACAATTGACTGGCCAAATTCAGGGTATCCCCCACTTGTAGTTATATGGGAAGGTCATGACCCCTTGTGAGGATAAGCGGTATGGGAAATGAATGAAGGAATTTATTGGAAGTAGAAAATAGAAGATATTAATGTGGATAAACAGTGTTCCATTGGATTATATAATCTGTTGTGAACTCTAGGGTAAATGATTATTTGATCATTCAATTTGACTCTTCCGATTTACTATATCCCGCCATTAAAAGCTGCTTTATCTGAACACTGTATTTCATGGCTAAAAGTCAGTCAGATTTAGCAAACAGATGAGATTAAATCCATTCATAAATTAGAGTGGGTTTTAAAAAAAAGTCACTAAAATGGTGACGTCTATCAGAAGGATGAGGACAATTTGACTCAAAGTAATTCCAAATAAAGCGACGTTATTTAATCTTTGGGAGAACAATTGTTTGTGTTTAGATGGATACCATCTTAATTAATAAAATGTGTGTGTATTTATATACATAACACCAGGAGGGCTCATTGGACAGCTTGTATGAAGCTGTGCAGACCTCTGACGAGAAACCCCCACGACCAATCCCGAGCCGCTATTCCAGCCGCTCGTGCAGCCCGGCTCTCTTGCTGCAAGAAAATACGACATGGAGGGGATCTGGAAGATCCATTTCTATGGTAAGAGCCGTTCCAAATGCTTGTGGAATTTAGAAAAAAGGAGCGCACAATGGTTGCTTAAGTGAGGAAAGCACCTCTCAAAGGAGAAAATAAAGAATCATATGAAACAACGATTATGAAACAGTGAAAAGTTATGATTACCACATGATTACCTTGGCACTACTGTATACATCTAAAGTATACCCACTTCTATTAAATACTTCCCAAAGTAGAATATCTAAGACAAATTATGTAACACCATCACTTTTTCAGGTGTAAAATCCTTTCAAATTGTTACATCCTCTAACATTCATTATGTCATGTTTTATATCAGGAAATGACAACAAAACAAGAAAGCAATGCTGAAAAAAAGAAAAGAAGGTAAACTCCCTGTCCTTACATACTGTAGTATCAAAACAGATTTGAGTTTGCTCCCAAAGAAAATTTTATCTAGCAAATTGTATTAGACCTACTAAATAAATCAGCCTAGCATGCTGGCTTTGTGCCTATGCGTTGTCCTTCATGATGAGATGTGCGTGCAAACGGGCAAGCCAAAAGGGTTTCCCACATGGCTTGAAAGGCCCTATGTTTATATTCTCTGGACACTAATGCTGTAAATCCTCCTCATACCACAACAGAGCAGCTCTAAAAAAGCAACGCAATCTCTGCACATCCTTCTTTCATCTGTAAGCAAGAGTTCTTAAGAAGTCACACTAAGTATTTGATAGAAAGCGTCGTTACTGTACAAGATCAATTCTGAAGATTTAGTTTTTACAGCATAGGAATACAGAATATAGATCAAGAAGATTATGGTTTCGGGATGCTTTAACTAAACGGATTAAAAGCCCACCTACTTATCTGCTATACACCTTTGATTTAAGAATGTATGTACCTTCTTGTTATGTTGTTAGTTCTAACACAAAATTAATACTAGTAAGAGAAAACATAAGTATAATTGATATGTCTGTTGATTGTACTTGCAGAACACAGGTATCCAAATCTGCTTCAGACAATGAAGCATTGGGTAAGTTGAACTATTGTTTTTTGTTTTTTTTACGGAGACAAAGTTTTTGTCTTTGAGGGTGGACGTAAAAGAGCATTGCAAGTGTATAAAGAAGTTAACAACTGTTAATATTAAGGTGTCAAAACAGCAACACACAACTATAAAAACAAACCAATGACTAATCTACCTGACATTTTAACACCAACATGGATAGTGACAATGGCTTTAATGAGATACTCCATCACTTCAAATGACTTCAACTCTCAAGAAGAATATTCTATTTTGGATAAGAGTAAAACGCAGATGTTTGTTTGCTCTTTGTTAATGACTCGCTCTGCTGACTTTCCAATTTGGACCGAGCTCAGTTTATCCTGACTCTTTAACCGAAATCCGAAACATTTGTGATTTGTTGGCTGCCTCCTCCCTCCAGCAGATAACGCCTGTAATGCGGCAGTGTGGAAGGGTGCCAATAGGCCAGAAGATTTAGTTCACATCAGCAACAATCATAATGAAGGTAAATAGGGAATAAATCAGTTAAGCTCTTCTATGGGCCAATGTTCATTTGGGCTCCCAACTGTGAGGTCCGCTCCTTAGTTCGTCCTTTTGTGTAAAATGTCATAAAAAAGCAATAGTGATCTATAATAGATGGACAGACTAGGTTGTACATAGCCATCACCCAAAGTCAACCAGGATAGGCTGTAGCTCACTTATAATCCTAGTGAGGACAAGCAAAAACTGGATTGATAGACAGCCAGAAAGGTAGTTGGTGATACCTATTGTTTCAAATACCATCTCTATCTCTCTCTTTTTTTAGAAATGAAGAGGACAAAACACAGAGCTGATCTGAAAGGAGGCAAATCAGCACATCATTCAGGTGCCAAAAAAAGGGATAAAAGTCAGGTAAAGTATTTTGTCTCTGAACTATGTTTCAAAACTATTAAAAATAATTGGCTCTAATGTCCAAATTCGGCATCAAACATCTATGTTTTGTTATCAGTTTGGAGAAAAATAAATTAATTAAAGCAAACTATACCTAATTTGTTTTAGAGGGGGAAATCTTAACTTATGACCATTCGGTGAACTATCTGAAGTACTCGCATTTCATTTGCTAAAATAGTAAAGGCATTTAAAAATGTCAGTGTGCAACCCAAGAAAAAATAACTGTTTTGGGTCTGGTTTCGGGTGCGCAAAATGGCACAAAAATTGAACATAACTTGTTGATTGGGTTTTAATACAGTGCAGATGGTCCAACGAGTGACACTGCTTTGCGTCATCGTTAAACCAGGGCAAAAGAAAGAGCTTAGAGCCCTTGTGTCAGGTCACGTAGAGTGCGTTCCTGCTGAAGCTAATAATATCAGGACGCCAACAAAAACAGACAAGTGACAGCAACCTATCAGTATGCCCACTAAAAATATATATATATTTTAAATTCCTTGTTCTATCAACATGTCTTTCCAGAACACAAACACCAAAAGAACCACAACGGACTCTAAACAAGTAGCCAAAAGGAATCAAAAACCTGGTAAAAAATCAACTGGAAAGAATGGAAAAGATGGGCTGAAGAAAAATGAAAATATCACAGGTAACAAAAAAAGGTTTTATCTTTGAATTAATTATTTGTGGAATTATTGTAGCATGTATGTTCATATTATCTACTTCTGTGTTCCACAGTGCACCCTCCAAGAGGAGACACCAGTCCTCTCATGGGCCCACTCTACCTAAATGTCCCCCACAAGTGTGACGGGAGGCCCTACCCGAGTAAATTCTCCACCCTTCCGATACAAGATAGCACAACTCCAGGCCACTGCAACGACATGCTCAGCTTGCCTGGTGGTGCAACACCTACGCACTGCCACAACCAGAACCAACGCTGGAGCAACCCGACTGACAACAGTCCCATCTGGGGAACAGTGTTACATACATGCCGCAGACCACTCACTGAGTACCACGTTTCCCCTGATGAATTCACTCTGCATCATTCAAATGAAATGCAAGAGGAGGAGGACAAGGATGGCAACTTGAGTATGAACTGCAAACTCCTTATTCCCCCAAAAGTGACACGGTCATTTAATGACTTGGATCTGTTGGAACCCAACGTAAGTCCTACCGCAACGTGAAAAACAATGCAACTAAAACAAGTAAATGTATGTTTGTTTTATAGCCACCGCAGAGGTCATTAAGTCCAATGCTATATTACTTTGAACCCAGCCCAACTTTGAGTAAAAGTATATTATTGCTGTATATCTTTCAGATAGCAACGACTCAAATTAGTATAGTGACAAGGTAAAATGATAAATCCTTCATTCATTCATTCATTCTCAGCACTTCTTATCCAGGCCAGTAATAGGGACACTGATAATCAGTTTTCTTTCCCTTACAATGGCAAAAACAAGAACACAATATAGAAACGAAGTTAAAACAATTGTGAATGATCAGACTGATTTGTGGGTCAGATGTAAAAACAGAGCAAGATGGCAAGAGAGAGGGAGAGAAAAACTGTAATCTGGATTGAAAGGAGGTTGTGCCTGATTGCAAACGCAGGGATTAGGCAATTGTCATGTTTTTACAATTCCCTTGTTTTTAACAAGTGAGCGTTTGAAACCCGTCTGCATTTCAATGTCATTTATTGACTAGGGCATCTTGTGTTTTTCCGTTGTCATAAATGAAAACTTTTTAAAAGGCGTAGCAAGTGACCAACGGAAATGGATTTCGACATAACAACCACTTCGAGCATCAGCACTTCCTCAAAGGCAAAGCCCAACATTAAGAAATGAATAAAGAAACACAAAAATTTTAGGCATCATGTAACCTTAACTACTTTCAATAGGTCTATTAAAATGACAAATTGAGGGTTTAAAAAAATGAATTAAAATAAAATTAAGACGACTGATTTTTAAGTAGCTAAAGTTTTCATTCTGTTTTGAATTTCAAAAAATAAGAAGCATTATACTAATTTCTCCCTAAAGTTAAAATACAATGGAATATAAAAAGAAGTTTAACTGGTGCATTGTGACGTCACTTCACCATTGGCGTCATCTTACCCCAAAGTTGAATTCTTCCTGGATGTGATGTTGATGTTTTTAGTCAAACGGGACCACAGGGGCCTCAACTTTTTCCTTTCAAAAGAAATTCTGCAACGACAAACACAAAGTCAGTTGCTTCACTTCCTGTGTGTTGCAAGAAAGTCAGACACACTTCCACAGCATCAGTGAACACTTGAGAGTCAGAAGACTGAAAAAAATATAGAGTTTAAAAAAATACCAAGATCAGTCAAGATTGAGACTACATTTGAGGGCAGAAAAAAGAAAATGTTACAAAGAGCAGCTTCCAATGTGTCTGACAAAACAAAGAGCAGCAAACCAAAGGTAGGAAAATTAACTTTTAGTGGAATATACATTAGTAATCTATTGAAGAATTGATGGAACCAACATTCATTATTTGAACATTGTCTCTAGCAAACCCACATATTTTAAAAAGAACCAAAAACTGTGAATTTGATCAGAATGAGGGCAAGGATTTTATAGAGTTAAACCTTCAAACTGGCTTGTCTGTATTTTTGGATGGCAGAGGACAATGTTTATACTGTCATTGCATTAAATCAATCCACAGGGGACTGTCGAGGAGCGCATGGCTCATATTTAACCCAGGATTTTCCCTGGGATTACTTGGTTTACATAATTATTCACTGCTCTGTTGTGCGGATGACGCAAGGTTTGAGAGAGATTATAATGACTTTCAGTTTTATGAAAATTTCGGAATGAAACATGGAAGATTAACTCTGCGAGAGAAGCAGGCGAAAGCATGAGAGCGTATCGGTAACTCTGGTTACTGTATTGGAAAACTTGTCAAAACACTCTCCACAAAATTCCGTCAACCTTGACTTCAATATGAAAGCAGTGTTGAAGTCATGTAAAATTGAACTGCATAATACTGGTGGCTAAGTCTAATTATATTGCTGTAATTAATATTTTATTTGAGGGTATTTAAATGAAACAATGAAGACTACAGAGCTCAAAGCAGCTATTGTGTAATTAGACTTCAGTGTGTTGACATGGTGAATTTTAGTAGAATAATTTTTTTTTTATTTCTAAATAATGAATCTCCTTCACAGCGTTCCACAAGCTTTGGCAGGTTTGATGGGTTCAGACAAAATCCGTCTCCAGCCAAAACAGAGGAGAATGGAACAGATATGGTTTGTACATCTTCATTTTTAGACTGAGCAATAACTCCTTTAAATAAAATTTAGATTTTTTTTGTTCTCCTTTTCGGAATTTGATACTCTTGTCGACTCAATAAGTCTCTACCTAATTAATGCTGTTAATCAACCTTGGGACAATAAAAAAATATATATTTATAATAAGAAGAAGAATGTGATGCATATGTCTCTCTAAAATATAACTAGCAAATTTGATTGTGATTCATTCTCAATGACGGTATAGTAACTATTTTAATTTCATAATTAAGATATTGTTATTTTTTTCACAGACTTCAGTGGCATGTGAGAGCGCAGAGCCAAACAAACCAGCTGGAATTGGGAAGAAAATGAAGGCAATTTCATTGACCATGCGTAGGAAAGTGGGCAAAAAGCATGCCAAGTCTTTTTCAGAGGAGATAGTAAGTTTTTTCTAAAAGCGCAATACTATTAATATTTAAATCATTTTGGGCTGGGATTATTTGAATGCTGAACAACAATAAAAAGCTTAACCATTTATCTGTAACAGGTTGGGGATACAGGGACCGAAACTACATCAGCAAATGAACAGAACTCAACGAGGGCCAGCAACTCCCTGGAAAGCCTTTACAGTGGACAGAGTTCTTCAAGTACGCATACTATTATAATACAAGATTGTTCAAAAAAGAAAAACAAAAACAAATGAAGCTTCTACCACATTCACCAGAAACAAAATTCCGTACGCCTTGACATTCAGTTGTGTAGAATTGTACTACATAATACTGGTAGCTAAGTCTAACTCACAGAAAGAAAATAGTATGTATGTGAGCATGTTTTTAACAATGCAACTTTTTAACGTCATCTACTGGCCAGGTATGTGTATTACCTGCTTTTTGGATAAGTCAGAACTAGTATATAGTACTAGCGAACGACTATATCAGCTTTGGTTTCTGCTTGTCCTGGTTTCAGGTGGTGTAACCAGTGAGTCTAATTGTTCAGGTCAGAGGGATGGTCTGAGGTTAGAAGAAGACGGTTCCTATCAGGGTCAGTTTTGTGGCAGAGCTCGTGTCCACACTGACTTTGTCCCAAGCCCCTACGACACAGACTCTCTCAAACTTAAGGTACACGCCTTTACAATATAATGGTCTTGTACACATTGAAAATTCTGATGCAAATGTTTTTTTTTTCAATGTTCCAGACTGGTGACATCATCAACATCATCAGCAAGCCTCCAATGGGTATTTGGACAGGGATGCTCAACAACAGAGTGGGAAACTTCAAATTCATCTATGTGGACATTTTGTTGGAAAAGGAAGAAAAAGGAGAAGAGGAAGACAATGACGAGGCTCTCAAAGTACGACAACAAAAACTGTGTCAAAGACCACGACCCAAAACGTTGCTGGAACTGCTCGAAAGACTAAATCTGGAGGTGAGAATGAACATGATTGTAGTGGCACGTAAATTAGTGGATAGATGGTGCTGAATTACAGCAGCTGGTTTAAACTAGATATAAATTAATGGATAGTATTGGAAATGGGCACTAACTGTTTACTGGTTTTATTGACATTTTATTGTGAAGAAAATAATGTGTAAATGGGATCTTACCTAGGAGTACGCATCTGCCTTACTCCTCAACGGCTACCAGACAGTGGAGGACCTCACACACCTGCAGGAGAAACATCTCATTGAGCTCAATGTCAAAGACCCCGAGGATAGATGCAAGTTGTTGGCTGCCTCTCAGTGTCGCTACTCAGAAGGTGAGAAACAGCACCGTTTCTTTGGGTTATAGTTATCTAAAAAACATTGTTTATCCCATTTTTCCTCCATCTGACTATTGTTACTTTTACATAAGTTTGTTTTTGGTTTCAGATCATATAAAAAGTGCCAAGCAAAAGTGCAACTTATAGTTTGTGATGTACTGTAGTAATTAAAATGTCAGGGACCTATGATAACAGAAAATTCCCCAAATAGTTGACCAAAAAAACTGCTGGCAATGATTACAAAAGTCACCATTTTAGCATGTTTTTTTCCATTGATGTTGCATTGACCATAGATTACTTTAAGATATGAACCACTCTCTAAAAGGCAATCATTTACGAGAAAACACCATCTCAGTTAGTGGGAAATGTTTGTGACACCTTCAAATGTAAAATAGCAGACAACAGCAGTCTTATCTTGACTTCCTGAGAGTCAAATAGAAAGTGCTGAAAAAGGCAAGAAGGCTTATTTTTTGCTGTCTCAAAGCAAGAAGCAAAAATACCCAACATTAGTGTGCAGATATTTAACAGTAGCAGGTTAAATCAAGTTTTACCATTTTACTGCACTCAGCATGAAACAAAAAAGGTTATTGTTTTTTGTTAATGCTTTTTCTTGGGATAAAATTCAAGTAGGGTGTTGTGTTTGTTGAAAAGTTTAACCACATTTCTGGGTATCTTTTGGTCTTGACTTTTTTCCTTTCTCTGCAGGTGATGACGTCAGTAATGTGGCTGAAACCAAATCTCCAAGTGCTCTACAGGAAGAAGACAGCGACTGTCCCAGGGACTCAGGCTGCTTCATTCCATCCGAATGCTCAGACAGTAAAGAGGATACAGAACAGCTCAACGAAAGTGTGGCTTCTTAATCCACTGTCCTCATTTCAGGCCACCCTGTGATTCTTTTCTACTTAATATAATGTTTTTTCCCCATTGGATACAAATGTTCTGAAAATGTTACAAAAATTTAACAATTGTTAATTTGGTTTAATATGGGATCAAGTATTTTTATTTTCATCAGTGAATACTTTAAAAGATGATAAGGATCCTCCTGGGTATTTGTAAAAGTTTCTTATGCACCCTCTTTATATGTAAAGATTCACTATGCTCTATGTGATATGCTGAATATCAATTTTCTATTGGTTTGATTAGTGTGACTTTATTGTATTTATTTCACTCAGCATTTTTACTTTTTTCATGATCTCTTGTAAGAAAAGCCCCCAACTCCTTTCATCACATCTTGTAACCTTTCCTTATCCATTAGTAGGTGGAATATTTCATTGGCATGGGATTTTGATAATAATGTATATTAAGTCCAAAGTTGCCTTTTACTGTAAAAATATGCATACTATATGTCGTTTGCAAGGATTAAATGTGCGTCTGTAAATGGCATAAAGAAAGAATGGCTACACTTATTGTGAGTATTTCTGTCAATAACCAAGAATAAATTGCCAACTATCTTATTGAGTCTTATTTTATTACAATACTACTAGAGACTCCTCATATGTTTTGTTCATTTTGAATAGTTAGCGCGTCGGCTTCACAGTTCTGGGGTCGAGAGTTTGATCCCAGGTCAGTCGTCACAGTGTGGACTTTGCATGTTCTCCCAGGGCGTGCATAGGTTTTGTCCGGGTACTCCGGTTTCCTCCCAGATCCCAAAGATATGCAGGGTAGGCTGGTTGAACACTGTAAATTGACCTGAGGTATGAGTATAAGCGTGGATGGTTGTCCCTTTCATTGTGCCCTGCGATTGGCTGGGAACTGATTCAGGGTGTCCCCTGTCTGGTGCCGGAGTCAGGTGGGATAGGATCCAGCACCCCCCGCGACCCTTGTGAGGATGCGCGGTTCAGAAAATGAATGAATATTGATATCACCTTTATCTGCAGTAGAAATTCAGGTCATCGGGAATCATATAGCCATAAAAAAGCATTTCTCTATCTATTTTTCAAACTGACCTTGTGTTACCAAAAGTTGAAGTTCGCGGTTCCCGATCCACTTCTGGTTCACGTGATGTAAAATGAAGCAATCTACCGATTTTATTCTCGTAATTTTCTGACAGTTCTCCCACGCTGGCCTTTCGAAATGTTTGTTTCACTGATTGCTGCTTTCTGGGAGATGTAGTAAAAGAATGGATGTTGCACTTGTCATCGTTGACAGCGCTTTAACTACATTACCCAGAAGCAATGATAACACTTGATGTAATGCTGACGTGTACATGCTGAAGGAAGTGCGGATGTTGCGCTGTCGATAGAGAAAGAAGAACGCAGTAATCTGACCCTTTTAAACAACCATCTGTGGTTATATTATTGTAGGCGAGGTTCTTAAAACAGCGTGACGATGGCAGGAGAGATGTCAATGATCGGTAAGTGTAATTACAACCACACTTAAATGAATTAAGTCTGTCTTCTCCCCTTGCATCATTTGACTGTCCGCCCACTTATACATTGAACGGGAGTACATCTACTGCATCTAACTTTGTGATCAATGTACCAAAAGGTTCTATGATCCTGGCTCTCTTCTTGGCTGGATATTTGGGTCAGCAGTACTTACCTCCACCCAAGCCCAGAGTGATCGGACTGGATTTAGGGACCACATTCTGCTCAGTGGGCGTGTTCCACCCAGGCACTGGTGAGGTTGAGGTGATAGCAGATGAGGAGGGGAGAAAGAGCATCCCCAGTGCTGTCTCCTTCACCAACATGACAGTGCTGGCCGGGCACGATGCGGTGGACGTCGCCGACATCAATCCGCGGAATACCATTTACGACGCCAAGCGCTTCATTGGGAAGATCTTTGATTCACATATGCTGGAGCAGGAAAGCAGCCGCTATCCTTTCAAGGTGAGCCGGATGGGTTGGATTATAATGTGGTGGTATTTAAATTGTCAAGACATTGCTAATTGAGGTCACTATTCCCTTTTTGTAGGTCATCTCCAACAATGGCAGTGCTGAGTTTGTGATCACCACCAACGTCACTTTAAGAGTGTCTCCGGAGTTTATCGGATCTCGTCTATTGCTGAGGATGAAGAAGATGGCCGAGCAGAAATTGGGGATACCTATTCAGAAAGCCGTCATCTCCGTGCCCGCTGAGTTTGACGAAAGGCAGAGGGAATACACCGTCAAAGCTGCCAACCTTGCCGGTCAGCCATAAAACCACAGCATTCTAAATGACTTTGATTCCCACCAATGTGACTTACTCAAATACTGACTTGCAGGCTTGGAAATCTTGCGCGTGATCAACGAACCCACAGCGGCGGCTTTGGCGTATGGCCTACACAAGGTAGATGTCTTCAGCGTGCTGGTGGTGGACCTTGGTGGAGGAACCCTGGACGTTTCTCTGCTCAACAAACAGGGCAGCATGTTCTTCACCAGAGCAATGGCTGGTAAATCACCTTTTCTGTTATAAAGTGCTACCTCTACTTACAAAGTTTCAGGTTATGGAAATCTTCAATAGGAAAATGTTGTCCCTGTTTAGGTAACAATAAACTTGGCGGTCAAGACTTCAGCCAGAGGTTACTGCAGTACACCACAGAGCGAGTACGACAAGAGTTCGGCGTCGTCCCCGCTCTCAAAGAGGACATTCATCGTCTCCGTCAGGCTGTGGAAGCGGCCAAGCTCAACCTCACCCTCCACAACAGCGCCACAGTCAGGGTGCCGCTGAACCTGCACATCCATGATGACTCGACCCCGGAGCGGGTGCTCTTCGAAGCCGTACTCACGAGACAACTTTTCGAGGAGCTCAATGAGGACCTCTTTCAAAAGATCTTGGCCCCCGTGGAGACGGTGCTGGCCGAAGGCCACCTGGACAAAGCCGAGGTGGACGAGATCGTGCTGGTGGGCGGCTCCACCAGGATTCCGCGGATCCGGAGACTCATTGCCGAGTACTTTGGCAAGGACCCTAACACTTCAGTGGACCCTGACTTGGCCGTGGTGATGGGTGTGGCGCTCCAAGCGGGCATCATGGGTGGCTCGTGGCCACTACAAGTCAGCGCAATTGAAATCCCTAACAGACACCTTCATAAGACCAACTTCAATTAGTCAGAGAATGGAGACTACCCTAGTGTACTTAAACTGAGCCACTGAGAATGAGTGCATACAGATATGCACTTCAATATATGAAGGTTGAATTAAACTTTTATTTAAACCAGTACTCAATTTAAAGATAATAATCTACTATTTTTTAACACATAACTTGAAAATATGGACTCAATCAATTTAAGTTCCCAAAGGCTCAGTTACACATAATGAAACAGACTTTAAGGGCCAAACAGAATTTTCTTGCACAGGACCAAAAAGATTGAAGAATCTCAGGAACTGGAAAGACTTGGCTCAGGGCAACTGCAATGTTGTAAGTTGAAAAGACTCGCTTGGGATATTGGGAACTACTTATTGTCTTGGATAAAACACAATAACTATTTTACAATATTTATTAATCAAAGACATGCTTTACTACTTAACTGCAATGCTCCTGTAATGTATTCAATCAAAATGTGTTAAAGACAGCATTTGCTTCAGTTCTAATGATTTTTTTTTTAGGCAGCAGTGGACTTGTCACAGTTACAGTCAGGACAAATAACCTGATAAAGTCTTATTGCTGTTATTAAACAGCAAAAAGTGGTTAAACAAGTTTTTGTTCGGAGTTATTCACCCCGGTAAGAAAATGTGATCACCCCTGCAGTACATGTTCTCTAAGCACTTTTGTAAAGGAGAAAAAGAATACCAATTGACATTTGGCATGAAATATAAACTTAAAAGAGCTAAGTAGGCCTTTTAACTTTATTCAATTTCTGAGGCACAATACAATTTCAATGAGAAAAATCAATACACAATGCATGTTACCCCCATTAGTGTCCCTTTAGTCAACTCACAGTTGTATTCACACTTCAACATTTTTTACAGCAGCAACCGACATGAATATAGTATTTTTGAATTGTAAACAAGGCTCGCTGTCGAATTGACTGCAGCCAAATGAAATGAGCTCCATAAATACAGTCGAATGACTCAAAAATGTCCTATGTTGACTGGCAGTTTTTTTTTATGTCATCTAGCATCACATGCAGGGCACATAGGCTTAAAACACACCCCGAAACATATACAATGAACTCGAATAAATACTACAAGTGGTTTAAAAAGAGAACTAACACTTTTTTTTGTATGTCCTGGCTGTACAGCTCACATGTTTTACATAATCATAACTGTTCATGCACACGGACAACTTCTTTAGACAGCATTTACACTCTGTTGCACACTTTGAATAACATTAGGACACGCTGAAGAGAGGCGTGATGAAAGGAGAATTATCTTAGAGCATTTTTAGGCTGAAATACAGGTTGGTAATATATTTAAATATATATAAAAAAGGCATCAGTGCTTATAATGGAAGGAGCTATTTTTGTGTGTGAAAATGAGCTTCAAAAGAGGAATGTGGACTCATTTAAAAAAAAAAAAAGACATGAATCTCACAGATTTAAAAGTGCAGAGTACAATGCGTGTCAAAGCCAATTTACAAAATGTACACACGGCAACCGACAGCTTGCTTCCTCCATCAGTGGCTTGCACCTTTGTCAGCATAGTAGTCATAGTCATTGGGGCCATCTGTGTAAGGCTCCTCCTCGCCAGTCCCGACGCCATTCCCTACTTCTATAGGGAGCCAAAAGAAATACAAGCAGTTAATCCATGACAGTTTGTGGATTTATTTAATGACAATACTATGTGTTGTTCATGCTACAGTGGCATCTCTAATACAGTACAATATAAATAGGTAAATATATGATAAAGTTGAATATTACTGCTTAGTGTCTTACCTCAACTCGCCCAGTGTAAGATAGACTGGGCCACATTATAAGCTTCCCAAAGCATGAACCTCTCCCCAGAGAGGAAGTTAAGGGGGCGAGGGTGGAAGACAGGTTGCACAGAAGGATGGAGGATGCGGAAAAGAGGCGGCAGGTAGTGAGGAAGACATGGCATTATAAAAAGGATGATGATGCAGACGATGGGCATGTCACACATGGGAGGATGTGCAGGATGAGCCGACTACTGGGCTTGACCTTTGATCGGATGTAGAGGAGGAAGAGGAGGAGGAAGTTCACATATACAAGAGAGCTGCCATGCTGGGATGGATAGGATGCGAGAGAAATTGAAGTATATTTCTTACCGGAGAAGATGAGCTTCTCCTTCATGACGTTGAGGTCCCGACTGGATCTCCTCACAGCAGCACTCAACATGATCTGTTCAGGATTGTAGCTGCGCATGCCGCTGGTGCGATACCTGCAGAAGGGGGATAAATAGAGTCTGAATACTTTAAATTCTATTTCACCACCTATAGCAAAATATCAAATGGATGTTCAGTTAAGTCACTTTTTAAATTGAAGATAGTGACGGATCATCAGAACGACCCTGCATTATTTAAGTGTAATTAAGAAAAGTGGCAGAGGAACAGATCTACACTTAAAGGGATTATAAATCAGTGTCAATAGGGAGTAGGACTTGTTAGCCACTTTTCCAAATTAGACATGTCCATATATTTCAAATTCAGACTTTTAGTATGTTTGGTGTAAAACCACAATTTGTGTTGCATGGACAAAAAAAAGGATTAGGATATTAATTTAAGGAGTGAGAGTAGTGTTGTTCAGGCGCCAGCCACTCATATAGATAGAAAAGCATTCAGTGAACAGACATGTTATTAAAAAAATAATAGCATTGGGGGAAAATAAAGCAATCAAAAAGAAAGAAAGGTTAAAAAGGAGGGTGTGTTACATGAAAAAAATAAACAAGAGCATTGTTAACCGATTAAAGCATTACCTGATCATGTGATAGCTGAGAGAAGATGCCAGAATTCGGCAGAGCAGACGAGCATGCAGTCAGGCAGAGGAGAGAGGAAAAAGAAAGAAAAGGACAAAAGAAAGCAGGAGACAAGAGAGGTCAGTTTGGAAGCTAGCACAAGTCAACCAAGAGCAGAGAGGACCACCTCAGGAAGACATTAAAATTATATAATAGTATTTAGAAGCCTAGGATGAGGATCAAATAATCACTAGTGTATAACACACAACATAAATAAATTAATTTAATTAGAAAAAAAGGGAAAAATAATTTACTTATTTCTGGTCACCAAACTGCAAATTGATGTTCTTTAAATTTAAATATTAATAAAAGACGAGTAAATACAGTTTAATAAAATGAAATTTTGCATATTAACTAATGCTTTAAATAATGTTCTTCCTGGGCTTTCCTCACAAAGTTAGTTCAACCACGAATGCACGACATCACTGTTATCCCACCAGATGTCTTTTGTATCAGCTTATGCAACACTTCCAAATAAAGTAGATGAAAGTGCAACTCCAAATTGTTTTTGCACTACTAATTCTATTGCATATACTTGGCAAGGAGGCCAATCTCAAACACAGTATTGTGTATAAAATCCAATGGATTCAGGAAGAATAGAATCAAAATATGCATGATACAAAAGCAATAATTAGTAGTCCAAAATATGATTGTTGACTCGAGTAAACTTACTTCTGTAAAATGAATATTCCTAAAACCACCACAAAGGAGGTGAGGTCAGCACACACCCACATCATGCAATATTCATCTGCTCTCTGGGGAGGAGGGAAAGACATGATTTAGTCACTGTGTCATTTGATTTCAACAGTGTTCAACGCTAGGTAGCGCTGTGGATCAAAGATCCACTTGTATGAAGGGGTTTGCATGGAATGAAAATTTAACATTAGTCTCCTGCAAATTCGGAAATAATCTGTTTTTTTTCCCCTCCCCAAATAACTTGGATTATCCCTCCACTGTATGACATCTGTCAGTAGGTTTGACTTTGCCAAAGATCAGCGGGACTCTGAGGTCAGGAGTTCCCATGCAGAGCTCCCATATGGCGAGACATACAGGGAAGCTCGAATGATTTGCTGCTCAGGCCTTAAAATCTAAAGTGACACTGCCATGGTGCAGCAGGATTAAGGGATGTCTGACGAGTGAAATATATTCAAACTCAGTGCAATTAGCGAGACAAAAATAGAAGGAATATATTGTGTGTGCAGGCAAACAAATGCAAAATCAAGCACACCTATGAAGACATTTGTAGGTAAAATTGGCATTAAGATAAAATAAACCAATAAATACATTTTATATCATTATAACTGCATACAGTGCAGCTAATTCAATGAAATTCTGGTTATATTACCAAGTAACACTAAATTAGAGTTCACATACTACTAAGTAGGAGGCAATTTAGAGTGTTCATCCAGCCTATCCTGCATGTTTTTGGAATGTGGGAGAAAATCGGAGTACCCGGAGAAAACCCACACGAGCCCAGGCAGCACATGCAAACTCCATACATTGAGTACCCACCTGGGATCGAACCCTTGACCCCAGAACTTATAATGTAATATATTTACGGGATTAGTATTTTTTTTAAGATGTAGTGTAGAAGTAGACAAAGGTGTGGGGCCTTCTTACCAAGAGCCAGGTTGGGTAAGGCACCTTTTTGAGGATATGTGGTGCCTCAGATGACACAGAAGACACACCACTGCACCACAGTACCGAGTAAAGCCAGGGATCATTGACAGTGTAGAGTGTCAGGCTGATGTTTTTCTCTGCCAAGTCCCTGAAAGAAACATTTGTTTGTCTCAAAAAAATAATGTGCACGCTCACTTGATGTGTGTTACTATGAGTATTCCTACCTGATTTCCTGAGTACTGGCCTGGTTGTATCTGAGCATCAACCTGCTGATGCCCGACTCTCTGAGGCTTTGAGGACTTTGTTTTTCCAAAGAAGTCTGGACTAGACTAGGTGCAAGCTGTCTCACCTCGTCTCTATCTTCATTTGGAGTCCACATCACCTGCAAATGTATAAATAAGGTAGAACTTGAGTGGACTCCATTTAGGAAAAATCTTACTTAATTAGTGGGACACAAACCAGACTTTGAGGAACCCCAGATCGCTCCACAGCCCGGAGAGTGTCATTGATCCAGCTGTCGTAACAAGGGTGACCAAAAGGAGGTCTCCTGAGCTTGAACACCACTGTGGTGTTATGATAAGAAGCCAGCTTTAGAAGTTGCTCGAGGTTGCAAATACTTTGGTTGGCAATCAAATTCCTTTCGTGGGCCGAAAGACTGTGCGTCGTCCAGAAGGGGTCGTCCTGAAGTAAATTGGATAAAAAAACTGAAGACCCAAACACACTGAAATGAACAGTCGCTAACTCATTACGATTGTGACAAAAGGTGATAATTTACGACAGCAGGAAAATCTCTTCATATCCAAAAATGATTGTTATCACACATAGCAGCATCCTACCACATCAGAAATTAAGGTTGATATCAGACCTTGAGGAACCATTTTCCCGCATTTAGTTGCTCCAGATTTGTCCAATTGAAAAATGAGGCATCCTCCAGCTGCCTTTCAGGGAAAATCTTCTCTACATCAGTGGTCCTGCGCAGGGTCCGGTCGTGCATCAGGAATGGAATGCCATCAACACTAATTTGCGGTGCATAAGAAAGACAAGAAACAAATTATCTGTCAAAGATTGAATTTACTTGATTCTAATCTCTGAAAGGAGCACCTGATTGCCACATTGGAGCAGCAAACTATTTTTCTCTTTTGAAATGGACAGCAACACAACACAAAAGTGTGTACACGAAATATTGAACTATTGTAAGTGCTAGGAAATGATTCAAAATGCAAATACCAGCTTGCTGAAAGAGTTCTAATCCAACCTAAAAGTCTTCACTCATGAGAAGTTTAAGTTAAATGTGAAACCTTTGGCCCGAAGGACTATAGAATTTCACCTTGGACTAACAATAGGGGACAAACAACCAGACCCGCTTGTCTACCTGATGGCGACGTCAGCCTCCAAGCCGGTGACATTCATTTGCAACGCTCGCTGAAAGGACCACATTGTGTTCTCTGGTGCAAGCTGAAAACACACAAACACAGAAAACAACTATTTCAGCATAGGAAAAAGGTAGTGTTTTTAAAAAGACGGATCGTTATAAAGGTAAGACTGAAATCTAGAGAAAAGCAGATTGACTTGGTCAGAATCAATATGATCCCTTGGGTTAAACATCACTAGAAAGAAATTCTATGAAGAGAATAAGATAGGCTAATGGGAAAACAAGAGGAGTGTTAACATGAAGCAGTAAACTTGTGGGAACCCAAGTCGCAATGTGTTTTCACAGGCAGACAGAAACTCACTCAATTTTGGATGCCACTGTGAGGATCGATCACAAATACCGCAAATGGCAGGGTGTGTGTGTGTGTGTGTGGGAACATGTCAGTTTGCTTTTCCCATCCAAGAGTTGTGCAACATTGAGCCAAATATTATGCCAAAAACATCTCTAGGTCACTTACAATGTAATGCAATTAGAAAGGGAGTAGTAGAAGAAATCTGTCGAGGCAGGCATGGCATTCTTAATGTGGCTTTCCACTTAAACCATGATGGGAGCATCTCATGTTGTTTTAATTATTTATCCCACATTATTTGAATGAGGCAGCCAATGGACTAGAAAGCTTCAGATATGGAAGCAAACTATTCAGTATATATTTACTAGGATGACTACTCACAAAATATTAATTCACATCATACACCAAGTATAAAAAATACGGAACGCGTATATTGTTAGTTATATTTCATTGGCCAAAAGAGTCATGAAAGAATGAATAAATACTGCCCCTTTATCAACAACAGACAAAAAAATTAATCATGTCGTTCTAGCTCTAACGTACTCTAACGTAAGACTCACCATGGGAGCCCCCTGATGACCAATAACATTGGGACGGGGCCGGAGGTTGCCAGGGTCCATGATGCAAGGAGAGGTGATGTACAGCGGCACAATATACAGGCCCAGTAACACACATAAATACAGCAGCATGACCACCACCTGGAATGCTGCATGACAACAAAGAATTACATTTTTAAATGACCATTAACCAAATTGCAGAATAGTATAGTCATATGCTGATATTGTTGGACACGTTTAACTCAAACTCAATCTTTGGAAGCATTCTAAATATGTGTAGGAATGGTAGATAACTCTTAATATATTGTGGGGATTTTGGGATTAATTTTTCATATGCTTCATGATATGAAATGTATTTATTAAAACACATGGCAGGCTGGATCAAAAACGTAATCAATCAAATTGTTTCAATCCACTTATACATTGGATAAGCCTCTAAAGAGAAATTATTTTACGCAGAGAAGCCCTTTTCAAAATGAATTATGAACATCAATTAATCAAAATGAACCTTTTCACATACTTACATGTACATGTGTATTGCCACACAGACAAACACATTACTACATGCAAATGAATATCTTAACATGACTGTCTGTCATGTTAAATAAAACTGTACTATAAAGGAATGAATAAGAAGCAGCTTATTTTTTGCCATTTAATTATGCTTGAATAAGGTATGTTTGTATTTTTTCATATTATTTATAGACAAACCACGGTTCAATTGCAAAAATGCAGCAATGAGAGAGAGACAGACACTACCACAAGGAATTTGTTTCAAGGTCAGCTGTGTGTGTGTCTATGCTTGTGTCCCTGTGTGTCTTTATGTAATAGAAGAAAGGTGAGATGTTTGCGCACAAGGAGACAAAAACTCACAAGCACATTATCAACGACCTTTTCACCTCATCAGTTGTATACATAGAGCTTTAGGATGCTTTAGATGTTCTTTTAACAGATTTTCTTAACTTTAAAGAAGAACACTGTTTTCATGGCCTGGAATTGTTGGAATAATTATGGGTGTGGCTTCTGAGGAAATGACTAAATTGCCATGACAGTGTTAAAATATATTTCGTGTGACACAAATAGTATAGTACATCAACTTAACATTCCATTTAACTGCAACATGCATGCATTATTTGATTTAATTTTTTAAGATTATCAACCAATGCATTTTTTTAGACAAAAGATTGGGAAATACTCCCATAGTTTTGTCTGACATGGATCAGAAAACTTTATACCTAGTCTATGGGACGAAAGCCCCTTTCTTAATGAATCATTGCAGTATTTCATGTGCACAATCCAAGAATTTAAGAAAGACTGACATTAATTAGCTTTGCAACTTACACGTTTTATCCGACCTAGCGACTTGTCCGGCCACTATCCAGGACAACGCCGTGACAGCAGCAACAGCACCGATGTGAAGAAATGGTCCCGTGGCCTGCATAAAATGTGACATTAGGAGAAGATTCAAGCCAAGGAGTGTGTTAAGAAAAAAAGCAAAGATAAATACATCTTAGAGGAATTACAGACTGTGTGCTAATTACTGTATATTTTGGAGCAATTGTGCATCACACATTCCTGCAATCTTACAGAGTCACTGATTACACAGTACAGAGTAACTTCACAGCTGACAAATAAGTTGCACTCAAAGTTGCCAAGTACAAAATGCAATTTACAAATAAATGATCTGAAGTTGCTCACAGTGATACCACTTTATTTCACCATATTGAACACCATTCAACAATATTAGGCATTTATACCTTTTGGTGCAATGGGAAATGATCTCTTAACAATCTGATCAAATCACTGGTTGATCAACTTTAACAAGCAGATTACTTCTACTTTTTTTGTGTGACTAAACCAGCCCCACTATTTTGAATTCTAATGTTATCGTGAACTGACCTGCAGGGAGATTGGGATGATGTCCCACTCATGCTGCCATGTTTGATTGATGGATATCACCCCGACAACAGTTGTGAGTAGAGCCACTGTGACTCCTATCTGTGTGGGAAATGGGAGAGGAAAAGAATAAAACGTGACATCAATGTGGACAAGCATCTATCAAAAAAATAACCTAGAGTGGCTTTTGGCACCATTGTGCCCTGAATTTGATGTCTACATTTATCTTGCCCATCTAACATGGCTTTCTTAACCTCACTGTGAGACATGGTGTCCAAACTGTAAACTCAGCCATGAATGAGCATCCACACCCAGTGATACCATCAATGATGCATGTGAGACATTCTTAGTATCACACAAAAAAAAGGCCATAGTGGAGAGATTACCTTATGCAGCCAATGCAAATTCAGCTGCTGGCCAAGTGCAACGTGACAAAGAGCTAAAACCTGATAAAGAAAAACAAACTAAGTTGATGTTCTATGCAACTGCACATGGAAATAAGCAACATCAAGATGGCTAACCATTAAAAAGGCTAAGTAGGTGAAGCCAGCAGCAGTAGTGGCCAAGACTGAAACGGTGCCATCACTCCACTCGCCAGAGCGGTTGTAGAGGAACCTGCAACAACAAGACATTATTACAGTTGTCATATCGAGTGCCCACGTGGATGTCATCAATATGAACCAGAGAGAAGCCTTGGGGTCATAAATGTGGACCTTTCTGTATTGCTGCCTAGATTAAATTGTGCCCTCTTGCAATCCCAACTGTGTACTTGCTTACATATTAACAGGCTGCGAGCGAAAAGGTAGACATGCATCAAATCTTGTGGATATTAATACATTATTGTTGCAATAAAGTTAGACTAGACATGACATGATAGCCTCAGTGACTGTTGGGAATGTCAGATTAATGCTGTTTTCTAAATTGCTCGAAAGTAAATATTCATTGGAACAATACATTTTATGCGCATAGAAAATAAAGACGTAAACTTGCTTAACAAAGTCACTCACCAGTTAAATTCATTGTAGTCGTTGTGAGCTTCCAACCAGAAGTAAAACCAGACCAGCAAAGCACAGAAGGTAAAGAGCAGGATGAGGGACCACAAAAGCTCCCACTGCAAACACAAATAACAAATAATTACATATTTTAATAGTTTGCTAATATGTTGATTTTGAAAAGACATGAAAAAATGTCATTAAAGTCGTCACACCTTATCAGAAGTTAACTTTCATATTAAAACTATGCGTACCTGTTAATTTCACTCTGAGTATTCCCTAATTCACATTGCTAATTAAAACACACTAATTACTGTCCTGCTCTTTCACTCCAGCCAAATATAGAACCAGACTGATTAGCTGCACATTTCATTTTCTTTAATCATCTTTAATTGATGAAAAATAAGGATAATAGAATTACTCCTTTTAAGATTTTGTCTTGAAACTTGGTTTAAGCACTTTCCTCTTGTTTCCAAGTTCACTCACCAGCAGCAAAAGGCTGAGAAGACCTCCCCCTATGACATCCCATTACCATTTCTGCCTGTCTGGCATTTATCTGACCCTGTGGCATAGAATGACATAGCTGCAATATAAATCCCAGGGAACCTTACAATCTCTGCGTATCAGGGTGCCAAGGCGACTTTGTTCCCTCTGACGTAATTATCCTGACTTGTCTGAAGCTGCTCGTCCTTTATTGAGAAACCCTAGACATCAGCTAGTTCAAGTCTTTGGTTATTCAAAGTTCAATGAAAATAAATACTAGTCCAAGTATGTTTTAAGACTATTTATCCATGACAGATTATCTTTCGAACTGTTCTTGCCGGTAAAATATGATTAAACTGGTTTTACAATAATTCATTCCCAATTCACATGGGCACGGTGTGAATGCAGAGGCACATGCTTGTCGCATCATCCTCTTCCCTGGAATTAAGCTCTCAGAACCTTGTCACATTCCAGTGCGTATCCAGATAACTCGCTGGAATTTAACACGGGGCACTGCTGCTATATCACCAGGACAGATGACTGCCTGAGAGCGTGTGCAAGTGTAGGCACAGAGCTGAAGAATTGCTTTTTCTATCTAGTTAAAAATGATTAAGAATGAACATCTTGATACATGGTATAGTTACTCTATGATTCCAAAGCAAAAAGGTTGATGATTTTTGTTGATTACAAAGAAAATGAATTGTGTCGGCATGCAAATTTAAAAATGAGGCCCTTTTTTGTAGAAACAACAAAAATAACTAATCTGTTGAAAGGCTAAACAATAGATTCTGATGTTGCCACATAGAACAGTGTGCCTCAATGTTAAAGACTGACTAAATGGAAATACTTTCAATTATTACTGAGCAGCCAGATCGACTTGCACTGTGTGTGGACCTGACACCTACAAAAGGACCTTGAACACACACACACACCTCGAGCACAACACACACACACAAACATGCACACACAGATTCAATTTGACAGTGCCAACGTGAATGTGCAACAATAATGAAGGAAGGAAAATGAAACAAGCAAAAAGGTCCTTTTGTAAGTTATGAATGCTTCTTCAGCTGTTTCAGCATCAGATTCGCAGTTCACACGGTACCGGGATTCACTACGGTCCAGTTTCATGTAATTGATACACTTTCTTCATTGGTCTTCGTTTGTTTAGGGGGCTTTTGAAGACAGTATTTTGACTTCTCCTCACTTATGATAGCTTCCAAACTTTTTAAATTTAAATCAGATGAACAAGATGGTTTATTGCATTGTTTTGTTTTATGATATCAAGTTGACAATGCCACTTGAGGGTGACAGATAGATGAGCTTTGTCTCACTTGTTGCCATGGAAATAAAAGCTCAAGGCAACACAAATGTCATATAAATATCCCCCCAGACTCTAAGGTAGGAATTCAAGGTAATGCTCAGGGTCATATAAATGTCCCCCCACATTGCATGGTAGAAATCCCATGAATCTCTTTTTTTTTCAAGTGAAATCTAACATTTCCCAGTTAAATACTCATTCAGTATAATTTGAAATTTACAATCAATCCCTCTTGTATGGAGTACAAAACTATCTCAAATGTCTAACACTAAAGGATGAGAGACTCAAGGAAAGAATGCTGACTCAGTCCTGTCCTATCTGTTGACCAGAAACAAATACCACTAGCAACAGGAAATAGAGCTACATAGTATCCAGTTTCCTGTAAACAGGAGAACAGAAATCAATACCTCTATTTTGTATTTCCCTCCTTTGCCCATGCTTTCATACTTCCTTGAAGAGTGTGTTGTATAGTAATTTCTGTACTCTCATTCCATCGGTTGTCCTTCAACGTTTGAAAAAAAATGTTGTTGTTTGTTTGTTGTGATTCGATTTAAATTAATATACTTTGATTGATAGTTCAAGTGGCTACATGTGACTGTGTGAATGCAGTGTATTGCAGGTTTTAACAATTTGGCTTGCAAACACAAATTATATTCCGAATGCATTAAACAGTCATTAGCTTCATAGTGTATAATGAATGTGGATTATGTGACAATTACTATTTCCAATTTGTATGTCATAATTCAATTAGCAAAGAACACAATTAAAATGCAGAATGACTGCAATGCAATAGAATACACATTAAAGTATGACTGTCCTTTTCTCTAAATTGATTACAACTATAGTTGTAATTCTACATTTATACTAAGAGAAATGTAGGCATCAATGATGACTGGCCAAGGAGACTGTTATGGACTATACAGTAAATAAATAGTACAAGGCTACAATAAAATGGAAATAGTAATCGACCTTGTCGGTGTACTTTACATAGCACTTGGAATATTCCGGCATCATTCATTCTTGGAAGTGAAGATGTGCAGAATGCAGCACAAACCTAGGATTGTTCCATTTGTCACACAATTTTAATGTGTACCCATTTCAAGGAAGTTTGCGAATGTGTGGAAAACTGGAATTATTTTTAATAATAAAAATGTGGCAGACACATTTTGATTGCTTACCTTGGTAGTGTCATCATGTGAGCGTTGATAACGTTTCCAGCGGCAACCGTAGATCCCGGTGATACAGGACAAACACAGCTGGCGCTCATAGACCTGGAGGGGTTGGTGTTTGACCATGCTCCTTCAGTCAGTCCTTCTCACCCACGTCAACCATCTCAAGGACCGGAAAGACCCTATAATGTGATTTTAGGAAAACAGATCAACATTTTATACTAATGCATACATTTTAGAACAAGCATAAAATAAACATGCACTAAAAAAGGTGTGCAGGTATATTCTTTGGAACTTGGCCTGCACAGTATACCCACAATATGTGAATCTTTGCATTTTAACAAGGCATTCTCTACAATCTTTTGATTGGTGTAAAAGTTTAGCATCTTTTTTAAGGGCTTGTTACCAACAAGGTGTCAATATTCCAGGTAAAATACATCAGATCCCAAATTGAGGAGATGCTGATGCAGCACTACGACCATGCAATACGTTGCAATAATATATCTTGCACATACTCACTTCTTACAGTCAGCCACTGTAAAGCAAATCTATGCAATTGGGGAGGAATGAAGAATACAAATACTGCATATATCTTTGGTCTGCATATAAATGAAATGTATGTAATCATGCACACTCAAGCGTAAACCTCTTTGAGCTTGAGATACACTAGTCAGGGGCACAAATCATATATGTTTGTGAACAGCATGATAACCCTTCCTGCTGTAATCACACTGTCTAAAGCTCTAGGCAGCTGCTTATTAGCATCTGCTGCAGTGGCTGTGTTTCCTGTTATAAAAGCAACTGCTCTGGTGAGGGTGGGTCAGACCCAGGGGTGTATGTAAAAAAAAATAAAAAAACCTAGCCCACCCCAAGCAAGACCACACAAGTTTTTTTTAAAGTAATGCAACTGTGCTTCAACTTGAAGTTTTTGCATCGATACAAGTGCATGTGATTCAATGGATTAAAAAAAATGAGTTAAGATGTGTTTCCTGATGCATTAAGTATATTGGGTTTTTGTGATGCTCCAACGGTGTTACTAATCATGATATAAGATGAATTTTAATGAGGCAGCCAATTCAACACAATAGTGCAAACAGTTTTGCACTGTAAATATACTGCTGAATAAATGAGTTCCATTTAGCATCACATTATTGTTTGTTTAGAAGGTTGTGGTTCCTATGAATTCAAAATCAAAATGAAACAGAAATGCTTTGCTGGTTTTTTGTTACCACACAAGAAGAAATATCTTGACATAAGCGTCAAGGGAACACAGCCCATTTAATTTCAACTCATTGCAGACCATTAATACAGCAGCTTAGCCCACATGGTTGGTCCCTTGTCTTTAAGAAGTGTTGTAATTATTCAATACAATCCATCAGGAAGTTATCTATGCCAAGTGTGTCATATTGTTTATCTCTTGCAAGAAGAAGATCATTTCTGTTTACTATTAAAATGAAGGGGAAAATTTGCGATGGGCGATATTAAGTGTTTTATAAGGAACTCCAAAAAAAGTAACAGTAAGCAATACTGGAAGCAAGTGAATTACTTTGAATTATTTAACATCAAACAATGTGACTTTTGATATTTTTGCTCAAACAAGTTCAAAATGAACTAACATCACTTGTCACTATTACCTAACACCTTCTCCAGATTAAAAACACCTAGATCAGAGGTGTTAGAAAATATAAACATAGGAAGTTAGATTATTATTTGATAACAATGTCTTTTTTGATTAAAAATGTGAGACTAACCAGGAATACTAAGCCTAGCAATTCTTTCCCTCTGGGTTTGCTGAGCTTGGGAGTAATTTTTTTTCTGCTGCATCATTTCCTCCCATCCAAAAAGTCACTTTGAGGAAACGCTTCAGCATTTTGCCGACAAAGAGGAGACCTCTTTGAATTAGTTTGAAGCAAGAGAACTAAACTTGAATGGAATCCTGCATTTGATGTTCCAAACAACAAGAGTCATTAAGAAAGGTGGAAAAGGGACATGTTCATACCTGCTCAGAGGAATGTAATGCCAACATGCCAAGGTTGAAATTAGTATTTTGATATGGCGAAGAATATAAATTGATACTAGTTGATTAATTCAGCCTTGATTACGTACAGGACAATACATTTATGAATGGCTGGTGACAAGATTAGGGTTTAAAAAGTGAAGAAATTAAGTAGCACGCCAGCAGAGCCAGGAGGGATCAGAAACTAACTAAGAGGGATTTCATTAGTGACACGAGTGATAAAAACAAAGTATGGCAGAGCTGTTAAAGTCTATTCAGCACTGAGAAATTGCAAAAACTTACTTGTTGCAATATTGAGAACGAAAAGAGTGTTAGATAGACAATTGCTGTAGTAATCTGTTAACAACATTTCAGTCATTGTGCTGGCAAGCCAACACAAAGTGAATTATTTTTTCCACGCACCTGTGTATTACATTAACAAGATTGCTATAATGAACTGAACCTGATGACATAATCTTTGCTAGGTCATTGCCTAATAGGTCTAACAAAGTCTCTCTATACAGTCAGGTGTATTAGATTTGTGGGGTTGACATATTGCCTCCTTCATGCAATATGTTTGTTTCTCTCCATAAGTCAGGCTGGTGATGGACACATCATAATGATGTCTAGGGCATATCCTGTATCTTGTCAAACTGGCTATGGTTTCCTTTGCTGGGAAAAGAAAAAGAAGTGGATATATTCTATAGATGTCCAAGGACAATCATGAATATTTACAGATCAATACTCCCTGGCTGACAGACTACTAGCATCAATCATTCCTATAGGTTCATGTGGCGAAGCCCTTGACAAAGTGCTACCACAAAGCACTCTCATTTTGCAGAGTCAGCTTTAACAATTTGAAAAAATATACCAAGTAACAAATACTAAGTGGGGAATTTTACTACACAGCTTTATTCTGACAAAAAACTAATTGTTAAGAGAATCAATTTGAGATTTCTATTTTAGTGTTTTGTTAAATGACCCTAAAGTGTAGAACTGTTCCAATGGGCATCAAAATTAATATGTTGTGTGACTTATATTCAGGTGCGATTTATAGTCCAAAAATATAAGGTAATTTATTCAGAATCTATGATGTGAGTTTTCATTTTCATCATTTACATTTGCACTAAAAAGTGTGACAAAAAAAACAAACTGATATAGACCCACTGAACCATGAAGAGTAACAAGTGGGTGAAGATGTGCAAAAATATCACTCTCATTTTTCAACTCAAGATAAAAATAGTTACCACCGCACATGATGGAGCATTCTCCATTGGCTACAGGAAGTTTTGGTTTAAGGGCTACATAGATTGAACGGTAGAGTGGATGCAGCATAGAAAACATTTGACAAAGCAATGTCGACAGTCAGCTTCTCACAAACACGCTAAAGCTGAACGAGATACTGGACCAGAGGACGAGATTTGACTGGAGTACAAATCTTAGTTTAATAAAGAAGTAGTTACTATCATTATTACATTATAGTACCCAGTGTGACCTCATTTGTAAAGATTATGTAGGTAAGCACTCAAGTTAAAGCAACATGTGTATAACATGACCACTCACTCATTCTGGCCTTTTATGAACAAATTTTCATTTCTTCAGATTCTGTCCTCTGGATTTGATGTACCCTTCACTGCTGATTATCAATGCCTAATAAAGGCATATCATCCACAACCATTAAACAGCCTCGTCAAGATATGCAACAAACGGTGGATGTGTGCACAAAACGTTTTGTAAATTGCATTTTGCAAAAAAATGTAGTTTATATAGAGAATCTGCGTATATGTTGCAGATAATGTTTATTAGTAAACTGTAAATTTCTACATAAATAATGTACGCTTGTCACACTGCCAATAAAAGTGCTATTTTCACACTGACTGCCGATTGGGTGTTAAGCAACGCATATTTGTGGTGTTGACTGTAGGTAACTCCAGCTGATAGTGCGGACTGGAGAGCAAACAGCTGACAAAGACATCCGTGGCATGCACAGACATGACGGCAACCATTGTTATTGGAGGGGGCAAACGAGGCAGCTCCATTGCTGTGGTGGCCCCTCAACACCTGACTATTTCATGACAATGTTGGAAAAGACGAAAAAGTGGGTGGTCTGGTATGTTAAACTGAAGACGCCATCAGGGTAGGTGCATTAGGGTACTTCATCAAAATCTGTGCTTTGACATTGTATCAACTTTTTGTTTTTGTTTTTCATTCACCAATTCAGGGTGTTCTCCGCCTCAGGCCTAATGTCATCTGGGATAGGCTCCAGCACCCCCCCACAACCCTTTTGAGGATAAGCGTTTCAGAAAATGAATGAATAAATATCATTAGGGAAATTATTAAGATTTATTTAATTCCCCCCATTTTTCTTGATGGGGAGGTGTCTATTTATTACAATAGTCACATGTTTTAGGTTGATGATGCACCCAACAAATTGAGATCATGTGCCAAGAAAAATTTGCAATCGGAAGCGTACGTTAATGAATGTCTTACAAAGCTGGTGAAAGTAGTTATTCATTGATCCACATAAAGTTTATATTTGCTTAACATCAACAACACAAGACTCCCACTCAAAGGTGAAGAGATTTTTGTTGTGGAGTCTTTACAGGTGGGAATATTGCCAAATCCAAAAGGAGTGTAGGTTGGTTGTTGTTATTTCACTATAGCTTCGGTATACAACAAAACAGCTCTGTTACCTTCTCAAAAGTCTCTATAAATTGCCCAGAGGGAGGCAAATTGGGTGTACTAAAGTGTGATGTAAAAGAACATACTGTGTACTGTTATATGCTTTCATTTAGTGTGAATGAAATGTTGGCAAAGGCCATTGAAATGGCTGTAACAACACAAAGCAGATTTGTCTCTTGGGGGCAATCTAGGAGTGAAAGCATTGAGACAAACGCCAGATCTTCGCAGCAGTTCATTATCCATACTGGCATGGAATATGAGCGTATGTTTGCGTTTAAGTGCAAGTGAGCGTCACAGTGGGTTGGACGTTACCTCATCGTTGCAGGCATGTCATTAATAACAAGTACTAGTTGGTTTTTTTGTGGTTAAATGGGTTCCAGAGAAATTTGTACTGCTTTGACAGAGTTTACAGGTGGGAATATGGCTACATGCCACTTTGGATCATGTGCTGTTTGTGTTTATATCTTTTAAAAAGGTAGCTACCAACTGTTTACCCAGTAAAAAAATAACAACTCACCATGCAACAGATGTTAGTAAACAATCTAATTAGTTGTTCTATTTTATTTTGGGCTTAAAAACTACACGGGAAATTGACTAAATAAGCAAGCAGAACTGTATAAAGTTGTCGGTGAATCACTACTCTTGCCTTAATGAAGCTTCTCCATCCCAACCAACATTTAATCAACTTTTAAAATCCAGCATGTTAACAAAGCTTTAGCAGGACATGTAAAATGAAGGGATGGTCTTGATCTGGTCCGCATACCCTAGGTTTGACATCTTTAAATTTTTAGCAAATCATCAATATTGTAGATCTTCATCTATAGTATGAATACAAAAGAATAGAAAAAGCAATGCAATTGACATTTATGAGTTTGACGAATTCCTGAATTATTTTGGTAGAATTATATTTAACCTGATGTGCGCTCAATTATACGCACAGAAATGCTCGTTCTGATTAAACGTGTGGTGACATTTTTAATGTTTTTCCAGCATTAAAAAGTAGAAAATACTGCCAATCCAAGTACAGGTAAAGAATATCGTTACTCACCTGTCAACGGTGTGCAGCCGCTTTTCTTCCAGGTTAAAGACGAATTCCCTTCTGTTTCCCGGATAACTTGAAGTAAGATGGGCTTTTGTATTTAAAAGAGAAAATGGGAATTAGATGGGTGGGATTTAAAAACTGCTGACAAGTCCAGATGTGTTAACAGTAAATTAAAAAAGAAATTCCAAACGAGCCTGTCAAGCGTCAACTGCCTACTTTCCTGTCTTAAAACACATATTTTCATTCAATCCCTTTGCCCTTTAAATGTTCTTCATCCCGTTACCGGTAACTCCCTTCTTCTTTGGCGTGGGATCCGACTCGCTTGCACTGTCGATGCCGGTAAAATAATTTGTAGCAGTAAAAGGTAGGAGTGGTGTCTGCTTTTTATCTGCTGCTCTCCAGCGAAGAGCGTCACCAAACTGACTTTATTCCCAGGCCGGCCTGTACGTTCGCGGTACATCGTAATTCTCACAATTTATCTTTTAGCTGCACATTGATATAGTTTTACTGATTATTTCAAATAATTATGACAATAGATGACTATTATCTTTTTGTAATGCTGGATCTGTAGCAAGCTTTGTTGTGTTGTTGTACTTTTATTGTCATGGAAGTTGGAGAAAGCAAGAAAACTGAGGTGACTTGAACGCAACAGCCTTTAGAGGCCAGTAGCAAAGCATGCATGTTCTAGTATAGTAGTGGGTTTACTGCCTGTTTATCAAATAAAACAGTGTTGACATTGAGAGATAAGATTATATTTGAAAGGAACACGAGTACACACTTTGCTGCCTTGACTGAGCATTCTCGATCCTTCCTTTTTGATGCATTTTTTCAGACTGATCTAAGGGTGAAGTTGACCCCCATAATCTCCTAGATCTCCTAGATCTCCTAGATCTCCTAGATCTCCTAGTTCTCCTTGTTCTCCTAGATCTCATAGATCTCCTACCATACTTTAAGAACAACTGCTTTAAATTATTGGCCACCACTGCCTATCCTGATGGTCCAGAGAATATTGCCCTGATTGCATAAACTACAGAGAGAATTGCTCTAAAATGCCATTTTTGTCCCTGATGCCTCTCCACAGGTTATATATAGATCATTGAATGATTTTCATTGGACGTCAATTTGCAGTTCATGAATGATGCAACATTACAGATGTGACATGTGTTGATTAGGTGGCTTTGAGTGCCCTCTTGTGGACATTTTTTTGTGTGCAACACGCCAACTGCTAGTTGAAATCAATGAGGTTTTCTATTTATTTCAGTAGTACTAAATAAATACAAGGCCCTACAGAGCTTACAATGCAAACAATATAGGTCATTATAAGCATATATAATTGCAATGCAGGTAATTTGAGAATAAAATGTATTTCAATGAAAACAAAGGAAAGGTTTTTTTAAACAACATTTTGATATTGATTTTGCAATGGACCTCAACACACATAAAACTGATTTTGTGTGCATGTGTCAATAACAATAGATGAGACGATAGTTGCAGAAGATTTTTCTTTTATTTTCTTTGTCCCGATAGGCACAAATGGACAAGAATAGGGGCAAAATAATAATGACCATTATTATCTGAATGAGAGATAGAAAGGCACCTATATAGTTGTGTTGTTGCATTGATTTTCCCTTTCATTCTCCCCTTGGTAATAATACTTCATTGTACCACAAAAAGCTCCAATATATTCCTATGTAGACGATGTGTATTAGGAGATTTGACCAGACATGTTTGAAACCCAGATGAGGAATTTCAGTGCAAACTGCCGGTTAAAACAACTAATCCCTGGGGGGTGGTAAGGATTCATTTCCGTGGGGGGTTGTTACAGGCCTCAATTCAGTCCATGCCTCTTTAACTAAAAGGTCCAGCAGAATTGCATAGCTAATCCACTTTTGACACATTTTAGATACTCTGAATTATACATGATTGCGAAGGGACAACAAGTGCTTTTATTTAAAAAAAAACCACTATAAAACAAGCATAGGCCCAATTATTAAATAGACAGAACGTAGTAAATTGAGCCTTGAAGCTACAATTTATGTAATTTTGATATACACTCCATCTTTAGTTGTGATGACGTGGCACTGATGGGGGGGAGGGTTTCTACATCATGTGTGAACCACAGCAACAAGAAAAGCCTTTACAGGTCATAGATCAAGTCAGAAATAATTGGGTTTATGAAAAGTGTGGTACAATTTTGCCTTTTACATCCAGGCAAATCTACTAGAGGATGATTATAGGCCAAAGCAATCAGATAATGCTCAGGGGGGAATATACATTGGGATTCCAATACTTTTTGTGCTTGTAATAGCAACTAAATTAATAATAAAAGTTAAATTTTAAACATGATGAAATCAAAGTGGGAGATTGAGTCAGAAAGCTGCATTCGGATGGAAAAGAGGCTTCAAATAATTTAGTCCACCATTAACAAAACTGATCCAGAATCTGATTTCTGAAGTGGAGCATTTCCCTGGCAAAAAGTTGGAAAACTGAACCCGGATCAGTTGACTCCATCGGCATTCCAAGCGGGGGGATGGCCCGCCTCCCACTTTCCTGACAAACCCATTTGAATATCCCATTCCCACTTCTAGAAAGTTCTTTTACTGCCTTTATATAGACGGAGAGCTTTTGCTTGAACTCAACTATCTTCTGGACACAGCCGAGAGAAGTTGCCGTGCAGATTGTTACCAGGTAAGGATAAGAAGATAACATATACAACATATACTTCTGTTTTCAGGATGGAATGCAGTGAGAGCGTGAATAATACTGCTTTGTTTGACTGCTTTAAAGTGGCAGTACCTCTGTTTTTTTATGTTCTCTTCTGTAGTGTTGCTTTGATTTCATACTTTTTGCAGTCAAAGACTGAATGCAACTATTCAATGCCTCCAATTTTGCAACAAAATCTGCAGATTTTTCTTTTGTTATCTCTAATTCATCAATAATCTAATTTGCAGTCGACATTTGGAAATGGGTTGCATAAATATAAGACAGTGGAATCCCCATCTTTTTTTCTTCAAGAGGAACATTTAGTTTTTAAAGTCCTAAAGGCCGTCAAGAGTTTACAATCATGTTTTACAGCCACATTTGTGGGGATTATTACATACACCTCTTGTTTTTCAGAATGAAAATCACAGACACCAAAAGATATCAAGGTATATATATATATGAAAAAGTGTTTGGAAAATAATGTCATCTCATTTCTGCAGTACATATCAATGGTCTCCGGATGAAGACAACCTCCGTCGTCATTCACAAAGAAAATAAAAAAAATGTCTGTGTTATAAAATCTAAACAGGGAGTCGGGAGAGCTTAAAGTTAAACTAATGTATTTTGAAAAAATATTAAAAGCGATATCGTATATAAAAGAGAACAGAAAGAGGTGTCAGATTACATCTTGTTTCAAGCATTGAATGGGTGGCAACTTCAGGACCTGCTGCTGACGTGGCGGGCAAAATGTCTGCTGGACCTCGCCTTATACGAAAAACAACAGCATTTCCCCTTCATTTAATACTGACCATTTGTACTCACACCAACAGGAGAAGACACCCAAGTTAATTCACATGTAGACATGTACTAAACCTGCTCTTTGTTTGCAGGCCACTACAGCTCCTTTAGCAGAAAAACAGGATGTGGTTGAGAATCCTCGTAGCTCTTTGCATGCTGGCTCTTGCAACCTCGGCAGAGGAGAAGAAGCTAAGCAGCCATGCATCTACGCTGGCTGACAACAGTATGAATCTGGCCTTTAGGTCAGTTGGCAATGGCAGTCAATTTGAATACTTATTCATTTGACAAAACAATAAAACTAATCATATTTTTTTCTGCAGCCTCTACCACAACATGGCAAAGGCAAAGGAGACCGAGAATATTCTGATCTCGCCAGTCGTACTGGCCTCCTCTTTGGGAATGGTGGCCCTTGGGGGAAAATCATCCACGGCCGCACAGGCTAAAACCTTGCTGCACGCTGACAAACTCAAGGATGAGCATCTGCATGTGGGCCTATCTGAGCTCCTCTCAGAGGTACGGCAAACAATTTCAAGGGGAATCCTTGTAAAGAGGAGATAAACAAGGGGACTCATTCTTACTACACCAAATAATATCCAATTTACTCATAAATCAAACATGATATCCCATTTTCTATGTTGTCTGTCCACAGGTAAGCGACGCCAAGACGCGCAACACCACATGGAAGATCAACAATCGTCTATACGGGCCCAGCTCAGTGGCTTTCGCTGATGACTTTGTGAAGAGCAGCAAGAAGCACTATAATTACGATCATTCTAAGATAAATTTCCGCGACAAGAGAAGTGCAGTGAACTCCATCAATGAGTGGGCAGCCAAGTCAACGGGTGGCAAGCTGCCAGAGATTACCAAAGAAGTGGTCCAGACCGACGGGGCCATGATTGTCAATGCTATGTTTTTCAAGCGTGAGTAGATTTATCCTCCAATGTTGTAGTTTGAGCTCTTTTATATTAGCAGGGTCATTTCTAACAGTAATATCTAATTTTAGTAAAAGTGAAAATAAAACTAAATATTTCCCGATATCATTTATGACTTGTGTGTTAGAATTAAGCAGGCAGAGTACAAAAGTGTGTGATGGTTTGCATAGATATGTGTACATGCATAAAACTACATTTAGTGGAGGTCTGCGGTCATTACAACACTTTGAAAAGCTGAACTTTAAGTAGTTTCTGTTTTCCATTACAGCTCACTGGGATCAACAGTTCCATGAAAAGATGGTGGACAGCCGTGGTTTCCTGGTGTCTCGCTCTTTAACAATTTCTGTTGCCATGATGCACCGCACTGGTACATTTCCTTAACAATTTCTTTTTCGGGGCATCAAGAGAATAGATAGGAATCTGATCATTCTGTCTGGTTCAACTTAGGTCTGTACGACTTCTATGAAGATGTGCAGAACCGTCTCTATGTTCTGGACATGCCTCTGGGTCAGAAGCAAGCCTCAATGATTCTTATCATGCCATACCATTTGGAACCCCTCGAACGCCTAGAAAAACTGCTGACGAAGGCACAGGTAGACACCTGGCTCAGTAAAATGCAGAATAGGGCCGTGGCCATCTCGCTGCCCAAAGTCTCCCTGGAAGTCAGCCACAACATTCAGGTAAGATTGTGATAAGTAGAAACATTTAGAGGACGTTACATTTAACCACATTGAATATTTTGGGAAGTAAACAACTATAAGTTTGCTGTTTTTTGTCACTAAATTGAGTAATATCGTCTCTACTCTCGATCTGCAGAAACATCTTGCTGAGCTAGGCTTGACCGAAGCAGTGGACAAGGCCAAGGCTGACCTGTCTAACATCTCTGGAAAAAAGGACCTTTACCTTTCTGACTTGTTCCATGCGTCCGCCTTGGAGTTGACCATAGATGGAAACCCAGTTGATACCAGCATCTATGGCTCTGGCAAGCTTAAAGACCCTAAGCTTTTCTACGTAGATCACCCCTTTCTTTTCCTGGTGAAAGATAACAAGACAAAGTCCATCCTATATATTGGCCGTTTGGTTCGACCCAATGGAGATAAGATGCGCGATGAGCTATAATTTTAAATTGGCTTAGCTCTAAAGTGGGAAATGTTGTCAAGAAAACTGTTTTTTTAACCCTTAGTGTTTACCTCAGGAACACATTCCATAACAGCAAATCATAGAATGAATATCTGAACTTTTGTGCCTTCATTTTTGTCCAAATGTGAGCCTATAATTGAGATTTTTCCAGTTTATATTAAGCAGGATTTCTCTAAATTGATTCCTGTTTGTATTGACAGCATACAATAAGATCTTTTCATTCATGGTTGAAGATTTTTATGCCAGTTTTTTTTAAAACAACACTCCTTAGTACACAACATTTGCCTTATACTTGCACTGAATATTATAAGCAAAGTCTGAATTCAAAAAGTTTGAATTTTTATGCCAAGCACACTCAACCCTTATTGCTGGCCACAAAAATGCTGTTGGAACTGTGTGGTTGTGAACAAAATCTTCAATAAAAAAACAATGAAAATGATAAAAGCTGTGTGCCTTTTTGTGTTTCAAATTCAAGGATTACATTTTTTTTCTGGTGGATGATTTTCCCATACTTGGGATGTATGGAGATGTTACTGCCAGGGATTATCTGATGCAGTCAACTATCCCAAGAATGTCATGCTTGACTTGTTCAATCACTGGTAGACTAAATAAAAGTGTTTTTTAGTGTGTGTGTGTGTGTGTGATGTTGATGGTGGTAGTGGTATGTGTGTACTGTAGTTAATGACGTATTTTTAAAAAAATATAGAAAGTAAGGTAGAAAAAAAGTAAGAAAGTAGAAAAATTTTACCTATTTTCCTTCAAACAAAATAATCGTACACTTCCAGACTTTTGCAAAGCCTTTAATTTGAATGAGGGAAAGGTTTCTATTAAATCGAAACAAATGTCTCCCTGGGGAAATTATGGCAAATACAAAAGTGAGTCAGGGTAACACATTTTATCACTTGATATCTGTAAATATATTTAAATTTGTTTAGAATTTATATCCGAGATTTTTCTGGCTATCTTTCATGTCATTAGTCGGCATGTCTTTATAACCCGCAGTCATGTTTTTCTTACCAACATGCATGCTACAAAAATATAGTATCCAAAAACATCCATCCTTATAATAGGAAAGGGATAAATATTATTTTAGGCATTTAGGGTAGCAACTATTTGGAGGGATGATTCTTGCCTTATTTCGGCGACCACTATATGTGGTCACTGAATACAACAAGTAAATAATTGCATACTGTACATCTTTGACTGAAGATTGTTTCCTGGTCTACTGGCAGCAGGTTAGGCAGGCGGGTCACCGGACAAGTCTCATTACATTAGCACCATCGTGTTCTGCAGTGTTGGCTGCAGGAAGATTAGCCAGTCCATGGACAATCCTCTTATAGGAGTCCGCATTAAGTCACAGGTAGAGAGGCCGACTGCCGTTTGTGTGTCCTCTGCCTACATTTCCTTCATATAGAAGAATTTTGACTCATGGGTTAGTTCCATCTATATCTTTTCGTCCTTTGCAGTCTTTTTTTGTTTGTCCATCGGCCTTTTAGCCTTGTGGAAGAGGGTCTTGATCTCGTTTGTCACCATCTCCTGCCAGTTGACACTAACAAAGATAAAATTTAGGATTAATATCAAAGAAACGCTACATTTTCAACCACGTAATAAGCACAGATAACAACACAATGGCCAATGTACAGCAAATAAAAAAAGAAAGGTAAATTATGGTGTCAAGAGGGTTAATTCACTTCACAAAGAAGGATTTACAAAATCTGCTTATGGACAGGGTGGAGAAGTTGATAAGATCAAAAGATTAATGTGAAAGATCCCAAAGCAAGTGGTGGAAATCAACAGTGCTCACACCAAAAGGAAGGTCAATGTTTTCCACAGAACACAACACCAGCGGGCATGCAAGCTCTCTACCTGCACGGCAAGCCTTTTCTCTGCTTTCTTTCTTTTATACGACGCTATATCTTCAGGGTTCAAGCCGTGATTGTCTTCCCTGAAGTAGCACAGGGTAGTTTGAACGAGTTTGCACATGATTTAAGTCCATCCAAAGTACATGGTATTACATTTTGGTAGCTAATCCTTTTGTTATTTTTTTAATTGAGATAAGCACAAATTTTCACAATTTTAAATAAAAAAAATGGCAAAACTGAATCCTTGATATACGAAATATTCCTCTTTTCAGGTTGCTAAATGTCATTCACTTCCAGAGAGAAGCCATTTTGGTTCTTGGAATACTCAAATTCAGTCACCCAAGACTTTTAGAATTTGGAAACAATTCACCACTTAGCAAACAAAAGGATGAAAGCCAGGAATTGTAAACAGTAACTTACCCCGGTTTTATCTCTGGCGGTTTTGGCAAAGGCTTTGCAAAGTCCGACTTCCCCACGAGCCAGTACGTCTCTTCAATACCTTTCCCCTGATTAGAAAAAGAAGAACATAATTAGATTTGAATATGTATTGCAGACATGTGTATATCTATGTTAGGTAGTTTTAATTTATTAAAAACGGTTCATCCAAATGTAGTCATCATAATAAAAAATATCACCTTCAACTCCGTCTTGCCCCTGACTTCTATTTTATAACCTTCCTTGAGAGAGCGCAGGATGTTGACAGTGCTCAGGTTTACGTGGATTCTATAAGCTGAGAAAAAATGCATTGAAAATGAAAAGTTAAGGTATATAAAACCAATATAGAGCACTATAAAACTCACGCAGTCCTGTGGATTCCATTCTTGAGGCAGTGTTGACGGTGTCTCCAAACAGGCAATATCGAGGCATAGTCAGGCCCACTACACCAGCAACACAGGGGCCTGCAAAGACACAAGAATATTCCAGTAGGCTCCTACCGAAAGAATATCCTGGAAAATCCAAGGGTAAAGCTGAACATATGGACAACAATGAGCCAAAAAAACATTTTTTACAATCAAGAGAAATAAGATCTGTTTTTCAATGGCATTCAATTATGTTTGACAAAACCATACCTGAGTGAATCCCTATCCGTATCCGGACAGGAACATCAGGCATGTGGCGCATGCGGAAGGTTCCCACTGAACTAAGGATGTTCAGAGACATGTTGGCGACTTCAGCAGCGTGTTTGTTGCCATTTCTCTTAGGCAAGCCTGATGCCACCATGTAAGCATCCCCGATTGTCTCCACCTAGATAACATATACTTGTTTACAAGTTGCCAGTTTGATCTTGTGATAATTTAAGGGGTAAATGAATGAGCAAGAAACTGCGAACTTGTTATTATTCACCTTGTAGACATCGTGGTTGCTAAGCACAGCATCAAACAGAGTGTAAAGGTCATTGAGAAGATCAACCACCTCAATGGGGTCACTCAGCGATGATATTGTGGTGAAACCCACAATATCACTGAAGTAGATTGTAACTTGGTCGAAGTACTCCGGCTCCACTGTGGCGCCAGTTTTTAATGCCTCGGCCACAGACCTGAAAGGTGCAGAGATGGTGATCATATGACTTTTTTTAAAAAGTTGTCTTGAGATTTGAATGTGTGTCAACTGACGGTGGCAGCATTTCAGAGAGCAGCTTCTCCGTCCGGTGCTTCTCCGCCTCCAGCTCCTCCGTTCGTTCTCGGATGAGGTCCTCCAAATTAGAACTGTACTGCTCCAACATCCTCAACATGGAGTCAATGATGTTGGTCTTCTTACCTTTGTTGATGATCTTGAACTACAAGAAGTAGAGATAGACTCATAACCAACACAACAAAACAAAATAAAAAGATTACTTTAATTCTGGTTTCATGAACCAACCCTGTCAAAAATCTCATCAAAGTTGGGTCTTCGGTCTGGAAGCTCACTCCAGCACTGTTTCATTAGCTGGATACATTCCAGAGGAGCCTGGTCAGGAGCAACAGTGGGTCTACACATTGGGGGAGGCTTCTTCACTTTTCGAATTATCTCTGAAAAGAACATTAATGAAAGGCTATTGTGGCATTTGTCATATTTAGAACAGTTATTGACATAGACTGAGGCCTTCAATTTACTATAGTATAGAAATCTGCCCCTAAGTACTTTGTACTATGTTCTTTCTCATCCATGATCCTAATGAGGACAGGTCCAGTAGAAAATAAATGTATATAGTTGTACAGAATGATGTATATTTTTGATACACACCTTCAGGTGGCAGGCCCAACATGCAATACGGCGCTCCTCGAGCCACCACCTCTTGCAGAATAATGGAAAAACTGTATACATCTCCCTTGTAGGTGCCTCTACGGGAGTTCGCAAGATCTCTAAGGATCTCTGGAGCAGTCCAAAAAAGGTCTGAATGGAGCACAAAGAGTAATTCTCACTGCAAAAACTTTCCTGGTGGCTCTGATAAAAAATATATTGACTTACCTTCTGGTGGAGGTTTCTCCGCTGGAGCTTTTTGAGACTCTAGTAGTTCATTAAAGCCATAGTCAGTAATCTTAAGCACAAAACGCCCGTCCACGACGCAGTTCCGAGATTTTAGCCGGCCATGTGGGAAATCCCTATGGTGGAGGTATTTCATACCCTGAAAATACAAGATGCTTTTTATTTAGTGTAAAGTAATTTAAAAAATGGTTATTAATGAATGCCATAGTTGTTATACTTGGTGCGAAGGTTCATTTTGGGCAGGCGATGAATGATTTTATATATTTTTTTGGACAATGGTTATTATTATTATAGCTGCTAATCTGCAAGGAAGGCAGAGAGTAGAGTTGATGTTTACCTTGATGAGGTCAAGTACAAGCGAGGATTTGAACATCCAATCTAATTTTACATCATCGTTCCGAAGCAGGTCCTGCAAACTCCCCCTTGAGCAGTGCTCCGTCACCACCGCAAACATGGAGCTTTCCGTAAAGAAGCCGAGGAAAGGATTCACATTTTCATTTCTCAAGTCCTTCATCTGAAAGATAAAAGTGACAGGAGATTTAGCTACTTCACTATATTGCTTTGCCAGTTCGTGAATGAACAGAAAATATTTTGAAGGTTATTCCAAAATAATTTAAAACCCAAAATGACTTGCTGACCTTGGTAAAAATCTTTGTGCTGCTCTGCTTCAGCTCCTTGAAATGTCCATCCTCAAATTTCTTTAGCCACACCCAGTCACCCTGAGAAAGATCTCATGTTATATGTTAAAATATTGCATGTGTGTGTGTGAGTGTGCAGTTGTATTCACAATTGTCTTAGGGTGCTTTACCTCAAATATGGCCACATTGGTGGTTTCATGTGTTGCTGTGTGGATGCTGTTGACTGAATGTGAGCGGTCAGCAGATTTTTCCTCCAGGGCACTTTTGGACTCACTCATATCCTCTAAAGTAATTTTCTAAATATGAAATAGAACAGAAAATAATAGAAATGAACAACTGCCACCAATAAATGGGACTTAACTCATGAGAATCACCAGTTTGTCCAAACTAATATTTATATTTTAGTCTCAATACTTCCAATGGTTTATTATATAACTCCATGCTTTCCTGAGTATAACTAATTGATTAATAGATTCATGTGTGGGATACAGCATGAGTGCTCACCCTCTTGCTTGTCTGAGGATTGATAAAAGTAAGATCTTCTAAAGTCAGCAGGACCCGATTTGGGCCTTTGATCAGCTGGATTTGCTGAAGTCTTCGCCTGTTAAATCAGACCCAGAAAAGGTGAAAAAGTCAACCAATGACAGCAGACCGTTGAAACCAAAATAGTGTCTACCTGACATATAGACTGATGATAAGTCCTGTTATAACCAGAGCCAAGGTGACAGCAAACACTACTATGATATAGGTGACCTCCACGCCTGCATAAAAACACATGGAAGTCGATAGAAAGACAATGTGTCGTCTTTCTAATTGAAAATTCATTACCTCCTTTGCATAGAACACTCTGAACAAACCAGCAGCTGGAATCTGACGGTGGCGGAGACCCTCCTGGGAAAGAAATGGACCTCCCAGCAAACCGAAGCCTCTTTGATTTAAGATCCACCACATAGGTCGGGTAAAGCTGGCTTCCACCTTCACTAGTGTCCAGGATGACATAGCTAGTTTGTATTTCACCTCTGTTGTCAACTTGTACTTTCTGATTGAAGCCACTAAAAGTTATATTTTTGGTGAAGTAGGCCAGATTTGATCCTGAAAGAGGCATTGCAGCTTTTCTGGTCTTGTGGATGGACTTGGCCAGGAGATAGATGCCATTATAAATGGTTCCATATAACGGATGAACCTGCAATAAAATGCAAAGACTGTTAATGTGCATGACAAAAAAGTAGCAAAAAGTGCATTCATTTTTAGTAATGTTTTTTTTACATGTGCCTTGGATCAAAAGAGATTACCAGGCACTAAAACGCAGTTTTACTCATTCCCACCTCATCTGCAGCCGCACTCAATGCCACTTCCCCACTTTCTTTCACAGCCGTGTACGCCTCAGTAAAAGACACGCCATCTGAGACTATGGTGATTGTAAGTACAGCATCATAGGCCTCACTTAGCCTGCTGTTGTTTTGCAGGGCAAAGTAGGGGGCGTTGTAGGGCAAACTGTAGTGTAGGGCATCGTAGGGCACAAAAACGTACTTGCCGGAAGTTAGACCCATTTGTTGTGCCTTGATGAGAAAAGTGGCTTGGTGCTCTCCTCCGAGCAACACAGAGTGCATGCACATGATGATGACTACAACACATATAAAAATACATCTTATATAAAACTGCAATGTCAAAAGTATTTTGGATAGTGGTATCAGTTATATGTGTTGTAGTTATTGCTTATTTAAATATTCAGGGTGTCTCCTGCCTTGTGTCTGTAGTTGGCTGGATGGGCTTAAACAGCCCCACGACTCTTGTGAGGATAAGCGGTACGGAAAATGAAAAAAAATGCTTATTTCTGTTAAGCCACTCACTCACCTCTTATCTCCCCTGCGTCTCGGATCCTCCTCAGCGTGCTCTCAATTTCAGTCTCATTGAGGCCCACAGATGTTACCAAGGCAACGGGAAGTCCCTTTTTTCTCATTGCAGAAGCTACTCTCTCCGCCGTATCGATCCAGATGTCCTCATTGGAGGACACCACCACCATGTTAGCCCAGTGGAAGTGCTTCAGCACCGTGAAAAGAACCTCCGAAGGAAATGGTACGGTCCTGGAAAATGTTGGGAACGGCGTAATGCTGTCCAGCTCAAAATTGACGCAGCCATGAGAGAAGATGGGCTTGTCCCAGTTCTTTGCCAATAGTGATGCTGCAGTACAATATCCCGGATTTGTTGGTCCCACAAATGCATCTGCCATATTCTCATAGTTTATAAATTCAGTAAGAGCTTTAGACGTTTCACAAGGCTCTTGCAAAATGACAAAATCCATCTTCAGACCTAAATTTAAACTGAGGTCTGCGTTAATCCTGTATACCGCTAGCCTTGCGGCAGCAGCCGGCAATGTCTTGTAGAAGATCGGGTCACAGTTCCAAGGCCCCAGAATTCCCACTTTAAATGCCAGACAGTGGACACAGCCAGGAAACGTCAATAATCCCAGCAATAGCCATAGAAGAAAGTTACAAAAAGGTGGTGCCAGAAGTGTAGGCCTGCTTTTTATGATAACCGCAGTTGGATGGCTGGGCTCCCATGCAGATTGAAAATGTGTCATTGTCCCAGCTTTGAGATTGAGGTAGTGATGCACTTGCTTCACTGCCGGATAGTCTCTAAAAAACATTCTCGGAATGTTTGCATTTGAATTACAAGTCAGTCTAACTAAGGAAAATGACTCACCTACCCTTGTTGTTTAAGTCATCAGGACGGCTCTGTGGTCTCGGCTTTACCTCACCATCTTTGCAACCTTACCTGTGTCAAGCTACCGTGGAGCCGAATCATTCATTGCGCTTGGACCAGCAGGCTGCCAAGTGACAGGTAGTGAGACCGGGGAACCGTTTGGAGGCAACTTCAGCACCCTGGAGAGCTACTTACGCCCCACAGTCACCCACTTCAATTGCTCAGCGTGCAAGTGGCAGAGCTGGGTAACAACAAACAACTGAGCTCCTCTGCACTCATCTTGGAAGTAAAGCTTTGAAAAAAATATATCATCCAAAGTTGAGAAAAAAACTCTCCCAAATACTATAGAAAACAAAATCTATATGATGTAATATCTTATGATGTCAGTCACAGACTGATTCAATCCACCTCGTCAAAGTGACCGGGGGCCAAAACGACTGTGTTACTTGCTAATCCATTTTCTTCGCGGCACATTGTAAGAGGATTGACAGTCGGTCTTTGTCTAGTCCGAAAGCCTTGTTACAATGCGACTGGAGCTTCAGCAAGGCCTCTTTTCCCCCTCAACACATTTAACACATTCATGACCATTGGCTTTACTTTCTCTACATTTGTAGATCTTCTTTATATGCCTGTAGCATCTGAATTCTACAAATTAGTCTTTTAGTTTTTAGTTACAGGATGAAAAGAATAGAATTTGGTACTAATGGCTTTCTTTGTTCTTAAAAAGGAAGTTTTATGCTTTAGTGTGTTTCTTTCTGATCATGGAATGGAAATTGCATCAATTTGTACTTAGCTTTTGTCTTTAATGGTTGATTCTAGTGGCACAAACTACATATACAGTTTCAATAAATCCTCTGAACCTATATGATTTGCACATTGAGCTGAGAAGATTCCACACAGACGGTATGAGAAACCAAAACTGTTGTTCTCCCGCATCTTCTGTACATTAAATGAATGACAAGCTTTTGTGAACTTGGACCAATTAAAGATAATGAAGGACTCTTCCAGTACGTGTCGCCAACCTCCTCCTCCCCTTGGGGCCGGTGCCAATTTTACTGAGTCAGTCTTTTTAGATGCTTTTGAAAAGACTCCGCCTTTACTGATGAGATAAGATGGTTGCCACAACATCTACCATGGTGACACTTCAACAGGTGACTGCAGTCAAAGAGAATACCACAAATCACCATGGAACATGAACAAGAATATTCTAAAGGTTATACAATCCCAATTCTCCAAACAAGGTGGACATTCAAAACAAAAAAAGAATATTTCAGATCGTTAAGGCAAACAAAATGTCAAAATGTGAAAGACATTGTACATGTCAGATCACATGCAGATACATATTCCTCACAGCTGTAAAATGATTCCACCTTTGTTGACCCATATCCCAGTTAAGCCCATGAGCCTCTTAAACGTAACACCTTGACACCACTGCATGCTTGCAGGAATAGAAGACAGAAATGATGACTCAACATATTTACCACCCAGTGAGGTGCAAAAAAAACTCCACATCTCATGCTGAGCCAAATTTCACACAAACATAAAAATGTGCATGTCTAAACAAAAATAGATTTTTAAAGCTTTAAAAACAAACAAACACAAAGGTGCAACAATACACTATAAGCTGAAGACTGCACACATACATTCTTCTGGCTAACTTGTAACCTAAAGGCAACCCTTAATGAACACTAATACTAAAGCAAATTGGGCCCAGAAGATCAATAAATACTTATCCTTGTAATATAGCCACCACGTTTCAAGATGCTCATTTCCTGAATGACAGATATATGTTTTTATTTACTGTACAGTGTCAGTGCGGCCTGCTTCTCACCAAAAATGAGCTGATTCCATCTGCAAGCCTAAGGAAGTACTTTTATACTTTGAATGGAAGTTAATATGACTATCTTTAAAACGTTATTATAATAATAAGAATAATGTCTGAACTCTAAATTGTGTATTTTAAAATATCCACAAAATCATTGGATTGATTCCAGTTCCAAGTAGTTCAAACTAAGTTCAAACACTAATAAAAACGCACGGCAATGCCAATGTTTACATTTTTGCATTTAACTCTGGCGCCCTCCTCGGGCCAAATGGGAAAACTGCTCGAGAAGCCTTCATTATTGGGAATCAACTCCACGAATAACTTGTTTAGAACTTCTTAAATATAATTTTACTGTCAGCCAATTTACATTTCACTACATTTAGATGTATTTTTAGAGATACGTTCAATATTTACTGTAATAACATTTACATACAATACAAAAGACTTACTTTAATTTGAATTTATTGTATTTCATACTCAGTTGTTTTTGCTCAATTGTTGAGGCTTTCCTCTAAGTGGCAGCATTTGAAAAGACAACCTCTAAGTCAACTTTTTTTTTTTAAATGGGCAGACGAGAGTCTAGTTTATGTTAACGCCTACCAACTGTGTGAACAGAGCGGAGGAGACCCAGGGAAGGAAGGGAAGGAGGGAGGGACCTTCCGAGCTCGACTAGCCCCGGAGAGAGGCACTTCGCCCGGACACACAGGAGCCCAGCACAGCGGGGGATTGGAAAATGGGAGCAGTGAAGTGAACTGGAAAAACGATCTCCAAAAGAGCGCGGAAACTAAGTGAAAGGCAAGTCAAACTTTGAAAAAAAGCGATCTGATCTGCATGACTTTCTTTGTAATTCCTCTTTTTTTGTGTGTGCGTGTTTGCGCGTGTGTTAAAAGTTTGCGTTTGAGAGGTCCGGTGAAAAACAACAACAACTAAACTAAACCAAAAAAAAAAAAAAAAAAAAAGCCATCGGGGCTCAGTAGTCAGCTCAAATTTCACTTTCGCCTGTGTTTCATTGAACTGAGCGGACAAATGATACCCGCAGTTCGGATAACTTTATCAAGCATCATGCGAGACGGTGATTGACATCCGCTTGGGGAGGTCGACGCGTTAGTCATCAGATCGTCGAAGGTGATCTCCATCGAGACGCACGTTCATGTGTTGTCTGCTACGTACAAAAGAAAAGATCGGATCTCAAAAATCAGTAGATTTTGCAATAGGTTAAATGCCTGAAGAATGTAAGATCGTTTCTTAAGATGAACTACTCTGGTCAAACTAACAAGTATGTCACTTCTAAAGGACTACTTATTCATTTATATATTGATGATTTATTTGTCTGTTTGTTGTTGTTAATTGTGCACTATGGGGTGAAAGCTTTAAATCTAGTTTTAAAAGCATTCAATTCAATCAATTATTTTATTTTAGGTGTGTTATTAGAAAAACGTGCAAAATAGATGGAAAAGGTTGATTAACATGAACAGTCATTCAAAATCCATGCAGTATTACTCGTATTGCTTTACTGATTTTACTTTTCAACATGGTGGACTAGCATTTTGTCCATCTATGTGAACATTCTAAGGTCTGAGTTTGTATTTTGCCTCAGGCCTTTAAGCGGTGTGGAGTTTCCATTCTCTTCCTATGCTTGCATGGCTTTTTACAACAGCCCTTTCTATTCTTTTGTCAATGTTGCTATGTTGGTCATTCATTTGTCCATCTCCTGGCTGCTGAGCCTGATTAAAGAGATTCTACTCTTATTTTGGCATGTCCCAACACCTGATGAGCTGAGTGAAGATGCTGTCCGATATCTGAATTGCACTTCAAAACAACCTAAAATGACAAGTTATCAATCAAATGTGTCAATGACATCAGTAGTAAATGAAGATTAAAATACCAGATGAACAAATATTGAAGAAAAAAAACAAGACAATTTAAAACCATTTAAATTCTTGAATAATGAGTTAATTGTTGGTGTTTTAGAGAAGTGAGAAATTTGTCTTTTCACTCTCTTTTAGTAGAAAGGCGTGGGAAGTGAGAGGATGTCAGGGCGTTCTTTCTTGCAGACTTTTGCTGATTATTCATTCAGTCAGGTGGAAGGGAGGGTTGGATGGTCTCACTGCTCGCTGTCCTTAGCGTGCATGTGTGCTCAAGGCCTTCTGGTGTTTAGAGGAGATTTATTAGTTGGGGGAGAAGAACACCTGGAAGGGAACGTTCAGAACCTTGCCAGAACAGATGGAACAAAGGTTGAAGGAACGATGAACACGGACGGCTTCCAACACAATGAGCTGCCACTGTCATGTTTCGCACTTTCTGTTTTACGGGGAGTTTCCTGCGGTAAAAAGTCGGCCTCTGGTCTTTGTCTTTTTTTAAAGGCATTGTGTCTGACCAAGCCCTTCCTCTGTAATCTCAAGTTCAAATGGGGTCATCAATAAATGTGTGGGCATTAGATAGTAAAATCAAAACTTTTGTCATGTAATTGTCAGGCTCTTAAACAATATTTTTACTCCATCAGACAACTACTGTGGTTAACATCTTCAATTTGAAAACTACTGTTGTGTTGTAAAAGTCCTAAACAAAAGGCATGTAAAAATCCAAAGGCTCACTCTTTTTATTCCAGCTTTGTGGAAAGAGGTTGTAATAATTACAAGAAAGAACCTTTTACACAGTACACACATCCAGGAGTCATTGAAGTTCAGGGGTCAAATGAAACACTACACAGAAGTACTGGTCGAGGACTTTGAGCTACACTGAATGTTAAACAAGTAGTGGCCTTTTGTCAGCCCTTTACATAATAGTTTGTGTCAATGATCCCAATACTAGTCTAGTAGTCTAATAATTTAGTGCATTGCAAGCCTACTAAGCAAATAATGTTGATATAATGGGACATTTCTGCTAACGCATTGCCTGAAAAAGACATTTCAAAGCATCTAAAGCCAAAGTGATACTTTGCTATGTGTGGTGATTATTTCGCAACCAAGAGAAGTTACTTTTATCTGTGGCCTGCTGGGTATTGGCAGGACAGATCCACGCTGACTCTTTATTTCCCCTTGTTACACATCTCACATTCTCACATCATATTCAGTGCAGTTTAGGTTTGGGTACTGTCTCTAACTCGATCTTTGTTCGAAAACCCAGAAGTAAACGGAACATCATAATCAAGTCTGTCAGTTTTTTGTTATGTTTTTAATGAAAATTATTTGCTAGATAAGAACTGACCTAGAACAGAATGGCTTGGAATGATGAAGCAGATTATTTCAGTAACTGTTTGTCTTTTTTTCCTTTTTTTTTCTTCCTGTTTTGCTCTCTGGCCATTTTGGTTTAGCTTTTTCTTAGGGCTAAAATATTTTAATACCTTGTGTGGTCCTTTTAATAAAAGCAAATGTACGAAACCTCCTAGGTTTATTATAGTTTAATTTTGTCATTTTGTACTAATCATTCCTCAGTCAGGATATGGCAACATAGATATCAGAGTATTTTTTCCAAATATTAAAAGGTAAAATGCAACATGAAATATTGAAATAATGAATCCCATTTGAAGAAATAGAAAGATTTAATTGCATTTCACTTTGTAAGTCAAATAATGTGCTATGTGTGCAGAGCATAATGGCGTTCTCCCTTCGGCTTGGCCTGCTGGTGCTGCTGGCGCCCATCCCTTCCACTTCGGTCAAGAACTGCCACCCTGGCTGCCACTGCGAGGTGGAAAACTTCGGCCTTTTTGACAGCTTCAGCCTTACCACAGTAGACTGTCGAGGATTGGGCCCAGGCACCTCAATGCCTGTGCCAATACCACTGGACACCGCCTATTTGGACTTGTCCTCTAATTCAATGGGCCCCCTAAATGACACCATGCTGGTGGGGCCGGGTTACACCACCCTTGTGAGCTTGGACCTAAGAGACAACCACATTACAATGGTGAGTAAAACCTCACTTATTTTATTTTACAGTCCAATCCATTGTGTCAGAATTGTTTTCACAAAAATGCCAAATTTATTTCTTTAAAAAAAAAATAGATATATATTTCTGTGTTTTTGCTACAGAGTAGCCTCTCACCTGTCGAATGTTTTACAGGTAAGCCCCAAAGCTTTCTCCAAACTTTATTACCTGGAAATACTGGATCTAAGCCACAATGAACTGGAAGTTCTCTCACCAGGCTGCTTCTTTGGCATCCCACTGGCTGAAGTGGACCTGAGCTACAACAACTTCCAGGAGTTTGACTTGGATGCTTTTGCGTTTAAAGTAAACAGCAAACCAATTAGCGTGGATCTGTCGCACAATAACCTTGAGTCCATTTCTTTAATGCCACCTGGGAAATTTGTACACATTCAAAGGTTAAATCTCACTGCAAATCGTCTTTCAAGTATACCAAATCTGACGGGACTTGAGATACTGAGATACCTCAATCTGGATCGAAACCCCATCGTCACTATTAAAGAAGGAGACTTGGCTTACTCAAAAGATCTGGTTTACCTATCCCTCAGCAACCTTCATGAGCTTCAGAAAATTGAGGCACACAGTTTTAAAAGTCTCCACAGCCTCCAAGTATTGGATCTTTCCAACAATCCCAAACTGAAGACATTAAACCCGTCTGTTTTCACCAAACTGAAATCGCTACAGGAGCTGAATTTATCCGGCTCTGGAGTGATGTCCTTGCCAAACAACATGCTCTCTCACCTCCCCAGTATCAACAGCATTACATTAGGACAGAACATCCATTGCTGGAGGACCCAGAAACAAGGACAGTTTCACCGGCAGCTGGGTCAAACTAAACACTACGAGGTGCTTAACTGTAACCGGAATGGCGTTGTTTTGTGATTCTGTCAAGACAGATCAGTCTTGGTTCTTTTTTACCAGCGCTGTGCCTTCAAGTGCACCCCCTTCAAGCTTTAAGAGGATTTCTTTGGCCTTCATAGACAAAAAAATAATGATGAAACCTAAAATAGTATTTTTTTCTAGCCACTTTCTTCATTTAAAAAGAAACAATGGGAATCTTGTTGCACTTTTGTGTATGCCACAGAAACAACATGTCAAGTTTTCTTAACAGGAAATTTCCTCCACCACCACTGACCACATTACCACTACATCAAAACTTCATTTTATCAATTTTGAATATGTGAGCGCATTATACTATTTGCTTAGCGTAAGCTATTTTATCATGAGTTCATACATTTTAATTATTCCAGAAAATTACCACTATCTTGGATTAGGTCATCACAATATCACTAGAATTTACATCCCACGCACCCAATACACTTCCCCTATTTTTTATTCATTCAAATTTGGGAGGCTTTCCAACGCCATGTTTTTCTCTCTTTATTACAGTATCTTTATTGCAGGAGTTTTAATGGGGTTGCTTGACAAAATGGTATAATCATTCATAATTTCCCGTGGTTAGGTTTGCTTGGATATTGACATTTGTGGAACGACTTAATCAAGTGAGGGAAAAAATAGGATTTTTTTTCATCTTGAATGTACTTCAAAACGTTTGCAAATGTCCAATTTTTGTGCTGCTTTTTGTGCAAGTTAGTCGCACAACCCTTGACACGGTTGTTACATTAATGTAATGACACATCTGTTGGGCTATGTATCATACAATGATTTCCTGTGGATCCAAGAAATGACCAAACTGATGACTGCTTGTTTGAATGTTTACAAAATACGTAAAGATGTGAGATCCCGGATTCAAAATGGTCATTATCTTTATTACAATCAGATAGTTAAATAAATCTCTGGAAAGATTTATCTTTGTATGGACTTTTAAAATTCTGCATGAATTTGAGAAGATGAATAAATACTTTATAAATTAAGAGTTTTCTCTTGTTTTAATGTTGCACTTAGTCATGTTAGGTGTGTTCATATGGCAAATTCTTGTTAAAGAAAAACAAAAATACAAGCGGAAAGACTTGCGTCACCGTCCACGCTATATTTATCATTATAACGTCTGCCTGAGTGTCTTGGCCCAAAGCAACAGACTGGGTGTGTCCTAAATAGCAGTAATGTTTTGCAGATTCTATCATTATATTCTATCTATACTACCATTGGTTTGTAACTCACGTTTGTCATGTAGCTTAAGTTTTGTTAAAAAAAAAAAAAACACAACCAAATGTGAATTTGGCGTCATCCCGACACATTGAGTGTTGCCCTGGTGATATGTGGCATGAATAATGCAATTTTTATGAAATGTCGAAAAAATTAAATAAGAGTTGTCTGTATGTTACTCATTCCAAGTTGTGAAGGACGAAGTATGGAAAAGGCTTTAGAAACACTAAAGTGGGCAGTGGGAATTGGAGTGGAGCATGTTCCCCAGCCAGTTTAGGATAGTACTGTGCTAAAGTGACAAGCAAAGAAAGAGGCTTGTATCAAGAAGAAAAAAGTCCTGCCACACAGAGCAAACATTCACACAATGCCCTCTTCTCTTCAACAAACACACTTGGACCAAAAGGAAAAGGGTCTCCCATTGGCTTTACAAATTATATAAGAGTTTGGTGCTTTTGACATCTTTATAGAGTTCGTTCTCAGAGCTTTAATTTATTTAAATGCTTTTGTTTGTGGGTTTTTATGCAAACAATTAACACTGCCCTCATTCGTTTCCCACTGGAGTGTGTCTATTTGTGAAAGTGGCTATTCTCTTGCATAGGGGGGAGGCAGTTAAGTGAGCCTTTAGTCGATGACCCCATTGCAGATAACACTTCCAGATGTGCACCTTTACTTCTCAAGCACTTGCGTGTTCGGAATGAAGTCGACCATCCATCACAATCTGTCCCCCACAGCACATTTTCTCAGTAAAAAGTCCACATATAAGCAAAGTCACTTGTGGAATTCAACAAACTGACAAAAATATCCTGCTATATGCAGGACACTTCACTTCATTCAAATGCCTTTTCCTTTCAACCTGTGCAGCTTAAAGTAGGATACTTATTTGACCAGTTTTATGGAGTTGCACCTGAACAGAACACTTTAAATCAGGGGAATTAATTCATAGAGGGCCACAGTGGGTGCAGGTTTTTAGTCCAATCGAATATTAGGACATGCTTTAACCAACCAGGTATCCTATAAGTGTATGCAATTGATTGCAGTCAGGTGCTGCTTGATTAAGCAGAAACATCATTTGTGGTGGTTCGGTCTGGACTAAAAACAACACCCACATCGGCTCTTTGTGGAATTATTGCCCATCCCTTTGTCTAAAGTATTTTTGAGAGTACCTGCTGCATTGCAAGATTCTACAGGTAAGCAATGTTAATGTCTGAAGGGATTGCTATTTTACATAAATATTTGATATGCTGTCAACTTCTGTCATTTTCTGACTTTAATTTGACCCTTGACATTTGGAATTGATGAGTTTAATTCAATTGTTGTTGTTGTCTTTCCTTTCTTGGCACATTTTTAGCTACTATTAAAAAAAGAAAGTCCATAATAAAAGCTACTTCAATGGAAGTGTATTCCAGATTTTGACCGCAGTAGACTGCACATATCCATCACCTTTTGTTTTTTGATTTTGTGTGTAAAATATAGTGATTAAACCACCATGGCCCAACAAAACAATGAAATGACCACTAAGTACAGAGGATTCCAATCACTGAGAACTCTATAAGTGAGTGCTAAAATTTTGCAGTGAATGAACAGAGAGCCAGTGTTTCACAGTCCACTCATGTTTATTCAAACGTCTTGTAACGTCTAATTTTGGTGGTTATTTCACAGCCTGATTGACAGGCATTGAGAAAAAAACAAGAGGTCTTTTCTGCTTACTCCCTGGGGACAAAGTTGAAAGTGGGTCAAGGCAAAACAGCAGTTATTTTTTTTAACCAAGTCAAATCACTGATACAGCACCGGCTTGGTGTGGGATCACAGACAGATTGACAACACTTCCAAACAAGACCGAACATGAAATTTTATCCTCTTATTTTGCACTCTTGCAGTGCAAGTAAGTGCTTTCAGCGAAATGTAATTAGACCTCACTTGCCAAGGTCCTCAGCAGCTTTGTAATGTTCAAGTGGTCTCTTCTCTCTACCACTACAAGAATTTATTTAATTTCTTTACATTTCAGATAGCTTTGTTGGTTATTTTCATAAATCATTTACAATTAAGCTGCACTGTACCCTTGCCATTTCAAGAATCTCTATATCTATTTGATATATATTTAAAGTGATATCCTATGTACATAACATAACATATTTGTAAAACTTTTAATGAGGGTTTTGCCACATATGCTTCCAATTTGTTGCTAGGCAGAATCCACAAGCCTCAACGATAACAGCATCGATGGGCAATGGGAATATTGGTATATGCCAGCCAAACCCTTTAGGCTGTTGGAATGAGTCTCCAAAAATAACAGCAGCTCTATAGTCTAATTATACATCCCCTTTTAATGTTATAAATCTAGACTATCTGGTAGAATGACATTAGCGGTAATTACTCTTGGAAACTAAAGCACACGCTGCCTCGGCAGCACAGAGGTGACAAAGGACGCAGATGGACTGTGTCAGCAGAGCTCAGACTTTTTTTTTTTCCGTTTGTCTGGCAAACAAAAGCTTGGCTCATCTTGCACAGCACAAAGATCAGTTGTTGTTCTCAGATCCAGACTGCCTTTTAACTAAATTTGAATAGAAATAATGCTACTCAATCCACTTAAACCTTTAAAATTATGATATTATGATTTATGACATTTCAAGCATTCATGTGAAGGGAAAAATGAGCAACCTATGAACCTATTGTATATTAATAAGTACTTGAGGAGTACTACAGTAGCAATTACGGTAAGTAGACACTGCAATTTACAGGTAATACAAAGTAGATATTACAATAATACTAAAAGGAAACTTGAGCAAAATATTTGGCAATAGTTAGATAGATTCTTGTATGTCAATCTTATTATGACATCTGTAGCAATTTTTCCAGCAAGTATTCTATTTTTGTAATTCTTTTCTCGGTCTTGGGGAAGTTCCTTTTGCCCGCCCTCTTTGCAATGATTGTCCAGAGGAAAGACGTTCCATCAGCACATTCTTGAAGGGATTGCTGCCACCATACTTGGTCAATCGGACGCATTTGTGAATGCACGGAAGATCACAACATATTTAAGAAATATATCTATATTAATTTGAGCTATATGAAGAAATTTAGAACCTTTTCTATACAAACTTTATAATTGAGACCCCAAAGGTGGGAACACTACTCATGAAAGAATACTGTTACTATCCTGTTACCTAATACTGTTACTCATTTACTCGCTTAAAAAAAATCCAAATGTAGTGGGTAAAAAATAGAAAATAAAAAATTGGAATATGAGAAATCAAATATCATTCCCCAGTATAACTTTAATGTTTTGTTGGGTTCTTTTTACCCATAATTGTTTTTCTTCTTTGCTACTTTTAAATGTGCATAGCTTGCATAGATATTCATATGCTGTGGCTGACTTACTCCCTGAACATTTTACAACATCTAACTGAGACAACCTCTTGTACTTTGTATTTTGTTTAAATTTCAAGTGCATTTTATAGCCCTAATCTCTCTCGTCAAATTTGTATAATCTGCACATTCTTGTATCTGCAACAGCGATTACAAATGTATGTCAATCTATACATTTTCTATACATCTTATCCTTATCTACTGTAGGAGTCCAACATTACTAGTATCATATTGGCAAGCAAAAGTTTGAGCATTGGGCAGTTTCAAATAATCCACCTCTCTTTCTGTATGCTGAACCAGTTGCGTTTAACTCAGTAAAAAGGAAAACAAAAGAAGAGTTTCTTGATTATCCAGTCCACTTCTTTAAAGCACAAAGGTTTATCAATAGTGCCATCAAGCAGACATGATGACTAACATGCATGTTGAGGCACAACAACAATAAGGCTTGTCATTCAGTTTAATTCAATAGAAGTGTAGCCACTTAATGCGGCTCTTCTATTGCAAATTTACCAATGACTCAGATTTTTTTCTTGAGAAGGTTAACTGCTTTTTATCTATACTCTTTTAAAGAACAGTATCTGTCCAGTCATTTTATTTACACTATTAGTTTGCGTCATTACATCCCACATGAATGAGTTCCCAGGAATGACATGAATGTAGTAAAGAACCAGTTCTACTGTACTCGCATAACCATGTGGAATTTATTAGAGATTTATTATAGTACATTATGTATTGAAAAATTGTGTGTTCAGTATAATTGTAGAGTATTAATACCAAGTGGTGCTCATTTTTTCTCTATTCTTATTATTAGTATTTATAACTTAGAATTACATTTTGCCAGGTTTACACAACAATGCCATTTTCTAAGTGATTTTAATCATCCTTCAATGGCACAAACCTTTCCTGCTTTGTAATTATAGAAAAATAAAATATTCACTCCATTGACCTATGAGCAGAGGTGTATTTTCAGCTAGAAGACAAACTTTTCGGAAATGAATAGAGGGTCACATATGTTTTGATTTTGTGGCTAATGTTTGCATCATCATCATCTATCCTTTTTGTGACCTCAGAGGGAGTTTCCAAGGTTTAAGCGGAGTCATTGTTATGATTCAATTATTGTCTTTTGTCCACCATCTGGTTTTCATTAGCTGACTCAGGGCGGGATCCTGCAAAGTTTTTTCCCCCAAAGATGGTTGCTTTAAGTCGCTTCCTATTGCTTTTCTCTTGTATCTGTATTAACTTTGGCCCAGTCTACTAAAGCTCATACTTGAAGAACACATAAGCAAATAAAGTTTCAAATGTATGAATACATAAATGAAACACAATCATGTGATTGACCTTTGGATTATGACATTTGAACCGAGATGCCCCCAACACAGTTCCAAATCTATTGCTACACTGTCAAATATTTTAAAATAATTTGAATCAATATATTATAAATTGACCAAATTAACCTGCAACATTGACAATTCATGTTATGTCCTCCTTAATACTGTATAAATTGTTACATTGTCGCCCTCTGGTGTAAAAAGTAGATTTATACGATCCCTCCCAATAAAATATATAAATATCACTTTTAATTTAATAATAGTGTGAAGACATGTGTGAACCATAACCTTCTCGCGAACTTTTATTAATATCTATCAACAAATATTAACTTACCTAAAAAGTGAAACAGAATAGACAATAAATCAAAAGAATACATATATACATACAAAGGTACTGTAGTACCAGAAGTTAATAGGATATCTAGCAATATTGTAATTAATATATTCATTTTTCAACTCCATAATTCCTATGTATTTCCATTTTATTCTGTATTGATTGAAGATAACTTCAGCACCCAAGAATAAAGTTGGTTCTCAGGATCCGCATGACCTTTCGTGACCTGTAATTGTACTCGTACTGCTTGTTATCATGGAAGAAATACAAGAATCCTGGGGGGAAAAAACAGTAAGAAAAGTGACTATTGAGAAGAATAACTTCATAAATTGAGTTTTAGAGAGAAGTCAGTGAATACCCTGATAATCAACCGCAGCATCAAACTCGTCGTCCATCCCAGGAAAATCTGTCTCTATGGCTCGTGGGTAGTCGCTATCCATGGTTCCGCTTGCTTCATCATAACTGGGAAAAGCAAATATGGTAATTTTTGGTGAATGTCTAAAACAATACACACACTCTCTCCTATTTTTAATAAGATACAGTAAGTAAAGTACCTCCAATACTCCTCTTCATGAAAGAAAAGAGTTTTTCCTGTGCTTTTGATGTAAACTGCTGCATCAATATTCCTCACACGCTTGGGAAGTCCTAGTTTGTGTATGTACTTTGGATAGCCATCCACAAGGTTATATCCATTCAGAGCCCACATACGGATACCTGACGAAAAAAAGCAAGGGTTTATATAGTTTTTTAATGACATTATTTTCAAAATTTTAACCTACCACTAAAAATGATGACTCGGTCATTCACTGGGTTTTCATAGGCTGCATCTATCTTGCTAGGGATGGATGGCCAAGTGGATTTGATCAGTATTTGCTGGGGTTCGGGCATCTGTGGGTGGATGCGCCAGTAAAATCTGGGAAAAAAATGACACATTTCCAATGTTTATGTGCATTTTTGGACCATAGTTGGGATCATGGACCAACTCACTTGTCTTTAAAGATGATGGTTTCTCCTCGAAGTTCCGTAGTTGCATCAAAACTCAATTCAGGGTCACATTTTTCCGGTGCATCTGGCTTTGGCTTGACTTTTTTATGGTCAGGATTTGGACCTGTAATTTCAACAAGATAAATTGTTGAGAAGAAAAAAAATCAATCTTGTTTTGTCACGCATATAATGATGCAGTGCTCACCGTAGAGGGCTTGGATGCCTTTAACGTCATCCTCAGCGAGCGGATACCCTTTAGCGTACGTGTAGATGGGGTACATGAGCGCCCCGGAGTCAGTGGAATGCGACATACCAAGGGCGTGGCCTAACTCGTGTGCTGCCACGATGAACAGATTGTACGCTGTGTGGAGGAACATTCACTTTAGTCATCTTGGCCTTTTCAAGGAAATGTCATCTTCATCTTAAAGATTCACTACCTGATGAATCTTTGCTCCAGTGCTCATCTTCATCAAAGTGGGTGTCTCCTCCAATGCCATTGCCCGGAGGGTAAGCATGAGCCAGCAGTCCGTTAGGACCATCGAAAGGGTTGTGGTCACCATGTTCTGTATGGTTAGTATAAAAAAGGATTAGGGCCACTGAAGAAATAAAGGTATTGACTTTAAAATCAGAATTCTGACTTTATTCTCCCTTTAGTTTTAGTCAGAATTCAGGATTATGGGAATAAATTGAGTTTTATTAACTAAAAATCTAGCTTCACAAGTCACTTGTATAAATAAATTACTATGTAAGAGTTATTAGATGGTACCTTTTCTTCCAAAGCTGATCATTATATCAGCATTTCCATAGTACTGCTTCTTAAAAGTCAGTGGCGTTACAGCAGACCACGCATTGAGAGCATTGCGGATGGCTCGGTCCACATCTGGCTTTCTCAGATCTGGAGTGTAATTTATAATCCTGAAATAAGTAGAAAATGAATGATGAATCCTAATATCAATATTTCTCCCCAAATATATGTCTGGTGGCAGACCTAAAAGTCACTAGGTTATTTTTCCATTTGAGGTGCTGAGGGAAATGGTTGTATTCTCCAATATCGGGCACACCACATCTTGCCTGTGTCATCAGATCTACGGTGTTGTCATCTAGGTCACCTGTCACCTGCGTACATTGGCAGAAACGTCACAAGGCATGTTTATGGCCTTTGTTTAACCCAAGATTAGGCCTAGTTATTCATCAAATTAATGCATTGATTTTTGTGTGAATGGTTATACATTATTTCAGTTCCTTACCTGAAGTTTGAAGAACTTTTGCATTTCCCTAAGCTTGGATTTAAAGTCGTCTGCTTTACTTCTCTGAGCTCGCAGACCGGCTGGAAGGCCATAGAAATTCCGAAGGTACCTCTGAAAAATGATAAATTAATATGAATGTAGTTAAAGTTGGGGATCTTCAAATCTTACCTCAGCGAGAACCCGCCTGTCTTTTTCCTTGGCGAGCAGAGGCCCTGCCAGCGATTGAGCGGCCAGTGGCAGCAGCAGCCAAAATAACATCTTGCAATCATTGACACTATGCCTCCCTAAGGGGTATTTATAATGCTTTTAACTCCTCTTTTTTTCCTTCAGGGATCCAAGTGATTCATGTAAAAGCACCTAGCCACTTCCTCATGGGTGACGAAAACATGCTCGTGTTTGTCTGAGCGCCTGCTTCTGAAGTGTGGCGGGCTGACTCAATTAGTGGCCCAAAACATACTGCAAATGTCAGTGGCGAAACAGGCTGATGTTGCACTTTGTTTTGGGACATTATGTCGATGTGTAGTGTTGGAAAAGTTAATTTTCTTTACCAATTTGTTCTCCCCAAAACCATGACATTTTCCCATCAATTCACTCTATAGGAAGTGTATCTTTAACTTTACAATTTCCAAAACAAGGACACCACATCAGAAATTCACTGTAAATTGTACATCTATTTAATTTTATGACTAATTAATTCATGGAAATATAGATTCATGCTTCACGCACTTTATATTTTGTTACTAAAGTCGACTGATTTAAGGTAACATTTTAGACCTTTCGCTTCCTTACATTTTTACCATGAGTATCAAATCTACACTAGAGCTTTTACACTTTTGCTTAATAGTTTGGAGCCTTTCCCAGCAAAGCTGACTACAGCCTAAAACTGTGGTAAACCTCATCAATCAATCACACGGGAAGACACCCAGGCCCATTTTTCTAATTAGGCCCTTGAACCAAACACAGTTCATGAACTTTTTGAGGGACTTTCTCGCCTCACTATTGCATGAGTTATTGGAATCTGAATTCATCCAAATACAATAAACGGGCAACCTGGACACTATTTTCTCCAATGATGAAATTCTAATGAATGCGTTACAATGCACTTTACCAACTTGTTTTATTTACCTGCTGGGATCTGGCATCTGTTTAACTTAGAATGTTTCCATGGGCATTGATAGCACATTAGAAAACCAATGCTATAGACACAGTTAAATAATATATATACATATATATTTATATTTTTTGGGCAACATCTCTGCTTTCTCGGTGCTGTGTGGATTGTGTGACTCATTAAGGGGAAGTTAACAGTCAGGGGGAATTTGTATGGCATTTAAAAATGGTCCCTGACAAACACACACATGTTCTGGACCTATGCACGTGTTTATGTGCGACCTCTTTTCTGCAATGCTGGATGATATTCTTGCAGCGCATTGTGTTTTTGCACAATCAGTAACAAGATGGTGACAGATTTGGGGAGCTATAACTGTTACATGATTAAATCTGCTAAGCAAGCACACAAACAAAATACGTTTAGGAAGGTTTATTGTGCATATGTCTGACATAAAACACATCAAGACAACTCTTGATTTAGAAACTAGGTTACTATTGTGGATTTTGTATATCTTTTCTTATTCTTTTGTATTTTTTTTTCAAATATAGTTTATATTTTTGAATGATTTGAAATATTTTATCTGTACTACTTTATTTTTCATTCAAATATGTCAACATAGTTTCCAATAACGGTCTCCCAAATGCACTCTATGCCCTCAAATTATGACATGATGAAATAAAAATAAACAAGGTTGTGGATTTTGCTCCATCACCATGGCTAACATTCACTGAGCTCTTGTAATTTCCATGCCTCAGCTTTTTCTGCCAAGTTGATGACTCTAGACCTGAAACAGTTTCCCATATGCCCTTTACTTAACCCCTTTCCTAATTCACCACCTAAAACTCCCAAGTGTGCAATATGCTTGCCTGGTAGCTAGTTTTGAGAGCACAGCATGACCAAGGTGTTGCGTGATCATTATCACCAATTTTTCTAAAGTTTCTGTTAAAATTTCGCTTATCTGGACTCTGTTAACATATGCACTGAAATAGGACAATTTTCCAAAACTTGGACGTTGGGTTTGTTCATTCATTCAATGAAAAGGTTGCATGATTTTTTTGGCCCCACAATTCTAAAATGTAAAGATTGAAAATGTTAATGTTTATTAATCTGACAGACTGGAACCAGGTAGCTCGCGGACCGGTGGTTGGAGACCACTGTTCTAGAGTACAGTATACCTTGAATAGGTAACGTTGAACGAAAAAACGTATTCAAAAAGTACCACAAGAGGACAGCAGAGATCAAAATATGAAGCTGCACAGAAAATGTACCAGCTGATCATAACAGAACATCTCATTTTCATAAAATCCAAATAGATTAAATTATGGACAATATTATCACACTATCACTTTGTGCTTTTTTGTTTCTTGGCTGATTATTATTGACATTACTGCACCATTATGTGAAAGGCATCAACCGAAATTACCGTTTGAAGTAATAGTGTAGCTAAAAATAGTGCAGTAGTAAAGTCATGATAAGTAAATACATAAGTATGGCAAATAATCAACATGAATACCTGCAAGGTTATTAGGAACAAAGGCCCAAATTACTCCAATTTGACCTTGGTTGTCTTTGCAATGGTTCTCAAATGAATATTAAGAAGGTCTACCAGATGAACCAACCAGTGAGTGATTTTACTATTTTATACTGTGGTGGCATGCTTGTGTTGTGTTGGCTCAGAAGCTGTGGCTTTTGTTTTAGTTGAACCAGCTTGCCGGTAAAACTTCCATTTTCATGCTTAAAATAACTTCACGGAATCTGCTGTTCTCCAACCGTAAAACCAGAAAGACAGAAATTCCTCCTAGAAGAAGAATACAGTGTACAAGCTTCCTTGCAAAAGAATTTTAATGGTAAAGGTCCACAATAACCCACCAACCTTAAATTGTGGATTCAAGTTATGATGGAACAGCCTATGTCAACCAAAAAAAAAAAAAAAAACACTGTTATTAATTTCTAATTCGTGCAGTGTTGTCACATTCTACTACAAATATCTATTTTGTACATTTTTTTATACAAAACAGCACCATACTGATCATCATGATGAATAAACTGAACCACACATAATTATATGTATGTATGTGTATGTATACATAAATGAATGTATATATAATATATGTAATATAATATATGTATATGTGGCAAACACTCAAAAAGCACACTAAGTGTACACATATCCATCAGACAGCCATACCTAATTTGACTCTTTTGTTGTAGAATAATAGAAAGTGATCTGATGTCTGGTTATATCGATTTGGTTCAAATGTGTCTTTCCTTTCCTTGGCTTGGTGCCTCGGCAACTCCTCCCTTGTCGAAAGTAAAGTCTGACGCGGTCCGAGTCAGAGAAGAGTTTAAAAGCCTCATTAAGCATAAGTAGAATCTCTTTTTGCTCCAATGAATGTCACCGTGCTTCCCATCTGGCTCTTACTTTCACTGATGGCCGCTCAGGGCCTTGCGGCACCCACGTCTATGCCGGAGGGAGCGGGCTCTCCTTCCCCTACTGCACACGCTGACATGATAACGGCCAGAGTAAGTAGAGTAAAGTTGCATGTGACATGACTGCATGGGGTTTAGTCTGAAAAGGAATCAGTTTTTATGTGTTTGTGTGTGTGTGTGAAATAAGTGAGACTTTGAGAGGTTTTACATTTTTCTTTTTAATACCTTGGCAAAGTATTCTATAACTTTTTTATTCTTTCATGTAGTTCTGTAGAAAAATGCAATTACTATGTAGTTTGATTGCCTGATTTTCTGTGATTATGTTTGAAGGTCAATGATTGCTATCAAGTGTGATATTTTAAAGGATGATAAAATTACATTTACTTTGCTTATGATAACCCAAAAATGTCTAAATCAATAGATCACTTACAGTGGTTGTTAAGAGGTAACAACATGAAAGTATTCATTTTTACTTATATTAATAATGGGAAACTAAAAACATGTACATTATTTTTTTTTGTGTTTGTCAGTTGAGATGAAGCTTTTCATTCTGATGAATGTGTACAACATATGCTAAAAATATGCTTCAATGCACACATCTTACAGCAATACCTTAAGAGCTACTACAAGCAGCAAGATGAGCCATTGGGACCCGGGAAGAGAAAAAGTCTGTCCTTTGCATCCAAGCTAAAAAACATGCAGATGTTCTTTGGGCTCAATGCGACAGGCGGACTCAATCAAGACACTTTAGACATAATGAGGAGGCCACGTTGTGGTGTTCCAGATACCAAAGAGTACATCAGTCACATCCAAAGGACACGGCGGAAAAAGGTCATCACTTACTGGTGAGAAGTTCTCATCTCATCTCATTTTCTGTGATGAAATAAATAATTTGACATGTTTCAGCATTTGCAAGTACACCACAGCCCTGCCTAGCAGCACTGTTGATTCACTGTTCGAGTCTGCTTTCCGCATTTGGGCTGGAGTCACTGGTTTGACATTTGTCCGCTTGCACAGCCGCAATGCTGACATCAAAGTGGAGTTTGTCGCAAAAGGTAGGCTGTGTGTCATATCTCAAGTTTAATTTGTCACTTCACTGCCCTATAATATGAATGACAGTCTTGATAATCAAATAGAATAGAGGCTATGGTGGAATTACTTTTTCTCACTTGCACTTATACTACTTTTTTGCCTACAGCATCAGGAATGCTGTTTCAGGTTTTCTGTCATTTCTGTATTTTTTGATTGATTGTAGGATTTGCCATTGTGTTCCCGTGCCTCTTTCTTGTCAATGTGCATAATCTTGTGCTTACATAAATTGCCACAAAGCAGCTGGACAAACAGACACAACGCACAATGCTTCCAAATTCTAGTACACGTGTCACAAAAGATATATTTTAAGCCCAAACTGTAAACTAAGAGTTCCCCTATTAAATGTGGTCCAGACTGTCAAGCAGAAATTCTTCCAAGTTATGCAAAAGCATTTCCTTTGTTCAGTCCATGAGATGAGTTGCAAGTTGTGGCTGGACATGGCGTTGAGTATCCAACAATATTTCTGAAGGCGCAACAAAGAAGGTTGCAATTTATATACTTACTTGTACTTTTATAAGTATATATAGTAATGTCGTTCTTCAAATTTCATCTTTCCTGCCACTAGTCCTAAAAGTATTATGTCATAGTGTACCATATTTTCTGGACTATATGTAATATGCTTTTTTTTCCTAATATATAGTTTGGCTGGGTCTGTGACTAATGATTTGCGAATCATATTGAAGTGTGACATATAGTCCGAAAAATATGGTAATTTTATCTTGGTGACGTTCTGAACTCTTCTAAGTAATGCATACATTGTTTTTATCTTTGTGCTGTGTTACATAATGAAGAACATGGTGATTCCTTTGCATTTGATGGACCAAATGGTTCGTTGGCTCACGCTTTTGGTTCAGGGCATGGTGTTGCAGGAGAAATGCACTTTGACAATGATGAACACTGGACAACAACAGGAACATCTGGTTGGTTCTTCTTATTTCATCCTTGCAGATAACTGCTACTTTTTTTCAATCAGTTTCCTATTATACTTCTATGTGCAGGTTTTAATCTCAAAGTAGTGGCTGCACATGAATTAGGCCACATGTTGGGTCTGAAGCATTCAGAGAACCCCGCATCAATTATGCACCCCATCTACAAGGCCTATCCCTCAGGGGCTGACTTCCTATCCCAAGAAGACATCACCAATATAAATGCACTTTACCGTAAACAAATCTATTATAATTGATGAATGGATAATACATTCATAATCCTTAATTCCAGTTGTCAAATGTGTACTCACATGTATTTTAGGACCAGCCCAAGACCACCCTGTTTCCTCTACAAGGCCACATCCACGACACATTCGAAACAGATGTGCTCCTGATGTGACCTTCGATGCAGTCTCCACACTTGGGGATGCCACAATATTTTTCAAAGACAGGTGCATTGATGATTTGTGGTCACTTTTTGCAGCTAGCCCAGCATTGAACACATTTTTCCCATTCAGATATCTTTGGATTAAACACAATGAAGCATATGATATCAAAGAAGGGCCAACCACCAACTTCATGCCCAAGATTGAAACCAGCATTGATGCTGCTTTCTGGGTACCACGCAGATCTACTGCTTACCTCATTCATGGTGACTATTGTGCTATAGTATTACTATTATTTTCTCTTCTGTGCTGCATTTGACAATGACCCCAACCTGAAATGTGGTGACAGAATCAATGTTCTGGACGGTGAAAGGCTCCGTAGTGAAGGGAAAACCAAGAGCTTTGTGCCACTTTGGTTTTCCAGCCTGGGTGCAAGACGTTGATGCCGCTGTGCACATTGTCAAAACTGGACGTACCCTCTTCTTTATGCATGATATTTATTGGAGGTAAATGTAATATAATGATTTTGTCATACCTTTTTGCTTTTTCTAGATTGTTTTCCCCATAACAAACATTTAGCATAGTTAAATATGATAGACAATTAAAATGTTCCTAATGCACTATATGAAATAAAGCAGAGACAAGCAATAATTTTATTGTCTCCATTGTTTTTCTAGCTATAATGAAAACAGAAGAGTAATGGACTTCGGTTACCCAAAGTACATCAGTGAAGACTTTCCCGGAATTAACTCAACGATTAATGCTGCAGTTCATAAAGAAGGTAAGCCAGTTTATCAATCATGACCCACTACAACATTACATTAAATCCGTTGATTTAATTTTGGATGCTCCAACGAGATTGGTCTCATCGGTGTAGTTCAAATCGCACATTTCCAATCAATTGTGTTGGATGACTTTATGCCCTTTAGCAGTATGGGAAAAAGGTTGAAAATAAGCACTGTAATCATAAAATTACTTACTGATCCCTTGTGGATATCATATGTATATTAGAAAGGCAATTATAGAATCTTTTGAGCTTTGGAGGGACATGTCCATCATGCCAAAAACCCTATTATTAGATGGTGCTGTCTTAAAAATATCTCTTTTTCCACTTAGGTTTCATATACTTCTTTGTTGGACCACAAGTCTACAAGTATGACTACACCCATAAACTAATTGGTGGAGTTGAGAAAGCAAATTCCTGGCTTGGGTGTTGACTGGCAGCAATGACCTTGAATACTTCATCCAATCAGAGATCACATGACACATATTGTGCTTTTTTTTTAACCTGTGTTTTGTGTTTGATAAAAATCCAGGGTTACTATTTACAGTAAACCTGAGAATGCATATGGTTCCATTGGGTCCAAAACACAAATAAAATCTTAAAAATTCTTATTCAAATGGATATCAAATAGTTCTGCAACGTCAATGTTATCCAAAGGCAGAAGAGCATGGCTGAAAGGATTTAGCTGGTATGGTAATGACCCCTGTGCAATACTTTTTTATAACCAACATGACATGGCAGAATGTTCCCATACAAAACCATGTAGTTTGTACCTAATTACAACCCAAAGCAGGCTATATTGAAATCTAGGCTCACGTTGTTGGCATTGTGCTATTCTTTGTTGTAACATGGTGGAGCTTTTCCAAGACTTTCACAGAGCTTTGGCATAAAGTCGTGTTGGCTTCACTAAAGCAAGTGTCTGCTCATAAGTGAGAATTGAACTACAATCCTTTTATAAGACACTTTCACTGATTTAATCTTATTTTATTTGTATTCTCATCATCTGAAAATGACATCAAATAAACACAAGGTTAAAATCACCAGTATCTATCCCTCCATATTTAGTTTTTTGTGACGCTGGACTCCAGTCTTGTTTACTTAAACAGGTGGACTATGTTTCTTCTTTATCAGAGGTTATCATGAAGGTGAAGAGAACCCAAAAACATGCATGGTAGGCCGCTTGAGCACTCTAAATTTTGCATGATATTGATTCTTACAATTGTGCAATCAGGGATTGTCAACACTGCAACTGTAACGTGGTTTTTTCCTAACATTGTTGACAAGAATACCACAGAGGACAGTGCAGCCAGTGAGTTGTGGATACGAGAGTACTATGAGGAAAACCATGATGCAGAAATCTGCATTATGGATGCTTTTGTATGTGTGCTTATTGGCACTGAGCCATGCAGCACCGACCGTCGCGCCGACAATTTCACCGGAGGAAAATGAAATGGCTGAGGTAAAATGTGACCATCCACACTAAAATAATCTGAAAAATAATTGCTTCTAGTGATAAAGCGAAGAGAAAAAAAGCCAATTTTCAATTTCTAATTTACTTTAGACTCTAGACTGTATAACTCTTTGGCTTCCTTTTCTTTAGAAATATCTCTCTCAGTATTTCGACAATGTCGGGACCAGAAATTCTACAAGAAGAAGCCTTATTAGGAGCAACTTTGTTGAAAATTTGGAATCCATGCAGGCTTTCTTTGGCTTGGAGGTAACAACGAAAATGCAAACAATAATTCTACAATGGATTCGAAGAGTTGATTTGTCTTTGGCCAAAACATTTACTGAATGAGACATTTGCTCATAATTCATTGATATTGGATAACAGGTGACAGGGGTCTTGAACAATGAGACTGTGGAGGTCATGAAAGCTCCCAGATGTGGTGTGTCAGATCTCAGTCGCTATGGACATTTTGCTGGGAGACCCAAATGGAACAAGAGGCTGATAACATATCGGTAAAATTGGTATTACAGCTCATGTATATTAAAACAGATGAGTTAGTACTCTGGAGGGGTATTAATTACAAATGTAATTCATAATTTACTTACTGTATATTCTACAAGTATCACTGTATTTTCAATTGTTTTACATAAAATGTGACGTCCATTTGATTTTAACAGGATCACTCAGTACACTCCAGACCTGAGCCAGAGACAGGTGGATGAAACCATTCATCAGGCCTTCCAACTTTACAGTGACGTCATCCCACTAGATTTCAAGCAGATCTACAGTGGAACTGCAGACATCATGATCCTTTTTAAGGGTGGATGTGAGTCTATAGACATAAGAAGAAATACCTCAATACATACATGAATTACAAGTACACAAGTTCTTTTGTATTTATTTCTGTCTGTCTGCAGATCACGGGGACTTTTATCCTTTTGATGGACGCGGTGGAGTCTTGGCTCATGCAAACTCTCCTGGGGCTCAGCAAGGGGGGGACACGCACTTTGATGACGATGAGCAGTGGACACTCACACAAAGAGGTATCAGGGCATATTGAAGAAGTACCGGGGTGAATTAAGTCATGGTCTGCCATAGACTATGCAAACTTATTCTTAATTTTTGCGTGTCCCTGTGGAGTTCAGGTGTGAATTTATTGCTGGTGGCAGCGCACGAGTTTGGCCATGCTTTAGGATTAGACCATTCCAGAGATAGACGTGCTCTCATGTTTCCAACTTACAAATATGTCAACACATATGGTTACAAGCTGCCAGATGATGACAGGCAAGGAGTCCAAGCACTGTATGGTGAGTTCAAGTGATTATATATATATGTTTTGTATTAATTAGATGGACTTTTATCTTCCAAGCCCTTTATATTGAATTTAGATTTCGGTACAGTACTGCAAGGCCCATGGAGTTGTTTTCTTCATCTGCTAGGTAGCCGTACGCAGACGCCAACAAAGGCCCCTAAACCTAATCCACCACCTGTCCCGGAGCCTGAAGATCCAACCGAAGACCCAGAAGACCCTCTTCCAAACCCTCGTAATGAGCAATGCAACAGTAATTTGGTGTTTGATGCTGCCACATCCGTCAGAGGCGACCTTTTCTTTTTCAAGAATGGGTAATCTATTAACTTCTGTTTATCAAGCTGCAGAGAGAAATTGAAACAACCCCCACAACCATAGTGAGAATAACCGAATTGAAAAATGAATATGTTAAATGAATTCATATACTTTTCTTCCCTAGATACTACTGGAGAAAGAGTACCATGTTCCAAGGAATTCGTTTCACTAAAGTGAACACAAAATGGCCACAGATCCACACTGTTGATGCAGCATATGAAGTCGCATACAAAGATATTTTTTATCTCTTTGAAGGTAAAGTGCATGAACGTATGGTTACATTATAAGCATGTTTTTAAAGTTTTTCCTCACTTACTTTGGTACACACCCCGAATAAGCAATAGATTTTATAAGAATCATGCACCAAAACATTTGCAACTTGTTCAAGGAAACAACTTTTGACCCAATGTTATGAAGATTGAACGAGTACTTTCGGAAATTTCAATTCTGATCTAAAAACTGTACCAAAGCGATTCACAAAAACTGTAAACATCACATCTAAAACTTGTTTATCTCTAGGTAATCAGTTGTGGGGCATTAGGTCCTATGCCAAGGCAATTGTACCAGGCTATCCAAAGTCATTGACTAGCCTGGGCTTGCCGTCTTCTGTCCGTAAGGTGGATGGAGCCGTCTATGTGCCAACGACCAGAAAAACATTACTATTTGTGAACAAACAATATTGGAGGTAAGTGTTGTGCGACAATTCTTTGTAGTTATTCAATATGTAAGTCTAATAGTGTCACATGAAACACTTATAAATGTATAAATCTAATCCAGTGGTCACACCATAAGGTCCGATGTTTAATTGTACATTGCCTCCTACTGTCATCGTCTGTGTGTAGGTTTTGGGGGTGGTGGATTATATAAACTGTTATTATCTATAATCGTTTTGGGGATTTTTTCCACACAGTTTACATTCCAGCTACAATGACTTTGCGTGGCTAAAATTACACCCTCAATTTTCAATGTACTTTTTCTGACATTTATTGAATGCTAAAACAAATATACATAATACGCAGATTCATACAGGAGCTGATGCTGACCACAGCTCTTAAATCTTAAACCGTACTGAATTTACTTTTTTTTTTTTCTTGAGCATTTGGGCTTTTGTTAGTTCATTTTGTTAGATAATCTTTCCCTTTTGTAATGAGTTAAATATTTTTTATGCAGCCACATTGGTTGGGTTTGTTGTTAATGAGCAGTTAATTAGTTTCTCTTTTTTTCCCCAAAGCTATGATGAGACTAGAAACCAAATGGATGTTGGTTACCCACGATCCATTTCCAATGACTTCCCAGGTGTTGGGTCTAAAGTTGATGCTGTTTTTGAGAATTATGGTGAGAAACATGATTTCTTTAAGAAGGAAATGTTTTATTTGAGTGAGGGGGTGACTTGAGTTATAATGGATTATTCTTTCTCTTAGGATACCTTTATTTCTCAGTTGGCCCGAAACAGATGGAGTACTACCTGCCGTATCGTCGTGTGATAAGAGTGCTGTTAAATTATGGTTGGCTTAATTGTTACTAAAAGTGAGAGAAAAGTACATACAATGCTTAGTTCAGATTTTTAGGGGATGCATAATAAATGGTCTCCTTTTATTTACTTCTTCTGCTTCTTTTGATAAGAGAAACAGTAATTTGAAATGGGGAATTTTGTGATTTGTTTATTCCTTTGAAACAGCAAAAAAAGGAAGACACTGAATATAATTTTGTATAATTAAAATGATAATTGGTCTGAAATTTCGTTTTTCTTGTTTAATTTTAGTCAGAGCAAAATTAACCAGACAAACAAGCAATAACGCATCTTTGAAAAAATCGATTTCAATTTAAACTACATGTTTAAACTATTCATTTTTCTTTTCAAACTAGGTGTTTAGAGACTTATCTTGTCGTATCAGTAAAAAACAGCTCAACGTAGTTCCCATTCTGAGGCTTTGGATGGCGGTAATGTACTTTGCGTCGGTTATCACAGTTTGAGTTGGAAGAGAAGAAATAGGAAGAGGGAAGTGTCGAGGATGTCAACAAAAGTAATTTAGACATTTTAAGATACAGAGTATTAATATTATAGTCGTCTTTTGTTTGGAGATCGTGAACAGGCTTTTGAAACCTTACAAAAGGGCCAGTATTTGCACAAGAGATTGGTACAATCGGCTGCTTAACAACGTCCGAATTTTGCTTATTTTGCATGGTGCAAGTAAGCAATGGACAAACAATACTGAGCGCTTCTGTAAAACGCGCGCCTGACTATTTCTTCCATTGTTAGTATGGTGAGTCTTATTGATTGTTTGTCTCGTATAAAACGTAATGTTTCATGTTCATTTAAAGTGTTTTTGATTCCCCTAATCACGAGATGGAGTCGCTTAATACATTTGAATCGGAGATGGAGACTGATGGACAGGGGAGTTATTCTCTATTTCCATCGCTGGATAGCATTGCTGGTCTATCTGGGACAACTGATACCTTGGAGAGGTACTTTTATTGTGATCAATTGTGACACATTTTTTGTATACAAGGCTAAGAAAGACAGTTGTTATATTTCACTTCTATATTTTTATCATAAAAATGGAAAACAAGAAATATTCAGTTTATTTACTTTTAGATTTAAAAAAAAAGTTTTTTAAACAAAAAAAACAAGCTGTATTAAATGTAAACATCATATTCTACTTAAAGCTGAGGGTATTTAATAATTTTCTGTTTTTTTTTCTTCTTTAAATCAGGAAAAAATAGTAAATACGTATTTTCTAAATAAAATATGCATGCTAAATTTGCACACAACCAGCTTTATATTTGATTTAGGGCATTCCCATTGTTTTCAAAGTTAGTTCTAATGTTCTAATTATTATTTTTACAAAAGTAAATTGTAAGTCACAACTGTTTTTACTTTTTTCAGTGAACCGCCCAGTGAAATTGCAGCAAAACCAAATCTCACCTGGTTGGATGCTTCTCAGGTTTGTGCCTTTCTTTCCATTAGATTTTATTTTATTTATGTCTAGATAAACATACACTTGAAAAACTTTGAATACTCCTTCTCAATCACATATTACATATAGATTGTTTTGGAGGAGGCAGGACATCCCATGCACATAAAGGAGATCAAGCAGCGGATCATCAACCGAGGACTTGTTCAATCCAAGTAACCCCATTTCTTTTTATATGAATTATTTAAATGTTGCTACAGAAATTGTTATAATCAAATTTATTAAGAGGAAGATAGACTAATTGAATACTACAAATTTCATGCTGCAATCAACTGCTCAATTGACAAAATTATTTTTGTTGTCAGTGCAAAGTCAAGTCTGGAAGCTGTTATGTATCGTGAGGTAAGAAGGCCTTTACTCATAAATTCACCCCCACGATTCCTTTTCTTTCTGTTGATGCTGCACGTTCTTCATTTTAAGTTGATTTTGTATTCATTCCATCCTTTCATATCACATTTATTTTATTGAACTAAGGTAGATAAAGTACAAAAGCGCAGGCAACAAGTTATGTTGTGTTAAGATGCACAAGCAAGCTCTTAGTATACTACTAAACTCCTCATGTGGCTCCTTCCGCCTCAACGTCGGCTTTAGTCTCACGTTATGTTTCAGACACAAAAAGGCAGCAGGAGATTCAAGAGGATTGAAAACAGAAATGGAGTCTTTGCATTGCTGGTGAGTTGAAAAAGGCCAGTAAATGTCAAATTATTTTGATCTACTTGGATACATTTTTCCAAATTGTTCTAGTTTTCTGGCATGTTTGTTTACTCGAGAGAGACATTTAAACTTACCGAATTGTTCTCTTCACACAATTTTGTCTGTGGACAAAGAATCAGTTATTATATCACTTATTATTTAACCACTTCCATTATAGTTTTTGTTCTCATCCAATCTGGTGATGTTATATGCCATGGCAGGAGTCTATATATTGGTGTTTATTGTCTAATCTCTCAGACAGATGATGAGCGACAGCAGGCTCTGAAGGCATTTGCTACCCAAACCTATCTCGGAACACCACAGCAGAACACGACCTCCGTTTCAGAATCCGGGGGAAGCAGTGGGACCCCCTTTCCACCCAAAGCCAGTTTAGAGAACAAAGGAAAAATGAGAAGAGGCGCACGGAAAAAGCTGAATGAAAAGTATCGTTTGAAGTACTTTCGACTGCGAAAAGCAGCACGTGCCATGATATTTGTAAGTTAAGAAAGTCTTCAGTAGAATTGCTGTTATTGATAACTTAATTGAAATTACAATGAAGAATAGTTTGTGCTAGGTTAACATGTTTGCTTTAATTAAAGGAAAATGCAGCTTTGCATGATGAAGTTGCCCATTTGGAAGAGAAGTTTTTAAGAGCAAAAGAAGAGCGGCAGTAAGTAAATAAGTTAACTGGTCCGCACAAGACTTGCATAGAAATATTTAGAAACATGTTGTCGGCCTTTATTTTTTATTGTGATGTCTGAAATACTTGGAGTTTTAGATCTGTTGTCTAAAAATATTTTAAAATGGCATTTTTGCAGCTTTTACAAACTTTTCTTGCAAATTTTCAGATTGCTGCTGTTGCACTACCAATCTTTGTCAGACGGTGACTTCTTACCCACACCCAGCTCCAATATTCATCCCACTGTACCATCCACCACAATGGGCTGTGGCTCTGGAGTAGCACCTGGCATGTGCGGATCGCACAACCTCGCACCTGTTGTTGCTTTGGAGGAAGGGCAACTTAAAAAACCCAAGAAAGAACGAAAAGAGCGAGGCAGAGAGAACGGAAAGGATGAGCGTGAGTGCACAGTGGCACAAATCAGTGTAAAAAAAATTACATTAAACAATCCTTCTCTCGTATATAGTTCCCAAGAAAATGACAAAGAAGAGAAAACTGGCTGATGGTTCCCGGAAGCTGGTGCAACCTATCCCACTTGACTCATGTGGTCGCCCCGTCTTCCCTATCGTGCTCGGAGGCTTAACGGTGTACAGCTTGGGCGAGGTCAGTGAAGTCCCAGGCAAAACATTTTCTGCATTTGAACAAAAGTCAACATTTGACCATTTCTTCTTAGATCATCACCGACAGAATGTTTTTCCATGACGAATGTGCCATCTACCCGGTGGGCTTTTGCAGTACTCGGGTTTTTGCCAGTATGAAAAACCCTGAGCTACAGTGCCTCTACACCTGCCAAATTAAAGATGGAGTTAGCGGACCACAGGTGAGGCATCGATTCCTGAATCTCTTCCTTTCTCTGTAAATTGTCACCTATTTTCCATTAGCACAAAATTACACTGAACTATTTTCTTGGGTGGTGCTTCAAATGAATTAGTAATCAATTTTTGGAGAATTAAATGTCCTTAAGTGCCTCCTAGAGGTATTTTTCCTCACTGTATGTCTTTAAATTTGCAAATATTCACTGGGATGCACTGTTCAGTCTAGTTTTTGAAGAGATTATAGTTTTGTGCCATATGTGCATGCAATGTGTTAATTCATTGCTTTCAAATTTTGGTTTAGTTTGAAATAGTACCTGAAGATGATCCCAAGAATGCCATCGTTGCCACCTCTGCACTAACGTGTCACTCAAACCTGCTCAAAGCAATCGCCTCAGTCAGGTATACTTAACTGTTCAATGTTCAGGAACAAAATACACACACATCTGCTTTGGATGCTAAAATATTTGAAAGTCTTATGTGAAGACAAATGCTCAGTTTCTGTTGCCACTAAATCACCTATTCCACCTTTTTGTTTCATCTCAGTTCCAAGACTGTTGCCCCAATTGTGCCATCCGGGGCAGACTTCTTCGGCTTTTCCCATCCTACCATTCAAAATCTCATCCAGAGTTGTCCGGGAGCGCGAAAATGCAACAAGTACTTTACACTCTTATTTCTTTGGATGGAGGTCGGTGTTAATGTTGTATCCTCCAAATATTTAACAATTTTCATCTTTTGTTCCCCCGAAGCTATCGATGGATACGTTTTGAAGTAGGTCGCCCAAGTGATGGCCAGAATTTGATTCCTCACAGCCTGTCTGACGATGACCCCTCCATCAACTTTGAGGCTTATCAACAACATCGGCACCTTGGCGACAAAACGGAGAAAATCACAGGTTTGTCTGCCAAATGGTGAGATTTTTCTGTCAAGTTTGTATGGGTTTTGATCTTTACACAACATTTGACTTGACACCTCACTGGTATTTTAGGGTAAATTCAAATTGTAAGTTCAGTCAATTTGATATACATAGCCATAACTGCAGATGTAAAACTTTTTATTTAATTAGTGATATGTTTTATTGTGTTTTATTTTTTTTAGCACAGGCACTGCAGTGTCCTAGTGTCTCGCACTTGGCTGCGACCTCTGTGAAACCATCAATCTGCTTTTTCAGCTCCTAAAGTTTCACTGTCCAAAATGCCTCAAGTTCATAACAGATGACATTAAATTAAAAAATAAATTAAAAAAATGATAACCTTAAAATGCCTCAAAACTGTTCTATTTGTCTTCTTCATCATCTTTATTACTGGCAATGGCAATTTTTTTTCCAGCATTCTGCCACCAAAAAAAGATGGTGCTCAAATATTTTTTAATTAAATTTTGATAATGGAAACAACTCATTTGCGAGTAATGTTAAAAAAAACAATAACACAAGTGCTTGGTAGTAGCAATATTTCAGTGTGATGTTCGATGAATAAGAAAGGTCTTTATAAAAGGATGTTGCACTTCAGCAGTAAGTAACACACAATTATAAAAAAGTATCATTCCAGGATAAATAGCTGTTACCGTTAGCCTGATTTCGATGGATAATAAAAGGGGGCGCTGGTAATGTTGTGTTTGCACCGTAGACGGGGCATGACTTGAAATCACATGGCCAGTCTTTCCACGCATATCGTAGAGCTGCTACCTCGGTAGTGGGTTTGCAAACATTGGCTGATATCAAAATGCTGGTTGTAGACCATTGGATGATGGACACAGGAATCCACAAGGATTGAAACTCACATGGGGTTTGTGGTTGTGAACAGCAAATCTTGAAAAACAAGAAAAAAAACACATTTTAATACTATTAAACCACTAGTTATTTGCTAATTTGTTAATAGATGTCGAATTAGAGAAAATAAAAATGTTTTTCCGATCCAATATTCTGTTTTTGGTGTTTTTTCAGAGGGTTGGAAAAAATTAATTTGTTTTTAGTTCATTTCTATGGGAAACGTTGATTTGAGTTAATAGTATAAATCGACATAAGAGCTTAGTCCCGGAACGCATTAAGCAAGGTACCACTGTACTTCCAACTATCTCAATGAAGGATACATTTAGCCATCTAGGGAAGAATAATTAATTGTTCTGTATGTTACTGGGTTACAGGTATTTAGACTGGCAGTCACAGAGCTTTCCTATATTTGCACAGCAGCCAACCAGAATGTAACACAAAGGTTTTTTTCCCCAACTATTGTTGCTCTATTGTTCGAACTCTTATATAACTCTGCTCCCCGCTTTCCAATTGAATGCACATCACCGGAATGCCGAATTCATTTAGAAAATGTTCAATTTGAGGCCTTCTGTCCTCACCTCCTTGCATGCATTCACGATGAATTAGTATATCAACTGTGCATTCCTAAGAAGTGTGAAAAGACAAAGCATAACGACGTCAATGTTGATTACCTCAAAGAGGTCTTTCGATGGCTTGGCAGCAATGGCTTGGTCGTAGGTGAGGTTGAGATAAATTGGACTGGACAGGATTTGTTTAGGGAAAGGTCCAAGGAAAGCCACATCCTTCTCATTGTAGGCTACTGCCTGTGCTCCAAGTGTCAGTCTGTATGCTACGTCCTGCTTGTCACGAGGGTGGATGCTGCCCACAAAGACAGAATGCATATGAACAAATTCTTAATACAATGAGTTGCTATTTCATTAAAGCCAAGTATAATATGATCAAAGTAATATACCTTATTGTAATAGAAAATAAAATGCAGATTATGATCACTACATATTTTGGAAAAAGTCGCTCCTAATATTTAATTGGATGAGGCCATAAAATCATTACTGGCTGATTTTTGTGTGATTCAAGCCTTTTCTTTACGATCAATAAAAGTACATCAATAACTAGAATCTTTACTTCACAATGTTCAACTATCAGCCAGCAAGGCCTGGTTTAGAATTACAATGTACTTCCTCCACACTATGCGTGGACAAAATATTAATATGAAGGTAGAATCATGTCAAAACTTAAGAGGAAAAAAGGGTGCTTTGGAAGAGAAGCGTGTTTTTTTCAGAAAAGAAATAGTCAAATCTTTTGCAAGAGAAACCTCTCCTTCAAAAAAGCAAAAAGTGGTTTGCAAATTAGAACGATCATAAAAAAGAATGCATTCTTGTTTATAAATAAAAAAAAAAAACAGCCATCAAAAAAATAAGTGTCTACCAGTGGACTCTGATTTCATTTGCTTGTGGGGCAAAGTGCTTTCTCTTGTGAATCTAAGTGCTTTCTCTATTGACTTAGCCATAAGGAAAATCCCACAAGAAGCAGATCGATAAACCTGGAGTGGAACTTCCGGTTTTGACGTGATCTCGTTCTGAATCCTAAACGACACTCCGCTGGTAGGGAAGGGGGATTGATTGCATTGTCACGTGATATTTTACATGTGTCACTGGGTCAAAAAAGTAAGTGCTTTGCTCAGATACATTTGATATTATTCTATATATATGTATGTATGATATTATTGACTGTCTGAATCCATTGTGTTATCTTACGTGCCATACGGTGAGTTCTCGTCCGGCAAATCCATAGCCACAGCCATGAAGGTCCTCTGCAGACGAGAATTGGGAACAAAGCCTTTGTCTGCTGTCTGGTGCCAGCGGATGTTGGGAAAGCCATTATCTGTAGAGCCTTTTATGCTGGTGGACAGCTGCATCAGAAAGAAGTGAATTACTCTCCACAAGAGACTTGACGTGATAATGACGAAGCAGTCAGCAGGCAACCCTGGCTTATGCAATTACATTGATTTATTTTCACTGTAATTTTATGTTAAAAATAAATAACATACCTGGACAAATCCAAATGGAAAATCCATAGCAGTCTGCCCACCTGAGCCCAGGTGAAACGCCATTCTCCAGTCGTCAATCATGGCAGGGAAAGAACAGTTGTACTTGTTTTGGTGATAATTAGTATTTTTTTCACCTAAGAAAAATAAATAAATACTGGAAACATCCCTAAAAATGATGCGCTCCAATCACTTGAAGAGGTTTTGCTCTTGGGATTACCTTGGTACCAAAGGGATCCTTTGATTGTCATGTTGAGCAGTGGGTGAATCATAGCATTCCACAGGACAGAGTTCTCGCAATGTGAACTGAGGGGAGATATATCTAGTCTCTGGTAATCAGATTAATTTGGCATGCCTCTTTCTACTGTGCCTTGCTCAGTCTTCTAATATATATTGGATTGATTTTACAAAATGGAATTATTTACACTCGCAAGAAATTAAACCAATACCAGAATTGCTTCTTTTTTCCATTCTGGTCTAATCCACATTGCTGAAGTGCTCTTGAGGATGACCAGGCCTCAATGGGTGAACCACCCCAACAGGACTCCACTAGTCCTATTGGGTAGTTCAGTTTTTTATACAGGTAACGTCCAAAGAGCCAACACAATGCAGAAAACTCTGACAGACCACCTGGAAGAACCATGCCATATAGTAACCATTGGACAATAATAGTAGTACAATAGTAGAAAAAAAAAACACTTGGTTACTTACTTGCTTCGGGCACAGACCACGGAAGCGACACTCTAATCAGGTCAGTCCGTTCTGTGTCGCTTGTCTCCAAGGCTACCATAAAAGTCCTCACGTGAGGATACTCGGATGCAATAGCGAGTTCCTCAGATGCATTGAAAATCTAATAGGGATAAAATTCAGTCTAAGAAAAAAAAATTGCCACCCTTGAACAGTAGACATGGAAACCATCAGTATCAGTCATTGTGACTTTACAGTTGCTTTCAGATTTGAAATAGATGATGGTGTATTTTGACATAATGCAGGGCTCTCGTGCAGATTTTCCAAATCTGTCAACCATGACACTTTTTCTTTACCTGAGATGTCTTGAAGTACATGTTGCTCTGGCCACCACAAAGCCAAATGTCCCCAAAAAGCACATCAGTGATAGTGGTTGAGCTGTTCTGAACAACCACAGTCACGTTGTCATCGGTGACAGTGGTTGAGCTGTTCTGAAGAACCGCAGTTACGTTGTAGGGACCACCAGCCTCTATGGGGTCAAGGGTAACTCGCCAGATGCCTGCATATGACATGAAGCTTGATTTTTGGAACACGTAGACATCAAAAGCAGCAAGAGGAATTCTGTGCTGCAGGCAATATGATCAACTTTATTCCGCTATATAGTATAAGACTCATTGGAACTGGCTTTACCGCATATCTAAACAGCTGTAATTCCTAACCCGCTTACCTGGTTATCATGTAAATACTTTACTATGTTGCCACTATCTGCATGAACTTCCTCATTTATATATATTCTGTAAATTAAAGCTACAAAGTACCGAAACGTATCGAACCCACGGAGGAAGAAAGAGCTCTCTTCCTCTAACACAGTGATGGTAAGGACATGGCTCCCGGCCAAAATGAAAGTGGCTCTTTGCTTCTGATCATATTTTATATACACTCTAGCTCTTTGCCATGTTTCAAATTTCTCTTATCTTTATTCTCTCTTAAAACACACTCAAATTCAACAGTGCTCCCTAAAAAAACAAATCAATTGTATTGAAAAAAGGATTTGGTAGATCTGATTTTTTAAAAATGTTGCTTCTTCTGTACATAGTGGCTCTTTGACTCTAACAGTTTAAAAATCTGACTCTTCGGGTCTAACTTGTTTGCTACCCCTGCTGTAACACAATCCACACACTACATTTAAACATTTGCCAGTTCTGATTTCCCCCCCTAATCAAAGCCCTGTTGACTTTTGTATAAATGCCACGGCTCACACCTCCTCAACAACAAAAACAACAACTCACTACTTTTACCTTTCTTCACAGGGGCAGGTGAGCTTTTATGTTTCATTGGTCCTGACAAGTAAACAGTGACCAGTCCACCCTCAGGGCTGCCATAACCCCACAGAATCGATCTCTCGGGAGACTTTTGCAGGACCATGTGGTCACCATAGTAGGAGGCAAAGCAAATATCCTTACCTAGTCACATTGTTTCATTAAGAATGAAGGGGGGAAAAAGAGGAGGAGGGGTGGGAAGAAGGATGTAAATGAGGTTAGCTATTACTCAGAATAAAGAACCGTAGTATAAAGTACTTCTAAAAATTGAACACTAACATTTATGTTTATTTTTGGGGGAGCTCTTTATTTATAGTACATAGATCACAAGCCATTATTCAAGCATGTGAAACCAGAACCAAAGCAACAGTGTTTAGAACCATAATGTAGTAGATCTAAAAACGAAACACTAACATATATGTTTCTTTTGGGGAAGCAGTTTATTTATAGGTAGATCACACACCATTATTCAAGCTGGTGAAACTAATGGATAATCATATTGACTGGACACTCAAGGGAAAACGCCCAAACCACAAAACCCCGACAAAACATCACTATATTGCAATCAATAGAGACAAAAGTGTTAAATAAAAATATTACATATTACTCTTAGAAACAGAACTCAAAAAAATAGAAGCATGTATTGTGTATTCATTGATTCTTTACTAGGGTGTAGTATTTCTATCAACTCAAAAGTGACATCAACGTGCAGATTTGCATTTTAAGCAATATTGTCTCTCTTTAGTATATTACTTTATCTTATTTTGTTTAAAAAAACAAGTTCTTAAACCAACATGCACTTTAAGATCGATAACCCAAAAAGAAAATGTTTTTTACTCACCATGTGGACAAGTAGAAAAAGGGAGAATGAAAGCACACAACAAAATAAGCAGCAAAACAGATAAAGAATTCAGGAGCAAAAATGCGCGTCTCCATCTCGCCATTTTTGCGCTCTCCGCACTCTTGAGACATCTGAAACGAGAGAGCAAGTGGTCCCGTGGTGCACGCGGGCCATGCTGGCAGTCCTATAATCTAATATATTTCTAAGTATTGCGCAGTTTATGTTAAAAAAAAATGGATAAAAGCACATTATTGCCCCTTTTAATCCAGGAGTTAGGTGCAAAAACTGACAAATCTACTTGTAAATGTTTTTGACTACTGAAAACTATGTAAATCGTTTCTCAAGGGATATTTTTAAAGCATTACCATTACTTTATCATTGAACTGATTTAATATGATTAACTTTTGATGTTTCAAACACATTTTATTGAAGAATTGTTAAAACAACGACCTACTATAATTGCATTGTAATTCTGTTTTAGGTCAGTGGAGGGCACAGTTGAGAGTATTTAACCAGCATACCTTGCACGTTTTTGGCATATAGGAGGAAACAGGAAGGCCTGGAAAGAAACCCACACCAGCCTGGGGAGAACACACAGTGAGGATAGACCTGGGATTGAACCCCTGACCCCCAAAACTGTGAGGGTGACATCCCAAAACGTGCATGGCAGTAAGCAGGTTGAGTCTAAATTGTCCCTAATAGGCATGATGGTTTTGCCTGCGATTGTCTGGAACCTGATTCACGGTGATCACCTACTGCCCATCGTTGAGTGGCATACGCTCCAGTGCCCCGTGACCCTTATAAGGATAAGCGGTAAGTAAAATAATGGAATGAATGGCTGTAAATTCTAATCCTTGGAATGGCTTGACGAGGCTGAAAATTGACAAGATAGTTAATGTGTCATGGCCTTAATGACTCCAAATAACTAATGTCAGACTCATTTGGATGACAAAGCTTTTTCTCAATTTAATGTGACTGCACTGCATGTGCTGACATTGACAGACACTGCATCATGACCTTCTTTCCTCATTACAGCAGCTTCAAAGCTTCAATGATAAAACAAACATTGCAATAATTCAGTGTCACCTACAAATGTGTTGATTTATTTATTGTGTTCATCCAGAAAACATGGAACTAATGAACAGATGTTGCCTTTTAAATATGACCAACTCACTTCAGAGAGCAAGCTCAAATTAGGGAACAAATAGAATTGCATGATCTCTTGGCTTTTCTACTACTTTTTTCAGATGTTTGATTGTCTTGAATCTTCTGACTTTTTATGTGATGATTGATTATAATTGTGAAATTATTGCTGCCTGTGTTGCCTGTAGTTTATTAATTAGCCAGGAGAAGGCGTACACGCCCAGCCTTCAGTCTGTGGTGCGCTTTAAGCATGCTCATGTTTGAAACTCCACACAGGTGGTGAACCCACCCAAATTTGAACCCAGGATCCCAAAGCTGTGAGGCCTACATACTAACCACTCACCTGCCGGGCCACGTTTACTTTTAAGTTTTTAATTTAGTCTGAATTGCATTTTAAATGCTTGCATTACAAAGTAAAAAAAAAAAAACACTTAGCTTTATTGCCTTGCATATTGGCACTGGAAATGCAAATTTTATAATGAATATTTCGCCTCCCATTCAAAAGGAACATCAATATAATAATATGATGTAATCATTCTAAGGCTATTATTTTTTTCCTCTTTAACTTTGCGTATACTATAATGTATATGTTACTTTATTTCAAGTTTTGCTGCCCTTATTATGCAAGAAATGAGGCAGTTAAGACCCAAGTAGCGGCAGGGGGTTGCAATTGATTTCATCACCTTACATCACTGTTTAAAATGTCCCTGAGAGAAATATGACCCCCCCCCCCTCCCGTGCCTTGAAATTGCATGAATACAAAAAGGATTAAATAAACATGTCTCTATTCAGTGAGTCCAGATAATTACAATTAAGAACACCAGGTAGAGAAATCAATATAGTGAATTCATGCATACAAAAATAGCAGCGATCTAGTAGGAGTGTAATAGGAAACAACAATTAAAAACAAACACAAAAACAACCCAATTATTCTTCCTGCAGGATAGCAGCACCAGACAAAGAAGTCTTAAGATGTAATGATATGTGATAGAAAAGCAGACAGACAAAGAAGGCAGGCAATGGCAGACAGACAGTCATTTCTGAGAGGCCATTTCTTCACATATGACACTAGAGGGCATCGGTATTACACGGTACTAAAATAAGCAAATAAAACTGTCTTTAATTAGCCTAACATGCAATGTTTGTGCTATTATATACGACCCATGAAGAGGTGACATTCAGTTATTGTTTGTCCTTTTAAATGGGGTATAATTGAAACTGTGTATATTTTCAAATTTATTGTCTATTAAATTGAATTATGAGTCACCTTTGCTCATTCTTCACTTTCACGAGACTGTAAAATACAGCCAGATAATTGGGCCTATATGTTTACATCAGCAATGGCCAGCTATGGCATTTAATCTGAGTAAGTGGACCAGTTTTCCCATGTGCCTACATCCACCGTGTTCCCTTCACCCTAGATATCGTATTTTATTTCAATGTGTTGTGATTGCATTCATCATAATGGTATATTGAAGTGAGGTAACGGCAATATGTAATCAAATTTGGCTTTTGCTCCCAAGACACGCCAAATATGTAACATCAGCAGCCTTGGCAACTGAACCTCCATGAATTAAGAAGGCAGTATACTTCCACTTTAATTGAATTTGCAGTTTGTGCACTTATTTATTTATTTTTACTATCTATTTCCAATCTTTACACTCACCTCTGCTGGCTCTATGTGATACATAGAGGTCAACTACCCCAATCCTTCTATGTTTCCTCATCTTGTCAGGCTTATAGAGTAATTTATTTTGACAACCCATCAATCAGGTAAGTAAAGCAAATTACTAAATTATACATGAAGTAAAAATTATATGCAAATGGTTCTGTAATACACTCTCATTTCTGTTTCAGAGGAAAATGAGGAGTATGTAAATGCTATTTAATGCATTTCTTTTACTCCTGTATTTATATAAATAAATGAAAACAATACACGTGCAAAGAATATTTTATGTACTCTTATATGTACAGTAAATTATTAAGATATACACGTCTTACCACATTCCCTTTTCTCACCTGTGTTACTATGTGATGTTTTTAAGTATAGATTGCAACACCTTCCCTTTTGATATTTCACGCTGTATGATTGATGTACCAAAATCAGTATGGAATACTTGACAGACGAACTTGAGTGACTATGCGAACACAGACAACTGCTTCCTTTCCACAATGTCCCTGAAATGTTGTGCTCTGAATAGTGTGAATGGGAGTGTGAATGGTTGTTTATCTAGTTAGTCTGTTCCTTGCGAACATATCGGCTGTCACTCAGAAGACACATCTGTGATAGCACTTCCTAAGGGTACTTGAGAAAAAACGTTGCTTGTCTCTTTCTACTGCTTGACCATCAAGAGGGCAGAATGGAATAGGCCCAAAAGAGTGGTCAAGATAACGCTGGCCGCTCCACTCCCTGAAGGATAGCTACATGTCAAGGAGCCTCTGAAGAGATGTGCCGAATACAAGTGACAACAGCCAAACCCACCCAAAAACTCTTGGCATGTTGCCTTTTGTCAATCAGTTTATCAGGAGAAGGATGATCAGAATCAAAGACAGCTTTTTTTCCCTATTGAAAGACCACCAGGACTTTCTAGTTGGGTTCACTATTTTAAATGTTCATAATTATATATTTCTCCCCTTAAAAAATACATTTATTTCACTAACTGTGGCTACTAATACTTTCATTAGACGTGCATTTAATTGTGTTCTTTTTAAAGTGTTGCTTTCATTCACGGCAGCTGGTGGAGGTTGGCAGTACTGTAATGGTTTTTTATATTTATAGCACAAGCAATTAGCACATGGATGTTGACTAAAAGAGGAAACATGCCTCTATTCTCCATTTTAAAGACATGAAATTCAACTCGCAACTGGCCAGCAAACGGACTGGCTGGGTTATTTTGTGAGTTTTTCCAATTTCATAGATTTTAAGCAGGCAAACATACTTTAACATTACAATATAACAATATAATTCTCCTTTAATTCCTTATGAAGACAAAAATGGTCGGTTCTACAGTTTAGGAATAAATAAATGATTTTCATAAGGACTGTACATCTTGGCTGGTGGAACTTGTTTTCAGGTATAGGTTAGTACACCTTAAAATATTAAATATAGATTAGACAAAACATAGGAGAACAAAGCACAATTGAACAAGTTTTCAGCAGTTGCAGTTCAGTGGGAATAAAACTGTTTTGAGGTGGGTCGTTTTGGAGGATGTAACACCTCCCAGTAAGCAGTCAATGGAAGAAATTGTGTGCAGGATGAGTGGTTTCAGAGGTGATCTTGCACGCTCTGCAGAGTGTTCTATTGTGGTGCAATGGATAAAGGGATAGTTGGGGTGAACCAATGATTTTTGATGCACTGTAATTTCTTCTGGTAAAGCGTGCCAAGACTGCTGAACCAGACTGTGATTGATGAGGTGAGGAGGTTTTCAATGATGGTTGTGTGGAAGTAGAGCAGAAGATGAGGCCTTACTCTGAACTTCTTTTGCTGTCGGGAATGAAAGATTCTCTGTTAGCCTGTTTTATGGACGTGATCTGCATTTGTTTTCCATTTGAGTTTAGTGCTGTTATGGGTAACAATGACTTTGTATCTGTTGTGTTTCAGCGCAATAAATGATTTTTCTAAAACCAGGGCAATAATTAGGCAGCCCCGGGAGCTTTCCAGTTAATTCGATTCAAAGTATCTTGTGCTAAAAGTCCAATATTATGTTTCGCCGGTGAAGTAGAATTTTATACCGAACAAACAAAAAATTAAAACATTATTCTGCCAAATATTGACATCAATGCTTCTAGAAAGCAATGAAATATCTTTAAACACTAACATATTTGTGTGCATTATAGGACAAGGCTAAGCTTTATTTCTCATTTATGGGTATTACATTTTTCCCAAATGTCTATCAGAGAGAGTTTCAGTATCGAGGTCAAAGTTGCTGAATTTCCATACAACATACAAACACATTGTAATTACTCTATAAATATTGTAAATACTCGCTGAATGTATTATCACTGAATCTGTAAACGCGGGATTCAAAAAATAACGGTGTATATACTTTTCAATGCATATTTTAAACTAATTCCCTTGCTTAATAATTCATCCAAGAGTAAGATTAGTTTTCTTCATATCAAACATAACAAATCTCCCTACACTTGGCAACTTTGATATGAGCTCCAAAGCCTTTTATCTTTAATTTAACATTGTATCAGCTAATAAATCAGATCCCGGAATGTTATCATACCCATTCAAATGTGGTGCTTTGTATTTGAAATGAAGTCTGTAATACTTCACTGCTTTTCTGTAATGTGTTAGTTTTATAATCTTGCCGAATATGTTGAAATTGTCAATATTACATATAATATCAGACCATATAACATTTCAACCGAATCACTCTGTCATTTGTTGAAAGAAACCTGGTCACAATTGAGAAGTAGCTGTTATAAATCCTGTGCAAAGATGGCATTCTACAATTTCAGAGAGAAAATACAATATTCTTGGTTAATTAACCTCCCTGAATAAATAAAGGTAAAACAGGGTTATGTAAACAACGCTTTTGGCTATTCCCTATAACAAACAGCCAAATGTATTATAGCTGTAATCCACCAATTAGGCACTCGGCTTCTGCTGAATGTGACCAACAATGAATGGGTTTGGCAAGAAAAGGTTATTAGAACCATGTGTCCATTCATTTTCTATTGCACATGCCCTCATTAGAATTGCAGGTGAGCCAGCATCTATTTAAGTTACAATGGGAGCTGTCTCAGAGTAGCCAGTCAATCAGAAAACAATGTTCCATGTGTTCACTGAACACACACTGCCAAACAACTATATAATCACAACATTGAACAATTAAGAATTTTCACAAAATAATGAGTTATTGGTGCAAATGATGGCCACAGTTGAAGTCATGGTTGTTTGATGACATGTCGTAATAAGAAAAAAAAAGTACATGGCATCATGCTGGTTATCTGAATCAATCCAAAACTGCTGAAGGACACGTTAAAGTTGTCTGCTTTCATTGCAGCAGAGCAGCAAAGACGTCAAACCTCAGCAGTGGGCCATGTCAGAGGTTGTTGACCAGTAGCTTGTCGGGGATGTGATGCAGTATACAATCTATTTTCAGCCTCCGAACACAAGCTGGTGGTTGGCATGAGGGGAAGGGCGGAGGGATCTAGGACAATGTGGTTTGAAGGATGAACAGCCTAGATAAACACTTGTTTGGATCGTCACATGCCGACATCTGCCAGGACCTTTTCTGCCACCCCATATGTTCAGACCTTAAACAAAGCATAAACAATTCAGGAATTAAGCTTGCATTTATATTCAGTGATGCACATTCTGTTCTACTTATCCTAAGAAGGATTGAGGGGTGCTGGAGCCAGGCATCGTAGGGCACAATGAGAAACAAGATATGAAGCTCGTTTGTCGAAGAAAAGAATTAAAAATACAAAATAAAAGCTGTTTCGTTTGGGACGAACGGAGAGAACAAAGCAGTGGTTAGCAGAAAACTATGAGAATGTTGATCAAGATATGAATTGAGTTAGAAAAGATGAACCAAAATTGGAGGTGACATAGAAAATGTCCGGTGGACGGTGACACATGGTTTGAAAGGGGAGAATGAATGAGAGTCAGGCAATATTGGACACGATGGTGTGCGGGACAGAAGAGGACGGACTGAGTCATCGTTATGGTAATGCAGAGGCGTCAGAGTGCTGAGTCACTCTAATGTACTTTCACAGAAACATGGAATGTCACACCACACCTCAGGGGCTTGATGACGAGTGCAAGGTTAGAGGAGACGCGCAGCACTGTATCAAACACTGGCTTACGGCACAAAGTGCTGCTGGTGGGGAATTGGTTTTAGTCAAAAAGAGGGTCAGCAGTTTTTATTTTATTTTTTTACCAGTATGTCTTTTTTATTGAATACAAAGCAGTGGTAGAATGGTAAGATTGTGTACCATTGTGTAGGTTGAGTGTGTACTAATATCTAATCATGCCATTCGAAATCATTCAAGCAATCAGTTGACTATTTAGTTACACGAGTCAACAGTTTGGAATCTGGCATGGTATTAGCATTGATTCATGATAATGATCAGAATGTTGAACAATTACAACTCTCCTAATGACTTCTCTATGAGATACCATATGTTGATGCATTTTAACGGAACGATTCTGAGTTGTTACAATACATTTATGCCTCACATAAACTCTTGTAAATTATCAAAACCTTGCCTTTAGGTCATTCTTAGTTCATTTATTTAATGTCTATGCCTTGTTTAACAGCTGGATTGTTGTTGATGCATTCAATCTATTTTTGCCTTTTAGAGCCAGAGACTCTTTTAACAAAGAATTCCAATTTTACTTGGACAGTGAATATTCTTGATTATAACTGAACTAACTCCACAGTTTTTGAGTGGGTCCATGTGACATTTACTATGACCTTTTACTTCCCTTTGAGCTATCATTATAAGCATGTCAGTGTATGAATGTCTTAACTTTGCAAAAATACCTTCAAGGCAGAATGATGTTTTATGATTGCATGCCATTTACCATTTATCCACTCTGCTTACCTCAGTTGTTATATGTGGTTATGTAGCGGAAAAGTAAGAAATTGCCTCTGGCATTCATAGGTCTGCTAATAGAGACTTGCTTATTGATTAATGCACAAGAGCCTAAATGTTGAGGTACCAAAATCATACCTGTCAAACATAGGCCAAGGTTTTCCCCTCTTGTGTGTAGTATTATATTTATTCCCAAACCATCAATTTTCGTCGAGAGTAACCAGAATTTTTTTCAATCCACTTCATGCATTAATCTTCCACCTCGATTCTTTGAAAATAGCCTAAATGATGCAAACATGCCCAATCTGCCATTACTGGTATGCTTATTGCTTTTATTTCACCTGGATAATGAATTGTGGCGTATTTATGATATCAGACCATGTTATCTTTCCACTGGAACTACAGTATATTGGGTTCCTAAATTTTTGTTTCTGTAATTACATGCCTAATTTGGTACAATTTATGATCAAGTGCTGTGTTTAGCAGACATAAAAACTGGATAGAATAATCCATCATGGATTTATTGTGTCTATCTGCACCCTGGGCAACATTTAAAAGTAACATCTCAATAAAGACAATAAATTATGCACTAATCAAACTGATATGAAGAGATTCTCTTCTCTCAAACGAGGATGAGAGCATGCGAGAAAGTTACCATCAACCTCACGAAAGGTGAGCTTGACAGAAGACAATCAATACAAGACTAACGGTGTGATGGTAGGGCCCAGGGGTGCCTCTCACTATCTGTTTTTTTTTTTTTTGCAACAAATGGGCCCTGTTTTGTGGAACAAGACAATGAAAATAAATATTCCTCAGCCATCATTGCAGCAACTTTTGCAATACAAAATATGATTTGAAATGGATATAATGAGCTTGATTGATGGAGTTGCTATGGAGATACGCTGTGCTCCCAAATCAGTCACAAATGATTCACGTAAAACCTTGAAAATTGTACGTTGCAACTTATTTAAATTACACGCAGATCATGTTGCTTTCCATTAGCATCTCTTAGCAGGCCGGCCAGTCCTGATTAGAGTACTGCTGGTCCGTTAATCCATGTGACAAGACTGTTGGCGTGAGAGCTGATTAACTAGTGTCTCCTCACTGGCAATGTACTACTTTGTGTTTAGATTAAAAAGTGCTAAAGTGGAGACCTGCTTGTCTTGTTTAATTTAAAACCTTTAGAGATCATTATTTTTTTTGTGCTGCGTAACATTTCTGTGGTAACTTGAAAATGAACCAATTCATTCTCACTGTACAGTGATAATTAAGGATAGTGGCAATTTATTCTATTAATGCATACATGCTTACAAATTGATATACTATGGCAGAAATAGATTTTTTTTATCAGCTATTAAAAAATAGAACAAAATATAATTAATGGAAACAAGTTTTATTGATCAACAATGAAAACCAGTTAGTAACCTTTAGATGCGCTATGAAACTCAGTCAATGCACTCAATTGTTTTTGCACTATAATTCTATCCATTTATGTTCAATAGCACTGGACTCCATTAGGGTCATGGATGGAAACCGTTTTTTCCACAGCTGCCAATATCCGAGTGGCCAGCCAGCACATTTACATTTGCATCGGTGGGCAATTTAGAGCCACAATGCCCAAAAATAATCCATGCTAAATACCATAAATTGAGTTTTAAACTCTGGATTTTAGAACTATAAGCTGTATATGTTAATCAAAAGCTCACATAGTTTGCAGAAGTTACAATTCTTTTTAGCTTTTTTACAAGTACATTACAACCATGCAAACTGTCACCCCCACCCCACCCACATACACTCACACCCACACCCATAACACCGCCACACATCCACAATCTCACACAGTAGATAAAAAGAATGTAAAGGTGATGAGATGTCATTCAAACAACCAAGTGAAAACATACGATTTAATTCAAAGCTGTGATGACCATCTGTGAAGCCATCTGCTTAATGGAGAAACTGATTTTACTTTTTTCTAGCTGGTTGCTTTGTTTTCCAAATAAATGCATAAGTGCAAGCAAAAAGTCTCATCAGGGCAAAGAGCAGTTTTGGTTGTGGAGTTGTTGAATCTTTTCCATCCATAATACTACATATTTTCCAACACTTTTTAAAAAGTCTCCCAGGGGATATAACGTACACGTTATAAAAATTTGTAAACACTCCCCACATCATCACAATCGATGCATAAATGTCAATAAGTGTGGCTTCAGTATATGGATACGCATCCATGTGCATTATGCACAGTAGGCTTTCTCCCTGAGGAAAACATTGGAGAGAGCAAAGGTGGAACATCTGCTTTTTGCCTGGCTCTTGTTTCCTAGGGCATACATGCATTCACACAGAGTAGTTTAACTTCAACAAATGCCATCTGCTCTTTCATTATGCACACTGCTTCAGATGGACGCAGACAGCATTTTGTTGGATTGGTCTTCTCCAGAAACAAGAAAATTTGTCACCTTATCATATGGAGATTGACTTATATACCATTTACCTTTTGCATTATCATATAGGACAAAAATGCAGGATCACTGTGTATAGCATTATTGAAATACTCACTATTATTGTACTTCAGCATTAAAGGTTTTACATGCATTTCCTTTTTTTTATGTAGGGATTAATGTTGACTTTGTTTTGACAGTGAAATATGTACATCCTAATCCTTAAGCACATCTAATTGAAACTAATGTATTTGTTTCAGTTATGTGACTTCAAGTTCAAGCTTCCTCTGCAAAAGGATACAAAACTTATTCACTCAAGGCTGTTTATACAAATGGTAGTGTTGTATACTTTTTAGCCGATATACCCTTCACAGTCTTTCAAATATTATTCATAACGAGTGGCTTGAAGAAAAGGATGCTTTTTAAAAAATTGATGCTTTTGGATAGAGTTTTACGATACTGATTAGAGTGGCTATTGAGCGGATTACCATTTTATTTCGGTATTTCATGTGAAAACTTAATTACAAGAGAGCCAATCATCATCGGCTGCAATTGGATCATCTTCTGCCAGGCTTCTCTGCTCTCAATCAGGCCAATTGATTTCTTTGTCCCTTCACATACACAAAAACCCTAGTGTGCTTTGGGCTAAAAAAAAAAAGCAATGTATTAAGTGCTTGTTTGGATCAATTTAATGTGCAAAGTTAGCATATTCACAAAACTGATGAGATGGCAGGAAAAAACTCATTCATTTAGCCAAGGGTCTTTTGCGAAAGAGTGCAAAATCTGGAAAGGTACTTCAGAACATTTTTAGTGCAATACACTAAAATAATTGATCAAATATTTATTATCGATCAAAGTCAAAGTGATTATTTTTAAAGGAACTGGCTGATAGACATGTTCTGGCTGATGAATTAAACAGTGGTGGAAAAGACTGCAAAGGAATTTAGTGATAATAGATTTGGTGATCATCTGTCAATAATATTAGAAAAAAAATTGAGTGAGATTGGCACAGGTGAAAATTGGACTATTTAGGGCAGTGATACCTACAATGTTTCCAACAAACTATAAAGATCTAAAATCTTATTCCAGAAGAGTACACATCTAGGAACTATGAAGCATAAAATGCTGTATGATAGAGCTGTTGTCACAGAGGTGATTAGTGTACCTATTGAAGTGTCTGTAAGTGTTTGAAATGACTCAACAGATGGTTTAATCATAATTCCTCTCAGGTTATCACCAGCTGCACAAACATCTGGTTTGAAAATACGACCACTGTTCCAAAACAGAACTGCAATGGCCTTTTTGTTCTTGAATCCTTAAATGAGACATTTATTTGAATGCTGGGAAGGTTTCTTGTGTCCTGTGAAGTATTAATAAATGGTGCCACTGAATTATATTGGTCCCTTCACAGAAGGCTTTAATGATGTTCAAAGCCAGGGTGGGTATGGGGGGGCCTTTGCAAAGTGAATATTTTGTATGGCTGTATTGGCTCCAGTAACCTTTGTGCTCTTTTTTGAGCTGAAAGCCAGCATTTTTATGATAATTCATCCATAAGCAAGTCCGTTGACCTTTGAGGCTTTGCCAGGTATTTAATAGCAAGGTTCTTGTGGACTCGGACCCCATATTACTTTTAAATAGTTAAATCATCCATTAAGTACTTGTTGTGGTTTCTCTGAGATGTTTGACTTAGATAATTCATATATAAAGCTGCAAGTACATTTTAAGAATTTAAAAACGTATGTGGGAAAGTTCTACACAGATTCAGTAAGACTATATTTGAATATACTGCTTTTAGGCTTCATTTAGCTCATTTGAATCATCTTTATGAATTAATTGACTGGTTGAGCTGTTAGCTTTTGATTACAGTGGTTTATGACTCCTCAAAGTGTTCTATATGAACCAAACTCATTCTCTGAATTAACCAGATACTTGTTTTGCAATCTGCTGTTACACAGAGGCTGTTGAACTATTCTATATTAATGTGAATCAAGTGACAGGTGTTCTTTATGTCCCCTTTGCAGTACATTCAGTTTAATAATAATTGTAAAGCAAGGATGTAAGACTGATAAACAAGTTAAATTTGCCATATCACAATATTATTATACCAAGATCATGACATTCTGTTGAGCAACCATTCTATAATTATGATTTTTTTTTAATGTTTGCCATGTTGCATACCACTTCAAAAACTAATATTAGTTATCGAAATAGTTTATACATCAAATTACCTGATGTGCTGAACAATTTTCCATCTGTGCATAGTTCTGTCCTCCCAAATGTTTCCACATTAGACTTGGATTTTAGTGTCTTGTGCACAAACTCAATCAGCTGTGTTTCTTTCATTTATATTATTTTTGGTCAAGGGTTCAGGTTATGGCAGTTTCCTGATCCCCAAATTAATGGAGTGAGTGTGGCAACTAGGTTTCCCATTGATTCCAATAAGCCAAAGCAGTCAAGTGAGACAAGGAGCACAGCAGGACTTGAACACGCTGAGAAAGAAGTTTCACTCCACTGACTTAAGGGATGTTCACTGTTTACACAACACAGTGGAGGTTTAAACACAACATTTGTGTCGTTGGGGAATTGTCTTCTGTTACTCCACTAAAAACATTGTAGCTTTAACTTTTTTAGTTTCTTTGTAAATATATCACATTGCAAACAAAACAAAAAACAACTTAAAAAAAGCCAGGTCGTGTTTATTATTTGTTTTTTTACTAGAATTTGAGTACTCTGCACAGTAGATCAATTCATCCCACAATGACCCTGTACTTTTTATTTAACTGCTTATCCTTTTCAGAGTCAAAAGGCACTGGAACAAATCCAAACAGACTTTTGGCAAAAAAAACTGTGTACCATGGATTGGTTGCTAGTCAATCAATCATAGAATATAACACCCACGTTGATGACATTATTAAAACTACAAGTCAAACACAAACACATTTAAAACAATGTCAGTGCATGGTATGAAAGCAAATTTCACTCTTATCTGAACTATTGATAACAATTTCCCTGGGAAAGTTCCATTAAACAAAATGTGAATGTGGAATCATTATGAATATAAGGTTGTAAATAGGCAAAGACCACTACAGACATATACATTCAGCAAAATGTTTATTATTATATAACCAGGAATAAAAACACAATATTTTCAAATTTTTGCAGCAATCTTTAAGTTACAGTAAGTCCCCTAATCAATGTGTAGTATTAGTAGTACAAATAAGGACCCTATATACATTATGAGGACAAAGTCTTGTGCCCCACTGTTATGTTAACCAATAATTAGTTCTATTTTATGATTACCAGAAAGGCTAATATGTTCCATGGAAGCATCAGAGTTTGTAAATTGGTTATGAGGAGAATGTTCCATTTAACACAAAACGCTTTCCTACTCTATTCTCAGCATAAAGGATAATATAATTTAGTAAGGTTGAGCAGTGTTTATAGGAATAATCCTACAAAGCGGTGCTTGAGTGCTGAAAACCCTTCAAATGTATTGACCTTGATTACTTTAGGAAAGTGATGCTCAATGGCCTACTGACTCGGCTCGATGTTTAGATTTTGAGTTTGCCAGTGGGAAATGAAACAATTGAAGACATTGATCGAATAGCTGGTGAATCCCATAAAGAATTGTGTCTTTTTACTCCTAATCTAAATGGGGGTTATTTTTTCTGCATTAAGAAGTTGTTTTTAATTACGTTTTTATTGACTCCAACGGGGCTTTCAATTGCTAAAAGAATCATTAACTAACTGTATACGTGAGTGTGCACTTTTGTGTGTGTGCCTGATAGTTGTTTACATTCAATTCAAAAGTTCCCCAAGCAATAGCACAATACCAGTATCTCACTATAAGTCTGTTGCTGCATATTTACTATGATCATACTTAACAAGGTTAAAAGAGCATTGTTTTAAACGCAGTACATACATTATATGAACAGGACACATTTTATTCTTTTTCATCCTCTTTTACTTTAGATTTTATGGAACTTTGGATAGGCTTCAGATAATCTTCTTAACTTAGGGTATTGATTCAAAACCTACTTCTCCTGAAGAACCTTTGGCTAACTATGGATGGTTGGACATATTTTAAAAAAATTAAAATCCAATCTTTGCCAAGGCACGACTCTCAGATGCTACAAAGCTTGCCAGCATCTTTGTGAGCATTCATTTAAAACTCATGGGAATATATTGGCAACCGGGGCTCCTTCTGTTGCTGTGTGCTACAATAGAAGAATGACTGAAGTTTAACCATGTGTGGTGTGACACATTTAAGAAGGATGGATATCCACTGTTTGTAAAGATAAGAGGACTGCTCACTCCGAATAGACATTTTCATCCAGCACTTAAATGACTTTATTACAAATGAAGGCTGTGTCTGATGCTTGATGCCATTACAGAAGTCTACGAAGCAGTTTAAGAGAGTTTTGACAGAGTTAAATAGGATGGATAGTCACTGTGCACTACAGAAAAACTGCTATGAGCCCTGAGTTGATCAAATGCTATGGCGTGGATTTTTAGCAGGTTGAAGTACTAAATTTTATATTCTCTTCCTTTGTGCCATTTTTTTTCTTTCTTTTCCAAGTGACAGCCCACTGCATATGCGTATAACAGTGTTTTGATCTTAAGTTGGTTAATTAATGTATTTTTGTTCAATCGAAATCCAAGGTAATATGCCATATTAATATATCGACACCAGCAGCTTATAGTCAGAGCAGTGTATATAAGGTTTTTTTATTTTGAGAACTTTTAGCGGGTGACTCATAGTCAGATACATGCTGTAGTGTTGAAATTAAGTTACGTACATTTCTGTGCTTTGACAACTGCACGGAAAAATTTTTTTTCAGTACGGCTCAACGGTGCATAAGTTAAACTTTTGTCACGGCATGGTACAAAGTTCAGTGGACTGAATATACATGCTCACCATGTGCATAGTATAAAATATAAATAAAAAGAAAACATCTTACATGTTCTTTCTCTATTAAAAAAACTCACTTTGTCCATTTGAGTGCTCATAAATATTATAAGAGCTTGTACTGGCTTTCACTTCTTGGACTGACTTTTGTGTCTTAATAAATGAAAAGAGAATGCTTCAGATATACCAGCACATGTATTAAATTTTCATGTTGGCACACAGAATGAATTAGGTAAGACTGCTTCTAAAATACATTTCAGCCATATATATAATATCAAACATCGTCAAGAATTATATCTAATGAGGGAATAACAAGATCTGAAAACTAATCCTTTTTTTATTTACACATGATAATGAACTTGTTGAACGTTTCTTTTCTCATTGTACAAAGTACAATATACCAAGTACGAATATGTATTCATGTACAAAAAGATAAATGCTTCCATATGTCAACTTTACATGCCTGAGATCACTTTTTCTCACAGTATGAGGCCCATAGTTTGTCTCCAAAAGTTAGGCGTGTCTGTTTTCTCCAATGGCTTTCTAACTGGCCACTTTCTCTACACAAGTTTCCCTTCCAGCTTCTGCATCCTCTGGGATTGTAAATTCCATCTATAAACTCCCAGAATTTTCCGTCAAGCCTCTCCTATCATTCCCTAGTGGTCACATGACATTCAGTGGCACACTGATGGGTCAGGCCACCGCTCGCCTACCAGCATGCGTTGCCATTATGTGTCACAAAGATTAAGATCATCCAAGATGATGTTGGCACAAAGCCGTTTTCAGTTGGACTTAGCATATAAATGGAAAATAGATTAAATCGCAAACAACTTAAGAGTTCATTGCAAGAGTGCGCATAGCGGAGAAAATTGCTTTTCTTTGAAACATTTACAGTAATTTCTCTTGTAGTGGTTCTTTCAGTCAAAATAGCAAAAAACCCATTTGCCTGGTGACATTTCCAAGTGTTTAGTAGAGAAGCAAGGTGACATTGCTAATTTTTGTCATGAGTTATGTTTGAAAAAGAAATATTAGTATTCAATTTATAAAAAAAAATAGCCGTGAGAAATCAATTTAGTGTCATTAATTGCAGAGATTTATATTTCTCAATCCAATGTTAAAAGTATTTGTAAAGCTGAATCCAATCCAATCCAATCCAAATTTAGTCTAATGAAACACTGATTGTTGTCAAAACCTTCGCCACATAACAGCCTTGAGTTAGAGAACTTTTTGTCTTGCAGGTATTAAGAGTGTTGGCCATTCTTTGGAAATGTTTCAAAACAAAACAAAAACAAATATAACAGTCTATTTAAAGCTAAATGAAACAGGAAAGTGTTTTAACGTGCACATTTATGTTCCTTTTTTCCAGCTGTGCTTCATTTTATTACACATCACCTTTGAGAAGTTAATTTCACGGTGGCGAGGTTGCATGAGTGTGAGTTCACAGAGATGAACGATTGTGTTGTCGTAGATGATATCGCAGTGATGTAAATCCTGACACAGTGCTTTAAATGCCAAGTAAGACATCCAAGGAAGCTGTCACCTTTGCATGGCATTTGATGCTACCTCTCTCTCTCCTTCCCCCTCCCATATGAATGGACATAGTGGGAATAGTGCAAGCCATTGTGCATGTGCTAGTGTGTTTGCGTGAACACATATGTCTTTTATGCAGTGTGTTTGCGTGTGTGTGGATGTGTGTCTTGAATGTGTTTTTCATGAAAGGCTGTCACCAAAGGGCTGTGCCAGAGACACAGTTGCCATGGCAACATGTTCTCTCCTTAGATGACAGCCAAGAAAGTCATGTTAAGAGATTTTAGATTTCTGTATTGCACACATGTACGCATACACACATTTCCCTTTCAGATAGTTAGTTAATGCCTGTGTTTATGTATATCTGTGTGCAGGCAAGTTTGTATGATCATGGATCTTTATAGGTACTTGTGTTCGAATTTGAAAATCATATAAAAGGATGCTTGTTTATTTTAGTAGTTAACAGGCTTCACGTAGAAAAAGCCTAGTTCACTGTCATTGAAAATGACACTTATTTTTTTTGTGCATCATACCATTCTGGATGTAGAATTTAGAGGTGAGACTCACTCCTTTTTGCAAAAATGAAGACGACACCACCCGGCAGTATGATCAATGCGTCTTGAACAATTATTGACATTGATTAGGGCGGCGTCAATGTCCCTTTATATCTCACTGTGCATTTGTGTAGCTCATCATACGGGTCTGATTACAAGCATCGACTTTTGCAAAGAACGAAAAAGTTTGTACCTTTGTGTCCCTTCAGTTTCTGTGCTTTTACATGACAAACTCGCATTGGAATAAAATTGACAGGAGGCTGAAAAGGATATCTTATTGTCTCCTTTGGTCTGACACCTGACTTCTAAGCCAATGAAGAATGAATATGCAACTGCATGTTTCAATTTGAGATGGTAATTGGTTAGTGTTGAAGGCACTGTTTGTACTTTGCTGGTTGAGGTCATAGTTCTTTCTTTCCCCATTGGAAACATCCAATTAATAAACATTGGTGCTCATGTGGACGAGCATCCGGACATGCAGGCAAATAAGATTGTGTTTTTCATATTCTTTGAAAAGCAAGTTTGAAGATAGCCTATCTTAAGGGTTAATCCAAATCATTAAGTATTTTATCACAAATAGTATGCTGATTTTGAAAATATTTGTGCATACTGAGTGTCATTGTTTTCTAAGGGAGTTCTAAATGATGTGTGTTTTTATGACACAATATTATTTGTATCGAAGAGCAGATGGTAGTTAATGAGTTTTTACGTCAATAGAAATTATTCATCAGAACAAACATAATGGATGTTATCATTTGATGCATTTTATGATTGTTTGTTGTTGTTTAAGAGCAGTTGTTTCCAGACATTCTCTCAAGCTTTGGCACATAGTAAAAATCCCTCACCCCAACTTTGATCCTGCATATACAATCATAATATGTCACTATGAGGGCTATGCTACGTGTTTATATTTTACAAGTAAATCATGCCATTCACCATGATCCCCAAGGGGGATCACTGCTGGGAAGTGTTTTTACTCTTAGCTCTATAGGTATTCACAGCCAGTAAAAGTGACTATTTGCTGTTTTATTGGAGTGCATTTTCATCACAGGAGCCTTGCATGGTGTCTATATGGATTGCCATTACATTTACACCAAACTAGAATGGTAATGGTTGGACAGTTTTTGATGGATGTTGCTTGATGACATTTATTTTTATTCTATTCACTTTTTTTTGGTTTATGTGTATTTGTGGTTGAAGAGCGAAGCATAGCCTGATGCAAACAATGAATTGTACCATAATTGCTGATTGCCTCTCAAATCATCACACGGGTACCTTTATTTTCTTGCCAGTTTATGCTCTTTGTAGTACCATTATATAGCTACATCGGACAATATAATCTTCTGTCTTGAAAATTGCGGCTTATCATTTGTGGTTCAAAAGATAATAATACAATATAGTAATCAGCACAATTCTCTAAACAATGTCTCCAAAATGAACACCAAAGGTCAACATGTTGTAGTTTGAGGTTAGAATTTCCATTATTGACTATGTTAATATATTAATAACAATAATTATGATGAAAGCACGTGGGGATAAACAAACCTTGGGTGCCAAATCTATCATGCGAATCTACTGCTTTAAATCTCATTACACTTGTATGATGACAATAAAAGTTAGTATACATATAGTATATTAGTATACTATATGTGACAAATAATACACTGGATTGGTTTCCTTTGCTGTTGTGTTTCACTTTTACTTTAGCATTACACGCGTCCCCTAATGTAGTTCTATAGCCAATGTGGCATCTAATTAACTGTCAAGGGTTTGCCAGAGAGAAATGATGGATAATGTGGAAAGGCTCCGTTAATAAAAGCCAGCCATGCAGAGTAAAGTGTAGATTTGGGGATTGGCTACGTCCGGACTCGAGGGTATTACTACATCAAGTGCAGCCTTTGTAGATGGAGGTGAGGGGCGCTTTGTGGCGAGTCGTGATCGGGAGCATTGTGCAGTCACTGTCATGCTGCACAGTCGTCTGTGATTTACAGCGTAATTGCTGAATAATTTGCCAGCTGCTACGTGCTTAATTTGATAAATTCCGTTTTCAAACTCAGGAAATGAGATTTGAATTCATTTTATGCAGTCATCAAGATGCTATTGCTTCCAGATTCAATACTTGGTTATATTTCCCAAAAATAAATATTCTAACTGATTTTAGTTGCAGTCATTCACCCTTACATTTAAAGAGATAAAGCCTTAATGAATGTACACTGTGACTATATCATTGCTAGGAATTGCTAGATAGTGTGTTAATAGTGACTAACAAATCCAATTGATGATACAGTGATAAAGAATTGCAATGCCTGGTGACCAGGTTACACAGATGTGTAGGTGTGTGTTTACTAAATTGCCTTTGAGCAGAAATGGTGGCAGCCGTGATGATAGCAGTGCGATCCAGGGCCAAAAAGCTGTCATTTAACATGCCCTTTGCAGCACGAATTAGTGTGTCTCATGTCAAAACACTTCACATATCTTTTTCCTCACATTTTTCTCCCCTCATGTCAGCCTGCATGTCTCCTCTATGGTCCTCTGTGTCATAGAGTGCCTCCCCTGTAAAACCCAACCCCCTGACTTGCTACTGCCACCAGTTCTGAGTCCCTGTCATGTCCATCTGTTGCTTTCCTTCCAACAGATGGAAATAGTTTTTTGCTTGTAGTGACTGTTACAGTGAAACTGAAGTTATAACTAACTGTGACGAGAAATAGAATATGTTTAAAAAACTCTGGCATCTTGGCTGTTGTTCATAATTTCAGTGTCTTGAAACTTTTATTTCATAAATGGTTGTCTGTCTCTTCGGGCCCTCTGATTGGCTGCCCACCAATTCACGTTGTCCCCTGTTTCATGCCCAAAGTCAATTGGGATAGGACAAGAAACTTAACTTTTACCTCATACAGTTAAAAAAAAACAAAGCTTTCATTGGATACTAACTCAACAACATTAAAATATATGTTTTTCTTTTTCTTTGATTTTGATGGTCTTGGTCTCCTGGTCTTAACTTGTTCTCGGAGAGTTTTGTTCTTGACCAAGTCACGGATAGAGTGGTCTTTTCTAATCCCTGACATACACTCCGTATATTCATATTGCAACAAAGCATCTGCCGCTTGAGCTTAGTCAACTGACGTTATACAATCCGTAGCATTCAGATGGAGGGAGGAAGATGCCGCACCAGCCTATATTGTATTGCCACTCACTATTGAAAGGCAAGATGGATAGGACAAGTCATGCTGCAATGATTCAGCATTCTAAGTCATGTCGTTGCTCCTCGGGGTAATGAATAGTGAAATCCATTTTCAAGATAGCGAAAGAAATGTCTTTTTCTTTGCTAGATGGCATTCTCCATCCAATATTTCTATCATGCATTTTGTATGAAACATTCTCTTTCTTGGACAATTTAATCTAACATTTTCTTGTGTTTACTTTAAGATGGCCAGTTTGAATTCAATATATCAACACTAATATAAATTGCTGCAGTCAAAATACAGATTTGTCATGTGACTTTTGACCAGCCGTTGTTCAGATGCCTGAACCATATGTGCAGTATGACCAGAGCATGGATAAGACCCCAGGATTTTACAGTATTAAACTTTTTTTTTTTTATCTCAGCTTGGCTGAGAGATTATGCCTCACAGAAGAAAAAAAACGACCATCTGTCCACTGGGCCAGAAAATAGAAGACTACCTTTTCACGGAGCTTGGGATCTATATTGCCAAACAACTGCAGATCAAACGGCAAAACACCCTGCATGGGTCAGCAACTGTGCCATTGTTAGAAATGCACTTACTCCCAGGATGTAACTACTTTCGAACCTGGAAGTGATAAATTTCATATCAATGTTCATAGCCAATCAAAAGTTATGAGGCCTAAAATTATATGGATTTTGGTTCGAGTGTCCACTGTCGTTCACTTATTTTCTGACCTATTATACTGTATATATGTGTATATATGTGTATATATGTGTATATATGTGTATATATGTATATATATGTATATATATGTATATATATGTATATATGTGTGTATATATGTGTATATGTGTATACATATGTATATATGTTCATCTTGATAGTGTTATTTAAACTTGAAGTTATTCAGTCATTAAAAAGTTAGCAGATCTGCTTCTCACTGACTTGCACTCTACTTTCTGAAACATGTTTTAGAAATGAATTCTGATTGTAGATAGATATACACACAGACGGATGGATGGACAAATTATTCTTAGGCACTCGAACATAAAGTCGCAAAACAGTCTGCCCTTTTGCTTTTGTCTTTTGTTGGGAGCACTGAAGTCATGACACTTGGTCGTCAAAAACATGCAAATGAGACTCCATTGCTTTGAGCATCAACATCCTCGATCAAATACAAAGGACATCAATGCGATTTCTGCAGGAAATGATTACGCTGATGAGCAGGAGATTACGATACGTCACCGGTGGAGGCATGAAAGCACGTCGAATTTCCGCTGTCACATAGCAATTCTCTTTGAAAAAGATCCACATTGGGCCTCTGTCGTGGAATGGCAGCAGAGTATTTTTGCATCTAATTAGCCAAATGTTGTGACCCAGATATGATCGGCTGCATCTGAGCATCTCAGATGATATGCTTGCAGGCGGCGTGTCTACGAGGGGGGGCTGTGTTATCTGTGAAAGCAATGAGTCCTCGTGGAGGAGACCGACAATGAGCTCACTATCTCCCTTGTGAATCCTAAAACCAAAGTGCGGTCAAATTTAAGCACCAATGTCCTCAGAAGAAACTGAAAAATCTAAAATTAGATTTGTGCCAAAGACTTTATATAGCAGAAGCTGATAGGGAAATATGGTTTGAAACATCTTTTTTCGACGGGGTGCATCATTGTACAGATTACTTTAGATCTGCATGTTTTGCCTGGACACTGATGTAGTACATGGATTTTGGAGGGCTGCAAGTTTGAGTGTTGGCTGTCATCTATTTTGGCCGTGGGTGCCTCTTTACCAGGGAAGCTCAGCCTTGGTGAGGATTTGGACAAAAGTGAAAAAAATCCGAGATTGGCAGGCTGGTCGTGTCAGCGCTCTAATACTACAGCTCAGTCTGAGGCCTGAAGCGAGAAATACTAATTCAGCATTCTGAACACATCTGAATTTTTATGCCATTAATCAATTGTTGTAAGTCTCTAGCCGTCACCTTGCAATACTTTTGTATTATATGTTTTAATCGGATTACAACAAACCAAAATAATGGTTACCACATCACAATAATTGCCTATATTGTATCACCCATTGTGAGATTCATAAGATGATGAGTCATCAAACAAAACAAATTGCTAAATATATAAAAAATAATTCCAACATCTTCCATGCTGCATTTCACTTGGTTGCTCAATCTCAGTGTGAGTCACTCAATGTTCTAAATCCTGATATATCATCAGAGCAAAGACATATTCTAATATGAATGTAAGAACTTGAGCAAATGGGGTTTTATTTTACAGTCCCGTTTCATTTCTTTTACACAGTACTTTGTTTCATCCCATAATACCCAATCATCCATCTTTCAAAGAAACAGGATTTATAAAGAGATATCATATAATCTTTAGTAACCATTCCAAAGAGACAAAAAAAATCTTTGTCCGACTCAAAAAGCGTGGCTAAATGTTCTTTGATGCCATAAATGACTGCAACATCTAACAAGGAAAATAACCCAAAATACACTGAAGGGATTTCACATCCCATCTGGTGTTTGAGTGCCACAAGATCCCCCCCAGGAGGAGTTTAAGGGGTTAGAAGGACACCCAAACTGCTTGCTTATCATGCTGCTATTTTGGCCTGATATAATCTTAAAAACCAGGAGGCTCCTAACCTCAGATGGAACTGCTTTCTAAGGTTTGAATTTTCTCCCAAAACCACATAAAGACCTTGTTCAAGGAAACACAGGCCGTTTTTTGTTGTTTTTTTTTAGGAAAAGGGAGTCTTAGAGACACACGAGTCCATAGTCCTGGTCTATTATAATTGTTCAAACACATGACCGTAACCTTAACCATAACCCCTAGACACTATGGTTTCTATATTCAGAGATCTCACCTTATGTTTGAGTGAAGAAAAATACTTTAGCTGGAATCATCAAACAGTATACCATCCACCTCCGCCATGTGATGAGTGTCTGTCAACCCATCCAGCATTCCCTTGACACAAGAGCACAATATTTATTCATTTTAACGATCTTACTGCCAGTAAGACAGTTTGAACATACCATGTATATTTTTCAAAGCAGTGGAATAATGACTACACTACACAGTGGGGGTACTATGTTTGTGTTGTTTATTGCATACTGTTTGGTCTCAACTGCTCAATTTTCCTTCGTGTGTCTCTGACCTCTGATGTATTATAGTGTAGACACAAAGCAATGCTGCATAGTGCATACGTCTGTGCGTTATGAATAAATAAAGGACTGAGCTCGGGCACAAGCTGAGTTGGTTGCTTTCTTGGACAGCGTGAATGCTAACTTGGCACAAGGAAAGTGGACATTTATGCAACTAAAAGCACTTGAATATTCTCGTCCATTGCTCCCTTCATTTTTTTTGCTAAGCTTTTTTTGCTGACTTTAAGCTTAAAGTGCTCTCTGCTTAACTTTCTACTTGATAACCAAAATACAAAAAATATGCGGTATAATTAAAAAGAAAATTCCAATACATTTTCAATTTTTAGCACTAGGATGAAAAAGGAGAAAGGCTTATGACAAGTTCAGCACGTTGGAGGTCGATGTAATAGAAGGATGGCGAAACTTGGAATTTTAAGAAAATTAACCATTCAGTCCAATGAAAAAGAGTCTCAAAATATTTTATAATGGGAATTCATACAAATTATTCTAAGATAATGCTGAACTCTCTACATTCATGTCTCATTGCACGTTTCAGATCACGTTTTATGGTGAGAAGATTACTTTTATAAGGCAATAAAATGAAAGAGACCCACATTAGAATCAACTACCATATCAATGTTGTGTTTCTCGAAAAGATTGGAAAAAAAACTCAACGGTGCATGAAGTCATCTTTGGAAATAGGAAGGTTTCAGGCAAATATTACCTCAATGTCGTGCTCATTCCCCTCCGGAATTACCTTTTAGTCAGAAAAGCTAATGACTAAATGTATATTTTATTATCTGATGTATCAAAAAAATATGATTGATATAGGGCAAATAGTAGGAGTGCTCTTATTTTGTAATGTACAACACCATTTTTGCTGTAGATAGAATTGATGATTTCAATTTACTTTGATAATATCCACAAACTAAAACCTGCTTTCCAATGATAACATGTTTATATTTGATTGCAGGCAACAGTTGCCTGGGTTACGGTATCTCTTCTGTTACCAGTTTCCTTTTAATAGATAAAAAAAAAAAAACATAGTCTCTCGGGTGTCACTGGAATATGGTTTTGCTTTATCTCTCATTTTCTGGACTTCTTTATCCTCATTAGGGTTGCACGGCGGACACCCTGGTTCAATATTTGTGCCTTATTGCTTTATTGTCATGCATCCAAATACAGGATGACAACTGATAACTATGATACAAAACAATAACAGTAACCAAGGCATACATGTATGGTTACATCTCCAAAGTCATGTTAAGGCAATCAATAAGAAAACTCCACATTATATTATTAGTATCATTTTTGTTTTTTTCAATGTAGGGACTGTGTCCTATTTGATTTACAGTCTGATTCATCATTTATTCAAGTGCTGAAACCCAGAACAAAAAGAACTATTGATCGTACCATCAATACGGTGGATGGAATTACGTATTTGACCTTGGTGTCATTAAACCTTAAAAGAAGCTGAGCCACTTTTCCTATTGACACATTCAATTCCCTTGTTGTTATACTCATTCCACCACCAATGCATTATAACACACAAACCACATGTCCACAAAATCTTGCATTTGGAAGTCTACATTGAGTTTAAGCCATGTTTTAACTAAACTAGGCCTGACTCCTGAGAAGGTTATATAATATTCCTGAGCAAGAATTCCTGCTCATTTGAGAATTAGTGGTGAGTTGGGTATGTTGAATTAAATTATAATTATACATGCATAATCCTTCATCTCTCCTGCAAATATGACAATGCCCTTCTGAGATTTTCTCTGCAGAATGTTTACATTTTTTAAATGGTTGCTTTATACTATTTCATTTGATAAAAATACCATAAGGGTCATAAGGGAATATGTTGTTTGTCTTTAGTTTTGATAGAGATTATGTATTATTCACAAAGTGCCTTGCTTTGGTTGCAAACTTAACCTCATAACTAGACTCAGGTCACCAGGCAACAGACTTACCTCCAAGTAATGATATAGCCCAAGGCCATGGACACAGCCGTGGGCCATTAAGTAAATGACCACCTGCCCATGTATCAGTTTAATGTTTTTTGTTTTTGTTTTATTATGATTATTAGAGCCATGTTGTTCAAGCTTGAGTTATCCATCCACAGCAGGCAGTGTAGGTGTCTGCTTCTTGAGTGCGAAATGGCGTCACACCATTGAAAAATAAATACTTTGTATAATAAGATCAAATGACTGTAGAAATATTTATTAAAATTGGGCAAGCGTGCAAGATAAATTCGCAAGCCATTTTTGAATGATCATAGATAATTGCTCACGTGAAAGTGCTACCTTGGAACGATTGCATCGTTATGGGTGTGGCGTTCTCTGTGGAGTCTATTAGAGATACATTTTTAAGATTCAAAAATCCATGTTTGTACGAGGTTTTACCCATTCTCAGCGGAAGTAAGATCCCCGTTTAGTTTTAGTTTTTCCTTCCACTGCAGCTGTTGTTCCATCTTTTTTTGCTTCTCGTTGCTCCTTTGGGACATCAAATTCAACGCCAGTTTATGTGCTCCCTTTCTGCACACCTGCCTTACATTTCCTCCCTCTCAATAGTTATCAGGCAGCCAGTGGGGAAAAAGAATTGCAGCACTATTCTGCCAAATATTTCTTCTCATCCACACAAGTGTGTTTTTCTTCTCTAGTTTACATACTGATGAAAGCCACCACAACCACAGAAGTAGACCCAAATATCATTAAATGAATCAATCAAGCCTTTTGATACACATTTCAAATTACTATAAACTAAAGTATATGGGCATTAATATAGATACACATTTGTTTTGAATAAATTAAGTGTAGGCAGCATGGTAGTGGAGTAGTTAGCTTTTTTAACTCACAGTTCTAAGATCAAAAGGTACAATCACAGTGTGTTCTAAATTTCACGTGTGGAATTTGCATGTTCTTGTTGGACTGCGTGGGTTTCTCCATGTGCTCTGTTCCTAAAAACATGGATGGTAGGATGGTTGAGTACTCTAAACTGTCCCTAGGTATGAGTATGAGCGTGGATAGTTGTCCGTCTCCTTGTGACCTGCAATTGGCATGAAGTCAATTCAGCTCCAACCATTCATTCTCACACTCATTCCTAGAGGCAATTTAGAATGTTCAACTAAGCTACCCTGCATGTTTTGTGAATGTGGGAGGAAATCGGAGATAGCGGGAGAAAACACATGGAAACCAATGAGAACATGCAAACTCCACACAGTGAGGATCCACCTGGGATCAAACCCTTGACCTCAGAATTGCGAGCTCACTTGCCAACCACTCCAACAACAGAGCACTGTATTTAATCTTATAATACATTATTTTATACTTATACATGCCTCACGAATAAATTGTGGTGATTTTGTTGTTGTTGTTTTCAGGAAAAAAACATCAATTAAAAAATATTAAGATTAATATAAACCTGTTAAACTTAAAAATCTCATGTTTTGCTCTTAGCATTCACTTTCCCAATAAGCCATCCCACAGTTTTCTTCCCTCTACTCTGTGATGCAACCTCAGTGAACCAGTAGACACTTTTTAGTATACCATCAAACATCACCACACCTTTTGATTCAGCAGCTCAAGTAATGGAACTTGAAATCAGTTGACTGACCAAAGCTCAAAATACTGCCTGACACTTTGCAGTGAAATATTGCAGAAAGGTGTTAAGTCATCTGAAAGTGCTTTCTTTTTCCACTAGACTTGTATCATCGTGTCTTAGTTTGTGGGAAGAGCTTTTATAAAAATGAAAAGAAGAAAATCAACAAATGTAACACAAAGCAACTAAACCAATGATGGAACACAGTGAAGCGTAGTAAGCAATTTCACAATTCTGCCAACCAATCGTTCTAATGTTCCCAAACAATAGATACAGGGAGATGTATGTATTACGCTACAGTAGACTATTCAATAGGACACATTCTTATGCATATTCAACACAATCAAACAGAAAGTTTTATATTCTAGAATTTTCCCCTCACATCTGTGTTTTTTTTCTTGATTATCTGGATTAGGCAGTTTCACTGCTGCAGTCTTATTTTCCCTCGTGTACTGTCTAGGGCTGGTAATGTCCTGCCACCTTTATGTTTCAAACCCCAAGCGGCAAGGAGAGCCAAGTTTGCTCTCTTAGCTCACAGGAGGTGAGCTGGCCAAGGAGGTGCTTCTGAACAGCCGACCAGACGCTGTCTCACCTCTGCCATGGACAGACTCTTTATTCACTGACGCCTGAAATGAGATGTTTTATTGGATGGAATGTGCTGGAAATGACATTTAGGCTTGCTTCTGTCCATCACCAAACTCAGAGTACCTAACATATAAGACAATTACTGGTTATCTATAGGGAATTGCATGATTTTGCATTCAGATTCGATAAAAATATCAAGTTAACTACTTTTGAAATTTAATAGTCTAGAGATTTACATTGTTCAAATATATTTGCAGTATACAGAACCTTTTTCTAGTGTACTGGTAAAGAAATGTTTGAGCATAGCCATGGTGTTCACATTTTTGCAAGACATTAAAATATATAAAAAAGTATAACAAGCTATTATTACCTTTTGTTTTAGTATTTCCTTTTTTAAACCATTAGATTTTTCTTTCAATATGACAAATAATTCTGTGCAGGTGAACTAAATCTTTTGGCACAAAATGCAAAATGTCTCTCCCTCCACCCAAATCCTTATGAAGACATATGTGCAATTGTGCAGCCTTCCAAGCATGAGGGAATGCTTTACAGCATGTATGACACAGCTGTCCCCCCTTTTAGAAATAACACACCCCATTGTCAAAATATTCTGTGTTATTTTACAATTATTCTGTCACAGTTGCCTGGTCTTTCAGCATCTTAATTTTGCGCTTTAGTTGTACTACAATGCCGCAAGTCTCCCTGCATTAGCAACAGACCTATTAACTCAGAAGGAGCAAGAAATATGTAAATTTCAACTCATTTTAACCTGGCTTATCTTTGCCCCGTTTTCCTCTTCCCCCACTCAGTGGTAACCCTACCCTATTCTGTGATTTTAATGGTACATGCCATTAAAAAGACCATCTCTAGAAAGGGAGGAGGAAAAAGAGGGGTGGCCTCAGTCTCATTTAAGATGCTACTTTACAACGCCCCCCATTCCTCTTTAGCATAAACACATTCACATATGCCTTCGCACACGTAGAGCCGCCTCATCCGTCGCGACACAGTGGTCGGCTTCAGAGTGGACCAGTCAGTCAGCCGGCAGCAGAGAGAGAGAGGGGGGGACAAAAGCAGAAGGGAGGGAGGAATACTAAAAAGGGGGGCGCGAAGCCGTTGAATAAAACACCACAGAAGAGAAAAAGGGGAAAAGGGAGGAAAAACACATCCTGGGAGTTCTAAATGGGAAAAAACAGCTCCATCATGAGCATGAGAGGATGAAAGAAAGGGATGCTTTGAATGCCAGAAGAACAAGAAGAAGAGGGGCAAGCAGGGACAAAAACAAGGAATTCTAGAATGAATGGGAGTCCGGCTTGCCTGCTGCACGCACGGACGGGGAAGAGCAGTCGTACGCAGAAGTCCCTGAAAAGGTAAAGAAAAAGCTCAATTTTGTGTCCGTTTCCGGTCCCATGCAAAAGGATGCAAGGTAGCCTTGTCAGACTTGAGGCAATTTCCATGCTGATCAGGCGATGAAGAGGCGATTGCCATCTTTGTCCCTAGGTTTCGTTTGTGCATGACACTGGGAAGAGCACAAGCCAGAGCGATGGGGAGATGGAGAGGGAGGTTGTGTTGCATGCATGCCTGCTGCAGGGAGGGCTTCGGGAAGTGCTACGGAGAAGAAAAAGAATCTTGATGAAAAGGACGGGGCTATAATCCTCGGGATGAGCATGCTGAGATAGCAATTGTGGCGATTTGCTCTTATCGCGGAAGCTGAGGAGAGCCTTCTACTTATTTTGGATGGTTTGAGCTAAGCGGATGAATTGACAGTCCAATATCATAATATAGAAGTTAAATCTGAGTGAGGAGGCTACACACATTGCTGGGAGTTTTCTCAAGCTCAAATCCTGACAGACCCACTTTCACCTGTGACCCAAGGGAACTGAAAGCTACCTTTTCCAACCGCTTAACAACTTGCCTGTACAGGCAAATAAAAAGAGGCAGGGGAAAAGGAAAGCTTGAGTGGGCTGTCCAAACTCTTTTCTGACACCTGCCAAAGGAAGAAGCTAAACTCTTTGCGATAAGAGGCATTTTTATAGTGCACAGTCTTCAACATCATTTTGGCATTTTACTTCATAAAGGTATACTCAATGTGTCAGTAGTATGCTAGAATCCTCAAATGGTCTATCCACTTTATTGTTATTCTTGTTTTTTGAAAGAACTTTTGCAAGAGGGAATTAGCCATAAACTGACAAAATATTGTCATTCAAAACAAATAAACATCCAATATTCATTTGTTTACTGTAACAGATGTGCTCGTGCTTAACACAGCTGATGGCATGATAGGCTTAGTACATTCTCAAATGGACAGTTTAAAAAACTGCCTTTATGGACATTATAACTTTTGCATCTTTGACTTTTATGGATTGTATGTTTCCCTTGTGCATATATTTTAATTATGCATGCATACTTTGCTTATGGAGGATCTTAACTAAATTGATGGATGGACTGGATGCACTTCTATGATATTAAAAAAATCCGTGACTGTTCCTTTTTGCCCCTGGAAAATGTATAAAAAGGAGAAAAAAAATCCAATTTTGTTTATTAATGGAGGTTTTCAAGCTTTTTTGGGGCGACGTGATATATCTTTCAGAATGATGCACTGCATTCTTGACTACATAGCACCTTTTTTTATTGAAGGTTTATTTATCTGTGTCATTAAATGTATTTTGGCCTTCCACAAGGCATTTAATGTCAGAGGCAAAGCTTGCATGGAATGAATACTGTGCCAAAGGTCTGAACTCTAGTTTTAAATCCTTAGTCATGCGTCAGTATATATCAGTCAAACCGCATGGAAGTTCTAACTGGTCCAGTCATAAGCAGCTGACACCCAGTGTGACATCAGGCAACTGGCTAAAATTGTTACAATTAATTTTCCTACTCGCTATATTTGCCAAAACAATGAAAATTCACTTCCTTTATTTCAATTCCAATTCAATTCCTTTACTCAATTTAATAATGTTCAGTTAATCTCATTTCAAATAATTATATCTTTCCGTGTGCAATACGGGAGCTATTTCAATCCATTAGCTGTCACTTTCACACTGTGTGGTGAAATGAACCCTACAGTGCTGTCTCCTCATTCAATCATAGTATGAAATACCGATATATATGTATTTTCTTGCCTGAAGAAACACATTTGCATACTCAACCAATCAAACTGCTGCTGTTTTAATATTTTCATTTGCCTGATACATTAAAATGCATAAATTTCTGCTCCCCTACTCTTATAGCTTCCTTGCAGTAATATTAGTATAACTGTGGTTCATACTGTATACTGTATGTATGAATGTGTTGCCCCCAGCTGTTTGTAACACTGGTGTCAGCATGCTCTGATGGCACTGCACTCTTTGACCGTGCATATATTTAGTTTTGACTCACTGTAGCTCTGTCAGCAAATCTTGCATATGGAAGTGGACACCTTGTCAGGGCATCTGTGTTCTTGGCTGAAGGGGCCCACAAATACGGAATATGAATCTGTAGCTATCGAACTAAGCTGCGTTGCAATTCAATATGTGATGGATGGCGTTATTTGAAAGTAAAATTCAACATTTTTCGTTGTGAAAAACCCATTAAGCATGCAGCTTACAGTTTTGCTTCTTGACTAAAAGAAGGCAAAATCAAAAGATTTTTGGGTAAAATTAAAAAACATTATTCACCCTGTTTAAATTCCAAAGGTTACTGGCTTTAACTGGGAGCAAAACTGACTCTGCAAAAAGAAATATCCCTTAGGTGTTAGATTTTCATTCAAGTCACATTTTGACTTTAAAAATACGTCAGGGGAATATATATATATATATATATATATATATATATATATATATATATATATATATATATATATATATATATATATATATATATATATATATATATATATATATATATATATATATATATATATATATATATATATATATATATATATATATATATATATATATATATATATATATTCATACCCTTGAATATATAATGATATTAATAATACTAATAATAATATTCCAAGTATAATATGGATGTTAAACAAGGTGAGAGAGATAACATTTATTCTTCCTTGCATTGACCATTTTCTATAGGCCAAAAAAAGTCAATAAGGGTTAAACAGGGTTAAAAAGATTGAATACAATAACTGATACATGCCATAAAAAGACTGCAATACTCCACACTAAAAAATCTTATATCAAAAAAATATATATGATTATCTTTTGTGCCATACTATGTGTACAAAAGAACAACCATGAAACTGCAGCACATAACGCTATGTAAGTGTAGCAAAGTTTGTTTTGTTGTGTGTTTTTGTCCGCTTACATTCATACACACCCAAGTACACACACTCCTCATCACTGATAGCTCGGTAGCATTTCACAGATCATTGCACAGCATGATAACATGTATGAAGCTTGACAAGTCGATGGGATTATTTTTGTGAAAATATTCAGGAAGTTAATGACAAGACTGTGGACCTTTTTAAATCGGGGGTTGAATGCAGTTGCCTGTAAACTAAGCTCACCGTTGCAAAAAGCATCAGTCGTAAGTTGCAGAAGCTAAAATGCAAGAGGCGGAGGTTCAAAATCTCTAAAAATAAAAAAGAGCCTCCTCTGCAAAAGAAGTGTTGGTTGCTTTTGTTTTACTGGTGAGAAAAACAATGGCCTCTAACAATAAACTCATTGTTTCCTGGTTTTTAAATCGCCCACATTAGCATCATCTACAGAGTGTGGATTGTTTGACTGAAAGAAAGGCTTTTAAATTAAGTCATGCATTAATAAAAACGTTTCAGTAATTTTTTTTAGCACACTTTGTCTTGCAACACTTTACGAGGCTTCTATTAGTGAACATTATACTGCTCTCTACAAATTCAGTCACTTTGTTTATCAATTCATATATCTTCGCCTCTTTGTATTCTTAATAGTTGTCTTTTTTCTTATTTTTTTTTGCATAATCTTATTATGTGTATTTTTACTTTGCCAAGCAGCCTCAGGCAAGTGCTGCTGTCTGGGAAATGGGAGGTATTAGGGACAGCTGGCAGTGCAGTGTCACTTGTGTTCACATTCATCAGGCCTGCTAGAGATTAGGAGACAGTGGTTGGATGCTACTGGAGGCAAAATCACATGATTTATTAATTTAAAGACCCTCACCCACACAAAATACCCAACAAAGACACATTATGTCTTGAGGGAAAAATAAATTAAAAAACAAAAAACAAAAAAAAGGACAATTAGCGCCAAGTACCTCAAGCGTCTTCTTTTCTCATCCACATGCACACACTACAAAAACAGCACAGACAATTCCCTCGTGCTTCAACCCTCACCTCTCTTGGGATTGATTCAATTACATCAAATAAAAAGGCAAAGAAGCTTAGTAAAAAAATATATAAAAAAATAAGAAGAATAACGAAAATAAGCATCATGTGGCATGGACGAAATTTGTTAGTTTCACAGTTGTAAAAAGGCATTTATTTTTTTATTATTTTTATTTTAGAGTACCGGAAACTTATTTATTTACTGTTTCTTGCAAATTCCCAGTTTAAGAAGAACAAACTAAACAGCTCCAAACATTTTAACCTTAAATTATTGGGCATAATATTGTGAAATTTGCTATTACTTTGACAGCCGTCTCTGCAAGCGTATTCTAAATCAATCTTATGAGGCCTGACAGTTCCTCTCACCTGCTGGGATTATTAAGAATGATAAATAATTAATGTGGTTAAGATGCTGTGCTGCATGCATGTAATTATGCATTGAGCTTCTACATAAACTTTGAAACTCATCGTATATTCGGATACTTTTCATCCTGATGACAACAAGAACCAAACAACGTTATTCAATGTAATAGATATGGAAACAAACTGGATTATTCCACTCTCTTGACAAACAATATTTTGTGCCTTTGTTAGCAGCCACACTTAACAAAATAATCTCATTATATTTGCATTATTAATTAAGGAACTTATTCAGTAGCTTGCTATTGCAATTCAATGTTTAAAAAAACAACAGGATTTCTGCATCAGTGAGCTGCCATTCAATCTCAGTGTCAACATGATTGTTTTTGATAAAACTTGCATGGCATTTCGTGTGCAGTATGTGCCAATTACCTCACACGTTCAAGTATCCATTTTTTTGTGTCACACAAAAACATACATGTCACCAGTTCCCAGCACAAATGCCAGGAATTTTGGTGAATACATCATTATAATGTGAAAAGTAACCTGCCCCGAGCTTATTTTCTTCCCCATTTTTTTGGTTTGTGTCAAAAATGTCATTCTCAGAACTGCTATCCGAGAAGGAAATGCTATTTCTTGTTGAACAGGTCATCTGTGTGTATTTCTTGCTTTCTTTCAAAATCCAAATCGGACAGGCTTGACGTTAGATTCACAACTTATTTATCTCGATCGGTTTCAGGCATCACCAGATAGCTATGAAGCAACAATGCAAAGCATTGACCCATCTGTGTCCATTTGCTGTGCTATGAAATTGGAAACATGAATTGAAAATAGCTGGTACATTTTCTGAGTCCGTTTATATGAAGAAGTATCATGCTTGTGATGGTATTTGATTTTTATTGATGCTCTACCATTAAGTAACACTATCCCGTAATTTGACCTATAATAACAACTGATTTAAATACATGTAATGGCATTACTTTAATTAGCAGCGGCCACAAATTGTCCATAATAATAGAAAATCTATTAAAATGATGGCACAGCCACTCCTCTCATGCAATGTCTGCTTTATCATCGCCACATCATTAGAGCTTGTTGTCATATTTATCCCTTTATTTTAGTAAATTAGACGAAGCATGCACTTTCTACAGCATTAGGAGACGTTCTATCACATTTCCAATCAAAACAAAACAAATTTAACAAATATTTTTCAATATCTTTCTTGTATTGGATCACATTGGTAAATCTCGGTAGTAGACAATGACAGAGGCTTGAGTTCCAATCCGTGCAATGTATTCTGGGTATTTTTAGCATCTGTGACCATCATTTGCGCTGTATGGTGACGCATCTGTGTAATTTGGTGGTGCGTGTGAAGTGCTGTGCATGGATCAAAGTGGCTCTGCGAATTTGGCAAATACAATAGTTGCTGCTTGGCTTGAGGCATACATGTGTGTGTCTGTTTGTGTGTGTCTACTTTAACGTTTGTGATCTTGATTTCTTCTGTGACTCATTGGAGCACCTGTCGAGTAGCATCAGCCCTGTTCATGATCAACAATATCATTTACTCCATTATATTATATACTTGGAGAATGGATATTACTTTTGGAAGACACTTGAACAAACCATTCAAAATTTCATTATTTACTCCTGATCAAGCTGTAGTTCTTTGTTTTGGAAGTTATTTTTCCAACCGAAGTCTGCCAGGCGGCATTGTGTGCAAAGAAGTTTTGTTCTTTGCAAGCCAAATGTCTCATAGAAGATGTTATTAGAACACATGCCAAGAGGCTATGTTCATTGACATTCATCCTAGCATGCACCCTCATTGCTGAAGATAACTGTAGACGGCGAGATCTTCCAAAGGCGAGTTGCACGCTAATTTGTGCTGTGTTTGCAGGCACGAAACAAATGCCCTTGTCGCATTGATTACACACTACAAGCTAATGAGATAAACAGAGGGTGAATTGATTTAGTAGGAGAAAAAATCATGCCAGAGTGGCACATGTACTGTAAATGTGTCTGCATGGGCTTAGTTCATACTTAGAACAGATGCAGCATCACCTGAACCCAAACCAATGATTGTTATTGAATTGAACTGGTTTCGTATAAACTTAGTTTAAAAAAAAATTCAGCCAGGGCATCTTTACTGAATGTGTCCTCCTACAATGATATACATCTTGAAGAAAGTACCTGACTAAATATTACACGTTTAAAATAAGCGCCAAAATACCTCGATGACCAATCTCACTAGGAAATACAATATATGAAAGAGGTGGGGTATTGTGTTCAAGTTTGTGGTTTTGATTTTATAGGGGTTATGTTACCAAATCAATCATAACAAGACAGATATTGACAGCTTTTGTCATTTTAATGTGATGGAATGGCCCACAGTGATGGATCATGGCCTTTACAAACATGAATAGGTCTAAAGAAAAGAGGTGAAAAGAAGGTTTACTACAGCATGTCAAAAGTGAGGGTGGGGGAATTGTAATGGCATAAAAAAAATCAATACAGGTCTAACCGTGGTGCAGCACAAATGAAAAGCATGCATGCCATGATAATGGTTATAGATTGTGTCCTTCATGATGAATCGCCATGTAGCACTTCAATTTTTATGTCTCTTGCTACAAAATCTATCTGAAAAGCGACTTTGCGTCTTCATCAAAAATGTCAATGTAATGCTCTTGCCATCATGGAGTCTCTATTGCCTTTTCAACTTAAAAAAGCAGTGAGAAAATAGTGTAGCCAAGAAAAATACTGACAACTGAGAGACAATCACGATGCAGTATTGACAAGTCTCACAGTATTTTTTTTGTAAAAATACTGCATTCACATCATCATATCATCACATCATATTTGTCTACTAGGGCCATTTATGTGACTGTCACATAACGTCTGCATCAATTTAAATCATGCTCCCCTTTAATCTCTTAATTATATAGAAGTACTCTCAAGTATTAGATTCATGATCAAACTATAACACCAGTTGGGAAACATTTGTTAACATGCAGGTGGTTTCTCACCTTGTCAGAAGCAAACCTGATAGAGAAAAAGCCAAAGGCATCAAACTATTGCTGTTAATTAAAAAGGGGGAAAAAACGACGTGGAGAGATATGATCCACAATCTCCTGTGATCGCAAAGCTTATTTGAAAATGAACTTATGCCTGAATTTGTGAGGTGAATTCAATGTCACACAACTTAAATGGCCAAGGTTGATTCCTTTATGTCATTGGACAGATCGAGAACAAGATCACATCTAATCCCATTTGTGGTAAACTACACAACCATTAATGACAACAACATCCTATCCTTCCATACATAACACCTCAATAATAGTCTTTAAAATGCAATATAATAGTGCTGAACAAGATATAAATTAAGTGGTCTAAGTTGGTATGGAAACAAGAGTAGCACCACCGAAGTGTGACATAAAATACATTTGAAACAGTGATAGTATTGTTTAACTGATAGAAACAATATACTTCTTTTAATTGTCAATTTTGAAAAGGAATGAACAGGGCACTGTACTCACATCTAAAGTCCATCTGAGAACAGCTGTGGGGTTTTAGTGGCATACGTGTACAGAAGGTGATGGATGGCCGAGTAAGAAGCAAGGCTCCACGCTCCATTCATCAGGACCAGACAAGCTCTTCAGGCCTGGTGGCCTTACTGACAAATGAGCCCCCAAAGCACCGCACTGAGGGCTGAAGAATGTCCGCAAGAAGTTCCAATTTGCCCGTAAAAGGATAGAGGCCTTTTGAACGTGACCATAGGAGCTCAAATGGGCACATAATACACCCAAAGTCCATAAAACATATCTGAACTTTTTGTCTCCAGCAATGGATTCCATGACAAATGGCTCTTTCTGCTTCCAAGCAGGTTCAATAACGACCCAAAATTGGCACTTAAAGGTGTGAGCTGAAACTTGGATGCATGCGGCACAGGGAGCCTGCGGCCACGTAAATCACCTTTTTTTTCTCTTTTTCTTTTTTTCTGCATTTGGATTTGGAGCAGTGAAAAGAGGAGGCAGCTGACTGTAAAGAGAAGGCTTTGTTAGAAGTGGTATGAAAGGGGAGGAACAGGAGGAGGAGGAGAGAACTGACACGCTAAATGGAATAGAACGATAAAGCAAAGAAATAATACAGATGCCTTACAAAACCCTGCAATAGCGTCGTGAATGATGATTACCTTTCCAAATGTGCTAACCGTGTGGGAGCAATACTGGAGAGCTTATTTTAAAGCCTTCCTCCAAATTCTTTTCTTTATATAGTCCATATTGAAGTAGTCTTGAATACATTAACCTTAAAACTACTCCAATCGAGTCTCTTTTAGCTCAGACTAAACATAATTCCTTATTTTATTGCCAAGTAGTTATAGTCATGCCTTGAAAAGTTATTTGAGGCTCAAATTAACCTCTTAACGATACACAAAGATCCATTAAAGCTTATGAATGACTTGAAGTCACTAGATCAGATGAATCACTTAGAAACATTTTATAAGATATCTACCTCACAATAATGTGAGGAAAACCCGTTATCATTTTCTACTTTATATTCCATATTTTATTTAAGGGCACCTTGTCTGTGATTGATGAGGAGACCGGTGTGTTTATTTGTCACCATTACGCTAAGAACTACCATGATGAAACTCATCTGTCATACTTTGAATCTAATCAGAGTTGACATATCAAAAACATGTATATTCAAAATCCATATTCAATCAAGATGTGTGTTACCTAGAAATCAATTACCCGGCTGACATTAGTGCACGACTGGTCACCAAATGACCACAGGAAATAATTTAAATACGAAATCATTTGCCTGTCAATCTCACAAGCATAGGTTTAGAATGAATGTGAAATATTGTGTTTTTAAGTCTATTTTGGGTGTCGGGGTTGAGATAATAAAAATGGTTCTTCGAATACTAAAATGAAATCATCAACCATTCATAAATTGTATAGTCAAATTGACTGTCTTTTTCTATCCTTGGATTCTTAATAAATTGGGCACTTTAAAGAATGCTAAAAGAGTTCTGGATATTTTTTTAGTGATTTTATTTTTACCACAAATGACTCGTAGTAAATTGCATTGCATAAAATGGCTATAACTTTTCAACTACTACATTTAATACTCAGAAAGAACCATTACTAAAACAAAAAGAAATTCGTATCTGTATTTTCTCTTATCTGTTATTTGTTGTTACATTAGACTGCTATGAAATCGACCTATTTGTTCAATGCTGAGCATTTATTATATTTTCCAGCAGTTAGTCTGAAGTATGAAGGTTAAATGTAATCACAGTGCAACCATAAGAGTTTAATGACTCAATTGAGTCCCATGTATTTTCAAGTCCTGGCAGGCTTACAATAAAAATAATAATTTGACCAGCCATGACATAACATGGAACACAACAGGCAATAAATACATCAGCAGTTATTGTCAAAATATCTTAATTTTACTACATGCAGTCCAGTAATCTGTCTTCCTAAGAGGGCGGTTTTTCAGTGCTGTCAAATAGGAATCTCGACTCATAAAGGCCCATCTGATCCGCCTCCATTAACACGTTGAGCAGGCAGGACACGCAAAGATACACTCAAGGACACTGACCCAAGCACACACACACAATAACAGTTTGTGCTTAATTATGACCTGACTTTGACTGTGACTTTCATTTGCAGCTTAAACCAAGCGTGGTCCAAATGGGAAAGAATCCATAAAAGTCTTCCCGTGATAATTTGTATTACCAGTTTCTAGCTCGCTGGTATGTCTCATATCTTGTTTGGTTTTGATGTTTGCTGATCTTATGGATTTTTACTTGTCGCTGAGGGTGATAAATAATCACTGAGGATCTACTGCCTTTGATGTAACTTTAGCTTTGTTTACTGAGGCAGATATTTTAATTGCGCTGTGTGCGCAAAGCAGTGAAGCCTCCTATGGAATAATGAGTGTTTGGTTTGATGTAATTGGGTTGTGGCTCAGAATTTTTTTAAATATAATATTTGACTGGAATACAGCCTAACATCCAAAGTCTACCCTGAAATTTCCAAAAGCACAAAACATTGCACACAATATAACACTTAAATAGAGTGAATCAAACATAATGAAGTGATCCCCATTTAAAGGTTGCACTTGCCACTTTGTAAGATGTTTTTTTCCATTAAGTGTGTAGCAGAGTTTGTGTCAGTCTTCATATAAAGTAGCCAACCAGGTATTTCTGTTATTAAAAGAGGCCACTGAACAAGATGGATGAAGACACTCATTCTGAGGGCACATCCTCTTGTCATTTGTCCCCGTCAGTTGATATCCTTCCGGGGACAAATTTACCAGCATGCCGTTTCAGGTGTCCGGACTTGACTGAAGTGCGGAAGACGTTTACCCGTTCTTGCACCTGTGTGTTATTATAGCTGAGCAAACATGGGGCTGGAATTAAAAGAGATAGACGCCAACACGGTGGTTGCACAGCTGCGGCGCAAACGCCGCGAGGGAACAGTTAACGATGACTTTATCTGAAATGCTGTAACACCATTCCAACAAGGACATCCGTGTTCTTCTTAATGCCTCCCTTCACTCTGTAAGATTACTTAAGCCGCCTGTTTTATGGGCAGCAGAGCCCGTCAATTCCCCCAAGCCTATGTAATTGCACAGTGTCGGAGTGCAGTCTATATGATTGGGCTTTTAAGCATGTATCTTTTTTTCAGGGTGTCAAGGATGAGACATCAAGAACCTCATGTAATGTCAAAATAACTACAATTTGTTTTGTGAGTAGTCGTGCTTTTTTGTGCAGTTCAGTGGGATACATACAATACAGTACATAATATTATAGCTTATCAGTCATATGTTTCAAAGTTGTGCCAGTGTAGATGCAAAGAAGACATGATATAACTATAAATAAAACAGAGAACTAATAGTTCGTTGGTTATATCATATTTTCTTTACTTTATGGCTGTGTTCACTTTCAGTGGAAACATGCACATATCTGTCCAAAACGATATTAATTGGTCAGGTGTAAAACTATAAATGTATTTGTTGCGCGCACTAACAGTCCTGTGATGAAGTTTCCTTTCAACATAATTAGTTCCACAGTTTGTTTCATCAGCTAGAGAGGAAAAGTAATAGCCACTGTGGGTAAAATCAATAGGTATGACATTAATACAATACATCAATTCTGATGAGGACTTCTTGTTAGAAAGTGATTGCAGAGGTCCAAACCACAAGTGCGAGTTATCATCTACTAATGAACCTGCAACCAAAGTATGCACTGCGGAATTATTCCTGTGCAGCTCTGCAGATATTCTGTCCCGAGCTGCATGTGGTCCAGGAATGGTGAATTATGTGTTTGTGTGTGTCACAGGTATGGGATTGCATATAAAGCCACAACCTTTCCCTGTCCTCTGTCATAGGTATGCTGCTTCAGAGGGAGTTATAGTATCCAAAAGGTTGCCACTCAAGACTATTATCTTAGTTCTGTGTACGGACTCTATCTCTTGTTACTCACCTAACAACTCATAGCTCACTGATTTTGTTTTTTCTGTGAAACTGAGTATTTAGGAGACAAGGAAACATTTTTATCCAATTTCAGTAGCATTGTGCGTATACCTGGGATCCACTTCAGTGACAAAAAAACTTGATTGGATTCAAGAAATACTATAAAATTAATTATTGTTGTTGAAAAGGGAAAGCTGTGATTTGGAATGAAAAAAAACTAAAAAGATGGAACATTCACAAGCTGTACTGAGGTAATATAAATAGTTTGTGTGTTGTGGCATGTTGTATAGTAGGATCCCTGTACTGTCATGCTTTGGGAGGTCTGTGTGACCTTGGCTTGGCAGCTGAAGTGTTAGTGGGTAGGACATGGTGACATTTGGCAGTCACAGCAACTCAATGAAACATTTCAGCTTCCCTATAACACCCAGAAAGGCTGCAACACTGACAAAAGGCTCAATACTTTGTCAGTATTAATAGCCAGTTGAACCAGTTTATTAATATGGTTTGCATTTGTGTTCTCTAATGTCTCATTAAAAGATTTGTGGTTTTTGTAATGGCACAATGCATTGGTTTGAGTGTTTGTAATTCTAAAATAGTTAAACCAGTTAGGTATTTTGCTTTGCAAAGGCACACAAGCAATGTATATCATTATCTTTATTGGCCTTGTTTAACTACATTTTACTGTAATTGGTGTTATAGCTACCTTCCATCTAGTCCCCTATTATACTTTATATTCAGCAAAAGAAAGGACAACAGGGCAGGCTAAATAAAAACAGCTCAGGATTCATTGTGAGCCAAGATATTCTACCGCCAGGCGCACGTCACCATGGCAATAGAAACGTAAAAAAAAAACATGATGATGGAAAGAAAACTTTTTTACACCTAATCTGTGATGAACACAGACTGCAAATGCAAATTATAATCAGTCTCATGCTATTTCTTTTTTTCTGATAAAACACACATGCAGTTACATTGTGTATTTTGTAAAATTATGGAAGGACACCAGCAAGATTATTGCAGAGAAATGCTTCCCATAAATCACCTTAGTGATAATTACCCCTCTGACATTTCATTTATTGTTTAATTTGAGAATAATGAAAGGGTAATACTATATTTAACGTGCTTCCGTCAAGTTGACAATCAGCCAAATAGATAATTGTGATTCTCGGGGTTAGATGACAACATGCGTACATGATGATGATCTTTTGGCAAGAAAAACAAATCACAGAAAAACATTTCCCACTGTCTTTTGCTTTCGTTGAGCCATTGGAAAGCTTTGGAGAGAGAATCGACCTTCCTTCACCATCCCATGGATCGATCATGCCTCAGCCTTCATCTCTTTCACTTCGATAAAGTCTACCAGCAATGTTCCTTCATATAGCCGGTAGCCCAGTCTTATATATCCCAAGGTGTTAGAGCAATATGACACTCTTTTAGAGACGTTAAGTGGATGGAGAGCAAGGGTGTTGGAGGGGGAGAGGGAATATGGAAACCATGCTTATCTATTAAATTATTCCAAGACAGATGCTTCACTAAGAACCGTTTGTAAATTATTAATATGAACGCTTATAGAAGAATAAAGCATTTACTTACCCACTGACAATTCTAAATGAATCATAGTCAGAGCTACTCATGGCAAAATGACAATTAACCCCCAAATCCCAAGAACAATAATATAATAATATAATCCAATAATAATGGAGACAAAGTAATAGTCGTTACTTCATAAAATATTCAAATTTTCACGCTTCAATACTTAGCCTAACTTGTCAAAAGATTAGTGACAACTGTGCATTCTGTTGGCAAAAGATTTGCAGAAAATTCTGTAAGTTTTGAGTATTTTTTATATTATGCAGGTATCCCGAATGTTACTATGTCCTGTGGGAGTTCATGAAAATACTGTAGTTTCTGTTTACCTTCCGTGTTCATTTTTTTTCCTCAGGCACATGAGCATGCACTGAATATTGTTTTGGTCCATTAAGAGAATGGTTGTGCCTTCAGGGCTCTTCATACACTCCTCTCATAAACAAGAGACACCTTTTAAAGCTTTTTTTTCTCATTTCTTCCACATGATGGATGCATTGAAGTGTACCAACATCTAAAAGTGCGGATCCATTTTCGACATTTTCGTCTTCACACCATTTATCAATGAATACATCATCCTCCCTCCACCGTTCTCTCTTGTCTCTCACGATCCAGTCATCTTTGTCCTACATCTGTCAATATCAGGTGTCCACATCGATGCGGTCATCCCACATATAAAAGACCGCAGTGTCCTGCAAAATATATCTCTATTCAATGTGACATGAAAGGGAAATGTGTATGAGGTGCTTCTGGCAGATATATCGCTGTAAAATATATATAAAATATGAATGCATCTGCCCTGCATAAAACAGTCATGACTTTTTCTAGCCACCCTCATTTAAAAGCAGTTTATGTGGTAAACAAGTGATGGCCTTTACACTTGTTCCATCACACTATCTATCAGAGGTTAGTTTCAATTCAGTGTTGTAACCATAGCAACAGTCAGCACAAAACACACTTTTTGGAAAAGTGTCGAGGGTCACGTATCTCTGGGCATTGTAACCCTCAATGAGTTCTATCACAACTTGAGATTTGAAGCACCCTTTGGTCCTTCTTCGGTCTGAGTCTGAACTACATAATTCTCAGCATGGGATGATCTAATGAGCGAATCAGCCCATCAATACTATGATTGAAAAAACTGTTTTTAAAGTGATCATATGGGGTCTTAATGTTATCTCCTTTTTTTAATTTTATGTAGATGGCTGAATACTGAAGAAAATTAATTAAAAAAACGATTAAAAAGTACAATAATAATGTTAAATTAGATTTGGATGGATAGGATTTTTAAAAAGAAATGTTGTTATAGTAAATGCCAGGTTTCATCATTTGGTAGAAGTCAGCTACATGAATAATGTGTCCTTTATTTAGTTTTTGTATTTTTTGCACCATTTCATTGGACTACTTCCTGTTTGTAAAATATTCAGAGGAAGGGCTTAATTTTCCCACCTGACATAAATTCCAACTACGAGCGACTGAGAATGACCCAGTGGCTTCATTCACATTATCAATGCTCCTCATTGTGTCAGGAAGAGGAGGCCTATTATTACCCACATCTCTTCTTTCTCCAGCACGCCAAACTCGTTCTGGGATTTCGGATGTCACCTCTGATGCGGCTTCCACGTCGTTTGAGCACCCTCCACCGATCTCACCTCTGCTCTTCAGCCGGTACCAATTAAGGTGAGCTTGAGCCAGGCAAATGGCGAAAGTTGGATGACAAACCAAGGGAAAGAGGAAAAGGAAGAAGGTGACAGGGGGGGAGGAGCTGGGGTCTTTGGGTGAAGCAGAGACAACTCAGGGAAGACCTGTGAGTATCTTATTTCAGACCATGTGGTGAGATTGAGCATGCATTCTAATGCTTGTCGCCTTACATTTATGTAAAAGGTGTTGTTTTTGTAACACAATAACATTCTTTACTAGGCTTAGTGGTATATTCATGCTAATTCAGAATATGTTTGTCATGTTTCTGGCAAAATTCAAGCACAACCAATGATTATATGTCTGGCTCTGTTTTTATGCAAAGCAAGAGCAACACACAAGGCAGGCAACTATTGTCTCCAAATTAAAGTCTGGAGACTGGCATCATTCTGTAAATGATGTGCAAAAAGTGTCTTGCAAAAACTAGAATGACCTCTCCACAGTGTTGTCTATGGCAGTGTTTATGTTTGGTGAAAAAAGATTGTTTGACTGCTTTAAGATGCTCGGCCTTATTTACTATACAAGCTTTCATATTCTGGTAGAAATATGATTTTAAATGTTTGTGTACATTTAGAAGACTGCCTAACAGAGGAAAAGATGGAGGCATAGATGGCTTGGTCATTGTGCTGACTCTGTTTTTGTTAAGTTTATTTATAAATAATCATTTCTTACATTCTTTCCTTCCATCTCCATCTGAAACACGCCAAATAATTAATGCATGAAGCTACCACCACAATGTTTCACTGTAGGTATGCATGCTGCTTGTTGAGAACAGTCTTCTGCTTGGTCAAACCTCTGAAATTACAGCAAAAACCATAACCCCTATACTCTCATTTATATTAATTGATTCGAACACAGTGTAACAAAGTTCTCAAAATAATTCAGAGACTTTTTGTACATTTAAAGTGGTAAAATGTCTAAAAAAATTAACACTTTCTCTTTTAAAAAAAGGTTCCTGACCCTAGCAATATACTGTGTAGAGGATCAAGTCATTTTATTCTACTTGACTGGATTGTATTATGTTATCAGGAGTAGAATACTCCTGGTGGGAATAATTCCATTTAAGTGGGTGGGAGCAAATCATTGTGATCATCGTGGTTATATTGGCATTCTTTCATATCATAGCAAATACCATATATTATGTAGTCTTTCAAATCTGCTGTCTTTCCTGCCCCTTCATCTGATGCGAGCTGAATTAGCAGTCACTCACTAATCAGCAAAGCAGCTTCACATCATAGATTTATAGGCAGAAATCTTTTCTAGCTGTCATCGAATGGAATACCTCTCAGTTTGATCAGGAGTGTATGCTGAAACCCTTTCCTTTTGCTAATGGGATATAACATAACTACAGTTTATGCCAATGCAGCTGTCACCCAAAATGATTAAACTAGGTTCTACTTTGATGGTCTATAGTGGAACAGTATTGTTTTTAATATTGCTAGTATTTATATAATTATTACGGCTTTTCAAATCACCTTTCCAGCACTTATCTTTTAAATTGAGAGCAATGCAGACATTGTAGTTTTGAAAAACATCGTATTTGTATATCCTGACCTAGGGCTGCATATCATATAAAGACTACTAGATCATAATTTTCAACATCCCACTGCTGGGGATTATTATTCACAGTAAGTGCATTTCCTCTTTTGTTTCAGTGGTTCTAACTTGTGCTGTCTGGCTGATAAAGATGCCCCGACCAAGGTTTTCTTAGAAGAAAATGAATTATTTAATGAGATTGCACCTTAAACAAAAACTGGAATGCAGTCATTATATTTTCTCCTTAAGCCTGCGCAAAAGGAAAATCACACATTGACACAGTTTAAATGCTGTCTATAATATGTAAAAGACATTTTTCATTTCCCTCTGCTCATGCTCTTGCAAAAGCTCTTTGTTCATTAATAACACAAACCTGCTGTGCCAGTGCATTGTTATTTCAATTTCACACCATTACTCGGTGAATCAAACAGTGTATTAATGATGGAATTCCATTAAAAAAAACGAAAAATATAAGATATTAAAATTAAATCGAATTAGCCACACTTTCAAAGCTTGGTGTGCAGTAGAAGTTTGTCATGATTGATAGATTAGTGATAGACGAATGCTTGTGACCTTTCCGAATGTTTGTCCTCGATCATGGCATCACGTTTAAAGGTTAAAGGGCCAGAGGCCTGACTGAAACTTCTCATGCACATTTGTCAGTGACATAATGATACTACAGACATACTACAGGATGCTGATTTATTGGGCTCTTACACAGAAAATTGCGATATCTGCCATCGAAATGTAGATTTTCTCTGGTTCACGTGATTTAAGTAATGTGGGGATTTGTGTTATAATTCTCATAGTAATTATTGTACCTTTGGCATTTGAGTTTGTCCTGGTTTGAGCAATAGTATAGTATTTGAGACCTGATGGGTCTTGTTTTTCTCCATTTTGAAGATTTATTAAATTACCATATTTTTTTTTATAAATGCAAAGTAGGATGGGTTGTTAACAACATTGTTTTCTTTAATGGCCTATCTCGCTGTTGTCACATTTGAAGTCTCCTTCCCTGTACTTTTTACAGCGAGATAGCCTAATTGCAGTATTTCCACATGTAATGCAACAGACCCAAGGGAGCTTGTTACAGATAGTGGATGGACTATTCGCCATCCTTTCACAAGGGTCCTGTGGTGCAGTGGAGTGATGGATACAGAAGGTTTCCTACAGTCTGCGGGCTATTGATCACACTTACAATAAAGGAAAGAAGGAAATCATGTGCCTGTGTCGCTGCAGGAAGAGAACTTGCTATATTACACATTATACAATGAAGACGAATAGTACAATGTGAGCAGGCTGCAACGTTGGCACAAACACAACAAATGGGAGATTGTTCCAGTTTGATGAGAACTTGAATAAGTACCTAAGGATCGTTTTTATTTTTAGCCACAATCTCTCTTTTTAAGTCTTGCTTGTTGCCAAGCAACACAGTGACTTTTATTTTTTTATATTTTATCAGAGTGCAATCTATTTTATTCATTATCAGTGTAGATACATTGATAATGTCCCAGGAGACTGATCAAGTGCATCTGATTCTGAATAATGCAAAATGGAAATATCACATAGGAGAGAATTCTCCACCTTGACTAGATTTTGAAAACCATATCATGACTAAATTTGGATATCCGTTGTCTTTAAATATGTCAACCATCCATGGATAGTCTTAAATTGTTCTTCTCCAATGGCACCATGTATAAAAATGTTTAAAGGCTTGAGGCTTGTTTGCCCCAAATCCATAAATAACCTGCTTCATCATTAAACCCTTAGGGTTAAAATGGAGAAAAAAAAGTAGTCCTTTAAATGAAAATTACAGTAATTGTTTGAGACAAAAATAACAATTCATTTACAGTTACCCTCTATGCCACTCCCTTCTCAAATGCCACACAAAGGGAAAGGGAGTACAAAAAACACAAGTACACAGACTAATTTAAACCAAATAAACCCTATTCAACTGCTGTGACAGCCTGTCACAGAATGACACTGTGCATTCTTGTTTGATAAGCATGTGTTAGGATAAGAATGTGGTGTTCACAGGTTTGTACACAGCGCTCCTAAAGCTGCCTTTGCATCCATTGGCATGAGGCCAGTTAAGCACCGTGCTCGTTATCTTTGAAAAGTCACCTCAGGAATTTACCAGCAGCCAACGTTTGCTGCGTCAAACTGTATTATGGGTGTGCTTGGCAGCATACAGAACATGAACGCGACTTATAAGGACAGACAGCATTAGCAAGTGATGTGTAATTATTCCACCTGCAGTCAAAGTGCAAATTATGAAAATCCCACTTTGAAATGTCAAAAATAACTCGTTGGTACGCTGAACTGCCTGGCACCTTTGCTGATTTAGTTTTTCATTCACCACTAATGCTCCATTGACATTCTTAGCAAGCATTTACAAATGTCACTGCTTTAAAATATGTATAAAAATATATATGTATATATATATATACATATGTATGTGTGTATAGGTGTCTATACGAAGAAAAAATGCTATATTATTTGAGGATGTTGAGTGGGAGGCATTTAACATTAAATATCTATTATGTATCAAGGTGTACAACTAAAATAAGAAAGAATTATAAATAATGTTACCTCCACTAATTAGCCTACAATAACTGAATCACCGCCACACAGGAGCTGACAGCTTTCAAGTTAATGACATCTCATTAAAGAGTGAAAACACATATGTGCAGGATTTATGTTATTAGGTAAACATCCATGAAGGCCATGAACCCACCGACAATTGTTTGCTCCATGATTGCGTCCGCTAAGTTCATGTGCATGTGAATTATACATGCTGTAGCTCAGAACCTTGGAGTTATTCAGGTGAAAGTTGGAAAATCATGAAAAATAGAAGCTACATTCCACTTGCAGTTCTGCATGAGTGTCTTTATTGAAGTACACTTTCAATTGTGAAGTTTATGTCTGCTCCGATTGTCTTCACACAAATAAATTCACTTTGAATTTATTTCAAACAATATTTAAAAGTCATGCCTGTCCAATTGCAACTGCATATATCATAAAAAGCATCTTACTGTTTTCAGGGATTCTTAGTACATGTTAAATGAATTAGTTGTTAGTCAAATTATACATATTTATGCTTTCACTTGACACTATTTTGTATATTTTACACACAAAAAACCCATTCCTCTCAAGGAAAGTCTTTATGTTTTTCATTCTACTGAGAGCAATTGCTCAAAATCCTAGAGCAAACCCTTAATCGAACACAGCACAAGATGAATTTAATCCCCAAAGTCTAATTAGCGAAGATCAAATTCATAATTACTTATACTTTCCTTTTACAAGGACATACAATTAAATGACTTTAAACCCAGTGAGTATCTCTTTGGTGAGGTCATGGCTCTGACCCTCGATCGTTACAGCGCTCCCAATTCAGTCGAGATAGAAGAAGGTGTAATGAATACTTCCAAACTAGCACTCAAACGGTGGACTTTAATTAGCTAATGAATCTGCAAGCTCCCACTGCCAACCTCTGACCTCGCACCAAAGCCTAATAACTGTGCACAGTGAAATATGTCTCACACAGTTGCAATCATTTCCCAGTAGACTCCAAGCCTATGGTTTAATGAGATAAACAAAATCCTGATGTGGAAGTGTTTGAGTCTGCACTCATGAATCAAACCTAGACACTCAATATCATTTTTAATGCAATGAATTAATGCGTTCTTTAAAAAAAAGTGTCTGCCCTATGATAAATGTTGATTATTATGCCCACAGCCAACCATCAGTGACATTTTCCAATTCATAGCAAAGCACTAGAAGAGAGACCATTAATGAGTATGAAGGCAAAAGTGTTGCTTATTTAAAAAAAGACTTTGATTAGTGGTTGCAGCCATTTGCTCGGTGGTGGAAAAAGTAAACAACATTTTGGCTCCTGTTACAATTTTACCTATACGTAAACTGCAATGCGCAATTGAGCTGAATTTCTCACAGGCAATAGCGCAGTTTGAGTCAATAATGTCTTTCTTTAGGAGTCATAATATAACTTTTGTAGATTAAATTGTTTTCATTTATTTTAGTTTACTTTAGTAGTTATTATGTATATTTTCCAGTGATTTCCCAGTTCCCCCAAAAACTATGATTGAGTTTCCACTGGCACCACAGAAGATTGGGAAACAAATTAAATTGTACTGCTTCACACTTTAATGAAGAAAATCTAAAACTGTGCCTACATTTTCCATACGGCTTTTCTCAAGATAACATTTTCACCGGACTACATCCCGATTCGAGCTGAGCTTTATCAAACTGTCAAAGCGAACCCTGATCTCACTGGAAGTTACTATACATACTTGCTCGGACTAACAGACAATGGCTAGGAATGCAATAAGACGCTAAGTCAAGCCCACATCAAGTCTTGCATTTAAAATGTGCATTGAGTGAGTAAATGACACAATAAATTAGTCAGAATACTAAATTCAGGGCAGGCTGCAGTCTTCCCCCAGGTTATCGTGTGAAAAAAGGCTGCCTTAGGCTTGGTACTCTTAAATCTTTTATCGTTGCTGAGGCAGGCTGATCCAAGCATGGACCCAGGCCATCAATCACAGGCAATCCTCACAGCTAATGGCTTATTCACGATTTCTTGGGTAGCCTAAACCAAGCTTGAAAAGTAGCATTTGGAGTAATTGGGCCAAATCATGCAGGAAAATGATTTCCCTTTAAATAATTTTGCATAATCCAACCATTTTACTAATAATTCATTCATCCAAGAAAAAGTATTGATATACAGTGGTAACTGTACTTACATAAATCTCTAAATACAAAATATTCAGGTTAAAAAATGTCTTACCTTATCTTTATCAGAATTTAATCATTACTAAATTAATGTGTCTATCCGACAGGGTAGAATTTGCCTGATTGAGGTGGAAGAACAGGAGGAAGAACGATGGAGCACATTGCTGCAACGTAGCTCACCCAGCAAGCTCTATGTCAGCTGTGAAACCATGATCCTGTTCTGACTGTGGGTGAGTTTCAGTTTTCTTGTTGTTTGATAAATTCTAGCTATTTAAATAGGACACTGTAATGCAGCAATAGGGTTGCCAACCGTCCCTTGAATAATGGAATCATTCCTTAGTTGTCCTAAAAATTATGCATTTGTACATGATATATGTTTTAAAACTGACAAAAAAACAGCAAAGGCTCATTTGATTTTGGATTAGAAATACATAGCTGATAATTATTGTTTTTTCCAAGTGCTTATATCACTCAAATATGCACTTAACTAATTCAATTTTGACTAACTTTTTAGCTCACCTGACAGCTTATCGGACAGGCCGTCTCTACCACTTAGCTGTCCCTTATTTATTTTTTTTCTTTTTCCAGGGAGTTGGCAACCCTAGCAGTACATACTGTTTGCTGGATATAAAATGGAAGACTATGTACAGGTAAATAAAAAAAATAAAAAATTCTCTCTCCTGTAGAAGTTTCCGTTTGAAAGTGAGACAAAGTGCCCACAATCACTCTTGCATTGATTTATTCATGACATCATTTTGAGTACAGTACATATATGTTTGTGATTGTTTGGTCAGGAATTGAGATTTTTACAGTGGCCCCATCTGGTGACTTTGTTTAAGGTCATTTGACTGGTGAATATGTATTTGGTAGGGGTCATTTTATCCTCAATGATGGCAAGCTCAAGCTTCCTCTCCAGGGCTTCCTCTCCAGGGCTTCCTCCTGCGGTGTTGACCTTCTTTCAGTGTTGGCACTCACACGTAAAGAGACACTATTTATTTTTCATCAGCTTCTGCTGCTCCTCAATCTCTTTCCTCATGTGCTTTAGTTCCTGCCAACCAACAGAAGTCTATTAATCAATTATTGCCCCCTGCTATTCCATCGTCTTAAAATTCCGTCCCTTATGAAAGTGGGCAAACTCAAGTGCTTATATTGCTAAATCCCAAGTCGTTAAATGCAAATTAAGGTCACATTAATGCACTTCTTATTTCCTAGCAATTAAAATTCAGCACAGTCTCTAACAACTGTAGTGTTAATTTTATTTTCCAAGTGGTCTTACTTGTTAAAGCTCGACACTCAAATGCTCCAAGATTTCTAATGTTATGTTATATCTTGTTTCTCCAGAGGTAATGCACAGCCAAATAACCAATCCTGGAGATGCCGAAGAGAAGAGATATTCTTGCAATTGTGTTGATCGTGTTACCTTGGACTCTACTCATCACAGTTTGGCACCAAAGTGCTATTGCTCCTCTCCTCGCCATCCACAAGGGTATGTATGTGCAGTGTACTGCAGCCGCACTCTGCAGGCTATAACAAAGCTGAAGTGGGTCCTTTAACTTCACACTGTACTTGAAGTTTAGATATGAAGCCTACTTATTTAGAGGCTCTCTTTTGCCATGACCATCAGCTTCATCACAGCTCAATAACACTTATCTAGTCATTGTGGATGTGTCATTTTGAAGTGCATGATGAGGTGCCTATTATCCCTAAAATCTACATTCTTATGGGCACACTAAAACCTACATTAAAACATGATATTTCAAGAATGCTATTCAGTAATAATCAATTGCAGGGATCAAATTGTGGGTTTTGGCCGGGGGCATTTGATAATGTAAACAGGTCCTCCAATTCACTTTATGAAGCCTAAAAAACACAAAAAAAAATCATATGAACCTTACAACCTTTTATCTCAGAGACCAAAACCCCCTGGGTAAATAGAGCAATAGTATATCAATGTATCTTTGTTTCCGATTTATGAAAAAATTGATTGATATTTTGTGCACTGTTGTATTTTATTGGCAAAGCAAACTGTTACTTTTACACTACAAACTGACGAACAAAAAGTGTGTTCATATAAAAGCCAAGTAGCCCAATGCAATTTTATAATGGAAAAAAAAAGGAAATCATAAATACCCTCTGCTGCTGAGAAATATGATTTCTAGTTAAGGGGTATCAGCCTGGCAAAAAAAGATAGGGAAGATCTGAGTATCTTAAAGCTCCTTGAGGGTTCGCCTGTCAGGATCATAGACCATGACTGTTCTGTCATGGGCTGCTCAAGAAGTTGGTCTGTTCCCATGAAGTGGAACCAAGCGAATGGATGCCCAAAGCTTGTGCACAAAGTGCCTTGATGTGGTGACAGGTATGTCTCTAAACATGTAACAGAGATGCTCAAAGTCTTTAACAAATAAGTCGCAAAAAAGACTGGAAAATGCCAAAGTGACAAACAAGGGGACAAAAGACTTTTCCAAAAGATTAATAAAATACTATATCCCATAATACATAAAAACAAGCAATTAAATGAGAGGTCTGAATCAAGTAATAAAACAACAAAAATTCTTTGTAACCAATCCATGAGGGCCGAATTAGACCATACAAAGATTAAGTGCATACTGCAAAAGAAAATGTCAGCATCGGCCTTGTGTGCAGGTGCGGATAAAGACTTGGTGCCCTATGTTTGTACAATGTGGAATTTGTGCTGACAAGGACAATGAGAAAAGAGGGCTAGATGTTTTACTTAGGGGAGTGAAAACAAACCGATAACAAATAAGCAGGCTACTTTCCATTTCCTTTACCAGTGGCACATTAGTTGGTACAAACTGTCCACCTATCAGACAATAGAACTGATTTGATTAGTGAAAGGTTGATTCACTATTTGTGAGATTTAGGAAATGATTTTCAATTTATTTTTAAGGAGTAACTGTTGGAGTAAAATTACAGTATTTGCATTGGTATGTTGATCACATTGACTAATAAATCACAATTATATTGTCACTTCAAATATGCAAAATTGTCCAGGCAGAGCAATCCATACTTCTTAAAGTGGCTGAACAGGGTTTACACATTTATGACAGCAGCACAGCAGGGACGTCAGTTGATAAGAGCGGATGTGTTGACACGACATGAAAGGGAGAGAATCCAGCACATTTTCTTTCCCTTACGGCAACTCCAAGGTCGATGTTTGAGGATTAAAAGGCTCCTTTCTGCCTTTTCCGTCCTCATCTAGTGCTGTCTATCCATCAGTCCACTGTGTTATCCTCTCACAGTGCCTGCTTTCACTTTTTGCAGCATGTCACCACCTAGTAAAAGAGATCTTTATCATTCCCGAGAGGCTTGCGGTTCGACACCGACTCTCAGGTACACTTCACCCGCTTTGGGTTTAAAGGCCTTTTCACATTAGCGGAAGCAGCGTGCACTTTGCCACAGACAAAATCATTCATTGTGTATATGGCAGGGGGAGTTGCCTGTGCAAGTGAGGGTTGGTGGCCATTTTAAGCTGCAATGTGTGCATGAATTTGCCACAAAAGGATTGGTTTTCTATAGTATAAAAACATGTTATGTTTCAGGTTGCTAGGCTCTGAAAACCACGTCCAATAGCACAAGGAATGAAGGAGAAATATCATGTTGTTCATAAATGACATTAAACAGAAAGCGATACTGGCAGAAAGCAGAAGGGCTCTTTTCATGGCTGTTATAATCTCCCCTTTCTCCTTAAACTGAGAAAAAAACATGGCTTTGTGTGCCACAATGACAAAAAAATGCATCCATCCTCACACTATACTACTCATCTTGTTTTTCTACTCCTGGAAATTCTGCAAAATTCACATCCACTTGTAGATTGGCGATCCTGTGTCTTGCCGCCATATTTCACGTCACCGTGGGACCCTTTCACACTGGGCTGCCACTAGTGTGAAAAGGCCTTAAGTCACCTGAAATTCGCTAAAAATGGTTTTCCTAGGTTGCACTAATGCCTGCTGTGTCTTCTTTAAAAAAAATGCAGGTGACGGTGTTGAGGGAAGGAGAGAGACAGGTGGCCAAGCAGGAGATTCCAAGGAATACTGCGCCTCTGACAAAGACATTGTGGAGGTGGTGAGGACCGAGTATGTGTACACACGGACACCACCTTGGTCTGATGTTCTTCCCACCATCCACATCATCACACCCACGTACAGTCGACCTGTGCAAAAGGCCGAGCTGACGCGGCTAGCTAACACCTTCCTCCACATTTCCAACCTGCACTGGATCCTTGTGGAGGATTCACAAAGGAGGACACCTCTTGTAACACGCCTCCTCCGAGACACGGGGCTGAACTACACTCACCTAAATGTCGAGACGCCCAGGAACTATAAGCTGCGGGGGGATACTAGGGATCCTAGAATACCCCGGGGGACCATGCAGAGGAATCTTGCACTCAGGTGGCTGAGGGAGACATTCAACATAAATAGCACTCAAGTTGGAATAGTCTACTTTGCTGATGATGATAATACTTACAGCTTGGAGCTATTTGAGGAGGTTAGTGCTTATTTCTTTCTTGCTTCACACAACTCTTCTATTCTTTGGTAAAATGGCACTAAAGAAAAATGAAAATGGTAATTGTTGTAGTACTCGCCCAATATGTGGAATGAAAATAATTTGACAGTTTTTGCAGGCTAATCTAAAGATGCCAAGTTGCTTTTAACATACAAAATATTATTTTAACATTGTTAAAATAGACATGCATCTATTCTAGAAGTGATTGAGTTCAAGCATCTTGATGCCACTAGCGCCACATTTGGTGTTACTTTATCTATTATTTATTAAACATTTATAAGAACATTTAGATTGAAATGATTGCTATCTTATGTGAGTGTTGCTTTGAATAGAGGAATGTTACATTTCAAAGCTGAGTTTTTGAACCACTAGAGTGTAGGACAGACCATTTCCACCATAGCTTTGGTCTATTGGCTGTCAGTTACATCACAAAAAGGCATGTACAATTTGAAAGTGAAATACCAGCGGCAATTAGATTCACTCCAAAATGGAATTATAACATGAGCAATGAATGCCAGTTTCCTTTTGCAGAACAAAAATACATATAAAATAAGCTCGTTAATGGAAAAAACTGAGCTTGTAAATGCTTTAGGCACATTCAGTATGAAGCAGCAGAGCAGAGAAATGTCAATTTACTTCCATTATTATCAGTTGGCTTAAACATCACAAAAAGGACACAATGTATTTCTCTCCATTAATACTTGTAATACTCTATGGTTTACTTCCCGTGTTGAAATTGATCTGCATCTTCTACACTAAATCTGTTGCTATGAGGATTCGATGAGGTTTGGGCTTGAGCACAGTGTAACCCCCCTTGGCGTGTTCTTTGTTCTACTGGTGTGTCATTTATTGGATTCTTGAAAAACACTTTTTATTGCCGAGTGTCATACAGCACAGAAAGTACATTTCTGGACTTTTCACCCCCCATTCACTTCCCGCACTTGCTTACTTACTACTAATGTAATGAGTCTCAAGGACGGACTGCGTCAGACATTTAATCAGGCCACCCCTGCAGTGCCCCCACAGATGGAGACACACCCCCACACACACACCCCCACACACACACCCCCACACACACCCCCCCCACACACACACTCTGTAAACTCACCCCATTTGCAGACCAGCACTCTGCTATGAAGGTGGTGACCCACAAAATATTTTTCTATCTTATCCAGTGTCCTTTCCAAAGGATTTTGTCTGATTGTTTCCATATTTACAAACAAGTTGAGTTTTCTTCACGACTTGAGCTCAAAGCATTGGAGCAAATTTCAACGGCTTGCCATAAAGCACAAAACAATCACATAGTTGTTTGTCCTGAAGGCCATGCTCTTAAAAGACGCCTTAGCCAGGTCTGGTAGCAGAAATTTATGGATGCAATAACATTGCTTCTGACACCCTTATTTCCATCATACCTTTTATGAAGTTTGCTGACCAGCATATGATCTGATTATTTTCAGACATCAAATATAGGGATCCCATTCATTTCTTCTTACATATGTATTTTATATTGTACTTTTTTTTGTGCCACCCAATGGAGGAGTGGTTCTTCCGCCTGACTTCAATGCAGGCAGTATGGGTTCAATTCTCTTTCTCTGTCGTGGTGTGATTGTGTGTGGTTTTCCGTTTAATTGTTCCCTGTGATTGGCTGACAACCAGGGTCTCCCCCGCCTACTGCCAGAGGTTGGCTGAGATAGGTTCAAGCACCCCCCACAACTCTTGTGTGAATAAGCAGAAAAAGTAATCCCATTTCTCACATCAATGGTCCAAAAAACGTTGATGGGGGAAAAAAAAGACTTGTCAGTTACGATTCCCTCCTGAACATTGTGAGAAAATGACATTGATCATTTCATCCAACAGTAAGAGTATATATAGCCTCTGAACGTGTTTGGTGTCCCTTCATTTCTTGTAGTACAAAAAACGCCAGTGCACTTGATTAAGTGACAAAGAAAGAAGGATGACTGTGCTCGAGCTCAAAGAATCCCCTCTGCCAGTCACAAAATACATCAAACTGCGTAGCTCCGGTTAAACTCTACCACCATCGTTCACACATATTGCTTTTAAATATGACCTCTGCTAATTGTTTCCATTGTGGGCCAGCTGTTGAGCAATGTGTATGATATGGCTTCATCTGACAACATGTCAGCAGAAACACAGTACAGTGGCAGGGTCAATAGTCACTGTCTTTCATGATGAATAATTGCAGCATCTCTAAAAAGCCTCCATCAACATGTTAAGTGTCTCCCTGCCATGTATATTTCTTCACACCACTAATTCCACTTTCTTCACTTCATTCTTTTCCCTGGTAGATGAGAACAACTCAGAAAGTTTCCGTGTGGCCCGTGGCCTTTGTGGGTGGCCTGCGCTATGAGTCGCCCAAGGTCAATGCAGCAGGGAAAGTGTACGGCTGGAAGACGGTGTTCGACCCCCATCGGCCCTTTGCTATCGACATGGCCGGCTTTGCCATCAACCTGAGGCTCATCCTCTTCAAGCCTCAGGCATACTTCAAGCTTCGAGGGGTGAAGGGAGGCTACCAGGAGAGTAGTTTGCTGCGGGAACTTGTCACACTCAACGACCTGGAACCCAAAGCAGCCAATTGCACTAAGGTAATTCAATGTTATTTTAATGGTTTGTAATATACTTTTACAGGTACTGAGCAGCTAGTGGTTAGGGAAGACACACACGATTGAATCAGAATTGTTAAAGAGAGACAATGTGTTGAAATGAATATGAAGTCTTCAACTATTTCCACCACATACATATATAATCAAAATTTCCCTTTATAAAGGTAATTACCAAATGATAAATGAAGTCTTCATCTTATTTATACTTTATTATAATAAAGTAGACTGCCTTTATATAAAAAAATATACTACTAATAACTACATATGAGTGGGAGCATGATCCATCATTAAATTCTTTACATGGACGAGAAAAAGCAATAAAAATATAGTCTATGAGGCAGTGTCCATGCACCATTCGATCTCATGGTCCGTCAGCAGATCCACTAAAGCTTTCCCCAGTCAGACAAAGTGCTATAGCTTGCCAGCATCAATACAGCAAGCACATGGAAACAGAAAAACAAATGCTCCTATCCCGATTGGTCTTGATCTCCATTAGCTATCCAGAGAGGTAAATGAAAGACCGTTATAAATCAGGGAATGGCTGAGAGAGCAGTACAAGGGCTGGAGGAAATGGTAAGGTCAGGCCACTGTACGGATTACTGATGAGGAGTACCCGAAACAAGGGGTGAATTTAGACATGGGAGATGAAGATCAAGTAAGGCTGTTCATTGTTTTAAAACCCTCTATACATAATTCAGTAAAGCTGCAGTAAAATGACAGAAACGAGGTCACGCTTTCTTGATACAAAGCATGCTTGCCTCTCAAAAGTTGCAGTATGATAACAATTATTAAAACACCAACCATTAGATTCAACTTTTACCATCATGTTTCCTTTCGAGATGTTTAGTTTTGGACAAAAGTACTTGTAGAGTGATCATACCCCTCTATTGTTGTGTTTGTCGATTATTTTTGACAATCTTGTGACTGTTCCTATCCACTCAAATCTATTGAATAGGTGCACAAATAAGGCGACTGCTGACTAGTGTTGGCTCACATATATACGATGTAAACTGCCAGTAATTTGAGAGTGAAAATTTTGAAGAATGAGTCTTCAAGCATTGAAGCATAACAACTAAAAAATGTGTGAAAAGTGTGCTGCCTGATAAATGGGAATAATTTTATTCCCAGAGCCAGTGTCTTTATAAAGAGTAACGGGAATAAGAGTAGAACACAAAACTAGCTGAAAGAAAAAAGCTGTAGATGTATTTAATGTGACATGACATTAAAATCTGCACGCTTTATGACAGGTTGTACCACAACACCGACACGGGAAGCAAGAAAACTCACTCACTTCATTGTTGTAACCTGACAAATCAACACAAGGGAATGAATCATTATGTCCTTATGCTATGATGGGAATATTGTCTAATTTTTCATGCTTATAAGACTCATTTAGCAAAAAAATTATCTTGCTGTCAGATTACCAGTGGTTAACACGAGATTTCTGTTAGTTGACACTAATCATTGCTCACCATATTTGTTCACCTAGTCAATGGAACTGTATGTTTCTACTAGAAGTATTTTTTAACCCAAACAATGCTGCAGTTTGGTGTTTAGTGTTGAAAGACAGTGAACATTAAATGCATATACATTACTCATGTGGCTTTTGCCGCTTTTTATTGTTTATCATCAGATACTTGTTTGGCACACGAGAGCAGAAAAACCTGTCCTCGTGAATGAAGGGAAAAGGGGATTCACAGACCCAAATGTGGAGATTTAACCATTCCTCCTCTAGCCCCTGGTAAGTAAGACTACCAAAGAACTGTCTATATCCATGTCAGTCCATGCATTTTACACAATGGCCTTCAACAGTGCTCCATCTGAATCAGTCCAACCCTTAACTATTTTGTGGCTATACAGCTCACTTACTAATTTGAAATCTGTTGACAAGTATAAGAAAATAGTTGTAGAAAAACCATACTTTCAAAAAATATCACCCATCACCCTCGTTAAATTCTTTGGTAATAAAAAAAATCGATGGGTTTGTGTTTTTCTTTCACAGATTTGACTTTGGATTCCTCAACATGCATTGCTGAAGATGGCCTTTTGAGGTCCAAGATATGTGACATTTTTTTGTGGAAATGAACAAAGCCGTATCAAATGTTTTATATCAAAGCACAGATTGTCAGTGAAGTGGATTTTATTTATGAGGTGTATGATGGGGGACATCATCAAGGACATCTGGCTAGACAGAGTGGGTGTTTCACCCTTGGCGACCTAAATAAAAGACAGCACAATTTCAACCAAGTCAAGTTTTAGAAAAAACCTTACGCCTGAACAAATTTTATCAAAAAAAATAAAAAGAACGAAATGTAATGGACAAGTGAGGATTTTACTCCAAACAAAACACTGGAAAAAAATGGAATGTTCTTTTGATAACGATGTAATGTTTGCTTTATTTTAATTGAACTTGTTTAGGTGTTGACAAAACTACTGATTCAACCGTTAGCATTTATTCCTGCGTTTCCATAATTTATACATTGGACACTTGAAGAGGCCCAAGTTGTAAATTTATAAATATATATATAAAAAAAGAATTGCACCTTTTACTGAGCACTTAACAATACACATGGTATTTCTTTGTGACAATGTGTGTAAATACTTCAACATGAAAGCAATCAGGAAACTGTTTAAAATGCATTGTAACTACTATATTTGTGTTGGTCAGATTGTGAAAAAATAATAGCACAGTAGAGTTTTTGATGAAAGGTCCAGTTTGTGATGAACATTTAATTCTGAAAGGCCAACCTTTTGTTTCTTCATGCTATACATTCAACATTTCCCTTATTTTTCTTTTAATTTATTTATTTTTTATTCTTTTGTGGGGGTGGATAAAGAGGCAGTAAATCACAGCAGTTGAATGTGGATAAGACCGACCAGTTTAACAAATTACTATTTTCCAATGTCATTTTTTTTCTACTCCTAAGCATGAGTTTTCATATAATCTGACAAAGTTCGAGTAAGAGACACACTTAGGCTTTTAAAAAGCATTCCATTGGGCACATTGATTAAAGCTCATTCCAACAAAGATATATAGATAACAAACACTCCTTGGCTGACTCTTAAAAATTTGTTTTAATATACGGCCTCCATTGTTTCAAACACAAAATTTATCACAGTCTTACTATGGAGAGCTGGTTAAGAATAATTGGCTGAAACCATCTTTTGTAGTCGCATTCCTCATGATATAATTTCATGACTATTCAAATGTCATGCATGAACTCAACCTTAGACATCAGCAACTGTAATAAAGCTATATTGTCTATGACAGTAATATTCACATACATTTCCAACTTGATAAATCAGCACTTATCTAAGCTGCACCGGGCAGAAGCAATTACAGATGATTCAAAGACCGAGCCTGTGTACTGCTGCTTATATCTCAACACATTCATTACCCGCAATAGAGCACAACAGGAGGCGAGCACATAAAAAAAATTGTTCCAGTCTAAATATTGGATTTAGTGAATCATGATACTGTCTCAGAAAAGGCTAAAAATGTGCTGCTTGTATTTAATGCATGGCTGAAGACTTGGGTCGGCCATAGGCAGCACATCTTGTAGTTTGATCAATTGTTTTTTTGTAAGTCTATATTTATTTGTGTATATAGTATTTGAGGTATGCGTGTGCAATAAAACAACAACACTGTCTGCCCACTTGAAAACAGCATGCACACACACTGTAATCCGTCATGGATCATCATATCAACAAATATGTAATTAGCAATAGTAGATTCAAATGATTTTAAAAGGTTTGGAATTGTCTACAATCGAAATGTTTAGTCACTCTGAAGCTCACAGAAAATCATTGGCATATGAGCAGTAAGGCTCCCCCCCCCCCCCCCCCCGTGTTTAATGCCACTTGATAAGCAGTAACACCCCTTTCAAGGGCTTATAAGGCACAATACATTCCATATAAGTGCTCCCTAGTTTTTTTTTTTCATTTTCACAGTCATCCTCAAGTGAATCACACTTTTATGCATGGGTCTCTTAAAGGCTGTCCATTTGCTTATGTGAGTTTGTCTCTAAGAAAGATGGTATTTCAAGAACCAAGAAAAATAAACATTTAAGAACATCCTGATGGATATGAATGTTATTTACATTTGCATGAGATAGAATTACATTTATTTGGGGTATCCTTCATGATATTTTGGGAGTAAATGGTAGGAAGTAGGAAAATGAGCGCTTGTTTTCAAATGACCCGGGCTGGAATGTTTTGATTTGCATGATATTTGAAAGTAAAATTTAAGCTTCTTTAGAAGACAAAGTCAAAAAGTATGTCTATAAATACAGAATATTATTGTCATCAAAAAATCAGCAGGGTGTTTGTCAAAGCTGTGATTATTATTCTACAGAGAGTTTTGCACACACAAAAAAACAGTCAATAAAATAAGAACAATTTATGTGACAGTCAATTTAACAAACAAGGAAACCAGACAGCTTCTTGGAGTATTTGATGAATGTGTCTTTATCAAAGCTGTTCACGTAGAGTCTGATTTGCAAAAAAAAGAGCCTGAATCTTCCAGGAAAGACAAGACACAAACAGCGTGTTATTCACTCTCACACCGATAACATTATTTACCGCGTAACAATACTTTCTATGCACCTATTTCATTTGTTTGTGCACTATTGAGCTATTTATATGTATATATGGTAAGTCCAATAAAAGTCAAATGAAAGTCTCTGCATGGGTGAAAGGCAAAATATACCAAATCTGTTACCTGCTAGATTCGTCCCACTTTGGAAAATAATCTATTCCAATCATCAACAGAAAAACACTGGCCTGAAGGGACATTCTGCCTATTATGGAATAGCTCAAGGTGCATTGTTTTTTTAAGCTTTAGCCTTGTCAAGAAACCTATACTAGTTTTATAATCTATGATTATGCAGAGATGGCCAACCTCCACTTTTATAGGAGCTGCAAAAAAACCTCAATCAGTAATTCATCCTCTTAAAGAAGGAGAGGTTTGCCGGGTGCATGATTTTTAAGATTGTGACTTGGGTTTATAAAAAGCACAGTTCAGGATATAATGGATTGGTTAATGGGTTATGGTTAGGCTTTTGAATAGTCTTCCCTTTTAACCATAGTTTACCACCGAGGCCTGTAATCTGACATTTATATCTACGTTGAATAATTGTTCCCGGCTGTATTTCAGGGTTAATACATTTGCCAAAGACTGGGATCTTGCTGCTATATCTTTTTGTGCTCCTTCACAAAAAATAGCTTTATCTTTGATTAAAAAAAAAGATAAGAACTCAATAGTTGCGAGCTGGTGTCTATAGACAAAACCATGAAACACAATGCAGTCATCCATCAGGCAAAGCAAAGTTCTTGCATCTTATCATCTAAAACACCAACAGTGCAGTATGTCTCTGTACAGATAATATCTGGATGGTGACTATGAAATGTAACCAGAAAATATATTTATTTGAAGAAATCAAAAATACTGACTTTTTGAAAAGAAGCCAACTGAACAATGGCACAGCCTTTTTGGTTGTTTAAACTTCAGAATAAGCTGGTTCTTTCATTGCTGCTGTGCAATATTACCACAGCACAAGCTGAGACTGTTAATTGTGCTCCACACATATACACATTCAGGCTGTGATTCATCAAAAACAGTGATGACTTTGTGTAATCTCACAGAGACTAGTGCAACATTTCACAGGGGAATGTGAAAATGTGTGAATAAGTTGATGTCTGTCTTCAGCACCCAACCAATGTTGTTCTTAGACTCTTTGTCTTGGATTTGCTCAAGGATACCTAGGGACATGACCCCACACATAAATGCTATTTTACACATTTTAGTTAATAATTATGCCACAAAAAGAGTTCACTTCTGTTTAAAAAAAGCTACTTCTAACCTCAATATCTTTCCGTGATCGTTCACAGGTTTCCTCTTTTTTTCCATTTGAGACAACACGTGTCTGCAAAACGACCGAAGAACGAACTCCGATCATAAAGAAGACCTCAAGGTATGCTTGAATGAAGTTAGCTCTTTGTTGCTCAAGTATTTATGGGAAGTGGTAGATAGGTTACTAAGTATAAGTTTCACCACACCCTTAAAAATAGTGGTTGTTTTTATAGAGACTTGTTGCGCTATTTTTCTCGTAGGCTTCTATGAGGCTTTGAAGTCCATGTTGTGCTTCCTTCTCCCCTGCCACGGTAGGTACCTTGTTGAATAAGCTCTGCAAGGTCGTCTCTTCTTGTGATGTATTAGCTTTTCTTTGGAGGAAGGCTTCGCATAAATACATATTTTATCAAACAAAAATTAGCTTTCCTGACTGTGAGTCTGAAGTCATTTTTATTCTTTCATTATTGAGCGCTATTCTTTCACATACCCCTCGAGTGATGCATTGTGTATCCCCGCAAGACAATAAACTGTTATGACACGATTAACCACCTACCTCCGAACGCAAAGACACAATTTGAGACTTCAACTTCCCATTTGATCATACTGAAGCAGCCATACAAAGAAGGTCAGGAAGAAAGCAATTGTCTGCCAATTATTTGAGTGGGTGTGAATAATTCAAAATGTTGAGCTCTCGCTATAATCTTGCTGAATTTCCTTTCAATGCAATGAACAGCTCATATAGAGACAACCATGTTTTTATATTTATTTATTTCCCGGTAGGTGTCTTAACTTAAATTCTGGAACAACTATTAAGTTCATTAAACTGCTCTTCCCCAAGTAGACAACTGGGTATGTTGGGAACAGTATACTGGCTCCAAGCCATGTGCCGTAAAAACAATACCACACGGTACATAATCCCTAATATCGCGTGTATCCATTTATAGCCAAAATGTGACAACATTTTTTAAACCGATATGATTAAATAACTGTATGTTTGCAGTTGCCTGATCCAGGCTACTGTTCATTGTGCATGAGATTACAAAGCATTGACGATGAATCATGCAAACCCAGGCTGCTCTTCAATCACTGCTACGAAGCGCAAATGATGAAATTGTTGTGCTTGAATCAGGCCCAGATTGCCCTGAGCTACAGTTGAGCGCTTGGCCAGAAAACACTTGAGACTTCTGCCCACAACCACACAGCCAAGTGGTTCACAAACATGCAATTGATAGCGCTACATGGTTTACTCTGCAATTTTACCAACGGGCAGTAATGGAGGGTCTCTGACTTTAACTCAATTCGTTCAAAATTCCACCAAAATGTACATTGAATCTTATTCCATTTTTTGTACTGCTTATTCTCTCAAGGGTCCTGTGTCTTGGGCTGCAAAAGGACCTTTAATATGATAATAGTAAAAAAAAATAGTAATGGAGTAAAAAAATAAATAAACCTCTACATTTATTCATTTTCTATACAGTTTATCCTCACAATGGTCGTATAAATAACTGTACAGAACAGGGTATTTTGATTGTGAGAGTTTTGCCATGAAAGAGATGAATTTGCATTATTTCCTTTGGGATTGAACCCATGCACTGGCATAATTCCTGTGCTGTACCTCAGTGTGTTACGGGAAGATAATTGCTTAGAGTAGACAAATTCGCACCCACGCATTTCTTTTTACTTGTCTTTGAGGGACTTTAAACATCTACACTTAGCACTTGGAATGTCCATCACAAGCAGAATACTGTACAGGATAATCTTTTGCTTCGCACAAGGATCAAGTGAAAGTGTTGACTGTGCAGAGAATATGTAAATCTCTGAACATTACCTTGCATGACTTCCGAAACAAGATGATAATGCGGCACTAAAACATTCATGTAAATTCTCACCTGAAGGGTGTTTTTCCTCAAACATTTCATAATCATCAGTCAAAGACATGTTATAGCATAGGTTCAATGTCAACATTAAACAACGGTTGGAGGGTGGAAACCAACCATGAAATTATGTACTTTCTGTGCCAAATTTCAGGCCCCAAAAGCGACAGTTGTCCCTTGGAGAAGTCGATGGCTGACATTGTGTAACTTACGTCACGGTGGGAAATGACAATTCTTTGCCGCCAACTTTGTGCGTGCACACTGCATTGTCCTTCTATGTTGCCTCTAAACATTGATGCCTGAAAGGATAACATCAGGCATTGTGACTCAAAATGCTCTGACCCCCTTTTGCCTCAGCCACACTTCCAATCAGCTCTAATTCAGATAAATAAATACAACAGAACCCATCCATCCGTCCATTTTATATTCAGCTTGTCCTCGATATGTTTGTGGGTGACTGCAGCTGACCCCTGATGATGTGGGTGTGAAAGGCAGGATTCATGCTCACCTGGCCAGCACATACAGACCAACATAGTCACATTTACGGTATATTTAATGGCATTGTAGATTCCTTATTTATCCAAAAGTGGAGGATAACCTCACTAATTATTCATTCATTCATTCATTCATTTTCCCACCCGCGTATCTTCACAAGGGTCACCCCCTTTAATAGAGGATACATATTAATGTGTTGCATTTGTTATTAGCCATCACTGCAGCCTAAATGCAGCTGCCATTTCAAAAACACTTTGAAACTGAAATCAGAGTTTGTTCAATGGAGCGTGTCTCTGATAGAATGAAAATGGCTGCTGGGTGGATGCAAATTGACCAATTCAAGTGTGCACAGTGCCTTTGATTGCTCACCATGGCCATGGAATGTATGCACATTGTTGAAAGGGGACATATTTGACAAGGCTGGGACTTTATAGCATGGGTGTCCAGGATTGGATCATGTTAAAGTAAAGCAATTAAACCTAAATTATGCATTCATTATCAGTTCAGCTTATCCTCCCGGTTAATATAAATCAGTTATAATAAAAACTGTGAAATAAATTTAGCCATTGAATTCAGGTACAACACTTCCACCTGCTGGATGTTAGCGACGCTGCAGGTGAACTTCTAGACAAAACAGTGGATATTTTACTGTAAGTCTCTTTTTGTAAGACAAGTTCATAATTGTTAATGACGTTATTAAAAAAGCAATGTTATATGATTAGTAAACGTTAAATGCGCCTAATTAACATAGGCTTTTTTTGAAAAACTATTTCCTAGTTTACTTTATGTGAGACTGTAAAATCTGGATTTAAAATCCGGAAACAGAGTTTTTTTTATGTCAAAATAAAAGTTTGGTGTATCTGGAATTGGTCCCGAATCTATATGTTGGCAAACGAAATCAACAAGAATATTTCGTAAGTATTAACGCTGTTATCTTACATGGATTTGTTTTAAATGATAATATTTCGCGTATTGTTCTTTGGCCGAATTTTGTTTTGAAGGCAAACTCAAAATACACATATAGTCTACGAGCTAACCATTTTTTTAGATAAGTAAATACATGAATGGATTTGACTGTATCGATATCGCCAGAATTTTGAGAACCGACTTTACTGTTTTATCTTTAATCCTCCCCATGTAATCTTGCATTTGCTTACTCGACAGTGAAATTACAGGCACGCGGTGACCTTTAGCGTGTTGCAACTGTTTGGATTTTAGCCTACGTTGTCATTGATTAGCTGTAAATTTCAATGTTTTGTTAAAGTTGACCATACTTACCCTTTTCCCCTAATCGTTTCATCTTTGAATCATGGAGTCATTTGGGACCATTCTTGGATGTTTTACGTGGTTTGCTTTAGGTGGACTGGTGTTTGCTGTCTATAAACTTGGTTTGCTGTACCAGTTGTTACACAAGGTGAGAACACAAGCCTATAAACCAGTGGTTCTTAAACTTGTTGGAGCTATCAAACCTAACCCTAAATTCTAACTAACACTACATTCTAACCCTAAATTCTAATGATAACCCTACATCGAACCCAAACCCTAAATTCTAAAGATAACCCTGCATCTAACCCTAACCGTAAATTCTAATGATAACCCTACATCACTTCAGAACCTTGGACAGAGCCCACCCGGCCCATAACTTTAACTCTAACCCTTACCGTAAATTCTAATGATAACCTTACATCACTTCAGAACCGTGGACAGAGCCCACCCGGCCCATAACTTTAACTCTAACCCTTACCTTAACCCTAACAGTAGATCTAACCCTACATGTAACCCTAACCCTTTATATAACTCTAAATTCTAAATATTTATTTATTTATTTTCCCATGTTCTGCAGACTGAGATCAACAGCCCTCGACATGGTGGTGAAAGTGTGGCAGAGGTCCTGCGTGCCCATGGGATTAAATATGTCTTCACTCTGGTTGGTGGACACATCTCCCCCATCCTAGTGGCCTGTGAGAAAGTGGGTATTCGGATTGTGGATACCAGGCACGAAGCCACGGCTGTCTTTGCTGCTGATGCTGTGGCACGACTTTCAGGTGCAATGCACTAAAGTAATAGTAATGAAGTATAATTTTATATTCTTGTTAGTAAAAAAATATGATATTTAGCTTTTTTTTATATATGTGGTAATGAAAATAGTGTACATTATTTTTTTATGTGTCTATATAGAGTAGAAAATTTTAGAATGATGACAATGCTTGTAGGTATAACTGTTTATAATGAAACTTTATGTCATTTTACTGTTTACCAGGCACTGTTGGTATAGCTGTAGTGACTGCTGGTCCAGGTCTCACTAATACAGTGACAGCAATTAAGAACGCTCAAATGGCGGAATCACCTTTGTTGCTCATGGGAGGAGCAGCAGGTACACTCCTTCAGGTAGTCAAATACTAGATATTTATAACTTTTTATATGTGTTATAAATGTTGATGTTATATCCAAGCCCATGTTTTGTTTATATTATTTCTTTTTGTGTACCCAGGGCAGAGGAGCACTGCAAGACATTGATCAAATGTCTCTTTTCAAGCCACTCTGCAAATTCTGTGCCTCAATCAGAACAGTTCGAGAAATCGTACCCGTTGTCAGAAAGGCGCTGGCTGTCGCCCAGTCTGGAACCCCTGGGCCTGTTTTCATAGAATTCCCCATCGACACACTATACCCTTTCCATCTGGTGTCCAGAGAGTTTGCTGTTAAAAACCCTCCAAAAGGACTGATGGGCAAACTTGTCTCCTGGTATGTATATTTTTCATAGTATATTAAAGGAGTCCGTATTTTATTTATTTCCCAATTGTGGAATTTTGCTGATCTTTTTTAGCGTCATAAGTGGAGCAGTTTTTACATTGAAACATCTATGTACATAAACGTTTTAGAGAATGATATACTTACTATTGTAAACAATCAGACTCACATCATCTCATGAAGGACTCAAGTCACAAATTTGATATCTTGCACCGCAACTATATATAAATAACTTTTCTGCCATTATGTGGATATGAGTGATGTATGATTAGTAATTGATGTGTATGAAGGATAAATTGTAATATATTCCTGCTAGGTACCTTAACAATCACCTCATGAACATTTTTGCTGGTGCCTGGGAGAGAAGAGATGTATCACCTCTTCCTGTTGACATCCCACAAGCCACAGATGATCAGGTACGTTAAAACTGGGTATGTAGCTTTGTGGATACGACACAACCAACCCACTTTAATCTACTGACTTTGCCAGTCAAATACTAGACTAAGTGGCATAGTTTGAGGAATGTTTATGTGGCATGCATTATAGGTTCAAAAGTGTATTGAGCTGGTGAGTCGAGCCAAGAAGCCTGTAATCATTCTTGGAAGCCAAGCCACTCTTCCACCCACACCTGTTAAGGAGATCAGGTAAAATCTTTTCAGCCATATTTTCCTTTTTCATAATACTACTTTTTTCAACTAACTAATAACTTAGATCTATTTCCATTCTAATTCATTTGATGGATTCACAGGATTGCTTTGGAGGAGCTGGGCATCCCTTGCTTCCTTGGGGGCATGTCCCGAGGCATGCTGGGTAAAAACAGCCCGATTCACATTAGACAAAACAGACGTGATGCTCTGAAGGTGGCTGATGTTGTGATCCTTGCAGGTTAGACAATATATTTTTCCAGTCAAAATCATTTCATTTTTCTCTTCAACTCACAATTTGAAATAGTTAATTTGGTTAAACGAGTAAATTACATGAAAAAGTAAGACATCTAAAGAGAGTTGTGAAAATTGACATTGTTTTTCCAGTTCATCACTTCCTTGTTTCATTTTCACTCATGAAACACATGACACACTTTATCCTACATTTTTTTCCAGAGTACAAAGACTTGAATTGCAGTCTCTGATTCTCATAGAAGAGAACAAAGTATTTGTAATGTAACTACCAATATATTTATTCCACGGTGTGTATATATTGCTGTAATTGTTAATGCATCTGATAAATATTTTAAGATTTACTCCCTAACCCTGTGCAATCATATTTATCTGAACTTTGCTCTTTCCTGTCATGCCTGATGATAAGGAAGACAAGCTCAAACTCGCCTTATGAACTTAGAACTCGAACCTGCTTTATTAAAGCATGTCAGAGGAAGTATTTTGTCTATTCGACAATTTATTGAGAAAAAAAATGATGAAGTGGTGAGGTACATTGTTTTGAAAACTCATTCTTATTGTTTTGACAGGCACAGTATGTGACTTCCGTTTGGGCTACGGTAAAGTTCTGAACAGACGTAGCAAGATCATTGCTGTCAACAGGGATAAGACACAACTACTAAAAAATTCTGATATGTTCTGGAAACCCACTATAGCGATTCAAGGTGTGTTATTATTTGTTCTGTGGCATTTTTCTCTTTACGCAACAGCCCAGAAATGCAATAATACTGTGGACTATCTTCTGGCCCCCATTTTATTTTTTAATATGTTCATCTTTTATCTAGGTGACGCTGGTTCCTTTTTGGTACGACTTTCCAAGGGCTTAAAGGGCCATCATTGTCCAGAAGAATGGCCTCAAAGCCTCAAGACAGGAGATGTGCTCAAAGAAAACATAAATAAGTCAGTGAATGAAAGAAGATGTTCCAAATATGTATTTAGTTGAGTTAATGGGCCTTTTTTCCGCAGGGCTAAAGCCAATGAGAAGACAGAGCATCACCTGAACCCCCTAAAAGTTCTGCACATGTTGGATGAGCAGATGTCAGAAGATAGTATCATTGTGGCAGATGGCGGGGATTTTGTAGGAAGTGCTGCTTACATCTTGAGGCCTCATGGACCACTGTGCTGGCTCGATCCAGGTCTGGTTTAACGCTTTGTAACTTAAATGACATTTTAAAAAGTTCTTTAAGGTTGAATTTTACATGAAATGATGATTCTTGACAGGAGCGTTTGGGACGTTAGGTGTAGGAGGAGGATTCGCATTAGGTGCAAAACTTTGCCGGCCTGAATCAGAGGTGATGTGCTGTTGCAAACTTTTCAAGGAAAAAAAGAAAATCTTGCTTTTGACACTTTATTAATGGAATGTGACCATTTGCACTTTTTAGGTGTGGATTATCTATGGTGATGGTTCCCTAGGATACAGTGTTGCTGAGTTTGACACTTTCACACGACATAAGGTACATAGGTTTGTTATTTCAGTCCATGATACTTCTATATATTGCAGTATCTCAGATATACTTCAAAATGGAAATTCACTTACAATGGCAGTGTGGCACAGTGAAACAGATGGAGTGAGTTGGATCTTTAGCCTAGTACATGTCTACCAAAACACTTTCATAAAAGTCTAAACAAATCAAGATCACCTCTTAGTTTAATTATAATAAAGTGCACATCCTATGTTTAAATGGTGTTTATCTGTTGTTTCCAGACACCAGTTATTGCTGTTGTGGGAAATGATGCATGTTGGAGTCAAATTTCAAGAGAACAGGTTCCTATTTTGGGCAGCAACGTGGCATGCGGGCTGGCATTTACAGGTATATTGTTTGAGCATCACAATAGATTTTATCGCTTATGCTGTAACGATAATATAGTGACTTTCATCCCCATGTTTACAGATTATCATACAGTGGCGGATGGATATGGCGGTAAGGGTTACCTATTAAGGCGTGAGGATGAGGAGCAACTCAGCGACATCATCCGGGAGGCTCAGAAGGAAACCCAAAGGGGGAAAGCAACGCTTCTTAATATCCTGATAGGCAAAACCAATTTTAGAGAGGGCTCAATCTCTGTATAATACTAATTTGTGCTATTCAGCATGAACCAATGGATTCCCCTGCAAACTACTGTATTGCAGAAAATTTATTTTAACGTATCATTGTGGGATTAATTTTGTGGCCAATTCATTCTAATAAGGGATACTTACAGAAGCTATAGATTAGTTTTTTTCCCCTGACGAATTATACCTCTTGACTTGATTATTAATATATATACAAATAATGTTGTAAATAATTGCTTGTTTTGTTTATACCATGGAACCAGAATGCCTTTAATCATGTTATGACAAAGTTAAAATTTGACCCAAACAGGCGATTTTGGGTGCATATACATCTTTTGAACAGTAGAGAGCAGTGTTTGGAAAGCGCACTCATTTATTTGGTATGAGTTGAACTGACAAAGGGGAAGCGTCATTTTCCACGTACTATGTGATTAAACGGTCTGATATTATGAGGTTATTCTCTGATTTACAAAGGGTATAATTATGGGATGTGATTCTTCAGGTGTCTAGTTCTGGACAGATCTCTACTTGTTCATCCCAGAGTAAAGACGAACCTATGAGTCTTTAGCTATTGATGTAATAAATTCCGATCGGATATGCAATAAACACTTTATTTATACACAATGGGTGTAAACTCAGAACTCGCCTCTTCGCTTTGACGTCACACAGTTAGGATGCCTGTGACTCGTGTTCCTTTTAAGAGCACAATTAGAATGTAGGTCATATTTCGAAAAAGTAAACACATTCAGCATAACAAATTAGTTTGATGTCACATGATCTGCCAATTTGGCAAAACGTGTTTCAAAACCCGAGTGAAACTGTCACCTTACATTTTAATTGTTTTATTAAAAATAAACAAATCGGAGTCGGCAAAAATGTTTTCGAATTATTTGGCGAGCTCTTCCAAGTGATAGTGAAGCAAACCATATGTTGTCCGAGCGGAACCTGAAGGCGTCATAAGACAAGCACCATAGTCGGCACAAGCGGCGACTTGAGCCAACCTACTCGGCTTTCTCTCAAAACACAAACTTCAATATTGTCCAAAGTGTGAGATCTCTGCGCCAATCAAACGTTATCTCAACACGTCTGTCTTCCACTTGAGAAGGCTAAGACTCTGCACTCAGCATGACGAGTGAAGTCGAGATCCTGTGCTTTTGAATCAGGTTAGAAAGACGGCTAAAGCCATAGTTGGTAGAAAACCTTATGTCAAAGTTAGCAGCTGGGTGCTTGTCAATTCTGGAGATCGGGCTTCAAATCTTATTACAAATACCATCGTGGATGTTTGGGTAAAAACGAAGAACTAGTTGGCTGTATATGTTGACTCAACTAGTAGAAACAGTTTCTACGCGAGGAGAATTTTAAACGTGGGGCGCCTACAGCTAAAGGTGAGTCATTTATCACTTATGTTAATAGTGATGCGGTGTAATTGCAATCGTAATGATCAGATAATTTTATTGCACTTTTGATTGTTTCTTGTACTTTTTTTTCCATTAAGACACAAGTGGTGATGTTATTATAAGTTTTGGTGTGATCCCGACTGGTGTGATATGGCTCTAGGTGCTGAATGGCCTCTGTTGTAGCTGTAAAAACTGAGAAACGAACTGCAGCTGATTCACAGGATGCAGATTCAAATGGGAAGAAACCCAGGTAAGCCACATTAGATGATGGACAGGACAGATTAAGGCCATCCAGGTCTATTCATCCATCTCTACCAACTTGGATCAAGCCTCTAAGGCGTGACTAGTGTCTTAAAAGATGGATTACTTTATTTAAAATGTACTATATATTACAAGCCATAGTTTTCCTCAATGTGGAGAACATGGTCAAAAAGGATAAGTAGAAGATCCTGACATGTCTACTTTGTTCAAAGTGCAAAAAGAAATTTGGCAAGACAACTTGGAACTGGCCCGATCTCGCTATTCATCTTATCTAGTTTTAAAACACCGCACCCAACCGCCTAAGAGCGTCATTAATAAGTCTAATTTTGAAGAGTAAGAATGTAAAACAGTTTCCTGAAAGGCCAAATATATGTCCAAACATGCCAAAAAGAATTAATTGGAAAGGTAGTGGAGTAATTTCACTTTGTGATTCAGTTCACAAACCTGCCAAAGTTAAGATCTGTTTTATGTAATGTATATTATTTATCTGTTGAAAAGGAAGCTTCTGCCCAGCCTGAAGACAAAGCATGCATCCGAGCTTGTCTTGGTGATTGGCACTGGGATAAGCTCAGCTGTGGCCCCACAAGTCCCTGCCCTTCGCTCCTGGAAAGGCCTTATCCAGGCCTTGCTGGATGCCGCCAATGACTTTGACTTACTTGAAGAGGAGGAGAGCCGGCGTTTCCAGAAGCACATGCAAGAGGATAAAAATTTGGTGCATGTAGCTCATGACCTAATTCAAAAACTTTCCCCGGTAAGACAACTTGTTCAAAATTTCCCTTTATTTCCCTTGCAAAAGAACCTATTAGCCTCAGTTTAATGCATTCTATTTTGTTCTTTATTTTGAACATGCTATTAGCCAGAGGCTCTCTGTCAAGTAATGTAGAAATGCAAATAAATTCAAACACAAAATTGAAAATAATCAATGTTTTTTGGGGAAAAATAGTAAATTGGTGGAACCTATCTATTCTCTGTTGGCTTAAATAGTATTGTATACTTTATAGTGTGTTTAATTAAATCCTCAGATAGCCTGAGGATATAGTGATCAGCTTGGCTGCCATAGACACTAGATATGGATAATGAGTTTCTTCCTGTGGAAAACAATCAACCTTTTGAGCCCATTAGTGGGTTAATCGTAGCAAGTCCATCTCCCAGAGTTGAGCATCTCTTTGTGCCGTGATCACCTTAGTGACTGCTGTTCAGTAAAAAGGCTCATCATTTTAACTACGATGTAGATTTATTACAATCGTGATGAGTGCCCTTTTGACACAAGACCCTAAAATTGGAGAAAGAAAATGCAGTCATGTATCAAACTTTGTCATATTTGCATGTATCACAGTCGAGTGGGATTGCATCAACATCCTGCATTTATTTAATTAGATGCCAGGAGCAACACTGCTTTCAATATAACAAACAGTGCTTTTAGTTCAAGTCCCATGTTAACACACTGAGACTATCCTTGAATGTAGAACATTGCCTAGGTACTTTTAGCCTTTCAATCCCGCCATGTTTAGACAAATGTGTGGTATATTTATTTTAAGGCACTTGATCTAAGCTTGATTTAGGTCACAAGAATAGATAAGTAACACGCTCAAGTCAAGATTAATCCAATTAGTTTTCTGCATCTTTTAGGTTGGTTGCAGAATCTAGTCAATCAGGTTTTAAAGACATTATTTTTGAGAGTTCCATTTAAAACATGCTGCTCTGCCTTTTTATGAGGTAGTCATTTGATGCAGACAGAAATGTAGTGACTTTTTTGTTGTTGTTGTTGTGTTGTGAGCAATATGTCTTGTTGTTTACAGAGAACAGGTAATGTGAGGTCCACATTCTTTAAGGACTGCTTATACGAGGTGTTCGATGATTTGGAGTGCAAGATGGAGCACGCTGGGAAACACCTACTGCGCTCCGTCCTACAGTTAATGGAGAGCGGCGCACTTGTCCTCACCACCAACTTTGACAACCTGTTGGAAATCTATGCGGCTCACCAAGGCACAAAACTCGAGTCTTTGGATCTGACTGATGAGAAAAAGGTATTTTTTTTCTATTTTGCAGTAAGGTATTGTTTGAAGCCATTCAGCAATTTTCCAGTGGAGTAAGGTGCAGTGAGGAGTGCATGTCCACACAGAGTATTATTAGGCCCATTAGGCACTTTGGCTTAGCTTCTAAATTTAATCACCAAACCAGCCTTTTAGTAAATATTGGTTCAATAGATAAAGATCACACCTGAAATAGCAACTTGTTTGCGACAGGTGGGGTTGGATCTAGTTTTACATTTTATTTGTCCTTGGGTTAAATCTAAGCCTAAAATGGAAAATTCTCATCAGTATTCTGGGCATGTTCCCTTGGTATGAAATTATGGCAAGGATGCAGTTTGAAGTTTGAAAATACTGTTTAATATAAAAATACTCTGGTAATGGATACCTACTATTGTGCCTCTCAGTTGTGGTATTTATGTCATGTCTCCATCAAGGCTGTAATGTTCGGGCTCTTAGTGCTGTGACTTCCCCTCTATACCCAGCTAGAACAGGATTGTGTGCAGTAGACTGTAATAATGTGTGTGTGTGTTCTTGCTTGTGTGTTTGTGTGTGTAGGTGTTAGAGTGGGCTCAGGAGAAGCGGCGGTTAAGCGTTCTACACATCCATGGTGTTTACACCAACCCTTGCGGTATTGTGCTGCACCCCGCTGGTTACCAAAATGTACTGAGGAACACTGAGGTTATGGTGAGTGTTATAATATCACAATCTACATTTAGTTTTATGTTCTATTTTCAAAAGCACAATACATTTCTGAGCTCAACATATTTAATGAACTTATCATTGTTATAGACCCGCCACCTAAATTTGACTTGCAATAATCAATCAAACTAAAGTGAACCAGAAAAAAATACATTTACTGCTTCCTAATAATGTAGTGATCCGGATCTCTTGTCTGTTTTACAATCATGAGGGTAGATTTAATTGAGATAAGATTAATAATTGGTATATCTGTCTGTGCTATATAGAAATCGACTGTAAATGCCAAGAACAGTAATGCACATTCTCGCCGGGTTTCACAGCGTGAGATCCAGAAGCTTTACGAGACCAAATCATTTGTTTTCCTGGGCTGTGGACGCACCGTTGACGACACAACCTTCCAGGCATTGTTCTTGGAGGCAGTCAAGCATAAGTCCGACTTGGAGCACTTCATGCTAGTGCGACGCGAGGACGTAGGGGAGTTCAAAAAGCTGCGGGACAACATGCTGGATAAGGGCATTAAGGTGATTTCCTATGGGGACGACTACGCAGACCTGCCCGAGTACCTAGAGCGGTTGGCCAGTGAGATCTGCTTTCGAGATGTTTCAACTAATGACTGGGGTAAGGTACTGTGTTCGTATATGATTTGATGGATAGAAATAATCAGAACTGTTTCATTACATATGGTCGCGAGACAACGCAATAACTACATAGTTTATTTCTGCCATAATTCCATCTGCCTAATAGAAATGACGTCAAATGCAGACTATGCAAGCTAAAATTAGTTCATTATTTGTATTTTTTTTTATTTTCCATAGTATGTTGGCTGTTTTGCTTAAGGAATGGTTCTCTTGATATAAATTTCTTACTTAGGCTGGAATAAAATCCAGATCAATTCCAATTTAATGCCTGTAGACTGATGCCTTAATGTAAGAAAGACTTGAATAATGTGATTTTTTAAATCCCAGCGAGGTCTTTTGCTATTTTTATATTTCTTATTTTGTTTGTATGTTTTTTTTTGGAGCTGCAATTTGAGATAATGAAATTAATATTTTGACTTATAAACATGTTTACAGAATAAATTGAATTTGTACCTAGATCAGTGCTTTTCACGTATTTTTCTGTTGCGCCTCCCTACTAACAAAAATATATAAAAAAGATTCCTAATTTACAAAAATGCGTGTCCCACCCAGTATTTTAATTGTACGAGTTCATACAGTGAAACCAACAAATCAAACGTTTTATAACAAAATACTGCTAACTTGATGGTTCAAACTGTACAGGAGGAAAACAAACTACTAAACATAAATCAATTTACTTAGATATTAAGCTTATTGCTGTTTGATCCTGTCTTAATATGTTTTAGTCTATTATACAATCAAACTGTACTTGGTAAAATACTACATATACCACTATATATTATAGTTGACATAACAAAAAAATCCAAAGTGAAAGCAAAACACTTGAGAGCCGAAACCGCCATTTGCCTGATTAGTACTTGGCATTACACATTGATGATGTGTTTAATTGTTTTGTTTCATTTTTCTAGAAACAAATCGTTACAACTATGGAGGTTCTGCTGTTGTGGAAAGTGGGGTGAGTTGTGCCAGAGAGGAAGTAGTGGGACCTTAGTTATACAAAAAAAAACATAGAAAATGTTGGTCATGTGACCTTTTATTTATTTTCATTTTTTTTGAGGGAAAACCATTCACTCACCTTGCAAAGAAGGGAAACATGGCTTGAGAGGTAAGCACATTTATGTTCCCCCAAAGTTTTTTTTCCCTAGAGGAAAATTGGTTTGATCATGTTTTGTTTTTGCTATTAGAACAATAGTATAGGAGTTTTATAACCTCCCACAATTTTTAGGGCTTTAGCCAGTTACACTATAGTGTCTAACAAGTCCCTATGATACTAGCTCTAAAGAGCACGACAGTTCATTCCTTACCCCCCCAAAACTGTAGGCTTAGGGTAAGTTGTGCCAGTGGCTGATCATCACATGGAAAGCCAACACGTGCCACATATATTGAAGATCTATACCCAGGGCAAGCCACTTGGCACTCTTCCCAGACCCCAGGAATCATCAAGTGCCAAAACTGCATCTTCTGCTCATTTGAATTATGTATCTCCATAAATCATACTTCCCTCACCTTAAAGCAAAAGTAAGAAAGCCACATATTACTGGTAAAATAAAATAAAAATCAAGTTTGGGAGAGAGACACCGGAGACGATGGAGGGCTTTTCAAACTAAAAGAATATGAAAAATCTGAACATGAGAGTTCCAATAGATGGTTAAAACTTTTTGAAAATGGTCTGGTAGTGATGTGAAGTTTCTAGGTAGAAAATAAATGAATGATATAGAATGGTGAGATTGATGAGATCTGTAAGACATTTGGAAAGCGATGCAATACATTTTAGTTTGAGGTATTAGTGTCTTGCTTTAACACACTAGGTAAAAACTGGCACAACTCACCCTACTCTTCATGCTCTTTTGATTGATTTCAGTCAGTGATGTGCCTCAATTTATTCACTGTATAACCTTTCTTTTTTCCAGGGTTTTAAAATGGGGATCTGTGCAGCACAAACAGCTTTAACACCCAAACACCGTCTTGAAGATTAAGACTGAATGCTTAATGTTGCAGATGTCAAGCTGTGACTACGTACCCAGTTTCCACCGCAGCAAACAAGAGTGTTCTTTTTCCTGTGTCTTGGTAGGGCCAGATCTAGATAGTGAAGTCTATTTGTTCCTTCAGGGTCAAGAGAACTGCTGATGTTCTCATCGTTTCAGCTGACTTTGCACAATCACATTCATGGAAGTCTACTTCATCAATGTTTTTTTAATGTTCGTGGAAATTCTGTTTTTTTTTTTTTTTTACTTTATTTCAATTTGCATTTCTTTCTTATGAGGGCTTAGTCTTCTGCTAGTGTGTTTTTGCTTCTTGCGTAAAAAAAATGTGGCCTTTGTCATTTGTTGAGACTCCCATATAAGTTTACAGTAAATTATTTACAAAGAATGTGACTCACTGTAATCTGCCATGAGTCCTTATTCAACACAGAATACCTTAATATGCACTGTATTAGGTACAGGATTGGCATAAATATTTTATGTATTACATTGTTCCCTCGCAACTTCGCGCTTCAGGATTTTTTTTTAAAGATATTAAATTAGAATTATAAATTACATCATAGATTCCTGCTGCCGTCGTTTGGCTGAAAATATTTGGAAAGAAGAATTGGTAAATGGAACAAGAAGAAGAAGAAGAAGAAGAAGAAAAAAAAAGAAAAATCTTTTTAATTTATATTAAACACTTAATCATACTTTTCAGTAAAAGGTTATATTCCGAACTGCCTTCGGCAGTTCGGAAGACAGTTGGAGGGACCAGTCTGTGTCGCATTCTCGGGTCGGCCTTCGGTCGGCCTTCGGCCGATCCTCGACCGCTTGCTTGGTCAGTCAACCGCCGACACTGGGAAGCGAACTTACGTTCTCCCCGTGCAAAGGCGAGTGTGCAACCCACTACACCAACTCGAGATTTCCCATGGTGCTGCAGTTAGGAGGAAAAAGAGGGGGGGACATGTCCAAGGTCCTTTTCTTCTTTTTGAGGTGACACTTTTTCTCTCTCATTAGTATGCATCATATCGGCTTCACAAAAAGCTTTGCTTGTCGTTTATCTCGTGAGTCTTGTTTGTGTGCGCGGTGCCAAATTGCCCGGGTGGGAAAGGGAAGAAGAATTTTTAAAAAAGGGCGGTAGGGTGTTGGGCTTCATTCATTTTGAGAGGTTTCGGTAGAGAATATTTGCCCAATACCCTACTGTTCCTGATCCTTTTTCCTAGGGAAAAACTTGGGGTGGGGAGGGAAATATATTTTATTTGAGCAACTATTTAAGAGGAAAAAAAATAGCAAGAGAAGAAGCAGCTTCTTTAATTGCTGACGGCCTTTTTAAATGACTTCACAAAATTGTACAGATTAAAGAGAAAAGAAATAGAATCATATTGTACAGATATGTGACCAGCACTCCTAAGGAAGTTATTATTATTATTAAAGCAATGAGGAGACATTGAACAACGCTGTACTATAAACATTTTCTGTAATGAACCTGAAACTGATGAAAGAGTCTACGATAATAAAAATCCTTGATCATTATGTAAAAAAAAAAAAGAACAGAGTTATTGTTGGGTTTCTTTTTTAATAAATTATATCTAAACCACCACCAGATAACTTGTTTTTCTTTCCTGCAAAGGAAAAATTGATTTTATCATCCTGATAAAGCTTTGGTTATCAGGGAGTTTTAGATGCAAGTATTTTTGATTGGTATTTTTATTGATGTATAGGGCAATTTCATAGATGAGCAGCAAGATCCTCACTTTACTGTATGAGCGTGGTAATTGCAAAATTACGCCACGCCACAGGAGGGCAGTAGTTGTTGGCTGCAACAAAAAAGAACAGCTATTGTGCGTAGGCCAACCAGCTGTTTAAATTTGGCACATGCGCGGTACCTCATTCTTTCAGGAAGCCATTTCTCTTCCGGCGGTCGAGACACATGCATCCGAACGAGGTAAGTTCTTTTGCGTTTTACGGTCATAAGTGCGTTTTATCACGCCATCGTGAGATTTATTAGTAATCGATTGAGCCCAAAACGCCGGTTAATCTGCTACTTTAATGCCAGCTTCAACACACCGTCGACAATTGAATTTTGAGATCCTTTTCCTCTCCAGATGTGTGCCGCATCTGACTAGCTATTTTAGCATTAGTGACACGACGACACATTTGGCTTTAATCGTATTGTCCGTTTTCTGTCCATTATTCCGTCGTGTAGAAATACTTTTAATCTAATCAAACAAAGTCGAGATGTCAATGTAAGTATAGTTTGATGGTTAGATGACATCCAGTGGCACGACTTGTGTTGTATGTAAACAGATTTCACACTTAACATTATTGATGCAAAATAGTTATGTCAACTTTCTTATAACTGTTATCGCTACTGTGTATATTTAATTGCCTTATCTGTACTAAACGCCTCAATTTTTAATTGTTCTGATTTCACTCGAAACATTATTGATGTAAAAATAGTTATGTCTACTTTTTTCTAACTGTTATTGCTACTGTGTATATTTAATCACCTTGTCTGATAAAGGGAAAAGAAAAGCACAACACGGCGCACTAACTTATTTTCATTTATTAGCTTGATCGTATATTAAGTTTTTTTGTCAGATTTATCAGCATGAGTATAGTTAGTTTGATGGGTAGATGCTCTCTCCTAAATTACATCCAGTGGTTCAACTAATGCTGGATGTAAAGATAGATTCCACCACGAGTGCCATTTCCAATTTGTAATTGTTCTGATTTCACACTATAAAAAAATATTGATACAAAAATGGTTACGTCAACTTTCTTCTAACTGTTATTGCTACTGTGTATATTTAATCGCCTTGTCTGAAAAGGGAAAAGAATAGCACGTAGCAGTCACTAACTTATTTTCATTCATTATCTTGATTGTATATTATTAAGTTTGTTGTAAGATTTCTCCATTTTGCAATAATAGTTTTGCAACTCCCAACTAGTTTGGTTAAATCAAGTTCTCTCTTTTTAGCATCCGGATGCAGCTCTTCCAGAGTGTCCAGAACACACGCCCTCGAGGTTAAAGGAGAGGAGATTGGGCCAGATCAAGGTAAAATTAATTCCAAAGAAAACATTAAGCCTTTTTGGTGAATCTTATTTCTCTATATTAAGTTTTGTTTTCTTCTTTGTACACATCAGGTCCATGTCACTTGTGACTTATCTGCACTTCAGAGATGACTGGCAGGCTTCTCAAAGGTTAACGTATTTGTTTATTGCAAAGTATCCAAGTCTTCATCCAAACTAAATAAAAGCTTTAAATATTATAATCTTGTGGAACTCCATGATGTGATATCTGATCTTTATGGTGAGGTTTCACTGAACATAAGTTGGTGTTGTGACCTCTTATATAGGTAAAGTCCACAAGGATATTATCAAAGATTAGAAACTTAATTTGTTAAAGTAGATTTTTCTTAAGTCAATTTCCCAAGTACATGACTAGTGTTTATTCTTTCTTCAAGTGTTTACTCCCCTCGATTTAAAAAAAAAATCCTAAATATATATTATTTCTCCAGCTTTATAAAAAAAATATCCTAAGTGTTAACTGCTCCAACTTTCTTTTAAAATATGGTTTATTCCTTCAGCCATTAAAAAAATGTTAAATTCCCCTTGGTTTTAAAAAAAATTAAATCCTAAATATATTATTTCTCCAGCTTTTTAAAAAAATATTCTAAGTGTTAACTGCTCAAACTTTCTTTTAAAATATGGTTTATTTCTTCAGCTATTAAAAAAAAAAAATTACTAAATCTATTCTCCAGCTTTTTAAAAATAAATTCTAAATGTTTATTGCTTCAACTTTTTAAAAAAATATTATTTATGCCCCCAGCTTTTAAAGAAAACATATGCTAAATATATATACCCCCCAATTTTTGGATCTTCAATTTATTCTCCCAGCTTTTTTGTTCTAATTTTTTTTATTGTTCATTCCCCCAGCTGTTTTTTCCTACATAGATTCCACCATCTTTTTTTTCAATTTTTTTGCCTAAGTGTTTATTCCCCCAGCTTTTAAAAAAAAATGTTCTAAGTGTTTATTGCCCTTTTTTTTTTCGTTCATTTTGTTTTCTAAGTGTTTATTGCCCTTTTTTTTGTTCATTTTTTTTCTAAGTTATTTTATTTAATTTTTCTAAGTGTTTTTTCCAAATTTAAAATGTTTACTTGTAAATAAAATATTTTAACTTTGATTGTGACTTGCATCTTTTGTTAAAGACAAAACACATGCATACATTTAAAAGCTTTTATTTTGAAAAACTTGAGCAAAATGAAGTAATTCTTCCAGTCACCAGCAGGAAATACAGGAAATAAAAGCTCCAGCTTTTATTTTGAAAAAGTTTGTAGATTGGTTCCCGTTGTTGGTCCAGCATCGTAAAAAATCGAATCTTCTCCACCCCCTGGTGGAGAAGATTCGAAAACTGAAAAAGGGGGTTAGTACACAGTTAATTAAAAAAACAATGAGAAGGACTCACCTTTTATTTTGAAAAACTTGAAGTTCTTCCTGTCAGCAGCAGGAAATCCAGAAAATAAAAGCCCCAGCTTTTATTTTGAAAAAGTTTGGTTCCCGTTGTTGGTCCAGCATCGTAAAAAATCGAATCTTCTCCACCCCCTGGTGGAGAAGATTCGAAAACAAAAAAAATGGTTAAGGCACAAAGTTAGTTAAAAAACCAATGAGAAGGGCTTACCTTTTATTTTGAAAAATGTCAGAATGATTCACATTGACCATCCAGCAGACAAAAAAAATTAAGGCGCCTGAGCCTATCTGTTCAATGGTGGAATTCTGGAAAACAAGAGGGTCAATATATCAGGTTTAGGAGAACTTTTATTTTGAAAAATGCATAGATCAGTGCTGGCTATTACACCAACACCAATCTATGCATTTTTCAAAATAAAAGGCAAGACCTTGCATGTGAGGTTTTACCTGACTTGGGTGGAATTCTCCCAATTCAGGTTAAACCTCACTTGCAAATGGTTGAGTAAAAAATATATTCACAAGGTCTTACCTTTTATCTTGAAAAAAAATACATAGATCAGTGCTGGATGTTACACCAGAATTAATCTACAATTTTTTTTCCAAAATAAAAGGCAAGACCTTGCAAATGTTTTTTAACTTAACCATTTGCAAGTGAGATTTTTCCAGAATCAGGGAGTGGTGTAGTCCATCTCAACTTGGGTGGAATTCTGGAAACAAAAAAAAGGGTCAATATACAAAGTTAAGTGAAAAAAATGCATATATCAGTGCTGGATGTTACACCAGAATCAATGTATGCATTTTTAAAAAATACATTCACAAGGAAGGTTTTACCGGAATTGGGGAAATCTTTTATTTTGAAAAAAAATAAAACATTTGGGGCTAAATACTTTTGCCTCGAGTTTTTCAGTCAATCATTTAAAATCTATTCATTCTTAAAATGCTTGTTTTTCTCTTACACCAAGAAAAAAAGTTATTTTACCATACGAGAGTCAAAAATGACCCCTGCACTATGGTTGAATAAATGCCTCACTTAAATTTTGTCAAAACCACATTTAAAACTAAAAGTTAAAAGATCCAAGCCCTGAGGTCTTTAAGAAAGTTAATGGGGTAAAAATACATGATTGTTTTAATCCATCAAATATTAGCGGTTCCACTACATGGCAGATTTGTTTAAATTCAGAAAAATGTGAAAAGCTACTTCTCTATTTGCCACTATAGTATTTATTTTAAAAATTAAATTCAATATGCATAAACCTACTTTAAATTTTTCCTTTATCGCAACATGTCTGGTCTACATTAACCATGATAATTAAGGGATTACCGTTTAGCCTAGAGGTCTTTGAGAAAGTTAAGGGGCTAAAATTATATAATTTATTTAAGTGCTCAGTGCCACTGCATGGCAGACTACTTTTTTAAATTCAGAAAAATGTGAAAAGCCACATTGAAACTCAAGCAGAAGCTACTCTTCACTTGCCACTATAGTATGTTTTTTTTAATTAAATTCAATAGGGATGACCCTAATTTAAATTTTTCATTTATAGCAGCCATGTCTTTACTACATTAACCACAATATTCGAGGGATTACTGTTTAACCCTGAGGTCTTAAAGAAAGCTAAGGGGCTAAAATTATATTATTTATTTAAGTGCCTAGTGCCACTACATGGCATATTATTTTTTTAAAATCAGAAAAATGTGAAAAGCCACACTGAAACTCAAGCGGAAGCTACCCCACTTGCCACTATGGTATTTTTTTTAATTAAATTCAATTGGGTTGACCCTAATTTGCGGTTTTTCCATTTATCACGGTCCACATTAACCGCGATAATCGAGGGATTACTGTTAATTCCTTTCGCATCCACTAATGCATTTGTGTGGGTGACTTAGCCACAGATTTTTGCTGTTAAAAAACGCAAAGTTAGTTAGTGATTTCATTCGAATGTATCATGATGAAAAACGAGCCAATTGCGCAAATCCTTGAATGCTGAAAGCTGAAGTTTAAATATTAAACGGAGAAAATCGGAACTATTCAAAAAATACCCCCTTTGTTATGGCGTCGACCAGTTGATCCTTTCTGGTCGTTTCGGCCACATTCTTGATGTTTCCCAGTAGTCGGTGGTGCTCGTTGAGGGACTGAAACACAAAAAGGAATCATTAGTTTTAAAACAAAGAGCGATCGGTAACGCAATGCAGCCAATTTGTTTGCAAACATTTTGCCGTCATGGCTGCATCACGCTAACGGAGCATGCTACCGTCAACGATCACTCTTAAGATGAGAACCGGGGCTTCGAAATCCCCAAACGACGACATACAACATGTGCAGCAACGTCTTGTGAGAAGTTTGTCAGCCATTCTTCGTCAAATCGTCAGCTCTGAGCAGCTCTGCAGTGCTCGCCCGTGCAGTCTCAATCGCCATTTTGCAGTATGACATCGACTATTTGAACTCTAACCTCGGCCACGCCCATTAAACATAGACAAACACAAAATAGAAATTGTTTTCATAATAACGTGCATTAGTCAGTGTGTGTGTGTATGTAAAAGTATATATTCCGAACTGCCTTCGGCATAGGTGTTGAAACGTTTTATCCAAGGAAATTGGGTGAAACACTTAGTCATTTTTTGGACAAAATGCTTAATCCACCATTGAAGACTTATTAAGTTAAACACTTAGGCATTTTAACTGAATGTTTGGAAAATCTTTGCCTGCACTGGGAATTGAACCAGGGACCAAAGAGTTAGCTAATTGATGACTTACCCACTGGGCCACTGGGAAAGCAGTAGTACTAGTACATTTACCTTTTCATTTACCTGATGACTTAGTGAAAAAAACATTGCAAACACTAGGATTTGAACCCAGAACCAAAGAGAAAGGAGACTGATGACTGGGCCACCACTCTTCAACATTCATCTTTAGTACTTGTTGTTTTGTCTACTTTCTTTACCTGAATAATAGTGGGAAAATCTTTGCAAGCATTAGGATTTGAACCCAGGACCAAAGAGGTGGAAGATTGATGACTTACCCACTGGGCCACCAGTCTACATGATTAAGCAATAGTATTTGTTGTTTTGTCTCCTTTCACTCCCAGATCATACTTAGTCCTTTATTGTACCATCAAGTGGGAAAAGTTAGGTCAAATTACAAAGCAGAGCAAACCAGGATTTGAACCCAGCATTGCATTGCCAAGCAAGTTGTGGCTACCTATTTTGATGCAGACAGTTTGTGTGTGCTTGTGATAGTATTTTATATATACAGTACTATTTTCCAAATAAAACTTCATTTCTAATGTGTTGACATATGGCAACAAACAGAAAACATTTTTACAATGCAGGCTGTAAACAACAGCTTTATTCAGAAATGTTTACATTCTCATAAATTAGCTCATATAACCATAGATTTCCCTTATACTGCAAGTTAAAGGAGCGAGATGTTTGCTTGAGTTCCTCCATTCAAGAAGGAAGAAACCAATCAAGAATACATAAATAACCATCTTGAAGGAAACTGGTCCTAGCAATCATTTACAAAATGTATTTTAGAGTTTTCATTATTAAATCTTATTAAGCTGGTGTGGAACATAGTACAGCTGTGGGTTGGGGAGGTTCCTATCAGAGGCCATAGTTCATTTTTGGGAGGTAATGACTTAACCATAATGTTAATCATGCATTATCTGCATTGGTAGTTTAACTGTTTAAGGGTTTTGTAACAGTTTGAGGTTTTGTTTTCTTTGTCAGTTCAAACATTCTCGTTAGCCATACGACTCACCTTGTAAAAAGACCCAATAATTGTGAATTTAGATCCACTGGGTTTAACTTCATATTTTCTCTCGAGTAAGATTAGTTTCCGTGTGTCCTTGATGTGAGAGGTAATCATGACAATGGGAGACAAATAGGCACTATGGTCACAAAAGCATTGCACGGGCACAGGCAGCTGCTCTCAACCTGACCTTAAGTGGAGGAATAACTGACCAAAAGTCAGAATTGTTCAATTAATTCTTACTAGGTCCACCAAATAATTCATCCATTAGCCAGGAGAGCAATAGTGGAAAACTGTAAAAAGTTAATGAGGTACGCTCAATTTGACCAAAATTAATTATGCATAAAATAACAAAAGGGGTAGCGCCTCTGAGTCCTTTCACAGTGGCATGAAGCTGGGGAGAAAAGTGCCCTGAACAAGGGGCATGAGGGAGGGCAGCACAGTAAGCACAGGCTTTTGGCAGGAGGCTTAAGCATCTCTTGGCAGCACAGCTAAATGATTGTGTTGACTTCCATGTCCAAAAGCAAAGATCGGCACGTATGGCCTTTTTAAGCTTTCATCAGGGCACTGACCACAGCACGAGCATTGAGACTGCGGAGGTCATTATATGTCTGCCCAGTGCCCACAAACACTATTGGCTGGCCTGTGATGTAGGTCATGGAGATAGCTGCTCCTACCTATGAAAGAAAATATGACAAGGGTTAATATTCAGGCCAATCAATAACAAGATACATTTTAACCTTACCTTGTCATCAATGGTGTCAAACTTAGTAAGGACAATACCATCAATGAGGCGAGGTTTGTCAGACATAGAATTGTCAGCCAGAGCCTGGTTGAACTTTACCTGAAGAGTAAATAAAAGCAGATGAGGACATACATTTGGCACCAAGTTCACGAGAACACTATAATCTCCTGAGAAACATATTGGGTGGACTTACCAATTGATCGACGGCCTCATTGCCTACCAGAGCCTCTCCGACAAATAGCACAAGGTCAGGCATATTAACAGCAATGAGTTTTGCCAGTGCTGTCATTAGGGGGGCATTGTCCTGCATACGCCCTGCAGTGTCAACCAGCACCACATCGAAAGCCTGGTTGCGAGCTGGAAGTATGAGGTTTTTTTTAATGTAACATGGTCCATTATTAACATATTGCACGTCTATTAGAAACTGGTTAATCAACTTTTCTGGTATGTTTTATCATCCAACAAAATCGGTCTTACCATATGCAATGGCTTCCATTGCAATTCCAGCAGCATCCTTCCCATAACCCTTCTCATAGAGCTGGACCATGGTTCGTCCCGCATGCTTTTTTGGCGGGTGCAGCGAGTTAAGGCGCCGCTGGTGGGTTCGCAACTGCTCCACCGCCCCGGCGCGGAATGTGTCGCACGCTGCGATAAGCACCGTAAAATTGTTCTCGACTAACCAGAATGAGATCTGGACCAATGAGATGACAGGCGTGGTTATTGTCAGTTTTGTCTGTACATTTTTACCTTTATAGGTATTTGTTGAAGCATCAGTTGCACTCAATCTCACTAGATCACATATTTGCACTGGCCATTTGGGCAGATGTTTAGGTTTCCAACAGAAAACTGAAAACCCACCTTTGCTAGGTTGGTAGACTTTCCAACCCCATTGACACCACAAAAAGTAATAACGAAAGGTCTCCTCTGAGTCTGAGACTCCATGACATCTCTCAGGATATCCACCCTGCGCTTAGGCTGCAGAATCTGCACCAGCGATTCTTGCAGGGCCTGCTTTACTGTTGAGGCAACAGCTACAGAAATAGAAGATAAAATAGTTAAATTTATACAAGTCAACTGACTATCACATCTGGACAAATAATTAAAACAACAGAATTATAATGTTTACGAACTGGTGAAGGTGCCCATGACTTTGCCTTCCAGTTTTTTGGCTACAGAATCACAAAGCTGTGAGGCGATTTCCGCTGCTACATTCTTTGCTATAAAGAAAAAAAACAAGAATGCATAATCAGTTATCAGGATGAGAGTAAAAAATGACAGTGTCAATTTCTTACCAATGAGGTGGTCCTTCATCTTCTCCAAAGCTGGTCCCATATCCTCTATGTTCAGACTCTTGGAGCCCACCAGGCCTTTCAGCATGCCAAACATGCCCCCAAAACCCCCACTCTTCTTGGCACTAACAAGATTCCACAAAATGTGTTCATGTAAATTTGTTCATGTAAATTTGTTAAAAACTCAAAATCAGGTCATTACCTATTTTTGACTGTGGCACTGGCAACCACCCTCTCCTCTTTCTGCTCCTCCTCCTCCTCTTCTTCCTCTTCTTCCTCACTGGAATCACATTCCACAGACAGCAAATCTCCCTTCATGGAGCTAAGCTGCATCCCCTAAAATATTTGGATGTAATTGCAGAGAGTTTAATTCATGAATACAAATCATTTAACTATGGTAGAGCGAATACTTACAGGATCAGCAGGTGCATCCTGACTTTGGTCACCATCAGGAGAATTCTCTCCATTCCTATCACTGTAGTCCAACTCCTTGGTGCTGTTACCTCCCATATCCCAAACACGCATCTGCTTCTCTCTGGGCTTTTGAGGCTTTGGAGACTTACTGGGCACAAGATGACATGCCATTTGATGAATCATTTTGTATGAAATAAATCAGTGGTGCAAGTAGAATTCGCCATTAAAAAAAGGATGCTCGATTTTGGGGTACCATCTGAATTCTCAGAGAAATTCAACATCATCTCTCACCTGACTTTTTCAGCAGGTCCAGCTGAACGCTTGCGAAAGAACTCCTCTCTCTTTTTCTGCATGATCTCTTCAGAAGTAAGGCCTTGGTTTCCGTTTGAAACCAGCTTAGAAGCAGAGGATGTGCCTTTACCCTGATCTGATTTGACAAGTTCTACCATAAAAAAGGACAAGAATAATTAGATCCAGCATGGAATAATTAGGATATTCTCAATAATGCTCATCTTAAGTATACAAACCTTCCTTTTTTGTATTCTTGCTCTTCTTGGCAACCTGTTCCTTTTCCTTGTCTGCACCTTTTATTTCTATCATGGACTTCACAGTTTTTTGGGACTTTTCAGACTCTTTAAAAGAGCGCATGGGTGCGGGGCTTCGAGCTTTGCTGCTTTGTTCTGCCTCGCTGGTGAAAAAAAATGGCATTAAAATCAACTTAAATTCCACCATCTATAACACCTAAAGTCCTGAATGTGTATGTATTTACCTAAGAAGTAATTTGAAGTCATCCTCAAACTCAAAGCTGTGATTGAGATACTTCATCACACCCTTGCGGTCCAATTCATTCTTGTACCGGTCCCTAAAATGCAGCTGGATGTCATCTATGAGCTTGTCCACATAGGTCAACGTCAGGATCTTTTGAAAACCCACCTTAACAACAAACACAGAAGTACACACAGTAAATATTTGAGAATCAAAGATGTGTATGGTACATATTCAGGTTGTTGTCAATTTGAAGTGGTGCATTCACTGACTCACCACAAAAATCAACTCAAACTCGTTGTCCAGTTTATACTTTAGATTCAGGGCTTCATGAGTGAACAAATTGTTCCCACTGCGCTCCTGAAAAGTCAAATGGACATGTCAACAAGCGCTAAAAATTGTAGTACAGGAAAGTGTAATGATAAGATGCACAATATTGGAGGTTGATGACAGTTCGAAATAGCTAATGTTAGGCAGTATATAGTACGCGTGTACATGGTAGCATTAGCATTTTGCATTGATTTCAAGCCCACTATCAAACAAAAAGGTTAATTGAGACTCACCTGCAGAATTACGGAGCGTATAAGGGCGTTGACCGGACCGGTAAATGACTCGGTGACCCCGGTTCCCTGAAAGCACCATAACACTATCCCCCCTTTGCTGAAGATGGTGAAGAAATCGAGCATTTTGCCACCACGTAACCAATATTACCTAGGGTGAAACAGGTTAGAAGAAAACGGAATCGCTGATGAATAAAACAAAATAATAGAAATCAATCAAGGTTAGCACGATCACTCACCCAAGTATTTAAATAAAAACTAAATCCCCCTCGAGTTGGATCAACCACTCTTCCAAAACAGCTTTTCGACACGTCAGATTCTGAACTCGGATGTGACGTTTTCGTTGCACTTTGCGCGTGCGCATTGTCACTACCGGATTGTTATTACTTACAGTACGTCTATGTATATCTTTCGTTGTCGCTCGAGAAGAAGTGACGTCCATTCTGCATCCACAGTTGCAATTGGTCACAATGCGACCGCTGGTTGCAGTCGGAGAATAACACGCGTAATTGCATCATTTTATGACCCAATTGGATCGACTGTTTTTTTTCCAGTAAAAAATTAACAACTATACATTTACTACAGTGCTGCCCTGGGGTCTTTCGTTTCTCATATTATTATAAAATTATATTATGCCACTAATACAAATAAACAAACGCACATGACATAGAACACTCACGCCTATGTTACTGCAATAACTCATTTCGAAAGATGCTTTCATTTCAATAGGATATCTTCCGTTGCTCAGCAGAAATTATTTACTATATTTCTCGTTGATGTCTTGCTTTATCCAATGTAGCCACAAGAGGGCAGTGAAGATAGTTGTTCTTCGTTTTTAACCAGGAGATTGCATCTACGAGCATTACTATTCTGTTTTTACAAACTAATGCTACATCATATCCATCTTATTTCCCTGATCCATGTGAGCTGGACGTGGAGGACACAAAATTAAATTAATAGTCACTTTTTTGTGCCAGAGTTGTATCATATTGAGGGTAATTTTATGCAGCAGTTGATGTTAGTATATATTTTAAAACAGTCACATTCAAACTGGATGGATATAAATATGCCTGACAAATAATCTTCCAAACAAAAATAAGACAAATGTACATTTGGCAGGATCATGATTTACAGTTAAATCTGATGGTAGCCAGCAAATGGGATCTTGTTATCTTGCTGTCATCTTCCCAGTGCTTTTAGGAAGAGGAAAATTAGGTCAGCGTATACCAAACTGCCACTTTGTGCAATGTACTCAGACCACCAACAGTTAGATAAAAATCCCTCATCTCTTTGTAACTATGGTGGTCCGGCCCGTATGAGGCCAAACTGACCAGAACATTTGGTTCTGCGGAGAATATATTCAGCCCTCCATAAAAATGCAAAGAATCAACTGTGCTAATTAAAGAACAGGGAAATCCAAACATCTTGTCAAAGACTTATCATAAATCACAGATAGCCCAAACATTGAGAAAAAGTAGACTGCAATTAAAATTAAATGGGACAAAGTTCAAGGTGTTCAGAGTTTGGTGGGTTATACAACATTTATGCTTTTTATCAGTTTTTTTTTTGCAGTTCTGTTAAAAAGATATGTTTATAAATGAAACACGTACACCATCCCTCATTCCGGTCATTCACACTTTGACCATTGCATACATAATGATGTCAATACAACACCCTGCTCAACACTACCACTGACTACCACACGACTATGCCAACATTTGCTGCCAATTAAAAAATCAGTATTACATAGTACTTCTATTTTCCTAGACACTTATGCAATTAGAATTGACAGCAAAACAATCCCAGTCACGGCAATGTATAGTATGTATATTTTAAATGAAATTATTAAATAATTCCAACAAGTTTTGACTCATAGGAAGACCACTTTGTCCAGCAGCAGCAGCGCCCATTCCGTTGTGGACCCTTCTATTGAGGGGCGAAAATAAGGAGCGTGTCCTTTCTGCGCATGCCCCGTCCTGCTATTTGGAAGGAGCTGGTGTGGGAGTGGTGGGATGGATACGCCAATGTTTTCTGGAGAGCGAATTGCTATGTGCCCGCGGCGGACTCCGGCCAGCGGTTAACTCGCCGGTGGTCCGCTCGTCGGCTGCTCGTTTCTGCGTCTTAAAGTGATGCTCGCCGCTGCTTGCAGAAGCGCGTCTCTCTCTCACGGAGGGAATGACACCCGCAGCAGCGGTGGCATAAATCTGCTCACTCGCATCCAGCAAGGTTTTATTTTCCTCTCTTTGGATTAAAACAACGTTTGGTGTATGCCGGTCGCGCTGGTATGTTAAATCTTTCAAATCCTCCTCGATGCATGGAAAATACTTGGATGATGTACTGTTTTAATCCGACCTGTTTGGAATTAAGTAGTATAGTCCATTATTCCATATCGGAGACGATGTGTTATTCAGACGTATTGATTAATGATCAGAAATAATTATCGTGGATGTAGACTTTTATATATGAACTCTTTGCATCAATTGTTTTATGAATCACTGCAAATGTATACAAATATGACAGCCTATGTAGTATGTAAGTACGCCACCTGTACGTCATTGTATTACATACGAGTGCCTTTTAAAATTGGACATACTAACTCATTGTCATTCAATTTATTGACTGCAATGATGGCCTGCTAATTACTTTCTTTTCGTGCAATTGTCATTCATTCATTTTCTGAACCGGCTGCTTTATCTTTACAAGGGTCGCGAAGGGTGCTGTAGCCTATCCCTGCTGACTTTTGGGCACGAGACAGGAGACACCCTGAATCAGTGGACATTTGATCGCAGTAGATATAAATATAACTTTATAAAATTGAAGCAACAAGCAAAAGAAAAAAATCACTATAACTCCAATTTGACACAAATTGCTCCTGTTAAGTGTGGTTTGGATGGAAAACAACAAGGGATTTGCAGTATCACTCCTGTAGAAAGTCTATTATTGTGTGCCCTGTTACATTAGATTATCATCCCCTCAATGAAAAGAGGGATGTTTGTTCTAAAACAGCCTTTAGGGACATTTCTTTTACATGGTTACTACTCCCACGAGAAAATGCATTTAGGACTTGCAAAAGGACTTGATTAAAGGCTCTTTTAAGTGTATGTCCTCATATCACGTGATTAAACTGTTACATATTACCACCTCCCGATTTGGTTCATCTGACTGGATTTAAAAAAAAGGATTATATGTGCTTGTTCAAGGTCATTCTCTATTGTGATGTTTTTTTTCCTCTCCCTGTGAGAAAAAAATCCAGTGGCAGTTGAAATGGGTTTATCCTTTGTATGTCACTTATAGCTGCAAATCTTTTTCATTAGACATTCACTTGGCAAAGTACAAAAGCACACTTATCCTAGTAACGTTAGTTGGTTACATGGAATGTCCACAAGGACAACTGTCGTTTTGATCGTTTGAAAATAAATAAATCAATTTTAGGAAAATATTGCTTTAATCCATTAACAATTCTCAAGTTGTTGTATATTTTTGCACGAGTTGTAAATACAACGCTAACTTTGTTTTAATTTGAAGAGTACATGTCTAAAAGGAGAATGAAAATAAATGAAGACCTACAAAGTAGTGTATTATTAATATGCAACATAATTCTATACTTTTAAAATCTGTCCTTTTTCTGTTTTATTTTTGTTTGTTTTCTTAGCATGAGAGCGTGAGCCCGGATCATCAGTTGTACATTTTCAGATGACAGAGCAACTGGAAATGACTGAGAGAAAAGGTAAAAAAACAACTTTACTATTTGTGCCATTGGTAAGCAAAAGTGGCCAATTCACCACACACATATTTACTCACCATTGATTCAACATGACTTAATTTCCCCTCTTTAAAGAATATGTTTGTACAACTCCCTAGCTTACTTGCTCCCTCACTCAATGTAGTAATATAAAGAAAATATTTTCTCGGGCTTTATTATACAAAAAACATTTTTCCTCCTTCTGGAAGGTAACCCATTGTGATGAAAGTTGGTTATCTGTAAGAGGTCATTTAAGTCCACAAACGATTTTCTTCATTTATCTCTTTTCTGCTGGGTTATGCTTTGGGACATCTATCTGCATGTTACCCCACCACACCCATTTCCTCAATCGTTCAAGTTGACACACTGCAGCGACTTATGAGTCAATTATTGGAACCCTGAATGGTAAAGTGAAGATGTCCTTGAACTCAGCGACAAGTAAGCGCTTTTTCTGTGTATGGCTTAAACCTCAACTTGAGATGCTAATTATTATGTCTAAAATGACCTTATTTGCAGTACTAGCTTTTATTTTATTTTTTTGGGAGATTGCAATTTTTCATTAGTAATCATAAGGATTCTGTCAACCAGTTTGAGGAAAAAAAGGGTTTTTTTTCCTCCCTCTGATTAATCTTGAAGAGTGGGGTTGCGTGTAGTAGTACCTTTAATTTATGACCCGTTTGTGAGTCACCTTAACTGATCTTGTAGTTTCACTTTTGCTGCCCACATGTGTCAGGCAAGGCAGGATGTGTGGCAAAGAGAGTGCCATTTGTCACTTCCCTAAACTCACGTGTGTTCATGGCCAGTAATTTTTGCCGTGAAGAAGGTAAAGAATAAGTCTAATGTTAGGTTGATGTCCTGGGTTCGGGGAAATAAATGCATTTTCTCTTTAGCTTTTTGTTTACCAGATCTGCATTATAGTGATAAAAAAATGGTTGCTCTGCACGTGGGCTTGATATAAGTATTATGTTTTTCCACTCGTGTTGTCCGGATATTTGTTTTATCAATTCTAATAGCAAAATTACATTAAAACGCTTCTGTGTGACTAACAAAGTCAAATTAAATCAACTCACTCTTTTACTTGTTCACTTATAAACACAAATTTCAGTAAAATGTGGTGAATTATGTTTTAAGCTTGTACTGTTACTACTGTGATAGTATAGACAGTTTTAATTTGTGTTGTCATTCAAACTGTCTAACAAGTTTACCACTGATGGATACAAGAAAAATGAATAAAACCAGGATTTAGACTTTCCACTGTATCTTGTATGTCTGCTTTTACATTGCAATTAATGTATTTTTTTTCTGTCTTGAATCCAGCATGGTGCCTTAGACTTCTACCAGCTCTCTTCTTCTTTGTTTGCTTTGTCACATACTACTATTCCTATTCAATACTTCAGAGGTAAAGACATACACTTTCACACATAAAAAGTACATGTTAATACTTTGTCTTTTGCCATTGCTCGAGCATTAAAGGAACTACGTATATACTATGTAACATGGCACTTCAATTAGTCATTATATGGCCCTAATATTTCAAAAGGCATTCAATAAATATGTTTTTGGAGAAATACTTGTAGCACTGTTTTCTATGATTAAGCCAAGACTTAATCGGGGGACACGCTAAATTGATGGCCAGCCAATCGCAGGGGACATATTATAAAATAAGTAAGCTTGAGAGAACTACAAAGTGCCAAGAGTGGCTTAGAGTGAAGTAGCCTAAGCCACTTTTTGAGGTTTCTTGACATCTTATATATTTTTTCTATTTTTTTTCTTCAATGAATGGACCTACTCTATTTTCATTTTCATGCCAAAGTTGGTGATTGCTTGTCTGTCTGCATTTCACAGCTATGCCGGCACCAGCAAGTCTGTCAATAGTAGCAAGTCTCTGTGTGGTGGCTGGCTGACACAAAAGAAGTGGGAGAGCCTCAAATTTAAGTGCGTCATGGCATTTCTTATTATGCGTTATTATGGCAAGTTATTGATATTTGAATATAACTGTAAATGTGCCTGGTTATGATCCATGAGGGGTTTTTCCTTTCTTTCTTTTTTAGAAAGTAGTCAGAAAGTAATATTAAGCTCTTAACAATTTATTTCCCCACTTAATTCCAAATTATCCACTTTGTCTCTTTGACTTTTTAAAAATGCTAATATTTGGAACAGGAAAAATGTGTGTAGTTCATTGCTTTTCAGTGTTTGCCATAACAGTCACTAGGTGGGCCTTGAGATAATTCTAATAACATTTTCTTTAATTAAATATCTTCCTTGGAGGTATATCGCCATGTCCTACGTAGAACTATCTGTCAGTTGAGGGTAGTAATTGTATAAAAGTCTTTCTCTTAAGAAAGTAGATCATAAACAGATGGAGTCCAATGCCAGTGAACAGGCAAAATGTTTCACGCAAAGTGCAAACTGCTGCGTTCGTACTGTTCCACAAGCTCTGTGAACATTGTTGTTTTCTTTTCCTTTCCTCCAGCCAAAACATGCATGCCAACTGAGGATTTTAACGATGGACATAGAGTCATTCAAATGGCCGGTTTCACATAATGAGTGTGTTTCACCTTTCTAATAAATACCAGAAGCACATTGGCAAGTTGAAGTATGACTCAAGCCAAGCACATAGAGAAGAAGTCTTCTATAAATGGTTCTGATGTGTCTACTGGCATTATAGTTTGCATTGTCTAGAGTCTGATTTATCATCACTGAAAAGCCATAAAAATGTCTGATACTGCATAGCCTTCATTCTTCATTTCTAATATGATTCAAGTAGTGTGTTTTCATCTAATAAGTCATTACCATTCTTATGTCTCCTACAGCATTAAGAGACAGACTCAGCTCTTTTTAAAACTTGATGATTTCTTCTGGAGAGAACGTAAGGCAGCATTGGCGTTACCTTATGGCACCAGAGGTAGTGGTATGTAATGATATTATGATCTGCTTTTCCATTTAAAAAATGAAAATATAAAGTTAAGGTAATATTTTGGTTGTATACCTCCACAGGCTTTCTATTTATTTATTCATATTTGCAAATACACAATTATTTCCTAGCAGGAACTATTTAATTTTTTTATTAACTCTTCCAAAGTGACGCAAATGAAATTATATATTGCAACAGCGGTTTGCTTAGAACTACATGGCCCAGTGGATAAAATGGTTTTGCAAGACTTTATACAGACCACATGGTTCCCACCCTCATTCTATCTGATGAATCTTGCTTCTCTCTTTTCTACCAAGAACTGCAGTTGCTTCAAGTTCTTGCAGTAACGGCAAATTACCAGATGCCGGCCTCTGTTGATAAGTAAGTGTGACACAGCTTAAGTGCTTCAGAATTGTTTTTTTTACATTTCATAAAAATAGATGAATTTAAATGAGTCTAATTTCATTTTGTTGCGCTGACTGTCTTTTTTTTTCCTTTCAGCCTTGAATGCAGAACCTGTGTTGTCATAGGCAACAGCTTTGCCGTTAAAAATACATCTTTAGGAGGCATCATTAACAAATATGATGTGGTTATTCGGTAAGAATAAAGAATGTTCAATAATATTATTGTAGCAATATGATTTTTACATATGGGGTATTGTGATAATGATATCTAACAATTACCAACATTCCCTAAAGTCTGAAAACCTTTTGGGAATGTAATGTTAGGTTTCTATAAAGAAGATAAAGAAAACATTCTCCTATGTCAGGCATGACAGCACAAATCTGACTTTACAACCTTGGAGCAGCCACATGTACACACTCAATTGTTATAAGCCTCTTTCAAACAGCCAAACTGTTGGCTGGCTACAATGCATTTTTCTCCCCAACATTAACGTGTCCTGGTCCCTCCCTATCCACTCTCTCTGAAGTGAATCCGTTTCAGGACTTGCAGGTTATTGATGGTCTGGTTTCAATGCATGCCTTTGAATGAACGTCATTGAACTTGTATCGTATAAACACATGACGCCTAATAAGACTTATGTGCTAACAAATTAGATCAAGCAGCACTTTTCTTACTGAAGAGAGAAGTGAACTCCTGATAAAAAAATGTTTAGACAATGTTTGATTAATACTAGTTGGTCATAAAAGTAGCATGGATATATGTAATATATTTAGCAATAATAATAATAATAATATATAATCAAATATAGGCTTTGTCATCATACCCAGAAACTGTGTATAATGAAATTGGTAAGACATTTGCGGTCCTTTGGCATAAGTACTATTGAGAGTACCTGATTTTTTTTAAAATTTAAAGTGAACTGTGGATGGCTCTGATATCATTAACATTTCTGGGATTCTAAATACAAATGTGATGCTATTATGGATGAAATTTCTCTACTTACAGTTTGAACAATGCTCCAGTGAGAGGCTATGAGGTTGACGTTGGAAACAAGACGACCATGAGGTTCTTCTACCCCGAGTCAGCCTCTTACAATCCAGGCCTGAACAATGAGCCCGACACTCTGATGGTCTTTGTGCCTTTTAAGCAGCAAGACCTACGGTGGCTCAAGGGGATCCTCTATAATGAAAAGAGGGTAAAGGATACATCAAAAAAAGCTTGATAACTGTTTTACCTGGATTTTGCCAGCCAACCATGTCGAAAACAAGCATTTACAAGCTGGTGTTAAAATGTGTTTTCCATCATGGGACTCTGTCCTTGTATTTGCATCCTGTTAGACCTAACACTTTCTGGGCCATTACCTCCTTATTATACACATGAAATTGCCTCCAGTCATTAGGGAAATGTTGGCTTGTTTGCTTGCTTCTAATGTTTGTATGAATCCAGTTGCTATATTGAATAATCTAGTATATGTTTATATATTTATGTGCATCCCAGGTCATGAAAGGATTTTGGAAGCCCCCACCCCAAATCTGGTTGGGTGATGTCGGTCAAATCCGTGTGCTGGACCCGCACTTTTTACACCAAACAGCAGAAAAGCTTCTCCGAATACCCCTTAACTCCAAGGTGAGGATCCACCATCTCGTTTATAAAGACTTATCAATCTGCATTTAACTGTTAGAACTCAGCATTCCTTTGCTACAATGTCTCCTGCTGGGAGTCATTTACGTTGTTTGTTTCTTCTCCTGTCTTCCGCTTGAATGTTAAAAAGGTTGGCCGGAGCATGTGCCGGTTGGTCAATGGTACTTGTTTGGGTGTCAAAAAACTCCACTGTGCCCTGAGTCTGAGTGCAGCATGGTTAAATTAAATAGTTTGTGAGACATCAAATAACTGCAGATCATGAGAAAGAGGTTTAAGTATCCCACTTCTTTAGGCTTTAAACAATCTATGGGAAATAATTGGCTTTCGAGAGAGAACTGAAGTACTTTTGCATTTCCCCTGAAACTGAAAACCTTCAGCATTGTTTAAATCAGTTTGTTGTCATTCTTGTTCATTAACGTCACTGTTCAGGAACCAAAAGTAATCACTTAGGAAACTCTGAAGCATTCTTAATTATGACAATGAGAAAAAGGTTTTACAGTGAGGTACTGATCTGTTTTCACTTTAAAACTGGACCTCTTCTCCCTCTTTGGCTTTACGAGCTTGGACTTTAAAACACTTTTCTCCTAATGACCTCTTCAAACTCCTGGGAGTTTCATTGTGCCTGGTTTGGCCAGGTTTTCTGAGGATTTAGAGAGGGTATATGAGATGAGGAAGCCCTGAGCAGTACTCAAGGAGAGCAACAGACTAGCAGCCCAAATGAAGATATACACAACATCTGTGCAAAGTTTATAAAGTGCACCAGAGAGAAAATGATGTTTAGGTAAAGCACCAAACTGGAAGTGTGCAAAAAACAGACACGACCTATGGGTCTGTGGGTGGTTAACGTTGTGGTGTTACCTGCTTTTAAATTTGAGGATTATGTAAAACTTTTAGTGGTGACAGTCTGCAGGCCACTCACCAAAAGCTCCACAAGGCCTTTTCCAAAGCTCTGGAACTGGCCAGATGAGGTTCATACACCCAAAGTGTCAGCTATGTTCTATTAATTTGAAACACAAATATAGTGTATTATATCATTTCCATTACATGAGAACATCTTTTTAGTTATATATCAAAAAAGAAGAAAAATATATATAAATTGATGATTTAGCGGCCATTGACTGTGTGATTCGTTGTTTTTTTTGACCATGTACTGATTAGATAAAAATGTAGCTTTATCATGAATTCATTACAAAGATAAATTTATCCGTGGGAAACCTTGTAAGAGACCAAATTCTTACACATGTCTGTTCACAGTAAAGCCAACTAGTTTAGTTTCAAGTTTAAAATGCCAATACCACAACTGGAGAACAGGGTCATTGTGAGTCTGTAAAAAGTATAATAGCTTTAGACAGTCCTAATGTCAAACCAGAGAAGTTAGAACAAAGAAGGAACACAGTAATTCTGTTTTGAGACCCACGTGGAAGTGATTCTCAAATTGCAAGTACTCATAATCAATGGCATGCTGTCCTTTGGGGACCCTTCTGAAAAATTACACAACAAACATGTCCAAGCTCGTTTCTCACGCATTAGTTTCATCTCATGATGCTGCAATCGTCAACAAACATCTGTTGTTCTATGATTGCAGGGTGTTAGAATACTAAGTAGTTGTTTATGACACTTCAAGGGAGTTTGCAATTGCAAAAGTATTAACACTAACACTCATATCTAGGGGCAATTTATATTCCACAACCAACATACTTTGCATGTTGTTGGGATGTGTGTGGAAAATGGAGTACCCTGAGAAAACCCATGCAGGCCTGGGGAGAACATGCAAATTCCACACAGAAGGGTCAGAACCCACCGGGGGATTAAACCTTCGAGCTCATTATTTCTTGTGTGGTTTTATTTATGTATTGATGCATTTGCTTGTTCCTTTTTAACATCACAATTATACAAACTGTAAGCATAGTTGGTTACAGCAAACAAGCAATGTTAGGAAAACAATCAAATCTGGTGCAAGTAGTGTACAACATGGTCTAGGTTGGCTTCTTTCGCCATCTAGCGGCCTAATGTAGGTATTATTTGACACTCATGACTGGTCATATGCTTTTTTTCACATTGCAGTTCAGTACACATTTCTGTTGCACAGAATTAAAACTCTCTTTGCCTTTAAAAGACTACAACATTTCAAATATAGTTTGTCATATATTTGTATCTTATTGAAATGATACCTCAATTTTTATAAGGGGAAAAATATCACATTGCTCAAAATTAATGTATCAAATATATTATTTGTCCATAGAAGGTAAATAGTATGTTTTCTTCTAGAATCCAGTACATCCCACTACAGGAATTCTTGCGGTTTTTGTGGCCCTCAATTACTGCGATGTGGTTCACTTGGCTGGTTTTGGGTATCCAAACTCCAAGAACATCAAGAACCCGATTCATTACTATGGCTACGACACTATGAAATCTATGAAGGTAAGTGGCAATGATCCTTATGGGGCTTTTTCCTTGCAAGTTTTATCCTTTATGATTTGTATCTTATTTGTAGAACTCTTACCATGACCTCAATCATGAAGCTGAAGCCTTAAAAGGACTAGAAGAATCAGGTACCATCTTGTACCTGCACCCACATTTGTAATCTTTCTTTCTGTTGTTGACAATTAACATTTTTCCTGTCACTTTTGTAGTTTGGAAACTTTACAAAACTTAAATAATGGCTCAACATTTTGTAACTAATACGGTTTTTAGAAAACTTGTTTTAGTGCAATCTTTAATACCATGACTCTGATAACACTGGTCAACAATTTTATTTTATTTTTTCTCTTTTTGTGATTCTATCCAATTTGTGGTTGCTGATTTTATATGTATCATAAGTTCTCTAACTGACATTGCCTCCAACTTCTTGTTCATATGGACTAGTATTTATGTTTTAAGTACACAATCACATCCATAAAATATCCTAAAAACATTGCAAACATTATTCATACAGCATTGGTCTTTTTGGACTGGAAATATGAAAGATTTTATTTATTGCTTTTGCTTCAAAAGCCATGTGAGGGATGATACCACTGGATGCTGTTTGTTGTACATAATGAAATTAAGTTTTAATAAAAAAAGTCAAATATTATAAGTGTTAATTGTGTTTCATATCTGTTAGGTAGGTGAGTATATTTCTTCCTCAGTGGCCTCTGACTGACTGGTGGTCACTCCAAATTGTAAAACCACATCAGGTGATTAATGGTCTCGAAATGTTCGTTATATTTCACTCTGGACCAAAGTATAATATTTAATACTTGGGTTTTTTTCAGGTTTTTTTCCACCACATCTCTGACCTATTTAATAAAACCAGTCGTCAAGTATGACAGCATGAATTGAGCTTAAGAAAGAAAGAAATACGTGTTGAGAAGCGGAAAAAAACCCAACTAATTCCACAAAAATGCTTGAGTATTTCTTGGCGGCTGAGTGTTAGACGCAGACATATTCTCAGTGTTAGTCAGAGTACTGTTTGAGACGATGCAGCAGTATGTAGTCAGAAATAATAAATACAGCTGTACACACGTTAAGAGATCAATGTTGCATGACAGTTGTCACTGCTGACTACACTCCGACTACAACTGTACTGTCTTGTTCCTTTACGAACAACCACTATTTGACTTTCTTTTGTGACCTCAGACATGGCGAAGCAGCTCACGTGTGCATCAACAAAAGGCAGAGTGTTAGAAAGATGACCAAGCAACAAATTTAGCTCACAGGGCTTAACCACAGAACCCAAAAATGACACTCTGTTAAAAATGGAACATGTTACTCAGCACCTCTCCGAAATAGAACCTAAATTACTGTGTGGTTGGAGTTGTTTTAATGCAACTTGCAGAAACAACAACTCAGATACTTATAACTACATATATTATTAAGTTTAGAGCCTATTTTCTGTTTTTAGAGGGCCATGGAAAATAATGCCACAAGTACTTTTTGGGGGTCATCATATATTTTGAGTATCTGTGGGTTAATGTTTTGGGCCTTTTTCTTATTCATTCTTATACAGGGTTTATTTTGAGTTTAAATTGCATGGTAGGTAATTCACGGTGCATACGTTTGCCCAGTACTATATACATTAGAAAAGTATACTAACCTTTGCAGTATTTATTATCTGCTAAGACATGTTTTAGTCTTGTCCAGTAGAGAACGCTGTTTGTCATAATTTACCATGAAGCCTGCAGATGTAAAAAAACAAAACAAAACAAAACAAAAAAACTAGTATTAGTGCAGTCCACAAAAAAACTAGTATTGGTGATCATTGCGCCATTAATTTCAAACAAATTACAATTAGAATTATTTATTTCCGTGTTACAGGACAATATATTGCTTAAGTAGCTAAGTTTTATATTCGACTAATGTATTATAGACAGCAAAATTTCACTTAAAACTTCTATGTTATGTAATTCACTGAATGAAGACTTTAAGGATGTGAAATATACATGACTGAAAATAAAAAATAAGCACGATACCAGCAGAGGAAACAGAGAATGTCCTCATTGACCCCTATCCTCTTCAGGCAGGTTGTTGTTATTCAATCTACTTTTGTTGACACGTCACTCGTCAGTTCTTGTTGACTGTAAATGAAATGATCTTCTTAAAGTGACGGATAGACACTGTCAATGTTACTGTTATATACAAAAAGTCAAAGTCATCATAAAATTGCAGTATTTTTTTTTCCTGTTGACTCACGCACCCGTTTTGTCTTTCTCTTGAAAGTTGACTATAATTAATTGCCTGTTGCTCTCTCATGGGAAAAAACCCCTTTTGACTTGTAACATAACCTTAGTTCATAACAGTGTCCGCTTTTTAATGTCGAGTGAATATTTATTTTTTGCCTTTTTGGAGAATCAACTTTGAGATTTTTAATGTGATTTAAGAGTCTTATTTTCCCTTCATAATTCCCCTTAAAGAGGTTCCACTGTACTCTTTCTTTCCCCCCTTCTATTTTCCATACAACTAGCTCCTTTTGGCCAAAGAGAACAAGACTCTTGCTCCAGCCAATGGCTGGAATCTTCCAAATGGGAAACACTTCCATCTCTTCAAGCTTCTAAATGGTTCTGATATATGATGCTGTCATTAAAAGCAGTGGAGCTCGTCTACGGGTCATACTTCGTTCTTGGATGATTTGATTGTGTTCCATAAAAAGAACAGTCCTGAAAAAAATGAATCTAAGCCTACTAAATCAATGCCAGTCCGTATTTTGTTTGAAAATAACAGCTCGAGTACTACAAACTCGCCTTTTAATCTGCTGTACCAGATGAGAGGTAGCAGTAGAGGGAAGTGTGATTATCTGAAGGGTGCACACATTTTAACTTGGACAAGTTATCCTTTCTTTTCCATGTACTTTAAAGACCTCACAAACCTGCAGCATATGCATTTATATGCAAATATAATGCAACAATGCAACATACAGCAACTGACTATAAGGCACAATATAATGAGTCATTTTGTACTGCTATTATAGTTAATAAAGAAATGTTGTCAAACAACACAAAAGAAAGTAACCAAAAATAAAATAACAAAAACAGCAAACGTGACATTTCACTCATTTACTTTCATGCTGTTTCCAGTTGGTTATTTTGAGGCGCAAGAAATTCCAAATACTCTGAGGAGATGTGCACAGCAAGTGCCCTGTGCAATTTTGTATTCATCACCAGACTTAGTTGTAACCTGCGGGCCTGTTTTCTCAATTTGACTCTGACAGCAAGTCTAGTACACTACCAACAGCAGCAAATGTCACTTTGGACTTGAGTTCCGCCTCTATCAATCTTAAGCACTCCCCATAGACACCCCCTGGCTTGAGATGAGTGGGTGTATATATATGTTTCTCCACGTGGATTTGTCTCTGAGGAGCAAGTAAACCCTAGGGTATGGAGGCAGGGAGTAGCAGCTGGAGAGCTACTCTCCCTTGGTTCCTGTCCCAATTAATTAGTATGGACAAAGACATTCACATAAACGTGTCTGTCACCCACACGCAAATGTACACAAACACACACAAGTGAGGTTAAATGCAGTAAGGCAGCATTTACACTATTGTCCAAATAGGAGCCACATGTATAAATTACATTTGCCATGTGGGGTCTGTTTTTACTGTTGCTCAAACAGAAAAGGTTGCTCTATTCCCGAAAAGTACTGGTAATCAGGAATGACTTCAACACATATTAGAGCTATATGTGGCTTTTTTTATACAAACTGTTATACGTAACATATTCTATTTAAATGGAATTAACTCAAAAACTGAAAAATGTATTTCAGTATTTCACACTTATTTTCCTCCCTTTAAGTTCAAGCTGCTGGTAAAGTAATTATGTTGGAACGAGGAAAACATCAAATGCTAAAAATGACAAACGAATGACTGTAAATTGCATTACATATTTAATTTTTTGGATCAAAATGGCTTTAACCAAAATTCATTTAATATTAGACTCGGGAGAAAACATGGCTGTCCATTTTTGTTCCTTTCTGTTACTGATTGCCTTAAACTTACCCCCTTCTTCGTGATGCTTGATGTGTTTCCTTGCTGTCGCCACAAACTCTTCAAGTCACATGACATTTTCCTAATGATTGTGTCACTCAACAGATGGCTGACAGCTACTTCACATCTGTTGACTGGCAATGTAAGAAAAACATGAAAAGTACATGTTAGGCACAAGGGTTATGCTTTATTTTTCTATTTATTTATTTTTTATAAATCACTGAAAATTTCTGAAAACGTGGCAGACTCATGAATAACTCTAATACATGAGAAAGATTTTTTTTGGAGGTGAGTTGAAAAAGGTCTCACAGGCCTGCCAATTCTTCGACAAAATTAACATTTAACAACCAGACTTGGTTGAATATAATATTTTAGTAAGAAGCCGTTGTCCATTTGAGGCTATTTAGAGAGGTTCCCATAGGAGGTCATATGTTTATCATGAAAAAAAACTCTATGCAGCTGAGACTTACTGCATCTATGTACACACACCCACACACACACTCAAAACAACACAATTATTATTTATTGTTGTTTTTTGGGGATGTCTGATACTATATGTTCTTCAGTTTTCATTCTTTTCTTAACTCTTAGAAAACAATAAGTAAATAGTTCTAAAATGAGACTTAGACTTCATCTATTAATAGTATTTTTAAAGTCTTGGCTTTTATCTGAGATGCATATTGAAAAGGAAGAGTTGCTGGAAAAGGAAAAAAGACACACTTATTGGTCAATAGCAATAAAAATGTACAAAATGTCTAGCTACAATTACACTCAGCATTACTTTATTATATTTTATTTAAAAAACCACCTTACTTATGCACTTTGACACCTTCAACAAATGCAAGAGAAATACCAACCTTGTTATTCAACTGTTTCATCATTTCTAAAATTAAATCATTATTGTGTGAGAAAAAACTAAGAACTTCAGGAAAACAATGTTATGACTTAGCAGCATTTGTTAGACTGTCAAATTTGCCTTCCAGAAGCTCATTAGCATATTTCTTTAGTCTAAATATAGCCCTCCATTCAAAGCTGAAGGGCAAACAAATGAATCCACGTCTAGGACTTAAGAGGGAGGTTGGATATACTTCTATAAAATATAATAATCGAGAAGGCGATGTATACCGTATGTCGTAAAAGTAAATAAAACGTGTGAGGTTTACATTGTTCTTTATTAGCTCATTTAGAAACGTTTACTATGCTGCTTGTGACGGAGCAAACTGCAAATGACTGCAGGCTGCAGAGCTGCCAGGGGATTGTATTGAAAGGTCACAGGCAAAACAAGCTTTGCTGGAGGAAGGATATGCGGGGGAAGAGAATACACGTGTCGAAGATGCCCAAATCTGCTGGGACTTCCCCTAAAAAATTATCCGAGACCCAATCGTATAGTTTGTTTAAGGCAAACTCAAAAGACAGTCACTAAATTGGTGGGGCAGCAAACTTGGATTATCCCACTGTGATTGCATGTGGATAGGCGTGTGTGTGGTGTGTGATGTGAATATATACAGTATCATAAAGGGTTTCTGCATTATCTGGTAAGAGATTTAGCACAAAGCAGGTCGCAGATGCCTGTAAATGCCAGAACCCAAAGGAGACAATTGCTGCAGATGCAAAAACTGTTAATTCAGTATAAATTAACTAAACAAAACAATATTTTTAATCTAGTCCCAAGGCTGCACATTTGTGACCCCTGAACAGAATAATAATATATAAAATAGGATCAATTAAGCATGAAATCAGCACGAGGTGGTCAGTTTCTGTACCATAGAACCCAGAATTTGTCTTTGTGTGTGTATGCTTGCTTGTTGAAACAAATGACTCATCCAAAAACAGGTGAGCCCCGGACTGCACTCCTATTCTAGTTTTGTTTAGGTGCGTGGGAAAGAAAGGAGTCAAAAGGGTTAACTAGTTAAGCAGGGGAAACAGATGGAAAGTATATCACTGTGAGATGACAAGCTTAGCTCTCATCCAGAGTCGTTGTCGTATTTGTATGGTGACAAAAGGATTAGCGATAAGGCAGAAATACATATTGCCAGTCTAAATAGTGTGTTGTGAGATTTTTACACAAAGATTTTGTTCAATCCATTCTTAATGTTTGATGCAGGATTATTTATTTCATTTCAGTCATTTCTAGTAGTCAGACAAACCCTACAGTCAACCTGCATTTTTTTTCTCAATAGTTCTTATTGTTGACATGGCAAAAGTAAGAAGTTAAAGAAAAGTTATCTCATTTGTTGGCTAGAAATGCTCTTAGAACAAAGAGTGTCTTCATCATGGAGCTCTCAGACAGAGTGAAGCGATTACTTCATTTAGCGCTTGTGTGAGACTATTGATTTATCTCTATCATTGATGGGATCTCACAAATCTCCCACACATCTTTGCTGACTTTTCTCTACACATTCAAAGGTTCAAAGTAGGATGAAATCTCCTACTTGAGTTCAAAAGGATACTATTTTCCCAAACCAATCTTGTGATTGCATTGTTAAGATGAAAAAATCACTTCTAACCAAAATTGAACTGAATTGTTTTTTAATTCGGACACTTCATTGAGTTCAGAAGCCACAAAAGACAAGAAAACACAACTCCAAAACTTCCACGAGTTAAAAAAAATAAAAACAGTCATCACAAACTCAACCGTGCATTCTGTAATTTGTCTGTAGTTTTTGGACCGGAGTTGAAATTCAGTGGAAAACACAGAAAACCAGACTGACTTGTCATGTATCTTATTCATGCCGAAAGTTGGGTTGCCTTGTCGTGCTTGACTGCCTACACTTTGTGGATTATAGCAAAGTGAGGGCAACCATCTTTCTTCTTGCGTCTTTTCTTCAAAACAAAGTGAATTGTACTAGTGTGCAGTCTGAAGTGCAAGCACATTGTTGGTTGTATATGAAGATACCCAATAAAAAATGTCATTCTTTTTCTTTGAATGTCAATATTATCATGAAATTGACTCATGTATCCCCTTGATGTCTTCAAAGAGTCAAATTATACTCTTTTAAAACTAATCGTAGAAGTCCAGTTGGGCTTGAACAGGCGTTTGGCAAATCTCTGAAGTTTGAAGTTATTTTGATTTCATGAGCACTTTCCAGCAGAAATATGGGAGAGAGGCACTCAGAGAGGATAAAAATTGTTATCAAAGGCTAAGCTCTGTTGCAGCTTTGATGAACGCAAAGGTTTTTTTTCTGCCTTGTGAAGCTTTTTGTCATGACTCACTTCATACCAGTAAGTGTGTGTGTAATCATGCAGGTTTCGTTCAGTGTGGAGAGGTTTTGTTCTATGATATTTTGGATCTTGTAGCAGACAAAAGGCATTTTCACTGCACCCAATATTAGCTCGTAATTGTCTCCTACTCCTACTAATACTTTTGTTTTCCAAAGTTTTTTTGTCTTCTTTTTGTTGCAGACATTTGCAAGGATTCCCAACTTTTCTACGCTTTTGACATAGTACATTCAGATGCATATTTTCCTAAATACTGAGGAGTGTAGATAAAGAAAGGTTTTTTTTTTTACACAAGAAACCATTATGTTCTCAGCCTCTAAAACATGTGTATTAAAATAAATTAGTATGTGCTTGGTTTTTGATTTATAGAAATGTACTGGGAAAGCACTACTAATGTAAACTTCTCATATCTGTTTCACTATAATTGCTCCTTTTTCTAATGTGGTCCCTTGCATTTTGAATGCAATTATTATACCTGCATTATTTAAAGGAGAAACAGAGTAAGTATATTAACGTACCACTGCGGGATGGGTGTGCTTTTGGAGTTATGGCACACATTTCTTTAAAGATTAAACAGTGTTTTATTTTATCCACTGGCAAATTCTAATAGTGCATAATTGCAACCCCCCTAACCCTAAACTTAACCCTAACCCCAACCCTAACCCTAAAAATCCAACAACAGACAGTGTTTCTTTCTAGACTCTTCAAACTTGTTCACCAATACAAAGAATGCTTTTCAGTGGCTTTGTAATTATAGTTTTAAGTTAATGTGTTTATTGTATTTTATTGGGTATTTCTCAATGTATATTATTCATTCATTCGTTCCTAATACGAACTGAAAAAACCCCCGCAAGCACTTATGCAAAATGGCTTCATTAGGGCCAGCCTGGAGCCCTGCAAGTGACATGCGACGCTGTTTCGATATCCGTTGGATTCTAACCCCTCGACAGCTATTGCCCCCAATTTGTCATTTACTGTTTCCATTTCAGAATGCACTTAAATATGCATTTTTCCAATCTCCGTGCTTTTCCTGCAGGTCAACAGAGCATCTTTCTCTCTCTCTCTTACACAACAACACATTTGCAGAAGCTGTACCCACACACAAACACCCTCCTGCACCTGCATAAAAAGATTCAATGCGCCATTCAAAAGATGCATTTATTCATTGTGGTACATTATTCAATTTTGAATCAGGTGCTGACTTTATGGTTTCTAAAATTTAATAGCCTTGACAGAAATAGCCTTGACGGCAAACTGCCGAGAGTTTGAATTTGGACCACACATCCCCACATCTCTTGAATGCAACATCATGTCCCTGTGCTTACTACAGTAATGTACTCGTTAAATCGCTGTATTGCATAGAATTTTCTGTGCTTCTTGTCGCTAGGCAATAGTTTGTTGGCAGCAAAAATCACTATGCCAATTTTTGGTGTGTGTGTATTTTTGTTTACACACAAAGATGACTCGGGTATGCTGCTGAATTTTACACTACACGAGTCTGTAAAATGTGTAATGAGTAATTTGGGATATACAAATTTCATTAAAGAAATGTCTGTCCCCAAGTCAGGTGGCCACTATGTGATAACAATGTATTTTATTTACGTTTTCCTATACTATTACCTATATAAAAAGAAAGGAAAGACATATTTTTTAAACAGAAGACTCTGATTTCGATTGTATGACTTATGTATTTGATTTATCACTTTTCAATGTTAGATAAAAAGGCAATATGCAAAATATACAGTGCTGGTTTATCTCTTTGCGCTAACTTGCTGCCAAAAGATGGCGGATCTTATCTCAAAACACTCCCCTTAAAGTATTTTCAAGGGTTTTGCCTCAAGCTTCAGCACACAAGATGCGCTGCATTGATATTTAAAACGTGTGTTTCATCATGTCACGCATAACTAATCCAGTTTTCATGTCGCTATATTTGTGCAACATGGTCCATTTGTTACAGCAAAGTGCCTTGTTGTGCTTTTCTAAACTAACGTCTGTTGCTTATTTGCATGACCTGAACAGAAATAAATTACACAGTATCTATTAACTCCTTCATGCAGTCACAAGAACATTTTCATTTTCTTTTTCGTGGTTGTATTATGTTTATTCTCATGAGAACATACATCAAACGTGACATTCTTGCAGTGGAAGGTGTTGGCTTTCTACAATAAACCTACCATTTCGTAAATGGAATACACAGCCAGTTGGAGTGAAGTCAATCATTTAGTGTATCTGCATAACTATTACTGTATTTTTCGCACCTGAGTATAAATCGCAATAGCCAAAAAATACACAATGAACGGGGGAATTTTTTTGTGTGTGTATATATATATATATATATATATATATATATATATATATATATATATATATATATATATATATATATATATATATATATATATATATATATATATATATATATATATATATATATATATATATATATATATATATATATATATATATATATATATATATATATATATATATATATATATATATATATATAAAACACAGGCTGTGTGCGACTTACAGTCCAGAAAATACGATACATTGAGCATTTCAAATGATTAGGGTTAAGTAGTTGTTTCAATGACATGGATTGTAAAAATGTAATCAAATGTGGGACATTTTATGATTCTCATGCCTAGAAAATACCCTGTATTTTCCACTGTAGTAAATGTATTTATAAGAAGATATTGGGGTAGAGGTCACTTCATGCAAGTCAATTAAAGACTGTCTGCCATGGCCTACTCGGAAGCGCCTGTCTGCTTCCAAAATGGCTCACAAGGGCCATTAAACCGAAGACAAAGGGCAGAAACAAGGGGAAGTTGAAAATGGAAAAGGACAGAGAATACTTCAAGTAATAGACTGAGGACCAAAGGGAGTCATAATGAAGAAGGCAAAGATCCCACATTTGAGATGAGACAGCGAACCTTTTCATATCATCATCAACAGTAGTCGCTATGGAGATAGACTTTCTTATAAAGATAAATAATAAATATATATTATATGCGCACATTGGCTCTTGACTTTTAAAAATATGATTCAGTTAGTAGTTTATCTAGCTTTTTAAAGTATATTTCAAAGAAAATTAAGAGCAATTATACTAAGGATCAGCATGCATCAGTCGCAGCGGTAGCCTGGTGGGGAGAGCAATCAACACTGCTCAAACCTGGCATCATCTTTTATGCAATATCCATTTAAATAAATAAAACACAAATTATTGATATTATACTGTTTTTCAACTAACAAAAGATGTGCAAAACTCAGCCGCCATGATAATGATATAATAATATTTAATGTCGGAATGCTGATAATATTCTGGTTGAGAGACATATAAGCCTTTTCATATAAAATCAATTGGCTTCGGATATATAATGTGCATTATTTTGTCAATTTTCATATACGTTAATGACTGTCCGGTTTTATTTACACTATTATAAATAAATGGCACTCCAAGATTATAGTCGGAGTCATAAAGTTAAAAACAAAAGTCTTGTTGCCAGTCAATCAGTTAACCAATGACATTATCCTGTTTTGCCAGCCTTTGCTGCAACTAATTACCCTGGAAATTAGCATAAAATGATGTACAAGCTGGTGAGGCAAATCTCTGTCTCGGCAAAAAACAATTGGTCACACAAATATGATAATACTACACACATAAAGGATGGTTTCAGAAAATAAAACGGTATATTATTTGAATAGTATGTTGTGTGTTCTCAACACATAGGGTAACCAAGCCACAGTTCCTGGGAATCTCGAATATAAATAAAATATCAGGGGGAAAAAAAAGCAATGTCAAGGGACACATAGGTCACAGTGAGAGGAGTTCAGAGTTCAATTCTTAGAGTTGAGTATTGTCTATATATATCATCACTAAAGAAATGACAATGGGGAAGTCCTGGAGAATAAAAATGTTACGGTTAGCCGAGTGCTGCTGATTCTTTCATTTGGATTCCTTGTTGAACATTTTTGCTTCTCACGACTCTGTGCAGGTACTAATATGCAAATTCACGTTTTCTCGTGGTTTGGTGACTAAGAATGATTGTCAGCGAACAGATTAAAGACCCTGTAAAATGTGTTTGAACTGAAACTGAAAACTCAGACTAGTTATATTGAATGGGCACCCTTTAACTATCAATATTTTATATAACATTCGCTTAAATTAAAAAACTGTGAATGTAATTTTCAATCTAACCACATGAGAAAGTCATATTATACGTTGAGCAGCATATGACTGCATTTAGCCAAAATGCCATATTATTGTGATTCAATAAACATAACATAAATGTCAAAGGAGCTTGTACTGTGAAAAAAACAACAACAACACAAGAGGGTGTTGCATTTTCAGCTAATTTTTATGTCTAACTTCATACTATAGTAGTAGGATGTAGCCAAGTTGCTCGCTACTATTGTGCTGGACAGCGACAGACATTGTCACTGTTGTCCATTTTACAGGGTCTTTGAATATGTGGTGTTTTAGCCCACAGCGCAAAATAAGAAATATAATAATGTCTTGGCATGTCATCTTTGTGTGCACCCCGTTGGAAGCTACAAAAGCAGAAAGTGGTGAAAGTTATGTACAGTATTATAAAAGGACAATCGTTGCCACCAACTTTTGAGTGAAGGTATCGATACTCTCTGTTTAAGTATTTTTTCTACACTATATATCTAAAAAGCAACCTATACTATAGATTGATACTCTAGTACTGTAGAGGAGTATTGCATGGTTCAGAGACTGGAGAAAAATATTTTCTTTTTCCAAGCATTGCAAGGAAAGAAAATAGCCATTGAGCAACATAAATATAATATTCTTCAGTACTCTTAGTTAACTTTTTAGCCTGTCAGTCCATCAGCAAAGGGTGTCTCCGCCAAAGTAGCTGCTGACCCATTAGTCTCTCCCTTGTCATTTTCTGACTCCCCCTCCTCCTTGTTCTCATTCTGGCTGAGTGGGTCCAAGTCAGAGAGGCCAAAAGTATGACTTTTTGGTTCAGGGCTCAGCAAAGACAATTGAGGCAATAGCCGACCATCCCGAAGCTTTGCTGCCATTTCTTTGGCGCTGCATGAAGGAGTGTTGGTCTCGTATACCTCATGGAAGTTGTTGTAGTCAACCTCATAGAAGCCTTTCTCCAGGGAGAGAACTGGTGTAAAGCGATAGCCCCATAGCACCTCTGTGTCCAGATAGGAACTCCTTGCTTGACAGGTCATTCCTAAATCAAGTTCAGGTAGTTGTACACATCCATTCCATTAAAAATGTGAAGAGTAACATACACACACACACACACAAAAAGTGGACAGGTAAATAAACAGAGAGATGAAAAGAAAAAAGGAGAGAGAGAGGAGAGGTGTAGGTAAATTATTCATGCCAAAATGCATTCAGAAAACCTAATCCTGAACTACATCTGTCAAACAAACAGCTGACGAACTTTTTTCAGTGTAAACAGTAAATAATTCATGGAATATTGATTTTTTTTCTGGAGGCAATACTATTACGAATGGTATGGGACATAGTTCTGAAACCATTTTATTTTAAAGGGTCCATAATTATAGTGGAATTAATCCAAGTGATTCTCGGATGTCATCCAATACAAATACATTGACTCATTGCTTTCAGTAGCAACTTTGAACTGCCATCATTTTTAAGATAGGTTTTTGTGAGATTCAATTTTCCTGACTGCTGCTCCCATTTCCTGAAGGTTAAAAGGTTGTCTGAAGCTGAATCCTTTAAACCAAAAAATATCCCACACAATTTTCTCACTCTGCTGCTAGTGTGCATTTGATGTGGTTAAAAATAAAAATACAGTTGATTCAGATTGATACGCTTTCTAATCTTGCTCACAATAAGACAGACATTTCTTTTTTATTCCCTGGAAATTTATAGTCTTGTACTGTTTCTATTTTTAACCTTTGCACCATTTGTATTTTTCATGTCAAGATTGTCAAAGTTAGACTTTGTTTGTTTTTCCAAAAATATGCTGTTTTTCTTATCTCTTAAAAAAATGTATTGGTTCTTAGTACCTGCTAAATGTATGTTTTGCTATTTCTATGTTAGTTACATTTTCCCTAAACATACCCATATACGTTAAACAACAAAGCCCAATGTAAAAACACACACACCCAATGTAAAAACACGAAAATATGGTATATAATTTACATTATTTACTGCTTATCCTAATTATGTACTGCATGTTCCCTGCAAATGGAACAATATAAAAGTTAAATAACTTTTTACATTTGTAAATGTCTTAATTGGTGTCCAATGAAACAAAAATAAAGTAGAACAACACAAATTTTAATTACTAAATACTCAGAAGATTAGTGTACTGTTTCATAAATTATTCATACTGCATAAGAGGAATTTATCACGAGTGCGATTATTAACAGAATAATTCCTTTATTGGAATAGATATAAATGATTTACAAAGAACTATGAGTAGTGGGACTACTATTAGATTGTGTTATATTACCCCACAGTATTTTATATATAAATAGTAAAAATGATATAATAGGATGTAGCTGTGGAAAACATACTATGATCAGGGACCTTTCAAAAATGAAAACAAGGTTTGTTGTCGGCAACATGGACACTCAGGACAGGGCCTCTTGACATAGGACTAAAACTGCAGCACAATTAAAATGTTTTCACAATAATAACTAGAATACACATATAACAGACACGCAAAGGTTATGATTGAAGTGTTTTATCTGTATTCAGCTTTTTCTGGAACCCCTCCTTGGATTTAATGTGCATTCATTGGTTCAAAAACGAACAACTCTCAAGTCTATTTAACATGGTATGGTGTATATTTTATTTGTGATTAGTAATATGACTATTTTGTATAAAATCATATGGTGATGTTGGCTATACAGTATTTTTGGCATAATCAAATACTCTGTCTGCATTTGCCAATGTCAACCTAGTTGAGTAGTGGCAGTAACACTACCAGCATGTGATGATTTTTATTTTCAGGAGGACTGTGCGTGTAGGTGTGGACGATTGCATATGCAATGGCGATATTGGCCCGTTGCCCAGCATTGAAGGACAGTGACGGCATAGCCCCTGAACGTTGCAACGCTTTGTGCTACTGAAGTGAGGGATGATTTAATGCCTGAATCAAGTATCCAGCAGTGTGAGCCGGGAGCATGATGACTACTGGTGCTTTGGGAGAGAAAATAAATATAAAAATCTACCGTGAAATAGAGCAGAAATGTTCGGATGGATGCAAAGCCATGCCTGATCGCATCAGGGAGCGTTGTGCTTTATACATGTTTGTCATGTAGTAGCCTCGTTTTCTCATGTAAACGCTGTCCAGGAAAGGCCTGAATTAGGACCAGGTTTAATGTATCCCATAATTTGTTATATGCATAATTTAAATGCATTCAAAATGAAAGCATCATAATTATACATACAACATTGACAAGAAAGACCAAATCACAGCACCTGCTTCAGCTTGAGCAGACTGAAAGCTCATCAGAGCAGACAATTACCATAATGCTTGGGGTCATTTGGATTACATAAATTAGATTTTGATAGAAGTTAGGGAATTGGTAACAAGATTAATTTCATATAAAATAAAATGTAATTATGTGCCTTTTCAATTAGAAATCATACAACCAATGCTTGTGTAGGAAAATTTTGGCAGTTTACAAAAATATCTGGTGGTGCCTTTATTAACTAGCCTGAAGCAGTTTTGAAGGGTTAAGCATTTACCCAAAACAAAGTCCAGCAGCGTGCATAAACATCCCTATTCTTTAAGTAAACTCCACAGATAACCTTGAAGTAATATTTTTAAAAATTTGGGTAGAAGTGTCTACAGTCTACATATGTAAGATGTCATTGGCAATTATTTAATTCTAAGTGATGTAGCCTTTTAATCATAGAATCATTTGATAAATGCACACTAGCAGATTGGTAGAAATGGGGCAACACTCAATATTGATTAATTCTACCTCCCACTAAAGTGCAGTCTATTCTTTCAATACAAATTTCCCAACATTTGTCACATAAGCTATTACAACACAATTCAATACATTTTTTATACCTGTGGCTTCCACCATGCCTTCAAGGATGACAACGATCTCGAATTCCTCTTTCTCCATTTGTGCCATGGACATTTCCCAAAAGGGGCTCTTTTCGTTGATCTCATGCGAGATGATGAGTGGCGACACCAGGAACAGACGATCATCTCCCGTGTCAAAGCCGATGTTTATATCAGTTTGGTTGAGTGGGATAAACTCCCCCTCCTTTGTCTGCTGAGAGCGGATAAGCTTTGCTCGGATCGAGGCCTCCACAATGTGAGAATTCCGCAGGTCCCCCACACGAAACATCAGGCACATCTTGCTATCTCGCACCGATATGACAGCCTTGTGTGAGAACATGAGGGTCTCGGCGCGGTTCTTTGGCTGTGAGATCTTGACAAACATGCAGCCAACCATCATGGCATTCACAATGGAGCCTAGTATGGCTTGCACCAAAAGTAGAATGATACCTTCAGGGCATTTTTCTGTGATGACACGATAACCATAGCCGATTGTGGTCTCCGTTTCAATAGAGAAGAGAAAGGCTGAAACAAAACTGTTCATGTTTTCCACACACGGGGTCCAGCCCTCTTCATCTGAATGCAACAAATCCCCACGGATGAGTGCAATCAGCCACCATAGAAAGCCAAAGAAAAGCCAGTTGACGACATAGACCAAGGTGAAAATAAAGAGACTAAGACGCCAGCGGAGGTCAACTAGTGTTGTGAACAAGTCACTGAGGTAACGGTAGGTCTCTTGCACATTTCCATGATGAACATTACACTTGCCGTCCTTTTGTACGTATCGCTGACGAGGCTTCTTGGGAGGGTCACATATCAAGTGCGTTCGCTCTGTCGAGATCTGTGCCTCCCGTAAGTGTTTAGGAAGCTTTGTTACCTATATGGTGAGGGCAGAAAAAGAGCAATGTATATGTTATCATACCACTATCTTATTATATGGTCTTTTGCATTTTGTGTTTCACACAAATTGCCAGAGGGAATAACTATATATTAAGGGTCCTCTTCTCTAAAGCCTCGAAAAACAACTTTTGGAATTGTACTTTATAGCTAAGGCAGCAGAATATAGTGCAAATTAACAGTAATCATACATTTGTTAGAAGACAATGAATAAAACTACTTTGATACCCCTCGGTAACATTATCAGGAATGCATACTGTACAGCATATACAATATATGCAAATACTCCAGCCCCCATATTGAGCTAACTTGGAGATTGATAAAGCTGTCACAAGCAGTTGCACCTAATCTTTACCCTCTGTTTTCAATACAGTCCCTCGGGGTGATTGCCGTAACGCAAATTCATTAGTCCTCAATTCACTATAGTTGTGGTAAATGGGTGATGCTTTCTCTTATTGAGCTTTCCTCTAGATGCTTGGGAATGAAGGCCAATTTGCAATCAGTTCTAAACGACTCCCAATCTTCACTGCCATTGCAAATGTTACCCCTCTGAATAAAAGAAACTGCTTGATTTACACTCTGTGATCTGTAATCTTCGAAACTATTTATCTGCATCAACACCTGCTGGATTCACGTCTTTACTCTTCAATTACATCAAACTGCCAGCATTTGTAATCTTGAATTCTTCTTTAAACAGTTCCTATCTCATGTTATTTATCTACTATTGTTTTTATTTATTTATACCTGTGCAGGTGTGACACCTATCTCCATGTTGTGGTCCATCAGAATTCTGGAATCACCTGCCATCTTCAACTGAAGCGCAAAACCTATAAGGCAGGAAAATGTTGAAATTAGTATACCTATATCATAAAAAAAAAAAAAAAAAAATACCCCCAGAATACCTTGTAAAAAGTGCAATACATCAGTTTGTAGAAGACCAAACTGAACTCTACCTTTTCTAGATATTAAAGTACATTACACGCTGTATTTTCACAATGCCAAAATCGATGTATCCGGCTGAGAGGCATTTATTTGTTAACTGAGGGGTGTATTCTAAACATCATTGACTTAATTGACCAATGATTTGTAATCAACGGTGCAAAAAAAAAGAAGACATGACATATTCTGAGACATGATCTAAAAGCATTTGACATTTCCTTGTCAACGTTCACTAGCATCAATCAATGTGATGACCGACCAGCGAAGGAGCAGCAATATGGAGGCGGTAGAGAAAAAGTCAGGCCCACACAGGAATGTAGTGTTGACATTGATGGTCCAAAGCAAAGGGCAGAGTGACGTGACAGGCATCTGAATAAGGTGACGGACAGCATGTGTAGGAAACACACAATGGCTCCCAAAACACATGAAGAGCATATACATGAAAAACATTCTGTTTTTGTGATGAATTTAGTACATATCTCTAGTTTTTTTAGAACAGGTATACCATCCTTCAACCAGATTTACAGCAAGTCACAGTTGACTCAGCAATCCTGAATAACAGGTGTTTTATCTTGATAGTTTAAGAGGGTAACAAGCTTCTATCTTGTTACGAGTGGCTGGATGCTTTCACTGAATAGTGTTTGTGTTGATAACAGGAAACATTGTGCTTCCAAGCAACAGCAGCGAATAGCAGGCTATACCTATAATGTTGCACAACAGCATTTATGAGTCAATCCATTAAGACTGGCACTATTTTAATATACATATATTATTCAGACTATTTCATTTGGTGGAAAATTAGGACATCTTTCCAAAAAAGAAGGGTTATAGTCAACTGGCATTTGCATGATAGCTGATCCACTTTTATAAAAGACCATCAGAATATATACGATGACATTATTCTACTTAACAGCAACAATGTAAGAGAAAAGTAAAAAACAAACAAAACCAAAGAATCACTGATTATATACAGTAAAACTAATGGTGTTTGATACTGACTTAATAGATCAAATCTTTACAATAATATGTGTATATTGGCACGATTGCTATGGTCTTGTTTCACTTAGACATATGTATTATTCTATGATGAAATCAGTTTTTTTATGTGCCGATTTTATTTGTTTTTATTCATTTCATTACCTTAATTATTCATTGGATGTACAGCAACGGAGTTGGCACAAGTGACAGTGGTTAGCACGTCCGCCTCACAGTTCTGAGAGAAAGGGTTCAATTCCCGATGAGTTCCGACCTTCCTGTTTGGTGTTTGGATTTTCTCCCCGCGCCTGCATGGGGTTTCTCCGGGTACTCCGATTTCCTCCCACATCCTAAAAACATGCATGGTATGCTGTTTGAAGATTCTAAATTTTCACTAGGTATAATTGTGAGCATAAAAGGTTTCCTTTTACCCCTGCGATTGATTGGCTGACAAACAATTCACTTTTGAAGTAACAGCAATGAGTAAATGTTACTACTAGTATCACGAATATGTTCCGGGCTTTGATGGGACCATATATATATATTTTTTTAAAGCAACAAGGACTTCCATATCTTTGTTCGCTTATGACGCTTTGAGGTCAAACAGGTCAAATGACTAAAAACGTCCCCTGGAAGTTTGGCTTCAGGCCGTACTAACACTGATACGCTTCTACAGCCGGGGGACACAAACTTCATACCCACCCTCCCTTCCTGTTTTCCCATTATGTCTGATAGCCAAGCCGAGTGTATCACATTTTACCCTTCTCATGGATGACCTTCTCTGGAGTGACACTGCAGCACTGAGATGCCCCTCTCACACTAAAGAAAAATTCCCCTAATGATATGTCAAACTCTCTCAATCACTCTTAACTCTCTTGCTGTCTCTTTCTCTACATCCTTCAGTCTCTATCTTAACTCTCATACACCTTTTTACTTTACATATTGGAAACATTAACATGTGTCCAACAGTCTTAAGTTTCTCTCACGCACTCACGTATGTTAATAGTTTTTCAGTGTTATCTAAATATCAGATCATTTCAAAACACTACTTCTTTTTTAGCTACATCACAATATAGTTCAAAGCTTGAATATTTCTCTTAAGCTAATGGTGACAGAAAATTGCCACTGTTTTTCATCTGAGCTTGAGCTGAGGATGTTATGTGCACCACACAAATAGACAGCTGAACAGCCAAGAAAAGAATTAGAAGACAGTAAGAACTCCTTCTATGTTTTTTTTTCTTCTGTGAGTGTGTGTCAAGTAGTTCTTTTATGTCGTTTTTCCACATCGAGTGGTTGTGGGCATGTATGCACTTAAGTTAGGATGGTATATCAAAAATCATGTCACTCTGAAGGCAAACGTAGCGTTTTGTTGTTCCTTTACCATCAAAACCTGATTTGTACTTGTCATCCTTCTGCATCACTGCTCTAAATGACTCTGTGTGTTGAATGCAGTCAATTGCTGACATCCTACTGTATATAAGGTGTTAACTTGATACTAGGGCATGTTAAAGCTTGTTAGATCTATGTATGTTTTCATGACATGGCTAATGCTGTAAGAATGTAAAATGTATTTCAATTTAACTAAATCTTAAAGCAAGTTTGTGCCAGCAAGCTGATGTATCTCTAAGTTAAGATGCTGTGTAAATCCTCAATCGTCAAGCTAGTTAGTCAACAAAAGAAAATAACAAGAAAACCAATGGCATGACCTTGTTAGCCATCCTTTAGTTCTCTCTTTCATCTGTGTTAATGAGCTGCAAATGTATGAGAATATGTTTCCCCTGGGTGAAAGATGCTCAAGCTCACTGGATGCTTACATAAAACCTGAAGAAAAAAAGTCTGTGTGGACCACTACGTAATTAACTAGATAAGAATTGATTTGTTGGAGATGATAATATTTAGAGATATAATATATTATATATAATATGTATCATTATTCAAAAATTTGGATGCACTACGAGGCTATTTATTTGCATCTAAAATATATGCATCTCTGCCACCCCAATCATCTGCCAATTATTTATGTGTTTACATACTAGCGTGTCTCCTGAATAGACAAGAAGAAATGTAATCTCTGGATAGATATTAGGATCCTCAGTTTGGATTCAGATAAACTGAAACTAATATTCCTTCTGCATTTCAATGTTGTGTACTTGCTCTTGTTTTAGGTGCTCACTTTTCCACTGTGACATCTGTGGTTAACTTCTGTGTTTGCCAATGTGACGCTGCTTTTTTTTTCACACACAAAGTACAAACAATGGCATGTGATAACCTTCCAAATTATACCCAAATTGTAATCAAAGGAAAATAATATAAAAACTGGAAATTAGTTTTTTTCATTACAAAGTACTGAAAACCTTACCGTAATTTAATGTCAGGGTGTACTTTACTTAATTCGATGGATTGGATTTAACTGGACCACAACCTGTTATCCTTTTCTTTGTAAAATAAACCAAAACACACAAAAAGAAAATTAAATCAATTTTGCTGTTGGCCAGAAAACAATAATTGCTAAAGAGTGAAGTCACAGATGGATGGCCCACTGTGTCCTCTTCCATTTAGTTTCATTACTATGGTGGCTAGTAGTTTACTTTTATTTTTTTCCCCAAGAAATTCAATCATTTTATCGGAAAATGGTTAATATGTGTTGTGGAGAAGATTGGTAGAACACCAACACTACCGATATAAGCCTAGATTTCCTCCATTGGACCAAGTGGTGGAGTGAATTGAGCAGATACAAGAATGTCAACCATATTTTGATCCAAACATTTTCCTCAAGCCTCCTTTGAACAAGTGTCAAAGAATGTGTGGCTAATGAATAGTATTTTAGGACATGATTAAACAGTGCATTAGATCAATAAATAGAAACAATGTCACTTCATTAATGACTAAAAATCACACATACTCTAAAGGCACTTGGTGCAATCTTATTCCTGGATAAATTCCTCACATAATCTTTCTATTCATGTTGAGATATAAAGATCTGATTTCATAACCAGATCCAGTTAACAACCATTTTCTGTCTTTAAAAAAATCAGTACATGTGATTTCATATAATAGGAGAGTTGGGGCCGCAATGATATGTCGAAAATAAGGTCAAAATGACTTGTATCACGATTCATTGTGTCCTAGCTCTTCACGCTTCCTTTTGGACACTTGAAATTGAAAAGAAATGGTACAAGTATCTGTGAACAGGCTCATTAAAAAATAATGGTGCCATAGGAAGCTTTTGCAAAGTGTCTAAGGCTTTGTTGCTGCAAGACATTTTGCAATCAGGCTGTTAGAACTTGCCCTCCCTTTCCTCTAGTGTTTTGTGTTAACTAAAAGAGCAATGGCGCCTCACTTTTTATTTTTGTACCCCCGAGTGGAGAAACATTAAAAAAAAAAAATGATGATTGATTCAGCACGTTGCCTAGACGTCTGATTTTAGATTTTCTGGATGGACAATAGCAGGCGAACTATGGCTTCGAATGAGCTGTTCTTCATTATTGTGACCTCTAAAACCACTGCATTGCCATAAAAGTTTTACAGACTCTCAGTACTTTCAGAATATGTGTAGGATAGGGCAAAGTGTGGTTTAGATGCCTGTTTCAAGGGAATCAACATACACGATTTTCAGTTAGTGCTTTGGTGTATCTTACAATATTCATAAAAATAAGCCAACCCAGCAAATATCACTCCCGTGACATCCACACACTGGGTCTGTGGTTCCTACACTCTCCTCCTCTTCTGTGCTTACAGTTACAAAAGATGCAGGTTCACTCTAATAAACTCCTGCATTGAACTGAGCGCAACTATACAGTACCGCAAGGCGCACAAGGGGAAGCTGACAATTCTCTTTGGATGCATTTGCGTCACAGAAACCCCAATCATCACCCTGCCCCCGCTAAACACCAGGGCAAGCTGGTACTGATGAACGTACGCATCGCCGCAGTGACACCGGTGATAAAAGATGAAGCAAGCAAGATGTGATGATGTGATTAGATTGTGCGCTGATGGAGGATGCTAATACAGCCACTTTGCTCATCAACACCTATTCCTTCTTCCTTGATCTGTTCGATGGTTGCTCACTGTTATCCATATGTGTCACTTTATTATCCCTCTGTGTCTTTTGTTCCACTCAAGCTACTCCATGCACATAGTGTCTCTGTAAGTAATATACTCTTCATTTGGAAAGATACTCTGGATGGTCATTTTCATTGTGTATTGTAAGCCATCATGAAAAACAGATGTCGTCCACCGATACAGTGAAGCAAAGCTTACCTTCATGTCTTTGTAAGAGTAGCTGTCCCTACGAGGCATCTTACATCTACTCTGTTCTCCAAAATTGTGCACTCCTTCATTCATCCGGCTTCTGGCTCTTCTCTACTGCCACCCCGCTCCTTCTGCTCTTCACAGCTCGATATCAAGTGTGAGCGAGGGCTCTGTAGAGTGGCATGGGTGGGGGAGATAGAGGCAGAGTGGGAGAGAGAGAACAAGAAAAAGGATGTAAATATGCACCCAGTGTCTTCATTGCTTCTATTTCTACTTGTACGTACTCAGTGGACCTAACGTCTCCAAGGATTTTTCCTCCACTGCTAAGTTCTGTCTTCTAAAAAGTCAAATGACGTTTAGAACATGATATTCTAAAATGATGTGTTGTTGTAATTAGTCCTGAATATTCAGAGGAAAGAAGGCGGAGAAGACTGTGTTGTAATAATTTCCCTAAAATTGCCTCAGGGTTTTGAATGAGATGAATGAGAAAATAAAATTGTCTTTGGAAATAAAAGAAGGCATTTGGAGAATCTAGTGAAAAGAAAGGTGGTTGAAGTACAGAGAAAAGCATGAAGTCATTTTAATCCAAAATTTCTTCAGTTTGGTGACCTTGGTTTTCCACTTCAAGTAGTAGTACTAGTAAACTGAACATTTGCATATTAATGAAGATGTTACACTTCTAGATATCAGGATTTTACTGTCTTACCAGTAGACTGCAAGGCAGTCTTTAAAAATACTAAAAAGAGATTATTTTTATCCAGCTCTTCATCATAAAGCCTCAGCCTATATACCCTTCCTGCATTGAGTTTAAAGCACATTGAGGACTCTCACTCTTTACATCCCACTGACAGCCCTCAGTCCTTTTTGCGATCACCCCCACTAAATTTCCAGGCCACAAAGAAAATGGAGAATGACTGTCAAATACTTGGGATGCAAACGGCCAGGGAGTCAATTACAGTGGTTTATGGAACATCAAGGAAAGCATCAACAATAACGAGGAACATGGGGAATGCCAGAAGAATGCAAGTTCTGGGTCATGCATGTTCTTTCTCCCTCACGAGCTCATCATCTTCATTTTAATGATTCTGATTATCTTTTTGCTACATTGATTGGCCGTTTGGGTCAATCGCAGGTGACACATTGAAGGTATGTGAAATTATTCACTATTTGAGAACACCCACCACCTTCTTGCTTGTTCACATACTAATGAAAGTCATCTAGTTAGCTGTACTACCTCACATTAATCATATATCACACATTGACAAATTGCCGGCACATTCATTACTGCGAAGACCTACACACGGTTCAGTGTTATTTGCATAAATGGGCTGGATATCACTCTGTAATAGGGTCTTCTTGGTTATTTAATAGGCAACCTATTAAAAAGATCAAAGTCTGTGTGCCCTCCAGAAAGATGATACACCAGAGTACCTAATGTATGAACACAGTGTAATTTGAAATCCATCAGTGACGACTTACAATTGAAGCTAGGATGACTGAACAATCCTCTTTTGTAGCACCACCAAATAATAGACCTTCATAAAGCTCCAGTGTGAGCCACAAAAACTGGATTTATATTGCAAATGATCATAAGTGTTCAGACTGAAGTACTAGTAGTATTATTATAGTATTTCTGTGTGTGTGTGGGGGGGGGGGGGGTGTAATTTTGTAGGAAGTAATTTAACACCAGTTTTAATTTGAAAACAACTAGTGGACTTATTAACATTGGGGAAAAAAGTCCTAATATGTCATAAGTTTAAGATGAAATACAGTGATAAATCTATCAACTACTTTTGAATCAAATATTTTTCCATCTTCTCCTGAAACGCTCAATTGAATGGGGGAAAGTCTACGGAGACCAGCACGGAGACACAGCCAGAATACATAACATTTAACAGGGCGTAGTCTTGTCAACTGAAGGAATAATCATTTCATATATCATAACTGAGGATATTGGGTCATCCTCACACACACTCACCCCCGCTTCCTTTTTAGGGTTCGTTCACCTCGAGGCTTCATTAGCTCTGACTGATCCTCTTGCCAACGGCATTGGCACTGCCATAAAAAAGCCTTTTTTTGCTGAAATTCCTGAATAAAAAATGGGGAATGGTGTTAGTGAATCTAACAGTACAATCTTAAAGAGCAACACTGCCATAATGGAACGATGTAAACATTTACTTATCAGAAAATATGCTTATATGCAGACATGCCACTGTATTGTTTTATTTAAAATACTTACCTTGCATTTCTTTTTAGACTTGGCAGTGTGGTGGGTGATTGTGGATAGGCCAGCATTTAAAAAAGAGGTCGCAGAAAGGGTAAAGTCATGAAGAGAAAATTGTATGAATTATTAAAAAATATCTATCCAACTGCTTCTATAGTTGTCCATGTCATCAATATCAATATATTCGTCCAACATGACCATTATTGTTCAGGGAACAGCATTACAAGCACAGAAAAAGCAATGGACCATTTTATAATTCTATCATTGAAAGGAGGGTGAAGAGAATAAGTACATCTATTAGGCTTTAAATTATGAATTGATATGACTACAGAGCAGTGCAGTGTTACATAATTTAGATTTGCTGTACATTGTGTCTCCTATGCTCATAATTTAAACGTATGGCAGTGTTTGGTAGTTCCACTATCGGCATCATTCGACCGATATACTCTCAGGCAGTTTGTAGCTCGATTTTGTTATGGAAAAGAAACAGTTAAGACAAATACTTTGCTAATTTAGCATTTCGACTAGTGACATACAATCAATCATCTATTTGAGACTTTTATTTTCATCAACAGGTGACTTTTAAAAACTTCCTATAATACTGAGATTATCCGATAAAAACAATGATAGGAGCACCCACTCATTTGGGGATTATTAGATTCCGTCTCTCTTATTAGTTCCATTAGTAAGTGGACATGCAAGTGGAAATTTCCCACGACGCCCCCCGGGCTTCTATTCTCAGCCGTATGCTCGTGCAGGCATGGCAGCCTACAGCCATCGCCCACAAGCTCCTATTGATATGCACGTTGTAGCCAAAGGCGTCAATACTTAAATTGCAGATCCTGGGATTATAATGACCTCGAGAACTTCAACCATGAATATTCCAGACAATCATATTCCTGCCCAAACTAACAGCAAACAAGGAATAAAGGTCATGAAGACATGTGCTCAATAACTATTATTTACTGCTTGTATCTATCTGTATACCACAAGCTTGTGTGTGTGGAGTATCTTCCATGCTTTGGTTTGCCAATGGGTGGCACCTTGCCATCTTCCCCTATGAATTATGAATATGTGTAAATGCTCAGCAATATGATGAGCCAGCAAAATGGATACCATCAGTGAACACCCTTCCCCCATTGCTCAATGCAACCAAAGCACAGAGATTTAAATGCATGTGACAAACCCCATCGCAATTGAACTAGTCCGTTAAAATTGATCATTTGATATTAACCTCTTTTAATCAAAATTTTAGACCCTTCATGACTTTATACCAGAGTGAATTAAAATATTTGAATCCCATCATTCATTCATCTTCCCCACTAGTTACTTACCCAGAGACTCTACGATGATACATAGAAACTGATACAGAAACCACCATTGTCCTTAATTTCCTACAAAATGACGGGAGTAGACGGATTATTTACATTTGTATCTGTTTGAAATCTTTACCTATTTGCCATTGGCTGAGATGATATGGAAAAATGCACAGAGTTGTCCACATTATAGACGCATGAGCGTAATCAATGCTATAAGCTTTTTTAAAATGAATATATTTTGATGGTTGTTATTATCTATTGTTTATTAACCTTTGACCCTTTTCTTACTAACAGTAACTTCCCAAGTTGCCAAACCAGCCCGACGATCCATGTGTTAGCTGTTTCGGGCCCATTGGTCAGGAGGCAACACAAATGGGAGACTGGATCAAATTATAAAAAATAAATGAATAAATCAAATAATGTTAAATGGCTATGCTATATTGCTTTGCATTGTTTTACAAGGGCACAACCATAAATTATAAGTGGCATTGTTTGATTATAAAACTGTGTCCATGCTGAGCACGTGCTTTACTATTTGTAAAATAATACTAAAGATGTTTTTGGGCACGCACACTACGAACAATAGCGCTGAAAAATGACTCCAGGTTTTCTCTCCTCAGCTTTCACAATATCTCCATTGAGTTATTTAGATCTGGAGCATCTTCCCTTTTTATCTACCATCAGCTATTATTCCACTTCATCACCTTTTTTTTTCCGTTCTGTTCCCTGTTCCCAATATTATATCACAGCAGCACAATTCTTTGGTCGTGGTTAAGCCATTGTACTTTTTTTAGAGTGGCAATTCTCTTTTGTTCCATTATACAAGCAGCAGAATAGATGACGTTTATAAAAAATACTTGACATGCATTTTGTGACATCCCAAAGGACAAATATAAATTTCATTTTTTTAAGAAATTGGTTAGAAAGCACTAGTATGATTTCATTATATGTTTAATGTGAAAATAAAACCAGGCAGCCAGACATTTGGCTCTCAAATGAATCATTTCAGTGGTATCAAATAAAGCAGCTTGAGGTTTTTTTGCCATTCATCTTAATTTATCTTCCATACAACTTATCCTCATGAGGTTCTAAACATTACTTTGTATAGTATATTCCGAATAAATTTGTCATAAACTTGGTGGGGGACTTTCATCTTATCATCGCACTTCTAAATGGAAATAAGAATAAAGGCTAAAGGTAAAGAGCTTGCATGAGAAGTGTAATGAGGTCAGCTTGGCCCTTGGTGCCAGTCGTCTGTGGGGTAAACACAACTTGCTAGAGCCAGGGGTAATGGTATCTATGTATGTGTGTGTTTATGTGTGTGTGTGTGTGTGTGTGGGGGGGGGGGGGTCTCTGTGGGTGTAAACACTACCTGGCCCCTGCCGTAAGAGGACAGTATAAATGTACGCAGGTGCAGCAAAGCAGGCATAAGAGGACACACCTATAAAATCTCCCATTTAACTGTGAAGAGCACTAAAGAGGTAAAGCAGTAGATCAACACCTAGCTGGATGTCCCTCAAAATACTTCACATCAATAGAGGTGAGCATAGTTGACTATTCTTTAGCTGTGTGGAATTTATAGTTTATTATGTTTTTTTCTTTTAAGTCAGTCCAGTAGATCTTGTAAATTTAAGAGGCAGCCGATATTGTCTGTGAATATTAATGCTGCTCCGGAAATTACGAATTGCTTTATTTTTATGGGTTGCAAGAATTATTTGCAAGATTGTTACATTATAATGCAGAATAGCGATGGTACTTTTAATGTAGTATGTAGTTTTACAGTGTATATTCTTTCTCAACTTTTTTGAGGCAATCACTCAACTTAATTAGTTATTTTGTTCCACTCCTTTGCAACAAAATTTACTAGATGTTGAGTGGCTCCAGACAGCAAATTTAATGTACTTCTCTTCTCTTCATTTCCTTCATTTATTACATTCTGGTACTGTATTGTTCAAGATGTCTGTGCATCTTTGCAGAAAAAAAACAAAAAAAACAAAACTATAGACCTTAAGGAATTCGGGAGTGAAATGTGCTGCCCATTTCCTGAATTTCTACATTCCATAGAGAAAATGCAGGCTACAGACACCTTTAATAAACTAATTCATCTTAATTGTGATTTGGATTACACAAGAGGCTGTAAATATTTGGGCATCATTAGATCTCTTCATAACACTCCAAGCATGCAAGACATCTAATAAAAAAAAAACATTTTTAATCTCTGGGAACTAAGTGACTTTTTAATTGCAGATATAAACAGTTTATCGTAGTTGGTTAAGAACTTAAAAGGTTCATGAAAAGATGGAAGGCTGGGGTGGATGACAGGTGAGCTTTGAAGGAGTTGAAAAAAAATCAACACTGTACAGACTGTTTTGTACCAATTAGGACTCACCAACAAGTGTGTGATCGCGTTTGTTTTCGAACATGATTAGGCGAAAATAGGAACATAGCTATTTGGAAGACTCAGTCAGTGAATTGTACCTGTACTTATGAGTTATCAGAACACTTTGTTTTCTACCCAAGCTTACATATTCATTTGAGTGGGACTTTTTCTACTCATTTGGCTAGACATGCTAGAACTAGACAATCACACCTTTCCAATCCATATTGACCCCTCACAGACAAAATGGACAGAATGTCTAGTGTACTCAGTGGCACTGAAACATGAGCATTCACAGCCAGACCTCACAATTCAAATTAATTGGCAGGCAATTATAGGTTAATATTCCTCTCTTGATTGCTTTATTGGGCTATGTTTGTTGTTGATGGTGTTTAAATACTGATTGATGTCTATCATCGGACCTGCCAAATTAGATAAGCAAATTCTAATTAGCCATTTGTGACCCCTATGTTCAATTTCTGTCTTTGAGGTTGTGGACTCGCAGAAAATGTTTGGACCGCTCAGCAAGTATCTCCAAGACTACCTGGCTGAGCGAAGGAGTCGTAGGACCAGGCTGGTGACCAAAGATGGCCGTTGCAACATTGAATATGGAAACATCAAGTACAGTAAACACTTTGCTTTCCTGGCCGATTTCTGGACGACGTTTGCGGAGATCCGCGGGCGTTTCGTACTCTTCTTTTTCATCGCCTCTTTTACACTGAGCTGGTTCATTTTTGGCCTGCTCTGGTACTGGATTGCTCGTAGTAATGGAGATCTGAGCTGGCAGGAGCCTCCTGTAAACCACACGCCTTGTGTCGATAATGTCGACGGACTCACTACTGCGTTCCTATATTCACTTGAAACTCAAACAACCATTGGGTACGGTGGCCGAGCCCTGACTCCTGTGTGCCCAGGAGCTGTCGCCCTTCTCATCATCCAATCTCTCCTTGGAGCAATTGTCAACTGTTTCATGTGCGGAATCATCTTATTCAAAATTTCTTTGCCTAAAAAGAGGGCTAAGACCATTTCATTTAGTGATATGGCAGTTATTAGCCCAAAGAATGGCACGCTTTGCTTGTCAATTCGTGTTGCCAACCTTCGCAAGACCCTTATGATTGGAAGCCAGATCTACGGTAAATTACTCAGAACAACCAATACAGCAGACGGCGAAACAATCATCATGGACCAGGTTAACATTGATTTTATGATGGACGCTGGAAAGGACAACCTTTTCTTTGTGTGTCCGCTCACACTTTATCACGTTATTAATAAAAGTAGCCCTTTCTTTGAGATGGCTGTGGATACATTACACAAGAAAGAATTTGAACTAGTTGTTTTCCTGGACGGTACAGCCGAGTCCACCAGCTCTTCATGCCAGGTCCGAACCTCGTTTATTCCTCAGGAGATTATGTGGGGCTACAATTTCCTGCCTATCATCTCACGTAGCAAAGAAGGTAAATACAGGGTGGATTTCTCCAACTTTTCCAAGGTTGTGCCTGCGGCCACTGCACACTGTGCGTACTGTTTCCACAACATCAAAGGTCATCACCACCATTTCAAAGATGGACTTGACAACCAAGGCTTTGAGGTGATTGATATCCATGATCCTTCAACTATCACCAAGATGTAAGATGACACAGACTGTGAAGAAAAGATTCTGGCCTTGATGAACTCCTTAAAAATCCTCTAGAACTGTATGATCGGGTGAAAAAGCAAATAACACCAGAACTGTCAAAGTCTACCAGCCAAGAACCGTTTTGCCTAAGGTCTGCCATGCCATTAAAATTGCTAGAAATTACAGAAGAAAAATATTTACTGTATACTTCCCACGTGTGCTTGCTGATAATGAATGAATGGAATCAAATCTAATTTAGTTTTGGCCCATGGCATCATTTTCTGAGCATAGAAAAAGACTATTCTGTGGTACAATCCTACGTGAACAACGTGTTTTGGATGCCTTAATATCACCGTTAAATAATTCATGCAAGTGTAGTTTCAATGCACAACAAGAAATGTGCATTAGCCTTTGTTTCTCGAGTCCAGCACTGGTACTTGCACAGGTATAATGTGGAATATTTGAGTGAGACATAGTGGGAGAATAATGTTCTGAGGAAACACTTAAAATATAGCTGGAACCAGCCTTTACTATTGAAGAAATACAATATTTGTGTTTTGTTTTTTGCTTTTTCTTTTGTAATTGAGCTCAGGGGGAAACAGCTGTAATAAAACTATTTTTACATTCAAAACACTCCTCCTCTCTACCTGAAATTATTATTATTATATTATAATTCACTGGATTTGCTTCAACCTGCCTGCCAATCTGACTTCACTGTCAGACAATAAATCCTAAAAAACTTGTTTGCTGGATGGGATGAAGTACAAGAAAGATGTAAATAACCCTTGTGAGGATAAGAGGTTGAAAAAAACAAATGATTATGTAAGCTCATTTGATATCAGTTGCCTTGCTATGAAGGTCAATGTATATTACAAACAAGTGACTTAATGGTTCAGATGTTTTTCACTTAGACAATTATTCACGTGAAACTAATGGTGAGTGCAATTTGAATTTTAAGGCAAAGGATTTTTTACCGCCTGCCAAGGTGATTCTATGATTAGAGAGGTCTAAGTGCTACATATGCGCACAAACATGTGGTTCCGATAATGGTGTCAATTTGGTTTGTTCCATTACCTCTAAAATTAACTCCCGACACACACCAACCCTACGCACACAATGACACACACACAAGATGCAAACTTCACAAAGGAAGATTATCTACCATTTTGAAAACAATGCTAAAACCATTGATAGGTAACAAGAGAGAACATTAGAGGTAAAAACATTTATTTGTCACATTTTCCTATACAAAAGCCCTTTTTCAAAAGGTATGACTTCATACATGGCAAGAATGACAATAATAATAATAATAATTATAATAATAATAATATATTTCTGCATTGGTTAGTTGTAATAGTATACACACACACTCAATAAGAGTAGGAATAGTCAGGGTACATTGATAATTTCAGGGTCCTTTTTATTTAAGATTGTAGTTTGTGGATGTTCATGCTCTTAACATGAATTTACATACAATGTCTTTTTTACAACTATTTTGAGGACTTTTTGAAGAACCATCTCATCAAATGTTAAATTAAGTCCAAAGGTCTTCGAGCTGTTTCCAAAGTTTTTGGCAAAGAATGCTTTTGGTAACTTAAAAGAATAGTCAGAATGCATTGAAAATTCTATGTTCCTTTTTTTTTTGTTTCTGATGGTGACTTGTACTACTTGGACTTACCGACAATATCTTTATTTTAATAATTTTGCGGACTACTTGAAAAACTATCCAGTCAAATGGTCCAATATTATTTATTAAAGAAGTCAATTAAGTTTTTGGAAGGCTAAAAAAAATGCTTGTACACACAAAGGCACTTGGATGTTACACATGTTCTTAAAAATAATAACAATAAGAAGGAAATTTAAAAAATGAGGAAAATGTGGTGCCCAAATTTACAAATATAAAAAAAAACACGTAAACTACGGAGCAGAAATGGACTTCAAAGGTTTGCATTTTTTTTTTTGACCGAGGTCAACTCGTATTAATTCTCTTGTCTCTTTTTTAATACTGCATTACATATGAAAATAACTCTGCATAATTTATACAGTAAGTTGCTTTAATGCCTTGTTGACTGATGCATATAAAATAATAAAAAGTAGGTCTGACAAACGCACAGCATTTGCGAATCTGAGGAATTCTTTGTTTCATCTCGTCATATCTTAAATTGGTTTTGTTCTCTGTTAAACATAGTCAAAAGTCATTTACTTTCAAGTGTCCACTTCATTTACTGGTCATGAAGAAACCTTGTGTTATGATGTGATTGTACGAGGAGGAAATCCATGTGCATGTTTATCCGGCCTTTAGATCAGTGAGATACTAAAATTCAAGCTTACATGCTGCTCTCAAACTAGGATCCAGCCCTGGTAATATGCAACTTAATAATGTTGACTAACACAACAAATTGAGAAAGCCACTTCTCAGTGTGACCTACATGATCCTGACTAGCCCCAAAAAAAAAAAAAAAACGAGATGAGCATAGTCCTTAAACAAATCAAGAATTGTCAGATTTTTCATCAGGGAATATTTTGAGTCGAATGAAGACTGGGTAGAACAGCAGTTATGGAATGGCACTAACACTGTTGGGTTTGAATTCGATTGTCATCATGAAGTGAATTGGATGCCTTCTCTTCATTGCTATAGACTTCTAACATATTTACAATCTTGTTAGAATGAGTCTCCATAATTAAAGCAGAAAATGGCTTTTCAATTTTGAGAAGAAAAACATACATCCAAATCAATGGCTTTGAAATTTTTGTTTCTCTTTTTAACTAAATAAACTCACCTGACAATAATTGATTTTGCAGCCTTTTTTATGACAAATTGGACAACATTCACATTAATACTGGCATGGTCGAGAGAAAATATGGCTTCAGGGCGACAACGTGGTAAACGTTTAACCGAGTAGGTCAGCCCGGGTAGACTTGTTGCAAAATTGCTTCAATTACGCTTCATCTTCCTTTGCACTGTAGATGTCACCCATCACCAACTTCTCACGCAAAACGGAAAGGTTTTAAACTACAACTGACAGTTCAAAAACATACGTTACTTCCTTTTCTGCTATTGAACTTTCCTCTTGCCTTCCAGTTTGAAAGATAAATTAAATTGTGAATGGCATATTCCAGTTGCCAACTTTCATTCAGTGCTGAGAAAGGTCTTATGTGTGCATAGGGGGTTGCGGGTGATCCTTCTTCTCTGGTGAATTCCAGCGGACTCTCTACACACATAAAATGATACAGATGAACAAGCAGAGGCAGTGGGAAAAAGAGATGAAGGCCTCGGTGTAGTGGGAATAGCAAACCCCGATAAAGTAGTACTAGTAGATGGTGGAAAGAGCAGATGCTTTCAAGCATAATGGCTGTATAATGTACTCAGGAGGATGAAGATTGAGACCCGTAAATAAAGGGCCATGTCTGGGATGAGGAGGCAGACGTGATTGCTCTGCTGTCCTCACTCTTTGGCTTGACAAACGTTTCTGAGAGGAACAGAGCGCAGCTTTCAGAAGGTTATGGAAGTTAAAGGCACTGTCCAAAATATCAAGTCTTGTAAAAAGTAAGTAGTATTCCATTCGGATCATAACATCCAGTTATTTAAAAAAAAAAAAAAACTCTTAACAAATATATAATCATCTTCTTCAGCTTTACCATCTTGCCTTCATTAAGATATAGCGTCATTGGGAGTGCAGGTCAGCAATGGCAGGCTTTGGCTAGTGGGTGATTAGATAGGTGTTCAATAGTAACTACCCAGATGGGAAGGCACATGCGTGCTCGGGTGGCGGGGTACATTCGGAGTGGGGTAAATACCAGCAGCGGGTGAGCTCCAGTAAGGAGCGGTTGGTCCGAAAAAGTTGGAGGAGGTAACTGGCATGGACGGAGGGTGAGGGGACACAAAGTTGACTTTCTGCTGGTGGCTGTGATAAGAAGGCACGTAGGCTAAGTCCGAAGGGTATTTGTACATTGAGGACTCAGTGGGATGTGGCTGAAGCGCCTGGGCGATGCCATGGAAGTCGAATTTATAGGCATAGCGTTTGCCGTGCACCTTGGTCATGATGTTTTTGTCGTAGTAATAGCGCAGCGCACGGCTCAGTTTGTCGTAGTTCATGTTGGGCTTACTCTTACGCTCGCCCCAGCGCCGCGCCACCTCGTCTGGGTCCGTCATCTTGAACTCGCCGTTGGTTCCTTCCCAGGTGATGCAGCCGGCGTTGGCGCTGTCCGATAGGAGCTCTAAAAGGAACTGCCAAAGTTGGATCTGTCCTGAACCTGATGAGGAAAAGAATTAATGTTAAAATGTTATATGAGAAATTACATTTATGTTTTAGATTATGAAAAAGTCTTACCAGGATTAGCCAGGCGACTGCTGGTTGGACCAAGTATTTGGTAAGGATCTGACAACATAAACATACTCATTATGCTAATGAAAAGGACTCATGCCCTGACTGAACCTAATGTTCCTATCGCATTTAGCAAAACCGCAGGTATGTCACTTGAAGTGTTACTTACCTGTGTAAAGATTTTTAAAAACAATTTAAAAGGTTTCCTAGACTAATGATCAATATAAAGGTAAGGTGATACCTGGTTGAGCTCTGGGCTGCTCAGGAGTCTTGGTTACATTCTGAGTTACAACTGGTGATCCTGCACATGGGGAGAGAGGTAGAGCCTATTAAGCTGACACATTGACTTCATGTGTTGAAGAAGACAGCAGCCAAAAGTTTCCATACAGTCAAACATCCTTCTACCTGAATTCTGCAGTACATTTAATCCTCACCTTTGGAACTGTGCATGTTGTTTGACCATCCCGTCCGCCGTACAGCATCATATGTAGGGTCTATTGAAATGAAAGATTAAAAAAAGGACAATATTTAGACTTGGTCTAAAATGCATTAAGTAATTTGTCAAAGATGGTGGAACATTACATCATTTCAAAGCAAAAATTGTTGATAAATTGTAACACAAAGTGTATTTAAGTGTTTAAAGTCCACAGTTTTTAGAAAGAAAGACGATTATCATCTTACATTGGGCAACTATGGCATTATCAAGTTCCAACAATGATTTTGCAAGTACCAACAGGTTAAAAACATTCACTACTTGATACTTGAGTGTACAATAATTGATTTTAGAGAAAGTTTGAACAACGGTAACATTACATTAGTGATTGCTCGGGGCTTTGAGAATTGCAGCTTTAGTCATAATACAATTTGATCATGAAAACCCACAATGTCACAATGCAAAATTACCATGTATATGGTGAAAATTGATCATCATTGTATACCAGACTATTTGTCCAGTACCAGAGGCACATTAATCAATCATCGAGAACACGACTGACTTTTAACAGGATATATGGTTGTTCCAGTGTTGTTGTGTTTGGCGCAAGCAGACGATTGTGCCACAATATTGGACAACAATTACAGTTTACTGTGCACTTTGCAACATCTCTCACCACAAATGAAAGACAAATTAACGGTGACAGTTCACAGTTAAGCGTGCAGCGCGTTCACTTCCTCCCTTCTTGAAACTTTGACAAACGGCCAACTCTGGCTCACTTTTGGTGTATTCTGCTTCATATCTGGAGGGTTTCCAGGAACTATCAGTCATTGTGACACAAGCAGGTAAAACAGAGGATGTGATGATCTTCCTGGCTAAGTCTCAAAGATACACTGCTATATTCATAGTGCACCTGGTCAGCACCTTTGATGGCTTGTATTATCCTCACAGCTTAAACAGTTGCCAGAACACACATCATTCAAAACCATTTGGCAGGCATAGATATATTTTTTTCCTGTAGAGTTTTTCTTTGTTCGATTCAAATGTGTTGTGTTTCTCCCAGAAGGTAGTGGAGGTGTAAGTGTGATGACAGAGACCATAACTGGGATCCATGAGTTGTTTTCAAGGTCAAGAGGCAATCTTTTTTTCTCGTTAATGGAAGCTGAATCTTTAAAAAGCTCTCAGGTTGACGAGGCAATCTTTGAATGTCGACTGTATTTGGTACATTTACTTAAATTGTTGTTTTTATTTTCACTATCTTATTATTTTATATATTTTAGAATGTATTTTTTTATTTGGTCCTCCATATCACACATGTATTAAAGTGTGCATGTACATATGTATGAGGAAATTGAAATATTTTTGCTTAAAGTTCTGGTATCACCAACAGCAGCATTCAAAATTATGGGGACAGTAAAAAATCACAACTTTCTGTGACCCTTGTCCACAGTTGCCATCTTGTGGACAATATATATGATGACAGGTAAGTAGAAAAAAAACAGTCACTCATCTAAAAGGGTCAAATGGTCCTCTTGAACTGTCAAAGAAAATGTTACTTTCAAACCGAGCTCAATTCTTGAAACCTTTATTCACAAGTCTCCCCCAAAAAGGTATTTTAAATGGATATCAAATGTGAAGTAGTGTTTAGAAAAGTCCCCCAAATGAGACCATTCCTTGTGCAATGTAATCATTTCATCTCCTCATATATTTTTTTTAATCTAATAAATATTTAAAACCCTACAATATTTCACCAAAAGGCCTATCTCAGGCAAGGATGTTCAAAGTGTAGTAAAATGGCAATTGAGAGCATGACAGCAATGGATATTAACTCGCAAAAAGTCATTAGAATGATGAAAAGAGGGGGGAAAGTGCAAAATGGGACAAAGAACAAGCGGGTTGCCGTGGCTGAGGGGGCTGTCAGGTCCAATCTGGTGCAGGCTGAGGAGCAGCCAGTCCTGGGAGACTTGCGTTTCCTGCCTACCTCGCCTGTAGACAACCTCTCTTTGTTTTACTGGCCCTTTCCCCCCCACACCTCTTAACTCCAACCACCGACACCCCCTGAAAATACCAACGCATATCCACTCGACACCACTTTGAAAAGATCCCGACAAAGTCTGCTCCATCTACCAAGGATGTTGCGCAGAAATGGGCAACATAGGAAGACGTAAATCACCAGTTATAAGAAATTATTGGAAAACAGGGCAAAATGTTTGGAGTTCAAAAGAAAAACAATTGAAAATAACCTTCTCATGTGTATCAACCCAGCATTCGTAATACCGTGTGTTTATGACAGGCTTTAGTGTTATAAAATCTTTGTGAATTTGTCAGTCTCAACATTGTGTTTGAGAGATGAATCCACAAAATGGGTGACAGTGTAATCAACTTCTTAAACTCTTATTTTCATAGTGTTCGGCGAAAGGGTGCAAAGAGAAAATTGCATCATGGAAGGAGAAACAGCATATGTAAAGCATACCCCCAAAAAAGCTGAATGGTCTGGGGGTAATGCAGATTGAGCCAGCCACGCAGACACAGACCCAAAGGAGCACCCCCTCCTCCTCCTCATACGCCCCCCTCTCCAACCTCCCTTTGCCTTAATTTTCCAGTCTTTGCTCTGGCTGTTACTCGAGCCAGTTTCCACTCTTGTCTGGGGTGTGGTGCACGCTCCTGGGAGACTTTTGACTGCGCGACTAGTTAGTCAAAACATGGCCTGAGTGCTAGACACACAGGGTGAGAAAGGTGGCCATAGAGAGTGAGGGATAGAGTGAGAGAAAGAGTGAGAGTCATATTTTAGGCATTCTTCGACGCAAAGTCATTTTTAGAAACAATATAAACGATGGAAGCATTTGATGTACTAAAATAAGTGTTTCAGTAAAACATACAGTACATATAAAATATGAAATCAATAAATAAGAGAATAAATATAACTTACAGATGAAAGAAAATATGCACCTGTACAACAGTTAATGAAATATCTTACAGTATTTTATCTTAGAGAATAAGTGAGCATATTTTACTAGCAACGTTTGGAAACGTATACTATAAAGTATAGTATTGGCTGGTCAAAAGTAACATGTTACAATGAGACATGCAGCAAGCCTCACATGCATAAGCTTGCCAAGCCACGAATACAGTCTCACAAACACTCACGGACCCACAGACAGACACTCACACGCCTTCAACGCCGCTACATTCTATGTTTCTTAGGTTGCCTTTTATTCATAACATTGCGTTTTACACCGCAGTGTCTGGGCCAGATTAAGGGTTGTCTCCTGCGGGATGCTCATGCTTACTCGACCCCAAAGAGTCTGCAAAGTATTTGGCTTCTCTCGAATGGCAGTATATGAACATGAACATCTGGCAGTGCGGATCTGTGAAACTGTCTGACGAACGCCTATCCGGGAGCAAACTTTGTTCCTTATTGCCTATATTTATGATTTTTTTTAAATTGAAAGGCTGACTTTTTTGAAAAATTATAACAAAAAGTCAATGTCATTTTTACAATCAATAATTGCTTTATGCCGGGATAAATATGGTTCAATTTAAGGATCTCATGTGAATATATCCTCTTTTTCTTAGCCGTTTGGAGGGCTGTATTGTCCAAAGACTGGATCGCCTATTATATATTCACAGTCAAATAGACCATAATAGAAATCACTTATTAGGAAAGGGAAATGCTCTTGAAGGGTGTGACCCGCTATCCTTGCCAGTCCAAATACCTGGCGCTGGGAAGCAGGAAAGCCAGGGTCGAGAGGTGACCAAGCAGAAGCTTATCTGGCCTTCCCAATGGTCAACTTATACTGTACAGAATCTTCGCGACATCGCCCCTTACGCTTGCAGCCTGGGCTAGATAACAAGTCTGAAGGCATTCTTGGATACTTATCACAAGCAGAGTTTCCTCTTTTCCTGCCTGGATGAACCTGCTGTTATGTTGTCAGCCTATCATTGTTATTGCAGTGTGCTCTTGCTACTCTGGTGGTGACACCATGTGGCCGATGTAAAGGATATGTAGCTTTCTTTTTGCAATGGGTGTTATAGCCATCTTTGTCATATGTCAGCACACTAGTGTTTTCAGAGTGAAAACGTATCCGCGGGAAGTCATTCTGGGCGTTGTTCTGAAATGCTTCTACTTTTTGCAAGGATTTTACTGGAAATATTTCTTTCAACCCTATGCATATGATTTAAATTGAATTTATTTAGAACAATTCATAATGTCACGTAAATTGACATGGTCCATTATCTAACTCAAATTATTTTGCATTTTTTGCAGTATTTTGGCAACACTTATTCAAAGCAATATGATTAGGTTGCAATATATAAGCATACAACTTTTTCCTTCATCTTTTTCCAGAGAAGTGAAAACAAACAAATAAACTAATACATTTATATTCACAAAAACTTGCAAATTAAATTCAGTCTATATCTATTTTAAACAGTATACTGTTCACTTTATCTAATGTTTCCATTGAGATCCAAAAAAAGTCTTTTGACTGATCTCTGTTCAACCATCACATAAACACACTCATGTTCAATACAATCTGCACTGAGTATCTAATCACCCTCCTAGATTATCCACATTGTTGCCTCTGCACCTGTCACTGATGCATATCCAGCTCTTCCTACTTTGCCACAATCATTGTATTCACAGTCTTTCTTCACCCAGCCTGCTGCGGATGGAACTCATCAGCACATCGTTTTTAGTTCCTATTTAATATTGTCCCATTCTCTTGAAACTAGCTCGTCCCATTTTGGCATACAAAAGCTACACCTGCCACCTAAGCGTGATCAAAAGCAAAGTGCCTTTAAGTTTTGTGAGCACTCCTATAAGCAATTTGGTGACTTTTACATCTCCTTTTCTTTTTCTGTCCCATCTATTTGTAGTACATACCGTTTTCCCATTTGTAAAAAAAAAACGTTTCTTAGCAGAAATAATAACAAGTTGTGCTCCTACCTTCTTTGGTAGCCAGACGTGGGGATGGGTCTGCATGAGATGGTGTATTGTAGGATAATGATGAGCTACCTGCAAGGCAACCAGATGAAAAATGGTATTACATTCTCATAAAACCAGAAAATCAATAAAATTGCTCAATGTGGAATGATAATGATGAAAAGCACATAAAGAAAGCCTGACAGAACATAATTTGCTTCTATCTTCCATTCATTCATTCATTTTCCATACTGTTTATCTGCACAAGTATCACTTGGGGTGCCAGAGCCAATCCCATGTGGGCACACCCTGAATTGGTTGTCAGCCAAATGCAGGGCACATTGAGTGCTTCAACCTATTATGCAATTCTAAAAGAAAATCTCTTAGGTTCTGCTATTGAAATCAACTAGTGATATTTTTCATTTAAAATTAGCAATGGCGATTTGTTTCATCATGACACTGGCACAAAAACAAAAATGGGAAAAACCATTCACGCCCTTGCCATAAATGACATTTTTTGATTCTTGAATTGTATGTAAGTCTAAAGAAAAACAGCAGATGGCAGTAAAAAAAAGCCCATTAGCATTAGGTCTGCTCTAATTTTCCTAAGTGTGAGCCCACTTGGACCAAATGAACTAATAAAGGGCAATATTATGCTAAAATGAATAACTCACGCACTATACTAAACAAGTTGGGTTTCAATATGGCCAATCAGTCCAACACTGTAGGAACCACTCCAGAAGTCAGTTAGTGTTTTAATTAGAAAGCCTGAGTCTGAATAATAAAGGCTGCCTAGTCTTTTCAACGTATGTTGCAGAACTCTGTGCTGCATTCCTGCACTTACACAGGCACCCTGGGCGGCACCAAAATGCTCTCTTAATTTTAGCTGCCCCAGGCATAAATCAGTGAGTGGAAAAACAGATCCAAAAAATGCACAAAGAAAACACAAGAGCTGCTACTGCGTGGAGTGTGTTAAGATTTAGCACACAAACAGCTGCTGAGTTGTTAGGATTTTTTTCCTGAACAAAACAGTGGAGAAAATCTTGTCTATGATTTGATTCAGATTCTCTATGCATGCTAGTGCTGAGGGGGATGGAGTAACCAACATGGCCTCTGTTATTTTAGGGGGTAGAGTTAAAGGGGGAGAGAGGTGGTCCACAAATGTACACTTGCCTCCTCCCAACACCCACCCCTCCTAGTTTTACCTATTCCACAGCACCCCCAAAGCTCTGGGTCTCGTTTAGAGACCCGGGGCCTCAGAACAGGCGAACCATTGTATGAGGCAGGGTCCCTGCACAGCAATCAAATGCAGCTTCTCATACAAAAATAATTCCTCATGCTGAGTGCAGGCACGTAAGAGGCAAGCGAGCCACCAGAGCAAGTGTGTTTGGGAAAAAGGGAGAAAGTTTAGTATAAGGGAAAAGATGAACAGTAAGCAGAGGCGACGAAGGGTAGAAGGAAAATGGCTGTTTAACCCTTTTCCTACTGTGTGCCACGCCACATATGTGGCCTGACCCAGACATGCAAACAGGCAGGCAACATCGCTGAAAAAACCTCAAACCACCCCGCAGAGAAATTCAGGATTGCTGTAACGTTTAAGGGAGAGCAAGGAAGGGTGTGAGCAAGCAAGAAATGCAAATGACAGAGAATTTTGACTATGCTGCATATTTATGTGGATGGCCTTTTTACTCCCTTTGAAAATAAACATCCTGCTAATCTGACAGCACAGTGGCCCACGAGAATAAAACCATCACATTTCTTGTTCCAGATTACGTAATGTAACTTATGTTAGTATTAAAAAGGGAAAAAAAAGGCCTCCAGTAACGCAAGGCCTAACACTAACAGAGTTTCGGCTCAGGCATATCGATGGTTCTCTGTCAACCAGTGTTGTTTATTCTGTGGAACCGCAGGATATCATCACCTAAACATGTGGCATAGCCTTTGTCAACAAACAGAAGTTCCAAGTAACCTAATGAGTCATTTTAAGTGAGACAATAAGGCCAGTGTCAAAATGTTACTATGATATAGTTTCGTTATACTTGAAATAGTTTCTTTTTTATTTGAGATTAATTTTGCTTTTGCTATTCTTTTATTTAGAATCCAATCTTCTCTGAAAATCATAAGAAAAAAATGATACGGAATTAATTTTGACACTTTGAACCGAATCAACAAAAATAGAGCAATTGTATAACTACTGAGCCAAAAAACTACAAAACATTGACATTTTTACATTAATCTAACTGTACAAATCTTCACCAAGGATAGTCAAAAGAGGACATTCAATGAGTGCAACCCTGAAGCTCAAGCAGGGAGAGTAGAACTCTCAAGAGATGAGTGGTAGCCATGCCAGACCACAACTGAGTAAGGATCGGGCGCTGGCCACCGAGCATGCTGAACTAAGCAAGCTGACTCCACGTATTGATCGATGGTAGCTGAGTGCCAGCCCACGTCACATCATCTCAGAGCAGCAAGGCTAAGTGAGCCTTAAAAGTTCGAGTACTTTTACTCAGATATGAACATTGTTTCTTCACTGACGACATGTACATATTTCATGCTAAAAAATAGTAAACAATGTGACCAAATATTCCAGAAAGCAGAGAGGGAAGGATGGAGCCACCAATAGATGTGACTGCGCATGCGCAAAATAACAAACGGCAAGCGGTGATGTCATCGGAGCTAAAGAGTCCACTGTGTTTTCTATTCACATGGTTGTGGAGCAAGCCCGCAACTGAATCGTTCCACTTTGCAGGCCAGAATTAAAAGCTTGTATTTTTGCTTTTCATTTCCATCGTTGCTGCAAGAACGAGGCCAATCCACAAAATAAACTTTTTGAATTGTTTTCACAGCTTTTTCAGATAAACGACCCCTTAGTAAACAATAGTTAGTTTGAAGAGTGAATGCTAAGTAGAAAGGTATTGCCAAGACAATCGCATAAACATTAACTTACACTGATTGTTCCAAATCATTATTCTTTGTGATTGCAATGATTTGAATGATCTTTTTTTTAAGTGCAAACAATAAAAGTTGCTGGACCAGAAAATATTTAAAAAATCTCCCACAATAAGTCACTTGGAATTGGGTTCAGCACCGGATAAACTTTAGTGGAAAAATATCGATATATAGTTTCAGAGAAAAAGGTAGTGAAATTTATTTGAAAAACAGGTGGCCATCATAAGCTGTGTCCAACTGATTATCAAATTGTCCAATATCAGCATTCCTATTTGGCTCGACTTGTTTCAAAGTGATATAAATTCCTGTAGAAAAAAGTCCCACGTTAAAGACAGCAGCTGCATGGTAGTTTTGTTGGGCCGCTAGACGTAGATGCCTTAAAGCACACACAGCACAGAGCCAGGTCAGCCATGCAAGCCAGCAACACACCAATGATAACCTGCCAATAGAAGGAACTAATACACAAGGAGCTCAATAAAAATGTTGCGAGGGTAGAAAAAGGGAGAGAAACATTTTCCCTACTCAGCCTTCAAGGCCAGATGTTTATGGTCTGTATAAACTATTGAGGGTTAGGGAATGTCCCCCACTCAGCAACAGTGCGGCGCAGAAGCCCAGACCTAGCGCTTTTTTTTCTTCCACTTTCCCATATTGACTTGACTCCCAGTATTATCCATCCAGATACCGATAAAACAGTGATGAGCGAGAAACAGATAGACCGTTTGTGATAGCTGCTCGATCATGAGCAGTTTGAATTTTCAATACACTTTTAAAAAATATGGAACTAGGTTGTTACGCTTAGCTTCCAACTTTGTGTTCACTGCTATAACTTCTACAATATAGTCTCACTTAACCTGGCCAGTATCCCCGTGTGTTGAGTTCCCTACACATGTGGAATCAAACCAACATACACGGTTGCATAAAGCAAACACACCACAGTCCCTCCCCGACAGACTAATTTGAACAAATTCTCCAATTGCACCCCAAATTGAAAACACATTGAGTTGCGGACAGCCATCATTTATAAAAATCTGGGTAAGTGACCTTGGATCAAGCCAAAAATATTGCACTGGCAACTACCCCTGTTACTACAGGCAGCTGCTTGGCCAGACAGATGTTCCCATTGTTTTGGAGGAGGCACTGCCACGGGTACCTGAATGATGTATCTGCATGGGACGTGGCGACTATGTCTGGATAGACTATATGGCCGTAGGGTGGGGAAGTCTGTCATAACCCTGCACACACTGTACATTTAGACTGTAATGACTGTGTGGAATGTAAATCAGGGTTTCAATAAACAGACTCACTCAAGATGCACTCAGATGTCTATGTAATGATTGCTTGTCCATTTAGACAATTTACTGTTTGTAGATGACAATTAGATATCACATGACCAATAATCTCCAGTTTTCTTCTTCATTTTTCTTTTTTAACACGTGAGATGCTCATCCTACCTCCAACACTTGTTAGTGAAGCCAGCAGTCTATTATCTAGACAGGTTTACTCTCCTCTATGATCATGCTGCAAGACTAGAGGAGCAAATGGATTTAGTTACCAAATCATTATCCCCACAGGGTCTACTTCTACCCTCCATCTTCCTACTTTGTCTCTCTTTAACATTTGGTACTTACGCACTTCATCTTGCCCGTAGGCTTCTAGTGTCAATAATATGCTATGTTCTTCCCAGACAGCTGCTATGAAGCCGGTCAGACCAAGCACGGAAAGGGAGTATTCATTGCTTTTGTTTGTTGGGAAACGATCCAAAGCAATTTCAACAGGCAAGTGGAGAAGATTCCACAGCACACACGGTCTAAATCAAAAGAGGGGCAGCAATGGGCAAGGTCATGGTACAGCACGCCTAAGCCATCTCTAAGTCAGGTAGCCAGAGGTCATAATGAAAACTGCCAGGCCTAGTGGCTGTCAGACAGATCTATACACTGTACAACTGTTTTACTCATCCTTCTCTGTATTAGGAAAACTGTTAACACCCTCAAAGTTCCCATTACATCACACTGAAGCTCATCACAACGTTTTAAGAGTAATGTTAAATTTAGTGTAGAAATCAATCACTCCACCCAATTTAGTTTCTTGATATTCTACAGCAGTGGGAGCATCATTCAATGTTCTTTAGTTTAGAATGCAAAGTATTCAATCATAGTTCCAACAAGTTTTTCTAAAAAATCACTGAGACTGAGCTAGTGCACTTACAAATTTTATCCCCACCAGATGTTATATTTTATATTTCAAAGGAATTTGCATACTGCCTCAGCAAATTGATTTGGGTTCCCAGCTGAAACATATGAAGCGGGATTTCATCAAGAGCCTCTTCAAAGGTAATAAGCTCGAACTTAGTAGTTGCCTGGACACACTGGCGTAGCCTGTTTCCCGAGGCAATGCACCTGGACTTCTTTCCAAAAACCATGTGTTGTATGGCACAGCACAGCAAAGCGTAGCAAGACATTTTAGCTGGTGTATATCTAAATAGGACGGTTCTCCACACCACTAATGAATCAATCATGAATCAAATCCATGTCTATGATCATTATTGACCATTTTTGAACACTTACTTTCCCTGAGGTAATTGAGATGAGAGAGAAGAACTTCTGCGTTGTACATGGTGGTGAGCCGAAGGAAGTCGTCCTTGCTCATTTTGCACAAATCTTTTCCATCCGTGTTTTGAAATATGGATGCGTCAATCTCCAATAGGCCATACTCCTTGATGGCCCACTCAAGCCATTGGCGCACGTGGTCCTGGGACCATAATGAAGGATCTGCACATAGAAGAAAAATAAACACTCGTTTATATATATTTTTTTTTACACATACTAGTACTTGAACTTGCTTATAGACTACGACAGCATCAACACAGCTAATGGCATAAAGGAATAAGAGGAACTGAACTGAGTTATCAGGATCAGACATGGCTCAGTTATTATATATAAATAATTCTTCATCCTTCTAAACCCCAGCAGGATTTATTACAGTAGGATAATGTTTCAGGTAAATCATCTTTCATGGGGAGCCTCGTTTTCAAACCCCTTCAACATTTTTTACATATAGTTACACCTGGAGCGACTTATTTAACGAAAAAGTATGTTGAATATGCCGCTTAGACTATCTGGAACTCAGACTTATAACTGTCAGGGTGCACACACATACATGTATATGATAGATGAAGTTGACAAATACACTACATTTCAGGGCTAGTGACTCTTTATTTTGAAGACTTACCAGCTGGTACAATGACTCTTCGTTCATTGGTAGTCATGTTGGGGGGAGGTGCATTTTTTTCATCCATATAATTGCCATAGTTCATCTGAGATGTGTCATTACTCCCCACTAGCTTATTGCATTTACCCACACTGCAGTCCACTGGAGACTCCCTGTTATGCAAACACAAATATATTAGTGGAAAAGCATGATTTCTTATGAAAGACTTGTTTAGCAAAAAATGCTTGCAAATGAAAACATTTCGAACTTTCCATAATTCTCATGAGTAAAACATATTATATTACTCGTCAATAATTGCAATTTTAGAAATTTGTCTAAATTAAATACTATTTTGCAAAAGGAATAATTAATGTCATCCACCTGTTGCTATTCATAAAACATAATTAAACATAGTTTTGCATTTATCTAAAAAAAACAGATTGAGTAAGCACATCCATCTTCCCTATTGAAATACTGCTTATTATATTACATTTTGGCTTCTTACCTCGATCCATTCATATGCTCATATTCTCGCTTGACGTTGACCCGCACTGGCTGGTTGATCCACTCCTGCTGTGGAGGTAACGGGTTGATTTTGTGAGTCTGGCCGTAGTCCTGTGCGCCAGATGCAGTCATGTCTGTCTTTGGTAGAGGGGCTGCAGCAGCGTATGCAGGCTCAAATAAGGACTGGTCTTCACTCACCACTGACAGTGCCTCCTGCAAGGAAAAGCACAGATAATGTGTATTTGCTCTATGTATCCTAAATAGACAACTTAATTTTGAAAGTTTAGGGACAAATAATTAATTAATGTAGTGAGGATTTGAGTCAATGAGCAAAGCTGGAAAAGCTACTGACTCAAAAGGATGAAAGATGTCTCAAGATTATCCAAGGCAAGAGTTAAAATGAAATAGCCAAAAAGTTGAACTTTTCCTTTGACAATTCAAGTATTTTAGGTGGTGACGGTGATAAGAATTTGTTGCAATACGGACAGCAGAAGTCACGTTTTAAACTACATAAGAACCTGTGATGTCAATTGCACCCTCTCTGAGGACTTCTTTTTTTTAACTAATTACATGCAGTTATGGTTCATATCACAGTCTGGCATCCTAAGTAGTTTGGCTAAACAGCCCCTGTAGCTACTGTAGTTTCCTGTTGATGTTAGATGACTTCAATCATGTATTTTCATAGTGCAATTAGGGTGCAAACAAATAATGCTTTGCCTACATGTCTTCATTTTTTGCAACAAGTTGACTAGTAATTGATTGATTTATCCTAAGATATTTAATGTTTGCCGTCTGCCTTTTATGAATTATTTTTTCTGTGGTTCTTGTACCAGTAATTTGTCTTCTAAGGTCCTTTGGTTGTTCTCCACAGCTGAAGATTCAACAGAAGCTGGGAAGGGGGGCTGTGTGGGGGTGTATTGCAACACTGACCTAACTGGTTCGGTTCAGCAAATGTAAGTTTATTAAAGAAAACAAAACTAACTATTGACAGGATGCCATGTTGCATAACAAAAAAAATATGACTGCAAAAATGAATAAATAAAATTGATAATGATGCAAGTACTCATAAAATTATTACTACTAATCAGAAAAGAAGCCAATGGGAAAATTACAAAAAATATACCCTAACAGGCAAATACCTAAACCTCCTGAGAACATTTAACCTCCCTCCACAGCAATAGATTCCCGGGGGATTTAATCAGTTGATACATCCTATAGTCTGAACCCAGGCAGTATGACTTGCTATCTAAGCAGTGCACACCAGCTAGTGTGCCAACGATAAGGTGCCAAGAAGCGAGGGAATGTCTCGTTACGGCTCGATAAGGCCGCTCGCAAGTATTGTGACTGTTGGAAGTTATATTCCAAGTGACATATCAGGCTGTCAAGTGGAAACCATGATTGGCAAGTAGCGTTTGCCCATCAAGATGGTAGAAAAGGACGTTTAAAAATAGAAGTAGGCCTCTCACTGTTGAAGAGAAATCTGCAGTATTTTCTTTCCTATCAGTAAAGGACACAGATGAGCATTTTGGCCTCCTACTTTTATCATAAAACTTGTGAAGACAGAGCATCTTCATTCAGTTTCACTCTAAAGTAGTTAAACAATACAAGTACAGTATGAAAACAAAATAGCAGCATGTATGATACATTAAGAACATTGAGATAATACTTTTATATATGTAGTTCACTCTTGTGGCATCACTGACTGTAAAAAATCCTAATTGCAATTTTACTTTTATAGTATTTCAACTATTAAAATAGTGTATAATATAAGAATTTCCTTTATGTCGCATATTTATATTCGATACAAACGGTCAGGTAGATTACGAGGGTATAATTACCTCATAGTTTTCTTTACATGCCTGCAACACCGTGCAAGAGGAAAAATGATGAAATCACCTTTGGTCTCACGCATTTGTCATTTCACATTCCTCTCGCTTCTCTCTTAAAGAGATTGTGCAATTCAATTTAAGAATAATTGTATTGGTTATTTGTTTTGTCTCTGCAAAATATAAATATAATGCGTGATAAACTACAGAAAACATGACAGGTTTCTGGTAGGCATCAGGAATGATACAAGATGGTATACACCTTGCTCAAGAGCTCTTCCACTTGAATGTGTTGAGTGAAATCAAACTGCCTAAGTCACCACATGTCCACAGAAGAGCCTGACTCCCCAGAAAGCAAATAATAATATTGTCATTTCCAATATTTCCAAAACTAGAGGACAATTGAGGATAACAGCCACTGAAACCTTCAAGTGCACCTAGATGGATCACATTTGGTAAAAGACAATCTGTTTCAGGTTGTGCTCTAATCTAATGGAACTCGATTTTTTTCTACAGCAAAATCATATGCCTGTTTCTGTAGGAATATACTTTTTTATTACTATTGATTCATCACATTAAAAAAATTGTAGAGAACAACATTTCTGAATACTCTGCTTTCTTCTACTTAATATTAAATATTTAGTTGTAGATTAGAGTTAACATACAAGGCATTATATGTCAGAAAGTCTACAGATCTGGTACTAAAAAAGGCAGTATTTCAGATCAGAATGGCAAAGTACAAAGTACAAATTATGTTATTTAATGTCAACCAAACAATTAACCAGAAAATTGTGGCCAGACTGCACCATGAATATGCATATGCTCACAATGCCCCTAATCATCTGACAGTTCCTAACTACAACTTCCTAATTTACCCAAATCAAATCTTTTTCAAGTCCATGCAGGAGAGGATCCCCCAAAAAGTTTGTTTTGGAAACGCCCTTAAAAAACATACACATTACTGTCATTTTAAAAATATACTGAGCGACCACAATAAAGATGTATTGTGTCAAGCAAGCTGCATTAAACTCATTGATGATGTGACACTGTTTTGTTCAACTGGATGTTGAACTGTAAATAAACAATGGTTAAGAGATTCAAACACCTGTTTGGTGCCACTGCCTTTTTAGTTTTGTTTACATCAGACATCTCAGTGCATCACAACACATGTAGTTCACACGCGTGTCTTTTTGGGACAAGACCCAACAAACATTCACTAAGAGGGTGGTGGAGCAGAGCAAGGAATAAAGGGCTTCATTCCTGTCTTTTGTTTAACTAGAAAAAGGAAACCTGTCAGGAAAAGATTACGGAGAACAGGAAACTCTCATGGTTTGGGAGTGTGTTCTTTCTCTAAGAGTGCAGCCCAGCCATTCATACCCATGCTTCAATTACAAATCGATTTTTCATTCTTGTTTTTTTTTTTATGTCACACATATCAATGGACCTTGCACCCGTCCACCCCCAGTCTAAAATGCCAAAGTAATCATAAATACAAAACTTTTTGTATGTCACTAACACTGACACATACAAACTCATACACACCACACCCAACCGCCACAAAACCGCTTGGCAAAATGTCCCCCCAAAACACGACATAACTTTGAAAAAAGATGAGGTCAATTTGTGTGCATTTTTGGGAACTGACACTTGTGAGGAAATGAGCCAAGAGTGGGACATGCCATTCAAACATCTGGAAGCATCCCCAGCCATCTGGAATGTGACTGTCTGGAAGGGAAGAGGAGGAGGGCGTGCAGTAGCCAATGTTAATTCAGCCCAGCACTTTTGATGACTACCAATTTAACCAAATACCACTCTCCAATGAGGTTATGCTTATAATAGCTTTGAAATAATGTTTGAGATTCTCGGGATTTATAATAAAGCTATTTTCATTTGACCTCATACTTAGATGGTCTAAAATACTGCCACACTTTTTTGACTTGTCGTTGTAACCCATTAATCTAGGTATTGGCTAATATATTAATATTCCATACTGTATCATTAGTTGTGTAACCCTTGCACACACAAAAAACACTGAAATGTGGTTTTAAAGTGTTGCAAGTTGTTAACTTGCCAAATAACACATTTCCTCGAACAACGATCAGCAGATCATTCGCCAAATAAAGACGTTACATTCGTTATAATCTTCAAAATCAACAAACTATGCGATTATTCATAATCCCACAAACTCAATTTGAAAGAATCACCCGAATTTGCCAGTTTTTGCGCAGCTCTTCTCCAGCGTGCAAAACCCACGCACATTACATCCGCCGGTTAAACTAAATAACACGCTAAGAATAGGTGAAAAGTCATATTACCTACATGAAAACACAACTTTTCAACAACAACAAAAAGTGTGTTTGCAGGAGGGGAGAAGAAGCGCTCCTGATGTGCGTAATGTGCGCGCTCGCTCCTCAGAAATCCAACATGCGAAGTAAACTTCGACACATCCTCACAGAACTCAGATTTTTCTTTAAAAAATAAAGGAAAAAAAACAGTAGACGAACCGGCTTGGTTTGAGGGCAACCACAGAAGAAAATGGTCCACAGTGGAGAAGTCTCAGCTCACGCACACACAAAAATAGGAGGCGCAACTTTGGGAGGAAAAAAAGCGGTCCCCCACAATCTCCTACATCCAGCTCCACACACCACCCTTACCTTAATAGTTCCGTCCATTTTGCGAACTTTTTAGTGGACTCTGACGGTATCCCAAACATGACACGCTCCTGAATTAAATCCGGCACCGGTCCCGGTATGTGTGGCGTAGAGTTAGACACTTTTTTCCTTCTTTTTTCCCTCCTAAATTTGGGAAGTGAAGTCACTGACGCTCCTTGCTTGCTTGCTTGCTGCTGCTGTTGTTGCGAAGCAAGGGTGAGAGAAGGAAGCTGTGTGTCACCCAAAAGCCCTGCCTTCAAAAAAAAAAAAAAGGAAAAAAAAAAAGCAGGATACTGTCCCGAGGAGATAAGCTGGCAAAACAATTGAGTGTTCACTCAGTTATGTTTTTTTTTTTTTTTTTTTAAACCTGGGAAATATTTACAGGATAGTAACCTGCTGTGTGGAACATTCTTAGTTTTTCCTTTTTTTTTTAACGAACGAGACAAAGCCGTGAGTGTACAATGAGATGGGGAGACTAATTCTTATATTAGAAAATAATGAACCTCAGTTACAAATGTATGATTGTCACACATGATTGTTGACCACTCACATATGGCTAAGTTTATATTTTAAAGTAAAATGTGAAGATGATAAAGAAGTGACTGCAGCTGTAAATCTTTAGATGACAAATCAGAGTGTCTGTTGCAATATTTCTTTGCCCTACAAGCTAGTATGTCAAGGTGAAGACTTTTCAGAGAAGCCATAAATTTCCCTGCATTCACCATCCCACTTGAGCAGCAAAAACTGCTCAAAACGTGTGAGCCACTACGGGAAACAACAAATTATCACCGGTGCATTGATTTGAATATTTATCAATAACATATTTCTACAATATACTTACTATTCAATGATTAGGGATATTCTAGCAAGCTCAAAGTTGCGCTACTGGCAGTAGAGCAGCTCTGTCTGCTCCCCTCTTGGGGGTCTGGCGGGGCTGAGGGCCCCACCCTTGGGACCGCCACATCTGGATCCTGCTAAGGGTCAAGGCTTCTCCTGCCTGAGGCCAACTCCAACTTGTATAATTAAGGGAGACACCTTGTTTAACTCTTCACTGACCAGTTAGATATACCACCTCCTTGTTTTAGTCATCTTAAATCCATTTTTCCCCCACAAAAAAGGTGTTCATAATTATAAATCATTTCAAATTTGATTAAAATACAATTGAGGAATATCAATAGCATTGGTTGTTTTTAATGTTCCGTATAATGTATGAGCTGCAACAAAAGAATCTGCTAAAAAACATGAAGTGAGCCATCTAATATTTAGGTTATCTCATGAAGGAGGTATCATTGATAACACCTGATAATAAGATGTAAATATGTATAAACAAATGTGTAGATAATTTAAAAACTTTTTGGTCAAAAGTAATTTGCAAGATGGCTATCTGACAGCAAATCTGCAGTAAATAATTAAAAGCATGATTTTAAAGTAATAATGATAAATGTTTAAAACAAATAAGCTAAATACATTTATTTCTATTTACCTAATGATTAAATGAAATCAAATATTCTTCACCTTCATGTATTCGTCACAAATAATAATCATGATAAAATGTGTTTGCAGCTGCTTCAGGTTTGACTCCAATTTTGGATTATGTGTACAATTTAAAATCGACCATAGTAGAACAAAAATGGATTTACAAATCAGACAAGTTAACATCTTAATGGAAATTGATTTCCTATTTGAATTTTAACATGAACCTTACTGTAGTGGCTGGGGTCCCGGGCCCAATCTCAAGACCATCATGAAAACAGTGGTAACAAACATTTTGGAAGGCCAATAAACAGATGCAAGTTGGTTTACTCAGTCAACCACAGAACATCTGGCTCGATGTTGCAAGGAGACAGCCAACAGACATTTCTTCCTCTGCACACACACCCACACACACACTCAAACACACACTCACACACACCACGCCACCACACACAAGCCATGCACGAAATACATGGTACTGCATGCAAGGGGCCTTCCAGTGGATACAAGTTGTGGATTAGGTGGGGGCACTTGGACCCAAAAAGGACTTGCTCCTACATCTCTTTCAGACGTCATAGTCAATTGATCCCTAACGTTTGTTTTTATTATTGCTCCTGACCACAAACACCAAATAAGTAGTTGCTCTGTGACTTTTTTTATGTATACAATTTTAGCTTTGAATCGAAATAACAAGCGTAAATTGTTGATGCAATACCTCTGACTTTTTAAAAGTTATAAGGGCACATAATAATCTTGAAGAAACAGATTAAAATGAATGATTATAAAAATCCTTTCACACATTTTGAACAGCCATTAATGGTAAATTAAATAAGTATAAACGATTTAACTATCATGCACAAATATTATATTTTGTTGTTATTTTAAATGTGTATTTCAACATGAAACTTTTATCTTTCATACATTTTATATAAAACATGTAAAAAAATTCAATTAAAAGTTAACAAATCAAAACAATCTTAATAACCTAATCACGTAAATCGAATATATATATTTACAATAATTTGATGAGACATATACTGTTAAATGTGCCATCATTACTGCTGAATTTACCTCTTCCTATACTTACTGACAAAATAAAGGAGCAAATATAAATAAAACAATATGCTGTATCATTAATCATCACTCATAAAAATAAATAAAAAATAATACAACCCCAAACAGATTGTTTTCATGTAAGGCTGAACATCATCAGTATTTATTCTTCCTGGCTGTGAGAATGTTGATGACATTCATTAGACAAAGAACAGTAACAACGGAGCTGTGCTGTCTGCAAGTGTGCAAGTCCAAATACCATTGGCCCCAAAAACGTGGTGTCTACAGCACATATGTGCACGAACTGTCTGCCCTTCTCGCTCCGGGCCTTAATTAATTTGAGATTTATTTTTATTGGAGAGTTCCAGTCTCGCCTGGCCTTAACCAAACAAAACCAAATGCTTGGACCGTGGAGTCTTTTTGAAGGGAGAGGGAAACAAGGGGGGCAGATGTCTTATAATTCTGGCACATTCTCAACAATATCTTGCCATGAGCATTCAACAAATATGAACTTGGAATTCAGCCTGCAACAAGTCGTTTCCATTTTTTCCAGTAAAGCAGATTCACTATGGAATCCATTAACGTTTATGATAAAACAAAACAAAAAAAGTCTCCATCCTTTGCAAGGAGAAGAAAAGGCACATTCTAAAAGGCATATTTTCTCACCAAACATTCCTACCTTTTTTCATTTCTTTTTAAACAAACCAAGAATCGTGCAAAGTCATCTTTAACCTTGGCAGCATGAAAAGGGACCTTATTGTGAATCTAATGTTTTCGTTGGATAGAGCAAACGCACTACAGTTTTCCTTTGTTTTTCATGAATGCATGTGGTTATTGTTTTAACTGGCTGCAGTGCAATTTCAATCTGCATGCATTCAGTTCTATACTTGAACCAGGGTAGCTATTATTACTATTAATTTTATATGATAAAAACCACATATATTCAGCAAAACTGTAACCATTTTATCCTCTCGACTAATTTACTTCAAAGTGACTATTCTAATATGGGAAATGGATAGATATATATACAAATCTTCACCCAAAAATATTTTAAAACGTTATCTTTTATCGTAGTTTTAATGTGATTGCACAAAACAACTAATGTGCCCACCTGACCAGCAGTGGTGTCTTACCTTGACATAGGACGATGTGTCAGGGACAGTTTGGAACATGACGGTGTCTGACGAATGGAAACTCTCAACTTTGCTGCTACCAATCAGTGGGACCTAAAGTTAAAAAGATAAAAGACATTTAAGACATTCATTTATATTTGTTGTGCTATGTGATTCAGGTGTTTTGGAGGATATATATATTTTTTAAATGTCATCAACGAGAATGAATTATTTGGTGGCTTCTGGAGGAAGACAGCCTGGTGGGGGTTAGGACCTGGCGCCCCATCATGCATCCCAACCCCCTTCCCCCTCCAACCCTGAAGCTTACCACATATTGAAACACTTTTCACTTTAATAAGTGCAGCTTACAAAGTCTGGGGGTGAAAGGGCACGTGGAGGACGGTGTGTTCGTGTCCTTTTTTTGAAACTGTTACAATAATACATTGCACTGTCACTGGGATGTATTTTATTACGTGTAGTAATGACAATTAAAGATTGGTTGACTTTGTGGACAAATGATTGGATTTCTTGGATAAACATTTCGATATTAAAAATTAAATTAACAGTACAAATATGGGTTATTATATTATTATGGTTAGTGCACTGGCATTTTACTGCTTTTGCACCCTAATTTCACCTCTGATGAGTCACCTATTAAAAGAAGAATGCATCCTTTTACTCACAATATAACATTTGGTGCATATATAAAATTTAGGATACATTTGTTCATTTACTCTGTGGTTTTTAAGTGACTTTTGCAATTTTGTATTCATGTATTTATTATTTTTTGTCTGTTGCTTGCAGTTCAGACGTTCTGACTGATCATACATTGCCGATGACATGAGGTTACCAGCCCGTTTAATTTTTTTTTTTTTTTTGGGGAGACTCGTAAAGTCATCCACCTCCACCCCCAGTCGAATGCATCCAATTTCTGCGCGGTGAAAAAGGCGCAATGGAGCCGGGCATCTGCACCCAATTAGGCAGGGCAGCTCTGGTGAATAACGGCGTGAACCTTCCTCTGAGACAGCCTCGTGGGCCCGTGGGCTGAAGACTCCTCTAGTGTTACATTTTAAGCATCATACTTTTTGCTGTTATCAATCATGAGTCTCAGCCAAAAAACGCATTGCTTCACATCCCATCAAATTCATCAAGGTGCAAAATGATCCGGTATGAAAAACGTCACCATTTACATTGCACTAAAAATAGTTTGCACATGCATGGTTTACACCATAAAATCAGGTCGACTCACCTGTTCTTATTTGCAAACCGGTGAGGGAGGTGTCACTCCTCCTTCCTTCTCCTGCTGCTCCACCTCGTTTACACACTTTTAAATAATTATGTCCTGTCCACGAGAAGTAGTCCGTTTGTTTTTTCTTGGAGAGTTATTTTGTTCAGGGAGTGGAGCAACGTTTGTATGAATGGAAATGTTTCCAAGATGAGAAAGAGTGCTGCGGCCAATGAGGAGAGAGAAAAACCTCCCCTTCTCTACACCGTGAGACCACTCGAGCGTGAAATGAATGGACACGCACACACAAACTCTCGCGCGCAAGCACAATTGAACACACTCGACTGACTTCATAAACATGATTTTATACTAAGTGTACAAACAACAGCTCATTCAAATGTGCCCACAACCTTATTTTACTTTATATTGTGTTTTGGAACTTGACAATGATTTAGAATGCAAATAAATGTTATTATTAGTGTAGGTTGTACTTCAAATTATATTTCATCATGCTTTGTCATTATCATAATGATAATTTAAGTTATTTTTTAGCCATTTATTTTTCAACAACAATTAAAAAAATAGAAAAATGGACAGCTGGTAACATGCTTGTGAATGCCATCATCCAATCAAGAAGCCAATAGGTGAAATATATAAACTTTCCACATGCCTAAACAAATGCCTGTTTATTTTGTTACCACGTTGCAATATAAAGTCCGGTTCATTCTTAGGTACAGAAGGGACTAACTGTGTACACTCTCCTATAAAGTTTTTTTATATATATTTGAAAACATTCATTCTAAATAAACTGCTGATGATTGCATCCAAAAAACTTGCATGACTAAGACCTCACCCTAAACTGAAATAGAATGAGAAACATTTTCTTGTTTAACATATGCATCAGGTGTAAGCATCAATTATTTTCAGTCTCCTTGAGCCCTGCGATTGGCTGGCTACTGATTCAATGTGAAACCCACCTGGGATAGACTCCAGCACACCCTCTGAGGATAAGCGGAAATTTGCCAGTTTTTATGTGGCAAACACGAAACTAAAAGCTTATGGGGTGAATGCAAAATATTCACATCGGTCTGTCCCCTCGGTGACATTTGCCAAAAGATTCCAACGAAATTGACATAAGTTTATCAGCAGTCCTCTTTTGCTCGTTTCCTGCTCATATGACCCCCAAAACACACACACACACACACACACACACGCACACCATCGAAATGCACTAAAACTTCGTAACCCCCAACCACTCAGCTCACTAACTTCATTTCCTTCACAATGTCTGTATCTTCCAGGCAAAGCATCCTATTAAAAGGGTGTCGGTGGCAATCCACGCAAGGTTGTCTACTCATGCATGGCCTTTTATTGGCCCGTCAAGGTCGCTATTACATGGCGGGCGATCGCCGGGAAACAGGCGTCTCACTTGTGACTTTTTGTTGTACTGGGGTGTGTATTCATTTGTGATTTTATCACTGGGCCTAAAACTACACAGGATGTCTTTGAAATTCAATATGTCGTTCCCACTTTCTAGATTCAACTCAGCTAGGAAAAAATGCAAACTTCAAATAAAAATACATTCAAATAAAAATGAAATCAATGCTTTCTTCCATTGAGAGCATTTTTTTTCCAAAGAGAGAGGTCATCTGCTATAAAGGTTTCAATTCATCACTTGATGTTTGTTGCAGTGTTTCCTAACTCGTTGATTAGGAACAACAGTGTAAATAATGTTGTTGTTCTCAGAGTCGAACAATGGGTGGAAACCCCAACATCCGTTTTAGTGAAAAATGGCATTCATGATCCTGCTGTGTTGCCTTCCGCAGGATATTATATCACAGGTTTTCTAACACGCCTGAACAGAAAATACCAAATTCTTTCAAGGAGAGAGAAAAAATAATGTATATTCATTCATTCATCTTCCATAACGTTCATCCTCGTAAAGGTTGCATAGGTTGCTGGTGCCTATGCCAGCTGACTTCAAGCAAAAGGCATTCTACAGCAGGCGAGTGAACCTTTACACCACACCACATTGTTTTTGAATGGGTGTAGGAAGCACTACGCTGATTGTTGCCAAACATTTATCCCAAATGACCATAAACTAAATTATCCCCAAATTACACTCTAGGTAATTAGGCCCTTAAGTGACCTGCTTTAAACCGGTATTTAAATAATGATGAAAGGTAATTAATAATGAGCTTGTTCAAATCACAGGCTGTGATTATTTCAAGTTTGGTTTGCTCTTTCCGAGCATGGTAACCCTGCTTCTTGTAAAAAAGAAAAGAACAATATTTGCACATTCCTCTGATGTCTGGTTCATCCATTATGTCTGGTAGCATCTGAGGTTGTTCTATTTCTTTTCGCACATTGACGTGGATGTGAGGTGTTATTGCATCCAGAGTAAATATTGCTAAATAACCTTGCATTATGCTTTTTTTCCATTGCATTTTCCCCTCGCATGGTAACATTTCCAAAGTGTTTCTCTATGTACTCCACCCAAAAACGAATTTTGAGATGATTTGGACAACTCACGCAGATATCTTCAAATTCCATCGCTTGGAGTAAATAAAGCACCTCACCCTGAACTGTAATGCATTATTTATTTAGTTTAAAGGACTAGCATAGATGTAGGAGCGATGGGCATCCATGCTGTCCCAACCCTCTTTTTTCTCCTCTGGGAGAGAGCAAATGGCCTTGTGGCACCAGAAAAGGCTGGGCCTTGCTTCTGTGTGTCAGATCTTTTCATGGAAGACTAGTGATTTTGTTAGCTTACTACACTTATCAGTTTAACTTTAAAAAAAAGGGCCACTGGCAGAAAACTTGTGGGATTTGTTGGGGACATGATGGGATCCCAAGAGTACAGAAAATGTCTCTTCCAACAAATATAATATTTATGATGGTTTGATGTTAATTAATGTGGCAACTTTAATCCATTTGTCGATTAAAAATTCAGATGACATATTCCCTATGCTCATTTCAATTGTTTTTAACTGTAGTACATCTCAACGTGTTCTTTTGTCCTTTTAGTAGTACATCAAAAGTATCAAGATATTAAATGCATTACAGATTAATCATTTCCTCTATTTAAAAATGTGATTAAATTGCATAACAACCATTGCTGGACTGTATCACAACCAACTGTGGCCAGTAGGCAAGGAACCCCTTGAATTGATGGCTCTCAGCCAATCACAGGGCACAACTGGTGTACACGGAGAAAACCCACGCATGGATGGGGAGAACATGCAAACTCCACATAAGAAGGTCAGAACCCACTAAGCATCGATTTCAGTATTGTGAGCAGGTCGTTTTAACCACTCAACTGCCATTACCCCTTCTCATTTTATGACAATTCCCAAATAATTCCATTGATTTATGAACACATAACTTAAGCCAACCCAAAGTGATTGGTCATGTGCTATTAAGTAATTCTCATTCATTCCACCAAATTATAAATGTAGTGACTGCAAGTCATTCAGCAGCATTTCAAAGAAAAACATTGGGTGGAATGAAAAATGCTGTCACCTCCCATTTGGATCTGGCCAGGGCTGCCTCAATAAGAAATGTGCTGTTCCTTGGAAGGACGCAGACTTGAGCCCAGCTCTCAGGTTTTGGGTTTTTAACCCCCATCCCCACATTTTCAAAAGCATTTACTTTGAGGCCCGCATCTCCCTTTCCACCTCCGCAACCCCCTCCCAGACATGTGTGACAGGCTGAACTCGACGTGGGCTGCTCGGCAGACTACAAAAATCATTCATCTGTGCCTTGAGACGATAAAATCTGGATCTAATAAACGAGACTGCCCACGTATCCTATTCATGGGAAGGCGTAATACCAGCTAAATCCACTGGAGGGCTCTGTGGTTTAAGCCAGAGGCAAACTCATTGAAGACTTCAGTGTCCCCTTTTTATTCATAGAATAACAGGGGGAATTCAACAGCCACAAAGACATTTCAGCAATTTCATTCATATATATCATTTTCTACTGATATAAATCTAGTAGCTAAGATTCTAACTCAGATTTTTAAGTGTTAGGGAGACATGCTGAAGATTACCAACCATATTGTCAATAAATAAGCAGGTGGTATCTTTTGAATAAAGATATTTTTAAGAACAACTGGGGAATAATAAATGCCTTACAAGTTTCAACATTTCTTGTCTCTCTTAGTTTGAAAATAGTATGCCACCAATAGTGCATGTGCTGGTAAGATATTTATTCTGTATTACAATAAATCTTTCTGGAGAATTACTTACAAAATGATCTGGAAAAAAAATCCCACAAGGAGGACCAGCATCTATTGCCTTGTCCAATGGGTACCAAACATGACTGGATCATTTCTGGACTAATATGGTTAACACACTCACAGGGTTTTATAAAGTACATCTAGATGCCTTAAATAAGAAAGGAATGAGTCACTTTTAGGGAAATTCTTATGTGCGAGTCAGGGCACTACATACCCAAATGTGAGAGAAACCACAGCATTCCAAAGCTCTTAAAATGGGGCAGACCCACGTTGTCATCATGCTTGCATTGAGAGTAAAGTGTTAACACATGGTGTGTGTGTATGTTTGGGCGGGGGTCTATTTGAAATGCCAAGTCAGTAGTTGGCAATTTACGTGATTGCTATCTCTATGTCATTCATTCAATTTCTGAGCCACATTTTCTGACCCGCACAAGGGTCGCAGGGGGTGCTGGAGCATATCCCAGCTGACTTTGGGCACAAGGTGGTGGACAACCCTGAATCGGTCGGTGCCAATCGCAGTCTCTTATGAGACATTGTACTTTTTTTTCAACATTTTTTTCATTCTTAGTGCACAAGACTTGGATCAACACTCATTCCAGTGCAATGCTCTTGGACTAACAATATGTATTTCTGAAAACCACAGATAGAGGGCACAGTTAAGCCATGCAGGCAGGCTGCGGTCCTCGTTTCAGTCACAAAGATTTTTTTGACATCCATCGTACCATATCTTGTATATTGCTCTACTTTCAAAAGATAACCTAGTTAGCATTTCACAACATTTTTTTAAAGTCGTGTAGTCAGGACTTTTTTCCCCATTGAGTTAAATAAAATATGCAAAACATGAGCAAAATTTGATGAAGGCAAAATTAAAGTATTTTCCATCCCAACTGAAGGCAGGGAAATAGAGCACCTTGTTCTAAAGTTAACTGGGTTCAAGATATATAATCAAACAACTTTGATAGTTTTGTATTTGTTCCAATAACTTCATGACTATTATTTTCTTTATAAAAGTACAAATGCAGCATATTTTTCTGAATATTAAGTGCATTGAATTATAATGCACAGGTTCATTTTCATACATAAGACACCGTATTATAGGGTGCTTCCGTGCATACATTTGCAGTATTTGTTGTTTTTGTCGAAATCTCTTAAATGTATAACTATTTTTTTAGAAACATTCACCTTTTTTGTTCATTCACATAAATATGAGTTTTCTGAAGGATTCATGGACTAATATGACTTTCAGATCCAGACCACATGGGTATAGATACACAGAAGGGAGTAAGGTATTAGGGAAAGTGCAAAGAAAAGGTCAAAGAAACTGGGCTTCCGAGTAGGAAATGAAATAATATGGGGTCAAAACCAGAAACAGACTGTTTCCTTGAGGGAAAAAAAAAGCTTCTTTCCTCTCTGTACAGACCTGACATCTTTCAGCCAAGTGTGCTCTATAAATAGCTTTTGGTACAGAGAGAAGTGTGGGAGTGCAAAAGGGGCTGAGTGAGGTGTGGATGAGTGGAGGCGGCCGGTGGTTGGAAATGGGAACATGACATAGGGAGCCAAACAAAGACACACCTATTTGCCAGACAGCCGTGATATACTAAAGTGGGTGTGTTTGTACGTAGTAGTATTGAGACTCATCACTGTGGCTTGCACAAAGCTTTTATACCACATCATTTTGGTGGGTAACCTTATGAAAACTGTCATTCAGTAGCATGTTCCTTATCTATACTTTCAGAATTGTGTGGATTTTTTAATACTTTCAGTTTTTCTAGTATTACGCATACTACTCTTTGTTAGTGCCATTGGATACATATGGTACAGTATACAAATGGGCCCATAAAGGACCCAGGACACAAAACAGGCTCCAAGTGCTAACTATCCACAGACATGGAGCTCCTGTCCCATCTCATCACACTGATAAGTCATCCTGTGGAGCTACAAGCTCATCACCAGCTAGTTCCATTGTACAAAGTCGACAGGCCCACTCTTGGGTTGATGTTGTTATCATTGTCAACACTATGGGGATGTAGTAGTGCTTACACTGTATGTAACAGGTCAAGAGGGAAATGGTGACTGCATCATTTTAAAATATTAAATTCCGGCTGATTGTTACAGTTATCATTATTTAGGCAAGTTACTTTGGCAAATTCAGTTTAAGCAAGCAACTCTCTCCTTCCTCTCCTTCGTCCTTTAATGAGTATGTGCATCACCTTCAAGAGCTTACTCTGTTAATTACATGATAAGCATCCCCTTCTGGGACTCAAATGAAGACGAATATAGCGAAGTAAGACACCAATGGAAGGGTGGTTACTGTGGTTGAGTTAGCCACTGGGTGGGGTGTATTGGGTTTGGAAGGTGATGACTATGGGGGGACGGCAGAAAGGCTTAGCACCAGGCAAAGGTGCCACCTCAAAATGTCTTTGTAATAAATTATTTTATTTATTGTCCACACTAGTTATCCTTGTCAGGGTCATGTACAAAATACTCACAATTCAACAGTCTTATCTGCTGCATCTAGTTTGATTTTTCTTGCATCTTGTGAGAACAGCCCTAAAAAAATTGTATTGCCACTCCCCTTTACATAAACTTGGAACAACAGCTTACACCAAGTTTCATACAATCCCATTCCCATCAATATGAAATGCACTTGACCTACAATGTCAGTATCTGGTGGGAATATCCAACTACAACTTCAGGGGGTATTTTGCAAAATGAGTCAAGACTGTGACTACAAGTTTTTCATGTGTCTCATCACTTAAAACAATGAGTTTACTTCCATATTTTACCAAGTTACCTCATCCATTGTCTAAAAATTGAACAATGCTTGCATGTGGTCAAAACCAAACTGTGGCAGATTAAGTAACTCTGAATTGCTTGGAAATTCACATCTTTATACAAATTTAACTGTGGCAATCTCTGATTTGGATGGAGATGTCGGGTGCAACAGAGTATGTCTGTCCGTGGTATTTAATGCCTGTGAAAGGCTTGAGAAAGGAAAACCATCTGGAGGCTCTAGTGAACACTGGGCACCCATCGAATATTGAGGATGTTTGTCTGATTTACTCAGCCTATTTAGAAGTGTTTGGACAACTTGGCTGGGGGATTGGTGCTTTAATTAAAGATAATATCAAGAACTAATATTGCCATTAAGACTTCAGCCTCCTCACAGTGTAACAGTTATGCTTTTCTCTGGGTAAGGCCATGCCCTTTTAAATGAATCGACTTACCATACATATTTTCTCGCTTTTTCAATTGGTGCCAAGAGCAATGTGGAATTTTTTTCAACTCTTTAACCTAGTAGAGGGATGGTACATTGATACTGACAAGACAATATATCCTCACTTTATGTATTAATAGTGGGCTTTCATCTAAAAATATCACAGGCAAGAAATAAAAGCGTTTTCAATGGCAGAAAGATTAGGTCCATACTTCTCTTACAGATCTCCACAGCTTGGGAACACTGAAGCCCAAAATAGAATGTCAGCTCATAAAGGCCTTCATTCTTTGTAGTCAGCATACAGCAACAACATCTGCAGGGCAGTTTCTAAGGGGGGAACACATGTGGACAGGCTACAAAGACAGTGGCGATCCCCTATGAAAAGTTGTAGGCGGACCACTCTTTCTCTACATCACTCCTGCTTCTAAAATTCTGCTGCAAGCAGGACAATGTTAATAAAAGCTAGTTAATATCACCTGTCAGTGCTATCTTTAGAAGATCCAAAATGAGAAAATTAGAAAAGAGAAAGAGCTGACCATCTGGATCTGCTCACGACACACTGATGAAATGAGAATGAGATTTGGGATGATAGAAGTCAGACACAATGACAACAAGGGAATACTTGGAAAAACTCAGTGGAACAATAAAAACAATACTATGAGATTGACTGCTATGGTCATTAAAGAGTGCTGTAGCAATCATTTTAATTTCCAAACTGTCATGATATATATGTATGATTATATAAATAGAGAGAGTGGATTTGTTCTAAAACTTGTGGGCATATTTCTTACTAACATAACTTCTAAACTAAAAGTGTAAAGACTGTTGGGTTTTTCAGACTGCAATGTCTCATTGTAGATTATTTCTTTGCACCCCCCTTCAGGGAAATTTAATCACATTCCCATGGGCGAAAGGAATAGACATACACGTCACAGGATTCAACAGAGAATGGGGGCTTGGTATCTTGCTCCTTCATATATTAAGGAACAAGTCCTAATTTCCATTTTGTCAGGTCTTAATCCAGTCACTTTCCATTCCTAAATCAAATGAAAAACTGATAACATAAATACACCTCATGTTGTATGGTATAACGTTCACTTTGGTAGATTACTGATTTACTGAATACTCCCATTGTTCAAGTTAACCGTTGATAGCCAGGCTTTTACTTTCTGTTTATAGGAAAATGTCACAAGTCAAAGATGGCAGAAACCACATTCATCCTTTCCTGTAATCACATTTGTCTAAGCATTGCAGTGTGCACCTCTTGCCACATGCCAATAAATCATTTTCCTGCAGGTCTTGTCAATTTGCGTCCCCCCAAAAGGTCTACAAAGACAAAGAAAGTTTCAGAAAAAGCAGCCAGAACACCTGCTATTCTTCACCATGGACTTGACTCCCTCCCCCTGATTTTAGCCATACACTTCCAGACACACTCATCTCCTCATTCCTGCAGCTGAAGATTTACTGTTTAAAAGTAGAGACTGTCAGGAGGTTTGAAGCGTGTACTTTCTAATTCAAACAAATGCTGAACCGGAGGTCACAGAATTATCATGGAGGCACAAGGTGTTTCAGATGGTTCACAAGTGTTCAGAAGGAGAAAAAGAGAGCTGTGATCGGGTTGATATCTGATCTCTTTAAGCCTAGTAAATAAATAAACTAATAAAGTGAAAAATAAGCAAATGGTGAGATAAACCTTGTCTATTATCTGATGCCACTATCGAGGCTAAGCAGGCGGCTGCAGGATGTGCTGAAGCAAACTTCTCATTTCGCAGAAGAATGGTCAACATTTATGTGCTGCACGGGTCAGCAGGTTTCACGTGGAGGATGATATGATACCTATTTCATGTACCATAAATATCGTGACAGCAATAGTAAATATATTATTTTTAAACTCTTTGGGGCTTTATTTATACTTGTGCCCACCACTGACACATGTTATATTATGTCTTTCTTAGTGTTTTTGGTGTACCAGAAAAAACAGGTATATTTAAAATAAATTATTTTGCATTGCCATTGTCCTGAATACACCAAACTCAATGTGCACCAAATATGCAAGCACCTTTAAATTCCTTTCAAAATGGACGCTCTAACTGTGCACTTCGAGTCTTAAGAGAACCCTTAGTATCCAAACATGCAAGCATTGCATTTTGGGACACAATGTTAACTTTGATTACATGACACAAAAGGTTTTAGGACGAAAAGAAACTAAGACATGGCATGCAAACAAATTAGGACAAACTGCAAAACATCCAAAGCAAAAGAAGCAATGTGTCATCAATGAAATAAAATGTAGATTGATACCTTTAAAGCATGACTTATATTCTCATTTCACACCCAAAAAATATCCACCACCTGGCCATTTCAGTCAGCCATCTTGCATTCTACACTGCAAATCATCATGTTATCTAATAATACCGGATACAATCATCGACAAATTAACTCAATAATATGCGAATTTAGAGTGCAGTAGTACATCACTTTGGTCTCCGATTTGACAAGTGCAATTATTTTTGTGGCTATGCATGATATTACTGTCTATTTCATTAAAATGGAAACCAGTGAAGTGATCTCCTATCTTACTGACCATGAGACGGTTGCAAGTTTTCACCTGTGCGCACGTGAGCAGCTTCTGCGTGTGAGGTGCGTGCGTCCACGCCAAAAGGGGGAAAAGGCGATTTGGAGAGGATCACCGTTATGATCGAGGGAGGGACTGCGTGTGTCTATATAATATTCCTGCTCCTTTTCCGCCGGGAGTCGCTCGAAGCAGGTAGAGCGTCTCTCAAATTACTCACGTCTGCAGCTTCAAACTTCTCAACACATTCGGTAAGATTTCACCATTCATAACTAGAAAAACACGCATTGCTTATTGTTTTATGGATTGATTCATCCCTAAAAGTTTCTTGTCAGTTTTATTTAGCTTTTTTTATTGTGCGTTTTTTTAAATACTTGACCTACTAGAATTTGTGACGTCAGCGTTTAATGTGCGTAAAATCTAGATTAGTATAAAAGTTTTTTTTCTACTCTGTTTTTCATTTAATGAATTCACATCAGTCCAGTTATCTCAAACTATTTCCTTCCTTTTTTTATTATTTTTTTTTATTTGTATTTGTTTTTTTTTTTACTTCACTCATTTATTGGTGCACCTCATCAGCATCATGGAATTTAAACCAAATGTGATTTGGACATTATTCTGGATGTTAAGCAAGTAAAAACTCTTGTTAAAAAATGTTTAGCATTATCTCATCAACTATCAATGTGCCTAAAACACATGTGCCGTTTTTTAACACCCAAATAAGAATGAAACCACGTGTTTCAAATCTTTTCCACCTCTGGTATCTATTGATGCTGTAAGTAGCTGTATAACAAATGGAAGTGAATTTTGTGGGAGGGGAAGACATCTTAAATGAGAGGCGGTTCTAAAAAAAAGGATTTTAAACAGACTGGACTCTGTTCCTACTCACTGAAATGATTCCGAGGAATTGTAGATTGTAGTCTACTTTTATCAGCAATCTGCATGCAATATAATTGGAGTTCCCAACTGAAAAAAACTTAACCAGCTTTCCCCAAATTATTGAGACACATATCTTATATATCAAATGTATTACAGTATCCATCCATCCATTGTCAACTCTGCTTTATATTTTGTCCAGATTTTCATGGTAAAAATCCCAGTTTGAAGTCGACACCTTAGTTGTCAATCAGTCATCGGGCACATGCAGTGGAGAGATAAGCAATTCATATATTATCACCAATATTGACACAGCCACTGGTTTGTAACGGCTTGTCATCTGAATGTAACACTACTCTATCACTGATGCAATTATAATTGAACCAATGATTTATTTTCAATTATTTTGATATTGGTATAGTTTGATGAGGTTGGAAAGTGTTACTATATATGGCATTTTCTTTCTGCTCCCATGTAAAAAATATAAAGGTGTATGCTACTGTTAAATGTCTTCAGGGGTGAATATCAATGGTTGTTGTGTAGCTTAAATTGACAGATTCAGGAGTGCATTTACCACCAGAGAGAAAGGACAATTTTAGAATCAGTACGGGCAGAGTGGGATCATTTCCCATTTTGAATGTGAATACGTATGGTTTTCTTTCCCTACGATTGACTGTCGAACAGTCTGGGGTTTAATCCGCCTCTTGAGCCTGAATGCATGCAATTTAAAGTGAACTATAACACTACTAATGAGTAGATTAGTTTTTTGGGGGGCTGAAGTCCCTTGTCTCCCTGTACTTCCCACTCTTATCTTTTACAGTTGCTCACACACATACTCCCACGCACGCAGCACTCACAGTGTAAACAGTATGTGATTGATGGCTCAACTCACACTGCTTCATGTTGTGTTGATCCCTTCAACAGGCCCAACCTCTGCTGTCTGCAGTGTCCACGATGAGTTACTACATGGATCCAGTTTCATCCTATCCGGCCCTTCACCCCTGTGACTGCCTGGCTGCAATGGTGAGACCCCCAACCTCATTTCTACCTCTCATAAATTAGTTTTGACTACCACACTAGCCAGGTGTGAGTGTTAGGAGATGCTTTGGCACAATGTATACTGATGTGTTTGTTTTCAACTTTTTATTCCATAATAATTTTAACTGCTCTTTCTCATTTTTGGTAAATGGCAATTGAGTATTTCTTTTAGTACCACTTTTCCACCTTCAAGCCACTCAAAGTGCTTTGACACTGTCATCTCATTCAATTATTCATAGCACAGCATCAGGAGATATGTGGGGGTCAGTATCTTGCTTAAAGAGACTTTGACATGATCATCAGCACAGGGGAAAAGTTCATAACTATAGTTTGGGAGACAAGTACTCTACGAATGCATACCTGTCAACCTCGAACCATTTGTGATCTTACCAAATTTTGTTTTCGCCCTTACATATATGTATAAATACATGGAAAATCTTACCACTTTACTTTTTTGTAAAAAATCACGAACAACAAGTGAAAATGAAAGTAAACATAAACAAGGGAACAGGAAACGGAAATCACATGGTGAAAGTGTTACAAAACGAAATGTTTATCATGATCTTTTTTTTTTAGCCAATCAGAGGCGCCGGTACATATATCACTTGGCAGACATGCGTTTTTTAGCCAATCAGAGGCGCCGGTACATATATCACTTGGCAGACATGCGTTTCCGGGAAGAAACAATGGCGGATGGTGAAAAATGGCTAGAAAGTGCCTTAATTTATTTTTTTTTCTCAAAATCACCGTTTAGCGTACCATTTTCATGTGTACAGCGTACCAATATAAAAATGGGCTTTCAGTTGTACCAATTACGGCGAGAACGTACCAGTTGACAGGTATGCGAATGAGTCCTGTGGCCCAACATGGTGGCATTTAGAACTCTTACACATGTTGTCCTTCGTGATTTAATCAAAGATGTTCTTTATTGCCATTGTCCAAAAACCATGCATCAACATGTACTTTTGGCGTTCATATAGAGCCTCCAACCTTGGACTAACAAGCCCAATTGGAGTCGGAGCATCTCTACCACTGCTTAGCTGAGCCATCCACTCAGTGGTCTGGATTCAGTTATTTACAAATAGACTCGGGAGTAGCAGGGAACATTGGGATTCCTGGCAGGTGAGCATTCAAATGGTGTAGGCCAAGGAGCAGAAACACAAATGCCTCCATTAGTATGCAGAGCTTTAGCGAATTAGGATAAAAGACTGAGGTTATATGGTAATGGAAACCCCACACTGGCCTGAAAGAAAACATGGAAGGTTACAGAACCACAGGTCTTAATTGGCTCAGGTGGTGATGCTCGCCTTTGGAATTGAGACGCTTTCATACGAGGGCAGACTTGGTCAGAAGGTGAATGCGCCACAAACTTGTTTGAATGAACGAGAATGAGAAGTCTTCGTGTTTGCTTCAATAGCTTGACAAACATTCTGTATAAATTATTCTTATTGATATTATTTCATGAAGGGTGGCCACAAACGACACAATTTTCTGAATTGTGCAAAGATGAACACATTTAATTTCATGGGCAAACACACTTTCCTATCTATTGAAACTTCTTGTTTGTTGACAATTGCAGGCTTAGATATACTAAAAATGGTCAATTGTTCACTATCTTCTATATCCACAAAGAATTTTAATGTCTTTCCTTCTCCCCTGTCAAATCTTGACTTCCCTTCAGTGCAGCCTCATATGTTTTTGTGATAAGCTCAATAAACACAGTAGAGATAAATGTAGCCACGAAACATAATAAATGATTACTCTGTCTTTTTTCCATCCAGAGACAGAATGGAGGGGTTGCCGTGGGACCCCAGTTGCATCTCCTAGCTGCAGTCCAACACCAGCAACAGTGCTACCCTTCCCAGCCTTTCCATCTTCATGATATTCCACTTCAGGAGGTCCCTAATGGACATGAGTTGTGTCCCACAGGTAAGATGTGGACGAAAGTCAAAGAATAACAATCTTGATCATCTTCATTACTAAATCATAATGATTGTTTGATGTGTTGCAAGTGGTTTCACGCTGAACTTGAGCAATATTCATTGGTCATGGAGTCTTCTAAAAAAAAAAAAACGGAATCCTGAATTGAAACCAAATCAAGATTCAAAGCAAGGGCTGCAGGCTTTTCAAATTAAGATTTCTTGGTCCATCAAGACTATGAATCATCATCACATGAGAGGATAAATACTATTTAAGATCCCACTATTCAGACATTTAAGGCCTTTGTCAAATGTCAATTTGTTTTCTTAATAAACATATAATCATAAATTATATGAAAGTTACCACCACAAACAGGCTTGTTTGGGTTATGTTACCCTTGTTGTGCAAAAGCTGAATAGATTTTCCACTAACTTTTTTTGATAGGTCAGGCACTCCCCAAACGCTCATTCCCTATAGTTTGACATCAGCTGAGGTCAAGGAACATTTTGGAAAATAGTAGACATTTCATGCAGCTACAACATCCTAACAATGCCAAGCCTTTATGAGAAAAAGGCTACAACCAATCGCATTCTAATCCTTTTTTATCTCTTTCCATATTTTTTCTTTCTTTTTAATGGAGGTTTTATTTGAATCTAAAATATTATTTCCAGTGCACTTGACTTTGGTATCTTCTAATCCTCAAAGGTAATTGATGCTGCCAGCCTGGGATGCACGTCACAGTGCCAGTGTATAGTATCTTGGGTGATTTCTTATGTCCCTTTCCTTGGCCAGATGCTGGGGGTAAAAAGCTTGGAGAAGGGAACGCGATTTGCAGGGTTTGGGGGTGAAAATCAGCTATCTTTTTCCCAAGCCTTTGGTTTGGTCTCTTGAGAGGTGCTAGTGTGTGTGTGTGTGTGTGTGGATGCTTGTGAGTGTTGGCGTGTATGTGAGCGAGGCAGGATTTGAAGGGATTTGATGTTGTTTGTTACTAGAGACACACTCCTTTGCAGCTTCACTTCTTTGCTCCCAGCGTTTAGAAGTACATTGCTAAGTGGAAAAAAATTGACCCAATACTGACCTTCAGTTATACTTCTTATATAGAGACTTTCACTTTTTGGACAAGTTCACTGATAAAATTATCATTGGGCATGCTATTTAATAACCCCCCAAAAAATACTATAGATCAGTGTTTAACATTTACAAGTTGGGGTTTGCAAACAATTTGCTTTGTCCAGGTACTTTAGCTTTTTTTCCACTTTCCAGAAATACAATCTTCAAGTTCAAAGCAGCCTAAAATTGCCCATGCATGTGAATTTAACTGTTTGATGTTCCAAAAATAGCCAAATTGGATTGTGAGAAGAAAAAAAAGTTAAATTAAATGAAAGTATCCAACATTTTAAACTTTCCTCAGAGTGTGATTCCGCTCCCTTCTGTGAAATATAAACAGGGAACTGTTAAAAATGACATGTTGATTGTATGAGCATGAGTAAAGAGCAGATGTTGAACGTAAGGGGACCATCTCATTTTTGGCAAAGAGCCCAATGTCACACACTGTTCCTCTTGATATCCTACAGCCATGCCATGGTTATGTTTACACTGACCCAACCCTGTTATACATTGCCACTGCCACTCAGGTTGCTGTAAAGCCTCCATGCAATAATTCCCACTATGCATGTTTCTTTGTGTCTGTGTTGCTCCATATTCCATCATGTAGAATTCTAACCCTGATTTATTCTCAAGGCCATCTAGCATTGATTGCAATGTAGGCACAGATTCATTCATTAAATTCCCACCATGCACTCTGGTGGATATAATATTACAGCATCCTCCTATTCAGAAAAGCACACACACGCACACAAACACAGAACCCGTTTGCACCATTGTGTGTCCATTTAAACATGTCCTTCCATTTACTCTATGCAGCTGTGATCTGGCACTCAGGGACCATTGGCCTGTGTTTTATTTGATGTGATTTGACAGCTGGACATTTAGAAGGGTGGGCGCTGGTGATTTGGGAAAGTAGAGGGTGGTGGGTGAGGTTTCACTTGGAAGTGAGTGGGCGGGATGGAGGTTGAACTGAGAGGACAGATAAGAAGGGAAGTCAAGGGAACGGAATCACCGCTCACGTTGGGAGAAGAGGATTCGAGTGGGCTAGGAAGAGGGTGGGTGACACGTGTAGCGTCATGGGGGAAGAGGGAGGGGGTGTGTGGGGGGGTGCAGGTCACGTCCACACGGGTGCACGGAGATTTTTTTATTTCTTCAAGTAAACATGGGACATGCGGGGGTCTTGGGGGGGTTATGGGAAAGGAGGAAGCAGTGATGCTAATCAGGCCAGTGCACACTTCCCCTTTCAACAATAAAACAAAACAAGAGTCCAAACATGGAAAAGTCATAGACAACTGCAGAGGAATGTGCTGCATAGCTACTATGCTTCCAAATCATGATTGGTCAGAGGTCACAGGTGTTAAGTCAGTAAAGAGAGAGGCGCGCCAAGTAAGTTTTTGATAGTACTGTGGAAGTTAATATTTTGGGCATTTATTTAGCTCCATATTATCGCACTAAAATGTCATAATTTTATATGAAGTGGATCTGTTGAAACATGTCAAAGCTGAAATTGAGGTTTTTGTCTTTCTGGTTTATTATTTGTGACCAATTTTGCGTTTTGAAAATACAAAATCATTGTCATAATCAAAGCACACTTGTGTGATGGCAATGAAAATAAATGTACAACGGAATTGTAGTTTTTTTTGTAGAGTGATGTTTTAAGAAAGGAAGTAAACAAAAATGTAGTTGCTATCTCTCTCCTTAGTGTGCCTACTTATTCCTCTGTACAACCATCATTCATTCAATGTGAACCAAATTAGAGCTGCTCTAGGAGAGCTTTATCTGAGAGCATGTCGGCAACATTATGGCCTGGGTGGAGCGAGCAAGAGAGAAAGAAAGAGAGGGCAAGACAGAGAGAGGGAGGTCTGGGAGGCAAAAAGACTCCGAGGGGGTGGGGATAATTGAATTATCTACACAATGGAGTGATGGGGGGCACGTGGTGCCGCTAATGGAGGAAGAGATGTCCTTTTTAGCAAAGCTAATTGATCAGAAAAGCCTTTATTCAGGGGGCTCTTCTACTTTCCCAGTGCACTTATACTGTGCACACGCAGACTTTGGAATGCTGAGGCACAAGGGAAAGGGGCACACAAGTGCATTAAACACCACTGGAAAAAATCACACACGCCCATCCAAATAAACCCACTTTAACTTTTGCTTTGAGTCACTCAGCTAAGCCTTAGATCTCAGGAGGAGGCGGCATCAAGCCTGTGGCACCTTCGGGGAGCATGGACCCTTGATAGAGCTGTCACAGTGCCACTAGACAGCATCTACAAAGATCCTACTGTTTTACTGTTAAACTGTCTGTGGCTTGCATGCGTGTGCTTGTGTCTATTACCCATCTGCGTCTGTGTTGGACTGCCTGAGAAAGAGTGACTGATTGATTGCACACTAAACATCTATTCACACAGAGCGAACATTGTCAAGCATGTTCTACACATTGATTTTATTTGTCGTAGAAGTCGTTTCACATTTGATACGTATGAATCCAGACAAAAACTGTCATTGGGTGCCTCTACACGGAATAAGCAACCTAAATCAAGCAGACACCAGGTTCTGCCATTTGTATGCATTGCCCAGATTGAATAACCTTTCAGTAATGTCTGGTAAAAAGAGCAGGTGCTCTATTTGATGATTGTAGACATGCAGGAGACACAGATGTGCCAGAAAAACTGCTACATCATCTAGCTGGGCTTTACTACAGTGCCACTCAACTGTGAAAACCATGGCAACAGCCTTGAACATAAAATATATATATATAATTTTCTCAGCAAAAGGTACCTATATACTCTTTAACTCTTTTAGGTTATTTTTAATGTAAATCAATTTGCAGTCCATCTTTTTAAGCATAAAATTAAACTTTAATATCTAACAATTGTTGTTTTCCAGCCTTGTGCAGTGTGATGTTTGACATTGTTGCCACAAGTGACAATGTCCCTGAATGTCAGAAGTTGATCAGATTTCATGACTCTTTGTAAACATGTGACTAGATAAAACAAAACAAAAAACAAGCAGGGTATTATTGTCAAGATCAGCCATGAGCTAAGCAGTACTGTTTAAAATGATAAATGCTGTGTTATCATGATGGGCTTAATTCCAGTCCTTAAGTTATACCAAAGTACTTAATAAATATGAACAACCAGGGAAGAAACAAACAAGAAAACATACTGTACTTTACTTGCCTTCATTTAATTGCATAATTACCTTTTGTACTGACTAACTTGTGTCACAACATTACCACACACTCTTGTCTACATAACACCCTTTGGAGTTATGTAGCCAAGCCCAATCAAGTTTCTTGATTAAATACGTATGTCCTGAATGGCAACCCTTGGTCAAAACAAGACTCAAAGAAGCACTAATCTTATTTTCTCCAATGCAATTCATTTTTTTCATTTAATTTCAATCTCTTTTGAAATGGCATGCTTGCCTTTGTAATGTCACTTTTTTTTTTACTTGTACATTTCATCGCAAATGCACTGCCAGACAAGCTTCTGCTCTTCACCTTCCATGCACCGTGAGTTAAAACTCACGAGCATCCCCCTTCCGATGATTAAGTTTGACACTCATCACACTAGGGAAATTATGGCTTTCAGTTTTATTGTACAACCCAAAATTTTTAAGTGGGTCCATCTGGCCGCCACTTTAAACAGTTTCTTGAGTTGCCACTGAAGCTAATAGTCAACACCACTGTAAGAACACTGATTGCCACCCCAAGGCATTAAAGCACATGCTATGTCCTTTGAAAAACAGATATGGGGGAGTTTATTGACAGAAAACAAAACAAAGATGTACACTCAAAAAGACTGACTAGGGTTAAGTAGAAGGCACTGTACAACCAAGCCCCTTCCCCCATCTCCCTGTCCATTCTTCTCCTCATCACCTCTTTGGCGAGGCATTGCCCCTCACCACATAACCCACCCAACAGCACTCTTCCGAAACAAGGCTCCTATCAGGGCAGTGAAACCTGACCCATGCTTGCTAATGGAACCAGTGAAGTAGCACTGGTTTCAAGAGCTATACAAGATCGATATCCTCGGCTCCTCTGCCTCCATCCACATCTTCTCATTTAGAAAAACATGCATTCATCATTTGCCGTGTCATATCGATGCTCATATGTCTTCATAAAAGAAACACACAAATAAGGTTGTTTACGAAATGGGTGGATTTTCAGATAAGTGTTATTGAAATCTTATAGAAATCTGCTTCGTGAGCAGTATAGTGATCCAAAGTAATACTTTATGAATTCAAATTAGAGAAATAGTTGTTTCTCAGGGAATATTGTATATTGATAATGATTGCATGCAAAAAAAGCTTAGCCATTTTTAAAGTGTGACTCACTCATTGATTAACAAAAAGTATTTTGTTTCTATGATATGAGAAAGATGTATATTGCAGAGTACAACATTTTGTTGGCTATGTACAAAACATGATTTAAGTTTTTTTAAGCATACATAACGTGATTTAGGATTTTGGGATAGGCTCCAGCACCCCACACGACCCTAATGAGGATAAAGCGGTTCAGAAATGAGATAAGATGAGATAACGTGATTTATGCTGTTGTCTTTGTATTACAAATAAAATAGTAACAATAATTTGATAATAAAAAACTGATGTGAGCCTGATGTGTGCAGAAGTGTATAAAAAAAAATCCCAACCACGTTGGATATCATAATGGTTTTGAATTTAGAATATGTCAATGGGATGTATGTCAAACTACTCTTATGATCATCCAATAATTTTAGTGATGCTTTTTCCTAGTGGAAAGCTACTGAACAGGTCACACTGCAGGGTTGCTGTTTTTCCCAATGAAAGATTTGTAACATTACTTTCGGGAAAGTCTGTACTCACACATGCGCGTGTCTTGGAGCGATGCGCTCGTAATCGAATTGTGAATAAACCGGCGGCACGCCTGCATAAATTTCACCCTCCCAATCCCGGTTCAACACCGCCAAAATCCGCCCACCTATACTGTCGTCGCTCGGTCACTGCCACGCCCCTTTCCATGGTTAGAGCGGAAGGAGTGAGTGTGCGCGTGAGTGTGTGAGAAAGAACGAGGAAAAAAAGGAGTGTGGACAGTCTGTGTGCCGGGAGAGGAATAGAGGAGGAAAAAGTCAAGTTGGGAACGGAAAGAAAGTAGATTTTTAGTTGAGTTTTACAGATTTAGAAAGAGGCTGAACTCAGAGTGACCGGAGCGCGTCAGCCTCCCTTCTCTGTATTGAGTGATCGGAGTGGCTCGATTGTAGTGGCACAGTGCTCTGATGATCATGACGGCAGCTGTCGATATGAAGCCAACGTTGACAATCATAAAGGCTGAAAAAATGGACGGTGAGTAGACTTGTTGAAGTTTTTTTTTCCTGTATGTTGTGCCACGCGGCTGCGATCGGTACATCATTTTCTTTTTTCGTTTAGCGGGCAAGTACATGACATTGCTCAATGTGGGACTACGCTTGAGAAAAAGGCAATCACGCCAGTGGTTTTGATGTTGATGCAATCAAAGAATACCCTGTGTGGATGAATCATATTGTTGATCACAATGCAACAGTGGGAAAAGTTAACACGTACAAATGTGCTTTTACTTTTAGTGTCTTTCACTCTTGCTTTGATCCCAATCTATCTCCGTGTTTATCTCCCATCTTAACACTCATCCTTGACCTCGCCAAGGCTGCTGTCAGCAGGGGAGACTCGACCATCCCCTCCATCACGAACTCCCTGCTCCTGTCCCCCCCACCTCCTTTTAGTAGCCCCCTTCATCTATTTGCTGCTTGGCTTTTTTTTAGGCTGGCTGATGTGATGAATCTGCACTGTTGAGGTTGCCTCTCTGCTGACCCTGCTTGCCTGGAACTCTTGGCTTACTCCAGGGGCAATCCAGGACCACAACTGTTGTTAGTTGCATCTTCAGCGTTGTGGGTTATAATCGTTTTATTTTTAGATGTGTAGATTTTTGCTCTTAGCTGTGGTTTCTAACCCACTGCGTCTTTGCAGGTGCTGTTCTTAAAAGCGGTATTTTGTTGATTTGCATCATGGAAAGTTGCGGCCTATCTAATATGTTGGCTGCAATCTGGGTGTCAGTTTCTGCACACTGCTTCAAAACACTGAAAATGAAATTACAGTGACTGTGTAAATAAAATAGAAGCAATAGAAAGCTCATAGAAAGTGAAGATGACAGAAAGTTTTAGGATTGCTATTCCTTATTTATAGTTGTGTGCACATTTGTAGGGGTAATATCTAAAGAAAAAAACAGCTCATATGCATTGTATATTGGATTTTTAAAAAAAAAAAAATATATTGCACTGTGCTTGCAGGTCAATATGCAGGAAATAAGACCTTTGCTAATATTAGGACCATTATTGACGTTGTTGTTAGTCTGTCTCAGTGTGGGTCTGGAAAATCAGTAACTAACTGAAGTTGTTGTACAAGTTACTAAATATGACAAAACTTTTCTAATTGCAGAATTTCAGGGAAGTCGTGTTTTTTGGTTATTAGTACCATCCATTCATATGCCTACATAATACATAATGCAACTCTGCAGAACAATGGGCCGTACTTTGCTGAACTCAGCCTTTAATGCTAACTAATTTAAAAAGTTGCCGGATGTCATTAGTGAATGGGACGGCAGGTTTTGTTTTTGAGGTTTCATGGCAATCATACACGAGTCAGATTGAGAAATGTAGCAATAGACATAACACAACTCACTATTAGGTTAAGATGAGGAGTGATGTTAAAAGAGAGACCTTTGGATTTCTTCATTTTCTAAATCTCTAACCTAATATTTGAAATAGTTGGAAATCAATTACAGGGTTTCTGAATTGTATTTTCTTGTTCTTTTTGGTTAGGCATTATGGTCAAGGTTTAGCTACAGACAGGAATGTTCCTGATGATAATACGTCATGCATGATGGGATAGAGGAGAGGCATTTGAGACTAAGATTTTATCTGATCTTCCACTGTTGTAAATGGCATGCCTGCAGAATAGTCTTGATAGCCCTCATAAGATGTCTGTTTCTTCATTTGTGACGCAAAACTAGGAAGTCCTTCCCACTTTGGTAGGACCTGTAGAGATTTGCCAGAACACGGTTGCATAAGAATCAGACTTGTTTTAGTGTCAGCACTTTTAGTACTATAAGCTGTATAATATATGGCAGTGTTTGTGTTCTCTGTGGTCCCTGTCAATGTTTCTTCAGGTTATTGTTAATAAGTTGAGCTGATTAAAGCAAGTAGGATTATTTTATTTTTATTTTTTTTGGCTGAAAGTCTCACAAGTTACTATAAGTCAATCGCCGAGTCAAAGGCTTTCGTAGGCCACTTATTTCGGGACACTTTTCACTTGTTTTTAAAGAGGTCCATAATTGGAAAAACACTTTCCTAACTACTTTTGAAGAAATATAATGAACTTTTCTTTAAATTAATATGATGTCATTGCAGCAACAAATACTAAGAACTCATTTTTCCTGTTCCTTTTTCAACAAGGTGTGGTTTAAATTGGATTCAAACAATTCTGTGAACTAGACTGTGGTTTTAAAAAAAGGACATTCATACAAATGGAAAATGTGCTAACCCACCCAAAGTTCTTTAAAGTTTTGTGACATCAAAATGGCATTTCCTTCGTTGGATCGTTATCCAGCCTGGCGTCTCCCCAGTTGCCTGTATGAATGTGTAATAATTAAACAAGAGTATGTCCTATCTTAAAGTTCCCAAGTAACTACAAGCCTTAATCATCGCTTATAAAACTTACTCATAAAGCAAGGCGTGTTACACCAACATTCTGCTAAATAGCAAGCATATGGTTTGAGATAGATGAAGGAATTGTGGGGGTTGAAAGAGCCACAGACTATGTAAGGTGTGGCCAACTAATAGTTGTGAGCATTTATCAATGTGCTAAAAAGTTTAGATGATGTCTCACTGGAGTTAGTCTGGTTTTTGCTTCCACATTACATACTGGACTACAAGCAGAAAATATGTACATTGACACATGAAATAAAACTTGCGTCTGTATTTCCAGGGGTTTACACACTCACCCACTCAATCGACTTCAGTACTTCTGAGTCCTGTTTCAAATTTGATCACCTTCATCAGTGTGTTGTCTCAGGTATAATTTGTAGTTTTAATCCTTGTATGACTAGACTAAAAATATGGTGTACCTCACTGGCCACCAACAGGATCGGCAGCTTTTGGCCAAAACGGGTAACATGCAGTTGCAAGACTAAGTATATGAACCTTCAGGGATTACTTGGATCTCTGCTGAAATTAGTCATAAAATATGTTCTGATCTTCATAATAGTCACCACACAAAAATTTAAGTATAGTATGTGAACCTCTTGGCTAATTTCTTCTCCAAGAGCTAATTGATGCCATGAGTCAGCCAACTTTATGTCTAATCAATGTGATTAGACATACTGTGAAATAGCAGCAAAATATTTTCCCAGAGCCAAGAAGGTCATTAAATGGAAACTTTTATTTATTTATTTATTTATTTTCTACAGCAGTGTTGACTTTTCAATGGATGACATCTATGTGGGTTAAGTGTTATTACTGGTGGCTTGAACATAGGTTTAAAACAAAAGACACAGTAACTTTATTTTGCTTTAATAACTTGCAACACTTCTCATATAAATACAAATTATATGGTTTAATTATTAACTGCCATTTCAGAATCCTTTTTTTTTGTTTGTTTAATGCATACTTTCATGGTCAGGTAGTCATTTTGTGTGACTCAACAGGCAACAATTTTACAAGACTTGTTCATTTGTTCTCATCTTGACCAGTCACACTGATAGTATGACGCTAATGTTACCCCCCCTTTTCCCCAACACACACACACACACACACTTTGTTGGGATGACTCAGAGAGAGACAACAAGGAGCACATTTGATCCTAAATGACAAATTCAAATTAAAACCATCTCAGATTGCAAAACATTGAGTTGTAATTTTCCACTAATCTGCCAAACTTTAATGCCCCCCCCTAGTTGGTTTCAAGAAAATTCATTTTCTTTTCATATTTGAAGAATGCACTTTAAGAAAGATTGCGTTTAAATGTTCTTAATATTCCCAGTTTACACCCAAGCCTAAAATAAAAGCTGATCCTCATGAACAGAAAGTTCTTTTGCCACTTAAACCTCAAGCCATTTTGATGACTTTGTTGAAGATAAGGAGATTGGTGATATACATTTAGTGATTATAAAACAAAGATGGAATGGTAAGAATGCAAGATGAAAGCACTATAACATGGGGGAGGCATTTATTTATCAAGTATTCATCTGTGGCTTGGCTTCTGCACATACTATCTCACCACTACAACCAGGGCCTCAGTTTATTCAAGACATGCACAAAAGAAGTTAAGACAGATGTCATTTTGGTTTCTACTGGTAATTTGCATTTGATTGAATTGTTTTTATACCTTTTTGTTGAATCGATTAATTATTCTAGGGGTAGCAAAATCATTTTGTAAACCTTCTTAACTCTGCCCTCTGTAACTGGCTGTTGTATATCTTAACTGACTGTTGTATATCTTAGAATAGTGATTGTACTTGAATGCTTAAGAGTTGTGGCTGTAAAAGAGGTCCATAGCCCAACTACTTACTCATAGATGACCCCAGAGTGTCCTAATTTAGATGGAAATCATCTAAACATTTAATCAAATAATGCAAAAATATCGTCTAATTTCTTGCAGGTTAAATATTCATATACAGTCCTATTGACTGTGTGGGTTGTAAGCGATTGTGGCTGCCCCAAATAACATACACTTACATAATTAACCTGGTTCCAGAATTTATCGGTTTGAATGAAAAAAAGGGTTGTTATGTAGAAAATGCAACACACAAAATAAACTGTTTGTCAAATGTGTCGTCTGTTTGGTTTAATGCCCAAACAGTTCCCCCAGAGCATCCACTGTTTGTTTACAAAAGGGAAGGAGCCTGGATGCGAACCACCTGCATCTATTGGAAGACTTGGTGTTTTGTTTTTTCCTGCTTATTGTGTGTGAATACCCCTCTGGAGGATTTTAAATTTAGCCCTTGCTGGGGCGGCGCTTGAAATTAGGTGCGACTTTGAATTAACCAGTTTAGCAATAACTTGATTGTAACTTTTTCACTTGTTAATGTATATAATAGATTCATTGCTAATAGATTCATTTGATAGATGCTTGTTGCTGGAATAGAACAGACAATATTAGGTGATACAAACTCTATTGGTTTTCTTTCCATTCTTACATTGCTTTAATGAAACTATTGGTGAAAATGTTAAGCTTCTCCGTGTAAACACAAATAAACAGAAACAGTAGCACTGCTACATCACAAGATAACATGATTTGAGGTCCTGATGGAGAGGAATTAGAAGGCCAGTATGGCAGCCGAGCTGTGTTAGTCTCCTTTATTGTCTGCTTCAGTAGCCGGCATGTCTGCTGTGATGATCATTCAAAACAACTCCAGTTTCATTGCCAAAGAGAGATGTCAGCAGGAATGGTCTCATGCCGCACAGCCTCTTTACACCACCACAGGCTTGTGTGTTCCAACAAGGCAGCCAAAACCAGTGGTTGCTGTCTAAGAATAAAAGTACTGTCTCAGCATCATGATCTGTGCAAGCGGTATGGTGATGGTTTTGTTAAGTGTTAGGGGGAGTCTGCCCTTGGTTGATGCTACACTCCTATTCCTGGTCTTTTGAACTGATGGAAATTTAAACAGCTGTCTGAACAAGCATCCCTCTCAGAACCAGACTGCTACACAACCCTCCTCCTCTTGCTCCATTGCTGCTCCAAGTCGCCACCTCTGGAGTACTGAATGCTCCCCTTCATGCGTATGGATTGTATGAGCTTTGGTTTCCTGATATGATCTCCAGCAAAGATTGTTCCACATAGAACTGTCACGTGTGTTCGGCTTTTCGTCTTAATGTTTCCAATAATAGGACTTGGGCATTACGACAAAACATATTGCACTTTTCTTCTGTACCGAGTGGATTTATATTCATGTTGGATCTTCAGAAACACCTTAGTGGTGGATTTTGACCGTTACTTGAACCCACAACTCTTTCTAATGCCCACAGGAAGTGAACACTTAGCCAGGGGAAACTGACTTTGAAATGGCGTTTTGAATATGAAAGAAAAGCATAAATCAGCAAAGGTAGACGATTTGCATCATTTACCAGTTTTTTTTTCCCACAAAATTTGGCTCATCAGACCAACTCATATCCATCCTCTGATAAAACTCTAGGATTTATTCAACACAGTTGCACTATGAAAAGCATATTGTCCCATTGTTTGGGGTTGACTTTCATGTGATGTTTGTCATTGCATCACAAAATGGGAGATTGTAGTCTGGGCTTTACGAATGAACCAAGTCCCAGAAAAGGCCTGGGAGATGGCATTGATCCCAAAGTGATGTCACACCATAGACATGGAAAAGTGAGAGAGCATTAAGAGACCTCCCGTTCATGGGATCGTATTACATTCTGGTGACTCATCCACCATACTTAGCAGTCCTGAAGCACCCACCGCCCCAGGATGCCCCCTCTTCCATTCAACCATGCCCTGTTCATGTTTTTTGCGAACCCAAATATAAAATCCAATTTAGTTTAGGGCTAAATATCTATGTTTTGTAGGTTAGCAGCGTTGGGTCCTTTATAGATTGTTTTGTTTTGATTGGTGGTAAAAGTCAAAATTTGGGGGAAAATAGCTTGTCAGACGCTTTTTTAGAAAAGAGCACAGCCAGCAGCCTTCCCATTATTTATTTATTGACAAGAATGAAGAATTAATGAATGTCCAAACAACTGATTCACTTCTCCAAATCGCTGACTATTCTATATGTCCTCCATCATATTTTCCACTCTGCATCCCGACAGAGCCACGCCCATGTTTGTAAACTAAGTGGGCAGAACCACACAGCCTAATGTGGAAAGTGATGACTTATGGATGCTTGAACTTATTTGACCATTGTGTCTCTAATGGGACTTGCAAGCATTGAAATCCTATCATGGCATCATTTACTAGATATTGCCTAGAATGATGGTAGCTTAGCCTCTTTCACTAATGGACTAAACTACTCATTACGTCTCTGCCGCAGATACATTTCACAAGGATCATATTCAGAGTTGGTGCTGCTATTACTATTAGTTCTTTAACATATTGTGTCTTATGGACGAAATGGCATACCTGTATTGGGTGCCATTCAGAGGCTCAATTTCGTCATCACAAGTCCATACAGTGAACATTGAAACTTTAGGGGGGGAGATGTTTTGTTCATCGGTTTTTAATGGCAGCTCTTAGTGTTGCATGTATTTGATGGAAGATTTTGCGCTTAAGTAGTTTCAAAAAGTATTAAATAGCACAATGGGGAGGGAGAGGCTCAAGTGCAGCTTTAACTCAACTTGATCTAGTTTAAATAAACGGGCACACTTTGCTGTGGTTTTTACATCAAAGGGCAGACTGTCTGAGCCCCCATTTCAGCCTGTAGAAAGTGTAAGTTTTAAAAAATATATGTTTGTATTCTTAGGCTGCATGTATAGTGTTCATCCCATCACAATGTATATCTAAATGCAAATATGAAGAGGAAATGTGTTTGATACTTTATAAGGCCCGCGACACCAATATTTATTTTATTTGCAGCAAATCATATATTTTCTCTTTAAATCAGGATCACAAGTTTGCCATTTCACAGTTATATACTTTTTCAAGTTACTGCTAAATTACATGCAAACTGCAGTACACTATGCTACTACTATTACATAGGTTAAGATCATGTGAGATTGTTGGTTTTATGCTGGCAGATGTTGGTCACAAGGGCAAAAGGAGTGGAAGCGGCTGTGAATTCCAGACTGGGTCGAGACGTCACTGAGTGGTCATGGCAGGCATGAAGTGTATGTAGTTTTGCAATATTGGGAGATAAATCCACAAGCCATTTGATATGATGCTGTGGTCATTTTTCCTTTTTCTATATGTAGTTTGCATTTTTTAACTCAGATTTCAGCAACACTATTAAATAATAGTTCAACCAACAAGTTGAATTGATCATATACAACCCTAAGAAAAAACTCTCGTAAAACAATTGGACTACACATCGGAATGAGTGCAATTACAACTCCCAGATGTACACAGACACCATGTTTCGCAATGATGAACATAAACATATGAATAATCCAATACTTGACTGATCACTAGAGTCAGTGATTTAGAATTTTGCAGCCCAACCTCGTCATCTTGGTGTCCATTGTCCTTTTAGGACCATCTCCCATATTGGTCTGAGTATCTCACACTTCTTAAATCTGTTCAATTTAATTAGGTGAGCGCGAGTCATCAGGCAATGTTTAAAGGCATCAAAGGGTGTTCTGTTCCCCACTGGGTGCCCACTGGCTGTAAACAGAGAACAGTGTGCGTAGTGTCTGAGTGAGACCCTCAAGACAGATCACACACCCCCAACTTGGCTAAGTCTCGTTGCACCCTAGATGACATCATCACCTCATTTCTTGACCCCTGACCCTTCTCAGGGTTTAACCTCATGCTTGGTCTGGCGACAGTAGGTCCACTGTGTCAGGGCTACATTGTAGGAGGGGTACAAAGAGGTCACGATGTTACTGATGGGCATCAGGAGCATATGTGAAGGTATGTGCTCTAGAAGGTGGCCTTTGGAGAAATGAAAAATAAACAAACTGTATCTTACTCATAAGTCGGGGAGGAAAAGTCTTGTAAGTCACTGTGTGCCTAAACAGTGTGATATTTTTCCTCTATGAATGATACTGAGCTAAAAATGGGAGGTCAAAACATTCTTCCATGTTTTATGAAAAGAAAAATGCTCCACATTGCCATAATTCCACTAGAGCTCATCTGCCATTCATTTATTCTGATCTGACAATGCTATGCTTATACTGTTTCGCTTGCCCTTCTTCAGTGCATTAATTGAGTGTGGATAAGTATTTCATACTTCTCATTTCATACTGCTGTCACATGGCTCCTGCTTAGATTCCTTGGGTTATTGACCAATAAATGATTGCATTTTTTGTCATCTCTGTGTTCTGACAGAACCAGATTGTGGTGATGTTCCCCTGCTAACTCCTGGGAGTAAAGAGATGATGTCCCAAGCTCTAAAGGCCACATTCAGTGGCTTTACCAAAGAACAGCAACGACTGGCCATACCCAAAGGTAGATGAACGATGAACCTACATCGTAACCTTACATTTTTAAATGCTGTGATAATCTACCCTCACGGAGCAGATTTTTTTAAATGCATTTTATTGTATTTTTTTTAAATCACTCATATTTGGGGGAATTATTATTTCTTTGATGGCCTTTAGATCCCAGACAGTGGACGGAAAACCACGTAGGAGCTTGGCTAACATGGACTGTGAATGAGTTTAGCCTGAAGAACGTAGACTTCGACAGATTTTGCATGAATGGCGCCAACCTGTGTGCCATGGGCAAAGAGCGCTTCCTGGATTTAGCACCCGACTTTGTCGGTGACATCCTTTGGGAGCATTTAGAAATGCTTCAAAAAGGTAAGATCCCCATATTCGCACACATGAGTTATAAGATTGATGGTACTCAAATGTATTATGTTAAAAAAAACACACACACGCACACAAACACACCCACACAAGAGATGTGATCTTTTCTTGTATTCATCTAGTCGATATTTGCTATAGTAACAAGAGCCAAACAGGAAAGCACAAGTTCGCCTAGGTCATTAATATTTCAGAATGATGCATGCAGTTACGTGATACATAACATCGATGCCGAGGTCACTGACGCTCAGCAACTGATTCTTTATCTATTTTTCATGAAGAAGATACAAAGCATTACACCAACAACGGACTGACCTCCAATTTCCAGGAATCCCGTTATACCTCAGACTACTTTGTCAGTAAGTACTTGCTACACTTACTTTCAGTCATGTTGTAATATTATAGGAGGGCATCTTAAAATAAGACATTCAAACTGAGGAGAGAAAACATTTTATAATAAATTGTCATTAAAGCAAAGTGATACAGTTTAGATTTTCTTCTAGTTGTATTTTGACGAACTTCTGATTGGTTTTCTTTTTAATTTGCCAGCAAGGGCCCTACATTATGTATATAATGTCCTAACTAGTTTGGAATTGCAGTTGTAAACATAAAAATCAAGCATATTGAATAATAACAAAGCAAAGATGTTTGTAACTGTCTTAAAGTTCAAATTAGTGCTTCTTGTATTTATTTATTTTTATTTTTTGTTAGTAAAAGCCTTGTGATTTTCCTCAATTGCTTATCAGTGTCATCTGCCACAGTTGTTATAGACTTCACATGAGGGATGAACACTCTGGTTGCTTAAAAGATTGATCCCATTACACTGTTTTGCTCTTCTCTTTCCTGCTCTGCTTTCTCTCCACTCTCTCCCCTCTCCAGGCTATGGCGTTGAGCATGCCCAGTGCGTTCCCCCTTCTGAATACTCAGAACCCAGCTTCATCACAGAGTCCTACCAAACGCTTCACCCCATTAGCTCAGAAGAGTTACTAACGCTCAAGTACGAAAGCGAATACCCCGCTGTCATTCTTCGGGACACACCCATCAACCCCCTGCAGGCCGACTACTTCTCTGTTAAACAGGAGGTGGTATCCCCTGACAACATGTGTGTGGGACGTTTAAGTAGAGGTAAGGGGGTCACAAATTAAACCTGGAATAAACTAGGAGATTGAACCTCAGATTAGTCTGTAGAGTTCATTGTATATTTTGGGCATGAGTTATTTATGTGGTGTGGTAGTGTCTATTGCTGTCTGAATGCATGCAAGAGTCCTGATTTCACAAAAAAAACTAAAACATTTGGTTCATCCAAATTCTTGGTAAACATGCTTATCACACTTTTCTAGGTCGAGGAAAATCAACATTATTTTGAACGCTGCTAATACTGTTATGAGTTAAAAGGCCCTGGAGCCTATCCCAGCTGACTTTGGGCAAATGGTCATTGACTGATCTCATTTTTCTGTATCGATTCATATTCATGTTGTTGAGGTTCTTTTGGAAAGAGTCATAAAGATAAAATATACAAACAAATTCTAATGTGACTAGACTTTTTTAAGTACTACTGTTTTAGACTGTACACATAGATGCTGTTAGGTTTTTAATATGACCCACTTATCTGCAGGTAAGCTGGCTGGACAAGACTCTTTTGAGAGTACCGAGAGCTTTGAAAGCTGTGACCGTTTGACGCAGTCCTGGAGCAGCCAGTCATCTTTCAGCAGTCTACAACGGGTACCTTCGTACGACAGCTTTGACTCAGAGGATTACCCAACAGCTTTACATGGCCACAAGCCCAAAGGCACCTTTAAAGACTATGTGAGGGAACGTTCTGACCTCAGCAAAGACAAACCCGTCATTCCAGCAGCGGCACTTGCAGGTTACACAGGTGAGCAGTTTAATAGGAAAGTTTTTGAAAAAATGTATACACACACAATAAACACAGCAATATCAAGCACACTTGTGAGGAGACTTACAAATCCTGGCGATGGGTGATTCCTGTTGCTTTTATTTCTTTAAATAAAAGTACATTTTTCTTGCACAGGCAACATTTTCCCATGTCAAAGAACGCTTTGTCCAAGACTACCTTCATAATTAGTCACACAGTACGGTGCCTTGTTATGCTTCAGGCACATTTCTCGAAATATAAATAATCAATTCATGCATGTGAGAAACAAAATATGTTGTCCTTCTTCCATTATTTCCTTTGATTCTCTGTCTTTTGGCTTTTTCCACTTCTATTCACGTTTAATATTCCTCGTAACAATCTGTAACACACATCACCACCTACATTTCGCAGGTTGTCTTAGCAACACTTCTAAAGCCAGCTTTGCACATGATCATCCAGAGAAAAATGATCATTTTATCTTTTGATAGTATCCTAGATTATATGAGTTTTCTGAATTTTACAGTCTTCATACACATGTCAAAAGTTAACCTCTTTTAGTTCTATTTTGATACAGAGCCCGTTTTGCACTTATTTTTGTGTTGGTGGGTTTAACAAAGGGATAAAAAAGACAGTAGTATGGTAAAATGCAACCTTTTTTCATTACACTCAATTTCTTATCAATGTGCTGACATAAGCAACACACCATTGTGGGAATGACACAGAAGATAATTTGTCTACATATCTTTAGTTTCCTCTGACTAACCAACATTTTAACAGCCTACTCCATCGAAAAATGTCTTGCATCATCGCAAACTATTTAGTCTGATATAATATTCCTCACATGTGTAGACAAAATGTACAGATAAGTCTACTTATCATGCTGCAATTTTGCTTTTGTTGTAAAAATGAATAATGTGCTCAATATTACAACTTTTATTCACCTGGTAGTCCTTCAGTACAGATTTAATTGCCTATTTGGCCATTTTGTAATTTATTGGATCAAATTTTCCATTTTGGGTGGGTCGCATACAGGACTGTGAAAGTGCTGCTAATGTGAGGCCCCACTGTACACTTATTGTACATTGTATTATATTTTTGGAAATATTTTTGGAAACATTTTTCTTTTCATAAAAATGGGGTCTGCATTTTGTGTGCAAGTAGCCGTTGCTGGTGAAGGGCCTTACTGTTTCAGTGGCAGACATTGGAATGTGAGTCAAAGTTGTGAAAGAGCGACAGTGTTACCACCATATGCATTCTTAATAGTCTCAAACACAAGCTGTATGGTCACAAATGACATGTCGAGTTTGTAACCCACACGCTTGGTTTCCCCGAACGCTTTTGCTTGTATATATATGAAATTACAGTTGGAGATGGCTTTCGCTACCTTTTTTTCTGTATGGGGCTTTTTTTGCTGGGGCGTTGTGCTGCAAAAACAGTTGTCATTTCAACACCCACGCCTCAGCAGCAGGTGGGTTTTGGGCATATGCTGAAAAGCCGCCACAACATCAAAGTGTTTTGCAGTCAATCTAGCACATGCGAAACTAGTGTTTTTTTTCCAACTGTCTTTGTTCCGCTTTTATTGCGCTTTTTCATTGTAAAACATCAAGAACAGGTTATTCTATTACCGTCACAAAATGTCATCTTCAAACTAATTTCTATTCTTTAAGAGGCCCCGTGATTGGCTGGTCACCGATCCATCCAACAACCCTTGTTAGGATATTTGATATACGGAAAATTAATTGAATAACTGACTGATTATATTTGGATTTCTAAGAAACACTACCTTTAATTTAAGTTAACACAGGAGCATGAATACACAATGAAAATACTTGTGATTCAGGAGTTTGAAGGTTTACTGTAGTATATTTCTGACCTTGTGTCTTGCACCATAGCGCTGATACTTGCAACATACATTACAGATTGTTGACACATGTAGAACACAGCCATTAATTGTGAGAAATTCCTTCCTCAATGTTGCTGTAAAAATAGAAGAATTTTAGGGAGTAAGACACCACTTTTTATTTTTTTCAAGCCAGTCTTATGAAAACTGTACACGTGTTTTTCATATGGTCTCCAGGCACGGGTCCTATCCAGCTGTGGCAGTTTCTTCTGGAGCTGCTGACCGATAAGTCTTGCCAGTCCTTCATCAGCTGGACAGGCGACGGCTGGGAGTTCAAGCTTTCCGACCCTGATGAGGTGAGAGGTTGCGACCTCCACTGGTCACTAGCACACACCCTGGGAGGTCTTAAGTATTTAACCATATGAACAAATGTTCTTTTTATTTAAAGAAAGTTCAGTTTTATGAATGTATTTCAAAAACATGTACAATATATGTTGCTGATTCTTCTTTTCTTCCATGGTGCTTTAGGTTGCTCGCAGGTGGGGTAAGAGGAAAAACAAGCCCAAGATGAACTATGAGAAGCTTAGCCGTGGGCTGCGCTACTACTACGATAAAAACATCATCCACAAGACGTCGGGGAAGCGCTATGTGTACCGCTTTGTTTGTGACTTAAAAAGCTTGCTGGGCTACACTCCTGAGGAGCTTCACGCTATGCTGGATGTAAAGCCAGACACGGACGAATAAATGTCATGCAAAAGACAATGAAGCCGCATGGACCGGCACTCATTAAGTGGTCTTAACGAACCTTTATTTAGGGGGAGGGGGAAAATGTTTTCAATGCCTAACTTGTTTTCTCATCTTAGCACTCAAAGATGGGGATTTAAAAGAGGACAAAAAGCCAAACACCTGTATTCATATCCTGTTGCAATTGGAGGTTTGGGCGTGTGATATACTATATTATGCTAGTATTTTTGCAGATGTAAGAGCCACTGTGCTGGTGGAACTTTAGACAAGAGGACCAAGATACAATTGTTTATGATTTTTTAATTTTTCAGCATGGACCAAAACACGTCAAGATGATGAGTATTATTTTGCTGAACCTGATCACAACCCATGCAAACCCAGCAGCAGGCATGTAATTTGTAAAAAAGTTAAAACCATGATGGTAATTCTGTGGAAATAGAAGAGTTGAGCTGTAGAAGTCTAAAAGCCTTAGGCTGATGGGATTGGATGGTGTGAGATCAATCATAACAAGAATGTGTGAAAGGAAACTGAAAGTAACCGTTGCTTATGAAACTCTTTCTTTACATGCTTTCTTGTCTGAGACTCAGTGACTGAAATTGTTCAGTAATTTTTATTTTATGTTGTTTTTGTTGTTTTTTGTTTTGCATATACCAGCAGTATTAGCAAACAGTAGACAATCATTGCGAAAAGAAATTCTATGGTGGACGTTTATGGTTGTACCTGTTTCAAGTACCTTAGTTCACTGTCAATTTTTAGCAGTGTTGGGTTTTAAGGCTTCCTCAAAGTCAAAAGTGAAGTGTGGTTAAGGTAGGCATTTCTAAATTTTTGGAGGCCAATGGAGAATTTGGTGCTCTGTGTAGCAATAGGAGAAAGAAAGCTTCATGTGTTCAAGGAAGAGAAAGTGAAGGAATTGAACGTGCACTTGTGAAAAGTTAGTTAGAAATTGTACAAAAAAAGTTGAGCATGTTTCAAAATTGAAATCCATTATTTTGGGACATACTGTTTTTTAATTAATGTTAGTTGGCGTTTTTCAAAGTTAAACTTGCAGAAAGGAGTTTTTTGTGGAGTACCAAAATTGTCACGTTTATTATCCATTAGGCAAGCACACACTGGTAATTGCTAATTTTGACAAGTCAGTTTGTTAATAAGCACAACAAATGGTTAATTAGAATTATGTTTATATATAAACATTCACTTCCTACCGATCCTAATAAATTCTCAAGAGAAAACTCAAGTATGTGCATAGGTTGAGAATAAGAATGTCAATGATATGAAGTTGCAGAAGGTGCGTAATATTCCATTATTGTATATTAGTGCATAAAGATTCACTGGTAACAGATGAGACTGATTAATGGGCTTTACACTGGCTTTATGGGAAATGCCAAAGTTGAGCATCATCTTATAAATACAATGTTATTGTTTACAGTAGCTCAATGTTACTCATATTGATGAAAATAGCTTTGGAGATGTCTATTTGTGCAGATTGTGTTTCATAATGCATCACTGAGTTCCGGATTACGCAAATAAGCAAGCGACAAAGCCGGTATAATAACCAAAAGCTTGTGAGGTCTTTAGACTTTTGTGTTTAGACCAAAACGGCATGAAGACAGCGACCGCAGTTCACTCACAGTTTTCAAAATGGAATGGCACATCTGCCTTTGGCGCAGTGATTCATGTATTTAGCTTAGAGGGGTCTCCCACTGATTGTTTAAATTCATGTTTCATTAGAAATATGTTTGTCCACCTATGATTATCTGTAGGACTTACTCAAAAAGACACACCATCAATTCGGACCTTAATTGTTATCGATTACACTGTTATTTTTTTATTTTATTGTGCCTACATGCTTAAAACACTGTTTTATATCAGCTTTAATTTTAAGAAGAGGAACTTTGCATAGAGAGTTGCATTTTCAAAGTTCAGTATGCTTTTTAAGTTTCTTCTGATGGGTTAATCGGTTGAAATTTAAATATTTTAAAACCTTTTTGTTATCACCGATCTACTGTAAAAATTTCGGAACAAAATTAGCTGGCATATACTTGTCCTTAAAAAGTGGAATATGCGTATTCTCCCTTCGAAAAAAAAAATCACAAGCAAAACAATGTTTTCACTTTTTGTATGTTTTGTCGTATATTTGTTGAGATATTTTTTTATTGTATTTAGTTCACAAACATTTGAATATTTTTTTCAATAATTTATATTTTCTATTAAAAAGATTAGCAGACATCTGGTGCATCTGGGATATTAAAGGTAGCCTTGGATTGAACAATGTAGCGATTTTTTTTAAATGTTTTTTTTCTCTTAATTTTTTTGTTAAGTATGAAATAAATGTGTCTGCTAGAGAAAAAGGCTGATGCTGGCCCATCAATGATTTCTGCTGGAAAGGTTTTGTAGCCACTATTTCTAAAATGTACTTAAAAAATGTTATAAAATATATATGAAAAAATATTGTTTCATTTCGTGTTTTTTATGTTATTTTGGGATGAATGTGATAGTAAGTGAAGTAGTTCCCATATCATTTATGTAGGTTGGATAATCTGAGAAAAAATATTGCGTTTGAAATTTTTGTTCATCATTGAAAGGACAAAAGAAAAACATTGTTGACTGCCAAAAGAAAAAAAATCTGAAATTGATCAATGTTTATCTGTGAGCTTCGATTCTGAATCCATTTAAGTAAATAATGAACGTGTAATTATTTGATGTATTTTAAGAAACATGTAAACCATTCTATTTTACAAAAGAAGAGAAACCATGGTGGGTGTAATTACACAGGTGGTTCTTCTCCTATTACGTGATCTTAACCAGACACAAATGAAGAAAATCACCCACAAGTCATGCTACCACTCACAGTTATGTATTTCACACGCAAATCCAACGACACCATTCTTGCCAAACACACACACACACACACATTTTACTTTAGTGTCTAAGTCTAGGTGATTTAAAAGGTGTTTCAGTCCACCAAAAAGGAAGTCTGTGCAGAATTAAGAGAAATTTCACACGCAGCAGTTTCAAAGATGATTTCTGCAACCTGACAAGAAAGTATTGCTGCCCTGTCGCCACTGGCTTCCAACATCCCATTTCTCAGAATTCCAACCTAAATATTTGTTTTAAGGGTCTCTGCGTGTTGGATTTGTCTCCCGCATGCAGTCTTAACGTTGTTATGTGATGTGAGAAATGTGACTTAACCATGTATGCATAAAATACTAGAAGTTATCCATCATGTAATATGTATAATCAGACATGCTGGCTGCGTGGGCGTGCAAAGACTGAACGGTCACTGATTTAAAAATGATGATTGCAACTCAGCAAACTCTGCATGTGATTAAATTAGTCATAGTATTCATTTTTTTTATCAAGCATCACAGCAGTCTTAATGATTGTTTTTAAATTTGAGGCTCACTAACATTGTGTTCCAGACATGCACACAGCACCAATGGCTTGGATTAAGCTTTATTAAGTGAATGGAAACGAAATGAGATGATTTGACAACACTGCAGGTGTGCCAAATTGTTTAAGGTTTCATATCAGGAACACTATATGCAATAATAAGTTCTCTGGTTTTCCTCCAACAACCCAAAAGCATGCATGGTTGTTGGCTGTTTGAACACTGAAAAAATGCAGTTGAAGAAATGTCAATGCAGCTGAACTGCTTTAGTATATAGATAGAACTAAAAGTAAAGTAATTACATACCCTATTGAATATTTGTTGTTAATTTTCAATCCGACATCTATAAAATGTTTCTTTCTGACCGCTTGTAGCTTACACTTAAGACTTACGTTTTCAAAACTGAATATATATTTATCTTCCATGGAGAAATAATCAAAATCACTGTGACGCACAAAGTGCCATGGAAGATGTTCCATTACGTACGTACAAAAGCAGTTAAATATAATCACTGTGTCCTCAGTGGCCAAAATGCTCGATTTAGAAATCTTTGCCTTAGGGTACATGCTCGTGTTTATGTCCTTTATGCGGGTTGGGTTACTGTGTCGTCTCCAATCAGACCATTTTTGTGAATTTTGCAGAAATTAAGTTGATTAGATGAAAGATTTCACATGTAACTTGCTTCACTGCTACTACTTCAGAAACACCAACTTGTTCTTTATTTTGCTCCAGATTGGCCACACTTTCAACATTTATTCTTGTGTTTCTTGCATTCATTACAAATTGTGACTGAGACATGTTGACCCCATATCTTGGCAGGAGTAGCGACTGTATTATCCCGTCTCATGAAGGGCAGATCAGGGCCTTCCCTGCTTTGGCTGTTAATTTGCATTTTTATTGCCGCTGCCGCATCCCGAGTTAATACACCATTGACTCCGGCTGCCACCCTTAGACCGCACACCATCACCTTGCTATCCCACCTGAAATGAGAGTGACTGTTGGCTCTTGCTTAGGTACAAGTCGACCTGGCATTCTGTGGCGGAAATGGAGTGTCTCCACAGGCTAATGTGGAGTTTTCATTAAGAAAGATGATTGATTTGTACCGTGCCTTTGCTGTGAATAGACAATAGGCTGACACAATCAAAAACTAAAATGGGGCTTTGTTTGCAGGTGGGGCCAATGGTGAACTGGAGTGTGAAAGTGGCAACGAGAGATGGCAAGGAATGAAGAAAATGAAAAGGTCAAGGGGTGAAAAAGTAGAATACAAGAAGAGAGGCTAAGATGGCAAAGGTATGGAAGCTTTTCATTTGTGTTAAATGCCTCTGTAAGACAACTTACTTTTCCAACCATGCTGCAATTGAACCATAAACTGTTGGATTGTTCATGTATACAAAGTAGATTTTCTGACATTCAAACAGATCGCAAAGTACTTGAATTAGGACTGAAGTCCCAAAATGGGAGGGGACATTTAACACATTGCTAATGCTCCAGTGGAACGAGAAACGCTCTTGCTTTTCTTCTGCTGAGAAACAACTGGGACATAGAAACTTTCCCAGGGCATCTGCTCCAAACGCCCACATCTGCATCTTCATCCAGTAGGAGGGCTTCTTTCACCCTCGAGTTGAGCCGTTGCTAAACCATCATTGGCTGCCTGGGCCAGGACCCAGAAAGGGAAGGCTTGGCCTTAAGAATTTTCCCAGACATTTTCTTCTCTTCTTTGCCTTTTGGCCAACATCTGCTTTCAATCATTGTTCGTCAAAAGAACACTGCTGCTGGGGTAAAACACACACACTGAGGTTGAAGAGGAGCAAAAAATGCTCTACTTTTAGCTTTTAACAGATGATTAATAATGAACGTGTGGATGTAGTATTAAAATTTAGTGACAAACTTCATCCCACTTTATCAACACATTCACGACCCTGCCAGTCTAAATTGACGTCTATTTAATCCTTTTGTCAATAAAGTACACATACACTTATATTCTTTATTATTTACATGTTGTCAGCATTTTGAATGCTGCTGGTCTTGATGCCCAATCCTATTCAATTCTCTACTTTAAAACAGGAATTTCCCTAATGAAGAGTTACCAAAGGCACACTTTTCTATCATCACGTGCAATTAATTTCATTAAACTGACATTAAAATGGTAAAATAAAATCTTAAGAAATATCTTCAACTTAAAATGGAAATGAAATTAAAAATTAGTGTTTCAATATAGTGATTACAGTTAGGCATCATAGAAAATAGTACTGTTGACCTTTGTTTTTCTGGCATCCTTAAATTCAATTACTATTCAGACATTTGGAAACTCCCAAATTTTTTAACCCAATGCTCTAGTGGCGAAATCCAGTTCTCGATAGCCCCAATCCAGTCTATTTTCCATATATCCCTCCTCTACCACACCTGAATAAAATGATCAACTCATCAGCAAGCTATCCAGTAGCTTCATATCAATACCAATTATTTGATTCAGTGTGTTGTTGGAGGGAGACAAATGTAACAATGAATCTTGATACGCAAAATTTTAATGCATTGAGTGATTCCGACAGGAGATCCCATTTATGTAAAGAACAAACTCCTCCAGCAAACTCATAAATTCAAAAAATCTCTATTTTTAAATTATGTTCATTCAGGGTGTTGCTGTTGAGTCACTTGACCTAACCACGTGTGTGCCCACTCCCCCGATGGCAGCTGGCCTTCTCCATGCGTACCCTTACAACCTTATCCTCAACTACATTGCCTGTTTCTCCACATTTTAAAATGAGTTATTCCATTTAGTGTTTTTTGATACAAAAATAGCTCATTCATGCTGTGCACGCCTCCATGAAAATCCTGTGTCTTGCTGTCCTTTCCCACCAAACTTTAACCTCCCTGAGTGGCAAAGGTTGACAACGATTACTTCACTTAGAAAAAAGGGAAAGAAGGAGTAGATATTTATTCCCTGTGGAAGAAACATATTTGCATTTGCTTTAATTATCAGGAAAAGTTATAGTTCTCTCTCTCTCTTTCCATATACATTATATATATGTATATTTACAGTGAAAGGAAAGTCTGTTGGTGATAAATTATAAACCCGGATTATTTATCATCTGCTTATTCTACCTTTAGAAACACACTGTCGTAACTGTACAATTACAAATTATATTGCTTACATAATGTGAAATAGATTCTGCACAAACAGTGACTTTGGCCAACCTAACCTTCTCTTGGTTTCGTACACTTGAGATTTATGTTCTTGTGCTGACCCAGGATTACTCCTGCAAACAAGTCAGCAGTGCTGCACAGTAAATCAGACCAATCACAGCAGAAGCAAGGCTACAAAACCAATAGTGTTCAGGGGCAAATGTCAATGGGAAGGAAGCTCAAAATCAAGCTGCTGCTACTATCTTTTTCTTCTCAGGAGGCAACTGTTTTACACTTATCACTTACGAATAACAGATTAATGGATTTTTTTCTTGGGGTCATTGGAATTTTTGGGGCTAACCTTGCCTTATTCCAAACCTTGTAGCTTTCCTTAAACCTTCCAAAATCCTGCTTTCCAAAAATAGTATTTTTACTAGTAGCGTACTTTTACAAAATGCAATAATCCTACCACTAAGACCATCATACCCGTTTCAACACCAAATACCAACTCTTAATCCACACTAAACCTGTTAACCATTACTTTAAAAGTAAACAATTGTTAATCCTGTCCTCATCACCCCAACCTAACCTTGACCCTTACCTTAATGCCAGCTCTACCCCAAACCTTCTCAAGAAGACAACAATTAATCTTCATAAAGTATACGTTGCACTGGACTGTTATAAAAGTATGCTTGATTGAGTAAGTAATGTGCATGTAAATATTTTGCAGTCACACATTAGCTTCCTTTGTATGTTCAGAAGAGCTTCAGAGGATTTGGTGCTGTACTTCACATATAAGAAAACATTTTGACAGGAGAGCTGCAAAATGTGATGCGATCCTTGTTCCCATCCTTCAAGAAATAAGATGGGAATGTCGTGCAAAGTAACAAAAAAATAAATAACGCTCCTTAGTTCTTTTCCTACAGATAAATTCTGCACACTCGCCATTGTTGGCATGTTTTTTCAACTGAATGTGCAAGTGCAGTGTGGGCATGTATTTGTCTTGTTAGACGGTTTGACAGAACACAGATCCTCCTGCTCTAGATCAGTTTAACACACAGAGAACAGCCAGGGATTACTCACCATGACACTTTACTTTGCCAGTATCTCACTTCCAAATGTTACTGTGGTACTGGGTGATATTAGCAGGCTGTGTGATACTGGTTGTAGTGATGATTGTTAAATAATTTGATTGACACTAGCAGGCACATTATTATCACTGTAGCCAGAATATATAAAAATGTACAACACCACATTATATCTGAAGGTTAACAAAATAATGTTTAATTTTTTGCATCACATTGACTATAGAATATATAAAACAAGAGCAATATGCAGTCAACTTCAGTTGAATGCTTTTTTCTCACATCACACTCCTACAAAATCAAACATAAGTCAAAAATGCTTAGTGCATATCAACCTCAATGAGTCAGGCTTCATCTTGTGTGGCGATGGCTGTTTAGTTGAAGCCAAGGTGAAACAACATGCAAAGAAAACATGAGTGGGCCAAGCTGTGTTTCACAAGCTGGGCTGTGCCTAGTCTGACTGATGTTGCGGTGCTACATTTGGAGCCTTAACATGGACGCTCTCCCAGGCTCTTCCCACATCACGAAGGGACCGAGGTGGGCTCAAAGCACCAAAGCAATCTTCTGAGCTTTGGCTGGGAAAGGCTACACCCCTCTGTTCTCACCATTCCCTCCTCTTGTTGACAATGAAGAAAGATAAAAAAAAAAGAATTAGAATAAGAGAATTTGAAATAAAACCACAAACAATCACACTTCCTTTAAACAAAAAAAAAAAAAACGGACTGCGGTAACGTTGTTGTTTTTAGTCGTACCAGTTAAGGCTATTAAAAAAATGAATAGTTTAATTGGGTTATTTGCAGAAATGTAGGACTCTTCCCTATTTCTATTTTCTCGCAGTAAACTGGTTTCCTGCCTTGTACAAAAAAAGAACAATCACGGTTGCCTGATTGAACACTCCAAATTGTCCCATTTATGTGTTAACGGACCCTGATAACTATTTTAGGGTACATCATAGTAGTTAAGATTACTGTTACAAATACTGAAACCTCAAAAAGATCATACACACCAAGTCATATCTTCATTTTCTTTCACATGTTGCTAATTCTAGTCACCACTCATCAGTATGTTATTGTATGTATTTAAGTATGCTCTTTTTGATTTTACAATGTTAATTGCTCAACAAAAAATATTTTTTCTTGAAAATTAGTTGTTTTGCTTACACAAGGTTTCCTCCCAAAGCCAGTGATATCTAGTTTCAATAAGTCACATAGCACAGACGTCTCTTTGAAAACCCACTTATAATTTTCTATTCAAACATCCCATAAAAATTCTGTGCTTGCAGTGTATATCTTGGATAAGCTTTTTACAATTGTTAAAGTTATTCCAACATTGCACAAATATTTATGTACATTTTTGACAAACTACGTCAATAAACTGTTTTTAGATGACCCTCTTAACTGGAGTTCGAGGAAGGGGCCGATAAATTGAATGCGTTTGTGTGTGTGTGTGTGTGTGTGTGTGTGTGTGTGTGTGTGTGTGTGTGTGTGTGTGTGTGTGTGTGTGTGTGTGTGTGTGTGTGTACGTGCAATTTAACTGACGACGACACCACTTTCAATTTCTGCACACTTAGTTAACCCCCATGTTTGTAGATGAGAATGAGTGGGCAGCAGTGGCTATGATAAGAAGGTGTAAGCAGTGTAGAGAAGGCAAGTATGTTTGAGGAAGGTCACTGACCAGACAATTATAGCAACTTGTCCTAGGAGTTATAAACACAATGCACTAGCAGTGGGGTCGCAAATGTCTTCATTTGGAAACACAAACAACATTGACTGAGAGGTTATACTGGAACTGACAAACATTTATGTTTTCCATCACTAGTAAGGATCAGTGTTGTTACAATGTAAAGTTTTTCTAAAAACGAAAAAAGACCATTTTTTAAAGCTTTGCAAAAGATGACCTGCATTTTACATGAAAATGGTTTGCAATATAGGTAAGGGATTACACAGCCTTTCCCTAAATCTGTAAAGAATCACTCATATTATGTTAAACAGCAGAATGTTATTTTGACTTTATCATAGTTTTATCCAATTTCCAAAGTGTGATGCCAAGAGGTGGTCTTATACTAAGCTGGCAGGATAGAATAGCTTTGTCCCGATGGGTTAACCTAACAGGAAGCCTGGAGGATACACTCTATTAGACCTGAACTTCCTGTTAATGTGAGGCATGTACAATTTATTAGCTGAGCATTATACGGAGTACCACTGTAGAGCTGATGGATTTCCTTATTTATTCTCCCAAAGAAGATTGAGCCAATGCACCTCAACAAAGTGACATTTGTGTGGGGTAAAAAAAAGGCTGATATGGTGAAAAAAAGAACCATCTGCAAGGTGCTCTGCAAAGATTTGTGTCAAATGATCTGGAAAGAATCAAACATGGTGGCATTAATTCCTATCGAAATGCTCTGATCCTTATAATTCAGATTAGAATGAAGGTGGATAATAAAATAGATTCTATCATCTGAAAGACAGTGCGTGTCATTGCAAGCAGTAAAAGTGCAGTAACTCTTTCATATATTTTATGGAATAAAAAGTTAACAGTTTATCACTTCTATGGAAAGCACATATTCTAATGGACAATGCAAAACTTTGTCATATTAAAGTTGTTTCTTTGAAATCCATTCTAAAGAAAAAAGTCTGGAATTCATAATATAAATATATATTTACATATAATATGGATAATATATATATATATATATATATATATATATATATATATATATATATATATATATATATATATATATATATATATATATATATATATATATCGATGCCACATCTCAATTTTATCCTTACAAGCACATATTTTTTTGCAATCTTCCTTGCTTCAACTTTAATTTATGACAGCCACAATATTTGAAGGTTTATTTGGCAACACTACTATACGACAACAGTTTTTCTTATTTTATTTCCACATATTGTTATACTCAGTAGGTTATTCTTTTGGGTAACTCTGGCCCCAAGCCAGGATAAAAACACAAAATGTATGAAACAGGTTACAAGCCAAGTAAATTAAGTAAACGAATAGTTGTATAACAATAAATCCAGGGTTAGTTCGGGAAACAGCACTTCTGAACAAGAGTTCTATCAGGAAGAGACGTGAGATAGGCAAGCCGTCTCCACAGCTGTCACGATGATAGAGTATAGAATACAGCATTGTCTCCATCTATTATCACTCTGCAGTAAAACACTGATGCCAGTTCAAAGCTTGGGCCCGTCTTTGAGCACAGACACATTAAATAGTTGCACATTTATCAAAAGGACTGAATCAGATTTTTAAAGGACAGAATAGGCTCACGATATGTGCATGTTGCTAGAAAGAAGGAATAGAACTATTACATTTATTTATGATCTGGAAACAAACTAAAATTGGACATTGTGTACAATACAGTCATCAGCCACAGTATTATGACCCCTTGCTCTATATTATGATGTTCATTTTAATTAAAAAAAAACATATTAAAGTAACAGTTATCTTAAGATGAATGACCTTCAGGTGAAAGATGGATGCTCAAAAAAATCTAATAATGCAAATCCCAAATTACATAGAGTAACAACCAATAAATCAAAGTGGGGTTTATGGGGATCATTTATCATACTTGCATCCTTATATTGATGAAAAACATATTGTGTATAAATATAAACACATTGGAAGTATTTTTATCTAATGATGACATGGGCATTGTTGCTTTTTGGTGGCTTGGTGACTAAAAGATTCTATGCAATGGAATCTCGATGGCTGCTCAATTTAAACAATGAATAACTTTTTGGTCCTCAGGCGCTGTTGAAACTATCGCAGGAAATGATGTAAATGGTGACCTGGAGAGGCAGCACCATTGTATGAAGAGTGTCTCTGGAGAGTCGGGTAGACAATAGATCAAAATGAAAGCAGAAACAATGGACCACAGGTTACAGAATCTAGTCAAGCAGATGGTAGTGTGAGGAGAAAAAAAAACTGTGGTTTGATTATTTGGACCTTTGGGCTACTCTAGTCAAGGCTGCAGCCCACCTGGATATTCTGAAGCCCCATCATACTTAGGTGGGAGGCTGAGTCCTCACACAGAAAAATCTTATCTCATCTCGACATCTGTTTGCACATACGGCTGCCTCCAGATGTTTCCTGGCGGGATTGGGCTGACTCTTAGTCAGGACAAGGATCCTCACACTGGACTTATGTTGACGTTGGACCTCATGGTACCATCCATTGAGTTTACCATTGACTATGTGATAATGATAACTTGGGTAACTGAAGTTTGTATTTTCTCCCTGTGTGCATGGGTTTTCTCTGGGTATTCCGGCATCCTCCCAAATCCCCAAAACCTGCATGTTGTGCATGTATAAATTAATACTCTAAATTATCTGGAGAGCTGCAATTGGCTGGCAAATTGTCTAGGGTTTACCCCACCTGGTGTCTTTTGTAGGGTTCACACCCCACCATGACTCACATGAGGATAAGCAGTGTAGAATATTAACTTGGGAAGATAAATGACATTTTTTTTTACATTTTAGCTCTCATCATAACTTGCCTGCTCTCATTATATTGTTTAATTGTTATTTTCAGAACTGCTTATCCCCAAAACATGTAATATGATTGCTATTTGTGTGGTAATGTCCTAGTTTGAATGAACCACTTCTATATAATACAAGCTCACATTCACAAAACAAAAGCCTTATCATTATTTGAAATGCTTTACCAAAACTATCCCCAGGATGACCACTGGTGGGCTTCACAAACAGGAAGTTGAGAACAGGTCAGTCAATGAAAGGAGGAAGTGGTGGGAAAAAGCAACAATGTAGAAAGGAAGCCACCCCTCATTTTCCCATTATAAATAAGGACAGATCCCTACAGTGCTGTGCTATGGGGGGGATGAACCAATGGTAAACAACAAGAGTGCAAGGACACTATCGGACAGGCATAGGAATAGACTAAGATAACAGAACGTCATAGGTTGACAATTTTGACAATGCTGTTGAAAATAGATGAAGGCCTTTGAAACCAGGTGATGGTCTACAACCTTTCAGCTAGATTTTAGTGCCCTCCGGCCTCAGTGGGTGGAGGTTGGCCATGAAAACCGGGCTTGTCGATTTCCAGGAGGAAGTGACCACGACCTGGGCCTTGTGTGGAGCACATGTTGCCAAAAGAAAAAAAAAAATCCTGGAAACACACCTCAAAATGTCTGGGCAGACCGATGTGTTCTTCCCCAAATACAGAATCCAGCTTTAAATGGTAGGATATTATTGAAGTACTTGTTAGACTTAAATCTTTATAAATATGATACCCGCCATACAAATGGTGAACAGGACTAATTTCACCAATGGAGAAGCAACTAAGAACTGTTATCATGAGAGGCACATCTTTATATAAAAGATGACAAGTGTAATTTGGACAAATAAGAGTATGTGGCTTTTAGGCGTGCAACTGATTGTGCATCAGTTTGCACATTTGAACTGATTTGGACAGATTTAAATATCCTACATGAAATTGTTGCCAAGATAATGGAAATTTCAGCCAGGTAAACACCACCTAACTGTCAAAAATAAATTGACAGGTCAGGGCCATGTCTGACAAAACAAAACCAAGAATATTTAGTTGCCCTGTATGCAAATATTGAAATGAAAGATGACTTTTTAATCCTTGGTAATCCATCATTTAGTGAAGGGGAAACCTTTTAGTGGCAGGTAAGTTTTCAATATTATTAACACAGCAATTTAAATGAAGAAAAAAAACATCTGGAAGCCTTTTTAGGGATGATTTTTGCTGTTGAAAAAAATCAAGAACAAACATTAAACATTTAGTTTCATAAGATATGTTTCATTCAATGCTTTGGCCTTGCTTCAACTCTATAGTCTATTTCAAAAAGGGAACTTCCAAATTATCTCTGTTCAGCCTAAATCATATCTTGAATCACGAACAGCATAAAACTTTCAATGTTCCTGGCGGAAAAACTAGACCCGTCCCTCCTGTTTTCAGCCGTTAGTCTTCCTATCCCCATTAAAATGAGCAAAGCTGTGGCTTCCTCATGCAACAACCAAAATGAAGTGGAGTTAGACCCTTTTGCTCTAGGCTAATGCGAGTGCAAAAAAAAAAAAAAAAAGCCTTAAGGCACACGACTTTTGCAACACCGAAGGCCTTTCACCTCGGTGCTGTTAACAGGCATGCCTGTGATCCCCAAGACCCCCTGTAAAAGACCCTCTGGGACTGTAACCAGAGAGATAGAATAACAGAAGAGGCAAGAACCATGCAGATTAGCTTCATGTGGCATCAGATGCACCCGCCGTTCGGCCTGGGTAGAGGTCAAAGCTTGGGAGAACTTTTTCATTGCCTTCCCCTTTACTCCGTCAAGCCACAACCCCCCTTTGGCAAACAGATTAGACAGTGATGGGGTCAACATAAGATGGGGTTCAGAGTGCTAGATCCTAACGCCCCCAATTGAAATGACATTTATCACCCTGACTTGGGTGAAGTACATGATAAGTCTAAGATGGCTGAGTTCAGTGTATCAAAGCTCGTTGTCAGCATGCAAAATTGTTTTTTATATGTATTATTGTATACCATTTTTTTATAGCTACTGTGATGAGTGTTAGTAGATGTTGAGGCTCACTCTTGAAATGACTTTTTTTTTTTCTTTTGCTTCAACAAAGTTTCCAACATCACACCTTCATGTGGGTTTTTAAAAGCTATAACACCATGGGCTTGCAGAGTAGCTAACCGCAGAGTAATCTTCCACATCTCTTGGTATTATTGCCATTTGACGATGCATAGGTATACACACACAGACAATGATGACACTCAACATCACTTATCAAAAATAAACAGAAATCACAGGTACCTGTTGCTTGTGCAACAAAGAATACAATGTCATCAAATTTCAGCATCTCTCTGACATCCTTTCAGATAAACAGTGACATAGAAGAAAGTATTGCATTATTACTGCTTTTCTGTAACACTCCTTTCAATTAAAAAAATAGATAATGCACAAGTTTCACAGTTTATATATTTTTAGTACTGTACTGCATAACGCAATCAACTACAGAGGGCAAAGTGTGCACAGAAAAATTAGCATTAACACCAATAAACCTGAATTTTATTTTGTTATAGTATAACTTTTACAAACTCTAAAAATGGTTCAAAAATATCTGCTGTGACTGCAGGAAATTTAGTCTATAAGCGTTGTTAAGGGACCTCTACTGGCCATTAGAAGAATATCTCCTACTATAGTATTTTCCATTCCTCAGGGTGCTTTATCATAGTTTCAGGTTACAAAACGAAATATATATATATTTATATATATAAATACAACCTCACACCTGTTTTTCTCTCTTTCTCATTTTTTTAATGAATGTTCGTTTTTGTTTCCTGTCATTATGTTATTATATAACATTATGTTGATAAATTGATTAGATTGGAAGATAATTAAAATAAATCCTAAGGGGGTACAGTGGGGGAAATCCACATGTTCATTAATACTCTGAGTGTATTTGTAATGTTTTGTACACACATGCATGGGAACAAAAGTGTGTGAATTAGAGTAGGAGAAGGTGACCTGCTTTAAAAAAAAAATCTAATGGGAAGCATATGTGTTGCACTGTGCAGCAGTTTTTCTCTCTCTCTATATGTTGCATTTCTGAGTGTGGGCTCTAGTGATAGGAGAAAGAAGGGGGAGGCTATTTGTGTGTATGGGGTGTTGGTGGCCGTCTGGTTGTTGGGAAGGCATGAGAATGTAAACTTTGACGTAAGTGAGGCGATTTACTGGGGCCTGGGAATAAAAAGTGGGGGCAAGGCAGTGGAGGTCGATGTGTGAGTGGACACAATTCAAACCACATTGTCTAACAAACAAATACGAGCAAAACACAGTTTTTATAAGTTTGAAAGCAAAGGATTCGGCAATGCGTAATTAAAACCAAACCTGCATCCATCTTAATTATATTTGTTAATGCTAATAAAGTACTTACTTAGAATTTATACATTTAAGTATTTCTTTTCCACTCTGTAGTCCAAACACTAATACAATAAGAGCGCCACATGGGAATATGAGATATATATCTCCTGGTTCGTAAATGCTGAAGATTTATATAGATTCATAAAAGAAATATGTTTGGCTTGTAGCCCAGCTCAACATCCTATTCTCACCTTTTGGCTTTTGGCCCAAAAAGAATGACAACAGTTTTTTCTTATTTATTGATAAATAAATGTATAAATAGCAACATGAAGGCAGGTGAAAGAAACAGAGCAGGGCGGTAGTATAGTAATAATAATTTTAAAAAGATCAGATCGAGGGAAAGAAGAAGTGGGACGAGTAGAGGGTAGGGGGCAAGAAAAAAATATGGGATGAGGGGGAAAAAAATGAATTAGGAAATCGTACAGGGTGATAGCGACACCTATCAATGAAGGTTACATTGCTCTTGTCCACCTACTTCCAGCTGCCCCCCCACCCAATATGTCCTGGCAGCACCTGAACTCTGGGTCTCATCACAGCTACCTGCCAGGAATTAACCAGAACCTGTTACTCCGCTGTCAGATAGCACCCCTATACCCCCACTCTCTCTCTCTATCTCACTCTGTCTCTCTCTCTCTTTCTTTCCCCCATCTCCTTCTACAAAACTAATTTGCTCTCAGACACTCACACGTGCACTCAAGGAGAGGTTGTAATAGGATCCAACAGGACTTTTCAAGGCTGTTTGGTGGACCAGACAAGTTCATTCATAACTCTGTTGTGCGTTTTTAATGAAGGGAGGTTGTTAGGGAGCAATGTGGAGGATTGAGAAAATGATGAAGACAGATGGGGGAGGGAACATCTTGTTCCTTGTTGCTCACAGCCGCCAACTTCACTATGTTCTGTCGACAATATTTGGAACAATCCTAGACTCTTAATTTGTCCATTAAGTACTTTTTGGATTCATTCCGAAGACCCCTTGCAATTTATCTTGCAACAAATAGTATTGACTTGTGTGCTTTTATCTTCCTTTGGCTATTATTGTAACTGAATAACAAGGAAGAAGTAATCTTTAGGCAGCCAGTGAGCGTTCTTAGCATGTAGGCCTCACAGTTTTCAGATCGAGGGTTCAAAACTGTGTAGTTCAAACTTTGTTTTGTTTAAGTGCTGCTCTGAAGACCCATAGAAAAAAATATTCCAAAATTACTTTTACTACACTTCTTTGGAACGAAACAAGGGATGAATGTTTTGAGTGAATTTTATACACTCACATCTCTGCTGTAATGAAAGCCAAATGTGAGGAGGTGTTGAAAGAATTTGATGTATTTTAGCGAACGAAGGTGGAGGAGAGCAATGGTTACCTTCGTCTTGCTTTTCAGCGAGTGTGGATGGGTGATGTGTAACCTGAGCTAGTGAAGTAACGATAGAGAAACAGCCGTTTTACACCCTGAGGTCAGCCTGATGTGAAGACCAGTAAACCCCAGACTGGCATACATTCTTTCCCTTTAACTTTATTGTTGTGTGTCTTACTGGTGTAAATGTTTGGATACAAAAAATCTTCTTGCAAAGAAATGAATGATACAATCTAACTCTTTCTGTTGTGAATACTACATGTGTAGTGATAAAAATGGGTTGTGAAACACTTGGGAATCCACATTTGTCAAGTTAAATACATTATTATATGATTTTCAACCAATATAACTTGCTAATCAGGGATGCTGTGCATTGGCTTGCAACTTCATATTTCATATCGGATGAACAGACATGTTTCTTAGAAACTTCGAGATGTTATCCTACTGCCCTAGATTGTTGCGTGGGTGTGATTATGTATTCATGTCACACCGGGCACTTGGCTGGTCTGTGAAGATTTCAGCAGGGAAGAAGGGTTCACCCTGAGTTGACAAGAAGATGGTCCTCTTTTTCTGTTAGGCTTTTCTCTGATCCCGGCATGCACGACGGGGATGAATCACCCACCAGCCAGCTGGGCTAAGTGCCAAAAAACGCAAGAGTTGCTGGGTGATTTCCTGTCTGAGGGTTCTCCTTGTATTCGTAACATGATCAGCCACCTCGCTCCATCCAAAAATAACCAGTGACCCTGCAGGAGATGGTAAAGCTTTCGGGGCACCAATGCAGACTTCCTAGTTTCCTTCCTCAGAGGATGCTGAGAGGATAAAGGTGATCATTGCTCAAACTTAGTTGTACAGTCAGCAGCTGGGTCAAAGCCAAGGCCAGTGAATCTGTGTAGGACAGGTGATACTCCTCAAAGGAACATTTAGTGTTCCAGTAATAACAACAAAAAAATACAACCAGCACTTGTTATTTACAAATGTTGACTCTGTGGCTTAGAAACCCCAAATGTTAAACAGCAAAGTTTCACAAAGGAAAAGTGGTGAGAATAAGCACATTGGTTAATGTCAGGCACATTGGTTTCAGTTTCTCTGCTTTGTAACCTCAATCTGCAATGCAAACACAAATCTCTGTAACAAGATGGATGGGTGTTGGTTGCATAAAAGATGAGAAAGATAAAATGAGACACTTACAAACTCAACAACAGTTATTGTGGTATTTGATCTGTGTTGTTTAAAAAAGTCCAGGCTGCTATTGGAGGGGATATTTACAGTGAATGTGGAAAATGTTTTAGCCTGAAGTTCTTACGGTATCGCTTTGGCATAACTTAAAAAAGTAGGGAGGCATACAAGGCTCGAGATCCACGGAAGGAAGCTAAAGTATTACTCAAAGGGCTAGAAAGAGAAGAATTGCAATTGGTCTAAGAGTTAACTTGTCTAAAGGGAAAATGTTTGAGAGATCCAATGATGAAATAAATCTGCCCACAGCTTCTTTTTTTTCCGTTTAATGAATGTGAAGCTGATTTATTTTCCGTATGGCTTGGCTGATTTGTCTGGGTTCAGAACAGAGTGTGCTCTGTTCCGCGCCACATTCACCAAACCAGGTGTGAGACAGACGGACTGAAACAGTTCAAGTAAACTGAACAAATCTGCTTCAAAATGCTGTACTCCAAGTTTGCTTTGGAATATAATAATTTGCACAATCTGGCTTTTGTCTCACTGAACTTAATAACACAGGCTAACAATGTTTTCTCTGTGTGGTTTTGCAACATTAAATGTTTTGATTGCAGTCTGCATTCTTCAAACACACGTATCAATAATAATAAGTGCCTTAATTTTTGAATAATGAGTCATACTTTTTCCATAGTTTGACTACACTAATACTCAGTTGCTATGTATTGATGTTAACATATTCATATTTAGCCAGTGGTTTGAATTTTTACTATTGCTACCTGAACTTGCTTCTTCTTGGTTTCTGGTGAAATTGGTCTCCCAAAAAACTAATATCCCAGTGCAACTTTTGTCACCAAATAACACACAAACATGTCCAATAACATCTTTATTGCACTTTAGTGCTTAAAATGGTGCAAAGTGTGCTGAATTAATACCAAAAAGGCAAATCAATATATACCTTTTTATCTATTTATTTTATTGTTATTTTATCATTGCAAGTCATTTAATGTATTTTTTATCTTTATATTCCAAATCATATGTGATTGAGAAAACTATTTCTTTGTCTAAACAGGCAATTCTAATCATTTTAAATGAATATGTGCATTGTGCTGCTGGGCAAAACCTTTTTTTTCTATTTTTTTGTTTTTGTTTTGTTCCATAGATAAATGCTGCCCTCTGCCTGTAGTTCAATGCAAGAAATAAAAAAAAATACTATTCTTAAAGCATTTGAGAAAAAAAAATCCTTAATTGATAACATTGTGGTATATTTAAATAATTCCCAAAATACCAACCATGGCAGGTATATATATATACTCTGTCAACAAGCTTGAGGAATTCAATTGCCCACGCAGCACTTTTTGTGTCCCCATGTGTGTTCTATTTAGGCTTTTGTATTAGAGCACACATGTGGCAAAAATATGTAGCCCTGTGCACGCCAAAAGCAACAGAGCTCATTCCAGTAAAGGTCTCAATGTGCAACCCTGGAACGTGCTGCATTGACACCAAAAGAAGTCAGGTGGCCACTTGTTCCAATACAGATAATTTGACACTGATTCAGGACTTCCAAGGCAAAAACTCCAACCAAATCAACCTAAAATTTAACTGTCCTGCATAGATGCATAAATATGTCACATGGAAAGGACATATTGCTGATAACGAGGGCTGAAAACTTTTTTATATATATAAGATATCTTCAAACATGACACATAAAATATCCTACCATAACACATCATCACCTTAACACATTTGGTTTTGGTGATACAAAAAAAAAATAACATCACCAAGGTTGACTATCTCATACAGAAGTTATGGTTCCTTTGTGCCTCTTCATGAAGTTCTTCATTTCATATATAAAATATTCAAGGTTGAGCTGTCGGAAATAGCTAAAACATATGGGAATTGTGTGTTTGAATAAAATGTAAATTCAAGAAACTGTTTTCCATAAAATCAAGAAGGGGTGGGGCTTCTTGGGAGATTCCAAGCCTCGGAGTTTCAATGTAATTCAAAACAAAGAAATAAAAACATTAATTGCTCTTTAAAATTGTATGTTTTACCATGGTATATTAACATTCTTTCAATTGGTTGCAGCTAAATTGTGCATCACTTGAACATAACCTTGTCGGACTAGATAATATGTGTTTTGGAGCAGAAACAGTGGATCTTTGGCTTTTATTTATGCAAGATAATCTTAATTTTGACTAACTCAGCTAAAATGTACTGCTATACAATTCTAAGAAAATATAAGGCCCACACAACATAAATATATGTAGGAAGAATAGGGGGAAGATAGTATGCTTTCAAGCTAGAGCAGGCTGCTTGCCAGATGCTGTTTTCTCTCAGCAGCTGGAAAAGCGATATAATGAAATTTCAGATCATTCTATAAATGCTGTGGCCAGCTGTTTCCACTTAATGTCAGATGATGATTAAAAAGTGCAACACTGATCGCTGTTATTGAGCAATAATGCTTTTCCCCATCACAAAAAAACATATTAGAGATAATATATGAGTTTCTAAAGTAGATCTAGTGTGAAATATATATTAAGCCATGGGGGAATTTGGTGTTAGTTTTTAGTGTTATCATATGTTGCGTTTGGTCCCATGAACATTTTCATTGGGTACTTTGAGGTCAAGGATTTTGGGGGGTGTGACAGCATCTTTCACCGATCTCCTCATCACTTTCAATCCCGTTGGCACTTCTCCAGTTACCTGCTCATTCCCTCTGGACTATTTTCTTAGCACATGCCGATCACTTCCGGCTTAACTATTTGACATGCAAAAATGTTCAAACATTGTTTGCAAAAACAGACCACAATACAAGCTGCTTCCAGTATGAACATTTTTATTATAGTACTACATGTATTAAGCCATAAAAAAGGCTTTGCTTTGCAGTGATTTGGTTGATGTCAAACAGAGAAGCTAAAAATATAATTAATATATTATAAATTCCTCGCAATTTTGACAAGATTGACAGGATGTTGTAGTATTGTTAAGATTGATGGGGAGTGAGGATGTGAATCCAAATAAGAACTTTAAATATCAGGAGGATGAGGTCAGCTGAGGGCAAAAAAACAAAGCAAATCACTTACCGGATAAAATGTTTTAAAAGATAAAGAACAGAAAAATATGTTATGACTGATTAAAAAATAATCCGTTTAATCAAGAATCAATAAACCATTATAGGAGGTTAGTGGAGCACTGTGTGTAATATGTAGAATCTAAATTACACCAATTAATAGTAACAAGAACACTAAACGCACTGTGTGTAGCCCCTCACAATTTAAATGAGACATATTAAATGATATATGTAGTCCACTTAACTTCATTTATGGTCAAAGACCTCCATTTCATTCGCTTCTTGTGAATGATTAGCAGCAAAGGCACTGAAACATGATAATTCATTACTAACCCTCCTAGCTATAAATGGCAGACAATGAGTTTACTAATTAACCTGCTAATATAGTGCAATCGTAAGATTATTAGTGGATATTACACTGGGCGCAGTAACTATTGCGGTAATCAACTCATCTCAAGCAACACTCAAGGTCTTTTTGGCTGACACAACAGAAGGGCAAGGTTGGTGAGAAAAGTGATAACCAGACTGGCAAAGCACTGTAGGATAAATGGGAAAGTGTCTCAACACTTTGATGAAACCAAAAAGAAGTAACAAATACACCTTAAAGTTGACAAGATAAATGTGACTGTCCCAGTGTCAGTAAAGTATTTATAGGCTTACTGTGTGGTTTGGCAGTAATGTAAAGGCCTATGTGCTGGCTGTTACTCTTCCTCATTCTCCACAGCTGTTTCCTGACTCAAACTGCTTTAAAACTGTGGCAATAAAACAAACCAAAGACTTTATGTAACTATTTGACATGTACAGACTACCAATAACACCTTCCAGTCTACCGGTCACCTTGCAGCACTTCCTTCCTTTCTAAGTTGGGTCATTTCTTCTTTGGTGATGTAGGGGAGGGGTGGGAGCATATATATATTTATATATAAAAATGCTCCCATCCCTTCCTCCACCAGTGGGAATTGATCCCACACCTGCCCACACCGAAGTCAGCCAGGTGGACCACTACATAATCAGGCGGGTTTGAAATAGACATTACACAGTGAATTTTTAGATTGGTGGTTTTAAAAATAGTGTTAACAAGGGATCTGGAAAAACAACATCAAACATTTTGTCTGCCATCCTGGATCTTATTCCCTTCATATCTGTGACAATGAATCATAACAATAGCAAATTGGAGCTGTTTATCACAAGCTACGGTACTGTTTTAAGAACATCCCAAAACGCAAGCTGCTTCAGATTGGAATCATTTGTGAAGGAGTGCTGGAAAACACTTGAAAGAGGTCCCAAATGGGTCCATTTATAAACGCTTTGGCCCTCAAGTGTGTTCGGCGAAATTGCCCTCTCGTAGCAAAATGAGACAGATTGTTTGTGACAATTAGGCTGATGCCAGATACTGCCTACAATGCTCCACTCAATCGCTAACTTCCATCAGCCAACTGTGTTTATCAGCAATTATGAATGAAAAAGAAAAGTGCGGGCACAATTTCCACCAGGGAGTGGTCACCGAGAGAGAGGGAGTAACCTACCCTAAACAAAATGCAGTGTTTGCACGAGGTCTTAAAAAGGGAGCAGAATGACCAATTAGAATGAAGAAATGAAGAAAGAAAACAGAAAAAAGGATGAGAGAAGCTTTTGCTGCAAAAAAAACATGTATTTAGATTACATCAGGTGAAATTGCATTTCAAATTTGAAAGAAGAATAAAGCATTGATTATTTTCCGTAACGTCAAATTAATTCCTCTTATTATCGAGAAAATATGACGACTGATGTAAAACTATTTTAAACAGCAACATAGAGGTACATTTATGAGCCCTTGCTATGCATTGTAACAGATGTGAGATGATCATATCTATTCAATAACCTGAACACGATCATAACATCTGTTTCACATCCATTCAACTTTTTTCCCTGGGTTGCAAAATTGTCCTTTTTTATTTCCCTGTAAAGCTCTGAGTTATGAGATATATTAACTATTTGTAGGATTTTATTACTATTGTTATTACCATATTATCCTCACAAAAGTTATACTACACTATCTATAATTTCCATACTCCCCCCACTTCTCCCTAAAGGTTTCCTTGAAACAATCACAGAAATCTTGTTTATAGTTCTTCACATATTGACCATTCCCAGAGTCTTTTCCAGTGAGACACAGCATATGTACAATCATCTTCTCCAAAACTGCATCAAAAGTGATGAAATACAGTAAAAGTAGCATCTGTTGAAGTGATTCCACAAAGAAAGCAACATACCAAAATGTACATTAACACATCTGTTTATTGCATCCTATTCGAGAAAGACAGTATTTTGTCTTCTAACTTTTCCAGTCATCACTCTGTATCACTACTTTTTTATATTGAATTTAGAATGCGGTGCAGTACAGTATTTCTCAAGGGCATCTAATAGAACGGGTTAGAGGGTTATTGCTGCTCTCTAGTGGCTACCACAAGTTAGTACTCTGCTTCTGTGAACCTCAACTAAGGCAAACGTTGAGCTTGTAGGGCTTCCATATTTAGCCAACTCATGGGGTAGTGGTTAATTTGCCTGCCTTCACTGCAGGCATTGTGGGATTAATTCCCATCAGAAATATAAGGTTTGGCCAAAGATGTTGATTTATATATATGGCACAGCATGTAATGAGACCACGCATAAACACATTTTGAGCATATCTTTAAAGCGATTGTGATTGTCAGCATTAGAGGGACAAGCTCTGCATCATTCATTTTATTTCTTTTTGTCCTTGAAGAAAGAGGCAAATGTGTCCTTCCCACAGCCTTTAAAAGGGATCTCTCTAGTGCAATAAACAATGAATCAATGCAAAGCTTTGTGCTGGCTCCAGATGGTGAACTTTCAATCTTGTTCGCACCTCCAAATCAATTTAATGTCAAGTTATGTTTCAATGTCAGGTAAAAGTGAAACAAACAACACAAATTCACCCACGTGCAATTGGAAAAGAGTGAAATAAATCAGTCTTATCACCATCACCCAGATGAAATCTTTGGATAACCCATCTGTCCAAAAATTTTTTGTGTTTGTGTTGGTTGGAAACGCTGTTAATTACAAAATATAGGGCAACCATGACATGATCGAAGTATCAAAAAAGTTTTGTGTGGGTGTTTTCAAATCTTTTTTCAAAAAAGTTCGGAGTCAATAGTTTTAAGTATTTAATCTGTGTCTTCTTCCTTAGTGTATATTTCGACCACCTCAATTGTTTTGCCTTACATAGATGTGTTATATTTGGTTAGATTGGGTAGGTTTACAGGTTGATTAATTTTGGTAATTAAGTCCCATCTGAAGGCAGAAGTATCAATTGTGAAGGGAAATTGGTTATTCAATTCGAAACATGTCCGTATATCAGGTATACTATAAATGCTTTTTGGTTCCATATTCGACTTGACTACACATGATCATTTAACCACGGGCCATTGGCTACTAAGAAAAGAAAACCCCGTAAAAACTAGAATTTTTTAATGTCTACCCAATTAATCCTTATGCCTTTAGTCCCATACATACACCAACAAGCTCAACAAGTAAATCATCATCCGGGTTTAATTACATTCCCTACCTTGAAGGCATAGAGTTACGTTTCAATTATAACCAAAACAAAGCACCTCATTATGCAACATACTTGGGGCTATTTCTAAGAATTAATTCTTGATGTCAGATGGGGAAGGTGGTTCTATAAAATGTTGTGTATTATTATTCCATACATAAACAATGTAAATATAGTGGAATAATTGGTGGAATGCTTATCTGGATCCAAATATTATGATCTGGTATGCAACATTATACTGCAATATGCTAAAAAACTGTAAGCAAATATGACAATTGTTTTCACTTCACCTTCACATCATGTGTGGGTTTTTTTACATTTTAAAAGCAATGCAAAATTTATGAATTTTGGCATCAGTCTAGTAAAATATGTAATGTAGAAACATGAGTTGTCATTTGATTAAAAAGCTGTTGCGGTTAAATTTTGAAGATGACCTAATGCGATATCAAGAAACAGAGCAATACAACTTCATACTATATGGATACTATAGGTTTTTTTAAAAAATCTCTACTTCACCTGTTTATTCCGTTATCGATTTTCTAAGACACTTATCCTCACGAGGGTTGCAGATGTGGTGGAGCTTATAGCAAGAAACTAGGAGCAGTAGGTGGGATACACTCTGAAGACGTGGCCTGCCATTCACTGGGCACAAGAAAACAAACAACCAATGGCATACAGATTCATACCTGCAGGCAATTTGAAATATTCAATCAGCCCGTGACATGTTTTGGGGATGTGAAGGAAAACAGAGTATCTAGAGACAGCCCAAGCAGGTGCAGGCAAAACATGGAAACTCTACACAGGAAGAAAAAAAAATCAGCGAAGATCAAATGAACACAAGTCCTTCAGTCTTTAAAATGTTTATTGCAGGTATTTTTTTATAGGATCATTTTTCAGGTAACACTGTCTACTAAAATATCATACTATGTCAGGTTGTATATTTTTTCATGAACAATTATCATTTGTAGGTTCTCGACATTTGAGAAGCTTAAGGAAGGCCTCCATCTTATGGGAATCTTTCTTGAAGCAACTGAGTAAGATGTAGTCCCTCATGACAGATTCTACTACATCTGTTTGCATTTCATATTGGAACAGGCCTTGTTCGCCGTAACTTGTTGTCATTAGGCCCTCGTTCAGCATCTGGACAGAGATATTATGGCACATCACAGGGGAAGTAGTAGTTTCATGATCTCAAAATAAATCTTTAAACAGTTGTGGTTAATATCACTGCTTGATTGATTGAACTTGATTGAGTGTTATTTAATTGAACCTGAGTTTTTCACAATTTATATTAATAAAATGTGACTTCAGGCGAAAGGCAGACTACACCCTAGACTTTTTTTGCATTTGCATAACAGTACCACCTACCTTTTTAGTGAGAACAACCACCCCATGCTCCAGACTGATAAGTTTATCAGACATCCACTTGGTTTTGTTAAGGAGCATTTCTGGAGCACCATCATAGCGGTCCATTGTTGTTTGTAGGTAGACCAATGGCTCGATCCATGACTGGACTAGCATGAGCACAGAGTGGAGCAACCATTTGTCCTATGGTAGAAGGTTTCAACATTAGGGGTTCAGTATCATCCTGCAATAAATGTGCTTAAACAATACTTGTAATAGAAAATAGGGTTAGTATTAATGGTTTATGGGTCATTGTTAAATTTAACCTCCTTGAAAAGTTAACAATATTATTTAAATATAATTCTGCGTTAACATATTTTGTTTACTTCAAATCTTTTTGAATTTATGTTGAAATATTGAATTGAGTTGTATGCAAAATATACACCCACACGCTTAATTTGTGTTAGTATGTGTGGGAGTGTGTGCATACAAAATTGTGCTATACAAATGTACCTAAATCCTCCAGTATTTGATATGTTGTATACATGTCTCTTTAAGGTTCATATATAAACACATTGACCATTTTGCTGTTCAAGCGAATACTGAACATCAATACTTGCTTACAGACATTTGCTGGACTTCACCAATTGAGCTTGGAATGGGGATGGCTTTTGTTAGGCACGCATATGCCGCTTGGTTCCTTTGAAGTCGCAATGGATATGGGACAAATATGTCCTCCTGCATGTGATGGAGACAAGGGGGTGGGGGAGTCACACACACACACACACACACACACACACACACACACACACACACACACACAAAAACCCTCAAGTTATTATTTTAACTGTTGTTTCAGAAGAGCTCATTTGAAGAGAACCTTCACTACTGGAGACCCCAAGGGAATGGGCTGTCTTTTAGTGTTATTGTCTCCAACCTTCTTTGTGACAAGTTCTACTATCATCTTGGCACATAGAACATAGTGTGCATGGTGTACCTTTTTAAAATTTACAAATTATGACACTTGAATCTTCATCCGTCTATAATTATTACATTTGTATGATACCTCTTTTTTTTTCTTCAAACTACTCTGACTCTGAAGTGTAATAGTAAAAATGCATTCAGGACTAAGAAGACAACAACACTGAACACCATTCAGTCTCTATATCAGTATAGAAATAAAAAAATATAGTATGAAACTAATGTATTTTATTTCTTGTGAGTTAACACTCAAAGTGTAGACTTTTCAAGGCCAATTTTTGGCATCAAATTTTAAATTGTACTTTTATTATTTGCCCCTTGTTGAAATATAATCACACTGAATTATGTCTAAACATATTCTCATTCTCATCATTATTCCATTATGGATGTGAAAAAAAGAGAATGGGCATTGAAATAATTATCTCAACCTTTTATCCATTTAACACCACGTATGCTGATCACTGTCAGGGGATGCTTGAACTTTGCCTGGCAGATTTTGGAAAGATGGTGGACTACACCCTGAATTGGCAGCTAGTAAGTCAAACTGCTGAATTGTAATACTATTACTGTACATTTGGTATATTTTCAATCCCATTTGAAATTACACATATGGAATTTAAAATTGTTATCTATGATATTTAATCTGCAGAGTTATCCATTTATAATGTCCCTAAAACATTGAATTGGTTTACTAAGGGCATCCTTGCTTGTGCAGCAAATATGACATTTTTATGTTTGGGTTAAGGTTGGGCTTACTCACAAACAAAGAGCATGACTCTTCTGAGACGCGGTAGATGAGCTCGGCATGTTGGATCACCCTGTCGAGAAGCTTCTCCTGTGAGATAGATAAACAGTAGGGGTGGATGACCTGGTCCTGATCTGTACACTCCAGCAAAAAGCTGGCGCTAAAAAGGCAGGGCCATAACAATACTGCCTGGAGAGCTCCTTGGAAAGCTAAAAGCAAACACAAAGATGCACAGTGGAATATGGTTAGTAAGTGAGTTAGTGCAGCTCATCCTTTGCTTAACTTAGTAATTCTATTTTGTTGCGTTATATTTTGTCATGGTTGATTCTTCATAAATCACAAGTACTAAATAGTGATATCTGTATTTAGAGTAATATGAGTGTGTAGAAATACCAGTCATCCTGTAGATTCTTCTGTGTCCCTGAGGTCTTGGAGGTGATAGCCTTAAGTGAGAGGTGGGCCTCTTTTTATGTACTCTTACAAGGCCATGCATACAAGAAAAGGTCATCCCGGGCAGGAGTGAATCATAGTTGTCGTTATTCTTGCCATTTAGATTAAATGTATATTCATTATATGCAAGGATATTTTTCTTTGTGATAAATCCTTTTAAAATTGATACGTATTCTAATGTATCATTATTGTACGACTATTGCACTTTTTGTTAGTTTTGCAAAACATTTTTTTTAAGACAAACTTGGATTGAAAACAATATATTATGGTAGATCAGAGGTGTCACAGATATACAGAAACGGCAAACATTTTAAACTGTGAGAGTCAGAGATTGGCGATATCTTACATTAGAAGCAGCATAAAATAAATCCAGTCTGCCAAATTATTTAAAAAAAAATGCTTTTATTTAGGCTCAATGAATGAAAATAATTTTAAAAAGGTGAAAATGTTGTCTGTCTGCTGCCTTGTACCCATAGTTAGTGGAGTTAGGCTCCAGTACATGCCATGGCTACATTATGTCTGTGTATCATTCCATAAAAGGAAGCTCCATCATGACTCAAACATATGAATATATTTTGTTTTTTACTAATCTTGGCGATGGTCCTTTTCCCATGTTTTTATGGATTAGGGAAAGAAGCACAGGTGTCATGTTCCTGTACGCAACATTGCACTTGATGTATATTCACAAATCCTAAATATATTCACACTTGAGGATTATTGACACACAAAGGCCAAAGGTTTCCATATTTAAAAAAAATGGTGTCCCTTCCCCCACCAGTCCTTTTGCAGGTTCTCAAATTTTAAAAGCTTTTTTTAAGGCTGCTGGTTATTCTTTCTTTCTGCTGCAAAATTAATGTCAAAGTTAGAATCAAAAATTGGTTTATTCCAAGGACACAATCCTGGGAAGTAACCTCAGCAACGTTTTTCATGCAATGAAGTATACTGGAGATTCCTATGATTTTTTTTTTAGAAATGCAGCAATGTGACGATTCATATCTTCAAAAGAAGGGAAATTCTTTTCGGGACACTAATTCAAAATGTTGCACTGGCAGGACCGACATACTAAGAAGCGTGAAAGAAGCCTTCCATGTACAGTTGGAAGCCTTGTCTAAATGGAGGAGGAGTCTTATTCTATCACCTAGTACTTACAACACTGGTTTGACATATCCAATCAATTCAACATCATTGAAGCAGCTCTTTCGAAAAGCCGGAACTATACCAAAGAGGTTTAAGGATATATTGCACAGTAAAAGTGACAGCTAACAAATCTTTACTACTAGAAATGTACATTCCCTAATTATACATGTAGTAGCTGTCAACCACCTTCATCTGGCAATGATAATATTCTTATTGTGACAATTCCAGGGTTTGGATAAAGCACAAAAAAAGAGCCTAAATATGACCTACATATCCTAATGATATACCTTGCTCTTTTAGAGGTTCAGGTGAGTGGATGTCATATAATTTGATAGTTGTTTGATGGAATTGCGACAGATATGCAATGCTGGGCCATTAAAATTTTGCCCTGAGTTTAATTGGCTACCCCAATCCATTAAGAAGTAAAACTCTCATCGTTTAACACAATAATGCTCCTAATTGGGTTGTATTATTTTCTGTTTACAAACACCTCTCTCTTGGGAACAGAGGCAGAGCATACCTGCATGTAAACTAACAATTACAGATCTGTCTTATTCATTAGTACAGATGAATTCCTTTGCAAGCGTACCTCTGGGATTTGGCAGTGTTACAGTACCCGTGTTACCTTGCCTAGTGATGTGTCTATTTTTTTGACAAGCCATGGGGATAAAGAGCAAGCGTGTAGCTTCAACAATCAAATTGGTCACGTCTCCCTGCCATTCCAGACAACAAAAGCAGGCTCACAAACCAAGGTCATTGCTGCAGTATCAAAAAGCTTCCAGGAACAATGTTAAATTCCATTAGAAATTGTACTGTGAAATACACACACAGTGTGGGGACAGGTAAAAGTAAATTCTATTATAACTGAAAGAAAAAATTAGGGTTGCTCCTCTTCAAAGTGAGACATACGAAAAAGGAAAGACAAGTTTTTTTCCGAAGCAGTTCCTGGTGGTGGAGAGACAAAAGGTGCTCTTTTCCATCTTCCCCGGGGCACACTTACTCTAAAGCTTTGCTACTTTATTCCCTGTTCTTAGAATGGTGCATGTTTCCACAGAAGTGCAGTTGCTCTTGCACTTGTCTATTAAAATTAGGCTTTAAAAAACAACAACTGTTTTTGTCTTTCCTCTCCATGCTCATGTCTAATATTCATGCCTTTACCCCTTGTACACTGCTGCATATCTCTCCTGTTCCCTTTACCTCCTGCCGTCTCACCTCAGGCTTTGTCTACATGCCTCTCTCTCAATGTCTGGCCCAAAGTAAAGTAGGGTTTCGGTGAATGTGCATATGAAATTGGAGGGGTTCAGTGAATTCACATATGAAATTGATGGGTTTCGGTATCTCCAACCAGGTTAACAAACACTAATCTAAAAGTTTATCTTTAGCTGGGACATTCAGACCCATAACCGCTCATTACTTTGCCAACCCTAGATTTTTTTCCATTCATATTCATTTCTATTACAGTAGTTATGTATGCCAAAACGTGCCGAAATGTCCAACGATTGTCAGGTAAGATTCAGAAACACTTTTTCTAAGTCTTACTTAACCCTTTCACCTGTTTATAATGCGATTGCCTTTTTTTGTTTTCATCTTTTTCTTAGCATTGGGTAATAAGTTCATTGTAATGCAGAATGTGGCTCCACGGCCCAATGGGTTCTGTTTGAAATTAGATTTGAGAGAGTGAGCATGAGCGACCATGACAGAGAACCTTCAGTCGCCTTAATGAATAAAACATGGGGTTTGGAGCATTCTCTAAACAACAACAGAGCTTAATTAGTTCAGTTCTTTTTATTTATTAACTATTTACATGACACTTCCTTTATGTTGTTCCTTTCATAATATGCATGTTGCCTGCATACTGTAAAATGTTGTTTTTTCTCTCACCTCACATTCTTCTGAATCAATATAGTAGAAAATCATATTTTTATAATAAAAAGTAAAGTGTTTCATCTATATACATGCCATTTTACGCAAATACCGACCTTATTTCTCAATGACCACTTAAATCCGGAGCCCTAAACACTGAAAAAAGCCATTTGGAGGTTGCCAATTCCTGGTTCTAAAATGTGCCATGTTAGGCATGTAGGATGTAAATGTATAAATTAATGATAAATAACCAAATGAATATGGTGGCATGGTGAGTGGTTAGCACGTCTGTGTCACAGTACTGAGATCGAGGAGGTTCCATCCCGAGTGTTCTTATATATTCTTCCCAGCCTTGAGGTCCTGTCTCAGTATTCAGCTTTGATTGACAGCTAGGGTTCATGATCGCCATTCATAATGCAGACAGGCTTGAGCAAAGACAGACTCATGGGTAGAGTGACACATGACAACCTTGAAATAGTCAAGGCTTTGTTTGCTTAGAGTAGACCCATCAGTGGCTTTCTGTTTCACCTTTTCTTCTGTGCCCTTTCGCGAAGTCATCCCTTGATGGCCGTTGAGTGACCTTCCTTAAAACGTGTTGGTTACATTGAATTTACAACACTATTGAAAGTCTTAATGTTACATAAGGTAAGCGGTGCCAGTAGATATTGATGGCGACATTATTAATGCCTTTAGATCATATTTCCCAAGAGTTTTGATGTTCTTTTTTTCTTAATACACAGTTGATTTTCAACTGCATTAGTTCATTTGAAAATATCCTGATGACTAAATTGTGGATAGATACATATGACAATTTAGTTGTTCCACATTTCCCTTTGAAAACAAACATCACCTTTAATGCAATGATTGTATTATTTTAAAAGTCTCCCTTATGTGATTGACAGTTGACAGATATAAGGTATAACCCACCTCACACCATAAATCACCTAGGACACCATTCAGCTTCTAGGCCATCTTGAACTAGATAATTGGCACAAAAGAAGGCACAGTCGTTCAAGGATGAATGAGTGCCAAAGAAAAAAAGGTATAGCCATCAATCTTTCTTTATTGTAAGCATTGCATCTGTGACCCAGTTTTCAACAGCACTATAATCAGGATTGCCAAAAGATAAAATAAAAAAAATAAAGATATATGTATATATATATTCAGTTCCTATTCTGTAACACATGCTACTGATGTCAAAACATACATATATCTAATATATTGTCATTATCTTCCCTCCCCCAGCACTCCTTCAAATCTAGGACATTCTTCTTCATGATCACTGTGCTTCAGACGCTGAAGTAGACTAAGACTCGATGCCAAAATGAACCTCTAGTGCTGGCATTGCTGCTCCTTACAGTTGTGTTACTGGAAAAGGTACCACTAATTGCCTTACACCTATTCATAGAATTATCAGATTTGGAGAGAGATGAAGGCAAATATGGTATCATTTTCTTTAGACTGTGTTCTTGTTGCTAAGACCAACATAAAAGAGAGAAGAAATTATGTGTTTGCAATACTTCGACAAATAAAGTCTTAAATTGCACTGGAGAATGTGATCCATCAAATAAACCAAACAAGTGTATAAAATAACATTGATAATACAGTTGTAAAAAAGATAATTTCAAATAAATCATAGTTAAGGGGTATTATGATACTACTATTGAGACACAGGAGCTATTATGCCATTAAGTAAATGGACATTTCTGTTTGTCTTTGATACATTATGGTTCTCCTGACGGTGCCTTTTAGAATAAAGACATTACACACTGTATGAAAATTATGATGAAGGAGAGCCTTTGCTTGTAATATAAGAGGGACGGTGTGAAGATAACAAACAAGCTGTTTTTCTCAGGATTGGCTCAGGGCGGCGCTAAAATCCTGCACTCCCTGTTTCACTATTAGTATAGAGAATTTGGGAAGCAAGCAATAGACAGTTATGGTGTTATTGATTAAAAAAATTAATAAATAAATAAAAAACACCAATATTTGTACATTTAAAAAATGCAATGTGATATTATAAACAACAAAGAGTCACTCACCTGAATGCATCACTAAGTATACACAATATTTAAAAAAAAACACGGTTTTACAATTAGTTTCCGTTGTTCTTCAGTTTTTGTGCATAAAAAAACAAAAGAAAACATTGATTCAATGTACTCAGGATCTCATAGTAAAGCATGTGAGTATTGAATGAGAAAATGGATTCAGATCAATAAAAAGCAAAGTATATTTTTTCATTCCCACACAAAAAGGGTATTGAATTTTACGGAAAAAAAAACTGAAGGCAACCAAAAAAGCTGAAGTGAGACTGTCTAAAAAAGACATTTAATATATAGTATGGAACACCGGAACTGGTCTATCACTCACACAGCATTTCATATGCCTGCCAGGCAGCGGAAAATTAATTAGCACACGGAACGGGGTTAGAGACACATAATGGAAGTTATTGGCCATGTCACTTTTATCATCATTTCCCCTGCTCCTGTATGACATTTACCTGCTTAGTCGAGTGTGAAATAGGAGCTAGAATGTGTAACCATACCTGTCCACCAACACGTCCAATAGCTGATCAAGGCAGATTGATGGCTTCAGCCTTACACTTTTATTTAAATCCAAAATAATTAAATAAAAAAGGTCGCTGCATACCTTAATTGTTTTAGACCTTCCTGTATAACCATAAAGAAAGTTAATCATTACAGAGAAGCCTTGAGATAGAGGTTTAATTAGTCCTATGAGCATGCATTATTTTGCTACATGTTTTGAGGCATCACTTTTGTATTGTAAAATATGTTCTGTAAATGAATATTTCAATGCAAAAATGGAAGTTATCGGTCTGAATACATCAAGCTGTGGACCGGTATCGGTCTGTAGGTTTTTTTTGGAACAACCTATCATATAAAATGTGAATAACTTACATTATTTTCATTGTATATATTGTATGAATGAGGAAATTTGGAATGGGATTTTCTGTATTTTTAACAATATAATTTTGGCAACAATATTTATAATTATATATTGTTTTCCTCTTCATTGTGTAATCTTTGGCTGGTGCGTCTTATTCTCAGGTGCATCTTATGGGTTAAATAAATACGGTACTTTCAAATAATTCGCATTACTTTTGCACAAATCCCATTCTATTCATTTTTTTGTGTTGCACTGCTACATGGACCTGAATGTCCCACTTCGCACAAGTTCGGGGGGAAACTTTGTCAACTGTGTCGCAACAACCAAATAAACTAGAAGATCTTTGCTGACTTCAAATAAATTCATAAAACTGTGAATTAATATAAAAGTTACACACCAAGCCCACAGAGTAAGTATGAGTTGCATATGGTAATTGGTGTATTTATAGTTTTTTTTTTTACATTGTGTCAGCATATGTGGACTCATAATCTTGGTTCCAATTCTATTGTGCAGAACAAACACGGCAATGGGATATAATAATGAGAGCTTGTTTTGTCTGTATAGCTAACAAGAGTTATTGTTAGCAATGTTTTATCGAGTTCCTTAATTGGGCCGTTTATAGCAACGTTCAAATTTCATGGAAAATCTCCTGACCACACAAACTAAAACCTTCCAAGCAAACAAAATATAAGAAAAGATGAAAAAAAAAGTTTGCAAAACATTACAATGTGTTTACACAACATGCGTAATTGTCCTCCTATATAGCCTTGAAAAAGTGTGCCTTGTATTTTCTCCGGAAAGAATATGAGTTGTACAGTGAAGGTTTTCAATTAAAGAGACTTTCATGAGGCAAGCTTTTGGCACAGAAATTGATGACAACATACGTACACACTTATCACACAATCATAGTGTAAACCATGGACTATATCTATCTCTATTCACGTATCTTTACATCCATTTATTTCATCCTTTTCACACTAATTTGTAAGTGAGTGAGGGGAAATAATTGACTGGTGAACAGACAATCATAGGGCACATATAGATGAAAAAATAAATAAATAAAAATCTCTCTGGATCATTTAGAGGAGGGGTGGGCAATTAATTCCACCAAGCAGGTTTTCCTTTCAACCCATAAGAGGAAACCTTTCCACCAATCTGCTATGTTAGATATGCAATCGGTGGGTTGCAGGCAGGTGCTTTTTATTTCAGCAGAACTCTAATTGGTTCAATTGTCTGTGTTGGATCAGTTGGTACAAAAACATGCACCCACAGTAGCCCTTGAGGTCTGGATTGCCCACTTCTGTTTTAGAGTTTTCAGTGGCCTTGACATGCATGTTCGTAAAAAAAAAAAAAAAAGGGAGATGGAAACAACACACCAGAAGAAAATCCCCACATGTTGTAGGGAGAAGATTAAAAGCCCAGCCAGCGGGTTTGAACAAATGATCTTTTCAAATGTGGGACTTTAGCTCTAATAAGTGAGTAAGTGTTATCTTTTCCTATATGTCTCATTAGCTGTCGTATTTACTGAACTCAGCATGCATATACTCCCTTTTTAAACACCAGCTAGAGAGCCAATTTGGTATAAGAACAAGATGTGGCTGTGTAGATTCTGAAATATTGAAAAGAAATAAATAGCAAAGAATTAGAATGCTTTAAAATGGATTGATATTATTGCATATGAATGTCCGTTTTAGTTAGAGAAGGATTTTTTTTGTCTTTGTAAAAATTTGGAATTTCAAAATAGAGGTTTTGTTAAACATTTGAGGTATTTTTCAACAAAATGCACAAAACAGTATGTGCCCAGGAGGAACGGTCCTAGCCAATGCAGTTTGTTTAGTTTTTTTTTTTAATACTTTTCGTACACTCTACTAGAAAGAGCCACCATTCATCATAGAGCCATCACAGGATTCAGCGTGGTTCTCCAAATCAATGGCTCATTGACTCCCCCAGCAGCAAACATGGACACACGTCTATCTTGTTGACAGCTACAAAAAAGAAACAGGAATACAAATTGGGCTACTGTCTGGCTGAGAGGGCGAGTGAGCGGATCATCGACAATCATGACAGAAATCCATCTCTGAGGCGTGAATCTTCCTTTATACTTGTGTCACCCTGAGATCCCTACAGGCTCCAAGTCCCCGAGTACATGTCAATATAGTCATGCTTCTAATAGAAATTTTGTGTGAATTTGAATGTACAGGCGTTTCTCAAGCCATCACAATAATGGGAGACGGACTGAGACAGCGAGTGTCTTTACTGTTTATTGATTGCAAATGTGCTGTGAGCTTAATTGACATTTTGCTGAGCAGCACACAAGAATTGCAGGTCACAGGACAAAAAAAAAACAGGATCCTGTTTGCCTTTCGGTCATCCCAAATGATACATTTTAAGATTTTTTGTTTCTTATATGCATACCTGGCCCAGGGTTTCTTTTATAAAACATTACTCATTTCTTAAATGATTAAACAAAACCCTGACACATCTAAAATTGAAGGGTGTGTGTGTTATACACTTTAGGTGACTTTGTTTTACAATTCATTTATTCATTCATTCATTCATTATCATAGCCAACGTTTGGGAATAGATGGCCGACACACTGAATTAGTTGCCAGCCAATCGCATGGCACATAAGCAATTATTTGCTGGCAACATACTTTAACACAAACTGAATTTCAGGCTGTCAGTTGAACGAATTAGAATAAAATAAATAGTATGCTATGAAGTTTGAGTGAAGTTCCAGACTGGTGCCTTATCACATAGGTTATTTCAAGATCAAGGTCATGCCTTTGCACACAGTCATCTGTCTTATTATTTGACTCTACACAATCACCCGTCAACCAAGCTTTGAAACATCAGTGCCTTCTTCTCCTATTAAAGTACCTCCAACAGTGTCTCCCCCTACATGATAGCACCAAAAGATCAGCCGGTCCCTTATCTTCCTGGGGTAAAAGCCTTGAATTTGACAAGAGACAGAAGTCGGTAATGACACAGCTGTAAGACCTGCAGGCAGGAGGTTGGAGTGGGTGGGCGTCCATCTAACTCAGTAGATGGACACCTAAGAGAGTTTGTCAAAATTTTGCCTCCGTAGCCTTTAGGGACTTCACATTGAAAATTCATGACAAAGAAAAACAGGGATAGAACCACCACTATTGTTCAATAAGATCTGCAGATGAAGAGAGAAATCCCGGGGCAAGATAGAAGGGAAGAAACATGAGTGGGCAACCAGAGGATTTACGCCTACCAATTGTGCGTAATATGCATGTTTGGATGTGCACGTACAGGTTGATGTGTGAATGTTTGTGTAGGCTGTATAACTAACATTCATGAATACCATAGCTTCTTTGCCAAATCTATTTTTTTTCCAGTTAACCAGAGTGAATATTAAATTAGCTTACCCTGATAGAAATGAATCATGCTAGAGAAGAGCAAAGAAAAGAAAATATAATCAAATAGATGGTTCTCAGCATTAGATATTTATTTAGATAGGGGATGATCTATTAATCTAAACTAAAATCATTATTAAGCAAAAAATAAAGCATATTTAAGTCATTGTATTTTTTTTTATACAATATCAATGAACAGCACACATTTACACAATAAATTTGGCATTAATAACCTTAACTTCCTATGCTTATAAACAGTATGTTCAGGTAAATGCCAAAATGCAATGAGTCTGGTATTAGTTTTGAGGATAATTTAACATGTTTTTAACATTTGGAAAAATCTGTTAACTTACCGAATTACACAGGTATAACTTTGGTGACTTGTTGCCTATTTTTGAATTTCCACTGTTGTTTTTGTTTACTTGTGCAGTTGGCGTAAACAGGATCATGCAAAAAGTCAATGTCATGTCAGAAGAAGAGAATTAATATGAAACAGGTACTGAAAGTGTATGAATAGTTGTTCAGGTCATTCCTTTATATTCATGCGCTTCTGTGCCAGCGTTAGCTATCTGTGTGACGGAAGACTGAAAAGAACAGAGGCATTGAGTGCACATGTTTGATTCATATATTCTGAAGGGCATTATGTATAAATGTGCATGCATAATGGAAAAAAAGGCCTTCTGTGATTCAAGATGCCTACATGACATTTGATGGTTTCTGGGCATCTTGGAGTGGTCAATTTTTAACAGAGGAGAGAACTCACGTAACCAGAATGAGTGAGAGTTTCAACCTCTGACCTCAGATACCTCAAGCATATTGCACATTATTAAAATTCCGTAGAGTGATGCACTCAAACTCGCAAACAACTATTGAGAATGTAAACATGGAAAATAACTAAGTTTGTGACATACACATTTTTACGGAACATGTAAGAGGAATTGAATCTCAGCCTATTTTGTTCTTGTGCAAAATATAGAAAGACAATTGACTTTATTGTGCTAATTACAAATCATTGCTTAACTGTACTGTGCATGTCATGCATATGTATATTCAAAGTTGTTTTTCCACTAAATTATATTTTTGGACACATCCGTGTCTGTCTACACTGCAAGCATATTTATTATAAACGGTGCAAAAGCTTCAGTTATAAGTTATAAATAAAATAAATACTCTGCGTTGTTTCAATACAATACATAATTGAGTTAAAGTGAAGTTGTAAATATATATACACAACAGCCTGACTGATTGGTTTATTAAACAAGACAGTTGGACAATGTAGAGAGCTGATTTAAGTCATCCTGTGAAAGGAATTAAGACTTCCTATCAGCAGCAGTTGTAGAGTATACAAGCGGTATAAACATTGTACATTGTATACACAATGCACAAACCACATTCCAAGAGAAAGGTAAGGCAGCTGTGACCTTCCAATGTGTAAGAGAAAGACTAAGCCAACATTCAGTAAGGCAAAAGAAGAACGAAGCACATTTCTTCAGTATAACAATTGCACTTTGAGGACGACAGAAAGAGAAGTGACAAGTGAAATGCCATGTGTAAACTTCTATGTGAAAAGGGAATTGAAAGCAAGTCAGTTCGTTCACTCATTGAAAGACAATGTTTTCCAAATCAAATGTTTTTTTTCTTTAAAAATCCAATTATGCCATCAAATTTTACATTGAAACTGTGGTATATAAATTGTGGTATCTATGCCAAATTTTACTTCTAGCTATTCTTAGACCCTGCAGGAATCAATGCCAAAAAGTCTTAATCCTGATTCTGCAGAGAGAAATTATTGATTGCTCCACTCTAAAGATGTTTTTTTTCTCCAGGCATTAAAAACAACCTTAATTAACTAGTTTCTATAAGGCACATTCGTGTATTGAAAGACTCAACAATACCAAAACATAGACAAACAACAGAGCATAGTTTTTATATTCCTTCTAATTTACCAATATGAGGATTACTTTGAAATCAGTTTAAATATGTTTTCATTTTTTTTATTTGCCTATAGTAGGTCTCGGCAGGTGTTAATTTAAGAATGCATTAATGAGGAGAAGAATAAGATGTTGCCCTGAGGTGAGACATTGGAGCATTGTCCTACTTCCCATGCATTAGAAATGTGGTGTGATGTCTGTCTTGGCTGCTACAAGCAATACAAGAGTTTACTGTATTCTCCAAGCCATGTGACTGCCAAAAAGCATTAACCAGTACAAAATATGAAATAATGAAATAAGTGGGTGACATGGCTTGGCAAGAAGAAAATGCAGATTGATTAAAACTTTATGATGTGTCTTGGTAGGAAAGTTTCTGAAACAATTATGACTTAGCATAGTATTAACGGTTGTGTGCTAAGTGAAAAATGTGAAGGAGTGGAATATAATTAAAAGAAAAACGTATTATTCTGTTTTCACAATTCTAGCTTTCCAATGAGCCGGACACAATTGTCCTCTTTTCTCCCTTATTGCTCTCTTCTATTGCTTCGGGGGAAGCATAGTAAATCATTTGTTTTTAATCTGGCTTTCATTTACATGTCATTATGTGTATTGTGGTACCTATCTTGAATCTTATGATTAAGGGTGTAGATGTAAAGCTTCAAATAATGCTGTTTAATTGAAGAATAAATTGTCTTTTGGTGCAAATGTAGCATGTGAATGGTTGTTTGCCAAGAAATTGGCTTGTCAATGTAGTGCAGGCTGCATGCATGACTCTAGTGAGGACAAGCGATAGTTAAGGGATAATAAAAATGCTTTTCAATTCAATATTCAGGCGTTTTTTTAATTTTTTTAATTGAAATAATGGACAAGTGGATATTGTGACCCTTATGAGGATAAGCAGTACGTAAAATAAAAGAATGAATTACATTAAATCATGTAATGTGCTCGTTTTTGTAGACTGAATGGATTTAAGTGTGTGCATGACTGTGTGTGTGTGTGTGTGTGTGTGTGTGTGTGTGTGTGTGTGTGTGTGTGTGTGTGTGTGAGCTTGTATTTGTGCTTGGGAGGGGAGGAAAGCGGGGTGATAATTATCGGCACACTCGGAAGCAGGCATTCCTCAGGACAAAGGGAACAGCAGAACATACTGCAGATTATAAGGTCAGACAGGAGAGATGAGGCAAGTTGCCATAGACTCCTACCACCCACGCAAACACACGTGAAATGCACATAAGACACACGCTTCTTTCCTCTTGCAGCTTTGTCAAATCCGACTCCGCCCCGCTGGCTCACGGCCGCCTGCGTTCCCAAATCCCTCACTATTCCCAAATTGCTTGTCAAAAGGACAAAATTAGAAAATAAAACTGTGCAGCTGACAAACAAGATTACATGCTGTTTGCACCTGGCTCTGGCAATTAAAGCTCTGATGACAAGCAAGGATGGCCTCCTAATGTGCTGTCTCAAGGCTCATAAACCTTTTTTTCCGACAACACTGCCGTCCACATGCCATTGTAGCAACACTAGTAACCAAGTCGCTTGTCATTCTTTGGCCCTTTTGCTGTCACAAAGCATTGAGAAGACGTCTGGCTTCATTCAGAAATTACTATTCAAGACTGAGATACAGCTCAAACATTACTCATTTGGAAAAAAAAGCTAATTGAAGAATGCTTTAGAGTTAAGATGATGCATTTTGACTAAAGCAATCAATTATGTATACAGTATTCCTTTGTTATTGACTAAACTGCTTGAGCTATATTAGAAGAAACATTTTTTCTTCAGTAATTGGAACTTAGACTTCCCCATGAGCAGTTACTATTGGTATTCTGTACTTGGTGACATGGTACATCTTGACTATCTAGCTTCTGTTGATTTTCGTTTTGTGTGGGGGAAACTCTAGTGTCGGGGGCTTTATCATGACAGACGGAGTCAGCTTTTGTGACTTCTAGAGTCTGACAAGCCCCTTCTGGCCCCTCCTGATTGAAAGTCTAAATACCGATCGACTCATGTGCATCAAGCCAAGATTTGTTGTGTGTGAGTAGTTGTCTCAAGCGGCTCCCACGTGGCTCACTGGCAATGACGGCAATGTCACATCTTGACAACCATGTCATTTGCAGCCAGAATTGATGCCATTGTGGGATGATGTATGACGTCTTTATGAAAGGAGTCAAGACAGACAGAGTTATGAATAAAGATAAGAAGCAATAGTCAATCGTTCATTTTGTAATATATACCAATATTTCTCCTAAGTACTGTTTGGCATTCACACAAGTGTATTTTTTTTTTGGTCACTGTCTGTAAAAGGTTTTTGTTGCATATATGTGTAGTATACGTTTTTTTGCTTTCAAAAGACTATTGCTTTAATACAACAATGCAAATATACCGATTTATTTCAAATTGCTCTTACCTATCATTTGTATTTATATGGAGACTAAATTATTTCCTACTTTTGTGTAGGTGTGCGCACAAGTTGATGCTGCTGAACATGATTCACATTTGATTTTTCTCCAGTAATCTTAGCAACTCTGTAGCATTATGTATTTCGGCATTATACACACAAGCAGGCAGCATAAAAAAAAGGATTAATGCAACCCAGTGGACTCCAACTCTACTAAATTACCCTACTTCTATATGCCTACTTCCACTCACTGTAATTACTGTAAAGGGCATGTCTTCCAGAGCGTCACTTTAAGGTCCTTTTTATTTTATACGAGATTAGGCCGATTAAAACAACTAGGAAAAAAAAGTATGAGCAAGAAGATGAACACACTTTAACACCCAATTCTTTTTAACACACAATCTGCATGACCTAACATGCTTCATTAAAAATATTTTGGTTATGTAACAGTGCACTTTAATATTTTCTGGAATATGTTTGCATACTACATATACTATACATTTCACATTGAGAAAGCCTGCATCTTTTATTGAAATCACAGTATGTAGTAAGTTACCGTAAAAAGAGTAAGATGACAGCATGAACGAGGACACATGAATAAATAAACAAACAGACGTTGGTTGCATTTATCCTATATCTCCTCAAACCTACATATTATTAGCGACCAATATAATTGTTAAAATAAATAATTTGCACAAGTCAATATAATTGGGCACATTTTGTTTGATAATTGTGTTTTTATTTTTTTACTTTCATGTTATCAATGTTCAAAAATTATATTTGAAATCACTCCATTGGGCTAACTATATGAACCTGTGCATACTGATTGCATGCATGCTACAATGCGTTCAAGGTTTCAACATCATCAAGTATTCAGGAGCCGCTGCATGTAAATGTCATAACCTTTGTTTCCAATAACCAGGATGCATATAGCTCAAATATCTCAAATGTTTTATGAATGAAGATAGCTGGTACTTTTTAATAAGAAAAAACGCAAATTACAGTGCCATCCATTCTTTTTAACTCAATGGTTAAGTCAATTAACTTCTGTTTTGCAGACTAAGTTTACCATCCACTCATCCATGTCGTCACATTAAAATATATCCCATATTAATATATATTTTTCTAAAAATAAAAATGTGATTTCATCTGTAAAACTAGGTTCTAACCTCAAGTAAACATTTCAGAACATTAGAATGTTTTGGTGTTTCTTGGAAAACATTCAGTGTTGTATTTTTTGCTGGAAACCTAGTGCTTACTACTTCTAAGATTTTTAGTGATATGACTCCTCAATGTCTATAAAAAAAAGAGCTGATGGTTAACAATTTCAACAGGAATACATTCTGTGCGGATGTATTTTCTTAGCTTACAAGCCACAGGATTGAACAGGTTTTAAATACCAAAAGCCATTAAAAAATGGTTTGTATCAGCTTGTTTCTATAGTGTTTCATGATAGATTTTGCATATTTTTATTCTATTTGAATGTATTATAAACCTACACATTCAAATTAAATCTTTTTATTATCTCAATCCTATTTATGTTTCTGGTTGTTCTCAAAGATAATTTAGGTTTCTATTCATTTTGAAATGCTGTTATGTTTTAATATCTTCTTGGATGCGCAGTATTGTTTGGAATAGCTTACTTGCTTCATTTAAAATGGTCTGCATACTGCAATTCCTATTTAATGCTGAAAATCCAGCCGCAGCTAATGGTTTTAGCTATGAGACAAATTCCACTGCAAGTGCCAAGGAGGAAAGCCAAAATCCCCTTCCCCTCCATTGCCTACAGATAGAGCAGCAGATATTGGTAAATCCTCCAATGTAAACCAAAGGATATTCACAGGTTATTTTTATAGATCCGAGATGAAAGATCCTATTTGTGTAATTTGCAAAGACAACATTATTTACGCTTTATCAGCATGCTCAATTTTACTATGTCAGAGTGCCAGCAAATGTGGAATCTTAGCAAAGCAAGGGGGAAAATGTTGTGGACATTTGATGATGGTTGCAGTATCATTTTTTAGGCAGAAATCTAAGTCAATGACCCCTTAAGTTTATGGAGATTTTTTAAATTTTATTATCTTATTGACAGAATGAAAGAAATGCAACTTGTTAGTATTTGTACTGCATTTGTTTTGGAGCACAAAGTGGTATTTTAAAAACTATTATCCCAATTATTCATTCTCCAAATGAGTTATGCTCCTGGAGGAGTTCACAAGTGCTCCCACAGCTCCCTCTCCTGGGTTTTAAACTCTGTCTACCTCTTTGAAGATCCCTTCTTTTTTTGCAACATCTGCTCTTTTCTTCCACCCCCAACCCGCTGCCATCGCCCCCATGCTTTTTCTTTTCTTTTTTTTTTTTTTTACTTTGATTGCGTGTATCTCTCATTGGAGTCCTCTGGCTAATTGCATCATTCTAATAGGCTTTTTCATGATCATACTAATACATACTGCGCTAAGTTGATGTCCCATGCAGCTTATTACTTGCAATTACGTTTAGAATAGAACTGAAAAAAGTAAATATGAAAGTGCTGATGACAGTTTATTCTTTGTAAAATTCAGCTGTTTGGAAAATTGGTATTTCAACCATTAGGGATAAAGGAAATTAAGCACTGAGCCAAAAAGTTTACATCGTGCTTTTAACTTATTTGTGAATTACTTGCATAATGAATACACAGTCAGTACTAATCATATTTTTGACGCAATATTTTAAAATCATACAGTTTTTTTAGACAAATTTTTCAGAAATATTCAACATTGAACCATGTCTAATCTCGCTAGATACAAACTCTACTACAACTGACGCATTAAGAAGAGCAACACAGTTTTATTAGGTCAGAATAAATCAAGCACATTTGCCTTCAAGGATAATTCTATACATAGTGTATATCAGATATCAGTTAGTAAAAAAAAATCACTAAGCAAATAGATATAACTCGTCATTACGACATTAATAAAATAATCCGTTGAACACAGTAACTCCAACATCGACTTCTATAGATACTGCTGACTTTTTAATACTTAGTACTTAATGACGGACTGAGTAATTCTTGTCTTTATTTGCAACCTTATCAGTCCTTGATACTCACTTCTCGGCTTCCACGTTAGCTCCTCTCAACAAAAATCCTTTTCAAGATTAAGATCTCTTCAAGATCAAGTCAAGATCACCGTCTAAGCAAAATGGGACAAAGAATGAACAACAGAGACATTTGACCCTACATTGCCCACATTTCCCAAATTTAGCAAAGATGGTGTCCCTCAGGTTCATTACATATGTCCATGGCAACGTCGAACTTTATTCATTTATTGCACATTTCATCATTATGAATTGCATGAAGTGTTGCAATGCAGTATGCAGCAGTGAAAAGATGGGAATTGATTTTGTATTGCTCTGCTGTCTACAGCCAGCTCTGCTTTGCAAATGAGAATCTGTTCTCATTCCTGGATAAATTAAGGTATATATAAATATAAAAATAAATAAATATATACACTTATTTTCTGAATATTCTGCAACCACGCTGTTTAGATTGAACATTGGCCTTTCATTTTAAAGGTTTTAGGTTACATGGTTTTGTTCACAACATGACATCTAATGACAGAATGATGCTTAAGCGGTAAACCTTGTCGTCTCATGAAGGCAATGTAAATCTAAGTCAATTCCTATTGATCGGATTCTTTTCTTCCCCAAGAAAATGACTCCCAGCAAGAGTCGATCATTACCTGCCTCTCTCAAAATAACTCAGCTCCATAATAGTTACACCTCGAGCCACCTTGAATAGTTCAAACCTCACTGAATCCAGGATACAAAGTCTGACTAACACAGGCGTCATTGTGACAGTTATGAAAGATATCAATCGTTATCGCTATCAATATTGTTTTATACTCGGAAAACAGGATTCAGTAAGATTCCGTTGTACATTAGCCTCATGTCACTTCACAAAACAGAAAAAAAACATTTATCCTATTAGATGTAGAAACCTTCTGCAGTAGTAAATGAAACGATGCAGGATGAAGAGCTATGTGAATGTTGAAATTGTTTCGGAAAAGAATATGACTGGTTTTGTGTTTTTCATTGGTGAGAAATACCATATTTTTATTACATTATCTAAACATAATGTTGTTGATTAAGATAGTTATGATATGAAGTGTTGCTTATGACTGCAAGTCCGTTTGAGAGTGAGCGGGTGCATGCGTGAGGATGTGTGTTGAAATGAAAACAAATTTGCCAATACACAATGGGGCTCTAATTAAAGCTTATTGCTTCACATTATACTAATGAAGTCTAATGAAGCATTTTCCCAGGACCATTAAGATTAAGATATGGATTCCGTGCACAGGTGTGCCAACATTTATCATAAAATCAATTGATTCCCATGCCTGAGTTGTAATTAAAACTGTCAAACTCTGATAATGTTCACACAAAACTTGGAAGGAGAGAGAGAGAGAAATAGACCAACATACTTGCTGCACAGTACGCTTAATGACCAATAACAATCATAATACAGTTATTTAATGAGTCACTGGCAAATTTAAATTAATGGATTGGTTGATTTATTGATCAGTTACATGGACCCATCAAGCCCGCTGAGATTAAATCGCATTTTACTTGTAGACTGTTTAGTACAGCCTTATAGAAAACACCAACATTTGCAATGTTTTTGGGTCTATTCACAGAACAGGTATGTGGTTTGTATTACCGAGAGTGATTGGAGATTTTAACCACCATATTTTTAGGCAGAAGAAATTAAACAAATGTGAGATCTTCTAGGTAGTCAGAAATTTTGCCTGACTTGGTTGAATTTCCAAAACGAAATACGTAAAAGAAAACCCCCATAAGTGCTTACATCATGTACCAATCAAAGCCCATGAATGACTTTGAAGCCATTAAAGTTGTTTGTTTTCTTGAGAGGAAAAACAAATTCAAACCCTCCGTGTTTGCCACTTTATTTCAGCTCATTGAGGCTTAGTCAAGCATTATGGGAAAGGAAGTAATTACATGCACCCATAATTACGGTCTTGTAAAATATTCATTTTATTCACTCTAGAATGCCTCCTGTACACAATAATGTGATTCCTCCTCTACACAAATGTTTAAGGCTCTGTTTTCTATTGTTAGTTTACCTGACAATGGTTGTTCAGACACTTTGTGTAGTTTATTTGAATAGTAATTAATCAGAACAACAGCTCCAGGTTTTTACAACTCCTACCTAGCCTCTGGGAGGAAAGCATTAGAACAAACTCTTACGTTTTATAATTCTTCTCTGTGCATTTTATTTTCAAATATTAATATAACATTACAATGTTGAAAATACCCTTAACATGAACTCTTCACTTAACTTTTGGCTTGATCATTGAAGGGTCATCACAGAGAGAAACTAGCACAATATTCAAGCCCCGTTTGACTAGTGATTGTCAGCAGTAGAGTTGAGGTATAAATTGTGGGTTCTGCACATTCCCAATGTTGGGATAGGCTAAGAACACCTTGCAGGAATCTTGCAGGGATAAGGGGAAATTAATGAATGTATTTTGTAAGTAGAAATATACATAGAAAAATATAATATCATGATAATTTGCTTTTAACTTTTGGCAGTGTGATTTTCACGTACCCATGTGGTGATACAAATAGTAATCTGATGATGTTATGGCACTATAACCTTTAAAAAAAATCAATTCACGGCTAAGGCTAGTCAACGTGTCAAATGCATCATGTACCAAATTTTATAGGCCTTAACAGACATTGACCATGGATAAAGTCTAAAAACAGCCATCTTCAATCATGTAAATGTGACATTAGATGAGAGAAAAAAAAGATGGCATTTGAAGATTACTCTACCTGAATAGGAAACGAGTTCATTAGGAAACGCTGCAGGGGTACTGATATCGTCTCATCATGTAATGTCAAAATATCCAATTATTAGTAACACAGTGATGTTTTTTTCTTTTAGAGATGTCCTTTCCCACCATAGTTTTGAGAGGTGTCTGCGGGTGTCTAAACACTCTTTGTGGTTAATTTGAAATTTACTACATTGAAATAAAAAATCAATTTGTATAACACATTCTACAACTTAACTGTTGAGTTTATCACTCTTCAATCTGAGATTTATTATTATTTTTATGACGGTAGCAATACTCAGTAGGCAACTCTAATTGGGACCAACTTGAGTATTTGAAAAATATTCTCTATATCGGTCAAATGTGTTTATAAATCAGAAAACCATAGTGTTTGTCCAATGTCAGCATTTTACATGCTCCGGGGTTTTCAACAACGCAATCCATACCAAAAGCCGAGATAGGGAGAAAATTCAATTCCCTGGATAAAAAAGATGGAGCACAGGGAATTTTGGAAATGTTAAGGCCTTGCAAAGTGATGACTAGTGAGGATCACTGGCAACTTCAAAGCTTTCATGGATCCAGGTCACCTGCCAGCCAGCCTGCTGCGTGTATTAATGAGTTGTGATTAAAATGAACCTGCCTTGATTCACTTCCAGCCACTGACTCACTCCCACTGCATATAAAAGTGGAAAACATGTTCATTGAAAAATAAAATAAAACTTTGGCCATTATCTCACTACTACAGGCAGTATGGTGGACAGATGGATCGCACATTCACCTCAGAGTTCTAATGTCAAGGGTTCGGCCAGAATAAACAATACATATTTTATTACATTGAAATCCTACTGCATTTTAGAGATAAATAAAAGTGGAGGAATAAAAAGTAAACTAGCTCAGGTATCAATAATCAAAATTCAAAGTCGGTGTTTGGAATTGGATGTAATCTGTTATAATATATTTTTTTTGCATTGAAATGTTTTGCCCCCGAGTTAAAATATAATAACCCCTAAAATGAAGCTTTCATTTATTGCTTGTCCCATTTAGGGTCACAAAGAGCTTAATCCTATTTCAGTTTACTTTGGATGAAAATATTGACAGCTTCATGGCTCTTTACCAGACAGACACAATGATTAAGTTTGCCTTTCACTTAAAAGTACAAACTGATTTAATATTTTCTGCAGCTTCAAGTTAATTACATTAAGGTACACACCACAAGTGATTTAACTGCCAACATTTAAAACATTAATTTTCTTTTCTTTGGTGGCCTAGCTGCCTGGTGGTTAGCGCATCAGCCTCATAATTCTCAGGTTCGATCCCAGGTCGGTCCTTACTGTATGCAGTTTGCATGTTCTTGCTTGTTTTGCATGTATAAGCGGTTGAGAAAATGAATTGCAAAAATTATAATTAATAGTTATTTTCTAAATAATGCAGTACTACTCTGTACACATAATGCAAAATGTCTGTTTAGATACTTATCTTCCTTCTAAACGGATGTTCATTCATCCTACCAAGCTTCATGAAAATCCTCCCCACGCTTCCCTGAACTTAAAACGCGTTTTGACTCAACCAGCAGGGGTGCGTTGTCGTCACGGTGAAGTAACAACTTCGCAATTAGGATGACAGGAAGCTTCATACTGTGACTTTATAGAGTACTTAGAGGAAGTTTGACCAGAGTTTTAGGTGGAGCATATTTCTTCTTTCATCTGTCTTGCCCGCCAACAACATGACGGGATGTTTTGTAGACACCAAAAAATGGAAGCAAATATGTTTATTTTCTTTCGCATCATGAATGTGTCGTGTAATATGTGGCTGGTATGTCACATTTTTAATCCCACCATTGCATTTTCAGGCTTTAATATCATACTTCACACCATGAGTATTACGATCTTAATTAGTTTAGGTTGATCAGCACTGCATTAAGTGACTCCTGTTTTACGTCTTCTTTTCATCTATACTTTTAAACTTTTGTTGCTTCGAGCAAAAATCTGTAGTGGGGCACCTCATTCCGAGAAAGCTCTCTGTTAGGGTCTAATTTGCTAATATAATGCCACTAAATATCTCACACTTTTAATTTGCCCATTTAATCACCCATACTCCTCCGATTCAAAATTAATCTCACACACAGATTATTACTTGCAAATTAATCCTCAATTTTCAACCACCATATATGTTCAAGTCAAAGGTTCCGTTTTAATATCCTGTAAATCATTTATCAGTGAGCCTTCCATGCTGGGAAAACCTGTTTCCTCGAGTCCTGATTGAATCTTGGTTGCTTTTTATGTCTCAATTTCTTCATAAGCCACGTGATGGTGTAGTGGTTTACTCACCTGAATTCAGTGTGCGCAATTGTGGGATCGATTCCCGCTCTGTTGTGATATGTTTGTATGTTGCTGTGTGCCCTATGGCTGAGTGACAATCAGTCTAAGGTGTAGTTTGGGATAGGCTGCTGCAATCCCCACAACCTTTGTGAGAATGAGCGGAATGGATGATGTGGAGTCATGAATTTTGTTTTGCCCTAAGATTGTTCATGTCTAATTCTGGTGTTCCACTTTCTGTTTTTATTTGGGACTAACTGTTAAGCTTGGATCAGATAGCAATCCAAAGCTGCAAGCTGACACGGGTCTCTAAGGGTGATGCCAAGCCATCTGTTTCTCTCCAGCTTCCAAACAAGAGAAATCCCCGAAGGAGCAGGATGAGAGCAGTTTAAAGGAAGCTATAATTTTCCATGAAAAATGATATGCTTACTCACAGGTAAATCTCTCAGAAGGTGATAATGTAAATTGATTAAACAGGTGTTTTAGCATTTTTAGTTACTCTTTTAACTGAACACTATGAAATTCAGCCAAATGTGGAAATAAATGGATTCACCTTTGTTTTCATTCTGCTTATCCGCACAAAGGTTATGAGTTACTGGAGCTGATCCCAATGCTAGTTTCCACCCAAGTGAACAAAACCCCCAGATTTGTTTGAGACAAACAATTCAAGCTTAAGGAAAGCAACAGATTTTCGGTTCTATTTTGGTAGCCTATTTGTTAATGTGTAGTTGCATTTGTTCTCCCTTAATGTCCTGAATGCCAGTCAGCAACACTCAAAGCTGCACATCAACTGCCTCCCATTCCACTCATGGATGTTTGTTTCCTTGCAGTTTCTCAGCTCTGACAAGGAACACACAGTGACTTGCAGGTATGTGAAGTCTTAGTTCTTATGAGGTAGTGGATGACAGGTGCTATAAAACAAATGCAGCAAGAGGAAACAATTGCAAATAGGAGCGCAAAGAATAAATGATTACTTTCCAGTGACAAACTTTTTGCATTGTTAAATATAATCATCCTCTGTTCAGCTTGCAAACTCAAGACAAACACTCTTTAAAAGAAGGTATATTAAACTTTTGCAACATTAGTTGTATATTGTCAGTGAAATGTTCCATACAAACAGTTTAGAATTTTTGTGTGATTGTAACTTATGTCGGGTAAATCATATAAAATGTACTTAAATGTATAATGCAAATATATTCTAGAATCTAGGCCTCATACTGGACTTTCTTAGGTTAGGTTTTGGCATTTATTTGTTATACACACAGATGACTTACATGTCAAATTTTATTCATACTAGCTCTTTAATTTCCCTTTAAAAACATGGTACTCACTAATGTTACCTATGGTTGTTTTGGATAAGTGTCTTTGAATTTGGATTATGTACTAGTTTGGATTTAGAAAGTATTTTTGATACAAATGCAATTGTTATTGGATACAATGCTTTCTAGGATGACATTGCTGATAGGGAAACACTGCTTAACAATAGGCATGATTTTAGATAAGAGGGAATGCTAGATTTACATATTGAATTATATGAAATTTACATAATAGTAATTAAATGGATCCGCCTCATGGTGTAGAGGTTTACTTGCCTGACATCGGTGTGGGCATGCGCGGGCTCGATTCCCGCTGGTGAGGTATGATTGTGAGCGTGAATGGTCGTTTGTCTGTCTATGTGCCCTGTTTCTTATTTTCCCAAAACACTTATTTTGATGTGTAAGACCTGGGCTAAAACCGGAAACCTGCTGCAGGGTTTCAGAGTAGGGCCAATTCTTCTGCATCATAGGAATCAGATGAGGTGGCTTAGGTATCTCTTCTGGATGCCTCCTGGACACATCACTTCGAAGTGAGACAACTCTGTCACTCAAGTGTTGACTTGAAAAACAGAAAGTAGGCTACAGTAGATGAAAAAAAAACCCCAGTATTGTTTCACTTGAATATAACCCCCAAAATGCACATTTGCCTGCATAAAACATGTTGTAGTTTGTGCCTGAATATAGAAATAATATTTCCGGAGCTTTAAACCTCTTATATATTGATTTAACTCCCATGAATAAAACAATGGAGCAGTCCAAGCTTTTTATAAGCCTGTTTACAAAGACTTTATTCCCTACTTATTAATATGCAGTAGAAAATTGTAAAAATTGAAAAGTAATTTCCCTGAGAATCACATCACCAAAAAACGGAGCGACTGGATTTGTCTTCTAATCCTCTTTTGTAACATTCATAAATGATTTGGCAGTGCCAACAGTAGTCATGTATGTCTAATCTATAGGAAACTCTTGTACATGTTTTTTATAAGGTCTACATGCTCTGCTCTCCAGCCACTGTCACCAGGAGCAGTGCCTTCTACATTCTAATCCCAACAAATCTCACAGCCTGACCAACCAGTCAGAGCACAACCTGGATTTGGGTAAACCTATCACCCAGCACCACATTGCTCTGGAATGTCGCCAGGTTCTATGTGGTGCCAAAACAAAACAAAAAATTCATATCTCCAACAACACCTGTCTGCTGATACAATTTGACCAGAAATTAGATACATTTTTCTTTGGTGTTGAGGTAATTGTCAACAAATATGTATACATCGGTGTAGAGCGCCTTTCGCATAAATGCCGCTGCAATAGGCTCCAGAAACCTGTTACCGTGATAAAAATAAGTGGTGTGGAAGACAAATTCAATTTTCTACAATGCTGATTGTTGATTAGACTGTGAAATAACCTTTCATGGATATTTTTGTCAATTAAAAGCAGAACATATTTTCAAAAATCAGCATATAACAAAGGTTAAACAAATATTATCAACACTCTTAACAATATAATTTCAAGCTGTGTGACACATGACTCAATAGTACACATCCATTATTATAGACATATAGTAGTGTATTTTTTTATATTCAAATTGACTATGTACTCAGCATATAATGTGAGAATGGTGTCTATATAACTGCTGCTACTGTTTGATTAAATATGGCAAAAGAGACCCTTGCATTGCTTCCCCTCAAAGATACTACCACTACCATAAACTCTCACCACACTGTTAATTTGGGTCACTATGTCACCTCAGCTGAGACTAAGGTTCTCTCATTAAGAGCATCATATGAAGTAATGCATCACCGTCTGAAATGCACACCTTCGGGGTTTGTGTCTGTGTGCGTGAAGCAGGAGGATAGGAGGGGGCGGCGTTGGAAGGGCGAGAAAGGACCAAGTGAACAAAGCACAATTTCTTTTAACGCAATTATGGCAAACCCAAGCCCCCTGAATGAAATAGCTGCATTGTCATATTTTATGGTTTTCAATATGCCGATGAATGGGCCGCAAAGGATTGTGCCTTGATGCCTAGAGTGAGTCATTGATGATTTTCATTTCACAGCCTAGTGAGCACATTCAATGTGGTCTTGATATACTGTACATAGATGGAAAGGGAGGGCGAGAAGGGTAAGCTGCAGCAAGAGCACTTGATCTGATAGTACCTGATATTACCCATTCAAAAGCATTTGTTTCTTTTTTTTAACAATGTAAAGTTTATTTTTTTTGTGGTGACAAATGACATGACTTATCAAATGAGTTTATTCCAGTCTAAAGTAGACAATTGAAACGTGTACATATTTAAAGTGAAATTTTCCAACGTAAATATTATGACCAGGTCAATTTTATGCATTCAAAGTATGACAGATGCTTTTATTTTTTGGAACATTTGCTTGTGCACTAAATTAGAGAGATTACCATCTGTTTATTTGATCTCCCTCACACCATAAACTGTGGGCAGGGCAATCAGATTAAAGAGTTGCTAAGTAGCTTCCACTTTATCTATAAGGAGTCCATTAATGGGTTTGAAAATGGGAGGAGTAGTGAGAGTTTCATGTATGGCAATCACTGAATCCATAACTAAAGAACCTCCTTTCGGGCTTCTGAATGAATGTGTGTTATTCATTGGTAGGCTTGTTTAGTTTTTCAGTGTCTTTGTTTGTTTAAGGAATACTACATTATTAGTTTAGTGTGACCTTGACCCTAAATACCGTAAGTAATTGGTCACAGTAGAACATAGATTGTTTTTTGTTGATACTCATTCAATTTTAAAATGGTACGTTTTTAAAGCCCCGTTCGCTGTCCATGGTGCTGAATGCACACTGCTAATCTTTGAGGGACTGGATAAGACAACAATTGAGTTTAATAGTCAGTCCTTGCTATCATAATGGGCCGACATGGGTGTGTATTGATTGGATTAAAGTTGCCTTTTAAATAAATGTCACTTGGAATAAAGAAAATAATTAAATTTTAGGCTTCAAATGACATAAATGAGAACAAATGAATGAATGCATTTGAACAGTACAGTAAAGATAAAATACTCTATACAGTACCTCATTTTGGTAGAGAAAAATGTTGTTACTTGTGCTGCACATTTATATTATAGCAAATATTTTCATGTCTTAAGTAAATCTGATTAATACGTCCATAGACTAAATTCCGCCCTGTGTTTTTGTTCACTACTATACGTATTTGTTTCGCTGTTGCTTATGTTGTACCTCCTGTTTTAGCCAAACAGTTTCTTCTCAGACTTTGTATTCTACCAGCAATTTCATATTTTGTCCTTAAAGACTGAACTACTGCTGCTATTCCTCTAATTAGGTCCCCAGCCTCTGTTTAGTCCTCGTTGCTGCTTTCCTCTTCATGCACCTAGCGCTCGGCTCAATTCTCTAATTGCAAAATTCTTGGTCCTTTTTACGAGCTAGACACTCACAGCAGAAAATCCATCAAGGAGATGGTAATATTGATGAAATCAAGTGGGAGTATAGGCACAAGTTTGCAGAAGAGAGGCAATCCTTTCTCGATTACGTTATTAAATGGAGATGGAAACTATAGCATCTAATAATACTACGTCATATCTTTGAAGAGACCTTGGACCTCTGGCCAACAGTCCAATCTTTCTTCTCCTTGGTCCAGTTGAGATGCTACACACCCACACTAATACACACACGCATACACACAATCAATACTATTTGTGGCTAGGTATGTAAGGTATAGAATATCATGTTACTGAATATATTTCAGGTAGGTATGAATCATGTTTCAAATTGCATCTTTGTGTTTGCCATGATCTAAAAAAAACTAAATGTACCAAATTAAATACATTTTGTTAGTCTAAATTAATAGATTGTCCAAGTGATATTCGAACAGTTTTGAAATACAGGGAAAAATACATTTTTACCAAGTTCATTAGTGTGTTTTTTAATTTTTATTTATTCATACTGTAAAAATTAGATACAGATATATATTGTATGCTCATCTGGGTATAAAAGCATGATAATGCAGTAACATTAGTAGAGTGAAGTAAGCCAAAATATGACTAAGGCAATTATGCTAATAGTCTAACAATTTGTCAGAAAAGTAACATAAGAAGTGGATACTTTATGGGGACATTACATCTTTATCTCCTCAGCAAGCATTGGCTCCCACTCTCTCCTCCATTACACTTTATTTCATTTATTGCTGAATCCTTCACAAATGCTCTCACTTTATCGTTTTTTAAAATCGTCAAAGCAATAAAACTGAATCATACATTTGATGCAATATGTTTAGGGAAATTCACTTAATTGAAAAGTGCTCAAATCTTTGCATCACTTTAAAATAGTGCCTGTTAAGCCTTTTTTTGGCAGGGAGGGTTCTCTTTTTCAACACCTTAACTTTCCACAATTGCCTCCATGCCCTGGCCCTATTAACTCTCTCTTCACCACAGCTATTACTCCTTCCCCCTGCACTCAACCAACTGTAGCCCCACCCTTAGTTCTCATTTGGTAAAGGAGTGGATATGCCTCCCAGCAGGCTCACAAGTGGATATCCTGAGGGCTGGCTGAGATTGATGCCTGCAATCCAGCTGTGCTGATTTACTCCCAGGATCCGTCGGGGACTGAGCGATTGAACCACAAGAGGAGGAGGGCTAGACAGATAAATAAATAGATAAATATAGTATAGGACAAAGAAGACACAGGTCATGTGGTGAATGGAGGCCTTTGGATATTAGTGCTTTTTTTTTTTACTTGAGAATATATGTTATCACCCTCTCATTCTAATCCAGCTCCAACAACCAAGCATGAATGTCTTTCTGAGATAATTACTAATACTATGACATTTTTAATTATGTTTTTAATTTCAATCAAGGTACACAGTATACACAGGTGATGGCAGTGTAACCTGAATGTCTACATAGATTGAAACACCTAAAAGAGTGGAGTGAGGGTGATATACCATCTTAAAAAAACACTGGTCAAGCCAAATCTGAGTTTAAACCAAGACAGGCAGCATATATTAAAGTCAGTCATGATTTGGGGTACAATGTCCAGTGCAGGTGTTGAAACTCTGCATTCTAAACTCCAAGGTCACAGCAACAGTCTACCAGAATGTTTTAGAGGAAATCATGATCACCAGTACTGAGGATGGCTATGGAGATCTATATTTCATCTTCCAGCAGGAGCTGGCGCCATTCCATAATGCCAAAAGCACAAAAATGTGGTTTGATGTTTATGCCATCAGAGTGCTTAAGCAACCAGCCTACTCACCTTTTGAAAGGGAGAGAAAAAAGGGATACACCCAAACACAAAGAAGAGCTGACAACAACCACCATGGAGATTCAGCCCTCAATAACTCTGAGGCACTGCCACAGGTAATCAAAATATTTATCTACAATTAAAAATGAGTGACATGTTGTTTTGAAAATGCAGTCCTGTTTGTACTGTCAGTTGAGAGCAGATGCATTAATTTAAGTGACTCAACTCTTAATGGATCACCATTGGAAAATGTTTTTTTGGCACTGTCACATTTGTATTGCTTGTGTAGACTCAAGAGATTTAGTGGTCTTCTCTTTTCTTAAACTACCAAACTTATTAGAAATAGACTATTTTCTCTGGAACTCTTTGAGAAAGTTTAAAATAGGTAAGCACAGTATATGAAAACATCATGCCTACTCCAACCCAAGCAAACAATGCTAATGTGGACTAAAAAGCGGTCTTCTTACTTCCCCCAAAAGGTCTCCATGTAAGCATTTGTTAAGAATGGCAATAAATATCTTCAATTTTCGCAGATATGTAAAGAAAACACACACTTTTGGCATAAAATCAAGCATATAAGGATACTTATTTTTCAAAATTTTGAGCTTCTACCAACTGGTGTATTATTCCCTACTACAGTAATGCAAATAATACTTTGTCAATTGCCAATTCTGTAAATTTCAACTCTGTTGAGTGTTATTTAAAGAAAATAGTCAAATTCAAATGACACAGCTGAATCCTCTCCATTTTGGCATAAATCTCCAAATTGTCAGTCCTCACTCTTTAAACACACACATCATTATCCTTTCATATTCCCTTAGAAAACTTCACTAACAATGAGCAAAACAAATACACATACAAGCTGTACTCATTAAACATGAAATAGACTATGTCGGTGTGGGGGAAAAACATGAAGATTTATTCAACCATTTTTTTGTAATATTAGAATACTCCTCACAATATTGGAAGCAGCTCCGACTTCTCGTGCTCTCTTGACAGAAACTATAATGGCTCTGTGATTTCTATAGATTTTTTTTGCCATCCACATCAAAGAGCAGGGTTATGTTTGCAACACAAACACATGACATTTGTGCAAGGATGTCTGACACTCATTTGAGGCTCGGGCTCCTCAAAGTCTGTTTTCCCTTTTGTGGAAGCAGTTTGTTTCTTTGTTGGTTTGAAGCTTGTCTCAACAGGGCTGAAGTGCCTTCTGCAACATAGCCGTAGCATGTGTTGACAAATCACACAATACAGCGTGCACCTGCATGTGAGAGATTAGACTCTTCAAACCACAGCAAACTCTTCAATGGTGACAGCAGGTAGGCAAACGGAGAAATCATTATTCCAATAATGAGACCTAGAAACAACAATATGTTGCTAGTCACTATCTGTACACAGATGTGACCTTCACAAAAGTGTTTCTAAATAGCAATAGCATCATGTATTGTTCAGTTTGACAGACGATTTCAAATTGCAAAGGTGCTGTCATCAGCATCAGATTTTATACATTCTAATTTGTCATGTACGCAATTCACACAATAGAAGGAATCGCACAATCCAATGCACTTATTGTGTGAGCGTTCAGCCAGTGAATATTGACAGTGTTTGCCTTATGCTTTATGTCAACATATTTTGTAGGTATAGTAGAATTCTGACGCAAATCTTATCAACTGCATTGACCTTGGACACCGTGTCTCTTTATTATCAATTTCAAAGACATGAAAATAATAATTATAATTAAAATGTAACAGAAAAATACGTGTAATGTCAGAAGGGAGTTTGGAAGCTGTCTCAATGACCATTCTCCATGCAAGAAAGTATTTCCCTCTTTGTTTGTGCATGAAATTCATAGCAAACCTGACAATCTGACCTGAAAAGTGTGTGGCAAACTTTTCCTTTTTGTGGTTTATTTACAAGTCTACCCATTATTTTAGATTGCTAACAATGTGAAACACACACTCACAAGAAGACTTGACTATAGGGAATGCTTGATTGCCTCTTTTGTCAGTAACCTTTGCATAAGAAGCAAAATCTGTCAAAAGGTGATGCTCCCTTCATTAGAAGACCAACAGAAGACTAATAACCGCTGGTGCAAGAAAAGGCCAAGAGTTTTGTTGAAAAAGCTGTAATCTTACAGTAAGGGAATGACAGGGAGCGGGAAAGAAATAGAAGTTTTGGAAAGGATTTATACATGGAAAAGATTAGAAACCATATCGGGCTTATCGTGCAACCACCATACTTGGGAGTTGAATGTAGCAGCTGTCAAATTTGAAACATACAAAAGCAGTAATCCTACAGTAAACAGAACGTTGGCTTTAAATGCAGCAAAATCTACAGAGACTGAGAAAAGGCAGGGAGTAAGTATCCAAGGCCAAATAATCTAACAAGGCATTTGTTTAGCAATGATCTTTCCGTACATACATACAGCTGACTGTTAACACTGATAGAAAAGCATCACCCATATGGGGAGTGGGTGAACATGATAGATAGTTGTCAAATTCCCCCATTATGACTGCTTTTCTGTTGTCATGAAACCCTGCGCTGAAACAGCTATACAAAGTTCCACTGTAGAGATTGGGATAGTGTGCTGTTCCTGTTGCTTTGAACTAGCTTGAGCTACTTTTTGGCTTTTTATAATCTAACTAAATGTGCATGGGAGTAGAGAAAATGGACCGTTTTATGGATCAATATAGTTTGAGAGGAGGAGACTTTCATTTGAAAAAAATCGTGAAGTTTAAACCAGCAAGATTTGGTATCAGATATAGTCTGGCAGGCATTTAGATCGACAATAATCTCGCCACTCAGGACACTTCAGTGTCAAGATATTATTGTTGGTCGTCAATACTGGTATCAATGTGGAAGTTGAGTAGAGTAAAATAGATAATGCCACTCAACATCTACCTCAACTTCTAATATGACGTGTCTTCCTAACAAAATTTGGTCTGAAATTGTGTAGTCTGAATAATTAGAGAAACATGTTTTCAGTTTGTTGTCTTCCCTACCCTGGCATAACCTACCAAACAAAATAGCATGCTTTATGCCACAAGGACAATATTCATATGCACATTCTTAATGTACAGGTACAATAATAATTGATGAGACCAAAAAAAAGTACCCACAAAAAGAAGATGAATTGAAGTGTTTTGCCCAAGCAATACAATTCGGGTTGACTGAGTAAGTATGCTCCAAGGCTTCCAAAGCAATGTTTTTGAAAGACATATTTGTGGGACTAATGGGGCTGTAGTGCGGTGGTGTCAAAACAGCCCCAAGGTATGTTGCTGTGTAGTTGTTCCTGATTACTGAACAGGTCATTTATATATGCATACTCAGCAGCGCATTTGATACCCCTTTCTACTTCTTTAGCCTGCACGCTGTTGAAACCAGCTTTTTGCTGTTTGGTATGCAACACACACATTCTCTCCTTCCGGGCATCATCAGTAGAGGCTGAAGTCTGATGAGCAAAAAAAGAGAGCATGGAGAAGAGAAAGAGCAATAAAATGAAAAGGGTGGAGGGGATGGGGACTTCACTCAGTGAACCAGAAAAGATGCTCATCATTTCCCAAAGATGTCAATGTTTTTACCAATGGGTTTTGATTTGATTAGCCACAGCTCAAAGGCTACATCTCGGCCTCACAATGAATCAATTTGGTCACCACTTGTTGAAGAATTTCATCCACCAAATGTCCTTTCAACTCCTGGGGTGGTAAACAGTTTTTTTAAGGTATCTGTTTTAGTCAGTACTGTTGCTCAATTGAATAATCCTTTATCTGTCTTTATCCCTATATAAAAGTTACCCCGGAAAGAAAGCCAGAATCATTTGGCATTTCTTTAGCAAAGGCCTTAACTATGTATTAAATCATGCCTGGCACATAATTCTCATCTCCTTTGCTGTGTATTTGGCTGCTCGACAACGTAATTATGTCTGGGGATGCAGCTCTGGGCAGAGTTTAGATATAAAATATAAAGGGAGGAAAACAGAGGTTAATACAATGTTATTTTGGTGTTACAGCATGGTACATAAGTCCAAAATATCATAGTTTTACACCAAAAAAACAAATAAACATGGAAGAACTTGTTGTATTTCAAAATTAAAGGGAATTAAATTAGACAATTGATGATTAAGACAGAGAAAAACATGATATTCACTCAGAAAAACGGTTTGTTATTTCTTGCTCACCCATCTATCTTATTATTTATCTGCAAAATATTTGTTCTTGGACTCTCCTCATGCTTAAATACAGCAAATCCTTTAATAATCTGTCATCCCAGAGAGTTGCCCCTTTAGTCTTCCTAATCCGGAGGGGTCAGTAGGCAACTGGCTGGCTGTTTTTTTCTTCTTCTCCATCTCCCCAGTGATTCACAGTATATGTCAGATGGTCATGAGTTTAGTCCCCAGTTTGTCACCAATCTTTCTCCAAAAGACTCAGCGGGCCATACATAACAAGGATAATGAGAGGGCTAATAGTAGGCTATTAAAGTAAAAAATGCAGTTAGACCTTGACTTTTGACTGTCTGAAAATCTGACTCTGCACCGCAATCGAGGCCTGTAATGTTTGGATCCATCTTTTCCTCCAACACTCTGCAAAGTGCTTTACGCTCAGTCTACTAAAAGCCACAAATCACATCTTTATTGCATAATTATTAATCCCTGCCCACATAGAGGAAATGAGGGTATTTTTTTTACATAAATTGCATGCCTAGGATGAGCAGTGTTCTAAAGGTATGATGCCTTTTAAAGGGTAGAAAAAAACCTGCTTAGAGTGCAAACGGTTGATGGAGTTGAACCCCCATCAGCTCTAAATGCACTCTTTTAATTTTAATCACCAGCATGCATCTTTTGATATTTTTGGGGGGGTTTAAACACAATGACTGCCATTTTTTCCTAACTCTTTTCTCAAGAAACGACACTTTCGTTTTGAAATTTTTGCACCAACCGTAAAAAATGTGATGAATGACTTGTAAGATTTAGATCCGACCATGTGAGCAGACATGAATTCAGACATGGATCTCAAATATTGCAGTGCTTTCTCAATTTAGAACCAGAGTTATGATGGTTCCAAATGTAAGGTTGTCCCCAGGGATGTCCAAGCCAATGCTCAATCTAATAAGAGCGAGACAAGTGAGGAGCAGAGCAGGATATTGTTCCTTCAGGCTATTTAGTCTGCTTTATAAATAATCTACTTGTGGGGGAGTTGACTTCCTTATGGTATGCGTCAAATCAAGAGCCAAGGAAAAGCAAAAGCTTTGTTTTTTGGTTGCTCGTGTGAATGTTATACATTTGTGAAAAATGGTGGCCTCACAGAATCCAAATGTGAATAATTATCATGGATGTCTTAGAACTATGATGACAGTTATACCCAATATTTTTTATGTGCTACAAATAACTTACGCAAAGTCTGCTGAGAGGAAACCGGAGCATCATTTTTTTCTCAAATTAGTGGGTTGAAAAGCCATTGGAAGACTTGTGATTTTAACTGTGTTGATCAGGTTAAACTAAAAGATATAAGAAATGCTGAGGTTTCTATGAAAATAATGAAAGAACAGGATTGGATGGAATTAAAGAAAATTCCAAATAAATGCCTGGAGAACATTCTCTATACCATTGATGTTGTGTAGCTCATGCAGGAGGCTTCCTTTTTATTGCTACAACTCTACAGTCTCCAATAAAGATTGTGCCTTGGGCATTTTATTTTCTTTTTCATGCTGAGAAAGTGCAGGCATATTTAGCCCTCTGTGATACTCTCAATAGTTGCTTCTTTCTTGCTTGTATTCAGTCACACGTGGCTCACCTCACCACACCAACAGTAATGCACCTTACACAAGTCAAACACACTTTCACAAGAAAGTACAGAGGAAAAAATACATCACCAGACATTTTTCTAAGAGTGTTCACAGGTTTTCTGATGTACAATGTTGCAGGCATATAAAGGTTAGGTCACCCGATAGTAATTAGTCAACGTTAGATTTTCCCAACTGACATTAGAAACTTACTATAGAAATGGATCATACACAAGTCTACGAAAAGTATTTTCCCCACAAAACCAAATAAACCAGGTTTAAATTAATGTAATATACTGTAACAGATAGATTTTTCTTAATAATATCAGAAAAGTGGGATAAGTTGGTAGCATCACAAATGTATAGATTAGTTACACGTATTTATATTTCTGCTTAATAGGTACTGAATGTCTTGTCTTTATAATTCTCCAGAGAAAGACTATCATACGAATAATAAACCAATTTAAGAGCACATTGGGGATTTTAAACATAAAATACATTAATGGAAGATGACACACATTTTCTATGAAACGCTGCATGCTCAGGTTTAAGTATGAGCTAAAGAATTATCTCTGAACAACAAAAAGGATGGCTCACAAATGACGAGTTTAAATTTAAGACTTATTACGCTGAAAAATATAAAAATGCACTGTATTTGCTTCTGTTCCAACTCCCTTTCATCCAATAAATGTATCAGGATTACACAGACAGTATTCATATTATTACTAAGAGACCATAATGAACAACACTTCCTGAAATAGGATTATTTCGAAAACAATGATATTATAAAAGAAATATTATATGCGGTGCGTCAACAATCAGCCGAACCAGAAGGGGTGGGCGTTGCTAGTGTCTTATAACTTGCAGGCCATCAGAAGAGGGGTGCTTAGAAATATGTTTGAAGACTCCAACATTATTATAGCTTCGTGTATCATTTTACATTAGTTCGAGATCGTAGCCCAACCCCGCCCCTTTATGCCCACAAATTAGCCCCCTTGGGGCCCGGGTGCAGACTGGAAAAGCTGTGTACGTCATCATAGCACAATGCATCCAATCAGGTTTTCCGTCTTGTCAAAACACGCAATTAGTCAACTTTGTCATCAGTGCTTTCCTTTTTCCGTAGATTTTTTCCAATTAGCGGTGAGTGTAATATATATCACTTATACCTATCTTTCTTCATTAGTTACTTCCCTATTTGATCTGTTGTTTTTTCATTTTTTTTCGTTGTTTTTTGTGTGATTCTCATTTCTCAGTTTTTTTCATAGTTCGTTTCATTGTTTTACTCCGCCATGCCATGGATTGGTATTTAAAAAAAAAGCCGTTCACAATCAATTCTCAACTTCCCATAAAGAATGTTTCTTCTATAGCATCAAAACCTAGATGATAACTTATCCAATTGTAAGTTTCTTGAGAAAACAGTATTGTTCATGGATGATCGCCCCTCACACAAAAGCCAGTGGAAATGTGTTCGCGCATCCTCCTGAGATGAGTCATTCTGATGCCTTGTGACAGCCCTCATTCCACGAGTGAGAGAGGCTAAGCAGGAGGGCAGGTTTGCCCCAAACACACGCTTCAGGGCAGACTCCATCTGGCCCAAATAAGAACAAGTGAAGCGAGGTTAAAAATAACCAACGGGGAAGGTATGGCAGCAGCACAAGGCAGGGGAGATGAAAGCATGCACGCATGGTAGGAGGCTGCCATTGAGGCATAACTGTACAGCTCTCAGAAGGCCAAACAAGCTGTATTGATTTGTTTTCTTACTTTTGTTTTCTTTCTTTTTTTTTGACAGAATTCGTATGAAAACAATCCTCACTGTTACATCTATGGGGAAAGAAATATATAGCAAATGGTGATTGAGTTGGTAACCAACACAGCTATACACAAACCTTTCAGAATGTGTATGACTCATTTTCTGTTCTCTTCGATCGGGGAGACAATAGCATCAAGTTGCGTTTGAATGGCATTTTCATAAGCGGGATCAGTTAATTAATGTGTCATTTTAGAAGGCTGAAACTGATGTAACCATGATGGACATTTTAGTTCCAAGGTAAAACATTGCCTTTTTATGTTACCATGATTTCATTACCACTGAAATGATTAGTAATTGTTATAAAAGCATGAAAACGACGTGCCTTAAATGAACAGTAATAAGAATATGAAGGTTGGTGAGCCTCAATAATAGAAGTCCGAAGACGCATCCCATTATTTCATATTATATAATTATTAATATTATTTTACTGTATACTTTTTGGCTTTGACATCTGTTCTTTTCATCATCATCAGCCTATTGGGTTTAGAGGGAATAAGACTAAAATTACTTCCTCAGATTTGCATTGTATTCTCACATTTTAATGGAGATATTTAATATAACACTATATTAAATTAAGGATTTAACATTCTCTTATTCTCGTGCTCTCTCAGAGTCATTACTCACACTCTGAAATGACAATTTAGTTTGTTCTTACTCTGTCAGTCTTGCATATCTTGGAGCATGCTCATGGCATGTTCAGCTAATGGTGTGGGATGCCAAAGCCCAAGGTGAGTAAAATACATATGTGCTGTTTTAATCATTTTTCACCCTTCAGGTGTCTTAGATTTATTCCTACAGTTTTGTCATTGCTGAAGAGAAAGATTACACTATCTCTAAGTTTAGGTAAGACTCATGTTGGACATTTTGCGAGCTCAATTTGAACAAATTCAAGCCTGTTCTTTCGTGGATATCGCCAATAGCAGTGTGGAATATTATATATACATATGAACTTGAGAACTGTGTGGAGGAGGATTTTAATAGCCATGGCTATAACATTCTAATTTTTTTATGTGTCTATATATATATATATATTTTTTTTAATGTTATGACTGCTTGGTCTTATCTTGAGGCAGTGACATACAAATCTCACAACATGGCTACGGGTTGACAGGCATTGCCATTTAATAAAAACAAAACAAAAAGAAAAAGAAAAATATAGTACTCCCTGGAGAAATGTTATCGCTTATTGAGAAAGTGTTGGGGTGAGGTCCGATGTGCGTGACACATTGAAGCTCGTCGTCTAAAGTCACTTTGAAATGTTTTTACTCATAATACAGCCGACAGTGTGACATTTTCCAGCCATTCCCTGTTCTCGTGCAAAGTTCATACTGATTCATACATATTTGAGAGGCAGCCTCAGGCTACAACTCACCTCTTCTGGCCATCACAAGGCAAAAGTAAAGAAATATATGTATTTATTTTATATATTTTATATTACTACTACTGATACAGCTATTTCCTCACATACTTTTAATTTAATTATTATTTGTTTACCTTTATTTATTCTATTTAACAGCAGAAACAACAAGAGCTACTTTCTAGTAGTTGCTCACAGTTTAGTATCACAATCATGTTTGTTTATGCAGCTTTCAATCCCCAAAGCATCTCAAAGGGCTTTACAGGCACATAGTTAACAGAGATTAAAGACACTCCTAAGGTTAAATACGTCTGATTTGACTGGCTGTTAATCCCCAATAAAGTCACTCCTATATGATATAATTGCAACAGATTATTTCTGAGTTTGGGAGGATGGTTATGTAAATCGCCTCTGATGTCTTGGTTTCAAATTCAGGTCACATCCACCTGTGTGGAGTTTGCATGTTCTCCCTGGGCCTGCGTGGGTTTCCTCCGGGTACTCTGGTTTTCTCCCACATACCAAAAACATGCATGGTAGGCTCATTTGACACTCAAAATTGCCCCCAAGTGTGCATGGTCGTCTGTTTCCTTGTGCCTTGCGATCGGCTGACCACCGATTCAGGGATAGGCTCCAGCACCCACCGTGTCCCTAATGAGGATAGAGCAGTTCAGAAAATGAGATGAAATGAAGTGAGATGAGGCTTTTTTTTTCATATTAGAATCCAAACTTTTTTTTTAGATGCCAGGAAAAAGTATGGAATAAAGCAAAAAAGAAAATATTGCAGTGAATAATCATAACTATTTAATTCCTTATTTTAAATTAATAATACGATGCATACCTCAAAACAGGGTTGATTACTTCCTTTCACTGGCACATAATGTCACTCACATTTCTACGATTTGTCACTACCTATCTTAAGTATAATCTATTTTTGACTGATCATGACTTAATGGGATGATTCCTTTATCTCATGGAAAAAAAGATGAATAAAAAGATTAATAATAGATCACAGGATAGGAGTTCTTTGAGAAGTTATCTTTAATCTGCTTCAGAGATGAGAGGGTGGAGAAAATATGTTTTTGTTTAATGGGACTCAATTTCCTATAAATGAATGGCTCATGACTATACTCCCTATGTAGTGCTCTGTTATGTTTCATTGGAATCCCAGTTCGTACCCCAGCAGGCCTTTTGAGAGTACCCTTAAGGGAGTGCCCATTTCCCCTCCTTCATTGCTTCTATTTATCTCCTAAGGCTGGTATGCCCTGCCAGTTTTTTTTTCTAAACACACAGTGCCCTTAGCTTTATCAGCTTAATTGGCTCTCCTCCCATCAGCAAGGTACCACTTTGTAATTGGCTTCCTCTTAGCCATCCGATTGATGCCATTGTTCAGGTACCTGCTGTGTCACTATGAATAACCCTCTCTTAAGCACAAATTCCCAGACAGAAGGCTCACCCCATGGGTTGTCTCTTGACCAGTGTCCAAAATCTACCTGCTGTATGTTTGTGTCAAAACAACCACATAGCACTGAAAACGTCCCTCTTCTGCCAAGTTAAGACTGGTGGTGCAGTCTTGGTGTATGGTCATGCATTCATCTTTTCTCCCTTGCCAGCAGCATTACTAGAACTTCCTGAAGTGTTCAAACTTGAGGGATCTTGATTAGGAGACTGTTATGCCTTTGAATCGCCACCAACTTACCTAACTAATGGCCAATGAAGGGTAGTTGTGAGAAAAGCCACTGGCTCAACCTTATATGAGTCAGATGGATGAGACATATTTGAAAAGATCACATAGATTGATGTTTTTAAGGTTCTGTCTCCTAAAAAGTAGTCAGTTGTCACCCAGATGACTGCCACTTTGGCCCCGGGTGAGTCTGTTTCCTGTCAGTATGTAATGAGCCCCAATGTGGGTGAACTCCCTGTTCCCTGAGCCCTCGCCTGTCTGAACTAATGATCTTCTGAATAAATCTGTGTTGGTAGTCTACCACCCGCACAATGCCGTTCTCCTTTTTGAATCTACTTCCTTCTTCTTTTCATCGATATATGACAACTGCCCTTTATATTTTCTGACCCTGGCTTATTTTTTAAAATTGTAAAGGTCAAACACATTTCTTTCCAGAATTCAGGTTAAACTTTTTTTTTTTGGAATTACTAAAATATAATTTCTCACACAAAATAATCATAATGGAATGTAATTTCTCAGTTAGTCATTTTTAATGTGTTACGCAAGGCTGTAATGTTTTTTTTTTGTATTTAATACCTCCCATAAAAAGGAATCCAAAATACCTCAAATAAATAAGAGCACATAGAAACCCTGTTTTTGGTGGGTTTTTCTTTAGTTTTTTTTGCCAACACAAATCTTGCCACTGCACATGTCAAACAGCTTTGCACTTGAACAAGCATAACTAACAATACTGTTTTGTCCTTGCACACATGCACAGCTTAAGTCACAGTCAGGTGGGCAAAAAAAAAATAGCCTGGCGGATGAGTGGTTAGCGCGTTGGCCTCACAGTGGGAGTCCTGGATTCAAGTCTAGGTTTGTCCACCTGTGTGGAGTTTGCATGTTCTCCCCGGGCCAGTGGAATGTGAAGGGAAACATAGAATAGGTGGTGGTAACAACACAAAGTGATCTTCAGATGTTAGCTGGAAAACACTATGGATGGTGCTACCTTCAATCTTTCTTTTCTTTTCACCCTGTGCAATCTTTGTGAGGATATGCAGTATGGAAAATGAATGAGGGAAATATGCACTACTTTGCCAAAGTAATAAAAGTGATGAATATTTTTTTCCATTACATTACCTGAGATTCATTTTATATAGATGAACTCAAATTAACACTGGGCACCATTGTGCTATTATAATTGGTGCACATTATCATTTTTTTTTAATCAGTTTTCCTAGCAAAGGCTAGATATATTAGAAAATCATCATCAGGTAGATGGGGAGACGTGGAAACACTTTGATTAGTACTTTTAGCTGTGAGTGCGGATGGTCGTTTGTCTCTCTGTGTGCCCTACGACTGACTTGCAACCAGTCTAGGGTGTCATCTGCCTTTCACCCGAAGACAGCTGGGTTAGGCTCCGCTAATCCCCCCAACCCTTTCGAGGAGGGAAGGTATGGAAGATGAATAATGAATAGCACATGTAACTACTTCTCAAATACATTCCATTTTTAGATTATTGCCATTTGCTGGAGAAGGTATGGAGCCAAAAGTTGTGATTTATTTGTTTCAGTCTGCATATTTTTAATGGTGATATGTGACTAGTAATTAAATTATGAGGGAGTTGCCAGTAATTTAAATGGGAAATAAAAGCAAATCCAAGTCCATTTGGAGGATTTGGTGCGGCCTTCAAGATGTGCGTCAGATAATGATCCAATCAATCCAGCATGTCGTGTAAGATACAGAATGAATTAGGTGCGGGTGGCAAGCTATTGAGCTCTCCCAAAGATAAAATGTAGCCCTGGGCTAAGAGCAGTTACTTTTACAGTGTGGTCAGCATTGTTGTTCCTCATAGATTGCCTTTCCAAGGTGGCTGACCTCTGAGCAAATGATGCTAGTCAAAGAATTGGCTGTCATCAAGTTCTGTGGCTTTACCCACAGATTGCCGACCTCTGAAGAAAGTTATCATTCAGCTTGGAGGAATCAATTGCCAGATATCGTTATTTTCTGTCCATTGTGTTCGCCAAGCCTGTTGTGTGATTGAATTATTGTAATGTTTTGCAACTCAAAACCAATATTTTACAATTAAGTTTACTACCCTTTATTACAACCACATCATTGGCAAAGACAGAAGACTACAGCGAGTCTAAACCCAAATGGTCTAGCCCGTCCATGCATACGTGCGACACAGATGGCTTTAAACCCCCCGAGCAACACACAATTTATTCAAAACTCCATCAGAACAATTTCAGATAGTCTGTCAGATTTCCAGATTCAGTAGTCACCAGACCATCTGAGACGAATACTGAGACCATTTACCATTAAGATAAGGACCTCCTCATTTCTAGGCTTGACCACTGAACCAAAGCATAAATCTTGCCATCTATGACCAGTAGTCAGCAACCAAATCACACCCAGTGTGGATAAAATCCATTTTAGTTTTCGCATGAAAGTCTCCATTGAACATGAAGCTTTATCAGTCAATCATCTAAAAAAATGTTTTTTTCCCCCTATTCGTCACATAAAATAACAGGCCAATGGTAAAAATTAAATTCGGATGAACTAACATGGGAAAAGTTAATAAAAATATAAATTGATAATTTCAGCTTTTGAAAATGTAATATTTCTATTCAGGGTGACTGTTGCAATCTGCAGGTCAGATAACAGCAGGATGTGCTGCGTGGAGAATTTTAAATCTTATTGTCTTTATTGGCTGGAATAGTTTTAATTTGCCAAATGGCAGTTTGCTGCAGGTAGGATGGGAAGTAAAGTCACCATAACTTTTCTATTAATTGCAAAGGCTAAAAGATCAGCTAGTCAATGAACAAATAGTTCTTGATATCAGCACATGATTAAATGTGAAGTGCTGCAACCTCAGTTGACTGACTAGTTGAGCATTGACTGATTCCACTCAACTACCACTTGTCCTATCCTTTTCCTCGACACTCCACCCACTGCCAAAAGTACCTTTCTTGCTGCTGTTGCTACTTACACATTCTTACTTGCTATATTTGTGATTGTGCCCACTGAAGTGTTAAAAGTCATCATCTGGGCCAGTGGATCTGGAAATAGGGTTCTAGTTGAGGTCAGCCTGAGACAAGTCTTGAGAGCTCGCCTGGCCAAAAGTACAGGGGCAATGAGTTCTAACCTGCGTGAGACAGAAGTCCTGGCTTCCTATTTTTTTTAAGAATTCAATGAGTGAAGTATTTTTGCTTCCATAGCACAATAGTGATATGAGCATTTTCTCAAAAGACTCTGTATACTATGCTTTAATGATTTTGAAAGGTTCAGACATGAATCAATAAAGCTATTTTGATTCACCCAAAATAGGCTTTTCAGAAGTACACAACAATCTTAAAATGCTAAAGACATTTATAGTAACATTGCTTAAATCATTTGTTCAGATGTGTGAAGCAAACAAAATGTCCTTAAACATGTTTTTGGTCACAATATGCAGCCTTTGAAACATACTGCTAGATCTTGGAAATATACCATTAATTGAATTGCGTTTATATATTTTCCTAATGTGTAAATAGAGAAACATTATAGACATTTCCTGTTCTCCTTCTGCCATACTTAATGTATATATGGTTTCAGTTTCTTGGTGTTTGGTTCATTTCATGTTCTTTTTTCCCCTCAGAGTTTGGATTTTCTTTCATCATCATTTGATTTCACCTGTTGTGTTGTGCCTGCTCCTTGTGTTTCGAACAATCGGATGCCTTTCATGCCTCACGCCTGTTATTCATTGTCCTGTTTCTCGCTGTCTGTCTATTTAAGTGCTTATTTGCTTTGGTATTTTTCAGATGGTTATCCACGTTACATCACGTCATTGTCCATGCCAGGAGTGTAACCTCCAAGCTTTGTTCCTCTAAGTAAGTTTCTTTTGAAATCTGGTCTTTTATTTGCCTTTAGTGATTTTGTGTGTATTTGGATTTTGGCAGAGTGCTATTAAAACATTTGGAGTTATCTACTCCCTGGTTTACGTGGTTCACAGGAATTGTGGTGGTCCTCCACTACTCAAACCATAAAACGTATATTATATTACTATGATCCCAATTTATATTATAAATGTAATACCAAGAGGGCATCAATTTATTGGTTAAACATGTTTCAAAACTACATATTCTCTGAAACAGTGTTCCTGCTCAATAAAATGGAAAATAATAACTAGTAATAGCAATCAACACATGTTAAATCTTGTAACCAACTTAAATATACCATTCTTTTTAGCCCACATGTTATACATGAGTTTGAGCTGGGAAATGTATTCCTATTAATTAATTTTAAATTTCAAATGCGTAGCAAGGGAATTTTAGGCCACCAACTATTCTTATTATGCACATGGCAGTGCATGCTGAATATATTTTTGTCCTATGCAAATTTATCAGTAATAGTCAAAGCCACACACAGTAATTCCAGTTTCCATATGAATGTGCCCTTATTGTAACAATTTCTATTTCCATCCTGTCAGCACCTCTTCGCAGAAATAATATGCTTTTAAAGAAAGGGCCCTCCACTCATTAAAATATACTTGTATTTATTTTTGGGGAGCCAAAAGTTGGTGGAATATCTGCTAGAAATTTTTAACCCAGGCAACAGTGATTTGATCATCATCTTAAAGGAAATGACTTCAGGCATTACTAACAACATATATTTTTTGTTAAAATATAGTATACAGAACTTGAATCGAAACTTAGGAATTTAGGCGTCCATCTCCTTGTTTCTTTGGTTCAGATGTGCAATATAATTATCTCTATGCTTCTATTTTGACATTCAAAAACATACATAGATAAAGGCGATTTTGGAGGTACCTTAGAGGGACCTGCTATCATGCAGTGTACTGTAATGCTTTTAGATTAGCAGACATTGTTCACCTCAGCACCTCGGGGAAAACAGTGTTACCTGCTGGTCTTTTGCATGGCAAGCACAGCATGCATGGGCCAAGAAAATAATTTAACCACAGGAAGTGATTGAGTAAGCAAAGTCACTGGTGCCAGATGGCAATAAGGGGGTGAAAACCAAATACTAAAAGCCTGGGGTCATGGTTAAGTGGAATGTTGGATAAAATAGAGAAGGCAAATAAACGTCACATAGTGTTTAACAAATTCTGAGAAGCTCACCACTACTATTTCCTCCGTTTAAGAAATTTTAGGCCAGTTCTGAAAAAGTGTTTGTAATCATCTGTCAAAAGTAACATATTTAGTAAAAAAGAGACTGTTTAAACAGGTACCATTCAAACGTATGTCCATTATACTTAAGGTCATTATATTTAGGAAGGGCAGACGAGTAATTCGTGTGTCGGCCTCACAGTTCTGGGGTCATGGGTTCGATTCAATACCATACAAGTATATTCGTTCATTTTATCTCAATTACAATTTGTGGGTACCTAGAAAATATGACCAATATGTCGGCTAATTACCTTTTGTATCATGCTGAATAGCTCTTTTAACAAGGTATATTGATATAGTCATCTTTTGTACACCATCATAATTACCTTGTTTACATGGGAAGGGTGGAGCATTAGTCTGGTCTTATATGGTGTTGCGCTTTGGAAAAGAAATGAAGAATGGTGTGAGTTTCATTCAACAATTTGGCCCTTTCTGCCTACATGAGACCCCTGAGGAGGTGATCCAATACGCCTGTGTGTCAAAGATAAAAGGCTGCTCGCCACATCCCCAGAGCTGAGGGAACTTGGCACTGAGCACACTGCCAGTTTGCTCATGTAACCGAGCCCACCACTGACACTGAGGAGTTTGCAGAGCTGGGAGATTAGCGTGTAAAAGGTGAGATTTTCAGTGATAGCAACAATGGCACAAAAACATTGCACAAAGCAATGGAATTTTCCATTTACAGACCACAAAACAACATTATTGTCTAGAGAGAGCTTGCCATTGATTGAATGTACAATTTATATTGCATTTAGGGTAAACAGTTTTCTCAGAAAAAAAGTCTGCAGAGTTAAGATGAAAATCTTCTTTTGATTAATTTTGTTGCTAAAAATGCTCCAACTTGAATTTAATCTTTAATGTCTCAAGGTCAAATTGTACTCTCACCATCCATCAATTTTCACCACTGCTTATCCGGTTCAAGGTAACAGGGTGCTATTACCTCTGATAAATACTTAGAATTCTCACTTTTCTGTTTTACTGTTACAGTGCTTTACTGTTAATTTTAAGAATATTTTGTCGTCAATAATGTTTTGGCTTGTCTAATGTTTATTATTGACATGCAATACAACAAACAAACAAAAACGCCCACCCTTACATTATCTAGCAATTGCAGAATTCTCCAGTGTCCACAATTTGAGTTCTTTAGTATCTAAAGTAACATAGTGATAATATCCCATCGACAAATGATACTGTGCCATAAGGGTCACAACAAACATTACCTGTGTCTTGATAAACACTGAAATTGTTCACACAAAGTGCTTTTGAAAGCTGCTTTCTTTCAAAGTCTTCTTAGAACTCACCTGGAACTTATTATATAAAATCAGTGTAATTGCTCTCCAAAGAACAAACATTTTATTTTTTCAAAGCAACTGCCAGTCACTTAGATCAGCAGCATTCTCTCTCTCCCTCTGTCATGATTTCTCTCCCTCTGTCTCTATCTCTCTTTCTCTTTCCTTGTCATCCCACTCTCTTCAAGCCTTGGTTAATTAAAATTGAAAAGGATTTGCAGTCAGTAATTCCAGTCATTTGCTGGAAGTTCATTAAAAAGAATGAATCATACAAGGAACATGTTCTGTTCTCAATGGTTTTTCCTTAATATTATGTTTTAAGCAACCTGATAGATTAGCATAAAGCGAAACATGAATGTACTGAAAGACATCTCCAAAACATTGATTTTCACTAAATTAACATTTTCTAATTCACAAAATGACCTTGATATGTTTACCAATGTCAGGGTTTTTATTTTTAATAATTCATATTATACAGAATTTTAACTTGGCCTTTCTATTAAAAAAGGCTTCACTCACCCTAAGTTAAGCTTTGCTTTGTTAGTCTAAAAAACAAGGAGCCAAGATGCCTCTTAGTACTGAGAACCTGCTTTGAGCACTGTACCTGTGGCCCTCCACTTTCATAATTATCTACTATATAAATTAATGCAAAGAGTTCAGGATACCTATCTGGGTGTTATATGATACAATATATAGAATCAATACTCTGTACTTTTTTATGTTCTATAATCTGCTGTGCACACACATTCCTATGCTCTGATTGCTTGCAGTGATAGCTTCCAAATAGGTCAAACAAAACTTCAGTAAATGTAATGGTGTAAAATCATCGCTTGTTGACAGGCCAGGACACAACATTTAAGTACCTAAAAAATCAATAGTCTTCTTGTGAAAGCTCCTTTGAGAGTATTGGTGTCGTAAACAATGCCCATTATTGGATTGATATGAATGCAGGGGTTGTATAAAACCCCCAATGGGGATGACAAGCTTGATTAATGAATCTTCAAGAGCACAGTATTGTCCAGAATTAAAAAAAAAATAGGAATCCTCGAGCATATATGTCCAAACCGCTCCTCAAGTGTTGCAGTGGGTGCAGATTTTCATTCCAACTGATGAAGAGGATACACTTTCCCCATTCTGGTGTCTAAAAATTGCAATCGGTTGAAAACCATCATGTGCTGTTTGTTTCAGAAGAAACCCCATTGGTTAAACTGTCAGTGCTGGATTTGTTGGAACAAAAATCTTCCCTCTAATGTGGCCCTTTGTGGAATAGTTTGGACACCCCTGTTTTAGAGACAGTTGAATAGCCTTTGAAGATAATTAGTACCTCTTTGTAGAATTAATTGGCAACGTGAAGGGATTTTGTAAAATAAACATGCCACATTACGGACTTGCAATGATTCCGCATCGCTTGGAATTTGACAACAGTGTGCGATGGCGCGACAGCTGATAACAGCAGTCAGGCAGCTTTGAGTCAACAACAAAACCCGGGGAGTTTTTATGTGAATTTTGACAACAGACAGGAAGACTAGCTTTCAGAGAGAGGGTGGCGATGAAACAGTTTGACGCACATTGACATGGGAAATAAAAGAGTCAATGATTTTGTAACAAAAGGGGAAAATCCTGAGAGTATATACAAATACATTCATTTTTGAACAACCACGAACTTGCAGTAAATTAAATTGAATGCCTTTATTGTCATTATGCAAATATCGTGAGATTTAAAGGTTCACCATGAAGTACACACATAAATAAATACCAATAAATACATACTAGTAAGTACTTAACTTCAATAGGTAGCCAACATAATAAGTAGTTATCTTGTGTTTGAGTCCCACTCTTGGATAGGATATAAAATTGTATTGACAAAGAAAGCCTACGTGCCAAATCTGTCTACAGTTTCGCTCCTAAAGGAAAAAGCCAAAAGAGATTGAGGAGCTTTGTTTTACGACATGATAGTCTACAGTTTCTAAATCCAATCTTTAACCATGATGTTTGAGGTTTTGTGTGCTCTCCCAATATAAATGTGAATTTTCTCCAGCCACATGGCAGTTTTATTGCCATATCAAAAGCATTGCTAATGATTCATTAGAAGAATTCACAGTTAAATGTATACCCAACATGGATGTTGAACCCATCCTCATGATTCCCTATTATCAAAACCAAAAATAACACACAGTGTTTATTATCTTGTTGGTGAGCCAGGCTTCATTTGCACAATAGAGGCCTCAATCGTCATCCCGGCAATAATTTTGTTTTGATTTATGTGCAGTGAGCAGTGTTAGGAGTGCATTTTCACACCTCTGCTCGCTTTTGTCTCTATTAATGTTGATATGCAATGTGATGAAACACAGATGTTAATTCACACTGTCATTTTTGTAATGCAGATCTGCTCATTCGTTATGTAAGATCAAAAACTAATGGTTTTTCTATAAAAACTGCATTTAATGGTTTGGCATAGATTTCTGGCAAAACATCTAATTGTTCATGTATGAATTTGCAATGAATGATCAACAATAATAGCCAAGCAGATTAGTAATCCATTGTAAATTGAACCTTAATGAAAAACAAAATAAGTGTAGGACAAACAACAAACGATACTCAAAGTTGCATTAATGGGAAATTGGCTGTGTTCAAATAATCTTAGATGCATGTTTTGGGAATTTGGAATGAAATCGGAGTACCCAGAGAAAACCACTTTAGGCACAGTAAAAACATTCACCGAGGGAGGCTGGAGATATGGATCGGATATGGAAGCCTTGAGGTTAGAGCCTTGAGGCGCCGTGAAAAAGAATTACCCATCATGCAACTAGCTAGTGGTCATTTAATTAACAATCTGTTCAATATTGTGGTTGCATTTATATCCGTGAAGAATTGCCCTACGCATACCGAAAGGCTTTCCTCGTCCTACTATTGCATATTTACCCATTCGGTGTATATTATTTACATCACATTGAATCAATCAATAAAAAATAAGATATCTTTATATACAGGGTGAGAAAAAAAATGGGATATTTTCTCAATTTAGTAAACCTGTGATGTGATGGGAAAAAAAGATTTTCTTCATAGTAAATTAAACATTTTAACAATGCCATTTCTGGGGAAAAATTATGGCATTTCAACTTGTTTGAAATGAAGTCCTTCTGACAGTCTTTCTGTACGAATGTATTCTGCAGTTGAGATTCCTCAATGATCGCTGCAACATATCTGCTGGAAAAACTGTAAATTTCAGCCTTAATTTAGTGTTTACTTGATCAGGGTTGCTGTCTTGCAGTGCTGTCACTTGTCTGCCAGTACACACGTTTTGTTGTGTAGCCCTGTGTGCATAGAAAATGATCAATCCGATGTCTGAAATTGTTCATTAATTGCTAAGCTTTTGGAGATATCAGCTCTTCTGTTGATTAAAAACATGGTAGAGTTGATTTCACATTACATTTTTTGTATGCACTCTTGTTTTACTTCTAATTAAATGGTAAACGTGTTTGGACTCAATTGTGCTGGCAGAATGTGATTGCCTTACAGGTTGACAGTTTGTGATTGGCCGCAAAAGTAATTATCAAGGTGGACTCTGTGACCCATGAGTTTTTGATGTAGCTGTAGTGAAATGATGTATTATATTAAATGATATTCTCTCACATTGTTTAGATTAAGTCTTTGTTGATGCTATGACTGTGAAAATCACCTTTTCAAAGTAAAATGAAAGAATTTCTCTGGCAGGTGTGAACAATCATGTTATGAGATGGTGTGTATGTGTGTCACACCTTAACCTCGTTTTCCAGTAAATCTATCTTTTGTTTGTACTGCTTCCCGGAATGAAGTCTCTGAGCCAAGATGATTTAAATATGAAGTATGTGCACAGGAAGAGGCCAATGTTGTGCTATTTTCAAAGCACATGCATTGGATTTCCTTTAAGAAAATGAATCATGGAACCTTTTTTTTTTTAATACATTCAGTACAGATCATTTATTTATTTATTTAAACTGCAATACTTATCTACTGTGAAATTGATTATTAAAAGCTAAGCCTATATATTTTTTTCCAGTGGTACTTTAAATGAGAAAAGGGTTCAGCCATCAATGCATGAATGTATTAACCACAGAAAATACCCTGCTGTTTTGCTTTAAAGTACAATAAAGCTTGCAAACATAACAGTTTTATGATCCCTTAATGTAATTAAATATGCAAGAGTTGGTGGGAAAAAAAAAGATAGACGGACAAATTCTTGGTCTCCAGCCAAGCGCTTCCATTAACAAGTGGGAGGTAATGCCTCAAATTGAAAAGCAATAACATTTTATTTGTTAAACTGATATTTGATGTTACTTCAAAATGGCAAATATATTGCACCTGACCTCTGCCCTTTAAATGTCAGCTGTTAACATACATGCAGATGCATTACATTTCTGAACCGCTTTATCCTCACTAGGGTTGTGGATTGTTTTTATTGTCATTATACACGTATAATGAGATTTAAAGCTTTCCCAATGTAGTATTAACAAATAGAAAGGTAAATAAAGAGTCAATAAATTAGAAATGAAGATAAATAACCAGAGTTTCAATGTTTGAAGCCACAAGTTGACATTTTTTTTTTGCAAATATTTTGTTCTTTCATACTACAGCAGCTATTGGATGTTTCCAATTTTCCATTTGTTTTTTCCAAAATTCATTTTTTCTTCTTTCAGATCTTTTCAATCTGGCAGTAGCCCAGTTTGAAAAGGGTCAAATAGCAAACCGTAAAGAGGTTTGTGTGCATGGCCAAATTTGTAAATGCTGACAGAACAGCATTTCAGAAAGTTAAGAGTGAAGTTTTTCATCAGTGAGTGATAGAGGAGTTGTTGAAGTCTTTAAAAAGAGCTTTACTAGTTTTGGAAAGTAGAGAGTATATAATGTCATCTGTAAAATACAGTTCCACAGTTTCATAATTTGATCAACGATAGTCAAAAGCAATATTATCCAAACAAAAATGTGGTGACCGATGCTCTTCAAGGAGCATCTTTAATTTGTAAAGAAATATGGCTTAAAAGTATAACAACTGTAGGAGGAGCATTGGACCTAATTATTTCTCATTATATGGGCCATCTTCTGTTTTCCCATGACGACCTCGGAGCCCCGCTGCCCTGCTGCATATTTAATTAAGAAGGCAACAAAAAAAATTCTCCCAGTTTGACCTGAGATAGAAGAGGTTAATCATTGTCACGGATAGAAACAAACTTCAGGAGCCCCCCTCTTTATAGATTGCAGTTTGCATAACAATACATCATAGGTCACTTTTTTCCCCAGAAATGTTTTTTTTAACGCAAATGAATGATTCCCTACTCTCAGCAGTAAAAAGAAAATAAAAGCACTTGAGTGCTGAGTGACATTTCAATTAGCCCCTTGTCCTCCAACACTAATAATCAGATTGTAAGGCATGCAAAGGACAAGGCAAGCCATTAAATTATCTTTAGAAACCCTCAAGATTTAAAATGAGCTGTAGATTTTGCTTGTATTGCCTGACAGCAAGACGAGCAAACCCCTATCATCCGTTTACCCATCCCCAGATGAAACGGACACTATCTTGCTGTAATTGCTAAAGAAAACTGATTTACCAGTGTCGGGAATACTTTATATGGCATTTAATTCCGCCTATTCAATTGCAAGACTCCACATCCATTTCTGTTTACGGCTATTCCGAGTGATGTTACTATTGACTAGATAACAATATTACGATGGCTCTAACCCTGTTATTAGACAAGGGAAGCTACGTATCTTTATAATTGTGTTGACACTCAAATGGAACTTGATATGAGCTTGTCCTAGTTTTAAAGCAGGGCTTCAAAAGCAAATATTTAATAACTGGACAAGATTTAATTACAATGAACAATTAAAAGACAACCACTATGTTATCGCTGCTCAACTTCAAATTAGTTTATGTTTCAGAACTATTTTCGGGAACTCAACTTCAATGGATATAGAAAAAAATCTGTTCTGAAATGAATGTGTGCAATATTTCAAGTACTACTACTACTGTTACAACTACTACTACTACTACTACTAATTTTTAAAAAAAGCAATAATAATTGATTTTATAACTTAAAAATATGCAATCTTATTTTCAGGGTTATATTAAATTACTTTTATTATTAAAATAATCGTTGGTTAATCCTGATGGGTGCAATATATAGTACAGTATATACATCGTACTCTGAAAATATCTTTATTAAGTCAGAACTGTTTGAAATCAGGGCCAACTGTTTTGCATCTGTAGGGAATAGAGTGCCTGATAAAGATGGAGTGAATGTGCTTCCTTGAGAGACATCTGGCTTATTTGCGAACATCAAAACACAAATTGAGGCTAACACATTTCTGCACACTCGACACACATGTCTACAAATCACAGTGATTCATATGTTTTCTTCGAGATCCAAACAAACAAATGTACTGGCCCAGGAGAGATAAACAAATGTGTCACATTTCATTTAAGTCAAAACTCTCCACATGTCCATCATATTAATGTATCTATTTTCAAAAGTATCTCAACAGGAAATGTGCTGAATTGGACATTTTAAATGAAACAAAAGTTGATTACAGTGTTATTTTTTCATCATTATTACCATATTGATATTGATCCATAATCATTCTGGGAGAATTCAACTTTGACTAAAACCATTTCATTGAGGTTTCAAGCAACCAAGGTGACTTTCAAACCCAATCTAATTAATATAGTAAGTCAAGGGATGCTGTGTTTTCTGCTGTGCTTTGCAGAAGGTGATCCTTGAGCTTTGACCTGCATCCCTGAGAAAATTCTGAACAAACAAGATGTATTGCCCTTTCTTCCACCGATGTGAGCTGCTTTACAGGAGGTTAATTTGAGGTTGATGTCCATCATTGAATTATATCAACCATAATTACAATTGAAGATTGAAATATTCAGGTAGGTGGTGCAAAAAGCAAATCATATTTAATTAAAATTATGTTAGTGGATGACTTAATCAAATTACAACCACAGATTTAAATGTTGTGAAAATTGTTGTGTTTAGTTACATTTCATTCCAAAGAAACCTAGCACAATAAAAATATCACATCCTATGCAAAAATGTATTTGTGCATCCACCCATCCGTCTATCGACTCCGCTTCTTAATGTTCTGCTCTTACTTCTAATTATTTTTAATTGGCATCCATGTTGGTAATGGCAACTGGTCTTTCTTCATTAACAGTGGCATTTGTAATGGCCAACATGATACAGGCCGCATCACCCCTACGACTCTTGTGAGGAGAATCGAAACAGAAAAGGAGTGCATGAATATTTTATCAGCAATATAGATTTTTAGTTTACATAATTTAAAAATAGAAATATGTGTATCATATACCATAATGGCATTTCTTGTCAGAATTTGCTAAAGGCATTATGCAAATCTCCAGTACAACTTTGTTCATTATTGTATCCCTACAATGTTTAAAGAATGAAATAATAATAATAATAACATCCTGTTATTGTTCTCAAATGTTCTGTAACACCACCACAATCTACATTGACCAATTAATTGGGACAGTTTTAGCCTTGAATGCCAATGTGATCTTTATCATTTGTCTAGGAGACCAAACTCCCCCCCCCCCCCCCCCCCCCCGTGAAATCGTAGTAATAAAAAAGAAGATCATCCAAAAAGAAGACAAAGGTCTGTCTGGGAAAAGGGGTTAATGCTGCCAAGCCACTTGTATTCTGATTCTAATCAGAGCTAATTTTTCTCCCACGGTTGCTCCGTTGCCAGAGTGAGGACAAGCACCTCGCTCCGAGGAGAGGGGCCAAGAGAGGGAGGAGCCTTGCAGCTTCATCCCCATTGAGTGTTGGGAGTTGTTGAGCAAGCGAGGGAGAGAGAGAGAGAGAGAGCTTGTGATGGAGAGAGACTGGGAGAGTGAGGGCTGATGAGCTGGAGTATGGACGGCTAGTGAGTAGCGAGACGCGCGTTCAAAGGCAGAGAAGGTAGTGAAAGAGCAAGGAGCTCCTGTCAGGAGAAGAGCATGCAAGTCCGAGCTCTCCGCCAGCAACTCTGAAGATTCACACACAGGAAAAAGACCGAAGAAAGACGATCGGCAGAAGGACTGAAGACACTCTATTTCCTCTGGTAATAGGACACTTTCAAAGGGATGGCTATTTGAGCATCCATCCCCTCAGTAGAACAGAGGACCACTATGTTCTTACTTTTGCCGGCAAACTTCACACACCCCCACTGTTTTGTTGTTTTAGGTTTGGGCTTTTCACACTCAGTCATGATTCCTCGAGTAGTCCTGCTCATGTGGATCTTCGGACATGGTAGGATTTCACATCTATTTTAAGTTGTTTGTTTGTCTTATACTGTGATGCTGGGTGACTTATTAGAACACATACTATTAACATTTAATATTTATTTCTCTCTCTCGCTCTCTCTCTCTCTCTCTCTCTCTCTCTCTCTCTCTCTCTATATATATATATATATATATATATATATATATATATATATATATATATATATATATATATATATATATACACATACATATACACACATACATATACACACATACATATACACACATACATATACACACATACATATATACACACATACATACACGTATATACAGACACACATATACATATATCTATATATATATTTGTTTTTTCTGAAGGCACTTACTTTTTCTTTTCCTTGATTGAGCAAACAATTGTCTGTGCTTTTCTCCGCCAGTCTGTCACAGCACTCAAAGCTGATAAGTTAAATACTCTCTTTGTGAGCTTGGTATTCCTGTCACACACACTGACACGCACATCACCCCCCCACCACCACCACCAATGCACACGCACACACAAACATAAAGCCCTCTAACACCAGTCCAGTCAAGCGTTTACTCTTGAGCCATAGCTTTGAATTGACAGCCCTTTCCCACTGAGTCCAACAAACGGGTTTTCTGAATTCTGAAGCACTCTTTCTTTCCGCCAGAAAGAAAAAGTGCTTCAGAACACAGGTTTTTTTTTTTCTTCTCTGATTGCTTTTGGATTGTTCAGTTTTTGGTGAGATTGAAGATGGACTTGATTCTTCTACAGTGGCCATATATATATAGTATACAAGTTTCTTAAAGCAAACTGATACAAACCATACTTTTATTGTTCCTGATACACAAACAGTTTTAATCTCCTAGAATATTCTCAGTGCTGCCACCTGTTTCACACAAAGCTACCAATGCCATACTCAGTAAAAACTTATTACTACTGATAAAGCCAGAATATGTGATAAGGCAGATGGCAGTCTGTTTGTTGGTCAAGTAGATTGCAAACTTGGCCAACAGGCTGCTGGTCATGCTGATTTATAGCATGGAGGAAATGCCTATCACATCACTTTGCTGTGGTTATCCTTTCCTGCTGACTTAATATTTTGTGTTAGGCAAAATGCTGTTAGACGGTAATGGTGAAATGCGGACAGTCTAATTACCGTCTTCAGAGTGGTTGTCCACTCGATGCTTTTTACCTTTCACTTTTAGGATACAAGCTGTACTTATGTTATGCCAATGTGCTTTAGATGCCACTAATGGTACGATGTTGTTTTTTTGTTTTTCCGAGTTTGCATAACCTTACTGCCGTCTGTGCTTATTGTGATGTAAAAAGGAAACTAAAAAAAAAAAAAATAATCAGCCTTCAGCTTTATCTCTTTCAAACATCTGTCAGCATTTCTATCTTCTTAGTTGCAGTGGGAATAGCAATCGGCCACAGTAACAAAGGTTAGGTTAGGATTTATAGTGTATTAGTATTTTATGGGAAAAAGAAAACAAGTTAAAAATATAATATCAGAAAAACAATATGCTCTGAAACTAATTTTGATTTTGTTGTTTCCTTTTTATCAACCATGCACTTTCCCCACACTTTAGTAAGAAATAATCGCACTTACTGATTGACAAAAACAATATACATTCATTTAAAAATGGTGAAAGTTTCAGTTGTATACCCGTGTTGACAGTGCAGGGTGGAGAATTTATCTAGACCTCCTTAAAATCGACGTTGAAATGTTGGTTTACGAATATAATATATAATATATTATATTACAATATCAATATGTTTACAATTGCATCTACATTTTATTGCATTCCAGTTTTCAATACATTCCTTACATAGTTATGTTATCGACTAAAACATTTAAACATATTTTTCTCATTATGCAATGCAACCATGACATTCTCATTCACTCGCTATGGTTGGTTTGGTTTTATTTCCCGAAACAAAAACCTAAGATTGCACAAATGATTTAACAATATAGTATAAACAGGTAAACATGGCATAATTATGGACCCCCCCTCATGCAGGTCTCTCGGGGAAAAAGGGGTGTGTATGTGTGTGTGTATAAATGTGATTGTTGTTGTGCAAATTACTTCCTTTTATGTGGCTAGTCTCTGTCAGCAAAAAGCCTCTCAGAAAACAATCTTGATTTTATGAACAACGGCACAGAGGGAAGTAGTGGCGGCAGTGAAATGTCTTGCACAGGTGTGAGAGACAAAGATAGCAAGGAAATATGAAAATTATCAAATATACTTTTTCTATTCATAGAGGGACACTGCATTTTTTTCCTGAAAATAAGAATCTAGAAACTCTAATCACCCTGTTTAACACTGCAGAGCACCTTTATTTTTGCAGTCACATCTCCTGCTAGTGATATATGACACATTCACCCTAGATCATTTATTCCAGACATTGTCCATTTCCCCCTCAAACTCATTTTTTTTCCCACTCTGCCAACAAAAACGACAATAAGCATGCCTTACGCTAGTGTTGGTGTCTTGATTTGCCTCCTCAACTGGCAGCAACACATTTCTCACTCCCTCTCTAGCGATTCCTTTTGGCTGCCCCCGCTGAATATTTTAATGTTTACTCTATGATAATAAGTTTTAGGTATTTAGCTGGGCATATTTTCTGATGATGTAGAGCTATAAATATAAGTATGTATTGACTTGAATTTAAATCCGACTTTTTAAAGTGCTGCTGCATAGAAATAACATCTCAATTCTACGCCAAATAATAAAAACTGCGGAAACAAAATTAAAAACTCCCTTGCTCAGTTGCCTTCATTAACACACAGTCATTTAATATCTTGAGACAGTAACCAGTCAAACTAAGCTGTCTTTCACTCATAGAATGCAGATCTTAATATCCCAACACCCACTACCCCCAACCTCCTGCTTCATTCACTGCTCTCTATTAATGACTGTCTGACAACTTCAAATCTGCCTTTAGGTTGGATTTTTTTTCAATCTTATTCCAAGGATTTTCGTGAGCTTAAAGTCTTTTTCACAGTATCCTGTGGTACATTAGAAACACAATAGTGTAGGTCTATGTGAAAATTTAAATAAACTACACATAATAATTCATGTTATGTTTTGTAACTACTTTTAAAACTGAAGGCAACATGACAATTATTTTCCCTGCATGTGTTAAGTAAACATGTTACATTTGATATATTGTGAGCATACAGCCAGCGAATGACAAATCAAGACATCAATTCACACCTAATGCCATTGGGGCAAATCATTTCTTTTATTTTTTGAGCTACACGTCCCATCAACGCCAACCAGTTTAAGTCACCTCAGCCGCTGTAACACCCCTGCTCATTTTTGCGCCATGGTAGATTAAACCCAGTGTAATCCCCCTGAGCTTGGAGCCCTGTTGGATATTTATGGTAATAAGTAAACATATGAGCGAATAATCTAAGAGGCTGCCTGTGGACAGCTGGAAGTTGTAATTCCTAATATTTGGCAGATGCTTTGCCATTAAAAGGAGATGCTATTTCTAGGGAAAAAAATAAGTATACCCAGTAACAGGATCTTGTATACTACTTATGGAAAAATATAATTGACTTTCAAAATTAGATGTATCTGTAAATCAGTGGAAACATAAACAAACAGATTGTATTTAATGTGTTAAGATGATTTTTACCAATAAATGTTAAGTACAGTATATCCAGGGACTTCACTTTAGCCCAAAGCCTCATTTGGATTCAGCCAGGATTCAGGTCAGACAAACCAGGATGATTAGACTGGGGACTTCACTGAAGAATTAAAAAAAAATGGTGGCCTTGCTGTGTAGTGGGCCAAGCAGTCAATAAAATAAGTTGTTTATTCTGGGCTTCATTTATTTGTTTATTTATTATCCATTGTGAAGACCCACTTTCCAGTCCCAGCTGATCTTTTTAGTAGCAACCAATCGACCTCCAGCCCCTCATCTTCTCTCTTCATGAGACACTGTGGCTGGATCTAATTCCTTTGGGATGAATTTACCCAGATTGAAGCACTCAGAAAAAGGGCATTATCCCGGATTACATGTCTGTTGGGTGGCAGTGTTAAGTAATTCAACCAGATGCTGTTGTTATCACTGGCTAACCTGTGAAGGCATGTCAAACAGCTGCATGTCATTCAGCATTTCATTAGTCATCTACCGTATATGAATTTATTGGATGTAATGCAGTAAGGATAGATATTTATAGACAAGGATAAATGTATATGAAAGTACATGGGAAATTTTGTTGATCTCTTTCAGGATTTTATTTGAGTTGGATTAAGATGAGGATTAATGACATTTAAATTGCAGTTTAATGCACTGGCAACAACAATCTAGGTTTATTCCTTCAGGAGCAATCATAGTAGGCTGAAGAGGCTTTCATTGACCTAAACGTGTAGGCTAGCGTGATGTTATTTATATTTTATACATTTGAAATAAATATAGATTGAAAACATACAAACCACCCCAAAAATGTATACATTCATAAATGTGTTTGTAGATCTGTGTGCATATTTAAGTCTGGGCATTTGCGAGCATTTACATTTACAGCTATGGACGGTAATATAAATGCAAATTTGCTCTTTAATTTCTACAAGCAGAAAAAGAAGGAATGAGTTTGTCACCTGTGCAAGAGCATGGATATGTCAAATATTCTAACTGCATTGCATGATTTCAGAATGATAATGGCTTATAAAAAAATAACTCCAATTTGTAAGAAAACCTTTCAGTTGTATAATGGGAGTTGAATTCCAAAATGCTAATTTCCCTTGTAGTGAATAGTTTAGTCAACAAAATGCTGTATAAATAGTGATTTTGAGTGGGAATGGTAGTCTGTCTCAATGTTTGTCCTAGTACTGATTGGTAGCAGTCCAAAGTTTGGTTCGCCTTTTGCCCAAGGTCAGCTGGGATAGGCTCCAGCTTCAAATGACCTTGACAAGGATAAGTGATTCTGAAAATGAATTGAGGAATATACTGAATGAATGAATAAATACATGAAAGGACACATTAGTTAGTCTTTCCTGAATATTAAAAACTTTTGTATTTGCCCTTTATCACTCTTTCAACTTGTGAGAAGAGGCCCAAACTCTCTGTCAGCGGAAGCCAAAACTTTTCAAATCTGAAAGGGAATGGATGCGCAGCTTTGGGAATAAAAAGTTCCCTCCCCCAACATTCCCATACTCGGTGACAATGTGCATGATGGGGGGGCTCTGAGCCACCTGCTTGTCTTACTAAGACAATTAAGCAATTAGAAATAAAGGCCCTTTCATTACTAGATACTGCACCGTTGAATTGGCCCAGCTACTGTCAGAAACTGAATGTAGTTCTCCCACTAAAGTGCATCATTGCTATTGGCAGGACTCAGCCAACTTGCTTTACAGATGCTGTGTGAAAAGAGATGACATAACCTTGAAAAAACATGAACCATTTACAACGTGATCGAACAAACGTACATGAAATAGAAAATATGAATTTGAATCAATGCAAGCTCCAAAAGGCATATTTTTGAGATGTGGGAGGAAAGGGGAGAACATGCAAACTCCAAACAGTGAGGACTAAGCTCAAACCCTTGGCTCTAAAACCATGAGGCCTACATGCTAACCCTTCAGTTCCTTGGCCCCCATTACTAATTAAATAAAGAAATGAATTTTACTGGTTTAAATAGTTCTGACTCCTGGAAATACAGAAGACTTTTGCATATAGTTGATGAGCTTGATCCTCGCCCAAGAGACAATACTATTCACAGCAAAAGGACACAAGTCTATGCTATATGAGCTCATGTCTGTGTCTAACCTTTTCAACCTGACATAATCAAATAAAAATATAGCAATGCAAACCAACATCAAGGCAAAGTTTTAGACAAGCAGTTGAAGAGTAGACAGAGATCCTTGGGGTGAGCCACCGGCAATGCCTTCCATTACTTCCTGTACATCGAAGAGCAAAGAGATGTGGAGGCCTGTGGTGAACAATGATGAACAGACTCAACATCAGAGATTGGATTAGAGTGGCAATATGGGGAGCCCTAAAAGCCATGTGCACTTTATTGAAGTGATAATGTTAGTAGAGAAAGGTTGCGTAATGACTGACAAGTGGACAGTGTCCTGTTAGAAAAGCGACATTAGGCAAGATGGGGTAAGGTGTCAGGCCTGCCATGGTCAGCTTTTCTTCCAAAAGCAGAAAGTGGAGCCAGTTTCTAGCTGCAATAAAAAAGATGGTCTCTGTCACCATGATGCCCTTAGGGCAGTCATTGCAGCTGTATTTAGTTTGGAAAGGTGCCGTTATCACGGTCAATGCGCTACAGGGCATATTCTAATAATCTCATCTCATCTAATTTTCTGTACCGCTTAATCTTCATTAGGGTTGCGGGGGGTTTTGGAGCCTATTCCAGCTGACTCTGGGGCAGAGGTGGGGGAAACACCTCAGAGTTTGGTGTGGGTAATGGGCAGTGCTGTAGGTGCCATGTTATTAGTAGCTTTCATGGAAACTGGTGCTATTTTCTATCTTTTCTGGCACTAGCGTGCAATATATCCTCGGCTTGGAAAGAAAAATGGAAATGAAAATATTAATACGAATCCCTTACTTGAAGCCCTAATCCTAATCCATGTACAAGCGCATTTGTTGTCTGAATTGAGTGCTGGTGCATACACTATTTGCAAACATCTTGAAATGAGATATTCTTCCTTTCCATTGTATGCTAATTGAATTATTTTGCATTGTGTCATTCTATCCAATAAGCTTTGCTTCTGTTTTTAATACACTAGCTTCCTTCAAGAATTAGTATTGAGGGCATGAATGCATTGGAGCCTATTTTACTCTGATGATGGTTCAGAAAGTCTCTGTTGGCACTGTGTGACAGCAACACAGTAACGCATCAAAAATGCAGAAGGGCAACTAACGATGAGGGTGTAAGCACATGGTGAAATGTTCACTGGTGTTATCACTTGCCTCATCACCTGCGATGCATGGTATATAAACCTTCCCCTGGTTATTAGTGTGAATTATTAACATAAATTTCATTTAAAAATGCAATTTTCCCAGACTCAGCTGTACAGAGTTCTTGCACGACCTCAATTCAAATTGCAGTAACCTATACATTTAAGTTGCTTCTCAATCTACATTGAACGGATGATGAATTCGGATGGTAGTAAGTGTTCAACTGCTCTTGCAGGGAAATAATGTAATCACCAACATTTTTTTTTCAAATAGTTATTCAAGTCATTAAACTGTTAACTAGTTTCTCAACTTTTTCAATCGTTGTATGATCATCAGCATACCCTGCAGAGATCTCACCCCTGGTGTCAGCAAATTAACTCTTGCCCTTGTGCTTAGCAGAAGTATCTGCTGATTATATTATTTTCATATTTTTGTCAGATTTAACTTAGAGAGTAATGCAGCTTGAGTGGGCGGTGGTGCTTATTTGAAATCAAATGTATTTTTTTTGTTACTCAGTTTACATTCTTTTGATCATTTACACCATATTGGAGTTAAAATGGGGAATGAACAATTCTAAAAACAAAGTGACAGAGCAGTTTGGCTCTTTGAAGAGTTTCAAACACATACTTTTTATGAGAAAAATAAATAAAATAACAGCTACATTATACAAAAGGACTACTGGCCCTAGCAAAACATCTTACCTGATTTGTTTTCCTTGAATTGGTGTCCTTATGAGTGCATAGCGGCATTCCCACATTTGAAGAGACAAACCAGAATTTTACTCGGAGCTCCCAGGGGACAGGGTTAGGGTCTCACATACAGGACATTTTGTCCCTGAGCATGGCCAAAAGGGAGGTCCATGTCAACACTTTTATGGTAATGTACCCCCCTACCCCTGTGTAAAAAAAAAAAGAAAGAAAATGAAACTAGGGCAGCTTTGCATAAATGAAAGAGGGAACGGAAGGGGGGGGGCAATTTGCATGGGCCGTGTCAGCATACCACATCTTTTATACTGACGGCTCTAACTAATTACAGCAACAGATTGCTTTGGAGCAAACAAAGCTTGATGAAACTAAAATGAAAATTAATTGCCAAGAAAAAAATATTAATATGAAACTTCCCAAGGAGAGAGTGCTTGAACAATGGAAATATTTTACGCTGAACGAAATTATTTTCTCTATTTTTTCTTTTTTTTCTCTGCACCCTCTGTTCTCCACCTCCCACACGCCCTCATCGTTTCTCCTTGTTTTGCTTTATAAAACACAGCAGTATGTAGACTGTTCTGCTCTGTAGGACCCTTGCTCCATCAAGCTAGCCAGGTCAGAGAAAGCCTGGAAGCATTTTGTTATTAAAATGCTTCAAGTGGAGGACAACAACAAGATGTAGGGCAAGGTGAAATTGAACATATGTCATGTGAAATCAGTATGACTGTCAGACTATCCATCCAAAAAGGAGAGCTTTAAATAACCTTAGAAATGAGCAGCAAACTAAAATTTAGAAAAAAAACAATAGGTACGTTAATAATAATAGTAATAATAAAATCAGTCCAATTAGTTAACAGGAAAATTAGTTGGCAGGTGCACATTAAAATGTTATCATTAATTGTGAATAATGAAAGGTCAGAGCTTGCCATCGTGAAACCAGTGGCTAAGAACTTGGCCACAAATGAGGGGGCAAAGCCATTAGGGAATGTAGATAAAGCTGATTAAAGTATATATTGCATACCAGACTATATGTTAAATACAGTATAAAAATATTTTTAATAATTCTGCCTTTGCAAAGTTTTCCATAGAAAATATTTATTGCTGTTTTTTTATATAGACATTTTTCTCGAGTTTTTTTAAAGACTGTAGCTAAAATCAGGTAAACAAAATAATAAAAAATAATGGTGTGGTGGTTCATATTCCTGTGCTGCTGTAGGCATTTGCACCATTTGTGCTGTGGCTGTGTGTTTTTGGTTATTAATGTTGGTCAAGGTAGCCTTATGTAGAGCTATTTGTCTTTAACAATTTTATTTTCTCAAACTCCCAGAATAAGTGGAAGTTTAGGATCACACAAGGGTGCGGTTAGATTGCTAAATTTAATAGAGTGGCATCATAGCTAAGCTGGGAGGTCCCATAACCACAGCTTTTTTTCTCATGTACTAAGTTAGGGAGAATTTATTGGGACGGATAGAGAAAGCCATTCTTTTTTAAATAATAAATTAGCGTGGTCAGACAAGAATACAGTCTGTCAGCAGCAATATGCCAATGAGCAAAATTGCCTCATTCTTTGTGCTGCGGAAGCTGTTTGAGTAAACACTTAAAGTGGAACAAGGCGGGTATCTAGAGGCATGGAGTGTGAGCCATAACACGATGCTCCCTTAGGCATGATGCCTGTCCTACTTTTTTTCCAAAAAAAAAATCCCCTGTACACTCATCCTTATGATGGTATGCTTCTGGGTGTACCTGTGTGCATGCTTAGTTCATGGCTTGATTGCACATGCCATCTTGGTGCGTTCAACAGAGAGCACTACATTTCGAAAGGTGCCAGAATTAGTTTGTCACGGCTAGCACAAACTTGTGGAGAAAGCGGACTGTGGAGAGAGTCATTCCCCAGGCATGAAGAGTCTGTCAGACTGATTAAGTCACACAGTTGGAGTGAGGAGTTCGCAAAAAAAAAAAAAAACAGGCATTGTATGACAGCTATGAAAGAGTCAAAAATAAGCAACATGGAAGTACTAACATGGTTGCATGTTGCATGCTCATGCATTTATTCCTGACCCCAGAGATTCCCGCTAGGACCCTGCATACCAGCTTGAATCCCACCCACGGTCCCCTCACCCTCGGGCGACATAAAGCAGGTCAGGGGCATTTAAAGTTCATATAATGAAACATGACAGGACACCTCTAACATATGCCTATGTGACAGTGAAGGAGGTATATGACTGATGGCAGATATGTATCTGAAGGGTAAGACAAGTGCTATGGAGAGTGCAAGCCTGTTTTTTTGGTACTACTTTAGCATTTCACAATTGGCCAAATATATATCTATATACATATATTTTTTTTTTGCCAAGTGCCTCAAGACTTCAGTGGTCAGAATTTACTCTTTGCGTAAAGTGCATACATGCAATATTTTCAGCATGGAGTGATAATTGCGCACCATTTATCTCTAAAGAAGGATCAGCATCATCTTCTCACAACTGTTTACCTCCATATTGAAATTAGTAGGCTGTGACTTGCCCAAATTTATCTGCCCATCTATAACACCACCATCACTGAATGACAATTGCTCACCAATTGCATGGAGAGAAAATGGCTCACAGAATTAAGAGTCATTTAGCAAGAGGCTGAGTTCAGTGCAGCACTGTCTGATGCCTACAAAGTCAAATCCATGCAGTGATGCACGGAGAAGCACTGAGAAAAAAACTACTCTCTCCACACGTCCTTTAATACAAATTTGAAGCTGTGCTTAGCCTTGTGAGTAATTACTGCGACAGATTACAATATCCCACTTAATAGGTTAAAAGTCAACCATCTTTTCACTTCACTTACCTTTTCAAAAGGACACTAGTTTGCTGGTAATATTACTTTTTTTGTAAGATACAATGAAAACAAACAGGTTTCTTCATATCTAGGTGGATAACAGGATCTTAGGTAGCCCGTACATGAGAGCAAACTGTGTAGGCCTTTCATCAGGGACGTCTGTGTTGATAACAATAAGACATTTGCGGTTGGTCTCAAGAGGGTTTGAAGTACACTTTTTCCTTTTTTTTTTAATCTCTTGATGTACACTGACTCTGTAGCTTTGGTTTCTCAATATCAGTCTACATTATCAACTTAACATCAAATCAAAAGTTTAAAAGAACTGATATATTCTGATGTTGGTCTTTTATTAAATGTAAAAAATGGATGATGTAGTACTTTTTTTTATTTAATGTGAGAACACTCAGGAGCCAATGACTCTTGCCTCAGCTGCATCATTAAGACAGGCAGAAAGAGCAATCTTCTGTGACTTGGACAGACCCATGTGTTGTTGCTGGGTCAAGGTTTGAGCCAGTGGCACAAGCTGAGTCCCTGTGCCATTTGTGATACACAGTGGACCACATCATAACAAGTGTAGACAGCAGGCCCTAGTGGAAGTAGGCTATGTTCTGATTTACCAAGTCCTACAAGCAAACAAGGGTTGTGCTATTTAAAATATATTAAAAGCAAACGACATACAGTCATTGTAACACTAAATTGTAATACTAAGGGAAATGTTATGTGTATTTTTAAAAGGGGTTAATGGGGTGGGGATACAATACATGCAATTCTTGAGGATGATATATCTTCTAAAATCATGAGCATAAATGGCCAAGGGAAATCTACTATCGCAGCAGGATCCTGATATTTTTTAGTGTCTAAATTCACATCATACAGCTCATGTGAGAGTGAAGCCTGATGAAAAAGTAAACAGAACCAGAAAGCACCAGAGTGCAAATCTCTAACAAGGTAGCCAAGCAGAAAGGGGAGTTTTCCAACCATAGATGGAACACATAATTCACTGTATAAGAGGTACATAAAATGCAGTATATAATTTGTATTGTTGCATTTTATTTAAGTGGCCCGGTGGTGCGATTGGTTAGTGTGTTGGCTTTAAAGCTCTGTGGTCCTGAGTTCAAATTCAGGTCATGTCCATCTGTGTGCGTGTGTAGTTTTCATGCTCTCCTCTGGCATGTATGGGTTTCCTCTGGGTACTCTGGTTTCCTCCCATATTACAAAAACATAGCTCCAGCACCCCCTGAGATCCTAATAAGGTAAAGCGGTTCAGTAAATGAGATGAGACATTTTTATTTAAGAATTTTGATGTTTATATTTACTGAACAAATCCAAATTTATCCTCATCTTAATGAATCATATCTCTCCGTGGATAAGGAATACACTGTCTAGTTCACATTGTCATGTGCACATTGATAATGTCAAATAGTTTTTTTTTTGTTGTTTAGTTTCATTTTGGTTGTTGATTTGTTTCCTGCTGTGCCAAATTAACTGAGACCTTAATTGGACACCACCTTGATGTAATTGGAAAGAGCTTGGATAGTTCAAATGAATCAGAATGCACTTGTCTTACAACCATGCCTTGAGAATTTAACATTTAGAAGTTTAATTAGAATTCTTTCCAATTAGCTCAAGGTAAGGGAATTAATTATATGTCCAATTAGGCTGTGGGAGTTGGAAAATGAGTTAGTTCTTAAGTACAGGGAAGAGACTGTTTGGTGGTGAAAGGAGTTAAAGGTCAAGCCACAACAAGACAAGTGGTTATTCTGCTAATCAGGGACACACACAAAGGATACATACAAAACTCTTGAGAAAAGGAGGAAGCACTTCTTAAAGGTCCTGACATGAGCAAGTAAGTGGCTTTCTGCTTGAACTCTGTTGTGCCTAATTAACTATCAAGATCTGTATCAATGTTTGTCTTTTTGATTTTATGCTGCTTCTTAAATGGCTTCCAGTATTCAGAGAGATTGTAACCATTTAGATTTCTTTTAGTAGTAATTAATTTAAAAAGACAGGTTCCTTGTATGTTGTCTGATTTCCATTCATTTGAACAATGAAGATGATTCTTATTTTCATTTGAATAAGCGACACCTACTGTTATTGTCAGCCAGTTGATAAAACAATGCGTTGTGTGACTATGTTTGAAAATATTACCAGCTAAACCAGACACAGATCCAGCTTAAAAATCTTTAAATCCTGCCAAGCCTTTTTCCCCCCTTCTCCTTGTATGCTCTGAAAACTGCAACAAAATTCAATTCTATCCTGGTATGAATATAAATATGCCATGCATTATATTGTCAAAACAATTGATTGCATTCCAGGGCTGCTGCAGCAATCTTTATCTATTTAATGAAGAAAATATATCCATAGATCATGTTGTCATTAGCACATTGTCTCTATACCATATAAAACAATGCTTATGGTGGCTTGGAAAGCTCTGAAATATATCTGCAAAACCTCTATGCTTTATTTTACATTCGCTGGCTGTAGAATATTTCTTAAACATTTGGTTATTGGGTGTGTGAATGGTCGTTTGTCCCTTTACGGCTGACTGGTGTCCAGTCTGGGGTGTTGTTTATCTTTTGCCCGAAGAGGGCTGGATTATTCTGGCATGTAAGATGTATGAATGAATGATTATGGTATGTTGAGGTGTCCTTGGAGTGTATTGTAAGCCATTAAACCCGGCTGAAATGTTCTTGTCCTTTTTGTCTCATTGTAAAAGCTGAGCACTGTGTGTCCGCCCTCTAATAAATCTAAAGAACAAAAGGGATTCTGTCATTTAAGACCTAATAATGCCTACTTTAAGTTGTCAGTGAGAAATAAATAATATCCAATTGATGACTCAACGTCGTGACATTGAAACTGCATACCTTGATGACAAATGTTCATTGTTTGAAATAATATCAGTTTTTTTCCAAGACATATTACCTGCTATAATTTTCATCTTTGGCTAATCTTTTTTGTCCCCTGTTCCTTGTGATTTCAAGAGCACTCATTTTTACTTATCCATGGGATTTCCTTTTTTCACCCTTTTGAGAAGAAGCTACCACACAATAATTTGCAAGTCATACTTTATGACATGGTCAGAGAAAGTGTAGATGTTCAATAGAAATTGGGAAAGAGGTATCATTAATCCTCACCCATTAACACAGTCCATTGCCAGGGATTGAGGCAGCTGGATTCTGTCTGAGATGAGCTGCACTTCCTGGGAAATTGAAACAGGATGATGGAGATCAGTGACAATACCGTCTGGATAATCACTCCCAAATCACAGCCATCTGCTCTCAATCTTTATTCTGATCTACACGCACTGCTGTCAATCCCTCTCCACCAAATCTCTAAATCCTAACAATCTGTAGCACTCAGTTTGGGACCTGGTTTAATCCACCTATGTTAAGACCACATTGGTGGACAGGAAGGTATCAGGTCTCCCTTTTCAAACTATGAATACAACTATGACTTGCATTGTATGCTGTTTTCTTTATAGATACACAATGCAATACGTATACTTGATAGAACAAATGAATAGATGGTGTGTACATACAATATAGTACTCACTAATATTCACTAAATGTTTAAACTGGCTGTCCACTACTTGCTCCCTCTTACATTAGATGGAAGAGGTGAATGTGCTTTTATTTCACTTTGGACTTCTGTTGTGTGCAAGTGTGTAACTTTAATGTATTTTTTTTCCACAAGTTTCATTGGTAAACAAGAAAGGACAATGCATTTTATTTTTTTATGTGGTCACGTCACCTCATTGGTAAATCCTCTAGTTTCCTTATTGGTGAGAGCAAAGGGTGTGCTGTAAATCTTGCAAGGAGGCTTTGGAGGACAGAAGGTCCTTGTCCAATGCCTAAATTGCATTCTTGGGGAGTTGCTACCGTACAGCAATTGGTGGGTTGTTGAGGTTGATTGGAGGAGGAATCTTGATTAATACAATGCACCTTGACTCTTACCGATGAATTCACTCCGTTGCAATCCACAACCTCATTCACTATCAGGATTCCTGTTTTTTTGTGATTGGGGTGACCACTAACAAGGTCAGAAAACACATCGTATTTCTTCTCTAAGCACAATGTTCTAGTAAAAAACAACTATTTTGTTAGAACCCCTCAAAATAGGGCTGGTGTGCTAACTGCTCAATGGGGTGCATATGTTAAGCATATGCCATAATCTTTGTTAGAAGCTCTGTCAAATTAAACATTGCAGAGTATTCATAATTACTTGTTTTGTTGTTTACCACACTGGCATTGAACTCCTGATCCTATAATCAGGATGATCTTTCAGAGAACAATTGCATTTTTGGTGTTGAGTATCTGAGCCTAAACGCCATCCATTTCAGTGACTTTATTATTAGCAGGAAGAGAGTATAGTGAAATAGCCGCGGATCTAATGGCACTTGACAGAATGGTGAACGATATGTAGCTTATCTTTGTATTATGTGAAAAGAAGCCATTTTCTCGGGTGATAGTGTAGTGTAGAGTAGAGAGCAAGCTGACTGCTGCTCAGGTGGATGTTTTCATTGAGTGCAAATAGGAAGCATATATTTTCATGAAACAAACATATTTGTCAAACAGCAGGTTGTAATTTTTGACCAAACCAACAATGTGGTAAAAACTGAATACCATTAGTTGTTGCATCACGAGGGTTGTTTAAATCCACGCATTAGACAAGGACACACAGCCCTATGGTTATCTGTTTTGTTTTGCATTTAACAAGCACAAAGCTCATTGGTTTCTATTGCAGAACAGATTATTCAAAAGCACCCGGCATGAAATTGAGAATTGATTATTGTAAGACAATTCTGCTTGGTTAACTCGACTCGGTGACACTCATTCATACAAACTAACACAGCATCCTGGCCCCTGGCTTTCAGCCTTAATTGTCTAAGAACTGTGCTGCTGACCTCACTGTTTAAATATTTACACTGGTGAATTTTTGCTCCGAATGCCCTTGCTAGCATGCTCTTTGGCGCTTATGAGTGACAGTCACAGCCCTTTGTTGCCATAACAGATGAGACACTGAAGAATCAGCCAAGCAGGCCTTCATGCGTTTTTAATGCAATTGCTCCTCTACTCTTAGACATGAACTCCTTGTTGTCCTTCATAACTTTGTCAAAGTTTCAACTTAAGATAGGGGTTAAATGAGGGTAATATAAACACGTTTATCGTGATGTGCCTTGAAGTGACAAAAAGCCCCTAAAATACTCTGCATGATACGAATGTTTTTGAAAGGAGGGGATTTTTAAAATATTCCTTTCCCCTCAGTGTTGTAGTATGAGCTCAGGGGGACAAAGGACAAAATAAACAAACATGATAAATAAACCACAACAAAGCAACAACCAATATTACAGTCTCGAAGCAGCTTCCATTGGATATTTCCATATAATATAAGTTTATATGCTTTAGAATTTTGGTTATTGGGATCAATTGTCATCCAACACCATGGGATGGTGGCCCAAACTTGCAATGCAATCTGGCAGTGTAGAGAGGATTCCAATTGCCTGGAAAAGCGCAATAGTAAATTTAAAAAGAGCGCCATCTGTGCTGTTTCCAGTAAAACACCCGTGGCTTCTATTGCTTTCTCTCACACCAATGGGCCTCTCCTCCTGTCCTTTAAGGGCCACATCTTCCTTCAATGTGACGAAAGTCCGTTTCACCAGCAGAAGGATAATGCGCTTGCAATGTGCAAGTAGATGCTGGCTTCAAAAGTAGAGTTTCTAAAGATGGAGAAAGGGATCTGAGAAGTGTCATGGGAATCTTGACACGCCTTCTTAGCCAATCACTCATGTAATGTGGCATGGGAATGAGATGACTCCCCTATCTTTCAGTGTTCTGTATTTTTTTTTTTTAAAGCATTCATTCAAATAATAATAGAGAACTGAAGCACTGGCGCTCAATTGAGACTGGGAAACAGAGGGGGGCTGTGTGCCATTCGGTATGACAGCAGGGCATAATTTGTCTGCCTATTATAGAGCTTGATTGACATGTTGAAAGCCTTGACATTCTTGCAGGTATTGCAAAGCCTATGATTATTACCATTCTAATCAACACGGTCAGCCTTTAGGGAAATAATTTCATGTCAATGGCCTTATTGTGCTTAATGAGTGCTTTTTATGGTACGTTGTCTGCACGTCTTTTTTTTACTTTTACAGTTTTTCACTGGTGATAATAGAAATTGTGTGAATAATTAACATGTACCATTTTGCATTTAGAATGTAACCATCATTCATGTACTTCATCTACAGTAAGTCACAAATATCTATATACACATACATGTATACACATACACGTGTATATACACTCACATATACACGTACACAAACACATACACACGTAAATGCACCTGGTAATATTTAAACCCACTGTAGATATCACTTGTTTTCCCCATGTCCGTTTTATTACACAACAAATCCACTTATTAAGAATAAAAACAGGATTGTGTATGCGTTTTAATAGCATAATGTATCTAAGACATTAAAGCCTTACTCCACACCATATACTACACCTTGATCAGCAGCCCAAACACTTTGTAAGATATACTTGTCAGCAGATGTAGTATACTGTATGAGCTCCCGGGGGCTCAGCTAAAATACATTTATAAAACCATGCAGCAAATGATAAAAAGCCAAAGAGTTGCAACTCAGGCAGATGGTGTCAGATTATGTTACAGTCAGCCAAGATAATTTTGCAGGTCTCCTTTTTTCATGGTTTTCTGCATGTGATTTTGAGTAATTCATGAGTACACATCTATTTACTGAGTGCCTATGCTATATCTGTGAAACCAGCAGGGATAAATTACATTTTTTCTCCATCATGCCGCTCCCTCTCCCAGCAAAGAAAATGCTCTGGAAGGCCCCACTGGGAGGACTAGCCCTAACCCTCCACTCACCTAACCCTTGGAAATATACAAATGCCATCATTAAGTTACTTTACAAAAGGCCCCATGAGTCCAAAGGGAGTCATGTCGGTTAACTGCTATCTGCTCAGCCAGGTGTTTTGTGCGGATTGACTCCTGTCTTATGGGTTACCCAGCAGTAAATCAAAGACTCTAAACACTTACTCCCCTTTGTGCCTAAAATAGAGCTCAGTCACTCATGGGAAGGCGGAACAGAGCTTACGTGTAAGAATGCCTAATGCCCATGCGCCAAAGGGGGCAGTTCAGCACTAGAGCGGAAACTGACTGGAAAAGTGAGAGCAACGTGATGTGCTTGTCAGCCTCTTTTATCACGTAGTCCTAGTGAGAGCGGGCCTTTCAATTATTCAACCATTTTCTTTGTCCTTGAAATGTACATTAGTGTTGTTTCATTCTCTGTGTGTTAACAAGCAACGTCTTCCCAGCACTGGCGCGGATGTGACTGTCACTACTAATTCTCATCTTTTAATTTATTTAGTTTTTAATGGTAGTGGTGAATAACTCCCAGAAGGAAGAATTTATATCTATATCTATATCATTCTTTCCAGCAATACTTTTGTCTCTGTGGAACAGGTCTCAAACAAAATACAAAATTAGCAGTGAAAACTAAAAAAAAAGAAAGACGACAAGAAAATCGGGTACACAATGGAATGGTTTTTGTTCCAATTAGAACTGTGCAGCTTCCAGTTGACTGCATGAGCCAACCGGTACTCTTGTTCACATCACAATCTTTGATTTTAGAATGCTTTCAAATTAAATTAATCGTAATGTCTTGATTTTTACAGGCAGCGGCACAGTTTGAGTGCTTAAAATCAGCCGTCTCCCCCAAATTTACTCATGCTGTGTCTCCCCTACAATTCCTGTTTGCTCATCCCTTCCTTTCTTACTTTAAAAGGCAAAAAGGCCATGACCTTTCTGTGGTGCCTGTGGTGTTTGTCCTTTTGAATGTTGCCATACCTTGGCCTTTTAACTCATTTAGATTTTTGCAGCTAATCAATTTGCCTTTAGATCATGACTGGCAACAGTTCATAAGATTGAGGTGTATGAAATAATGTTTATCAGTTTCACAAGAAATTTGAAATAAGTTGATGTGAGCTGACACATGATACTATCAGTGTAATTTCATAGTTTGGAAACTTGGTCGAACATACTAGACTCAATTGCACCCATAACCCGTTGCATAGTGCCCCAAAAAACCTTGATTACAGTAGATGAAAAGTCAATGTTGATTTTGAAAAAGTTGTGTGTGAATTTTCAAATGGGAACTATTCTGTTTTCATTGTTTCCTTATTATGGCTGATAAAGATCCAGCATGAGATACAGGTAATTATTAAATCGTAATATATTTTCCCTGGAGAAATTAACAACCTTGCTACTTTTACAAACTAAAATTAGACCAATGAGACTGAAGCTTACTCTTATCTTGAAATGGTGAGTTTGTATGAACAAGCTTTTCAGGTGTGACTAATTGTTGGTTAGAGAAAGAAGAGATTTGAAATGAGTCACATTGATCACTTTTGACAGGAAGAAACACAAAAGCTTGGTAACTCAATTTTATTGTACGTTAGATGAAGAAAATACAAGTGAAGAAACAAGACCTGCAATAGACCCAATGAAAAGATTGGAGAGATTTTCCTTTTTATTTTTTAATACAACAACGTTTCTGGGAGCTTTACCCTTTACCGCTGTGTATGTTTGTGCTATTGTACATCTAAAGGGATTATTATTTTTAGCACCATGTGTCATTGTGAAAAGGTAAATGGATAGATTAAATGAAATCCATTTTGTCGTCCTACTTCACCTTTTCTTCCTAAAATAACGATGCCTTTTAGGTGTGCGTAAATGCCTTTTTCAGCGACTAATTATTTTAAAACCGCCCTTATCAACATCTTTAGCAAATCCAGTCTCCCTGCATACCATGAATCCTTAATTGGCTAATCTAATGATCTATTATTACTATACAAAAGTCGACCCTCTCAAATTCACATGCAAAGAACCATTTGTTGTATTTATGTATCTTATTATCACTCCTCCTACATCTTTGCCGTATTCCATTCCTCTCCTATTTGCGTGGCTACACTTAAAAAGTTCACACGGCACTTTATCACTGTTATGAATCTGGCGGACTCTTCAAGGAGAGGCCGTCCTACCGTAATGCAAAGTCAACTGTCCACTTCGTCCCCCCTCGCAGCCCCTGTAGCTGGCTCTTGTATTTAATGTGATGCAAAGAGACAGGTTGATTAAAAGAAGGTTAAGAAATGTGGCGGGCCCCGTCACTCTGTCCTGGTGACAGATTGGTGACAAGCAGGTCAAGGGTGTGGATAGTAGTGGAAGAAAGAAAACAGTCACCCACAAATACTTACCCTCCTGCTTAAAGTCACAAGCACTTACGCCTCCCCTGCACTTGCCCCTATGCGCAGTTCAAAAGGATTTACAGCGATACAGGTGTTGGCCAGGAAACGCCTTTGCTTTAATTAAGACGGACATTTACCACGAACAATGGCAAAGTCACATAGAGGGGAATGGGACCTGGAGGGATGAGGATGTCAAGCTCATCTAGCTTACTGGATGATTCCAATTGACTGTGTTTTATGAATCATACCAGACGGGTGGTTTCTCCACAGGAAAAATTAATAACATGTTCACCATTTTTGAATAGTTCAAAAAAAGAATCCAATTTAACACACCAACATAAAAGATAAAAACAAACACACACTTTGTTATATTACTCTAAGGGCTAACTATTTTCTCAGATGCGTTGTTTTGACCGTGAACTCGCCATATCTGTGAAAAATAGCCCCTGTGAGTGAGAGCGAGAGATGGGGGGGAGAGAAGTAATTGCCCCGCAGCTATTCTGGCAGACTGCATCTAGAAATGGCATCTAAAAACCCAGATTCATGAAGTCACTGGAGAATTCCTCTATAAGATGAAGGGAGCATTCTTTCACGCTTTCACAATAGAGGAAATTGTATGTCATTCATGGAGAGGGCAACAATTATTTTAAATTAATGAATTTATTGATTTATGCAATGAAAATCGCCTTTGATGGCGCTAGATGTCTAATTCATTTTGACTCGCAGTCAAAATGGATTGGACAGGTCATAACTAGTCCTCGAAGTTTAGATGAATTTGCAATCTAACATTGTAAAAGATAGAAAATGACTTTATAAATCCATTTTACTAAACACAATTTTGAAATAGTGAGCCCTCTCGTGATGTGTATAATATTACAATTTCTGTTTTCCACTCTTGATGCAACTGTTGCCATTCATCTTGCTTGTGTTCTGTCGCTATTTCTTTCCTGTTGTCATGCCGCGTGAACGAGAGACGCAGAAATAGTTATTATTTTGAGAATGTTAGCCTCACAACATCAAACACGAAGACTTAAGGGAAAAAACAGGCAGCACATCCGACTAGTATCTCAGCCGCCATCTGTCTGTCACAAGTTCTCCAGGGATGAAATCAAACCCCACTCAAATTTTGATTCAATCTTTTCCAGAATTCTATTTTGTCATAATAAGCACAATTGTTGGCTTGTTTAGAGCCACTAAATGACACAGCAGGAGAAAATCTGAGAAGCAACAAAGCATCATGTCGGCTTAAGAATAGCCATACAAACGTCTGTTTTTCCGGCCTCTGATAACCATTCAACACAGTTTGTGTAGCAGACTGTTTATTTCAATGCAACATTTGAGAAGAAGTACACCCTTCATTTCATTCTAAAATAGGTATAAAATGAAGAGAAAATCCATCTTCCTATTTCCCACCTCTCCCAGTGGCATCTGAGGTTTGCTTATCAGAGATGGCAGATGCACCGAGCTTATGGGACCTCATCAGAAAGGCTCTCTGAAGGGTATACCTGCTCCTGCTGCCCGTGAACCGTTGCCTCCATTTCCTCTCCCCATCCCTTTTGAGCCCCACCTAACCCATCGCCTGCAGGCTTGACGGACGGGCACTCCAATTACTTCAACCAAGGGAGAAACTCATGTCATACAAGGTGGAATGACAACATGACTCACAAGAGAGGTCTCAACTACTTTGACTGTTTTTTATTTTTCATTCTATTTTATTTATTCCTCAAAAGTAAATGGTTAAAATATTGTATAAAGTGCAGCCTTTGAAATTATTTGTCAATATACTGTTTTTTTTTCCTGTGAATTACATATAAATGGAGGATTTCTAATTTTAGTATGTATAATATGGAGTACATCTTTAAGTATAGTCATGATAAATATGTCCTGTTGAATGTTTGCTTGATTAGCTTATTTTTATAATAGCCCAATAAAATATTTTCTTGAAATATAACACACTGCCTATTTTATTATTATTATGTAGCAAAGCAGCAGATCTCTAAAAATTGAGGTCAGGTCAATCAAGTCTTACTTTGAGGGCACACCTGTAACTGATGGTGCAACTGCTGTTTTAATCGGTATAAGTTCTATATTTGTTAAAATATAAAATAAAATAACAGACAGATTGCTTAACCACCAGGTCCTTAGCCAGTCTGCATTGCGTGTTGTTGAATCTAGTATCTGAAGATGAAGCAAAATGGAAGCTGGTGAAGGGGAAGTTACAAAGCTGTACTTGAGATAGGGTCCAGGAAGAGTTGTCAGCTTTGATTTATTAAGTGCAACTGCTGCTCTGACTGCTGGTAACTTGTCAGTCTCCACATAATGGATGGGGCTCACAGCTCACTGCACCATGATTGGCTTTTTTTTTTTCGCCAAACCCTGTCAGTCGGGCCGCTCATCCAAAGCTATCTTGTTCTCATTTCTAATTAATTTGTTATTCACAGCCCCCTTCCACTTTCCCTTTGCCCTGTTACCGATGCCGAGCTGCTTCCTTTTTTCACTTTTCTGCTCCCTTCACTTCTCTAATTCTATATTCTTAGTGCTGTCTGACAACGTCTCCCTGTGTTGTCAATGTTGACAAATGACTTCTACCATTTATATCCTATTTCTCTAACATATGTTCGACATATTAATAGAATTGCAGCCAACAGAGATGCCCGAAAGTCATTTTACCTAAGTGAGGTGACTACATTTTCACAGACCTCTATCATTTTCTTCTTAAGTCATACTAGTTTTAGTATTGGATATGACTCACACCCATGTGACATGCTAAAACATTCCAGAAACTCACAAATGTTGCTCCTTCTGCACTTATACACTTACACATCTTGAACTAAAACTATTTACTAGTGGCTAAAATTCAATGTTTGTGCCTTTTTAGTAGTATTGGTTAAAAATATCCATTTGTTGTTTATTGAGCTAGAAGTAAATGGTATTTGCTATTCTCTGGAAAATATTTTTCTGTGGATGCTTACATCCATCCATCTCAGTGTGTTCAAGTAAAATCGAGCCAAACACAGTTGGATGGAAGCCTGTGCTATGCTTGTGCAGTGACCCACTCAATGAGCTTGTGATCAAAGACACACACAGACTTCCACACACAAACATCACACCAAGTGCAAGCATCGCTGCCCTGCGGCGGACCCTTCCGCCACGATCCCTCACATCCACGTCCTTTGCGATTAGCTTTGTCTTTAGCCAGATGCAGAACAACAGGCCTGCGGGATCTAACACAGTGTGGCCCTATTACTCAAAAACAATAAGACATAATGTCTACTGATTTTTTATTTTTTTTTCATTCTCTGTATTTTCAACTTCTCGCCAAGATCTGGCTACAATTGAATGATTGAATATGATCTTTTTCCCCTCACTTTGAGACAAATTTGTTATTTAAAGTGTCATTGTTTGGGTCATTTATCAACCCTGCATGACAGTGTGACACTGCTTTTAAACCAATGAAGATTTTTATGTGCTAAAAATGGTGGTCTCTGGTGCATTCAACTGTGTCCTGGGCCTTTTTTTAAATTGTGATGTGCAGATTAATACTGTCGCAGCTGTTCACAAATGACAAATTAAGCTCACCATCCAAGTGTTCAACCTCCATTTGGTTGTCGAGAGCAACTAAAATTGGAGGAATGTGTTGTAGTATTGTTGCCACATCAAGCCTGAGATCATATATTTATATATATAGAATAGACAATATAATATTTGCTGATATGCATATATAATGTAGAACTACATATGTAGTGTGAGGTACAATATGTACATATGATAAAAACATAGATAAATAATAAATAAATATATTTATAATGTTTAATCCTGGAGACATACCTCTTTGGAATTAGTTGGATGGAATCTACTGGGGTTTGAACAGAACTGTGAGACAGAAATGCTATCACAGTGCAGCTATATACATATAATTTATTTATTTTTAATAATACACCTGCTTAACTTGTGCTAGTGCTTCTTGTTCTGTTTTACATCTCTGGTTCCTACATAATTAAAATCTTCTAGCTCTATATAACTGTGGTGCACACTTGGACGCACAAAGCCTATAAAATAGGACTATTCCTTGTTGTGTGATGCCATTGTTATTATCAAACTACTTTGGGTTTAGCAAATAAAACAACTGTGGTAAAACAAAACAGTATAGCAATACAATAAAATCAATAGAGCAAAACCTGTGAAAGTTTAATTTAAAATACTGTGTATCACTAAAAGTCCAAAGAATTATATATTTACAAGTACCTATGAGTGTATAATAGGATAAGATAAGAACAATATTGTGATTAACCAACAGCACCAGAAGAAAAAACAATCATTTAGCTTATAGTTTATCATAATTTTAATAGTTCTTCCACATCTATTAAATATTAGATCATTTACGTATTTTTTTTATATCACTACTGTATACAGCAAAATATTTATTGGTGTGAAATTGTAACTTCAAGTGGATAGGAAATGTGAAAAATGGTTTAATAGCCCTCAATCTGGAGCCTGCTCATCACCTAGCAACCATGTACCATGAATAGAACAATGGCTGTAAGTGGTGTATGCTACATTGCATAATGATTCAATTTAAAAGTAAAGTAAAGACTTTCTCCAGCCATAATTTTGCTTGGGAATTTTAAAATCCGATTCTATTTGCTTAAATAATGCTACCCAAATAATATAATGGCTAATCCAGTATATCTTCTCGAGTAGCTGTGAAGAAATATTAGACTTACTATGCAAGTATCCAAAAAAACAGCAGATCAGCTATATCGAATAAATTATTTAATATATACACCATATTACCTTTTGCTTATTGACAATTTGATAGTGACATTTAGTTGCCTATTTCCTCTGAGTCACAAACTCAAACCGGAAAAATTCTGGATCATAATGATGTAGTCATATCTGTCCATGACCTTCTCTTTTGGCTTGTTTTGTTTCTAACCATCTCATCTTTACCCGCCTTCTTCCGATCTCATGTTTGCCAGCCATTGTTTATCTCGTAAATCCAACACTTTTTTTTTTACTCCCAAGCAAGTGAACCAAGGGAAGCAGTAGAGGGTGAGCTCGTGATAGTAGCTAATTAGGTACAGCTGCTGATGGGACCCCCATCTTGCTGGCTGCCAGAGGAGCCTTGACAAAATTGCAATCAGATAAAATCAGAAAGGATGAGCCATTTTGCCATATTAAGATCTCAGGCAAATTGAAGATAGCAGGAGGGAAAATGGATCAGATGACAAAAGAAGCTTTGGTTAGGATGCTTTCATCTAAGGGAATATTTTATGTTGTCTTGTCTTTGCACTTAAATTTTAAGAGTGTAGAGAAAACAAGGACAATACAAATTGTAAGAATAGGTGAGAAAATTAATATCAGAAGTGGTGCGATGTGCCTTAATGTAATAAAACAAAATATCCAGCGTAATCCTATGGAAACAAGAATTTGAGAAATACTGCACCTATTGAGACTTCTCATCTTACATTAAGGATATAATAGAACAAGCAGATTCTCAGAAATAGTAATATATATATAGATAAAAAAGGACCTAATTTATGATATTGAATTCAGTACTTATTTTTTTTGCTGACAAAAATATTTTTTCCTCTTCTCTGAACTGTTTTTTCTACATCCATGCCATGGAACATGCATTTGGAATATATCTCTTCTGCTCAAGTAGAATAGCATATTTAGTCCATTCTGCGTACTTGTTAGGACTCAGAGCTTTTAAAATGCTGAGTTTTGTGTTTTGATGTAAGTCCACACTGGTTACTCAGATCCTTCATCGATTTAACGACTGCTGAGCATGACATTTTCGTAAGAAATACTTTCTGGAATCATATCTTTTGTAAGTTCCAATAGGCCAGCATCTGAATACACACAGACACATACAAACACTCTGCGGGGCTCAAGATGCCTCATTGCAACAGATGGAGCATCATTTTATCTATAGCAAATGTGTGGGCAGAGCGTCGTGTACATTATGTCTGCAATTTGTTGTGTGTCTGGTGCCACATTCTAGTCACGGCTTTAGTGGTATATTCTTGGCAACCTGTTGCTTTGACAAGATTTTGGTCTCATTTGGAAGCTATGAAGACCGGAATGACAAAAAAAAAAACAAGGAGAATGACAAATATGGTCTTATGCGGAAATATATATATGTATATACGTTAAAATTTAGTTTCATTTGTCAATTGGTTTTAGTTTGTCCACCTTTACATGAATTACCCTCGCAGTCTGATATAAGGCATATTTTTTTTATTACTATTCAAGCTGTACTGAAGTGACAATTTCCAGGGGTTTACCTTGGTGTGAGCTTGGGGTCTTTGTCCAGGTTAGGAAGGCTAGCGGATTCCAACATGCTGACAGCAGCTGGAAAGATTCAGCAGATGTAAATTATCAAGTGTACTGTTTGGTTCATTAGCTGCTCTTTCACTTGCACAAAACACAGCTGTTGCTTGGCCTACAGAGCAAAGTGGCAAGTGTGTGTTTGTATGTGTGTGTGTGTGAGAGAGAGAGACTGTGTCAAAGTTAAAGTACTGTAGTTGATCTATCCCCACTTCCCCACAGATTACATTTCTGTCAATCAATCTAGTAGAGTATAATCTATTCCATCTCCCTACCACCACTGCTACCACACACACTAGACAATTTTATATTACCATTATGTTTGCCAAATTCCAAATGCATGTTAATCAGCCAAAACACAGCTTTTTTTATCAGCAATGTAAAAATTATGGAGTTATGCAATTTGTCTATTGGACTCAGGTTCAAAATATTTAATCTGACCTGTGTTTATTCCAGGGTTGGCATATTGACAATTAAATATGCTATGGACATCTCACTTTGCATCTCTGCACACACAGTTATTAATCTTATAATCTTGTTTACTTTAATTTCTAACCATTGTTCCTTGTATATCCAAGAGAGTGTACATACATTATATATGCAGATTGCTCTGCCCTCCGAACAAATATTATTCCGAGCCAAGGTCTGTTGTAATTAACAGGAAGGCGACTGGGAGGATTCTATTATCCTTCTCTCTGGACTCACTAGCTCTTCTGCAAATCTCAGGTCAGCTGGCTGTTTTATGAAGATCTTTTATCAAATCATTCTACTAGGCATCTCTATGGATGATTGCATCCTGTCAAGAAACATTTTGTACTAATGAAAATGCAGTGGCCATCAGCAAATAGTTTTAAAAAACAATATAATGAACACATTTAGCTTGTTTATTTTTCATGTTTACTAGTTATTATTTTATTACATTTTTTAACTATAATTTTATTAATTACAATGCAAATTTAACAATGAAATTGGACCAAAACCATGACCTGATCTGTAGTCAGAATGTATTTAAATATGGAGGCCACACTTGACCGCCCCTTTAGAATAAATACTTTTACAAGCTTTTCTGCAACCCTTTACAATGGTTTTATATATTGGTCAAGATATGGTGTGTAATCATGCTGTATAGTATTTCTATTTTATATAGACATTTTGCTGTGGTTACAACAAGATTAAAAATTAACTTTGGTAGAGCACTGCACTTATGTATTCATTAATCTACTCAACAAGGGTGCATAAAAGGCAACTTATTCAAAAATGAATTTAGTTTTAAAAATAAAAAGATGGATTTAGAGCTAAAGGCTGAGTGATGTAATGATAGAGCCCACATCATAAATGCGTTGGATGAAACCCCTCGTGTCTAATTAACTGAAAATGGAAAAAAATATGCTCATGAAGCTTTGAAGTCACACAATGACACCCACTAAAGAGTCATCAACTGAGAAAGGTGGATAAACTGAGCTAAAGACAAACGTCAAGAGAGTATTTACCTTGAACCCGTACCGTTTGCACAGATGACAGCTTAATAAACAAAACTCCATGATTTGTCTCAATAAGAACTGCTCAATTGCTCTTGAGGACGTTGCGGACGTCTTCATACCTAATTGGTTTCCCTTCCTACATCATTAGCCAATAACCATCAAATACTAAAGTATCTCTATCAACATACTTTATCCATTCCTCTTGGTTTATCCCCTCAGAGGTCACCAATGTTAAACAGTTGAGTCACATGTTAGATTTGGCAGACATTTTAGGCCAAATGCTCTTCCTGGCAAAACTTGTAAGCAGGATTTTAAACCTGGCGACCATAATGCCAGTATGGCACCCAGACAGCACCAGCATACTAATAAATTGTACACTATAAAAGCACCAAACCTTGCCCATCACCCATAATGTGGAACAATGAATGCAAATGCAGTTTTGATATTGTCCATTGCACAATATTTATTGATACACATTTGCTCCTGCAAATACACAGAAAAAAACATCACAAATATCCATTGCTCTTACTAAGTCTAATAGACAACAACACTTTCCTAAACACTTCCTAAATTGCCAACCGCCTTACAAGGTTTGTGGTGTGGGAGTTTAATCTCTGGAGACCTGACAATTTTGTCTGAGGAATAGAAGTCAGTTCAGTCTGCATGAGCTGCCAGCCAATCTGTTAATTAAGCATGATAATGATTTTAATTGAAGCTGGTGGTGAACACAGCGGCTGAGGTAAATGCTAGGTTCAGCACATTGTCGTCACGGTTCACAATGTGTCTGTATACTGTACACGTATGTGTCTAAAAAACACTCGCGTGTGTGGGTGAAAAGAGTAAGGAAAAATTCTTTACATGCATCATGTGATGCTATACCCCAATTTAGTTGTACAACTGTGCCTTTACAACAAATATCCTAATCGTGCATATGACCTTTAATGCAGTTGTGTGCGTGTGTGTGTTTTCTTTTTCGAAAATACAACCCTAAATTATGCTTAACTGCTGTACCTGTTGTGCTGCTGTATGTGTTGCGAGTCAAATCCTTTTTCATCGTCTCCAAATGTGTTTACCACTTCAATCATTTAAATTGTGTCCTTGTAAAAATGGAATATGAAGCACGGTTTGATTAAGGCTTATTCAAAATTGTAGCTGATATTACAATAACTGTTGGATACCTGTGAAGCATATAAATGGTACTATTGAAATGTAAATTTGCACTGTTATATTCCCCATGATGAAAATTCATTTAATCTATCTTGTTATGGTACCATTATTTTCAGCAGAGTATTTGTGACAGAACTCCAATAGATTGCTTAAACATAAATAAACCTGTTAAACCATTTGAGAATGGACTGGAATAAGAAAAAAAGTTGTTTTAAATAAAATATGTAAACCAATAATAAAGTTTACATATTTTTCCATAAATCACAAGTGAAAGACAGTGGCACAGAAACATGTGAGGAATGATATTTAACAACTTTTTAGTATAATGAATGATCTTGATTATGGGAATTCGAAAAGACGGGTAGATCTATTACTGGACTATTAAAAAAAAAAAACGTGAAGTGGGGAAATTAAACCTGTTAACTTGATAGTGCAATAAACTACCAAAGCTTTATTCATTGGAGCATCTCATGGGTACTTAAGCACCTGGAAAGAGCTAGAGGACACAACAATGTGAGATCAGAATAACCTCTACCCTCTGGCTTTAGGATTTGTTTGTAATATTGAGAATGGAATTAGTTCCATGTAATCCATTCATCCTCATAGCAGATTTATCCAAAACAACATTCCAGTGATTATTTGGGAAAGTCCCATCAATGGGGGTTTCATGCATTATTATTATTGTTTTTATTTTTGTAAAGGGAGCTTGGAAGCACCATTTACAAGCAAATTTAGCTTTAATTTCTGGTATTTCCACATCTATCACCCTCACTCTCTTCACCCAGCAAGGTGCCTGGTTTGTTATACAGCGGCTGTTTGTCAGTTTAGAAGCTTGAATCCTACAGAACCTTGCACTTGTCGTTCTAAGCCACCCTATATTATGTATGTTGTAGGTACTTGTAATCCAGAGTTATAGCTGTTTCTTTATACAATCATAGCTACTTGGTTGGGCCTCTCCATGAACCCTTTTGTATGCTGATTCAACGAGCATTATTGTGTTGGAGAGTCTTCGGTGCAGTGTGTTCATTCATGGAGTGTGTTAGCTTCTTCGAGTATGCATAGTTCATATTGGGGTCGGGTATACAGCTTTTCGTCCTTATCCTTAAAAGACTTTCTTTGAATGAAAAGGGAGGCTTTGTATACTCATACCATAACTTTTTATGTAAAACTTTGTAATTAATAAGAAAACAATGAATGTCAAGTCAGAGAACAATTTGGCAGTTGAACAAAGGAAAGCAACATTTTTTTTTTAGGTGAGGAGAATTATTGAAGGATAAAAAACTGGCTTCAAGGTGTTGTACTGTTTTGACTTAGTGCTGTTGTTTTTCAACATTTTGATGTTTGCAAAAAAATGAAAGCAAAAGCTTTAATGGAAACTGCAATGTAATTACCTTGTACATAGCCGGATTACATTTAAGGTTTTAAGTTTCTGTCGTCTCTTTAAACTTAATCACAAAAGAAATGTCTAAATAAAGTTGCCATTTAGTTTGTATTTACTTTTTATTTTGATTATTTTGTTTTACTTTAATAAGATCCAAATGGAGAACAGCAATGCTCTGCTGGGGGACTCCTACATCTATTACTCAGTGACAGAACATGCCACAAGCAGTGTGCTCTGTTCACCTAATCACCAAATCTGTCATGCCAAGCCTCATTAGCTTGATGGGAGATCTATGGCAAGTGGCCCCCACACTAACCTCCTGTAGCCCACAAATCAATGTTCTCACTGTGTGGTTTGGTGAGGGAGGTGAAATGGGAGCCTCTCTCCTGTCTATCAGTGCCCACTGCAATGGGTTAATTATTTAGTCCTATTTTTGTTTAAAGTGGGGCTTGAAAATAGATGAGACAAACGTAAAATAAAAAAAGGAGTTAAAACAAAACCAGCATTGGATTATAACAACTTCAACAGCTATTCTAGCACGATAAGTGGTCCACATGAAGTGGCTTCAAAGCGTAGTTTTGCTCATATGTCCCTCCATACAACTATTCACCCATTGTTCCTGATTGATGCTCTATGGCCACTCATCCATATTTGAAATTACAAAAGCCCTCTCTTGTGGCTGCCTTATAACTCGTGTAATGAAAGGTTCAAATGTGATTCTTTCCATACAACTAAGAGAACTTCTATGATGCTGGTAGCCACACCAGCAATCTAAAAAATATATGATTTATCTGCAACAAAGACACAAAACAAAATCACATGTTGATTATTAAATATGTGATGAACAATATGTTTCAATTGTTGTCTAAATATGGGACACAATGCAATAAAATGCATTTAGTATTTGAAAATACCAGAAGACACATGCACCATTTTTACTACGACTTACAGGTGCAGGTGAATCTGCAAGCATTTTCACACGTGTCAAATCTAATTTTATGCTTCTCTGCCTCCTTCTCAAAAAAAGGACAGCATCATAAGTTTGTCTACAGAATATCAATTCTCAGACTTGAGCCGAACTGTCATTGCCAGTAAATCATTTAGTGGGCACCTCGGCAGAAATAGCTTTTTTTTTTTCTTACTCTGTCTCATCTTATCAAAGACAGCAGCAATTAGAATTCCTCATATGCACAAGGGGATGCAATGAAAAAAATAAGAGAAACTAAAATAGAAAATGAAACTTAACCATTTGAAAATAAAGAAGAAATATTAATTCTAACACTGATTAAAACGAACAAAAAAAAGTGTTCTGCATTTTTTTGGTTCAGTTTTTGTCAACGTGGTACAGACAGAGAAAACCTATTTAGTCTTGAAAATTCCCCAGAAGATATCCACATATGATAAAAGATTATTTTTTAATATATAATTGTTTACATTTAATCGTATTGTATCATTGTAGTGTGTGACAACAAATTTGTCTGTCTATTACGTTGAATGTTTTTATACCACAATGTGTAGCTTCAACATAAGGACGTGAAACCGCAGAAACAGAATGGCCTCTCATCCGGCACTGCGGTATAATTAACTGAAGAGGCTGACTAGGGATTATGCCAGGAGGGCCGGCGAATTAAAACTCAGATAATGAGCTGAAGTTTCTTAATTTGTTCTCCCCCGTAATTCCAGAATGGATTAGCAGTAAGTGTAGTCGCCTCTTCCCACCGATTAGCATGCCTTGCTCAGTTTTGTCAGAAGCAGTGGAGAGGTTACAGCAAAAGCGGAGTAAGGGTGATTGCATATTTTATGAGTTGAGTTATTCTCTGCTTAATGTGCATTATGTTTTGGAGGACAAAGGTATTCACCTTCTTGGGAATAGTATTCATTGACTTGAATTAGAAACATAATAAGGAGCTAGACAAAAATAAAGCATGTAAATGTGATACTCAAATTCATTATTGTACAGCTGGGGTAGTTTGGCTTGCCAGTGGGACATAGAACAGGAATTATTTTTCCAATTGAATATTTGAATGTACAATGCTTGGAAATAAACTCTCATCAGGATTTTGCACATGAATGACAATATGATTTGTCAAAACATATCCACGCTTTAAAATTTGGGTTCCTAAGACAAATAGAAAGTCAACATCATGTGTGTGCTTAAGTGAGACTCTTGCTGAGACTCCTGTTGATAGTATTACACAAAGACCATCTATCCCGGAGGGTTATAATAACGCTGACCTCTACTGTGACCTCACTTATGTTGACAGCAACTGCGCTTCACACATGTTCTCTGAGGTCCAATGTACCCACCATCCTTCCTAAATGAGAAAAGATTAAAGAAGAATTTAGAGTCCATCTTGGGCACTACAGACACACGGAACATCACAGGGTGTACTAATACAAGTCTCAAATTGTGCCTTAAACAGCTTCTGGTTTCATCTCAGAACGCAGAAGAAAGTTGCGTATCTTAATGTTGCAAAATATCGACTTGGAAGTGAAAAGCATGTCTTGTTGATAGTGTCTGCTAATTGTAAATTGGTTAATAGCTAATTGTCTTCTAATACTGAGTTAAAATTGTTTGTCCATTAGCCTTATTTCCCCCCTGATTGTTTCTTTTAGGTGTTATGAAGTGATTGTAGTACATCATTTAGTTAAAAGATTCCCCTTCCCGCATTTGAACAGTATATGCTTATTATAACAGTTTTATGAAGATCAAATACCCTTTTTCCAAGGTTGCTTGCAAAGTCATGTCTTTTTTGACATTATCCTCTGTTATAATCGCTATCAGGGGTAATTGCCATTCTTTAAACTGACCACAGGTGAGCTGATAACAGGGACAAAAGGTGATTCATTAATATTGTCCTAGTCAGCATTTTTATGGAGCATTTAGAATGTTTAAGGACTAATTTTGCCAGCATGTATGAGAACAAAGAGTCCTTCACATTACCCATTATTGCATTCCAATGCAGCATTTTTCAAGGGGATCTATTGTCAGTTTTAGGAGATTTTTATCAACAATTGTTCTCCTTGTGTTTCACTGATTGGGTCCTGGCAGCTTAAGCAGCCGATAAGAAATGAGCATGAAAAGCTACGTTAGGATACCTGTCAAAGTTGTCAGCTTTGCAAAGCTCAAATGAAAGGCCCCCAGATAAATAGATATTTTATTCGTTTTTGGAATAGTTCTTTATCTTTTACTGTCTTTTGTCTTTTGCTTCTAATTCATAGCATATTCTTTGAACTGAAGATAACCCTATTGTGGATCAACAAAATGAAGTTAGAGAATAGAATCTGCTGTACATGTCTCGGTGGCACAATGATTGGAATCGCCTTGTGAGAATAGCCTGTGATTTCCGCTCATAACTACGTAAGCCTAATGCTCTGTGACAGCTCTGGTACTCTACTGCCCAAACACATCTGTCATATTTTGTCATGGTGGGAAAGAAACCAGCAGACATCTACCTCTGTGGACAAAATCACAATCATAGCAATGGAATTGGAAAACATGGATGGGTTGGAACGAAGTAAAAAAAATAATAATTTCCCTTAAACCTAATTCAATAAGATACGATTTGCTCATGAAATTATACACAGCAGAAAATTCCTACTAATAAAATGAGAACAAACTCGCTTGCAACCCACAATATATTATCTATTCTAAAATGTGCATAACTGGGTTTACATATGTATATACCCAACATAACTTTTTGTTGTTTTTAACACACAGAGCAAAACTATTCTCTTTGCTTCATTTCACCCTGAAGTTACTAAGCTAGTATTGATGTCAACATGAATTGATTTAGTCCAACCTAGAAAAATGAAGCAAATCAATGAGAAGTCGACTGGCACACACAACTTGCGCTCATCTGAGCCTTTATGTATCCCTTGGCATCCAATGCGCAAAATTCACTGCTGGCATCAAATAGAAAAATTGTTCATGGAAAAGTTGTAGGAGTGCTTTATTACTGTCTTGAGTTTAAATGATCACAATTTGTTCTCGTTGTATTTTGAAGGTTTTCTCTCTGGAACATATAGCAAATGATTGGAGTATTTTGCAAGACTTGATTTTTTACCAACTGAATCATGTCATGTTGGAAATAGGTGTAGATAAATCTAAACATCTGGCACATTTGCTATTAAGTGGAATATAAGGCTGAAATCAATAATAATGGTCATTATTTTCATTAGTTTTTAACAGTTTTTGTGATATAATTTGCTCTCATACAAGAATGGTACGTGTTATGTTACCGAACAATATAGTACTTTAGATTCTTTCAATATCAAAATGTGTATGGTCAAATCGTACATGTCAACAGTGGGGACTATCAGTGGAGAGACAAAAAGCTTAGGGAAACACTTGTTCCCACTGGTCAGGCAGCATGACTGACAGGAGTAAAGTAATGAACGCATCTGTCACTCAACATTTCCTTGCCTGTCATCAGGAATATGGTGTCTGTCATGATGGTGAGCTGATGATGGGTCACAGGTGGGGCTAAAAGTGGAAATGGATACAGAGTGTTAACTGTGATGGACAGAAAATAAATAATAATTACAACCTGCTAAGAATCACTAGAGCTGAACATAATTTTGTAGACAATGTGTATATTTTACAGGACAAAATATTCTTATAACATTAGTTGCCGTTAAATGAGAATTCATTGGTGGGTGTAATGTAATCATCTGACATTTAATGGAATCTTTATTACGACTTGGATAAGTTTGGTGTCACAACTAAGGCAGCCTTTTGAATTATTATTATTCATATGATTATTGTCCATAGGAAAAAATTATTTGTTTTCTACATTTTACCATTACAATTGGCTGGCAACCAATTTAGGGTTTATCTTGCCTCCTGTCCATTGTTAGCAAGGATAAGAGGTACAGAAAATGAATAAATGAATGTGTGTATTTTATATATAATTGAGTTGTTGTTTTAACAAGTGTTGACATGGCCACTTACCGGTACTTTTTGTTGTAAAGGTCACAAGAGAGCATTGGCAACTCTACTGTTGCAGGAGACAAATATGGCCCCTCTCCAGGAGTACAAGATGGCTAAAACAGATGGCCAATTATGTCCCATAATGTCTAATTGCAAATGATGAGACAGGTGTCAAATTGGGCTTTTGTACAAATGAGAGGATTTTGAGTTGTGGAGAGGAACTCATCGTTATGTCCATAGAAATAATGGTTTAAATCAAAATTAAAAACAATTTAAAAACTTGAAAATCATGTAGAAACTATAATACAGCGTTGCTTCATCTAGTTTAATTTCACAGAAATTGGAGAAGAGTAATATTAAACCAAGTGTAGATTTAACATTTCTATGGAAAAAGATATGTAATGCGATTTAATAATGCAAATCGGTTTTAAGGCTGGCTGTTTATCTATTCCTTAAGGTAAAATTCTCATGAAATGAAAACTTTCCTTTTTTAGTGTGGCCCTACTGATCATCTATATTTGAGTAACTGGAATTATATACACACACAAATATGAATAAAATAATCATGTCTCACCCCTGTACCATTCAATCAATGAGAGTCTTGTGCCCATGCTACTGCAGCAAAATGTTTACTTGGATTCAAGGAGTCCTTGATGTGCTGTATGAAGGTTTGCATAGGTGTCGTTCAATCTCTCAATGCTTTTCTCACAGGTCACTTTGTCCTGATTCTCCTTCTCGTCCTTCCAAATTCGAATACTGTCTGTCCATTCGTTGCACAGTTACTTCTATTAATTAGGGCAAACCTTTTTGTCATTGAACATGTATTTCCTCCTACAGATGACACAGACCCTCGTTAATCTGGAGTGTCTACACATTACGTCAATCTCTAACCGCTTCGACCTCCATGGGGGCAGCTATGACACCCTTCATAAAAGATAAAAAAATGACCTTCTGAATGAATACAGCAGGACAACTAATTTTAAACTGGGGATAATATATACGCAACAGCCATCCAACATTCCAGATGACATGCTCATCCAATTTGCATTACAAACTATACACAGTTGCACTGAAGATTTATCTTGATTGAATGGAACACAATTGAATGTTTGTAATCCAACACTAATTACTTCATAAGAGCTAAAATAGCCCAGATAAGTGTTATTTTAAATAATATTTTATAAAGCAAAAAAAAAAAATTATTACAAAGTATGACAGTGACCATATAAAGTCCATCAGATAGCACTAGCAATGCTTTAAGATTCTTGTTGTATATAATATATATATAAAAATAGTGGATCTTCCAAAGTCAACAGTAACCAGTGGACATAAGAGACATAAGATGCATGCTTGGTTGGGAACGGCTAAAAGCTGTTGATTGCTTTTTCTTGCAGCCAAATGTTAAGTCTATAAAGGAATGCCCTTTTCCTAGCTAAGCCTGACCCTGTTTCTCTTATGAGACCATTCATACGCTTTTAATGACACTCTCCCCGTTTCCTCCACACGCTGACCTGAGAGCACACAAACGTTAAAGCATAAAGTTCAGATATCTTGTCCCTGTACACCCTGGTGTTTCTTGAAAACCTACAGGTAAAGCTTTTGGAATTTGGGTTGTGTAGTTCAAAAGCTTTCTGAGCTGTCACCTTATCACCCTGGAGGTGTTAACATGTGCCAACAATCCTAGAAACTAACCTAGGGGCAGGAAGGTCTATCATTTCCTTTATTTTGTCCGCACCAAAATGCATTGGACCCTTTTTAGATTAAGCAAAATTCCTTCTTACATTTAAAATTGTTCCAGGACTAGACAACAAATCCAGCCATCTGCCTAAGCTATGTTAAAGTCATTTAAAACGAAGACAGAATAAATCTAAGAACAATTCCCAGCATATAGAGGAAGAGTTGTGCCAATGGGGTAATGGGTGGCTTAGATCCACCTGCACAACGATATTATAGCTGCACTGAAGGCAAACCAGCAATCAAGAGCTCATGCACCCCCACTTCCCTCCCCCATTTGATAAATAAATGAACAGCGACTTGCTGTCTCCAATGTTGTCTCACAGTGCCACAGGATAGACATTAGTGTCACTCGCTTTGAATATGAATGTCATAAAAGGCACATCAATAACCAGAGATGCCTCAGTGTTCTCCATTATTATCATTCTTTAATGCGACTGGTGGCATGATTTAATGCCCCACACATTTGTCTCTTGACTGCCATTGCTTATCCACTGAGTTTCATTAGCATACAAAACCCTTTTTTAATGGTGGGGGGTTTGTGGTAGATAACAGCCAGCCAGTCAGCTCATCTTCCCTAAACTCTTTTGTGTGTGCTTCTTGCTGCCAGGGTTGAAGATGATGATTTTGCTGCATGTTCAGGGAATTCTGTCACATTAAGCTATCCTAGACATTGGGTATTGAGCCCGAAGCTCACAATCCCCTGCAAAGCTGCTGGGATGTCCCCAGACACTAACAGCAAAATACTCAAGGGTGGGAAAGTAGATGGGGGGGGGGCAAAGGTAAAACATCGTACTGGCACCAGTGCCAACTCGGCTGAGTTTGTGTTTATGAGACAGGGATTGATAATAGCAACATGGGCAGTTTATGGAAACTATCATTCAATTCATTTCATAAGCGCACTTAAAATAATGTGTTCCCATTCGAGTTTGGAGTCGGCGTGTCACGCCTGTCATGTGCTTGGGAGCCAGGCTCAGCTTGAAAATTAAATTGCTACAAAGGGAGCTGCTTCCTTCAGTGGTCACCTATCCCCAGACTTCCAAGCATCTAGAGCAGGGATCACCAACTGCTGTGTTCGAGTGCACCTACCTAGTCTGTTTTCCATATAGTGTTTCATTGTGTGACTAAATGGTTGCTTGTCATATTGTGCCCAGTAATTGACTGGCAACCAATTTAGGGTGTATTTTGCCTGCTGGCTGTACTTAGCTGGGTTTGGCTTCATCACCTGGTGATACTCGTAAGGAGTAGTGGGATAAAAATGAATCAATTAAAGTAAACCCAACATGTTTAATACTTGAATGAAGACCTTTTAAGTTCAGCCCATGGACGGCTATTTGCCTTGAGAAGTAAATTGTGCTCTGCGATGTTAAATTGCTGAGGCTTTTTGAGAGGAAGTATTTGAAATTACAGCGGAAAGTCTTCATTTTAGCTCATGATTGCTTTATTTCAAATCTATGGTGGTGCTGTATAATGTTCAATCATTAAAGCCACGGCAATGTCTAAAGTTAGGGAGAATTTCTCATCTTCAAACTGAAAGTCATCCAGTTTCCTATATAGCATATGAAAATCTATTAAACATGCCTTCAAGTGGAACTCAATTTCCTTATATGATAAGAACTCAAAGAACAAAGGACTCCAAGCCATGAATCTAATTTTTTTTCTAGTTTTTAGTCTTGGAATAACTTTGTAGAATATTGGTGCATATGTTTCTCTGAGGGCAATGGTCGGGTAATGAACAGGCAGTTTTAGTCCGACATATCGCATTTAAAAAATATATATATAGCAGTAAAGATTTGTTTATTTTGATCCTGAAAATGAACAAATAAATGACTAACAAGATTGAATACGTGATATGAAAATGTCATTTTCACAGCAAAGAAAACCATAAAGTGTCAAACATAAAAATGTCCAAAAAAAAATAGCCCAGGCATGTCCAATTCATATGTGCAAATCGGTTTGACCTGAGGTTTATTATCGGGAGCTTTGAGTGCTTCATCTGTTGTCTAGTTTTAATGTGCAATGCATAACCAATGAGATTCATAATAACATAACAATAATAGATAACATGCTATGACGATATCTAGCTTTGAGGTGTCAAATTACATTTTTCACATGCACAGAACAAAAATAAATCATGATAACAAGGAAGGGGCATCTTTTGGGATTTACACAGAAAGACGGGTCACAGACAACCCCAACAGTATGAGTTGTACTGAATGTTTGTCATTTCTCACTCTCTTCACACCCTAAGAAGTGGGGCGCACACTGAAACAGGCCTCCCCATGGTTAATGTAGTTGTTTACTTTAATAACTTACATTAGCATAAGTAGAACCCTAGAGGGTAGAAGTCCAAGATGAACTCAAATGTTTCCATCAGGGATTGTATAACAAGTATATAGATGTATACTGTATTTCACTGTGCCAAACTAACATTTGGACTTACATAAAATCTGGGGCACTGAGTTTTCACATCTGATCCAATCATAGACTAAAATAAGGTTCTCCACAAGGTAAGTCTGCAGAAATAGTTGCAGTGAGTTTTCTATTTTAGCTGTAGTGCCTGCAGTTAAGAGGGGTCTCTGTTTGCATCACTGCTTAATTAGAACAACTCTAATGACAGCACTTAAACAGAACAGCACTCAGTATAACACAAATCTTCTCTAAGGCCCAATACAGCATTTTTTTTTTTGTATTTGCCTGGACCATGTTTCACCTATTCAGAAGGTTATGCAAACTTTATATATAATTTTAGAATTTACCTTGCCTGGATGGGACTTTTTATATTTTTATATTTTGGAAGTTTTGGTGGATAAATTGATAACCCTATGTGCTTAAACACTATAGTGTAGGTCCTGCAGTTTTCCAAAAACAATCTATTGTATGCATTTAAGTGCATGTATGGGTGTGTGTTTGATTCAATGTTGGCAACTGATGAGTATTGTATGTGTGGTTTGCTGGCTGCCATCAGATGAGGTGCCCTGGCTCTCTGGGAATACTCTGTGGCAATGTTTGTTAGGCTATGGTGCTCCAGGTAATAGCTGACATTTCTTCATTTGTGTACCTAATTGCTGATTTACACCACCACTAATGACATGTGAAGTTGGATCCAGACTGTGTAATAGGTTAGGGAATCTAGCCAAAGGTGTCCAAACAGTTCAGTCTTGCTCTGTGTGCATACCTCCTCTTCCCTATTATGTCTGTTCCACTACTCTGCCACTGGCTAAAATCCTCTCTACATCCTTTATTTATGCATTCTTTCATCAGTTCACAAGACAAAATCCTAGGTCCCTAAAGATCGGAGATTAGTTTGCGTGTTTTGGAAAGTTGAGTCAATGGCTTTGCAGTTGTGATAGACACAAAATAGTCCCGTTTTAGAGTGTTTCGCTCTTTGCATTGAGAGAGGATTATGGAGTTCCAAGCAAGAGCACAATACATTAAGTTTAAGATTATAGAGCTAATGGGTTTTTCCATTTGAACAGTCACCCAATAAGAATCGAAACCAGGTTAAGAACTACTGCTCTAAATTGTCCCTAGGATTGAGTGAGAGCGTGAATGGTTGTTTGCCTCATTGAGTTGTGATTGGTTGGCAACCAATTCAGGGTGTCGCCTGCCTGCTAGCCACAGGCTAGTATAGGCTCCAGCACCCCGCAACCCTTGTGAGGATAAATTGTACGGAAAATTAATGATCTGCAGTAGTTGTCACCTTTAATACTTCAGACATACGTCTATAATCGAACCTTACAAAAACTATTTTTTTCAGGGTTTCTCCCTGCACACCTGACCTTACAGTCAATTAGTTTAGGATGGAAAAACAGAAACAAGGCTACAGGTTTTACAGAGTGAAACTGAGTCAATACAATGATCCATGAGTTAGCTGGTATTAAGTAAAACTTTTCTGGTTTGGCCTCTGCGGTGTGATTATGGCAGTCAAGGAAAAAGAAGAACAATCAAGTTGTAAGGCGCTGTGATAAAAAATAAAAAATTTAAAAAAAGTTTTTGATAGGAGTTTTAAGTGCCTCTCAGAGATATGCTATAAAACTGAAAATACCTACTCTCTGCTTTATTTAAAACTAATAGGCCACTGGAAGTCTAACTTAGGAGAATTCAGTTGGATTTTTGCAGTAAAATATGTGCACCAGTACATTATTCTTGTACAAAATAGTTCACATCCGCTGTTCTTGCCCTCATGAAAAACAAATAGTAGTATTTATAATTATTTTATTCCTGGTTCCAACACATTTTAGAATGACATTTTGAGGTCATTTGCAGATAAATTATGTTACAATCATCCTGTACAATGCACAAGTAAAAATGTAGATACACTGGGTTTCTAAGAAATACATTTATTTACCATGTTCTGGTTGGTCACTGTGAAAAATTTGCACCGTGAGGACTAGTTTCTGAAAGGTCAAACTGTCAAGGCTAATAGAGAATCTCGACTAACCTGACCTATAATGGCTCAACATTAGCTCAATGTATTACTACAAAAGAGCCAATCCATATCACAATGTGTGCTGGGTCATGTTATCCATCTGCATGTTTGTGGGTTGGGTAAAGAGATTGTTCAACTTTTCCTTGTGTGGGAGCTTTGCAGATTTTTATTTTTATTTCTATGAGTTGTCAACTGGCATCCTGCCCAGGAATGTTACAAAATACCAGACTAACCAGGCAACTGCATCTAAGGGTTACAAGCAAGGTTAACTTGATGAGTGCAGTTCAGTGACCAGGCCAAAAAAAAAAAAACAACAACCTGGGAGGACGCTAGAATGGTTGAGTAAAATAAAAAGAACAAAATGGAGTACCGGGAGGAAACCCACGCAGGCCTGGGGCGAACATGCAAACTCTACACAGCAAGACCAACTTGCATTTGGACTCGAGACCACAGAAATGTGAGGCCGACATGCTAATCACTCACCCGCCAGGCCGCTTTTTCTATAACATATGTATTTAATTCAATTTCTCGGGGCTTTTACCAACTTCACTTCTTGGAAAGCTTTTTCTGTCATCACTCTCCGATTTATATTACTTCCATGCCTCACCCTAAATCCTATGACTACTGCATCTCTCACAGCTGTGCTCGTTTATGGCATTTGCTAATGTACTGTAAACGCCATAAAATATGTCAAGTTTAGTCCTCTGGCCAGCACTTGCCTTTAGTATATCATTTTTACACCATTTCTGAATCCTCGATTTATTTATTTGAAAGCAGATGTGATTTTATGTCCTCGGCTTGGCTGTAAAGTGCTACTTTGGAATGCAAATTAAGCTTTGATTGAGAGATTTTCATGAAGGGGTTGTTGTGGGTGAGGTCACAGAAAGTATGAAAGCACATCCCCAGGCGGCTGGGGAAGTTGGCTATTGAAGGTGGAGAGAGGGGATTGTTGTGCTATGAGCTGTCTGGCGAAAGTGGAAGTCTGGGAGAGAACCGAGGGACATGTGACTGCTTTTAACTCAGAACATGTCAGTGATGTACATACTCTGCAGGAATTCGATTTTATCTACTTTTCTAGTCCACAACAAAATGTTCATCTCCATTTAAAGATGTACAGTACCCCACTCTTTTTCAACCCTTAAAAAACATTTTACACAGCTTGAAAATAATGCAATATAAAGGAAAAAACCCAAACACAGACTTTTGGGGGATTCTAGTGAAATGATGAGTTAGTGCATACGTGGTGCCCTCTATGCACTTAAAACTAGTGTATATTCATCTTTTTTTGGCATGTATGATGGTGTTTTTGCAGACTAAAATGCATCTATTACCCTTTTAGCAGAGGTGTGTCTTATGTAGTTCAGACATGTGGCACGTGTTTCATGTCACAGCTTTATTCGTCACTTCGCTAATGCTTCCTTCTAACATCAGTACACTGTCTGATAGGTTCTTTAGCCAAAGGAATCCTATCTTATCACTGTCTACATTTAACTAATGCAGCTTGTCCAACTGGCTAAATAGATGAATGAATGGAACATTTATGATCATCACCCCCAACCCCATAGCTTTATGTAGGAAACCACTGACAATTTACAACCTATAAATTACACTGGTGTTGAGTTGAATAGGTCCTATGACAGGTCCTTTCTTATCGCTTCCCTTCTTTTTCTTTGCTTCTATCTTTCTTTTGTAAACATGTCATGGAAAATATTTATTAAATGCTGCTACTTGATAATAGTCTGTTCCCACACTTGACGTTTCGTTTTCCCAATTTTGATTTGACAGTGGAGGGATATATGAATGTTGGGAGGTATTGGACTAAATCCTTTGATGGTCCTTTTGAAAAAAAATATCTTGGTAAGCCTCCCTTGAGCTGCGTGGTTACTTCCACGACTCATTCTGTTCAGTAGCATATGTGTGGTGTTTGTGGTGGTATTACCCTTAATAAACACCCCAACATTTTTGGGATTCAAAGTAAGTATTGATGCTCTGCAATGACTCGACAGCAAAAATATATTCATGCACAAGCTTCCATCTTTTATATCAAGATAAACCGAAAGCTATCACGTCATATTGACAAAAAAAAAAATACACATCCCCAATAGAGGTACCAAAAATGTAATCTTAGCTCACATGACAATAGATAAGACAACATATTCACCGCGTTCACATGCATTAATGGTAAATGCACTTTGTGTAATGGCCAGGACTAGGCTGCTGTCACTTCTGATTTAACCTGGCACTTTGGTGGTGGCGAGACGCTCCTCCAAATCAAGGCTAAGTGGTGGATTCATCAGTGGCCTGTCGAGATGAAACACTCACCCGGCGGGGACAGGGAGATGAGGCCCTGATTGGGACAAATATGTCTCCCTCTGGTGTCAGCTCTCATTCGCCATTCTGTGTGCCAACTGAAAGAAAGACAAATGTTTTGATTAGGGGTCTCTTTCAATGTCATAGCAGCCCACAATGAAGAATGGGATGAGGCTGTCTCTGAGGAAAGCAAATAGTTCAGAAGGATGAAAGGGAATTGATGTCTCCACTGTAAGGGAGAGTGTCGAATGGTGATTTTACAGTGAGTCACAAAAGCTCTGCAACAGCTCTAGTTTTAATGGCAAAACGTTCCTTCTTTGAGGGACATTTCAATTTGATATTTAATATTCATCGATTAAACTTTTTTTCCATAGTCCTTTTGTAAGACATAGTGACAGCTGTTTACATAGTAGTGGGGTTCTATCTCAAAGCTTTTGATCTGCTTGTATTTTGTCTGTCTTATGATCCTGATGCCAAGTCTGTATGTATTGCTGTAATTCATAGTTGGCAATATATTTGACTGAGTTTAAAGTTATATTGATATATTACTACGCAAACAAATCTGTTTAAGGCCTGATAACAACATTGAATTGTGATGGTATTGTAAATCGTAGGCGGTGCTGGAACCTATTCCAGATGACTTCAGGCTAGAGGAGGGGGACACCCTGAATTGGTGAGTCGCCAATCACAGGGTACAGGGAGACAGACAATCATTCACGCTCACACTAATACCTAGTGGCAATTTAGAGTGTCCAATCATCCTAATATTCATGTATTTGGAATGTGTGAGGAAACTGGAGTACCCGGAGAAAACCCACACAGGGCAGGGGAGTACATGCAAACTCCACACAAGTGGACAGACCTGGATTTGAACCCAGGTCTCCCACTGTGAGGGCGACGTACTACCCACTCTATCACCGGGCACCATGTACAAATGTGAATAAGGGTGTTCTCTCAACTGGTGACCAATTAGGGACTAATTCGCCTCCCTAGATTCATTCATTTTCTTGAACCTTGGTAACCTTCTTCACTCAACACAATCCAAAAACAGAACCACAGTTTTTACGCTGTAGAAAATGCATGATACTGCATGTCCTGACTACATCACTGTATCAAATGAATTCAACATCCTCCTTTTTGACCATATCATTCTTTAATAAACATGATCAAGGTTCCCTTTTCTTAAAAGCCTCTCAAGATTTAGAAATAAGAGCTCCATGGAAATTGCCAGCTGCCTAGGTGGTCTGTAAACACTTGAGTGTTTACTCTAAGGAAGGAGCCCTCATGGCATTGAGTACTGCAAACAAATGCTGGCACAAATACTCCAGTAGCAGAGGCAATTAAGTAGACTGATATAAGAAGGAAAGGACAAATAAAAAAATGTGGAGGCACAAAAGGGACCAGACCTATTTAATCTAACACATTATACAGAATTTCTTTGCTTCACTTTGTTTCAAAATCATTTTAATAACCCTGCTTGCCATTATGTAAAAATTCGCAATAAGCCACATCATGTCTTTACACTTTTTACCAAGGAACTGTGACTTAATAACATTAAATACAATGTATGAGTACACCTGCTGGTGAGGTAGTCCATCTCTTACGATATTAACTACCTTAAATAGATGTACACTTCAACTTCTGCTAAAAAAAAGTAATATTATCTTGTTTCCTGCTATTAATAGAGGAATGTATCTCAATAAATACTTTTCCAACCTTTTGACCATCATCCTCTGAAGCCCTCTGGAAAAATTCACCCTTAGGCAATGTAATAATCAATTTGTTGCCCATGATATTCTAGTTTCTGATGTCCATGAAATCTCACTTCCCCTGTCCCTGTAGCTAATGATAGTGTGTGTCTCGGAGACCCTCCTGCTGTTGCCATTTGCAATTTATAGAAGTCATCATCTGAGGTGATTCATCTTGATTGTGCCTTGGCAACTGTCATGCACCACTAATACACAATGAGAGAAATGGAATAAATGTGTCTTCCCATAGCACCCATGTTTATCTTCTCTGCTTTGTGAATTTGCATCAGCGCTGACAGCTCCTAATGACGGGCATTATATTCCAGATAGGCATATTGTATTATCACTCGGCATTCAATGTGTGTTTTACAAAGGAATGGACAGAAGAGAAGGCTCAACACAATGATGAGGAAGATAAAGTCATGACAATACACGTCTCAATCTAATGTGATGGACTTTATTTATTATTCATAACTATTGCCCATTGTTATTCCCAGCTACATTGAGGAACGCACATTTTGATATTAATGAGTGTAACAAAAACCTAGTTTACGAAAGGATCGGGCCTATATAAATAGAAAATACATTGTCTTTCAAACATCCAACAGTTTAGTGGTATTAAGTAGTAACACTGTGAACCGCCTCCCAAAACAATGAATATTCACACACTCAAATGCCTTGGGAACATTCATTAACACCAACTATAACAACACTCGCAGGCATATGCTCTTTGTACACTAGCAAAACAAGTTAAATCAACTCATGCTCTTAGAAAAAGAAGGGGGAAAAAATACGTTCTTTTTTTGTCTTTTTTATCCAAACATTCATATTGTTCGTAATGTTGGGTAAATATTATTTCGAAGTTCCCCCATTGACCTTTTGGTCAAGGTGCCAACAAAAGAATACTACTTGATTTAAGCTTTAAATAATTAAAGAACATTAAAAATGACAAGAGTACCACAAGATAATAATTAACTCATAATTAAGACTAAATGATAAACATAGAAATATTTTATATCGTGTTGTGCAATATAATTTCTTAACTCTGCTGATTTAATTTTATGTTACATACATGCATTTTTAAATGTAGTTCTCCATAGGTATGCTATGACCTTGTCTGTCAATAGGAATTAAACAGAGTGTTGAAATATGAGGGGATTTTTACAGGGAAAAAGGTAACCATCTGATGATGGCAGATAAGCACTAATCAAAGATATGAAAACGCATAATGCATGATTTAGCAAATCCAAATTGCTGAGGAAAAAAATTATACGATAGTACCACTAATCCTCCTTCCCTGTGGGTGGTATATAGGCAAATTCCTATTTGTGCTGCTGTGCAAAAGTATACCCATAAGGTTATTCTATACTGGAGACTGCTAATCCCATGTAATCAAGTCTTTTCCAAAATGTACCTTGTAACATATCCAAGGTTTGAAGTATATATATTTATTATTTTATTTATTAACTTGCATTTTCTTGGTACAAAAATATTTATACAAAAGGACATACTGTAGTTTATTGTCAATGTATTGAATAATGTTGAAATAGAACCCAAAAAACACTCAACATTGTCAAATTGTTTCTTAAAATGTTCTCTCAGCCACTCAGAATATACTACATAGTCACCATATAATCAATGGTACATTGTTTTGTTCCAAACTTTTTATCATAAGCTAATGTTCTGGTCATATCTGAAACACTCAATGATACCAATATTAAACCAACACGGTTACTTGTAAGTGGTTTTCAAATAGGTCAACACATGCAATCAGTATATTCGTCTTCTATTTGTAAAGTAATTTCCTGTGACACCAAATAAATCATATCTTCAAAGAGTTACTAGATAGGCGGAAGTTATAGGAATAAACATTGGGATGTTTTGATTTGTGTTTGCTTTCGGGATCTATTTGCTTTTGATTTATTATGGTAATTTACTATGATATGTTATTATTTCATGCTTTATTTTCAACCAATTCTCAATTATAATAATAAAAAATGTATTTAGAATTTTTTTTTTAAACCTCGGTGGTACAAGCATGATGGCAAGGCAAGTTTTCACATTCGGGTTATTCGTCCCACTGTCTATCATCTACACACCTCTTCAGCATACAGGTCCCCATTAACAAATGCTCTTTCCCTAATGGAGTTCACTGGACACACCTTTCTGTCTGCCTGAACACACAGAAGAGAAGGACAGGCAATAGATTTGGCATAGTTGAAATACATGGATGTTAGCTCACGTTAATGTATGCAGCAGGAGCACTTGTCTTTTGGCAGACAAGATGGTGTTATCTGCAGTTTGAACAGACCCAGCCGGGCTGTATGAGTGCATCCTTCATAAATGAACCAATTTAAGGTGGAGCAGCTGTATCTCAGAAGGCACTTCAGTACTGACACCTCGATGCTTGTATCTCATCTTTGCATCATGAATAGAAACACGATACATTTGTAGCTCACTCTCAAGAGTTCTTTTAACATGTGGCTGACAAGAGATGTGTGTGGAATTGCTAGCATTTGCCATATGGGTCATTTGCTATTTACTTTTGCCTTTGTGGTACACTTCAGTTATTGGTAACATGAGAAAAAAATGAATTTTCTCCTACTTACTAGTATATTGAAATAGTAAAATGATTTTCCAGGCTAACTGTTTTTTTGCCCTATTTTGCTTTTAGGTGCAGAGTCCATGTTTTCCCAGCAGCCACAGGACTTGGTAGTGGTAGCTGGCCAACCTGTGACATTACCATGTTCTATCCCTGGTTACCATGGTGTTGTCCTGTGGATTAAAGATGGTCTGGCACTTGGGGTGGGAAGGGACCTCTCAGGTAAGGACATATTTACTAAATCTGTCCAATACTTAACTGAAAAGCTCATCAAGAAAATAGTCAGCAAATTAGAAAACAATGAATCATCTTTACAATCTAAATGAATCAGTTTGCATTCATAAATTGTTTGTCATCACACAATGACAGCTTTACCGTCGTTCATATATTTAGCCGTGATAGATTGTCGTAACACCATCACAAATAATTCGAACGGTGACAACTATTGAATGAGAGAATCCATAAAAGTGTTGAATAATCAAACCATTTAACGAATTGTTTATTATACGACTTGAACATGGAGATATTTGCACAATGTGGTTTAGTACTCAGTAGGTGTATGATTTGAAATTAATAAACTTCAGATCCACTAAGTTTTAAATTTCCTAGAAACAATGAAAATAAACCTAGTTACAAAAACATCATTAGCAGAGATTACAATTAAACAGTAAGTCTAGTGGTAAAACTGTCCCTTTGGATACTAATGAGTAATTTCCAGAATGATGCAACAGAATGCCCCATGCCTTATTGCCACAGTAAAATATACAAAGTATTCTATAGGGTGAAACAGCTCCTTGCCCGAGGAAGAAACTATGTGGTATAGATTGAAAGCCTTATATTCATTCATTATGACACTTTCTAAAAAAATTATATATAAAAAAACACTGCAGCTGTCCTTTTATCCCTCCTGCCTACATAGATATTATAGGCATGCTGCAGTGAAATAATGATAGTACATGCAATGGATGTACACAGTGGAAAGAAAGCGACAGCTGTATACATAAAAAGTGTGCCAAATTAAATGTTGCGTGCAGCATTTCAATGATATACGTCTGCTTGACTATTCAGTGCGAGAGAGAGAGAGTGCTTCTGCAATAGCGTGCTCCGTCTGGGACCAACCGCCGTTCGTGGGTTAGAGTGATTAAAATGAGACCATAGCTCCAAATTTCCTCTCTCCTCTTTGTTTGTGAAGGAGGAAGTGAAATAGACCCTCAGAAAATACCAATCAGTGTCATAAATATGAATGATATAGCACACATCCTCTTTGTAGATGATTGTGGTATAAATAAATAAATAAAACAGCACCAAATTAATTCTTTCTGGGTTGCACGCACAGTAAAAAATAGAAATTGAAATGTTTGTGTCCCTGATGTGCTTGGCATACATGCTGGTCATGAACAGAAGCTCTTGGGTGAGTCTGCGACAGTTGGTGGATGCTCATCGATGAGGGGAAATAGTTGTGTTTGTGCAGGTGTCGGGGGGGGGGGGGGGGGTGCATGCATAAATGTGGGTTTGTTATGCTTAATTTTATGTATACTGACCACCTGAAAATAACCCTGTCTCTAACCCCATTAAAATGGGAGAAATAAATTCTAGGTAAAAGCCTTAAATCATTAGACCACGCCTCAAGTGTGTATTTGTTTACTCGGATTCGTGCACAGCACACGCACACGCTTCACCCCAATGAACACACATAACATTGATCCAGCCTCAAGACAAATCCATTCCCCCTTAATGGATTCATTACTTCTTAATGGGCCTATTTTACATTGTTTGCTTTCGGTACCACATTATGACTCCGAAATTTTGCTGACTCCAAAAATCAATGTCCCCGTGTACATACAAATCACAAATGGTCATCATTATCTGGTTGGGTAGGACATGATGTGTTCCCTATATGTGGAAAAAAATATATAAGAAAAAGCAAGTGTTTACCTTCCCTTAAAATTCAAATTAGTCCACATTTTGGGACCAGATCAAGAGATTAGAATAAAATGCAATCATTTTAGACTGCCACAGGAACAGAATAGTCCTATTCCAAAAGGTAATACTAAAAAATAAATTAAGGCATTTTGCCGAAATTAACCAATCACTATTGTACCATCATAAACATTCATGCATAAGTTAGGTGTATTATTGAGTATAAAGGGTATCCTTAACTGCCATAAAGGTATCAAATATTTTTTTTTACCATTTATAATGTATCTTCAGCACTGTCAAGGTTAGGGATAGATGACTTGGTTCAGTGGAACATATACTCAACACATATTTTGTCAAGATGGTCCAAGCACTATGAGAAAGAATGTCAAAATTGACACTTCTCTGTAGTAAACATTTCATTAATAGCTTATATCTCCCACCCCGACCGTCTTGATAACATCTCATCTTGATAGTCTCCAGCTTACTTGACATAGGGATGCTGCCTGCTGTGCAAAGATAAACATGTGTATAAATACAACTAATATTATGGGGTGTGCGCCATGGTGAGTGCATGGTTTAAATTCCTGCCCGACTATCACTACAACCTAGATACAACCCCCAACCTCAATAATTACAAACAATAGACTAGAAAGGAATTAAAATAGATCCGTGGGGGTATCAATTCCAGATGGTTCAAAACATGTCAACACACGATTTGTACTGCTTATTTTCCCCAGTGGAGTTATGTAATTGGAAATGGTCTTTCGATGTATATTTCTATGTTAGTTAAGGGAGTAATTGGCTCGAATTATTTCAAATGTATGCCTCATGATACTTTTGTGCTTTCTTGTGATATTAACCGACAAATCATTGAAAGCAGCAAGCTAAAACTGTGTATGGTTTAAGACCATTGTATCTTATTATGGAATAGGAGGGCTATTATACAAATAGATGCATTTTTACTTACATATGAAGTGAGCAATCTGTTTGATCTCATTTTGTGTGGCTGCACAGAAAAACAACAAAAATGTGCTTTTCATTTACTTTCCTGTTCCTCAGAAAATCTCTAACAAATACCTTCATGTATTTGTCTTAAATTGGGACTAAAATGATCAAATATTATTTGTGCAACAGGTTATCCCCGTTATACAGTAATTGGTGACCATGGCTCAGGAGAACATCATTTGCGAATCCAGCGTGTGGAATTGATGGATGATGCAGTGTTTGAGTGTCAAGCTGTCCAAGCTGCAATGAGATCCCGTCCAGCCCGCCTCACTGTGCTTGGTGAGTCTGAATTAAACACTTAACACATGATACTATGTAGTTTTTTAGACACCATTAAAATTGTTGTTGTTTTTTTTTTTTAATTGCCAAAGCACAAATATGAACAGCAGCTCAGTTTAAAAATATAAATACATGAAAAACTAGCAAATTGAGAGGACAATCTGTCCAAATTGTGTCTAAAAACATTGAGGATTCACTGTAGTCTTATCAGTCTTATTTCTTGTATCAAAGAGGAAATGGACCAATTAAAATGCTCAAGATTGAGTTATTTGTAAGATAATAATAAATAAATAAAATAAAAAATATACATACCAAACTATTTGAAGTGACTTCATCCATGATACTCTAGGGTTCCTCAATAATGTGGGTACTAATGTTCAAGCAATATTGCACGCTGCTAATGAGCTCATCGTTTCTGCCACTATGTTGCTTTCTTTGGCCTTTGAAAAGCTTCCTGCTGCTTCCTATGTTCCCCCCACAGGGAGGAAAGACCTGTGAAGATACTGTATCTTAGAATCAGTCAGCATAGAGCAAAAGAAAGCAAGTTAGGAACGTGGGGTGTCTGCGATGCCATATCCTCCTCATGAGCCACTGATCCGCCTTATTGATCCACCCTAATGAAAAGTGAAACCAACAATTTGTAGGGTAGAAGCAGAAACAGAGGAAAAGACAAATTGAAGCAGTGTTTCCTTACCCTTCTTGCAAATGTATATGCAGGAATAATCATTAGTGCCTGCATATTTTAAAAAGGTCTTTTGCACATTCCTGATGGTTGCTACTTGCCCTTCTTTTATTGCTGTTTACAAACTCTGATATTCTATGTAAGAATATTACTGTAGTTTCAGAAGATTTTGGCCAATTATCATTCCAGGGTTTACTCCACTCGGCCTGGGGTGATTTAGCACACCCATGGTCCAAGTGAGGATTAGTGTTTCAGAGAATCGATGAATGTGTGGACAACAAAAAGTAAGACAACAGGGGTTCGGGTGAGGATAAGCCATATGGAGGAATAACATATGAATGAATGAATATCAATTTACAATGCATACCAGATGCATTGTCAATTTGTTTTAACCTATTTGTAAGTAGTAGATAATAATATCATCAAATGTCTCGGCGTATATTTGGTGTTGTTGGTTAATATTTAATCAGTCAGTAATGGATAAGCTTTACAAGACTACTCCACCAATTTCTGTTTTCCGTTTCACATAAACTACAAATTAGCTATCTTTTCGGGCAAAGATAAAAAAGATGTGAACACCGGCCATTTTCTCGTCAATTTAATTCAATATACTAGGAGTGTCTAACTCTAGTCCTTGAGGTCACATATCCTGTGTCTTTTTGATATATTCGTCCTCTACAATACTTGAGTCAAATGATCTACTCATCAGCACGCTGTATTGAAGCTTGATAATGATCCTGATTATATATTTCATTTGTGTTGGTAGAGGGAGAGATGGAAAACTGACTGGATAGGGGCCCATTGGAGTTGGCCACCTCTGCCCTATATTGATCGCTAGTCAATCGCAGGGCAACCATTTACGGACACACTTACAATGTCACTGAGTGAGAAGCCAAGCTACGTGCGTCAAAGTCAGGCACAAGTTAGTAGTAGTAGTGGTGGTAGTAGCAGTGGTAGTAGTAGAAGTGGTGGTGGTGGTGGTAGTAGGGTATGTGTACTTGCCAAATTATATGTTATGCAGTCAGGTTTAATCCAACAGTAGATGAAACATTTCCCTCCCCATGTGACTTGGCCCTGATTATTGTGACAGCGGCGGAAAAAGGCAAACCTAGGTGCACTGCCTCTTTTCTATTAAATCTATAATTAAATCTTAGAATTGGTTGTGGCCTTAGGTCGACATTCTAGCATTCCTGTCTATTTCGCACATTGTATGCATTTGTGTGTGTGTGTATATATGCACACTTACCCCAGGAACTCCTGGCTCTCAAACAGATGTAGAAGGACAAAACTGACAGAGGATATTTTGGGGAATTGGACCAGTAAGATGTACATGTTCCTGCATCCACCTGCACTTAGAATTCCCTGTTTTCATCATTTTGATTGCCTTCTTTTCTGATCCTTCCTGCACTCAGGAAGCTGATGTATTTGGTGACAGATGGCCTTGTGCACGTGTTCTTCTGCACAGGATAAACAACCCAAGCACCTCTTTGCTCACATCTTTGTTCTGGACATGTCAGCTAAGCCATATCAGCTACACATTACATTTCTTCGCTACGCCTTCCTTGAGAGGGGAACTTGTGCCTTCATTTCTAACTCTAAATTGCTTTTTTTCAATTGCTCACACTCTCGAAACACCAAGCGGTGGTCCCCAAAATGCTTCTATGCTGTATTGCAAAGATATCTCCCAAAGTAGATATAGCTCAGTGTGGTTAAATATTTGTTTGTTTTATAATGACTTCATTAAAATTAAATAATGTATAGTTTGTCATTTGAAGGAATGCAAATAAAAAATCAGTTGAGCTGTAGATATTTAACATTAAAAATGTTGCACTTGACCATAACATTGCTGAGTTTTTCCTAATATTTCAGCAATAATTCAATAGTGATAATATACTAATATGTTTTAGTTTTATGGAAATGTTAAATTTAAAAAAATCCAAAATGGATGGATTGATGGACTGTTTTGGGTTTTATTTAGTGATTATGCATTTAATGGTGCAAAAATATCACCCGGTCACTACAGATTGTCTTCGAATATTTTATTTTCCCAAATCAAACAACTTCAAGTACAATACACAGAGAATGATAATTTGCAAGCGTGAACAGGGCAAGTGTGTTTTTATACGAATGGGAGTGGAAAATGTTGAGTGGTGCCGGGTTTGCAGTGAGTCAGACCTGTAATTAAAGACGAGCAATCAATCTGTCCCACTGACCACACTACTTATACTAAGACTATCGAATAGCTGCAGTAAAGAGCTAATTTAGAACCATTAGAGACTGCCGAGTTTGCAAACAGCCCAGTAATGATGATAGCTGATTCAAGTTCAGGGCTTGGACTCTGTATAACTGTCAGAACTGGCAGTAATAGGGTGGTCGATGATTTCATAAGACAAGAAACAACTAAAGTAAATGAACTACAATCATAGTATTCATTTTCCAAAATGCTTTTGCTCAAAAGGGTCACAGGGGGTGCTGGAGCCTATCCCTAACTATGGGCACCAAGCCCTGAATTGGGGACAAGGAGACGGACAATCTGTAATAAAGACATTGACACTGGATAGAGTAAAGAGAGTTGCTTAAATAAGGATTTATCCTTATTAAACTAAAACAAATTGAACAAATCATTGTATTTTCCTTTTTTTTGAAGGGCTTTATCTTCAATCTATTTGTGTGATGGCTCTTTTGATTTCAATGGCCTATGGGTCACATATTGTCAGACTATCATTTCTTCTCATTCATGCCATTAAATACTTTTCTATCTGCCTTCCAGGCTTGACATTTAATTAACGTCCAAGTGTGGGTGGTTTGACAGCTATGCTGCATCTTTGAAATCAGCTGTCAAAATGCCTATTTTTGTTGCCATTTTATTTACTAAATGACAAACATTACGCTTGTTTCTGGGTCACGCTGCTTGCCACACGCTCCAATGCTTATTTACATGCAACACAGAAGAAAACACTAATGAGATCTTTGTGACCTTGTTTTCCAATTGGTATTAGAGAACGCAAAAGTGAGGACGTATTCCACCCCACCTCCGATTTGACCAGATTAGCAGTGTCATTTGATGTGCTTGTGGTAACCTGTGAATCCCCAGGCTCTACAAAATCTCTGCATATTAACAATTAGCAGATAAAAGGAAGCTAAATAACTCAACACTGCATTTTAAACTGCAACATAGCAATTCCAGTAGTTTTGATATAATCGTCAAACCTTTCCCATAACATGTATTCTACATCTGAATGCCTCTAATGATCAATTCACAGCTAATTTACATGTGTTATTCAAAATATAGCATTTTAATACTATGGCTAATCAGCATCCTCATGCTTTGGCACATGCAAATTTTTCCAACACAAAAACTGCACACTCGGTGAAGTCATCTATTCATAAATTTAGCCCTTATAACCTAACTAGCAGAGCTATGGCTGGAACTAAAAATGCAAACTTCAGCGTAAGGTATTTACCATTTTTTACGATCCCCAATATACCTTCAAATAGATTGCAATGCCTGAGGGTGTATACCTAATCCATAAAATAATTTAGACTTGACAATAAAATAGGGAGTCAGCTATATGGAAGAAGTGATTTCTAGCAGCCCTATTTAGCAAATTCCATGAAATAAGCAAAATGTAGAAGTTGACATACAAACACATTCATTAATGGCCCAAACTGTTACCTTATGTACATTTATTTTCAACTCAATCCCTGGTGGGTTTGGACCTTCCTGTGTGGAGTTTGCCACCCCCCACCATGTCTGGGTTGTTTTTTTTCTCCGACATTTGCCCAAAAACATGCTTGCTATGCTCGTTAAACACTATAAATTGTCCCTGGTTTTGAGTGTGTGTGAACTGTTGTTTGTCTCATCTCCATGTGATTGGCTGGCAACCAATTCAGGGTGTCCCTTGTGACACTCTGAAAATAAGTGGACCAGAAAATGCAAAAAAAAATTCTATACTACATTAGAATAAAAAAATACGAAAATATAGTGAGCTTGATAAAGGATAGACAATTTAACCACAAAGCCTTTGGGTCGTTCTCTGGCACAGTTATCATACAAACAGTTGCCACAAACAAACAAAATAAAAGTACTATATGATGTCAGTATCCCCAGATGTGGATATGAATTAAATAACTACAGAGATAAATAAGAAACACGGATGAAGTATGGTGTGTACAGATTTTACTGCACATCACATAATACATTCTTCTATACAAGCTGTCAGACTGTCCAATTATACATATTGCCATTAAATGTGCAAAACAGTTTTCCAAATTACATTTCCTTTATTTGCATTCATCTCCGTTGCAGTCTGACAGCATAAATCTAACCCATAACAACCATTCCTTCCAATCATAGTACTTGTGTGAAGAGATTCGACAGCTGCCTGCAGCCTTTTATTTCATCCTGCCCCAGATCTGCATTGTAATGAGCATTCGGGTCAATCAATAATTCACTGCAGTTTAAGTTAGAAAAAAAAAGAAGAGGCAAAAAAGAAAACAGCTCATGGGGATAAGATGAACATGACTTTGATCAATGGCATGTAGATGTACACAAATATAGATAAAGCTACTGAAATACTTTGTCCCAATGTTGTATTTGCTAAAACAAAGAGAGTAAATGTGTGTTATACTCAGTGTCAAGGGAGGCTTCGAAAGTTGAAATTCATTTTGATGTGTGTACTTCGATTTAATGTAGTCCTATATATTTGTAGACAGTACTACAATGTTATGGTTACAGACTTGATCATGTAAGAGTTGTGATGTGCAAAGTTTCTTATTTCTCAAACTATACCTCTGCAGGTGATTCAATCCCTATAGGTGTCATTTACAGTTTTTTTTAACAAGTATACATCATAAAAAAAACCTGGCTTCTTTAAATAGATTTTGCACACTTTCCTTAACTCTAAGGAACTATAAGTGTTTCCTTTGTGCCAGACTTATCCTGCTCTATGCTTGACATTTCTGGCTCACCTTAGATGGTTTAAGATATATTCCAACGAAATTATGATTTCAAGGCTCTAATTCTCAATTTCTGTATGTCTAGTTCCACCCGAGGACCCAATCATCAGCGGAGGGCCAGTGGTGAGTCTGAGGGCCGGCGACCCACTCAATTTAACCTGCCATGCGGATAACGCTAAGCCAGCAGCATCTATCATCTGGATCCGAAATGAGGAGGTCCTCAATGGGGCCATGTATTCCAAGGTAAGCCTAGAGGTGTGTGTATTTTTGGACACTAGAAAGAGGGAAGGAAAATCTAGCTTCTCTGAAAAAGTCTGTTTATGTGATTTAGTAAGGTTTAATCCAAAAAACATTACTTTGTCAATTATTCATAAGACTTACTATTATCTATGTTGACTTGTTACCACTGAGCTAATAAGCATTTAACGTCAGGGAGATGTCTCATCTCATCTAATTTTCTGAACAATTTTAATCCTTATTCGGGTTGCAGGGGGTGACTTTGAGCCAGAGACTTTTCAATAATTGGTTAACAAATAAACACAATAAATATTCAAGTGCCTACCTTTAGGACATTGCGCCACCAAAAATGCATGAGAACACAACTTAGCATACAATGATTTCAATTTCAGACAACTTCAGAAAAATAATGTTTGTTGATTTACCAAACAGCTTTGGTAAATATCAGCTAGTTTTAAATAATTACCACAAAGTTCTACACATACGGTGTTGTTGATAGACCTTCACCTTAAAATCCAGGTGGCTCTTTGAAAGCACTCCCTTTGAAAAATCATTTTAATATTCCGATTACAAAAACATTTTTTTGGTCCATCACCTCAGACAAACAGATGGCAACTATCAGTGATGCTTACTTCTGCTATGAAGTTTTTCATCCGTTGCACTTGTCTTTTACCAACCTGTTCATAATGTCTGAAATCTGTCCAGACAACTGTCATATCTAGTTATGTTGGGGAAAAAAAATGTTTTAACTTCATTGTAACACTGATCACACCAGTCGGGTATAATAGTCACCTCAGCCCCTTAGTTTCTTGACTGCAATTCATCCTCAAGACTAAAAATAAATTAAACAATGCCGTTTTTCTATTTCTAAAAAGGCACCAGAAACTTTCAAATACTTGCTCCTCCCATCTCATACCCTCAACATTCTTCCTCACCCAGGTCTTGCTGGCCATTACCATCTCTTTTCACAGGGCAGAGAAATGTGAATTATTGAACTGGAGTAAAGCATGAAGCTCATTTAAATGTAATGATTAGTCATGGTGCTGTTTTCTAATGAGGAATTTACCTCCCACCTCCACCTATTATCAAACAAACATCTGATTTCTTATTGTATAATTATCTATATTATCGTCAATGAATTCAAACCAGGAAAAAAAAGTGATTCATGGACCACATGCAAATAATCATGATGTAAAAAACATTCCCTTTCCAGTACATTATTGAAAATAATAGACCATTCTACTAGACATAATCTTATGACATGACTTTGAAATGTGCACAATGACACAAGTAAAATGCATTCCGAACATGAATTTTACTCAACCTGACACTCCCCCTACCCCCATTCTCTTTGCAGACATTGCTTCGTGATGGGAGGAGAGAAACCACCATGAGCACACTCTACCTGGCACCCAACAACATTGAGACAGGACAACAGATCATATGTAAGGCCTCAAACAAAGCAACCCCTAATGGAAAGGAGACCAGTGTCACAATCGACATTCAACGTAAGCACTTAAATTATTTTAATGTCATTTACATGTAGGTCTTTATAATTTGTAGTTTTGCAATTTTTATTTATATTTTATGAACAAAGTCTTTGCTTAAATATGCAAACACGGTGCACATGTGCAAAACTAACTGCTGTTAGCTGTCAGTGTATTTAGTTTTTTATTAAGCAACACTCATTTACTTACCTCTGGGCATCAATAGAAATGAATACATCATGGTACTAATCTCTACTATGCACAAGTAATAAAGGTCAACCAGTTTTGACATTAAATGTTCAACTCTAATTACGCAAACCCGATTTTAACATGTAAAATCAATTGAGAACAGCTTCTCATTTACATTGATGACCTATTGACCTTTAATTAGTATCAATAATGGTTTCTTGTCCTATACTGTAAGTGGATAGCTGAATTCTCTGCATCTTTTTTTATGTATGCATAACTATGAACAGATATCTGTTTTACATGAGCAGGATTGTCTCTGCTTTGATTGCCTCTCTACTTCCATCTGTCAGCTGTAGATGAGAACAAATGCAATCTGCTTTTAAAGCAGGCAAACACGCCCCACGCATACAATTCTTTGGGTCTTTTGTCTCGGAAATGTTTGAGATAAAAAAATTCCTTCTATTGAGTGGGGGGATTTCATGCAAAGGGGATTTTGCATCATTTGCAGCCTAGTCAAGAGCATTATGTACGAGTAATAAAGAAGTACATGGTGGTCAAAGAGCCATTATGACAAACTGCTCCATTATCTTTACTATAGATGTGTCAAAAGAGGCAAGATATGAAAAGACTGGGCACCCGCATGGTCTGGCCTAGGCATATAGACATAAATTATCAGATTGTGTAGGTATTTGAAACCCTTGGAGCATGCTAAACTGTTATCTTCAATTCAATCAATCAATATTCAATCACAGGGAAATAATTCCCCACTCGGGTATTGATATTTGGCTAGACTCTGATGGCTTTGCTTGCATAATGGCTGTTGGTTTGCTGTGCAATGCGCAATTTAACTCTGGAAACTAAATGCGCGGGAGACCTAAATTTAGCATTCTAATATGCCTAAAGTTAAAGGTCCTAAAAAAATATATAAAAGGAAATTCCCACAGGGTGAGCATAAAGTGAGCGACAGAAGAGACTAATTGTCGTGACTCAAATTGTCTCCCACAAGGTTTAGCCTCTGCACTATCCCTCTTTAACACACTCCACCCGTTTCTCTTCCTCCTCCTACCCACTACATTGACTCGACAGGTAAGGTATTCAACACAGCACAACAGAGCTGCTTTATTTTCTGCTGGCATCCCCTTCCAAATTAAGCTGGGAAAATGAAACATGGTGTAATTGAACTCTGATTCATGCGTGTAGGGTATCAATTTGCTTAATTTCCATGTTGCCTTATTCAATTACAAGGTTCTTCGCTCAGCAGCAGAATTTGGATCAGAGCTTGTTTTTTTATTATTATTTTTTAACAAGAGTATTTCTGTGCTGTTGTTTTTAAACAGTTTAATTGCCTTGTGGTACCCAATTTTACATTATGTTATGACCTTATTTTTTATTTATTTCCTAGGGGAAGGGTTTCATTAAATGATTTTTTTGGGGAACCACACAAAAATTATATTTGGCAATCATAACTTGCACCAAAGAAAAATGATTGGAAAAAACATTACCTGGTAAAGTAACAACACATTTATATACTAAATCATTGCAAAGGAGGAATTGTATAGCCTGATTTTTTTCTTTATTAAAAGTTGCCCATTAACACGGCATTTGTTTTCCCATTTTCAAACCTGCATTATTATACATCCACATTTACAATCGGCATGCAAATTGACAACTGCATAAAGGATGTAAATTTAATTTATTATGAAGATATTCTGTCCAGATGAGCAACTCCCTCTTATGCATAATTTTAATTATTCTCTCTGTTTAGACTTGAAGTGAAAACGCACCCCCACTGTGTTTTATTTCAATACAGACACTGAGAAAAATCATTGGGGGGAGCTGCAAAATTTACATTCAATATGTTGGTTATCTAAAAAAAAAAAACTTGCATATGGAACAGATATTGTTTTTCAGGTTTAAAATGGTGTCTTATAGAAATAAATTACTCTATAGCTACCATAAACCGATCACATTTACAACCATGACATGTCCTGCCTAATAATCAGACCGCTTCATACAGTAAATATTCATTTGAAATTTTCTACTCAAGCTGAATCCACAGAGTGTTGACCCACATCAGCAAAAGCTGACAGATGAAGGTACTACCAGGCCTCACCAAGTCTATTCATTGCAAAATAGCTGACCTGCATGTGGATTGTCATTTGTTGGGACTAATTATTTAGGGGAGTGCAGATATACCATTGGGGATATTTTGGTAGGAGATGCAGCAACAGCATAAGATCTACTTGCTTAATCAAGTGAATATTGGCACATTTGTCAACAGAGGCATTTTGAAAGTGAGATGGGCCGACTGCACTGTGTCTACTATCTAGTATTATTGGATTTTAGTCTGTAATACTAATATATAGCTTATTAATACAGTTAAGTCCTACTGTGCGTATTACAATTTATTTAATTTTGGCCCTTAAAGGATGGTTTCATTAAAAACAATTGAAAATAATGTAATTACAAATAGTAATATAATTAAAACACAAGAGAGTGGGAAATGAGGAACTGAGAGTGGAAATTTGGTGTGATTGGGTTTATTTAGGGTCAAATTTGTGGTGATGCAACAAACTTTACGTCAGGAGAAGGCATGATTAATTAGTGGATGGTTCAGTTGGAATTTGAATTTGTGTCTTTAGAAGTCGCTTGGCAGCTAAGTTAATGGAGTTTTAAAAAATAGCAAGAATGAAAGGTGTAGTATTGAATGCTTTGTAGAATGTGTTGTGAATTGGCTTGGACATTAGTGTTTCTATTAGTAAAGACACCAAACCCCCCTCCTCAGTTCCAAATTTCTTCCAACTCTTTAATGTCTGCATTGCTGCTCCTCAGCTTCTGGCTGCATTTTCATTACAGGCCTCTCCAGTGCCACATCTGTCATTTTCGCCTTTGAGGTTCCCTCTGCCCATATTTTTGTCCATGCAATTAACCACTTGCATGGCTAAAAACACCCAGCGGGATGACTAACATTGAAGCTTCAAGTGTAAATTGGTTTGACACACACGCACATGGAACATTTACCCGATGAAAAAAGGCTATGCAGAGCAAATGCAACAATGAAGTTTGCATATCATGACACAATAAAAAGTATTCTCCTTTTAAAAAGAACTCGATTTGTACTGTGTATAGTCACATAAAAGGTGGAAGCTTTACAAATACAATACAATGTTGCCAGTGAGTCCTCTCAGCCAGGTTTTGATAGATGTTGAATAAATTTAATTTTATTTATTTTATTTATTGAATTCTTTTGGTATACAGTAGGAAATTGACTTGCTTTAATATTCACACTTTCAAAACTACAGCAAAAGATCACAAGAGAAGAATTCTGATTATTTTGTGCATCACAGCAGTAGGTGTTTTCTGCATGTAAAAAAAAATCAGACTCAGTTGCCAGAAAATAGTCCAATTTGTTTGTATCTGTGCTTATTTTCTGGGATCATTTCCTCCAAAATTCTCACTAGAGCACACTACTTTCTCCTCTTGGGCCTTATGACAGCTGAGCAAGCAGCGAACATCTGCACTGCTGCGGGGCAAAAATCAGTTTCCCTCCACATTAACACCACCCCCCCATTTTCAGCTATATACACACAGTGCTGTTTGGCTGCATATCAGCTATGTTTGTTGTTTGACTGCTCTTCATCTCCGTCCAAGTACAGTCCCTTGTTATTACAGTGTAAGTGTTGAACATAGAGAGCAAAGACACAGTGCACATTTAAAACAGATGGCAGCACAGAATCAACAGATAAAACCATCCACTGCCCAAGTGACTAATCGACTGCCCTTCATGCCGTTAAAGAAAACCAACTGAACTACAGTTGTTAAAAGGTAATGACGTTGTGTAGGAGTATTGCGAGGAGAACATGCAACATAGTCATCATCGCAAAATGAAATAGAAAATAGCTTTAAACATCCTGCATAACTGTTTCACTAAAGGGAAAATTTAGTGTTTGGGGTTTGCCATTATAAATAACTGTGTTTTGTTTTTATTTATATATTTATTTTTGTTTGTTTATATTCCCTCTGCAAGTCAGCATTGAAATGGAAATGAGCATGTAGTACCTTCAAACGGAACCCACCTTTCTCAATTAGGATAAATGAAGTCATTCATTTGCATAATCTGAATGCTTGTAATGTCTCTCTGATGTTGCTCAGTGTTATATTTGTAGTGAATCACACCATGAACCCCTCTTTTTTTTCTTTCAAATTGCTATTTACTGAAACTAATTATGAAGACATGTATGACTTTGATTGTGTGTAATCTTTTAATCACTAAAAACATAACAGTTATTTTTAAATGCATGGATTTATTTACATTTTGGTTGGTAACCCGGCTGGGAGGAAAGTAAAAATATGTGGCCTCAAATGTAATTATCAAATTTGATTTAGAAGTAGAAATGAGAGCTTGTTACAAAAACTAAATATAAAACAAAATTCAGATTAGTAAAGCAGCAAAACATCTGTAAAAAAGATTAAAATTGGTATTCCAAGTTAGAAAGTTTTGTTGGTTGCCTTCCTAGTTTTTTGTTGTAGTTATTTGACTATGACTTATTCATTTAATATTGGTTTTGTTTTTTCTTTTGTTCCACAAGCGAGCAGCTAACCAGAGTAGACACAGCAGAGCACTTCTTTCCATGTATTACAGCATCCATTCAACATATCACTGACAAATATGCCTTGTTTGTATCTGTATTTTTCTTTAGATCTGCCTCTAGTCAATCTCTCTGTGGAGCCTCAGCCAGTCCTAGAGGGAAACCTAGTGAGATTTCATTGCTCTGCAAAGGCCAACCCTCCAGTTACAATGTACAGGTGAGTTCACCATCACCAGGGTATATACATTAAACAAACGTGATGCTATTTACATTTGTAGTAGTAGCTACAGCACTCATTTTCCTTTAAACATCTAATATTTTTAAATACTTTCCATCCCTCTATTTCTAAGTAGATCTAGATATACCATTCACTTACTTAGTTACTTACTTTTTTCTGTGTGTTTTGTTTGTAAAAGTGTGATAAAAAAAATAAATGAAATTGTTAAAGTATTTGGCAGGCCATGTAACATTTATTGGTAGGAGAAAGTGGAATGGACGTACAATACACTTGCAGGTGGTAAAATATACGGATAGCATTTTTTGATAGATTCTTGCCTTTTGAAAAAGAGTGTGGTGTGGTGGTGTTGGGGTGGGAGGGTGATATTGTTGAAAACAAGGTTTGTATTTGATTGTGTGGGTTCAGAGTAGAAACATGGTGTCTATTGCATTTACAAAAAGATTCCACCACTATTGTTGTGTGACTGGATCAATGCTTAAGAACACAATTCTCTCCTAGATATGAAGAGCTAAGATACACTGGCAAGTGTGATTTATTTCTATTTTCTTATAATTCTAGACTTGCAATGCCTGGTGGCCATATGCTCTTTAGTTGTCTGTCTCTACTATACTTGCCAACAACAACCTGCATATTGACATTAAATCCAACAAAATGTATTGCAGTTCAATCACAATTAAAACAAAAGAAATAGTAAATAGTAAACTGACCTAATGTTTGTCTGTAGCATACTTACGAACAACCCCCTGCATCTTATATTAGAACATCAGTTGACCCTTTATTGGCCCTTAAAGTGTTCATTGCTTTATTTATGAACAAACCAAAGTTAAAGTGGTTGATTTCATTTTACGTAAGTGTTGCCACCTTCTTCCCCTTTAATGTTGTGGTGGTGGTGTCTGGCTTTTCTGACTGACGCATGAGGATTCAATAACATCCAGACAGACTAATGACTTGTGATACTTCAAGGTTAGTCGCGTTCTCCCCAACTGCGAGGACTCCCTTTTGAAAGTCAAATGCTTACCTTTATCTGCAGTTTATATAAGCATTTCACCATTCTATGCTCTATTGGCTTTTGGAGTTGGATGGTAGAATGGGGATTTTGGGGGCCAATAATGTACGCTGAAAGGCTTTGATCCTAAAATGCCACCCACCCCAAATTCACCCTCTGGTGAGCAATATCACTAGAGGAAGAGAGGAAGCTGATCAAGCATTGTGTGGCTATTATTCAGGGCTAATACACCCTGTCTACCCCGGATCAGATAAAGCACAAGGACAGAGTAGTTCTTAGATGAATAGCTTCTTTCCCATCCTGGGAGAATCATCCATTCTCAGTGAGCAATGCACCGCTTTGCAACCCTCACTTTTAAACATTGACGAGGCTTTCTAATTTGAATTGTTCTCACCAGGTGGGCCAAAGGAGGAAGTACAATAACCGATGTCTCCGGTGACACTTATGAGGTGATCGTGGACCACTCTTTCTTTACGGAACCCGTTTCCTGTACGGTGACCAACCACCTCGGAAGCACAAACGTTAGCCATAATGTCGATGTCTACTGTGAGTGTGAAATGCATCAGTGCACAACTATGGCTTTCCAATGTCTTCTTTCTTATTGCCTGATGATTCTGCCCATGATTTTTTTTTTCAAACAGTCGGGCCTCGCATGGCTGCAGAGCCTCAATCCTTGCAGGTGGACCTTGGTTCTGATGCTGTATTCAACTGTGCCTGGACAGGAAATCCTTCTCTGACTATTGTGTGGATGAAAAGGGGCTCTGGAGTGGTGAGTGATTTTTCTCTTAAAAGAAATTATTTTTAAATGCTAGGAAACCTCTCAATTTTGTTGAATTTAGTCAATTGTATACTCCTATAGACAATATGGTTACAAATATGTTGTTAGTAAACGTCTATGTTTCTGGATATTTACTTTGTGTACAAAAAACTCAAAACTTGGTTCTCTAGAGTATGACCCCATTATATCTGACCCTTCATTGATTTTTGTCGAGTTGTGTAATTATATACACGTTTCCTGAAAATTCTACTAAAATATAATTGCATTTCTTCACAAATCTTCGACTCCAGAGGTTTCAACTGTGTATGCATTTTGGTAGAATTAGCAAATTAAATCAATGTTCTGCATAGGAATGTAATCTTTTAGTTTTAATTTTTCCTCAAATCCCCTTGACCTTTTTTTAGCCTTGATCCCCAATTCTGACTCATTCTATCCTTCCTTCTTAACATGGGTTGACAAGATGAACCTCTTTATTCCACTAAGGTCAGAACCCAAATTGGATTTTAATAATTGAGAAGAGGTGCCCTTTATAGTTTCTTAAAGTCCACATGCTGCTTTGTCCCAGCCCCTCCTACACGTCCAAAAACGCAAACAATCTTCATAAATTTCATGTATTATTATTTCATATGTGGAATTGTTTATTCACTTTTTATTTTTCTATTATTTCCTACAGGTTCTTAGCAATGAAAACCTTCTAACACTGAAATCCGTGCGTCAGGAAGATGCTGGAAAATATGTATGTCGTGCTGTAGTTCCAAGAGTTGGCGCAGGAGAGAAGGAGGTTTCACTCACTGTGAATGGTAAGCTCTTCCCAATGCAAAATTATTTACTAACTAACTTGTGGAAATGAGGATAACAATCCACACATCTGGTAATATAATTGAAAAAAATATACATATTGTTTTTTGTGTAGTGCTGTTGTGCGCCCCTTAATAGATTGCGCCATGGGTGGTCACTCACATTGCCCATAGCAAAAACCTTCATGTACCTTTCAATTTGTTAAAATCAGCATGAGTTACACAGGCACAATTATTTTACAAAGCAGTGACTGACTAATGATTATTACCCTTGGTTGGAGACCCAGCTGCCCTGAAACAAATGACTTCATTAGCACTGCTTGATAGTCCGGGAAAACAGCACTATGGCACTGACTCCTAGGTGTTTCTTTTTTTTTTGTCATGGGTCCATGTCAAAGCAATCCCAGATGATAATAAAAAGTGAGAGAAATAATGCCGTTGAAAGAATATGGTTATTTTTTGCTAATCTTAGTCATGATGTGTACTTAAGGCTAACAATGTACCATTGTACATTTTGACAGCCAACAAAAGAGTTTGCCTGTGAGCAACTACGATGTCCTGATTTGAAGATGAAAATGCATCAAGTAGAAAGGAGTGTGAGGATTTTCGTTTTCAAAACTCAGACATTAACTTTGCATATCAGAAGAAATGGAATACAAGAATTCCCCTGTAGCACCAGATCAAAACTGGTACTTTCTATGAACCGCCAGAAATATGGTTGGAAATGAAAGCAGAAGAGGCATCAGGCAAAGTCATGACTAATTCCATTGTTTTGACTTCATTGAAATTTACGAGCGGCCTTCTTTTCTATAGCCTCAATAAGTAAACAGAATACATGATGAAAACAACGCGAAAGCAGATGGATTGTTTTAATTAGGATTATAATGGAGCACATCTCCAAGCATCCTCGGGAACGAAACAAGAAGCAGCAGATTATTTTTATGTTGTCTCTGCAAAATGCGCCCCAGCGAGATCTAGATGTCTTTCTTGTAGTTTTTTTCCCTCGCACTTCGCTGTGTTTAACTCTGCCTTGCCTGAATTAGTGTTTGACATTCAAAACCCTCCCACATTAAATTTTTGCTTTCCAGAACTGTTTGCCAAATCTCGAGGCAATTCCATTGTCCAATGTCTAAAAGGATAATACAATTCTTGTCTTAACTTGAAAATGATTGCCATGACAGTGAATACATTTTGAATACGTAGCAATCATCTACAAATAGCTGGTTTAAGAAATTCTGTTGGTAAATAAAGTAAACACCAAATTACTGATTCCCTTTCCAAGACATTGGTGATAAAAAAGAAGAAACAACAAACTAATTACTTTGTTTGTTTGAAAAAATGAAAACCTTTGGTGCAATATACATACTACTAGCAACCACTAAACAAGTTCAATGGGCATTCTACAGCTACAATACAATTGTCTAGAGAAAACACAGTCAATAGAGTAATGTTCAAATCTCTACCGCACATATTACTAATCTTCCACTACGTATTGTTTATTTTCCCTGCAGTGATCCTCCAAGCCCTTTACCACTTCATTTAAATTGCATGTGTCATTACATCTCTCTCCTTCCTCTCTGGTGCTATTGCCATCTTCCATAGTAGAAAAACACATAGACACAAGGATTGCTGTTTTTTCCCCTGGGGAAGACTGTAATTTAATTATAATCAAACAGCTAGCAGTGGAGCCAGTTTGTGTATGAGTCACTAATGGATACATATTGCTTACTCTCCTCACCGTTACAATGAATTTGTTCCTCCTGCACCTAAAATGAGGGAGGGCTGAATACATTTATTCCTGTTACTTATAGAAAACATGATAGAAATATATTCTCGGTACTCTGATACAAATTATTAAATATTTTAGTTTTTAAGATTGTAAAAAAAAGAATGAGGACTAATATTTGCCAAAATTCAGAGAAAATCAAACCTTTTTTTTCATTTTACGAAAAAAATGTTATATGTTGTCTTGCCAAATCATCAAAAAAATTGAAAGTACATTTCGTACATGAATGCCACGGTAACCATTAATATATCAATTTATTTCTGACCTACTTTATTCTCCCAACTCCTCATGTGTTGGGCAAATAAGTATGCATAATAGTGAAGCTCCACCAAAGCTAGAAAAGTCTGTAATCACAGCAAGACAACGGGGAGCTTCAGACCATGACACACCTTCCCCTTTTAAATACACCCCACAGAGCATAAGACAAATATAGATTTTTTTTTCTTCTTGCCAGATAAATTTTATTCTCTCAGTTCATGGGATTGCAAGTCCTCTTTAAACATCTTTAATGCTGCATGTGGAAGAAAATAGCTGGTGCATTTTTTATGTGTATGTGATAGATTTTTACATGAGATACTGTTGCGATGAGATTATTTTTTATGTGTACATATATTTAAAAGGCGGCCCGGCGGCTCAGTGAATTGCGTGTTGGACAGGTCCGGGATCCTGGGTTAGATCCCAGTATTCCAACTACATTAGACATGAAGTATTTGCCTATATTAGGAAATGTTAAAAGAAAAGTATTATTATAGAGGATTACATTTTATAAATAATTGGATAAGCTATATTCCTACTTAACTTAATATCCCATGTGTTAAATGAAACTTAGGAATTTTCTCTTTTTAAGAGTTATACCATTCCTCCACTTTTTGCGCTGCTTTGTTTCCAAAATAATGATTTTATGTCTTCTTGCAAAAGAACAAAAGGTATCTAGTCTAAAATCAGTTATGGATTTTGGTAATAAAACCATGTATGTGCAAGACAAAAGTGGTGCCCTTTCAACACTCACTGAGAGAATGTATAATGAGACTGCAATGTGCCTCAATTAATGATCAACTATTCACAACACTGATAGCCTCTCCTGCTACCCTGTTGCGAGGCAGTGCCTCCCGCTGCCATGATGAAAAGATGTGTTTTGTTTTTTGTTGCTTGATATGCAGACACACTTTCAACGTCAGATACGCAGATAAGCCTATTTATGCTTTTCATTTGCTGGTCATATCCCCGGAATAGATCCTCTTTAGTTGAGACCACCAACCCTTTAAAGCTTGCATGCATTTGTTCTTTCTCTATTTACATGGTGGGATCTACAAATAAATACATAAAAGGAAAAATGGATATGTAACTGTACTTATGTTATTAGTGCAAAAGTTGTTTTCTCTCATTGACAAGATCACTCATGCAACACCCTTCAAAAGATTCACTTCAAACCTTAACCATCACAACAACAACAAAAAACATACTAAATGTGTGATGTCCTTGCATTTTCTGATGGAATAATCTCATCCTGTGTTCAGGAGAAGAAAATGTGAAGGTGTCACTGAAGGTTCTATTTGAAATGAAACACGTTTTTTAGTCAGAAGAGGGTAAAGAGATTAAATACAGCAGTTGAATCTTCCTCCATTGAATTGACTATTGCATTTAGTAGTCAAGAGCAGAACAATATTAAAAAAACACAAAAAGTAGACATCCATCCCTGTTTATGTAAATGAAAAAGTAGCATGGAGTACTGGCACCTTTTTTATCTAGTTGTTTTTCCATGGAGGACTAATTATAGTACTCTTCAGGGATGATGCAGAACAGCAAGCTCATTACAAAAATAAATCTAGTCTTAAAAACTCTTTGGACTGCATATATAACTAATCACAGATAACCAAACTAGGTGGAAGAAATTGAGTCAAGTGTGACATCTTCATTCGAGTGTAGTCATCTGCTGTAAATCGCCCACGAAGAAGATGGAAGGCTGGCCACTCACTAATTCTTCAAAAACCTCTATATTAGGAATATAGTATGAAATAGTTTGGGGATTTTTAAGAAAAATCCTGAAAGCCATTACTAATTTACATATAAATCTGACACTATGTAATTTAGGCTCTGATTTGATCATAATAATAGTCTGTTTTGCCTACATTTTAAGGGAGTGCATTATTCTTATGTTGTAAATAATTTCATCACATACAGGTCAAATCTTTTTCAGATGAAGGTAAAACACAGTGGTTTGTTATCACTCAATAGGCAATATATCTTCAGGCGGATGTTTTTTCCCGATTACGCCATGAAGTACAGCACCAATGTCGCCCAGTACGTTTTTTTCTCAGTGCTAAAAATATCAAAGACCATAAATAAAAATAATAACAATATTAATAAATATTGATCTTGAATGAAGTCTTGTGCCCTTCATTCGGTCCCTGCATGTCCTTGAGTAGACAATACATTGGGGAGGAGACATTGCAATACATCTTTTCAATGAAATGCTGATTTACGTAGCACTTCATCCATCAAAATCTTAACAAAGCTAATCAGTATTCAATGTGGTATTACTGTGAAGATACTGCAATTAGGGAAAATTATCCTTAATTTTGGGGGGTATTTCGCTTGCTGTTTTGTTTTCACTTTTTAACCCAATATTTAATTATTACCCAAACTAAGTTGGTTCATAATAAAACATTTGTTTTGCAGGGCCACCGACCATTTCAAGCACTCAGACACAACAAGCCTTACATGGAGAGAAAGGACAAATCAAATGTTTTATTCGGAGTACTCCACCTCCAGACCGAATTGTAAGTACATTTTAACTAATTCAACTTTACAAAATCAATTCATTTACTCATGTTTGTTTCATCTGTAAAAGTGGTAGGAAAGTGTTGAATACCATTACACTTCTATGACAAACATTTATCACCACATGAAAGGTTAAAACCGTTGTGTCTCGTTTGATTTGCATGCTTACTTTGTTGTGGGCTCTCAACAAGATCCATGGACCTAATAAAAGAGAGGCTGCTCTCAAAGCTCTGAATATTAATGTGCATGACATACCTGTGTTTTTGAGTGTGGGCATGTGTGTGTGTAAGTGGATGTCTGTGTGTTTGTAATCGCTAATGATTTGGGAAAAATGTACTTTAAAAAATGTATTTTTGGCTCAGGGTCCTCTAGTTTGATCATTTGTGATTTGGAAGTCCATTGAATGACCTATAGATTCTTTGGTACCATTGTTTTCCACAATTGTCTCAGGGTCCTTGATTATTTTCAACTAAAAATAATTTTGAGTAGGATAAAAGCTGATAGAAAGACCATTTACTGTTTCTTCAATGACTAATATGCAGTCATTTTTCCGTATGTTCTTGTGTACATACAGCACATGTTGTGTTGATCAATACAGACATTCCCTTTATCTCACACACTATTCCTTCTCAGGCCTGGTCCTGGAAAGAAACTGTATTGGAGTCTGGGACGTCCGGTCGCTACACAGTAGAGACGGTCACCACAGAGGAAGGAGTCCTCTCTACATTGACAATGAGTAACATTGTGCCAGCTGACTTCCAGACTATTTACAACTGCACTGCGTGGAACAGCTTTGGCTCAGATACTGAGATCATACGCCTTAAGGAACAAGGTGGGAGCCAAGGTGGGACAGGTTCCATCTTCTTTTTCTACAAATAATGTGGAGTCAAATAATTAAGACAAACGCTAATCCGTGTCTTGCATATGTTGTTGTCATCAGCAGAAATTGTGATTTCATTGTACAATAGGAAACAAAATAGCAAACAACTGATCAGATGACAAGTTTTTACTCATGTGTCATATGATACCTGTATAAGAAAAATAAAAGAAATCATCCTATCCATCTCAACAAAAATTTACAAATATTAAAATAGTTCAAGAACGACAGTGCAAGAGTTACACCATCTTAGTGCCCAAAAGTATATTATATTGGATACATAAACTCTAAAAACAATGAACACTAATATATTCAGAAGGGTTGCATCATCCATCAGATATTTTATCAGGCAACATTTGGTCCGAAAGATGTTGTGAAAGATTAGTAAACCAAGACCAAAGTATTATATATTTCTATCTAAACTTGACAGGTTTCCAAATAAAACATGGAGCAAATTATTTTCTCAGTTGTATCATCTAAACCACAGTAAACTGATCTCTTGATTTTAAAATATTACAACTGGGCGGAACAGAAGATGAATAAATTGATGTACTGTATGGTCTTACAGGCCCCACACAACAGCGTTAACTGTAGCCAACACACTGACAGAATGTGCACTTAAGTGACTTAGAGATGTTCTTCACAAGGGCACCTCTCCCGTTAGATTTTATGCACATCAAGGGAACCCAACAAGAAGGACTTTTGGTCGCAGGGCTCTTTTTAAACCACTTTTCTACAGCTGTTCTAGTAATTATACCCTGGTATTTGTGTTAAGATAGCCCTCAATAACATCCCAAATAGAGACATTACTTTCTTTCTTTGTTAAGAGACCCTTTTAAAAATTAATACCGCTATCTGTTGACCTTTCCCTCCCTACAACGGGGAAGGTTGTTTTGTCTTCCCACTTATCACAAATGATAAATTATAAGACGCTTATGTGCAAGTGACATTGACCAATGGAGACATTAAGCAGCCTTTAATGGTGTGGGAAGAGCACTTGGTTGTTTGGCTTCAGTTTAAAATTGCAGGGAGGTCATAAATGTGGGCAACTGCCCTTATTAAAGTGTTTGATGAGGACCTTTAATGTTGGAGATGTTTGCCCGCAGGTCTAAGATCTTGCCCGTCCTCCAGTGTACTACTCATCTGTTCACATACACATAAGGGCTACTTCCGTTAAACCAATACACACTGGCACACAACAGCTTTCTGGCTTCTTTAATACTGAAAAAACATGATGATAATAATTAAGCACAAAATACTTGGATTGCACCAAAACTTCAGATGTTTACCATGATAAGAATAGTTATAATTTTTAAATGAATGAAATGATTTTCAAGTATGCATGTATAACTAATGATTGATTTAAGCATCATATTGGAATGTTGTGACACATAAAATCCTGAATGTGAGTCATGTTATATAGCCAACCTTTTGTATTTGAATATTATTTGTATTGAGTGAAGCTGCAGATTTATGCTTTTCTCATTTCCACTGAGATATAACTAAAGTCTTTACAGCATGACTACCGACATTATTGGATTCTAACTCTTCTTAGTTTCTTATCTGTGCATAACCTGTTGTTATCAGATATTTGTTTAATTGTCAGGAATTACTTTATTGTTGTAGATACATTCTTATCTCTTTGTTTTTGTTTTTGTTTTTTAACAGAGTCTCTTCCTGTGGCGGTGATCATTGGCATTGCTGTGGGAGTTTTTGTGGCACTCATTGTCCTCATGGGCACTATCGGTGCATTCTGTTGTACCCGCTCCCAGAGAAGTATGTTTACTTGTGATCCTCACACCCCTTAAAATCATGCATGCCAATGCTACATTGAGCCCATCATCACACTTAATATATCCATCTATTGTCCATCTGTCTTGTTTTTCATTAAATCAAACAAAAGCTGCTATTGAAATGAAGATGGGAGACAAATTGTCACATTCACAGAAGATGAGATCCCTTCTTGAGATGGACATCTTTTTGGTTCTGCAAAGATAATGAGTCAGATTGTGATAAGGACTCATTTCACGCAAACTCAGTGGCTGCATCACATTTGAGGCTATTTGCATCATGCGCTATGTTCACTGCCACCCACCCATGTACCAAGTGACTCAGGTTTGAGACAGTCAGCAACTGTCTCTTTCCAAGAATCAAAAAAAGTGTGCTACGGGTCCCTTCAGCATGTCTATTGTGTGTATACTACAGAGGAAGCGCAGCTGGTTATGCCCTCACTGCCCGTCTCCATCTGTGCTCACCAGAGAGAACTTGCAAGCAAAATTAAAACAGAAAGTAAGATTTTATCTGATAGTATCATCAGCATTGTCCCTTACACAATGAGAAACCATGGAAAGGTTGTGCAAGATTGCATATGTATGCAGGACCAGATAATATTGTGTTGCCAGGAAACAAGAGATTATTATTATTTTTTATTTTATTTTTTGGAGGGGGGGGGGGGTGCTATCACAAACCAGGGATGTCAGTAAAATCTGTCATACTGCAAAACGTACTCTGGGAAATTGGAATGTCAACAAGTATAAAATGGTGTTTATGCAAGCTGATTGAAATAAATGTTCCATCTGTTTTTGACAGATCTGAAAGGAGTTGTGTCTGCAAAAAATGACATCCGAGTAGAAATTGTCCACAAAGACCATAATGCTGCAAGGGAAAATGAAGAGCACGCATCCATGAAACAACTGATGGTGAGTGTGAGTGTCACATATACTACTTTTTTCCCTTTTTTTCCTTAGTCTGTCACAAAGAATCCTGGAAAATTCAAGTTATGTAGTTATGTATGTTCTTTAACAAGATATCATTATGCACTATTACAGGCTAAACTGTGCAAATCATTATTTTTATGAGTAAGGATGTAAAAAAATAAGACATGTAGTCAAGGCTTAGAGGCTAAATTTGTCGATATGAGGTTCAAGGCAAGACTGTTTCTGGTGTTTATTCTAAATGGCTAATCCTACAGTGGGTGCACTTGTATAGCTACATGCCTGCAAGACACAGAAAGGCCCATTTTGGAGCTGTACCAGGATTAAGGCTTTTGTGCGTGTTCCTCGGGGGTGCGGGTATGTGAAGAAAAGGGGGTTTTGAGCTTCGCTTCTTTCACCGCACAAAAACGAGCTCAGCCAACTTACAAAATTGTACTTTGTGAGAGGAAGATTTTGTTCAAGTATACATTATTAATGCTACCTGCCAGCATCAGGTGAAGCGGTTCGTCTAGTATATTAAAAAGAAAAGTGCAAAAGTTTTTTTTTCCGTTTTTTTTCCAATCTATAATCTTGTCTTTTACTTTGAATAGAAGAGTTTCCATAAACACTCAGTCTTTGCCTTTTTTCATACAGGTAGAACGTGGGGATTTCCAGCAGGAGTCTGCACTGAAGCAGCTGGAGGTTCTGCAAGAAGAAGAAAAAGAGTATCAGCACATTAAGGTACAATTCTTGATCAATGACAACATGAAGGCACTAAAAGCAGTCATGGTGAGAGTAGTAATGCCTTTGGGCTTGAAAGTCAGCTTTAATAAAGAGACAAATGCTCTGATGTCTCACCTGCTTTTTTTCCAATGATTGGTCCTGAGGCAAAATGTGCCGTGCAGTTCTTGTTTTATTAATCAGATGGTGGTTCCGTATATTTGCTCCTGACTTGCCCTTAATATGAGAAAGATGATTCATTTTCGATATGGCGTATAGATGTGGTAGGACTATACTTCCCAAAGCACAGTAGTCTGAAAGAGGTTACGGGTATTCATTAACCTGTCACTCGTCTCTAAGTAGTATTCTTCAGCTTTTAAATTAAATTGCACACCCCACTCAGTATTTTTTAATACTATTTTTTGAAAAGGCTCAAGGAACATTGTAATTAAAGTATTAAAACAAAATTAAATTAAACGTGTACGTTAATTAATGTGCAGATTAATTCAGTAGCCAATTTTCGAGAGAATTATTCACTTTTAATTGTTAAAAAAAACCTACATGCCAAAGCGAAGGAGAGTTAGGTTCTTGTAACGTGCTTGTGATTATTTGCCATTGCAAACTTGGGAGAATCCCATGTGTTTTGATAAAAAAAAGCAATGTGTTTTTTTTTGGTGTTAACCTGCCAACCTGGGTTTCACTAGGGCTAAATTTATTTTCACACCATGGCAACAGGTGTTAGGGTAAAAGGTGGTGGGGGGCAGAATAAGAGATAAAAGGCAGGCGGAAACAATCTCCATGTATGCCGTCTGATACTGACAAGCCTAACAAGTATCCCCTCCCGCTTGTCTTGCTCTCATTTCCCACTTCATGAGTGTTCTTCTTTTGGGATTTGACTCTTACTATGCTTGACATTCACATCCACTCCTATGGGGATAACTCACACATTCATGTCTGTGCCCTAACTGGACCCTCGGCAACAGCGCGTTGCCCGCAACTAAGCACACAAACGATGGCACCGCTGTAAGCACAAAAGTCATATTGGTGCAAAGCCTGCCTGCATGATATTACAGAAATGACAATGTGTTTGGCTCCAATTAAAGATGGTGTGTGATTAAACTTTGCACTGACACATCGAATACTAAACTGTGAATCATTACGAAGTGCATAATTAGCGAGACATATGGTTTTAAGGTTAGAATCCTAACACATAGTTTGCCACCATTCGCTTGTATCCTAATTTATTCATTTATTCAGCCTTTTGAATGGTATTTATAGTGAGCTTGTTCTGTTAAGCTTTATATATATTATTTATATATATATTATATACATATGTATATACATACATACACACAACCCTGGAGAAGAGTAAATTCCATTACATTCTCTTTCCTAATAGGACCCCACAAATGGCTACTACAGTGTCAATACCTTTAAGGAGCATTCTACACCAACCATGGCAGGGAACCAATCCACTGAGGGGAGGAATCCAACAAATACAAGCACTCTGGGAAAGCAGCGGGTTCCAACAGGCATGTCCTTCACCAACATCTACTCCACTCTGGGAGCAGGCCCTAATCGCCTGTACGACTACAGCCAACGCTTTGTGTTGGGCATGGGCAGCAGCTCCATTGAACTCTGCGAGCGGGAGTTCCAACGTGGCTCATTAAGCGATTCCAGCTCCTTTATCGACACACAGTGTGACAGCAGCGTCAGTAGCTACAGTAAGCCAGATGGCTATGTGCAATTTGACAAAGACAGCAAGGCATCAGCATCCTCTTCCTCCCACTACTCCCAGTCCTCATCACAGAACTCTGACCTAACACGGCCCCTGCAGAAGCGAATGCAGACCCATGTCTGACAGGCAAGAATTTGGGTGGTGACGGTGTTAAATCAGGGTGTGAACTAGACTTTCCCATGAAGCTGTACATTTTAAAGGAGGTGCTGAAGACAGATGGCTTGAGAACTTTACATTTTTTAAGACTTGAATGCAAAATGTCTTCAAATCTGGGTCAAGAAGCCTTATTTGGCCCCGTTGCTTAATAACACATTCTTTTTGAATCCGGAATCTTGGATAGTGCCACAGTTGTGATATTTGCCAACACAGAGAGAACCCAAACATGGAGTTTACTGGACAGACTGACCTGTTGTTTTAGGAATATTGATTATCATTCTACAAAGAAATGCTTTCTTGCATTCTTATTAGTGGTGGACTTACAGAGTACAAGTGTGAATTATTTTTCCTGCTCTTTTAGTATGTTTGTTGTTTCAAGCACAACAACTGAATGTGCATGAGGTTGTCAGGTGTTGCAATGGCCATACAACACCCATCACCGACCACTACCTCCCTTAGCATCTTGTGTATTGCTAAAATGCAGTAACACTTGCCTCTCCACATGCCCAAAGACATGTTAAGATCTGTATTTGGGCCAAAGAGGCATGAAGATCAAAAAGGGCTGACACCACATTTCAAATCGAATTCTTGAGTTTTACATTGACACCAAATGTCAGTGTACATATTGTATATGATTGTAAATTATTTTCTCAAGAGACGACATTGCTTCACGTGGTCTCAAAAAAACAATAAACTGTTGTCAAGTGAAGTGTTAAAACTGAAACACGTATTGTGTATGAGCGCTTCTCTTTCGACCTGCAAGGATATTCTCTATGGTTAAACCAAATGCAGCCTGTGAACTCATTTGTCCACTTGAGCTGCACAAGTCATTATCCATAAATGTTGAAGTGAATTGTAAGCATATGGTCATGATCACTCTTATTTTTTGGGATATATTGGTGTGTTAAGTGTGTTACTGATTGAACAGGAACTTGATGCTAAGTTGTTAGTGCCTATCACGGAAGTCAAATTCACGCAATATGTAAGTAATTCTGCCCATAAAATATACCTTAAATTGGTTAAGCAGGTTTCATTCAAATTAAGATTTAACTCTCAAACCTGATCTTATGAGTTTCATTAATTCAGGTGTTTTCTCTCTTTCTCTCCTCAATTCCAGGGAGCAAAATTTCCATAGTCTGGTCATGTCACTTGAGGCATTGATTCTGAAAATGACAAATGCTTAAACCTTGGCAGACATCTACTGAATACTTGAGTGCTTTTGTTTTATTCAGTTTTGCACTTTTATATGCTGAATTTGATTCATTCAGTTGAGAATCATAAACAAAAACAATCATAAACCAATGCTTTAAAGTGAAACTTGTGGAAGTTTTGGGTTTTTGCACTGCAAAACATTAGAAAAGAAGTTAAAATATTAAAAAAAAGACAATCAGCAGTTATAGTGTTGCCATTAATGACAACTGTCAGTCGTTGGACATGATATCTTTGATTCATTTTCAACACTGATGACCCTTGTCAGGGTGAATCGAACCCACACAGCTTTCACTGAAGGTAGACGAAAGAACTACTTGTCTATTATGAGGCTGGTATGTCCAAATTTATTAATTCATTTTCTAATCTTCTCTGCAACTTAATCACACGAAAGCCACGGCAAGGCTGGAGCTTATCCCAGCTAACTATGGGCAGTAGGCTGGAGCATCCGTTTGATCCCTTGATCGTGGAACTGTGAGGCTGACGTGCTACTCATTTCTACACAATACCACCTCTTTCAAATTTAATTAAAATGAAAATACCATATCTTTGGTATCATAGGTGAAGTAGAGATCTCAAGATGATAGGGTAGCTCACCCTTTATACGATAATGATAATAAATGTACAAATGAATAAACAATTTGGTATTTCTAGACAAAATTAGACTAACGTAAAGCAGTTTAACTATTAAGGTATGGAAATGATCTTTACCCTCTGCATATTCATTGATAAATGGATTAAACGCCATTGTACACTTTGATGCAAACAACTTTCTTTCAACATTAATTATCTGACTTGGAACCAAGCAAATTGTAGATATATATTTCTTAAATGTTATGAATTTGTATATAGTGTTTTTTTGCCTTTTTGTTTTTCCATTTGTTCTGAGCTATGAGATTTAACTATATAAAAGCATATCAAATCCATAGTACATGATCGGCTGTACAGACAACCACTTCCAGTTATACATAAATTTATGGAACTGAAATTTAGTTTTCTGCTGGCACATTTACAGGAACGAAGGCTGAAATGAGAAAGTCCTCTTCACCTTAATTAGCTGTTTCCATTTTTACTAAAAATTCAATTAAAACCATATCAACATAACAATTAATATACTAAATTGTTTGTTCTGTATAACCATGAATTAGAAGTATTTTAACAAAATTATACGATCATCCAATTTAACAACCCTATTTTGTTAAAACTCTTAAATTAAACAAGCTATTACGACAGTCTATTAAATACAACAAAATACATAAATTAGTGCAATAGAAATCACAGAATTGTCATAATAAACAAATGTAGTCAACATAAAATAAATACTTCCACTTTTTTCAGAGTGCTTTATACCATCTGTATGAAGATACATTGATGCCTCAAGACAATGTATCTCATAATTACAATATGCCTTAATATTTTCAGTAAAGTAGCTGCTACGTTATCGGCATATTCCCACAGATCTAAAATCAGCACAGATGTATTATAGTCCAAAAAGGCTCCAGTTTTCTTTTGCAGTAGAACTCCTCTGCAATAACCCCCCAAAACAATGCATTTTACTGGTTGAGAGAACAGGCACTAGTGCACAGCAAAGTAATAAATATTTGATAGGCCAGCCGTTCATCCCAATTTCACCACCCCATGGCCACAGACACAATGGCCTTGAATGTACCACTGAAAGAGTCAAAGCCCATGAGCCCTATTCACCTGTATATGCCTCACTGGCTGGTGTGTCGTGTTTGTCTGACAACAAGCTGCGCACAGAAGCAGAGACATAACAGATGAATAACACAAAGACCCAGAATAATTACAATAGGTTTCTGCCCTTCCCTGATAGGACAAACAATGGCTAAGTGATTTATTTTTCAGAGATGCCAAAGAGGAGATTTTGCTACAAACACACACAATGAATGGCTACCCATTCAGAGAGGGGCAAGGCCACTGGTTAATTGTTTACTACTTCAAATATTTGTTTTTTGTTACTCTTGAGGAATGTGCACAATGGAACATCAGCCAGTAAGTCCACCTTGTTGTATACAGCTATGTCAATAACTGAGGACATTGAGGAAAGTGCCATTTAAAGGGTACTATTTTTCAATCTGTAACTGAATTTAGAATCTTTGTTTCACTCTATTGTAATGGATTTATTTTGTAAAAAAAAATACATATCTTATACCTATACATACACATATATAAATGTATATATGTATGTATATGTGTGTGTTTGTGTGTGTATATATGTATGTTTTACGCACATGGACATTGAAGAGAATGGGCATAGTGTACATATTTTAAAAGGTTTTGCGAAAAAAAATACACTATCGCCATGCAGGGGTCATGACCATAGTTCAGTATGCAGCATATAATGAACAGTGGCCACAACAGCAACATATTTTTAATTTTAAATATCTTGTAATGAAAGCATCTTTATTCAAATCACGATGTGAACTTGCGTGGGAAAAGTGAACTAAGAAACAAAGCTAAACGAAGGGTCAAGATGTACATTTTTCAGGGGTGATTTTTCAGCATTAGCTTCACCTGTATGTATGGTACAAAAGAGAAAAAAAGTTGTATTTTACTGTACTGATCTGTGAATTTATGATGCTTATGCTCTGTATATTTGGGGAATAAAGGTCCTGTTTCAGTTTGTTTTGGTTAACATTTTATCTTCTTCTAAGACTAGACCAAAAATGAAAATAAATCAAAATATCACACATTCCTAATGCATTAGTCTAATGACTAGAAGCCTTTCTTAGTATATGATCACCATAAAGTTCCCTAGCTATATGAATGACAACTAAAATGTTAAAAACAAATGGTGTCTCAAAAAAATTGTCTTTTTGTGAGACTGTAATCAGCCTACAAACAAGTAAGTTGCAATAATTCTTACATAATTTATTCATGCCCTGCAATTGGCTTGCAGCCAATTCTGGGTGTCCCCCACCTTCTGTCCATAGTAGGTTCCATCTACCCGACGACCCTTGTGGGGATAAGCGGTAAAAAAAATTAATGAATGATTTATACATATCATCTGAAACACCAGGGGTTCACAGTACAGCTTTTGCTGGTCCAGTAATAATATTCCAAAACTATTTTCTTCTTCAAAAGACTAGATAATGCATATTTCATCCATAGTAAATAATACATAACTATCAATGCACTTTTCTTGACTTAAAAAAAGAAAGAAAACCGGACAGCGTGAAACAAACATTTTAATTCCATCAGATCTCTGCTTGTTTCTGAACTTCATGTTTTGGGCTTTGCTTTCCAGCTGTGTGAAATATAAAATTAACAGCGTTACACTAGCAACAAAATGTGATTTGCATTGATTTTATTTCAAATTGTCATGATTCTACAATAGTATTTGAAATATATCCAATTTTGTTTCAACTCTACTGATGAGCATTTTGATCTTTAAACTTAAATCTTCTGTGTTTTTTTATTCCATCATTCTGAGAGGCTGAATGTGTTGTTTTTCCCTTCCCTTCTGTGTTGTTAAAAAATAAATCAACCACCAACACATACGCCCCCACAAACACACAAACATTAATTTCAGAGCCACATAAATAAATATATCTTGTTGATTACAAAGAGGACTGCAGAGTCAATGTAGGGGACATCTTTAATGAACTATTGATTCCACCATTCCATTTATTCAGGTTTACATTTGTGTCCCCCTAACTCTGTTGATTCCACACAAATCTTAAACCTACAGTATGCCAGGCTTGTGCTTCTAAGATATGTGTTAATCATTACGACATACCCATAACGTTTATTTATTGATTGATTTTTCATTCCAGTTGTCCTCACAGGAGCCACGAGGTGGAGGAGCCTATCTTATCTGACATCTGACGACAGGTGTACTATACTCCCTAAACTGGTAACCAGTTGGTCTCAAGGCACACACAGAGACATACTTCTATTTGCACTTACAATCACACTGCACACTGAGATGAATCGATCCCATGCTCCTTGGGGGATGAACCACTAAACTATCAGGTAGAGATGTCTATAATAAGGGATATTAAAAATATATATATATTTATACGGAATATAGCTTTTAAAAATGAAAAAAAGCAACAACATTTGACATCTACTCTCATTTTACACAAGGTGTTGGTTGCCAAACACCAAAATAAATAATATACTGGCTAATTGTTTGGGCAGCTGGACAGACCAAAATCGAAACAACAAAATGTCTGCTTGGAAATAAAATTAATGTGTTAGCATGGAACATGAGAAGTTACAACAAAAATCTCAGTGGAAATTGCATGCTTTTCTTCCACACTCCAAAGACATCCATGATGGGCTGATTACAATTTCCAAATTCTCCATAGGTGTCATCTTATGTGCCCCGCAATCAGTTCAGTGTGGACCTCGCCTCCTGCCCATAGTTAACTTGGCTTTGTCCCAGCACCCCCACGACACTCGTGAGTATAATCGATATGGAAGATGAATCTCTTAATAAAAACTGGAATGATAATAATCCCTGACTACTCCAATACTTTTGGATGTGAGTGGGGTAAAAAGAGGTGATTGTCAGCAGTGCTTTAGAGTTAAAGAGGTGGGTGGTTAACTCAAATCATAAAAGTCATATGAACCCCTCACTCAGGCTAATGGCAAGTAATAGACCGGTTTATTTTGTAGGATATAGTATACTTAAAAGGTTTAAAATGAGATGTAAAAGAGTTGCCTATATCGTGTCTTTTAGACCATAAGGATGCTGTTCCCTCGCCCACCCACTGCATGCATGAGTGTCCCACACTGCACAGCTGCTGGCACCGACGTGACTCAGGGTGCCAGGTTGCTGCTTGTTGGCTGGAAAATGCGTGTGTGTGTGTGCGTGTGTGCCGTTTATGTGGACATTGGCCATAGTGTGAAATGTCTCAAACAGGCCAATGGTTGACAGTGAATCACGGTGGAATTGTGCACTGCATTCTCAACAATGGTCCATCAACCAAGAACATGTGGTCCTACAGAAGATTTTATTATGTCTTAATTGTTTTATGGATAGGGAGATTGGCAATTAAATTATCCACACAAGCTTGGAAGTTGCAAAGGGGTGGGTATCTTAAACTGAGGAGTTTTGACCAAGCCTAGGCTTAACAAGGACAGAAAACAAGTAATATATTTAAAGAGATCAAGTGTACCTCTAAAAAAAACATTTGAGATCCACAAATGCATTTTGTTGGATTTCATACAGTATCTAAACCAGTGAGTTACATTGAGTTATACAATACGTTCTTTGGTGTACTGCTCAGATACAGCAGCTTTTTTACATAAATCAATATGGAAAACATTTGCACCTCAATCAGCACCAGAACCAGGAGTGAAGAAATATTATGTGTGGGGGTAAAAAAAATGCCTGTGGGTGACAAATTCACGACCCTGTGTGGGAACACACAATGTTAAAATATGCTTCCATGATATTTATAATGTCTTGGCTAGTAAAACAACTATTAAAAAGCAGCTCGCTACATAATGCCAGATGTTCGGTCTTCCCGAGTACAGTTCATTGAGGTGAGAAAGATATGTGAAACGTTTGCCTCCCAATGGCCTTGATTGACCATATTAGTTGTGTCTGGACATTTTCTTGCCACTCTGGCTTTTCAGAAAGCGTTTTTGTATTCCTCTTGAGGAGCTGTTTTTTATGAGGGGGAGGAATGGGGAATGTAGCACTGTTTTATACAAACGCACAAGCATCAAAAGGCAACATCCAGTAAAGCCAGAAGCTGTTGTATTTGCTGCATGAGCGGAGGGCAAATTGGATTGCGATCACATGGAATATTATTGATTGGATTTCTACCTTGACTAAAAAAAAAAAAAGTTTCTTTATTTGGGCCCCATTGTTGTCAGAGTAAAACCAAGACTGGTGTTTCATTAAAATTATATTCAAAAAGCACATGTTAAGACCACCAGTCAAGGATGTAGATTTGACGGAAACAGACAGTTGTTTGTAAGTCATTGCCAAGTGATTCAATGCATTGAGTTTAGATTAAATGTAACATTTTTGCATCCGTAGATTATCTAGCAGGACAATCTGAAACAAATGATCTAGTAGTTTGTCATTTTGTAATGTAAAGCCAGCCTTAAATGAAAATGGAAGGGGAAATAATCTAGCCAAAAGGTTCACAAAGCATACACAGAGGGAAATGGGGAAAAAACATGTTTGTCTAAGATGAAAATCAAGGTTCATGGTGTTGCTAGCATAGTCCTCCCACACATGACCGTGTACACCTTTGTTGCTTTTCCTATGAGTAATGATGCTTCATATATTACTTTCCCCGTCAGATATTATCACTCTCAACAGTTTCCTTCCTCTCTAACTTGCTTCAATAGAAGTACAGCAACAAAAATGAGATGAGTGATTTTTTCACCATCGTTTTTTGGTGAATGTATTGTACTACAATTGAAAAGCTTCATATTGGAGCAATGCCACCAAAGCACCCTTGTTGATATTTTTACAGCATCCAGAGGGAGGATACAAAAGGTCACTCACTTTGTTCTTCTTTTCAATGGGGGACACACAAGTCATATTCATATATATATACGTATGTTATGATGTTTGTATCATTTTTTTTGCGAGAGCCGATCTACCACACGGTGAAGCATTGATAGAAAGGCTCACTTCCATCTCATCCCATCCTTAAAAAATATTTTTGAAAGTAGACAAACTCTAGTTTAAGTAAAGTCTTTATGGCAGGAATCCCATTTTAGCTTTTTCTGATAGTGATGGAAGTCAAGTCGATTTAAAACAACTGGACTGGGAATGGAAACTAGAACATCCTTGCCAGTGATTTGCCTGGAAGTTACATTCTGCCAAAACATTTTCTACCTCCGTGCATTAGCCATGAATGACTTCACACGGCAACAAAGTTAATAGAGAGAAGCTTCTGTCCCTGAACCATGGCTCTGCATGGATCTGCTGGCATGGTTCATAATTAAATTGACAACAGCTCACTCTCACTTGTCGATGCAACCCATAGAACATGAATTGAGGTGCAGACAAGGCAAGGAACGTGGAGCTCGAGGCAAAGATGAGGTTCCTATTTTTTATGTTAAGTGGCATCTTTAACACGCAGACATAAAAAAAAAACTGCAGAGAGTCAAACCAGATTTTTACTGACAGCCCAATTCGACACAACTGTGCTGGTTTTATAATGCTCAAAACAACAAACCATGCTCTAGTAAGAGTTTTTAACCATATTATTCTAGTAATCAATAAGGATAATGTGTGAAATATTATGCTGGAATATATTGCATCATTAGTGGAATTGGTTGCAAAAGGGTTCAATCTATTAATTATAAAAATGCTATATAATTGTGGAGGTTATTCCACTAAGTTCAAGTTCAGTGCTGCATATGCAGAAGTAATATTTATGTCACGTCAATGTCTTCACATTTTTTTAGGAACACATACAATTCATTTGTAGACAAGTTGTGAAAGGCTTTTTATTGAAGACAATATTATAGTGTCTTTTTAGGCCAGCCCTGGAAGAATGGAGCATTATTATATACTGTTTATGACAGGAGCAGGCATGCGGAGAGAAAAGTTTGAGGAACTATATAACCTTTAACATTTACAAGATATTTCATAAAATGTTTCTCTTGTTTGTGTCTCGTTACACATTTTAAGCCTAATTTATCTTCTGTTGCTCCTTTACTCTGACAACATGTTTACTTTCAAGGATATATTGACTTTGATTAATGAGCCAAACTATGTAGTTGCCTTGAGGATATACATCATAATCAAGTAAGAATGAACACCCATTGCCTTCCATTAAAAAGTTTGAGGCTGGGAAATAGTAAATTAAAAAAAAAAGAGTAAGTTTCTGAACCTTTGACAGGCCTCAATGTTAACAAGCATCCACCTTTTGCTGCTCATCATTAACTGTTCTATTGTCTAGGTGCCATTTTGAAGACTTGGTGGTAGGAAACAGCTTGTTTTCTTTATTCTCCTGACAGTCAAAAGTCTACACCTAAAAGCACAGTAAGAAGAATAAAGGAAATAAATAAATAAATTGCAGGAGTCAGCTCTTTTACATCCTACACAATATGTATCACTCCATCTCATTGTTGAATAAGGACAATATATTGACATTTCACAACAATCACCTTTCTGTTAAGGGTTATTTTATAGCAGTTTGAATCTCACTATCTACCATGTTTTCTATCAACCTAGAAATTTCAATGTAAGTCAAATAAACCAAGTAAAAGTTGACAAAATTAATCTAGTTCCATTAAAATGCCAAAATAATGAAACTTTTGCCTGTCTTGAACATGAATGAATGCTTTTATTAGATGTCATTAAGTATCCTAACACAACCTAAAGAGATTTGAAACAATATCTACTGTGCATAATTCCATAAATGACACCTAATGACTGACATATGTCATAACTATATCTTCAATGTATCTCAACAAACAATCCAAAGAATCCAATGGAACTGAATAGATATGACTTGTTCTTAGCATCACCATGTTTCTTTAAAAAATGTTATGAATGTACAACTTTGGAAAACTATTTTTTTCTTTTGCACATTCAACTGGTAGTTACGCGTTCCACTTTCACAGTAGAACAACCTTCTAGCGCGAGTATGCTGACAGCAGCGTGCTGACAGCAGCATGCAGCTTTTATGTCTTCCCTTTGTTTAATCAGCAGCAAGCAAGGAATGTACGCGCGCAAGTGCTGGTTCAAAGATTGGAACGATAACCTCCTCCAGACAAAAAAAATATTTTTTGTCTAAAAGGATTAAATTGATTTTGCTTTACCAAGAACTCACTCTGTTCACCTTTCTCTCAAAAAAACACAAGCAAGGAATTATTTTTAACAGTAAAACAGAATTGGGAAAAAGGAAAATATCTTATGGGTGGGCCAACAGCTTGAGTGGACAGCTCCGTGGTCCTGAAACCAAATTCGGGTTGGTCTACCTGTGTGAAGTTTGCATATCCTCCTGTTATGGATTTTTTCTGGGTACTATGGTGTACTCTCACATTCCAAAAACATGTATGGTAGGATGATTGGACACTCTAAATTACTCGTAGGTATGATTGTGAGCGTGAATGCTTGTGACCCTAGTGAGGATAAAGCGGTGCAGAAAATGAATGAATGGATAAAACTCATTTGAACCCAAAAACTTGCAGACGTGAGCTAAATATTCACCATGACCGTTTCTTTCAGCCATTAAAAAAAAAGAAATAGGAATTTTTTTTTGTTGAATTATATTATTTGGCTGGATACTGAAAACTTCCATAATCAGCCACCAGTGGGTGTGAGTTTTCGTTCCAACTTCTGAAGAAGAAAAACACTTTCCACCAATCTGGTATCTCAGTAGTGCAATCAGTGGATTGCAGTCAGCTGCTTCTCATTTCAGCACAAACCTCATTTGTTAAACTCTGTGTTGGATCGGATGGAACAAAAACCTTGCTCCCTGCAAAAAAGTCAAACAAGTGAAACAATGTTTAATGTGCAATGTTTTTTTAATCCAAACTAGAGCCAGTAAATCAATTACAAAAAATAAAAATACAAGTAAAATAAGAAAAGATTTGAATTGCACATGGATACAGTTTGCAGAGGCATTTAAGGCCTTCATCCTGCGTGCATTTGTTTGCACTGAAGAACAAAAAAGCTTGCCTTGGACCAAACAACAACAAAAACATACATTAACATCAATCAGAAAGGAGATGGATATCACATGTTTGTTTCTGAAGAGGAATATTGCATCAAGTTTCATCACATTTCTTTTTCACCTTTGGTAAGTTTCAATTTTTCTACTGTGGTCAATCTTTGCTTGTTAACTCGGGAGTTGTCTGTCACTTGTGATATTGTCTGTCCATCTTTCTGCTCGCCAACACTGTCTTTTTTGTTTGCTTCCCATGAAAAATCTTCTGTCTTCTTAACTTTAAATAAGTTTTATCCTTTTGGTGCCAAGGCTAGCACATTTGATAAGAGGAATTGGATGAAAGTATATGAAAAGATGGGAACATGAGGGAAGAAGATGAAAAACAATATGTGCTGAAAGAAGATGAAGGCACTCTGAGTTGATGGAGGCTTTTGTCCTCACTAATTACTTTGCATGACTCATTAAGCTTCATACTGGTATGACGTTAGTAGCTATGTTACTTTTCATTATATTTGCGGGTGAGCTGATGTATAGTGGAATTTGGGCAATAGGGAATGTGAACCCATCAGTTGCAAGGTACATAGGAACAAACAATATACAAGGGTAGGGGTCTTTGGCATGAGTGATTCACTGGGTATCTAGATATGATCAATAACTAAAGGTTTGACTACGATTCAGTTCATTTGGATAGCAATATGAATCTTTTTGTGACCTTGAGAGCTTTCTTCACTCCACTTGGTGGGGGAATATATCTGAAAATGTGTGTTAAATTTCATCAACACTGCTAGAAGCAAGTTCTGAATATGGTAATTCCTGCTTCGAGTGAGGTGGCATTCATTTTTAAAAGCCGATGTCTCATGTTGGAAGAAGCAGGGAGAAAAATACACCAATGGCTAACATCATTAAATTCTGCAATCTATATATTCTAAGAATATATTTTGTATCTTTTAACATCATCTGAGCCATTAATGCAAAAAAGGCCAAGAAAGACATGATGAAATGTTTCTGATGATACTGATAATGTGACAATAAGTTGTTTCTTAATAGCAATTTAGTCTAACTACTCTTAAGAAGAGAGTTTATTGGCTTATGTTGACCTTCCCAAAAAGCTCACTGGTTAGAATTGGGTTCCTTCTCCATGCTCACTATTTCTGCACACTGGAGTGCTATTGCCATCTACTGGAGATTTTTGGTAGTGTTGTGATGTGCATGTTGTATACATTGATGCTTTGCTATTGATTTTCCAATGATTAGTTATGTGTCACAAGTATCAGAATTGGTGCAACTTGCCATATGTGCAATCATGTTTTTCATGTTTATTATATTGATACACAATACAGTCATTATTATGGTTTGTCAATTAATCTCAATTAATTATAATATGCAAAGTCAATATTCCAAAACCTACAGATATCATTGGGATTAATGATAATACAAGTGAAAATATAAAATGCATGGACAGGATTTTTGATTGTATAAAAGACCCTTGATTCTGGCTATATTCTTTAGGTTGTAATAGGCTGATTGAGTGATGAACTTTAGGTTTGACAGAATATTATGCCAAGATTTCTGACTTTATTTGTAGCTGTACATGACATTATTGCAAGGTGAATACTCCTCTTTGACCTCTCCTTTTGATCATGTGTCCTTTCCTTATATACTGGATGTAACAACCTCTAGTACATGACGGTCTTTATAAATCATTTTAATGAGCGATAAACAGTAAAGGGCTCTTATGAGTTCATCGCTTGGCCCATTGTGGAGATACTGACCAGTTTATGAATTTAGAATTGTGTGCACAGAGGCCACAAGATAGCAGTTTTTAAAAAAAATACTATTTCCCCTAGAATATTTTTGAACAGCTGAGGACAGACAGTAAGAGTGTTTGTTCTTTTCAATGGCCACCAGATGACAGCTTTACTTTATAGGCAATACACTACCTAATTAGTCCTTGTGTACATCTTCTGAAGGAATTGAGCTCCATTAATGTCAAGATGAATAACTTTCAGGAGGGCCAGTTGTCCCTTGAATGTAATCATTCCTTTTATAGAAGCTGGTAAATGAGGATAAAACTGGTTTGGTTGACTAGTCAATGATGGGAGTGTTTAAAACTTTGGCCACTAGATGGCAGGCTTGAATCACTCAACACCTGCAGATTTGCACACTTTTTGCGTTCATGCCAGACTGATGGTTAATTCATGCATCGATTTTAAGCATGTCAGGCCCTTTTAAAAAGTTATATTGTCTGTCATTTCTTATGCTTTTTATTTTAATTTGATTAATAATTGAAAATTAGAAGACAACAAAGACGACAGATAAAACCATTTGGGACACAAGTACTCCCGGTCTGTTTTTTATTTTATTTAAATTTTAGATTGTTTCAAATAATTTTCTGGATGAGTTTTCATTTTTAAACCATAATTATGGTTATACAGACGCTCATTTTATTAAAAAAATATCCATTTGAGTATATTTACACAAACATCTAACCTTTACATGTAGATAGAACTGTAACACAATACCAGACAATTTAACTGAATAATACAATAAATTAAAAAAGAGAAGCTGTGAAAAGTTCTTAATAGAGATTTTTTTTTTTTTTGTTTCATAAAATTACATCATTCCTACTGATCAAAATAGTAGAAGCAGGTCTATTTATATATGTTGTGGTTCTATTCTGGAAATTTTAACCATCATAATAAAAAAAGTCAGTCAAAATTCAATTACTGCTCCTACTTCTTTGGTAACAACAACAATAAAAAGAACAAATGGGTTATTCCAGCCATTTATTTAAATATACCAGTATTCATAAACTGTTTATGGCTGTTATTTTTTTTAAACAGTCATGGCAATTTTCTAGAATGTTTCCGCATTTTATTGGAACTGTAGTTACGTGTAGTTGTAATTTACAGGCCACCATTATCTTGGTTATTTTAATGGGCTTTTTCATAGCTCTAATTAACACATACTAACCTGTTTGTCAATCACAATAATTAGGGTTGCAATTCACTTAAGTTCCAAGCATGCACATACTGTTTCACTTATTCAAATTCCATTGTTTGTTGTTACCAAGTGTCTATTTCCTTAAATAATTAATTTTAATGCTTGTCTAGTGCATCTTACCTGTTGAATTAAGCTATATATGTAACAAAAGACCATAGTATGAATATATTTTGAACACTTGTTAACCAATATTTATATAGTTTTTTAAATTTTTTAAAAAAAATACTTGTTTGTACAGTAGTACACAGTGTAAGTACTGTCCTGTTGTTGCCCATTTTACACTGTTGGTGGATTAGATAATGGTTTATAAGAAATAAAATATAAAAAATCTTGCAATGACATCTAAAAATTAATGTAACTATTAAGAATGTTTATGATGTTGTTGGGGTTTTTTTTCTCCGTTGAAAAAGCTTGAGCATATGAGGACTTAGACTTATGGAAAAGTTGGCACAAGCCAGTATTTGGCAGCGCCATAAGGCCTGGCCCTCCCCTCCTTGATCAGAGGCAAACTTGCCGACGCCACTGTGTCGCATTCTGGGGATAGCTACACATAAGGACACTGTGATCTGCCACCTGGCCCTTAGCGCCGTTGGTCAGGAACTCTCACTGACCTCTCCATTAAAACTCGTTTGCCATTGAAAGCCACGTCAGACAGAGTCCCCAGGGACCACTTGCATGCATTCCCCAAGTGATGAGGACAGGACAGAGGGTGATTGCTGACACCTATAGGGAATTTTTTTATCGCCTACCCTCTTGCACCCCTCCTCTTCTCAACTGGCTAGTGAATCCAACGGGAGTACGCGACGAAACAGTTGCAGATCAAAGTTTGTCCGTTTTGGTCTTCAGCCAACAGACCACTCTGTCCCTTTTGCTCGATTACAAATCTGCATATTTCTTCAGGAATTAAAACAAAATTCTGATAGATGAGCAGCCAGAAAAATGTGGGAATATATAAATGTTATAGTGCATCATTTTCTGGGTTTACCTCACAGACCACTACTGTCATAAAAGAAAAACAATCTTCAGTATACACCCTTCTAGACAGTGGAATCTCTCAAATCATAATTAACCTTTGTCATCCAAGCATTATAATTACTTAATCACCTTGCCCACGCAGTTTCCTTTTTGCCTCATTACTTCATTTAATGGATTTAGATGGCATACAAGTAATAGCAAACTTTGTCTGAGAGGTTCTAATAAATCCCTAGTAAATCTACAGCCATAATTTTCTCTGTTCTTTTACGGTATTATGCCCAGTTCCATGTCCTAAACAGGTGCTTGAGCTGTTTTCTAAACTCGGTGACTAAACTAAATCCTCTTCTTTTCAAAGACATAGCATTTACAGCCACAAAGACATGTGTCATTAGACCTCACATGTAGCCTCCATCATGTTTGTCTGGAGTACTCTTTAGCAAAATGATAATATTTGCTTAAATAGCTGACAAGAGTTGCTAAAAACCTGCTTACACTTGGCGCGACTGGTTGAAAAGACACCGTCTTCACCTGTTGCTGGTCAAGGGTTAATGCCCTAAGGCCAAAGGTTGTTTCCACAAGGTTGTTTAAGAACTCTTGCTTTCTTTCAGTGACACACAGTCACAGCAATGAGGGTCCATTGATAAGATAATTGCACAAATGCATATAATGTGCATAAAGCATAAGCATAATTAAATATTGTAGATTTGTTTTTATTTGTTTTCTGCAAACAGTTAACAAGGTCCACATAACATTTTACTGCGCTCAACAAGGTTGGGTAGAATACTGAAGAGATATCTAGGCTACCGTGTAACACACCCAAATAACATGCACTTGTAAGGCTTTTTTTTTAATAGTAAGAGAGCCATACGCCACTTATAGATACATTTATCCCAGGGATTGCAATTCAGGAGCTAATTAGCTTGAAAAACAATAGCTCCCTGATCACCATTCCATTGTGCTCAGTACCATTGTGTGGTGGATCTGATTACCAACTTGTGATAAACAAGGAGCTAAATTAGATGTGCAGTTGTTGCCATTGTCCCCGATTTGTGATACCTAACCCCTACAAGCTTCGGGGCCTTTGTACACGGTATGTACGCACCAAAGCAGACAGGCGATCCCAAAAGAGTCCCTCTAGTCCCAGATGGGGTATAAGTGTATAGTCACTGACAGTTGCCTCGCTCTCTGCGGTCACCTTCCACTGGCAAGGCCGAAAGCATAATTAAGCCCATGAGTGCAGTCCAAGCAGTGGGCAGCTTAAGATGGAATATTAATGCAGCTTTGATGGATGGAGTCAAAAGTGATTTCTTGCGGCAGAGCGTGGGTTGAAGGGCCAGCTGGTCTTTGGGTCAGAGACCTGGATGGTGGGCAGATGTTTACAGGCCTTCTTAGTCTCTGCTGATGGGGCACAATTGATTAATGTCCCTCAATTAAGAAAACATTAAAAGCTGCTTTTTTTCCAAAGCATAGTCTTGTGTTCTACAACTTACTGCAGGCTTTTTGTGTATTCTCAAGGGTACGAGTGAACAGACTGGGTCAGTGCATGGAGTCCACACTTGGCAAATACTCACAACATTAACTGCCAGGCATGTCAAGCATTTATCGTTTATGGTGTAGCTTTGGAAACATCAGTGTAGTGGGGTATTTTGATATAAAGATACCCATGTCAAGAGCAGAGATTTTTTCGTTGGATGTTTTTTTTCTTTTCTTTATGATTGATATGTTAAGCACACCCTGGAGAACTAACATGGCTTTAGCAACGTAATATATATTTACTTTCTGTTCTCAAGTCTTGGGGTAGGTGGTCCTTTTGGGAATGTCCTTCAATGTTTGCTAAACTGCGTCTTACATTAGGTCGAAACACGCGTTTCAAAGTAGAACATGTTTAAATGAAAATGTGTGAAATAAGAAAATAAACCAGGGGATGTGTCCTTGTTAAGTCTTGAGCCCAAAGATATAATTTCATGTAACATTCAAAAAAAGCTTTTAACTTCTCCATTAGAAATCCTGAAAATTCCAATGTTATATTGTTATAACCATTCGACCTTAGCACTACTATTCATAAATGTTCTTCTAGTATGTCAGTAGATAGAATGATCACAACCCCGAGACAATACACTCCTCAAGACGAGAAGAGGTCAAAGCAGAGGACAACTGCTAGGACTTGTAAAGTGTCAAAGGCTCGTGCCGCTGGGACTCCCAAGCCATTCTTGGCATCCCGCTTTGGCAGACTCCCTTACAGCACTCTCTGGGGTTTCTTTTCCAATGGTACCTCGCTTGTCCGTTGCCACCACCATATTATGTCTAGACTTCTCTATGCACTGAGCTCAATATTCTTTTGGCTGTATAGAAACTAAAAATAAACAAATAAACAAAACAAAAGTAGAATAGGAGTCAAAAAGAGGCGAGGACAGGGGGAGCGACAAGCTTCTGCATCTGCTTGAATCTGTCAGCACCCTATCCACTAAACTTCACAAGGGCCTGTTGTGTCTTTACCATGATGCTACAGAATAGCTGAGATAGCCAAGGGTGTATTAGATCATATCCTTTTCCATCTAATTGGCATAGGGTGCACAATGCCTTGAATACCAGAATGTGTACTAAAAACAATCAGAAAATGTCAGACATGTAACATGACAAGGAATGGCGGCGTAATGTTTTCAGAGGATGTTCGTCTTGTGAGCTTCCAGTGAGTGATTTGTATTATGACAGTACAATAGTCAGACTTGTTTGCGCAGGCAAAGTTAAGACATCAGTTAGACACAGACACTGTTTACTTTCTACAGAACGAAATGAATAATAGGGGCATCTTAAAATCTCTTTGCAAATGTCCATAAAAACAAAACTTTTTAATAACAAGATCTTCATAACTGTCCTCATTCCACCCATCCAATTAACACAGTGTTGTTTGAAACCTAATAATTTAAAGCAACGTGAAACTGAATTTATTGCCTAGTGAACTAAGCCAAACATTGTTCAAGAAGATGTCAGCTGTCGAAACTCCAATAGGCGTGCAAACACAACATACAGCGCTAATAAAAACCAATGATTTATTGTGTGGATTGATTATTGAACGTCAATTGGGGTCAAATGCACATCATAGTTGGATGTCATAAAACAAGAGGAATCTTTAATGAAGGGTTAACAAGATCTAAATTTTGTTTGCACACCTGGTAAAGATGACTCCTACTCATACAAATGGGCTACTATTATTGGACACCTGCTATTCTTGTTTTTCGGTGACACAACAACATTGCATCTGTATTGAGCATTGAACAATAATGGGGGGGAAAAAATAGAGACCGTATTCTGACTTTAGGCATTTCAACATCTGTTAGTAAATTCTTAGAATGACTAAAGCTTCAGGCAGGTTATTGTGCTACTGAAGATTGTTATCTCCAAACGTTATTAGTATTAGCGGATGTGTTTTTATTTGTTCGTTTTGTGAATCGTTTTGTTTAAATTGTCATTCAGTTTACAACCTATTCATAATTAAACACAGAAGTTTCATCTTCTCACATTTTTACGCAATTCCTAAAACCTTCTTTTAATGAAATCATATACATGCTTCAATTAGTGTATATAATTAAAGTTTCCAGGCTTCTGTAATTTCACAGCATTGGCAGGCTTCTATGCATAATGTAAATTGTAAGTGTCCTAGGACTGTGACTGACTGGTGACCAGTCTAGAGTGTAGTCGTTTGTCCTTGATAAGTTGGGATAGTCTGCATTTGTAAATAATAGAATAGCCAAGAGAATTTGGATGGATATTTACTTTGCCACTGCTTTGATTTAGGTAGATTTGACTTACGGATTGTATTTTTTGTGTTTTGTTTAATGCTTTTAAAATCCTTGTGATTATCCACATCAAACGTTGACATCTTTTTTACATCTGATGCGGAGTCTCTAGTTGCTTTGTGTGTTGTCATCAGTCAGTAAATGCAGATTTTTTTTTTTTATCATAGCCCATTGAGTACCTTTGAAGCAAGTAAAGTATTACAGAAGTAAAAGCCTGTCACTCCAGTTCTGTGGGTGTGACACACACACTTTTTTATGTTTTTAGTGCATTTTTCAGCATCAGTATGTTTAGAATAGGATACTTATATATCTTTCACCAAGGTGGGAAATGGAACCCACTGACTACGTTTCATAATAGGAAACAAATCTTTAAAACTGAAGTGTCTGAAGATGAGTTTCAACATTTTAGTACTGTAATCATTTGAAAATTTTTATTTAATGGGATGGACTTTTGTGTTGCACACAACACACAGGAAACCAAATCACAGAATCAGGTACATAGAGAAGTCATACAAACTCCACACAGTTGGAGCAACCTGGATTTGAAACCAGGTCTCCCTTTGTGAGGCCGATGCGCCAACCACTCATTGGCCAGGCCGCCCCTATGAATCTCATCATTAACCTAATTTTTGACAAGAACAGCATTGAACAATAGTTAAACTACATCACTGATGGGTAACTGGAGTTGCCTTGAGAAGAGCCTTATGCAGCGTTATCACGACTGGAAGGGGGTGTGAACAGCGGCAGAGATGCCTCCGAGGTCAAGCCTTTAATAATGATTACAAACTGGATCTGGCTGCTGGAGCGACAGGCTGCAGCTGTGGGCCGGCCGTCCTTTGAAGTGCCCCCCGCCTGTTGCACAGTCCCAGGCCCCCTCGAATGAGGAGACGCTGGAACTATGTGACTGCCTGTGGGAAAGAATGTCATGCGACGCCAGGGTGACGGAGCGCTGGACGGCTGAAGCGAAAACTAGGCTGGTCCTGCTTGTGGGCTCGTAGGCTGAGCACTGGTGACCACTGGGGATGGCACAGGGAGACAGAAAAGGGCTTTGGACAAAGCCGGTGTTCTTTGGTTTCATAGACTTCTAGAACAAGGTTCCATAAAGTAAAAAAAGGGGGTGGGGGGGCTCGGAGTCGTCACTGTTGGATTTATTTTTATTATGGCTGTGGTTTATTACATATGAATAAACACCACAATCTGAATAATCTTTTTGGAGTAATTCCCATATAGTGTGTGTGTGTGATTTCCATTGCATAGCTTTTTTTTCATCTTAACCTTGCCAAACATTTTTTTTAAATGCTATTCTTCCTGAATGAATCAGCATTTATTCCTTATTTTCGGATCTCACAGGTTATAACTTGTTAGTCGAGCTAATTGTTGTGGGCAACTATATGTAGAACAAATTAGACAAATTATACTATTTAAAAACGAATTGATCATTATTTTTATTTGTTGGTGAAAAATAACAAATGTTTTTTTTAATGAATCATCAAATAAATACATTTAATTCAACATTAACAACCTAAAATTAATCCTCTTGGGGGTTATTTAAAGAAAAAAAGTTATATAAAAGAGAAATGTGCTACCTCAATTAAATAAGCAATGTAAACCCTTTGCCCTTGTTTGCATCTAGACATTAACTTGAAGGTTTTATAGGTGATCTTAATTACTACCTGCTGTGAATTCTCACAAGTGAATTATTATGCACTCAGTTTATCATGGCAGGAATCCAAATGTTCACTTAACTTCCAAAATGAGCATTGAATGATAAACACTTTGCGGTTGGGATGAGATTGAGGCATAGTGGGTTTTTTTTTTATTTGTTTTGTTTGTCATCCACTGTACATCATCCCTTTTTTGAAATGTACTATACACTGTGTCCACATTAGGCAAGTGACATATTTTAGCATATCATGTCATGTTTTATTTTCAACTCTATAATGTATAAAAGTTACTGCATAACATATTTTTATGATGGCGTTTGGTGTGGCCCAAAGAGATCATGACTGAAAAACCAATAATTGTGAAAAGTACTTCATAGAAATAGGGAGTCCTTGAAATGTGGACTATATTAGGACCAAACAATCAAATGTTTTGTTGCAAATCGTCGAGAGGATCCAAGAAATATGTAGAGAAGGAAAGATTTTAGAAGGAGCAAACATGAAGTTACCAGGAAGCAATTATTCTACAGTGCTGCCATAATCCACAACTACAAACCACCATCTGTGGATATACGTATTAGTATAACACACAGAGCTTCACTCTGACTTTGACGTGAGCAAGGTGGAGGGTCTCCTAGTTGGAGCTTTTATTGTAGAAAAGGGGTTCAAAATGAACTCTTAAACCTACAGCCACATTTTAGTGGACACCTTTTTTAAGCAGTTTTACAGAAAAGTCACTGACTTTTATGCAGGACATAGTTTTGCCACGTGCATCAAAGTACTACACTAGATGTAATGTAGAGACGATGAAATTTTAATGACATGGCCACACTTTAGTTCGGCTTAAACCCTCTTGAGAACTATTGGCCCTTTCTTAAGCAGAATATTTATAGTGAAGGCAAACATTGTAGTTCTTCAAACGGTGTCCGCTCCAACAAACCTACTGACTAAAATATTGTATTGGCTTGTATGTATTTATTTATTTTTAGTATAGTTTATTGTAGAAGTTACAGTTAATTTGTAAATTATGTATTTTAATCTCAATTCAACAGGTAAAAATAGAATAGTGAGATGGAAATATTATGTTTGTTTTTAATTCCATAGGCACACTAATGGTTGCCAATAATTGAATTAAAGACAATACTTTTTGGTGGCAATAAATTGGTGAAAGGCTGCAATGAAGGAAACATGGCATCAACAGATAGAAACACAGAGAGCTTCCGCCTTTAACAAACGAGTGGAAATGAAGAAGAGCAGGCAAATCATGACATCATCCTTTCCATAACAATGATCCATTGTGTTACATGGACTCCTGCACTCTGCCAATGGCCGTCCATATGTTTTATTTGACATTTTATTACCGTTAGATCACAGACACACTGTTGTCTGCTCAAAAGGTGGCAGAGAAGGCTGGTCCTTTCTATTCCTGGCTAAAAGTAAGCATATAGAAAGAAGGGACAGATGTGGGCTAGATGAGACAACTTTGATTAACACGACTTTACAGTTATGCGCTTTCATCTCTTGGAAGAAAACTTTTTATTTCTGGATTCCCCTCAGAAAACACAGAACTACGAAATGTCAGCCGATTAATTCAACATGATGCAAATCCTCTATATTCTTAACAGATATGACGGCTTCCAGCACTGTCATGGAAGATTTCGAAAGAGAATAAGATTTCAAGTGCCTTATAGACACATCTTCAGTCAGCCACTTGAGCAATGGATGGACTGAAAGTAGTCTACTCCGGCTCAATCACCCTGGCCTTCCCTTAGATGTCCCTTAAAACTCTTTCTGAGGAGAGAATTGGAACTCCTTTTGATAGTGGGCTCTACAGGATGTTCTTTTCAGGACCTTTGCCATGGTCACACAATGTGGCCAAATAATTCAAAGAAAGAAAATATAAAACAAATACAGAAAGAGTATAGTGTTGTTTAGGGATGTTCTGGTGGTGTCTTTGTTTTGCCTAGAATGAAAATTTACCAGACAAAGTGAAAATGTTTTTAAGAAAATCGGTAATGCTGCTGTTAGGTGATAATAGTTTGTATTTCAGTAAGGAGTGTGGCCTTGGTCGGACACTCGAGTGAGTAAAGTGAGGCTGAATTAAAATCTTGATGGCAGTACTTGCTCAACTAACTTCACTAATGAAAAGTATTTTTTTCTTAAATGTAATTAAGGGTAGTTTGTCGTTAGGTCCAGATATTAAAAGAGGGAAATAAAAGTAGTCGTGTGTTCGATATTAGGATGTGGGCAAGTTTTGGATATTGATGTCATAAAAGCATGGTCCAACTGGAAGAAGTTCACAAAAGAATATTATTAGTGAATGTGTTGATGTTGGAAGGGACAGAAACCTGCACATTAAAAAATGACCACTTGGGTCCATATGAGGAAAATTCTTAACGTCTGGCTCTCATAAAAAAAAAAAAAAATGAAAAAAATAAAATAAAACATTAAGAGTTTTACATCTTGTTGCCAGGTACAAAGTCCTAACCCACAAATAATGTTTTAGCCTTGCTGTCCTTGTGTTGACTTTGTTACTTGTCAACATTAAACTTGTCCTATTCAATTGTATATTTTAACACACGACTCATTACAATGTGTTTAAAACCTCCAGATGTGACATTAAAATCCCTTACTTGACCACAAGTGAAAAGTAAACACATTAATGCAGATTAAGGGACTAAATACAGCAAGCGATTAGCTAAACATAACAGGTCACCATGTTCAGATTTTTTTTTAAGGAGAAACCACCGGGTAGTTTATTTGACTTTTTAATGACCTGCTTTATAGTAAATGAAACCATTCTCCATTGATTTGACGTACATCTCTCATGTGACCAATATCAGTACTAAACCTGATGAGAGTGCCATAATGTGATTTGGAAAGAAGGTGAAAAGTTATGCTTTGGCACCAATCGGGTGTCGGTGCTTTATCCGAGCACATGACCGCAGGATAATGTTCCCCTCTGCCACTATTAACTTCAATAGCCTTTCATGTTCCTCATTCAGTGGAGGTTTGAGCTACATGGCACCTGTACAACTTTGACATGAAACTATATTTCTTATTCAGCTCTACTAGGTGTCACTTAGAGGTTTCCTTGGTAACTAAGGCTATTTGCTGTCAAAACAGACATATTTTATGCTAGTAGTGGTGGCCAATATTCGTCAACATTCTAATGTGAAGTTGGAAATATTTGGAAAGTAATAAGAGAAATCTAGCAAAATGTGTGTCATATTCATTTGGCTTGTGACTGTATGCATTCATTCAATTGGAACATTTAGCCAATTGCTATTAACATTTCATGCGATTTAAAAAATATATGGTATAGATTTTCATTTTATTGCAATGAAATATTTGAGGAATTGAACTCATTGGTATTTTTGAGTGGATTTTTTTAAAATAACTTCTTTGGCCTAGTTTCATTTCTTTATTATATGTAAAAAAAAAATGTGTTTAATTTAGGATGGGAGGAAATAAAGCCTATATTGCCGACTTGGACCATCACCATGTGGAAGACAAAAACTATAATGCATTATCTAATATTTGTAAGTCCAAAAACAATAAGATGATGGATATGGAGTGCAAGGTGAAGGGTTGTCATGTAATAATCTATTATACAATTGAATTTATTTATATCATAACATTATCTGCAAAAATCTACCAATTTAATGTTTTTTTTATATATAAATCTTATATGCAAGATTTCAATAATGTGAAAAGTGCAATGCCCCTTTGTGGAGGTAAACGGTACAACAACAATAAAAACACCCACTTGGTGTATTTTAGATGCCATGGTTTCTTCTCACAAATTAAGTCAACTTTATTTATATTCATATATATATATATATATATATATATTGCTGCATTTTGGAGCTGTAATAATGTATGAATTAATTATATCATAACTAAAATGCTGGATCAGTAGAAAATGTTTGATGACTGTAGAGATACAATAAATCAAAGAACTGTGTTTAATGTATTTGGATGGACAGAAATGGTTTGATTAAATTTAACTAGCATTGTACAGTTGTTGGAATGCTATTAATATAGTTATTTAAAAAAATGAAAATACATTTTAAGAGGTAGCAGATAATTTGTCCATGAAAATGCAAATTTAGACATTTTAGTGGAGAGGGCCAAAAAGCAGCATAAACTAAACATTATTATTAATAATTTTGAGCGCCAGCAAGACTCCTGCTATGAGAGCAGACTAGCTTTGTATTTCTGGGATCTCTGATACTGAGCCATACGCAAAAGGGGGGCAAGAGACAGATGTAGAGGATATAAAGAGCTTTCTAATGTGCCTCAACCTCGTCCTCCAAGTGTTGGGGCTCGTTTGCTACTCTGGGGTTATACATGAGAAATGAATAAGGCTATTGTTGCATTCACCTGCTAGGCCAAAGCTCCACTTAAAGTCCCACTGCTTGTTGAACTGGCTAACCCACGATTACATCATCGGGTTTGGATGTATACCTGACAGTCTCTAAGCGGCTGCCAACATATTTTCTGTCCTTCCACATTTCTTTCTCCTTCTGTCATTCATCCCCAAGACCCTGCTCAAACGCATATTTCTTCGGCTTCTTTCTGGCTTTCTGACTCTGACAAATTGCTCCTCACTCGCTGACAGATTTCCAGGCCCTTTGCACGTTTTTTTTTACCCCTCATCATTGCCACTGCTCATCTTTACTGAATGGAGAATTGTGCGTCCCCCCGCAAGTAAGCCCCACAGGAGAATGCATGCTGAAAGACGACCCCCTCCTTCTTATCAGTCAATGGACGTTATTCTATCAGCAGTTAAGACCTAGAGGAAGGCTTAAGTTTTTAACAGTTATGAATAGGTGCTTTGCTTGCTTCCTTTTCCTCCCTATTTTTACCCCTGGGGCAGGTACGATGGGCGTCTTTGCTTGAACCTAATAAAAACTCAGTGAAGAGCATGCCTGAAGGTAGTAAAGGTGGAATGATGACTGAGGCATCCAATTGTCCTCTAGATTTTTGACATTTTGTTAAATAATTTGTCCAGAAATCCAACTAAGAGTTGCAAAGTCGTACAATGGTGATTTATTGGCTCCTTCTACACACTCTTGTACTACAATCAGTAGTTATTTTAGTTTCTTTTCATTCATGAATATTCTTAATTAGTCAAAGTGGTTAGACATATGAGCAACATGCTTTTCCAGAGAAAGCGGCAGAGGTTATTTCCGTTGAATTCTGTGTACTGTCCATTACTCACTCAATGTCATTTGTCAGCTTCTAATAATTTTGACAACCTGCATTGGAAACCCCAGTAAATGTATTTCAGTGAACAGAAAACATAATTATTGTTTTAGTTGACGCTCTCTTGTTGAGCAAGTTAGACCAGAATCTTTACATTTTAATGCATCACAGAATGTCAAGAAAAAAAAATCATAGAAAAATGCAAAGTTAAAAAATAAGTGAATTTAATAGTATTTTTTTAAACCAGGTTTTAGTTTCTCTTATTAACAAGTGCTATGTCACATATGGGAAGTGAGAGTTGATAAAAAAACGAACACATTGGTCGTCTTTGAGAATGTTTGTGATGGCTACAGTGTAAGATTTTAAGTGGGCAACAGGGATAAATCTTATTTGAGATTGACTTGAGGACTATGGATGGATGACCATGGTGGAGGTCAGTGACCGACTGAGTGACAGTTTGCATTGCAGTTTGTCATTTTTTGTTGGTTCTAGATGGAATTAAATGATCCAAGACTAGTATTTTTATCGCAGGTCTTTCTGTCTTGTTCCTAAAAGACTAATATGTGTTCCACTATTTGGAACTCAAGATATAAGATAAAATAACATCCGACATATTGATGAGACATGGTTGAGACCCTCTGGATTCATTGTGATTGAGTGGAAAATAGCACAGTGGAAAAACAAAAAGGTATTCAACTGGCAGGAGAGGAGTTTTGCATGTCCAATCTTGAGAATTTTGGTTCAGCATTACGTGCAAATATTTGAAGATATGTATATGTATAGTTATATATATAGTTTTATATAGTTATGTATATAGTTATACATGTAGATAAATAGATAGATACACGCAAGACAGCATGATTCTTTTGCAATTGCTGTGATGAATTATGATCAGAGTTAAACTTATACTAGCAGTGAAGACTATTATGCTCCAAAGCTTGTCATCGTTAAAACATCTATTCTTGTTGCAAAGATGATTTATACCAATGCTCACACCCTGCATGTTCAGGGTGATGTGTTGACAGACATGTCAAAACGTCACTCTTCAAATACAAGCACAAACCCTGGGCTTTGTAAAGCCTTTGTATAATTGCTATTTAATTTATGTTCTTAGACTGACAGATTTTAATTTTTGAGCAAGGCATTAAATTAAAAAAAAGAAAAAACGGTTATACTGATAATACTATAAAAGTGATTGCAGCAATATATCAGCTATGTAGAGGTGCTTCTAACCGTTAAACATGGATAAAGTTGGTTGGTTAAGATTGTTGAAAATAGGACAGTGAGTTCGTTTTTACATTTCTGTGACACCATCTCAATATTGTACGTAATCATTTAAAAACAAAGTTTCGTAGCCAAATGAAAACAAATCCCATATATATAACCAAGTATGTACAAGGTCATTGGTCTAATTTGACCTTTTGAACCTGATCAACTCTAGAGGAGCCAAATGAGCTGAGCACTCGAGCGAGCGTTTAGCTTGCAGCATGTAATTTTCTTTCTGCTCAAGTTGCCGTGGCAGATGACAGACGAGGTAAAAGTCTCCAGCCAAGTGAATGTGAGATGTGCGCAAACATACTGTAGCCTGTCAGTATCACTGCTCAACTGAGGTGATACTCTCTGTTTCAATTCAGTTCCGCTCCACCGAGTAGTCTGGGGACATTCTTCAAATGAACAGGGCACATTTGCACACACCCTGTCACAGGGTTAATTCAACCTTGCAGAAGACATCGGCATATTATAATGTGTTTGTCTTCTTGACATGTTAATCTACGGAATGTACGTGGAACGACGGCGTAGGTGCCGATGAGGCTTAGTGGCCTGCTTTTCATCATCTTTGGATCATTGCTACATGGCAGGCATGAATTAATAGCCTTAACTACTAATGTATACACAAACACAAACCTGCACACCTAGTACTTGCATATTACTTGCAAATAAGATCCACTCAGTGATTTTTTTCTTTTCTTTTTTAAGAAAAACAAAAGTTCAAAGCCAAAATAATACCCTCTGACCTAAGATCTCTATACAATATAAAGGACAGCAGCCAAGGAAGTTCTCATGTTTCAAAGGGATGCATGATTCCAGTCACATTAATATCTTTGCAAACCACATACTATTTTTAATCATCATGAAATGAAGATTAGGATTGTTGCTGATGGGAAGCTGGAACATCATCCTTTTGAGGTTACATTAATGATTTCTCAAGCACTTTTTTAGATAATGGAATCGATGGCATGATTACATCTCCCCCACTTGACAAAGCAGGCGGCATTTTATCAACCCAGCTGCTGCCAGTATCACTCCACACAAGTGACTCGGTGCCATAACTCGAATCGAGCTAATGGGCTCGGCGTTACTTCATCACACTTCTAAGTGTTGGTCCATTAAAGAGGGCGGCAATGACTACAGAGGCACTAATAAAGCCATTCAGACGAGAGAGGCTCCCTTGAGATTCCCCGGCTCAACTTGAGAGTCGTTGACAACATTTTTCTAAAGGCGCAGGTGTATCTTTACACTACACTAACTCTTGCACACCTCATTCAAGTGTTAAGACATTTGTTGTATTTATTCTCAACTGACCATAGAGCAATCTGAAGCAAATGTACACACCATGCAAAAAAATAGCAATACAATACAAAAGCATTCAAATCAAACAACCAAAAAAAATAAGGTAAACATATAATGCAGCTCTGGAATGGTGAGTTCATTTATCAAGTTGAAAAAAAAATACATTCAATGCTATTTCAACCTGTCAAAAATGATTATTATTAATCACCATTCCCTAAAACATCAACATTCAGATGTGAGAGATGACAAAACATGGCTGAATAACAAACTATATACTTTAATCCTTGTATATTTGCACATTTTATGTCAGGTAACAATAACTTGACAAAAGATTTGGTAGCATATGCCGCCAGTTTATTGCCAGCCAACTTGACAAAAAGATGCAAGATTATTCTAAATAAGATAATTTCTAAAAATGATAAAAAGTTGGTGTTATTAGCTCATGTGCTGGAAACAGCCTGCTGTTCAATGGATAAAAATACAAAGAATGGACCCTAAAATAAGCTGTTACTAAGGAACAAAAGCAATGTGATGCATTATTATGACAGGAGTGTTTTTTTTAAATGCTCCAATGACGAAAGGAATTGATCACAATCATAGTACAAAAGATAGTTTGTGAAGGTAGAAGTAAAAATAGTTTGAGCCTTGCATTTAAATAGCTAAGCCAATCCCCTGAATAAAACCCCATTATAATGGAATAAACGCAATAATACCAACTTTGCATTGTAATACTAATATATTTCTGCTTTAAAAGCTGCAAAATACCAATATTGATAATAACAAAATGTTGCAAGGAATAGTGAACATTCATGACATGATGCTGTGCAGCAAGTGACAAAAACAAATTATGTTAAATGGAAATAAATGAAGGAGCTAAACGATTTCTGGTATTTCATGCTGGACGATACTTGGCCAGCCTCCCTTGTGAAACATGGTTGCCGTTCTTCAGTGTTGACTGGTCCCCATTCCCCTAAGGCTGATTTACACCCAATTACTTCATTGCTTTATTTGTTTGGATGTTCCCTAGCAACAGAATGTTTTTTTTAGTTCGTTAATGCACTGTTACCTGTCCTCTTTGTCTCCCGTTTGTCAATTGTCTCATTGTATTTACTGCCAAAGAATATTGGTGTGTTTTGGAGATGAGTGTCTTGATAAGTGAGTTGAGTGACAGCTTGATTTTACTGGCACTGCCACAGAGCACGCTTGACAGATTTGTAACGAACCTTTTATTTCGCTTCAATTTCCCCTCATGATTCTTTTATCTACTGCTATCAAAACATACTAAAAGGTGCACAGCGACTGACTGGCTGGATTTCGAGTAATAGTAAACCATTACTTGCTTGCTGAACCTGTCATTTCCTGAGCAAACACGTATTTGAGGAGTTTGTGCAACAATTAGGCGTTCACATTGCAAGGTTTGACAAAGATACAATGAAGATCAAGGAGTGTAGTACAGTGTTGTAATTCCTTAAATTGTTTAAGAATTATTTTTTTTAATTATCATAAAGTAGCCTTACAATATGCTTTTTCCGGCAGTTTCTCTTAGGATAAATATATCTATTTTTATCACCTGAAAGACACAAAAGCACTGCAAATATATCATAGCAGGTTATACAATCCTGTCATTTAAGGACATGTGACTTCTCATATTGTATTGTAAGTGTCTAAGTGTTGCACCTGCAACTTTCCAGTGTTTGAAAGGGGGGTGGTTAATTGTGCTTTTTCATTTCCAAAACAACATTATTACTAATTTGTACAGCAATACAAGTTTACCTGCACTTTCTTGATGAAAACTTCTTGCAATTGTTTTTTTATTTTTATTTTGGTGCAGTTTTCTTCCAAATATTTGCATTTTATGGGATTCTGACTTATACCAATAGATGCAAAGTTCTTGAAGTCACACATAAGAATGAAGTAAAAGACTTTTAGGTCACATACACTATTGTTTATTCATTTTTTAACATAACTTGTCCTTGTCAAGGTCATAGAGCCTATCCCACCTGACTTGAGGCAAAAAAAAAAAGACTTTACCCTAGACTGGTCGCCAGTCAGTCATAGGGCACACGTAGAGAAAAACAACCATTCACACTGGCAATCACACTTCCGTGTGTGAATCGATCACATGCTGTCCCTCAAGGGCATACGAAAGAAAGACTGTACGGGTGGCCACAGTATTATTTTTTTCTCTTAAAATATTTCAGCCTTTTTTCCCATTAAAAGAGGAAGAGCTGGACTATGTTTTTTTTTTGTAAGCAGCTGCGAAGCAACAGGTGCTGCCCACTGTCTCTGATGGATATAATAGCTGTTCTTTGGCTGGGATTCTCAGAGGAAGCGTAATCCAGCTCTAATCTCTGTCTAATTCAGAGAGGATTGGGTTCTTTAGATGAACAAGTGGAAACCGCTGCAAGTGTATGAAAGATGACCTCATTGAAAACAGCATGAGATGAAAACCATTGGCACCAGTTTGTCTTTGTAATATCCATTCAAAATTTACATTGTACGCTTCTGTTGTGAGGACAAATGCTGTCATAGTGAAAGTACTAAGTGTGGCTTTTATTTCTCCACTGAATGTTCTTAAATCCTTTAAGCATGGATATAGGTGTGCTTTAAATTATACATATATCCACTGGACCTCCTTTATATATATTTGCAACCTTTTTAACTAATCTTGTAGTTATAAATCCGCCTCTAGAAGTACTACAGGATTGAGATTTTCTCAATTGGCTCAAGAGCAAATTTATTGAGGCTCTCTGAAGTCATATCAATATATTTTATTCAATGTCAAACTTCTTATCTTTATTAATATTATTTAAAACAGTTCAAGTGTTAAACAACTGCCATTAATCAAGTTAATTCTACTGTCTGTACCTCTTAATCACCATCACTAATAATGATCAACTTTTGCACATATTAATAATTAGGAAAAGAAACTTTATTACATTTGAACTTCATTTCTAGCTCCTATTGTATGGCTTATTCACATTTGGGCCTGTGTGTCTTGTCCCTGCTGTGGCTTTCTCATTGTGTGTTTACATTCAGTTTCCTTTTGTGTCACTCACCTGTTCCACATTGTCATGCTATCCCTCACATTGTGTGCAGCTTTAACATTTGTGTGTACTTTGATTTTAGTCATTTTTATGAAATATTTTTGCACCGAAACCCATCTGCTTTGTCACAGTTTCACGACACCTGGCAAAAACCTAATTTAAACATGCATTTCATGTCATGGGACTCACTTTAAATTGCAAAATCATCCGAAAAATTAAAAAAGAGCTAGAATTAGTGCTTGACTTTGCAACGTTGGTGAACGTTTAACAGTAACAAATCACTCCTGACTGAACAGGATGCTTTCTGCTGACACGTGTCATCAGATTGACTCAAAGTGTTTGAGTCAATCTGTGCACTAAGCTCACCAAGCAGGTTGCTGTTGACACACACCTAGGGGCATATGAAAAACTTGCACAACAAACCCGCAGGGATGCATGCACCTATGTATATGTGCACATACAGATCAGCTAGGATTACTGTCACAGAGGTTAGTACATCATGAATGACTTACCCCTCAGTATGCATACAAGTGCCAACAATTTCTTTTCACCTGGGGACAAAGAGGAAAGGGGAGGAGATTAAGTGGAAGATAGCAATTATTTATTCATATGGAACTTTTTTTATTGCTACCCAGGAAAATGTTTATTTCAGTATTTTGGAGAAGATACAGATTTATTGTCTCCATAAAATACCGGATCTCTTACTAGCATCCTTTTTGAAATGACAGAGATGTCAAAGACTGTCAGCAGATGGAAATATACATGCAATTGTTTTGGTTTCTTTTTTTCCCCCACAAATTTGAATGTGGGTGGTCTCCAACCTCACTTTGAGGTATAATCCAATTATAAAAATGATCATTTGTGTGGGCACTGGTCTGGAAGACACTATGCAATCTTTGTTCTCAGTAAGTCAGGCTTAATATCATTTGAATAAGAGAGTAAATTTGAAAAACTAGGGAAAACCTGTGTAAAAAACATAGGGACTTTAGTTAGAACCTTATCAAAAGAATGCTTTTAAAAGAATGCAAAATAAACCCGAGACGGATAAGAAATTGTGCCAAAATATCTTATTTTCATTGTAAGGTTTACTAACTAATAGAGAACAGAAAAATAAGATCTATTTAGTTAAAACTATCCATTATAGTAACCATAAATGAAAGCATCCAGATGAGTACATGTATTTTTGCAAGCACATGTATCATTGTGTGTTAACTAACAGTGAATGTATTTTTTCCAATGGAATGTCTAAGTTTCTGATTGGTATTTGAGCCTAAGTAAATCATTTATATTCTGATTTTGTCAGTCAACACACAACATTGACTTTCTTTGTGTATTATCATTCATGCACAACGACATTTACAAGCTTTTTTTATGATTCCTCACCACGACTCATAACTGAAATGAATTTGGGATAAATTAATAATTCTGGTGTTTGGACCAAGTGGTCTTAGAGACGAGAGGACAGCATCTTAAACAAATTCCATTATCATTCATTCATTTTCTGAACCGCTTTAACTGGCAAAAAAAATCGACTTGCTTTGATTCCAGGTTGAGAGATAACCTTATTGAAAAGGTGACAAACATTTTAATGATAGGTTTAAAAGACGGCGCCTGACAAGTTGACCTTTGACGCCAATACAAAACCTCTTCGAATGTTACTTCAGATGGAATACAATGCAAACACTCCTTTACACCTTCCTGTTATTTTTGGACCTACTTCTGTCCACCATAAAATTAGTTTGCCCTTACTTGGCAACTCACAGATGCATCTTAGCCTAGTAATGTGTATTTACACAATATATAAGTTTGGGGTTGCATTCCATAATGTGTCTTAAAGCTTCAAGGCTCATCAGCCATCCATACCCCCAGCCCCCACTTCCCTCTCGGACAACTCAGAATGGGAAAGCACACGAGTGAAGTGAGGATTAAAGAAAAGTGTCCTCTCAGATGACAGCTCCATCTGTCCCCAGGATCGAGTTATAAGGCGTTGTGATATTGGCTGATTCATTTCAATCAACAGTATATCCGATTCAAATAAGCCCCCTGACTGCAAAGAAAATCCCCTCTGAGGCTCTAGAACAATTCCGCCTATGGTTGAAGAAGCAAAAAATTGTTCTGACACTTTTTCTTCTTGTTATTTTTGATCCGGTTATTTCAACGTTCATTCGCGGCATCATTACAGAACCTGCAGTGATGACTGTAGTATTATTTAGTTTCTCAATCCTCTCTTTCTCATCGAGTTTAATCAATCAGGAAGCACCTAGACCCCATTCATCAAGAAAATTGGATCACTCCCACCCACTCTGCAGGAAAGAAAAACATCATCAGGGCTTTAATGCATTTTGTCAATGCATTTCCAGTGTGCAAAATTGTGTTCATACTTTGATCTTCTTCGACTGACTTAGGTTTGACCCCCTGCACATGTTCATGCTGAGCATCATTAATAAACTGGTCATGCTGGAACAGACTTTCCTTTATGGACGGACACATGTTTGCTGGTTATTGGTTGTATTTTGTCAACTAAAGTAGTTTTTTTTGTGTTTTCCATTGGAACAAATGTTCTATACAATGATAACAGTACAGTGACATTTTATTATTAGTTATATTTCACAACATTTTGTTCTCTTCCAGCCTGATTGCAATAACTGAATCAAGATATCTGTCGATACTAATACAAGTCTTTTTTTTTAATTAATGGTGTAACCCATATAATAACTAAGCCCAACATCATATCAGTACTAAGGATTGAACAAGGACTTTGCAATTTACAAATTGTTTTTTTTTTTTTAAACAGTCATTTTGAATTGACAGTAATGGTAAATGCCCCAAATTCACCTCTGCCACGCACTAGGCAGAACAAATTTCACAATACATTATTGTTTATTTCTGAATAGATTTTTTTCTGTTCTCTGGTATGTTATGGTTATTATACATGACTTATTCCAAAAAAATATGGGTCTTAAGCAAATAATCACTTTAAAAGAGGTATATTGTGTATGAGGCCAAGTTGTGGGAAATAAGCAGACTCACTTTCAAAGCTATAAAACTTCACCATCATTACTGTTTCGTGAGTGCCAGTTACGGTTTTATAATGTAACCAACAAAATACTGTATGGTTTAAAAAATACTTATGGTGGCAACAATTTGTGATTTAATCCTTATACTTCCTTGAGGAACTTATTTAGATAAGAAATGATTCATGCTGAATGAAGAATGAAATGTCTACTGTTTATTGTGATGCAGAAAGATACAGTCATTGTCAAATAAACTTGGGATAATAACAGGGTTAGTTTAAAAGGGGATATAGTGTAAGTGTCAAAAAAAAATTGATGTCTTTTATTAGCTCATTCCAGCTGTTGAAAATGTGACAGAGTGTATTTCTCTCAATTAACACTTGCACATGCACATATTCTTTGCGTTAATATGCCATTTTATGTTCCCTCCATCTGCCTTGCCTTGTGTTTTATCAACTTTATGTGCTTATGAAATTATCTATATTATAGCCATAGCTTGAAGCCTTTTTCTTTTGCTTCATCAGTTTGCAATGTTGTTTGTGTGCGTAGTGCTTGGGGCAAAAAGAACGTGTCTTGTCTTTGCCAAGGACAGCCATCCCACCTCCTCATCCTTGTTACATCCCTCCTCATCCACCCCAAAACAAAACACACTAGAGTGCACACGCACACTGACAATACTCACGAATGGAAGCTTGTGAGTGACTACATGTATGTGTTTCAACCTGTGAACACAGCCTCAAGTGCATGGCACAGAGCCAACTGAGTCTAGATAACATCTTGAAAGAAACATTACAGTATTGCCTGCTCATTTCAAATTGCTCAAATGTTTATAGCAACCAGCGTCACAACAGGTGGAGAAGGCGACGAACTTTTGGCAGGCTTTGCAGGTCTCGCTTGTATAAGGAGCCAAGTGTTTTGATGGCCTATGACAGCAAGTTAAGAGGAACTGACTCACTCAAGCATGTCTTCAAATATAAAGACAGTTTTGTCTGCAGGAAGAAGATAGTAAATGAAAGGGTGTGATAGGATATAAGGAAATGTCTAATTTGCTCCTGTTTGGATGTTTGTGTCTAAAAATGTGTTTCTTATTCATTCATTCATTTTCTTAACTGCAAGGAGCATTCACATTCACAAAGAAGAAATGAGATTACCTTGAATTTCATTCAAAAATATCCATGGTAGGCTCTTGGTTAACTCAGGTTTAATGGCCACCAACTCAGGTTTAGCTTGTTCCTATTGCAGTACCATTGTGCTACTGGATCTTGAGAGTTACAGGTCTATGACGCAAAATTATAATGATATTTTACATTACTGCAAGTTTCACCTATATCCAGATATGTACTGAATTTGTGAGGCAGGTAGGATGAGAAGCTCAATAATCTTGGAGAGAGGCAGAATCAAGTTTCTGCTCCACCGCATTAAAGGTGCCAATAGTTGTGGTTTGGACATTTGCTCAGGGATTTGAAAGACAAGTGTAGAAAGAAAGAAATATTCAAATTAGTAGCCCTATTTCCATTGCATCGGAAAAGACACAAGATTTTGTTAAGTATTTTCTTTCATCAATTATGACATTGTCACTTCCCTCAAGGCACTAAGTCATTAGGCTTGAGTTTCCTTTTGTGTGCCTGATTCATAAAGGAAAGTCAGCTCTCACGTTAATTTGTCAAAAATGTGATACTTTATATCATACGCCTCGGCATGCCAAATACTAGTTAAATGTGGATTTGCTGGTTTGCAATTAAATGTATAATTATAATGAGACTGGGGTAATAGTGGCACTTACTACTTCTTTGACGTAAGTGGCGGATGCTTGACATTTTAAATATAATAAAATTGCTATAACCTTTGCACTACTACTGCATGTACTCCCAGTGAAGTTCATTTGAATGATAATAACCACCACCGATGATAAAAGCACAAAACCAAGCTAAAATTCATTTCAGAGACATACAGCAATTTTCCCTTATCTCTTACCCTTCCATGCATGCATGTATTGGTCATGTACTTTTCTGAACGGTGTGCAACATAGAAGACTCTACTCATCAGGTCAACTGGTAAATTAAAGCCCATCTCAGCCCACATTGGGCAACAGTTTGGCTAAACCCAAAGCTGGCTGCCAAACACATTGTATAAGCATTCATACATGGATGTTTGGTTTCGTCAGGCAGTTTTGCTAAACCAAACTTTATGGTTTAATTGCCGAATGGGGCCAAACCAGTGATGACAGAGTGACATATCTTGCTCAACGTGTAACAGCCAACATGATTCACATGTCATGCGTATGCATGACCTGAAAAGAGGCAATGCCCATGCCTGGTGACTGCTACACTGTTAAAAATAAAGACAATGGGACACTTTGTGCTCACTGTTGAACATATCCACCTGTATTTACGTAGTTAAGCCCTGCTGTTGCTTCTACTGTCAACATTTAGAAACAACTTCCTCTGTCAAGAATCATCAGGCTGCGCCCACTTAGTGTGTCACATCAGGACTAATTGCCAGCACTAAGTTGACAGATGAAGGTGCGCAATGGATGTCTTAGTGGGTGAATGGATTTTTGGGATTGTCGGGGGCTCACGCTTGACACCACTCCACTTCGGTGACCTGCAGGTGAACTTGGACCAGTGAGAAAATAACAGATACTGCAATTAGCCCGCCACTGTGGCACTGCAGGGCTCCTTGAGGAAGTCATTCTTACCTTTCTATACAACAATTAGCCCAAAGGGAGGGCCTCCTGCAGAAACCTGCAAAGTGCATAACCTTAAAGCCCTGCCAGCCGAAACCTTTAACTAACTAGGTAATATGAGATGGAAATGTTTGCAGTCGTTGCCTAAGGTCATTGTGTATGTATGTATACAGATTACCGGTATAACAGTTTAAAAATGTTGATGAACTAGTCCTACCCTAATATTCCTTAACATTGCTGAACTTGTACAATACAGCATATTTTTTAATTAAAAATAGCTAGAGTCAATCAAAATGAATATATAAAAGAATGCCAAAAGGCTTGGAGCGGTTTCCAGGGTATTATCTTGATCAAAATGTCAAAAGTACAATTAGACAAACCATTCACTTTCATGCCCATGGACATTTTAAGTGTTATATGAGTCATGAGTAAAAGATCTTAACAATACAGTCATAGCTTGAAATCGTATCTCAAATTCCACTTATGTCGGGGCACTCGTAAGTCAAGGTATTACTGCAAAAAAAATGTATCACATGTTCAATTGGTGGACCATACCATTGAACTGTGTTAAGTGCCCCCGTTGATGCAATGAACACGTGTGGGATGGACATTAGGAGTGTTTACTCAAGGCGTTAAAGCACAGCACACATCACTCAGTGCTAAACCTCACTGTTTGCATTAGAAATCATCCATGTCCGGGGTTTGGCACTAAAAATACACTTTTAAGAGTTCTTTGCTTTACACAGGGTCAGAGTGCAGCCCTAGGCATTTGAGACGCCATCCGGTCTGTTTTACCAGTTAGATGATAGATATCACAACACAAAATACTTGCTGGCACCTGCTTTGTTCACTAGAAATTATGGGCCGCCAGAACAATGTCTTTCAAAACCTTTTTTGTAACATGGATTGTTGCACCTGTAGCTCACTTCACTACTGTACAAACTGGAATCATTTTAGACAGTTTTCAAGAGCTAGGATTTCCCAAACATGGCATTTGTGGTACAAGGGTGTTGGGTTGTCGGGAAAATTGAGGTTTTCCCTGTAAAGTTATACGATTATTTCATTCATTTTCTGGACTGATTATCCTCACAAAGGTTGTAGGGGGTGCTGGAGGCTATACCTGCTAACTATGCATGTTGTAAAATGAAGCAAATAGTGCCCATCAAGATAATTCAAGTTATAGTATGAGGCTTCTGTAAATATGGGGTGAAATTTTTCCAGATTACCTCAACAATTTAACAGCTAGAGAGATAAAGGTCTTTAATGCTTTAATTGCTGCAAATGGAAGATTATTTGCGAAGGAAATATATTTATACAGTCCAGTGCAAGCTGTACGGAACAATTAAAGATAATGTAAGGGGAAAATCAATCCAATTTTAATGTTGCTTTAATAGGTTTAAGTGTAAAAAAGAAAATTTAAATTGAGAAAACTCAAAGCAGCCACAATAATAGCATGGACATTTGAAATGGTATCCATTAAGCGCATTTTAATATATAAACACACAAACCTGAAATATGGAAAATGAGCTCAGGAAACCGCAACATTTACATCAGAAAAATACTGCATTTTTAATATTAAACAATAGAATTAACATGTTGGATTCATGTCCATCCAAAGTACAGAAAACGCTTGCAAGGCAGAAAAGTAAAGCTTTGAAGCAAAGTCGATCACAGGCAGTTAAAAAGCCTGCAGGCTGAAAATGTCTGACATTTTAAATGTTGCTGTGAGTTTTTGGCAAGAAGCTGTGATTTATTTCTTTGGAGAATCTCTGACAGCTTAAAAGTTTCTAATGGCTTTTGAGGCAGAAAGAGGAGCTGTCCTGATACTGTTAGAAAAGCAAAAGATCATAGAGAGCTACAACATCAGACATACAAACTATTTTTTTTAATACAGATTTCAAACAGCAGTTAAAATACTGTTGTATGTATATATGTATATATATCAAAAGGACCATGTGTTTAATAATTTGCACATTTTTGAAGTATTTGCAGGTAAAATCTGTAACAAATATGCTTTCTAGAAGAACTCAAATGACATATTTGAAATTAGGTAACTAAAATATATATTTGCATCCCTCTGAGATCAACAAGGCACTGGAGCATTTGCTATGATGGCAGTGAAATATTATATACTGTGCAGAACAGTTAGGCAAAACCTAACGTTTTGACAAAGGTGACATGTGAGGCAGCTTGGCAGAACATAAAACATAAAATCATTTCATTCGCTAATAAATATTAGTATTATCGCAAAGATTTCATTGACCTATGTGAGGGTATATACTGTGTTTGAAGGAAAAGTATCATTCAAATCACTTTTATATACCTGGTGACATACTTTCTGAGCTTGGCCCAGATGTCAACATTGGTTTAGAAAAAAATTAAACCTTAAAGGAGCACGATAAATGAGAAAAATGGCTAAGTTGCAAGTTGTGCTGCAGTTTAGGTTGACTTTGGTATCTGATAAGCGCTCTGCATAAACAAGTGTGTGCATTTGACTTTAATATATACATATTTTATTATATTTCATGGATTTAGTGTATTTTAACCCCTACAATTATTTTCGCTCCTGTGAAAGTACACCAATGTCTTAGCTGATATTTTGTTTTCAGGCTTTGGCTTTTGGGAATAGTCTTTGGTGGTGTTCTTGTTGCTTAGGTCTCTGCATGAGTCTCTGAGGGTATTACGAGAGGCAGTGCCTTCTTTGTGCCCTCCTCCACTTTTGCTGCACTCTGGCATTGTGGAGTGGCGATCTGCAAAGAGTTTAGAGCTTCAAGATCCAGATGAGCGACTATTTCTTCTTTCTTAGCAGGAAAAGAGTTTCCCTTCATCTCTCTTAGCTGCTCCTCTTCCTCCTGCTTCACTCGCCGTTCCTCAGCTTCTATTTCTTCAGTTGTAGGAATTGAGTTTTTCTTGGGTCTGCCCTTAGGCTTGGTTGGTGCTTCCTGACCTCCTTTCAGGACCTACAAATAAACACAATCTATTTAGATTGTTTGTATATTGAATGGTCTCATAGTCAGACAGGATGCAATACAGTCATTAGGACAGTTGAGTGCTGAATACTCATTTTACTTCCATTTGTCTTTGGAGTTAACAATCTCACTTGTTGACCTCACCCTATTTGACAAAGTGTTTTCTCAGACAGTGTTTGCTCACTTTTGTCCCTATCATCACTCACACATAGCGTACACCTCTGACCCTGCACCCTGAGGTGCTTCTTAATTATTTCAACCTGTCGGCTTAACACTTTCAAACTATGGAAACATAGTAAAACTTAGTAAAAATTTTAATGCATAAAATGTCCTATAATCTGGAATTGAACTTAAATCTATAGATACAATTTTGAGAAATACTACAAACCAATTGTAGTCCTTTTGTTTTTTTTTTACAGTACTGTAAAATAATTATTTGTATTAGGTAAGTCTGAAGCAGTGATTTTTTTTTTTATTATTTCATTTTAAGGGCTGGAATTATATTTGAACCAATTCCCTACAATAGTGTTGCATGTACATTGTAATTTTCTTTACCATCTTCTTCCATTTCATACGTCTGTTTTGGTACCATGTCTTCACCTGAAGCTGTGTGAGGCCAAGAGACTGTGCCAAGTCTAGCCTAAATGGAGGAAAAAATAAATACATGAATAAAAGAAAAAAATCATAAAATGTATATAAAATTTGGCATGATTGTGAGTATGGGCAAAACTGGGGGACCAAAATGGACTGTATTTTCATTCTATACAATGGAACAGTATGCACTTTTCTGTAAAATATGGCTCAGTCTCTAAGAAAGGTGTGCTGAGTGGAGCATTTCAAACGTCTCCTGAAAGTTTTCTGATTATATGCTCAATTAATCTTTATACTACCAGCATTGGAATGCAATATTATTGTTAAAACCAGATTTTGGCCCAGTCATGCGTGTACACAAATGGGGTTTTGAAGAGTGAGCTGTTATGCCGTTGGCAATGTGTTTCAAGAAGGAGATGAGACATAATGACTCCTCCAACACCTCTGGACAAGCCAAGATAGAAAGAGAAAGAGATATTTAATCTTACTTTTTGGGATTTTTGTCACTTAAATACTTTATTGTGTAAAGTGTCTAGTCTATACACCTGCATGTGATGGAGAGATTTAAATACATTTACTTATATTGGCTGCCGTCCCCTTTTTATGAATGTGGCTTTGTTGCTTTTTCCACCTTCTTCATCTTTATTTTACCATTAAAAGCAGGGGGGGTGAAAACATTATTCTTGTTTGAACTAGCATACTGAGGTAATACTTGGCTAAAATTCACATTACACGAGACGATCCCCACGGGAGATATAAAAATTTACGACATTAGCTTAACCGCCGCTTGATAATTGCGTTTGCGGCTTTGTGAAGTTCTGTGTATGTGCAAGTGTAATACTTTGGAAATGTTCTCTATGCCAGTTATGCAGTGTATCAAAATGTCATTCTTGAGTGATGCTTAAGTTGTGCATTCAGTCTTTTTCTTGTTTCCTTTTTAGCTGTGTGTTTGTGTGGCATGTTATTAAGAATTTAAAATTAGCTACATGCACACGTTTATTACAAGTCCGCCATTGCAAAGATATATATATATATATATATATATATATATATATATATATATATATATATATATATATATATATATATATATATATATATATATATATATATATATATATATATATATATATATATATATATATATATATATATATATATATATATATATATATATATATATATATATATATATATATATATATATATATATATATATATATATATATATATATATATATATATATATATATATATATATATATATATATATCAGTTCTATGGTTAATTGAGGAAGGATTATCGATGTGAAAACAAAAGTTAAGCCTTGCAAAAGCAAACTTTTGTTGAAATTACATCATTTTATAAATGGGTAGAAAAACACAGTTCATCCTTTGTGTATTGCAGCCGTTTAACAGTAAACTTCAACACAGACTTGAAGTAACTCTAACAACAAGCTGTGACTCGGAATTTAAGAGGTGTCCAAGTGTATGAGAATTAGCCTATTCTATTATCAACTATACTAACCTGTCAGGTGTGGACAGGTACTTCTGCTTCTGGAACTTCTTCTCTAGGCCCATTAGCTGCAGTTCTGTAAAAATGGTGCGACTCCGCCGAGGCTTCTTCAGACGGGGGGTGCCGCGCTCTGTCTCCGAGTCGCTGCTAATACTGAGGGGGGTTTGGATAGGTGACGGCTCAGAGCCTCGGCAGTGCTGCGGTGACAGCAGGGGGAGGTGGGGTGACACTCCACCAGGAGATGGAGGTGTATGTGGAAGGTGGGCTGGGTGGTTAGGTGGCTGCCGTGTGATGACCGAGAGGAGTGGGTAGGCACGTAGTGAAGAAGATCCTGAAACGATCACACACACACACACACACATAATTTAAGTCACATATAACAACCGTAATAAACAGTCAGGCAACAGATGAGTGCAGGGTCACAGTAAGTTTTAAAGAAGCTCTTATCTTTTTATCGACTTTGTTTAATGGCTCAATTAATATTTGCCGGGCATTTCCAGTGAAAAGTGTTTTACTCTTGACCTCTCTTTTGTAAAAGGGCATTGACCCAGATGACGCAGTCTTGTGTTTTACACCATATCCCTCGACCCTCAACATGAATAATTATTTTGCAGGAAATGTTAAATCAGAACAGGTGACAGAATGATGTGCGTGGAAATTCTGATTCATCTCCAATAAAGCTCTGCAAAACAAGTCGACCACTGTTTGATAAAAAAATAATAATATGTATGCGGTCATACATGTACACACAGTTAAATGCTCTTTCAGCACACACAGAAAGAGCAAGAAGCCAGAATCAATAAAAAGTAATACTTGTCTAGAAACAGAGGGGGCAAGAGGTTTAGCTAAATGGATGTGGCGGGTCATTGAAAGTCAATGCCACACATGCAGAACTTGCCGGTAATATTTTCCTGGCCTCAAAAATAACAGTGATCTTCCAATTGCAAACATTGACTATTGAATGCAATTCTGGTGGGATTAATGTATAGATTGTCGAGATTAGACATGTGTAAGCGCACACAGGCAATGTTTTTTTTTAAACATATCTGACTAAAAGTTGAAAGATTTAAGTTTGTGTTGCTGCTCTTCATGATATAACCCGCCTCTTGCCTAAATTTAGCCAGTATCAGCCCCATCTCACCACTGACTGTGATTACAATCGGTTCAGAAAATGAATTGATTATATTCATACATACACATGCAATTGTTTGTATTGTTATGGAAAGTGAATGTAAATACCCCAATGAGCTAAGAAAGTGACTTTAAATCTGGCATCTAATCTTGAATCTAACTCGAGTATAGGTGTTCCACTTACACATGAGAAATATGATGGAAAATAGTATTACTTAGCAGAAAAATGAAAATATATCGTCTTTAAATGAAGTGAGGCCAAAGAATATACCTAATCACTGTGTAATCTGCACATTCATAAATTAAAAGAAATAAAATATGATTATAAAAAAATTGAAATTGTCAATAGAGCATACATGCTCCATGTTAGCACTTGCAGTATACAAGCACACCTGCTTACTTCGTACCTGTACATGCATTCAAATAAAGATTTACACATATACTGTAAAGACGAGGAGACATTGCCTGTAGCTGTCAATGACATCATATTAAGGTAGGCGCTGAGGTCATTCTAATACTCCGTCAAGACATTGCTGCGGTTACAACAGGCCTAGACATGACCTTTTCTGTATTTCACTGCACACCTACTAGTTACATTTTATCACAATGTGTTCCTTACTATAATCACCTCCACTGGCACGTATTATACCTAATAGCAACCATTAGAAGCTGTAGTACTTACTACCGCTGATGAATGGCACAAGTGAGAATGGATTTTTTTGAGGGGGAGGAAAAGAAAAGATGACTTGTCAACAAGGAGCTTGACTTGTGAATGAGAGACACCAAGAAAGGGTAAAAGAGGAGAATTTTAGCGTCAACAGTGACTTTCCATTGAAAGCAAGGCAGTCTCACATGAGCTTATATCTGACACACTGTTGACAAGGGACACGTCCTGTCAATAGGCTACAAATAAACTGTTTAAGGAACTGCAAAGAGCACAAGTGCAACAGATACGCTTGATAATCAAGGTCGCAATGTAAGAAATGCTTACGGTAACCATTACGGCTAAAAATAGATCAAGACGTTCAATTTCCTTTTTTTATTGCAGACACTATCAACATTCCCTCCACTGGATACGAACATAAACTTCTTAACTGACTTTTGTAAGAAATAAGTGGAAAATTGTACAGAATGTTTAGTGTTGTGTTTTATATTTGAAACGTTTTTTCTTGAAATTAATATTTGACAAGAAAATACTCTCAAGAGATAAAAAACAGTGTGTTATGCATAAATTTAGATTTTTGTTTCAGTCAAACGAACCACCCAAAAAGTTCCCCTTGACTAAAAAGCATGTCTGTACAAAATGTATGACTTCATTGTTTTATTAAGACTTCGGGGCAATAGCAGATTTGTAAAAATACATTCAGAGCATACAAAAGTCTGAATTTTGTGTGGTGATGTTAAAATAGTGTTTTAATTATTTATATGTCATGTTTTTGACATCCAGAAAATGTTGATGAAAAGAAATACAAGTGTTATTTATTTTTTCAGTTGGTTTGTATATTTACAACAAATGGTTCATTTATATTTATCTGTATAGAGTTTAGTGTCACCATTCGTACTTTTATTTTTCATTTCACTTTTTGCACATGCTAAAAACATATTTCTAAATTGTATTTTCTTTTTGCCTTTTTTCAAGGTCTGACTTTCTGGCACGGAGTTCTGCATTGGTTTTCTCGTCATACTATGGTTCCTCGCACATTCCAATAATGCAAGGTAGGTAAAATGTTAAAAATTGTTTACAAGTGTACTCCTCACTCACACACACACACACACACACACACACACATATATGAGCCTTGTGAGGATAAGCGGTTAATGACATGAATGAAATGCAGTTGAATGAATTGTTGTTTCATTTGTTGTGCAAAGGTTAGTTGTCATTGAAGACGTGACTTGTTGGTTCTGTGGGAATGGCTTTCTCCTCCAAGTTAATCTTAACTGAAAAGAGTGTATTAGTGTACATGTGCATACTTGTCTGTGTATGTTGACAAGGGTGAAATCGGGCCTAACAAGGCAACATTATTCTAAATGGGATTTCACTTAATGGGATGCTTTATTGTCTGACAGATTTAGGGATAAAAACTCTTTTGCAATCTTGGATTTATACTCTTAACCTGAACAAAAACATATACATACACACACACGCATACACACTTCCTGTTTTTATTTACATTTTTCACCATTCTGTTAATTGAGTTTATACTAGAGTGGATGTAAAATCTCATAGACAAAGGAAAAAAGTCAACTAAATATACTCCATCCTGATATCTTATTGTTTAAAATGCATTTCTTCCACATTTTTATGTTAATAGTGGGTTGAAGAAATGTGATAACAACACATGAACAATGAAAAGCAACATTTACTAGTTATCATTTTGTAATGACACTTTCTTCTGCTATGTGCCCTTCTGCGGCACCTGCTGGGAGTAATGGGTCATGGCACCCTTCTATCCATAAGTGATGACTTCCACTGATGAGACTCACATCAGGCTGAGTGCTTCTATATCAAGCACTGAGGGCAATAGATGTTGGAGAATATAGTGTATCTCACACCCCACACCATGCAGCTCCAAATAAGTGGGAACCATGTTCCAATACCCCGAAGCAGGTTACTCTATCCATCAGATCGGTTTTGTGCCAGCCATAGTGCCCTCCCGCATACATCATATCACAGGGAAGATGGGATCACTCTTCCTATTTTTGTATCCCCCCCACCATCACCACCACCACCAATCACCACTGTCGACAAGTTGTGCTGATTATTATTGCAGACTTTGGAGCAATTATCTTTAATGGTTACTGAAGAAGCCCGTAATCGTTGACACCAGGAGCTATTGAGAATCCCAAATAGTTGTTGTGTTGACGTAAATTGATATTGCATTTTTATTTCCTTCTATTGATCGATCTGTCAAATTAAAATGAGTTGTTATTAATTTAGACATGGAGGCGGGTACTGTAGTTACTATAAACTAAATAAATGGGTAATGTTATTATTTTAGAATGAAATATTTGTATATATTTGAATATTAGTAGTATAGTGCATTTTATACATATAAAAACTAATTTGTTTGCAGTTTTAACGTACTAAAGGCTTCATTAAAATGGAAAATGTCAGTGAGAAAATATCCTTATAAATCTTAACTAAATTGCATGTTGTCATTCCGTAATAATAATGTACAAATGAAAAATATATACACCAGAAGCCTTTAAGCACAAGGGATGTTCATACTTAACACTTCAGTCATGATTTGTAACCTCCACAAGTGAGTTTATTTGGCAATATAGACGCATTGATAACATCAATTATATTCAATGATAACAATTGGGCTCACAATAATTGACCAAGTAAAATAGGAGTATTAATTGGTCCGCTGGCACAGTAATGCACGCTAAATGCACGTATTAAAAAACAACAAAATAAAACGTCATTTATTGAGTCTTTTGCTATAGTTTAATTTGAATAATATGAACCAGAAAGGGAAATTGTCCCAGTCCGTCTTTTCATGCGCGCTTATTGCCGTCAACTCTTTATTTTCTATAAAAAAGCAGGTGAAACAAAAAATATTAAATCATTCTCTTACCCGAACAAGAATGAAGAGGCTTCGGTCTGACGATGAGCGAAGGGCATACAGAGTACAGGGAAAACTTTTCAATATAATCACAAGCCTCTTTGGATAGGATCTCGTCAATCATGAAGGTCTTGTAGCGCCGTCTGGCAGCCTTCAGCTGGCCGGGAGACGAGAGCCTCACCTCGGCTTGACAGTGCATGCTGGCTCCCTGGTTAGGAAGGGGTCAAAAGCAAAATGCAAGAAGCTTTTGTTTTGTAGGGAGGTGGACAAGACCACTTGCACGCTACGCAACTATTAGGGCTAGTTTCATCATGTGTTAAAGCGATTCGTTGGAAATGAGCTAAATGAGACCTGAACACACGCACATCTACTTCTATATAAACCGACACATAGCACGCGCGCTCTATCTCTCTCTCTCTCTCTCCCCCTCTGTCGCTCGCTCTATTTCTCTCTACCACCTCCATCTGCACCCGCCCTCCTCTAATGGATTTTTCCGACTAAAGCCAATCTCCAGACATTTCAGTATAATTACATTTTTTTCCAAGTTAAAATGTTAAACTGGTGTAAAATCTAATATATTAGAATTACTTGAAAATGAGGGCCCACTTCAAGAGTGTACATATCTTCTATATTTTTTTTTCCAAATTAAAATGTGGAACTGATGTAAAATCTAATTAGAATGACTTGAAAAATGAGTGTATATATCTTGTCTAATTTAGCCAATTTGGAATTTGGATGTCAGTGGCAGCCAATTAGTTTGTTGTCTTTTAATCATAGTGCATTATATTAACCATTATTTACTTTCAAATTATGAATGTACATTATTTTTAGTACAATGGCAAGATTAAAATATTTAAGTTTCCCTTTTCATGTGCCGTGCCTAAAAAGATCTTCGGGTGGAAAGTGGTTAAGACAGTTTTAAGCAGTTTACATTATTTTCAAGTGATGTTTTTTACGCAGTCAGACTCGTATGTTGGCTTTCTGTTCATATAGAGTAATAATGCAAGTAATAGCATTATCTTTCATTCGTTGTGTATATAATTTCCCTGCAGTTTTAAGGAACTACAGTAATTATAATAAGTCATATTTTGATAGAGGCCGTTTGCTAAGGGTAGGACGTGGGTCAGTCGAGTTTAAGTGGATTCAGAAGCTTGCAGGCTGTCTAATCTAGCTGCTACAGCTCAGGAGACGCCAGCCAGATCAAGTAATTAAAGCAGTGATACCACCACATGTCATAATAACAATAAAGGCCTTCCGCCTTACTCTGTGTAGAGGATAAAATTAATTAGAGCACCGAAGGGTGTAAATGCACTTTTACTCCTACAACTCGGCAACATTAAGCACTTTCGGAAGGCTAGATTAGGACCCGAGTATTGGTGGTTAGGAGATGTGATCATCACTTTGTTGCCAAGACACCTGGGCAGGGATGCAATGATAGCAACATGAGATATTGTGGATCAAAGGAGCTCCTATTCCAGGAGGATTGTCCAGGAATAGCTGGGTCCAGGTCCACATTAGGGTAACAAGAAAAACCTCCATGTAATTATGTCACTGTGAGCAGAGAGGGTGACAAATTCACATGATGCCTTGAAAATATCCTTAATAGAAAGGTCGCATGAGGGAGCTGATCATGTGGTTGGGATACATTTACCGTGGTAATTGGTTTCATTGAAAGAATACGTGTGGCGCCACCTGTAGATTACTTCCTAAACCTTAGCACAAGAATATTAGTTACACAGTGGGACATTTATAGGCGCACACAAGGCCAAGCTTTCCATCTAACCCCTCTGCATACAATAGTTTGTTCAGGGATTAAAAGAAGGACACAAATATTGAGTCAAGGAATGTTTATAAACATGAAAGTTTTAAAACATCAGTAATTTGTGTGTTACAAATGAACATTATAAAAATAAGTTGTAGCTTAAGCAATGCTGGTGCAATTTTTCCCCCTTCCCCAAATTACCTGACATGATACAACTACTTTGAGCACCATTTAAAAGTATTTGTTAATTACAAAACCAGAAAAAAAGGCAAAAACCTCAAATTTTCTGCTATCCTAATCAAATGTTATTGAAAAGATGCTCAATTTGTAAAATAGTTAATAAGTACAAGTTAAAAATGTTTTAAGTAAACAAAAAGTTAAGAAATATTTTCAGTTTGTGTAGAAAACAACCTGAGCATACACTAGATATTGTCCACATAATCATAAATGAGTCTCTTTGCATTGTGTCAGTAGCATTGCCACCTATTATCATGGTAACCATGGTAACCATGGTTACCACTCCTCTCGGCATTATCACTGGAAGAAAAAGGACATTGGCATCAAAATTGGAGCATACTGTAGTCACAGGAAGATTAATATGATCAAAATCAACCATATATAAAGAAAGTGACTCTATTGAATCTATTCAAGTATGGCCTCACTCACCTCAAGCCATGGGGACTAGGTGTACGATGATTCAACTGCCCTGGACTGTTGCTGTGGTTGCTGCCTATTAAGGGATATAGAAAAAAATGGTTGCATTTATAAACAGCACAATTCTTTTTTTGAAGAAGTCTTAATTACATAACGCTTGCAAAAATATCACGTTGAGCAACATGGTTGCAGAACTGATTCAACACTTTTAGATGTTACTTAACGTAGAAGTGAAGGATTTCCCTGTGTACGAAATGATAGTTTATTGGTTTGGTAATGTCACGGTTATGCAGGTAAAACCATAACATTGCACATTAGAGGCTCGGGAACCTTAAGGTAAATTTCAATCATTACATTTTATTATGTCCATAGCATTTAAAAGCATGTTTATCGATCTAGAGTATTGGTAGAATATTGTGAATGGTGAAATTTTGTTAAATAAACACTTAATTTATTCCATGCATTGATTTGGAGGTATTGTTACTAGGTTTTATATTGAATGCATGCAGTTGTGCAGTTTGATATTGTGATTGGTAGGTGGCTGATGATTGTGTGAATAATTCAATTGCGAATATTAAGTTTAGTAAAGTAAACTGCATACTGTATACGCAAACGTAACATACCTGTACGGAATTGCACATGGATCGCTTTACCAAACAGTAACGTCCCGTTTAGGAGTTGTATGGCATACGGCACTGATTCCTCGTGTTTGTACACGGCAAAACCAAATGTTTTCCGGGTGCCATATGCGTCTTTTGGAATTTTGGTTTTGATGAGCGGTCCTGCCTGCTGAGAGAGGTTCGTTAATATCAGACTACATATTGTTTTGGATTGTGCGGATTGTTCTTATATTTGTAGATATTTTGGCTTTGAAAGGGACATGGCTACAGCGTTAAGAGGCTTTCTATCCACCGGTGTTGTGCTAGCAGCTAGCACTCTGAACCTAATAGCAAATCTAGGTCCCCAAAAACACATCACCTGTAAAAACAACTCGAATAAAAGCTCCTCCGTGACTCGTGCATCCAAACACCTAATGAAAAGCGTCCGATCGGCTTCGTCTTCGATCCCCATGGTATTTTCTCCGGCCTTCCTCTGGGAAATGCTAACGGATGTTATGTTGCCAAACCTTTGATAAAATCGAAACTAAGACTGTTACGCGGGGTTTCGATAGCATGTTAAGATATCATGTGTATAGATGGCTAGATGTCTAATGCATGCTGAGTGGAATGGAGTGACGTCATCGTTTGTCTGCCATCTAGAGTCAGAGCGCTCAACCCAAACGTTACATATTAATCAAAATTGCTCTTTTTTCTCAACACATTTTAAAAATATGTTACGTTGTAATAAACGTCGGATATGCAATATTTCACCTGCAAATTCAGAAAATTTAAGTCAGCCTCACTGATAGCCACACGAATGTTTTCATGACTCGTCACATGTCAACTTTAACATATATCAGCACAACAAAACACTAGATGGCAGCATTGACTCAATTATATTGCTGTTAGATGCGAGTCTTTCATAAGAAAAAACACGCATGCTTGTATCAGGGCAGAGGGTGATTATTCCCTCCAGTGATACACAGCAATAATAACAACACGATCTAATATTAATTATTAATCATTCTCATCATTTTCTATACTACTTGGGGAAAGAAGTCATTTCCAATCAATTCCACATTCAGACAAACAATTGTTCACAGTCACATTGACACTTATGGATGATTAGGCAAAAGGTCCACTAGCATGATTAAACTCATGTCTGATTTTGGTTTAGTTTGGACCTCTTTGTATTAATTTTTAATGCCAGAGAAACCATTAAAATGGGGCTATTGCTGAAGGGCAATGCAATGGTGTTATGCTTGACAAGAGAGGAGGACAGCATGAAAATAGGACCATGATGATGTCAAATATCTGTGTTGGTCCATGACTTCACATGCAGTTAATGTAAATAGGTTACACCCACACACAGCAATTTCACCTCTAACATCTGGCCTGGAGTGTTTGGTGAGCCAGTAAAATGATTGACTGGTAGCCAGACACTTATTTCTCTTTGACCGACAGCCACCCTTGCTTATGGCTCCTACCTACAAAACCCTGACGTTGCTGTCTATCCTTCATCCCCATCAATTCATATGACATGGCCTTGCACGGGGAGCACTAATAAACTATCTAAATACACGGCCTTGCACGGCCTTCTGTGATGTCATTTCACAAACCAACTAACTATTAACTGGCTGTACTGTTAGAAATGTGATATTCAATAATGTTAAAAAGAAGTCACACACTGAGCAGTTCAAGTGGCAACATTGAGATTAATCATAATCCATCCAAGTATTTTGCAGAAATGCCTCATGCCTACTACTATTTGCATAAAGTCAAGAAGGCGAAATCCTCATAAATACTAATAGTGGCGTTTAATCCCTTTTGTATTATTTCATATTTCAGACATTGACCTTGGCATTGCTAAATACAAGTTGTATGGTAATTTTTTGGCGTGCTTGTTTGAGCCTTACTTTTCCACCAGTGTAAATTCTGTTGATTGTCTCCTCACCTTGCACAAAACAAGCACACACAAAAACCCAAGGCTGATATCTACACACACATTTGCAACAATGCTCGTCCCGTCTCTGTCTGACAGCTGAGACAGAGAGGGCTCTGCTCCTGCCTTTTATTTGTGCAAATACAAAACAGCCGCATCTTGATAAAAATGCGAGACATCATCTCTATTTGGGGGATACTAGAAATTTCTTTAAATTGTGAGAGAGTCCAGCCCAATTTGGTGCATATATTTATCCTCATTTCTCTGTTCTTGCTCTCATTCTCCCCCACGGTCTCTCTTATTCCTCTCGATTCCCTCCCTCCTTCTCTCTCTAATCGAGGGAACATCCATGCCAAGATTGGCCACATCATCCAATCGTGTATGCTTGTTATCTCAATATCTGAGACGCATGTTGCAGCTGCTGTTGACACATAATCTGTAGTTGTTTCCAGGTACACTCTTACATCTTACATCCTCTTCCCTTCTACTCATATTAGAGAGAAATCTACCCCAATTGCTTCAATGCCTCAATGCTCGGTAGCAGTGTCCAAAAGAGAGACCCAGATGTGCCTGGAATCATTGCCAGACCACAAAAAAAATCAAAATCTCAAGTAAATACCTTGAAGCATGATGTCAGCACATTTCAGAGGAACATCATCAGCCCGCATTCTTTTCTAGTAAGAATAATATAGAAGTTTTTTCATGCCGATGAAAGGGAAATGACTGGTCCCTATATCTAATCAAGACATACTCCCCCCAAAGCTTAGGACTCCTCTCATTGCCAATCTCCAATCTATATTATAGAGGGCCCTTATCAACCTCTTTTCATTATTGACTGCACTCTTTCTTTTGACTGGTCTTTAAACAGCCAAACATCTCCGGGTTAAAATAATGAGCTCAGTCAAAAACACTATCGGCTTTTTCTATCGAAAAAGAAACAAGCTTACTTCACCCCCTCTTCTCCTCATTCTAATCAACATTGGTGTGTCCCATATTCCTGCTGCTGAGAAAGAACAGGCCCGCAGAGACAGCAAAGACTCCAGCTCCTAACCTATAACTCAGAGCTCAGCCCCAGAAGAAGAACATGCTCCCTTTTGAAGCTTCTCATCACTATGCTAATCAGCTGATCACAGGATATTTTGCCAATTCTTCCAGATGCAAATATCTGTTTCACATGCAGCCTCTACATTCAATCTCACTCTCCACTTCAGACCGACTATATACTAACCATTGCCAATGAAAAAACATCCTAAATATTGGTGATTATCAAAGTAGCACTAAAAGATAAATTAATGTGCATCGACTGAAACTTTTTCAGTTATTTATTGAAGAAAACTAGGTGATGACTAACATATTTTGTGTGACTAAAAAGACAGAAATTGAAAGAAATGTCAAAAACAACGATGTTTATACACATCTCTAACAATTGCTTCACACTGCACCTTGGGACATCATAGTCTGTCAGTCCTTCAACCATTTATTGGGATGATGTCCACATAAATTTGAGTGATGACTGTTGAAGCCCATAGAAATATTCATTTTTATATTCTGTCTGGTGACCTAGAAGTTGAAATCAGGGTCTCTTCCCACTAGCTTTACATATTTGAGGTTCATACATTTTCTATCAGATACTGTTGATGGAATCCTGAGCAGAAGGAATATTGATTATCTGAATGAGATGCAGAGAAAGGACAAATGAAAATAATGTCACTTTGTGATTTAGAAAATTGAATTATTAAATAGAATCAATTATTCAATTTACAGTTGTACAAAAATGTGTATGTATCTGTGTGTGTGTATATATATATATATGTATATATATGCATATATATATGTATATATGCATATATATGTATATATATATATATATGTATATATATGTATATGTATATATATGTATGTGGTGGGGATGTGCAGTGTGTAAAGAAACCTAATAACTAGTCATTACATATTCATGCTTATCATATTTCATATTGATAGTGTTAATAAAAACATTGCACTCTAACAGCGACTTATGCTTGGGGTGAGAAAAGGTGATAAATTAGCGATTTCCCTCTGTGTTCTACAGCACTGTGACAGCACTATAGCAGCACTTGGACGATTCTCCAAGGTTACTTTGTGGTTTGATGCTTTCTATTTAAAATGTGTCGGAAAGTAAATAAATTATGTACATAAGCCTACTCGATGTGCCCGGGGTACACGAGAAAATGCTGCTTCTTGTAATTATGCGGGCATATATATACATAGCAATTGAAGAGGTGATTCCATAAATCATATCGGTGTGCAAAGTGTATGGCTATAATAACAACACATGCTTGCACTTTATGATACTGCATTCTATTCTTACAACCAGGGTATTTCAGGGAGATAATTTTGTAGGCCTATATGCAAAATGGTGATTTAATGTTAAGGCTTTTGTTATTCACAAAGAGTGGGCATCTTGTCAAATTGAAGCATGAGTGTATACTATTAAAGAAGAAAGACAAACAACAAAAATGCAAGAGAGTTAAAATTAAAACGTTTTCATAATGAGGATCTACTCCCAAATTGATTCCTGTTCAACAGCATTCAATTGCCAAACAGAGAGAGTGTCAAGCATAGCGCTAGTCGAAATATGGTGCCTCAAAGGAATAAAAGTAGAAAGATAAGCAATTTTTCTATTGATGCACAACATTATTCAATATATCCTCTGCCTCAAGTTGTCCGATGTCTGGTATGTGGCGCCGCCTGAATCCAGCCTTGCTATCCCATAGATTCATTTTTCCATGCGCCTGCATATGTAGTAATGACTCTAGTTTTCACACTTGGCTGATAATTTATGATGTCTACATTTTGCACTTGTAAGACACCAGGTTGGTGAAAATGTGTTGTCATGATGGGTTAGAAGAGGAAAAACTGCACCCACTGTGGCCCTTTGTTGAATAATTGGACTACGTCTGTACTAAAACCTCTGCTGGCACCATTGGTTCTCTGCACTGCTGTGTTTTTGCTGTGTCATCTGTCAAAAATAGGAGCCATGGGTATCTGATACAAACACCACAGCTGCTTCGCACTCATAACACATGGTGAACACATTGTGTTGGATTACATGCGTTTGTTCTAATGTACTCGTATTTGATCTGCCTGCCATTGCCCTGCAATATGTAACCGATAGAAACGGCATTAACTTGACCTTCTTTCACAATGCGAGATCAAAATTAACGTCAATACACAACTTGTTTTCTTTCAGTGGACATGATGAAAAGTTAGAGCACAGTTTACTTATCAAGAATATCTCTACAAATTGTATCCCATATTAACTGTTATTGTGTATCTATGCCACGCAAAGATGAATCTATGAGTTGTAAGTGTTACAATTTATTCCATTGGTTTTCATGAATTAATGATGTTCTCAGTATCCCCAAGATGTACAGCAGTGAACAATTTAAAAGCTCCCATGTAGAGGTATTTTTAAGCAAACTCTGTTCTCTCTTGCTCTGCTCTATCTCAACTCCCAAATGCATGCTCCACAGCAGAGTGGCAAGCAACCTCCCTCCTTTACTTTCCGCTCTGAATGTACGCCGGAAAGTTTTGTTCCAACAACAAGACCTCCCTAAGGACTTTCCACCAGGAAGAAAGTCAAAGGACTGTCATTTTACCTGAAATGGGCGCATGCCCCCCAGCAAGCCTCCAACAGCAAAGCCATAGCATAATAAAGTAATAACAGATGAATAAAAAAAAGAATTGGAAATGCTTAGGAACATGCATGTGCACATGCTTATTATCTATGCATGGCGACACATCTCTAGCCATAAAAATGACATTAATTCTCAAGGAAACATTTATCTAAAGTAAATGTAAAATTGCCTTTATGGCTAGTTTATGACAAGGACTGAACATGTTTTTGGCCACTAAGATGATATTTGTCGAGGGATGTACAGTAATTGAAAAAAAAACATTTTATTTTGCCCCATTTCACCAATTTAACTGCAAATTAACCCACCTGATATAGAGAGAACGTCAATCAGGCTCATTAAGATCTCCCTCTGCGCATTGGCTTGAAGTGTGAATGAAAGAAAGTGTGCTGGGGGTATGGTTCCCTCTCATCACTTCTTCTCACCTGCCATAAATCACTCTTATCCAATTATGATAAAGTCTGCAGCCTAGATTATAAGGTCTTTTTTCTGCCTGAGCAGGGTAAAACTCATTCTCAAAGATGCAATTTAGAATGAATGAGAGGGAGATTTCATTTGAGCTTCACGTGGGCATATCTTTTTAATTAATGGGTATTGCTTGAGTGAGAGATCGGAGGAGCTATTAAAATATGTTTAATGGCTTTTCAGATTTTCTTTCACACTTGGATTACTGCTGACACACACAATCACTTGCGTGTGTGTGTGTGTGTGTGTGTGTGTGTGTGTGTGTGTGTGTGTGTGTGTGTGTGTGTGTGCACGCTGTCATCCTCATGCTGTATGACAGCTGTGATTATTTTTTTCTGCGCTGCAAGTAGGGATTTAGTTCTTTATTTACAAATGACCAAGACGTGACAAAATTGTCATGATAGTTTCTTGCTAAATTTAATCTACAACTAGCTACTGTATATGCCTGTCTTTTAATGTTTTTAACCAACACAGTATCCAGAATGTTTCGACCAACAGTTAGGTGATTAAAATCAGAAATTTATCTTTTTACTCAAATTTGGACATTGACATGGCCAAATGAATGTGTCTTCTCAAGATACAATGAATTAGTAATTATGGATATAAAGAAACTGCCCGGCAATGGTGTGACTTGCTTGTGGGCAGCGGCTGGTTTGTCTCAACAAAGTAGAAGACCTCTACATTCAATGCTATGTATTGATTGAAATGTTTGATGGTGCTAAGAAGAGGTAATCTTCAACTAAACTAAACCTTCAACTTTCCCACCCAACCCCCTTTCCCACGACCTCTTCTTTCCCCCAAAAAAAACCACTGGTCCCTTGGGCTACCATTTGTGAAATCATCTCTACCCTCACAACTCTGCTCAACTGTCACATCGCATCTTGCAGATGCAGACAATCTGCACTAACAGTTTTGGAGCATTTTTTTTATCCTCCATAGAGCCAATCTTCACCTCCAGTTGTGCATACATGCAACCTGCTTATCCTGTATTGTACCATCAACTTTAGGCAGTTTTAATATTGGTGGCCCAAGTCAGCTGACTTAGGGTCCGGCATAAGACGTCCTATGATGAATAAGCACAATGAGTTCAATTTTGCTTTACCCATAAGGTGGTCATTGCCCGTGTGGCAGCAATACCAGAACATGCTGGGAGACACCAGCCCTAAGTGTGAAGGAGTCCTGTCAGTCCTTTTTAACCTACAGGACTCCGGAGGCACCTGATGGGTACTGGCGTGCCAAGTTGCACGTGGCTCTTGTGGGCACAGTGGCAAAACCTGGCTATGGGAGGAGTTCCAAGAGAATGACTTCCGGAGGGCCTCGAACAGATTTTGGTCCTCCATCTGGCATCTCACAAGGGCAAACCAGGGCACCACCAACACTGTGCGCAGTAGGGTTGGGGCCAACCCATTAAATACTCTGGAGAATATGTCTCCTGGGAACGCCTAGTATCCTCTCAGAAGAGCTAGATGGAGTAGTTTGGCAAAGGGAAGTCTCAGCTTCCCTTCTGTGTGTGATGCCACCGCTATTCGACCTCGAATAAGCGGAAGAAAATGTTATCAAATGAATGAAGGCAAACATTTTTTTCTGAAACCATAAAGCGTGATCTGTTTTTAATGGAAGGTAAAAGAATGGGGCATGTTGAGGAAAATGAGCTTTGCTAAGGAAAATAGTGCTTCATAAGAGTTGGCCAAATGTATTGTGAGAGTGAAGAGGCTTCGTAAGATAGGGCTAAGTAGAAGGTTAGATATAATATGTAAAGAATAAATATATTGAAAGGACAAACTTCCAAATCTATTTTTATGCCACTGTGCAATGTGACAACCAAAAGTCTCAGTTGTAAAACAGGTGTTGTTCTTAACTATAAATGAAAAATTACTTTAGACAGTTACAGAAGCAAAGAGTGAACGCAGTATGACAGAAGAATTGAGAAACTTCAAACGCAAGCTGTGGGCTGTAGTCTGTCAAATCAATAACACCTCAGTGTGCACCTCTGCCACATCCACTTCATTGACTGCATGCATGAAAGAAAGGCCCATCATTCAGAGCACAAAAAAATCAGTATAGTTGGTAAAGTTAAGTAAAACTTCATTCGGTACACTTTCGCCTGCAGACCCTAATAGGTTACTATGCAAAGATACAAGAAGATTTTATGAACAACTCATCTAATAGGCAAAGCTGTCATTTATTATTCTTAAACTGCATTCTCCTGCTATCAACACCAAATTTAGGATAGATCAAATTTAAAATAAGGTCACACCGGGATCATTGTTGTCCATATAATCATACCCACTGTAAAGAAAAGCCCAAACCACTCAAGCGCAAAGCAAATATTTTGTCCTCTATGGCTGAAATAAATATTTGCTGACAGCCTTTTCACCAAAACACTTACTCAGTGATTGTTCTGGACGTATTTTTCTATGATGTCAAGAGATGGGATCTACTCTTCCATCACACAGATTCAACACACCAAATACACACAAGCACATGTTTGAATGTCATGTATGTTTGTAGGAACACTCTTCTGTGCTGCTGTCAAAAGCAAAGTTTAGCATGAGTGGAAAATTTAAAATTGTTTCAGTTCAATCATCTGGATATTGACCTTTTGACATAATAATACGGACAACAAAACAGCAAAACACAAGTCATATCAGGTTTTAACATTCCAAACCAGACCGTGGCTGTTCAAATCCAACAATGTCGGTCACAAAGCTGAAGTAAAGATCCAGATTCTGGCTTTTTTATTTATTTATTTCTATCTTTGTGCCTTCGGTGTCCACTGGGATGCCTGTCACATGAGTAGGTCTCTCAGGTTCTCTGCCCCGTTGTTAAAAAGAGAAACAAAGGATTGTTACATGAATGGGGCCGACAAGGACACGTGTCAAACTAGTAGGCGAGCCTCCTCACACTAAATTGCATCTATGAAAGTGATTTATTCCGGGTTGACACCACGCTATCTTTAATTCTTTGGTTATCTTACCTTATTGTTTTGCATTTCCACTTATGCCAGGAAGACAAATGTTACACTTTAGCATCGTACTGCCGCGCCGTTTGCCATTAAGTGTTTGATTGCATTAAGGAACATAAGCATGATTGATGCAATTGTGTCCCAGGAAGGAGTCATTGCCGTGCAGACTCTAATAAAGTCTGAATCTGCATATTGACCCTTTTGCTCATTGAATGTAAGACTTCACGTTTACTGCAAAGTAGCGTGATATAAATGATATACATCAACTATCATAACCAGGATACAATGTATGTTTTTCTAGTGCTTGATAGTCCTGTCATCTGCAATCATTGTTGTGATTCCATTTGTGATTCATATCAAGTCATATTCCCAGAGCTACAATAAGTACATTGTTGTGTTGATACACATCTGCTTCTGGTAAGCAAGAGAAACCTACTTACCCACTTAATCTCCAGTTGCTAAGGAAATATAACAGCCAACATATAGTACAATGGATTGACTTTGGTGTAATGGGTAATAACTGCATGAGGGTCAGCTGCAATGAATCTGCAGTGAAAAAGAAACAATTACAAACACTTTATGCATACTAAATTGTCTGAATGAGCCAAACACATAGTTGAAGTGAGCATTACAACGTCCAAATCAATCTAATCCAAAATGGAGACTATTCCATGAACTGTATACGCTTTGGATTTTCTGTCACCAACATTTGGCAATGTAAGTTTTTAAAATAGCTGAATATGCCTGTGCCAAGGCTTCGGGGAAATAGTGTGCCCATGAATAATTCATACCGTGATAATCAGAGGAAGACAGGTTGTCAGTCACCAGATTTCTCCTTATATGTGAAGAAACAGGAGACAGTGCTGTAGAAATGGGGACCTCTCCATCTCTGTTACTTGGCATCCTCTTTCTTGAAAATGAACTAGCTAATCCACCTTCTTTCCATTGCAGTATCTGTATCCACAAGCATGGATGTTTGCTAGAGAGTAGTTAGTGTGGAACAAGTAGATAATAAGTCACTGCAGAAAATAATCGGTAGGAAATAATCAAGACGGTCAAAAGGCACTTCATTCGTCTTCAGTGTTTCTTTAGGGTTTACTGCAGAGGATCTTTGCGATGTGTGGGTGAAATGTTTCATTTATTCAATACACATTTTGTTCTAAGGAACACAAAGAGCCGAGGCAAATTGCAGAAACTTTTACTGGCTGTATGAAATAGCACAATTCCCAAAAAGTAATTCACAATAATGGTCATTTACAAGTACATGTAAACTATGAGGAGCACGGTGCTTTTCACACTTGTTTGAGAGCTAAAGAGGAAGAGTCACATTTTTCCCTGAGGATGTGGTGCAAATGGAAAGTGCAATTCACACACACTGGTCTGTAACTGCCTTGTGGCTAAATAAAATGGAGACTCTTTATTGGGGAAACCACTGATCTTCCACTTCTCCTGATAAATGTAAAGGGGCAGGAATACTATCCATTTTAGGCATGATGCGCAACAGTGTGTGATCTGTATGCCTACTAGCTCCACATGAGTGTCTACTCTAATTATGGCGTTTGCTCCACTTAGCTATCTGGAACGTGTCGGGTGACTGGAGGTTTCACTTTTTTTGCTGGCTAATGTAATTGGCTCAATTAAAGCACCCATTGGCAACATTGACATGCACAGCAATGACTTAGCAATCAACCAAATAAGTATGGATATATATGTAGTTAAAAAGCAGGAACATTTGGTTCTTGGGTTTTATCAAATATACTTCAGGCCTTGTCGAGGAAAAACATGTCTATATATGAGAAAAAACAGCTTTTATGAAACCATTCATAACATTCATTTTTCTTTTATGTGTATCAAAGCATAAAGGGAAAATGTTGGGGTTTGGGTTATCAATGGGTTATCAATGACACCTATGAATTGCATTGTAGTTGTTAATTTTTAAAAATGCTTGTGCAATTTTACATGGTGTATTATAGTACAAATGCTAATACATTGACCTTATTTTTCATGTTACTTATTGTCAGTGCTAGATGGACTAGATGTAAACAAAATCATACACACTACAAAATAATAAATGATGAAATGGCCTACATGTGCATAATTAGTAATTAACTTTGTGATGCCACCAACTGGCATTAGCTATTCTGCACTAAATGTTGCCATCATTATGTCAGTGACCAAAATAAATGACCAGACTTTCCTCTCCACAGGCGCTCCCCTCAGGATACCTCATCAACAGATGTCCAGGTATTACCCCGTCTCTATGAAAAGACAAAGTGTCTTTCTTTTGAGTTTGCTTTACTGACTGTGAAATGTCAGGCAGTTTTAGTCAAGAAATGAAAGAAAATCTAAAGCAGTGAGGTGAACAGAACATGCACTAACACAAAGGGGGACGTGTTTATGACAGAAGGTGATCGCTGACCATTTTCAACCAGTCGTTACAATTTACTGCTCTTATAATGTTGACTGGATTAGATTTGGCTGGTGCTGAATGATGTCATTCAAAGCCATTTTGTATTTACGGAGTCAGAAAAGAAGGCTTGGTTAAGTAATTGGTGCAAAGTAAAAGCTAGAAGAAATAACATAGCATATTTTTTCTATGGGGCTTAGTCTAATTGATATCAGGGCCTTTTAAGATGAAGCAGCCATAGTCAATACAGATGCTGCAGTCTAATCAATTGTACTCTGATATAGTGAAGGGCGTTGTCAGTTTGATTGGCATTTCATTTATAACCAAGAGGCAAAAGACTGAAGGTGTAATGCAAATAGGTCGTCCTACATGGCATTTATTGACTTGTATAAAAGCACACTAGGAGCAGCCAAGACTGGACCCCCAAATATAGTAAATACTTGCCCTACCGTAGTGATTGTTGATTGGGATTAATCATGGTGAGCAAAGTTGAAAGTTTCAAAATATGTATTCCTCTACTTGACCAACTTTTGCAAGTGAATTTTATTTGTCAGGAAGTAAGGCTATAAGCCCTGTGGAGGACCAGACTGGAGCCTTGTGGTAGTTTGACAAAACACAGCTTTATTTTTAGCAATCGAACAACGAGAAGGAGGAAAAAGAGGCCAATTCTACCTGGCTAGATATGCAAGAGTGATGACATCGGCTCAGTGGAGTGTAAACCGAACACTGTGAGGGGTTGTTATGAGTTGACACCATTTGAGACATTCAGGTTGAAAGTAACAATGTGAAGATTTCAAGATAGGGAAATAAGTAAAGACTGATATTGTGCATTGCTAGAAGTTGATTGGGTAGCCACTAAAGTGTTTTTAAAACTCAGCTGGAGTCATGAAAACAATGATCATATTTCATTCAGGACAATGAAGCAGGTATTTATTTATTTTTGAATATGAACCATTCATAGATACACAAATCAGAATTTGCTGATATTACAAGGCCCCTTTTAGTGTGCTTCAGTCATAAAGGTGCCTAGTGATGTGATTTTTCTGTTTGTGTAGTCTTTCTTTACTCAAATCGGTCATTATTGTACAAATACCTTCTCAAGGGGGAGAAATCCTATGTATTGGATGTTCTCGTTTACATTTATAAACCTGCTGTGGACTCATATAATGGTAAAAACTGCTTATTGCAAGTTTTCATTTTAGAAACTGCTCTGATAACCGTGGTTCAAAAGATTTGTTGTTGCGTTTGTTTTTGTTCTCATCGTTGCTTTTGTGTCTGTTATAAGCTCCATTTGACATTACAGCATCCTACTCTAAATGATATACTTTTTAGATTTTAATCAGTGTTTTTATGTGGTATATGCCAGCCTTGAAATGCTTCTCAGGGTCACCAGTTAAATTTTCTATGGTTTACACAGTACATTTTATTGGAAATATTTCATAAAGAATAATAAAATAAAATTCTACTTCAAAGAAGAATGTTTAATGAGCGGTAGACACATTTTACGGTTGAAAATATAATCGCTATAGAAGTTACCTTCACACTTCAAGTGAAATAATATTTACTAGTTAGATTTAGAATCAGGCATTCAGGTTTGAAAAAATATAACCCGCCTTTATTTAAAGCCAGCCTTTAAATTGTGTGTAGGACACCTATTTAGTGTCCTTACACAGAAAAATACAATTATTAATTGACAGTCTTTAAAATGTACCCTAAAAATCATTTAAACTAAAAACACTACTTCAGGGATCAGCTTTTCCTTTGTTGTTGTTTTTTTCCCAGAAATATAGACATGGCATATTCCGCATATCTTAGAAATTATTGCCTTTATAGGGTTACTTTTTTCTCAGTGTTACAACCCTCTCTGCTTTGTTTACCTTTTGATCTTCATTAACCCGCGAGGCATTTATGCAAGTGTCCAGTGCCGGCAGCTCTCATTAGCAAGTGACCTGCTTACTGAAATCTCTAAATTGGCTGAGTTTGTTGTCGGGGGTACTGCAGAGTGAAGATATGACTCAAATGCCAGCTAGCTGCTTCTCAGCAATTTGTTCAGGTATCTGAAAGTGACGCATTCAGTACTCCTCTCATGACAGGCTGCATATATTGTGCCTGCAGGGGTTTCATTGCTTTCTTGCTTATTTTTTTTCCCACATACTTTTTGGACGGATAATTATATGAACTGCCACTTTCCATTCATCTGCTTGTAGACTTGTTGTATGTGCTTGACATCTTTGTCACATGCCATCTGCAACATTATAACAGAATCATTTTAGCAATAGATCATATTCATTGCAATTTCAATAACAAATGTGACATGCAACATCCCACAAAGAATCATTTACATAACAATATACTGAAAATGCTTTGGTTGCTTACTTAATCATAGAAGATGTATTGAATATGATCGTTTTCTGCAGCTCTGGTGTTATCTTTTATTAACTACACATGTATGTAAAATGGGTGCATCCTACAGTGTTTAAATGAATGGGTTAAGATGTGTGTCAGGTTCATTAATAATTACCTTCGTCCGTAATTATCAATAACTGCAGGAAGACATCTTATTCAATTATTGACATTTAATTAAATAGAAATGGATACAACAGATAAAAAGCTTCCGGAAGGGAGAGTTACAGCAAGCGTCACCGTACGACTTCCGAACGTCTCCTCGAATAGACGTTTTCGTCCCATTCTTATGGTCACAAGTTACAGAGTTGTTGATCATTCCATCACGTATGAGTAAAAACAACATCTGGGACTACAATAACAATCAAAGTATTTTACTAATAACAAAAACAGGGACTAGACCTAACAACATTTAGATTAGAGTAATTATACAACCTCCTTGACCTAAGAATCATATAATATAATCATAATCATATAATCGTTACATACAGAAAAACCCGAAGTGTACAGTTAAAGCTTGTTATTGTCACTCGTTATCACTGTAACATTCAGGCGTATTAACCCCATCGTTGCTAAAGTTCTCACCAATTTGCATGCCCTTAATGCCGTAAAAGCAACGTTATTTGGTTGTATCAATTGACCAATGTTTATCCAATCCGTAATATCCTTAAAGTCATCAATATGACCTGTGACAAAGCATATTTCCTCCTGCCAGGACAACAGACAATGTTCTTTCAAGTGCACTTTGAAAAACATTCCATGTTACTCCATTCTTAGGGAAAATATGCTCATCCTAAACCAATTATTTTATTTACAATTCACCTAATTATTTGGATGAATGTCATGAATTTTATCATGCCACTATTGCATTGTAAATTTTCCATCTGATGTCGTTAACAGCCAAATAATTCAATACCTACTATACTTTGTAAATCACCTCATATGTTGTTTACTTAAGACACGAGTCATTTCCCATAGCCTGTTACCAAAACAAAAATCTACAACAATTAAATGAGAGAAATCAACCTTTTGTTAGACAATTCCTAATTACAAACTTTAATGTTTTAAAAACCTTATCGTCACCAATATACCATAATTTTGTAAATTTTGTCATCCTGGCCTTTTTTTCTTTTAAACAGCCAACCTCCCTCCTGGATTAAAGTATTTTGAATAATCAAAAAATTCTGAAATAGTATTAATATTATTTTATCCTCCAAAAGCTAGTTTCCTTTAACTAAGAGCCCTTTGAAATCCACAATTGCTCAAAAATGACTATTTTGGTCTATTTCCCAAATCCAAAGCTTTTTACCAAATCAACCTTTTACTGAACAGATTTTTTCTATCCTCTTAATACATTTCATTTTAAAACCCAAAATATCAATGCGAAAGCATTCGCATAACCTTGCATTTCTTGCAGCCCATGTATTGTTCTTATTCTGAAAAGTCCAAACAGAAAACGCAATTAGCCGTTAACTATGACCTCCACTCTTGCTGCGAAAACAGCATTGTTATCTTATGTTTACAAACCAGCTTTTTCCCTGTGCCCAAATACAACGCTTTTTAGAGAAGACAACCATTAAAACGTCAAATTAACCCCTCTTCCGATATTCAACTACATAACAATATTTTTCCAAGACCCCATATATCCAGAATATGTATGCTGCAAGCACAACAATATGGCAAAAACCCATTTTCTGCCCTCAAGTTTGCTTCAGCACCCCCAAGGCCAATTATTATTATTATAATGTCTTCACGGAAAGGATCACAAAATTTTAGTCGTTTACACGGTCCGAACGCTCCCGAAAGCCCAACACAGTTAAATCGTCTGCCCCGCGGCCCACATGTTTCACTCCCATCTAATCAGCAGCCGCTGCACCAGAAACGCTTCCCCCGCAGTTGACACATTTTTTGGCAAGTCTAGAGCATAATAAAAACACAGGTGACATTCCCTGCTAAACATTTAAATGATCATTTTGTATATATTCTTTTGTCTTTTTAAACACCATCTTCCCGTTAGCGGACGGGATCAAAAACCAAGCTGCAATAAGCCATCACATTGCTGTAAATTGACAGTACATATAGGTTATATTAACAAAGCACCACCAGCACTTGGAAATAACCATTCTAATTGTTGTTATACAAGCCCAAGCATCACAAAAAAACCCAATTTATTGTAATCACAAAACGTCATACCCGGATTAACCAAATCAAATACCAGTGTCCCCATTAATTTTCTAGCTCCCTTTATTTTTGTTAAACTTCCTCCGCGCCCGTCACCTATCTCGGTAAATATTTTCCCCGTCAGCCGAGGAGGCCCCGCTATTTTTTCCTTACCAAACAGTACTTTCCCGCCGCCACGGTCTTAAATATATATCCCCGTTATCCGAGGGAGCCCCCACTATTTTCCCAAAATAGTATTTTTTTTAACTTCTCCCCGGCCTTATTTCGCCATTAGTGTCTGTGGAACAAGCTGTTACACTTTTATCCACTCACATATTATTTATATATGTATATTACCTCCATTAGTGTCTGTGGAACAAGCTGTTACACTTTTATCCACTCACATATTATTTATATATGTATATTACCTCTATGCATTAGTGCATATATTATCCTGCATTTTATGCATTTTAAGCTGGCCAGCAAACCCATATTTATTTATCCATAAATATAGCTGTGTAATATTTTTAAAGCGCTTTGTCTTTCCAATTTTTTCCAATCCTTACAAGTTAGACGTATTTTTTGGATCGTCATCCAAACCCGCCTTACAACACGTGTTTCCCATATTTTACTTTTTTGTAGTGAGTTCGTGTGCCTCACAGAGTTAACTTTATTATATCTATTTTTATTATTATCACTCCTTCGACTGTATTTCCTAGGCTTATCTTAATTTTACTGCAGAAACCACACAAACAACATACAACGTATATTCGTGCCTACCCTTTAGACACAGGACACTCCCCGGCCCCAATATTGTACCTCGTACAATATATTCGTGCCTACCCCTGAGACACAGGACACTTTCCAGCAAAGTGCCCCACCGTACCTGCCATTGACTAGTATAAACACAGGGTTTTATCGCCGTCACCCAGGACGCGAAACCAGCCCAACAATGGGCCTCACATACAATGTCCCTTTAACGCATTTGTAACCACCTTCACAACATGCAGACATTAATGTGGACTTACCCGAGATCCATCAGATGTCTCCCTCCAGCAGGAAAAGTCTTCAACCGCCGAGAATCCAGGCGCCCCCGTCGAAAAACTCCGGCCCACCAAGGGTTTTGAAGACGCCGTGCGCACGGTCACTTACCAGATGTCGAACAGCAGCGCCTGGGTTCTCGCTCCGGTATATTGACCTCCATGGCTCGAAGGACCAAATGTCAGGTTCATTAATAATTACCTTCGTCCGTAATTATCAATAACTGCAGGAAGACATCTTATTCAATTATTGACATTTAATTAAATAGAAATGGATACAACAGATAAAAAGCTTCCGGAAGGGAGAGTTACAGCAAGCGTCACCGTACGACTTCCGAACGTCTCCTCGAATAGACGTTTTCGTCCCATTCTTATGGTCACAAGTTACAGAGTTGTTGATCATTCCATCACGTATGAGTAAAAACAACATCTGGGACTACAATAACAATCAAAGTATTTTACTAATAACAAAAACAGGGACTAGACCTAACAACATTTAGATTAGAGTAATTATACAACCTCCTTGACCTAAGAATCATATAATATAATCATAATCATATAATCGTTACATACAGAAAAACCCGAAGTGTACGGTTACATAACGATAACAATATTCTTGTTATTGTCCGAATAGCCCTGTCCTCGTCACCAAGGGCCCACCAAATCTCAAGGACCCAGATTGGGTGGATTGTTTGTATAACCATCCTGGAACAGGCTGTCTAGGTTAAAGATGACTTGGTGTGACCTCAAGACTTTTGAAAAACAGAAAGAGAATGATTTAACAAAGTAATGAATTAATACAAAGAAAAGAAAGAGATTGATTTAATAAAGAAATGAATTAATATAACTATTATAATAATAAAACAGAATAAACCCAACAATGTGCATATTTTATTTTTTAACTCACAGGAGCTCATCTTTGTCTGCCTTAAGTCTGATTGAAGGATAGACAATTGCCCAATGAGGATCATAGTGGTTAACCTTCCTCCCGATATAATGAGGGGAAACTGTCTCATTCAGATGCTCTCACAGCATATCACGTCACTTAGATAAACTTTAATTAGTTTTTAGGTTCCATGTTACTTAAATGTGTCTATTTTTAGAATGCTGAGACACTTTTCATATTTGTTACGGAGTTTAACTTGGTCATTAGCATGGCTCTGGTGACTGACCACGTCTGAGCACAGAGAGGAATGATATGGAATAATCACTGAAAAGGCGGCCTTATTCGTGTGTGCAATGAGATGACTTTTCCATGTGACTTCTTTTCCTTTTCAATGTTTGACAAGGCCAATATTCAATATTCTGCTACTATTCCTGGCCTTTCAGGCATCTAATTAGCCACTGGATTTAATCTAATTTTATTAATATATGTATACATTACTCTCTTGTACTGTATACTATACACTTCAAGTTTATTGCCAGCAGAAGACCATATTACTTCTATTTGTGACACTGCAATGTTATCATTTTTGCTTTAAGGCTTTATTTACCAAATAATTCAAAGATTGGTGATAGCTCTGCATAATCCCTAAATGACAGAAGAGGACGTATTTACAATGTGGAAATTATTCACACCCAATTTAGCATAGTTCCCACTGAGAAAAACACAAAACCTGAAGCACAACACTTGTTCATCGTAAGAAAATGCAATATATGTGTCACAAACAGCAAGTGACAGAGGATATTCTGCCACAGTGTCCAAATATGTAAAATGGGTTTCCACTTGCACGATGCCAGTGATCTGCAAGTATAATGATGTTTGCAAGCAAATGACTTCTTCTAAGTAAGGGAAATATTTAATGAATTTCAAAGGCCTATGTGCTCTTGCTTCATTCCACCAACAATCATCCATCATTTATTGGACGTTGCCCTTGCCATCAACTTAATTTGGACTTTTATTAAAAGCTTTTCTACTGACGAAAGATGCTTTTTAAATGTGAGTAAATAGATTAAAGTCTATCTTAAGCTTACTTGCAGTTAGAATGTTTGCCTTAGAGAATAGCAGTTTTCAGTTTGTTTCTAAACTTAGTATGTTTTTCTTTTTACGGTTGCATTTGTATTCAAGTGAACTAGTGATGGAGAACAACTTTCTTTTTCCTTCAATACACTTTCTATCCAATCTTTTTATATGAACAATCGGAGGCCAGTATTCAAAAAATTAATTGTTTACTAGCACAAAGAGTGCAATCGAGTTCCACACTGAATACTACATAATTTTCTTAATGCACCCTTTAGTGTCCCTCCCTTGACTTTAATTTTCTTAAGCATTAACACTCTACTGGAACATTTTATATTGTTTCTAGAAAATTGCTTTCATTGCTAGTGGACAACTGGGCAATCAATCAGCATGCCATGTTCTCCTTGCCTCCTCTCAAAGTACTCATCCTTTTCATTAAATACAACTAAGGGATACATTATATGAACGGCAATGTCCTGAGGATGAAGCTTGTCTTCCAAAAGAATTACCATAACCCTTGCACCTTCTGTCCTCAAGGCAAGTTGTTTTACCACTCTTTCTCACCAACATGTCTGCAGTGCCCCACAGCCATGTGTGTGTATATTTGCTATTATTAGGAAGTCGACTGCTGGAAGCTATAGAACGTGTCAAAAAGGGTTGCTATTTTTAACAGTTGGAGCTTGGGCGTTAAGCCTCCATTTTACCAACACTTTGTTAACCCACAGAAAGGAGGTCATGCTCTTTTTTTCCTCATTTCCTATCCTTTTGTACTTTTTCCCAATGATGGTTTGGTGTAAATTGAAGAAAAAAAATCTCTTAATGTATCATAGGACAACGGATACACCAGTAAAAGGGCTTCCACCACCAATTAAATCAAAATGCAACCTTCTTTCTATATTTTGATTGGCATATCACTTCATTCATACTTTTTGTCCTTCACCCATCTCTTCCCCTCAATTTTGCCAATGTAGGAGAACAAATGGTCTGTTTTATTTTCAATCTATTCAGTTGCTCTCACTATAGCATGATTTAAAAACTTGATTGGCTTGACAAAATTGTTATAAGGATACTGAACAAGAGGCAGACACATTCTCTCACACACATACAAGAACAGTAGGCTTCCGTGATTGTGCCCTATTATCCAAGAACTACTCTGGCAGCTGTCACACTGAGAACAATGCAGTAAAACAGTTAGATAGAAGAATGTTATCCAGATGGGAGGCTGGTGTTATTTTTCTTATTTTCTCCCCCCTGTTGCCATTGCAACTATTTAAAACCAGAATGTGTGGCTGCTGTAGAACGCATTTCAGTTAAGTTGATTGACTTTGAAGCCACCTCGTGATGTAGAGGTTGACTCGCCTGACTTCGGTGCGGGCAGGCTTGGGCTCAATTCCCAATGGTGGAAGTGTAATTGGGGGTGTAAATGGTTGTTTGTCTCTTTGTGTGCCCTATGGCTGACTGGCGACCAGTCTAGGGTGTGTTGTGTGCTGTTAAACCATTTTGATCAGTGATATAAAGTATGTGGGCACGAAGGAGTGCAACAACCTTGTCGTTCCTCCACTCACCGCCATCAGTAATTGTTTATTTAATTATGGATTTACATTTTTTTGGTTTCCGTACTCGCAGATACTTTTTGCCATTGTGCCAGTCAGTGGCCTGAAAAAAATGTGGAGTCGGTCTCTTCAACCATCTATTGTAATCCTAGTTTTAGGCATGCAATGTAAATGCAGCGTTAGGGGAAATTAAGCATTTCCATCCTCAAAATTTGCATGCCCATAAAGACTTGTGACCTGTACAGTCACCTTCAGCTTTTACAGTCTACCACCGTATACACTTACCCACTTACAGGAATGATAGGGAGAGAGAGAACAGATAATTATAACTGTACTGTAGATGGAGAGCTAGAAAATTCAGCCGTGTCCAAAGAGCAGGCAGACGCACAGCTGGAATCAACCCAACAAATTCATTTAGCAAAGCTAACAAATCATGTAGTCCTACGTATTTATATCATTACTTAAAACTTGTGTTTGCAAGAAATGGCAATGCAGCACTCACAGACTTGGAAAAGAATCATTGTTGATTGCAACATAACATAAATGTGACTCTCCCTTTTGATTTTAAATTCACATGTTTTACTTTTTGCGTTAAAAACACAAATGTAGCCCAGTTATTCACCTACAGCACAGAAGCTGACTCTACTTTTAGCGGACCGGTTCAGTCATGCATAAATGGCAACCACCCCCACAAGGCACGTCATATAAAAAAAAGAGAAAAGTATTTTAATCTGATTTTATCAGACTTCAGAAAAAAAATGTTTCAACATTTAATAAGGATGCACCAAAAAAATGTATTTGGTATCCACAAGAAGATAATGTTGTGAATACTCTTTGAATATTGTAGGAGTATCTTTATTATGCACATTGCCACATAAACTTACTGCATACTCCTTCAACATAAAACATAAATATCCAATAGAGAACAGAATTATTTGCAGTACATTAAATCTATTTATTTCATGTTCAGCAGTTATGGCTCTCAATGCTGTAATGAGCGGCTTGATGTTTAGTGGGTGGTCGTCCTGACTAAAACAAAGTGACAGCTGCATGCTAGCTTGTAATTTGTTTCCTATGAAAACCTACTTCGTTGTCCAAGCTCATTAAATGTGAGAATGTGTCACAAGCTGCATTTCATTGCTAAGTATACATTGGTGTTGAGCACACAACACCTCCATACTAATGCACAATGCATTCAGGCCTCTGCATAGAAATACTAACCTTAAAGCATATCTAGGCCTACTGTTTAACTCAAATCATATATATAGTTTTCCCAACTTTAAATTTGCTACATTAACTGGTATATTCCATTCATTTTCTCAGGGTCAGATTTCATTGACTTGTCATAAAATATTAAAGGGATTCACTCTTTTCAATGAGGTCTTTGTTATTCATTCTGCACTTGTATAGGCATAGGTATTCTACTATTCATTGAAGCTGATGGTGGAGATGAGGGTTATTTGACATTATTTAGCCTGATTCATGGTCATAGACTCTTTTCCCCAACATACTTTTTTCAAATTAACTTATCACATGTTGGATGTATAATGTTCAAAACATTTTTGTGTCATGGAAGATTTTGTGTCTAAAAGTCTTGTTTCAGTCCCCCCACCAAATTAAAGAAATAAAATATGCATTTCAAAGCATAAATGAAAAAGAAAAAAAACATCAACAATGACAGGAAATGTGACAAAATGACAAGATAACTAAGCACAGTTGAACATGACGTGAGTGACTGGATGAAGCTGAGCAGTAGAGACAAAACAGGTGAAAACAAAAACCTGAGGCGTAATTAAGATTTTACAATGGAACACAGAGGGAACCTGACAACAAAAATATATTTAGTCAACAAAAGCATGACACTCGAAAGGAGAATTTTCTATGTGCCAGTCGCACCGTGTCACAAGAGGGTCTCTATACAGTTTCTCTGAAAAATATCATTATATTAAAATTATACTATTAGATTATATTCATCAATCTACCTCTCTGGAGTGTTTGCATCCACTTATTTACTCACCTTGGTAGTATTTAAATCACGACATGATTGACTTATGGGAACCACTAACATAAATGATCAGAACAATTCCGTGTTATTGGAAACTGCAAAAGCTAGTTTGTCTATCTGATCTCTTATGCAGCCATGTTTTCCCAGGAGAACAACAGTTTTTCATGCGACTTTGCCTATGCTAGTTAGTTGTATATGTAACTTCTGTGACCTGCTTGGAATCAGTCTTTGTCAGGTCCTCAGGAATTCCATGTCAGTGGTGTTTTGATGTTCATGGCCATGTTGCTTTAATGCAAGGCTTCTGGCAATATTTCTGTAATACCAAGTGTCATTTCCTTCATTGAGTAACAGTATTAAGACATTAATGCATTCATGCAATGCTGACATTTTATCAGGGTAAAACTCAGTGATCTTTATTTTAAAAAGAAAATAATAGAAAAATGCATACACAGTCACTTGTGTGTCACATGGTCTATAACACCCAATTGGGACCACTTTCCTTTGTGTTGAATTTTTTATTCCTTGTCATTCTTTCTTGCTAGGACTTGTCAAAGAAATAATCATGCTTCACTGGCGGCTGCATCAGTCACGCATCAGCACATAGTTGGTCTGGAAAATTGGTTGGGCTTTAGAATAGTCCCCCAGATTTGAGCATAGAAAAAGCTGTGACCAATACCTTTTTTAAAAAAAAAAAAATAAGGATTTGCTCATGAAAATACCTGCTAAAACCGTATTACCACTTTCCTAATAAACATAGCGTAGGGGTGTTGGGATGGGGAAAAAAAGACAAGGTAAATGTGACTTTGATGTTCATTCTATCATTGGGTTTAACAGTTTTGCCATGTGTGCTCTTTTTCTGTCGCCACGGTGGAATTGTCTTTTTAAGAGATTAGACTTCCTTCATAATAGGCCATTTCATGCCTGAAAATTGAAATAGAGTGATATGCTCCTTGCGACTAATACATGCAATGACATATTTGACCTTGCAAGCTCGGCTGCTTGAGAGTTCCCTCGGGAACTACGAAGCATCCTTCCATCATTTAGCAAAAGAATGAAGCTGCTTTGTTGAAGGACAAAAGAATCTGTTAACACAGTATCACTTTGGGATAAAATTGTTTTCTGAACTAATTTAATGTCTGAATGTAATATCATCCGTCTCCTTGTGTGCTGCGATTGGTTGGCCACCGATTACCCATAGTTAGGTGGGATAGGCAAAGTGTTTTGAAAAAATGAATGAATTAATTTCGTATCTGGGATAAGTCAATATATTGTGGTTTTCCAGTTTAAGTTGTTAAAGCGTGGAAAGTGTTCAAAAATAAAGGCCGTGTTTTTTCTTTGCTCCTAACCAAACAATTATGAATGGAATCCTACAAATCTGGCCTTTTCAACAGGTAAAGTAGCCTCAACAACACTGAGAAGGGAGTAGGCAGATTAAAATTGGGTATTTTTTGGAATTCCTACGCCCAGTGAGATTGCACAGTGGTAAATACTACACTTTTCATTTTTAATAAGTCTTAATTCAGAAAAGGAATGAAAGACCAAAGTACAGATGGGAATTTAGCCTGGCTCCCACCTAAAATAAACCGCTCCATCTAAATAGTGAAGCTGGAAATAATAGTGATAAAAGGCTTTATGATAATGATGCTGTTTGAGTTCCACTACTTGTCTGACTTCATTTTAAACAGACATTCACATTTGACCTTGTTTTTCCCAAAGCTGTAGATTCAGTATGGTAGAGCATTTTCTGGGTCCTTCTGTAAGGCAATGCATTTTAATGCATCATGCAAGATGGTGCAGAATGCGCTCCCAAATGATTGATCTATTTATCCTGAACTGGGCTGGGTCGACAGACAGTCATGCAATTTAAAATAAACAACAATCAGTCATACGGAGCTTCCCGTGTGTTTGGTTTACTCAACCGCTTACTCTCACTTGAGTTGATGAATTCATTCACTTGCTGAACTGCTCAATCATTTCCTTTTGGCTCATCACTTGCCAACTCACCGCAGACACACAATACTGGTTGTACAAGATAACTCTGCACATCTGGATTCCTGAATGTAATTCAGTCAGGCCTTGTCTCTAATTAGAACACTGTACTATGTTTCTTAATACTTATTCTCTCCTATGCGATGTTTCCAGAGAAACAGTCATAAATAAATTGAGGGAGAACATCCTCTTTTGAACTTGCTAGGGTCTGCAGTACAAGAAGACAAGTACTGCGCTCACTGGATCATGTGGAACAGGACATGACAGGAAGTTGTCTAAAATGGGCAAAGGTCCCTTTCTTCTGCAAAAACCGCAAAAAAAAGGAGTATAAGGGAATGTTTCAAGGTGAAATGTAATGTTGTCAATTATGTTGGGCCAGATGGGCATTTGTATGTTCTTAGCATTAGAACCAGAAAAAATGTTGTGTATAGTGCAAACTTTGACGGAACTTAGACAAAACTGCTTTTAGAAGACACTTTTTAAGGTTTGAAATATTAAAGCCAACAACTTGCGTATATTTCAGTTAGTCTGCCATTCTTTGTGATGTCAGTTAAACCCACATTTTCCTGATGTTACTGCGATGATCACTTGAATAGTGGGGACACCCTGAATTGGTGGCCAGCCTAATTTATTATACATGCTAATTCATTCAATTATTACAAAGTCTTGGACATACTTGTTATTAATTTATTTATTTTAATTTATATATGCTATGGTGTCTTGAGACTGGCAACTTTTCTCCTAGCACTGTCCAACAAAAAAACAAAGCCCATTATCAACAGAAAAAGCTTTTTGACGTTGTCTTAGGTCACCAGAAACATGATTTAATTACTCATTATGAAGGTATCAATGGACAATATGCTTCCAGTGCATATGAAAATAAGTGGTATGAGTGTCCTATGTACGTAGAAAGAGCCATTTCTACAGTGGTGACTTTTCAAGGCCCTGTGGTATAAATATCAGCCATCTGTGGTGCCATCTGCATTGGAGTACTATATCATACACTAAAGCCAAACCACCAAACACAGACATGTTGACTCTCATTGCACCAACTGGACTCCATATGAGATATGTAACTCAAAAGCAATGTGCTACAATCAACAATAAACTGCCCTCATATTTTATATCCACAAGACAACCGTTTGACTTTAAGTAGGGTCTTTTTAAAAAAATAGAGCAGTCATGATCTAATGTGTGTAATTTCAGAAGACACTGGTCAAGCTTTGATATTTTACAAAATCATAACACTTTACATGTGTAGGAAATCTGGCCAGTGTCAAATTACTGATACCCAATATTCCATGCAACTGGTTCCTGACATTGGTTATATAGTCACTTTCTTCATTAATACATTTTTTTTTATTCTATGGCTTAGTGGGTGGATTAGTCATTGTGATGAGAAGAGGCATTGTCCAATTAGCAGCCGTATCATATTTTTAAGGTCCCCCTCATGATAAAGGTCTCAATTGGATCCCTTCCAGAATGATATGTAATTTTTTACTTTGTGAATACATGGAACAATCAATCTGGGGTGCCAGGTTACAGGGACTGGCAATCAATCAGCTTCTAGATTTGCGAAAGGGCAGTGAAACAGCATCATCATATGTTATTAACTTTTGGATTTTTACGGACAAAGTCAGTCAGGGGACTCAGTTCAACATGCTATATTTCCTAAGGGGTTAGTTGGATAAATAATGGAAGAGCTTGCCTTAGGATTAGTCTGCACTTCCCACAACTAGCGACCATTTACACTTCAATAGGTTCAACTTCTCTGTATGTGGTTAGTGTTACATATGTACATGTCACTTTGAAGAAGTCTTCTAAATGTAGGATGGAATAGGAAAATCCAGGTTTAACGTTAGGATTTGTTTTTATTTTTAATCAATCACTTTCATAGCAGTTGGAATTGCAGGACAAATGTACATTCAAAGATGTCATCCATCATATTTTGACATCTGTACTGAAGTTATGTTCCCTTAGTGCAATTTGAAACGGTGACCTTTTTCAATCCAGGTGAAATACAGAAAGAAACGAATCAGCCAAAAAAAAAAAGATGAAATAAAACAGTACACAGGACTGAAGAGACCACTTTGCTGCATCTTATCTTACTATGACACCTTGAATTATGTTGCATATTTGTCGCTCTGTCTCCCATCAAGTGATGTCTCTGTGCATCTTGCTTTGTAGGCTGTGCAAGTGAGTGCATGGTAGTTTCAAGCTATCTAGTTATTGGAACGGAAAGGAAAGGAAAGGAGGAAGGCTGGTGCTGAGGCTTAAGAGAAGGCCACTTGAGGAAGGGAGAAAAAGAGAGAGAAGGAAACAGAAGAGAGGCCACTAGGGATTGAGCAGCCTTTTGTTATTTTTGCCGATTGTTGGGAAACTGTAGAGGGGGATTAAGTTTCTTCAAATTCTAAAAGCTGAGAACAGTTCTTAACTAAGACTATGCCATTTTTGTCTCAGGAAATTTCCTAACCAAGATAAGAGTAAACACATTTAATTGTATTTTTTTTGCATGGTGGAAGGAATCCTCAGATAATGCCAAGATTGAGATATTTCTTTTTAATAAAGAAAGAAAAATATATCCTGCTTCTAAACAGATGCGTTAAAATGCCTTTGATCACAAACATGCGTCATTTCAGCCTGAAAACTATAAATAGCTCAGGAGAATATATGGAGCCTTTTGAAATTAGATCATGCGGCATTTCTTGTTTCATCTTTGATTTCAGTGACTTGAGAAAAACTTCTTGTTTCATCTTCCTTGACATGAAAAAAGATAAAAGATGCACATAATAAATCAACACTAATTTGCCCATGTAAGAAATTTCAAAAACACAAGACCACTGCGGCCATATACAAATACTTCGACTTCATCAGCATAGTACATGGCAGCACACAAAAATAATTTTAAGTTATCATGCAAGTATATACAGATGGTTGTAGAAAGAAGATACGAACACAATTTTAGATTTTACTCGTAGAATTGTTGCTATCAGTAGGCTCAAATTACTATGACTTTATGCACTTAGTAATATCTTTTGTATCCCTTGTTAAAATTGGACTCTTTCCAAAGCAAAGAATAACAACCTAGCTTCCCCACACAGCATCATTATGTTCTTTCAAAGAACTGCCTCAGATACCTAATTGGTTGTTCATGTGGGAGATCTGTTGGGTCTGTTTAATGTGGTTATCCACTATACTTGATCCATGTTGTAAGTACCTTGAGATTGCATCTGTTGGGATTTAACAGTTTGAAATTACAATTGAAGTAAAACTGAGGTTGAATCCCATGCCATAACAAGCTTGCAAAACAAGTAGCAATGGAAAAAACATTAAGACATAAAAGCAACGCTAAGAGAAAACGGAATGGTATTAAATTGCGCTAACATGCAGGGTGCCAGATTTATAGGCACCAGATGTAAGAATATTAACTGTGCATGACAGGGATGACACACCAGCAAATTATTACTTAAACAGCCATCATGATAACACAGTCAAATTCAATGTGACTAAACGGCATTCTCCTAAAATGCATCATTGCTGCAATGTTTCTTATACGACAGATGGGTAACGATAATAAGAAGGGAGTTTTGTGCAAATTTAGGTAGATATGAGTGTGAATGATTGTGTGTTTTCTTGTACCTTGCGATTGGCTGGCCCTGTGGTCAGGGTTAGGAAGTCTGCTGGGACAGGCTCCAGCACCACCTGCAACCCTAGTGAGGATAAAGCAGTTCTGAAAGAGAGAGAGAAATAATTTGCGCTATTGGATTTTTTTTAATACTACGCCTGACATAAGGTGTGCCTTTTTGACTCTCATATTTTAAAATGTTGTCTTTTTGTGTTTAACTCGATCTCAATTGATTTATTTTAACATTAAGTATTATATTTGTACCAGATCTTCCCTGACTCGATTTTACATTTGAATCAATGGGACAATTTAAGATTAATAACAGCAAATCAGAAATTGTGCAGGAGACTTGAGAAGTTCTGACTCTAGAGGTCTCCGTGCCTCAGCATCATCATCCACCTATTCGCCCTCCTCCTTCCTCCTCCTCCTCCTTGTCCTCCTCCTCCTCCTCCTCCTGCTGCTGGCATTTTCAGCAGCGGAGGAGCCAAAGAGGAGAGCCTCGTGTGAGGAGGCTACTGAGTGGAACCCGCACACGACACGTCCCACGCCAAAGCCAAACACGCTGCTTTTTGAATTGCGGGAGAGGAAGGAACTTTGATCCGAGGCCAAGTGTATTCGTGCGTGCGTGCATGTGTGTGCGTGCGTGTTAGTGGGTGGGTGTGTGCGCGCGTGTGTCCCCGACACGAGAAGGATGACATCGATGGCTCGCAGAGACACATGATGTCCCTTTGTCAATATTTTTAGGCGCTTCTGCCGACGTTCTTGCTCGTCCAATTCGCCATTCGCGTGTGAACGTGACGGCGTGATCAGCGCATTGTTTCCACCTCATTTTTGTATGTGGGATTTCCAGCCGCGATGTCTGCATCATTCCGCTGTTTGTTTCTGGGTAAGTCGATTCACCTTCTCTGTCTTTTCTTTTGTTTAAAAAATAATAATAATGATAATAATGAAACAGAGATGAAGGGAATATTCTGCTGCTTGTTGTAATCATATTTTATTTAGTTCTCTTTGTATAATACGAGAGTCCTTGACAACACATCTGGAAGCATCTTCGATTCAAAATGATGTCACTGTAAATTTAAACAATCATTTCCCTGCCTTCTATTTCCATTGCAAATGCACATATCCATTTCAATGATGAAAACACCTAAAAGCAAACCCCCATTAAAAGTTAATGTGACCCCTCCCTTGTAAATATACTTTTGTTATGATATTAACAAGGAAAAAAATCACAGTTGGCTCGTGCATTTGTTGTAGTTTTAATCTATTTCTATGGAAAAATGACACAAAATATTATTTAAGAATGTCAGTTTCTGCGTCAAGATAGTAAGTCCACCTAATTACAATCATTTATCGTTCAAAGAATAATGCCTCTTTGTTGTTGTTGTTGTTGTTTTTTTATTGTTATTAATATTTTACTATAACAATAATACTTCTAGTTCTGCCTCTGTACTAAATTAAGTACTCTTCAATTCCACTCAGATTGCTTTAGCTGAGAGTTAATGTAGCCTCTTTGTTGTTGTTTTTGTTTTTTAATTATTATTTTATCATAACAGGAATACTGTGCATAATCACAACTAGTTCTGCCTCTGAACTAGATTAAATACTCTTCAATTCCACTATGACTGCTTTAGCTGGGAGTTAATGTAGTCCAGTGAGACGTGTGGGGAAAAAAAAAAACTGACTTCCAGTAAAATGTCTCATACCTCCTCCCGATAGTTTAATCACCTGCAGTCAAATGTGAAAGAATTCCCAATTTGGGAATTGATGTGATTTTAAAGTAACAAGAATGTATGAACAAGCCTAGATTTCTTTGTTCAGAAGTTTGGAATCCCGTGTGTTTTTTCCGTTAGATCACCAAAGTTCTGCAGGCTTGTTTTGTCTGGTTGGACGCCAACCATATTGTTGAAGTGTGGGGCACTTACAGTTTGGAGAGGAGTCAATAGACTGCAGGCATTATGTTTAAAATTTCATACCTTTTTCTTTGAGTGTTGAGTAAATGCTTTGTTTGTTTCCCATGCAGATGTTGATTGTTTCCATACAGTATTGTTACTCACAATCTCATCGGGGATTGGTCCCAATCACTGCAGAGAGTTCATAAGTTAAGAGTATATATAATTGAAGGTAATATAATTGCAAATATTGTGACTTGCTGAAGCTTTTGCATGTTCCCAATTGGGATGGTCACTTGGATTGCAGTTTGACTGGAGGAGCTGACTCTGCTGTAGAATTTGCATATAAGCACTTTTTTTTTGGTTTACGTCATCAGTCCCAACTATAGCCAAGTAATTTTTTTGCTGAATTTGACAATGATAAAAGAGACATACTGGTGAAAAAGTGAAAACAATGTTGGCAAGCGTGAATTTTGAAAACTGATTTATTTATTTATCTAAAATTCCCCGTACATCAAGGTATTACTGTAACTCCGCCCATTGCAGGGCTTGCTTGACTCACACAGGTGATGCAGACCAACAATGGAGTGGCCACCAATCCGACACTGATTGGAAATGAGGGAATTTCTTTCCAAGATGTAACACACTTTAAGGCACTAATTTGGAAGAATGAGATTTGCGTTTGAATCAATTGAAGGCATCACATTTCTGCTATAGTGGGGTACAGTCTGCGGTAGAATTTGTGGCCTGGGAAGCTCTTATCTGCCATGCATGAGTCTGAAAGAAGATGGCAGTATCAAGGCATGCAGATTATTTTAGATGTAGAGGAACATACTGTTGGCTACAAACAGAAAATTCTGGCCCCATTCTATATTTGGCGTGTCTGCAGGGCTAGGCTGAGGATATCAGAAATGTGAAGATGACAGGAGCCTCCTGTACCAGAGGTTATGAAGTGACATCGTGATGTGTTTGCGCCTGAATCACACTCCCACATACACACACAAAGGGCTGCCAACATCTGACATTTCCATAAAACCACAGGTTTTTGACATCTAGTTACCAAGCATTAAGGTTATGTTTTGTTATTGTGTTGATCATGTCAAGCATCGGATACCCTGGCACGCTTTTGTAAGAGGTGCTTTAAAAAATAGGCAATTGGGGTGGAATTTGCCATATTTGTTTCTCTGGACTTGGACTGTATGACATTTTAAGCATTTCCAGTTAGTTTTGTGAGCTTAGCGTAAATAGAATTAAACTTCATATCACGTTGCAGTAGCGTAAACCTTCAAATGGCTTCCGCTCTCACTTTAATTGGCAGGCGCAATTAATTTGCACTTGATGATGCAGAGGCGCTCACACACAATGAACAGACAATGCAAATCATTCTGGAAATCAATATCCTGTGGATTTTCATCTAGGAGTGTACAGTGAAATGTGGATGAGAAAGGAGAGAAAGGACAAAGGCTGTGATTACACTGCACCAACTAGTTAAAAGACTTTCTTTTCACCTGTGAGGTGGATTTTATGACTTGAAGGGAAATGTTAAAAGCAGATGTATTTTGTGAGGATCGTTTTATTCAGTTATTCATTTTGTAAACAACTCATCCTCACAAGGGTTGCGAGGGCTGCTGGAGCCTAGCTAACTGGGAGGACTGCCAATCGCAGTGTACAAGAAGATGGACAATCATTCATGCGCACAATCATACCTAGGGGCAATTTAGAGTGTTCAACCAGCCTACCATGCGTGTTTTGGAATGTAGGAAGAAACTGGAGAATGTAGAGAAAACTCATTCAGGCCTGGGGAGAAGATGCAAATTCCACACAGTGAGGTCCAACCTGAGATTGTTTTTTTTGTTTTGTTTTGTTACTAGAAACTCGAGGTCAGGTACAAGTGAGTCTCGTGAATTTAGGATTTTGTATACAATTTTTGTTTTTGACATTTTCTTACCATTTCCTTTAGGAATTTTCCACAATCAAGATATCACAGCCCCTCTTTTTATTGGCCTTTTGTCACTTGAAGTTTGTAAAACACAAGGAACATGCATTAACAGGGCAGGGTTGCTGTTATATTTCTGACTGATACATTTGCCAGACTTCTTCACTTGGAAAATGACTCCCAGATTATTCTGAAACATAAGAACAGGAACTGCCTATTTCACTTCACAGCTAATCTTTGACAGATGTTCCAGGGAGACTAGCATTCACATTAAATGAGACACATGTGTGCAGGCAATAGATGACATCACCTCGCTAGAATGTTGTTGTGCCGTATACAGGCAATTCAGAAAAGCTTGATGGAAGGAGAAATAGAGTCAACAAAAATGTGTATGTGCAAGTACTAGTACAATACACACGATCATTTCTCTACAGAAGGATGGGCACCATGTTTGGTGACATTGTTTGAGCCTCATACCTATATTGACTACAAAGTGATAGATAGAGGCTGGGGTTAACTGCTGCCAGTTGCTCCAGTGAACTATCAGCAGTGTCCATGTTTCAAAGTAAATAAAAAGGACATTCACCAGTGGATTAGATACTGAAATTGTGAGTTGACTTGTTTTGTTCAAAGTGAATCATTGCAATGCTTCAGTAGAACCTCCTGTGTCAGGGTTTCAACATTAAAGGTAATTATCCAGGTTCATGTTTGCCTGTTAAACTGCCTTTGAAAAGAGGTCTGTGGCTGCTGCAAGCCAACTGGGCACTTGCCATTTGCACAGGCTGAGTGGCAACAGCACAGAATGGCAATAGAAGGTAGGATACCTGGAATTAGCTGGCAACCAATTCAGGGTGTCTACTACTACTCATAGTTTGCTGGGATTGTCTTTCATTTCATTAGCACGTAGTTCCTATTATGGAAAAACCACCTGACCAAATTAAATTCCCCAGTCTTTGATAGTCACTAAAATTATGTTTTGCAACTTGTTTTTGCTAACCACTTCAGCACTACTTCAAATACTGTCAGAGATTAGCCTCAATGAGATATTTGCTTGAATAATGCTGACTTTGTAGTTCAACATATTGCTGTTGCATGACTGAGCATCAAAATTCAAGCCGGGCCAAGATTCAGATCAGTATTTTCAGGTCATCAACCACTTGGGATAAGCAAGTGGCCATCGAGGCTCAGAGAAGAATAACTTCAAATGAGTGCACATGACCCTTTAACAACCCTATAGAAATATAGGGCCCCAGTTCCTTGTAAGCTTTATTGACCCGGACACTCCCTCTGAAGGGAGAGATTTTGATTTATTTACTGTAGGGAATAACCATGAAAGTCAATGAAGCAAATGCAAATACAGCTTTCTATTTCTTTAAAAAATATGAGTTCATGTGCTCAATGGCATAAATATTTGAAAGTAGTATTTCAGTATTTTTAGATACTTGCCAATACTCAAGTGCTTATCAGATAATGAATGCTACAACAGTGATACCTAATATTTTAATTTAAGTATAGTATGAAAGCATCTCTTCCAATAACAGGTAACAATATTATTTGACTTGAACATGTCAGTCAAATGAACTTGCATAGCTATCTTCTTAAGCAAAAAATATAGTGTTAAATGGTCATTTTTACCTATAAAACAACACACTTTCGCACACTGCTTTGAAATAACCTTACTCGCTGAGTTTGCTCATTTTTACTTTTTCAGGAAAATTCCAGTAATTTTATGGTCTGCCATGCATTTTCTCAGAAAATCGAAAGCATTTTTTTTTTCAATCCAAGCAATGTTTTATGCATTCCTCCAAATACCTTGAGAGTCATGACATTACACTTTACAGTCATTTGATTTGTAGTAAAATGTGGGTTTTATTGCCATATTCTATTGATTGTTTCATGTAAGTACTACTAAGATCAGATCATGAATAAATGCTGCGGAAAGGCAAATGCAGTCTGTGAAGCAGAGCACGGAATTGTCTTGTGCTGATTCACCCCACTGTGGATTTGCCCACAGTTATTGGCATTGCAGTAAACAAGATTCAATTTCTGACGAACACAACTAAAGTGCTTTTTGCCTGAAGCAACTCAGGTGATACCACTTTTAACGCCTTGCATAATGTCCTTAGCAATTCCCTTTAAAAATGTAAAGTGAATGTAGTGTCAGTGCTAAAATCTTCATAACTTTTTCATAAGTGCATATGCAGCATTTCCACTGAATGTAAATTTTCTGTTGCTGAAACCAGATACAATGAATCTATTCTCTGTGCAGTTAATTGTGCAATCCAACTGTGCTGGAGAATAAACGGCTTATAAGGATAAATCTTTATTGCTCAGAGGCGTGTTGGTATGGGACACCATGGAGGGCAGCGATCCAAATATCCCATCCAAGTTTAAGCCATTCAGTAGCTTCTGCAAAAGCTTGTATGATATGTCAGCATAATTGTTGAAACACCATTAGTTTAGGCAACTAAATATTTCTTCCAACAAATTATCATAATTTAGCATAACATTGAGCTTTTCTTTAAGATGTAAAGTAGTAGTGGCCAAATGAATGGCTAGCTGTCCTAACATCATACCATATCCTTTCTCTCCAGGATCTAAGTGCTAATATTAATTGGTTATGTGGCTGACCTGTCAGGGTCCAACCAGTGGGAAGATGAGTCTCACACTGTGATTATTGATTACCATGTCCAAATATCTATGTAGATATTAAAGCAAACTGCTGGAATATAAATCAACAAAAAGATCACAGTTTACAGCCAGGTACCCCAGTGGGGGTCTCCTACTATTCGTCTTGAGGCATGATAATGTAGACAGAATAAATTCTAAAACATTCCGTACACATTTATTGGACCTTTTCCATTTTCATGGCGACTCGATGAAGCTTTTGTGTCTTTCGTGTGACATTTGGATGTTACTCAGTTACCAAGATTGATTGCAGATCAATAAAAAGCATATTGCACCAAACAATGGCAACCCAGGCATGCCTTTTTTCACTCTTCTATCTCTTCCAACTAGTTTTGTGCTTGAATGCAATTGGAGGAAATGTTCCACAGCCCGCTGTTTAGGCGCCTGCTGTTCCTTTCAATTTGAAGAAGTCTATTAGCCCAGCAAGCAGGACACTCCATTAGGTGTTTTGAACCCTGTTTGCTCCATTGTCTCACTCCATTTCCTCCTTTGCTTGCCACACTTGACTAAAGCATTTATGGTTTTAATCAGGAGAAACCTTTCTGCCTTTCAGTCATTTATCCTCAGGTCACAGCAATGGAAGGACTATAAGATTGATGGTGTCTGATAGAGGATGGAAGAGGTCCAGTAGTCATTGCTTAGTGAGGTAGAAGATAAAGCAGTCACATGTTAAAAGACTTCAAGATATTTTTCTTTCTTAATAGTGTATGTTTGAAGACAACATGTAAAAAGAAAGGGAACAGTATAATATTGAAATACTAAGATATGATAAAAAAATATGAAAAAAATAGCAACATCATCTTGGCGACTTGGCCATCTGCCCTCCGGTATTTGTGTTTCATTATTTTTACTTTGAATTAGATGAAACAACCAGACTGGTACCTCGGTGATTGAAAGATGTAAAACTTCATAAGGACATGGATGAGGGTGATGTTTCTGTGTACAGTCAAGGAAAGCTCTGAGGAACGAGAAGAATGTCACCAGGGAATCCTCAGAGAGCAGCAACCCTGTGAGGATTGCTTGGCAAACATTGAGTAGCAGTGGTTAACACTGGGTGTGTCGGTTGACTTTTATGCTGTGAAATGACAGTTGAATGTCAATGGTAGCAGCTTCTGCTAGGATTCAAGCCCGAGAGTGCTTGGCCATTAAACAGACTAGTGAACATTGCTTAAAGGAGCCAGGATAGATGAGGATAACATGCACAGTACTTGATTGACAGCTGAAGGTCAACATCTTTCATGTGTATTTTTGTGCATGTGTACGTATGTTCTCTCAACTGCCAAACATTTGGCTCCTCCTCCCTCACATACCAACTTCTATTCATTACACGCTCACCCTTCTACCTCAATGCCAAATGTCTTTGCAGGCTTTATTCATTGTAATTCCTTAAATATTTTTTTCTTTCTCACTTATTTGATACAAAACTCCTATTTTTATAATTTTTTAAAGAGTTTAGAATTGGAATGCATTAGGGCGTTTACACATAAAATGCGACTACTTGCGAAAAGTTCAAGTTATGATACTAATTCTGTAATGAATTAATTCCGTAAGTAGAAGTACAACTGTATTTGAAAGATGGATTGTTACACTATCTAACTACAATGCCAGCAATTTTTCCTTTTTATACCGTAGCAAAAACTGACTTAACTGGCTGTCATTGATTGATTGTAAGACTTAATTATTAAGTATGTAGTATTAGTAATGATTGCGGTACTCCCTTTTGTGTTAAATTGCCAGGAGTTCAAAGCCCTTTTTACATGCCAAAGGGCAAAGACTAGGGAGTATAATTTGTAAAATATAAAAAAAAATAGTTTATTTTGGAGCTGAGAGATTAGTTATACACTATCTTTTTCCCTCCTTTTTTCCTGCAAAGTGCTTCGGAACAGATGGTGCCAACATCTTTACATTTTCCAACTCGTTAGACATGACTGGTTGATGAAATGGAATCTTAACGCTATACTGCCCATGCAGATGTGTAACTGTACATTTTTAAAATTCAGCCTCATGGTAATAGCTGTTTAGTCCATACCCTTTAAATACACACCCCAGGGATATCACATATTGTACATGACCCTTTTACTGATGGGAATCTGATTCTTCTCAAATGTGAGCCAGTTGCTTGTGCCTGGCCTTTAAATATAAATGTTTTAGGTTAACTTGATCATTATTCAAACTCCCCGTTGTAAGCCAATTCTTATATTTTTTTTAGTAGAAAATGTATTGTGTATGTTATTTGGTTTTTTGCTTTCAACAAATCATTTAGGAGAGTAAAGCATATTAAATTAAATTCAATTTGCTTTAAAGATGGAGGACATATATCGTTCTGTATGGGTAATATATGGTGGTAATCAGAGGTCAATAAGTTCCATATTGAGGGCTCAAATTTGCCACTGTTAATGCTAAACTACTTTTGGAAACTGTTCTGTATTCCTTTTGTTTTATATCTATCTCAAGAATCTTTAAACAGAAAGACATCTCATTTCCTTCCAGCCATGGTCATCATTTTTATTTTGGATGTAGTTTTAAAGAGGGGACTCCAGAGTTTTAACGCTTGGCTTGATTTACTGCCCACTTTCCAATTTTGCTGCGTTGGAGGAAATACAATGGCAGTCTGCAAAATCAAGCTCTTAAAATAATTTGTTGGCATGATTGCATTGCTTTCTAGATAGATTCAAGCTTAAAAATAGACCACGTAGGGAATTACCTCATAGCAGAGTATGATGTGTTACTTTATTGAATGAAGAAAAATTAAAACTGTGATTGCTTTTATCTTTAAGTTATTGGATTACCTCTAATAAAAAACATTTTCCACATGTAAAAATAACAAGCGCTGGTCACGCTTTTGACCTTTTCCTCTCAGTTGCACGTTTGACATTGAACCATGTGGATGATGCCAACTCCTTACTGGCTCCCTTTTCTAATGAAGCAATTAAGTCTATTCTGCTTTGGTTCAGCGAAAGGCTGAAAGAGCAAGGGAAGTCATTTGCTGTCTCAGCAAACAGCAAGCATCTTACCCATGCTGCAGTCAGAATGCATAACAAGATCCCCCACCTCTTTTTGCTGTCATGATTGCCTAGTAGTTGTGGTTCTCCTTGGTCTGTGTAACCTGTGACAGCTGGTGATCACAGGTAGCATTTAAGCACCACTAGGTGACTACCAACAGGACAGTAAGAGAATCCGCAATGTAATTAGTGGCCAACGGCATTGTCCATTATTAGAAATATAAAATGTTCGGAAGAGATATAGACTGTTCTATACTCATAGACTGTGTGCATTATTTTTTAATAACTTTGCAGGACTGTAGATCACTTCTCTACATTACACTACCCATTTGAGATAAACTCTGTACTTGCTTACATTTACAGCATAGAACCATTTTCGTTTCTTTGCCTATGTGTCCCGTAGACTTGGGTATTTACAGTGTTTATTTTATGTTATAAGTTATTCATAGTGCTAAAAAAGCTTTTGCTAGTTGACAGGCTGAGTAAATGTAGGACTTCTAAAGGCCAGCCATCAAGCTGGCGTACTTTGCAGCTTGAGTGATATGATTCTAGTTATACAAGAGAAAATGCTAGTGTTTTCGGTAATTAACTTTGTTTTTGCTGGCTTCTATGTTAGTGTTCTTGTTCTATCAGAGGGGATTGAGTGAAACCACCACAACATGTAAATAAATAAGTAAAAAGACATCCACAGTCATGTATTTCCTTTTTTAGCCAATAAGCAGCTACTATGCTGTACAAAAGAGGGTAGCATTAAGGCCTGCATTAATGTGTTTAAGGGATGCACAATTCTAACGAGTGATAACGGAAGGCTTATGGCTGCTCAGAAGGGATTAGGGGACATCGTTGTCTGTCTTAAAGCTCAGGCTTAGTCATCACACTTTTCTCCCCTTCATATCCTCCCGCTTTCATCTCTCCTCCCTGGTCATGTATCAGCAGTGTTTCCTGACACTAGGCATGAAAAAGAATGCTTCACTCGTCAGGCAATGAAGGCAAGCGCTCATTAGCTGAGGAAAGGTGTATCGAACCGGAAAGAGATGTGTGGACAGATTTGCCCTGAATCGATGTGTATCTCCTGAAACTTGATATACAGTATGTGGCTGATACAATTGAATATATTGTACTATATACTTGTTTCATCACTTATGTTTACTATTTTCAACAACCCAGTTTAAAACGTTAGATTCTTTCGGTGAACCACGTGACCGGATCAATACACGAGGCTTACGTTTGCTCTTTGTGAGGTTGCTTCTGAAGAGGCTGGATGACAGAGCTGACGGTTTTCAGTTACAGGACACAAATATGCCCAGTGGCAAGGACGTGAGGAAAAAGTGCTTCTCTAGCAAAAAGAGCTGAACCGGCAGTTGATCCGGGTTGTCAGTCAATGACTAGAATGACCTCAGGTCAGATTACAGTACATCATTTTCTTTAAAAAGCTAATAATAAATAAGACACAACTTTGCTTTAATTCCAGAAAGTAATGACTGCAAGACTCCCAATTCACTGGTTCACTTTCCTTATTTTGTCTTCCACAACATATCTGCTCACTTTTTGATGAAACGTTGAATTGTTATAGAGGTATGAATTATGTTCTGGTGGACCCACCCGCATGGCCATCTATCCTATTATTATGGCTCTCAGTCTTGGCTTGACTACAAGTAATCATAGCAATATACTCTTGAAAGAAAAAAAAACAACTACATGTGCAAAGGCTTAGTTCATCAATCTCACTAGTCAAATATTTCCATCGCACTCCCAATTCGGCTCTTACATGACACCCTCCTCTTTATCCAGAGGGAATTTGTCCTTCCTCTTACTGTCCTCCACCAGCCCGATCTGTTTGCCCTCTGATGAGACGAGAGGTCTTTGTGGGCAGGCCGTCTATACTGTAGCTCCCTGCCTCAGGGTCATGATGGATGGCCACTCAGCTATACGTGCTTTGCTCACCAGAGACTGGCTGTATTTCTCTTTCACTGCCCACGCAGGCCACTATCTGTGTGAGAAAAGTCAAGAGTGAACTTTTTGGCATGCTCAGCAGTGCCTGAGGAGGAATATTTGATTAGATGTAATAGAATTACAGCAACGCAATTCTGCCCGAAAGAGGACATCTGTAATATTTTACTCTTACTGTAAATATGCTGTAATCAGATTCCAGATGCTTAAGAGCTTTAGTTAAATTCATTATGTTGCTTTTCCATTGTGGCATTGAGATTATTGAAGTTGTAAAATCACTGATTTAAATGTAATTGTTGCAAATTGATTAGTTGAATTGTGGAATTTTAATTACTCAAAGATGGGAATTACATGTTAGTCCAACGTGTTTTTACATATCATCAGCTGTTGGCTGCCTGTAATCTCACTAACTCTCTCGACTGGTGCTATGATCAATGGTGAGCTGGTTGGCCATGAAAGTTGTCAATGTATGAAGCGTCAACCGTGGGATGACCTGAGGGCCTTTATTTCAGAGTCTGCTGCTCTGCCATGGAAGGAATAAACGCTGCAGGGTGCTCTGCATGGAAGCACTCATGCTTTTGGGTCACAGAAAATAAGAGGAGAGAAATGTTCTGTCATTGATCTTGTGGCATTAGCCAGGGCTGCAGTCATGGCGAATCCTTGACTGTGCTCTTTGAGTGACTTAGTGGGGGGTGCAAAAATATGCAATATGCAAATAGGAAATGATTACATCAGACAATTCTGATTTTATGCAATACTGCTTCTTATAAGTTGTATTAATACCAGCCATGGTTTTAGACACTTATGTGGCTGTGATGAATGTTTGTTTCAATTACAAAAAAAAATAGGTTGGACAATGGGTTTCCAACGTATGAGGACCCACTCCTCCAGTGGGTATGTCTGTTTAAGTGTATGTACTATGATAAAAGAACAGAGGGTGTTTGGCGACTCATCTATCATCCTCCCCAATGGCCTACAGCACCTTCAGTGCAGCTCTGTCATGGTGACATTGGGCTCATTTTAGACTAAAAAATGTGTGTTCACATCCAAAGCTTGTTGCTGCACTTCTTTTGCTTCCTTCAGTGTCCAGTAAAAAATCATCACAATAATATTTACACACCATCTCCATGGAGACCGTTGACTAATCCTGTGCACTACTGTAGAGTCCTTATTTGTTCACAGTTGTTCAGAGAATTTGTTTCAGGTGAGCTTTCACCTTTTAATCGTTTCCACCCTTATCGCAGCTAACTACCCTAGCATCGATAAAGAGGCTTGGGGGACAATTAGGTGAACATTCTATGAGATGGGATGCCTTTATGAGCATCTTGCAATCAGAAAATTGATCCTAAAATAATGGTTATGTATACGGTATAATGGTTAACTTGTCAATTTTTATTGTCTCAGTAAATCTCAGTGTGGTAACTAAGGTGTTCAGCCTTATACCTGATTGATTAATTGATTGATTCACAAGCATGTCCCTAGACTGTTGCTCACTTGGTCAGTTTTCATCTCCTGGTGCAGTTTGCTTTGGACTTCATAGTAGTATCACGGCAAAATGGAAAAACATCAGTCAATCTTGAGTTGATTAGGGCTTAAAATTAGGTGTTTACACTCATTGACATCAAGGAAAATATTTTTATAACTATTATGCACATAAAATGATGACCTTTCCTTTAAAGACACAAAAGTGCGAAGGATATGAACAAAAAAATGACAGCCAAAGCAAAGCCGATGTGAATCACTTTGTGCACTTTAGAGATTGCACCATATCTGCACCCCAATGCTGCACCTCTATCTGTATTTGCGGATCATTCCTAGTTTAAAATGTGCACACACAGTAATCTAATGATAGATCAGCATCGGTGTAGACACATGCCACAGTTTCCTTCAATAGCAAGCATCAATCCTGATTCCAACAGTGATAGACTGCCATGTCCTACAGTGAACCCACCTAGGCACATTGTTCATATGTTCGAGCAGCATATCTTTTTATTAATCAGAAAAAATACATTTTTCAGGTACTATGATTGACTGACCAGCCTGGTCATTGTCATTCAAGGCCAAAAGTCACCTGTTGTTATCAGTTTGCATTACTTTGGAGAATGTAATGGCATATTGAACTGTAGGTTGGCCAGTGGTAGTATTGTCTTTCATACAATTCCTAGAATAACTTGCTTCCTGTGCAGCAAATCAATACATTAGAAAGAAATATTACATTCCATTCGCTTGAGGTAATGATATTTAAATGAAAAATGTCAGAAAGTCTGGAATCAATTGGACTAATGTCATTGTAAAATTTCTCTTGTTACTATTTCCAACAATACAGTAGTTTTTTGGGGGGGATAAAATTCTTGGCAGTAACGATCAATTTCTTATCGGAAAGTGGACATTGTTTCATCGTTTGAAGATCATAGCCGTTAGATTATGATGCATCACTCGCTGCTCTTTTGTCGCTTCCCCTCGCTATGAAGAAATGGTGAATAGCACATTTCAATCATGCTGTCACGGGAGAACTCTAATCTTTTTCTTCCGTGTGGCATATGTCCTTGCACTTCCAACTAATCCTTATTATGTCTCTGAAATGAAGGTCATTGTCGAAGCCGAGGGATGATTAAGTTAATCCACTTGTTTTCTGAATCCGATTTACCTCACTTTCCAAACTAGGGAACGATGTTATGGCACAAAGACATCAAGATGATAGTGTGGCACGCGTTAAGAAGGCCGGACCTTACACTGTGGAGGCTCCTGTTATCTATCTTTTTAATGTGCTTCGTATTTTACTTCAGAGTCCTATCAATGGTCTTCTAATGACTGCATTTGTAAACTATCTCCGCTTGAGAGAGTGAGTACGAAGCAGAGGCGAGGACGCAAGTTAAAAGCAGCATGATCTGCCTGATTCATGAACACATCTTCGCCGCTGCGGTATAAGCCAAAGTGAAGCACAAGGCGCCATGGTGAGCAGTAGCGAGGCTGCGGTTGGCAAGCCAGCACCAGTGAGGTACGCAGTGCAGTGGCTTCCAGTTGACTTCATTAGCCGGTACCTCCCTTCGAGTGGATAAGTTATTTACGAGCACAGCAGGTTTGGACACGTACTCCAAAGATTTTATTCAAATGTGATTTGAGCAAATGTAAGTAGTTGCGTGTGTGTGCTTTGCATTGTGCGTCATCGTTTAGAATGATTTCCAATGAGGCGGTTCAGAGCCTCTAGGGTGTCCATCTAGGTTGAGTTCTGCTTTGCAAAGAACAAATTAGGTTCATAAATCGCTTTTTAGAGAACATGTTGCATTATAGCTCTCTGATAATGGATAGGCGGTTGTTTCATCTTTACCTTTATTGTTGTTTGCAAGCAATGCAGCCACCTATAAAATAAGAATATTTTACATTACATATATTTGTAACTTACCCTATGCCATTGTGACAGGTGTAATTATTCTCCATTGCACTTGAATACATGCATGTAGTACAGTGTATATATATATATATATATATATAGCCCTACCCACAATAAAAATAATAAATGCAAAATAAATTCAGCTCATTTAATTGTAGCAAAAATGCATAAAAATCTTTACTGATTGTCTTCATTATTTTGTTGGGCTTGTTTGCCCTTCAATGCAGATCCATACAAATAAGAATTGTGAGACCATTATAAAAAATCAAGAGTAAACTTTGTTTGTTGTGAGTTTCTGGGAATCTTTTAATCTCCCAGTTAATCCTACTGAATGAGCACCATGCATATTTAAAACACAGGATCACATCAGTTGAGATTTGATGTAAATTTGTTGTCTTTGAGAAATCCAATCAAACATTGTTTTTAATTTTAGACCTTGGTGCAGGAAAAAAATAAAAATTGCAGGCAATTAGGTGCCTAGCGACAACATACTTATTGCTTTTATGCGGATTGTAGATGACTGTTATGATGGTGATGAAAATGAGGCATTGTTCTCATCGATTCATTCATCCATCACTCAACTATACTTAGCTTTAACCCGAAAGAGCATAATCTGCAGCTCAGTGAAACAAGAACCAGTGAACACTAATGACAGAGGTCTTTAATGGTTTAAAGTGTTAATCCTCGTCTCCCTTCGAATCATTCTGGCCTATTAGTGTTTATGTTAATTAGCTTGTTAAACAACTGCCCGACCTCTTACTGTCTCTGTGCTTCATTGAAACCTGCTGACTACAAATAATCACAGGTAGTTAAGACAGAGGTGACCGTGTTGACTTTTCAGCAATGTCATTAGCTAATGAAATAGACCCATGAGATAACTTCACATGTGCTTCTGTCTCTTTTGGAGAACAAAAAAGTGGCAATGTTTCCCAATGAGGAAAATTTCATCTGTTTGTGACACTGGCGATCTAGTTGAATCATTGTCTTCTTTGAGACTCTGCCTGTCTCTACAAATTATTTCTCGCATCATCCAGAGAGCTGGAGCACGATGATCCATTTGAGCAAGGGAGACACCTCCCCCCCATCACTCTCAGATTTAGTCCTACATCCTCACACTGTCATGCCGGTCATAGACAGGTCAGACAGTTGGTTTGTGCAGTTAGACAGCATAAATATTTAATAAACGGATAATGTAAACAAACATAGTTCTATATTTAAAGATTATTAGGCTATATTTATGATATAGTTTTTGGATAAGGAAGACATTCACTCTATCTTTATCCAAGTTGGTCTAAAAGTAGAGGCTGTGACTCTAATGAATATATAACTGATGATAGAAAGTGTAAATCTGATTATTTTTTTGTTAAAGATGGAAGAACATAAAGAAAAAAGAGAATGAATCACTTTATTTTTAAGGGTAAGGATTTGGAAAAATGTCAGCCAGTGAAAATATTGTTGAAATTGAATATTGTAATATGTAATGCAATTACTACGAGTGTACACGGGAAAGAATTAGCCTAATTTAAAATAAGATTATACCAAAGGCCACGACTGGGTTTGTTGTGCTTTAAAGCACAAATTACATCTTGGTCACTCCACTTTGCAAAATGCCAGCAAATAGTTGCAATAATCCTATACAATTTTATTTTTAGGTTGGAGTGTAAATATATAATGGATTGTGTGTATGTATCTATGTATTTATATATGTATATGTGTGTGTCTATACACGCAGTATACATTGTACATGCACTGTATGGCTAATTTGCAGATGCTGGGAGCAAGGAATTCAAATAAGCAATGACAGCTCAGCCTTAGGATCAGACATGACTGATAATAAGATGATTTCTGTTGTCTGTGGGCTTGACTCACCGAGAGAGACATTCAAGATGAGCCTTGCAGCCTTGCGGGACTATGCTTCATCCTTGCCTCTCTATGAGGAAGAGGAAGGAGACAGAGAGTCTGTAAACCTTAAGGCATGTTCTGTTATTTATTGAGAGCCCAGTCAGACATCAGGAGATTTGAGAACCTGAGAAATGGCAGACAGAAATGAATTAATCTCCTCCTTTTTCACCCGGTTGTTGGTGCAATTGGAAGTGCTCAGCCAAATTTCTACATCCTTTAAAAATCCATGAGATGAATTAGTGATTAATGGATTTTTTTATTTGTTTTATTTTATGCAGGGATATCTTTTGTTTTTACAAATGCAATTCATCAAAGACCAACAAAATTATTGTTCGAAACTTATATATTCTTTTCTCAATCGTGTTTTAATATTAAACAATTTGAACAGTCGTCAATAATGGAAATACATAATTTATTCAGCGGTTAAACTATTTGGTAACAATCTATTGTAAACAAGGCCATGGCTTGGTAATCAAATAAATAGTCATCAGACTGTCATTTACGTGGAGTTGACTTTTAATCAATCATGTTAATGATTAATAATCAATTGGTAAAACTGAATGCATTACTTAGCTACAACCAGCAGTGACACTTTTTCAGTCGTTCTGAAACCTTACTGTGCCATCCATCTTATTGTGCTGATTCAACTAAATGGCAGGTAGACTGAGTTAAGAAGTAGAAGCTTGAGTTTCAGCAATTTATCAAGTAAGGATAGATTGAGTGTCGATTGCCCTCATTCAATTCGCAAATATGTCCTCACCCAAGGTTGTTATTCCTCTTGGCCGCTTTCTTTATCATCCGTGGGGATTATGGGCCAGCATTTTTTTTAGCTGGATGGTCTGGTCACTTCTGGGCCTCTGAAGCTGTGTTCAAAAGCCCCCACCACATTAATGACGGATGGCCTTGTAAGCATCACGTGGTACAACCATGCATCCCTGGGTGCTGATTAAAACACAGGTTGATGTCCATTATTTACAACATAGCCCATGACTCTGTGCTATGTGCTCACGTGTCTCAAGGACCCTGTCCCCAAAGGGCTCTGACTAGAAAGCCCCTCCCCTTCATCTGTGTAAAAAGGCTATGATTGAATGGGGCAAAAAGCAGGGTGGAGGCCAAGATGACAGTTATTTTTTCTTCCACAATATGTGTTACCCTTAACCTTGTCTAATAGCTAATTGAAGGCTGCTGCCACACACCAAGATGTTCAAGAATACTTGTGTGTGACAGTGTTCTGCTGCGGCTGATAGTTTTTCACTGATAGCAGCACCTCTGTAAAACGAAGGTCACCCGCACAATGTGGGTCTCATCTGGCCTCTCATAGGAATCCTGTAGTAGCTGTCAGCTAATGAGACATTGGACTGGGGGATAGATAAAAAGCTGAGCATTGATAACAAGGGGGTGTTGTATTAATAAGAGTCAGTAGGCTGTATAGTAGGAGTAACAGTAAAGACAAAAATGCATACCAATTATGAAGTATGGTGGTGGATGGGGCAAAAGTATAAACAAGAATTATTATAGCACTAAGAGCGTGGACCTCCTCCAGAGCTGAAATACTAAGAAACACAAGAAAAAAATATTTCACATAAGCCTGACAGTGAAAGTTTTTGTTTCCTTGTTTTTATTTTGATAGAAGAAAGTGTGCAAAACAATGAAGAATGTACAAGTAGTGGTCATGGCAGAATATAGCTAAGCAAGTGATCTCCTCTCACCCCATTGCACCACACCCTCATGTCCCCTTCACAGTCAATCACCTTGTGGTTGTCGGTGACTCACCTCCTCCTCTGCTTGGCACCCTATTTGACTTCTTCTCTTTTTGTATCTCCCACTCATTACATTTGGGAGGCAGCAGACAGGGAGGGGCTGAGAGAGCTCTCAGGCAATGCCTTGAGGCCAACATACTCGGGAATGATGGATTGGGTCTTGGGCGCATTGAAGCAATGGGGGGAGAGGAGGTGCTTGTGGCTGCAGAGCACTGCAGTGTAGCATTACTGATGGTAACATGCATTATTCTCCTGGAGGGGCTTGGCTGGCAAATGGGGTGGATCGGTGGTCCCCTACTCCAATGTTTGCATTACAGAATAGTTGCAGTTCCTGCCCCCAAAATCCTGGACTCTCTTTATTCTAGACGCCATTATCATCTGGATGATGGAGGTGATTATAGGGGCGTCTTTCTGATCTTTTTTGACATCAACATTTACAATTTTCACTTTGCAACATAGTACTGTTTGGTAAGAGCAAACATACTTTCCAGTTCGATTGTTTTGAAAAAAAAATGATACTCACAATCAACATTTTAGTATGTTTTTAAATCAGATGTAAAAGTGTTTATATATCAGAGATTTCTCTCGCTAGCTGTTTGTTATATAGTGACTTCTTGACACCCAAGCAAATGCTAATGTGCCAAAAATGTGTCAACAAGGATCATACTATTGGCAACTTTTTTGCCAGCCAACCCTTGTCCTTCACCATAACATTGAGAGCAGTTCCCCACACCCCTCTGACTCATTTGGGACATCATCTCACACCCTCTTGGCTGACTGTTATGCATCATAAATATGCAACACTGTGGTCAGCACCCATGCAATTTTCCTTTCACTCGCATCTGGCATGCGTCATAATGTTTAAACTTAGAATCAATGTTCAATAATGTGAATTTTTGCAGCCTGTGTAATGTCCCTTTCTCCACTGTTACAGCATCTTCATGCATATGTACTCTAGCTTTAGCCCTGCTCATTCATTTGTTATGAGGCAGAGATGACTGCCCTAAGTCATGCGGGAGGACTTGAATCTTACAGTTTATTCAACCAGTCTCCTGTTTAAACCACGAAACAAGGATATGCCATCATAAAAACATTTTTTTTCAACACGACAGCATGAGAATTGTGCTCTAAAGTACAATAGTGACAGATATAATTAGAAAGGTTACTGTACTATCAAGCATAAAAAAGATGTGTCCCTTGACCCTTATGAGGATAAGTATTTCAGAAAATGAATGAATACTTTAATAGTTATTGGCATTTTTAAACAGGCTGGATGTTTTAACAAGTTGCTGATTACCTCCTTTTCTTTCAGTCTTTCATGTTAGAGCTGCAAATGTCAAGTCTAATTGTTCCTTCATGAGTGATGTTTATCTGAATCTTTTTTGTTCTTCTATCCTGAAGTACACTTTGACTGCTCCCATACAAAACCACCTATTCTATTTAACGTGTCAAACAGCACTTCCCTGTAAAAGGATGACAACGTGTTTATGAGGACGGAGACAGGATTTTGTTGTGCATTAACTTAAGCTTTTAGAAGCTGAGGCGTATATTCCTCTAGGTTCATTCAGTGAGTCATTCAGCGTGAGCTTCCCAGGTGATGCAAAGGCTTTGCTGTGAGATGTCAAGTGCCAGATGTCCGTAACCCAAACAGTGTGAGAGAACAGTTCATCCCCTTTGCTTCCTTCTTGCTTTCATCACACATTACATTCCCATTCCCGTTCTTTTTCTTTAGTCACTTTCCCTCCTCCTCCAGTTATTTTATCTTGATCCACACCCTCTGGCCTAATTGTGAAGCTAGCAGGGCTGCAGCAAACACGAAGCCTGAGGAGTGGATGTCACAAAGTCATATCCCATGAAAGGCAATGGCTCACCACCATGCCTGTATAAGGCCACAAGACTTGGTCGTTTGAGTATGAGCGTCTGTGTTTGTATCAAGTGGACTTTTGAGGAAATGTACTTCCCTCTCTGTGCGTGTGTGTGCAGCTCTGTTCCAAGTAGGCGCGTGGCACGCAGCAGCCATTGGGACTGAATTGGGGTTCTGCTCCCTCTCAGTTAATCCAAACAAAGCTTAGACAGCCCAAGTGAGGAATGTCACTGTTGGTCATATAGGCAAAGGGTCAATGAGGGTGAAAAAGGGTACACTGTGTATATGTTTGTGTTCATTTGTTTTTATATGCTAGAAAGCACTATTGCATTTTGTCCGTGTGCTTGGGACTGAATCATTTGAATGTTTCCTTCGAGACTATGAGGTCTGTTTGCAAAAACAACCCATTTCATTTCCTGAAAGTGGAAACCTCATGTTTTTTTTTTTTAATCCACTCCATTTGAAAAGCGCATTCCCATTTGGCTCTTTCTTTAGATTCCAGTAGCATCAGTCTAACCACTGACACTAGAGCTGCAGTTCTTTCATGATGATTTCTGAGAATTTGCACCAGAGGACTGGAAACTAGAACATTGGTAATTCTATAAACCTGTGAAATTACAGGGTGGTCCAATGTAGTGTTGTTAAAGGCCCAAACATTGTACAGCGCATATGCCTTTTTTTTTTTCGGATTGACGTGTTAACTGGAATGGTAGTGGTTGTGTTTATGATAAATACCCACGCTTTGGTTTATTCTTGTTTATTGGTCTTCCTCAAGTGTTCCATTAGGTTAGATCCCCTATTCTATGACTATGTATGTGTTTGAGAAAAGCAGAGTGAATGTGCATGTCTTGTTATTCATGCCCGTGTGGGCCATGAGCCCACCGGCCTTGCACTCTAGAGCAGCTGTGACCAGTTTGACCTCTAACCTCTGCATATTTTACTCTGGAGCTAAATCCCTGGGCGGCACCTTTTGCCTCCGTAGAATTATGCTTTCTTGATTGTATTGCAGAGGAAATAAAAATACATAATACATCCCTTGTCATTTGGGATTGAATCACTGCAGGGCTATAAACTTTAAAGTGGACTACTGAAAGCCTTTTCACATGTGATAATAATGAAAACTAAATTTTTAGGAGTTGAAAGATGCACTTGGAGACTGTGCAGACTTTTTTTTCTTTCTTTTCATTAGGCAGAACTCATGGCAGTAAAGAAACATGGGAGCAGTCCATTAAGGGCAGGGGATGGTCCATTTAATAGCACATGCTCAGGCCCTTAGCTCAGTGTTTTGCCCCTGTATTGTCGCTACAGTATTTCAAAATGAATTTGGCTGAATTAATCACTTAAAATCCAGGAGCCCGTTCTCAGGATAATTGAGCAGGATTATGTACAAAATGTTTATTGGAATAAGTACTACAAATAAAACAATATTACTATTGGCATCATTATGCCTCGATTTGTTATCGTGCCCATTACCACAATGAACTGCAGCTATTCCGTGGGTTATTAAGTTGATATCAATCTTACAGCAAATGCTGGAATGTCATTTGTCAACTTTACTGCATAAATTGTCAAGTCAGTTTGAGAAATGCATGCTATTTAACTTTTTGCTCGCATAAAAGTACCTTTCAGTTTTGGTACTATAATTTTGGTTAAATAAAAAATAAACAGGGAGCCATTAAATTTTCACTGCATCGATAATTATTAACATTTGGATGTTTTACACATGTTGCATGATCATTCTTTGCCACGAATATTTAGTCATTTTAAGATTCGTCCATTTAAAAGCTAGTGACATTCAGGTAAGCAGATAGAATGACATTATCGCTAATTCCCTTTAAAACCCAGTGGCGCTACTCCATCAATCAGTTAACTGGAGCGCAGACGTTCACTGACCATCTTTAAACCTAAGGTTTTTCAAGAATTCACTAGATCAGGCCTTTCAAATGTCATTGGGCTTTTCCTGTCATTTCTTTCCCCGCCTCTAAAGTAATCGACATACTGTACAGGGTTGCTGGCAGATGAAAGCTCTGTTCAGAATCTAAATTAGCTGCATTAGTGAGCACATTAACAAGTGCGATGCATTTGCTTAATACTCTATAGACCTGCCATAGCAGAGCCAGAGGACACTTGGTATTTCCAGTATGTTAAAATAGGATGAAGAACACCAGCTCTTTCACCTTGCTCCACACATTCTCCCATTTAATCCTCACTATCATGCGGATGCTCATCCCGCCCCTTCTCACTCTGCACTGGGAGTCATCAAGGACACCTCAGGGACGAAGAACATTGGGGCTTGAAGGTCACTCTGCGGAGTAGGCAGCACAATGCTTAGAACAGCATTACTTCTTTGTGTATGTGGCCTTGCGTGTGCATGGGTGGCCGTGCCGCCCGTGCGTATGTGCGTGTGTATGAAGAATGTGCTAGACATGCATAATCTTAGCAATGTCTACGCAAGCGTGTCCCGGTGTGTAATATTGTACACTCCTGAGCCTTGAGTATGGAGAAAGTAAAGAGGACATTGTGCGATGCTCCAAAAGACCTCGCTCCGGGCTAACATCGTCTGCTCATTAAAGCATATGAAATAAGTCTTTTCCTCATCGCACACACAATCATCATACAATGTCCATGTCCTTGCACTGCTTATTCACTGGATTACATTAGTGGAAAACACCGTTACTGTATACAGCATCTATGGTCATAGGAAAGCCACAGTCTATTGTTTTGTGTATTGTGGTGTTAGTGTTTGTAGTCAAAGGGGAGATTAACGGGAAGTTCTGGCTCCCTCCAATTTAACCTTTCGCTTTATCCCCTTATTAGCTTGGCTTTTCATGCGGAGTCATAAGTGTCACAATGCATCACTGGCAGGCGGGCATTTGTAATGGAAATATTAATATGAGCAAGATGTAAAAGGAAACCTTTGTTTTGACCTCTTTACTGGGAATACTGATTAGAGGTTAATAAAGTAAAGATGACTGAAGACAGATTGTCCTTGACCTGCTACACTGGACAGAGTAAACTCTTACAAGTGAATGCTCTATCCAAGAGACATTTTAGTATTTCAGTGCCATGTTTATTCAAGCATCTACAGGATAACAGATGAATATTTATACCTGTTTAGATGTTGATGTGATTGATATGGACAACATTCCAGGTTTTAAAAAAAAAGCATGCACAATTCATCATTAATGAATACCTAGACACAGTGATAGCCTTTCTCTTTGGTGCTACCTGGTGCCCACCACCATTATGTTGGTGACCTCTGTAACTATACTATACCTAGGAAAAATACTGTCATCATAGAGTGATGGTCCAAGCATCTGTGGCATTATACCATTGTGGATTCTCAGACTAGCAGGCGCTGTGTATGACTGGAATCACACTGAGTGGAAGTGTTTTTTTTCTCCTCACCGAGGCCATTCAGAATATAGAGCGAGATTTGGATGTGCTATTTTTGAATAAGCCCACAGCATTTTCTATGCTATTATTATGTGTTACAAAGGCACACCTGTTTGTTGTTGTTGAGCCCTAGACATAACAGCTACATTCCATCATGTGAGTTGAGCCATCACAGACACTCATCTTAAAAATACTTGTAGTCTCTTGGTCACATGAAACATCTGTCAATCAAAGTCATTGTTGCTGTGTCAAGCCTGACAAATGTCAATCAAGAGGATCAGGAAGTCAAAAATAGAGTAGAATAACAGGTATCTGGAAAGCTGTTGTTTTAGCAGATGCCTATTTAGTCTATTGTTCTCCATTTATTTCTCTGGTTACTTTATCATATTTTTGTTCTTGGAGATGAATGGTACACAAAATATATGGATGAATGTTTTATAGCCACTCACTAAATTCTGTGAAACTAACAAAATGAAACTTCCTATAACAAAAAAAATCTCACCTAATAAGCAGAGTAACAGATGGGGCCTATAAATTCCAATTGGCTTTCCAGCTCACTCAGCAAAGTAACAGAAGCTTAAGATGAAAATAGAAGTAATGGACCCATGAGTGATCCCATATTGTATTTTATTTTAAAATATATTATAATAATATCTAATAAAATTCGTACTTGTATGAGATTGAATTCCACTAGTTAAATATACATTAAAGTGTCATATTTTTTAACATTGGAATGCACAAAACATGTGCTGCATCTGCAGAAATAGTCCAGCGCTTTTATACGTACTGTAACATTTCACCTCATGGCTTTTTTATTGTGCAGACTGAAATGAACTTTGTCTCCAGCAGATACAGAGACTGATGTAATTGGAAAAAAAATCATAACCTACAACATATAGTAGAGCTTTACAAGAACCAATTGTTTCTCATAGTGAGTCAAACCTTGTCGGCGGCACGTCACATAAACCTTTTTCTAGTCGGGGGCTGTTTTTAACCTTTGCACAGGATCTAAAATGCCAAAGAGGAAAACATCTTTCATTAATCTCAAACACAAAAGCTCCTTGTATCAGCAGAAGCTGAAAAGTGCCAGCAAATCATTTTAGAAACTTTTATAAAACACAAGTGCAGCTCATTGGGTTGCATTGAGCAAACTGCCTTCTTTTGCGCTTTGATTTTTTTTTCCCACCTCCTATTTGAAATATACATTTTTATTTTCTTCTTAAAAATCAAACTGTTGCCCGTGTGCTATAAACGCCTCGAGGGTAAAACATAGCATGTCTAACAATGAGATGCCAAATTCTTCTACCTAAAATAAATCAATTAGCTGATTTCCTCAGGCTATGTTCCCCTATGCCTTGAAGAAGCACAGCTATTTTAACAATAACCTTAGTTCTCACCCACTGTCTATTACACAAAATCATCCTGTGTGGTGAGACCAAATTTTAATGAAAGTCCTTTTTAGAAAATGCATGCATAAACAAAGACAAGGCAGAAATATTGAGTATAACATGAAGTGACTCCTGTCCAAAATTAAACTTCAAATATCCACCCCGGCGGCCATACACAATCATGTGTTATATTACGACCCCACTTCTATGACTTAACCTCAGATACACCTCATACACATTCATTGGAATGTTTAATTCAGTTGAAAGTTAGCACAGGCCTTGTTTTCCTTTTCTCCGCGCTCTCTTTTTTTTTTTTACCATTGCCCTGTGGCGATGTCACAGGGGATTAAGTCACAGAGGCCAAGGGAGTTGTTTATGATTCATCTGGAGGGAGGCTGAAGCCGCCAGTAGTGCCCACAGGGTAGGCAGCTAGTAGGCTACTTGCACAGCTACTTTGCCTTGTTGTATGCACATGGAGATGATGCAGAGGGAACGTTCTTGTACATTCCAATTACACATTTCAAGCCATAAGTCTTTTTGATGCAAGTCCTACGTCACATTGTGCAAAGTTTTTAAATGTTTTTAGATGGGCTGGCTGACGTTAAAATGTTTTGTCGTCATTTGAATTTATCTCCAAATGCTTCCTCCATTTTTACGCCTTTTAACTTGAACTTTTTCAAGATAAGTTTGTTCTGTAGTTGGCTAATGGGAATGTAAGGACAAAAAAAGTAATAGCACAATGCATATTATTTGTTCTAAAGCATATCTATTTGAGTAACACAACTGCTCCAAGGTGAACACTATGAAAGCCCTTTGCAATATGCCTCACTCTTTATATTGGTTAGAAATGGTCATTACTTGTTGAACATCCTTAATCACATTTAGTAATTAACTATATGCAGCCAGCAATCCAATTTGTGTACTGTGCATCCTCACGAGGATTGTTCACAAACCAATTATTATAAATTACTACACAGCGTGTAGTTAACTACATTTACTATAGTACCGGTAAAAATACTATGTAATAAAGATCATGGCACATTCCCAATAATATAGCTGTGTCACATGCACTTTTTTTTCTTAAAGGTTTACATATAAAGTAAATAAGCATGGATGAAAGTGTCAAACATTCGACCTCCATAAAGGAAGAAGTCTCATATTCACTTGTTCAAATGTAATATATCATCTCGTAATTTTGCCGTATTTAAAGGACCTTTAATTAGTCTGCTTGCTGACAAACAGCAATTGTGTGCTTAGGCTTCTTTTAATAAGGCATTTCATTGTTAGTAAACCTCAAATGTTGCTGTAGGTTATCCTTAAACGCTTGTGGTTAGTTATTCGTCACGTGCTGCATTAGACCTCTGCTCTCCACAGCATCAATCTGTCTTCTCTTAATTTCTCTCTAATTAACTTGCCTACATTTTGTCAATGAGATCCCAGCATGCCATTTACAACACTTTTAATGATATTAACCTCACACTGACCAAGATGCACATTAAAGAATTGAGTGAAATGGATTGAAATGCTATTTATTTACTTGAGTGCCTGTGCAGCCATACCACAACTCATTGTGGTTGGAACAGCTAAAATGTCAAGGGGGGTGAAGATCGGGAGTACGTTTGCCACGAAGACTCGTACATGTCCAAAGAGTTGTGAATAGCCTGGCCTTGTAGCTTGGACAGCAGACACACTGACAATTCTCCTAATCACTCTCACGCTTGAACATGTTAAGTTTCACATGCACAAAGCTTCAGCCTCCCTTTATGTGTGTCCTTATATAAATATATTTTTATATAAATAGTGTGGAAATGACACCTAGTTGTGAGTAAAATCGCAAATACGTTACATGACTTCTAACATCCCCCATGGCGAGATGCTACACATCGGATGAGCCCACAAAAAATTTAGGTTGAAGGAGTCATTCACATTTAAGTTTATTATTACTTAGTTTTTCGAACGATGCATGGATAGTATTGCTCATATTTGGGCTAATTTATCTATGATAACATGTGGTTATTTTTAAAGGATTTGCTTTACTGAGGAAACCCAAACTTGGACATATTGCAGATTTATTGCACAGTTCTAAGGTGTGGCCTTTGCCCCCCTTTGCCTGTAGTGTCACTGGAAGCAATTGCCCATTTCAGAGCAACAATAAGCTGCCTTGGCCAAGCTCGTGCCTCGCCTCGTTTTAATCAGACTTTGCCGAGTGAAATATGGGCTTGGTTAGCCGGCTGTGCCAGAGCTCCATTCATCTGGTTTCAATCTTCTCTCCACCCTTGTGATGAGGCCATGTAGACATTCCTTTTCTATACTCTGGAAACAAGTGTGTGTGTGTGCAGGGGGTGTTATGAGGACTAAAAGGCCAAGTGTATTTGTTTGGATAAGCGTGTACTCTTTGTGGAGGTGCATGCTTGTAGGACAAAGTGCAAAACAATGTATTAGACACATTTCAAATACCAGGCTTACCAAATGTATGAAGCCAAATTTGTTTCATTGTCAAGAATGTATGGCTGTTCGGTAGCATCTTCAGAGTTAGCCCTGCAAATTTTAAGTCCAGTGTTTCTTATAAGCAGGCAGATATTTTTTGTTCTTGCTTGTGAATAAACAACTGTCTGCTTTGAATGGACTTTAATACATACAGCTGGTGGTTGGTCCATTAGCCTTCCTAAATGAGTCAAGGTGATCTCTTTCCTGGAAGCTTTGAAGCCCAGTTTGACCTCCACAGCCGTCATGTAGGCACCGCCACTCTGTCAGCTGGCCCACCAGTCAACACCTCTCAGTACACAGCTGCCAAAACACACATGGCCTTCGCCCACCTCTGGGGAAAGTGTATAACCATCATTCTGTTTTTCCTAGATAGATAGGTTAGCGCTTTGTCCTCTGCAGCTGGATTTTAAGACAGCTGTAGCAAAACAATTCTCTCATTCCTTTGCAAAGCTAAGTTGTTAGTATCCCACCTAGCTGACTTTGTGATGTGAAACATCACACACATGCCATTAGAAGAGTGACGTCGCTAATATGTGATTGATGGATAAACCAGCAGAGCTGGGCGTATGGAATCAGTGTCTGTTTTCAATTAGTGGTTGAAATGTTCAACATGGAAGCTGCTCTGTTGTATTCAGTTCCTTCTTTCACATGGACTTAAAGAACTAAACTAGAGACACAACTGTGGTAGCCTTCAGCCTCCAATCATCGGTGAACCAGACTTTGAAAAATAAACACATTGACGCAAGTATTAGAATCAAATCCATGTGTGCAGCGAGAAAACTATGCAAGTCTAGTATTAATTCTATGATGGTTCTGGAAGACATTCTGCTAAAATGCAAAAACTGCACTAACTACGAGAGGCTGAAGGCTGTGACAAAGTGTATGCATGCCTTCTACTGCCTAACTCCTGAACCTACAAGCCATAAGTCTACAATTCATCAACCTCGCTCCCAAAATAAATAACTGGACTCTGAGGATTGATGTATATACCCCCCAAATGTCAGTTTTCCGTCCATGGGAAACAGGAGTAGATAAGAAGTGATAATGTACACATCCCCAACAACAACACGTGATGCTTGGTTATGGAATTTACAGTAAATTGTAGCCATGCTTTATAGTACTCCATAATGGTCACAGTATTTCTTATGAAAAAAAAAATGAAAATCGTGATTTATAGCACCTAGTTCGATTTCCCAGCTGAGAAAAATTGGGCTACATTCTATTTTATTTGGGAATCAGATAGTGGGGTGAACTGTTTCCATTGAATACTTGCAGTTCCTATTCCTTGTAATGGCAATGTGGGTTGTTTAGCAGGATATAAAATCCTAAGACAAGCCAAATGAAGCACTCTTGAGTGTTTTTGCTCCAGAGCAATCTCTCCTTTGCTCAACATGTTCAGCCAAATATAACCTGTCTAGTCTTTACACAGGATTTTTCATGTTTTGATCTCCTCAAACAGTGTATTGTATTACATTTAATAAATAAGCCATGTAATGCATTTATTGTACATGAGATGAGGGGATTTCAAATCTTTCAGTTTTCCCACGCTACTTTGAAGTATTTATCACAAATGAGAATGTGGATGAAAACGCTGCCTTCCACATTCTTTTGTCCTAGACTTAGTCAGCTGTATTTTCAAACCTAATGGACATGAAAAAAAAAATGCGGATTGCAGCAAAATGGACTTGGCAGCACAAAAGCTTATTAGGTATTGATCTGCTGAGGTCAGTGCCCATTTATATATGTGTGCCAGCGATGTGAGGGGTCCTCTCTCATGATTGCCAACTACAAATTGTGATTAGAACACATAAATAAAGAGTGTGAGGGTGGGGAGTTTGGTAGAACATTCTAGAAGCTGTATCGTGTATCCTGTTCTCTAAGTTACCTAAGGACTGAGCTCTTCCCATCTGTCCCACCCATTAGCAACACTTTGCTGATGTACACCATACATATCAATGCCCAGCAGGGGAGATTTAAGATGATCAGCAGCAGGCAAAACTGCCTTCCACTGTGTGTTAATGAGTACTGCGAACATTCTTTTGCACTGTTCCATCTGTCAGGCAAGCAGGGCAGAACACAAAGTCTAACCTACCAAAAAGAGCAACTTTTGTGAAAGTTTAAAAGTTGCACACTGCAGGTTTTGTTCCTAAAACTCGTGCCATATGACAAATATTTTCCCTTCGACTTAACTGTTGCCTTCTAAAAAAAACTTCACGCCACTCAGGCGGAGAAATAAGACCAATGGTGGGATAAAGCCTTATTGAATACTATAAATATAGAGAACAAGAGCACAAGGAATGTTATGTGGGCAATGGGGGAAAAAATGCTGATTTCCCACTTTTTGAAATAGGGGGATTTATTTATTCCACAATTTTGAAAACCTGCCAGTCTGTTTTACTTGGAGTCAAAAAGCAAAGGAAGTACAAAGGAAATGTAAAATAAAAATATTATATATTTACATGAGAAATACTAAATGAATGTTATATTTTTTTATCATTAAAGAAAATTATGTTATACAATAGTGTGCTATAATATAGTGTAGTACGGTATAATTATAATATTACAAAGCTTAACTAAAAAGATGGATGCTTGCATTGATTTACTTAATATTTATGCCATACTGTTAATAAAAATACTTCATTGCAAATATTGTTGTTTCAAACTAGCAAAATATAATTGAATGGAACAGTTGAAGAGTAAAGTTTGATTTATTTTATTTGTTTGCACAAAATTTAGCTTAAAGTAATAGTAATTCATTTAAGGTAAACCCAACTTCATTGAACTAAAATCTAATGAGAAACAAAAGACTAATACCAAAAGATTTATGGTTCCTCTATAGCATTTTGGACAGCTACACCCAAGAGTATGGGAAGCTCCTGCAAATTCAGTGCTGATACGTGTATAGCACTGTAAGCAGCTTTTACTGGGCGTCCTTCCCATGGGGAATGGTGTAATTAACTTCTCCTCGCCATCTTATTCCTGCATTTCCCCCTAATTTGCAAACAGGAAAAAAAGTAGAATACTTGGGGCGCAATAAAAATGGCTATCGTGGAACTAATTTTGTCCCCAGTTTGGGAATGTGACAACAGGATGGCGCCATTCTCACACAACATTATAGGAGTCATAAAAGTGATGCTAATGAAGGCACAAGAGCAACACAAGGTGAAACTCTCCAATTTTTCAGCGCTCTGTAGCTATTCGTCTTTTTTTAAAATTTCAATTGCCAATGGTCCTTCTTCCAATCTTTTCCCTTTCACCTGCGCCCCTTTCTTACCGTTTCAAGGGATTATCTTGAGAATGATTGCATTCCTTATTTTTCTCTCTCATCATAGCTCAGAAATGTCTAGGGTAAGGTTAACATGAGGACGAAAGCCTGCACTTGGAAGATATTTTCATTCCGCTTCCTTCATATCACGCACAAACAAATCATTTGGAAATCATATGAAATGTACCAATAAATTGTGGAAGCTTTAGTGGTGTTACTGTACTTTTATGCAGTTGAATCTGAACAAGTAGTGGATCATGCACTAAGCATTTTTAATAGTCTACTGTACATTTAAGAGGCAGCTCCTTTAAGAAGCAATAATTTAAAAAAAAAGAAGCAGGCCGCGGGTGAGAATGAAGTCTTACAGAACAAGGAAGTGGGTTGTTTTTGCACTGTGCACTAACAACTGGAGGCAGCCTGCTGTCTGCTGAGACATCTAAAGACTTTTCTGCCTTTCAAGCAATGCTGTCTGAAATGCTGTGACGATAACTGCACCAAGAGATGGTGAGAATGAGAATAGGGGGATGTAAGATGTAGCCACGGAGATCGTATTTATAGGACCTAATGTTTGCCCTTTGAATCTCTAATTTAGGTCACGCTACGCTTTTGATAAAGGCAGCCTTTTCAAATGTCTTCTCCCTGTTAACAAGCATAAAGGTGCTTTTGGAAGAAGACAGGAAAAGTGAGTGAGTTGTGCAAAATGCAACTGTGACAGCTGCAATCTAAATCATAGAGTAAATGCACTGATTTGCCTTTACTTTTCTATTATGGAGAAAGGCAGGTAGGAAGTGTCTTTTTAATGCCATTACCCAAGTGAAGGCTTGTCACGCATGACACTACTCCATTCACCTTTTTTTGTACAACTACTAACATGGGACCAAATCCTGGCTTTATGATGTTGGAATTGTCTCTCGACACTTGACTTTCAAAAGGTCTGCAGTAAGTCAAGCATTGCACAATGTATCTCACTCCTCAAGCTCCAAACCGCCAAAGCTCACCATTGTTGATGCGCAAGCGAGCCAGAGGTCATGAGCTTTGGAGATAGCGAGGGCTGCATCAACTCTTTGCTGAGTGAGAGGATATGGGGCTTGACATTGGGGAGTGTGAAAGATCCAGGGCTGCCCTGTCATTCTGTCATTCTGTCTCTCTCTCTGTCTGTCTGTCCATGTCTGTGGTCACACTGTAATAAGATTGATTGCAGATCTCTGTGAGGCAGATTTACTGGAGCACATCTCCCTCTAGGCCCTTTTCATAGAAGTCAGTTGCTCCCTATTTCCCAACCTTTTGCGTCCTCTCTTTCGTTGCTAACCTTGCGTCCAGACTCTGTTTTTCTTTTGTTGAAATTTGCTGCTTTTCAGTCATACTATGAGGAAACCGTAATCTCAAAATCAAATGGCCCCACAAAGCTGAGGCATAGTAAAATAGCCAGACATACTTCAGTACAAATCAGCGTGGTAATAACTTTTCTTGACATTTAATGTTCTCCCTTAACCTATCCGGTTCTGTTGTTAGTATATGTGCTTTTACTTCTTTTTATAGAAACGATAAAGTTTTGTGAATTCATAAACATGACTCTAAATGCATTACATTTGGATTTAAGATTTTTAAGATCACTATTTATTATATTATTTTTGCAAACAGAATTTTCTGCATTAACACATTTCCTATTATATGTTGATTATAACATTAGTTAAATGTTGTCGTATAATTTAAATTTAAATTTACAGATAATTAAAATTTGGGGCAGGGACGTATATATGTCATATTTTTCATAGTTTTCAGCCTTTATTTGATCAAAGTAGAAAATAAATCACATAAATTAATTTAGAGCGTTTTTGTTTAATTAAATTGTGCTTACACACTAACATATAGCAAAATCTAAATTTGTCTTCTCTGTAGTTATGATTATTTATGACTATACCATAATGTTTCCATCATTAAAAGAAAAAGAATCTACCCTGTACCGAGCATTTTTCTAGGTTCAACTGTTAGTAGGTTTCCTAAAGACAGCTGTTTCAAAAGCTGTCATAGTTTGATATACTGTGTGTGCAAAGATGCCACAATGGGGAGATTCAATATCAAGTGTTGTTGACACAAATCATGGGGTCCAGCAGTCCAACTGTCCCAGCTGTGTACACTATAAAAAAAAGGCCACAGTGAATGTAAACTTGCATCGAGGCATGCTTATTTTGGCAGTGGGGTATCACTCATTCCAGAATGCAAAATCTTCCTTCCCCCATGAATAATTGGCAAATGGGGAAAAGGTGATTATATACCAACCAATCCCTGTCACTCTCACTTGTCTCCCGTCTCTTACTGGCAAATGTTATGTTTTTTTTTTTTTTTTTTTTCTGTCAAAAAATATTTTCGGAATCAACATTCTGTGGATATTTCCTAATGTCTATCTCCACCATCTAATGACATCCATTTCAGAAATAGTATAAAAAAATAATACTGCCCCATTTTCTGTCAGGGAGATAAACAGCATATTTCCTCCATTTATATAAAGTAGACTATATTTTTAATGCTGTTTATTCCCTTGCTCTTTTCGATTGTCATCTTCTGATTTGTTGTCTTTCTTCATTTTTTTTCTATGCTAAAGTAGTAAAGGATCCACAATGACAAAGTATTTATAGTTTTCTTTTCTATGGTGTAAATTGAAAGCAAGCAATAATTAACTAGTATACTTAAATGAGTTGACCTTGGCTGTTCTTGTATGAAAGTTGTGTAAAGTTGGCCAAAAGCAATAGTTTTAGTAGATACAATGGAAAACGATTACCGTGCTCCCATTTTATCCAGTCAACCGTGTCATATCTTTTGGGAGATTCTTGGATTTCCAAAGCCTACAGTCAGTGCAGTTCAGGAGAAGGCTGAAGGTGAAAAAGAGACGCAGAGGGCTCTTATCAGGCTTTTCCACACTTTGAAATGACGTGCTCAACTGAATAGAGACTTTGGGGTCAAGGGAAGACTGTCAACATAGAAATAAGACCTCCACCATCAACTATTAACCTTGACCAAGATGTTCAACCCACCAAATACACAAAGGAGAAAATATTCCTAGAAATATAGACTCTTAAAACCCAGAAGAGGAATAACATGGCATTAGAGAGTCATAGACAGACACAAGGGAACAGACGTCCATATTTTTCATGCTGACCCACAAATTCAAGGTCCAATAACAACAGCACATCAGAGGCTGTCCCTGGTCAAGAGACAAAAAAAAGCCGCTGTCAAGTACTCTTTCTCTTTTCAGGCGGAGTGACAGTGACTGTACTGGAAGAAAAAAAACTAACAGAGATGCTAAAAAAATCAGAACTGCTGAAACAGAGTAAATGATAGCAAGTGCAGGCTTGAGGAATCTGTCTATTGACGGCCGCTCTTCTCCTTTGCGTCCAGCGTCAGCGTTGACACTTTGGCTTCGCAGCATTGAGCTGACATTTCCATCGTCCTCATTTATGACAATGCTCGACTTAAAATGGACCAAGAAATGAGTAGAACGGGTGCTGATTCATTCTCAGACCAAAATGGTTTAAAAAAATATACACCAAGCACTTCAGTTTTTGGAGGTGAATGACTATGTAAATTTTGTTTTATATTTGTTGCGTGTATTGACAAGTTTGATATGATTATTTAGCAGAAATTATTAAGCTTGCATAGCAATCAAAAATCTCAGGCAGCAAAAGAAGTGTCACAGTCTGTTACCGGACTAGTTGTTATGCATTAAAGAACTCAGGTGTGTGGCGGTGGGTGGAGTTTCCTGTCTCGCACCTGCAGCCCATCCCTATAGCCCTATTCATACAAAGGCAATCCAAGAGAAGTGGGTTAGGATATTGCCTTACCACTTGCCAATTTGATATCTTGCCTCTTGACTGAATGCGCAAGTACGTGCATAAACGTGCTAAAGTGGAAGTGTGAAGTGAATTGATATTTTATTTTTGTATAATGGTGAGATAGCGAAGCATGGTGATATTGTAGTGCGACTGTAATCGGTGCCTCAGCAAACTGTCAATGTTACCTTATGCAGTGCAAGCTCCCACGAGCTTTCCACCGACCCATCCGCTCCACCAAAGGCCAATCACAGCAAATTGTATTCAAATTAGATCCAGATGTATATTAAAGAGACCCTGCATATATGCAAAAGAGCCTCAAAAGAACCAAATTAAGTAGTTTGAAAAATTATATTCTGGGCACTGATCTCACTACTGACTTTTTTTCCCAAATAAATCCATTCGACCAGAAAAAAATATCTGTAACTTCTGTCCTTTGTATAATTGGAACTTGTAGCTAACATGTATCTCTTCTTTTTCTCTCCTTGCCTACAGTTCTCCTCAGTCTGCTGTCTGCGGGTGCCCAGACCGAGATGAAGAAGGTAGTTGGGGACAATGCCACCTTACCTTGTCACCACCAGTTCCAATCAACTGGGTCAATTGACATTGAGTGGCTGCAGCAGAAACCAAACTCCAAACAGAAAGTGGTGAGAAGAGAACTTAATCCTTCTTTTGTAATGGAAAATGATTGCATTCATCCTCCTTTTTTTAAATGAACACCTTGGATTTTAGCTCATAATCTCTACAATAATATTATTGGAGATGTTATAGACTTTACATTATTATGAACTGTAACCAAAACTCTAACTGATTTAATATAAAAGTAGAAATATCCCTTTTTTAATATAATAATGTTACATTGCAGATACTGAACATTTCAGAATCTTGGGCATGGAGTGAAAACTCCAAAATTGCAATTTCATATCGATAAAGGGGGGAAAAAGTAAAATTAAATGAAAAATAATGTCATTAAATTGGGGTTGTGGGAATATGGAGGGGATTAATTCAGTTCTGGGGGGATTTTTGAGCAATTTTGTTTATGCTGCAGGCAGCATATCAACATTAGCTTCAATGTTCGTGTTAACTGAGTTCTCGACAAGTGACATTTTGAACCTTGTTAGTATATACGAACATATCATAATGAAATCATAATGAATGCGCTGAGAGCCAAATTCTGTCTCTGGGCATTAATTCTATCAACCTTATTTACTTCACGTTTCTTTCTTCCAAATTAGTACACGTTGATTCATGCCAGGCATTTTATATCAAATAGTGCATCTGTTCAATTTTACTCTTAGGCATTGGTGGCCATTTTTGTGTTTTGTTAATGGTTTTATTCCAATTATATTCAACCAAAATCACTGAATAGAAGGTATAGCACAGTGCACTGTCAAGCTTTTTTAGTTTTATGTTAAAAAATGATGCCAAAGGGATTAAAAAAAATAGATACTTTACAACTTTGAAGAAAGTAACAATGTTGTTATTGCTTGGAAAGCTTGAGTGCCTTTAAATTTAGAAACTCTCCAAAACAGTGTGTCAAATCTCACAACCCTTCTAGTGGAGGAAAGTAATTTCATATACACCCCATTTGGAAATGATTTGTTTATTTCCTGATCCATTGGCACATGGAATAGAAACACAGCAAGATAGAAGAGAGCAGGAAGAGGACAGGAAGTCGTCGTCGTCGAATTAGACTGTCTGTCTCAAGCGTTAATGATGCACGGGGGGAGGGAGCTGCCACATTGCGATGAATATTTAACAGGAAGATAACATCGAAGGCACCATTAATTAAAATCAAACATCTAAAATTTTGATTAGGCTGAAGACACTGTGCCTTTTAGCTAAATGAATAAATCATTCTTTTGTACTATCTAAGAGAGAGCAGCAGCCATCCTGCAACATTCACCATCTCTTACTTTATATATGGACTATTTTTATTAGGATCCCTAAGTGTTTTGGCCACAGGTTAGAGGCCATGGTAACAATTAATGACATACACTTCCTGATCACACCATTCGCTACACCTGGCTAATGATGAAATATGGAAGTCATATCATTATAATATATTGCAACTTATAATTTGCCACTTCTTTCAACATTATGATATTGGAAAACACGACAGAATTGTGAGCAGGTGTTTTTCCTTTTTTTTAAAGAAATGTATACAAATTATACAAATATTGAGCGGTCACAAAACATTATTTTAACATAAAGATAGATTCAGTTTGTTAAACGTAAATTATACCATAGAAATAAATGTCATATGTACAATATGTTAAAATATTACAAGAAAAAGATGGACTATTATGAAAATAGCTTTAAAAAGAATGCTTTTTTTCCCGCCCTCGGCATTTGGGGGGATAAAACCGCCCAGTCATCACCTGTGGTCACAGCAGGTGGTGCCTGTTTGGTCACCAGTGATGTACTGTGGCAACGGCACTTAGCAAGCCCCATCTGCAGATTCTCACTCACCCTGACTAATAGGCCACTGTGGCAGCTGTGTTTGTGTTTGTGACCATTCATGCGGTCAGAATAAGAACCTCATAGAGAAATATTATTAGTAGAAATCTACATAGAGTGAAATAAATCATAAACTCTGCATCGGTTAACTAAGACAAAAAAATAACAACAGTTTCCGCCACATTTACAATTGTTTTACTCAACATATCACACATGAAAAGACTCAAAGTAGAGTTTCCAATCTAGAAAAATGACACCAAAATGATTGACTGTAATACTAATCTTTCAATGTCACTGATGGTGCTACACGTCCAATCCTTTTAAGTGGGATAGCTGACAGTGATTATTCACCAGTCAACATGGATTGGACACCTCGCACCATCAATAGCAGACCAGAAGATAACATCTCATCACTCCCTAAATGTTAGATAGTCTGTCATCTCACTGTCTAGTTCTATTCTTTCCAATATGCATTTAATTTGGCTGCTTTGTGAAAGATGAATCCATTTAGATCAAGGAAGTTGGAGATAATCAGCAAGCACCCATAATGGAAATACATGTCATACAATATCAATTTCGCACAAAAAGGAATACTTCATATCTTGTGATAAGAAGGACGCACTTGTATTTCAAGACGTGTTCAACACATTTTCATGATACAAAGTTTTAAGTGTAAAGATCTATCATATACACAGTTTGCTAACCAACATTCAATTATGGTCTCTGATGTGTTCCTCTTCAATATTTCCAGTTAATTTCATTCTTCAGCGGACACGTCTACCTGTACAGCAATGAGGCAACAAGCACGGATGCCAGCCGCTTATCTTTTGCTGGGGAATACCTTGGGGGAGATGCCTCCCTGCTGATCAGTGACCTGCTGCTGACTGACTCGGGAGAGTACTACTGCAAGGTCAAAACAGGGGGGAAGTACCACTGGAGCCAAGTCAACCTCATTGTTCTGGGTAGGGGTCCTTAAGGATGCATGTACACACACTTGCACACACCGAAATCATAAATGGATCATTAGCCTCGCACATTTCCTGAACCACTCTGACTATTCTAATGATTCAATTTGATTTAGACTGATTGATTGGAATCTTCTTTTACTTGTTTGATGAGGTGAGACCTCTAAGACAAATGAAACTGGATTGGCGCCAATTTTAACAAATGTGACTCTGCATTAGTTTTGAGAAAAGTACAGTGACATCTATAATTACAACGGCCTTCCCTTAAAGCAAATACCCTGTAAGCTACTTAGGAAAATTATTTACACAAATTATCAGTGCGTGTATGTGGAGGGAGGCAGGGTTCCTTGTTTGGTGTCCTAATCCTCACCAGAGTCATTATTGTCTGTTTTGACACTGTGTATTTTTGTCTTGCTCATTTTCCAAGCAGGTTTTAAGCTCTAGCTCAGTGGAAATTTGTCTCACTGCATGCTTATGGCTAAATAATTCTAAAGGACAAGTGGTAAACGTGGGGAGTGGACCCCTCAAGGTGGGCGCAATGTCCAACAAAGAGTGCATGAGATCATCTCAGTTAGGGTAAGCAGGCAATTTATTAAAACATCGTGGGAGATTAGTTCAGTTTGCTGTTATTGGTTTTCTAATGAAAGCGTCTGTTAATACTCTCACTCTCATCTCGTTTCCATAAAGATATTTTATTGAGTTGGAGTCTCCGTTTTTACAAATTGCCCTGAGCTTTGGCAGTGACACTTTGGATTTTGAGAGAGCCTGACATTTGCATTTGGTCAGGTTGTTTATTTGCCTGCCATCTGTGAATTGTGATTGCTCTTTCTAAGCCATTTTTCAAATGCATACCTATTTGCTGCTTTTAATTTTGAAATTTACAACTGAGTGCCTACATGGGTGCTTGATGTTCTTAGCCACTATTTGGCAACTGCTATTTATTCTTCAGTTAGTTGGATCTGACCATAACTAAGATCCAAAGTGCACAACTCCATTCATTATATAGTGTCGGAGACTTCACTCTTTGGGAATATTAAGGTTAGGTGTAGTTTGACTGTAAAATACGTAACTAATGTGAGGTGTGTTACAGTGTTAATAGAAAACATAATAGATAAATATATATTTTTCGTTTCCCCCTTTTTGTGTGTAACTCTGATGTGCATGTAAAGAAATCTATATAACTTAGATAAACCGAGTCTCCCTCAAAACAGCATGGTTTTGGCGACATGCTGCAGCTCTGCAGATAAAACAACCCCAACCAAATGCAAAAAGAAAACACTATCGCTACAGTAAAGGAGAAAAAGACTGTTTAAAAATAGCTTGTCACTGATCTAAAAATACGCTGCTGGGATGGAAGCCGAGCTATTTTTGCTTTTTTTTTTATGGCTCAGCAAAGCTGTCCAGTGTGTTTAAAGGCAGAGAAGCTGTGCATGCTTCAGCAGCATCCAGTTTTTTTTTCTGTGTTCACTTTGTTGATATGCTAGACAGAAACCTTTTGAGCAGTGGCGAGGAGAAAAACCAACACGAATGAATATCATTCACAGCCACATTGAACAAGTCTCCATAGTCTCTGTTTAAACTCCCTGTAGTCTCAAACTGAGTTGTCAATTAACATAATCCCAATTGTTTGTCAAATATTTAACCCACTTTCAATATTATTCCTGTATCTATGGGTTGGATGTGAGAGGAGAAAAATAGAGTTTAAGACTTGAGCGGTGAGAGGCAACTGCAAGCATTTTTGATCAGCTCAGAAGAAGGTCTGGGAAATGGGTGCTGAATAAAATGTGTTCAGCAAAAAAGAATACGGAAGTTGAGGTCATTTTTGTTTTATAGTGATGGGTAGAATTGAATTTATAGTTGCAATGAGCTCACAATCTCACTCGCTATCACACAAAACTGAATCACACTTTTATTTGGAGCATATTTACAGTAAATCTGTGGAGTATGAAAGGCTGTATGTCTAAATCCTTTGAGGTACCCTGCCTTCTGCCCTGAGTCTGTTTCAAAAGGCTGCAATACAGAAGATGAATGAGCTATTTTCCATGAAACAAGATATGCTTTGCATTTGACTGGCATGCTATTTTTTAAATACCATTTTTATTTCATTACTATATGATACTTCATGGATCCAAAAGGAAATTTTGGTCTTTATGTACATCACCAGATTACTAATGCTAAGCAAAGCCTCAGCATTATGTAGAAATTACTTGTTTTCTACATGCTTATTGGGTTTTCTGCGGGCGTTTTGGCTTCTTTCCACATTTAACAAACATTCATATTAGGATAATCCAGTCACTCGTGACCCGAATGATGCTAAGCTCTATAGAAATTACACGCACCATACACAAACTGCACTATAGGATACATTGCGGGTGATTAATTCCTATTTTTAACACTTACCAAAAGCGCAGATAGAGGCTTAAAAAATATACATAAAATTGACCAATTGAATATCATATTTGTATGTAGACATGGAGGGTACTTATACTGTAAACTCAGTGATACTAACTATTTCTTCTCATGTCATTGGAACAGTGAAACCATCAAAGCCCAGTTGTAGGATGGATGGTGACCTCCTGGAAGGTAGCGACGTCAAGCTAAGTTGTAAATCCAGCGACGGTTCTGACCCCATTAACTACAAATGGGAGCGAGTTCTAGACAAAGGCAAAAGCCTGGGCAAACTGCCAAACCTGGCACTAATTGGTAAGTAAAATTAATTACATATCTTAAGTCACTCTGCTTGTCGGTAAAATAATTGCTGTTAATAATAATTAATACTGTGTGTGTATATATATCTGTATGTATGAATAGATGTGGATATTTGTGTGTATATTTATATAGAACCTACATTAAATATAAAGAGAGCCAGAGCTGCATAATAATTAATAATCAGCTGAGCATTGTGCAGGCTATTTGCATTGTCACAATTAGGCCAGTGATTCTGCATGACATGCATGGCTTTCCTTTACACCCACTTGACAGTTTAAAAAATGCAGCACTTTTAATTAAGCATCATCATATTAGTTTTTTTTATCTTTTAAGGTCAATTTCCACTTGTAAACCACAGTGAGGAATTTATATGAACATGAGGATTTGTCATGAGCAAATTACATTATCCATGATATTGATATGATAGCTCATAGTCAAAGTAAATTATAAATGAAAGTTTCCACACTCCGTTATACAAGCTAATGTAACAGTTTAGATTCTGCCATTTCCCCTTAAGCATAATTAAACAACATCTGTCTCTCAGTAGAAACGCAAAGATTTTACAACATAAGCCTGAATAATAAGACACTTGATTCTAAGTTGGCCGCACATAATTCAGCATAATTGACTTTTTAAAATAGTTATTTTAGCTATTTTTTTCTTTTGCTAATTTCCACTGCAAGATTTGGTGCAAAACATCTTTACGGGGAATACACACTGCTGACACTGGTGTAGCTTGTGTTTACAGAAGTAAAATTGATTGCCTACTTGACTTACCCATGGGGCCCATCACATCTAAACCCCCCTATGTGACAGACCATAACTAATACATTTAATCCCTGTGTCCAGATTTGAAGAACCCTGAACTGGTGACCTTGAGGAACCTCACCATGGACAGCACAGGTGTCTATAGGTGCACCGCTAGCAATGACGTGGGCGAGGAGAACTGCACCATTGAGGTCACAATGGAGCGTGAGTGTTTGGCAGTGGGAGCAGTTTGACTGGCAAATCAGTGTGGCATTCACCTCACCTCCACCTGCCACACTGACTGATGGCTATTGTTTCAAAAACAGCAGAAGGAAATGCATTTATTTCCCCCTCAGTGCTTCCACGCTCACCCTTGCACTCCCCCAATGCACCACACAAGGGACTACTTTGGAGTGCTTGTGGTTATTGGTCACCACCTATGCTCTAATATGTGTGTTTCACTGTCACATGAATACATTTGGAGAGAGGTTACGTGTTTGGAGTCATGTGTATAAAAAATTGGCACCTCTTGAGGCTCTCCACAGATTGTCTGATATACATAGTGATAATCTAAACCCAAGAGTCATCCCAGTTTTTAATTTATTGACAATGTCGAATAGAGAAATTATAAAAATTAATTACTTCTGTCGTAAAATATTGGAAAAAAGACTATTATAATTTGTATAAATGTATGGTGGCACCTATGGTATGTTTGTAATGATATCTATCTTTTTGCAGATGTGAGGGATATGGGAAAAGTGGCTGGCGCAGTCGTGGGAATTTCCCTGGGTGTGCTCATTGTCATATTAATCATCTGGCTTGTCTTCCAAACCAAGGAGAAAAAAAAGTATGAAGAAGAGGAAACCCCCAATGAAATAAGGTTTGTTCTTCTTTTGCACAAGCATTCTTCGCGTCTTTGTTTCTGTTCTAACTGACATGGTCAATTAATGATTCTTATCACGATGGTGGGGATGTATGGTTTGTCTTCAATGAGTCGTCTCTGCTCTTATAGACACTGTATGGTTATTCATTAACGTGAAAAGAATAGTTACGTCACAGAAGTTGAACTTTATTTACACTATCCCACGATTTTATGCTTTCTGTAGAAATAATTATCATGACATAGGAAAAAATAAGAATTGTTCACAATTTGGACAGTTATCCCCTATTGTTGTCAAAGGTTTGGACAGAACTTGATACCTGAGGGGTATTCATTTCAATGAATATTCTGTGTCTGTTTGTTTTGTCCCCCAAAAAGGGAGGACGCAGAGGCTCCCAAGGCCAAGTTGGTAAAGCCAAACTCCTTGTCCTCATCCCGATCTGGCAGCTCACGCTCAGGTGCCTCCTCAACCCAGTCCATGGTGCACAACAGTGCCCAGCGTGGCCACCGTCCACGTCCACCTGCAATCGCAGCGCTCAAGGAAAATGGACAAGCCCCAGGCTTTCACCAGTCCCCGCCAGCCTACACCACAGTGGTGCCGGGCAAGACCCCCGAGCCCCCTATCACTCCCAAATACAACTCCAGGAATATGTCTGGGCCGACACCTCCAACCCTCATGGTCCCGGCCCAAACTAAGGCCTTTCAGACTGTGTAGGACTGAAAGATAATTCCTTCTTACAGCCATGGCAGACTCCCATCCCTACCCCCCCAACCTTGCACCCCCTTCCCAAAGACTAAGACTCTTCTATAAACAGAAAATGCAACTAGTTAAAAGGATGTAATTAAAAATTCAATACTTAAAGTCCAAAAGTACTTCTAATGAATGCATACTTAAAAGGGAAAATATGAAATGCTTGCCCCCTACTGAATAACATAAAAGAAGAAAAAAAAGAGATCAGAGACGAGGCACTGTTTGTGTCTTTTGACTTGAGGAAGGAAGCACTCAGTGCAGCAAGCTGAAAGGACCCCCTAGTTGAGTGTTTATCTAATCAAAATTTTAGGCATGTAATGGAGCAAAGGGTTAGAGCAGATGAAACATTCAAAGCTGGATGACATTAGAAGTAGCGCCCTCCCACCATCAGATGTATGAGATGCAGACTGCCGATGTTTACTCCTCCTGCAGGAAGATGATGTCATCTCCTTCCAGCACCTGATCCAAAACCACTAGCCCCATTTGCCACCTCCTGGTTGACCCAATTGTGCCGATTTATGCAGCAGACTGGCACAGCATTTCTGAGTATTTGTGTGTTTTGTGTGTATGTGTGTGTGTGTTTGCATCATCAACCTCTCATGAGGAACCCATAAGAAACCTACTTAAATTTCTTCATCTGACTGAGCAGCCCAATCCGCTTTGCCCTCAGCACGGCCACCTTCAGGTATAAGGATGTAGCACGAACAGTGGATTAATATCAGTGGAGTCTTAACCGCTTTTCTGGTATTGAATACCTTACTTCTATGAAATATAAATAGGATATACAAGCTTAGAGGATGAAGATTTGATTGAATATAGGGAATAGGCAGCTGTTATCTTTGAGTGTTTTTCCCCCTCAACTTTGTCTTGTTTTGATTTGAGTTGGTCGACTAGTTAAAGTTAACTTGATCACAATGAGAAATGCCACCGATCCCTAAAATGGATATTACTGTGGTTGATTTCATTATATTTTGTTGTACTGATGCATTTCATATATAAAACCAAAGGGATGACCAAGAATGTGTGATTAGAAATGAGGATGGATGGCATTTCTTCATTTTAAGTAAAGTATTGAATTAATAAGTACAATATCTTAATTGTAGATTCATCATGTTATATCTTCCTGATGTTTTCTTCACTTCGTAGGTTTAATTTCTCTCAATATAACTTAATAACAAAATTAAGCTTTTGCAGTATTGGAAACAAAGAAGTCGCTGGTGGACCAGACAATCATATAAACACTGGATAGTGTTGTTTCATGTCATTGTCGTGAAGACCCATGGTTAAAACTCAGTAAGACATCATTGTGTCATGATGTAAGCTTTGCAAGCTTTTCATTTTCAGATCAATGATTATATATAATTTTGATATTCTCAGTAGTGTGTGAGTAGCATGTACGACTCACCATTCTAAGGTCAAGGGTTCACTCCTCTGTGAAGTTTGCATGTTCTCCCCGTGCCTGTGTGGGTTTTCTCTGGACACTGCTGTTTCCTACCATATCCCCAAGACATGCATGGTGGTTGACTGAACACTCTAATTTCCATAATGGTGTGATTGTAAATTGTTTGTCTCCATGTGCTCTGTGATTGCCTGGCAACCAGTTCAGGGTAAACTCCACCTCCTGCCCATTGTTAGTTAGAATAGTAGGCTCCATCACCCCACAACCCTTGTGAGGATAAGGGGTAGAGAAGATGAATAAATGATATCCTCAGCAATTTTTCATGTTCTTGGATCTACTTGCTGAAGAAGCATCAGATTAATCGTATCAAGATGGCACGCCACTCGTAGCATCAGCTTTTTGCAGCCCTGTGCTCTTCTTTGCTTCCCTCACTCTGACAACCCTGACTATGACATGATGCCATGAATTAGTGAAGATAACCCAAAGAAGGGATGAGGATAAAGTTTTAGAAACTATGGCGAAAAGGTGGCAATTATGCCTGATGAATGGAGTGAGAAGTATGATGACTTCCATTGTAAAGAGTGTTGATGGTATCATTGTCGGGTCTCTCAACGGGTCCACTTTAATGGAGTGGCACTCGATGGCTGTCTGCTTGAATCAGTGGGTGCTGGTGTGTTGTTCCATCCGTGCTTTCAGCCAATGAAATTTTTGTTACATTTGTAGTCACAGACCTAGTGCAGTTTTATTGAACATAGCTTAAAATAGAGCAAGTAGCCTCTTTTATCTATTGTGCCTTTGCAATACCTTCTTCCTTTTCACGTTTTCTTTCTTTTTCTTATCTTCAGCACACCAGCTCAGAGGGTCAATAGGGGGATACTATATCAATGCTACATTAATAAATCGCCTAAGTAAAAAAAAAAAGAGCAATTCTAGTGGGGAATTACATATTATTGCAAAGTACCGATTGTGACAGAGCAATACCACGCTACTGGACAATGTACTGTATATTCTGTAAACAATATTGTTTTGTATTGTACATAAAGATAGATATAATCACATGATGTCATTTGATAAATAAGGATATGTGATGGGAGACTTGCTCGCTTCACTGGTAAGAGTTAAACGTATAATCCGAAGCCGATAACATCGTTAAATGAATGTGAAGCTAAAATATAATAATAATAATTCATTTACCCAACTGAGAGTTACATATTGTATCGATACAAATACGAGCATGGATTGCATCCATCATATAATCGGGGTTTTCTGCTTGCGCGTTTGCCAGATAAACCTGGAATATGCTAAGATGCTTTCTTTTTCTACTAAGCAACCATTAAATGTTTGCAGGTGCTCACAATATATAACTTTGTATTTATATTTTATATTTGATTGGTTTTCAAGAGATTGATAAAAGTTTGGAACATAATGTCAGCTATAGTGGAACCTTCAAAGTATGCTGTGGAATTTGCATGGATTGTTCAAATTTAGCATACCTAAATTACATTGGCTCAAGGCTGATTCAAATAAAACATCTTTGTTTTCATTTCAGATTAATTGGTAACAAAATCAATGATTTAAATATTTCACTACTGAAGATGTGAGTGAAACAAATGACTTTATTGTGGGGAAATCCCATCTGATTTGCCAGTGAAGGGAGAGGAGAGATGTATTTTATAATAAACTAGACAACAGTTCATATCTGAGCAAGGCAAGCTAATGTGTTTGCATCTGAATGTTCGTATGTGTGTGTATGTGGGATTGGTGGGAGTGTGTGCATTTCTAATTCTGTATTACCCCGCGGGCCACACCCACACTCTCCTGTTAGCCATTCAGCAAATGAGACAAAGGATCTAGCCAGGCAAAGTAGCTGTGATTTAACAATGACATGAATCCAGACTGGCATTTTTTTTATTTTCGTTTGGACCGAAAATTCTATTGAAGCTGGCCTTACTAGCGGCAGCCATGTTTTTGCATGTAGGGGGAGGGTGTGTTGAGACATGCATGTACATAATTCATTCTTTTACATTTTGCCCCAGAGGCACTCATGTAAGAATATCGTGCACTTGCAAAAATTAAATTAAGTGGTTTGCAAGTCTTGAGATGTGTATCTCTTGAGCTAGATTCTGGTGCTGCATTCCAGACATCTGAGAATATATCCCAATATATTATAATATCCCAATTGAAAGCCCTAAGGTCAAATATCAAAGCAGAACGGCATTGCTATGTGACATTAGATTAGGTCATTATATTCCAACTGTGTTATGTATTTGAGGTTGGAAATTCTGTTTTTATGCAACCAGATTCTTGACCTTTTAGGCAATTCCAGCTGTGCAGAAAGCAATTCCACAAAGGCAATGATTTTGATCACTTTAAAAGATTATATTTCTACAATGACCACATAATCTGATGTTAGGTCCTCTTTAGAAGAACAAGAGGCAACCTTCACTACTCACAATATTTCCCGATAATTTTGTCTGTAGGTTTGCATTGCAAATAAGACAGTTCCTCATGCACAATTCTTCTCCCTCACAATCATTTTGATGATTTGAATGTCTGAATGTTTGATTATGTATTAACTCATGGAAACAGTGATGCATACAAACATATACTAGCAGTATCAACACACCCGTTTGTAGAGACAGCTATTGCATTTTTACAATGGCATATCTACCAATATGGTGGTTGTTAAGTGTATGTTGGAGCAACATAGTGCTGGGAATCAGGAAAAGCTTGTTTTTTTTAATTCAAATGCAAGTGATATCAAGCCAAGGCTCTTGACATTGAAATTCCCTCTGCCGCTGATGAAAGCTACAATAGCAACAGTGATGGTGGAGGCGGTAGAAGGGATGTAAGTCTTCCAACTGTTCTTACATCTCCAAGCGCTTGACTCAGGTGGTAGATCCCTGACTTCATACTCCCATGTGTCACTTTCTTTTAAGAGATTTCCATTAGCTCAGTAGAAAATAGAGGCCACACACACACATGCACGCACACACATGTATTATCATCTTTTAAAACAGTATTCTATCAACAGTGGATGTGTATTGTCTCATCATCAACACTCTAGTGTTAGGTTAACATGTGTTGTGTGATAGCCACAATGTGTTTGTTTCTTTTAAGAAATCTTATTTCTGACTTGAGAGCAGAGCAAAAAATCAGGCTCAGACTTTTAGGTTTTGGAATGTGTGCATTCTACCTAAAAGTGACAAACGGTGCAGAAATCCTCTTGGAAAAGAAGGGGGATGTGAAAGGACCTGCATGTCATACGAAACGGAGCAAACAAATGAGAATGCTTTGCTTTGGTGTATCATACCTGTATTTGGAAAAAATATATAAAAAAACAATGTAAATATATTCACCGAAACATTTATGAAGTATTATTTTTTTGGGTTATTATTTTTATCCACGTACTTTGCACTTTTTGTGTATGCTACGCTCATCGCGGGCCTATGTGGGATGTGTGCAGTCAGCTGGTTCTCCTCGACAACATTGTTTAAGTGTCAGGAGCAGACGTGCTCGCCACAGCGTTACTGAAGAAGACATGCAAGTCACTTTTGTTTCCTTTTGGTGATCATCCAGTTTTGTTTTCTTTTTCTAAAGATGTTTGTTTTTGAGTAACCATGCAGAATTAGTTTAACCGGTGACAAAACAATCCATGTAAATATCACAATTTTAACAAATGTATATTTTTACGACTTATGAGTTGATACTTTTCATTTGCAAATAAAATATTCAGTGGCAACCTACTTTGTCTGGTGCAGCATTATTTTATGTCCAACACCTTTTTAGGGGCAAGTTAAAATAATTTCTAGATTTAATAGAGGCATCCCTTTTGTTCATTTTAAATGAGTTAAGTGGTGTTTCTTTTAATTAATTTAAAGTAGAGTCATACCTGTGTGTTTGTTGGTGTTCACAGCATTTTCTCTAATATATAAAACTTTGTCAACAGGAAAAAAATATCCAGAAAGACTACTGTGCAAACAGGTAATCTCTCGCATTCTATTTAAATGTTCTATTTGTTTGTTCATAAAATGTTAATTCCATTTAGTCCAGGTAATTCTGATACAGGCCAAAACATTCTTTACGTGGTATTGTATTGTACTGTATTATATTGTTGAGGCGCTTACGGAGAATTGCATCTTTTTGTGTTCATTCACAGGAGTAATACCACAAGACAGCCTTGTCTTCTATATGTAAATCTATTTTTTTTTAAATGCAGCATGTATTTTGAAACAAACTCACATTCAAGACTAGATCATTTTCTTATACTCTCTACTCCAGGCCTCTATTGTTCCACATGATTGGCCATGTGTGACAACAGCATTATAAACACACACACACACTCACAAACACACACTGAAAAAATGCATACATATGCCGTGGTGCTATCATCTGCTAACAGCTGCACTGTGGCAATTTATTGCAGACTGTTTTATTTAGCTCATTTTGTAAATGTTGGGAAATATAAAATAATGTTGCAGATGGCCCATATCACCAGTAACCATGTATTATGGGAGTGCTACAGTGTCTGTTGTATAGTTTTGTGAATTGGTTTGAAAAACTGACTAGACCCAGCCAGAGAGTGAGTTTATATTTGTTTGAGGTTAAGTAATTTCCCCCGAAAATAAAAGCGTTATGCTTTTATATATTAACTTCCAAAACTATACACAGTTGTATATAATATGTAGCCACTCAGGGACGTTCAAATAGGGTTAAAACAGACTTTAGATCACATAATGTCCCTTTCCTATTTTGCTTTATTTCCTAGTTTTTTTTAATCTAGAGATTATTATTTAGCCTCATAATTTAGCAAAGTTTGTGATGTCTAAACAGACTGTTAATATCTTTTATGATACACAATATTGCTATCTATTGGAGGTGAGATGTATCAACAACGCAAATGGAGCCTGTAGTGAGTGCTCTTATAAACAATTCAATATAATGAACACAGTAACTCAGTTTAACTGTCCCACTGAAGACAAACCAATGTGAACAGACGTCCTATGAGAGGCTCCATCACTGTATTGTTTTTCAAAAGGCTTCATTGGTGAATGGTCTCAGCATAGTGCATGAGTGGCTTTGCTTAAGGCGTCCTCTAGTGGAACCAGATGATGCAGCCAAAGGGAATTTATTTTGAATTACTAAATCATTGCACTTTATTGAGCATGGATTTTATTTCCAAGATGTAATGGATTAAATAGATTTCTAAAAATAAGGTGCTTTACAACAGTTCTGCAACTGGACTCATGTCTTTGTTTATTGGCAGCCTTATAATAAATATAGTGTTATGTTAATGTTGTTTACAGGAAATGTGATGTAGCACTATGGTAAAAATGACCCTATGCCAGGTCTTTTGGAACAGGTTACAGCAATACAATTTTAATTTATATCATTTATTGGTATTTTGAACATAATTTGCCAATTTTTCTATTTTTGTTCAACATGTTCTTTAAAATTGGGGTATGTTTTTTCTTCTTCTTTTTTTTGGCATTCTAGTCCAATTTTCAGCAAAGCTGAGCTTTCTTTAAAGCACATCATTGATGAAACCTTGAATCTATTCTGGAGCATGATTGTGCAAAAAACAGTGGGAGGGAGACTGACGGTTTAACACAATCCAAAGCATAAAGCCTTACATGAAATACTTGACATGCGGATTGGTTTCTTGATCTTTTTCTCTTCTGACATCCCAGACAACGTAAGGAGGCTTCTTGTGATCTTCTTGTGTCTCTTTGACAGATTACATAGCTCAAGGATGGCATTTTGTAACTTAAATTTTTAATCACTTCATATTCTTAAAGAATGCTGCCAGGCAGAGGACAATTTATATTGCTGCATATTATAGTGTGTGAAATTGTGAAATGAGAAAATCCTAACATGACACACAAGATATTATCAGTTATTTTTCTTTATTCTTTATGTTTTTCTACTTCAGGAGGACACCAAGATTCCAACTCCTGTTATTTGGTAGGTATACTCAAAGGAAGTACATGCATTCATCTTTTAGGCCATATTAATTAGATTAAATGCAGACTTTTAATTGCTATTTCACATTTTTTTTCATGGACTGATCAAAATGACATTTATTTTTAATCCCGGGCTCCTTCCTGTGTTTTCCAATTTCCTCCTATATCCCCAAAAGATGTGTTATATGCTAAATAAACAGTCCAATAGTGTGTATTTGGACGGTTGTTTGTGCATAACTGACAGTAATTTCTATAGCAATGGAACAGAGGACCCGATAAAACAACATTGTCAAAAAATATGCCTCAAACTCATATCTCTTATTATCCTTTTATATGCCATCACATCGAGAGATTACACAGCCGCAGTCAGTTTATGTGGCAATCATTGCCAAAAGACTCTCCAATGCCTCCTTTATGGCTGAGCTCTTTTGTCTCTTTGTGTTGTGAAAATATTTCTATAGCAGCCATGGCAAACTGCTGATTCCTTAACAAGGGATCTCTTTTTATAAATGAAAGGATATCATAGAAATTCCACAAGAAAAACACAGTCACAGTTTTACCATTGTAGTTAATTGGGTATGTGGGCAAGGTCTAAACAACAGGCATGTTTGTGGGAGACTGAGTAAAGATACAATTTAGCAAAATGAAGAGAAATTGTGGACATAGTGCTGGGTACTCAAATTTAAAATGAAGAATGTTATTTAAAACTAAGTACTTGTACAATCATTGAAAACTGCAAGTGAATCTTAATCAAGTCAAGTGCAATTCTTGCATTCAGTACCATGATATTATTTCCTTTCTGTACCAAAACACAGTAAAAGATTACACTTTATTATGATTTATATCAAACACAATTGTATCACACCATTTTTTTTACATACATTTTATCTGGAGTGTGGGCGCATAATTTAATTCTCTCAGATGTATGTAGTATACACTTCAGGCTGTCAGTTGCTGATTGGCTCCACGATCTCAGTGAAGGCATCAGGGTTTAAATAAGTAAAACAAATACTTCCTAACTAGTTTTATCACACCTCGGGTGTTTTATCGCCAGCTATGTGGTGTTAAAAAGACTCCGATGAATCCATTAACAAAGGGCCTACTACACAAAGGCTTTTCTAGAAGTAGCAACTTCAGTTAAAAGCTGTATGAAAAGCAAATTTGGCTGACAGTGTATCCAAATGACTGAGTCAATGAGCTTCTTTCTTTTCATGAAAAAAAAACAAAAGCTCGGCAATATCATCTTGTGAACATATCTAATTAAGCCATATTTAATATGGCAGGCGAATTTGTGGTTTGAATATTCTGTGTCAGTTTGTGACTGTGGCTGGTTTTGAAATGCTTTTCTTGTATTTTATATGTGACAGTGGAGTTGCAGCGTTTGCACGAGCACACTAATGAGGGTACAAGTCAAAGTCGTGACTACTGAATGAGAAAGCTCAGTTTGGGAATTGATCTTTTTTTTTGCCCTGAAAAAGCTCTGATCAACATGTTGAAAAAGAGCCTGATGATGCATTTCCACTCTTCCGCTACCTGTATTGTTTGAAAAACTTTTTATAGGGGTTATTTGTGGTTGAAGAGATGCAGATCAAAGAAATATGTTGAAAAATGTTATCTCATGCATTTGTTTTAACTTTTTGGTACATTTTTGCAAAAATCTGAGTTTTAGATTAGATGTTTAAGGAAAGTAGGGCACATATAGCAGACCTTTGGTTTAAGAAAACTATTTTAACATTGACATTACGTCATGTGTGTGTGTATATATATTTTTTTCTGTGGGGCTGTAGCAAAGCATTTTCATCTAGGTTACATTTTAATTTTAATCTGCTGTGTGCTGCAAATAACTGGCGTTTGACTCATAATTCATTGACCGTATAAGAAATCCAGATGATAAACTGCAATGGCAGTTAAACTCTTTGCAAGGTAATTAAATTCATATAATCCAAACAACAAAAGCCATAATTCTGTTTGAATTTACTATGTTTTGTTGGTATTTAACTGGCAGACCAGTTAACAAAATTCAGCCAGAGAGATTATAAAAACTGAGCCCTTTATTGGATCGCAAACCACAAGTTACTCTGCATTATGTTATGCCATATGTCATAATTATCTGTATGCCATATGTTTTAGCAAAGTGTGCGTGTTCAGTCAGTTGAATTATTACTCCGTTTGTATTTCATTATTTTAAATTGTCCATAAATAATCAAGCTGCACTTCCCCAAAATATGCATATAGGCTGACTGAACACTCATTTTCAGCGTGAGCATCAATGAATGTTTGTCCTGCCAAATTAGGGAGCCCCCCACCTGCTGCCCATATTTGGTTCAGATTACCTCCAGCACCCCCGTGCTCCTTTGTAAGAATAAGCAGTCGTGGATTATGAATGTTCAAAAATATTGTGTGTAGTTGATATTGTGTCAACTAATGCTCTGAGCCTGAAATATCCCCTGAGGGCATTTCCTTTGAGTCTGACCTTGATTAATCTCTCTTTCTCATTTTTGCTTGAATTAATATGCAGGATCAAGAAAAACCAATGTGTCGCCTGAGTTGTGGCTCAGCAAAGCTCCACCACTTATTTCTTAGTTCACACTTTAGGGTCCTTGTTAATTATCCACCAATGAAAAGTAGACTCTTTAAATTAATAAGCCTATTGAGTAAATGTAAATGCTATGCTGTAAAGGCAGTTTAGTATATCATATTTCACTAAATTAACCAGCCTTTTCACAGTGCAGGAACAGATTTTTTTTAATCCGCTTGTGTGACCACCATATGAAGTCATGATAATATCCTTATGGTTCTCTTTAACTTCCCACACACACACACACACACAGATGCCTACAGTTAAATTGTATGTGGCTCTAAATCAAAGACTGTAATATTTTAAATTAAGATGTAAATCCAATTGTCATTGTCATGCAATCCTTACTATCCTGGATGAAGGTTGTTGTTTTGTCCACATGGTGGCAGAAAAACTTCACTCTCAGTTGACATAGAAACGTCAATGCATTGAGAATACACCAATCACATTACAGGTGTTTTCAATTGAGAGCCAGCACACGGCTGGGTTAACCCAAAAAAAGAAGTGTTGCTTTTCTGCATAGCGTTTTCTTTATACTAAGCTTTACTTTGCATTTCTAAAGATCTGCAGGATTACATTGTGCAAAGGTATTCATCAGGAAAGTGCACATGCATTCCCAATTTTCCATGAATCATCATGAAGACATTCACAGTCATGTGGAGAAAATATGGCACAAAATGTTTGTTTGCCATGTGTACTGGACAGCACTCCATAACTGATGGGAAGGAAAAGGCTCAAGAGAACTCAACTGAGCTACAAGCTGCAGGAATTTCTGGTAAGCACAAGCTTTTATACAATAATATCACATTTTCCTAACATGTTTGTGCAATGAGGTACTTATGCTAAAACAAAGTTATGTTTACTGAGATGCACACTCAAGCTTGATATTTTACTTCCTTATTTTTTAGCTGCTGGAAATTGAGATACTATTTTATTTTATATATATATACATTTTATTAAATAGCACAAACAAAATGAGGAGTGATTCGTAGGTATTTGACGAGTGCAGTTCATTTAATGAGTTCATTTCATAGAGGAATTTGAATGAAAATTAGCATTAAGCATTTGAAATCCTTCCTGCATGTGAAAAATTGATAACTGCTGCAATGGCTTAGGTCACTACATGACTACTATTTTCATCCTCAAGTCAAACCCATCACTTGCTCCTTGCCTTGCACTTGTTATTAACCTCAAAGCGTAAAATTGTTCTTAAAGACAAGAGTGGAAACTGGTATGGATGTGATGAGTAAGAAGAGTGGTGCACTTTTCGGACAGATTCTCCTAAAAGAGTCACAAAAATCCCCCACCCCCCTTTCTACCATTGTGCATCACAACTGAGGGTCTCAAAATAGCGCATCTAATCCGATCCTGCACACACACTCACCAGCTCACATATAGTGTATTTCATTTTTTTGCCATCATTGGGAAAGCAGCCATAGGATTAGATTTTTTTGTATATATGTGTTTATATATATACTATATATATAAAGATGAGTCACTACATCTGTCCTCAATACATGAAAGACCTTTTATTCTGTCCCATTTGTATTGTACCGTTCAGCAATTAAGAAGCAGAAAACATCGTCATCCTTAAAGATTTTGCTTTTTTTTTTAGCCATCCCTATTTAAAGCATCTGTGACATCATCTACACATGTTCTAGTGTACAACAGTATTCTAAAAAACTGAGTTGACTGGAGGATTTGTCTGCCTTGTAATATTTGCATCTGATTGAGTATAGCACAGTGTGCTGCTCTGTGGTTTCCTCTATGAATGCACACCAGTGAGTGAGTCCAAGTGGAGCGGGACGAGGAAGTGCAGAGAAAGGAGGCGGGCGACGTATGGTGAGAGGGGGGCAATGGCATTGTGCAGTAGCGGCAACAGTAGCAGGGGGGACGGGGGGACGTTGTGATTCCTGAGAAGGAAAGCATCCTTCTCGTTTGCCTCACAGCTGAAGGAGAGCAACTCTTCCTATTTGCCTCCTCATATTTGGGGGGGAAATACACTTTTCTCCCCATCAATAGAAAGCAACAGGGGAGGAGGAGATAGGCTTGCTTTCTTTTGTAAATCTGCTTGACAGATGGCAGAATGATCTTTGACTCTACTCCACGCCGAGGTAACGTATACGTACCACCTCGTTTTTATAGCGTTTGAAGAGCAATACATATACAAAGCTGCATGCTGCTAACGTGTTCTGTCTGCATGGTTTGCCTTGATTGTGCTTGAGTGAATGAGCCAGTAGGGAATATGTCCCACTTTTACTAAATGTTTGGGCAGTGTCAGAAGGGATGTGATAGTTGAGAACTGAGTACTTTGACCCCATCATCACCCCATCAGCACCTAGATTGAGAGACCGTGTTTGTCTTGTCAGGAGTCTTGAGATAAAGGTGCTTTACCTTCGTCAGCAGGCGGGTATTTTGATTAGTTAAAGTGAAAGGTGCCACTTTAGCGTCAGCCTCAAATTTCTTAGCTGAAAACAGCCATAAATAAAGTATTTTGCCCTGAAATGCAGTAAACAACAGCTGTGGCTTGTTATAAATGGATAGGGTTTTGTCTAAAATAATAATACAATGCATCTGTTTTTTGAAAATGTGATTTGCCTTGAAATGGAAATATATGAGGTCATCAATATTTAATAGCCTTCTCAATATTTGTTTGTTGTGGACTGTGGCAATATGCAAAATAAATCATCATTTGGCCTTTTTCCTGTACTTTGTGCTGTTTTGAACTGAGAATTAGCATCAGGGGATTTGGATAAATGCCATTCTTTTCATTTTAGGAAAGTCTTCACACAATGTTCTTTCTAGCTTCTCCCCAACATTTGACACCGTAGGACACATATTGTTTGATTTCCTTAAGAAAATACAAATCAAACAGATTTTCAATATCGGGAAGTTAGCTTCCAAAACAATATTGTGTCACACAGGTTTGTGCACGCACACATTTTCAACATGATCCTCATAACAAAACTTCACTCAGAACATTAATTCGACCTATTTAAGAAGTTTTTGCATTATAATTGTAGGGCAAATGTTCTTTTGCTTTTAATGAAACTACAAGAGACATCTTTAGAAGCTCTATGACTCCTAAATAGTAAAAGAAATATTTAGAATTGTCTTTGTTATTCTTATCACAAGTATTCAGATTACCATTTTTTCTATTAGTGTAAGTTTTTTTTTGCAGTTCAGTAATACTGTTAAGAAAAAGTACTTGTGTTTTCAACTCTCTCAAGTGCTCTGTCTTATTGGGAAGAATGTTTTTTCTTCTCTTTACGTCAAAATTAGCGAGGTCATAATCAAGTACCAACAATTAATATTAAATTGCCGTGCCTGACATTGCCTAGCATTGTGTTGAAAGGTATGCATTCTTTCTTTTCTTAGTTAAAAGATTAGATTTCTTTAATAATAATAATAATCCTTTCACTAATAAACAACCCTTTTATTAACATTCCTCCAATAATCGCTTTCATGCCTACTCATACAAATGAAAGGCTACAAAGGATTTGCGTACTTAGAATACTTGACCGGTATTAGTAGGTGTTAATAAAAGTTATATTGATCCCATTCATAGAGCTTGTGTTTACTACATGTATTGTATGCATATATATGACTTGAATCTACTTTTCATTGCTGACAACTTTTTACATGGAGGCATTTTTAAGTGTCAAAACTACAATTAGAATATCACTCGCCATTTCACTCCCAAGTCCTTTTCTTCAGTCTGGTTTCATAGCAACAGCGTGTAAATAGAGGTGACTTCTCCTCCCTCTAAAGAATTAAATAATTATTGCATTTCAGCAGACTTTTTTTAAATAAGGTTAGGGCAGAATTCTTTGTTCCATATCCAATTAAGTAAATCACTGCTGTAATTACCTATGTATTGAATGGCATATATAAAAATGGCTTAGTTAAATCCAGGTGTCCCCTATGACATCTGGATATAAACTGTGTCATTTAGTAAAACAAATGAAAGTAATTTTCTTTGAGCTCAAGTAACAAAGCTTGTAATGTGTGCATTTTTGCCCTTGGGAAATGATTAACCAACTTACTATCTTTTTCCATAATTGTGTCCGTCATTAGGAGGCTGAATAAAAGTAGATTGTAATTATTACCTCTGAATGCTAAACACACCCTTAACAGCTATTATGCATGCATAATGTACTATTATACTGTCCATGTTCCACAGATAGCCAAAGGACAACATTAAACTGTCCACAAAACACTTTCACGGGGCAATGAAGCAGATGTTTATACAAGATGAAAGCCGTAATTGCGATAGTATTGTTCACTGGACAGGTTAAATGCGTGCTCTATTCTTTACCCACGATAATCTGTGTGATATATGTACATCCTTTGTTATACCAAACACCTTCTTGCCTTTTTTTAACTTGAATTTGTCTTGATAACAGATTTATGCAGGATCATAGCGTGGTTTTAAAATAATATTAAGTGGTTTGTTAAGAAACCATAAAGGAACTTGGTATGCCCTTCGAGTGTGAGATTGTGCTTAAAGTTGTTAAACTAATTTGCTACTGGAAATTGAATTCTTGCGGCAGAGTTTTACTTCCATACCCAATAGGACAAGCTATTCACAGTGGATGATGATAAGATGACATATTAATAGTGTGTGGAGGAATTTCTCATAATTCCTACTTCAAAGTTGGGGCAAGGGTATTGAATCAGTGTAGTATAGACCAAAAGTGTTTAATTAAGATTTGGACATTCAAAAAACACTACGTAATTAACTTCATTGTACACTAGAAACAAAAGTGGAAACAAATTGTTCTAAAAACACCAGGCATTATTTTTCATTGAAAACCAGAAATCATGATTAATTTAAAAAAAAAAACTGCAATTATGCAATCAGTCACTTTAGCAATTCATCTAGAAGAGAAATATGAAATGCATACAAATCTTGTTTTCTCATCTCCTCTCAGGAACAGTTTAAAAGCGCACAACTCCTATTTACTTTGCAAAGCTTTTAGCATATGTCATCTTTGAACATCAGTACAACAGCTCTATATCAGTTTTCTGGCAACAATCAAATAATTAAAAACGTGACATGAATGCTGTCTTCTCTCTCGTAAATCAAATATCTTTGTGTGTGTGCGCGCCATTGACTTCTTGTTTGTTTTTAACCATTAATCAATGGCCCACTTTAGTCCGGTAGTCTGTTCAATTTAGCTAATGAATGAGCATATCGATTAGGGAGAAAAAACTCAACTGAACATAATAATTGCAGATAAAATGTAAACCTATCTTCACCATTTAGTACAGAGTAGATGAATTTGAGTTTGTCCAATAGATGATTGATCCCGTTTTCTTTGGCTGCAGAACAAGTCAGTGATGTAATGAACTAATTTAGGGTGGATGCATGTCCATCGAGCAAATCTAGATGGACGTGCTGAAACTTACAAGTAATCATGTACATCCAAGCATTACACATTATGGAAAAATAAGATATATTATGGATATATCCTGTAATTAGTGTATTGATTAAACACGAGCTGGTAAATAATCCTTTCCCAACAGATTTTTATATTCAACAAATTAAGGTCACAAACATTGATGAAACATTCTCTTTTATAAATTATAGATATTGACTCTACATGCTGTTACCATTTATCTCAGATGACAAAATGGTGATGTCTTAACTGGGTTTGATTCTTTTACCAACCTTTATACTTTCATAGCTGATATTTTCCTCTCTGAAATATATTAATGAATTTGCTGGGTATAAAAGTAACAAAATCCATGTCATTATGAATTATTGCTTCCCCTTGCTTTAAGATTACTTTTTTCTCCTTGTATAATTTATTATAGGTTTGTTTTTGTTTTTTTAGTCAAATGGTTTCCCTCCTAACTGCACTGGCATTTTGTGAAGTTTACATGTCCTGGTGTGTAGTTTTTAGGCTTATTAGAGCATATTTTTAGCATTGTGCTGGCAGCAAGTTGTCTGTATGTCTGCAGACGGTGGAGCAAAAGGGAGAAAAATATAACATATTCAGCAACCTTTTCAGCATAAATTGAATTTTCTCCAATAGACAAAATGATTTATTCACTCCGTAATAGATTGACTGGACAAAGAGGAGATCTCTTAAGGGATCCAATTGGGAGAATTCATTCAGTATGAATATAGACAGGTGAAATTTTGAATGGAACAACACCAGCACTGATAAAGGCCTGCATATTAATAAATTAAAAGCAGCATTTTACCATGAGTTAGTATAGATTGTTCCCCAATCTTTATAACTAGCTACTATAATCTCTTACCTGGAAACATTATCGTATATTGAAACAATAATGTTTCGTAACCTGTAAATTTTGTCGGTTGAAGCATTGGTAAGTAGAAGTACTGTTGTAGTTAAAGCCCAAGTTATGTTATTTATGGGCGGGGATTGAAACAAAAGGAGGTTCCATTGCTGTGTCCGATGTTATGTAATATTAGTATTGCCAAACAAGACTAACCTTCACCACACATTTCAGATGTTAATGAATTTGAAGTGATCACTAGGGGCTTCTGTTCATTCTTTATTATTTAAATGTACTTCTCTCAGTCTCCACTGTGAGTAAATGGATAACTGAGATGGGATTTTATAAGCATGCTATTTGGCAGTGATGCCAGGTATTTGACTGGCCAATATAGTCACTGTGTGCTTGCACTGAATTACTCTGGGTGAATTCACATTACAACCAAACCATTTAACTGCCAGTTCCGTTCCCTGACAGTACAAGCTTGTTCTAATTGTCCTATTTTTGTATAGTAGCTTTAGTGTCATACATTATTTGCCATTGTATTAATGTAAAACAAATGTGTAAACATGAGGAAAAGAAAACAACCCCATTATTAAAATGTAACTATAAGCTCCAGTGCTTTTAATTACAACTTAAGGAAGTGTGAAATTCCATTAACATTATTCAGCAGTCATAAAATGCCACTTGCAGTGAATGAATACATGCTGATTATTTACTCAACTGTAGAGAGTACACATGTATGTCACCATCAAATCTCAGTCACAGCAAACTTAAACACAAAAGCGCATTTTATCACAAGATCTATATTTTGCTACATTAAAAGAATAAATCAGTAAATAAATGGAAAGACAAAGCTAGTATAGCCTGTTTCAATGTCTGTATATTTGGACCCAACTAAAGAGGCTATACATTGTGAATCACAATCAATATCAAATTAAGAGCTATGTTACGTGTATTGTATTTTTTCAATAGTAAAATTCACATTATTAGAGTGTGTCTTAGTTTGCTTGAAGACTTATTTACATGTGACATGAGAGCATTTTCATACTAGCAATTTGCATCAACTCAAAATATAAGAGCCATCATTTGGCATTTAAATAAACACCTGACCAGCAATATGATTTGTTTGGACAGTGTAATCAAACCTAAACTGTCTTACACCCTGCTTTCTTAAAGCTATTGTGTGTTTTAATTGGCAACACTGTCACAATATTTATTGTTATATACTTTGCAGGCAAGTTATTTTATCACATTGGAATTCTGTACCCACAATGATATCTTGCAACAGTACAAACATAAAAAAATTCATGTTTAATTATTTTTTATTCCTCTTCTGTTCCACTTATCCTTATAATGATCATAGTTGCACTCCCAACTAAGTCCAGTAGGTAGCGGGACACTCTTAATTGATTACCAGCCAAACACAGGGCGCAAGGAGTGAGTAACAGTTTTCCTTTACTGCAATGTTCTGCTGGGCTGCACAAGGAGAATACAACTGCTGACCCTTGAACTTTTAAAATTTAAACGCTGGCGGTTTAACGGGAATCTCGGCTCAAAGTTGTTTTTCCCCTGCCTGTTAAGGAATATATAAATTGGATGTGAAGTCAAGGGCTCACTTCCTTTTGCTTGTTTGTGAACCTTTAGGGAAATGGTTTTACTGTTGTTATAAATATAGTCGTCGACTCTTGAATATAGTGAGTGTTCAGTAAATTCTGCATGATTTACTTTACCTCCAAATTGTGCAGTCCATACACATTTTCAGAGCTACTAAATAGTTGTTGAAAGAAACTGCAGACTTGGATGTTTTTTGTCCCCCATGGTGAAATGGCTTCAAGCACCACTAAAATGTTTGAAGATACTGTATAAGTTATATGGTGTGGATCCATAATAACAGAATTCACTGACTTACTCTCAGCACTCACACAGTTGTGTCACATACAATATAGTTTACCTTACCATTAGTGACAGTAATGGTTTTTGTGCTGCAGTTGCTTCACAGTGGAGCTGACAGCGTGTAACATTATCACCATGACCTGTCCTGGTAATGTTGTTTCTATGAAAACGCTCACTACAGATTTCTTAAAACTGCTCGTTAGTTTTTCAGCTTCGATTCCAGGTTTGTGTCCCTTTTGGGTGAAACCACTTTGAATGCACCTCACACTCTCGACAGCCTCTCTTTTCTCAGCTGTTTTGAAACAGTCAGGCCTTGGGAAAGGTCTCCTTTAAACAATGGTCATTGGCAGTCTGTCTGTATTTATCAGCAGGGAATGAAGGGTTTTTTTTTACATTACACTATAGATGTGTACCCAATCAGTTTTTAATAATCCTATTCTCATTGCAAATTTCCACCTTTAATTTCAGATAAGTATGCATTTGAATGTGACTGCGTAAATTGCAAAATTGCAGTGATTACGATTGCCTTAGCAACTCCTCCTGGCAGGCTTTTTCGGCCCTTTTTGTGCAGTAGTACAATCTATAAATGTGAGACTCATTATTTGCTACTTGTGATTAGAATTTTTTTCAGGAAAGGTAGGAGCGACTAATAGACAGGCTATTAAAAAAAATGGGCAGTTGGGGTCTTTTACCCTTTTTTCAAAGGAGGGTTACAGTACGACTATCCAGAGGAAGATGGCAAGCTTGCAACAACGCTTGACATCGGAGACTATAAAGTCAGCTGTAATTAAATTCTGCCAACTGACAAACAGCCGTTGTGGTTAGTCTTGCACACTGACATGATAAAAAGCTGAGTTGCATTTCCGGACAATTGAGCTTGCAGAACAGATTTCAGCAGAAGGGTTACCTTGACTGGTTCGGTTCAATAAATCAGCACTAATATCATTAGCAGAATTAAGTAGTAGTTGCTTTTTGTATAACATGCTAATCACCAGATTCTCAATTTATTGTGGTGAAGCTTTAGTCCCTTGACTAAAGTGAAGAATGCTTGAATCTCAGCAATGCTTACTTCAGTTATATGCTGTTCGAGTATTCCCATGAAGAATGACAATAACAATTAACACTCACATTTTTTCCCTTACTACGTTCACCTTGACAACAGTGCTTGTTGAATCTCTTTTGTGTTGTTTGTCAAAGTTTGACAATTATTTATATCCACATGAAAGCATTTCATTATTTGCTTTTCGTGGTGTAAAAACACACAATGTTGTTAACAACAGTGTTGTCCAGGGAAAAAAAACTCATGACTCAATGCAGTTAAAGCTCTTTACAATAGAATAAAAGGCCTACTGACACAATCTATGTGATTTCCACATTTTAGAATTACATGAGAAATCAAGACTATATTTAACCACAAACACCATCTGAGTATAATCATTTATTTTTAAAAGGTCAAGCAGGCCCGGACATAATATTCTGTCCCCAATAACTCAACTTTTTTTGACTATGCCCTTACGCTCAAACATATATTTTATTAATAATGTTGTTTATTTAAAAATATGTATTTAATTTAGGGCTATTCATTTTTTTGTTTATTCATTCATACTGATAAATATTTTGCTAAAAAATAGGTCCTCTTTGGGAGACCATGAAGATCAGATACAGGACTTTGGTCCACATATTGTCAGTCAGCAGTCTTTGCTTCGGTTATTCCAGCAATGATTATAGCAATGACCCTGCAGCTAAACAGCTTGGAGCACTGTGTTCTCTTATATCGAACAAGAAAATTGTAGTCACCCTTTTAAATGCATAATTTTTTTTAATGCTGTGTGACTCCAGTAAACACAACAAAAAATACATAAAAGTCTGTTTTCTGCTAGTTTTGGAATTCAAAAATGAATCAGAAATTGTGATGAACCATTTAGACTGACTCTGATGGTCAATTGGTGAGATTTGTTTATTTTTCAACCCAGCTTCTGCGTATTTAGTCCATCTTTCATGACATTAATGTATGGATGACAACTTTATCAAGATGGGTTGACAGAAAATAGCTGGACTGCTCGGCTTTGCCACCTGCTTTGCACTCTGTTTTTTAATATTGTGGCGTTCTCACATTGCACAGTTGTTTTGTATCTGCCATATGGTTTTCTTGATTTGAATTACACTTTCTCATTTTAAATGTGAAAGAAAAAACCTAGCAAAAAATCAATGAAGTAGCAGTCATGAGCACTACATTCTTTGACATCTCCCTTTAGCCTGGAAATAGCATCTGACCCAAAGCTGCCAAAACATGTGAGGCTGTAATGAGAAACGTCTCGTCATGGCTAATTCATGATGTTTTCCTGCTTCCAAACCACAGCCTGCGGGTCACTGGGAGTACGTTTTAGTATTCACCCCTCAGCCATACATAAAAGATGGTTTGCATGAATGTTGCTGCTCCCTTTTGCTTTCCTCTGCAATAGCTCCTTCTTTAGAATTCTTTCCAATACTAATTAGGTTATTTTTTATCAATAGAGGAAGATTGATGAACTCTTTTAAAATGTATGACAAGAAAATTCAATAACAGAGTTTGAACTTAAAGATGCATATCCATTAACAAATAATTATGGTAATGTAATTCGTTTCTCACAAGTATCTACTTAATATCCAATAATATTTGTTTAAAGCAAGCGTACACCGCATATAAAAAATGATGAAATAGTGACTTGTTCGCTGAGCTCAATCAAGAGTTTATTTATCAAGTAAAATACATCCTCATTTGAATTAATAATTTTATCATACGATATTTCAGTTGTATAAATTCTGCTGTAGTTATTTGCGTGTGGCTTTCATGTTTGATGAATGAAAATCTGTTTGTTGACACAGTTGATTGCTGCTTAAATGTCATTGAGCCACAGTGGAAAGATAATATAATACGGTATTTAGGCACGTGCATGGTGTTGGCTTTAGTCCGTTTGTTTATACAATCATGTAAGAGTGTGTAACTTTGTACACCCATTCACTACAATGCTACCATTTTTTGTGATTGACTTAATGGTGTGTATGTGTGGCTGTCTTGGGTATGTTATTGATTTATTAACTTAGCCATCAGCACCATCAGGCTTATCTGAACCCTGCAGTTCTATCACTTCACTCTAACCCTTAGGCTGTAACTGCATGGAGAAAATGATACCATCCAGCGCACAAGATTGGATGCCACAGCCAGGCCTACAACAACCAGGATCAACTTTACATTAAGATCATCAAATTACCTCACTAACCTTAAACTACATCAACATATACCATATCAAAAGTACCGCCCACATTACTAAGGGGCCGAGGTGATAGCTCTGGCAGGAAAGACTCTGGACTCGACCTAAACATTTGTCTGCAGGTGCCCAGAATGGATGAGGACAGGGAGTTAAGTTACGCTGCCTGACATGCCTTATACATGTTTCATCAGTTACTCAAAAGCTCCTTTTGTTATCCAACACCACCCCTGTCTCCTCCTCTAACCTGAGAGTTTTGTACGATAAGAATATCCTACAGCCACAAAACAAAGTATATCTTCACAGAACCTTGTTAGACCCAAAAGAGCTGCTATCAGGACTTAGCCATTTAGTCATTACTCCAATTGATGGTGCCTGAGGAGCATGAGGACCACCGACTAGGCAAGGATACACTGTATATTGTTACTGTGTTCTTCAAAAGCCACAAAGCTTCCAGGCGACAGCTCCGTCATTCCTGAATTGAAATAAGTATATTTGCCATGAGTGACACACTTAGACCACCTTCGCTCCAAGTAAGCATTCCGAACGATGTACCTGTCTACTCCGATGGAGGTGGCCACACAGTGTCAGAGAGCTCCATGAGATCTAGCTCCTCGACTCCGACTCTCCGCCGCAAGCGCTTCAAAATGCGTCGAATGAGAAACGTACCCAGTGAAAGGACGCAGGAAAGTGGACAGGACAGTGGCATTCACCTTAAGGCTCGTTCGCACTTTGGGTCCAAGGAATACCTTCAGCTGCCATCTATTGAGATCACCCCATCCAGCGATGAAGATGCTCCCTCTTCATGGTCTCGCTGCTCAACGCCCAGTGCCTCTCCACGGCGGAAACGTTTCCTGTTAAGGAAATGGCTGAAAGTCAGAGAGAAGAAGGACCAATGCAGTGAGAGCAGGTTGGTATGGGCCTTCCCTACGTAGCTTTTCTCTTTACTATTACTTCACTCATCTCCATTTTCCACGCTGATTCAGGCCATATGATAATTCACTAAGGTATCATATAGTACATGATTAACTTGAGAATTTAACTTTAAGATTTTGGCATATTCTGTCTTCTTTTGACATTACTCCATCATCTACATTGGAAATTAAACCATCACTTTGAAATAAGAATGTGTACAAGAACTAAGGATTGGCCTGTATTAGTATTTGGGGCTGAAACATTCCTTCATTCATTCATTTTCTGAACAACTTATTTCTAAAAAGAGTTGTAGGGGGTGCTGGAGTTTATCCCAGCTAACTACGGGCACCAGGCAGGGGACAGCCTGAATCGGTAGGTAGACAATCGTAGGACAAAAGGAGACAGACAACCATTCACACAGGGCTTAGCTAAATCCTCAAAGGAAAGTTAAATGAATGGGTTTGTTGCTCACATCATCAATAGCTTATCTTTCTCCAAGATTCCATCTTTCCTTAGAGATCATTCTTGGAACTGATTCTGTCATTGTACCCAGTGAAGCATCAGCACAGACCTGCTTTCCCCTCACCTTGAAATCTGCTATTTATCCTCCATGTATTTAATATTCAGACTGCAGTCTGGCATTCATCAAGCATAATCTTCAGCATCTGTTGGTGTATTATAAATCATTCAGGTATTACAGGTTTTGTCATTTACAATTATAGCAATATCACATCTGCATGCAGATGTGTGTTATTTTTGTATGCTTTTGTATTTTTGGACACCTGTATTCAACCTGTTTTGTAGCAAGAAATGAACAGAACTATAGACTATGCAACATCAGTTTATGGATTTATTCTGTTCTGTAACTTGCAAGAACATTTCCCTTAGAAACTGAAGCATTAGTCTGTTTCTGCCAAAGTGCAATTATTGTTCATTTGTTTTCAGTGCCATGTGGAAACCAATAACTACCTTAGACATAGGGGAAGCAGTTCCCTGGCCAGGCTGTCAATTTTATCATATACACTGCCCTTGCTTACCCACATTTGCATCACTCCTTCACATTGATGGGTTAATGATTGTCAGTCAAGAATCTGGCAACAGTTATAATAAGGTGGTAGTGTGATTGGTGTAGAGCTTCTCTCTTCATCCAACGATGCCTGTGATGGCCTTGTTTTGTTATTTTGACCTCCATTTTTGTCCCATGTGTTCCGGGTTAGCCGGCATACTGCCCTGCCCGAGGCAGGTGGGGTGGGAAGCATACACTTTTTTTTCCAGATGGTGGTCTGTTCTTGTGCTGGGTCAGTTGGTAAAGGGCTGCTGTGGAAAGGTGGTGGTGGTGGTGGTGGTGGTGGTGGTGGGTGTGGTCGGGTAGTCATGTACTCGATTACCTAATGTCTTAAGGCTGGTGGGAGGTGACTCGGATAAGATGGGGGAACACCCTTGTTGCTGAGGTGCAAACAGTGCATCATCAGTTTCAGATGATGAGATGCCGCACAATACAATTTAGGATGCCAATTGATTACTGCCCGTACACACTCCTTGGGCTGGTACTTCGTGAAACATTTGCAGTGAGAAGTATATGTAAAAATTCAAGTAAGAGAAGGGTATTTGCATAGAACACTATTTTTAGCACAATCACACGAGCTCTCTTACAATACAGTAGGTGACGTGGTACCCAATTATTTCTCTCAATGTTTTTCAAACTCATTACTTCAGTGTCAGCAGGTTGACACAATAAAAAGGTGCTTCAAATAGATATTTGTTCTAAACACTTTTTTTTTGGCATGTAGCATCACACTCAGTATTAAGCTGCTGCCAAGCAACTAGTTTTGGAATAATGATGTTGCAGTTCACAATCTTTGGAGCTATACTTTAGAGAAGGAAAAATGTGTATTTGATAAAAACCTATTATATATTCTGTAGAAAATCACAAGTGAGACTTCTTGAAACCATAAGGCCGTTTGTGAAGCAATTAGTGTTTGTATTTTTAGAATTTTGCTTTGCAAATTTTGTTCTGATACATTTTTCGTCAACTGGTAAAAAGCAATTGGCCAGTCATTGTCTACTGTAAGCATTTCAATCTATATATTTTTCTATATACACACTTAAGAGTTATGAATTGTTTTACTTTCAAAACCTTGTATCTCTTGTGAAAGAACATCTTGCGCAGTAGCAATTTACTAGATGGAGATACGTGACTAAGCATTGAGTAAATGTTCACTTTTAGTCCATAATCAGTACAGTCACATGAACTACACAGTAACTAAAGTCATTTTAAAAATTCACTAGACTGAAGGATCACCAATACCTTCACCACGTCAGTTAAAAGTCCACTCGGTGTGGCAGGCAAGACTATAACAACTGGATGCAACTGGAGTCCACGAATTAGAAGCGTAGGAACCAAAGTGAAGGGAAATCATTGTGAATGTTCTTGTTCTTGCTGGGACATTTTGCGTAATTCTACAACAACCACGAAGATCTGAAGCAAAACTAGAAGAGGTGACTTGCTGTTGATTTGTTTGTACAACTGCATTAGTGACTGGAAGGACTTCATATGGAGTGAATTAAATATGCCTGAGGTTTGATAATGAATGGATGCAGATGGGCATGGATGCATGGCAGTGAGTGGACAGAATGGGGTACTTTAGGAAGGAGTGGATTCAAAACGGTTTGATGCATATACGAACACCAATTTGAGTGTTAAGGATTGTAATTCAATTCTTGCATTTGCTATGCTAGAAATAAAAACTATAAAACTATTTTTTTTAATGTGATGAGACAGTTTATCTTTTAATGTTCCGAAACCTTCTTTTGCCATTGGCCTTAGCAATGTGTGGCATTTGAACAAAATGAGAATGGCATGAATTAGTTATTTGCAGAAAGAGCTCCATTTTCTATGATTTGTATTTAGTTAGACAGAAATGCTGGTTTCACTAAAATAGTCACTGAAAGTTGGGCACTACTTTGTGTGTTAGCTACTTATAAATGAACTAAGAGCTATCTTTTTGATTTCATTGTTTTTTGGCAATGAATGCTGGTGTCATTTTGTTCAGGTTACAGCTCCTTTCTGCCATGTTCAAAGTGCTATGGTTGTAAATCTAGGGCACTCATTAATTATTTACTGAAAGCCTACACATTACTAACTTAAATCCTTCTTTCATATGAATAAGAACTGAAAAATGGCATTGAAATATGAACTCCTGCTTTAATAGAACCACAACGCATAAACAACACTTAAAGAAAAGGCTTACTAGGTCTGCAATTTTTATTTTTGTGCAACCAAACCTATATATTTGTGTGATTGACAATTCATATAAGATTGAGCCCATGCACAAAATGTTTTCATGCTAAAAAAATGAAGTCTGTCGAATTTATTGCATGACAATTCACTTGTATTTTGGTATTATACTGAGGCCTACATGATAAAACAATAGTGAGGTAGGAATGAGTATCACTTACAATATGATACCCTAAAAATGAAGTACAATGAATTGGAAATACCAAATACGTGCATGATTAAAAAAAAAAAAAAAAACAATTCTTAATATTTTTATTTTTATGCTGCATGCATTAACCTGAATAGAATGCTTGCAGACTAACAAACATTACAACTCAATCAACTATGAATTCTGGCCCCAAACAGATAACATTCTTTTATAGGGCTTGAATAGGGATTTTTTTCAGCTGTTTTTATTTAACAACCTAACCTAAGTCATCATAGTCAGATAGATATGATGTAGCCCCATCTTGTGTCACTACTGGATATGTGCATGTGAGGAAGTAAAATAAATCTCTTGCAAAATCATGTTTAGAAATTATGTATTTATGTTACCTTCCATGTGTTGCATAAATTATCTTTTTTTTAGACTACATTATTGGAGAAAGATGTTTGCTTTAGTTTTGTGATTTTTTTTTTTTATAGTCCTGAGTTTTGCAGAGCAGTTGCATGATAGTGTTTTGGTTTAATCTATTCTATAGTCAGCATAAGCCGTTAGAGATTTGTGTCATGTCAACATATTTGGGGCAGCATGATGGATAATGCAATACTTATGCCCCGCAGGTCCAAAAAAAAAATGCTGCAATGCAAAATGAATCCTACATTAATAATGCTGAAGATGTGTGCTTTGCATTATTTTCTGTGTCCTAGATCCTATGCAGTATTCTTTTTTTGTGCAAATGCAAGTACAGTTTTAGTGTTGAATAAATAATTGTCTCTTTTTTTCTGTGACAGCAGCAGCCAGCAGAGCAGCCAGCAAAGCAGCCAACAAAGTAGCCATGAAGATGATAACACTCGCTTCTTAACTCCAATCTTAAGAGAGGGCAGGTGAGCATTGTGTTTTATATTATTTTGTCTACTTGTGTGTTTAGATGCTGTATGTGCAATTCTTCACTTTAAATATCACATCACCCACCTAGGAGAATAATCACTTAATGTACACGATGCTATTTGTCTACTAGAGGCCACATTGTCCTCCCCTAAGAAAAAAAAGCAAGCTCAAGTTTCCATCAGAATCTAGTGTATTCACTTTGTCCACTATTAATGGTATTACATGAATAATCAGTTGCATTTTCTGTGGTTCACACTTGTGCAGACACCATATGAATATTGGTTCAACCTGAAAGGTTGTCTATCACTGTAGGTACCCTGTGAATGAATGAAAGTTCTTATTCCAGGACATTGTCTTGATTAGATTCCAGCTTCCTTGCAACTATTTATTTTATTTATCTTTTGGACTGGGCAGAGCAACTAGTTTCACTACCCACACTACCTGCTCACTACCTTTTGATACTATAAAAGGACAGTTTTATATTATTCTAGTATAAAGGCTAGAACCACACAAAGTTTTTGCGGGGATGAAAATATGCTGTTGTTAATGTTTAGTTTTTTAAAATAAGGGGTGGAGGGAAAGAATATCACCACCCAGTACACAGTCTTTGAGTCATCGCATCTACTTACAGTATTCTTTCACTGCCCCTCTCCAATGATTCTTTCTCAGGGTTTACCTCCTACTCATTGCTTAAACACCATCTTTACTCGCATACTCGAAGCAGTACCTATGGAATGGCTGGCTGCTCTTTTTTCTTCTGGAGTGGGGCATATGCAGCTGCTTGCAGGGCGAATGGCGTTCTGTGGCCAGCTTTAGAGGGCACGGAATGTCATGTCTCCTCTGCAGGTAAAACGGCTGCATGTTGGGTGGAGGGGGATTGCTGCACTGCTGCCTGTTAAAGACTCTGCCACCTTCATTTTTTGTCAGTTGCTCTGCACTCTCGGGACTTTTGTTGCTTTGCAGAATCTAGCCAAGTACTAGCTGCAGTTCATCTGCATAGATGTGTTTTCTGGTGTCCTAGCTGTAGGCAAAGTGATGCTGTTGTTGCCAGCTGCATCAGCATTGCTGACCAGTTGTCATTTCCGGAATGTGCTTGTGGACTTTCTTTCATTTTAATGTAATGGCTTATATAACAACACAATGTGACTTTGAAAATGTATCTACCATGAGTCATGGATGGAGATGAGGCAGATACAATTTTGGGATGAAGTGAGACGTCACTGTTACATCATCCAGAGTTTTGTATATTAGCATATTCATAGTGAAAGAAAATCTTGCCAGACGTGGAGATCAAATTTAGATTTAATGTCAATGCTACTTTGATTGTTGTCATCTATTGAAGTTATTTATATAAAACATACACATTACGAAACATAATGACAATGAAATTACAGTACTCAATTGGCCTATCATCCCATATATAGATAAAGCTATCATTAAAAAAGTATTGGATACTCATAACTTTTACTTTTGATAAAATTGAGTAATTTATTTGACTTTTTTAGCAAAAACAGTTATCATATTAGGCGTAATTCTAACTTTGTTAGAAATATTAACAAAGGAATTTGATGTGACAGTTGGTGTAAGCACCATTGCGGAAATGCACTTTCTAGCAAATGGGTTGCGATGTGAGAACGGTGCGGTCTCACCGGAATAGCTTTGAATGCCTGTTTCAATATCAGGTCTATGTTGAGCAGACTCATGTTAGCCAGTGAAATTGTGCCATAGTTTGAACTTCCCATACCTTATATCTTTGTACTTGCCATATGCAAAAAAATGATTGGTGAGGAATTAAATATGGGCCCTGCATCTGGTTGCAACCAAGTGTAGTCAATTTGTGTGTGGGAGGATCACGTTGAAATTGTGTTTGTTCTTGTACAGGTCTGACAGTGCGACTGACAAAATCAGGTGAGTGCGCATTGCAATCCAAATGTAATATTGGGCTTGAATTATAAAAGGGTATAGCGAGTTGCTTTACTGCTGTCACCCCATTTGTCGTAGTTCTGCCCACTCATCCCGTGTATGACAGGCATTGACGGCTTTGTGAGAGACGAGCATGTGTCTAAATGTGCTATGCCTGTGGCCTCAATGCAGTTGCAAGCCATGGAATGTCATTGTCGGCTTTGATTGCTGGAACCACACAAACAAGGGCAAAGGGACGGGCGGGGTTCAGAGCATACATTGTTGAGTAGATGTTGGCGTGTTAAAACAGCAAAGTCAGACCAGTTCACCCACAGATGTAGCCAGAAGTATCTTTGCAATGGGAATGAACCTGAAAAGGTGGGTTGAGATGAGACAATGGTGTTAAATGAGAAGATCTGAATTTTATGTTTGTTCTGATTTCACTTAAAAATGTTAGATTCTATAGGTCTTTGATTTCTATGCTTTGGTGCTCTCTGCTGGTTAAAACTATTGCGAGCATCATTTTAAACAGTGCGTCAGTGGGAATGTTTTTGAGAGGCTAGACAGGACCTCAACGCAGGTATATGAAGTCTAAGTGGTGCAGACAAAATTGATTATATAACTACAGTAACTCAGCGTCTCAATAATGCATGGAAAAGGGATTGTCAGAGAGTGCCTGGAAACGTCTAGGTTCCATTCATTCAGGTGTTGAATCCATATGGAGGGCAGTGTTTATACTTATTTCAAATGCTTTTATACATTTGCATAATTGATATTACTGTCAGGGAACTTTTGTGATATTGCATTGTTGGTAGATAGTAAATCAAAACCTTTTTTTTTCCCTTTGAGTTTTTCATCTTCAATATCTTTGTTGCTCTTCCGCTCTCTCGATTGCAGAATTATTGATCTTTTGCTTACGTTGGATAGTTGCTTCCACTCAAAGAGGTCAGCATAATCTGATCTCAAAAGTCTGGAGGCTCATAAAAACAACATCCTTTGAGTGATTGTTAAAACAATACACAAATTTTGGGTATTTTGGGCTTTTTAAGAATATTAGGTGACCTTAGTAAGATCTATATATTTTTAAAAAGGTGTTTGACAAGTTATAACATGTTTTTATTTCTAGCATAGCATTTAACATGATAATTTTGAGTTGTCAGATACTATCTCATTAACTGTTTGTGGAAAGTGATTGTTAATGCTAAGAAACATCTGTCGTGTTTTGTCGCAAATGTTTGGATTCTCCTCAGTGAATTTTAAACACTTGGCTCAGCAGGTCCAGCTGCAGCTGCATAAAAGCTCAGCGTGATGTTATGGCCATGATGATGTAAGAGCACGACTTGGTGAAATTAGGTCACGGTCGTAGGCTAGTTACGTCGGAAAATGATGAATTTGGTTATGCTGTCGCAACCTAGTTGTATCTGTGGTGCTAGCCTTCCATGGAGAGGCGAGGGAGAAGGAGAAGGAGAGGGATGGAGGGGGATGAAGCCAGGAGGCGATGAAAGGAGGTGAAGGACCACCCTTATCGAGCATAACCGTTCTCTGTGAGCCTACCAAAGGGGCCTTCCCACACACACACCATACCCAACTAACCAATCAGAGCACTCGTATCCTTGAGCCGTCCTCCCTCATTCGACTGTTCATCCATGCCTCAGCTCTCACATTTGAACTGATGAGTTTGGAAATGAGGTTGTGCACCGCCTGAGCTACTGGCTATTGCTTCTTATTATTATTTTTAACTCTTATCTTATGTCGCTTGTGTCAGATCACTCATTTTTTTATCGTACTCTTGACACTTTTAAAATGACAAGAAAAGCTTTTTTTTTAATGCGTTTGTGCTGAGGGAGGGGGAAAAAAAGCATCCTTGGCGTGACAACATTCTCTGGTTTTTAGCCGGTTTGAAGAAGACAGGTGATTCATTTCTGCATCATTGGGATTTTTTTGGTCAAGTGCACGCTGATTTTTACTTGCGGAGGTGATTTAAGGACTTAATGAGGATGGGCGATGCTTTCTGGACAAGTGACAACAAACGAGCAGAATTGAAGTGATTGGGAAAAAAAGGCCATGACAGCTAGAAGAGAGGCCAGGATGGTGTCCACCTGTTCACCATGCACAAACAGAAGGTCAGGTTGGATTTCTGTTACCTTATGTTACCTGAGTGCATCAGTAATGCTTTGGAGAGTTTGTGTGACTCCGATATTAAGATCAAGACTTGTAGTGAAATTTTAATATTACAAAGGGAGACCCAGTATGCTTTTGAATGGCCATTTTACCTCTTTTTAAATTTGATAAACCTCATAAAATTATTCAAAAATTAAAAAATGCAGTTTCTAAGTTGAGCTTTGATTTTTCTGTTGCCATTTGATACATTACAATTTTTTTAAACTGCTCTGCTGTACCGAGTATTGCGTATTTGCTAATATGTCCCCATTTAGTTGAGCTTCGACTTTAGTTTTTTTTTTTTTTTTTTGTCTTTGTTTCATCAGAATTTGGGCATTAATGTCTAAAAACAAAATTAAATTAACTATTACTTGGAAGGCACGCATTAGGGAAATACAAAAGCATGTCTTTTTTTTACCTTTTTCAATTAACTCGTTCTATATTTAGTCAGTCATTCAGTTTACAATTTGCACAAACCCAATCACCCGGATTTAAACATAAGTAAGAATAAAGGATGCACTCAAGCTTGCCATTTACTCTTGAAGTATGCTCTACTTCTTATGGTAGTTAGTGCTTGCTGTATTAGATTACCTACACACATCATAGTTTCCTTACACATCATGTATTCGAGTACTGTGTGTGTTCAGGCTTCCACAGCTGAGTCATCTCAAGGCCTCTGGTGAATCACTATGTAATTCACATTGTAAGGTCATCACCAAATGCTGATTGGACTAATGTTTCTCTTACACCATCAGCCCACAAGTTAAGGCATTTTACATACACACAGCAATATGTTCCCATAACCTCAAAGATTTAAAATAGATGTATCTTCTTTGCTGTAGTGACGGTGGATTTTGCAAAGCGGCTCAATTTCTTATGCTGCTTCCTGGTGAATGACTGACCTACATATAGGAATGGTTGGCTAGTCCAATTCATGAGGAAAACAATTGGCTTACTCTATGAATTTGTTTTATAGCTTAGTCTTTCCACAGCAATTTGTCAACATAGTATATATTTTTTTACGTCATATGAACGAGCAGTGACAGCTGCTCATTAAGTGATACATTGATCTTGGATGCTTCAATTCGGCACCCTCTGTTGGGACGAAGCCTGTGTGTTAGACCTTACTCGGAGTTGATCTAGCTCTTATTTATCCGGTTTTAATGGTGTATACAGTGTTCTCGTTACCTCTGCGTCCTGCGTCTGATACGCACAGCTTTTCTTCCAGACGCACAATTTCAAGTAATGTGCTTTTTTCGGACGCAAAGAAATTTTTATAAAAAAAAAAACCAAAACACATATATCCGATAGCAAACCAATTTATTCCACATAATCTTTGCGAAATAATTCTCGCGTGAACGAGACTAGCAGACACTAGTAGACGAAGGAGAGAAAGCGATAGCAAGAGTTTCGTAATAGTGTAAGAAAGATAAAAAATGTTTCAGAAAAAGCAAAACAGTCTGGATAGTTATTTCGCAGTTAAAAAATACAACTAGTAAGAAAAGAACTGCAGAAGATTCGATCGATGATCATGAAGCAAAACGGGGGAAGCAAGGAAAAATACGCACATTTCAAAAGACTTTTGGCTGCAAAGAGAGGAGGATCTACGAGCTGAAAGACTAGTACAATGATAAATAAACCCTAACCCTAAACCATATAATAAATAAATTAAATCTGAATGTTTATATATCGTTGTTTATGTTTTATTTGCATCCGTAGTATGTTGGGACTCGTGACAAGTTTCCTGGGACGCGCAGTTTTCAGACAAGCGAATCCCTGGGACTCGCAGTGTGCCAATTGTAAAATTATCACTGTGTATATATTGTATGTGTGTGTTAGAATATGGCAATTTAGCAGCATCATTTTAAATCCCTTTTGTTTCGCTGTTCCAATATTATATAGACATCAAGATACGCTTCTCTTTATATTTACTTCAACCTAGCAAGGCCTCTCACTTACTTTTCTGTACCTTCACTGATAGGCCAAGCAAAAGAAGTGGAAGAAACTGATATGGAAACCTCAAAGGTAGGATATAATGTTACGCCACACATTGAGCAGTTATACCATAAAGCAAATACGTATATTGTATATAAGTGTGATATACTATATAACTTGATAAAAGGTTTCCTAGTATTGCGGCATTCAGCTGAATTGTTTTCCCACTGCAGAGCATTGAAAGCCTTCAGCTTTGGAGTTTATAATCAATGCTGAAATGCTTGAAAGTTGTGAAGCGTTGTAGCTCGGTCTCTATAAGTGACGCCCATCATTCATAAGGTTGAAAATAGCTCAAGTGGCATCCTTGTCTGAGCCTTGTGGGTGATAATGGCCTAGCAACCAAATCAAGCAAGAGTTTTGGTCCCTGTTTATACTTGACATAGCGTTAACTATTTTAGTGGCATTGTCATGTTTAAAAACAAGATGGAAAACAGTCGAAAAACAGTCTGAAGCTGTAGACTAGATAAATGCATATCATAGGGCTGGTATTGTAGACTTGGTTGTTGCTGTGGTATGAAGGTGACTGATTGACTTGACTTTGTTCCTATAAAATGCTCTGCTATAGATCAGTGACTCCCCTTGGAGCATGTGGTGCCACTAGGTGGCTGTATATAACTTTACTATATCTCCCAGCAGTCATGGCATCTGTAAAGCAGGTTTACAATGAAGAATTGCTTAAAAAACATTTAAATACGTGACAAATGTATTTGATGGACAGCTCAACTGTCAGTTACATTGTGCTTTACAGGTACAATATTAATCTTAAATTGTGGACTATTCTGTCAGCAGTCATATTGGGTTGTCTGGAATAATCCTGATAATCCCAATGTTCACCCCCTTTCTTCTCTGCCCCCATCCCTCTTTGTTATAATTGTGATGAGTATGTGGTGGGGGTTATTGAGAGTTTATTTTTATCCTGCTTGCTCCTGCTGTTGCTACTGCTGCTGATGATGGTGATGATGATGATGATGAAAACAGGCTCCAGTATTTATCGGCCTTTTCTTGCTATTTTGATGAGAAGACCAACCCGCGTCATCTCGTCATAGTATAAAGTAGGGCACCAAAGACAAAGCGTGGGCCATGGCACGCCACAGCATCAAAGGACTCATTTTGTGCAGCACACAAGCAGGACAAATGCACAGCATGGAATTCATGGGGTTTTATGTCAGAATTTCTGGACACACTATTGGTTTGAATTCAGGCTTCAACTTCTCATGGTGGAGATTGCGTCTTACTTTAGCTCAATTAGTTGTAAATGTGTTTTTTATTTTTTGTTGCACAACCTTTTCCTAAAGTTGAGCTTGTCCCTGCTTGCTCTTAAATAGAAAATATAGAGAATACGGATGGCTGGGTCATGACAAAACGAAATTGTTAGCTAACCGTTAGGGGGCGTCAGTGCTGAAATATATATACGTACACTGATTTTGACTATTTGATTGGGAGCTGTCCATTCAGCACCACTTGAGCGTTTCTGTTAAATGCAGTACATATGAGGTAAAATATCGCAAAAAAACACAAGTTTTCTATTCCTGACTTCAATAACAATCCATTTTCTAACTTTAGTCCGTGCTGGATTCTTGAGGTCATTATATTTGCTTTTATTTTTGTTATTTTTTCTTAATTTATATTAATTTAGGTCCTCTTCCATACCCCAGTCAGATTAGTAAGGCTGGTATGACCAGTGTGCTTAGTTGTGATATATACATAGCATTAATTATAACCCTAAATTAGGAGTGACATCAAGCACACATTTAGTGGGTCCATTTCCTCTTTTGCCCGGCTAGTGGAAAATGGCGAGGTGGACACCAGATGGACTCTATGTGCGATGACTTACTGCGCCTTCCCTGAAAGCTCCCGCTGCGTCACACTACCATCTTGTCCTCATTTTTCCCTCACTTTCATCTCCCTGCTGTGTTTCCGTTGGATAACAATACTATAGAGATGGTGGCCTCGTAACTGATCTGATCTGATGTGTGTTGCAGAGTCTCTCACTGTTTCTGTTCTGAATTTCAACAAACATATGCTTTCCTTTTTTCTGATTGAAAACTCTTCACATTTACCTGTTCTTGCAGGAGCTTGAATATTGTGTTCAGCAAGTGCAAATGTAGATTCATACATGTGTCATGCATTTGCTTGCCAGAAGTAGATCAAACTTCAGATACAGATACTTCAGGAAGGAATCAATTTACATTTTATTAGCTATTAAATGTTTTGTACAAGTAATATTCATGAGGAATTGAAAATAATGTGCCCCAACAACTCATTTATTCTACCAAATTGGACATTTTAATCATGTTTGTGACGTAGTTTTCACCTGAAAATTTTAGGTTCAATACCATTTAAAGGATTACTACACTTTGTTGCATCAAATTATTTTTGAGTGGACATTAAACCAAAGTCTCAACAGGCAGAAAATCATTTTATCAATCAAAATACTGACAGTTCGTGTTAACAGGCTGTGCTAAGAGGATGGAATTAATCCGTAAATATGCATTAACTTTATTTCACTCTGCATAAGTAGTACGTTAGCATTCCTTCATTAAAAGTAAATGAGAATGTGGTGTCAAGAGGAACCCTGACCTACTGCGGCCATTATGGTTTTCAAAATGACTCATTGTTTTTAAATCCATGGTATGCTGGTCCCTGCCCTTGTGACCTGCAGATTAAATAAGTAGTGCTTCATTGGGCAGTGTCACTGTGGTGCTGTAAAGGTTAATCCCGTACAAATATAGCTCGCTAAACATGACGCCATAGGTAGTGATGTGGTTAGAGATGGAGTGCCCAAGTATAAAACATATGACCCTTTACAAAAGGTGCTCTGCACTGTGTATTCTGGTCATGATCACATTATGATTGACACGGAGTGGAAACCAATACAAAAGGGAAGACTTGCATGAGGTCCCTTTTTTTAATACCCTTCTCATCGTGGAGCATGGGATAGCCAGCGGCTGCAATCAGCGTCCCCGTCCGGCACTTGGGGTCAGCCGGGCTTATCTTAAAAAGAAGAGAAAGGGAGCCATCTAGGGAAGTGGACAGAGGCAGAACGGGAAAGGGTGTCGAGGGCGGGGGAAGGGAGCGCTCCTGCGCCTGCTCACTGTGAGCGCAGCAAGTGCAGCTTTCATCCGCAGAGGCAGTGGCGGAGGGAGAGACGGACGGGGGAGAGTTTGAGCCAGCAAACTGCGAACAACATCAGCCACAGATTTTGATATTAGAAGGTGTCATTTTTTTTCTCCAGTCATTCTTAACACGCCATTTTGTAGATTGCTCCAAGAACGCTTGTTTCCCATTTGGGAAAACTGAAAAAAAAGACTGATTTTTTTTTTTGGCACATGCACCTAGCGCTGCGGCACAGAATGTAGGAGGAATCCAGACACATCTTTGGCGGCCCCCAAAATTATCTGTCCTTTCGGCAGGCTGTTGCTCTGCTTTTCCTCCCGTGCATTGCTCCTCTTCTGCATGGGAGGTGAGAATCGTGGAGGCTGTCAGTCAGCATGCAGCGGCATCAATGGGCAGCCCAGTGCCCACAACACGCTATGGACATTAGACCCACCTCATTGTACTGATGAAAAGCTTCAAGCTCGCCTGGTAAGTTAGAAAATTCAAATCAGGTCATCCCCCTCTTGTGTTCTGCAAGTGCAATTTGACAGCTTTAACCAAATCATGGTTGCAAAGGACAACCCAGACAGGGTCTAGACTTTGGAGTTTTTAAAGGGTTAACAATGGTGATGCAGTGTTTTGCGAGACTCAGTGGAGCACTCACAGACAGAAAGGTTTCTAAATGTGTTTATAGAGCACATGCAATCAGTGTGGACTTGTCTAGCTGTGTGTGACAGGGGTGACCTCCCTCTGCTCCCATCTGGTGGGCTTAATATGAGCACAGAGCAACTCAGGAGGGGCAGTCACGTGGCTGGAATAAAATAACATGAAATAATAAAAGCGGGATGCAACTGCACCCTGTCATCCTTCTCATGTGTCCACATCCAAGTGGCTCAGTTTCTGCCTTCACTAGGCATGCTGATCCTTGCTTTTCCAGCTGCCCTCCTTTCTTTCATCATCTCCTCCCCTTGTTTGTTTTTTGCTCCTCCTCATCTTCTTTGCATGGTATTTTTAGACAAAAAATTGCAGAGCACTGCAGGGGGCTAAAGAAGAAAACATCGGAAAAGCAGTTTCAGCAATGTGCATCCTATTTGTTTCTTTGGTGTCCATTCAGGACTTGATGATCCTAATGAAATTGATTACGTGGTTGTCAGCAAATTTGCTGGATGGCTTGTGAGTGGCAGGCGTTCCTTCCAAACAAACTGTTAGACTTTTGTTTGACATGACTTAATCAGCCTGATAGACATGAGTTGAGAAGCCATCTGTTTGCGCACTTTGGCCTTCTATACATGAAGACATGGACTGTCTGGATGCTACCTTGTTGTATAACATCATGTACTGTAGGTGTAGTCTTTAGTAGTTGGATTGTCACCATTTGGATTTAGGGTGATCCCCAATACAAGAAACTAATGCAAATAACTCTTGTCATCAGATTTTTTTTCCTGGAAATGGATAATCATCTACAAATGCTTGATCAGAGTAGCACAGTGGTTGAGTGGTTGCCATGCGTTCCTCACGGTGTCAGGATGTCAGAGCAAAAACTGGGGCTTAATACTTTCACGTGGTAGTGGGAACCAGCTTTACAAATGAATTGTTGGTTTTTACATGGGAGCATGTTGTTTATGACTTTTTGGGGGGGATTTTTTCACCTCGTCTCATTTTGTGAAATACTTCATAAGTATGATGTTACACAATATAATTTGAGAGTATAAATCATCAAAGTGTATGAAATAATTAACTTAATGTGTGCTCAGGAAAGGAAAAATGTCTTGAAGTATTTTAGGTAGTTGTTGCAGTGACTCAAAATGGTGCGCATCTTTTCTTCTTTGAGCATAATGAGCTAAAAAGCTGTTCCTCTGATATATCAAAAATCTACATTTTTCAGACAGATGCTTCTTATTTAGAAGCTGCAATTGTTCAGTGCTGAAACCAACTGTCCATATATATACTGCAATACATTTAGTGTATATATACGCATGCGTACTTCTGTGACGTCAAGCAAAACATCTAAAGCATTTGGAAATTTCCCCTGACATGCACAGAGGCTTCAGATCTTCAGAAGAAAGCCCGAAACATCCTCAGGCGTGTTTCTTTTCCAAACCATATCCCTGCTCTCTTCTTGAGTCATTTCTAATTGCATCTACTGTGCCTTTTAAACTCTGCAGAAATATTAGTGAATTAAAATAGACCCCTTACATATGTAGTGCTGGTAAATTCTAAAGGACTGATTAACTTACTTAAAGAGATGCACAGTTTGCAATATGCTCACAAACATAGAAAAAATACTTGTCTATTTGTTATGAATAAAAAAATTAAAAATCACTAATACATGGAGTGCAGTACCGATTTAAAGATTAGCACTGCATCATCAGATTGGTCCATAGTGGAGTTCCCTTCAGGGTTTCTGCAGCAAAAGCAAATGACTTTTATTACCCCACTTCTTGGAACGCTACCCAGCTTTCCCTATTGCATTTTAGCCACATGCCATTTGTCATCGTCACCAGACTCTTTGCTCGGCCCAAAATGCTTGATTTTTGTTCTTATTGTTGGCACTTTAAGGGGACTTGAGGGATATAAAATTTATGAATGCAGTGACAGAAAAAGACGGAGGGATGTTGGGTTATTGCCTCATGATGGAGGAGTTTGTTCTAAATTAGTGGAAGCTCTAGTTCATTATATGTACATCACTCATAGATTGGTTTTGGAATTAGATATGCAGAATCCATTTGCTCTATCTCTGTTAATTTCCTTTTTTTGTGCTTGAGTTTGCTGTGGCAGAATAGGTGCAAATTGAGTGCTACATTCTCGGATTAGATTTTAAAGTATGTGTAACAAAAATTCTGAAATAATTTGATTCAAGGTTTAACCGAATATGGAATATCTGCACAGTATTTTGACAACCTTAACAATATTTCAGACTAAACATTGCATTTTAATCAGCAACAGATAATATTCTTGTCAATAATTGGAATGATTATATGTTTAGCCTAGCATTTTTATTGAAATATCTATTTAAAAAAAATCATTCCCTGGTGTATTGTTGCATAGACATCTTCCGATTTCAATGTGCAGAGATATTCTGCAGAAGACAGCAACAGAGTCCCTTTGGGCTTTTTTCTGGTTGTCAAACTTCCTCTCCCTTGAGACTTAAAGTCTCAAAATAACCTCCCCAGAGTTGCTTTTGCTACTGAATTCAATTCACTGGATACTTGTTTCACCTTTTTATATATGACCAAACCATCTTAACCACACAAGTATAATGACTAATGAATTTAATATCACAGTGTCCTATTACAGAAAGTAAAATGAGTGTTTAAAATGATAAATTCACAGTTCAAAATGCACGTTGATGAGAAATATTTCTTCTAGATATTCTTTTCCTAAATGGATTCAAGCAACTGGCTGCTTAATGCATTAAAGTGTGCTTAAACAATTGTCGCCAGCTAATCAAGTGTGAAAGTAAATGCAACATCATCCTCTCACCACACACACACACGCTCACCCTTGCATCCGGTTGGGAACGGTTCAAGTGACGGAGAACATGAATGGCTTGACTGGCTGCCATGGTAACTGCACGGCCAAGACACAGTCAGACATATCCCAGTTAGCCAGGCGTCGGTCCATTAGTGTTGCCAAGACCATGTTGCTAAAAAGCACACCCTCCCTTCTAATCTGATACCACATTTAACCACTTTGTAGTTTTTCCAACCTAAAAGGGCAATTCAAATGTCAATAACCCCTGTTTACTGCGTTGTGGAACCCATAACCGTTTTTTTTTTGTAGAAACTTGATTACATTTGAATTTGAATCAACCCTGCAAGGATGAAAAACTAAATTCAAAATTCAGACAAGAGAACATACATTTCTGCCAACATTGGTCTGCTAACAAAAAATATTGTTTTTGATTGACTATGATGGGGTAATAATTTCTGCAGGAAACAACAATGAGAGGACAAAAAAATATATGTAGCATTTAGTCAGATTTTTGAGTTTTTGGGTGGTTTAATTATTCATTCTAAAATAACAAATAAAAATAATTAAAAACATAGTATTTCACTAATTGAATAAAATACTTAAATTCAAAATCATCCATATTCACATTAGGACAACCTTTTCATGAAAAAAATTGAATTGAAAAACTAACAAACACAAATACTTTGGTAACAACACTGTGTTAATTTCATCACTTTTTTCTATTGTTTATCTGTGCCAGTGGATTTTTTATACTTTAGTGTTCAGATAATGTAAGGTTACCTAAATAAAATGTAAGAGAAAAAATAATTCTCAGTTGGTTATAATATTTAATTAGTATTGAATATATGTATACTCTTACTATATACTTAATTTTTTCCAATTTAATTTTGACCATCTGTTTCGCCTGCCTATTTCCCAAGTAGTTCACCTACAGTGGTTGCCCCAAGTAGGTCAGTTGCTGTGTGCATGTGCAAGCTCATGAGCGCATGTAATGGAAGGCTACCTTCCTCCTTTTTGTTCCACTGCATTCCTCTGCTCAGTGTTCCCACTGATGCTGCCATTTTGAGGGGGTCACATCTTTTTGGAGCGTTTGGCGCACGTGTCTTGTTAAGTGATGATATTTGTGGCTTTTTGTGTCATTTGCATTTGCCAGTGCTTTTTGTTATGGCTCTTTTAATGGTGAAATTGAATGCTAATATGTTGAATTCTGGTTAGGGATGTATACCATCTTACCCGTAGAAATGCAGTACTGTATATTTAGTGATTAAAAACAAACCTTTCTGCTATTCAGGATTTAATTTATTATCTAGAAGACTACATTGCTGCCATAATTATTGTCCAAAATTGCATTCGTCAATGCTTTATCTTTCGGCAATTACACTTGGAAAACAGTTTGTATGATGGATAATGTTTTCTTTTATTGTTACTGCTGCAAAAATGCCTGAAGGCACAATCAAGCTACTCAGTTGTTGTTTTTTTCAATGGCGAGATTCATTTTAGTTGCTGCTATTTGTGTGTGTGCATGTTTAAATTGAAATTTGGAAAAACTCATTCAGAATCTCTTTGGGAGATAATATATACACCTTTGTATATCCAAATATATTCATATATTTATAATAGACTTAAATTACTATATTACCTTACAATCTTTTCCTCGATAAATGGCCAATGCATCAACCACAAGGTATTTTTTTATGGATAATGTGGTGTTCTTTAATATGTGCATTGGTTTATATTGTCCATGATGTTAATTTTCTGAAACAATATAAATAATTGTAGAACCAAATTTGTTTGTCAGTGAGTCATTGACAAAAAACAGCCCATCTTGTCGCTTGTAAATCATCATCGTCACAGGAAAAAATGAATCTGGCTTATATAGGTGTAACCTCAAAGACGGAAGTCACCACTTGTGAGATGTAGGGGAAGCGCAGAATGTAAAGTAACCTGAATGCCGATGATGTCAACCCCTCCATTCATGAAACACATGAATAATTGAGCTTGCAGCAGGCTCCATGTAGCAGCAGTCACAAAAAAAAAGAGGTGGAATGCAACAAGCGAGAAAGAGAGATAGAGAGAGACACTGTCATTCTCCTTGCTCATATGACGAACAACAGAAATCGCGAGAGAAGAGGCTCGCTCGGGTTGTCGCAAATGCTGCAATCAAGCAGATGATCCGACGAGAGGAAGAGCAGAGTAGAGAAAAAAAAAATGAGGACAAAACACAGCAGCTTGCCCGATGGAGCCTATCAACCTTAATTAGACAAAGAAGAGGAGAGGGAAGGATAAAAGCAGACAAGACAACCTCCAGTGTAGCTTTCCTATTTATCTGACGCCATCGTCTTCTTCTTCTTGTTCGATTTTTCCTCCATTTCTGCTGGCATGAATTGGCAGCCATCCTCCCTCCTCTTCATCATCCCTCTTTTTCTCCCGTACCCTCCTCCTCTTCCTCCTCTTGCGCCTCATCGCCGCTGCATGAATGAAGCCGCTTGAAAAGGGAAAATCAAGCGGCTTCCTACATGGCTACAACCAGGTTAGTGGCAGGGAATCACCTTGTGCAGCTCGTTCGACTCCCCACAGGCTAAATCAACATGTGCTATTTAGGATGGAGGGCAGCCTACCCCTCAGACCCTCAGCGTCTTTGCTTTGGCAGCCAGTGTTAAGGGCGATGTAAGCTGGTTATTAGGAGATCAGAACTGGCCGAGGGGAAGATCAGTGGCTCTAAGCCTCCTAAAGAAAATCTCCCTGCCTGTGTCGTCCATCTTTTCCTCTCTTAGCCTCCTGTCCTTCTCGCAGAAAGACAAAAGGAGGTAGAGAGAAGGACCCTAGCCGTAGTGGGATGATCCGTTGGGTGAACAGCTCGTTGCTGGGGATCGTCTACGAGGACATGGTGGTGTTTGAGTGCGTGAGCGTGGCCGACAAGGGTTGCCGATGCCTCCAGGGCTGTTACGGCGACGTGTTGAGGGATCCAGTCTTTCACCAGGGGTATGGACAACTGCATTTTGTGGTAGAGACATGCTTTCAAAGTGAATTGTTATTGTTGTTGGTTGCGTATGGCAGCTGGATACATGTCATAGGAAGTCTGGAGGTCATTCCATTTGTAGGATTTCAATATTAAATCAAGATTTAACAGATTGGATTGGATAACTTTATTCATCCCGTATTCAGGAATTTTTGTGGGGTTTGTCTGACAATGCATCTTTTAACACACACTAGCATGTTCATCTGTGTTTGTATTTTTCTCCCTCTGCATGCACACTTTGTGAACTATGGCGTGCCGCATGGCCTTATGCTGCCACAAGACTGTAAGAAAGGCTTTTTGCCAGATGTTTTTTTCAGGGTTCAGTAAAACCATGGAAATAAGTATGGGCCCTCCTAGAAAGTCCCAGAATCTGAGGATATTGTGGAACATGTTTGGTTCATTTAAGCCAGTCGGATTTGAGAGCTTTAGATACTTTAAAAGAGACTGTTATAAAACAGTATGGTATTTTTTTTGGATTTGTGTGACTTGCTTATGTGATTGACACCTAAAAGCTCTTCTATTTGTGTGTGCAGTATATGGCATGCAGAGTTCAGAACTCTCGTAGGCTCTTTACTAATTGTGGTAACTCATTGATAAGATCATGATGCATATAAGTTCAGAAAAAAATGTTTCAATCACATCTGACTGTAGTAGATCTCCCAGCACCATTTTTTTAACCTGCGAATAATTGTGTCCACATACATCTCGCTTTCTCAGCTGTTCTGGATCTACCGGATCTACCTTGGGAATGCAGCCACATAACTAGCACATTTAATGTATACGTTGTCCTTCATCCTGTGAGATTTCCCAAGCACCGAACAGTGCAAAAAAAAAAAACTGAAAGGACCTGGTTGTCAGTCTTTTTTATGCAGTATTTCCTCCTCAGGCAGCAGGCCAGAAAAGTATTTTTAGTCACAATGAATATTTAAAACTCCGTTGCTATAGTGATCTTCACTCCAAGTTGAGATTTATTAGCTGTGTCGTTAGGGGCACTGCTCCAAGCGGTATGTTTTTTTCATTTTTATTTTCATTAAGTCTATACTCTCCCATCTTGAGGTGATAACTTAACTTATTAGTCCAATGGATCAATGCAATTATTATTATTACCCAGATTGCACATAGAGCGGCTATCCTAATGTTAAGTTATGAATGCCAACTGCAAAGATCTCATATGAAGGAACCACAGATGTTGATAACTCAATAATTGTCAAGCCAAGGAGATGGTTCAATGATAATTGAACTTGGAATTGTCAAGTCACTGCATCATTATTGTGCTGTCATTCCATTTTTATCCAAATATTTGCATTTAACAAATGGTGTTACAAACTAATCCAGTTTTCAATAGTTTTCTCATCTCTTATCTTTCTTTTTTTTTTCCCCAGCACTACCAGTAACTCAAACAAGAGCACTCCAGCTTGCTCACCAGTCCTGCGCAAACGCTCGCGCTCTCCCACACCACAGGGCCAGGAGGGTGACAACATGGTGGAGAAGGGCTCGGACCACTCCTCGGACAAGTCCCCCTCCACGCCCGAGCAGGTTGTCCAAAGGACCTACTCACTGCAATCGGCACGCAGCGGGGGAAAGAACTCCAAAGTGAGTAATGCCGTTTTGCTTATCTAATCTGCTTCCTAAATAGAACAAATACTTCTTCTAGTACAGTAAAAAAATGGAATTATGGAATGTTACACTTTTCCGTGGTAGGTTATTCCAGAAGGACAACCATAACTATAGTTCTTTTTTTATATGGGCTTTAATGATCTATATATCCTGCCCACAATTCAAAATAAGTGTGTTTACATTATATCAGGAGGTATCCATGATGTTCTTAGAGTACTTTTGCCTTTTTTGAAGGGAAAATGTATTTTATATAATGTATGTTATTGTAGTTATGCCACTGTCATAGTCTCATTGTCTCTCAACTTTTAAAAAAATCATTTACTGACATCTTTGTTCATTCATCCACTCGCAGTTTTCACTCCCTCCTTCCAAGTAACTTATAATACATGATAGCAAGTACCATTTGATGAAGCCAGTTTTGTTGATATTTCCAGCTGTTTTTTTTTATTTCTTGGTATTTATTTCTTTGTATTCATCTTTTTATCTGATTTTGTTTTTCTTTGTTCTTCTCCTGTTTGCATGCTAGTCTCACAAGCGACTTTCCAAAGTAAGCATTACTCTTTCTTTCTGTTCTTCAAATGTTTCCGTGCTTCTCCTCCTTCTCCTCCTCCTCCTCCTCCTCCTCCTCCTCCTCCTTCTCCTCCACTGATCCTTTTGCATCCTTGCTCTTGTCTTGTGAGCTGCTCTGTGGAACCATCTCACCCTCAACCCAACCTGCTTCTCCATCTTGTATCCATGAACAATAGTCTATTATGCCTGACTCACCTGCTCTACCTTCCCTTATTGTTCCTCTCCAGTGATTTACAATGTAGCACTTGTGTTAGTTGATTGATGATGCCTTTACACTCACTGGCTACACTATTATGTACATCTGCACAATCTAATAAGAACGAAGCAACAGATGTACCATATCTTGACTTTAAAAAATAACCTGATGATTGATACATTTTCATCAAAGAGATGTTAAGTTATCCATTTTGGTTCAAGTTAGAAGTCAAGTAAGATGCTAATGTAGTTCATTGCGTCCCTTTTCTGATATACTACACATACTAATATGTCTCTTTTATTGAGCTGATTGAGGATAGGAGCAGGACATCATTGATAAAGGCAAATAATTAATCTCACAAGGTTATGAAAATAGTAATTAGTAAAAAAGTATTATTAATTCAGTAAAGATATCATTTGTATCATAACTAGTATAGTGTGTCTTACTAGATTGTGCAGATTTGCCTTTTGGGTGTAAATGCATTTGGTTACTTTGGAATTTCTCTTTGGTTAGGTACAAAATCAAATCAAACAGTACTGTTTTTATCACAAAGCAGCTTCATGATATTTTTTAGTGTGCTGCACGTAAACAATATGGTAGGAGTTCTTAAACTGTGGTGCCCTGAATGCCCCCCAGAGAGTCTCTGGTATTATGAATGCACACTGAATTAGTTCCATCTTATTTTTTTATTTTTTCAGGAAATATTATTGGTTAAATATGTTTCCCCTAAATGCTTTTCAAAGTATGGTTTACAAATTATGGGGGAAAAGATCCTCTCCTTTCACATTTGATGTGGTCTAATTCTAAATGTTCTCTATTTTTGTTACAAAAAATAATAATATAAAGCCTGGAAGGAGAAAAAAATGGCTGGCAACCAGTTCAGTGTGTACTTTGTTTCCTCCCCATAGTTAGCTGGGATGGATTTCAGATAGAGCTGAATACTCCAGTGATATATAAAAAAAGAGAGAGAAAAGGGAATAATAATAACACAACAAATTAACAGGAGGGTTGTATTTAGGGTGCCTCGTGATGCTCTGTTTGCTGCAATGCACAATCTGCTTTATACACACGCACGCGCACATGCACACAAACACACACACACACACACACACACACACAAATACACACACATACACAAACAACACAACACAAAGCACATGCCAAATGATTACATCACTCCTCACTTGTATGCCACAAACTAAGCCGTCCACAACAAGCTGCTCCCTCCGCCCAACTGCAATCCCCCTTCATGTAAGCCAGTCAGCACTGGTCACATGACTTCAGACCATGGCGTGAGGTCGTCTCAGCAACGTGAGCTTGATCACCCTGGCCCTAATGCAATCCAAATAAAAGTGCATGTTCAGCAAGTGGAGCACCCTGCCTCCCTGCACAAACACCAACAATCACGCCGGCCCGGCGTGTCAAAGCCAACAGGGGGGACATCCTCACCTTTTTTAGGCCTACGTTCAATCAGTAGTTCCTTCAACTCGCTGTGTTCGAAGCTCATTTTATTTATGCGTTGTTTTCTCTTGAATTTTCTTTCAGTATGACAGACTAAACCTGATTAAAGTAAGCATTTCTTCTTGTTGTCTTTTGCCCCATTGGCCTTCCTTTCCGCTCAATCCCTAGACTTTCCCTAATTCCACGTGACACTTGTCAAATCCTCTGTGATAGCTACAGTCCTTTACAGTTTTCTCTCCTCCTGATGAAAGGACTTTCTTGTCACGCTTTGGAAGATAAACAATGCTGAAGTATTTACATTTTGACATTGTTAATAATGGTGCAACTTGGCCAGAGCTACCAATATTTCCACCTTTACACGGAGTGATGTTTGCGTCCCGAAGTATGAATATTGCGCAGCATCGTCATATATTTCTCAGTACTACCTGATACAGATTTCTGCCTTTTAATGTGGGAGCCCCTTCTTATATGTACAGCGAATTGGAAGCACTATTGTAATCCAGAGACAGTCTATGTTATCGTGAATAGACATGATGAGTCAATGTGTCTTGATTCCCATGGCAGAGGCTCCACCGAACCCTTAGGGTTCCATCAAACCCAGGTTAAGAACTAAGGTTCTAGACCCTACGACACACCAGTTGTCTCTAAGCTGCAATATAATGTAGTCACCCCATCAAACATGAACGAGCACACGCATACACACGCACACACTCATGCATGTGTGTTATCAAGCCAGCTCCCTCAAAGTAATTCTCTTGTGTCTCTGTCACCTTCAAATCAGATTAGTCCACATTAACCCAGTGATTTTCACAGCCAGGCCTACAAGTACTGCAAGAAGAACTTTTTTTTTTGCAGGGTGGAATGAATGCATGGCCTTAAATAACTATTTGTCATATTACTGCAAAGCATTACCGTCCTTAAAAGCTTTATATTTAGATTTAGATTTTACGTTTTCTTTTTTTTAGATTAGAGAAAATGTTAAAAAGGCTTTCACACTTTGCTTTTATTATTGCATCTATTCATTATTATTCCTATCCAGGACTTTTATCCATCTGCCCCATGTATCGTCCCTGAACGATGTTCCGTATGGTTCCCAGTAAAACGCTAAATGACGAGGCAGGAAATTGTTATCCTTGACATATCAGTACACTTTGCTTCCATCTGCTGTTTTGAAACTGGGAGGTACACTGTTTTTCATGAGGGCCACCTGTGACTTGAACTCAGTCAAATCTAGAATATTAAAATGTCTTGATTGGTATGGTCAGAGGGCTATTTATCGACAAGACAGTCATTTCATTTTGTACAAATTATTTTTTTATTATTCACAACACAGGTTATGTCATTTTTAGTCCAAACTATTCAAAACGGTTTCACTTTAAACATTTTAAAACACAACCATGCATTCTGTTTATACTCAAGATTTCAATCCCTGCCTTAAAATAGTGTTCAGTTAATCTTAACACAGTAAAACTCTTGACAATATTATGCCTGAAACCTGCAACAATAAGTGTTATTTTAATTTCTCTCTCGCATTATTAATCCAAACTGAATGTTGTTGTTGTGAATGTATTTTTGTGAGTTTTTTCCTTGAATTGTGTTACAATGCGCAAGTATGCTTGCAACAATTTTGATTTGAAGTGTTTTTCATTTTCAAATCCCCGACCTGGAGAAATATTCCTCATTTTAATAATCCAAATCTCCTTTCTCTGTTTTATCTTTTTGCCTCTGCAGAAGAGCCAAAGCTGGTACAACGTAAGTGCCTCAATTTTTTACTGTATATGGGATTGACATGATTTTCCGTGTTCATTATTTGTGGATGTATTGCTTACATGTTTGTGACAAGTATCATGTCTGTCAAAAGGGAGTTTAAAAGCTCAACAGGCGGTCTTTTGTGCAGCTGTCCTAAACATGTTGTCAATCGTTATGTGATCATGCTGGGAACACACTTGAATGTACTTTTACTGTATTTTGTATATTTGTGGTTGGAGAAAATGACACAACTTTCTGGAGGAGCAGCAGTAGTGATATTCTAGATGTACTTGGTATATTTTTTGTAAATTATCTTGGGCTCACTAGGTGTTTTTATCTTTTTTTATGTGTTAAACACCAAGTACATACTCCTGTTGAGCCCACCTGACAGCTGTTGTGTTCAAGAATTTGACATTTATTGACCTTTTATAATGCAAGTAATAGAAAACTAACTTAATATGCGTGGTTACATTTTCAGATTAAACGTGTAGATGAATTTTCACTTAGTGTATTCAGCTATATTTACAAATTCCAGTCGAATTTTTAAGAATGTCATGTTTTTTTTTGAACCGTTAAACAATTCTTGGGACTTTTTTCAAATTATACATGAATATTAATGCTTCTTCATCAAGAAAATCTTGAAATTTCTGACTCCAACATACAGTATCGGAATTTACTTTATGAGAACTCAAAAAATATGAATCCATGTCAGTGACATGCAACATTTGTTGCAGTTTTCAAGCAGACCACAGGGTGGTAATAAACCCTGTATGTAAATTTGCAAGGGGACACTGCTTCTTTTCAACTTCTCCCTGGCACACTTTTTTGACTGCTTGTTGTTTTGATGAAACCCACAATGATGATTATTGGATTTAAAATAGTCTTTAAAACAATCCAAATAATTGTTGGTTTTACCTAATCAATATTCTTATTCTTTTTATTCCTATTATTCTCTTTATTATTGTTGCAGCTATTATTATTATTATTTAGTTTGTATTATTGTTGTTATTAGTAATATTATTAATATTATTAATATTACTATTACTATTATTGCTATTATTATCCCCTCTGTGTGTACGCTCTCTCCCCAGCATGAAAGACAGCACATCATGAGAGTAAGCATGACCTGTATTTTGGATTGTTTTGAAGGTTTTGAGGTTGTTTTGCTCACTGTGGCCTTTTAGACAGGCGGCATGATACCAATCTGGCTCTCCAGTCTGCTTGACACTTCATTTCCAGTTTGTGGTTTCCACCTTGCTGCAATACTAAAATTACAAACTTTTTTTGTATGCCTTTTACAAAGCTTTGAATGCAAAATAACTTGGGGTTATGTCAAATGCATTTGACAGTCAAATCTAGATTGGGATTCCACAAGTGCACATTTAAACTTCTAATTCTGGTACGCAACAGGTGGTAACCCACGCATGGAGGTTCGCACTGTACTAAACAAATCCACAAACCATTAAGTCGGCATTATTGGCAAGCTTTGAATGCCTTTTACATTATATGGCAATGGAGCATGATGGCTGAAGGTTCCGTGTCCGTACGCATAAATTGGAAAGTGGGATACTATTTGCCGAAGACCTGGGCTCTGTCTGTATCTGTCCACAAAACCCTAAACAGATTCTTTAATACCTCACCTGCAAAGTGGATTACAGCTTCCTACTGAGCTACTCACATAGCCTACTAATATCAGCATAACAGTTACTGCTCTAGAGTTGACATAGTTGAAGATGATGTTACTAGCAACTTATGTTATTGACTAACTTTTACACAAGGAAAAATATTATCATTGTCTTCACATCTAGATATTTAATTGATAACATTGCAAAAATAATTTGTTCTTTGAAAATATCTTCTTGCTCCTGTTAATATTCTTCTTAAATTTAGGCAAAAATCTTATAATGCCAAATAGCATGACTTTTTTTTTCTTTTTTCTAAGTATTCAATAGTATTTTATCACTTTTTGTGAAACACGGAAGTAGTGTGTTAACTAACAGATTGAGGAAAAAGGACAGACTTAGATTTTTTGCCACTGTTTCTTATGGAGAATCATTGTTTTTGGAGGTTTGCCATTTGAGTCACACATGCATGAGTCACATGCAGCAAAAATGGTGTCTACTGAAACATGAGTCTTACTCTATAATAACTAACTAATATAATATATTGATCGCTCCTGTTGTAAAGTAAGAAATAGATGGAAAAACAGGTCCTCAAACTTCAAACCCAATTCTAAAAGCTATTTATATTGCTATTTCTTTACCTAAATTTGTAAATAGACTTTGAGTTTTGAGGGTAAATGTTTGACATTATCAATTTTTGGGGCCAATGTTTTAGTTAAGAAAAAGTGAAATAATTCTTTTAAAGTTTGCCAATCTAAATTGGTTTTACCTTCCGTGTACATTTTGGAATACTTTTCTCTTCATATTCAACAGATTTGAGATGTCATAGGAAAAATCATTCTATGAATAGTTTTGATCATTTTTTTTGTTCTGTATGCCCATCCTAACAATAGAAACCTCCAACCGCACTGACACCTTTTTTTTTAATCCCAATTGTATTAGTCTGACTTTTGACACTCTATAAGGCAAGATAAATCTGCAAAAGCCTTATGTGAATCTTTCCTTCCAGCTCTCCCCTCAGGCTGCACACACAAGAGGGAATACATTGGCAAAAAGTGGGGGAGTGTGCATGTAGTTGTTATTCAAAACAGCAGAAGAACTGTTGAAGCTGCCAAAGCGATGCAGTCTCCTAACGTTTTATTCCCCGTTCTTCACCAGTATATTGATACAGACACCCACCCACATTGCTGGCGTCTTGATGTGATGATAAAATGGATTACTACAGTCAAATATTAATGAAAAGCTGCTGTAGAGGAACAATGTTTATCAGACCCTGGCACCGTTAAAATAACTCCAACCCCACCCTAGTTTACCGTACCAGTCTCTTCCATCGCTGTCTGTTTGTGCACAGTGTTAACCGTTAACTAGATCCATAAATATTGTCTCTTGCTGAGTAACCGTGAACTGCTTTCGTTTAACAATGGACTCATTCTTCACAATTATTTTGAATCAACTGCCCTGCAAGTCCTCGCCAGAGAAAATTTACTGCTACTGAAATTTTTAACTGTTATTTAATTTTCAATCTAGATGAGTGGTGTTTTTATGTGAATTAACACCACTTTTGCATCCTATTCTGCTACTATGATTTCAGTTCTTAGAGATGGTTTTACGGTATTTAAGGCAGTTAACAGATTCAGTCCTTGAAATCGAGGGGAAGACTCAAACTGCCATAGCCTCCATGAACTTGAGGTCTTGTGGATATTTTTAGTCTAGTGTCGCATGAAGTTATGCATACCAATTGTATATGGAGTGCCGTCAAAGTAGATGTCGCAAGCTTTGCATCTTTCTGGCCCGCTGAGTGGCAACATAAGGGGATCATGTATCATACCACATACTTGAGTGGCCTCAATACTAATGCCAAAGTGAACAAAGGGGTGACTGCACAAAGCTTACTATGGCTTCCAAAGTGATTCGGCTATAATAATCCTAATATAATCAATTGTGTATATGTTCGTCATTCATTTGTTATTTGTATTGCTTAAACAGCAAGAGTGCCAGGGTGTCAAAGAAAACAGGAAAACTGAGGAAACCCCCCTACAGGGAGAATATGCAAACACTATACAGGAAAGGAGGAAAGTGGGATTGAACAATTGATGTCTGAGCCATTAACCACCAAGTCGACACTTATTATTGGTTTAAAATGTTCAATTTCTAAATTTCCAACATTTGTTTAAAGATATTTTTTCAGTATCTTAAAATAGGCCTGTGTACAGTTAAGTAACATTGACATGTCTGTAAAATAAAGTAACTTTTGGTATCAGTATAACTGCAACTGAAAAAGTGACAGCAAACATTTTAAACAGAAGTTTTCAAAATACTGATAATAATCAATTTGGTGCCAATACAATCTTACTGTTTTTCAATCAATTGGCTTTATCCATGTAGCAACTTCTAGTGTTGCTTAGCTGGGGTCTCAAGATGTCATGCATAACAGCAGATAGAACTGAATGTAAAACCTCAACTTTAAATGTTCCATTTTATTGCGATATATTCAGAACAGAACAGAATTATTTGTTTTATTGACGCAGGCAAGATATCTCAGAATTCATGCTGCTTTCTTAATGGGAATTGCAGTTTCACGTGTTGTCATATCTTACACTGGCTATGTTGTTCTGCAACCCAGTTCCTACAGTGTCATGATTGATGGTGTTGTTTTGCACATAGAGGTAACTGGAGGTTATGTTCACATCTGTTCTCTATAACTCAATCACTTGCCAGACTCAACACTCTCTGCAGCAGCCTTCAAACTTTACATTTTTTTTCTAAACATCCTCAGCCACCTTTTGCTTCTTGACATTTGTCGTCCTATTGGTCCAGAAGGGATTATAATTGCAATGCTCTTAGCACCCAACGCAACTCGCACACTTCCTTAGAATAAGAGCGAGGAGTGGTGTTCGTGGGGAGGTGGGAGCTTCTGGCATGATAATAAAGGACTTGTTGCTCGGGGTTACTCGAGGGCAATGGCCGTAACTCCTCTCCCTGTGTGTAAAAAGGAAGAGAGAGAGAGACACTCACACAAGGCTCATGTGCTTGAAGTGTGCCTATGTGTCCACTGCTCAACATTGACAGGGAGCTGCAACCTAAAACACAGAAGAGGGTGGACACGCAAGAGCGACTCTTTTTCTCAAACTATTCACTGACAGAGCTCTTCAACATCATAGGATATTCCCTTCTATCCATGAGACACAAAGGATCCAACATGGAGCTGGATGACGATTGCTTGATGTCGGATTGGGAGGCTGTGCTGGAACTTGATGAGGCCCTGGCGGGGTGGATACTGCAGGGTCCAGCCAGAGGGGAGTGGGGTTGGGAATGGGGCTGGGCTGCCTCAGATGTTCAGGAACCTGAGGGGAACTCTGAGGAGATTCCTGCAGTAAGTTTTTCCTCTGCTTTGTATAAAAGAAAGTTGTGATGGAAGGGATTGGTGATTTTGAAGGATTCATTTGGCTGCAAGGTCAAAATGAGAGTAATGCTGGATGCGGTTAGTTCTGTGGTGATTCTCCATTATTAAAGAATTAATATATAGTAAAGTGGTGGCTTGGATGGGGTTCAGTGCTCAAAGAGATTTGTTTTAAAATTAGCGTACATCTCGGAAAAAATCACTTATTTTAAAGAATCATAATTGGATGCCATATATTTCTTTCCCAACAGCTTCAGTTGAAGCAATTGTATTATATTGTCGTTTTCAATATGCGCCATGTTACTGGTTGGCAGCTATTGTTTTTTTTTCAAGATTTCCTGTTGGAGGGAAAAGAATCTGGCGCAGACGGCGAGAACTGTGGTTCTGCCACATTTTGGGAGATTTCATACATAAAATCCTCTTAACACAAAAAACAAACACAATATTGTCTTATCAAGAGTGTGTGGTGAACATTTTTAAAGCTGAGGAATTCAATTGTATTTAGAAATTAAGGACTTATCAGTACCTTTTTCAGTTTTAGTGACAAGTACATTTTCACATATTGCCACAGCATCATTTAGACCTGCAAAATAAGATAAAATATCTAATGTAGTGTTTGTGTTTAATTTCATAAGAAATGCATTGATTAAAATACTACTTTATTATTATCATTAGAATTAAGCATTGATACATTAGAACATTATACATTTTGTATGTTTTTTTTTAAACAGCTCTTGTATTTGGACCTCATTACATTGTGAAAGTGTAGCTAATGTTGTGGCTGTTTATATCTTATACATTGACTGTGTGATGCTCAGCTGAGAATGCAACTCATATATGGTCAAAGCATGTTTATGAAATGGACTGCAATATGCTGATGTTTTCTCATTAAATTTTTACTGCAGCTTTTTATGTGTAGGCCTAACACTGCTTGCCATTGAGTCAATATCCATGTCGAACAATCTTGTCAAAATCCCCTAACACAACTCTTGATTATCTTGAGTGCCAGTTAAGGGATTTGACAAGTTTTGAAGTGAATGAATCGGACTGCATAACAGCCTGTTGGTGAACAAACAAGTGTGTGTAAGTGTGTGTGAGATGTGTCATGTTGCAGTTTGTCTCACTGTGCTCATCCCGGCAGGTGCTGAGCCCCACATACAAGCAGCGCAATGAGGACTTCAGGAAACTCTTTAAGCAGCTACCTGACACAGAGAGACTCATTGTGGGTGAGTCGAATGTCAGTGACACACCGAAACCACCTCAAACTGTCGGCTTACAATGACATCACATGGCTTAGGAATTTTTTTCAATGGTATCATACAGTTTGACGTGGATTGCTGTATTTGTGGAAAATTCTGCTTAAATAAGGGGAAACAAAACATTGAACTGTAAGGCAAAAAAATGTGGATATGTTAGAGTTGAATGCAAAGCCAAATAATGTTCAGGAACGGGTGTTCTTTGTACTGATTGACCGTTAAGATTACAGTAATATCAATCATGATAAGGAGGGCTGTGGTACACATTATCTTATTTGCCATTTTGATTTCCCACAAGACCCAAAAGACTGAAACACTTGTAATTCAAGATATACACAGAGTGGAAGCTGTGTGTATTATGCTGATGGTGTGTCATATTTTCATGTTTAAGACTATTCCTGTGCTCTGCAACGGGACATCCTCCTACAGGGACGACTCTACCTCTCCGAGAACTGGATCTGTTTCTATAGCAACATCTTCCGCTGGGAAACACTGGTATGCCCACTGCTACGAGCATGAAAAACAAGTTGACTGTTTTTTTCTGCAAATGATGTGCTCTTTACACCTTCACTCCTCCAGCTAACTGTACGGCTAAAGGACATCTGCTCAATGACGAAAGAGAAGACTGCTCGCCTCATTCCCAACGCCATCCAGGTCTGCACTGACAATGAGAAGGTACGATCCACTATTTAAAAACCCCTGGCCTAACCACACACCGGTAATGGGGTGCTGGAGCTCAGCGCAAACCCTGAACGGGATGAATAGTTTTACAATCGGCTATATGCTCACATACAATTTATTTTACTTTCTAGCACTTTTTCACCTCTTTTGGGGCCAGAGACAGGACATACATGATGATGTTCAGACTATGGCAGAATGCGCTGCTTGACAAGGTAAATGTACATATTTATATATGAAAACTAAAATGTTTACATTTCCCCGCTTCATTGGGCCATGAGGCATTTGCGGAAAAGATTTAATAATATACTGGAATGACCATGACGGCATGATTTGTATTTAAATTTTATTTTTTTATTCAGCCACTCTGCCCCAAAGAGCTATGGCACTTTGTACACCAGTGCTATGGCAATGAGCTTGGCCTGACTAGTGATGATGAAGATTATGTTCCCCCTGATGATGACTTCAACACCATGGGGTAAGTGTGGCTACACAATGTACGAGTACGTCCCTACAGCTGTGAAAAATGACACATGCACAACAGACTCAATGATTTAAATGTGCAATGTTTTAAAATATTTATATATAGTTTTTGTTTTCTATTATCTTGGCCGGAAGTGACTTTTTAAATTACTCATTTATGTTTTTATTGGGAAACACGCACTTCTTCCATCCCCCCTGCATCTCGCATATGTTTCTATGAATGGCTACACAAAAAATTTAAATTCTTTTTTAAAATCAGAAATAGGCACCATACCCTGCAGTGTGAATGTTGCATTAGTGTACAAACAATCTTATAATTATACAGACTTTATATGAATGTTGTGTGTACGTGGTGGTTTCAGGTTTTGTGAAGAGATTCCAAATGAAGAAAATGAAATGAACAATGACAACTTGTCTAAAAGCAGTACTGAGGCCAAGCCTGATGGGAGTCCGCCTCTTCTTCAAAAGAAGGTCATCCCAAACAGCACTATCGACCGCATGGGCAACAACACACCGATCACAGTAAGCTTCATTGGTCACCTATTCCATTAAAAAGCCAATTATACGTTCATCTTCCCATCACCAGACTTACGTGTGTTGTTGTTTCTCTCCCCACCCAAGTTTGAACTCTCCACAGATGATTTCACAGACTGTCAACCTGATAGTGAGCTGCTAGCTTTGCCTCTGCTGGTGGATGAGAAGAACACTGACCCCAGCAGGACTGGTGGCCCCGTTCCCTCGCCCTCACTCGACTTCAATGACAATGAGGATCTCCCTACGGAACTCAGTGACTCTTCAGAGACGCACGACGAAGGTGAGCACAGTGTGGAGTATCAAATGTGACAATTTTGCATTCATTTGGGAAATTGGTACTGAAGCTCTGTACAGAGAAATTCATAGATGTACTATAGTAATCTATCACAAGACTTAAACAATCTGTTATGGATAGGTGAGGTTCAAGCCTTCCACGAAGATCTGAATGGGAGGCAGCACATTAATGAGATCTACAAATTCAGTGTGGACAAGCTCTATGACATCCTCTTCACAGAGTCACAGTTCATGAGCGACTTCATGGAGCAGAGGCGATTCTCAGGTACGTACTGGTGTTCTTTCAACTGCCAGACTTTCAAACCCTATCAAGCATGATAAATATTCTACATTCTGCTGTGTTCAGATGTGGTTTACCATCCTTGGAAAAAAGAGGAGGCTGGGAACCAGAAAAGGGAAATCCTGTACACCATCTCACTGTCTAATCCTCTTGCTCCCAAAACTGCCACTGTCACTGAGATACAGGTATTGCCTTTTAATACATCAAACCAACTTAATGGTGGAATGTTAAATCTAAATGAATTATTTCAGACTCTGTACAAAGCCAGCCAAGAGAGTGAGTGTTATATCATTGATGCTGAGGTCATCACACATGACGTTCCCTACCACGACTACTTCTACACCCTCAACCGCTACACGCTCACCCGAGTGGCTAAGAACAAATGTCGCTTACGGTGAGATGAATATCAGATACATTTTGTTTTTTCTTGTGTATTCTTATCGTTTTTGTTAGCATCAGTCATATAAGCTTTTGTTGCATTTGTCTCCAAGAGTATCAACAGAGCTGCGCTTCAGAAAGCAGCCATGGGGGCTGGTGAAAGGATTCATTGAAAAAAACTTCTGGAGCGGACTGGAGGAGAACTTTCGCCAACTCGGTAAACTTGAGTATTATTGTATATGCTGAAAATCTGGTTTATCATTGAAGATTAGGTTTTTCTGGGGTTTTTTTTACCAATATTGTTGTTCATTTTCTACATTAAGTATGATAAGGAATCACAGCATTCAAAGGTATCTGATTCATCACATAATAATTAGCTCTTGAGTTATAAACTACATTGTACACCTATTTTAACTGTTAAAAAGAATACAAAACTTTAGTTCTCGAATGAAACTCAAGATTTAATCTTGAATTAAACTAAATCGCTCATCGTTCACACTTAATTTGAAAGAGGTGGGTCATTTTCAGAGGTGGAGCTGTCCAAGCTAGAAGAGCTCTTGACTGAAGCCCACCAGCTTTCCCCCAAGGCTAAAGTGGTGAAGAACACTACAGTGAGACGGAAGAAGAGGCCTAACCCACACATGCGCAGCCAACATCTGGATGAAGCTCTCAGTCCTGTCACCACGCCAACTGACGAGGAAGTGATTCAGTGCATCAAACAAGTGGTGGGCTCCACGCAGACCAGACATCAGAGTCCAGAGCATCGTCGCCTGCCTGGAGGCTTGGCATTTTACAGTGTCTCCAAGCTGTTGCTCATCATCAGCTTTGTGTATGTACCTCATTGTATAACACAGTGGAAAAAAATACATACTCTTTTTCTATAGTGTACATTAGTCCTCATTACAAGGCTCGACACACACATGGCAACTATTTTCCAGAGGTTATCGGTTTCCATCTGTTTGTTATCTAATGTATCCTCTTTCTATTTTTTTAATTGCATCCGTAGGATCTGTATAAGGTACATGTAATGTTTATCTGCATAGCCATGATAATTTTTCATTTGTAATTTAATATTAACCTTATTCTCTGTCCAACTTCAGTCTTGTCCTGTTGGTGTTGCTCAATATGATGCTCTTCTACAAGCTATGGATGCTGGAGTACTCTGCACAGTCTTTAACTACCTGGCAAGGTCTGCGGCTCCATGAAAGGTTTGTGCATACACACATTTTAAACACTATCTGTCATATAGTTGTGGATACTAGAGATAAGTCTTTTTTCTTTGAATGGAAAACATGCTTCAGTGACTGTACGTACTTTCCTAATTTTTAAAGTATATGTGCATACTTTGTGTGTCCTTAGTAAACTTCCTCAGACACAAATGGAGTGGGCCCAGCTCCTGGAGACACAGCAACGTTTCCATGAGGCCGAGCTTCAGAAGTGGCGGGAGATTATTAAATCATCGGTGGTCCTACTCGACCAGGTAAACAAAATTTCTACTTGTAAATCTGATAGATGTCATGTTATTTAGTTTTGACTCAAAAAGAGCTTTCACTCTCTGATTACAACATTTAGAACACCATTTATTACAGGTGAAAGACCTGTCATTTCAAGGTTGTTGTCGTTTGGGTTGTGTAGTACACTGTCAATTTTTTAATGTATTATTTATGGGTGGATAAAAATGAAATTTGGTTGGATTATTTTAGTGATTCATAGATAAATCCATCTCATCAAAATGCATACATATATTGAAACTTGGGACAGATTTATTTTTAGTCGGAGCTGATTAATTAATTGGGAACTTATTGTGGCCTGTAGTTTAAGACTCAAAAGAAATCTCAAGTACTACTTACTACTTATTTCTAAATGAAACCCTTCAACATTTGGATTTGGCCTATGCTCAAACCAGCAATGAGGTTAAAGTATGAAATGTACTGCTGTTTATCCAACATAATTTTGTCTTAATCCTGCCTTGAACAGATGAAAGACTCTTTATTGAACCTCCAGCGTGGCATCAGCTTAAGGGACTGCAGTTCAGAACCCGACGACAAGAGGACTCAGTATCACTGACCCCGCCGCTTCAAACAAGGCCATGAGGGCATGCTGTGCAATATTGGACTGCTTTTATTTTTTATGAGCTGTATGCAGGGAACATGGAAACAAAGAGAAAGCAGGAAGAGTTGGCGACGGATGAGGACGCAGCCAGCAATTGAGAAAAATGTGTCCAGCGCCACTGACTCCATCCTACTGTAAGCCATGGGTGTCACACTGGGGATCAAGCAGAGGGAACGAGTTCATACTACCGCATGTATTCCGTCATCTTACAGCAAATCCAGTTAGTATTCATGTGGTTTCCAGTTTGTGTCTGTCAAAAACAACTGGAAGAGGAGAGACAGGGTTCATTTAGAGAGCCCCCAAGGCTTTCTATAGTTCCTCAACGTCCCCCTAGAGGTCCTCGCTGCAGTGTCTCTTTTAACATAGGACACCCAACAGCAGTGTTGTAAGTATTTGACCATCATGAGTACATAATCTTCTTTGAAATCTGGTCTGAGTGGTCTTTGTCAGGGCTGGCTCCCTGTCAGACACCCAAATATGAAGACAACACAATCCTCTGTTTGTTTTTGCACTGTCGATGTACCTTTTCCCAGCCAATGGTGGTCGAATGTCGAAATAGAATGAATGTATGTTTTAATTTAGAAGGCTTGAATAAGGGATGCTGCAGCCAGACTTATAGGGAGACATCTTCTTACATGTTTTATTACTAAGCTGTGACTATATCTCTTTAGAAGTGTTTCAAATTAGAAAGAATTCTATGAATTTATTTGAAATATATAAGAGTATGTCATTATTTAATATATATTTCAAAATATATAAGCATTACCTATATTTATTGTTAATGATGTATATACAAATTGAGAGCTCTATGGCTGCTAAAGAAATTGTTTTAAAAAAAGGAAAAGTTTCTTCTTTGAAAAAATATGCATGCCAGATATGTCTGTGACATGTCCAGTGTGCAAGTACGAGTCTGCATTTGTGTGATTATATTCGCGCGTGCGTGTACGTGCACGTGTATGTAGACTGTGACATTTTTACCATTCCACTTGTTTGTTTAAATATCTATCTATATATATATATATATTAAATATATCTCTATATATAAATATATATATAGATATATATATATATATGTATATAGATATATATATATAGACTGCCTTTAAAGAGAAACTGAATGAATTTATATGAAGCCTTGCATATGCCCCAACTATATTCAAGTTTAAAATCAAAATACCTTCCGTATTAGTCAAATGATTGGAAAACTGATGGTCCATTTTGCCTGAACCAGTGGTATGTTTCTGTGGAAAAATACATTGCTGATTAAGTATCAGTCACTGAGGTAGACCTAACAGCTACAGTATTTACTTAACAAAACTGGTGACAAATCTAGCAATAATTTCAACAAATAGGGTGCGAGTAAATTTTAAGACAGTTTTTGAAAAGTAGAATTCCTGAAAACTATAAATGATACATACATTTGGTGTGTGCTGGAGGATATGCTCACTAAAATGCTTAGATAATATGAGGAGAGTTTTTTTTTCTGCCCCAGCATAGAGGAAAGTTGGAAGTGTTCCACTTTTATATCAGACACAAACGCACTCGAGAGAGTATAACTTTACTTAATGCAGTTTATATACAGCACAAAGTGAAAAGGTTAATGTTGATACTTCAATTGAACTGAACAGGTAATAAATCAGATTGCTTTTTGTTAACTTATACTTTATTTAAAGTACTCATTCATTTTTAATTGATCAATCTTTGTATATCGTGGAATATCAGGGTCAATTGATAGTAAAAAATAAAAGAATAATAGGAGAATGATCTCATACAAATTCAAAATTAGATAAGACAAACTCTTACATAAATAACTTTTACGCAGATTAAAGTTTGATAATAGGAGAAAAATGCAAAGATAATTGAGGAAAATGCTATGGTGAAGGTAAAGTACTTTTCAAAAAGCCTGTAATATTATGGAAACTTTCTTTTTTCATTTTGATTGTGATATAATGGCCCGAATACTTTGCAGTATTAAATAAAATCATTAATTTATTTTTCCACTTTAGCCCCTGCCACATCTAAACATAATGCAAAAGGACCAAAGGCAACATCACATTTTGCCAACCTTCCAAGATGTCACTTTGCCCAATTTGAATGACTCCAATTATTTCCAGTATTCATCTGGGGCGCATCAAAGGTATGAGAATGATTTTAACCAAAAAGAAGCATTTTAAAAATTGTCCCTCAGTATGTTTAAAAAAGTTAATATTATACTATGTGTAGAAGAGCAAAAATTCAAATAATGATCTTAAATCATAACCATAAGCACTTACAAACCCTTTAACTTTGAGTTTCAATCATTTCTATAAAGAACATAGGAAAAGCACTTTATTCCAATTTTGATAATGTCACCGTTTAGGACATCTTTTAAAGATTTCTTTCCATAATGGTGTTGATCAGAATTACTTTTCGCAAACCACCAGAATTCTATTCATGCATTCTTCAATGTAATTGTTTTATGTGCTTGTGATGTATGGGAAGGAAAAGGAATCTTAATCGTGTATGAGTAAAACGGATATGCTCCTGCTGTGTGGGGGCTCACTTGAAAGTTCTTTTTTGCTACATGTTACACTGCTACATGTTTTCATAGAAAATATATTCAATTGAGAGAGTGGAAAAACCACAATGGCAAACTTGATGACACTGAAAGAGAGTCTATGCTTCTACCATGGTACAGAATGTCGCAAAAATATATATTTTTACCTTTCCAGATGATTTTTGTTTAATTTTATTTTTTGTTTGTGAGGGTTAAGAGTTATTTTCAATTGATTGAGCTGCAAAGCAACTAAAATTGTTCATTTGCAGTGCATATATTTGACTTTCTTGCTTTCCAATTTTACAACAAATCTCATTTAGATGACTCCAGCTATTCTACCGAGTGGTAGGTCCTGCCGCTTTATTATATTTAAGATTGTATTGTTAGGGCACACATTTAAATCGTACTGATTGACTTAATCAGCAAAATAAAATAGAAATTGTAAGGAAAAAAATAATCTGGAAATTTAAAATACCCAATATACAGTGTATATCTAATTTGCAATTGCTGCCATTTAGGAACGGTTTGCTGGTTTCAATCAGATTTTTTTTCCTGAAAGCAATGGTGAAAAATAAGTATTGCCTTTGTAATGTTGTATATCTTTAAGGCACTGTGACAGTTAAAGTGTGCATTAAGAAGCTATTGAATGTATGTGTCTAACGTTAGAATTGGAACGGTGTTCTGGCTGGTCCACAAATATTACAAATCCCTAATGGTAGGTGAGCTCTCATCTAAATGGCAATAACTAAGAAATTGACAAATGTTAGTGTCCTCATGGGGTTTAAAACATTCAAAGACGCAAATGTTTGATGAGCCCCTTTTGTCAAGATCAAATTGTTATATGTTGGTGCTTTAATATGGAAAATTACAACCTTCTAGAGATGACTTCTTATAGAGTCACAATCAAAACAGTTTGATTTACTGTTTTAGTTTTCTTTCGTTTTTTTTTAGAAAATGTTTTGATCTTCTCCATGGAGAATTTAGTAACATTTCTACACAAGATAATAATATACTGAAAGTATATGTTATGTTTGTGCGTATATCTGCACTATGCGCGCACATACATAATCTTGAGAGAGAGAAATCCAACCTGCGCTGCGCGTAGGCTTTCTTTTGATTTGCTGATTTATTATTTTTTCTTTCCTTTTTTTTGCATCATAGAGACTGCAAGGGACAAAGTGGCTTTCTGGTTCTTGTGAAGTAGAGAATGAACGTAAGAATAAAGATATTAAGATGATATATCTACTCTTGTATTTCACTTTTCTATTGTAAGAAATGTGTAATCTCAGGAGAGTAAATGTAAAATGCATCAGTGGTCTAGCTTGGATGAAATATGCATTCAATGTTGCACTTCCAAATCTGAAGCACAGTTAAAATACAGACTTTGAAATATTGATGGCAAAGGCTTTTTTAGGGCGGCGTTGCTACTGTAGAGTGGCTCCCTAAAGACCATCTGTTATATCTCTACACTTTCAATAATCCTCTCAATCTCTAGTCGATGACCTCATTTACACTCAAACCTGATTCATGTCTGAAATCAAGTATCTTCAGCTTGTGCTTACATGTATCATAGTTATATCCATATATATTGTTTTGTTTAGCTACCATATTTGCAGTTTTAAATACACAGTCCGTACATCGTATTATATATTTGTGTCAATCCAAGATATTTTTTTTTCGGTCTTCATTTATGGTGGGAGTGCCAGAGCGGTGCTGTGTAAAGTCTTGTCCAGCACATTCCAAAAATTCCCAATGGGGCTAAGGTCTAGACTCAGTGGTGGCCAATGAATGTGTGAAATGATGTCTCATGTTCCTTCAAATAAGCTTTCACAGAACATTCATTGAAAGAAACACTGTTCATTCAGTAGATACTTGTAGTTGGCGGACCCGCCTTTAAAATCTCACAAAATGATGCAGCTGATCATTTAACAAAAGCATGGACAGTCATCAAAACCTTTCTGTGGCCATCACTCTCCTGAATTTTAAGTATGCTTCGAATTCAAAGATGAAGCCCTAAGAAAGTTTGATTATTATAATTATTTCTAATTTGTATTTGTAAATGATCTTTTCTGATGAAGGCCCAAACAATGAGTTTTCTTAATAGTTTATCAGTAGATATTGTCCTTATCCACACAAAAGAAAGCTGTTGGTTGAAGATTACTTGAAATCGAGCATTTTGTCCAGCCCAGTGTGCCGAAAAGCTGATGTAAGTTTAAGAAAATAATCCAAATTGGCACATACGACATGGCATGCCAACAATTAGTTGTCTAAAATAACGCTATATACAGTAAGTCCTTTCCGTTGTTGCCTCATGCATCTGCATGCTCATTCACAAAAATTAATCGTAAAAAGAATACAATGATGTAATGAGGGAACACTGATTGACAGAAATTGTGTAATGCGACAAAAAAACAACAACAATAGCGGCAATGGCACTGCTATGGGCATCAGTAGCTGATCTGTAAGGACACGCATCGGCTTCAGAACTGTAGGGTGATTGTTCAAGTCTGGACAAAAGCAATTACAACCAGATGTTGGATTCTATTCTCCGTTTTGACTACTGTAGAGATGCCCTTGAGCAAGACACTGACCCTCCCCCTAAATTTAGCCTCTTTCCTTTTTTATGTCTCCATTAGGGTGGTCGCTTCTCTGTGTGTGGGGTCCAACGAAAGTATACAGTAATATGTATATTTAGTCAGTGAATTTTATCACTCGTACTCTAATTTAGTAAAAAAAAAAAACCTGAAAAAGTTACTGAACAGGAACAGAAAGAAAGTTGGGAAGTATATATGTACATATATAATAGTCTGATCATTTTAAAAAGGTATTCTAATGAAACCTGGCATCCACGGTGTGTGTGACAGGGCCTAAGAGTGTTGTAATTTTCTGTGTTTAAACATTATTTTCTCTATTATGGTAGTTGTGAGAAATTTGAGATTAGCCAATTTAGATTCTTTGCGCAATCATCTTCTACTTGAAGGCCAGGTTTTGCCTGTTCTTTTCAGCGTCACACAGCCAGATGAAAGCTATTAATGAGTGTGTTGCATATCCACTGGAAGGATGTGAACTATTTTTTTCTTAGTTGAATCCAGGTGGGGAAGCCTGGCTGCCAAGTGGTTAGCGCATCGACCTCACAGACCTGGGGTTGAAGGTTCGATTGCAAGGTGGGTACCAATTGTGTGGAGTTTGCATGTTCTCCCTGGGCTTGTGTGGGTTTTCTTGGGGTACTCCTGTTTCCTCCTACATTCAAAAAACCTGCGGGGTAGCCTGGTTAGACACCCTACGTATGAGTATGAGCATGAATGGTTGCATATCTCCTAGTGCCATGCGATTGGCTGGCCACCGATTCAGGGTGTTCTCCGCCTAGTGCCCGAAGCTAGCTGAGATGGGCTCCAGCACCCCTGTCGACCCTTGAGAGAATAAGCGGTTCGGAAAATGAATGGATCTTAGTGTTGATCGTCTCATTTGAAAGTATGATAGACTATATTTTTGTCTTCCAGCCTTCTCTCTCTTCTGATTCTCTCAGATTTCTTCTCTTTTAGCACTTTTACAGAGCGAAAGAGAGAGGGAGCCCTCCCCCTCAAGTATTCCACTCTCCCTCCCCAACAGGGGGGGACGAGGAGATGGGTGAGGTCGCTGAGTCTGGAATGAATCAAGGGGGATGGGACGACACCCACCCTAGCCGACTCTTGCGCTCCAATCCCGGCCCAGATGGGGACTGTGGCGGAGAGAGGGCGGGGCTCCGTGGCAGCGTTTGACAGCTGCAAAAATAGAAAATGTATCGCGCATAGAAGATGAGGGAAAGCACGCTGCTCCCAGCGCACTCTCGTAGAATGGAGTAAAAGCTTCTCTTTTTGGCGTGTACATGTTTTTTGGTTCTCCTTACTGTTCTCTAGGGGCGATTTTGGACTATGCAGCGCGCCTTCTCCTTCCCGGTGACGCTGGAGCGTAGCCGGACCAAGGAGCGTCTGGAGGCCAGTCTGGCCGGCCTGTGTGAGCTGGAGCTCCGCAAGCAGCGTCAGGAGGGCCTGGTCCTCGGGGCGCTGGCTCTGGGAGACCACCTCGAGACCACCTCTGCAGGGGATGTCTCCTTATTCAGCTGTTGGGGTCAGGATAACCTGACGTTAAGGCGCCAGCTGGTAAGGACTTTTCCTTTATTTCTTACTTGACACTAGTATATTGGATTTCCTAATTGTTTTCTTCATCTGATAGGTGACTTTTACTCTGAGTTTTTGCTATTGGTGACGATTGAATCTTTGCTGGGAAGGGAAAAAAAGTTAGTCAACTTGGTTAATAGGGTCTCCGTTCGCCGGGGTTGGAGGTTTATGCCTGTGGGCGAGCAGATCAGGGGGTGGAGTGGCCGCCGTTTGGAGCCCAGGCCGACTCTTTAATAGCCCATTGTTCCCCCATCATACACTTTTGTGCATTTTACGGCTTTACAAGCGCACTTCTTATTGCAGCTTTCTCCACATCATAAAGGCATGAGTTATTTTCTCCTATTTGCTTGTGGCCGACGCCTCAATGCCATAATTGATGAGGTGCTTGAATCCCCCCAGTGGATTAACTAGCGATTTAAAAGTAGGATGCACGAGTTATACTATTGGGAAGAGGATTATATTTCTTTTTAGCCTGGAGCATGTCAGACAACAACTTTTACGCACTAGTGAGCATCAGTGTTACTCTACATTGTAAATGTGTGTTGCTGTTTCTCATGTCTTGACAATAGCCTGACAACAAAAGAAAGCATTTATTAAATAAATGAGGGTGAATGAGAAATTAAATCAACCACCTCCCCCCCAGCAGGGGTCCTAACAATAGATGCATGTGGGCTAGAATACTAATGATGCCAGAGAGAGAGGTGATGGCCTTGAACACGCCTGGTCACAATGTTAGGCACACCTGAGCAAAACAGAAAGTATCATATGTCATATGATAGCTGGATCCCATCTAATTTAAGAAAAAAATTGAGCAGAATAAACTTGTGATTGGTCACCCATCAGAGTTGAGAGAGTCAGACAAAACACGCACTGTATTGATGTCAGATAACTGTAATCCGTTTTTACCCCGTCTTGTTACGCTGATCATTTTAAAAGCATTTAATATCTTTGCTAGGGGGTCATCAAATGCTCAAAAAGAATCTAGAGTGGATATTTACCCTTGTTCCCTGTCACTCCTGTACATGTCTAATGCGAGGAATATCCTTACATAATTGCTGAGCTTTGTCAGTGGCCTGTAAAAAAAAATAGATCGTTAAAACTCAACTCCTTGAAGTAGAGCTTGGAGCAAAAAAACCTTGAACACCCTTCAGTAAGTCATTTGTGATACCTTTTTGCAAATGTGGCATGTCATGTGCTTATCGTTTCAGCAAACCCCAGTTGGTTAAAGTGTCTGTGGAATAAAAAGCTGCACCCACAGTGGCCCTTCGGGACCACTTTGGCTACCCCTGAATTCTAACCCTAACAACAAAGTAGATCGCGGTAGGTTGGCTCTTTGAAAAGTAGATCTTGGAGCAAAAAATGTGTGAGCTCCCCCTTCTATAAATGAAGCAACATCAATGATAGTGTAGTGAGTCACTCGCTTGACTTTCATCCAAACAGTTCATTTCTCATAGATTGTGTGCGAGTGTGTGTGTGTGTGTAGGTAAGTTCAAGCACTCCATGTGTGCATGACGATTGATTGGCTGTAGTTCAATTTTGGCTCTCAAAGTCAAATTGGATATGCTCCAGATTCTCACAACAAAGAGAAACTGAATTACGGCGATTGTATGAGAGAATTAGTAGTAGTATCAATTCAATGCGAATTTTGTTAACCCTGTTACATTTCTATTCTAGGCATATCCTATGACATCCAAAAAATCTTGGCCCAAATCCCAGTTGGACTCTACCATTATTAGACTAAAAATTCCACAATATTGGTCTCTGATTAGGATGATATGTGATTTTACCAAGTTGTATTTCTATTCAAGAGACAGACTAAAACCTTACTTCCCAATCCCTTCCCCTCCACCTCACCTCTGCAAGACGTAGCAGAGTCAAAAGCTTGTCTTCATCACAAACAAACTGAGGAGAAGCAGTTGTTTTCCAGGTCTGCCAAGGAGACACACGCCTTTCCCTCAGGAGGGGCGGGTTTAAGGATGAAGGATTTTGGGGAGGGGGTGTATTTCCTGTTTTCATTTTCTCCCCAACATATGTGGATCGATGTCTATTAACAATTTTGCCAAGCCAAGCGTGTGAGTAATTGTGGGAGGAATGTCCCTAGAGAATAGATGGCAGGCTTCGAATTAAATTCAGCACGCCATGTGTGTCGGGTACAACTCCCTGTGTAGTTTACAGAGTGTATTTGTGGCTGTATTGTATGTGTGTATACATAGTGAGTCCAAACTCTGCTGCTGGTCTACTGCGTGAGGTGTTGACAGGGTCGGGATGGCAGACAGCAGCTGGTGACGCATGAAGAGTTGACCTCCTGTCCACTCACTGGTATTGTTTTAAGACCTACGCGTCTAGAAGCAATAGCAATGTGTTTGTAGCTCAAATAGAAATGGTTTATATCAGGGGTGCTCAATATATTGATCGCGGTTTACCAGTTAATCCCCAAGTACTATTAGTAGTCATTGTGATTAAATGAATTCCTACTCACAAAGATTGGCAATTCCACTCAACACTCAGGCTATTTTTTGGAGGATGTTTATAATGAAGCATTTTTATTGGTTCTTATCAAGTTTTGTATATGTTCCAGTTGTTGTTTTTTTGGTTACTGTAGGTGTATTTTTTTAATTGAACAGAAGGCATATTGTGCGCCCTGGTCAGATGTGGTCTTAGAAAACCAATAATTTATTCTGAAGGATTTGTACTATATTTTGCCTCCTTTAATGAAGTCCTCAGGAAAGTGCACAATGGCTGAGTCATCACGTCACACTTGTATTTGCACGTATACGCTGAGCTGTTACAGCTGTCACTCACACGGCTTAGCGTGACACATTACACTCCTTTCACAGCCTCATGACATCCCTCATTTGCATGCTAATATTGAGGTTTTGCAAACACAAGGCTCAAGTGAGTGTTATTTCATGCTCTTCAATAACATTCCAATTGTCAGAATGAAGTAGGGAGGTAAGTTGTGATTCAATCTGCAGATGTGTGTTTAGGAAAGCACTTTGAACTGCTCACGCTGTGAAATGAGCATATTTAGGGTCACATTCTAACGCACTAGCAAATGACTGTCGGACTGTTGACAATTTGCAGTGATGTTGCTAGGACACAAAATACATTATCTTCTCATTTTCAATTAGCATGCAGCATATCAAGTTACATTGCCATCGTCAAACAAACCACATCTTGAACTTATGATCGTTCATAATTCAAACTAGAAGGACTTTTATCATCTCTTCCAGCATGTGATGCCAACATCACTGCGCTACTCTATTTGGCTTCCAATATTTTTTTTCATCTGCTATTAGTAAATTCAAGCTGCTCTTTTATTTTCTTTGGTCTCTAAGGGGAAGTTGTACCACATAGTATATGTTTGCCTAGGCGTTTGGTTTACAGCAGCCGAGTAGGAACTCTGATATTAGAATACCTTTCCAAAAAAAAAACCCACCCCAACTCGGAACCAATTTTAAAAGGCCCCATGTCACGATGGCAACAGAACTTTAAAGTTCAATGCAAGCCAGAGATGTGAAGTATATAATTGGAATCAATGAAGTATTGGATAAGGTCCTTAAATGGCTTTATGTTACTAAATAATCAATGTCCTATTACTTGTGTCTTTGTCTTTCTACCTTTGTTTGGCACAAACCCTTCACTTTTATTATGTGGACATTTTGCCTGGTCTATGCAAGAAAGGGGTCTTCTTCTGTGTGAGGGGGGTGTGTACGTTATGTCTGTGGCCTCCCACAGTCTTGTCTGATTTAATTATAGAGGGTCCAGGAGTGAAGCGGTCTCATTGGTCCATTCCATAGATGTTTACGTCCTGGTGACGAACCACTGACTGCTTTATGATCTCAGTCCTCTTCAGCACAACCAGTGAGCTTTTATTTTGTATTATTTTACACTCTACAGTATTAACCCTCCTTATTCTCCCCTACACTCAATGCGGAAACAAGAAAAAAAATAGTAGTGATGTTATGATGGATTTTATTTGTCCCCATAGACTGTAGGTGTAGATGTGTTAAGGTTAGGTGAGGTGGACCGAGAATCGGTGTCAGTCTGTCCCCAACCCCCATCATCCCAGGGCTTGGGATGCTGTAAAAGGGTAATGATAGATTGTGCACCGTGTGGTAAAAGCAGTGTGAGGGCATCAATAATAGACAATAATCTCACAGGAGCCTGCTAAAAGCTCACACTTAAATGATGAAGCTGCACACCCCATCAAACGCTGTAAAGTGTCAGGCTTCGTTTTTTATGCAAACTGTGGAAAGCTCGCTAACGGTTGAAAGACCGTAATCAGTGAAGTGAAACTGCATTATTGATTTCATTGATTTCCAATGGTTTTTTTTTTTATTGTGAAAATGAAGATCCCCATACTAGATCTCAAGCATACACGAACCTATTAGTGGAGGGATGCAAATCGCTTTGTTTGGAGCCACACAATAAGCACCCTTGTTGAGACAATAGGAATGAGCGCGTTTGTGGGGGTGACAAGGTTATTGGGAAACAAGGGTTAGCGTGGGTCAGTTGACCCTTTTGCGTCATCAGTGTATATAAACAAAAAGTCTATTTTGAGGTGCGGTTTGACGGTTTCTTTTTTTTTTGTGACTGAAGTAAGCACTTAAACTGCCGTAGACGATTTGGGAGTTGATATCGATTTGAGGCAATGCTGACATTGTGTCACCTTTAATTCACTTATGACTGATCACATGCCCGGGGCAGTCTGAGGAGGGTCATTGTTGTTCGATTTGGCTGAGCAATAGATGAAGCTTCAACATGTTTTGAGCTCCAAAGGTTAAGTTTGTGTTGATAAAACAATGCTTTTAATGTGGTTGTAGTTTGCTTTGTTGATGTGTATGTTGCATCATAACCTTTTTCCATTATTTGACCCTTTTATTCATCAAAATGTCTACATCAGTTTAGGGTAAATAAAACTATTTTAGTGCCTATTGTCACAAATAAAACCACACAATCGTCATGAAATTTTTACAGAATAATGCCGATCTGTGATCAGATTATGTCCCACATATGTATCTGCTAATTATAGTGTGTTAGACAAGAGGTTAAAAATATGAGATGAAAAAGAAAAATGTTCTTCGCTTTACTGCCCACAAGTTATTTGATAAAATATCTTTTATTTTACTGTCTATTCCATTTTTGGATGTCCCTAAAATTGCTCCCTATGTATAGTAAGTACCCTGTCATTATAGCTTAACTCCCACTATAAGAAAACCTCTGATCTATTTAATGACTTTGTTACTAACAGTATTGTGTCATTCCTCAATGCAGTGGTCAGTTAAGAAATTATGATGTACCGATGATTCATGTTTTTCCTTGTGTGTATACTTGGAGGTTGCATATTTTTGAAGTAGAAAATGTAATTACATTCATCCTATCAAAACATTTCACATATTTCTTTTCAACTGACCCGATCCTTTTAAGCTTTTGTCCTATCACACACATCTCATTTCTTTTTGTACAAATGCAGACCCGTCTGAGTCTAAAACATTGACTATCTTGCATGACATTTTCTGTGGCCCCGCTCAACATGAGTGGAACATTACACCCACTCTTGTGCATCCCCTTTCCAAATATGTTCCAATAATTCATGTTCCATCTGGCTGCTTCCTGTGTACTTTAAGTATATACATCTTTTGTAAGTACGGTTACATAAGAAAGTCCACTGACACATGAGGAGGAGTCACTTAAGATATGCAAGTTAATGTTGACCTTTACAGCACAGTTGAAGTGAAGAATTTGGTTGTTAAGTCTGACATTTTGTTTGGGTTGCAGTACATTGCACTTTATTTCACTTTGTGTCTTTGATTATTTCAGACTATACACTTGCTTCTCTAGGGATACCATGCAAATAACAATAAATGTATTTGTGTTCTAGAGTGCTCTTCAGACTTCGCCATGGGGTCTCGTGCAAACAATCGAGCAGCAAATGGGAGAACTGCGTATCAACATGGACCACTACGACACATCTCAAGGAGACACAGGTGATAGTTGGCCTAGTTCAGGTACCTGTAATTGGAGAGGGACTCCAGGCTGCAAGATTTTTAAGATAATATAAACAAAAATATACATTTTCCTGCAGAGTTTGTCTTAAATTGATTGCAAGCTTTCCCATCGCTAACACAATTTTTAAGTGCCCTACAACTGTTGACTAACTCTTTATTTCTTTATAGTTGCTCCATTCTAATAGACATTGTCTGTATTTTCTTTGAGTACTATTTATACATATTCCTTCAGTGGCTAACCCGCAACGTGTGCTTCCAGAAGCGTAGGCTTCATTGGAATGAAGTAAGCTTCTCTTCTCTCACACAAGATGTACTTTTTCTTAGGTTTCTACGAGTCAAGTGAAGGTCAATCGCCTAAAGGGAGAACTTGTTCAGCGGAGACCACAGAGATGGTCTCTTCCTGGCCTTACACCAACGACAGACCCAAGTCTGTGGGTAAGAAAATAAACACACATGGTCCTCTTTCACCATTTCCTGTTCCACGTGGACATCATTATAAGGCTTGTGTCAATAAATAACGACCTTACTGCCTTTCTTTTTCATGCGTCTTAAGTATGTCTTGCAACTTCTTCTCTTATGCGTAGCTCCATTACTTCTTCTAAGTGCTAGTACCAGTAATTATTTTTACAAACAGGATGATTGATTTAAAAATACGTGTTTAGAGTTTAGCTTTGACAGAAGCATATCCAGAAAGTGTTAACAACACTTACCTTGATCCACATTTTGTTAGGTCACAGCCTTATGACAATATTGAATGGCTGGCTTTTTTTCATTATAAAATCAAATTTTGACCAGTTTTGAGGAACAAAAATATTTTCTTTTTTAGACTAAAAGTCCAATTACATGGTTCCTAACAGCCTTAGTTATTTTTAATATGGCAGACATTAATTTTTAGCAGTTTCATTCTCCTTTGTGCCATTTCTCAAGTGCAATCAAGTTGTATAGAAAGCATGGTGATTTTTTATTTTTTAAGATCCCTCCAGTTATATTAAATTTCATACAAATATACTCAAAAGGAAAATAGTCAAGAGCTGTGAGTACTTTTTAAATTTAATGTAAACAGATTATAGATATAAGTAGATGTAGCGCAAACCTTTTTGTTCTTGAATGAATGATTAAATGAAGAGAAACAGGGGACTAGGCATGGGTTTACTGCTTTAGTTAAGTGTTGCCCTCAGGACATCAGCACTCCAACTAGAGAAAGCGTTATTGGAATTACAACGTGCTGCGCCATGTCTGCAAAATCTGTGCGATCCTCATCTTGTAACCTTGTGACCTTTTTAGCCAGGAAAACATACCAAGCTTTATCCCAAAATGTTTCTTTCTTGTCATTTTCACTCCCCTCCAATGGACAAATATCAGCATAACAGCCATGAAAATAACACACATTTGTCTCTGATTTAACAAAAACATAAGGTCATGCTTGAAATTGTCATTTTCATTTAAAAAAAATAATTCCAGGAGTTGCTTTTGACAGGACATAGGCATCTCAAATCGGTGCTCATAATCTTTTTGGTGGCAGATGTACACTATAATACACATCGATGGGAGTTAGCTAATATAGGGATGCCCCATTTTCTATTGCTTCATGCACTTTTTCTCCCTTCAGGTGACACTCTTCTGTTGAATGGAGAATCGGACATGGCAACCCCTCAAAGTGGGCTGCTCCGCTCTTTTTCTGCTCCCCACCCACCCCTGGAGGGGATCGCCGAAGAAGCAACACCAATGGAGTTTTGGATGCAGGAGCCTAGCCAAGTCGAGCAGCCCTCGGAGCAGCAGCAGCAGCAGCAGCCTCTGGGAGATCAGGTTACAGAGGAGGACTACCAGCAAGCCACGAGGGTGGAGGGTTACATACTTCATCTTGTCCAGCGTCACACCCTTTTGCCAAGGCCATGTCAGCCTCGTACAACTCTAAGCCCTGATCCGTCATACAGCTTTACCCCTGCACATGCCTCTCTAAACAGAAAAAGCCCTTCTCTTTCCACAGAGCAGGGACATGCAGGTCCCCAAATTGAACTTTCATCCCACCCCAAGAACCCCAGTTGGGGTTGTGACCTCCCAGAGGGTGAGGCCTGTGGAGGAGAGGCTCCATCTCTAGAAGAAGAGCGTTATTTGATGCTGCCCTACCCCCAGTGTAGACCACACTCCATGACTGGGAGGTTGCCATCACCTCTGCCCTTCTTGGACCCCAACTGCGGTGGTGGGGCGCTTAACCTTTGCTGTGAACCCTCACCCCCTCAGCATTGTCCTCAGCCTCCAATCAATCAGAAGCACAATCTAGTAAGTGCTCAGTACATCCCAGGGCAGGTCTGCCATGCTCCCTTACGCTCACCAAAACATTTTAACCAAGCACAGTCCAAAACCCACCAGTCCTCTCCTGACCACCACAATGCCAAGCCCAGAAATTCTAGGAAGAGCCACAATGAAAAACAAAGGGCTAAAAAGTCCAGCGGTAAAGCAGGTCGATCCCAGTCAGAAAACAGTCTGCTCGGCCAGCGGGTATTGCCAGAACGAAGGTACAGCACTACCGAGCGGCATCAAGGCAGAGGAGATCAGGCCCAGGGTCAAGTTGTTAAGGTTCACGTAGGAAACAATAGCGACAAAGCAAACCGACGCTGGTGTTCCAACTTGGAGCTCAGCCAAGATGAAGGAGAAAACAACCACATGGAACAAGGCCATCGGAGGCCACCTCGAAAAGCTCGCCCTGGTCACAGTGGTCACCACCACCATCACCACCACCAGCAGCAGCAACAGCAGCAGCCTCCTCATAATCATCATCCACAGCAACATAGCCAACGCTGGCACTCAGACTTCCAGCAGCGTGCGCCACTTTGCCAAGGAGAGGACCCCTACGCGGGGGCTGCCCCCGCCGAGTCCTCGTCCAGCATGAGCGAAGTGTACTCACCAGCCTCCAGTTCACTTTCCAGTGACTCTGACGAGAGCGGTGGCCTGGTGTGGCCCCAGCAATTGCCACCTCGACTCGTTACCACATCGTCTTCCTCTTCGCCCACAGCGCAGGCCGCTAGCGCCAACCCTCCCGCTCAGCCAAAAGCTTTTGTCAAGATTAAAGCTTCCCACGCACTCAAAAAGAAGATCCTAAGATTTCGCTCTGGATCCCTCAAAGTCATGACCACCGTGTGAATTGGTTTTAAAAGCAAAGCATCATAGCGTTTCCCACCTCCATGCTCAAACCCTAATTAAAGGCTGACGTTTCATGTTTACTTCCGACATGCATCCACAGGAAAAGTCACAGCCTTTATTTTCCCCTAAGTGACGTTAATGAACGTGATGCCAAATTACACAATGTTGACAAAGCCTACATTGTTGCCATGGAGCTGATGTCCAAAGGAATTATTATTAATGACGTATCCTTTCATGCTTCATAAATTATCCTTGTTTAAAGCCAGGGCCTGTGAAAATAATATTGTGACAACAAATTAAATGCTGTGGGAACACAACCTTTGGTTGTGTTGTTTTAATTAAAAACAATAGATTTGATAAAATTAAAAAAACAGGTAGTACATTGGCCAAGACAGAACCCATAAAACTTTATTGTGACTGTCCAGATCAGTCCATCCATCACTTGATGACTAATCAGCAGACATAATTTGTGATGTTGTTATTATAAATGGTCTTCAGATAGAACAACTATGAAGGATAACCTGAGTCATTTTGCACAGTGCTGTTTAAATGACTTAGTCTTGGTAAACAATTGTCTCCTAAAGTCATACATTATTAATCTTGTGAATGACTCTACTAAAAGCTTGAAAATATCCTCTTTTTGACCGAAAAACTCAAAATAGGAGATTTATGTGCTTGTAACGTACAGCTCAAATGAAATACTCACTATAATTTTTTGGTGTGTTTGCATTTTGGTCACTCGTAAATTATGGTCTGGGCAGGAAAGTGTAGGCAGGCTGTCTAGATTGGGAATGTTCTCATGAGAATTTAGTAGTTTGGTAATTCAAAATATAATTATAGTAATCCTGTCGGCGTGAGTGTCAAGCGTAACTGCCTCCCACTGAGGTTAGGGTTTCAAATCAGGTCTTTCTGTGTGTCAATTTTGGTCAGGTACTTTCTCACTTTTTTTTTTTTTAAACATAGTAGGCTGATGGTCACTTGTTGCTATTTGCTTTGGATGTGAATGTACTCATTCCTCATGTACGCCTTGTGATTGGCTAGAAACCAGTTCCAGGTTGTAGACAGATTCTTTCCCACTGGGATTAGTTCCTGTGAATCAACAAGATAAGTAATAGAGAGTGAAGGAGGTTTTCTTATCTCTAGATTCCTAACTGGTCTTAGATTAGAGCAACTGCTAAATTGTACAAAGAGTCTGACTCTCATGTCACTACAAAAGCATGCAATACATTTAGTTAAAAAAAATCTTAGTAAATTCTCATGCAAACATTTACTTTTCTTGCGCTATGACATTGATGACAGGCTCAATTTGTAAGCAGCTGCTGTTCGACCAGCCAGTCATTATAGCAATTCATTTAAAAGGCAGCAATTTAAATACAAGATTACTCACTCGTCATAATTTAACAATGTGTATAATCCATGAAGTGGCCTTTTATGGAACGAATGTAGTTTTTAATAAAATTGAAACATTTTGGCCTTTGCTATGTTGACGTGACTAGTCTGACAACTTTATTTTACGTTGTATTTCAGTCAAATGAAATATAATGAAGGATAATGCTTGACATTGTCTAATCACCAACTAATATTAATTAAAAACACAGTTTGCTACGTTTCACTTGTGCTAATCTCAAAATTTATCACGCAGTGTTCAAAGAAAACAACACCCAAGCACATCAAGAAAAAGAAAATATTTATACAGTACTAATGGTGAGCGCTGTATACTTTATTTATGTTCATAACTTGTCAGTAGTCACAAAGGTATATGAATATCATATTTGTATTGTTTTCTCATTACAAATAAACGGTAAACATCAAACACAATCAGTTATAAGATGTAATACTCAATTTTTCTCCCCTCTGTGACAGAAAGAAAGAGCCAACCAACAGTAAACAGTAGTTGTTGTTTATCATCCTCTGCACCGCTTGTTGTGGAGGGTGCTGCAGCCTATCCATCCCAGCCAATCACCACAAGCAGGTGGGCGACACCCCGACATGGTTGCCAGCCAATCACAGGTCACACACAATCAAACAGACAACCCACCACTCACACTCACAATCAATGCCCAAATATGGAAATTTCTCTTTGAAGAAGTGCAATATTTGTTCAGTATGTCTAGTTAATTTAAGGAACAAAGTGTCATTCTCTTCATCTATTGCGTAACTGATCCTGAACCATGTCAGTGTCATGTCTACCGCCCTCACACGTTAGTCATCGCCTTTTCTGAGGAGCTTGCGGCTTTGGTTTCACGAGCAGTCATTTTCCTGGACGTGGGGTCTTCACCGAGTAAATGCAGAACGTTGCACAAGGAGCGATTCATGGTGTTTTTGAAACCTCTACCCACACATACGTAAAGTAGCGGGTTGAGGCAGCTGTTAAAGTATGCCAGGCAAAGCGTCAAAACATAGGCCAAGTACACAGATGGGCTGTTAGGCGAAGTTCGAGGTGTCACCAACGTGAGGAAGTCCATGATGTGTAAGGGCAGCCAGCACACAAAGAAACTTAAAACCACTGCAATGATGACCTTCAATGTCCGCATGGAGCGTCTCCCCTTGTCTGTGATTCCACTCTCAGCTCTCCTGTAGACCCTCCAGTGGCAGATAACGATAACCAGGAAAGGCAGGATGAACCCAAAAACCAAGCGCATTTCAGTGAGGAGCCATGCGGTATTTTTAGGGAGTAACAGCATACACTCACGCTTTAGCTCGCCCAGTTCAATCTCCTGAGCATATATAAATTGAGGCATGCTGCCAATCAGGGCAAGGCTCCATACTACCACACAGCCCAGGACAGCAATTTTGGGTCTTCTGTTGTTGTGGCACCACACAGGCTTGGCCACCAGCAACCAACGATCTAGACTTATTAAGACGAGTTGCAGGACACTGCAATACATCACCCAGTAGAAGAAGCCTTTGAACAATGTGCATCCCAGCGGGCCAAAGTGCCAGTGGTCATCGTGGGCCAGGGGCACCATGAGAAGAGGGAGCGAGAGGCAACATAGGAAGTCAGTCAGTGCAAGGTTAATGAACCAGATAGTTGTGACCGAAGTGGCCATTTTGAAACCGGCCACCCACATCACTATAGCATTCCCAGGAACACCTAACAAAACTACAAGGGCATAGAAGGTCAGCGCCATGATCTGGATGGGTTGAATCTTGGGCCTTTCGATGTCAGTAAACTCTGTGAAATTGAAGAATGAGTCTGGAAAGGTGTAGTTCAAATTCCAGTCGTAGTCGTCGTCCATGTCTGAACTGTAAATTGAAAATACAATGTTAGTAATGCACCTAGAGGTGGAAAGGGTCTTATCTCCCCTTTTTCCAGGGCCATTTTGCTCTTAGTATTTAACCCAATCAAGCGAACACACTACACACACTTAGACCTGAATCCTCAAACATACACAAATTTTCTTACAATCTTTGCATATCTCGTAATGAACTGACATCTTTGAGATATTACAGGGTGAGCTGATATCTTATGACATATTTTATGTTAGGATTTAAAACTGAAATTTTGCTTAAATTCACTTTCCCTATTTGAGATTAAACTCTACATTCTATCTACTGTCCTCGCTTCCATTAATAAAGCAGCATAAATCTAAATGATCAATACATAAGTTAAAATACATATGGAGAAAATATTTATTAACAACAACAATCTTTAAAGTTTTCACAAATAATATATGCCTTTAAAAAGTTCAACTTACAGTGACATTGTTGGCGTTGTTCACACTTCTCAGTCAAAAGGAAGTTTATGGGCTTTCCTCTTGTTGCATTACTTAATATACGCAAATACTTACAAATACACACCCACACTCTTCGTGAGCCAATTGCTCTGTACAAGATTGATATGGGCTTTCACTACATTGCATCTTTTAGCTCTTTCCATGATTTTAATCAGGGTTCTTAGAAAGCCACTTCATTATGATACAATGTAATGCTTATAGATATTCTTGTGTGTTATATTTCATGATTCCTTTGCTAAATTATGTGACCTAAACCAAGCTTTTCTGACAATCTGTAATACCTTCAGTCTTGAAATGGGCATGCAATAACAACAATAATAATATAATAACTTTGAATCCTAAATCAGAAGTTGTATGAATATTATACTTTATTGGATGTGGAAATGGAATAAAATACTTTATCACAGGTACATTATATTTATTCATACAGTCCCAAAATCCTACTGTTGCATTCACAAGTCAATTTAGACAAACAAAAACAGATTAAAATCCATAGAAATGCACCATTAAAGTTCTGCCTTTATCTGAATGGCTCTACAAACAAGAGCTGCCTTTTTTGTTAGAAGAGAAACAGGTTTTTAAAAAGTTTTAATATTGGAATCTTTAAATTCAGAACTAAATAAAAATATAATCTCTCAACAGAAGTAGCCAGAGAGTTGAAAACTCTTTAGAAAATAGAGGAAAAGGAACAAAATGATGAGCACAGCCATGTATGTACATATATAGCGCTATTGCTCAAACACCTTAAAAAGTGGAAGTTAAGGAAATTACATAAAAAGCAAAAGATGACTCTAAAGGTTACAGGGGAAAAACTTGGTAATGTTCTGTGAATGTTTGCCTCATATTACAATGTGTGTTGCTGAGATTACCTTCATCAGCCAAGTGAGCAGACATGCCCATTTATGGCTTCATTGTGAGATTCATTGGCTGTTTATCGGTGCTTGAACATATTTTTCTTTTTTAGGCTTTCAGCTCACCAGCATAATTTTTCATTGTCAGTGTCAGCTTATTACTCTTTCTTCTTTACTGGGTTTTTCAGAGGTTGCGGTGGAGAGCCGGAGTACAACTTGGTGGAAGGGTGGGGGTGTCATCACGAAATGCGTCTGATTGTAGATCTGCACAACAGAAAATTGTTAGGTGGCTGTGAAAATAGCAGAGATGACTATGAGGTTTAGTTTTTTTCTGTATGTTCATTTGGTTAAGAGCAACCATTTTGATCGGTACAAGTATTGGAACTGAACAAATGGAAATATTTTTTTGGCAAGACCTTCAAAAAAGGGCCTGCAACATATTAAGATAAACCGATATGGCATTTTTTGTTTGGCTACTTGATATTGCAGATGGTTTTGCTTTATTTCAGTGTCAATACCTGGCTTTTGGGATCTGAATGTGGCAGTTTCAAACATAAAAGTCTTGTATTTGATTAAGAAAATTAGAATTAAGATGATTAGGAGTAATGAATGCACTTTTGATACATTAATCTAGCAGTTTTTTTTACTTGTCCTGATGCTGTCATTGTGCTAATTGTAATTTTTGGCAGGCATCACAACCATGGTAATGCAAGTGGTCTGCATATGCTCCAACAAACCCACATGACTATTTAGCTAGACACCACTGGCTGTAATGTCATCATGCGGATGACACAGAAAATGAGGAGATGATGTAATGCTTCAGTGTTTAGCTGCCTCTCCCTCAAAAGTCATCTGGGCTGTGTTCCTTCTCAAGTTTAGAAGAAGAAAAAAAACCTCACTAACCTAAATACTTTCCCCACGAAAACATAAAACATAATTAACTCACCAATAAGTGTTAGTCCTTGATGCTGGCTCAAAATAACAGATGTTCTTCCCCCCTCGTCCTCCTCTTCCTCCTCTCCCCAGTCAGCAATATTGGCTGGGGGGATGCATTGCTCCAAGAAGAGGTCTTCCTCATCGTCCTCCATGTCTATGTTTTCAGGAGGCCAGCGTAGTTCTCCGCTCTCCACTTCGCTCACCTCAGTTGGCTCGACAACAATGGAAGGCAGACGCTCCCTCTGGTGGTTTTCAGACAAGTTGTTCAACGACCTCTCTGGGTCAAGGACTACTCCAACCGGGTCAGGGAATATCTGAAGAAAGAGAAGTATAGTAGAAAGGTAGCCATTGCCTTGAATCCATCATAAGTTAAGTCTGAATTTTTTCGTAAACAAGGATAGAGGCATTGTAGAAATGAAGTGATATGAAGATAAGTACCTGGTAAGGCAATCGATCCTTTCTTTTCAAATCTTCAGAATTTGAATCCTGGCCGCTTAGTTCTTCCATCCCTCTACAGAAAGGACAAAAAGAACTATACTGTTAAAAAACTAAACTAGTCTCTCCCATTTAAAGGTTAATGTCAAAGGAAAAACCTTCACGGAACATAAAGATTAGCACTTGGCGTTCATAACATCACCAACATAAAGCAGCGGAAAGGGCTCATCAAGGTTGTTTCTAACAACTTTATGAGGTCTTACACACAACCACAAGCAGTTTCCTGAAGTCACGTGATGATAAATTAAGCTGAAAACCTTCATAATTGGATGGAATGTCATCCTAGGGGCCCTTCGGAATCCCCCAGAACTCATAACTGGACTGGAAAGAAAATTTGCTCTCCAATCCAAAACCGTGTGGTGTATTTTGCATTCCTAACTTAATGACATTTGCAGTAGCTTTGAATGAAAAAAACTCATGCAGTTGATTTTCTTGCGATAAACACACCCTTTCAAAACTGCAGCGCAATGACATTCTTCACACTGTCCTTCAAATGCCTTTGTTTTGATACAAAAAAGAGCATATCTTTCCAACTAAATTTCAGCTGTTCTTAGGCTATAAATTCCCAGGCTCACATTCACTCCTACATTTCTAATGCTGCCAGACTAAGTGAATTAGGTGGCTGTTCCTGCATGTGTCATCACATGGTGTCCCCTGTAATACACAAACACACACACACACACACTACAGATTAGCGCAGAGTCAAACAGAGCTTTTCTAAAAAAAATGGATTATGTCTGCTACAGCTCATAATTCATGTTGTGACTGTGAACCATACTGAACACATGCACCGCACACCCTTATTTTAAAAGAGAGGGAGTGAGTGTGGCGGCTGCTTTTCATCTGCCACCAACCATTCGCTGTACTACTCTAACCTGATAGTACATGTGAGACATCCTGAGGTTATCTAGTTCACAAAGATTGTGGGGCCACGGTGTGGTCCGTAGACGGTGTGGCCTCCATTCCAGCTCCATATAGCTTCAAACACTTTGGGTGTCCATGTAAACTTTTTAATTCTATTTTCTTTTTTTTTCCACACTCACTGCTTTAGTCATACTTTGTTGAGGTCATGGTGTAACATGAAATCTGTTAAAACCATGCTTACTGCTTACCTCTTAATGACATCTGTACTGGAAGACAAATCTCATCTAAGTGTTTGTACTCAATCTAGAATCTGCTTTCAGCACATCAAATGTTTGGTAACATTAATATCAGCAAACATATTAGAGAGAGATTTGTTTTTAAGTCTATCAACAACCAAGACATTGAGGATATCTTTGTAACGGAAATAAATAACAACAAAAAACTATTGAAAATATGAGAGAATAAACCACTTTAAGAGGAATTCACTGATGCTGAAATGCAAATATACATGCTTTTGCAATTTTTTAGATTCTGTGAGATTGTGTTTTGTCTCGGTAAAAGATTGTCTTGGATGGGGGGGGGGGGGGGGGCTAACAGTTCAAGTCAACATTTCCTGTGAACTTTGTTTTAATCTCTTCATCAAGCTTGGCTTTTGTAAAATTAGTTTGAACATGCTTGCTACAAGTACATTTAGTCTCTGGCTAGACTTACTAATTCTGCTGGAATTGAAGAAACACTGCTTGCTTAAAAACCAGGACACTTATTTGTTCTCATCCCAACAGGATCAGTTTTGAGTGGGGAAGTACCTTTTATCCCCCATTTATGGAATGTGCACAATTTTTTTTTAGATGTGCAGATGATGCGTGTCACCCTAAGCTGTTTGTGTGCCACCTGGGACGGAAACCTACCGAAGCTATTATGAAGAAGCTTAACGTCCATGTAATCCCTATCATATACACTCTCTCTAAACACCTGTACATTTACACTTTTTCAAATTTCTACCAGCCCTGTTGTTAAATAAAACAACAAAAACATAGCCAAACCCCCAAAATATGGTAAAATATGATACAACTTTAACTGAATACAATCACTTTTAAAGGATTTATTCAAATGATAGTCAATAATAAACACTGAACTAGTCATACAAATATCTTAATGTTACTTTTCTAGTTTGAGTTAAAGAGGAGTTTGAGTATTGGAATTCGGCCTCCCTCTATTGATTCTTACCCTTCATTTGCTGTCAGATAGCTGTCTTCTCTATCTTGGAACAGATCCACCGGGGAGAAGACAGGCTCTCCCACGGTGGGCACGATCTGGACATTGGGGGCTTCAGAAGATGCTGAGCAGCTCCCGCAGTATTCCCCCTCTGCGGAGCGTTCATTGAGGCTGTTAGGGTCCAGGACGAGGCCTGGATGAGGGTAACCCACCCCCTCAGAGATGCTCAAGGATGGGGATACTAGAAGGGAGGGTAATTTTCTATGATGGCTTTACTCCGAGTAGGTAGCAACTGCCTCACTTTTGCATTAGTCCAAGCCTTCCAACAAGTGCTCCCTTCGAACTTCCCTCCTTGTGTCAGTTTCACCGACCTCCCTCTCCTAGTCCAACCCACAATCAGGCTTTGGATTAGCGTCTCTTTCGATTATACAGGCTTGATGGGTGACGTCAGCCGGGCTTGACAGTCGCCTCTGATGAGTTGGCACAGGGCATCGTAGATGTATGTGCAAGGGCACACAGATGGTCCAAGAGTGTAAATGAAGGCTAACATCACCCCAGAGCTGCAAGACTGCTTTTAGATTTACCTATCTTTACAGAAATTTAGGACAGTAGTTTTTTTGCATATCTTTGTTATTTGTTCAAACGATTACTTTGTGTTATTATAGCAAGCTGAACTCTCAACTTGGTGTGCCGCTGCATTCTCGGTAGATTTAGATTTGGGTGATTCATGGAATTAGCTCAGGGATCAAGGGCTCAGGGATGGGGTAGGGAGGGGAGATTGGACAGGATAATATACAGTATATACTGTGTACACACACACACACATTATTTAAAAAAATATATATATTTATATGTATATGTATGTTTATATATATTATGCACACGAATAGCCAATTATATTTTGATTATATTAAATACTATATCAAATAACATCTTACAACATTAGAATATTGTGATAATAGGAAACGGGGCCCAAGTGGGGGGCACCCTGAATTGGGGGCCAGCCAGTTTCAGGATATTGGGAGTTTCTTTTAATTGGTCTACCAATTTAAGATGGTGAAGAATTGTTTACCTTTAGTGTCCACATTGATAACCCCCATTTGGGGGGGTGCATTAATATAAAATTCACATTATCACGACTTCAGTGTAACCTCCAACCACTGGAGGGAGCTACCTTTTTTAAAGTACAGAACTCTAAGCATGCGCAGATTGTCTGTTTTCATGGTCCCTTACCATGGTAGCATGGTAGCAGCCGTGTAAAGTAATTGAATTGAATTTAGATTTTATCTCCTTTTTATATTTTTTCATCATTTCACAGTAGTCATTCCAATGGATTTAGAAACCGGGACATACGAGCCGGGGTTTGTAGGGATCCGATTTTGTCAAGAATGGTGAGTTTGTGATGCTAACGAGCTATCTATATGAAGACTACAGAAACGGGTCTCCATAACTTCATTTATTGTGTTTTGAAATTGTATTTTCAATTGAAGGTTACATTATTATAATCAATGTTTTACGTTGCAGTAACAACATGTTGTATCCAAAGGAAGATAAAGAGAATCGGATCTTACTTTACGCAGTATGTATGAAATAGTCAAAAAGAAAACACAAAGTTGACATGTTTAATAATTGGATTTTGAATTATGTCACTTTACAGTGCAGAAATTGTGACTACCAGCAAGAGGCGGACAACAGTTGTATATATGTCAACAAGATAACCCATGAGGTTGAGTAAGTATGAGCTTTTTTCTCCAGACTTCGTTTTCAAAAGAAGTTTAAGTCGATGTCATATCAATTGTTATTTATTTTTTTGGTGAACGTGTCTCTTCACGCTTTTTTTCCTGCAGTGAACTGACCCAAATTATTGCCGATGTATCACAAGATCCAACCTTGCCAAGGACAGAAGACCATCCCTGCCCAAAGTAAGTTTGACCTAGAAGACTCATTCATTCATTTTCTGTACTGTTCATCCTCACAAGGATCACATGCCATTGAAGACCAGAGATAAGCTTGCTGATTAAATACATTTAAAAGCTTTAAATATATCTATCATGTAAAAAAGACTTGTCCACATGATAACGCGACTGTTACACTGTCTTCCCAGATGTGGCCACAAGGAGGCAGTGTTTTTCCAATCACACAGCATGAAAGCTGAGGTAATCATTTGCCTAAATAATTCTACAAATTCATGTTTATTATATACTTTTTGAAATGTTTTAATGAAAAATAGACTGTCTATTACAGTATCATAAATGATAGGTTAAACTTTATGATTCTTTGTGTTCTTTAAGTATTCTATGCATTTTATATATACTAATCATGCATTTTGTTCTTTTCAAAATAGGATGCTATGAGACTTTATTATGTCTGCACAGCCCCTCACTGCGGACATAGATGGACAGAATAGTGTGCATGACAACTTTGTCACAAATCTTGTGCATAAAGTTGTTATTATTTAGTTGTTTTTTTTTTCTTAATTTTTTTTCTATCCAGTTGTTATTTTCATGTTGTTTTGCTATTAAACTAATGTCTTGTTTCAAACTTAGACTTTCTATTTTTTAAGTGACCCATGACATTTGTTTTCGTTCAATTTAATGAGGACGACCCGGCGGGTGCTCACAGTTCAAATCCAGGTCAGTTCACCTGTGTAGAGTTTGCATGTTCTCCCCGGACCTGTGTGGGTTTTCTCTGGGTACTGCGGTTTCCTCTCACATTCCAAAGATTTGCATTGCAGGCTGATTGGACACTAAATTGCGGAGTCACCTGGGATAAGTTGCAGCACCCCTGCAACCCTAGTGAAGATAAAGTTGTTCAGAAAATGAAATGAGAGAACATACAAATACTGATATGTATGGTAAGTTGCAGCTCAATTAAGTGAATTTAATGTATGCAGTGACCTATGTGGATCTAAGGCTTTGCTGTTTCAAAAATGTTAAATTGATGCGTCAAATTATTTTAACAATTTGGGAGTATAGTATATTATAATACAGGGCACGAAAATATCTTGTTTTAAGAATAAGAAACTCATACTTAAGTATATTTGGTGTATCAGCGATGCGTTGAAATGACCCGGAAGATGTGGGAATTTCAAGCGCGGAATACCCGGAAGAATTCTACATCCATTCAAAGAGGAATCGTTGCAGCTACAGAGGAAGGTAAAACGTGAGGACACAAGGCCGAACTCATTTATTAGCAAACATGTGAGTATTTTTGACTATATTAAAGAGGGATGCAGAGGACTATTGTCTACATCTGTTAAATGTGCAACCCAACGGCGTGTATATCGTTTTGCATTAGTATTGATGCGCTTATATTCAAACAATGCTTCCTATGTTAGCCACAGCTACTACGCTGGAGCTAACAAGTCTTGCATAGCAATACGTTCCTAATTTTTTTTTGTATATTTTATTTAAGCTATGGCCGTGTCATCTATTTTTTTTTATTTTTATGAAAACAAAAACCAGATCCGCAACAACAAAACATGGTTTTTGATCCTAAGGTACTTGCATGATAATGCTATGCTACTTCATTTCTGTGATAGCACTTTCGATCCTGTTAACATTGGTGTACTCAATACAACTTGTATCATTTTGATCGTTTTTAATACTTCATTTAATTTTTTGGTTATTTTATAGTGATGGATAATGGTACAATAAGCCGTTGTGCTTACGTCCTAGACTAACGTTGCAAATGTGTCCTTACAATATGTTAAAATGCTTAAGATGTATGTATTCTAGTATAGCATAACAATATACGAAATTCATAGGAAAAAAATCTTCTTGCCATAAGTGAAATTGCAATAATCAATGTTGGGTCTTTTTTGTAGGAGTTTGTTAACTAAACCCAAATCAGAAATGACCCCTGAAGAACTCCAGAAACGTGAAGAGGAGGAATTCAACACAGGCCCCCTTTCTGTGCTTACACAGTCTGTCAAGAACAACACCCAAGTCCTCATTAACTGTCGCAACAACAAAAAGTTGCTTGGAAGAGTCAAAGCTTTTGACAGGTACTTTGTGATTTATGGGATATATTTTTTTGATGCTGGATAAATGTTTGGAGGAGCTTTTTCTAACTAGTTGATTTTTCAGGCACTGTAATATGGTTTTGGAAAATGTTAAGGAGATGTGGACTGAAGTTCCCAAGAGTGGCAAAGGAAAGAAGAAGTCCAAACCAGTGAATAAGGATCGTTACATCTCTAAAATGTTTCTCCGAGGGGACTCTGTCATTGTTGTTCTCAGAAATCCCCTCATCACAGGAAAATGAACTTGAGGTTGGCTTATGGTCCCCATTTTCTTTCTCTGTCCTAATTATGGAAACAGGATTGTTTTTTTTGTTTTTTTTTACTTTTGTATGCATCCTGATTCCAACACACAATGCCCAAATAAAGTAGGGCTTTAATTTGTCGACCAAAGTTTTCTGCATTCCTTCATTTTAATAGTAAGTGTCATTTCAGAGCTTTAGTTGTCCTCGGATTTGAAAGTTGCCCCAGAATGGCATTAATAGTCGCAGTTGCCCCTCAGCTTGTTTCCAAGCACAACCAACAAAACTAGACTTTCCCCATACGAGGTGAATTACCCCACTTTTTAATATAATGTTGAAAACCATTTCAAAGTCAGAATAAATACAAAATCACTCAGGATCAAAAGCTCAAATCTGCCGACGAGTAGGATCTATTGTGAGTGCGTGAGAGGAGCATCCCCTGAGTTTTAACGGGTTGGGACATGCCTTCACACAGTCTTGTGATGTAACAGGGCTTCAAATGCGATCTCACAGTGCCCACCCGGAATTGGCACACAACCTTAGTCTGAATAAAGATGGACATACAGAAAAGCTGGCCAGACAGGGATTTTTGTTAATTACTCAGTAGCTATGTAGAAAAATTAATGTAGGCGAAGAAATTCATTTCTAGAGCATGAAATGAACTACTTAATTTTCAGATCTATTCAACTCAACTTGAACTAGTTGCCTTGGAAAATGTGCTTTCTCAAAACTGCATGTCTGCTGGCCTTGAGTTCAGTGGAATGTCTTCATTTGTTTTCTACTTGCATACTTGAACAAGTACTGAGTCGTTAATTTTTCCAACTTTCACAACAATCTCTTCTTTCTCCTTGGTTTACTCCAATATCTTGACATTTTCCATTTCATTCTTCTTGTCAGAAGGCCAGCTGTTGAGAAGAGAGACTGGCTGACGTCAAGCTCTGGAAATAAAGTTGTGGGATTTTCAGAAACCTATAATTACAGTATAACTTTTTCCTCAATATTTTAAGAGCGAGCTGGATACTCACCCAACATTGACGACAATGTTTTAGCACATGTTCCACACATGGTCATATAGGATCTGTTTGCTTAAATCTGGAATGTGCCACATTCACTGATGAGGAATACATTTGACTTTCTCTGACAGCCTTGGTGGACAGCAGGGTTAACAGGAGGTGAATGAATGGCTCAAGAATAACCAACTGACAGTTGGTCAGAGAAGTGTGTGTGTGTTGAAACTGCAGGCATATTTGGGTTTGTGGATGTTTATGCATGCCATGTAGTGGTAATGCATTCCTTTCTCATCTTAACTTCCACTACTGCCCCCATTATAAAAGAAGGAATGCTTTTAGTGTTTTGTGTCACTGAGTTGAAACCAGACCAAAAAAAGACTGAAAACTACTTATTTTGTCTCATTGGAAACTAATGATCCATATTTAGGTGGTTATGTAATCACATCACTTTACAGATAATTTACCACTGCTTGAAAATCATGCATGCCCCAAAAGTGGATTGCTTAACATAAAAGTGGATTGCTTAACATAAATACAGCAAGTGCCTTTTCAAATTGAAGGCATTCTGACATGTAAAAACTACTACAGTTTGTATCCCAAAGAGTACAGTAAGTCCTTTTTACATCTACACTCCTGCAATTCATTGTCTCAGATATTTGTCGTTCCATTTTAAGTTTTTCTTCAAAGCCACCAAGATAAAATAATAATAATGACAGCGTCGCCTAGGATCCAGAAGAACTTGTCTAGCGAGTGTTTTTTTCCCGAGGATTCCTGAACGCACCACAGCAGGACCTCTCGGTCCACTTTGAAGCTGGCGTGCAGGGCCCACAATGAGTTTAATACAGACTTATCGATCGCGGAAAAAAGTCTGGTTTGGTATTACGAGCACAGAAAGAGAATCGGCGCCTCATGCGCTTTTTAAAAGACGGGTTTTTTTTCTCTCTCAAAAGTATTACAGTGGCGTCGCTACTTTGAGCTAGTAGAAACCAAGGTTAGATAGTGATTGGACTTGACAAGCCCGCTGCGCTACTGTATCCACCCCTCCTCTCCCCTCCCATCTCCTCCCTCCCCTCTCTCTCTTTGCAGCTCCACACAACCAGGAAATCGCCGAGGTGTGCTTCGATTATCCCGCTAGTTGCTACCCCGTCTACGGGTGTAGATGCGACTTTACTACCCGGATAAATTTCCGCTTAGTCTTATTTTCCTCAGGTACATTCAGCTGAGTTGACTTTATTCCCAACTGGCTTCAAGATTTTAAGTGAGTCAAAGTTGCCCGCGAGGAGAGGAGATCCACTCCGGTCGAACAATGAGGTGGGTAAATAGCGACTCAAATCCCTTCATCGTCTTTGTGTTTCTGAGCTAGATTCTCGGTTTTGGGCCATTAGTTTTCCAACAAAGGCACTGGGACACCATTCGCTTTGTATAAACAACCGTTGCTCTTGCACCATTGGCTATTTTGAACGCGCGCCTGCTTGGATCCGTCATGTTTAATACACAAAAAAAGCTACAAAAATGCTTACATTCATGCCTTTAAAGTGTCTGCAAACAAAATGTTTAATTTTGGACGTTCACAAGAACTTTATCGATGTATGTGAATGCTATGTGAATCCGGAAGTGGGTACGTGTAATGACAGTCCGGTGCTACCTGTTCAATCTGCCCAAAAGCTACTCTTATAGTTAAATAATGATTAGATCGTATTATTTTGTGCATTTCAAACGAAGCTTTTTTTTAACCTTTCAATGATTTACTGTGATTCTGTTCCTCACATTGAAGTAGTTACCTACTAATGCTTTCTCTTTCGGTGTGTTGCACAAATACAAAAACTTTAGGATCACCAATTCCCCCCGAAAATGCACAGCAAGCGGTTTTTTCCAACCAAGGCATGCATTTCTTAGCCGCATATTATGTTCATGTGTCTTGTACTATTTAGCTCCCTGTGGGTTTTGCAGCAGAGATGAAATTGCTCAGTGGAAAGAAGATCGTGTCCTCAAATTCCACATCCTGTCACAGCCTGTGCAGTTGGAAATGACATGTTTTAAAACCACCACTCCTTGCTTAATTCCTCAATGCAAATTTGCTTTATTATTAGTTCATTTCAAAGAAGTCAACAGCAGCATTTTAGAGATTGCAATTTGGAGGGATTTGGGATTCATGGGCATGAGATTGGAACAGTTCAGAGCAGGTATGGTAACCTGCGTGACTAGTTCTTTATCTTAAAATTCTTACCCGGCCGGGCCAATGCTGTAAGAATTGGTCTCCTCGGGTAATCAACTCTCCTAACCTTTATAGCAATTAATCTGTAAGGAAAGCCTATTGGGTTCTGGTTCTATTATAAAACGTGTGATGATTTTTCTTAAGATTTTCCCTTCAAAGTAACACATTCATACTCCCTATTAAAACCATAAATATGGAGGAGAAATAGTAAAATTCATCCATTTTAAGGGTATTGCTTATATGCGGAGGCAATCAATGTGGGAAAATACAGTACTAGTTTATTCTCTATCTTATTTTCTCAAGACAAACAATAACAAATTGGAAAGAGTGATAAAAGTGTCAATGGAAGGTTTAAAGAAAATTTTTAAGGTTGTGTTTTGCGCCTGTGCAAAAAGATACTTTGCTACTATGTTATGCAATGTCTAATGATTTTAATTTTTGCTCCATAGTTTCACCCCTCACCGCGAGTCAGTGTTTGGCACCATATCTGTGTCTAAGTATGTGGGTTTATCAGTTGTCTCATTGTAGCGTCTTCAAGAATCACGCAAAGTCACCAGACTTAATGTATTGATAACAAAAAAAAAACAGCTTCTGCATGGTCTTAACTGACCCTCAAACAAAATGTACTGTTAAGTACATTAAGTGACTAACAAATCAAGGTTAGGTAAGTCTTACCTGTAGTCTGTAGCTTCCCTTGGGACATTCTTAAAGGCGTAATCATCTGTTCTGTTGTCTACTTTCTTCAATGTGACCTTGCATTGAAAGATTTTGTGGTATGGCCTTTGAATAGTAAACATTGTGCATAAGGTATTTTGCTAAGGAATGGATTAGTATACTAGTTTCTGGTAGCTGTTAATGTCATTAAACCATAAATTGACATTAATTTTCTCCCTTTTCCAGTCAGATGTGTAAGGTCCCTTGTTTTAGCACATCCAAACGCAGTTTTACAGTATTTTTGACATCTTTAGAGGAAATCCCCTTGTGTGTTTAATATTGTTTCTATAAAAAAAGTATGTATGCGTGTGTTTAAAAACAGAACAGTGTAAATAAGTTCACATACCTTATGTGCACACAGGGCATCTCTTCTGCTTTCGTTTCTGCTTTATTTTTGTAAAACACTTGGTTTTTCTACTTCATTTTATGTGGATCAAAAGCGCTCCATATTTAAAGGTGTATATAATGGACCTCCATTTTTATTTTTTCCCCTGTTTTCAGGCTAGAGTTGTCATTTTATTGCATCCCCTTTATTTAGGTTCTGTCACATCAATATGTTCCAATTCTCATTACGTACCTTCAACAAGACCGACAGCCAAATTGTAGACGAGATATTTATCACTCATTTTCTGACTAGTGCTTAATTATTAACTATTGAAAACTTTCCATGGCAGGAAGTAAGACAGATGCATGCCTTCACCTGTATGACTCGACAATACAATAAAACTATTGCTTGTTGCAGTGAATAGAGATAAGAGAACAGGTTTCAGTCAGCAAATAATTAAACACTAGATGGTAAAGTATATGACCCAGTTTAAACAAGGGCCTCTTTTGAATTATTACCCTTATGAACAAATCTAACAATACACAATCATAACGTTCATCCTCAAAAAAATTAGCAACAGACTTCAATGAGTCTTGCAAAAGGGAGAGTCCTATCCACTCCCGTAAATCAGAATTATCTAAGAATTTTATTAAGACATTTTTACAGCTTTTAGTCAAGATGAAAAAGAAACACTTAATGAAAGAAATATATATTTCCAATCATATTGTCAGTTATCTTTGGATGCCATTTAAGACACCCATGAGTCTTTTGGATAACAGTGACTGACGTGTGTTCTGTCTGACCAGTCAGTCGTCTCTTGTTGATATCACCCTGTTGACGTGTGGACTGGAATGTAATGCTATGTTCTCTGCCATTTGTCCCTGTGGAATGTAAATGTTGACCCACAACTGCCACCACTATGTTGAACGTGTAAGAAAGACTTTGTCCTGAATAAGCTAAAAGGCATATTTGGAGGCTCCTTTTGTTATGTATTCATCTTGGCATCGCTACACATTCTGTTGTCTCTTTGCTCATCACATCTTAGTTAAATATAAAGTTGCACAGCAACAAGAATTGTGTCAAGCGATATAGAATTCCACAGATATTTCCCGTTCTTTCTGTTGAGTGAATTTTTTCTTTCTCTGTTACATCATTGATGTTTTGTTGGGTACAACATTGTTAATGGTCTGCTTGATGTTAATGTTAGAAGTTGAAATTCCAGCCCACACGAATCATTTACAGTTAAAGAAAATAGAAGTTCAAAATGATGGTGTTTCTAAATCAGGACCATATTTGCTTCATCTTGCACAGACGTGCGTAATGCGTTTTCTAACCCACTTAAATACTCCATTGCTGTTTCAAAGTCAGAGCAAGACTTAATACGTCCCCACTTCTTAACTCACTGTCCTATTGATCAGCTATGCAATTAGCAAAATGGAATCCTCCATCAATTTCATGTCTCGGCTCTCTTTGTTTGTTTTGCACTACTGCCTCAGTTTTAGTCAGGCCTTTTCTTTATTGTTCTTGTGTGTGGAACAAAAAACTTCTTGCCATAATGTCCCAACAAGCCGGAAGCCTGGCTTTAGCAATATTGTGCATGCCATTATACCCAAACCATGCAAGATGCAACCCGCTATTTTTGCAATAGCGGTGTGTCTAACTCATGAGGTTATGTAATGTCCTTAGCAGTACCATTGTTTATTCTTACATGTCTCCACTTGTGGTAACTTACTTGACTCAGTATTTTCTTTTGCAATTTAAACTGTGCAGCACTAAACTGAGTTTTTCTGAAGGGTTTCTTTTAAAAATCTGAAAAGTTTATTGTTAATGTAATTGTCCAAATACAGTTGATGCAAATAGTACATTTCCTCAAAAATCTCCTTTGAACTATCACATTTAGGGAAGTAGAAATTTCAGAGTTGAGCAAAATAGCCACACTGTACTTTAGTGTATTGGATAATGCTTCTAGTTAATAAGGAAAATCTGGAAAGTCCAGCCTGTGATGGATTAAAATGAATGGCTTTATTCTATGTATTGTGAGGGGCTATGTTATATGTGCTTCAAACTAGGGAACCAAAGTGTCTAAAGTATCGCACAACTTGTGAGTCCAATCTTTGCTGCTCTGTGAATTTGGCTGGCACAACACCCCAACTCTGCAGTCTCTCATCTCTCAAACCTGTACCTCTTTTGGTCCTCCCACCTCTTCTACTCATAAATAGGCCATTATTCTGTCCTGCCTTTTGGATTAGACACTTTGCCACGACATACAAAACCTTCTATTGTCCCTTTTCCTCGGTTGTGGCCGATGTTTTCCTTCTTTAATTTGTGGCATTTGGCTCGTAGGATACTTGTGTATGACACTATTAGCTTTTGATCTCTTGAGGTTTTCTGCAATTAGATAATTGTGACTGGCATTTAAATATGAGCATGTCAGTTGTAAATGACAAAAGGTTTAAGGCTGACATGTCTGCAGGTACAACTGGTCTTTTTCTGTAGAAAAATTAAGTAATGTCTCAACTTAAATTATGTTCCTAACAATTGTGATCAGCATTGGTAATGGCTTAAATTGAACTGAACTGTTAATTCAATTTGTCTTCATAATGGTTGAGATAGCATATTAAATATAAAATGAGCTTCTCAGAGTAGTGGGCTTTTCACAGAAGTTTTGATGGATTCCCGAGGGTTGTGCAAGATGATCTTGATGCAATAAATGCACAGTGAAAAAGAGTCATCTACAGTGCATTACATCATCTAATGTTTAAGCAAATCTGGAAGAATCTCTGTCCCTAAGTGTTAAGCCTGAAAAAAAATGTTCTGGGTATCCATGATCTGCAGTCCTTTAAAGCTGCACTATCACTTCCGAGGGTACTTTCCTGAATTCGATTGATTGGACTTAACTGTGCCACTGAGTAATACTAAGTGGCACTACTGCCTAATTAGAAAGGATCTCAGGGTGGGGTCACCAATACTTCCAGAAAACATTTTTAGGTACTTATTTCTCTGAAAAGCAAACTTTTGACACTATCAATGTTCTCTTTTGAATACAATAGTGAAATTTGATACTTTCACATCTTTGCTTTCAGCGTATATTCACATTTTTTTAAGTGTTAGGGAAGAAGGTCATGAATTGTGACCTGTGTTACCCCACCGGCTGTTAAAGAAAGCACTAGATATTTCCCTTTATGACCCCACTGGGACTCATCTCCCCTTTGGATGTATTTGAATGGTACAATTGTCAGTTTGGGATTCAGACGAGGGGTCTGTTGGGTTACTGTCGCCATCTGCTAGAGTAGGAGTGGCCAAACTATTCCACAAAAGGTTTTTTGGTTGCAGGCTTTCGTTCCGACCCATCAAAAGGACACCTTTTCACCAATTGGATGTCCTACAAGCGTAGTTAGGTGCTTCTTGCTCTCGCAGAGACCTCATTGGTTAAACTATTTGTGCTGGATCGGTTGGAACAAAAACCTGCACCCAGAGCGGACCGGTTTGCCCACCCCTGTGCTAGAGTGTCAAAACGCAGTCATATTCCCTTGAGTCTTAAATCAGACAGCAGCTGAAGCGCATAGCCAGTGAATTTTCCTTTTCTTGAGTTTGTCCACCTAGTTTAGGATTGGAAAGGGGTTTATCCATTTAAGAAAACATTTATATGACATGCAAAACACCACCAAAATAATTGAATGGTTGCAAAGTCAGCTGGGATAGGCTGTAGCACCCCTGTGACTCTAGTGAGAATAAAGCAGTTCAGAAAATGAGATGAGATGAGGAGACTGATATCATATTTCACGTCAGATAGCTTCATTGTAAGACACTAATGATAGAGCAAAATAGCCTGTCATATAGTTTTAAAACAAAGGTTTGAACAGAGAGTGTAATTGTGTCAAAGACTATTTTTAGCCATGCTTTCTTTCTTATCCGGTTGTACAGACTTATTGTACTAAGAATGGGTAGATGGGGGCAATAGAAGGTTATGTGATATGACTCAAAAGGTGAATTTTCTTCAGTATGTCAGGCCCCTTCTTTGGCCCTTACTAATAGTTAAATAGAGGATTATCCTCCGACCTGTAAAAGGAATTGAGCTTTAGGACAGAGGTGAGTTGGTTCCAAATATGGGCATTGAGTTGTGTGTGCTCGTACACACCAGTGCCAGAGAAGCAGGAGGGAAGTTAAGTGTTCTCTTGAAATAGGGTAGAAAAAGATTGTTTTCCAAAGTCTATTCACGTTTACCTCAATGCTCCATAAACAACGCCAGTAAGAGTATGAGTCAGCGTGCAAAAATGCTGAGAGTCTTGTGGAGTGGAGACGTTTAAGCTGACGATACGATTCCATTCACACAGATAGCGAGAGGAACTAAGAATAGCTTGGAAGGCCAGAGCCCTTGTTTCTGAGAATTTGAAGTCAAAAGCAATAGATTTCCAAATACTATTAATTCAAGTGTGTATTTTCTTGTCCACCAGGACATGACTAAAAAGCATTAAGAGTTAAAGAAGTCGGTCAGTTGTATAGCAGCAGATGGACATCAGTCACAGTGGCGGACATGGTCCGAGGGCATTCAAGAGGTCAGCCTAGTCTCAATCCCTGGTGAAAGAATATCACATTGCTGTTGTGTGGACCGAGTCCACAATATCAGCCTCGTATCATGACCTCCTCAAATATGTGCTATATGGCCTACCCACATTTTCCACACCATTCAATAAACAATTCTTCAAGGATGTACTTCTTTCCTAAGAATAACTCTCTGAAGCCTGAAGATCATTAAAAAATAATATTAGGATTTTGATGTGAAAGCAAAAGGACCTCTTGTTTGGTGCAGTAAAGCGGTCTTTCCCAACCACTCTGCCGTGGCTGGATATAACGATATTAAAGTGTGCAGTATTTATCCTCTTCATCCAATAGTAAATCAGGATTATTTAGCTGATCTAAGTTTGTCCTACCATATTGCATAATATAACTCCTCAAGAGTACCACCAAAAGACGCATCTTGTAAAATTGGTAGATTTGGAGAGAGACAGAAAGGAGACGGACATTGTGACAGGGCCTGACCAAGCTTTTAAAATGACACATTTGGCGAGGGAGGAGAGAGAGTAATATTGCCTGACCAAGCTCGCCAGTGATGTGGCAAAGAGCTGCGAGTGCCTTACTCCCATATACAGACATTTCCAAGAGAGCATGTTTCCTGGCTCAGCGCTGTGATTTCCTGTTAACCCCTCACTCCCCAATGAAGGTCAGAAGGATGAGAAGAGTAAATTGAATGTTTATAACCAGAGTTAAGTCATCAGGTCAGTTTTGTACCCGATTTGCGCCATAACTTATTAAATATAATAATGTCACCTTTTCCACAAGACCAAAAGTGAAAATTTGGAAACAATTAAATATGCTTCCCCTGCACGTTTTACTATATATAACTTCTCAGACATATTTTCCAACAGAGTCATCTTAACTTTCCAAAGTATTAATTCATATCACATAGCCCACTGAAAGGAAGACTAGCAGTTAGGCATGAATAAAATGTTATTTTTGTGCTACCACTACTTAATCGCTTATAAAGCAATGTATGTTTTTGGTTTCTGGTGAATTAAAAAAAAGTGGCAATCAAACAAGTTAGACTAACATCATTATTATGTCTGTTGCTGAGTTTTCCAACACTGAGTAATGTTGAGTCACTGAGCCTTTGTCCATTGTGTGCCTTTTTAAACTACACACAAGAACGTTGAGGTGTGAGAGATGATGTGCGCAGGAGTCTCGTCTGTATGCACCTGCGAAGCACAAGCTTTTAGAGTCTCTCTATAGTTGTTGTATCAATAATGCAGTCACTCACTCTTGTCTTGTTCTCACCCCTGAGCCATCACTTTCACAGTCATTAAATATGCATCAATTTCCCAGTCCTAAGTATCCATCCCACCCCAGTTCTCATAAGCCCTTTCCCTTGACCGCATATCAACAGTGTATACTTGAATCTCATCTGATCAGAAATCCTACAGCTATTTTTTTGGTTTTTAATCTTCCAGCCCAATTATTGGTAACGTTGTAATCATCTAGCCAGTAAATGTTAAGTCTAATGGTATGAATTTTTATGATTTATGTCAATGAATGAATGAAATGGTTAAGAATAAGACAACAACTATGGTCAATGTCACAAAAAATATCCTTGCTTTTTCCATGTTTTTTAAGACTGCCAGTAGAGAGGTCAATGGACCTTACATTTTCATTACTCACAACAAACGTGTTTGGGAGTGTCTATTGATTGATTGGGCCAAAGCAGTCCTTATAAGGAGGAATTTTTAACAGGAAGTGGGTTGTGGTCTACATGTTGTGTCACTGGAATGGAAGGGGCAGATTGTTTCATGGATGAGACAGTTGGAGGAAGAGATGGATTAAGGCACTGTGGGGGTGAATGGGCTGTAGGGTGGGTTAAAAAAAAGAGGATGGTAGTCATCTATTTTTTGTTCCTCAGTCTTCCTTGTGTGTTTAAGTACTACTTGTGTGGGATGTGATTCAGTATTGGATATAGTGCACTCTGTTATGGACGCGTTATTGGCCTACAGCTTTAGATACAAAATACATTTCATTTATTGGTATCAAAGATGGTGCTGTAGAAATTCCCGAGCTTTGTACAACATCCTGTCTTTGTCTCTATTGTGGTTGTGCCCACCATTTGGTTAAAACATACACACACACACACAAGCGAGTATAGCACATTTTGTTTCGGTTTCTCACCGATGTTATAAATGAATCGTTATTTTTCTGTCAGTTATATGATATTTTCTATCAATTATGCAACTGTTACACTTGCATGGTTGACCTGACAGTGATGACCTGATTACTTATCTTACCAGGATGTGGTTTGGGTAATGTCTGAGAAATGAGACGCCAGACAGTATGATGAGTCGTCAGACATTATTATGGTGTCTGTTAGTGAGTAACGTGGAGGTGTTTACATAAAATTAACATGAAATGAAGCGTGAGACCATGAAAGGAGCATGCCAATTTTCATCACATTCTAAATGTTAATTTACCATACATTAAAGTAATAATGGAAACATCACCTTCAAAGAGAAATGCCGCAAGGGATGACTAATCGTGAACAAAATTGTATATTAGACTTTCGGTCAATGCCACTTGTAAAACTAATGAAGCCCAATGCCAAACGCAGATGGCAAGTATATTAAAAATTGCCATGTCAAAAACTATTAAAAGAAATTGACTGTTATTTATTTACATGCTCATGCTGTCATTTAACTTGACCGGTGCAGTTATTTGTGTGCTGATACTAATGGTACGTGCTCTTATATTCAATTGTATAACATTATAAATGTTCCTTTTCTTTTTAGTGAGTCGAGTATCTGCCAGGCGCGGGCCACTGTGATGGTATATGATGATGGCAATAAGAAGTGGGTGCCAGCAGGGGCTGGACCACAGACCTTCAGCAGAGTCCAGATCTATCACAACCCCTCCACCAATGCCTTCAGAATAGTGGGACGCAAGATGCAGACAGACCAGCAGGTGATGTTCGTCTCTTTGGGCTATGTGTCTGAATTAATTATATATTGTCCTTGTATGTATAATTCATGTCTCCATCTGTCATATTAATTGTGGACATTTTTCCACATTTTTTTTATCATATGTAATTGCTTGTTTCATCTGGTCTTTGTGTATTGTATTGTACAGACCATGATGCATCTGAATCCAACTAAATTTAAATCCTAATCTGTGCACATTGCGGAATTCGCTTATTAGTGACCATGCAAAGTGCTTGGCCAAGGACCGCATAGCAGACATTAGCAAGTCATTTGGTCCAAGTCTCAAGTCCCAAGTCTTGCCTGTTTTAGGTGAATCAAGTCCAGTCACGCTGTGGTGTCAAGTTGAGTCAAGTCACAAGGTTATGTTGAGTCAAGCCGCGTCACAAGGTTTTCAAGCTGCTTAATAATGCGGCAAATGTTCCCTACAAGTTAATGATCTGGATTTAAAGCTGGTCATTTCAATACCCAGATCCGTTTCCAACTCAGCCATGATGTTTTAATTAATGCAGTGTATGGCCTGGCATGATTGTGTCAAAAAATGCATGAACTTCCCTAAAACGGGCAATTCCTGAGAGACTGTTAATCTATAAGAGAGCATGGACATTCAATGTTTTTTTTTTTTTTTTTGGCCTTGAGACTTCGGCACAGTGATTGATGATAACTTCAAACTCAGCAATTTTTCATTAGCAACCACTTCTGATATTGTTCTATAAATCATCTGTCAGCATTGAAGAAATTGATCTTTTACCCATCTTGGTTTCAAGTCATTCATGTTGCGAGTAAACCTTAGTGCTAATTGATCTTTCAGCTGGCAGCTTGGTGGATAAATATTGAAATTTAGCACATCCACATAGTTTGAATCAGTCCTTTATTCACAATTTGGCATAGAATACCAACTTTTGGGGGATTCAGTTTGTAATAATGTTTTTCCATTTCCTTCACTTTTAATGGAAAGATATAAGTCTATATCAATGTGATTAAATTCCAGTACAATCCAGTTAAGACCATGACTCATGCGATAACATTAGTTAATGTTGGTACCATCAAGTTTCCGTAATAATGGTTAAGTGAGTTTGGAGGGATCTATTTTTGAGCTCCTCCTGCTTGCTGCATCAGCATCTCGCACTTTAAACATTCACCACACTAAAGTGCTCCCTAGAGATGGAGTCTTAATGTGGATGATGTTTCCTGTGAGATATTTGGCCTGTTCAAGTATTTCCTGTGACAGTTTGGGAAATATGCTTGTTCCTCGTATCTCTATCTTTGCGTCTCCAAAAGTGGGGACTGTGATCACTATGTAATAATGCATCTTTCCTGTTCCATCCCACCCCAATGCATTTTGCTCTCTGATATTCACCCTCTTCCAATTTGTGTGTACTCTTCAATTCTGAGGCTGTTTAGCAAATAATAAAATGGCCTGTCAGCATTAGCACATTTCAGGCAACAACAAAAAAGAAATACAATGTTGTTTCCCCCCCTTGTTCATCAATAATGTGGACGCCATCTGCTGGATTCAATGAAGAACCATACAGTATGAAGCATGATTTGGGAGTTTTCAAACCCGTGACACAACAATTTTCTAGAATCGGCTCAAATTGTACATTTTATTGCCATTTTAATTAGTGTCATGTTTTTAATAGTCTTTGTTGTCTTTTTTTAGGTGGTTATCAACTGTCCTATTGTGAGAGGGTTAAAGTACAACCAAGCAACACCAAATTTTCATCAGTGGCGGGATGCCCGGCAAGTGTGGGGACTCAACTTTGGCAGCAAGGAGGATGCTGCTCTTTTTGCCAATGGCATGACACATGCTCTAGAAGTGCTTAACTCCCTGGCCGATGCAGGTATGGAACCACACTGCCACATGTAAATTCATCTCATAAGCAGCATCTCCAGTCAGCCTTCTGCCTACTGGAATCTATGTATTGCATCCTTGTCAAATTCATCTCGACTGTTTGTTGATTGTTTAGTGTTTGAGTAAAAGTTGAGTATAAGCAAAATATTCTCATATTAGTTTTTGTAGAGGAAAAGATTTTCCTCTCTTTGCTTCCAATTTTGTGTTCCTGTAAATGCCCACATCTTCTATTTAAATGCAACATTACAGCACTGTTATTTTTTACTTGAACACTATATGGAAAGATGAGTCTGGTAGGGTGGAGTGACTTAATCTTCAATAATCTTTTCATTTAAATTGTTTTGGCAGGCTACGCGACGCTTCCACGGCCAATGTCAAATGGTCCATCTCCCGAGGAGATCGAGCAGCAGAGGAGGTAACACATCATGCCTTAGTTTTTAAATCCCCAATTGCATGCATAATCCACCATAGTCTTTAAATGCTCAGGAATATTATCCACCAAACATGTTTACATTCCTGCAAATTGGACCTAATTCAGTGTTGGCTTTAATCCTAGGAGTTTTTAGTTGAACATAATACAAACCTGGTTTGTATTTTAAATTTGTCTGTAGCAAATGTGATAGTTAAAGAGCAGCCAAACAGTTTTTCTTTTGCTATGTCAAGTGATACTAGGAATAAAAAAATAATTTACACACCGGTGAGTTGATTTAACAATCAGTAGCCGTTTTTGGCAATTTAAGTCCTCTTAGCACTTTTGCACACAAACATATGCACAGGATTTCATGGTATTAGCCTGACACTGTTAAACTCTGTCAGCCCCTGTGGGTCAAAGGTTAAACAGACAGCAAGGCTAACACATTTCAGATCAGCTCCACCTTCTCTTCATCCATTTATCTATTCCTCCAGTAGCGGCCATTAGCTGGCCCACATGGACTTGGTATTAACTTTTAATCTCATTACGACTGAAAGGTCTGTGATTGGCCTACGGGAGTGCCTGTCAAACCGGTGTTTATCCTGCTGGTTATTGCCATGCTGTGGCTTAAGGAATAAAGCTTTATCATTAAAAGCTTCAAAATCCATCACAGATTTACATGCCAAGCAATATTATTTACACTCCTGGTTTTTAGGCAAGATGAGTGGATATATTGTGAGAATTCTGACTAGCTAGAGGTATCAAACTGTTACTAAGAGATTTGGTCATAATCAACTATTTCCTACAGCCTTTGTTGATGGAGCAAATGTCGTAAATGGCTCTGGTCGTGGATGTGCTTGCACACATTTAAGTTGTTTCTATTGTATGTGTGTTGTGCTGCATACAGGCTGCAGAATGCCAGATGTGCTGAGGACTTAGTCGAAGAAATGTGAACTAGCTCGAATTAGGCCACACTGTCCATCTGTGAAGTTCTTAGTGACAACACTAGTTGTCTTGTACATCACATTACATATATTATAATGAAACTTAAATTGATGGAATTTCTCATTTTACTACTCTGATTGACCTAAGGGAAGGCAGAGCCTCCAATGTGATGGACCTTAACATGCTCAATGCATCCCATTGGGGGATCCAGGGATTATTAGTGGTCCGTCTGTTTGGATTTATTTGGATCCTATTCAAATTTAAGACTCACCCACGGAAACCACTAAATTTCATCTGTAATAGATCTGTTACGTATCCAACATGGTATCTTGCAACATTAGGCATTAATTACTGTATGTCCTTGAAGAAATCACCACCAGTGTCTGGTTTTATACACAAAACATACTTGTTCCTATGTACATATTATTTAATAATCATGGGACGTCATCCCTCAGTGAAGCTTAGTCATCTCCCAGCCCAAACATTAAACATATCAAATTATATTGGGGGAAGTTGTTAAAGAAATGGCACAAATAGAAATGCAATATTTTTTTATGTATTTGCAGATTGGAGCAGCAGAGGTTGGAACAACAAGAACGGGAACGACAAGAGCGAGAGTGCCAGGAAAAAGAGAGATTAGAGAGAGAAAGACAGGCTGCCACAGGTCAGAAAAAAATCCTCATGACTAGGACCCATCTAATATATTTTTTGTGCAATGCATGTTATTATATATACCTTCAGCACATGGTAATCTTGACAGGGTAGAAAATGCAGTGACAATACAAAATGTGCATTAGTTGTAGTTAGCTGCTAAAGCATTTATTTAAGTGTTAATAGATTTTCTATAAAACACAAGCCCATATTAATGGACAAACAGATGTAGTAAGAGTACCTTAATTTGTTTCTTTTTATTATTTATCTTTTTAGCACATATCCCACCTGCCCCACCTATGCCCACCGGGGGCCCTGCTCCTCCACCTGCCCCTCCTCCTCCACCAGGGCCTCCTCCTGCCTTAGGTGCTCCGCCCCCTCCAGGACCCCCACCTGGATCTAGTGGACCCCCGCCTCCACCACCGCTGCCACCAAGCGATGGAGGTTTAGGTGGTGGACCAGCTGGAGGATTGGCTGCTGCCTTAGCAGGTGCAAAACTTCGAAAAGTATCTAAAGTGAGTATCAAGTATATAATATAAAGTATGTACTATTCCAAAAAAAAAAAAACATTCTTTGGCATAGAAATTATTATTTTTGCAAAAAAATGTTTTTGTGAACAAATTGTCTGCCACTAAATCTACTCTTTAGGGTTTCAGCAAAAAAAAAATCTTGCAATAATACCAGCCTTATTTGTGTCTTAAGACCCAACTGTTTTATTGCTTCTTTGTGGGCCAATTGATGTTCCTGTAGTGTCGCCATTTAATACATATATTCTGAACATTTTATTTGCTCAGCAAGAGGAAGGAGCAGCTCCAATTGGCAGAGCAGACGCTAGCCGTGGCAGTAATTCTTCCATTGGAGGAGGTGGGGACCTGATGGGGGAAATGAGCGCCATCTTGGCTCGAAGGTACATTTTCCATTCCAAAAATAGTGAATGTCAGTTACTTGCTACAATTTCACGCATTTGTGGTCATGATTCCTATTCCCTTAAGTCTTAATCATTGGATGGTTTGAAGCATAGACAGAAAGGCGCTTTGACTCAAAAACTAAATTCCTTGTTACTTCAGGAGAAAAGCAGCTGACACAGGAGAAAAAGTCGCGATGAAGACACAGGAAAATGTACGTCGCTGCTTGTTCGCTAATTAAAACCAGACAATAGCCCCATCCATTAAAGAATCTCTGGCACAGTTTTACACTAAGGTTACAATTCTTTAATTTTTTTCCTCCACAGGAGGATTTGGAGCTTCATGGTCAGAGTGGTGAGAATCCATATTTTTAAAGAGTTCCCTCCTGTTCATAAACAAATTCAATATTTATATTTTTTATACATTATCTTTGTCAGACACCATGAGAAGACCGTGGGAGAAATCCTCATCCACCATGCCCAGGTAATCAATTTTCCACATTTTACCAATTGTTTCACCATTGTGTGTGTGTGTATTAAATCACCATTAGTGCTGTCTGTCCTTCATCAAAGTGCATGTAATTTCAGGTACATGTGTATGATTTTTGGATTCCTAATTTTGTTCAAGTGTAGTGCACCAATGCTTTCTATTTTAACAAAAAGAGTGTGTGTATGTCTCTAACAGGAATAACTCCATTCCCAAGAGCTTGGACTCCACCTCCTCACTGTCTCAAAGTTCCAGGTATACATAAAATGTCACTCACTTGCCTTTTTATCTTTACCTTTGCTTTTTTTTACCTTCCCACTGGAGATTTTCTGCTTATATTTGATAGATTGATCTTTACATTAATCAGAAGTTCCATAGTATCATTTATCTGTTGAAATTCAATTGGTTGACCCTATGTTTGTGCTGCCCTCTGTTGGTAAAATTGCCACTTTGACACGTTTCTCTTAGCTCGTTTTGTGAATTGGGTAAATTATGGTTTGACTGTCAGTGCTGTGCAGTTACACGGATTGAAATTGAAAATTAAAATTCAGTCAATTTTCATTGACACTTCGTAGAGTGTACAGTCTAAAAAGTGAGACTAGTCTCCTGCTCTTTTTTTGCACCATGGTGTAACCCACTCCCTATCACTAGTCTAAAAAAGTAACACTAGTCTACTGCTCGTTTTTGTGTCATGGTGTAACCCACTCCCTATCACTGTAGTCTAAAAAAGTAACACTAGTCTACTGCTCTTTTTTGTGTCATGGTGTAACCCACTCCCCATCACTGTACAGTCTAAAAAAGTAACACTAGTCTACTGCTCTTTTTTGCAGCATGGTGTAACCCACTCCCATCCCTTCTTTCACGCCTAATGTATTACTTGTATATTTATTTTCTTTTGTTGCACAGGGTGAAGCCTGCCAACAACAGTAATGACGCAAGTGGATATGATGAGTCTGATTTAGAAAAAATGAAACAGGTAACTTAATTATGGAGCATTCTCCTCTTCCTAAAATAGATTTCTCTTGTTAAGTTCTTTTTGTGACACTTGCCAATTATTCTGCAGGAAATCCTTGAGGAAGTGCGAAAAGAACTTCAAAAAGTAAAGGAGGAGATCATTAGAGGTGAGACTATGAATCACTTTCTCGTTGAATTGCTGTAAATTTCGGTTTTACTGGTAACTGGTTCGTGGGGGTTAATAGTTGAGGCCAGTGTTTAAAGCGGAAGATGAGATGAGTGATTGTTTTCATATGGTTTATGGGAATATAGTATATGACCTTCTACTTTGTACATCTCCTGCTTCACAGCATTCATTCAGGAGCTGCAAAAGAGAAGCACATAATTTTGATCCTCATCTGATGGATGTGGTTGATGGAGGCTTGCTGGGACATTGGCTTCAGTGCGACCTCTAATGTAGCCCAGGGACCTCTTATTTTCTTGTTTCTGTTTCCTAAAAGCATTACTTCATGTCACCATGCATACATACTCTAGATGTCAATGGTAACCCAGGGAACGTTCTCGGGGCCACCATCCAATATGTTCAAAGATCACTCACTTGTCCGGTGATCCTTTCTCCTTGTTCATATTTGTTCTATTGCATTGTGCCCTCAATGAGAATCAGTTAAGTTCACAGCTGCAGCCACAGCACCAATTTGTTGTCACCCTCAAATCTTCGTATCTGGGGTCTTTCTGCTATTTATGTTTCTATAAAGCAGTATTCAGGGATAAGGTATTTGCCACATTTTTTTACTGTAACAGCTGAAGTGTTGGGATTTTACTACTCTGCTTTCTCTCAGCATGCAACACCTCAAAAAACAGCTATAAATATTTAGGTCAGACATCCACTGGTAATTCATTTGAGATTATGCTTATTTGAAAGACAGAAAATACATAGTTAGGGAGAAGGCAGAGAATCTATCTCCCAGATTTGTGCAGTGTAGTTCCACTACGTGGATTGACATCTATTGGCACAGCACAAAGCCTTCATTGCTGCAAGAAGAAATGGATGCCGATGGACAACCGGAATGCTGCGAATGAGGAGTGTGTTGTTTTATGACGTGTGGGAAATTTATACTCTTTGCATTGCACTTGTTTCAGAGTCAAGTGTGAGCATATGCCACACTGCCTTGATAAACTTTTTTCTCCCCTTCACAGTCTAAAAGAAATATTTGTTATTGGCCAGTGCAGTGGTTTTAAACTGTGCTTCTGTCAGTTGTTTTTCTTCAATTCTTTGCTATATTTTCTACTTTTTTGATGAAAAACATGGCCATAAATAGGTCAATTAATTTGGCCATGAGCAACTGCCTTGAAAATGAATATATAAATAAATATATATAATATATATATTATATAATATAGTATATATATTATATATAATGGATAAATATGTTTTGAGGGAACGTGTTAAGTGCAAATGAACTTTTCTATTTTTAATTAAAGTGACTGGTGAATGGGAATTTTTGTTTTTCCTTTGATTGTTTTCTAATGAGATCAAGTTTTTGGGGGTTTTCGGTTGGTTCCTTTTTCTAATAGTCTAGGCTTTTTACACTGAAATATAAAGGAAACGGCTTAGAGACACTGGATTAGAAATGCCTTTATAGTCGAATACAGCTGCTTCTTGAAATGCATTTTCTTGTCTTGCGTTGTCTTTTTTTCCACCCTAGAAATTAGTGATTAAGTGCATTTTCAATTACTTTCAAAATGAAACTAGTTTATTTATTTTTGCCATATATATTTGTTGTTTTTTTACACCTTTTTTCTGCTGAGAAATGGCTTCAAATGAAAAGATCCAGCAATGCACTTGTGGAGTTGATGCTCACTGAGCAATAAATGCAGTTGATCTAAATTGCAATGCATTTATACCTTCTGCACACAAGATTTACAGGTGGAGAAAATTTATACATTTGTAAAGGAAATGAATCAAAAGTGAAAATGTTGCCAATGGGATCTTAAATCTGCAGCCACTGTCCATTTCGTGTTGCATTGATGCTTCCGGATGGGAAGCCACTCAAAACCGCTTCCGCCGCCATTGCGGAATTCGGACAGATCAGCCGTAGCCACAGCCGCTATCCATCTTGCAGTGCGGAGAGCAGAAACCAAAAAAAGCAGATCTATTGGGCATCTTTACGGCTTCCAGGTTCGGCTCCCACTATCAAAAGCCGAGCATTTTTATCGCTGTTATTTCCACGGACTTGATCCGACCTACACGTAACGCAAAGAGGTCGTAAGCTGGCGCGGTGCTGCTGCTCTGCTAGCTAGCACAGCGGCTAACATTTCAGCACTCTGGAGAACACCGAGGAAAACAGCATGACGCAAATCCTGCCTATCCGCTTCCAGGAGCACCTGCAGGTACGATGACAAAACCAATTATTAATTGCAATCCACGACTTTTTATCCATGCATGCAGTAAAAAGAATGACCGCGTCGTTTGACAGCTCGCTGGCTGAGCTAATGTCAATACCTGCAGCAAATGAATGACCTCCCCTCCCCCGTTTAGCATCAGCTAACAAATAGCCTTCGAGGTTGGCATCTCATCCATTTGTAACGATGACACTGCGTTGTCCATTATACCAACCCTTGCTAAGTAGATAAATGCAATTTTACTGAACAATTTCATGTTCCAGCTGCACGATTTGACCTACATTTCATCTTGATCTTCTAAATGGGCTCGTCTCTTCATAATTGTGTCGTGATGGGTACTAGCAGCAGTCACGTCATCTAATCGCAGCGGCTCTTGAGTCGTAAAATGAATTAAAACCTCGCGTGCATTACTGATTGTGGTTTATTCTGCATATTACCGTACCAAATGCTTAAATGCCCAAATATTTTACACTTGCAATTATGACAGGAGGGATGGATGAGTCAAGCAAGATACTCCTTTGGCACAGAAGCGTTGGCTTGCAGTGCCCAATGTGTTATGTTGTCCTCCACAAAAAGCAATCTTTAGATTAAATCATGCATTTCTTTGCAACTATATAAATAGAACATTTGATTGAATACATTTCTTTAATGCAACATATACTAGATACAATTTAACTAGTACACGTTTCGGTGTTACTCAGACTTAATCTGAGGTATTTCACTCTTGGTCAAAATACTGTAATGTGCAAATTATACTGAGGGAAAGATGTATTTTTCTACTCTGATGGGGCTTTGTCGTTTTAATTTGACTAAGAAAGTGATTTCTCTTCATATTCTAGCTCCAAAACCTGGGGATCAACCCGGCCAATATTGGGTTCAGCACTTTGACAATGGAGTCAGATAAATTCATCTGTATAAGAGAGAAAGTGGGTGAGCAGGCCCAAGTTGTCATTATTGACATGGCCGATCCCAACAACCCCATCCGCAGGCCCATCTCTGCAGATAGTGCTATTATGAACCCTGCCAGCAAAGTTATTGCCCTTAAAGGTAAGTAAATAACATTCTTAATGGTGCATCATTTTATAGAGAATGCTGATTAATTTTCTTTCAATGGTGATTCCATTTAGTTTCTAACTTAAATGATTTGTGTAAATTATTCTGTTGTCAGCCATTTTGATGTTCACATATAGGCCACCTCATTTGTTTGTCATGACATGTAATCTAATGCAATGTAGATGATACGTGCTAGTTTTATTAATGTGAATTAAAAGTAGTTTTATATAGTGATGGTGAAAAATGTCATGCTGTCATGAATGCTTTGTCTATTTTTGTTTTTGCTCTTTTTTTCGTTTCCTAAATGCTTTCTTATGTTTGCAGACGGTGAGTTGAATTTTACAAATCATGAGTTGCTAAAGTGTATTTCTGTATGCACTTGTCTTGACCCGAATGCACAATATTGGTCATAATTTCAATTAATGCTTGAATTGACCATTTATATAGTTATTATGCATTAAAATTGTTGTTTTTTTAATTACTATTAGTCCTCTGTCAAATCAGTAAAATTAAAATAATTGGAAATTTCACAGATTAAATGTTTTTCTAGAATGCTGTTAATCTCATTTTCTCAGTTAATCTTTCTGTATTTCCATCATGTTCAATGTAGAGATACAGTATGCCATTACATCCTCATCGATCTCACCGTTTACCATATTTACTCGCATATAAGCCGTATTTGTCGATCAAAAGAATTATGACTGAATCGAGGGTTCGGCTTATATGCGCATAAAAAGACGACATGCACTAAACTGCAAAGTAATAAAAAACGAAATGCCTCAACGCAAGACAATACCGCCGATACGGACACTACGTATACCACTATGGGTCCAGTTTTATTAAATATGCTTTTATCAGTTTCTGGATATTCAACTCTTAAGTATTATCACGTTCTCTAATAAACTATGTCAATATTTTTTATTTCAAGAAATGTCAGTACACTAATCTAATCATGCATTGAGATGCAGTGCACATTAAAAATCACTGTCCATCTGGTTTTGGATATATATACATATGTATATATTCCACTATATACTTTTTGGCCCTAAATTACACTGTAAATGATATTCATGTTTAAAGCAAAAGAAATAGTGTGTATGCATCTGTCCAGCAACCTTTACATCATTACATCCATTTGTGTGCTTTAAAGTCTCCTTTTGAAAATCTGCATTCAGACCTATACCACAGTTTAGCATCCCTCATTTTAGAGATACACTTTCAGGAATTTCTCTAAGATTCATAGTCATTCCACCAAGAAAAAAAGCATTGTTTAAAAAGGAAATTTGCATAGAAAATACAGTTGAACTTTTGTGAAAGGCGTGCAGGGGTGCTAAAAGATTAGCTCACTGTTAAGGAACAAAAATGAAAAAACAAAAAGAGCATTTTTTTCATGAAATCTAATTCACATTAACGATTTTTTGTCGTACTACCAAATTTTTGACTCTGAACTTGCTTCAGCTTCACCGCTTGCTTGCCTCACACAGCCTTACTCACAATGCTGCTCTCAGTGATGAACAATTTAAATGGCAGAGTCATGTCTTGTGGCAGGAGATACAATGCACACAATTAGTCTATTTCTAGTGTGCAGGGAAAAAACCCTCCATTTAGATTCTGTGCATGTTAAAATTAGATTGCCATTGATGACTCAAAAGTGCCAGTCAAAATATATAGAAGGTCTGGATCGCTTCTGGCTTCATCCCAGTGTTTTCTTATATAGGACCCCTGGTTTAATATGTAAACAGTTGATTACAAAGATTGATGAACTATTTCACACTAAGAATGGTGCCCCCGATTCTATTCTTCATTGGTTTAATAGCAGAGAAAACACAAATTAAATTTCTTGCTAATGGAATGTGCCCAGCAAGGTCAATGCAGCAACAACAATGAAGAGGAACTGTATTGAGACCTTCGAAATGAGCAGTGCTTTGTCAGTCTGAACACAGTTTGCCTCTTAGGCTATAAAAATGGTGGTTTTGTCCACATTATATGCCATTTTACCAGGGGTTTGCATATACATTCTCGAACGTGCACACATTAATGCACTGAATGCAGATCTACCACATAGTGGTGCCCTTTTGTTGGTCTTGCTTCTTGATTTGACACTGCCTTGTTGTATGGTGCTTTTATGTCACTGAAAGCAAACCCTGACTCCCTTCTCTAACAACTGGAATTTGGTATTTCTAAATGGTATTTGACCCCTCCTCTTCCTCCTCCTCCTCCCTCCTCCTCCTCCTCCAATGTCTGCTGTTGGTGATGTGTGGTAGCTTAGATTACTCCATTTGTTGTTTTCAAAACAACTCATAGTTATCTTCAAACTTGGTGATGGGGAATAATAAACTAACTTTAACATTAACTTGACACACTTTCAGCGGCCAAGACCCTGCAGATCTTCAATATTGAAATGAAGAGCAAGATGAAGGCTCACACAATGACGGATGACGTGACCTTCTGGAAATGGATCTCTCTTAACACCGTTGCTCTGGTTACGGATAACGCTGTCTACCATTGGAGCATGGAGGGTGACTCTCAGCCAATCAAAGTCTTTGACCGCCATTCCAGCCTGGCCGGTTGCCAGATCATCAACTATCGCACTGATGCCAAACAAAAATGGTTACTCCTGATTGGCATTTCTGCACAGGTATACATGTTGAAACTGGAAAATTATTGATTTTGGAATTGTTGGACTCATTTGTTTTGTATCGTATGTGTATGAACTTTAAGATGAATTTATATTTGTATTGGATAATTGTTTTATTTTTTAGCAAAATCGCGTTGTTGGAGCAATGCAGTTGTACTCGGTGGACAGAAAGGTTTCTCAGCCCATTGAAGGTCATGCTGCTGGCTTTGCACAATTCAAGATGGAGGACAACACTGAGGAATCAACTTTATTCTGCTTTGCTGTACGAGGACAGGCAGGCGGAAAAGTAGGATGCAGTATTTGCTTATTGTCTTTTTAAAGAAATATTACAGTTTAACTTCTATATTCTAACATATTTGAATTACAAATGACCATTTTTGTCTTTTTTTTTAAAGCTCCATATAATAGAAGTTGGCACTCCACCCACTGGTAACCAGCCATTTCCAAAGAAGGCTGTAGATGTCTTCTTTCCCCCAGAAGCCCAGAATGACTTCCCTGTTGCTATGCAGGTATAAAACATTTTTACTCAAACATGGTCATTTGAACTACTGTGTTAATGAATGTGATGGGCACTGTGTTTATATTTCTTTAAGTCTGCTCTTTGACTTCTTTGTCCAACATTATTTTAATAATGATTTATGCAACAGGAATTTAAAATACTTTCTCTTAATAGATAAGCTCCAAGCAAGATGTAGTCTTTCTTATCACCAAATACGGCTATATCCACCTCTACGACTTGGAAACCGGTACCTGCATTTACATGAACAGAATCAGTGGGGAGACCATTTTTGTCACAGCCCCTCATGAGCCAACTGCCGGAATCATTGGGGTCAACAGGAAAGGGCAGGTATTTAAAACACTTGCACATTACAATTTTCTGTACATGTAAATTTTCACTCAAGAATTGGTACACTTGCCTCTTTTTGGTGTAGCCAATGGCAGTTCAGTTTCTTTTGACTATTGTGAGAGTTATTTTTTGAAAACCTGGTGACCATGCAAGCTCTAGATTACCTTTCTCCCCTCATTGTTAGGACAGATAAATCCCATGTCCTTATTTGATTGATGGAGGGAAAGAGTTTCCCCAAATTTATCAGGTAGTAGCAGCACTTGAGATGGTATCCGCAAAATAGCTGAGCTTCTCCAAACAGAATTGAGCCTAATCCTGTTATTGTACTTAAGTCTCACATTTACCTCTACAGTTTAAAGCTTAATGTACTGCACACACAAAACATTACATAGCACAGAATTTGAGCTATTCAATTAAATTAACAATGTAAAGGCTTGCATTTCCAAATAATGTATACATAAAAACATGTTTTCAGAGGTTCAAAATGTGTTTTTCCAGGTGTTATCAGTATGTGTAGAGGAAGAGAACATTATTCCCTACATAACTAACGTGCTCCAGAACCCTGACCTGGCTCTCCGCATGGCTGTCCGCAATAACCTTGCCGGTGCTGAGGAGTTATTTGCACGCAAGTTCAACACCCTGTTTGCTGCTGGGAATTACTCCGATGCTGCTAAAGTGGCAGCCAATGCACCCAAGGTACACTAAAATAGTACTTGGTCAAAGTCATGGTTATAATGGTACTTTGCTCAACTTTGACAATCTGTTATGGTTTAATTACTGTAAACATCCATCTGTCTGTCTTTGTCCAGGGTATATTGCGAACACCAGACACCATCCGCAGGTTCCAGAGTGTTCCTGCTCAACCTGGACAGCGTTCACCATTGCTTCAGTACTTCGGCATCTTGCTGGATCAGGGCCAGCTCAATAAGTTTGAATCACTTGAGCTGTGTAGGCCAGTCCTTCAGCAGGGTCGCAAGCAGCTACTAGAGAAATGGCTTAAAGAAGACAAGGTCTGTGCCTGGAGGTTTTTTGTTTGTCTACTGGTCTTTGGTGCCCCCTCTACAAATGTAGCATTCCTACTTTGCCTACAGCTAGAGTGCTCAGAAGAGCTTGGAGACTTGGTGAAGTCAGTGGATCCCACACTTGCTCTCAGTGTCTACCTGAGAGCAAATGTCCCAAACAAAGTCATTCAGTGCTTTGCTGAGACTGGACAGTTCCAGAAGATTGTATTGTATGCCAAAAAGGTTTGTTGCCATATTTGTTTTTATGTCATTCTTTATTGTGTGAAAACATTTAGCCAAAATGACTTCAAATCATGATTTAACTGACATGTTAACTTCCATCTATGTCTGAAAATAGAAATAAAACTGCAGTTTCCAATTTTTTTTGTAGGTGGGGTACACACCTGATTGGATCTTCCTGTTAAGAAATGTGATGCGGATCAGCCCAGAACAAGGCCTTCAGTTCTCCCAAATGCTGGTACAGGATGAGGAGCCTCTTGCTGACATTACACAGGTATAAACAAATGAAGCAATTCTGTAGCTGTTGTTTGTGTGCTCCCTTTTTGGGTTATAAAAACTCTGCACTGTGGTAATAAATAGACTAAATCAAATTTATGACAATGATTTTGATTTTCAAACAAACTATCTTTCCTTTTGTCTCTAGATTGTAGATGTTTTCATGGAGTACAACCTGATCCAACAATGTACATCCTTTCTGCTGGATGCCCTGAAGAACAACAGGCCCATGGAAGGAGCACTGCAGACACGCCTGCTTGAAATGAATTTGGTCCATGCACCACAGGTACATAGAAAAACTAACGCAAAAACTAAATATTCACAAAAATAGTTTGACATTCTCATTTAACTTAGAATGGAAATTCCCATTGCATTCATTGTTTTTATTTTAAAAGGTCTATTTTGGGGGGGGGGGGGGGGGGGGGTTGTTTTTTAATATTAAACAGTCCTACGCTGATTTTTGCAGGTTGCAGATGCTATTTTGGGCAACCAGATGTTCACTCATTATGACCGTGCCCATGTTGCACAACTGTGTGAGAAGGCTGGTCTCCTGCAGAGAGCCCTGGAGCATTATACTGATCTGTATGACATTAAGCGAGCTGTGGTACACACGCACCTCCTCAACCCAGAGGTACAGTGTCAAATTAAAAAAAGAATACCCAGAAATTATAATGTCTTTATGTTGCAGAATACTTATTGTTGTACATTTCTGCCCATTTCAGTGGCTAGTCAATTTTTTTGGCTCGCTATCAGTGGAGGACTCTTTGGAGTGTCTTCGAGCCATGCTATCTGCTAATATCCGTCAGAACCTGCAGATCTGTGTTCAAGTTGCCTCCAAATACCATGAACAACTAAGCACCCAGAGCCTCACAGAACTTTTTGAGTCATTTAAGAGCTTTGAAGGTACAACTTGAGCTGCTTTAGGAGTTAACAAAAAAAAATGTTGTGACATTGCAATAATTTGTCTTTGATTTTGTCTTCCAGGGCTCTTCTACTTTTTGGGTTCAATTGTTAACTTCAGCCAGGACCCTGAAGTTCACTTCAAATACATTCAGGCTGCTTGCAAGACAGGCCAAATCAAGGAAGTGGAAAGGATCTGCAGAGAGAGTAACTGCTATGACCCTGAGCGTGTGAAAAACTTCCTCAAGGTACAAAAGAGTTTTCAAGTTGCACTCCTTGAATATTAAGTCTTTCATATTATATGCATTAATACTGTGAAACTTTTTTTTTTATATCTTAAGGAAGCCAAGTTGACTGATCAACTGCCATTGATCATTGTGTGCGATCGCTTTGATTTTGTCCACGATCTGGTCCTGTACTTGTACCGCAACACTCTGCAGAAATACATTGAGATCTACGTACAGAAGGTACCATGCTGAACTTTGATCATCAATACACGTTTGCTTTTATGTAGGGTCGAAAAAGAGACTTTTTTTTTGGTATTTATTCAAATATACAATTACCCAAACAATATAGAGCCCGAAACAAAGTATTTGCAGTGTTTTGTTTATCATAAGTGATGTGAAAATCATTTTTAGAAAAAACAAACAGTTGTACACAGGTTAGAACATTTAAAAAATAATAATAATAAAAACTTAACACAAATTCAACATAAAAGTAATAAACTAAGTAATTATTTGATCAAATAAGTGATTTTTTTCCCCCAGGTTAACCCAAGTCGCCTCCCAGTGGTTATTGGAGGTTTGCTGGATGTTGATTGTGCCGAAGATGTGATTAAGAACCTGATCATGGTTGTAAGAGGACAGTTTTCCACAGATGAACTAGTTGCTGAAGTGGAGAAGAGAAATCGGTGAGAGTGAGGGAAAAAAAAGAAAAAAAACACACAGAGGGAAAAATTTCTGTCAAAATAACTGTTCTATTTCCCAATAGACTGAAGCTTCTCCTCCCGTGGTTGGAAGCCCGTATTCATGAAGGTTGTGAGGAGCCTGCAACCCACAATGCCCTGGCTAAGATTTACATTGACAGCAACAATAACCCTGAGCGCTTCCTTAGGGAGAACCCTTTTTATGACAGCTGTGTGGTTGGCAAATATTGTGAGAAAAGAGACCCCCACTTGGCTTGTGTGGCCTATGAAAGAGGGCAATGTGACCAGGAACTCATCCACGTGAGTTGTCGAAAGCCTTGAGTTTAACAATGGCGCATATGGTTGTTCATTTCCCTGATTTTATGTTTCAGGTGTGTAATGAGAACTCGCTGTTCAAGAGTCTGTCACGTTACCTAGTTCGCCGCAAAAACCCAGAGCTATGGGCAAGTGTGCTGCTGGAGACCAACAACTATAGAAGACCACTCATCGATCAGGTCTCGCACCTTTTCATCATTTGTAACAAATATTGCAAAAATATAACCTGAACTATTAAACACATATATACATATTGTTTGGTTTCAGAGTTCACAATGTATCGTACAATATCTTGTTGTTTTTTTTTCTTTCCTCAATACAATATTATCAATGCTTGTTGTTGTACTGTGATGCAGGTGGTCCAGACTGCCCTGACAGAGACCCAGGATCCAGAGGAAGTATCTGTCTCAGTCAAGGCTTTTATGACGGCTGATCTTCCCAATGAGCTTATTGAGCTTCTGGAGAAAATTGTCCTTGATAACTCTGTCTTTAGTGAGCACAGGTATAACGAGATGTCCTTTTTTTTCTTAATCAGGTCAACAACAAAAAAATCCTTCTTTGTATGTTTTAGAAACCTTCAGAATCTGCTCATCCTGACCGCCATCAAAGCCGATCGGACCCGGGTGATGGAGTACATTAATCGTCTTGATAACTATGATGCCCCAGACATTGCAAACATTGCCATTAGCAATGAGCTTTTTGAGGAGGCCTTTGCTATTTTTAGGAAATTTGACGTCAACACATCAGCTGTGCAGGTGAGTGACTTTGATACTTAACTTCTTTGTGCTTTGATTTCTTTTTTTCTCTGACTGAATATTTTGTGGAATATTCTCTCATTTATACATAGGTCCTGATTGAGCACATTGGTAACTTGGACCGAGCCTATGAGTTTGCTGAGCGCTGCAACGAGCCTCCAGTGTGGAGTCAGCTTGCAAAGGCCCAGCTCCAAAAGGGCCTCGTCAAAGAAGCAATAGATTCTTATATCAAGGCAGATGACCCCTCTGCTTACATGGAGGTTGGACAAGCAGCAGCTCAGAGTGGTAGGACCAACTCAAAAATCAATTGATGCTTGTTTAAACTCTTGACAAAAATTTTGAAATGACCTTGCCCCATTAAGTTTTATGAGCTTTGCTGTGTTTAGGAAACTGGGAGGATCTTGTAAAGTTTCTGCAGATGGCCCGAAAGAAGGCCCGCGAGTCTTACGTTGAAACAGAGTTGATCTTTGCTCTGGCAAAGACCAACCGCCTTGCTGAGCTGGAGGAGTTCATCAATGGCCCCAATAATGCTCACATCCAACAAGTAGGTTCACAGACACATCAATATCTACTCTTTGTTGTTCTTTTATTCCTTAACTAAAAGTTATCTTTTCACCGGCCATTCCTCTAGGTGGGTGACCGTTGCTATGACGACAAGATGTACGAGGCAGCCAAACTGCTTTACAACAACGTGTCTAATTTTGGTCGCCTAGCTTCTACTCTCGTGCACCTAGGAGAGTATCAGGCAGCTGTGGATGGAGCACGCAAGGCCAACAGCACACGTACATGGAAGGAGGTGGGAAATGGGCAGATTAGTTTGCAAATAAATTCACTTGTGTTCTTTTTTGAGTGTAAAGTGAATATTTTGAGTCTAATTTCACACTCTCTTTCTCTTTCTCAGGTGTGCTTTGCATGTGTTGATGGCAAAGAGTTCAGGCTTGCCCAAATGTGTGGCCTGCATATTGTTGTCCATGCTGATGAGCTGGAGGAACTCATTAATTATTACCAGGTACAAAGCATGACAGTGACCTCAATCCTTTTTAACATATCAAAAATGTCAAGGGAAAATTTGTTTTTAATAAGTTGTTGTTTTTTTGGGGTATTTTTTTAAGGACCGCGGCTACTTTGAGGAGCTGATTACCATGCTGGAGGCTGCTTTGGGATTAGAGCGAGCTCACATGGGAATGTTCACAGAGCTAGCCATTCTTTACTCCAAATTTAAACCCCAGAAGATGAGGGAGCACTTGGAGCTCTTCTGGTCCCGTGTGAACATTCCAAAGGTAGATGCTATAGAAACGTGTCACATCGCCTTTTAACAACTGCTTGTTTTATTAGTGTTTCCCACAAGATTGAAGAGAATTGCTTTTTTTAAGTGATGCATTTGTCTTTGTCTATGTGGTGCTCCTCTGACTAGTCATATAGGCCTTGATTTTTTTTTTAAAATCCAATAACATTTATGCATGTCAATTTGAAGGTTCTTAGGGCAGCTGAGCAGGCTCACCTCTGGGCAGAGCTAGTGTTTCTCTATGATAAATACGAGGAATATGACAATGCCATCATCACAATGATGACTCATCCTTCTGATGCCTGGAAAGAGGGACAATTCAAAGACATTGTCACCAAGGTGAGGCTCCTACACTTGTTTAATGTAAAAGAAGTGACTTATAACTGGTGTTATAATATATTTACTTTTGTTTTTTTACTATAGGTGGCCAATGTGGAACTGTACTACAAAGCCATCCATTTTTATTTGGAGTTTAAACCTTTATTATTAAATGACCTGCTCATTGTTCTCTCCCCAAGACTGGATCACTCCCGCGCTGTCAATTTTTTCACCAAGGTGAGTGATTGTCTCTATTGATGATTCTAGAATTATGCACACATTCTGCTGATAAACATGCTGTTTTTTTTTTTTTTATTAAATCGGTAATAATTTCCTTTGTGGTTGCTTCACTGTTTAGGTGAAGCAGGTACCTCTGGTTAAACCATATTTGAGGTCGGTCCAGAATCACAACAACAAGTCAGTCAATGAATCTCTCAACAACCTCTTCATCATTGAGGAAGATTATGCGGTATGATGTGACTTTAACTGAACACATTTTTACTTAAAGTTACCATTGTTGTTTAGGATTAAAATGTGTTGTTCTTTCTTCGTTACTACAAAACTTTTAATCTACCTTCTTTGCTTGTATACAGTCATTACGCACTTCCATTGATGCTTATGACAACTTTGACAACATCTCACTGGCTCAAGGCTTAGAGAAGCATGATTTGATCGAGTTTAGGAGGATTGCGGCATACCTTTTTAAGGGCAACAACCGCTGGAAACAGAGTGTTGAACTTTGCAAGAAAGACAAGCTCTACAAGGTGGCAACACTTACATGGACTGTGTTCTCGTGTTCAATATGTTTCATTTAATATCAGGCACTAGTTTAAGCATTAAGCAGTAGCCTATTTTTATTGATTTACTTTTACATATCTCTCCTTGTGTAGGACGCCATGCAATATGCATCTGAGTCCAAAGATATTGAACTGGCTGAGGAACTTCTTGCTTGGTTCCTGGACGAGGACAAGAAGGAGTGTTTTGCTGCCTGTTTGTTCACCTGCTATGATTTGTTGCGACCTGACGTAGTGCTTGAGACCGCTTGGAGGCACAACATCATGGATTTCTCTATGCCGTACTTCATCCAGGTCATGAGGGAATACCTCAGTAAGGTGGGTCATTCACACGTGAACACAGTAAAACACTGTTCTCATTTTTAGTTGGACAACATAAATGCAGTTATGAGGGTTTAGGGCAGGGGAACAATTAACTACATTTAAAGAAAAGAATGTCTTCTGTGCAGAGTTTTAGATCATTGTGGGCTCCTTTCTAGTGACTTTCTTCTTGCTAACTAATTTTATAACCTAATGTGCGCAAATGGCAACGAAAAGAACTATTAACATGGATTCTTTGGAATCAGAGTTTCCCCAATGGCAACTAATGCTGGAGTTGTTTGTAACAACAGGCATTTGACATTTGGCTGTGGAGTAGTTTTCCCAAGCCAGTGTCATTTATTGAATATTTCCTTGCTCCTTTTTATGCTCATCTTCCTTTTGTCCTTTTTATGTGCAAGTGTTATCCTTTTTCTTTTGGGTTTTCATCCACTCTACTCTAGCTACTTTCCCATACAAATGTCCTTCAGAGGAGATTCATTCCAGATTAAACCACTTCTCATTTTAAGTGGAATAAAACTGTTGGAGGAAGAAGGAAGTTGTCATTGAACGGAAACATACTGAGGCTTTCACAGGTCCCATTACAAATCATAAATAACCATTTTTGTGTATTTTTGCAGTATGCACAACACTGTGTATTTAGTGGAAAGGCTCCTGGACCAAATTAGTCATTATTCTTGTCTTATCCTCGTCTCTTTTGAAAATTTAAGGACAGACAGTTTAACCAACAAAGTTTCTGCTATAACAAGCAATATCTGATTGAAAATAACCGATTACACTTGATGCCAGTTTAGTAACTGAAGTTTGCATTACAATTTTTTTACTCAAATATCTTACCTGATATAGCATGCAGGTCTAATTCAAATTGGATCCAGTCAGCTAAATATTAAAGATGAGAGGCTCAAATGGAAAATTAAAATAACCTTGTTAACAAAATGAATCTAGGAACACAACTGGGAACCTCAAGTATACATTTGTATCAGAAATAGCATTATTACCTGCACAGCCTCTGTGTTTTTGTGTTGTCTTTCAATATAAAGTCTTGTTTGCTTGTTTCTCACTGTCAGTTTCTACTGTGGGAGACTTCCACTTGGCTTTTTTTTCCCTTAAGTTGCCTCTCTGAATTTCCTTTCCAGGTTGACGCGATAAAGGAAAAGGTGAACGTTGAATCCATTTCCTAATTATCCTTATTGACTTGCTCTCCCATAACATGTACTAGTTTAGGAGGGGTAAAATTAGCAGAAAGTGCATGATTTCCCCTCCCACTTTGTCACTGCTGCTTTAATGTGTACAACTATGCATCTCCACTAGATCACTTACAGTAACAATTTCCCCTACAATCCAGAGTGGAGCTTTTTATCCTTTTTTATATACACATAACTTCACATACAAACTTAAATAGAATTAGGATAACAAATGAATAAAATAAACTCCAATGTTTTGCTGAAAAAAAATAATATTAGTTTTTATTACCAATTTCACTAAACATGACCAATGTTGGTCCAATTGAATTTGGGAATGAAGCAGTGTTAGTTTGTTTTAAATACTACATTCATTAATCTTTAAAACATGTCCTCAATTTGTGACTTATCCACTCAATCATTGGGTATATATGAGTATTAGGCTATCCTAAAATATGTTGACAGAAAATTCCCACCATGAAACAAATCCACAGCATAAGAAATTAGAAAGCAATGCCTCCTTTACGTCAGTGGGTGAAAAGTGCCACTCTGGATCACCACCTGCCGTGTCAGGTTTGTTTCTTACACACTTTCCAATTAATTTTAATATTAAACTTGTTGTTACCTAGCCTTTTCAACATCATCCTGTCCATCATTAGCTGAGAGAGTATATTTAGTGGACACTGAGTTGGAATTCTTTTGTCTTGAGAGAGTCAGTTTATATCTATGTGATACATTAAAACCAGCATCAGGTACACAGAGATGATTTGTGTCCAGTTATTAATCTTGAGCATCCTTCCCAATAGAATTGTCGCAGCTTTTAGAAAAGCAAATACTATGCAGTTGATGTAGTTAGTGTATGTCATGTGTAAAGCAAAACGCATGCGTTGACCCTCACTTAGTCGCATTAGCAGCACTGGGCTAGGAGACATCGTTGTTGGCTTTGCCTGCTTCTGGAAACTTTTAGTGGCTGTACAAGAGCATCCTATCTGCCCTTTTTCTCTCTCCCTCCGATATGGTGCTTTGCTTCTCTTCTCTCTTTCTCACGCGCTCTTCAACGTAATAACAACAACAACAAAAAAACTACTGCTTCCGCATGTCTTTGAACCCTTCTCTTTTCAAAATGCAAGAGTCTGCACAACTGGATTGACTGACACTAGTGAACTACAGTATGTAGAGAGCTGAACCAAGTACCTGGACAGGGATCCTACATAAGTACTTAATCATTGCTCCAAAATTTAATGTTCAAGCTGCAGATATTTGTGAACTTTTTTTGCTGGCTTCTTTAAGTCTTTTTGACTTTGCTTTTTTTCCTGCTTCAAAGCTGCTCTCTGGCCAAAAAAAAAATTAATATACCCAAGAAAGATAGTATCAAATTTAAAAGTAACTAAGTTGACTCAAAACTAATATTTTACTGATCAGTAAAACCTGTCTCAACCACACAGTTTTGATCCAAAACAGAAATATTTAGATGTAGTGATGCTCCACTTGTGGAAAAGTGATTTTCCTACACATTTAAAAACATTATGCCGATTACAATTCCATCTGACTAGACTCTTGATTCTACCGCAATGTTGTGCTTTTGCACATGTATTTTTCTGTTCCAGTAAACAACAGTATGTTCCTCTTTAGTTGTCCCACTTGCTTATATTGTTTTTGTTTTTCCCCAACTTTCTGCTACTTTATTTATTATCATTTTGCCTTGAATTTTAATCCACTGGTAAATATATTTTAATCCAATTACCCAAATGAGTTCAGGAACATTACAGAATCTTGTAAAATACAGCAAAGTAGATATACTTATATTGTTCAGAGCAGTGAAACATACATTGAGAAGAGGTTGCTTGTACTGGTGACGGTTTGGTTCTCTGCATACTCTAAAATCATAGAGTAGATAATTGAAGTGGCTGGATGGGTGGGACCATTATTTTCATAATTTGTGTCTATATCCCCCCCGTAACCCAACATTATACAGTGTGACCCTTTAAAAGAAAAGCAGATTAGACCCTGAGTAGTCGCCTTTAGCACAATAGCTGTACAGCAGTGGCTTTAGTTGTTTAATGGGGGACATCCAGCTGCACATTTTCACTTAAAAGTGGACGGTGCTCATCTCCGCCTGTCAGGAATGGTCCCATCCTTCAGCCAGTGAAATAACCCAGAGGTCAGTTTTTTTTTACCAACCTGGCATCTTCAAGAGGCTTGGCTTTTGCTCCTTCTCCGTCAAGCTTGTTGTCACACTATCACTCTTCTTCTCCACAGGTGGACAAGCTCGAAGCCTCAGAGTCTCTGAGGAAACAAGAGGAGCAAGCCACAGAATCTCAACCAATCATTTATGGTAAACATGTGCTGTCGTTGCCTCTTTTTGTCATTTTAGACAAGTAATGCAAATATAATCCAATTTATTTTGTTTTTCCTCTCCCCTGAACTTCAGATGGTCACTAGGCACGTGTTTTGACACAAAATTTTTGTTGGTTGTTTGGCAGGCACACCCCAACTCATGCTCACTTCAAGCGCCAATGTTGCCGTGCCCCCCCAGCAGGCCTATGGCTATGGGTACACAGCAGCAGCACCAGGCTATGGGCAACCGCCACAGGCCAATTTTGGATATGGCATGTGAACACCCTTTCCCATCCCCTCCCTTACCCTCTTCCTCCCTTCTTGTTCCCCTCCAGCCTCCCATGATCTTCTACCCTCAACAGAGGCCACAAGCAAGCAACAATCCACTTCTATTTTTTATTTATATTACTGTTTTTGTTACATAGAGGTTTTCCTGTTTGAAGTAAAACAACATGCACACGTTACAGAGGACTTTAGTTTGTTCAATTTGAACTGAAATTGGACCACATTTTTTGCGTTCCCCACATTCCATATTTATAACTCCCTTTTTAGACGTGTGTGTGTGTCGGTCTTGTTTTTTTGGTTTGTTTGTGTCTTGTGTTTTTTTTAAAGGATTTGTTTGAAGTGGACTTGCTAAAGCTGAGCTTTGAAACTTTGAAGTAGGTGGAGGAGCATTGGATTTTGCACTTGTGAAGATATTCCGTGTGGAGAGAAGCTCTTATTTGATCTGTAGAACATGTGACCATCTTAACGGTGTCTCGTTTTGTCTGTACAATGCATTACATTGTATATTTTGAGGAGTGTGAGATGATAAATAACATAGAGTATTTGAACATATATTGCCATTCAGATGGCTACCCCCCTAGCAACACTAAGTACAGTCATGATAGTATATTCTGCACAGGTGTGTAGCTTTATGAGTTTGAAATGCATTCAGACGTTTGTCACTTTATGATTGAGGCTGCGTTGCGTGTGTGTGTGTGACCTAATGATAGTCTACTACTATTTCAACCCCCTCTCTCTCCTTTTACAGAGGGGTCCCCCGCTAGATGTTAGCTCTCCTCTGTGTGTTAGGTGACCTCTTGTGCCGTGTACAGTGCTTGTGTGAGACTGTATCTGTGTATGTGCAAGGGCGGGACCACGCACACATGCACTGAGTGTGCATGTGTGTGTATTCGCACTCAGCTGTCTCTGCTGAGGCCGTTTTAAGCCAGGTGTTGTGACGTTTCCCTTGGGTCACCATGACATTTTATTTTGTGGGAGTTGATGTGTACAGATGTGAACAGGATTTGAAAAAATATGAAGAAAAAATTAGGAAATTATAGATGGTGCGACAACAGTACCGACACAGACACTAATCTGCCCTCCACCTCGTTCATCCTCCAGAAACAAAGACTTTATGATGTCTAAAAGACAGCTCAATGAAACCCACAACATGTAGGTTGCATGTGTAGATGGTTAAGAAAATAGGGTCTCAGTACATCCAGAATGATGTCCTATATGAGCCTGTATTTACCTTGATGTATTTCCTTACATCCCTCAAGCAGTGTGAGTGTGTATAAAGTGTCACCTTACATTAATTCAAAATCCTTTTTGTTGTCATAACGTATGAATAAACAAAGGGGCTCTGTCATTGAAAAAGTAGAAGATTATGACCTAAGTGAAAGGGAAGTACTAGCCTAAATAAAATTGAAAAATTGTAAACTGTTTTTTTTTTTGTTCAGTCTATACTGGAATGGTGGGACTTTATGTATTCTTTAAATTCACTACTACTCTTGATTTCAGGTCTAAGGTAAGTTTTGATCTCAAATTGTGTAGTTTTCTGGCTCTACTTGTGATTTTTCTTTTGTTCTTGGAAGGATGGACGTTCAATTAAATCATTGACTCATTTACGCACAAAAAATATGAATTCACTTTACATTTAAACGTCAACTTAAATATGGCGTCCTCTTCATTGGAGCCGCATGCTGAAGATTTAGTGAATCAAAGCAGCCAGACCTTTCTTTCCACATCACTGCAATATTTTTCATTAAGCCCCATTGCCCTGCACATGGATGAGAAAGGTCATATTTAGACAAAAATCACAAGAAAATTGAACACTTGATGCCAGCAATATTTACTTGAGCTCCTGCAACTTCTTCCTTTTGAGTTCACTAATGCGTTGGTGTCGCTTCTGCGCCTCCTTATTCAGTTTTTCTGCTTCTTTTAAGGTTTCTTTGTGCTTGGTGAGGGTGGACTGTCCCAGCTCCTTTACCTGCTGCCTGATGGCCTCGGCATGGCGGAGCGCATTCTGACGCTGCCTTTCGTCTTCTTCTTTCTGTCTTGCACTTGCCTCTTGTTGAACCCTAATTGTGTCACAAAGGGAAGGTAACGAAGAAGGAAGAAAATGCAGTTCGATCAGTGTCCCAAGTATAACGTCTCACTTTAAAACTCTCTCAAATTCGGCCTTCTCTCGGCCAGCTTCCATGGATAGTAACTGCTCTTTACGCCGAACCTGCTCCAGACGAGCAGCCCGAATCATTGCCTCTTCCCGTGCCTTTTTGGCAGCCAACTCCTTTTCCTTCCTCCTCCATTCTCTATCTGCAATCTCTTGGTTCCTCTTAGTACGAAGTTCGTCCTTCCGAAAGCATCCACGGTCAAGATGAATATACAAAACTGGATTTAAGCTATTTAGTCAATCCTGACCTGATCGGCCTTGTGGTCTCTGGCTCTTTCCTGCTGAGCTCTCAGCCTGGCGATCTCTAACTCCTTCTCCCTCTTTATCCTCTTCTGTTCCGCTTCGTACTCAGCCTCACGTTGCTGCAGGAAAAACGCAAATTAGAGGCGTAACTGTATTCCAAAACGGCGAGGAAGAACTAAAATAAAACTAGTATTTCCGGTAGCGGCTTTGTGGTAAGTATCTCACCTGTTTGTTTTTTATATACTCCATTTCTCTCAGGTCTGCCATCTTCTCTTCTTCTTTCCTCAGCTCCCGTGCCCTCATCGTCTCAGCATTGATTTTCATCACTTCTTGCTGTAGATGTTCCTGTTCCTCCCTCTTCTTCTCCAGGCCCTGGAGCAAGGTATAGTTTGTAAAACCCACTTTTATATTTTACTTAACAACATAGATTGTGGTACCATGATGTCCTCCATGTTCATCCTTGCTTGTTTCTCTCTAGCTTGTTGTTTCTCCTGCTCTCTCAGCTCCTCTTGTACTATCTTCTCCTCTAGACGCTGCTGGATCTGTTCAAAAAGTTGTTGTTTCCCACTGGAGGGCACAAATAAGACACATTTCTAATAGCAGCAGAACATAAACAGCCATGCTTTTGGGAACTTATTTTTTACCTGATCCTTTGTTGTTTACGCATCTCATCAGTCTGATCCACCTTGTCCAGAAGTCTTCGGCGCTCTGCTTCCATCATGGCATCCAGACGCTTCTCTTCCTCCAGCATTTCCATATGGATCTGGATCTTCTCCTGGATTTGTGCATCACGTGTAGCTTGGCACTGAGCACCTAAAATTGCCTGAGGAGCTCCCGGAGAAGCAGACCAAGATGAATACCGGGAAGTAGGTGTTGTCTAAAATGTTTTACCCTCCAAAATAATACTCTCAACAGATTCAGTTGGACAAATTAATACACCCCAACATATGTGTGTATACATATTTACTACCTTGTTGAGTTCTCTGATCTCTTCTTCCTGTTCCATTCTCAGGGCATCGGCACGCTTCAGCAGATGCTGTGCTCGCTCTTGAGCCTCCAATTCCACCTCACTCAGAGGCTGCTTCTCCTGACGGGACTTGTCGGCTTCTAACATCTGCCGCTTCTTTTCCTCAGCCGCCCGCTACGTATAATCAGGTGTTTGAATTGTTGATACAAAGTCCACAAAGTGAATGTTTTGGGAAATTTGACTACCATTTCATCCTCTTTCCTTTTCGGATCCGTCTCCTTCGAAGCCTTCTCCTCCTTGGAGATAACTTTGGATCTTGATGTGATCTGTTTAAAGTCCGCTGAAGGTAGAATGATGGACTTTCCAGAGGGATCATTGCATGGAATCCTAGCCATAACAGGAGTACCAGAGGTAAGATTTAAACCCTTTACCTCAGAATAATGAGGAATTTTCTAACCTGACTGTCGTTTTAAAAGTTAAAAAAAAGCTTGCCTGAGGTTGCGAATGAGGTCTTTAGTAACAATTTGGATAGTCTTCCCTCCCACCTTCTCCACTGGCACATCACTTAGCTTCAAAGCAGATTGTTAGGATTTCTTGCACATCTGACAAGTATAGGAAACATACTCACCTGTATCTTCTTTCCAAACAAACTTTCATCCACCTGAGAGGAGGATGCTCGTGTTCGGTATCGATGTTGTCTTCTCAACGTTGATGCGGACGAGGTCACACTCTGCAAAGTTTACATTTATCCAGTCATAATCACTATAGAAATACCTACCAAAAGAAAATAAACATGCATCATACCATGATTTCTTTTCCTGAATGTGGCGGATTCTGAGAAAAATATATTATGAGCAGAAAAAGAAATAAACTCCAGGTGTTAACAAAAAAAAAAGTTACAGCGCTCACTGTGCCTGTGGTGCCTGTGGTGCGTGTTGACGAACAGCTATGGACATGTTGTCCTGTTGCCATAGCAATAAGAAGTACCTGAACGAGTTAGTATCATTTAAATGTCTAGAAGTAAAAAAACCAAACACCAAAGTGCATGTCATCACATAATTCTCTTTTTTTGTAACAACAATATTTCCACATTGTGTCATCTTTCAACATATAGGGTACGCTCAAGTGCTGGAGCGCTTCGATTAGGTAGGCGTGGTCATAGATATCTTAAACTGCTGTATCTATATATAGTATTTACTGTTGTTTCGCCAACAGCACTGACCGAAAATGGCCGACTTTTGATGACGACTTTCCTGCTTGGTTCAGATCCTGCGTTTTGCATCTATCTGCACATGTGATATTTACAGGTATGGTAACGAAGAAGAGTTAGCGAAGGCGGGTCCCACAGCAAAAAGTGATATATGGATGAGTAATCTGAACGATAGAATCTAAAATGTTTATGTTACGCCGTTATTCATGCCAATAATACCGCATGTTAAAAATGATTAAAACGCGTGCATTATCCAGTTATTTTGATATTGTGACTTGATGCATGCTCGGTTGCCGGCGTCTCTGAATTAATAACAGCTTGTAGTGCAGTGTTAAAGTCGCCGTAAAAAATAATGGATTTTATATATCTGTTTTGTTGTGTTATCAAAATAATGTGTTGATTTGGCTAAACCTCTGAGTAAATGTTCTTCTTAAATCACGCTTCATTTAGTGTGTACATAACAAGCGGCGCTAATTGGTTCACATGATGTGGAAACGTCATCGCCACTGTAGTTCATTCATAACGATTCCGTTCAAATTCGTGTACATAATATGAAAAAAACAGGCATAAAATCACCCTTTCAAATTAAAGAGTTTGGGTTTTATTTTATTGGATGAACATCCAAAACATTTTAAGGTGACATTTAATAATAAACCATAGTTAAGCAAACAGAGAGGTCAAGGTCATTGTTAATTTAAGATATTTTTGCAGATCTAGTTACAATTGCCATTCAGGAATATTCGAATATTTTCATTACAAACAGCCTGCTTGACCTGCGATAGCCAGCAGGAGAGCAGATCAAATCATTTGTGGTGTTTAGGAGTTGACCATTAACTTGTTCAGATTACAAACAGTCCTGCTTTGTTAGCAACAGCAGCTGCTACACTGTGGATCCTGAAGCAAAGTTCACCAGCAGCACCGTCTGCCGATCTCCTAAATCGACTCTCAAATTTATTTATTTTTTTTGCATTTTCAGTCATGGGTAGATCAGGTTATGGGTACTACCGTGGAACAATCTTTTTGGCCATGTTTGTTGGCTACACACTTTACTACTTTAACAGAAAGACATTTTCTTTTGTGATGCCTTCGCTGATGCAGGAAATTGACTTGGACAAGGATGATCTGGGTATGCTTGACCATTTCACACATCTGATTTCTGCTATCACGTTACGTTCGCATATAACTACCAATCGTTGTTTGTGTGTTCTCTTCACGCAGGCATGATAACAAGCAGTCAGTCTTTGGCCTACGCTATCAGTAAGTTCATCAGTGGAGTGTTGTCGGACAAGATCAGTGCTCGCTGGTTCTTTTCTATTGGCTTGTTCGCCGTGGGAGGCATCAATGTGATCTTCTCGTGGTCATCCACTGTGGCCGTCTTTTCTGCCCTGTGGTTTCTCAATGGCTTGGGTCAGGGGCTTGGCTGGCCCCCCTGTGGCAGGGTTCTACGCAAGGTAGGACCACTACACATGTGAACTGAAGTAAAGATTACTGTTGCAGTCTAGGACTTTGTAGCTACTATATTTTAGTTATCTGACTTAATGTAAGCCACACATGCACAATTTTTGGAGTTTCAATAGTAAAGATGATACCTGGAGCTTCATTATTTTTCTTTTATTTACGTTGATTGCCTAAAAGTAAACTACTGCAGTTAAATTAATGATTAAAATGTGTACATTCAATTAATCTTTCACAAAATTATCATCTTTTTTAAAGCATTTTTTGGAAAGCTCCTATTGGTTTGCATTCGTATGGGCAGGCCCCAAAATTTCAACAGCAACCAATAAAGTGATCAGACTTCATTCAGACTATTACTTTTAATACTAATATTTCTATCCAGACTGTCCATGAGAGGCATGACAGCATTTCATATTTTCTTTTAGTGGTTCGAGCCCTCCCAGTTTGGAACATGGTGGTCAGTCCTCTCGTGCAGCATGAATCTGGCTGGCAGCTTGGGCCCTATTATCGCCACAGTGCTGACCCAAAGTTACAGCTGGAGGTCCATCTTATCCATGTCCGGATTGATCTGTGTGGTAGTCTCTTTTATTTGCCTGTTTGTTATCAAGAATGAGCCCAAGGATGTTGGACTACCCAATATTGAGGTGGCAGCCAAAAAGAGCAAAGGAGGTGAGTATAATGACACTTTATAAACACTAATATCACACATTGTAACATTTTGTTTTTATTTGGAAACAGTTGATTACATAGTAAATAAGGAACATATTTTCTAGTCTATATGTCACACCTTTTTCATAGTTTGACTTTGCCTACAAGATCTCTTTTGTTTATTTATTTTTTCACTCTGACTGCCAAAAGTTTGTGTTTAAGTCAAGTGGTTAATTTTTTGCACTATGCAGCATAGACTGTTTTTCTACCACATTTGTCTCTTGTGACTAAAGGTCAATAATCACTGCGTAGACTTTGTACAATGCATGCTCCTCCTGCAGAGCCCTAGTAGATGTACGCTACAAAATGTATTCCATGTGATAATGACACTTTGGTTCCATTATTTTTCATGCGTTACATGTTATTTTTTCTCTTCCACCTGTTGGTTTCCCGTTCAGCGTCATCTAACGATGAGAGCACCCTGTCTGAGTTTCTGCTCTCTCCTTACCTGTGGCTCCTGTCTTCGTCCTACCTTGTGGTGTTTGGGGTGAAGACAGCCTGCACTGACTGGGGTCAGCTTTTTCTCATTCAGGACAAGGGACAGTCTACATTGATGGGTATGCAATGTATTTTCGTCATATATGGTTGTCATATCCAAAAGCAGATTTAATGGTGACTGCTAATCTGTCCTCGTCTATGTTGATTTACTGCGTTTTTTTTTACTTTTTTAGGTAGCTCATACATGAGTGCCCTGGAGTTGGGTGGTCTTTTAGGCAGCCTGGCAGCAGGGTATCTCTCGGACAAAGCTGTGGCCAAAGTAAGTTGACTGTCAAGTCTTTTGGATGTTCTATATTCTAAACAGTGTTTAGACTGTGAATTTTCCTTAACTTTCTCAGTCTTTGTTGCCTCAGGTCCCTGCTTTTTTTTTAAATGTCTATAAACCCATGATATTTTGTGGAAAACAATAACCTTTTTGGTTTTGAGCATTACATTTTTTGGCTTTATTGTGCACTTTAGGTCAATTGAAAGCTAATTTTGCCATTACTGTGAGTGTTAGGCTAATAACTATAAAATATAATGTGGTTTCCTACATCTTTTGGAGTATTACAAATTTTATTAACAAAGTGGAGGCATAATCAGTAGTGTATGCTTTTTTCCAAACCTGCCACCACCCTTGAGCTACAAACAGTAGTAAACCCACACATCCTTGACCACAGCTTTCTTCTCTGTACAGCAAGGCACGAAAATCTATGGCAATCCTCGTCACCTTGTCCTGATCGCCATGATGGCAGGAATGTCCCTGTCTATGTATCTATTTAGAGTCACCGTCACGCCAGACAGCCCAAAGGTAATTGATGACGTCACATAAAGGTATGTACTGGGTCTACTTCAATTGAATTAATGCCTGATGTGTACACGTGAAGGTTTGGATACTGGGTCTAGGTGCAGCATTCGGATTCTGTTCCTATGGCCCCATTTCCCTGTTTGGTGTTATAGCCAATGAAAGTGCTCCGTCCAACTACTGTGGGACATCACATGCAATTGTGGCCCTAATGGCTAATAGTAAGTAGTACTTCATATGGCTGAATGTTTTCCTTAGAAAGCAGGTGATAGAAAGATATTTTTTCTCTCACAGTTGGTGGATTTCTCTCGGGGCTTCCGTTTAGCACCATTGCCAAACATCATGGCTGGGAAACGGCCTTCTGGGTTGCAGAGATTTTCTGTGGGGTCACTACTGCCTGCTTCTTCCTGCTACGCAACATTTGCTCTAAAATGGGCCACGTGTCCAAAAAGTCCAAGTGATGCATTTTTATTTCCCACGAGAAAAATTAATCTTTTTTTCCCCCTTTAACATGTTGTACTCATTGCATTTTATGCATATAACATGAAGATCAGAATAGTTTCAACATCTGATCCCCCAAAACCTTTATAATCCCTTAAAATACTTCATCAAAAGTATTTTAACAAGAATGATAATATTGCAGTGATGTTCCTAAAGCCAAAGACAATTGTTTTATACTAGTTGTTCTCAGCTAATTTTTCCTTAAACCAACACATTTATGAAATCCATTATCTAACAGGCAGTTTTTTTAAAGTAATATTTTAGATACATTTACAGTTACTTTTGAGATTCTATAAGGTATGGGCTCTACCAGAGAAATGTCTCCTGAAGCAGCTAAGTATTATGCCTTCACCTTCTGGGGTTGGATTGTGTTTTGTTTTGCTTTGTTTAAAACAAAAAGACCTGAACAAATATTTCAGTGTTCTTATGAGCTACGTTATACACAGACACTTGAAATATTATTTGAATTTAATAGTATTTACACAACAAAATGTATGTACAGTATAGTTATTGTACTCTCAATAGGACAAAACATTTTATAAATCAACAAAAGAAAACTTCTAACAATGTTGTTTGATGGTTTTCTTCATCACGAACCAGCTCCAAAGTTACCAGCCTTTTCTGCAATCTCCAGTGAGCTTTTTAAGTTTTGGTCAAAAAGTTCACACCTGAAAATAGAAAAGCCAAAACTTAGAATACCGATGACATAAGACAAGAGGTTTTTTTCAGGTTTTGTATGGGCAAGATGTTAAAAGTATACCTGATAGGCATTTCCAGAGAGTAAAATGGATTCTTTAGTGCAAAATCTGCATAAATCTCATAAATTTTCCTGAGAAGGGCATCAATGCCAGTTTGTCGTGGGTCTGCCAGAACAATGAATTTTATTCCTGTAAGAGTCTGGAAACAGTGAAGCTTGAACACATCTGTTTCCAGCATCTCTATTCCTGAACTTCCAACCTCCGGAGACAGCTGTGATCCGATAGCAAACAACCTACATAGATAAAAAAAAAGAGATTATTTAGGATAAACTTTGGGAAAATATTTAGAAAGTATGAGTGTTACTTACGAGTGGAACATAGAAGCCAGCATCAGTTTTTCATTGGAACTGAGTCGTGCTCGTCCAAATCGAATCGATACCGGATAATTGGAAGAATCTTTCAAATATTCCAGAATGTCTTTCCCATCGGCTGTACTTTTTCCCACTACGTCAATCCCATTGATGGACAGCACTGCATGGCCCACTGAAAATAAATAAAGAAGATTACACCTTGACAGCTTCTAAAACAAATTCACAATGCTTTTTTTTCGTAGTGTCTATATTTGTCAACTGTCTATATTTCCCACGTTTGAATGAAATATGGATCAGGATATTCTAGTACGGACATTTCATTTTAACTAAGAATATTGGACAATATCTGTAGTCATTCACTTTGAGCTAAGATGCATGCTAGTTCATGCTAATGTCTTAGGCTCTACCTTTGATTCCGTCTCTCTGGCCAAACGAGACCACCACCTTCTCGTCGTGATGCTTGAGGACCAAATCTAAAGGGTAACTAAACGTCTTTTCAGCTTCTGCTCTCGGTACATAGTTGTCATACTGGTAAATTAAACCACCCGCCTTGTTTACTACATAGACGCTGAAAATCACCATTTTAGCGAAGGCTTTGGCGTCTGACAGCAGTGATCACGTGACGAGAACACAAAAAAACGAGTTATTTTTCCTTTTATGGTTTCTATTTTTATCAATTTCCTTTTAAGAACTAAAACCGCGTGCTTTTTAAACTGAGAAAAAAACTATTTTTGTCCGTACAGGGGGAATCTAAACACGAGAAGAGAACTCAAATTCCTAGAACCCTTTATCTACTTCCGCCAATACTGGGTGACGGAGCGGATTTCGCACGGACCAACTTCCTTTCACTCCGACATCTTGAAGAGGAAACATGGTGAGAGCTGTTACGATGATTTAAACGAGTTTAAAGTCGATCCGCGCTTGGTTCTATTAATACCGCTGGCTTATGAACAGCGCGAAGTAAATGTGTCCAATTTCATTAAATTCCTTGGTGATAAACGTCCAAACAAAAACGACTAAACCCGTGTTAGCATGTGTGCTAATTTCGCCACGCGTTTCACTGTCCTCGCTAACCATAAAGCGCATTTTATTAGCCCCTCCAAAAAAATAACCATCCCAATTGCGCGATTCCAACTGATAACCTAGTACACTATTACTTTGCATTTATTTAGATCATTCATAATTTACCGTTTTCGGCTCATGAAATCTATATGGGAAAATATCTGGGCCTTGCCTGTACGTGTTGGCCTGCATGAGCATCTGCTAATCGTTCGATACCAAAAATCACAATTCCAAGTTACAGTTGAGCGATTTATCCAGATTTATCAATTGCCACACTGCAACTTTGTAATTGACCTGCATTATTTTTAGCCTCCCAAGACTGATAAGAAAAAGGACACTGGGAAGTCCAAAAAGGACAAGGACCCAGTCAACAAATCTGGTGGCAAAGCCAAGAAGAAGGTATGACTTTTGATGTTGCTCTCATGGCTTTTTGGAGAGGGGCAAGCCTGACCTTGTTGTGTTTTGGTGTTTTTGAGCAGAAGTGGTCTAAGGGAAAGGTGAGGGACAAGCTCAACAACCTGATCCTCTTTGACAAGGCTACATATGAAAAGCTATACAAAGAAGTTCCTAACTACAAGCTCATCACGCCCGCCGTTGTGTCTGAGAGGCTGAAGATCCGTGGCTCCCTTGCTAGGAACGCCCTGCAAGAACTGCTTGCTAAAGGTGAGCTACTTGTTTTAAAAATGCACATCCACATCTCATTTTTTTGCGCGCTAGTCAGAATCGGAGTCACCCGATTTTCAGATTGTGCTGTTAATAAGCCCTTCTGATACCGTGGTTATGTATCGAGGTGACAAAAAGGATATAAAAATGTCATTTGCTCGCTAATTTGAACAGAGCTACCGCAACTTTATAATGGACGGATGGGTGGTCATTTTAATGAAGCAAAAAAAAAATGTAACTCTGGCTTTTTATTTTTTTCCAAATCAGTTGTTTTTCTAAGAATTCAATTTAATTGTTGCAATATAAATTTGTACTTGGGCTACCCTTAGTTTTACATTTGTCAAATGGCACAAACTGTTTTATTTGACAAATATTGGTCTATTAAAATGCATAGTATATCAGCATTTATGGCACTGAAACAGGTTCATTCACTGCCCCCAAAAAATCAAATGTGCTAGCCGTCGGTGTTACTGTTAGATCGCATTTTCGTTCTAGCCCAAAATTGTTGGATTGTTGATAACCACGGTCTCATTTTCCGACATTGTAATGGAATGCTCAAAGTTGAGGCTGAGCGCGTCATTGGCTCGTTAAAAATGCATAGGCAGCACTTTACCCCGGGCCTTTTGCTCTCCCGTATGCGGTTGACAGTCGACAATGCTGCTGTAAACATGCTCTAAAATGGAGCACACGATTAATATGCCGGTGTCTTTTGTGTGGTTGCAGGTATGATCAAGCTGGTGTCCAAGCACAGAGCCCAGCTCATCTACACGCGCAACACCAAAGGTGGTGACGAGGAGGTGCCAGCAGAGAAAGCATAAGCAGGTAAGCAAAATTTTAAAATATATACAATTATTTATTGATCTTCTCTGTACTGAAATGTCACTTTTCTGACTTTTTCAGGTTCTCCTCTTTGTTTCCTTTGTGCTCTTTGTTGGAAAGTTAAATAAAATGTAAAGAAAATCCTGGATAATGTTTTTATTTTGGTGCAACAATAATTAACAATATGCCAATACGGTCATGTGCTCAAATCTCCTTTTATGAGATACAAAATTCAACTTTCATTTATTAAGTGCCTCTTTGGAAATTGATATGTCTGTGGGCTTCTGGTCAAGACACTCAATGATGACAAGAGAAGGTGTATTCCCTTGGTGGTGCAGAGGTTAGATCACTGGACTCCCATTTGGGAGACCTCAGTTCGATTCCCGGTTGGGACACTTTTTCACTTAGTTGTTTCTGTGGACTTCTTCTAAAAATACTCAAATGATTACAAAGAAAAGTGTAGTCACTTGGTGGCGCAGAGGTTAGATCACAGGACTCCCGTGTGGGAGACCTGGGTTCGATTCCCGCTGCCGTCGTTTGGCTGAAAATACTTGGAAAGAAGAATTGGTAAATGGAACAAGAAGAAGAAGAAGAAAAAAAAAAAACGAAAAATCTTTTTAATTTTTATTAAACACTTAGTCATACTTTTCAGCAAAAGGTTATATTCCGAACTGCCTTCGGCAGTTCGGAAGACACTTGATGGACCTGTATGTGCGAAAGGCGTTCTCGGGTCGGCCTTCGGCCGACCCTCGACCGCTTGCTTGGTCAGTGAACCGCCGACACCGGGAAGCGAACTCACGTTCTCTCGGTGCAAAGGCGAGTGTGCAACCCACTACACCAACTCGTGCCCCACTTATACATGGGTGTTGAAACGTTTTATCCAAGGAAATGGGGTGAAACACTTAGTCATTTTTTTGACTAAATGTTTCATCCACCACTGAATACTTATTCAGTTAGACACTTAGCCATTAGAAATTATTCTTTTAACTGAATAACATTGGGAAAATCTTTGCCTGCACTGGGGCTTGAACCAACAACCCCAGAGTCAGGAGACTGATGACTTAACCACTGGGCCACCACCCTATGGAGGAAGTAAGTAATACTTATACTTTTATCTCATCCATTTACCTGAATAATATTTGGAAAATATTTGCAGGCACTTGGATTCGAACCCAGGACCACAAAGGTGGGAGACTGATGACTTAACCACTGGGCCATCACCCTATGGGAGAAGTAAGTAATACTTATACTTTTATCTCATCCACTTACCTGAATAATATTTGGAAAATATTTGCAGGCACTTGGATTCGAACCCAGGACCACAGAGGTGGGAGACTGATGACTTAACCACTGGGCCACCACCCTACGGGAGAAGTAAGTAATACTTATACTTTTATCTCATCCACTTACCTGAATAATTTTTGGAAAATCTTTGCAGGCACTTGGATTTGAACCCAGGACCACAGAGGTGGGAGACTGATGACTTAACCACTGGGCCACCACCCTATGGGAGAAGTAAGTAATACTTATACTTTTATCTCATCCACTTACCTGAATAATTTTTGGAAAATCTTTGCAGGCACTTGGATTCGAACTCAGGACCACAGAGGTGGGAGACTGATGACTTAACCACTGGGCCACCACCCTATGGGAGAAGTAAGTAATACTTATACTTTTATCTCATCCACTTACCTGAATAATATTTGGAAAATCTTTGCAGGCACTTGGATTCGAACCCAGGACCACAGAGGTGGGAGACTGATGACTTAGCCACAGGGCCACCAACTTGTAAGAGAAAGTGATAATACTTATACTTTTATCTCATTTATTTACCTGTATAATATTTGGAAAATCTTTGCAGACACTTGGATTCGAACCCAGGACCACAGAGGTGGGAGACTGATGACCTAACCACTGGTCCACCAAGCTGCAAGAGAAATTGGTAATAATTATACTTTTATCTCATTAATTTACCTGAATAATATTTGGAAAATCTTTGCAGGTACAGGGATTTGAACCCAGGACCACAGAGGTGGGAGACTGATGACTTAACCACTGGGCCACCACCCTATGGGAAAAGTAAGTAATACTTATACTTTTATCTCATCCACTTACCTGAATAATATTTGGAAAATATTTGCAGGCACTTGGATTCAAACCCAGGACCACAGAGGTGGAAGACTGATGACTTATCCACAGGGCCACCAATTTGTAAGAAGAGGCAGTAGTACTTATACTTTTATTTCTTTCATTTCCCTGGATAATATTCAGAAAATCTTTACAGGTACTGGGATTTGAACCCAGGACCACAGATGTGGAAAACTTATGACTTAGCCATTGGGCCACCAATGCAGTACTTGTATTTTGTATTTGCTGGCCTCTCGTGGTCAAAAAATGGCATAGTATAGTAAGGTTTTTTTTCTCTTAAAAAAAACATTAAATAACATTTTGTGTGCGTGTGTGTTTCTTTGTGTGTGCGTTTTGTCTTGTGTACCTTCAGGCTACCTTTCCTGTAAGGCTTTTTTTTTCTCAAAAAACGACATAGTATAGTAAGGCTTTCTTTTCTCAAAAATCGACATAGTATAGTAAGGCTTTTTTTCTCCAAAAACGACAGTTTAGTAAGGCTTTTTTTCCTCCAAAAACGACATAGTATAGTAAGGCTTTTTTTTCTCCAAAAACAACATAGTATAGTAAGGCTTTTTTCCTCCAAAAACGACATAGTATAGTAAGGCTTTTTTTTCTCCAAAAACGACATAGTATAGTAAGGCTTTTTTCCTCCTAAAACGACACAGTATAGTAAGGCTTTTTTCCTCCTAAAACGACATAGTAAGGCTTTTTTCCTCCTAAAACGACATAGTATAGTAAGGCTTTTTTCCCCCAAAAAACGACATAGTATAGTAAGGCTTTTTTTCCCCCAAAAACGACATAGTATAGTAAGGCTTTTTTCCTCCTTAAACGACATAGTATAGTAAGGCTTTTTTCCTCCTTCACCGACATAGTATAGTAAGGCTTTTTTTTCTCAAAAAACGACATAGTATAGTAAGGCTTTTTTACTCCTTAAACGACATGGTATAGTAAGGCTTTTTTTCTCAAAAAAACGACATAGTATAGTAAGGCTTTTTTTTCCTCAAAAAACGACATAGTATAGTAAGGCTTTTTTTCTCAAAAAACGACATAGTATAGTAAGGCTTTTTTCCTCCTAAAACGACATAGTATAGTAAGGCTTTTTTTTCTCCAAAAACGACATAGTATAGTAAGGCTTTTTTTTCTCAAAAAACGACATAGTATAGTAAGGCTTTTTTTTCTCAAAAATCGACATAGTATAGTAAGGCTTTTTTCCTCCTAAAACGACATAGTATAGTAAGGCTTTTTTTTCTCCAAAAACGACATAGTATAGTAAGGCTTTTTTCCTCCTAAAACGACATAGTATAGTAAGGCTTTTTTTTCTCCAAAAACGACATAGTATAGTAAGGCTTTTTTTTTCTCCAAAAACGACATAGTATAGTAAGGCTTTTTTCCTCCTAAAACGACATAGTATAGTAAGGCTTTTTTTCCCCAAAAAACGACATAGTATAGTAAGGCTTTTTTTCCCCCAAAAACGACATAGTATAGTAAGGCTTTTTTCCTCCTTAAACGACATAGTATAGTAAGGCTTTTTTCCTCCTTCAACGACATAGTATAGTAAGGCTTTTTTATCTCCAAAAACGACTTAGTATAGTAAGGCTTTTTTTCTCAAAAAACGACATAGTATAGTAAGGCTTTTTTACTCCTTAAACGACATAGTATAGTAAGGCTTTTTTTCTCAAAAAAACGACATAGTATAGTAAGGCTTTTTTTTTCCTCAAAAAACGACATAGTATAGTAAGGCTTTTTTTCTCAAAAAACGACATAGTATAGTAAGGCTTTTTTCCTCCTAAAACGACATAGTATAGTAAGGCTTTTTTTTCTCCAAAAACGACATAGTATAGTAAGGCTTTTTTCCTCCTAAAACGACTTAGTATAGTAAGGCTTTTTTCCTCCTAAAACGACATAGTATAGTAAGGCTTTTTTTTTCTCAAAAAACGACATAGTATAGTAAGGCTTTTTTCCTCCTTAAACGACATAGTATAGTAAGGCTTTTTTTCTCTCCAAAAACGACATAGTATAGTAAGGCTTTTTTTCTCAAAAAAACGACATAGTATAGTAAGGCTTTTTTTTCCTCAAAAAACGACATAGTATAGTAAGGCTTTTTTTCTCAAAAAACGACATAGTATAGTAAGGCTTTTTTCCTCCTAAAACGACATAGTATAGTAAGGCTTTTTTCCTCCTAAAACGACATAGTATAGTAAGGCTTTTTTTTCTCCAAAAACGACATAGTATAGTAAGGCTTTTTTCCTCCTAAAACGACATAGTATAGTAAGGCTTTTTTCCTCCTAAAACGACATAGTATAGTAAGGCTTTTTTTTCTCAAAAAACGACATAGTATAGTAAGGCTTTTTTTTCTCAAAAAACGACATAGTATAGTAAGGCTTTTTTCTCCTAAAACGACATAGTATAGTAAGGCTTTTTTTTCTCCAAAAACGACATAGTATAGTAAGGCTTTTTTTCTCCAAAAACGACATAGTATAGTAAGGCTTTTTTTTCTCAAAAAACGACATAGTATAGTAAGGCTTTTTTCCTCCTAAAACGACATAGTATAGTAAGGCTTTTTTCCTCCTAAAACGACATAGTATAGTAAGGCTTTTTTTCCCCAAAAAACGACATAGTATAGTAAGGCTTTTTTTCTCTCCAAAAACGACATAGTATAGTAAGGCTTTTTTTTCTCCAAAAACGACATAGTATAGTAAGGCTTTTTTCCTCCTAAAACGACATAGTATAGTAAGGCTTTTTTTTTTTAAAAAACGACATAGTATAGTAAGGCTTTTTTTTCTCAAAAAACGACATAGTATAGTAAGGCTTTTTTCCTCCTAAAACGACATAGTATAGTAAGGCTTTTTTTTCTCCAAAAACGACATAGTATAGTAAGGCTTTTTTCCTCCTAAAACGACATAGTATAGTAAGGCTTTTTTTCTCCAAAAACGACATAGTATAGTAAGGCTTTTTTTCTCTCAAAAAACGACATAGTATAGTAAGGCTTTTTTTTCTCAAAAAACGACATAGTATAGTAAGGCTTTTTTTTCTCCAAAAACGACATAGTATAGTAAGGCTTTTTTTTCTCCAAAAACGACATAGTATAGTAAGGCTTTTTTCCTCCTAAAACGACATAGTATAGTAAGGCTTTTTTTTCTCAAAAAACGACATAGTATAGTAAGGCTTTTTTTTCTCAAAAAACGACATAGTATAGTAAGGCTTTTTTCCTCCCTAAACGACATAGTATAGTAAGGGTTTTTTTTCTCCAAAAACGACATAGTATAGTAAGGCTTTTTTCCTCCTTAAACGACATAGTATAGTAAGGCTTTTTTTCTCTCCAAAAACGACATAGTATAGTAAGGCTTTTTTTCTCAAAAAACGACATAGTATAGTAAGGCTTTTTTTTCTCCAAAAACGACATAGTATAGTAAGGCTTTTTTCCTCCTAAAACGACATAGTATAGTAAGGCTTTTTTTCTCCAAAAACGACATAGTATAGTAAGGCTTTTTTTTCTCAAAAAACGACATAGTATAGTAAGGCTTTTTTCCTCCTAAAACGACATAGTATAGTAAGGCTTTTTTTCCTCCTAAAACGACATAGTATAGTAAGGCTTTTTTTTCTCAAAAAACGACATAGTATAGTAAGGCTTTTTTTTCTCAAAAAACGACATAGTATAGTAAGGCTTTTTTCCTCCTAAAACGACATAGTATAGTAAGGCTTTTTTTTCTCAAAAAACGACATAGTATAGTAAGGCTTTTTTCCTCCTTAAACGACATAGTATAGTAAGGCTTTTTTTTCTCAAAAAAACGACATAGTATAGTAAGGCTTTTTTCCCTCCTTAAACGACATAGTATAGTAAGGCTTTTTTCCTCCTAAAACGACATAGTATAGTAAGGCTTTTTTTTTCTCCAAAAACGACATAGTATAGTAAGGCTTTTTTTTCTCCAAAAACGACATAGTATAGTAAGGCTTTTTTTTTCTCAAAAACGACATAGTATAGTAAGGCTTTTTTCCTCCTAAAACGACATAGTATAGTAAGGCTTTTTTTTCTCCAAAAACGACATAGTATAGTAAGGCTTTTTTCCTCCTAAAACGACATAGTATAGTAAGGCTTTTTTTTCTCAAAAAACGACATAGTATAGTAAGGCTTTTTTTTCTCAAAAAACGACATAGTATAGTAAGGCTTTTTTCCTCCTAAAACGACATAGTATAGTAAGGCTTTTTTTTCTCAAAAAACGACATAGTATAGTAAGGCTTTTTTCCTCCTAAAACGACATAGTATAGTAAGGCTTTTTTCCTCCTAAAACGACATAGTATAGTAAGGCTTTTTTCCTCCTTAAACGACATAGTATAGTAAGGCTTTTTTTTCTCAAAAAAACGACATAGTATAGTAAGGCTTTTTTCCCTCCTTAAACGACAGTATAGTAAGGCTTTTTTCCTCCTAAAACGACATAGTATAGTAAGGCTTTTTTTTTAAAAAAAACGACATAGTATAGTAAGGCTTTTTTTTCTCAAAAAACGACATAGTATAGTAAGGCTTTTTTCCTCCTTAAACGACATAGTATAGTAAGGCTTTTTTATCTCCAAAAACGACTTAGTATAGTAAGGCTTTTTTTCTCAAAAAACGACATAGTATAGTAAGGCTTTTTTTTCTCAAAAAACGACATAGTATAGTAAGGCTTTTTTTTCTCAAAAAACGACATAGTATAGTAAGGCTTTTTTCCTCCCTAAACGACATAGTATAGTAAGGCTTTTTTTTCTCCAAAAACGACATAGTATAGCAAGGCTTTTTCCCTCCTAAAACGACATAGTATAGTAAGGCTTTTTTTTCTCAAAAAACGACATAGTATAGTAAGGCTTTTTTTTTCTCAAAAAACGACATAGTATAGTAAGGCTTTTTTCCTCCTTAAACGACATAGTATAGTAAGGCTTTTTTTCTCTCCAAAAACGACATAGTATAGTAAGGCTTTTTTTCTCAAAAAACGACATAGTATAGTAAGGCTTTTTTTTCTCAAAAAACGACATAGTATAGTAAGGCTTTTTTCCTCCTAAAACGACATAGTATAGTAAGGCTTTTTTTTCTCCATAAACGACATAGTATAGTAAGGCTTTTTTTTCTCAAAAAACGACATAGTATAGTAAGGCTTTTTTCCTCCTAAAACGACATAGTATAGTAAGGCTTTTTTTTCTCCAAAAACGACATAGTATAGTAAGGCTTTTGTCCTCCTAAAACGACATAGTATAGTAAGGCTTTTTTTTCTCAAAAAACGACATAGTATAGTAAGGCTTTTTTTTCTCAAAAAACGACATAGTATAGTAAGGCTTTTTTCCTCCTAAAACGACATAGTATAGTAAGGCTTTTTTTTCTCAAAAAACGACATAGTATAGTAAGGCTTTTTTCCTCCTAAAACGACATAGTATAGTAAGGCTTTTTTCCTCCTAAAACGACATAGTATAGTAAGGCTTTTTTTCTCTCCAAAAACGACATAGTATAGTAAGGCTTTTTTTTCTCCAAAAACGACATAGTATAGCAAGGCTTTTTCCCTCCTAAAACGACATAGTATAGTAAGGCTTTTTTTTTCTCAAAAAACGACATAGTATAGTAAGGCTTTTTTTTTCTCAAAAAACGACATAGTATAGTAAGGCTTTTTTCCTCCTAAAACGACATAGTATAGTAAGGCTTTTTTCCTCCTAAAACGACATAGTATAGTAAGGCTTTTTTTTCTCCAAAAACGACATAGTATAGCAAGGCTTTTTCCCTCCTAAAACGACATAGTATAGTAAGGCTTTTTTTCTCAAAAAACGACATAGTATAGTAAGGCTTTTTTTTCTCAAAAAACGACATAGTATAGTAAGGCTTTTTTCCTCCTAAAACGACATAGTATAGTAAGGCTTTTTTTTCTCCATAAACGACATAGTATAGTAAGGCTTTTTTTTCTCAAAAAACGACATAGTATAGTAAGGCTTTTTTCCTCCTAAAACGACATAGTATAGTAAGGCTTTTTTTTCTCCAAAAACGACATAGTATAGTAAGGCTTTTGTCCTCCTAAAACGACATAGTATAGTAAGGCTTTTTTTTCTCCGAATAATAGTGGGAAAATATATAAAAACGTATACATATATATATATATATATATATATATATATATATATATATATATATATATATATATATATATATATATATATATATATATATATATATATATATATATATATATATATATATATATATATATATATATATATATATATATATATATATATATATATATATATATATATATATATATATATATATATATATATATATATATATATATATATATATATATATATATATATATATATATATATATATATATATATATATATATATATATATATATATATATATATATATATATATATATATATATATATATATATATATATATATATATATATATATATATATATATATATATATATATATATATATATATATATATATATATATATATATATATATGTATATGATCTTTCTTTCGACAAGAAATAAATATAAAACCAAAAATCAAGAAATTACTTACGGTGGTTTAAGAATATTTTAGGGTGTGCTCAAGACCCCTTAAACAACATCAAGTGACACCACAGTTTATTTCTACATTTTGTAGCGCCGTTTTTCCCGATCGTGCGCTTCCCTCCCTCAGTGAGACTCGCCCCTCTCTCTCACTCGTCTCTCTTCTCTCCCTCCCCGCCTCTCTCGCATTATTCCAATGCATAACAAGACGTAGAGGGGGTCCGCGGGCCAGCGGCATACGTGGGATTTATGGGCCGCAGCTGTCGAGCGGCTGTCACTCTCGTGCGAGAATCTCCGGCGCTGCCCGTCCGGCTCCCGTTACGTCGAAAGGAAGGCGAGCGAGCCACGGCACGAGCACGGTGAGTAGCCTACTCTTGTTCTTTTCCCCTTTTTAAACTCTTTTGAGTCATTTGCATGACCTTTGACCCCTTTTATTTAGTCTTTTTACACCTTCTACCCTTGATGTCTCCAATGAGAGACGAGTTGACAGCAATACCATACAAGGGCAGTAATACTAAAATAACCTGAACCAACATACCACACTGTCAGTCTCGATGATATTTTTCTTTTTACTTAATGAGCTCGTGAGCCCAAATGTGGGTTTGTGTCTGTCTGTCCTGCCGTGCCCTTTTTGCAGACGTACTTACTATAAAGTTGAGAGTTCGCTATTTATAGAGGCGAACCGGCAGAGTCCAGGCAAGGACGAGAAGTCTACTATTTGGCTGAATAGTGTTTACCAAATCCTTTTAAGGCTTTTTTTCCATTCAAAAAACCTGCATATGGGAACATTACATTTAGGATCATGTGTTGAATTGAATGCTTTTATTAACATTATTTAAGTATAATGTGATTTTAAAGCTTTCACCACATAGTGCACTATGGTATTTTTTAAATGTACAGTAAGCCTTTTTTCCCTTTAAAAAAGACCATGTATAGTAAGGCTTTTTTTCCTTTAAAAAGTGCATGATATTAAAATTTGCATTAGTATTGATGATTTTCAGGTTTTGTTAAAAAAATGAAGTGTATTTTATTTTGTAAAAAGCATTTTTATCACCATGAGACCATTGAAAAGCTATCTGAAAATGTTCTTGTAAACAAATCTAATCCTTAAATGAAAAAGAAAGATTTTTGGACTGTTGTACTACAATGTTTAAAAAACTAAAGATAAGTCTGTCCACTTCCGTGGTTTGCATGCTTCAAAATAAGAGTATGCATTGAAGGAAAATGACTTTCCTTGAAAATGTCTATTGGTGTGCCACAAATTGAGCAGTCATGATAGCTCGGTGAGTGTTTTTGTTTGGTTGCTATGGAAAAGTTTAGTGTGTGTGTGTGTGTGTGTGTGTGTGTGTGTCTCAATGGAGCTGAATGATGCACGGAAACAAGTAATGTGTTCAGTTCAAGTCACTGGTTCGCCTTCATTACTATTATAATGAAGGATTCTAGTAGGAACGATCAACCTGTTTAAGTCATTAACTTGGATTACAATTATGATTGAATTTGCTTTGCATTTTGAACAACTTAATTAAGAAGCATTGATGATGCTATAAGAGTATTTTTCCCCTAAAATTTCATAATATTGTTAAAATAATCAATTAAATCGGCCCAACGGACGAGGGGTTAGCCCATCCGCCTCACAGTTCTAGGGTCGAGGGTTCCAAATTCAGAGTGACGTCAGCTGGGATAGCCTCCAGCACCCCCTGCGACCCTTGTGGTGATAAGCGGTTCACAAAATGAAAAATAAATGAATTATTTTTTTGTTCCACAATGGGGAAGTCCTTGGCTCAAATACATTTGAGTCAGTGGTAAACGTGTCCCTGAGGGTCCTGCCCGTCAGAGTGCGCGTTGCTGACAATGCGCCGGGGTGGAGGCCAGGCTGAGTTGATGCATCTGCACCTCCATCTGCCATTGTGAGCTGTTTGCTTTATGTGCCACTCAGGAGACCCAATATGCTCTCTAATAAAGCACATTTGACTTTGGCTTTCAGCGAAAAACTGCTGGAAAAGCTGTCAAGCTTTCTGTGGGTCGAAAATGCATTGGGTGTATCCAAGGACAAAATCCAATGGCAAAAAAAGCTTCCTTTTGTATTCCAGGAGCATTTATTTACATTACGAGTTACATATATTACTGTATTTTCATGTTTAAGCATGCATCTTGATACTATTTTTGTGGCGGTCATCAGTTAGCAGATGGTGGGTGAGCAATATGAAGACAGCACAGAGGGCAGCAGTATGGCCACCAGGCCAGCCCCCGAGCACATCTACAAAGTGGGTATCTACGGCTGGCGGAAGCGTTGCCTCTACCTGTTCGTCCTGTTACTCATCATCATCCTGGTGGTCAACCTAGCCCTCACCATCTGGATCTTCAGGGTCATGTGGTTTAACTCGGTGAGTCATTCACAAATACCTAACTAACTCGTATGATGAGGACAGTTTTGAGTTTGTATGTTCTCCCTGGGCTTGCATGGGTTTTCTCCGGGTACTCCGGTTCCCCCCAACATCCCAAAAAAAAAAAAACATGCATGGTAGGCTTTATAACACTCTAAAGTGCCCCTAGGTTTGAGTGTAAATTTGAATGTGTGCCCAGTAATTGGCTGGCTAGCAATTCAGGGTGTCCCCTGCCGGGTGCCCATAATTGGCTGGGATAGGCTCCAGTATTCTAAAAATCAACCCCACCCACCCCATTGCTTGTGTGGGTAAGCTGTACGAATAATAAATGGAATACACTAAAAGACCAAATGATGCTACTTTTCTGACCTCAGGAAGGAATGGGCCTCCTGCAAGTCCACTCTGACGGGGTCAAGTTGGACGAGGGGGAATCCGAGTTCCTACTGCCCCTCTACGCCGAAGAGATCCACTCTAGAGACGTACGTAAACTTGCTGCGCCCTCGTTTCCTTCCCTACTAATTTAAGTGTTTGCCCACGTTGTCATTATTCCTTCCGTGCTTAACCGACCCCTCCAGCATTCGCGCTTTCTGGGGGGAAAAAAACAGATTTGGGTTGGGATTGTGACCAATATCTCCAAGTTTCTCGGCGTGCATATTCTCCTACAGTGAGTTTCTGATGAGCCTCAAGGATGTTTGCGGTGGAAATGTGGTTTACTGCCAGCAGCACATGGGAACACTTTTCTGCACTTGTTTACATGTTTTTTTTGCTCAGGGCAGCATTTTTTTTCCAACATTCTCGACCTCATTATTTTAATTAATCTTATCAGTATGTGCTTTATATTTAGCCAAACGCCTGATCTTTTAATTTCTGTCTGCTTCAGCATTTTTTACATAAGATGAAAGAGGCTAGATATATAGTCAGGAATGCAAACCCAACCAATTTTATATGTAGTATGAGATTTAGTTGCAATTTACTAACTATTTATTTTACAATTACAATTTGATTAGGGTATATGCTAATGAGATATGATTTACGGTACAAGACTCGGTATAACGACGATCTCATTTAGAATGATTATTGATACATAGGTCAAGAAATCAATCTATAATATTCATTTATTTAATCATTTTCCATACTGCATTTAGACTAAAGGCTTACGGGGTCTATTTTATTCTACAATACAAATGATAGAGCAAAAAGCTAAATATTTTTAAATGGAAAAATTGTGGGCTTTTTTTTGTTTACTAATATCTTCCTCACATACATATACACTGTTTTCTTAATGTCTTTCTTAAAAGGGCCACTTTTATATTGGATATTTTCAGTAGCAATTCAATGGTCTCTTTAACGACAGCTTTTAAAAGATACAACTACATATATGAATTGCTATACAGTCCTACTTATAATGCAAACTTTCTTAATTCCAGGACACTCCACTACTTGTGCACTCTGATACAGAAAAAGTTTACCTCAACGCCCGTGATGAAAACGGCGACGTCACAGGAAGGATGTCTGTGGGTAAGAAGCTGAGAGGGAGAGAAAACATACACACAGGCATTAAAAACTCCATATAGCTATTTTGAAGAGATGCACACAGTACTCACTCATTCATTAATGAGAGCATTGGCTCTTATTCATTTGTCAGAATTCTCAATAAGATATATAGTATGAGAATGGTTTTGATTTACCACAAGATATACATATATATATATACACACAGGCATTAAAAACTCCATTCAGCCATTTTGAATAGATCCACACAGTACTCACTCATTCATGTATGAGAGCATTAGCTGTTATTCATTTGTCAGAATTCTGATTAATATAGATAGTATAAGAATAGTTTTGATTTACCACAAGATGCATATATGTATATAGTATGAAAATGATTTTATATCACCAAAAATGCAGGTCCAAAGGAGGCAGAAGGATACACTCCCAACATGCTCATCAGCTCTTCCAATGACAACATGCTGTTTGCAGCTGAATGCAATGAGGCTGTAATTGGGCCGGACAAGCTGCGTGTCACAGGTACAAAAAAAATAAAAAAAACATTCCAGGAGAAACTGCAATGAAATAAAAATGCATGCATGAATAAAAATAACAAAATCAAATTATGCAAATAAAACATGTGAGATTGAAAAAGCTTTGTAGGTATAACAAGAATAAAAAAAATTAAAAAACAATTGCACTACTAATCCTTGATAAGGCAGTCATTTAATAGTAACAAATACTTTAGCAGAAAAAAAGGATTGTAAGGTTATGAAATTGAAAAAACATGTGATTTTGTCTATTCAATTAAAATGTTTTCATTAGTTTTCATTTCTATATTAAAAGATATTTGGGATTTAATTAACAACTGATCAATTTATAATATGATTAATTTAAAATATACTGGTTAATTTAAAAATACAAGTGACAATGACCAAAACTAGTTAATTGAACATTATGACAGTAAACAGTCACATTATTATCATTTTCATGATTGCAGTTTTTTTCAAATTATTAACATATTTTTTACCTTAATGTGGAGAGTCTTGATGCTACTCTGTCGCTGCCTTCATTCTTTTTGTCGGCTTATTCACGTTGAGTTGCATCTCATAATGCCAGGAGTGCCTTGACTACTCACAGCACAGCACTCCAAAATAAAATCATGGACCCCTGAGGAAAAACATTAAGGTTGGGGCACTCTGGGGGATTCTTTCATTGACTCTCTGCTGTCGCCCTTCATTTGTCTCCTGCTTGCATCTGTTCATTCACTCAAGTAAAAATGAGTGGAGGTCAGCATGACTCTAGGCATCAAAAGACAGTTTAAATGTACTGAATAACTGCAAAATATTTTTGGGGGGGATGACATCGACAGGTGATAACGTTGGGCAGGTCAAATACTTTGTATGCACATTGTTGTTGTATTTTTTACCCTTATTGACTACCACAATGAAACCCTAGTTGCTACTTTGTATGAATACAAACAGTAAAGTGCAAAAAGGTCATGTATGCTGTTTACTGATTGACTCTCAGGTCCTGAAGGAGCTCTGTTCCAACATTCAGTAGAGATTCCTCTTCTCAAATCAGAGCTTTTCAAAGACTTGAGGTGAGCAATCTAGACTTAAAGCTCTCATCTTGTCCATCCGCCAGGCAACTGTAACATGACGTTTGGCTCCCTTCTTTCCCAAGATAATGGAATGTTTTCCTTTTCCGTCTTCAGGTTGGAGTCTCCGACTCGTTCGCTGACTATGGATGCTCCAAAGGGAATTCATTTGAAAGCCTTGGCTGGAAACATTGAAGTCCATTCCAACATGGATCTGATCCTAGAGTCCAGCAAGGGCTTGGTAAGGAAAACACTCTTCTCTCACCGCAATGGTTACATGTGCGATTAGAATACAGAAGCTTGATGTAAGTCGACACCAGAGCTTGAAAATTGCAAGGCCTTATTTTCACTAGGCTCGGTCCCAACTGACTATAATCATAAATGTTCTTTATGGTTGTTTTTCTTTGCCCAGTTGGTGCTGGACGCCGAAACAGTGCGTTTGGCCAACCTGCCTCGGAGCCAAGGAGGAGTTTCGGGGAATGCCGAGGGTCTCTTTGAGGTGTGTGTTTGTCCAAGCGGAAAACTCTTTCTGTCCAAGGCTGGAGTCACTTCCACTTGCAGCGACAACCAGGAGTGCTAAAATTGGGTTTTTTTTATGGGCTGCAAGCACAGATGTTTGTCATGTTATGAACACTTGAAGCTTGTGTGGATCACAGTGCTAATAGCGCACCAGCAGGGGGAGTTGTGTTTGCTGGAGGACATGTTACGCATGCTTACACTCACACATTTTAACAGTACAATGGCTGGGCAACCAGGAGCTGCTTTACAGCTTACATCCTATGCAATATAATCTTGTGGTGCAATATTTACAAAGTGACACATGTTAAGGGCTTAGAGAGATTTGACAAAAGAAAAAGAATAGATTTGTTGAGATTTCTTTGAATTTTGTGGCCATAAAAACTTTGATTTGATCTTTTGCATGTTTGGTCAACTGTGAAAAGCAATTTATGTGCAGGTTCATTAAGCATAAATGCATAATTTAATCAGATTTGTGATATAGAGTGGATACATTTTTTCTCATTTTGTTATAATTCAGTCATTCATACGGTGAAGCAAAAACCATGCAGGTTTATTGTTCAACTTTGAATTTAATTTGTTTAAGTATTCCTTCCCTTGAAAAGCAGAGAGTTACAGTGATTTCTGTTTCAAGATTTCATGTAATGGCATAAAAATTAAATAAAAAATCAACAGTTTTGTGGTAGAGTTGCAGTTAAAATCGGTCAAATTTTGGTAGAAGTGTGGAATGTGTATTTATAGCTTTTGGACATCCAATAAATGTTGTGCTATTCTTTCATGACGTGTCTCAGTTTCACTTTTATTTAAAGACATTTGAGTGAAAGCTGTTTTTTTTTTATACTAAATCAAATGTTTACTCCATAGGGCATGTAACCTATCCAACATATTAGTAATTTTTGAGATGCTGCATGTTCTAAATCAATAAAATGAAAAACTACTAAGAAGGTGCATGCAAAATTTAGCTCGTTAAGTTGGGCCCAAATTCCATTTTAAAAATAAATTCCTTATAATTGCATTTCCAGTAAAATGTTATCAACAAATTGTATTCAATGCATATAACACATACCAGAAGTCCATTGGATTTTCACAAAATCTTGATTCAGCGCTTCTGTATTTGACATTAGTGCAGGAAAATGAAAAAAAAAGACAATTAAATTCAACATTTCAACGTGGATTGTTGAAAGATGAGGAGACAAATGCAAGACCATAAATTTACAGGTATAAAAATTGCTTAATCCATAAACATTGAAATAATTGTATGTTTAACTTACCCATAAATGATATAAAATGAACCTGAATCATACAAAAAAAGTACAATGAATATAACAGACTTCATATAAGAAGAATACTAAGAGATGACCTAGTGTTTCAGTTTGAACGGATCTTATACATTCCTGTTTCTGTGGCAATAAAATAGATAAATATAATTTAGTAAAAAAATATCAAGTAAGAGCAGCATTTCAAAACAAAAAAGAAACAAACCTCAACGCTGGGACCTTTGGTAAACAAAACATATCACATGTACATACCAATATATGCACATTAATTACAGCAGATGTGTGTTCTAGCATCCTCACCTGCAACGCTAGCAGTACATGTACACACAAGTGCATAGATAACCAAAATGCTGGTAAGCTAGATACAGTCGTATTGCACGGATCCCCTGATCATCAGTCAATTTAAATTTTTTTATGGACAAAGTTTTCAAGCTTTATGATAATCCTTGCGGTACATTCCATTACTCTCATGGCTACTTCAGATGTGAATCTGTCATTTGGGATCTGTGGAAATGGCAGAAGATCAGGATAACGAGTTCTCAGACTGTCTACACCGTAACCTTCCAAGATCTGAACATCACTGGCAAGTCCTGACAAGTGAGGATTGTACTCCTCCACTTTTTGGGCCAGAGCTGTTGGCTTGACGTCCTTGTCAGACTTTCCTCGGACCGCGTAGTCTGCTGCGATAAGTGCAAGCTTCGTGGCTAGGTGACATTTAAAGCAGACCCACTCATTGGCATTTTTGTGGAGGTCATTACGAGCCGCGGAGTAGTTGGCTCGGGCTTGTCTCAACCATCTGCGAGCCTCTACGGGGTTTCCGACAGTCTTAAAAGTCGGTGGCACGAAGAAGCGATGGCTGTGTGACGAACCTGCATTGCTGGTGTAATCTCCCCTGGAATGTTGCCTGTCTGACTTGTGACTTGTGGCTTCCTGGTTCCACGATGAATAAAACCTCTGGAAGGAAAACTTCTCGGACTGGAAGCGAGTCGAGGATGTTGAAAAGGGCCTCCTTGATGCTCTGTCTGTGTTCTGTTGGTCGGACAAAGCCTGCTTTTCCATTCTGTTGATCTCATTCTGTAAATGCTTAAAGACTTCAGTTGCAATCTCGAGATTCTCTGCATTTTTGTCTGGGTGCCACTTTAAGTACAATCGGCGGAGTATTTTCTTTCTTTCCGTTTCGGGAAGTTTCCAAGCTTGCTCTACTACCGAAGTCACTTCTTTTAGGATGTCCGGCAGAGCATTGAGCTTGATTTTTTTGGGGGACTGTTTTGGTGTAGAAGGTCTCTGATTATCTTTGCTGGCAAAAAGAGGATGGGACATTTGTTGGCCTGATGCACGACTGTCTGGACTTGTAGGGGTCGATGGAGCACTACTTTCCCGCATGTTGGCACTTTCATCTTGTCTTGAGAATTTATATAAATCAAGGGAACTGACTATTTTATACTCGCTGTAGCCAATGTCAATCTGGAAACATTTTCCCAGTGAAGTTGCATTTTTCTCCCCATCTCGTTCCACTTCCTGAACAATGATTGCATATGTGTACGTAGGATGATAGTTCCCATATGCATCTCCTCCTTCAGAATCAATGAGATAACCCACATATTCTCCAGGATAGAAAACATTAAGTGGATCCATGAGGAGAGTGTGATGTATCTCAGTAGGAATTGGTGTACCAGGGAGTGGTAGCTCAAGTTTGGAAGGCTCTGTTGAGTCGTACTTAACACCGAGATTGTCCAGCTTCTCTGTGATTCTGTAGATATCGTTGCAGCCCAACATGGCAATTAGATAAGATGTGTCTGAGATCAAATTGTCTGTTGCAGATTTCAGGGTCATGGCCAGAGCCAAGAGAAAGTTGATGTCTTTGCTGTCTGAATGTTGGATGTAGAGGTGAATTACAGCAGTGCCGTATCTCTTGAGAAAGGCGAGGGTTTCACTGCGGCTATGTGGAATGGGGCTACATGCTTTGACTCTTAAAGTTGTTTGCAGTTTTTCAAAACATGATACTTTTAACCCTTCACAAAGTGCTTTGCAGAGCCTTATGGCTTTTTCCTCATTCACAAGGTAGGCATTATCATTCTCATGCTTCATGATTCGAATCAGTCCCGTGATGAATTGTTCAGAAGAGAGCAACAATTGGAGGCGACCTTGAAGTGAACACAGAGCCCCAAACTGGCACATTTTGGGGGAATCCTCATCCAGTTGCTCTTCAAGAATACTGCTTAGTAGTCTCGGCCGTAGATTCTGAGGAAGGAGCATGATTAACTTTGTATGGAAAGTGTGATCCTTGCCCAGATAACATTGGCTCAGGTCAACCAGCATCTGAACGCCGACATTACCCTGAATTCGACTCTTGTAGTGTGGGGCATCATCATAGACCAAACTGTTGGATTTGGCTAATCTTCCATCATGGCTGGGCAGATAAAAGATCAAATCTCGGAGACTTTCCAGAGCTCTCCGAATATCCACGGGCTCATTATGTAGAGCTTTGAACAATCCGGAGACGGCTCTTTTTACGGTCCTCATTTCATTAGGGTCAAGCTGCTTGCCTTCGGAAATTCTGTAGATGCGACACAATACTTCAACATATTGTTTGGTTGACACAACATCTTCTGTGCCAAGAAGTCTAAATAGTTGATGAAAGGTGCCAAGGTCCAGGGGTAATTTGTACAAGTATGGTTTAAAGTCAGATTCATTGTCCAAATTAATTACAACTTCTTCAGGTTTAAGCAACTTAAACCCATCTTCCACCATGACAAATGTCACCCCTCTGAGCTGTTGACGAAAATCTCTTTTATCCGAATTCAAGAACTCGTAGGTGGACCTCAAAACTTTGTTCCTTGTTTTTACCATTTCATCATCTGGATTGGATATGTTGCAAACATTTTTGCAGTTACTAATGACTTTTTCCAATGGCGGGTCCAGGTTCACACCTAATATGGCCAGCACTTGATCGAGTTGCTCTTGTCCATTCAGTGTGCTTCCCTCCTGCTCCTTTATACTAGATGGAGTGGCTTTTTCAGGTAGAACTGGACACGCTGTCCAGAGTAAGTGAATTACATCTGTTTGTTTGAATTTGGGATTGACTTGAGAGCCACTGAAACGAATAAGTGGTAGTGTTCCACTCATTTCTTGGTATTGTGAATGAAGCTTAATCAATTCTTTGGGAGCTCTCTCAGGACAAAGAAATGGTATCAATGAAAGCTCTTTCAGAAATGTACCTTGTAACAAGTCCACCCTTTCTTTAAAAATATGATCAAGGAGAACGTCAATGATGTTTTGTACTTTTTCTTTGGTCCAACTCTCTGTTTGTGATTTGATGCTGACCTCTTTTGCAAACTGAAGAATTTGTTGCTGGGACACCTCATGCCTCAAACCAATTTTTCTTAGGAAGGTTATCCATGGGGTAAGCGGCAATGTTCCATTCTTGGGTTTTGAGACTTGTTCAACTTTCCTGAAGAAATCATTTGGTATGAAACACTTTGTAGGCAGCATTACTTCAAACACCTTCACTGTTTTGTCAAAGAAAAACTTGGCTGATCTAAGTCTGTTTGAATAGTCATAGATGAAAGTCAGTCCTTCCAGTTTTTCAAATAAGTGATCCCTCATCTCACAAGATTCTTCCATAGACAATAGACTATCCTTTAAATAGACAATGTGTTCAGCTTTGGCATTGTAAGTAAGACTTTCGAACTTTGGCAGGAGATGACGGAGATAAATTTGTATGTCATCAATTGGCTTACAGCCAAGAAAAGTGTACAGTTCTTTCAATTGTGGGTTATCGGCAAGAAACGCAAACATGGCTGTGTGAGCCCACTTCTCTATGTCTGCAGTGGGGATATTTTTCACAAGCACATATGTGGACTCATAATTTGAAATGCTTATGTATCTTCCACTAACCGATTTAAAGCACGGGAGTAATTTGAGGCTCTGTGCGTCCTGTTGTGTGAGAATCGCCAGGTTGCAGTTGAAATACAAAAGAAGGGCTTCAAAATCCTTATCAACCAAGCTTCCGGCCTTGAATGCAGATGTCTGAATCATGTATTCAAGAGCTTTCAAAACACTGGATGGATTTTCGATGTTTGTGGTATGTTGTGAAAGAAAAGGCACAATTGAATTTTCTTTGGCACATATTTTGTTCAGACCAAGTTGAATGCATCCTGCTTTCATTAGGGTGTGGAATATTTTGTCATTTTGGCCATGTGGAAATATTGCTATGCTGATTAAACTCAGGGGTAAGAGCACATCATACTCTGGAACAACTAGCTTTTCTCTTGCCATGAATTTGATACCAGGTAGCAGAGCCCAGTCTTTCAGGATGTCAAGAACTGTGTCAAAACTTTGGGTAATATTCTGTTGATCGTCCTTAATAACAACATTTTCACTGATGAAGTGCCACACACTCTTGAGCCAGGATTCACTTCCAAATGTGTCTCTCCATTTAACAGGAATTTTTGTTCGATACTCCCTTGGTAGTACAGATCCCAGAAGCTCACCAAAGCTGCTGATGTCAAATGACTTTGCTAGTCCTGCATTTATCAAGGTGGGACTGTATTTGAGATACATTGTATTCATAAACATCTCCTTTCTGGAAGGTATCAGCTCATGATGCGATGTTAGAAATTTTTGTCTCTTGGAATCAAAGACCTGAAGAACGTTATCCATTGTGAGCAACAGAGGGAGACCTTCAATAAGGGTTTCCTCCACCTCAATATCTTTGAAGCAGTAGTCAACAACAAGCTTTAAATTATGAAGATGTTTGTAGTTTGATTGTTGAAGGCGGCAAGGGAGCTTTCCGACATGGCAAGAGGTGTCTGATGATAAGAAAGTGTGAAGAAATGTGCGCACTTCTGCCGGTGTAACGTAACTTACTGCAATCCCAGCATCTTCTAAACATAAATAGAGGTTTGCAGTCTCATCACAACTGTGAACCAAGTTGAAACCAATATCGAGAAGCAGGTTTTTCAGCCTGTAAACATTTTCAGCCACAGATTTTCTGGAGGTGATATTGTATTCTATATTTTTCAGGTTCTGGAGTTCATCTTGTAGCAGATTGTCAAAAAAAGCTCGGCTCTTGCTAGTCGTGGATGTGTTTGCCCATGAGATGTAAATGACAGAATGCATATCACAGTTGTCCATTTGTGGTGCTCTGACTACAGGCAGAAGGCGCTTCAGATCCAAATGGATACAGCTGTACACAGCTTTGACCAAGCAGTGCCAATCCGGCTGGATGTCAATTTTGCTTACTGGGAAGAAAAACAAGAACTTTTTTAAGATGTCTTTTGCAACATGAAGGGGGGTTCCCTGTAGCACAGTTATAGTTGGATCTGGGCCAGCAAAGCATCGTCGTTTGATCTGAATCAGCAGTTCCACACAAGCCGGTGCGATCAAGGACATCATGAGATTATTGTTCCAGTCACTCCTCACCCCAACTCCATTGTCATCTCTCCAGAGATTTCGTCGGGCTGAGTCCAAAGCAAAATGCCCGTTGACATGGAAGGGGAGGCCCGTTTCAAGTGAAAGTGGCAGAAAACAGAAAGCTCTGTGGGGTTTTTTGTAATTATGGCTAACACATGCAGCCACTCCTCCTCGTGGAAATAGTGTTATGTCCTCATTTTTGTGAGCTGATATTACGCTTTTTGAGACAAGTTCAATGTTTGGAAAACCAGAGCGATTGCAGATCATCCATGTTGTCAAATTACCTTCTGTGTCCTCTATGTCCATTGTGTAAGTAATTTGTTGGACTGGAATAGCAGTAAGATTCTTCTTTTTGGTCACACTGTCAATGACTGAAGCATGGAACTGTTTGCGTTTTAAACGATCACTATCTGTTAATTTTGCAATTACAGAGTAGAGTACTTTTAATTCTCCTGTTGCATTGTTAACTTCACAGATTGATATTTTCTCCATATGGTTTAAGAACATTAGAAGCTCTGCGCCATCATTTTTCAGTTTTTCCAGGAGATTTTGGACCATCCTGTCTGATGCTGGGATAGAGCTGATTTCTGATATTTTGGCCATATCTGTAGAGCGTATTGGGAATCTGAACATGGTGCTGCGTTCTAATTTAAAATTAGCTCCTAAATATAGATTAAGAACATCAGAAAACTGAGATCGAAAGTCCGAGTCCAAGTCTCTGAACATTCTTCCAGGACTCACTGATGTTGCTCCTGGTGCATAATGTGCATGTGGATCAAATATGCACAAAATGTCATTGTTTGAGATGAATGAAGGACAATCAGTGATGTGATAGACAGAGTTGAAACCAATGCCATATTGGCCAGTTTTCCCTGGATTTGCTTCTTTTGTTCCTCTTCCAAGGTTTTGGATTCCTCTGATGTCATCTTCAGTGAACGGCTGATTGTTGTACACACAAAGTGCAGGACCTTGCATTGGAATCCATTTATCATCAAATATTCTCTCAGTGGGATGTGTTCTGGGATCAAAGATGAAGTAGATTTCAGTAGCTTTTGCATCATCTGCATTTTGAAGAAGCTCTTTCAACATCTCTTTCTCAGATGGATATGCATCAAGGATGCTTTTTATTCTACTTGTCAGTTTTTCTTTTTGGCCAAACTCACTTCCAGGGGCAGTGAAACAGACATTTGACGCATACCTCTCCAAGGCTTTGTGACGTTTGGGGACTGCTCCTAGTTTCACAGCAACCTCTCTTGGAATATCGCCATGGCAGTACTTCACAGAGCAATCTCGGACTTTAATCCAAGGGCAGTCATTATAGCACAGAGATTTTGATGGCTGTAGTGACAAATTAGAGTCTGGTAAACGGATGGCACCATATTTTGCTTGGCAGAATTCTTGACTTTTATCGCGTATCAAGCTCCAAATTCCCTCACTAATAATTCTACGGCAGAGCTGGAAGTTTTCTTCAGAAAGTGCCTTTCGCCCACAATCTTGCTTCATGATCTCAAGTACTGATGAAAAGTCATCAACTGTGAAGCTGGGCTTTACGCCAACATTTTCAAAGAGCTCACGACAGGTGTTTCTGTATTTGTTAGGGAGCTGGTAAAGGTGTGGCGCTGCGTCAAAATTCAGGTGAAATGCAACTTTGGTGGGATTCACGTAAGTGTTTTCTACTAAGATAGAGTTGAATGTTTTCAGCTCTACAGTTAATTTCTCTTTAGCTTTTTCACATTGAAGCATCTCCTCATGTAGGTACTTGTAACAAGCATTTGTTATGTTTTCTTGATAAAGAGTTACACCATCAAAGGCCTGAGAAAGTTTCTTGAGTTGACTGATTACTAGTTCCACTGAGGGCTTTTTGATGAGACCAAGGCAGTCTTTCACAGCCAGCGACATTGAACCACAACCTTTGAAAGATGGAGAGTTCTCATTTAACACCGTCTTCATCAGACATACCATGTCCTGATGCTCAGTTGTGAAGATTTCTCTTGCAGAGAACATTGTTGTTGGGGAAAAGCTATTACCATACCACGGCAGGGAGAATCCTGCAGGTCTCGTTAGAAATGGGAGGAACTTGATATCCCTAATCTTTTCTATCAGCTCAGGTGATCCTGGGTCTCTCATCTTTAATTTCTCATCAATGAGACTGAGCAGTACACTGCTGCGAAAGCATGCAGCTGCATGGTCATCTTCATTCAAAGCAGCAACTGATTCAGCACGTTCAACCAAATCTTCCCAAGAGAGATCATCCTTCACCATGCCTAATTGCAAAAGCTTGACTAAGCATACTGGGTTAAGGTAGTCTTGAGTAGTTCCAGCAGGAAATCTTCCATCATCGGTATTGTAGAGTTTAGCGACTCTTCCTTCTGGGTGAATAAGTCGAGAGGGTAAAACTAATTCCTTGTTGGGACCAGAGCAAGGGATACAAGGGGTTAGTCTGAGAACAGATGCAAATTCTTCCATTTTATCATTCAAAACATATTGCATTAAGGGATTCCGAAGCTCTTTTTCAATTTCCTCGATGTGAGGTAAAAAGACATCTGTGATGAACTCTTTCTCCGTTACAGTGTTATCCATCAAGGCTTTTTTACATCCAGCATCATCAAAACCCTCTTTCACCCAATCGGGAAGCTCAACAGCGCAAAGGTTTTGTGAGCCACTCTTTTTAAGGTATTTTAGGAAAATTTTGAAAGCAGCTGGTCCAATATCTGCCTTGCAGAGTAGAGCATCATCAAGGAATCTGACATATTCAATTGAAACCCAGGTCGTGCCATCAGAAAAAAACTTTGCATGTTCTCCATCACCTCCTTTGGCTATTTCTTGATAGACTCCTTGACTGACTAACGTAAAGTCATCATGTACCTGACTTGGATCGGGCCATGTCACATAATAACTGTAGTCAACAAGTTCTCCACTTTCCGCCATCAGACGAAGCATTGTAAGGGCAGCCAAATAGGCTCGAACAATGACATGTCTCATAAAGACAGAATTCCACCTTCCTTTTGTGTCAGTCTTCCAGATTTCTTTGCGATTGGAAGTCACGGCAAAGCAGCCATTAATGTGGAGTGGTAGGCCTGTTTTTATTCTGAGAGGTAAGTAGCAGAACACTTCTCCTATTGGAGTGGCATTTGACCTAACAGTCCATTTCTTGTTTTCTACTTCTGTAAGAAGAACAGCCACTCCTCCGCAAGGCACGAGTCCAAGTCTTTTTCCGCTATCATTGAGTGAAAATTTGAGTGCTTCAGTTCCATCCATACATGAGCAAATAAGCCAGTTGGTGACTTCAACTGCCTTCTGTGGCATTTCATCTGTTAACCTTCTTGTCGGAATCCCTTTTGCAGCCAATTCAAAGTACTGGTTTGGATCTTCTTCTGAGCCTCTGAACAATGGAGAGTGGAGATCAACAATCCGCTTGAAGACGTTATGAAACTCTTCCACGGTCACACGAATGATGCAGCCAGATTTGGGAATATCAGAAGGTATTTTACTGGTGCTTGCTACTTTCTTCATAAATTTAGCTGCAGATTTGAGAATACTCAGGGGTCCATATGAGACTTTGGATGACCACACACTTTTGTTTATGGCGACAACATCTTGAGCTCGAGCAGGATTTGTCTCTTCATATTTCAGGTATTTTAGGACCATGCAACCAACATGCTGAGTGAACAGAATGAACCGATGGCCACATATACTGAACTCATCTACAAGGGAGTAGATATCTGTGGTATTGTAGTACAAAGTACTTATTTCACTTACTGATGCCTCTTGTTCGGTTCTGAATGGGAGCTTGAATAATGTCCCATCGTACTTGTATGGTGCATCCTGAGCAAGAGGAAGCTGGCAGTTGAAGACATTAATGAAAGGTTTGAACTGGTTTGGGAATTTTCTTAATCGTCTCTGTTGTTTGCTCCAGTTAATTTTGATCCCTGGGTTAGACTTGTCCCTGATGTGCTTGCTAATGTGATTGATATTTGGATCAAACATGATCATGAACTCTCTGCTTAATATAATGGGGATATCACTTATGTGGTAAACTGAGTTGAAGCCCAGGCCAAACTTGCCAACTTTGTCTGCCTCACATCTCTTCATTGAACCACCTAACCGAGTAATATTTAGGAAGTCTGTATCTGTAAAGACAGAGTTGTTGAAAGACCACAAGGACGGTCCGTGGCACACTATCATGCCTGGATCAAGGAGATTCTCTCGAAGATCTGTGTTTTTTCTCATGTCAATGAGAAAACTGCACTCTGTTGCACTTGCATCATCTGCATTCTGGAGAAGCTCTTTAAAAATGTCAGCTACAGACGGATATTCTTCTAGGATGTTCTTTATTCGAACTGTAAGAGGCTCTCGTTGGCCTGACTGCTCAAAACCAAGATTCTCCGGATTTATCAGCCTTGTGCTCAAACAGGGTACTTTTAGCCACTCTGCAGTCCTCATGGGGATGTCGTCGTGGACCAATATGATCGGCTCTGAAGTATCATCTAGTAGGTCATTTAAATCATCTACTTTGATATCACAGTATGTACATTCATGAATAGGCTTCATTAGTAATTTGCTTGGATCCTTGTAACTGAGAATGGGGACATGCAGGTTAGTCTCCACGTGTATTTGATTGTTGTAAAGCCATCGAAGGATGTTGATCAAAAGCAGGACACCATGTTTACTCTCCTCATTGGTCATCTCACCTACACTTCTTTTTTGGATAGTGGTAATTACTTCAAGCACATGGTTTGAACAAACTTCTTCAAGTGTACCACAAAACTTGAAAAGCTTGTGAAATTTTCTCATTGTTTTTGGAAGAGAGTACAGATATGGCTGCAGATCTAAATTGGGTAGGGGTTTTAAAACTGTTTGGCCAGGTGATGAGAATGTCTTTCCTGTCCACACCCAATCGAATGGCAGTGATGCCATTGCCTCTTTGGCACTTTCCAGATGAGTTTGCATGAAGCCATATATTTCAAACAGAATCTGCTGGAACTGATACCAATCCTCTGTAGTGAAAGCTTGAGATTTATGCCAGTCATTCACTGCTTTTAGGTGCTGCAAGACTTGATCGACCTGCGGCTCAATGTTTAGTTTCAGTGCTTTTTTCATGCCCCCTGATGTGTGCTCAACTAGGGCAACTGAAGATCCCACAAGCACAGCATGGGATATATTACACATCTCAGACAGAGAGCTGATATTGAGAGTATCTCCAGCCCAAGCAAGGGATTTTGGGTAGGTTGGAGGCCTTTCTTTGCAGACAGGTACCCATTTAAGCTTTAACAAAGATGTTTGAGTATCTGTTGATTTCACTAGTTTGGTTTGTTTGTTGAGAATCTGCAGAAGTGTTGTTGCCTTTTTGATGATGAGCTCCCATTCTGGATCCTCAAGACTTTGTAAATCTGCTATCTTTTTTGCTACCTCAAGAACATCTTTCTCACTAAGTTGTACTTCATTTCTTAGCCCCAACTGTCGTAGTGAATGCAGAATATCAGGGGATGAGGTGAATACACTAGTGGGAAACCTGCTTTCCTCTTCTTTGTAAAACAAATTTTGTAAAATTTCCAGATCCGGATCAAAAAGTTCTGAGGCCATTACTACCCTACCAGAAGGCAGTTGAATAAATTTGAGAGCAGAAAGCCATCCAATGACAGATGAGTTTTCATTCTTTAGAAAGGCCAAATGTTTAAGTGCCCAGAGCATAATTTTGGTAATCTCACTTTGTTTGTAAAATCCACCCTGAACATCATGGATTATCGTCTTCAAACACTCGGTTGTTTTCACCTGTACTACTTTAAGTTTTTTGATTAAGCGAATAGATTCTTCATCATGGGAGCCCACCAGGCACATAGATAACTTTACATCTGGTGGGTACTTTGCTCTGTGATGTAAAGCTCTGGCCCCTCGGAGTGATGTAAAAGATGAAGCACCATCGGAACAGGTTCCAACTCTCTCAAAAATGGAAAGCTCAAGCAGGGTGTGCTTTTCTTTTTCGGTGACATCTGACAATCCAGATAGAAAGTTTCGAAGGGTAATTCTCTCATCGACAGAAAACGATGAGATTTGGCTCACTAAACGTTGCGTTGACAATCGATTCATAATTCGCAGTAACATTCCAGGAGAGCACGGATGGATGTAATTTTTGAGCTGGGGATGCTGCAAGCATGAATCCATCTTTTTCATGACAACAGCACCAAGTTTTTCCATAACTTCAAGAAGGCATTCAGTGAGTGGTGTTTCATTCTCATCTACAAGAAGGATAGGGGATGGACATTTGAGGCGTAAAAGTTGAACTGTTTCCGTGCAATTCTCAAGTGGCACAAACGGAATCAAAGGCATATCATCAAATGTACTTAAATCATCGGCGAAATGTATATAGAGGTGTTTCCAAATCATCTTAAGCCAAGAAACAGTTGGATGCCTCAGCTCTTGGTTTCCAGGTTCCCATTGGGTAACAAAGTCTCTATGGGGCCAAATTGTTAATAGGATCTCCTTGATGAGTCGTGCTGAGCGGTCAGGGTTTAACGTTTGGAGCTGAGTACAAGGTCGTCCTATCAAATGACAAACAAACAAAAAAAGAAAAAATTTTAACCGAGTGTATAATGATAAAACAAGTAAAATGGAATTACTTTGAAACTTTTCAACTTTCCATTTGTTGTTTTTAATCATTCATCGACCAAAATGCAGATTAGTGTTAGGATATTTTTTTTAGGATGAAAATTATTAAATTATTAAATATAGGATTTGATGTTATTCTCTGTTAAAACGTCAAAGTTCAATTTGAGCATCTTTCTAGTCATGTGTTAGTTTTTGTTAGTAGTATAAAAGCCAATGTTTGACACACCTGAAATTCCTACATACCTGAGCACCCCCAAAGATACCGCTGAACTGCAGTGACAAATTTTGGAAGTGTGAAATTAATTATAATACGAGTAGATATTTTAATTGTATTAAAACTTATTAAAACAGCTTTTTTTCCTTTGCTGTTGTAAACGGAAGACTTACAGAAAATTGATAAAATTAACACAATACATTACCTCTGCTTTTGGACGCTTCCTTTAGTCTCTCCATTACTGAAGGTTTAATACTTTCCAGAATAAACCGACCATCAAGCCCTGGGTACAAGCACCTAAAAACAAACATATTCTTAACATTAATTCACAAAAGCATATTCCTTAACATAAAAAATGCAGCCTTCACGTCACCAAAAGTTGATGCCCAAACTAATTCCGGTTCATGTTAGAGAAAAATAAGCAACAAAAGACTCTTTCACAATTTGAATCTGGTAATAGTATAATCTATAATTATAACTTTTATCATATTTTGATTTTAACTTTGTAGTAGTTCAATTTTAATCCCATTATATCCAGATGATTTTTTCACGGCACAGTGGATAGGAAACACTGGATTTAGTTGTTACCTGGGGAAATCGGCAGATGAAATGTAAACAGAATCCTTTTCCGTGACAGAAGATGAGAATGTGGCAAATGATCCATCTTGAAGCGGTAGGAGTTCAAGTCCAATTAGATCATTGTAATTGCCGTCATTAAGAACAAACTCCAGTAACAGCAGTTTTTCCATTGCAGGCTCTTTGTGTTTAGACTTCCTGAAAACTTGTCGTAGCAAATGTGGCGTAATCTTTCTCACTTCTGTGGATTCCAGCGTAGCATAGGCCACCAAAACTGAGTCCACTGTAGCGGGCACCTGCGTTACCTGCATCCCTGAGCGTTGGAGGTAGCTTATTACAGTCTGTGAAATGTCTTTGTTTCTGTCGAGCTCTGAGAACACAGTTTGGTTCAAACTGACCCAGCTTTCACTGAGGGAATAGAAGACATGTTGTTGTAAGAGTTCATGGAACAGGGGCTGCAGGATAGGTTTCCACCTGGATTTAACCCTTCTTGGGTCTGGCCAGGCCATGTAAGTCTCCATTGGGGACAAGGGAAAGGCATGATCTGATTTGGTCTGTACCCTTTTGATAACCTCTGTGATGAGAATGAAATAAGCCTGAGGAACAACATTGACTACAAGTAGCTCATTCCATAATGCAGCTGGATCCCGCCACTGGTCCACATCTCGCCACTTGATACTCCTTCTGTTATCTGTGAGTCCAAAGAAACCACTGACATGTACGGGAAGTCCCGTCTCACACTCCTCCCCCGCAGGGAGGGGAAGGAAGCAAAATGCTCGCCCTGAGAAATCACATGTGGCCCCTTCCTCGTCTGTGTCATTTGGCGTTAAAGGCAGAGCGATGCCAACGGTGGGCATGAACTTTAAGTCATCCGCTAATGAGTCCAACTCGGGGCACATTCCTCTACCACCAACTCCATTACACACAAGCCAATTTATCTGCTGAGACTCCTTCTTGGTATTATTCTGAGTCTCTATGCTGATCTGGTAAGTGACACATGTCATGGTGCAGGTGGGAATGCGGTTGCCGTAGCTGTCAATTGCCTCGCCCAGGGACTTCAACGAGTTTGTCCTTTCAAGTTTGTCATGGTTATTTTCTCCGGTTGTCACGTGATACAACACACGCTCCGTTCCATCGGATTCACGCACATGCAGTGAGATTTTCTGAACACACTTGAGGAAGAGCAATACTGTATCTGCATCAGCATTGAAGGACTCAAACAGTTCCAAAACTTTTTCTTTGTTGTAAAGGTTGCTGCTCAGCTGGGATGGTTTCATGCGAAGTGGGAAGCGGAAGAGTGTTCCTGGAAAGAAGCCATCATTGATTGTTTTCTCACTGCTGTTGAAAATTCCAAAATAAGGGGCAAACTGGTCCGATAATTCTGAGATCTCCTTCGCGTCCGTTTTCAAGTTCCAGCACTGTCCAGATTCGTTCATTCCAAACAGGTTCTGGTGAGGGTCCAACATGGCAATCTGATGTCCGCTAAATATACTGGGGACATCTAAACAGACAGAACAGTACAAAATAAAGACATCTAAGTGCTGCAGAATACAATAAGTCTTGAGTGATATGCATTAGAAAAACATTAGAGTTGGGAAGGTTACACTCTATTCATTTGTAGCTCAGAAAGAAAATCATTTTGCAATAATAAGAGAGGGATAAGGATTTTTTTCTCTCCCAAAATGACAACCTGAAATATGATAGACAGAGTTGAATCCAATCCCAAATCGTCCAACTTTCAGTGGATCATCTCTTTTTCTGCTTCTGGCTATTTCCTGAATCCCTTTCCAGTCCTCCGCTGTGAACACTGCATCATTGTAGACATATAATGCCGACCCTGGAACACAATCATGAGTATTGATGAAGATTAAAAAAGTGGAACAACAACATCTATTAATTTTGAAAAGTGACAGTCAAAGATTGTGACAAGAAAACAAGTTAATTGCATATCAAATTGACTCACATTAATATACAGCATAGTGAAGATATAGCAGAATCTCAGTATTGTATTGCGCTGCACTGTATTTATTGTATTGAGTGTCTAAAAATACTGAAACAGTATATTCTTTCAGTAATAGATTTCTCTGGTCACAGAGAGGTTAAGGGCAAAGACGAAGGCCGAAGACCAGATGCTCAACGAGGCAAAGAACGGTTACAACATATGTCTTACGGTTGGGATACTCCCTCCGTGATTACCCAGCAAGCCTGAGTCTTAAGAACCAACCTTGATACTCAGCCATGTCAGGTGACCACAGTGATTCCAGTCCATACTCTGTCTCATCGTACATGAACTTGACTTCAGTGGCTCCAGCATCCTCGGCATTTTGAATCAGTTCCTTTCAGCAAGACGTAAAGTCTCACATTATATTCAAAGTGAGGTTTTAACAGAATTGTGTTGTGACACTTACCTTAAGAATCTGTCCACCTTCAGGGTACCTCCTCAGAATATCTTTGAGAAATTCAACTAGTGGCGGAGTAGTCTGTCCGAATCTCCCTGTTAAAGACAAACTGATTGAACCCCATTCGCAACAGGAGGTGGAGGATTTCCAACATTTTTTTAACATTACCTCCTCCTTTGAGTCCTTTCCCCTCCAGTGTGACAGATATCTCACAGCATCCAGAAGGCACCAAAGTACCAATTGCCACGCTATCATCCAACTACAAAGAACACAAGTTCAAAAGGGATCAATGATAAGCAAAATAGAAGAAAAAAATGAGTAAAATGGTGTTCAACCAGCAACATTTGAAATAGAAAGTTAAGTTATAGTACTAACAGAATAATATTAACACAACCACACCTTTTATAAATTCAAATCTTGTAATGCATTGTTTTTATGAGCTCTAAAAAAACACTTTAGGAGAATTGATTAACTGAAGCACAAACCCATAATGACCACCAGCACCAGCTTGGTAAAAAATAATTGATAAAGATAATGGACAGTATAATCAATCAGGATGATTACAGACTAATACAGTTCTCCCAGTAGTTACAGCTAATTATTTATTAATTTGTACTATAGTACATGTAAACATGAAGACAATTTCACACAGCGTTTTACTCATATGTTAAGTATAACGTACTATACATCATATTGAGGTGGGGCGTACCTAATGATGTGGTTACTGAATCAATTTAAAAAAATGATGTATGAGTTCATGACCTTGTAGTGTGTGGTATTAGTAGTATGTGGGTGTGGCCTATGGCTAATTCTTGCATATGAGTTCAGGCTGACGGCAGCGCAGTGCAGAACAGCTGGTGCTTTCAGTCATTTAGTCTTCCAACACAAAGTCAACTCCCTGTTATGTTCACAATTACATTAGGAAAATTAAAAATCCACCTAAGATTTATGTTTATGATATCTTTGCGTGAAAATACATTTGGAAACAGAATTATTTCATAGACTTCCCTTGATTTCAAGACAGTTCACTGCAGCTACCCAACAAGATCTTTAAAAGGAGACATTTTATGCTGCTGTCATTTCATATCAGTAATGTAAAAAAAAAAAAAAAAAAAACTCAGAGACTCATCTCACACATTTTGTACTTTAGGTAGAAACTCCACAGAAAATATACTTACCACTTTGCCCTTTTGAGTGAGACGCTGCTCCCTGACAGGTAGATTTGTGTCTTCAAAGATTAATTGCTTCACATCACCAAAGGATGTTAAAGGAGAGACCTGGTAGGACCTTGGGCCAAAGTACTCATGACGTATATTGACTTGTAGTAACCTGCAAAGAAAAAAATGGAGAAATAAATTGATGACAATAATAAGGTTATATGGTATATAATGAGGTTATCATATCGTTTTGATTGTATCATCTTGCATCACAACTGCTTAATAACTTCATGCCCAGTGTGGATGGGACAACTAGTTAAGAGATATCTACAGATCATAAGAAAACTACCATAATTGGACAAAATTAATAACACTCACATCCACCTGCTGCTTAGTGATCAGAGATGAAGATCAACAGAAATTGCATCTTTAAATAGGTTTATCAACGCTTGATCACGCTGCTAGTATAACACTTGCACTTTAAACTTATAATTTTGTTTCATTAAAGTTTGACTTACCAAACACGTGGACGATCGGCCATGTCGCCGCGTCTGTTGTTGCGTGTCTACGCACAGGGGCACTTGCATGGGACTACTTTCTGTTCTTCGCGTATGGATACTCCATCCGTGCTGCGTCACAAGAGCACCGTTACTTTCAGGAAAACACCTGTCTCTTCCTTTTCATATATGCAATAACTATTTATAACACGTAAGCACATGGACAGAAACCAACATATAAAAACAAGACGAAACCGTTTAGAATTAGAACGGATCTTAGAGTTTGATCTTCTCTACTGCACATCAGTGGGTGTGTTGCGTTATTCGGCTATCTCATTTGCACTTACTTGTGTCTTGCCAATGCGCAGCGATAGAGTTCTGCTAAAATAGTTGTCGATTTTACACCAAGACGTGTTCAAATTTAGACTTGTAAAGACGACAATAGCGAGTAGCATGCTGTTTTGCACCGATCACAATAAGCGATTCCTTCCAAGGCAATGTTCTAAGAATAAAATGAATTAGCTCGCCCAAGAGCGCAGGTGGAGTGAGAGCATTCAAGCCCACTGACATCCGTGTCGTCCGGAAGACTGAAAAGGAATTAATTATAATTTCCCATCTTTTAAAGGTATAATTTTCCAGGACGAACAAGATGGAAAGATACATGATCCATAATTGGTATTATTTGAGCGCAATTCAGTTGGCATGGATGCTTTCCCCATTTGTTTTATTTATGTCGCTGAGAATGTAGGTAATGACCCTGCGCAGGCGCACAATTAAGATCATGGCAAAAAATAAATAAAACTCTTTGTCTGTTAATATGTGTCTGGGAGACTTGATTAGATTAGAGCGTTTATTGGAGAAATAGGCTGGGCAAACATTTGTTTTCTGTAACATTTGGTTACAATTTTGTGATGAGAGGACGACAAGAGCATTCACCTCAAGTTGTATTCAAATAGACGACTGTTCAGGAAGTATAGTTGTATTTACATTATAAAGCCATTAAAGTCTTTAACATATGGCTGTGACAAACACTGTATTTCTACACATTGTGTGCGTCCTAGTGTCATCTGTGATGATTAAGTGATTGTTTTCTTTGGTACACATAATGCTGCCCACCCATTCAGCCTCTAGAATTATTAATATTAAATTATCCAAGTTGAAATTGCAATTTAACTCACTATTTTTGTACAATCTCATCTGAAAATATCTCTTCTACTCCCGAGTTGTAGTATTTGAAGACATGACATGGCAGTAAAGCTCACCAGCTGGAAAATACGCACCTCAATATTGAATTAAAACGCTTGTAAAACAGATTGACGCAAATGAGTAATCAAATCAATAAATGTATTTCAAATTATGTCGCAGGAAGATTAGATAATCACTTTTAATATAAGGGAAAAAAATGAAACGTCTACACCCAACCCAATATAACTCGCTACACAGTAATATTAATAACACTACTAACCAGTAAATCAGGATATTGGTTGGGTTTGCTTAAGATGATAAAGCGTCATCATGTTGTCCTGCTGTTAAAAAATAAAGAAATACATATCCCAGTGGCCCGTCACCTCAATGAGCATCTTAGATCTGCCGCATTGAAGAAGAGAGAGAGGTGAAGGGCAATCACACGTGGAAGTCAGCAGCATCTCTGCACTGTATTCTGTTGCAAAGAAAATGCACAATAACAATCACATGAGTGTCATCCCATCTAGTTTTGTTCATGCAATAAGACTTCAGCACAAATATTTAAAAAATATAATAAAAAAAGTTGTGGTACCTACACAGTTATCACGTTAATGCTGCAGTCATTTGTCAAAAGCACACATTTCTTAAAGTGACAGTAACATCCAAGCATGAAATCATCACAAGCCATGGTGTCTGTTAAAATACATTATGGAGTCATATGAATGGAGAGAGTATTAGTAAATGGTCTTGGGGAAATTGCATGAAATTGCTAAGATGACAGTTGAACCTCAGGCAAAATAATCGGATAGAAATCAGTCTATTTGCTATTTATATTAGTTCAAGAAAAATATGTACAAAAACATTACATTCGACAGAGTATTACAAATAATCCACACATTGTAGCACTACTGATCTAGCCAAACGTGGATAGAAAATTATAAACAGGACTACAACACGTCGTTTCAGTGAAGTTTTGCCAATAACTATAATATACCAGTGGATGGCGACAAAACAACAATGATAGCTTCTCTCTGGATAGTTCAGGTTGGGATACTGAAGTTGAAACATCAGCCACAACACTTCCACTTACAAAAAATAGGGAGAACCTTCATTTACATAAAAAAAAATCCCCAATAAAAACTAAAATGTTCAATTTTGATAAGAGTGTCAGAAGTAAAATTGTGGTTATTATCAACTGGATTTTCAGGTCTTAATCCATTTAAAAATATCTATATTTAGGATTAATACCATTACTAAAGAATAAAAAGTATTATTATTACTTCAATTTAACTGAGAAATACCTTTTCGCACAATGTAAAACAGTGCAACTTGAAAATTATGATTAGTGTCTGGTTAAGCAATGTATCATGACATTAGTACAAATAATAGCAAGAATTGCCAGAATAGGCATGTCCAGACGTGTATGGTAATTGGTTACTTTTACTGCAGCAGTAGAGTGAACCTTTGTCCTCCATGTCTGCCTCACTTCAATGAATTTGGACCCCCAACTACCCACCAGTCCTCACACACACACACATGCGTGCACAACAAGGACATTTAAAGTGACCTCTAATCTTGACTTCGAACCTTTCGGGTTGGTTCGAGATGATGCTGTATATTCTCAAGAATTGCGCAACAACTTCTATTTCATCATAAAAATCCTAAGCATGTAAATAATGAAAGACTGAAAAACAATCACTGTTCTTAGTTGAATACCTGTGGTTCTGGTTGCCAGGTGGATCAAGGACTTGCACCTGGCTTTTATTAAACATCCCCCTGAAAAAAAAGGCAATGCGTCAGTGGGTTTGAAAATACCACCTGGTTCTTGTGGATTTAAACTTGAAAAACGTAGTACTACCCATATTGGTTGTTCTTGTTAGTGTAAATGGTAAGTTGAATCCTAAATCATCTGGTTTGGAGCAAAAGTTTATACACTAGATTGACAAATTGAAAAGCAAAGACAAATGCTGGCATGGATAATTTAGAGCGTATGTAACCTGCAACAATAACCAACCCTAAAAAAATGCAGTTTTTCAGCATTAGTAATTCATAATTGAAATTGTTTTTGGCACCTCTTGTATTAAAAGTGTTTTTGAACAATGTTGGGAATTTCCCAAAAGCTTAGGACAAGCACGTGAAAAGAATTGCCAAAAATGGACACCCCAAAAAAAGCTATTTTTAAAACAAAAATTTACAGTCCTGGTAAGGACTAACTAACCTAAGTGTTCTTTTAGCAGCTCAGAAATTTTGAGAAAGGTGTAAGGCATAGATCTGAAAAAAAGAATGTACATTTTGAACTGTTTTTAAGAATCAAATACAAATATAATCATCAAGAACTATATTCTTCATAACGTCAGTTGCTGCAGTTTTTTTGTGTGCTGGGAGTAGCACAAGAACAAACAAGTCAGCATACTCAGGCTATGCCAAAACCTTTCCATTCAAAGCCTTATTACCTTACATTGACGGGATAAATATCAAACCCATTTAAATTGGGAGGCTTGGTAGTGGACAATCAGGTTTTTAGTTCAACTGAAACGGCGGTAGAACTCAAATCCATTCAAACTGTGGGCTGTCAGTGAAAATTCATATTTGCTTTCTCAGTCAAAATTTGTCAATGGCAGAAAATTACTTCATTGTCACTTGTTCAAAAAGTTAAACATTTGTGTTTTGTATTTTTTTAAGATCATTACATCATGAACATAGTAGAGATATATATTTTACTACCATTGGCTATGCTATACCTCTAATCCGGTTTAACACTTCATTAACTACTACTACTACTACTACTACTATTACTAATATTACTACTGCTATTAATACTACTACTATTACTACTATTACTAATATTACTACTACTACTACTATTACTACTATTACTAATATTACTACTACTACTACTATTACTACTATTACTAATATTACTACTACTACTACTATTACTACTATTACTAATATTACTACTACTACTATTACTACTATTACTAATATTACTACTACTATTACTACTATTACTAATATTACTACTACTACTACTATCACTCCAACTACTACGTATTACTACTACTATTGCCTTTAGTCATCTGGGATAGGCTCCAGCACCCTGCAACACATGTGAGGATAAGCAGATTGGAAAATGAAGCATAGTAATTGCTATTAGTATGTATATATAATTTTTTAATGCCAAAAATAGTCACTTGCTCCAGAAAGGTTTTAAGAGGCAACTTATGAATAGCTGTGGCTGAAAGGGTTAAATCTTCCAAAATGTTTGATCAACTAGAATAATGTGTATTTTGTTGTTGTGCATCCTGGCAACGCATAAGTGACATATGCACGGACAAAATGTTTGTTCCCGGCGCCCCTTTGATAGATATTGATCGTGAAGGCAACTCAACCCAAAATCTCAGTGGGACGGGACACGCTTTATGTTGTCTGATGTCAATGATATACTGGTCCCAGATCAGAAGTACCTTTGATATGTGCGACTCACTTGCAAAGGCACTGATCTCAGATCAGACGAACACGCCCCCCTCAGCTCCGCCTTTGATCTCTGATTTTGTCCTCCGTGCTGCTTTCAAGTGCAGCAGCTCTGCAGACGGATCCGGCGAGAAGCGAGCTCGCCTACTCTTCTGAATGCTCCGTCCGGAGAGCAACCCCACAACATAACGACATCCGGACTTTCCTCTGGACCCACCAGCTGGTGCCTAGCAGGTAAAACGATTAAATCAGTCTTTTCTTTTCTTGGATTAATCACATTTTTGTACTAGATGGTTAAGCACTGCAAGCAATCATGTCTACTTAAAACAATTACAGAAGTACAATGTTAGACTGTGAATGCATTTAAAATTCATTATAAGAAATTGGTGATGCTTCTCCTGCAAATCCTTGATTTTAAAGTCATCACTGTGGTTATCAAACCTGCGGCCCGCGGGCCAGAAGTGGCCCGCGGGCCAGAAGTGGCCCGCTATGGGGGTGAGATCCGGCCCGCAGGGTTGTTCTACTGTTGGGCACTTTTTAGATTATTCATAATGTAGTATGTGCAGAATTAAATGCGTTATACTTTTTTTTGTAAAGTGTGTGATAAATTACGTTCATTCATCCCATCCCATCAAACAGTGCCTCTTATGTCAGCCAATGAACCTTAAAATGCCCCAAAAACCAGCAGGAATGAACCCAGAAATGCCTAAACATCCTCAGGAATTGGCAAATGAACAAGAAGAATTCTGAAATGTCCCTCAAAATCAATAGCAAATTCTCCAAAATTTACCAGAGATGACCCTTATTTGAGGACGCCCCACAAATTCTCGATAGGATTATGGTCTGGGGATTGGATTAGCCACTCCATGACATTCACTCTGTTGGTTTGTAACCAAGACTTTGTGTAAGAAAGTGTTTGGGTCCATTATCTTACTGAAACACCCATTTCAAGTGCATGTCCTTTTTAGCATACGGCAACATGACCTCTTCAAGTATTTTGACATGCAATCCCTGGTATGCGATAAATACCTACAACACCATAGTAGGAGAAAGATGCCCATATTATCAGGCTTGCATCACTATGTCTCACTGTGTACTGTGTCTTGAATTCAGAGTTTAAGGGTTATCTCATTAATGGTCTGCGGTCCTTGGACACCAAAGGGGGTTAGTTTGTGGTTCTTCCATTTCTCTTTAGGTTGATGTGTTCTTTTGGTAAATTGACTACAAGGGCCTGGCATCTACTTGTGTGACATCATTTTTCTTTGAAAAGAAATAATGTAAAAAGATCATTCTTTGTTTTTACACCCATCAGGTCCCAATCAGCCTAAATATCAAAGAGAAAATAAAAATGCAAGCTTAGTTATGACGTTTGTCCTCTTTTTCAGGTACCAACTGAATTAGCGGCTGCTCGCAATGGTCCAGATAATTCAAAATGCCATTCCTCTTGTCATTATAGTACAGCTTCTTCATTCAACTCTGGTGAGTGTTTTCATCGTTTTGATGTGATGAGATGCTTGGCGCTTGTATTTTTTTAAATATTTGGGGCCAGATCTGATATACAACCCAATTGGGTGGCTCTTAAATCTTAAAATTCTGACATAGGGATGAATTCTCTTCCATTCATTGATAGAAAAATGATCAAATGCAGGAATTATCTGTGCTCAACAAACCTCTTGTCTTGCTCAGATTTCCGTGAGGGCTGAAGAGGAGAGCCGGGAATGCAGAGAGCAGGAATACAAGGACCCGTTTGGGAATTGTAAACCCTGCAAGCAATGCGATGCAGGACAGGAGCTATCAAAGGTCAGGGCGCATGTGTGTATGTGTTTTTCATCTATTGCAAAAGGTTGAGTTAAAATATTTTTAAGGGAAGACTATTTACCTCAAGGATCTCCATTGCGCTTCTGCTTCAGTTACCTGCGTTTAAATACAAAATACATTTTGGTTAGATTAGTCAAGAAGGAAACAGTTGAGTTCATGAAAAGAATGTTTTTGAAAAGCTCTTCTTATCCAGACAAACATTATTATTAATGACTTCCTCTCATTCATGTAGAGAACCGTCAAGCTGTTATTAGCTTTGGTCTAACACGACTTGCCTTCATTCAAGTCACACCCATACTTTTGACCTCCAGCTGAATGGGATCCATTGTTTTTTTCGCCCCTTTCCCTGTGGCACCCACTCCAACGCATTGTCTTCACTGTTTGAAGCCATGCCTAGGCTTGCCACTTTCTGACTTGATCATGATTTTCCCTCAACACTATATAGACAGAACCAGTTATTGGAGGACATTGTATTAACAGACTTCTGTGACGTGTTTAGTGAGTCAGGGCTTTCCTCTTTGGCAATAGCAATTCATCTACATTTTGAAATGCCGACAGTGATAGACAGGCTAGTAAATTATTATCAACGGTCATGATTGAAAAAACAAAAAAAAACGACATGTAAAAACATCCTTTTTTGGTCCTAGTGTTTGATTAATCGGGGTCATTCTCTTAGAAGGACTGTATTTTGTCCTTGTTTGAATTCCAAACTGGTTGAGTCATCATTGATGCCTCTGGTAGTTGCAGTATAAGGAAGGTCGTCAACCTCTATGTATACACTGTTTTTTGATTCACAAAACTGCCCTATTCTTTGTATTGGTGATTTGTATCGTTCTTAAACATGCAACAAATTTACACTCAAGCCCTGGCTAAGCAAATATGTACATATCGTTTTGAAGAATATATGTTGAACTGATGCACTCCAACTAAATTTTGGAAAAATACTATATGTACTAATATGCTTTATTTACCCTGACTTTAAATTTAAAATCGAAGGTCAAAGCTATTTACATTTAATCACCAACCAAATTGCCAATACAACTGTTCCTTGTTGTACAAGTAGAACAACTTTCAAATCTTATGTTACCTGAGCTCAATTGAATTTCCCTGTCTTCTTTTCACTAAGTTTGAATTTTAAAGCAGTGCTGAATGTATAAAATCCTAAAAAACTATTTAGCAACAGGCGGCAAACTGTCTTAGACATACAGTGTATTCCACCTCAGGATTAAGAGCTGCACACATGGATTGAAGCATGAATGCTGCTAGGACCCCAGCCGGGGTCCCAGTTAATAATTGGCTGCCTCGTTTTATTCTGAAGGTCAGCTAACAACAAAAAAAACCTGAGTCCCCCACCCTCCTCACGAGAAACAACTTCTAGTTTCAGCTCTGGAACCAAGACAATCTGTCGACATACAGAGGTGAATGTTTAGTAGGGAAGCAGACTTTTGGATTCCCTCTGTGCAGCTGCCATAGAGCTCTCAAAGGAATGTGCTCCAGTTAGCAGTGGAAGTTTGCCTCGGGAAGCCTTGAAGAAGCTGGCAAACCTCGATTAGCCTCTTCCCACTAAGAATAGCCAAAAGAAACCACCCATAGAGAGGAAACACCCATTGCAAGCTGTTAGTCTGGACCATATTTCATTCCCTTGTTCGCCTAGTTGAAAGAATCTATTCTTTTTTTTTTTTGGTGTATGTCAAGCGTGAAAAAGAGAACATATTTTCTTCAAGTGCAGGCTGGGAAAACAGCCAGTTTCCAAAAAGGCAGGGACATTACTTTGATGTGTCAACATCTTGTAGTATGTAGCAAGCCTCTAACATTTCCTTCTTCAATAATAATGGCAGGGCAACAAAAATATTCAGCAACAGAAGCATTGCATTATAAATAGTCTTATTAGATTTGGAATATTGAAAACCGTGAAATGTTTGAGGATAGTTAGTATGTCTCTGAATTGCCTGCTCACTTGTAAAACTTGTAAAAAGTCTGTACAACAATCTTAGATCAGAGGGGTTTGGAAATTGTAAGCATGTTTTGTATTGTTCAAAATTGTGAGGAGGGAAAAGGGCCTTCAATTATTTGTCTTATCAATTATAAATGATGAAAATGTTTGTTTTTTAGGCTATATTTTAATCACTGGTTTTAGTGTCTGTCGTGTGTGCTGGTTAGAATGCAGGGTGTCAGTTCTTGTGGGCTTTGTTAGATGGAATCAAAGAGGACACTGATCACCCCTTGTGATTTTCAGCTTTGCTGGGATCAGAGAAGCAGAAGTTTGCTCCATTTTCTTTTTTTGTGTTTGTGCACTGGGCATTTTGAATCGACTGTATGTGACATAGGCCCCTGTACTGCCTGCCATTCAGTGCTCCATAGCCAGAGCTTGTCGCACTGCCAAGTTAACTTTTCTACCATTAAACACCATTTGGCAGCACTTCGGCGTGGCCTGCCAGTACAGACTTTTTTCTAGGATCTGCAGCCAAAATACGTCATCCATATTTAGCTTTTTCAGTCCATACCGCATTAGTCACTTTCTGTTTCTCAACCTTTCTTCCTTCTCACTCTTGTCCCTGATGGACACGGATGCCTTAAATGGAATGCTCATAACAACAGCTGCTATAGTCCATCCTAAGCTGGTGCACCTGAAGACAGGCCTGTCCAAAGTGTTTCCTAGTGTGTTTGCATTCTGAGTACTGAATTCCTTCTCTTCTGCCATACCATCACATCTTTGCTCGAAAATCCATTTTCATTTCTCGCCTGCGTTCTTCCCAATCCACCATATCGCACGCTTGTGCCCACATTCCAGCATACTGCGTGCCCGGGCAGTGAAATGGGACACGGGTAAGGAGAGAAAGGAAGAGCTGCTCTAAGATTGACCTTCACTATAATGATATATGAGCGCCTCCTTTCTTGTCTGTTGTCAAAACTTGACATTGCAACATTGCACAACAGGAGCCCTGCTCTAAACGTATGATATCACCCAAGCCCCTACTCCCATGTGAGCTCGGATGTAGTACATAAACAATAAAATTGTAGGCCTGTTTAACTGCAGTGAGCATTATTCCACCTTAAATATGCAAAAACTAAATATATATAGACTATAATGTTGTCAGACAATAATAATACTATTTCTTTCTAAATAATGTTGGCTTTAAAATGTGTTTTAAGCAAAGAATGCTCCATTTGTTGCAGTTACAAAATTGCAAACCTTTTCAATTCTAGCTGTTATTTTTTTAGGGAATCTGAAGAAAATTCCTCCTGCACTTCTAGAAGGACTTTCCCTATTTTTAATTGGTTTGATCGGCATTTCTTGCATACTACATGGTTAGGTTCAGTGCTCAGTGGGGTTGAGATCTGGTGACCGGGCTAGATTCTCTACTTCACATTTTACTACGTTGCATTTTCCTTCCTTGTTTTTTTGTAAGTGAACCAGATAGGCAGAAATAAGGTGCCATGATTATATTTTTGTAAAATGTATGGCTTTTCTAGTACTTCTAATAAATTCAGATTATGCTCATTCAGAGTGACCCAGGGAGAATATTGTGGGTGTATGAGACTCTCTAGTAAAGAAGACAAGCCATTGTCCTCCTCTGATCCCATGAGCTGAGATCATTCTTTAATTCAGCACCCCCACTAGCCAGCATTCAAAACCTCTACTCACCAGCTGCTTCAACCCCAACTCTTACCCGTGATATTTTTTTTGCTTTAATCCCTGCAGGAATGTGGCTTTGGTTATGGAGAGGATGCCCAATGTGTGGCATGCAGGACCAGACGCTTCAAAGAGGATCGGAGCCTCCAGAAGTGTAAGCCTTGTCTGGACTGTGGACTTATCAACCGCTTCCAGAAGAACAACTGTTCCACCACTAGCAATGCTGTGTGTGGCGAATGCCTTCCTGGGTAAGGGAAGAAAAAACAAAACACTGCAGTTAAGTGTAGTATTATCATCACAGGAATGGGAACATTCTTCTAAAACCAAAAAAATCTGGAAGCATTTTAGATGTGATGGTAATTATATAGGTTCTGAAACCTTTTTTGTGTATGTCTTCTCAATAGATACTATAGGAAGACAAAACTAAGTGGCTTCCAAGACATGGAGTGCATCCCCTGTGGAGACCCCCCGCCTCAGTATGAGCCTCAATGTAAGAACTTTTTTCTTAGCCATTTTGTTGTCCAATACTTTGGTTGTCACTGCAGGTTAAAGTAATTTTTAAAGAAACATTCAGCAAACATTAGTGTGTTGGCCTCACAGTTCTGGGGTTGAGGGTTCAATGCCAGGTCGGTCCTCACCGTGTGGAGTTCTCATTGAGCCTGTGTGTTTTTTCCAGGTATTCCAGTTTCCTTCCACATCCCAAAAAAACATGCAGAGTAGGCTAGTTGAACTCACTAAATTGCCCCCAGGTATAACTGTGAACACAAAAAGGAGGCAAGGGATCAGGCAAGGCTAACGTTCCACACGGCCTCTGATTCAATTATCATCTCTTTTCAAGTCATTAGGCTAGTTAATCATTTCGGTTTTCCACATGAAACAAAGATCCAAGTGAACTCAAACCTGTGGTAATTGAGTGTGACTACTTTTTGTGGAGGAGATGGGGCTATTCCTGAAAATAAGTTTTGTTAAGACTTTGCTTCAAAACCTTGTCCAGGTTTACCAACATGTTAATATACAAGATGCAACCATTAGGTGGAAAAACGTTGATTTTTTTTAAATCAAAGTCTGTTCATTAGTTTGTGTTAGTATTTTTGGACAGTTTTGATCTTCTCCTAATCCCTCTGATGGTCCAGCTATGCAGTGTCCAATCATAATACTGCAGAAAGACTACAAAACAGCCATTGTTTGAGAGCATAGCATAGTTAGTTCCTAAGGGGGACTCCCAGCAGAGCTTTTCCAAATATTTCAAAGCTTTGATGCCCCCATCCAATGTTATCTTGAGATGGGTGGTGAAAACAGAAAGGCTAGATTATTCTACTAGGACTCAGTGGCCTGCGGCGACTTTGCAGCTGTTTGGCAAAGGGCAGCCAATCACCCTATGGCAGGGCCGTAAATCTTAAAGTAGTCCTCCTTTCTTTCTCCTCTCTTTAGCCCCCGTGACTTTTTTTGGGCCATATTAAATGTAAGATTGCGCTTTATAGGCTTCTTAAGCCTATAATGGCTTTCATCTGCTGAAGTTTTTTACTTTATAGAACAGTGCAGACTATACAATGGCACTATGGCATGCAGACATAACTGTATGTACAAGCATGCAGACATACATATTGTTCTTGTTTGAGCTAGTGGGATTAATGTTAGATTTATGAATAGGCAAATGGGAGATATCGTTTTTTGTGGTCATAAACAGGACAAATGTTTTAAAATCTAGCCTTGTAACATTTAATGTATTTTTTTCTCTTTGCGGCCTGGCCTGAAAACACTAGAAAAAAACTTGCAGACTATTCAAAAGTCATTCATAAGTTAGTTGACCACTAGAGCACAAATATACTTAGGCCCATCTTGTTTTTCATGTGATTGTGACGACATCCTTAACTGTTACGTTTTGTGGTCTGTAAGCTTTAAAGCTTGTCAATATTTACATCATTCTAAACTGCTAAAAGCACTCTAACATTCCAGCCTTGCTTTTACGACCATGGTTACCAAGTCAAAAGGGGTTAGTGGGAGGAATGCCTCCTCGTAAAAGCAAGCAATGCGGCAGTGGTCTTTTCGAGTTCAGGGTCAAATGCGCTCGCTTCTGTTTAAAGTGTTTGGTAAGGCAGAGAAAGCTCCAGACTGGAGGCAAAAGGGGAGTGCATGAGAAAGACTGATTGGTTTAGAAGGCTGGTTTATGTGGAGATACAATCAGCAGGTGAGTTGTCTTCAATGGACTAGTGTTTATTTGCTGCAGCTGCTCGGCGTCTGATAACAGACTTCCTTTTGTGTTCAGAGAGCAGATGATGTTCCTGTTGGATGGATTAGATTCAACCTGGACAATAGCCACATCAAACAAACTCATCACATAAAGATCAGTAGTCCACCGCTCAAGAGTGAATTCTTATACGTATTAATAACACCACGTTGACAGTTTGTCATCTGAGTGCAATGTCTGTGACTTGAAAGCAAACACTGGCCCCATTGACAATTTTCTAATTCATACTTTTTTATCAAAACGCACTTTTATTTCAGGTTTTGTGTTGTGACATCATAGATCACACCCACCTGTAGAAATTCAATAACAGTACTGATAAAGATCAGAGAGAAATATTTGGAGCCAAAGCCATATCACATTCAGGTGAACTATTAATGCTACTAATCGTCATGAGTTCTAACATGTGTAGAAAAAATACTATTAAATTATTTAGTTCCAATGTTTCATTTTCATTAAAAATGTCATTTTCGGCAACAAGTACTTAAAAAAAAAAGTTGTATTAGACCTAAAGACAGGAAAGTTAATCACTCGTTTATTTATAGCAATCATCTGCAACAATAAAGACCCTTAATAGTCCACAAATTGAGTAATAAGTCTGGATTTAACGCCCCCTCACACAACAAATAAAATTGACCTGAGGGGATGGTTTGTCAAAGTAAATTCTTTCCAGATATTGTTGGTTCATGTATTGGGTGTTATGTTATTCTGCAACAAAACAAGATGAGAACTGCGTGTACTTTATTTGTTGGAACATGCTTTTCTGGTGTGGCCCCACGGACGGCTGTTTGGCACGTTTTCAGTCCTGGGGTCGATGTTTTGATGCTAGTTTGGTCCTCACAGTGTGGGGTTTGAACGTTCTCCCTAGGCAATGTGTTTTCTCCCAAATAGAACACTCTAAATTTCCCCTAGGTATGAGTCTGAGCTTCTGTCTCATTGTGCCCTGCAATTGGCTGGCCTTCTATCCATTGTGTCCCCAATTTGGTGCCCAAAATCAGCTGGGATAGGCTCCAGCACCCCCACAACCCTAACAAATACAATACATTAAAATTCAAAATTTAAGATGCTGCACTTACCCTTTTGCTGGTGAAAGCTGAATGGAGACAGGGAGGACACATGCCCGCCGACTTATGATTTTAACACAGCATATTGTCATCGATGTTCGTGGGGGTCTCTCCTTTCTCCAATCTTATGATGACATTAAGTTTCAATGGTAATTTCAAAGACTAAGTGTCCTTCTTGAGGGCCAGAATGTCACAAACGGAAGGCAAAATGTCAAATACTCTCACCACACGAAACGTCGTAGGTCAAGGACATCATAATCAGAGGTCTCTCTTTTTTATATGCAGGCAGCGGGCGAGTAAATCTGGTGCCTTTGCCCCCGGTGACCAGTCCACGTGACATGGCCCTGGCTGCGGTCATCTGTAGTGCTTTGGCAACAGTGGTGTTGGCCTTGCTGGTCCTCTGTGTCATCTATTGCAAGAGGCAACTGCTGGAGAAAAAGCCCAGTGGTGAGTCAAGAGTCAAACTTCAAAATTAATTGTACCAAGTAAGAATCACAACTCATTTCGGATCTAATTTGAATTGCTCAACTTGTCTAATCAGCAGCGTCTTTGAGGTCTGAGGACTGTCACTGTGACGGGGACGAGCTGTCCTGCCTGGACCTGCGCTGGCTCCAGGAGTTTCCTCAGGGAGCCTGCTGTCACTGTCATCTTGGTCCCGGACACACATGTGGTATGCTTGCCAGTAGATTCCTAAAAAGTATTCGCTCCTCTTTAAGTTCACATTTTCCTCGAGCGCTTTTTCTACATTATTGGCTCATCAAGCTTTAACATGCAGAAGTAACTGTTTTGTCTGTGTATGCTGCTTAGGTCCAGTCCATCTTATCCCATCAATGTACTGTGAGGAGAATTGCAGTCTGGACAATGCACGTTTCTGTTCTTATCCTGGACCCCGTGACAGGTGAGTTGGGCCAAATTTTTCACATTTAGTACTATTTTGTTTTGACAACTTTGGACAATGACCAAACACTTTAATGGAGTGAAGTGCATGACCCTCTATGGAGGAATTAAAAATATGAACTTGAAGCTGTATCATCACATTACCTTTTTTGGTACATTACATTATACTATTGCGCCCACACTTCTTGTCTTCCATTACCTGTTGGCCATCTTGAATTTTAACATATGGCAGATACAGTGTGACAAAAATACACCAATTTACCCACACCATTGCATGCGCAAGAATATATTTACTTACCGTCTTGAGTAGGATATGTAGATTCTCAGATATCTATCCTAAAAGACTTTTACAACTTGAAAAAGTCAACAACAACAAAAAAAACATTTTTCAATAAGCCATGTACATTTCTGTATAGGGACAAGAAGGACATAAAATTTACTAGTCAAGTAGCTATTCTTCCTATGCAACATATTGCATTTCAGTTCTTCTACACTCATTATTTTGTAATTAACCCTGACGTCATTATTTGGAAGTTTTGAAGTAAAGAGCTGCCCTTAGAAGTTAAATCGTGGCAGGGTGGGGCCGACATAATAATTTCAGTGTGATTATTTTATGCTCGCCAGAAGCCCAGAGCAAGACGAGGAAGTAACCGCCCACGCTGAGAGTGAATCCAAAGAGAAGATTTTAGAGGGTTTCCACGACACACAAAATGAGGAGGGAGTCTGTGGCTCAAGGGAGAATTCCCCCGAGAGAAAGCCAAGCGAACAGGCACCCTCGACCAAGGAGGGTGAGCTGACATTTTACTGAGAGCGTGTTGAATTTTTTTTTCTTCTTCTGGGATGTGGCATGATTTGCCTCAAAGGAAAGTGCTAAACGACTTGAGTGACAGGAAAAGTACTTAAGAGCATTGCTTAACCACATTTTACATGCTGCAACAGACAATAAAAATTCTTTAGTCATTATCCGAACAACTTATGAATTCACTAAACTGATGACAAACCTTGCATATTAAAATGGTAAAATATTAAATCAAATCATATAAATTTGTCTTAAAGTTGTCAAATATCTCCTTGCTAAAATATTAGGGATAACCTCTATCATACATTTAGTTTATTTAAACATTTAAACCTTTAAACAACTTGACATATATAGCATACAATTCTTATATGTTAACTCATATAATGTCTTAATGGGAACAAAATGGATTTTAGATAATGACGTTTCCTATCTCGATTTTTTTTAAACATGTTCCTAGAGACCTCAGTACTATCTGACATGTTGTAGCTCAAGAATTGCATTGCACTGAGGCACACAACTAATTTTGGACTTGCCTCTTGTGTACAAATTCCCCAACTCGCTTGTAAATTCATGAAATAGTGGGTATGCAAAAGCCATCCGCGAAGATGAACACTGTATTTCTTGAAAACATGACCCTGAAGTGGACTAGTTGTTAGCAGAAATCTAAGGTGACACATCATGTGTAGGTGTGAATGCACGACGAACAGCTGTTCGGAGAAAGAAGAGCCGACTTGAAAGTGGTGCTTGTGTCTGATGCAGCTTAGCTATGTTACTAATCAGTGCGTGTTTGCCTTCATCTTGCAGGATGACACATATTGCTTTGGCTTCCAGCAGCCCGGACTCACCAACAACAGCGGCGGCGCCCGGATCTCCTTTCACACGACTCGTCTGAACTCACCACTCGCTGCCCCACACTAGCATTTGACATTCTCCAGTGTGATCGCAGGCCGCGGCTGGCCTCCGAGCCTGAATGAGGACAGTGAAGTGACCGCCTGTCCTGCTGGTTCAAGTAAATGAAGTCAACTGACAAGAGGAAGATTAAACTTGATTACGTGTCACATGGGGATTTTTGCACAATGAAGAGAATCTTATGAACACTCGAAAAGGATTGTGACCTGTTGATAATGTACAATAGTAAATAGCAGCATTTTTTTAAAACATCATATGCTGCCTTTGTAGTGTTTAATCGTATTTGTTTGACGTTTGTAAATAAAACACTTAAGAAATTTTAGTTTCACTGAACATTGTGGAGCAGTGTCATAATGAACATAACAACCACAGTGGTTTTTCCATATCAGAAAAACATGCATCAATCAAACATGTTAAAATACTATAGTATAATATACTACATTGTTTGCTTAATGCCAATTCAGTGACCACTTAGTTCTGCTTGCCTGCAGGGTGAAACCAGGTAATCCTACAGATAGTAATGACAGGACAGGAAGTAGTTGCTGGACCACCTAAGCTGCTAACGACCATATGAAAGTGTTAATGCCAGCTACTTGGAAGCCTAGCAGAGGCTCAAATGTCGGTAGAGCTTTAGCGTGACCAAGCATCAGGTGCTAATTTCACTGGCCGGGAGCTAAAGGGATGCGTGTGTCGTGGGGATTTCCAACTCTTTCTATCTGAGAGCAGGGGTTGGGGAACCAAATACGACAAGAGCATTTGGCCAACCCTTCCCCTGATACCTCTAAGATGTGAAAACATGAACAGATCCAACATAAAAAAAACTTCTTTAATAATTAGTTTAGTTAAAATGGACTAGATTAGAATGATCCTAATATATGTGGGTATGCTTTACATATATGTTGTTTAACAAGCAAGTGTCCTTATGCCTACCACAAAAAAAGCACCTTAACTCTCAGAGTCCATGATGAATGTTTCAAAATTTGGCTGTAGCTCCGACACCAGTGCTTCCACAAAGTCCTCAATGGTGGGTCGTCTATGAAGCATACCTGTAGCAAAAACAAATATGGTTTTAGGATTGGACAATGACAATGAATTTGTACTAGTATATACCTGCATATATAATATTGCTTCATCCAGAACAAAATGTGTCATAAAAACAAATGGACTCAAACACATGCTCATTAAGAAACAGTTGACTGTTGTTCTTTTAGTTTAGAGTAAACCAATGTGCTGTGTGTTTTGAACATTTGTAAGAGAGGTCATGCATGGAAGACTCCCTTTTACATTCTCTTTGAAGCTACTTTGTTTTCCTCTGCGGATATGCCAATGTAAATAGAGGCTCTAACTGCACCCACCTCCCTGACTGGGTTTCCTGCATGGGGTTACACACACACAAATGCACGCACACACATACACACCCATGTCTACAAAAGCACGCATGACTGGAGATTCAATAATGCTCACAGGGTGAACACATACAGACACTCACACCATACATATGCACAGAGGTTATCACTGAAACTGAAATGGCGTTGGTCTCCTATTACGGAATCGCCGTCCCACCCGGCCCTCTGGCAACAAGATAATACACAATGTCGAGATCCCAGACATGCTGAGACCACACGAACCCAACTTCTAGAAGACCCCCAAGGCAGTCACATGAAAGCAACAATTCCTATAGAAATGACATTACCTCCATATCAATTGCTACCAATGACTTCTTTTGAAAATGAATAGGCAACTGATCTACAAAGGATTGTTGCTCAATTGGTGTTTTCCCATCAGTCTACCCAGTTTTTTTAAAGTGTTTGTCCTCATTATGTTCACAGGTGAAGGGAGAGCCAAACTGATTGTTACTGGGCTTTAGAAAATGATGTCATTTAGAATTTGATGCCTGCAACAAGAGATGTCTCAATACTGAATTTTTAATTCCCGGTATGATTTTTTCTAAGTGGTTACTGTTACTGATGCAATGCCTATACTTTTAGCAAGAAAAAAAAATCCAAGAAATAGCATACCGAATTTGTTTTGTATTAGAGTGCTACCCCCTCAAGTTATGCTATTTAGAAATATACTCCACCATGCTACTTTACTACCTTTGGTTTCTAAAAATTAGTCCCACACAGTGGGCATGTATTCCTAATAGTTGGATTTATAGCAACAGAAAAGTGCAATGATCCGTGCTGACCTGTGAGGGCAGAACATCAAAATGAACACAAGACCCCAGATCCCTGGGAGAGTTTAAGGGGAAAATGCCAAGATAACCTCACAGCCATAACAACATTCAGAGGATCTGATTGGAGTATGTGTGTGTGTGTGTGTGTGTGGGGGGGGGGGGGGGGTTTAAAACCAAAAGGTGTATGAGAAAGGAAGACTAAACAAGAGAACAATGAACTCAATGTAAAATAATGTTGAGCAATATAAAGCTTTCAAGGTAGAAATTGACCACATATATCACATGCTTATTGATGTACAATGAAATGCATGTGTAACCAAAAACTAAATAATTCTCTGAATGTGGCTATAAATCTAGGCTTGGCAATATTCCTGTTCTTTCATGACTAAGTTGGAGTCATTTGGGTTCCTGAAACTTGGAAAAGATAAAGTATGCAAACATTTAAAATGATTTCAAACCTCAGCATGCAGTAACCTGAGCTACAGGCCTACGGCCTCCATAGCTTATGGTTTTATGCAATGTAGTATGAATAGTATAAAGATCTAAAGCAGTGTAAGGATTAAGACCGCACATTTTAATATTTATGACTGCTTCAAGTAGTTCTTTGAGATGCCCTTTTGGAACTATTTGAAACAAAAACTCCATCCACGCTGCAAGCAAATTATAGGCTTGCAATCTCTGTCATTACACATTTGAAGTGTGATGCCATATTTTTAAAATATACATTCAAGACGATCAGGATTTTAGCTGATGGTGGCCAAATAAAACTGGCACTCACTTGATGATATTGTTGCTATATGTTCATTCGAACAATGCTATTAACTAACTGTGCCTTATGCAAAATTTTCAAATGATGTCTGGAGAGAACACTTCAAAAGACAAAAGTAGGCAGTTAAGAGTGGGGGCATCAACAAAAGTTTGGGAAAACCTCCTCCCTCTTCTCCAACTGAACAATCCCACCTCCACCCCCTTGCAGCTGCAACCAAAACAGGTCCTATGCGTCTGAAATGGCAGCCAAATCCGTATCCAATTGTTGTCATTACCCCTGCTGCTGAGCTGACAATTTTTAAAGGGGGGTGAGTGGGTCTTATTACTAAACTAAACCAAAATAAAAAGGAAGGTTGTGGGAGGATTCCCAAAGCCTTCTGAAATACCACATGGAAAATTGGATCTATGGCTGTCCTTAAATGTACCACTTGGACACTAAAGTAACCATGTTTGTTTAATTGCATTGTCAAATGGTCACTCAATTTTAAATAAGAATGTGTGTTACCTTCTACCATCAACATAGGCTCTTTGGCTCCTCCATGGGCTAGCATCTCTCGACGATAACGCTCACCCATGTCCCTGACAGACATATGAGCAGTGATGAGACTTTACTCATTTCTGGGGTATGTTTTGATTTAAAAAAAAACTTTGTATCTCACCTATTTAAAGGATCCTGAAGGAAACACTGCTTCCATACCATAGAGGCCACAGCTCGAGACATGAGGTAAGAATAGTATTTAGCCCCATAACCAATAAGATGGCTAAATCTCAACTGCCATGCCTGTGGATTCAAGTAACACAATTATAAGATAATGTTGATGAGATGTAAAGCATGAAAAACACAGCTGAAATGTGGAAAAAAAGGGGATTTTGTTTTTCTACGTGAATATACATTGATAGTTCACCACCTTTTGCAATTTGAAAAATTTGACTGATCGCATCTATTGGACTGAGACACCGAAATTGGGTAAAAGTCTGCTAGATGTTTCAGTCCAAGTTGAAAAACAGGGAAACGCATTAAGATTGAAAAAAATATATGAGGGGAAGCAGTTGAGAAAGTAACAAGGCACGAGCTGGAAAGTTGGCAAAGAAATATGGACCAGGCAATGACATACTGGCAAAGGTAACGTCACAATTAAATCTGTTTTCATGACCCCCGAAGATATAGCCCAGAGGAATTGTTGAATGAAAGACATTAGTTGCCTCCATTATTTTTTTGATTTGAAGGAATACTGAGCTATTTTCATTAGAGAAGCTGGAAGAACAGTTTTAAATATTTCCTCAGGAGAGAGCTTTTTTTCCCCAAGATCAGCTTTGTGGTTTTGCCAGGTCTAAAAAAACTAAATTGGCTCTCATCGTTCAAACCCGTGCTGGGACCAAATAAAAAGATATCAAAAGGCAATACCATGACTCTCAACATTGAGCCTAAATAGCATTCTGAGAAATTGAAACATACTGTATTTGGTGTATAAGGTAAGCCGTAGAACTTTTGCTGCATCTTCTGCAGGATTTCAGTAGTTGTGTGATTTTGGGGTTTGCTGTGGTAAATCTGGTCCAAAGCAGCATAGAAAATCTGCCCAGAAACAATATATTACAGCATTGGTTGTACATAATTGTCAGTATAACAAGAAATTAAATATTGCAAGTAACCAGTGTGCATGTTGACATTTAAAAGCAGATTTACGTGTTTTGTTAGTACCTGAAGTTGGGTGTCTGCAGCACCGCACACCTTCTTGGATTCGCATAAGCGGGTCACCATGCTTTCAGGCAGAGGCTGGTGGAATATTAAAGTGTATTTCAAAATGTATGAAACGTCTCGATAAATGGTGGTTTCATTACATAGCCTCGTTGCAATGTACTGTTGATAACTTTCAAATACTGTTTGGAAAAAAGGTGATGTAAGGGGACAACCACTGTTTTGACTGTGTTTCTATTTGTCTTACGTAAACAAATGTGTTTTGCATTACAGTAACATTTCCTTTTTTTCTAGATAGCATCCTCATACTTTACACTGATGTGTACGTAGTTAAAAGGATTCCGTCATTTTCCCCTGTATTTGTATTATAATTCAGCACATTTATATATTCTGAAACCATTAAAAAATTCCACTTTGTGTACTAGCTTAAAGTGTACCTGTCCAGTTTCATAATGACGTGCAAACTGGCTGACAACTCGATAGTCGGCGGCAAAGTACTCCATGAGTATGGAGGGTACTTCTGCAAAATCTGTTGCACATCTGGTTCCTGGATAGTTGAAAAACACAGTAAGAAAAAAACAAAGCTCAAAACACCTCATCCATTACATTACAATACAATACAATAGCAAGCTGAGCAGCTCACCAGTAACATGCTGGTAACGAGTGCGTCCCAGCATTGAATGCATGGCGTGGCCCATCTCGTGAAAAAGATTTTCCATCATGCCAGGGGAGAGAAGGGTTGGTGCACTTCTAGTGGGATGGGGCAGGCTCAGCATTAAAACTACAACCGGTAGCTGATATGTACTTGTTTCCTGGCACCACCGACCACCACGGATAGTGAAATGGCAGTCCTGTGTGTGGGAAAGAATGAAAGCAACAATGACCATTTTTTTCAAAGAATAACACACCAAAAACAAAATATACCTCTGTACAAATAAAAATAAAACATCAACAACCTAAAAGACAGAGAGCGTGTATACTCACTCACCTGATGAGGTTTATCTTTCCGTTGGAAAAAGTCACAGTAGATATAGCCAAGTAATCCCTCTGTTTCGTGAACGACAGCCTGGAAATGTACAAAAATAACAATCAATGACAACAGATAAATTTGTAGGATACTTTAATAAGATCAGGAACTGCATTACCAATTTGCGCACATCATCACTCCACACTTCCCCAGCACTTGGATGCTCAGACATGAGGGAGACACCATAGAGCCGAGAGAAGAGGATATTCAAGCCATCCATGCAGGCCCCCAGAGAAAAGTAGGGACTGTAGAGACTGGGCTCTATGTTGTACCTAGAGCATTACCAAAACCAAAAGAAGTAAAAGACAAATCTAAGATGAGACTATTGAGTTTGGAATATGCATAGTGAATCAAACAAAAAAATGTCTCTTTAGAGGGTCTCTATTCAAGTATTAATAGAAAGCATTTATCCAAGAATATATGAGGCAGATATGTCTTTGCCTAGGCTGGTACTATTTTTAAAAGAATATAATTCGAATTTCAATATAATACAATACAACATAACCAAACCTATGTTTTAAGTGTTTTTCTGGGTTGTAGGTGAGCAAGAAAAAAGGGAATGTAGAAAAAACTGAAATGTTACGGTGCATTCCATTAATCACCTTTCAGCACGCAAAACTCCACTGAGGAAAGAGTGATCCCACGGCATAAGCTCCTGTCAAAACAAAAGAGTTCTTGAAGATGGCATACATTTTAAAATGGGATTTAGTAGTAGTAACGAGAACAGAAAGTCACGCACAGAATTCCTGGGATTGAGTTTTTTCTTCATGTTGCTCATCATCTTGAAGTCCTTTGCTGTTCTGTTACGGTGGAAACAAGAGAAACCAAATAGTAAATAGAAAAAGGCTAAATAGTTGAAAGCTAGATTAAAAGTATTTTTTTCCTAGCAGTGCATTCTAAATACAACAATGCACCATGTGACTGCTCAAGTTTAACTTCATTACAAAAATTTAAAAGTACCGACACATTTGAGTTGTCAATAAAAGTATGAATATTGCATCCTTGTGGTTAATTAGTAGGTTATAATTATAATGTATCCCAATATTTCTCCTGTTTATTTCTCTAACTGTACCTGTCTGATAGCTGGTCTGTTAACAACTGAAGAAACCTCATCACCGTTTCTGCAATGAGAAAAAATAACAACAGTTAAAAAAAAAAAAAAGAAGAAGAAGAAATCTAATGATGATAAATGCCACAACTCATGTGTCTGCCAACTTTTACCAAACACTTAATTCTCTTACTGGAAGGCTTTTCTTAGGCTCTTCTCATTAAAAACTCAAGATTCTTTCTGGAGGCATTAAGCAATTATTATAACTCCTGTAAACATAACTAGGGAAATGACTCAACCTGGTGTCGTTGCCATCGTTCCCTTTAATGCTCTGTGGCCATAGGACTCGTATCCCACCAGTGTGGCTAACTTGTGTCTGCATCTCAGAAGCTCCTCCAGAGAGTCCATCAGATCTGCGTTGGGATACAGGTAAATCCTGTAGGCTATTTCACGTACCTAAAAGTGTACAATATAGAAAAGAGACATGATTTAAACAAGTCTATAAATCGTATAAATTACATTTCCCATCGGCACATAATTTTTCTATGGGTCTGCCAAGTACATGAAAGAATAATTACAGGGAATATCATTATGACATATGATTCATGATGTTTTTTTTATGGTTTGAGGGTATTTTAGTATGACATATGAACAGCATATTGCTTATATAGTACCTTGCCTGTATAGTTATTTGAACCGGACAAATGAGGACAAAACCGATTGGAAACGTAAACAACGGAATGCTGTATTTGAATTCATGATTTCAGAACTGTAAATGTATTTTATGAATACTATAAAAGTATTTCCATTGTTAAATAGAAAAATATCAGTGTAATCATTCCCACAAGGCATTTCTTGAATCATTTGTGATAAAACGACGCCACCTGCTGAGCAATAACATTAATGTTCTAGTCATGGGCACCCACCAAATCATCCGGTGACTCTGCATGTAATCCTCCAACTTCCAAGAAACTTCCTGAGCTGGCAAAATGCAATTGAAGATGTTCAGGAATAGCAGATCTGGCGATTCTGTTAGGCATGTGAGAGCCAACCAGAAATTCATTGCTTAAATCCAAAAGCTTCACATGAAGAGCAACGGCTTCTTTTCTCTACAGAATTGACAAACGACATGTCTTAAAATTCCAATGACACAGTGGATGATTTTTACACATGCAACGATATGCTCACCAGTTTCTCATCCAGATGAATTCCACTGATTTCAAAGTCAAACATGAATAACTCGGCGACTCTCCTGCAAAAACAATAACACGCATATGAGACTGTTTTGATTTCATTTCTAAAGAGATAAATGGCAAAGGGACTTGCACCAATGGCAAATCCTAAAAGTGGGGGAACAAGTACATAATACAAAGAAACTTTACCTTGTGTCTGCATCAAGCTGAGCCAAAAGCTCTGGGTTGTCCATCAACTTTTTTAAACTCTTACATAGCTCCACATTGGTGTTCAATCTGAAACATAGTCAAGTTTATTTAACAAGAATATAACTGACTAATATTAATAGAATGAGATTGGGTGTAACTCTTACTTCTCGACGACAGTACCGATGTCCATGCAGGTTTTCTCGGCTGCCTCGCGGTATATTGGATCTGGATGTGCCACTTTAACAAAATCCGCCTGGAAGTGACAGGATACATTAACGTTGAATATGATGATTATTACATTCTTCTGAGTGAAATTATTTTGCACTTATCCATGCAATTTTGGCATGTAAACACCTATCTGAAATGGTACTTGATGATGAACTTACCAAGTCTGCCACTCTGCAAAGGCCATCTGAGAGTTGATCAAAAGCGGTTACTGTCTCAACCCCTGGAGGAGAGGAACAAACTTTTTCAACCAACAACTGTGTGTTCTTTAAAGCTGTCTGTGTGGCCACCTGGAATCCAGCAGGGGAGCTCAGCTCTGGCACCCCAAACAAACCCTAGAATCATACATTACAGGTAAGATTAGTCCTATTTGAAGACCATAACCATCCAAATAAATGGACATGTTAAAACAGTGGCATTCTCGAATTCCAGTATATTATTCTATGCTAGATAATAATCATAATGATAAAAGACAATATAGATTGTATCCAGAAGGAATGTGAAAAGTTCAAAATAAATACATTACTCACCACACTTTTTTCATAGTTTAGTGGTCTGATGTTGGGTTTGCTATTGAAAGCTGCCCCAACAGGTGACCATGTTGTGACATTCTTGCGAAAATACGTCCACAGACCTTTGTGCTTCAAACAGTGGAGAAGACGCTTACTCCCCGACATGATCGTCCGTCCTATTGTTGAATAGTCGTTCGTTTATGGATGCTTCGTATTTGGCAAATAGAGACTGGCAGAGGGCATGCTAACTCTAGTTTCCCCGATAGCATGAGCTGCAATAAAAAAATAAAAAATAAAAAAAAACAAGCGAATTGAGCGATGGCACGTGACTTTAAAAAATCCCAACAATAAAGGTATTCAATATTAAAAACGATCAAACACGACAGCCTCAAAACACCACAAACTATGACAGGCATGATCACAAACAGGGTTGTAGCTACTTCATCGACACAATGCAAATTTGTCTTACCACGCACTTGTGAAAAAGGCAGCATATACTTTTGAAGGTCATATACTTCGTAGTGATCTATAATAGTCAGTAGATGGGTGACCACGTTATAGTATAGTTTTAATGCTGGCAACTGTCGAAAGTGTGGCAAACGAAAACGTGTTTCGTCATACATGTGCGACAATGCTGCGCTTAATGATTACACTTACAAAATTTGGTGGGTGTGGTTGTTATCTAAAAGGTGATAGGCCAAGGCAAACACCTGTCAAATCCCTTCAATGTTTTTTTTTTATTACTATATTAATTTCCTATATTATTAGAAGGATAAGCAGTACCGAAAATAAATGAATGACTATTATTGGCAGCAGCAGCATTTAAAAAGCATGTTTGATGCCATTATTCTGCCATTGGCTGCTAGGTGGTCATCAATACAATGCTCTTTGAAAATAATCTTTGCGTGTATGTTAAAAAGGGGATAAGTCATAACATGGTAATTAAGTGTGAATTCTTCATTACTGGTTATTTCTTACACAGGAAACCACAATGAATGACTTAATTTGCCACTGAAATCTCTTTATTGAAGGTGTAGTACTAAACCAATGAGCAAAATGTCAAAACAACTGCATTAAGAGAATCCCACATAAACCAAAGAAAACCATGTTCTAGAAAACTGAAGAATTGAACAAAGGACAATTAATTGTCTTCCCAATATGAGAAATCACAGTTCTTTTCTGCATTAAGTACATCTGGTTAATAGTACTTGGCAAATTGTACCAATTTGTGACATATGACAAGACGAATTTGAAGAAAAAAAAACTTAAATAAACATGTTGCTACTGAACGATGGCCAATTCATTCTCAATAATGAACATACTATATACAATTACAAAAAAAAGAGAAAAAAAGGGAGACACGTCTTTCATTTGGCTCATATCAACTCATAACACAGTCAAAAAAAAATCTGTGTATTATGGATTTACAAAGGAGTGCTGTAGTCTTAAGTGACAATGTGAATTGGTTTATCTTAGTTGCAAACGCTTCAACATTTGCCCTCGTGGAATTGTTGTTTGACCATTTGATAGTTAAAAACAAAACAATAACTGCATGGCCAGAGACTAAGAAGGTAAACTTGTTTGACCCCTGAGTTTCTAATGCAAAACTAGTTTAGTGTATGAAATACCTTACAGTGTTTCTTAGTGCAAGCCAGCAATATGCTTAGATTTACCAGAGGTATATTAGATAGCACCCAAGATTCCTAACAATTTGACTTTGCTGACCACAATCACAACAAGCAGTATGGGCAGGTGGCATTTTTGATCTGTTTCCTCGTGAAAACCAGCAGTTCAAATGCTTGAATTTGTGTTACGTCTATAAACGTGTTTTTCATAGAAAATATAAATATCCCTGAAAGAAACAGATTTCACAGCATATTTTGAGGAAAACCAGTGCTGCTACCATAACATCAAGTGTCTGTTTACAGTCTCCAGTTGTCATTCCTCTTCGGGCTTCACTCACTGTCATGATAAAGGACAGTCCTTTTCCCCCGATTGCGAGTGTTAACGCGGCCCTTATGTTGTGGTTTGGTGTACGACTCCGCACTGTCCTCCCCTTCCGAGACCACTCGTGGTCGCCGTTGTCTTAACTGGCGACTGGCAGTCCTTTCGCCGCTACTCCCAGCCAGTCTCGTATGGCTCCTTCTCTTTGAACTACTGTTAGACCCTGAGCTGCCATAAGAGTTTTTGCTAGCTGCGGACAACCGCTCACTTTCAGAGTCAGAACTGTGATCGCTGCTGCAGCTTTCCATCCGCGTTTTTTGTTTGGATGGCCTGTTGTTCTTCCCTCTCTGCGAGACGCCACCCACTTTTTCCTCCTGGTCGGAATTGGAAGGGGAAAGGCTATCCTCCTTGTCTTCTTTTGATTCCCATTTGTCCTGCTTTTTGTTGTTTTTGGCCACTGACTTTTGCTCTTCTTCATCTGATCCTGATGTGTAAATGAGTTTTCTCTTGGAAGATGTTTGAATCCTACTTTTATTTGGAGATGTTTTCTTTGACTCACTTTTATTACAGCCTTCCTTTGATACTCTGCTTGCTTTGTTGCTGTTTCTAAGTCGGGTCTGGCTCCCAGAGTCTTCCTCAGAAGCCGAGCTCTCGCTAATGTATTTCTTTTTGGGCAAAACTCTGAGGCGAAGCCGCTTGCTTGAAACTTTTTCTGAATCTTCCGATTCTTCATCTGACGAACCAGTGGAGCGTTTCCTTCTCAATTTCTTCGGTTTAAATTCCTGCGCAGAGTTTTCGGAAGCAGAAGTGTCCTCCCGGGGTCGTTTTGTTTTGTTGCTGTTCCTTGCAAACCTGCTCTTGTTCCTATAATCATCACTTGAGTGATTGCTTTCAGCTTCAACCTTTTCTTCTTTTTTCAACCTTTTCCTGTGGGGTTTCTTCGGCGTATCACTTAGCACCTCGGAATCACCTGCATCTAGTTTGTTAGCCGAGGCAGATTTTTGATGATCTTGGCTTTTAGACATGGACATTTTGCTCTTTTTAGAGTCTTTGAAAGGAGATTGACCCTTGTTTCTTCCATTTTGCTGTATTCGTCGCTTGAGACAGTCCTCTTCATCTGAGCTTATGGGAGGTTTGCGTCGGGGAGTCTTTCTTTTGGATGTTTCTTCCTCTACTTCTGCTTCCTCCTCCTCCTCCTCACTGGTAATCCTACAATTTCGGGTTGAGCTTCTACTGCGCTTATGACGCACAGTCGTTTGATTCTCTTTTTCTTCCTCCACGGCTCCAGATTGTTCTTTTGCGGCTTTGTCCACCTGCCTAGAGTTGCTGTCCATCTTGCGATTTGGGCTGTGTCCATTCACACAATTCAAAGTTCCTGCAAAGAAGTCATTTATGACGTAAGATTTCTGGACTTACGAATATAAGTAAAATATTAACACACCATTGCTTTTTGTATTGGTGGGTATTCTTGTATCCCCGTTTGGCTTCTTCTGAGAGGAGCTTGAAGAACTGCTGTCATTGAAATTTTCCTCATCCTGGGATTCTTCAGACTGTCCCTCTGAACTTCCAGAACCTAAAAAAAAATAGACATTATTAATATCCTGAAAACTGTGCATTAATATCCATAAAATACAGCATGCATGATTTTAGCTACTCACCGTGTTGCTCTTCTGAATCAGAGCTGCTCTGAAGCACAGTGGTGCGTTTGTTAGAACGAGGGGTCTTGCGGAGGCGGCTCCCTATCGGCTTTTCCTCCTCCTCCTCTTCCTCCTCCTCCTCGTCCCCTTCATCTTCATCTTCCTCGTCTGATGCTTCAAGGAGTTTTATCTTATTGACAGCCGCCCTTGCCGTTTTCCGCTTGAGTGATCGACGTATTGTTATTTCATCCTCTTCTTCTCCATCAGAGGCCGGAGATGAGGTTTGGTTGAAGGCCCTGCGATGACGCCTCTCTCTGCGAGAAGACCGGCTGGCATGACCGTTCATCTCTGGTCTCCCCTCTGGATATAGAGTATCAAAAAATGCACAGCATAATCCTTAGTAATGCACATTAAGAGGGTGGATGATAAACTTTTACCTTTTTTTTTTCTGTCTGCAGCAGCGGCATTTCGGGTCAGTCGTACGCTACTGCCTTTTGCTACCCGACTGGGATAGCGACGACCCGAAGAATGGGAAGATTCGTCCCCGTTGTCTCGCCCTCCACCTTCACTGTCAAATGGCTCCTCACCCTCTTCCTCAGCTTCCTTCTCATCGCTGTCACTGATATCAACTAGAAAAAAAATATTGGCATAAATTTTCAAGAATGAAATACTATTCAGAATAACATTCCTAGTTAACGTTATATCCCTGGGATTGCCTATGTCAAAATATTGAAGGTCATGTTAAGGAGAATTAATCGAGTCGGTGACATTGGACTGCTATTATGTGACCACTACTGTATATTTCCTTTTTCTACAACAACCAACCTTTTTTACGCTGTTTGGAAGAGCTGCCCCTTGTGACTCTGGCTTTTTGTTTCCCATGATAGTGTTTGGAGGTACCTGGACCCGACTCCACCTCTGATTCACTGACTTCACTTTCAGACTCTGAAGAAAACAGATCAAAATTCATTATAACAAAACACAATGAACCTTTAGTTGCAAAGCTTAGCTTTTAATGAACTTTTCTTGTTGATTTTGGAGTTGCTGCATGGTACAACAACAACAACACAACAAAAGATTTGATTTGGTTGGAAATGTACACCATTGGGAAACGGTATTGCTTTTGTACCTGCTGTTGATGAAGCAACTTTAGAAGCGGAATCATCATCTGAGGAGATTTGACCAGTGCTGCTTCTTCGAGATCTTCTGGCCCGCTCAGGAGCCAAGACTTTGGCTGAGGTAGATTTGGTCCTAAACGCAGACTCTCCGTTTCCCTGAGTTTTGACAGAACCTCTCTTTTGACTGAAGACGGAAAAATAAATTGTCATCATACCTTAATCATAAAATAAAATATTTCAAAAACATTTGGTGTGATATTCATGCATCAATGACATTTTGTTGCTCAGAGACGAAAAATACACGTGCAACACTGAAGAAAAAACAGAAATCCCACCTTGTTGTTGCAGTTGTTGAATCATGCGTTTTCTTTTTGAATCGCTGGCTACGACGAAGCCTGGCACTGCTCTTCACAGCAGTTTTATAATCTGATATGATAGTTCGGATTTGCTCCTCAAAGAAGGCAGAGAGTCGCAAGGTCATGCTGTAAATCTAGAAGGGTTAAAAAAAAAAAAAAAACAGTAAGCAACGCAACCTCAAAAGCAAAATGTAATTCAAATGTTAACACCATTTACTTTTAATATTTTAGTTTCAATAACTGAAATCCTACCTTAGACCTTTTATTGGGTGTGTAAGCTTTAGCATTTGCAAATATTAAACGAGTGTCTTTGCAAAGCTCAATAGGATTTTCATAGCGTTCCCCCCCTAAGGTCCTTTTCACAGTTCCAAAGTCCATTGGCGTATCAATGATGTTGTGATAGTCCTGGTGATATTAAGCAAAATGTTTAGAAACCAAACCTCTGCACAACTTTGATTTGACCATTTTTATGCAGTTTTCAACTTACGGGATAATTGTCAGGATTCACAGGCTCTCTGAATGGCTCAGAGTCCTCACACTCAAATATGTAGTTTAGCAGATTTTTGCACTGCTCCTTCCAAGCATCTCTGTCAGGCACGACCTCCATAGAGCGCTAAAAAAACCAAAGTAGAGTGAAGTGATCCCTTATATAGTTTAAACTGGCCATATTTCTTGCCATCCACTTTGAAATTTTTAAAAACATGGGACAACTTTAACTGATATGTTACCTGACGCAGTCTGTGCCCTGAGGAAGTTCCTGGAGCTTCTGTATCTGCTTCCTGTGAGATTAAAGAAATATTTTTCCTTAAGTAAACTTTTAGTTTCCATTCAAAGTCTAGTCAAGAGGAAAACAAACAGTGCATGCATATACAGTCCAAGGATGTACCTCATCATCCTCATCCATTTCTTCAACAACACTATAAATCTCCATGATGTCTGTGCAGCTAGGATTACTGCAAAAAGGAGGAGAAAAATCACTCGATTTGTAGACAATTATTTGCTGGAGAATTACACAACTTGATGTTTTTAAAAAGCCAGCCTACTTGACAAATTTCTGGAGGACATTTGTGATGATTTTCGCAGAGTGGGCAATCTTACTCCTTGGCTCATTGAAAGTGCGGGCATTGTGTGCAATGTATCTGATATCCCAAATTAATGCTGAGAGACGCCTGTGGAATAACAAAGCCTTGTTAGGAGTGCACTCATTGAGACACATTTCCACTTTGTGACAGTGAAATCATATCTCAAGTTACATCTAGTAGGAGAACTGACCTGTAGAATTTGTTCATGAGTCGAAATCTTATGGTGTCGAGATCAGTAGGATAAGCAATCACAGTACAGTAGGTGGGGTATTGCGTCAGGTCTACAGGCCCAGAGAAAGGCGCCGAAATCTCTGTGATAAAAACACCAGAAGTGAGCGTTCTTTGCTTAAGATCTACTTGTTGAGCACCAATGTTCTAGGCTGAATTACACAATTTAAAAAAAAAAACAAAGTTGGTAAAACAATTGTACAAAACTGGAGTCAACAAATCTTGTATAATTAAAGTACACACCAATTGTGCTGAGCTGGCTAATGCCAGGGACGATTCGCTCAGACTCTTGGTCACGGCTCCTGTCTCCCCACTCTCCCTTCATTGGCTTGTACATCAGCTCGCTCATCTCTTCTGCCGTAACAGGAATGCTGCCCCCTTCCGATTCTGGAAGTTCAGCTGTGAACAGAGAACACTAATGAGATACCACCAAAGTAAATAGGAGTGTCTGCACAGAAGTTGATAGCAAACAAAACAGGCAATTACTACTTTAAATTTAATAAAGCTAAAAATATCACCCAGGATGAATGCCTGAACATTACCATCCTCTGGAATAGCTTCCATATCCCAGGGACTCAGCTTTTCATTTTCTCCATTGTCCCATCTAATGAAAAAGACATGAAATAATCAAGTTTGGAACAAAAACCATGTTCATTTCAAATAACCAGAACACATTGTATTTATTCATCACCCACCTAACTTTAAAGCACTGGAAGAGACTATCCGCATATTCTAGTTGGTACGGCTCCTGACACACGATTGTGCCAAACCACCAGGCGTCGTCTATTACGGAGCGGAACCGATCACCTGCAAAATAAAAAAATGAAAAATGAAAAATTTTAGAAAACGGGTGGGGGGCAAAAAATTAACATGTGTACAATGCCTAGCAAAGCTGCTATTTGAAATGACCTCCATAAAAAGTGTTCAACTCAGTACATTTAACCCCATCATGTCCTAAATGGGCAGCTAAAAACTTAAGTCTTGTCTAAAAACTCACCTGGTTGCCAGTTTTTACGCAGTGCTTCATCGTAACTTTGCCTCAGCACCAGGAAATCTATTACATCCGGCATATCATGATATCTATGAAGAGAAATATTTATGGTATTTGTTGCAGCTTGATTTCAATTTTTCCCACAAACACAAACTGTGATACTGGCAAAAAAACGGACTTACTTGACAGAAAAGGACTTGTCTGTGATTTTGCCTGTGCCGTGGTCGATTAAAGTCAGTTTCAAACAGCAGAGTGTCGGAGGACAGACTTCATATTTGATACCTGTAATCTTTACAAATTCTTGGTCCTGGAAAAAAACAAGCAGAAGGATGTTTTACTCCCAAACAGAGTATTTTTTTCACTGTCATGAATAAATTGGGTACATTTGACTACATATACACAAGCCCTTTTTCCTAGCTGCATTAAAATCTTTGTCATCTTAATTGTCTTACCCGCAGCACCATTTTTTTCCATGGTTGCTTGTCTAAGTTGATAGGGTACAAGTCATTTCGTTTCACAGCCTCAACATAAGCCTCGTGGCCTTGTCGGAAGTAAATCACCTGAAACAAGAAAACAAAAAGCTTTCAAAAAAACTACAAGACTTTTGTCTCCTTTTTTTTTTAAACGCACAAACACACACCTCATCACCCATTTGAGGAACGAAAGGAGTTTTCCTAGGAATGACATCAGTGATCCATAAAGAGGGTCGGAACTCATTTGACACCTCCCTGTTGATTGAAGGTCTGACTTTTGGCCTCTGATAGGAAAGACACAAAAAACTCTAAAATAACCAGAACTGACAACACAGTCAGATTGAGATTTTGTCAACAAACTTATACAGTAGCTTCGGTATAATTTTGCATTGTAAGCACAGTGCTTCTTAACTCACTCTGGGAGACTTATTCTTTGATTTCTTGGCTTTTTCTTTTCCCTTTGTTGCATTTTTTTCCTCCTCGTCACTCTGTTGTTGTTGTTGTTGCTGCTGCTGCTGCTGCTCTTTCTCTTCCTCTTCCTCCTCATTTTCTTCCTCTTCTTCTTCTGAACTGCTGAGCGGACGACGTACACGTTTGCGTGACATGGGTGGCTGAAGGTTGATGCCAGCATCTGCTGTCCAGTCTGAATACTCACTGGACGAGTGACTGCAAAAATTTAAGTTATTAATGAATATAAAATGCAAGTACAATTGATGGACTGGTGCAGAAAATAGGTCAGCAGTTTGAATTCCATAGCAAAAACTACAAATCCCAGACAATGTTGACAGTCTTAAAACTATGGAAATTTCAAAATGTAACTACCTTGGGCTGTCACTATTCCACTCCTCATCATTAGAAGAGTCAATTTCACTGCCGTCCAAATCATTGTCCTGGGCAGAAAACACAGCAAGTAATTTAATATGCAAAATTAGAAGATATACAAAAACTTTCACAAGAAATGTGAGAATTGTGATACCTCAGTGTGTGCATCAGAGCTCACAGTCTCCTCTCCTTCTTCACATGACAGTTCAATGAATGCCAGCGTGTCACTGCGACTATGTGTTCGTTTGGCAGTAGGAGGCTCCTCGTCAGAATCATCCTGAAAGAAAATGGACATAAAAAACATTTGCAAAGACTCAATCAAACTTTTGGTCTTTAATCCAGATTGAGAGACAGTCTATAAGAACCTAGACCCATTACAAATAAAATAAATTAGAATGAAAAAACCTACTCGACAGCTGCTGTACATTATCCGTCTCTTCTTCACACTATATAAGGCCATCTCATCATCTCCTCTTGCAATCCTGATGTCAACTTGGTTGCTGGGGAAAAAATGGGAACCAATATAATTAACTTTAGGTTAAACAAATGACCAAACATTCAAATTCACAGTATTTACGGCTACCGAACGCTGCTTGCTGCCAGCTCTGGTACCACCACCCGATGTCTCCAGGCCTGTAGGTCTCGCTCTGTAGCCATCTGACTGCGAGGTGCATTCTGGTGCATCTGCCTGACACCTTCCACCTGTCCGCTCCGCCGCAAGCCCACATTAGGAGGAGACTGCACTTCTGCTCGCTCATTTACAGACACTGCAGTTAAGAGAGCAAAAATAAGAATCAGATTCATTTAGACAAACTAAACAGGATGGAATTGATTAACAAACAAAAGAGGAATAATAATCTATCCAAATAATCATACCTCTGCGCGGTGTGCTTGGAGCTGGTGGTACTACTGGAACGAAGGCCTGAGCTGGTACAGCTACAGGACCGCCCACTGGAGCAACCTGGTTCTGACGCTCCTGTTGCTGCTGAAGATTTCGGATAGCCACATCCAGTAGGGTGTTGCGCCTGATGGCAACATCCTCAACTTCTGCAGTATGTTGACTAATGACTTGCTCCACTACCTCTCCATCACCTGAATCAAAGAACAAGGCAAGCAAGAGAGCAAGAGGAAGGAAATGCATGAGAATACTGTGTAGGTTAAAATTAGCACAAGCTTTGGGTTTTTTTTCCATACTTGTGGCAACATATCCCAGCTGAGGCACCAGGTGCTCTGCTGCAATATTCTCCCGGCCTGGAACAAGCCGCTGATACCTACAAAAAATATTGGTATATATAAATAATAGTGACAATTTGGTTGGGATTATCATGAGAGCTTAAAACACAGAATACTGAGTAAGTGTAACAATCCACCTTGGCGGATGGGGGTTTCCATCGACATCCACTAGAAAAGGAGGGGGCATAAGATGTGGGGCTTGTTGTGTCTGTTCATCAAGCACAAAGCTGTTGTTGTCTCGGATCAGAGGTCTGTAGTCCGTGTGAAAGAAAACCTGGTCCGGAAGCTGTATGAGGAATAAGAAAAATGGTACATTTAAAAAAATATTTGAATTGGGGACTTAAATTGAAGTTTATATTCTATATTAAGAATTTATGAACTTGTGTTTAATATACAACATAAAATGTACAGTGGCAATTGTGCTTCAGTGTAAGACTGTCTTGCCTTTTCATAAGGTTTTGAGCAACCAAAGCCAAAGATGAGTAGGTGGCCATGGGAGTCTGTGCAGGCAAAACGCTGTCCATCTGGGGTGAATTTGCAATCAAAAACCGCTCCAAAACCTTGCCCCTCAATCTGAACAGGACAAACACAAAACTTCAGCTACGGGACAAACTAATATCACATTCATATAAAAAGTTTTTTTTTCCATAGCAGAAAATTGAACAAACAAATGATTATTATGAGTGCAATTTGATCAATAATTTGGTAGTGTACCATGTTGAAATAGTGCTGTGTACTTGTTCCCCGTATCAGATCCCATATGAAAATATTTCCATCATGGCCAGCAGAGAGAATAATCCGAGGGTCAAATGGGTGTGGCTCGAGGACAAACACTTCAGCCTCATGGCCCTAGAAGAATTCGAGAATCCATGTCACTTCTATAACTCAGTTTTGACAATAACATTTGATAATAAAAACTGGATTACTTTGAGGACGTGTAGAAGTTGTCCTGTGTAGGAGTTCCACACTTTCAGGAGATGATTATTGACAGATGTGATGACTGTATTGTCATGTCGATCCCATGCCACCATGGTGACCTTAGGCTTGAAGTAACTATCTTCTTCACTCGATGGTTCACCACTGAGAAAAAAAACATCCTTAAATCGTGCAATACTGTTGAAATATGCACTTATTAGGGTCAAACATAATAATACCAATATTGTGTGTTTCAATGTACTGTAAAATTAAAATGATATCCTCCATTGCTGGTACAGTTTCCAGCTACAAACAATTATTTTGTCAACGTGACAAGCAATTTAAAAATAAACAGCACCTGGTAAGACAAAACATGCACTGCAGGTTCAACTCGAAGAAAACCTTACAAAAAAGACTGGTCTATATTTAGCAAACCTACTTTAGGAATTTTCGGTACATAATAGACATCCCTTCTCGCTATACAATACAATTAATTGTGTACTCCCTAGTCAGGCTTGACTTTTTATTTTTTTTTTAAAGGAGAACACAACAAAAACCATACTCACCCAGGAAGAGTGGTAGACATGTTTAGTAGGATGCATCGCCACTGTTGCCGCTGATGGAGCTTCCAGATCCTAGCAGTGCCATCCCGGCTTCCACTTACAAACCTTACAAAGTACGACATTTCACTTGTTAATCAAATTAAATAGGCACAACAATGACCAGTAAGGAGTGAAATGTTCAAATTATAGCCATGTATAAGTGCATACCTTTCACTTGTGTGGCAAAATTGGATGCTGTCAACTTTGTCCTAAAAAGATCCAAAAAAGGTAAATTATGCTCAATTTAAACTAAGATTTTGCAAAAAGTTTGATCAGGATAACTTACGGTGTGCTCATGGAGCTCTGATATCTTTTCTGGACTTCCACTCCCCATGTAATATATTCTGATGACATCATCAGTGCTTCCCGTGGCTAAAAACATTCCACCTGTAAAGATGTTAGACAAACACTTATGCTCTGCCCCTAAAGATACGTGTTCTGAATCTGGAAAAGGCCTACACATAGTGGTCTATAATGGATGGATCAATTACCTGGACTGAATGAGGAGCACACGGTCTGAACTCCCTGCCTTGGACGCTCTGTAAACTTGTCTGGGCGATCACTTTGAAAGAGAGCAAACATTTTCAAGAGTTTAGTTGAGTTAGGACCATGGAACAAATTAGAGAATTTATATATAAAGTACACCTCAACTTACAAAAAAAGTCTTTGAGCCAATTAATTTCGTAAGTAGAGGTATGACTGTATAGCCATCTTGGATTGTCAGGTAACAATATTAAAATCTTGACTTACCTAAATTTGATGTTGTTAACATCCCACTGCCAGAAACATACAGTTGCATCTGTCCCAGTGGACAGCATGTAACGTTTTGAGCCCTTGGCGAATGGTGAAAACTGAAAGAACAATATTTGAGATATTATAGTATTTTTAAACCCTGAGTCACTGTCAGGTTTACATGCTCGGAGTGGGCTAATTCTAGGGTTGTTTTATGCAATTTTGAAAATGTGGCATAGATTTACCTGTAGAGAGGTAATTGGTCCAGTATGCCCCAGAAGCACAGCCACAGGTGCACAGGTACGAAGGCACCACACACGGATGGCTTTATCGCAGCTTCCCGCGGCAATTAACGTGTTCTCATAACTGACTGCCAGGTCAGTGATTTCCGCACAGTGTCCTCTCAAGGTCGAATGCAACCGCCCATCAAAGGAAGACCAAATTTTCACCAAACAGTCATCTGAGCCCTGAGGTAGAGAGCAAGGCAAAGATTTATACCTACATGATGTGGTTTGACTTTGAATTTTTTTAAATAACAGTAACATTGTCAAACACCTCTTTAGGTATGTTTTACAGTAAAAATAGACAATTGCAAAAACATTATGTTTGGGTTTTGACAAGTTCAATAAAGTTTTTATTTACTGTGAAGATCCTGAGGCCAGTGCGATCAAATGCAATACAGTACACAGCAGACAGGTGCCCCAAGATTCGTCGATGCAGGCGCATTCGCCCATAGTTGCTGACGGAGGTGATGGAGCTGTATCGCTGCACTCCCGTCAGCTCTCTTCCTCGACAGATGTGTACTGTTGGTGATGAGACGCAAACACTCAAACAATAGCCAGAGCTGAGAGTTTAAATTAAATATTGCAAGGGAAAATTTTGTCATCTTATTTAACTGTCCAAAAAAAATTATTGGATTGTGAAAATACCAATACATATTGTAAACCAATAGTTATTTACAGAGTATACCATGTATCAACAAGAGTTTTACTTTGACTATAAATTAACAGGAAATGTCAAAAGATATAATTAAAATATAAAATAAATTGCAAAGGTAACATACAATAATGTGGACCCTTTTCCATTCATTTTGGGCGATGCATATCAATATAAAACTAGGGCAGGGTTACCTATGTGTGGCGGTTTTTTGCTGTTGAAAGGCCTCTCTGGTGGTCTGCCCCTGTGAAGGGCTGCATATGATGATGTTTTCAACCGCACGCCATCGCATTCTAGGATCACAACATTTAAAAATATCATGTACCAGTCCGCTGTTTTATTAAAAAAAACACACATTTGCTTTGCGGCTTAACATAGTGATTGAGCTTAACATAGTGATAGAGTATGACATGACGCTCGTCTGAGCATTGTAAAGGCTGGTCATGCCCTCTTAACATGAAGGTTTTGTTTTTGATACAAGAAATGATAAGTTCAACCTGAAATAATTTGTACCTTTTGAGGTCCTAAGCATTGACTGCTTCCCTAATCCGAGGAGCGAATGGAGGCCAGGGACGCAGGATGGCACCTCTTTCTCAAGAATCGGACCAATTTGTTTACATATTTGTAACAAATGATCTGGTGCAATATGTCTGTTGGCTGCAACCTGCATGGATGGTGAGCAACATGAGAACATGCATACAAAATATGAATCTCACTATAGTTGAATCACATAAGATGAAAAGACTCTTGAACAAGTAATGTTTTTTGCTTTTTTGTTTTAAGTGTGTTTTTTGTTTTATACTTTGTTTACATTTTGTTTATGCAGGGGAAGAAACACACTGGCCATTTCATTTGTATAGATCTTTTTCATTTCTTTTGACATGTGTACTGTTGTGGCTTATATATTACATGTAAATAAAATATCTATAAGAACTATATGATCCTAAGAGTTCTAAATTTCTGCTTCAGGATAGAGCACATAAACAAACATTTTAGATTATTTAACTTCATTTTCAAGAGGATTTCGTCGGAATAAAATCTTGCCAAAATATTTTGTGGTTTATGCTTTACTAGAGCGCAACTAAGAGGGTACTTGCTATGCAAAATATTTACTTTTAATTGGCCAATCAGAGAGCTGGTCACGGGTAAAGCAACGCGGAGCAGAAGCATCGCTGCCTCTGATTGGCCAATGAAACGGCCTCGCCAGCGAGAAAGGCTAAACTACCCACCCTATCTGCGGTACAACTGTCGTGGCTAAATTACAAATAAAACCCCACATTCCCCGACGTCCGATGATACCGTAGCGCAAATCCCGACAATTTATGTACTCTAGTACAAGATATAACCTCTTAAACTGCCACGGCTCAAACAAAGCCTACAGTACTTCAAAGAGATTAGAACAAAGAGCGTAAACAAGCGCTCATCGTGGAATCCTCTCACGGTATACAATTGCTACAATCAATTTTTTGACAGTTTAAGATAACTCTTACCACATCTTCATATGTTCTCGGATGCTCATGTCCAAGCCAGTCCAATCTCCTCGGTAGGAGCTGTCGAAAAATATAAATCAGTAAACGACACCAAAAAGCAGTACTTGAGAAATTAAGCTAGATCATAAAAGTGAGTGATGTCAAACGGCAGGGACGCACAGATGGATTTAAGATCCGAAACAAGTAGCAAGTTCCGATCCAACACCACCAGATAGCAACGATAGCACAAACACTGCCAAGCGAGAAACACGTACCTGATATTCCTCTAGTTCGCTCACCAAAACCTGCAAATGTGGTTATAAAGAGGCATTTAATTTTGGATGACTTCTTTCCATGCTGTTATCACGGAGTCAGGCAACTATTTTAAAATACATTCAAAATCGGTTGAAATATGCTAGCTCACCTCAGCGGTTTTCCGACAAGGACCCGTTGTTAGGAAACGAGAGATCAAGTAATAAAGCTCTGCAAAATCAAAGATACCGGTGTGAGACATGTGATTAAATTCGCGTCAACAATATCACAATCAATTGAGCTATTTATTGGGGTTCCTTATGCGGCTTACCCGTCTCAAGGAGCGAAATGTTCCGATTTTTGGCCATTTGTATCAGACGCAATATGAAGTACAACGTCGGCCTAACTTTGTAATAACAGCAAAATATAAGATATATTTATTTAATTTCGCTGACACAGGCCTGACCCACTCCACGGTTGGTCCCGTTTGCAATTCAGCCTGCTTGCAGTCGCCATTGGAAGGATGAGGCCTCCGCGATACCACTTACTTCCGCCACAGACACACGCACACACAGGAAAGGGATAAGGGGGAGGAGCAAGGGCAACAAAAGACCCAAAAAACTACAAGTCGTCCCTTAAATGCTGCTAAACCGAGCTAACCTGCTCTTGTGCTATCCTTTCACCAATAGGTAATTCCACGTTACGACTCGTAAGCGCACATTTCCTTTAAACTACAAAGCCACTACCACGTAAACACCCCTTCTTTTTCATCAGTCTTTAGTTCGGATCGTGATGTCATGAGTAATGATGACGTAGATAACTGACTTTGGTAGATTCAAAGCTGGATAGGCTTTGTTGTTATTATGGTTCATCTCTTCACTCAAATAATCCACAAATGAAAAGAAATCACAACGTTTGAGTCCATATATATTAATCATATGGAATTGTGTGGAATACAACAAAGACACCATAACAGACTACTTGAAAGCTTTCATTTTCTCAATTGCTTATCCTCACAAGGGTCATGGGAGGTGCTGAATCTTACCCCTGAATCGGTGGCCAGCCAATCGCAGGGCACAAGGAGACAAGCACCCATTCATATACATAGGGGGCAATTTAGAGTGTCCAACCAGCCTACCATGCATGTTTTTGGAATGTGTTAAGAAACTGGAGTACACAGGAAAACCCCACACATGCCTAGGGAGAACATGCAAACTCCACGCATTAAGGACCCACCCTGGAACTGTGAGTGCCAGCCGCAGTTGAAATCTGTCAGTAATTACTACATGTATATATTGAATCTGATTGTTCCTCAGCAAAAGAATGTTCCAATCAGCATTGTTAGAGCCATGGTGGAAGAAGCAACACTTTACCAACAACAGGCCACACTGAGGAGCATCTTGAAATACTACCGAACAAGGACATGGTCAGAAGAGTACTCAACAAGCCAAGGACAACCCTAAAAGTGCTCCAACGTTACTTGGAGGCAGTAGGTACAATTGTTAAAGCTAAAACATTTGGCAATGCACTCCACCATCATGCCATATTGTGTCAGTTACTTTTTACCAATTATCATATGTAAAATAAAATATATATATAAATTGCTTGAACTTTATGACCAAAACAATACTCAAATTATTGTATTACATATCTGTTATAGCCTTAAAACTATGACCGCATTTACAAAAAAACACAACATGAAAGGATGTTTTTTTAATCAACCATTTAAAAAAGAAAAAAAACTGTACATCGGTAGTGATGTCCAAAAGTCACAAAAATAGCCAGATATGTAATGCATACATATTGTCGACAATTTTGGCAGCAGAGTAAGTGAGCATAGCTAAGAACAATGTACCATTACCGAATGCATCTACTGTAGATGACAACATATTTTTTGTCGTTTAAAAATGAGCTGTGCATGTTCTTACGATGCAACAAATGCAAACATGCTGAGCATTCTCAGGCCAGAAATCATAATTTTACAGTCAAAAGAATTATCATTCCATAATGCATCCAAACATTCGGTTTAACAACCTTAGGGACCGGTGTTTTACATATCGCTAAAAAGAGTTTACAAAATCCCTTGAGAAGTTCCATGTTAATTTATAGTTTTACATCAGATTTCTGATGAAGAACAAAGACTACAGCCTAAAAAGCAAAATAAGAAACCGATAAGTGGAGAAAATATGGGAACTAAAACAACACAAATGCCAAGACATTTCCCCTTCACAGAAGCCATGAAATTACATGGTGTATGAAAGGTGGGGTAAAAGATTTAAGTGTTGCTGCATTCATGTCCCAAAAATGCTGCTGTCCCAAAAAAAAAAAGCAATTGAAAACATGTGCACTTGACGTTTGTGTTGGTAGAGAGCGCGGGCAGAGGAGTTGAGGTGACACTACTCATCTGCTTTGTCATTATCGTCCTTTTCCTCCTTTCCCTCTTCTGCAACAGCCTATAAAAGAGGATGGAATTCATGAACATGAATATTATTTGCTGGTTAAATTTTGAAGTTACCTCTTCAACTTTGTCCTCCCCATTTTCTGTACTCTCCTCCTGTTTTTCATCCTTAGCTGTGTCCTTCTTTTGTGCTGGTTTTTCCTTAGCTGCCTCCTTAGCCTTTTGATTTTTAGTTGGCTAAAATAAATAAAATGCAATTAGTTATCAAAATCAAATGGATGACTACAAATGTCAATACAATCAGATTTTTACCTTCTTTATTGACTCTGGCTTTGTTTCTGTTTCTTTCTGTAAAGTAGAATGGATTGTCATAACAACTCCTGCGGTATGGCATACGAATGGAGAACTATCAGGTGAAACTTACATCTAACAACCGTTGGGACTTTCGCCTTGGCTGAAGGAGAACATCAGACATTATTTACAGAACATGTAATCAACAAAATTGTCTCATACCTCAATTAGAATGCTGCACCCTTGAAAAAGGGATAGCTTTTTGTTTTGTTCTTATTCCGTTCTTAAGGGATATTGTTGTTCTGAGTCCATGAAGTAGTTATTAATGGTGAATTAAAACAGTCCACCCTATTTTTTGAATGAAGCTGTAACATTGTCACTTTCTTAGTTGTTAAAGAGCTAAACTCTTTAATTGAATGTAAAAAGTAGTTTATGCCAAGTAGAAATTATACAAATGTGGTAGGTACCATATACCTTAGAATGCTAGAAGATTTAGAAACATTTAGTGTCATTTTAGGGGGAATGGTGAATAGTATATAAATATTACATATTTTGGAAAATGTGTAATAGAACATTTGCACAAGAAGAAAAAAAAATCTTTTCAGTGTCAGTGCAGTCTTCGAGGCTGCATTACAACTACTAACCGCTGGGCTTGCATCCGCTGCAGCCTCTGTGACCTGTGCAGAAAAAGAGAGAAAGAAAATATTAAAAGCAGGAACAACAAACACTCCTAACCCAAAGTGGGCGTGTGATGCAAAGGGGGGATGGGCACCATTTCCCTTCCCTAAAGTCATAACGACATTATGCAATGTTTCTTAAAGGCAAACGCTGTCGCCCCGATTGAATAGTTAACACACAATAGTTCAATACGGGGGAAAGAGTGCGAATCGCGATTGACCTACAATTTCAACCAACGATCAGCCCTAATATACAATATAAAAATAAAAATCTATAGAGCAGAAAAATGCTCCCAGACGTGACTGTACAGGCTTTGGTTATGAAAATGGAGCAGGCGTGTCTTTTTCTGGCTGCCATGGCGCTTAGAGAGAAAGGACGATGGTGACGCGCATGAAAGCGTTCCTTCGGCCAAAAGCGCGGTGTGCACGTCGAAATGTGCCACGGATCAGTTTATTACGGGCGCACGCGTGGGCACCATTTTTTATAACAACATTTAAACGAATTCCGCGCTGCAAAACACGTGAATGCAGCGTTCGCTAACAATATTTCAACACGCTTCCGACAAATGGCAACCTGTGCCTCGACTGAGGTTACACCCCATTGTCTCTTTGCGGACCACACTATTGGTTTTCGATGTTTTGGAGTACGTTTTTGTCAAAACCAATACATTTGGTTAGCATTTAAATATTCGCAATTATCTCAAATAAAGCGCCACTTGGTACGGCTCTATAGGATCGACGACGCGGAAACATTCAATTAATCATTTAAAAGAATCGTTTAAATTGAGAGGGAGAGATGAATACTGTGGCAAAATTCTGTAGACACGACATACCTTCGTTTTTCCCATTGTTGTCAAGTTTGCAGAGAAGCTTTAAGTACTTAATAAGTCAGCACACACCACACCTTGAAAGCATTTACCTCCAAAAACACTCTGCCCAATGCCTGTAACTTAAAATGAATGTCCAAGACGAACCAGAATGATCTGAAATCCTATTGGATGTCCCGCTCAGTGTGATTTCAATCTTGGCCTACCAGTATTGAAGGAAACGTTATGTCCCGCCTTTTTCTTTCGCTAATTGGCTAAGAAGAGGAGGCAACTTATTTTTGAACCATAGCAACTTACCTGTGTGGACAGGACAACATGTCACTCACCTTTTTCATTTTAATATATATTTGTAATGAATGTTCAATCGTTTTAATGAGCCAGTGTATATGTATTCATGTGTATGTATATTACCCTAATTAACAAATAATAAATGTGCTATTAATCTCAGTTGATGTTAATGTATACATCTATAAAATCCACGCGTACTGTAGCTTAAAAACTAATATAAGTCAAGAAAAGCGAAAAAAATTCTGGCGTTTCTCTTTAAATGGTCACTTAATAAATAAGTAAATAAGTCGTGATGAGTGGCGGTGGACTTCGACATTGTACTTTATCTCAGTCGATGGACGCATATTCCATCCACTAGAGGGCACTAATGTGCTTCTTTGCTGTGATACGACGTCGAAGAAGCAGGCAATTCCGCGAAAATGGCAGCTGGTTATGCTTGGTTTCTTGTGCTCGGCTCCGTTTTCCTCTGCAATCTAATGAAAACACTGTTGCCGAGTATTTCCTCGTTCGTAAGTACCTGTCGCTTGATTGTGGTCCCTTGCGTTTTTTGTCAAGGCGAAATAATTAATTTACGTCAGGCTATTTAACATGTATCTCTGCAGCTCTCCAGGATGGTCCAAAAAGATGCTGAACAGGAAAATGAGATGAGAGCTGAAATCCAGGCGATGAAGAAAGAGCAGTCTTCAATTAGTATGATGGATGAATTCGCCAGATATGCCCGGTTAGAGCGTAAAATAAACAAGATGACAGACAAGCTCAAAACACACGGTATGGGGTTAAATGTCCCTTTGTCAACGTAATGACATTCTCACTTCGTGACTACAAAAGTATTACTGCATTGTCTAATAGACAAAAGTACTAAAGATGTGTGCAATTATTTTATGTTGACAGTGAAATCAAGGTCTGCACAACAAGCCAAAATGAAATGGGTTGTCAACATTGTCTTTTACATCCTGCAGGTAGGCTCAACCCATCCATAAAAAAATGGGATTTTGAAGTCTTTTTGAATGCATGAAAAAGGCTTGGAACCGATTCAACTTTGTATCTCAATGTTTTTGTTTTTTTGTCAGGGGGCACTGATGATCTCTTTAATTTGGAAGTATTACTCTGATCCAGTCACTGTGGTTCCAAGTAAATGGATTGCACCTGTAGAGCGTATTGTTGCTTTCCCAACTGGAGTCACAGGTATTCTTCTCATCCCATTCTATACCCTTTGTTCACAAAGGCAAATAAATCTCTAAATTACTGACATATTCTGCTTTTACAGGTGGTGTCGGAATTACGTGCTGGTTAGTGGTTTGCAACAAGGTAGTAACACTGGGTCTCCATGCCTTCAGCTAGAAACAAAAGATTCAATTATACACGCCAACGCATTCTGTATTCAAGCATCAAATGTTCATCAATCTGTTTTATAAAAATAACAGCAACACATTTGTCATTTTCAGTGAAGACTTTAGTTTGTAAGTTCAGTTATTGTGTATTTTATTTGTATTAATATATTCTGAAAAGCCTTTTTAATAAAAAAACAACATTAAAACAAGTTTAGTTTCATCTTTTTTGCTCATTCTATTTATAAGAATGTATTTTAAACATAAACATAAAAGATTTCTCCATTTATGTGGCTTCTAAAAAAGTGTATATCACTTTTCAGTCGTTATAATAACCTTGCCATGTTGTTTAGTGCATGGTGAGATGCAGGAAATGTTCATATTAAAGGCATTGGGTTATTAATCTTTGCAAAAAATGAAAAAAGTGACACTAAAATGACCTATTAAACACAATAATTGTTATTGTAGCATTGAAGAACCTTACCTTCACATGCTACCTTTTCTGTCCAAATATGTCTAGCGTCAATATACGAGAACACGTGATATCAGATACACCCACTTACGGGCGTGAGTGACATGACACCTCACTCTTTGTTCTGGCTTAAATGACAACATAAAGGCTCTATCGGATTTTCACAAGTTGTAAGCATTTAAATGCGGCTGCTTTGGAGTCGTGTACACTTGCTATTTTCTGCATTTTCTGCATTTCATTTGCAAAGAGGCGATGAGTGCGAATCTGCCAGATTCGGCACGGAAGGCAAGGGAGGGAGGTCTTCCGAAAATGTGCAATATTAATGAAGCTCCACCAACATCTCTGCCATCGGTCTACCCAGGATCGGGCAAATATCGTGCAATTAAAAGCATAGAGGACAAGCTGGTTCCATATAGAAAGAGTGGAGGTATGTAGTATCTCATTTGGCCACACTGTCATCTCACCATCTAAATATCAATGCACTCAGTAATCAACCAATATTTTTTAGATAACAAGATAAAGTTGCCTCCGATCAACGAAAAACCCAAGACCTACGAAATGCCAACCAATTTGAGCATTAGAGATCTCAAGAGGCAAAACGGCGATTTGCATCTGCAGCTGATCGTTTTCAAGACACAGTCCAAAGTTATGAAAAATGTCCTGCATCGCCACACGGTGGCAGTGAAGGAATACCAACGATTGGAAGGCAATATTTGTAAGGTTGGTCATCTTCTGAACCATTGTATCCTCACTTAGGATTGCAGGGGGTGTTGCAGCACCCCAAGGCAAACAGCCATTCACTCTCACCCTCATTTCTAGGGGCAAATTAGATTGTATAATCAGCCTACTATGCATGTTTTTGGAATGTGGGAGGAAACCGGAGTACCTGGAGAAAACCCACACAGGCCCGGAGATAAGATGCAAACTCCACATAGGCAGACTACACCCTTGACTGGTCGCCAGTCAGTCATAGGGCACACAGAGAGACAGACAACCACTCACACTGCAAAGTGGGAATTGTAGTGCAGTGGTAGGATTGTCGATTCACAATGTAGAGGTTGTGGTTTCAATTCCCCATCCTGGTAACTGTCCCTTAAAATTCTTGAGTAAGATACTGAACTCCATGTTGCTCCTGATGTCGCATTATCAGGAGGTAAATGAGGTGACCAGTGTAAGACCATTCACCAACTTATGAATAAAATGTGAATGTGATTGTTGTGTACAAGCCATGATGAGAGAATGCGGTTTTTGTTCTTTTTAATTGTAATATTTCAATCCATCTGCTTCCTAGATCCAAGAACAGCATCTCAATGAGGTGAAAGTTTTACGAAAATTGATCGGCAAGACGCGATCCAGCTGTGACTTTGTGGTAAAGAAACTGCAGGCTGCAGAGAAGGAGTTGATGGAATCAAAAGACAAGATCCTGCAGCTTGAATCGCAGATTGTCCACCATTCAACCATGTTGGAAAGGGAAGAGCTCAGCCAGAGGTTGGAAGAGGCAAACCTAGATCTGAGGGACAAAAACAAGCGCATATGGGTATGTTTAAAAACAAGGAGTACCAGACTTCAATTTGACACTGTAGAATATGTATGGGTGATTGAAATTACCTTTGGTATTAGGCTTCAAACTTTTCTCACTTTTTGGAAAGGGAAGCATATTTGGAAGCTTAATCTTTGTGTTCAAGTTGTTTCATGCAATTTCTATTTGAAAATAGGAATTAGAGAGGAATAACACAGTGCTTCAAAGCACACTCCATCGCCACATAGCAGGAGAGCAAAGAAAGCTGTCTAAGACCAGTGACGTGTTCTACTGCCTGCAAACACGAGTTTATGAACTCACCAAAGAAATTCAGGTAAGTCAAAGCTTGTTTGGTTAATAGTAACAGATTTAAAAACAAAAAAACGGCATCTAAATCTAGCTTCTAAACCCAATGCACTGCAGACATCTAATTCAAAATGACAGAAAAATAAGATGCTTTTCAGTTTTGTTTGCATTTTTCTTTAACACATCACAATTGCAATAGAATTACAGATTTTTAACATGTTGGCTTTATTCTCCAGGAACGAAAGCAAGAACTGGCAAACCACAATCTACCTGCTCTTCGATTCCAACATTTGATAAAGAAAAAAGGTACAGTTGCTCCACAAATCTCTCTGCTTGTGGATGTAAGTGTGTGTTTTTTTTATAGTTACTTGACATTGATTTGCAGAAACGTGTAACAAGATGGTCCAAACTGATGAAATATACTATTCACCCATTGAGTGTGAGTTTTCAATCATGTCGGACTCTTTCAAGCCTGAAGATGAGCTGCAAAGGTGGCTGAGCTCAACAAGCACAGTATGTCATTCAGAGTATTGTTTGTTTTTAGTATGTTTTCATCAATTATGAGCTTGCATTTACCTTAATATCTTTGAGAATTGAATTCTAATATTTGCAATTGAATGTTTTCCAGGATAATATACCACGGGCGTCTTTGGCTGTTAAGTACCTGAAGAAAATTGTGCCACAAAGTGAAGGTTTTACAGGTAAGCCAATATTACACTATGCTAAAATTAATTCACCATAACAGAGTTGGTTAAAAAAGTCATTGCTGGGTTTTCAGATATACTTTGCATTCTGCCACTTTATTATTTACAAAATAAGCACTCCATATACAAATAACATTATTTTGAAGGGTGATTTTTGATTTTGCATACTATTATGCAAGGTGAATTATACATGAGAAATAACAGAAGTTGTTATACACTTCAGAGAAAGACATTGTATCAGCATAATTGTTATGGAGAATATTTCTGTTGTCTCCAATTTGGGGAAAAAATGGGGGTAAACATGGCGTCTTTTTGCAAATTCAATGGGATTATTCTTTATAATTCCATAAACCTGCACAAAGTGGGAGAATAGCAATAATTCCATTACTTGGCTTGAAGTAACAATAGAAATAGATTGTTTTTTTACCGATGCAATAAATATTTTGCTTTTCAAACACTCAATGATGGCCATTGACCCCCATAAAAATTCTCTTTCAGACTTTGAGAAAATTCCAGCTCACAAAATTGCAGGGGACTATAGCAAAAGAAATGAGGAAAAGGAAGTTTTTCACGACTCCGACTCAAGAGAGGATGAGGATAGGACAGACTCGGATAAATATCCAAGCACTTGTAAATTTGCTCCGAAAGATGTTCCGACGCCGGCTCAGGAAAAAGAAAACAAACTCGCCAAAATTCGCCGTAAGTACGTTTTCACACCAGTGATTACAAATCTGCACTTGGGGAGACCAACTCACACTGGCGTGGACCAGATATCACGAAACAGTCAGGTTCATAGACAACCACCATCTTGGAAATCAGTCATCCTCGAAGAAGACACATCCACATATGACTCCCAAACAAGTCAACCTGATATGGATCCTATGCCCTCAAATCCTATTGACAGTTTTGAGACTACCATTAGTTCACATTCTTTCAGTTGATAGTGCTTTTATGACCAATTTTGCATCAGTAAGAAAGGAAAGCCTTTACAGGCTCTTCGAAATTGAGTTATTTTTTAATTCTTTATATATAATTCATCAGATTTTGAGCATCCAAATAGCTATGACGCTATGTTATGGTGAACAAACCTATGCATGCCACTGTATTCTTTGATGAGAGAGCAATGGGAGCATAAACACTTTTTATGCTGTTGTAAATAATTTATATTTTTTGTACCTACATGCCTCGAAAGTAAAATAAAACTTCAAACCATCATCATTAGTTGCTTGTTGCGAATGACAGATGACAACACACAATTCAATAGCAAAAAGAAAGCAATAAACAACTAAGCTTAATACAAATACCCTTTTTATCAAGTCCGTATTTATGATTGCCAATCTTAGTTGCCAGTGTTTTGGCTTTTATGGAAAAAAAGTAGGGTGAGATAAGGAGAAGGCGTGAGGAATGAGGTTTGAAGAAGATGACAACCAAGTTTGCAGGCAAAAAAAGATGGCGAAGAAAAGGGAAAAATAATGTACATAAGGATTTACTTCATCTCTTAAAGATGCTCAGAACAGGAGTTCTTAGATTGATGGAAAAGTAGTATAGTAATAAATTACTGTTTTCAGGGATAGTGTGGGGGTTGTTTAGGCAGGTTGTGGCAAATCAATAAGATACAAAAATATTTCAAATGACGACCAACATTGTATTTTCTTTTGAAATTGATAATTCAGCACAGTTGAGTAGTGTTGCGCAGTTTTAGTAACTTTGTGGCAAGTACAAGCATTGAACAAGTGGGCGTGTACTCAACCCAAAGTTAACAAAATACCACGTTAAGCAATTTGGTTCATGCAAAATGTTCATCTCTAAAGTAGAATGTCCTTTTTAGTTAACATCAGACGAACACCTGTGAAAAAAATGACCCTAAATCACTTTGCGATTTATGTTCTCTGCACAATGAATGCATTTACTAAGCAGGTAAGGCGATGTTGCCACGCCCCCCTCCCATTGACATCATCCCCCACGAATGATGTCGGTTACGTCGACCACCTGTATAAGAATAGGTTTCGTCTTATCTGGGCTCTGATATGAGGTAATAACCAATGCCGTCATTAATAGCGACACTGAAGTCGGATTTGGAGCTTCACAGCCATGTAACGTTCGCCGTGGATTTTAGTGGCCTTTCGCCGCCTCCTGTGCGTCCGCCCTGGGTTGTTTTTTTTTTTTTTTTTTTTTTTTTGCAATGTGGCTCTAAAAAAAGGGAGGAACGTGCCGCTGCGAGGGAGCATGAGTGTACAACAGCGGGACTTTCCACCGAGGTCAGGGGCCGAGGGGGACGCTTCAAGGTGCATCAAGGAACAACCTCAACCATGCTCGCTGCCCAGACTCCTCACCGGTCAGCGCATTTCGCAAACTAAATCACATACGTACAAATCTCAAGAAGACAAACTGAACCCGTATAGGCGACCTGAAGGTATTCAACTAAACGTTGCAATTAGTTGCAAATTTATCAACTTTGACATTAACTTGATCATGTGATTCCATTAGTGTCGAAGCTGAAATTACCACCCATTAGGGACCCCATAAAGTTGAGGGAACAATCTGCGCAAAATATTAAGGAGCTCAAGAACCAGAATTATGTGCTGCAACAGCAATTGAAGGATTCAAAGATGGAGAACAAACTGTTGAAGAATGTTCTGCATCGTCACTCGGTGGCGCTGCAGCAATACCAAGATTTGGAAGGAAGCATTTCTCAGGTGGGTGTCTCATTCTTTAAAAAATATGGATTGCATGCTCAAAACTCACCAATATAGAACATAATGAATGCACCAGAGGTGTAATATGTTCTTAAACTCTACCAAAGTATTCATTCATTCATTTTCTGAACCGCTTTACCCTCAATAAGTGTTGCAAGGGTGCTGGAGCCTATCCCAGCTGACTTGGGGCCAGCCGATTGCAGGGCACGAGGAGACGGACGACCATTCACGCTAACATTCATACCCAGGGTCAATTTAGAGTGTCCAATCAGTCTATTGTGCATGTTTTTCGAATGGGAGAAAAACATTGTACCCAGAGAAAACCCACGCAGGCCCGGTGAGAACATGCAAATTCAAACACAGGTGGACTGACCTGGATTTGTACCTAGCACCCCCATCTGGTTTGAATTGCCACAATGTGAATGCTTTCCTGTCTTGTTATTTCAACTCTTATCGATTGCCGACCAGTTCATCCTATTGGCTCCCGTTTGCCCGACCGATATCAGCACCATTATTTCAAATAAGCAGATATGTATACATTCATTGTCTATATTCCCAGACTATATTCTTGGATCTTCTAGATACAAGAGCAGCACAGAAATGAAGTGAAAGCTTTGCGGAAGTTGCTCAGCGAAACACGCTTGAGTCGTGATAATCTGGTTAGGAAACTACAAACTACAGAGAAGGAGTTGTTAGACTGCAGAGGCAGGATTAATCATCTCCAGTGGAGGGTTTGCCGGAACCCAAACCTCCTGGAGAAGGAGGAACTAACCCGCAGGCTTAGTGAGTTCACAATACAGCTAGAGGAAAAGGAGAGGAGGATACAGGTATGTTTTAGAAGCAACATAGAAGGATACAAAATGTGCTATTAACAACATAACTAAGGGAGAATGGGGTTGGTTGTCTCACTTGTTATAACTTTACTGGTTAGTGTAAAATAGAGGGATACAGAGAAAAGTGGTGGTTGTGTGGATTTTTTTTTAGTGTGCTGTTTTTTAATCATGCATTTTAGTTCTTGGAGAAGAGTAACATGTTGCTTCAAGGCTCACTCAATCGCCAGGTAGCAAGTGAATACAAAAAGATAACCAAGACCAATGAGTTTTCTCTGGGTCTACAATCAGAAGTTGGTGAATTGACCAAGAAAGTTGAAGTAAGTTGTAAGAATTTTGGTCGTACATGGTTGTATACTGTTGGGATACTGAAATACAGCATTCATATCGTTCTTTTTTTTTTTAAAGCCTGACAGAATGAAAGAAATGGAGGCAAATGGTATTTATGGTATGCGATCATCAAAACAAGAAAGAAAAGGTATAAGTACATGAATACTTGAATTTGTCATTCTTGTTAGTTTTCACTGCTGTTTAACACCTATTTGTCATTTTTTTTTATATAGTAAAACAAAGTAAAATGGTCCAGACGGAAGCATTTGTCTCAACAAATAGCGATCCTGGCAGTAGGCTCAAGTCAGATTTTTCGGACATTGATGACAACCCTCATCGGTGGCTGACCCCTGACAGCTCAGTACGTTATTGAAATCAATAGACAGTTTGATTTTTATTGATTGTTCTAGCCTTTCTTTGAGCAATTGAATGTCTTTTTAACTACATGCCAAAGACATGAAATGCCATGCCATCTGGAATAATAGCAATAGCTCTAATAATTGTTTTCCAGGATTATGGAGCACAAATTTCTCAAACAAGTGAACAAAGAAGTAACAACTCGAGGCTTTCTGACGTTCCAGGTGAGCCATTTATGCTTCATAGTAAAACACAAATCTCAAAACATATTGTATTATGTGTAGTATAGTGCTTTTCATTTTGTAATGTTTCGGTGGAACGTCCAACTTTTTTGGTTAATAATAGTGAATTTTTAAAAGGTCGCAAAACTTGCATTTAAAATGCATTTGTTTGTTTCAGTTGATGAGGAAATCCAATGCAAACGACGGGAGTCCTCCAAAGACACAAAGGAGTCAGAAGATAAGAATGAGGAGGAAGAGGATGAGGAAAATAGTAAAAATGAATATGACGAGGAAGATAATAATGAAGGAGGAGGAGGAGGTGGGAGATCAAATGAGAACAACAATGAAGAGAATCGTGGAAGGGACAATTATTATGAGAAAGGTTTTGAGGAAGAGGAAATGGACGAATATCACGGAAAGGAGAAATGTGAGGAAAAACAATATGATTCAGAGGAGACACGGTTGGAGGACGACCTTAAGGAGACAATAAATGAGGAAGAGGAGGAGGAGGAGGTCTATCTGGAAGAACAAGAGGAAAGGAACGAGTCGCAGGAGGAAAATGAGGTAACAGAAGAACGGGTAGAAGAGTTGGTGGAGGAGCTAAAAGAGGAAGAGGAGCAGATACAAAGGGAGAAAGTGGAAGAGGAGGAAGAGCAGATACATAAGGAGAATGTGGAAGAGGAGGAGCTTGTAGAAAAGGAAGAGAGGAAGCAAATGGGAGATGAAATGACGGATGGGATTGAACCCACAGAGCCCGGGGTGAGTAAAGAGGTTGACGAAAATTTAGTGGCGGTAGTGGTGAAAGACGACGACCTCAAAACACAGACAAAAAGAAAAGAGAAAGGTGATGAGAAAGACATTAAGACATTCAAAAAATGTTCCATGGCGTGCATGCTACGAGAACCTAAAGTGGCAGCTCTGCGTGAACCCAAACGATTAACACGGCCCAAAGTTCGCCGTAAATACAACTTCACACCAGTTACTAAGAACCTTCATCTTGGGAAGCCAGCCTACAGCGGGGTTCACCTGAGGTATTTTAAAAGCTCATCCACGCCGGCAAAAGAGGAGACTCATTACTGTCGTAATCGGAGACGTACCGCCGAGATGATAGAAGACGCCTATCTGAGTGACGAACAGATGAGCCAACCGGATGCCGCCAGTGACGGCTCGGAATTGGATTTAAACACTAATGAATCGTCTCTGTGGACTTAAAGCAACAGTGACAACCAATTGGATTTTTTTTTGTTGCCCTGGCTCTCCATGGAGTTTTGCTGGTGGTGAACTTGCAGTTCATTTGTTACTGCAATTATTGCCCAATTTGCACCATTGCTTTTCTGGGTTGTGTAAAAAATAATAATAACACCCGAGGGCACAAGACATTCAACTTTTGACATGAATATTGTGATTCTATCTATTAATTTCCTAATTTGTTTACGTGCAAGTTCCTGGTTTGGATGAGCAAAAACTACCTAATTTCCATGAAACTCTTTGGTAAGGTGTGCCACGGACCCACGAAGCAATCATTTAATGTGCAATACTGCTTCCTTCTGGAACATAAGGCTCCACCGTAGTACAACGACCAGACAGGGTTGTTCCTTTTTTAAAACATTTTTTTTTAGTTTATTGCAGTGGTTTAGCTTGCCTTTTTGTGCCAAGTGACAATTTTCATGCTGATGATATAAAACTGGTTCGTTGGGTGCTTCAAATGTTGTAATTACAGTAAATATTTTTAAAACGCTACAAGATCATGAATCAATATTTAAAAAATAAATAAACGGTCAGCACAGTCAGGTATTTATCTTGCTTGTCGATTCAAGATGAATGTTTAAATAAACCCAAAATTGTGCTGTAATTCTAAGTAGTTCATTAGCCTCACATTTCTGAGATGGAGGGTTCATAGGACTTTTCCTATGTGTAGTTAACATGTTCTTCCCAGGCTTGTGTGGGTTTTCTGGTGACTGGGATAGGCTGCAGCACCCCCTGCGACCCTTACGTAAGTGGTATGGAAAATGAATGCAAAATGTATTGCTTGTTTCAAAAAATGTGATATTGTTGTTGCACATTGTTCTTGTAGGTACAATTTTTGGAAACAATAAATCGGAAGGCTTTTACATTACCTTTGTAATCAATTCTTTGTTTTTGATATTTTTATTTGGCCCAGATAAATCTATTTGGGTATATATTTCACTAGTGGTACCTGAAAGAATTTTAAAACAACTTATTTCATTCCAATCCGATCGGGCGATCACCGTCCAATCCAATTGGTCGATTCCCCCAGTCCAATCCGCCCGATTCAAACCGGCCAATCGAATCAGGTCAGCTGGGATAGACTCCAGCACCCCCTTTGACCCTAATGAGAATAAAATGATTGAATTAACTTTTTAAAAGTACATGGTAGTATGTCTCTCCTTGGAAAAATAACATTACTGGAAACATTGTTTGTCCATATTTTATTCATTATTTACTGAGAAGAGAGAAATACATTACATAAATTGCAGTCTGTGCAATAGGAGGAAATGATATAGATTTGATGGTTCATTGATTTTTCTGTACCACTTATCTTGACAATTTACGCAGGCAGTTTTCTGTGATTTTTAAGTGGGAAATTTAAGCAGCGTTAAGTCGGTCCTAGCACGTAACGTCACGCCTGTCGTCCAGCTGTAAGTCTGTCGGTGTCGTCTTCTCTGTCCTCTGATATGAGGTCAGTGGCGTCATCGTTGGCGACAATGAAAGCGGCACTTAAGCACAAGTCAGATTGTCACCACCTTGACGTGTGCTCCGCCAGTTGCCATGCCATTTTCGGGCCGCTTCGATCGGTTTCCATGTGTTCTTTCCCGGTGAAAAGAGGCTTGCGACAAGGCGATGAGGATGAGTCAGAGGGCCTTTACAATCAAGACACGGGTTGAAACTGCAGGAGACAAAAGTAACGCGCAATCGGGCTCTCTGCCCAGACTCAACCCACAGGCGCGCACCGTGGTTTTTCAAACCAAAACACAGATTCACAAAACCACTCCGGACAAGAAATTTAATCCCTATAAAAAAACGGAAGGTACGTTCCCCTTTTCATGTTATTGTAACTTAACTTGGTACAGAAATCGCAGTAGTACTGTTGTTCAAGTACTTTTGGATGTTTCAACAGCAATACACTTCATTTTATTGCATTTATATTTACATGATATTTGTCTGTTTGGTGCAACTGTGCGTGTGAAAATATAATAAAAATGCATACATTACCTTTAAGGCGACTGAGTGGTAAGCACTTTGGGCTCACAGCTCTGGGCACTTGGGTTCGAATCCAGGTTAGTGCAGATGTGGGGAGTTTGTTATCCCTGTGCCTGTGGGGTTTCTCTGTGTACTCACACATTCCAAAAGACATGCATGGTAGGCTTCTTGGACACTCTAAATTTCCCCAAAGTATGAGTTTGAGTGTGTATGGTTGTCCGTCTCCTTGTGGGTGTCCCCGCCTCTGGCCCGGAGTCAGCTGGGATGGGCTCCAGCACCCCCTGCAATTGATAAAGAAGGAAGAAAAAACACCGTGCGATGTAATCAAAGAAATATGAGTTGCTACTATTCAAACAATGTCTTTGATCTAAATGTTTTAGCCATTATAAGTTACAGAAAAGGAGAAATCAATAAAATTATCTTGGTTTCAAACTTATCTGCCAATGTTATTTTGGTCATTAGGAGCATGCATATGTACTTGGATTCGAGGAAGTTCTTACCATATTCTGGTATGTCTCAAATTATGCATTTTTTTTGTGTTTAGTATATGGAACACACTAGAGTAAAGTAGCTGCCAGCACCATTATTTTTTAGTCAGACCCATGGATGTCCATTTGTGCCTGTTTCCAAGCCACTTGCAAACTCCTGTGGAATTTTGCCTGTGCTCTAGTATCAAGCTAAAGCTGCTGCTGGATAATTTGCAAATAAGCACTTCTCACAATCTGAAGTTTTCCCAGCTACTGCGAGAAAGGACATCAAAGTGGGGGGATAAAAGGGACAGTTGAACTGGAGTTGTGTGTCACATGTTTTATCTATTTGAAGAGGCTGGATTTATATCAACGCCTTGAATGTTTTTCAGAAATTAAGCTGAAGTTACCTCCAATCAATACTGTTTCAAAGACTAGGCTACATTCGTCTTACTCAAACAGCATTAATGAGCTGAAAAACCAGAACTATGACCTGAAACTACAACTGGTAGAAGTAAAGACGGAGACCAAGCTGTTGAAAAAAGTTCAACAACGGCACACAGTTGCACTTCAGCATTTCCAAGACTCAGAGGAGTGTGTTTCTGAGGTTAGTGAGGCTTAACTGTCTTATGGCGATGCACCCAGAAACCCAGAGAAAACCCCATTGCTTCTAGGTGCTGAATCAAAACGACGGTGAAGTCCGTGACTTGCAAAAGTTGCTCTGTGGGACGCGCACATGCCGTAATAACCTGGCCTGGAAGCTTCAGGTCACTGAGAAAGAACTGACCAATGTCAAAGACAGGATCACCCACCTCCAGCAGAGGGTCATCAAGGAACAGGCCTTGCCGGCCAAGGACGAATTGTCTCGCAAGCTGAATGAAGTTTCCATTGAGCTAACTGAGAAGGACAAGCGGATAAACGTAAGTGTCTGCGAAAAACAGGTGCGAAAAACAGGTTCTAGTAGTTGTTGAACATTCAATGGACAAAAACAGCTGTACAATGGGTGTTATTTATCTTGAAGGCTATGTCTGATTGGATATTCTTCATTTTCTCTCTCGGACTACAAATTACTGTACAGTAAATTTAAAAACATAAGATTAAAAATGGAAATAAAAGGGAATCATTTTCTTTCTGGGGTGGTAGTAGCTCAGCCTTTATGGACTTGCCTGGATATTGTGAAGGGTGATTTGCCCAAGCCCTGCGACAATCCAGTAGAGGGAAAATTTGGATTTGTATGCATCGCCAAAGCTCCCAACTAACAGCTGTGTTTCTTCTGGTTCTGCCACCACATATATTGTGCGTATGAAAAATATCTTCTTAACAGTGTTATTTAATTCCAGTAATTATTCTTTACTGATATGTTGCAGGATTTAGAAAAGTGTAACAAATTGCTACGAGGCTCCCTCAATCGCCAAGCAGCATCAGAACTCCGGAAAATAAATACGGCCAGGAAGACATCATTCTGTCTTCAGACGCAGGTTTATGAATTATCCAAGGAAACTCGGGTAAATTGAAAATCTCTTTAAATTGTTTGTTTATTTCAATCCTGTTGAATTATTTGGAATACAAGAACAGAGGTTGCATTTGAAAGAAAGTGAATTTATCTGTAGATAATGTTGAATTTTCCATTGTTTGTTGAAACAGGACATAAAAAGAGAGCTGGAGATTCACAATATTTATGCCTTCAGACTCCAGAACCAAAACCTACCAAAAAAGAAAGGTATAGTAAAGCAATAACTCCAGTTAGATGGTATTGACAGAGATATAAAAATAGACTCGCTTTTGATTTGCAGGGAAAATAAACAAGATGGTCCAGACTGAGTTATTAGTCTCCTCGCCTTGCAGCGATCTTGATAGTCGTCCTAAATCGGAACTTTCCGAGTCTGACGATAAACGGCAACTTAGTGAGCATCTTGCCTCCATTCCTCCGATTCCTGAGACACGCGTTTACCAGGAGAGTGCACCCCAGGAATCATATACAATTGAAGGTCCAAGAAGTGACCTGGATGATAGTCAGACACCAGGTGAGCTATAACCCAACGTATCCATTTGTTGCATTTGCATATCAAAATGAAATGAGACAAACCATGTTTTTCTTTTTCCTAGCTCCAGATACTAAGGAGCTTTCCTCTCAGCAATCCGAAGGCAAGTTCACTACTGACGATGAAGCGTCAGAAGATAAGAAATCCGAGCTGGCGACGGATTCGACAACTAAAAAGGAGGATTCTGCAGTGGTTTGGGTCCCAACGCCACCTCAACCAAAATCGTTTGGACGTTCTAAACTCCAAAGACGTAAATATTTCTTCTCACCAGTGGTTGAGAACATGCATAGGGGAAAACCAGCCTACCCAGGGCTGACCCTAAGCGAATACAGATTATTACAGAGACATAAGAAAGGGGTCAGAATCGGTCGACCAGCTTCTTCAAAGTCAACTATTTGCAAATCAGAAATCACAGATAATAGCTCACCGCGCACAATCCAAACGCCCCAAGGTGACGTGGTGCCTTCAGTGACACCAGGAGCCTCTGATTTGGAGTCAAACCCTAATGACTCAAAAACATGAGCTCAATGTTTTCTCAACTCTGTTGAGTATTTGACACGATATCGCTTTGTTACCAATCTGCACCAGCTGGTTTTAACAGCAGTTCATTTTGAAGGTTTCAAGAGTCTTTTTTATTTTACCCGACTGGAATGAAAATTGAACCTATGCAGAATAAATGCACACTCCCAATTCCAAATTAGATGAAAATGCACCTGCACAACATTCACTCTCTGGAGGGGTCAATAAAAGCTAAGATTTAGCGTGAAAAATACTTACTGGACACTCTTTTATGTATATAGCTATTGTTTCACCACTGACAATAAAAAGTCATCTTCTCCAGGTGTCATGAACCTGAGAGTTGTCAGTGTAAAGTCTTTAAGAATGGACCACTATTGAAAATAAGGGTAAAAAAAATGTACAGATGATAACGCATTCTACCTCAGTCCTCATGTGTTAGGCAATTGGATTGCCTACCTCAGCCAATTAGTCCTGCAATGTTCCCTTTTTTCATAATATCTGTAGGACTCATAAGGTATATGATACGTCTTGGCACAATTTGTTTTGAACCAGTGATAGGTAGAGTACTGAACTGACCATTGACCTTATCTACCTCAGCTCTTTTGTGTTGGCTATTCAAAATATGTCTTTCTTTGTGAAAGAGCACTAAAAGATTGACTCTTCCTAGTCCATTGTATAACCATGGACTTGGTTATTGGGTTTAAAATTAAAGATTCAGGTTCAAGACCAAAGGAGCGAAAATTCAGAAGAGCAGAGGACTTAGTATGGCTCAATGGAAACTCTTATCTACTTGGTTCTGCCTAGGAGTACTTGCACAATGGACAAAATCCGCAACCTTTTAGGGTATGACTGTTTATGGAGCTCTATTTGTACATGTAAATGTGTATTCTGGTGTATGGATGAAATAAATTACAGTATAAGATTGAAATTATTTGTATTAAAGAACTGTTCTTTGTTTTAAATCAGGCTGATGATACCACTGAAGTAACTACTACACCTACGATGGTATGAGTAATATTTCGCTTTGTTTAATTGTCATCAGATGTAGGTTTTCCCACTAAATAAACCAGATAAAATAATTACGGGTGTACATCAAGATTAATTATAATCTGATTAATAAAGATGTACATTTGATGGGTGGCTGACATAAATGAGCAGAATCTGACACATAATTACAGAAAATACTTTAAAAAAAATTTCATGGCACATATTTCGATTGCAATGTCTCCTATTGCTGACCCCAAATGGCCCTTTACAGAATAGCTTGCTAAAACACAATAATATTAATAGAAAACAAAAAGTTAATTAAAAATGAAGAAAAAAACTACTGAAAATAAAATCCCGAGAGCACCAAAGCCCACTGAAACAACAACACAAAAATATTTGAGGGCCACAGGTCAAAAAAACATTGCTTAGTCATTGGAATGGTTACGTTTACTAGTAAGCAAATCAAAGCCTTGGAGAGGTGCTCGTTACTATTTTTGTGCATGTTTGCTCAGCAAGGAACTAGAGGCTAATTTTACTGTCCTTTGGTCGACTGACAGCTGAAGTTGCCAATCACTGCTTCTCCTCCAGAGGACATGCCACCAATCGTTCAGTAATGGAGTCCAGTGGCAAAAATAACATGAGGACTTTAGCGCCTCTAGTGTGTGCGCACATCTTTGTGCGCACGCGCGCGTCTATGTCTCTGTGTGTGTGTGTGACGCACCGCTACTTCTAATAATAGAGGAGGTAGACTGCCTTCTCCTTTAAGAGCCTACTTGTTGCTTACTCCAAAAGGAAAATAGCAACAAAATGGTTATCAAAGTGTTTCTCGCCACCTCATCGGGATCCACTGCGGTAAGTTGGTCATATTGCCAATGTTTTTGTTTCTTGCACTCTTTTGATGCATTCTTTTAAAGTCCAATCGCTTTTCAATACTAAAGCATGGTTCTGTGTTTCATATCACGTTGGTTAGGATAAATGATCACAGGGATACGTCTTTATGATTTAAAAGGCAAAGAAAGACTACTTTACTAGACAGTTATTCGGTAGGAGGGGGGGCTTTGTACCCCTCATTTGGACGCGAGACTTCACGGTTAGGTTCGACCCACGCCTGTGGACAGGCCCGTTTGCATTTTTGAAGAAGTTCTGTCAGACTGCTATGACATTATTCTAAAAAAGTTCATGCTTTTTATTTTATTTCAAAGTTGGAGTCAAAGTTATAAGGAAAAAATAGCCATAAGAGTGGATGTGCTGCATATCTGTGTCCTTTATGCCTTTATTGTAGAATAACTTGATTAAAATGGGTAAAAACGTGAAATTGGATTACTATAGATACTATTGTGCATGGTTTTTGGGATATCACTGCTTTGAACAGTGAAGTACCATCTAAAAAAACATTTTTCTCCTCTGAAGTAAAGGACTATTGTCGTGTAACATATTTGCTCTTATACTATACTAAAAATTCATTTCTTAACTTTTAAAATGGACACACTAGACCATGGGCCGGCAATCCAAAATGTTGTAAGCAATGAAAAACTCAATTTAATTAGGTGATCATTATTCTACTACTGGACAGCACTCACTTCCTGCTTGTATTACTACTGTGAGACTTGAATAATCATTGCTGCAAAACTAATGTCTATAAATCATAAATCAAAGCTTGCTTGACCCTAAGAAAGTCGTTTGGATCCTACAAAATAAAGTTCCCACGCCTTCCAGATCAAGAAGAAGCAGCAAGATGTGGTGGGCTTCTTAGAAGCATTGAAAGTTGACTACACCCAGCTGGACATTGCATGCAATGAGGAGAATCGCATGTGGATGAGGCAGAATGTTCCAGAAGAGAAGAAACCATCCAATGGCATCCCACTACCCCCTCAGATTTTCAATGAAGAAAGCTACTGTGGAGTGAGTATAAATTACCGACAGCAAAATGATGATTTTTATTATTATTTACCCAATCTTTAAGCCATCCTACAATGATGATACCAATAATACTATCTCTCTTCAGGACTATGAAACATTCTTCGATGCCAAGGAAGAAAACTCTGTATTTGCCTTCTTGGGGTTGGCCCCTCCTCCTGGTTCAAAGGTCAAGACACATTCTTTTTCTATCTGTCTTTTTTCTCTTAACTCTGAGGTGGTCTTTAAAATTGGCATTTCATTAGATCTTTAATCACACTGCATTAGTTATCTCATCTCATATCATCTCATCTCATTTTCTGAACCTCATTTGGGTCACCAGGGGTGCTGGAGCCTATCCCAGCTGACTCCAGGCCACGTGCATACTCACACCCATACTTAGGAGCAATTTATAGTGTTCAATCAGCCTACCATGCATGTTTTTGGAATGTGGGAGGAAACCGGGGTACCCAGAGGGAACCCACACAGGCCCGGGGAGAACATGCCAACTCCACACAGGTAGACCGACCTGGACTTGAACCCAGGACACCAGAGCTGGCTGCTTGCAGTGTGAAACAATTCCGTACCCTAAGATTGTAAAGACCTAGAGTAAACTGTGAATGATGCCTTTGTGTTTACTTCAATTCCTTCCTTAACACAGGAAGCACTGAAGGATAATGAGGAAGAACACATAATGGAGAATGGTACTCATGCTGAAGAAACCAATGAGGAGGAAACAGAGGACTCAATAGTAATGTTTTATTGACACTCACATTGCTTTCCTTGCTTCCCTTGCAACCTCACGCAGGAATGCTTGATCACGCTTTCGCTTGTCTTCAGGTGCACTTCTCCAGCTCTCATCTCAACTATTCTCTTTGTGTTGTTATTCCTGGCTGAGACGTTTGTATTCACAATCACTAAATTCACCAACAGTGTGCTCCCAATGATGCTGACTTTTGGTTCCAACACTTCTCATCTATATCGACATTTACTGCATTCTATTACTCGATGGCAACAACATGCAATGTTGTCATTATTTTTGGGACGTGAGTGACTGCTAACAATTGAAAAGAATGGGATGTACTGAATGTATAATGCAAATAATTGTCATGCTTTAAAAAAAAAAGCATGACCATAGGGAAATCCTACAATGAAGACATGTTCCTTTTATCAGATTTTTCAGTATGTCTCCAGTTGACGTGTGTGCCACTCACTTTTCTTTTACTTCCTAACTAAGCCTAATTTCTACGCCCTGTTCACCAGTTTGTTATTTTCGCTTAAAAAAAAGGAGGTCCCAGAGGTAGAGTGTAACGGGGATGCCTATAGAGACGAGGCAGAGGAGAGCAAAGATGACCAGGAAGAACCGATAGCAGAGATTGAAGAAAATGAAGACACGGAAGGAGGAAAGGATCAACCTGAAGAAGACACAGTAACTAATAACCTCTAAAATAATTTTGCTTTCCTTGATGCTTATTATCTCTTTTCCTGGTTCCTGTCATCTGCTTCTCCCATCAATTCTGTGTTAATTTTGATACTAATCCACAAATTTGCTCAATTTTATAGTCTACAAACAAGAATGTTCCTTTTTTTGGTTACTGTCTAAATGTTCTAAATGTTAACTTCTTTGTCAAAATGTTCCAAGCAGGTCCTCAAAAATTTTAAGCCAATGTTTATATTCAAATGTGTGTTTTCTTTGTGTTAACAGGAACATGAAGAGGAGGGTGAAGACCAGGTATGTCATTTTTTTATTTAGATTCCTGGAAAAACAATTCATCTTTGGTTGTCCTCTCTTGACCAATGTTATTTTTTGGCACATAACCAAGTGCTCTTTTTATTAGGTAAAGTTCATGTAGCACAATCATTTGTTTCCCCTAGCATAGACCAACAGAAACTAGTACTTACATTCATCTCACTCACTAAGATGAACATTTCAGAACATGATGTTTGGCTCCTCCTTGCCGCAAAGATAGAACATTAATTTTGCAATTTAATCAAAGGGCTATAAAATAGATTGATCGGTATATCTTCATTATAAATCTTTATTTCAATAAAACACTTTTTTAATATGCCCAAAGCACTTTACATTCACACACCAATGGTGCTCCCCACATTAATATACTATTAGTATTTGTTCAATATTCACACATACTGCATGCACCGTTTAACATACACCAAAATCTTTTCTCAGCCACTCACTTGTCTTGAACTTTATTGACACAACTTGTATTTCTGTCTCTTTATTTACGCTGTGTATGGCGTCATGCTCATCTCTTTCGCTTTGCTTTCCTGAGGAGGAAGACGAGTTGCAGTCAGAGGTAGAGTAAGTCGACAATGGCCTTCATCCCTTTATCAGTCACCCTTTCAACCAATTATATATATTACAAATGTCACAGAATTCTTGGTAGCCTCTGGGGCTCTGAGGATTTTCATTTGGTTCTCTTCATCTCGTTCATATGTCTCTTCACATTTTCACAGTTTTTCCTCCGTTCTTTTTCTCTCCCTGTAACAAAATCATCTCCATTTCAGTCCCGTTGTTGTCTGCTGGAAACCCTCAACTGTCCCATTAGTTCTATTCTGATGACCCATCGATTATGGCATGCTTTTGCTGCTCTTTTGCTCCCCCCAGCCTGCTAACCTGCAGTCTTTTATTATTCCTTATAGGATGATGAAGAGCTACGGACGCTTGAGGTAGAAACTCATGACTTTGTTTTACCTCGTTGACTTACAGTACAGTGGTAGCTCTACTTCCGAAATTGATTTGTTTCAGAAATTGGTTTCGTAACTTGAATTTGTCGTAATTTGGGTTGCATTTTATATGTAAATGTCCTAATCCGTTCCAACGTTCCCAATACTACCGTTTAAATACGTTATAATAAAATATTTAATATAAAACTACTAATTTTGTACTACACTATCGATAAAATATTTATCCAACAACAATTCATAATTTTCATAAATAACTTACTTGGGACCCATAATGAAAAGCAAAGAATAACGTTGCATTAACCACACTTGCAAAAACTCACAAAAAAGCCTGAAAACCGAAATATTTTGTTTGTAGAATCTAACTTAAGTAGAGGTATCACTGTATTTAGGAGTACTCTTTCCACTGCTCTGTCCCTTTTTTCAATTCTGACATTCCTTAGCTCTCTCCCACATCTCGTTCAAAACCAGTAATGTGATTCATTGTATTTTCTTCCCTGATGACCTCTGTCCCCCCCCCCCCCCACCCCACCCCCTTTTTTGTTAACTTTTAAACCCCTTTTATCACTGTCATACTTTTCTATTACAGGCTGAAGAAGAAAAATCATATGGTTGTTTTTGCAGTTGACCGACATGGGGTTTTATGTATTTATTTTGTATGTATGATGCATGAACTTCATTCATAAATGGGTGACCACCTAAAAGCAATATAACGACAATACTTTTATTTTTTCAGGATACAATGTGCTTTTTAAATGTAAGATTTTTTTACATGCACAATTTTTTAACTGCATCATTTCATCTGTCATAGGAGGAAGAAGAGGCTGACGTAGAAGAGGTACCGTTACTGTATTCTTGTTTGCTATGATTAATGTTGCTGCAAGATTTTAATAACAATTATGATCGTGTTGATTTTTTTAAATACTGTACTATACTCCTTAAAATTAACTATCCTTTTTTAAATTACACTGGCAAACCACTCATCCCTCACTATGTATCCAACAGGGAGAAGATTTCTTAGAAGAATCACAGGTATTTGTTGACTGGTTAATCCACTAATCATTTAATCCTTAATTAAACTGTGTTTCTTCCAACAGGAAGACGAGTCTGAGTAATGAAAGCAAGGGAACACACTCACACCCTCCCATTTTAGGTAAATTCTATTTTGCATTCTCTACCACTTGGTGACAGTAGAGTTATATTTACATGCATGAGCCTCAATGTTGAGGTTCTCAAACGCAATCCGATCCTTAACAGAATAAAAACAAAAATAACGGCCTTTACATAAACAATGACGCCATCATGTATGTGAGTTATTATGACTTCAGAGCAATTGAATTGATTGCACTTTGATGCCTTAGTATGACATCATTACTGATCATTATTTAAATGTCCATGACATTATCAAACAATGTAACAATATTAAAATAATCATAAACTGATAACTTAACAGACCATGAATGGTTGTCTGTCTCCTCATACCCTGAAACTAGCCTCAACTCAGGGAGTCCCCCGCCCTGGTGCGCATAGTCAGCCGAGATGGGCTCCAGCACCCCCTGCGACCCTTGCGAGGATAAGCCGTTCAGACAATGAATGAATGAATCATTGACTAGTTGAAACCAGCTCCGGCTCATGTGCTCGCAGCTTCATTGGGCACAAAAAGATGCCTTTAGGATTATCTGTAGCCACATTTAAAGATGAAAAGTCTCCATTTTGGCTCTTGTGAGGCAGCGATTTTAGCCATCCTCCATAATCCCAGTCTCCAGAGCCTCTCTTTTTCACTAGTCTTTGCATGTTGGGATGCTGTGACCCACTCGAGGAAATATGCAGGTTCTGGAAGAACGAGCTTTGCAAAAATTGCAATCCCTTCCAAGCCCTGCCAGCCTCTCTGTCAGATAATGTTAGTGGAAGCTGCCAAGTGAGATTCGGATTGCGCCCGCGGAGGAGTGGGCAGATTGGGTGGCACACTGGCAGAGTGGTGGCGTCTGCCTCAGCCTTCAAATCCATTGGGGGAAATGAGTGACCTGGATTTTGTTTTGCTTTGTTTGTCCAGCCTGAAGGAGCATCCCGTGACAACTGTCTCTGACCCCTACGATTGGCAACTTGTGCCCCTAAAGGAAACATCTCAACTCCTCCCCAAAGGCAATGCTGCTACACGCGCCTTGAAAAAAAAAAACAAAAAACAAAAAAAACTCAAAACACTGGTCAGGTGCTTGAAGATGTCAAGTGATGAAACGTCATTTTTGTCTTTTCTTGTCTTCTGACAGTATTTTTTTTTATATTTGACAACTTAAGTAGCACTAATGAATAGGCCTAGGTGCGGAGTAGCATTGTACTGCAAATGTCTTTAATGTTATTTGAAAATAAAGTGACCCTAGAATACAGTTTCTTCTAATTTAGAGTTGTTTATGGGTTTAGACACTCTTAATTCTCATTTATTTTTTTCAGTTATAGCGATGCAATGTAATACAGAGCTACATGGAAACTACAAACTAAGATTTCTAACGAGTGTCTACAAATTAGTGTGCCATTCAAAAGACCTCTGTTAATACTTTTTTAAACAATGCACTTTCTTGTAAGAAATATGTGACTAATGTGGATGCAAATGGAAATGCAATAAAGTGAAAGTTGTTTTCAAAAAAGATCATGCTGGCTATATTTAGTGAGTTGTGTATATTATTAGATCAACGGGTGCCTGTTAAAACCTAGAAAAAGTGATGGGACCATGGATATTTTATTATTAGCCATATTTCTTTTCACTGTGAAAGTTAAAGTAGCAGCCACTTTGAACACCACCACCCTAAAAATTTGTTTTATAGTGAATAGAATAAAATTTTAATGCAGCTCTGAAAGCAACTCTACCTGATTTTCTTTTTAAAGCACATTGATAGCTCTTAATAAAATTGATAGTAAATAGAGCATGATGAAGGAATAGTGCTTTACAATTTTACAGTATGGCGTATACTTGGCTGTGATTTTCATTTTTGTAGTTTGCATGTACTTGTGTGACTTTGCATATTAGGGGTTCCAGAAGTCTCAAATTTGCACACGTGTGAATAAAAGCAGGATTTTTGGTTGACTTGGGTCAAGTGTCATAATGATAAACTGTATAAATTATGTGGGTGCTGGTTTTTGGTCCAACCAATCCAGCAAAGACACTTTAACCAATGAGATTTTAGCAGAAAATAAGAAGCACCTGACTGCAATACACTGATTGCAAATGTAGGACACCAGATTGCTGAAAAGGAGTCCTCTCCATGGGTTGAATTGCATAGTCTGGTCACCACTGAAATAAAATGTGCTTCATAAAATATAGAATGTTGAAGGAATTATATCTATTCATAAAGCATAGTAACTGATTTCAAGGGGAACAATATTTTGACGTTGTTTTTTTAAGTATATTTCATTTCTGGCAGATTCAGTTAAATCCCACAAACCTGCATTTCACTGAATGGAATGATGTATGGTGGGTGACCCTTGTGAGGATAGGCAGTAGAGAACATTAATGGAAAAAGCAATGATGTATGGTATGTGTTCTTTGACAATAGAAGGCTGGTTTAATGCCAGCTACACAAACATATTTGTTTTCTCACATTACTAAAGTCTTTAAGTGCTACAACATGGATGCTGTCACAAAGTTGACAAGCAATGATTTTCAATGAAAGCTTTTAGTGCGGTCCACCAAGTACACATGAATTAATGTGGAGTTCCATTCAGTGATTGGGATTTGTTTTTATGTTCCATGGGAAGAGTGTACAAGGACTTCTGTTTGCTCTCTGAGTCAAACGTTTATGTATGCATGGGAGAGAGTTTTGTGTTGCAGGGCAAAGTCTCTTCTGCTAATATTTAACAGGACAGTTTTGGGTGATGTAGTGAAGCCCCACACATAAAGACCAGTGTAATTAACCTACTATATATTCATTGGGTGGGATTCTTGCTGCTGCTCCACACAAACAATGAGGTAAGTCAGACACACTTAGTATAGAATGGAATTTAGATTGACCATCAACTCTACATGCACATTATGAATGCAATATTTTCATTTTTAGGTCCAATTTTGTGAAATACCATTAAATTTGAGCCACGGCATTGAACCATCACCTACTATACTGTGGTTTGCCAGTGTTTATTTTGGGTTGTCCTTCCATAATGCCCCTTGTTATGTCCAAATAACTCAATTTTAGTTTCATTTGTCCTTAGTGGTATAGTATGATCCAAAATTCTGCTTTACTTGGATTATTTTGCTGAGTAGTGATAGAGATGTGTTTTATAGTATATTTATATACGTATTTCATGCAAATATAGTTTTATTTTCAGGTCCCTCTTGCCAAAGTGAATAGATTACCTCAAATGAAATGCATTATAATGGACTTTTTTGTTCTGACGATGATTCTTCTGTCATGCAGCACTCAAGGTGAGTTGAACATAAATCAAACTGCTTCTTGTCTGAATAGCAATGAGAATGATGTCACAAAGGGCTGTAAAGTATGCATTAACAGCCCTGACAGTGATTATGTTGAAGTGCGCCACTACTTCTGCTTACACCCACAGACCATCGAATTAGCGGTGGCCCCCATGATCTCGCTGCACTTTAAACATTTCTACTCAATATAACAATCAAATGGAACTTGTAGCCATAGAAATTTAAAGTCACTAGTAAGCTCAAATGATGCTCTGATTGTAACAAACTTTGATTCAGATTCGTTTAATTTTTTTCTTCCTAAGCCTCATTTACTAAATGGACACAATTTATGAGACTAAAGGCCAGGTTCACCGTTAAGGAGTTATACATCATGATTTGAATTGTGCTGTAAACTAATTTGATCACAGCTCTTTACAAGTTAAAATGAGCTTGTTTTTTTACTTTTATGAGAGTCATATAATAAATAGTAGATAGAATAGTATTTTTTGTAGTTTTCAAATTGTGCCTGTGTGGGTTTTACCCGAGTAAGTCCCAAAAATGTGTGTGTGAATATTTTTGTTGTTCACAATATACCCTTCCTACTCCCAATAGTTAGCTGGCAAACGCTCCAGCACCCCCAGGTCCCCTGTGAAAAGAAGCGGCATGAAAGATAAAAAGAATGAAATCTGGAAACCACAACTGCCAGTATTTAAAATAAAAAATAAGTCTCTAGCTTGAAATGAGAATTGGGCTTACAATTAGTACTCAGTATGTTGATAATAAAAACTTTGTTTTTTTTCTCAGTTTGCTAGAAAATTCCTAGTCTTATTTTGTGTTTATGTGTTGGAATACTGTATAACATCTATATTCTCCTTTGACTTTTTTGCAGTTTCTCTTTTAAAGTTGTCCCCCATCAATTTAACTGTCCTAAGTGGTGATGAAGCCCGCTTTACCTGCGATACAGAGAATACAGAATGGGATGTTATGCTGTGGGAGCTAAACAGCACGCTGGCAGTCACCATCTCCAGAATTCACGGTGTGCTTTCTTCCTCCATCCCCAATGTGACAGCAGAGAAAAGCCAGAATGGAAAAGCTTGGATCTTGTTGCTCCTGAGTGTGGAAAGGCAACATGAGGGTCAAGTAAGCTGTAATATCCAGGGTAGTGCCAAGAAGACAGCCAACCTCTTTGTTCAAGGTCAATATAATACTCTCCATCTTCACAAAAACAGCATTACTTAGACATAATGTATTCGATTATAAGTGACTGATGAGCTTACCTGTTTAACACGCACAAGTTGTCTTGTGTTCTTATATTGGAAATAAGGTCATGTACTATACAGTAGTGAGCTGATGTTTAAGTAGTAGGGATTATGATAAAAGCCAAAAGTGCAATCTTGAGATTTAAAAGACGTCTTCATGTCAATCCAGAGTTTATCCATCGCGGTTAGATGTTATTAGAAAAAGCCACCAGGTATGCCGTTTTGACTTTAAATATTGGTGTAGACACTTAAAAAAAGCTATTGGGTACATTTTTCTTCTGAAAAGTGGAAATGTGTTGAAGGGAACACATAAAAAAGGTTTCCGCTCCTTGTGTTATTGCAACTAAAAGACACTCCTAAGTCCTACAAAAAAATCTACTGCAGTCCACATGGTTGCAAAACACACTGAAAATAACCTTGATGAGGGGGAAAAGAAAAAAATAGCAAATGTTGTTTTGATTGTAGCCGCCCACGCACTGCTGCTGCTGCTGCTTCAACTTATGAGCTCAGGCAGAAAAAAACATGCATTTTGCTTTTAAAGCTGCTTTGTTTGTAGTTTCTTTGAAAGGAAGTTGAAAAATAGCTAATTATAACCACTATGTTTGTTAGGTGAAAGAAACAGAGGTGTAGTGGTACCTCTACTTACTAATATCTTTATATACTAAATATGAACATGACATCAAAAACATCATCATTAAAATATTAGAATTATTAAAGTTTTTATGGGAAAGTCCCATTTTAGGGAATTGTAAAAAGTTGTCTATTGGAATTGTCATTGGATCAATATATCACCAAACGTAGAATATTTTGAAGTATTTGAGTTGTGTTTATGTGTCCAAATGTAATCCTTTGAGTACCATCAGTGATTGGCAACCCTGAAAAATACCAATACTCGAGAAATTGATGAATAATATTAGTCTTCCTCTTCTGCCCTCCCTACTGCTCCAAATAAATGTTAAAATATATAGTAAAATAAAACACATTTCAGCTCACAGATCTTTTAATTAATTACCATAGGCTGTTTTATTAAGAGATACAATATCCTAATAATAACCTTTTTTTCCTGATACATGTTGCCTCATATTGCTGACACAGTACTCTTCATTCTCATGTAAATGGCATACCCCAAATGCCTTGACAAGATATTAAATGCCGCAAGATTTGTATGGACTCTTGCTTCAGTGACCTTATCCTTCTGCTTATCTGCATCCTTGCCCTTAAATTGAGAACATGGGAGAAAGAAAAAAAACGGACGAAATCACCCTGCTGCAAAAAAAAAGCAGTAGGAAGCCAATGACCCATCACCTTTTCCAATAAATTCTAAAGCGAGCCTCCATTGCTTGCCAGAACTGAAAATCCCTTCTGACATTTTCACTCAATAATAGTACTGTTAGTAAAACAGCCCTCCTCCCTACCCTCCACTACACACCCCACGCACCCTTCTGGCTGGCTGGAAGCAGACGATTACGATTGCTCTGACCTGACACAGCCTTGGAATTAACAGTGCACCCTGGCACGTCCACTTAATAGTCAGCAACTCTTTGATTTGTGTACTGCAGCCTCAAATAGAGTGTTGGAAGAGTGCCACAAATCTGCTGCAGATACCTCCTCTGCTATTTAATTGCCCATATAGGAAAGATATCTTCGCCCACCCTCATTTCAGTCCTTTTATTCTACTTAAAGATGCTCTTGTGAACTAATCAACGCTGATGAATGCTTCAATGCCCTCTGCTGTCAAATAAGGGTCCGCAACAGCCAATCAGTTACCCTGCACTTATTGACATTCTTCCTCCATCTGCTGCTTTTTCCATTTTTTTTCCCAATGATCCAAATGTTCCAGTGGGGTTACAAGGAGCTGTTGTGTATTATGGGGGCTCATTTGCAGACCACCCCCACCCCTTCTATTGCCTTGGGATCTGTTCAGTTCTTTTATACATACTATTTATTTAGTATTCTGTACTGCTCATCCCTACATGAAGCTTATTCCAGCCAACTATGGGCAACAGGCAGAGGACACTCTGAATTAGTTGCCGGCCAATCACAGGGCACGAGGAGATGGATAACCATTGATGCTGACACTCATACCATATTCACCGCCCATTAAGTACATAAAGTATTCTCAGTTGGATTAAATTGGGAGTATATTCTTGGCTCCAAATGCAACAGTCAAGTTGTCTTTGCTTTGGCTACTGTTTGACAACCTGCTGTACCTCTTTGCTACATTAGCAGGCTTATTTGGCTTGCAGGGTGCGAGATGAGGGGGAAAGGATGAGAAGCATTTGTCAAGCTTTTGGCACATTAAGGCGCTCAATCAATCAACTCTGTCCCTTCCCCCATCTTATAAATAAGTCGTCCTCGTGAAGTAGGACTGTTGCTCATCCTTCTCATAGTCCGGGATGATATCAAGTGTTAATTTATGTAATCTTTGCTATAATGCAGTACCGGTAAATTTAAAAATATTTGTTCACCAAATGACAATAACTTTGCCAACACTTGAATTCAGGAAATACTAATCATTATGGCATGCTTATTTTGATAATATTAGAATTGTATTTTCCCTTTCTCACATATTTCCTGCACACTGCATACCCTTCATTTACCCTGGTGTTTGTCCTCATTAGGCTCAAGGGTGAGCTGAAGCCAGGATCACAAGCGTCCCTTTGGGCGAGAGAGTCAGGATACACCCTTGACTGGTTGTTAATCAATGGCAGGCAACATATACTGCAGCAACCCCATTGCCATTCACACTAGGCACAATTTAGAGTGTCCAATGAAGCTAACCAGCATAAAAAAATAGTCTAAAAAGTATTCCTAGCTATTTCTTGAGTAATATAATTTACTTTGAATGCTACCTGAGGTAACTCCCATAATTCCAATGCATCAATTTAGGATAAAATCTCATTCTGTCCCCATAAACAAAATGAATTACCTGTTCTGTTTTTTGATTTTAGAAAAAGGGACTGTGAAGGTTTTTGGAGTTCACACAATAGCATTAAAGGAGCAGTTGGTCCTGTTTGGGTGTGATGCAATGGGATGGTACCCTCTCCCCAATTTGCAATGGGAAGTCTATGGTAAAAAGGTAAATAAACAACAACAACATGTACATGTGCAGTATGTCTATTTACACTCACATTTAAGGTACTATCAAAACTAATAGTAACTATTTTGTGAGATCACATCATAGATGTATGTCTTAGTTGACTGCCGTATATTGAAAGCTTGTATGTGAAATGATCCAAGAGGTCTTTATTTTTAGTGAAATACTGAGAAAGATGGCTCCTAAAAATGGTTCTATTTCATCATATGAATTTAATTGTGTTTAAAATACACAGCAGTGATGAAATATGCTGTAACATAAAATAAATATATATTAAATTTTCTCTTTCTTCTCCCTTACAATCCACTCAAACGGCACCATGCAAGTAAATTGAAATTCTATTTACAACAATATAGTGCCCCCTGCATTGCATGTTATCGCAAATAAACAGTTTCAGTCATCATTTAACATTATTTTCCAGCAGCCTTTCCATTACAATATGCACATGTAGCTAATATTGTGCCCCATGATTGCATAAAGCTCATCTACATTTGTTTATATGAACACCACGGGAACCTGAATCCGGCAAACAAGGATGGAAGTGGGCCCTAGCTAGAGCCCCCCCAGGATATAAGCACTGATCTGTGGCCTGGGTGTTGCAGATGGACCCAGCTGCTTTGCTGCAGTGTCTCAACATCCACTGGCAAGAGAATTAAGTCGATTAACAGCAGCGCGGCAGATGAACTGATCCTAGCAGCACTGCCTCTTACTGGCCTGATGGATGAAGGCGACAACTTCTCAATGAATAAATCTAGGAATGTTAAAAGCAAGAAGACTGCCATCCTTCCTTAAGGATGCTCTATTTTATTGGACAATTCACCAAGACATGAGATTTTCTTCCAGGCAGAATCGTTCTCTGCCAGCGGTGAATAGTTACCAAGCCTTGTCATGTCATTTGAATAGGCAAAGCTATTTAGAAAACAGAGGAAATGGCTTGAATAAATGGTTTTCTTCTTGTAGGTTGTAAAATTCGGAAATGGCCAACATGATCATTGAGGGAATTGGCTAGTTAAGGAAACATGAATTAATGGAAGGCCTTCACTTTGTTGTTTAGTGAACGTTATTTAAGGTGTGATTACGCAGAAAATAATGTGTTTTTCTGTCTGGGTTTCTTTTGTGGAGTTGAGACGGAGTGAATACAATCTTAGCAGTGAACTGACGGGAAAGAGTCTCTTCACTGTGAGAAGCAACCTCAGCATGACGGCAACTAAAAGCTCACATGTTCACTGTCTGGCTTCAGTGTCTGCCCTCTCCACACCGCTGAAGAGCAGCATTCGTCTGACAGTGGGTGAGACACCAAGAGCTTATTTTACAAGAAAGCACTCTTTTTATTTGATATAATTTATTTAAAAAGCAAAAGCCATAAGAAAACTAAATAGGTCAAAGTCTTCAGATCTTGAACCAGTTTCATTTTCTCTAATAAAAGTCAAAAAGCCTTCCTACAACAAAGCATTATTTTCATGTGTCTTCAAGTCATTATATTTACCCATACAGATGGAAAGGTTATGGAAAAAATTGTACTATTGAATTCGGAGACTGAGTTAGAGTACAAATAATATATTCAACTCACTACTGCACTCTTTGATACTATTGTGCTTGTTGTAAGGCAGATTTCTTGTTTGGTCACAGAAGCTTATTTAAAAAAAAAGGAAAAAAGGAGACATGCCAGCCATGCATGTGTGTCGCCGGGCAGAATTCACATAATGCTTTAGTTACCAATAGGAAAACTGAAATATAGAAGTCATGCTCATTAGAGCCTTAATCAAAATTCATGAAATTTCCATTAGTTTGCAAGTGAGAGGGAAGTGATTTTTATCGGGTTGGTAACATTGTGCAAAACTACTTTTTCCAAAACACCTTTTTTTACTGAATTCAAGCCAATAATAGTTTTCCCAATGTGACCTTCCCTCCTTAGTTGCAGAGGTGGTGCAAGATGAAGATGACTGCAGAGTCCCATTGGCTGTAACGTCCTCCCTCACTGCTCTTCTACTGCTTGTCTTGCTCTGCATCTGCATTGTCCTCTACAGAGAAAGGAGACAAGCAAGTATGCACTTTGAATTACGTTGGCTCGGAGAAATAACTATCGCCTACCTCTTCTCATTTCTGGGCAGAGAGTATGATTAAAGTATAATGAGGAAGCAAGGTAGTTACACTGTGATGCAGGTCTCCACCAAGGACAACCTTTTTTTAATGTATAGAGGAAAATTAGTTGTCAGGAAAAATACTTTTACATAAGCATTGTGGGATACCTTCATGGGAACAATGCATGGTTGATTAGTTGCTGTCACTAATAAGAACTATTAACAAAAATGTATTAAATAAGTCATTGAGAACTATTGTGTGAATTAACTATAGTTTAAAATGAAGAGTTTTTAATATGATACACTTCAATTCTAATATAGTACAATACATTATTCTTAACACCTTCACCAAACAGTATTATTACTTTAAAGGACATTTTTTTCATAGAGTGCTTTGATACAGACTTTTTCCGTTTCAGTGAACTTTCAAGTGTTTTAACATTTGCAAATAACCTTTTTAAAATTCACTCATCTATTCACCGTCTGTATTGCTTATCCTCACAAGGGTTGAGAGGGTGCTGTAGCTAATCCAACTAAGCATAGGCTGCCAATTGCAGGGCACGTAGAGACAAACACTTTTTTAGAATCAAACTAGAATTTAGAGTGTTTAGTGTTCTGGGAGGAATCTGTTTTAATACTACAATTTAGTAATATAACAATTATTTTTTCAACTAATTTTGTATAAAGAGGTATTTGGGACAGCCTTTATGATACTACATTAAAGTTCTGGAATGACTGCAAGTCACAGTAACACTTTTTAAAACCACTGTTAGTGTGACACTTTTACTGTTATTCCTAATCTGATTTGCGATGTAGTCAAACAGGGCGCATCCTTTCTAAACGCAAAAGTCAATACTTGTGAATCCTCTAATAAGGTTGGAGTGATAAAATAGTGCATTATATACAGTAGTGTGGCTAAAAAGTAGGGTAGAATTAGTTCTGGCATGAACACTATGAGGGGATGAAATTCCCCTGACAACAACAACAACAACAACAACAACAAAATGGTCTTGACTCAGACATTTAGAAATTGTCGTAATCCCTATAACGGATTGGGGCCCACTGTATCGAAATTGTGGCTGTAGTTCAGGGCCTAAGGATTATCTCCAGCAGCTGTTTCTTTACCAGAGTGCTTCTTTACCATCAGTGTGGTTGTTAGGGTCTTAAAATGTGAGCTTGAAAAGCTCAAGAGGAATGTTTTGCATATCAATGAAGGTGCTTGCCGCTGTCTTTAATTGAAGCGTATGTGAGGGTAATGTGGCCTTTGCAATTATCGGAAAAATTCAAGGAGATGCTCTGGTGGCCCCTCAGAGACTGTGGCAAGGAGGGATTTATTATATAATGCAAAAGGCATTTTCTCTCTTGGCAACAGTAACAGTTTTACATGTCTCATGGGACTAACATTGTTTACACCCTTGTTCGATGATGTTGGAGCCTTGTTACAAAACTCATTAACTTTCTACTAACTGGAGCCGATTAGGGTAGGATCCCAAACTCATAAATGCAAGTATGTTACTGTCCTATACGTAGTTCTGGTGATTTAAGATTCAACATGAATTTAGGTTTATGCCATTCCTGTGCTAAAAATGTTCTCTCTTTGCCTTTCAGAGAAAAATGCACAGGATGTGATAAGGTAAGCTTTCCAATGTCTTTTGGAAATACTTTCTGGAAGAGTTTCAATCCTAGCGAGTGTTAGACAATATTGCCAATAAAGTTTCCTTACTTAGTTGAGGCACTTTTAATTTTTGTTATAATAGCTTGCACTAAATAGACATGAATGTCTTTATTTTTTTGAGATAGCGCTAGTTTTATTTATCAGCATTCTTCACCACAGGTGAAATGCACTTTATAGGCTTTCCAAGTAGACAACTGGGTCTCGTAAAACCTGTTTCTTACTGACGGTGCACTTAATGATAAAACAATACAAGGCCTGTGATATGTTACTGCTTGGGGAGGAAATTGTTTGTCCCTTTCTAGATGTGAAGCCATTTTTAAAAGGTTATGGCATTTTATCAGAACCAGGATTATCATAGTTGCTCAATTTGGCTTCAAATCAGCTAAATTGACTGCCGTTTTTTTAGGGTTTGGACATTGTATTGTCATAATTCATCAACAAATGTGAACAAAACTATCTAAAATAGCAAATGGTTGAGGACCATTGCTAGTTTTTATATTGGATCCCTTTTCTCCCCATCTCAAAAGGGTCATTACAGTTTGTGCACCTCCTTTGAGTTGACCTGTTTCCAACAGAACCAGCTACTAAAGTGCTCTTACATCCAATCGATATAACTGAACAAGTGTGTGGAGGGAAGACCGATTTGCTGCAGTCCAGATAGCAATCATGGGCTTTCCTTTAAATTGAGCCTCAGATGTCACCATGCCTGGCTTCTCCTGGAAAGACAGGCCCGCATTGAGGATCAAGTTACTTGGCAGATGAGTGGCTCTGAAAAAAACAGAAAGTGAAGAAGGAATTTCTTTGACTGATTGCTGTGTCTAAAGTACCAACTCCAGTATTTGAACAAAGCAGTAACTGTATGAATAGCAGTATGTTTTGGTAGCATTTTTTGCCTTCCTGTCGACAGTCGTTAAGCATACATTTGTTAGGGGAAGAGGTAACCCATAGCAACTGTTCTCTCTGCTGAAGGAGGAGTTGCTTCTCTAAAGCAAGAACCAGAAGGACAGCAGATTTGTTCAACGGTGTGTTTACTATCATCGTTACTTTGCTGACGACAACAATATTTATCATCAAGTGGAGGTGGAACCGGTTCTTAACGAGGATTTTTTCACAAGCCCTACCATGCACATTGAACAGCCAAAATGTTCACTTGATTATTAGGGTTGAGGATGAGATGGAATGCATCACAGTTTTTGAATTGACTCTAGGGCAAAAGGCAAGGAAGACTCGCTCTATGTCAGTTGCCTGCTTGTTTATTTGGCCCTGTTACAGATGCACTCACCACCAGGACAGTAATTCTTCATTTATACATTCTTACACAATATGATGGGTCTAATATTAAAGGTGAGAACTTCTTGGTAACTCACAATACAAGGCTTTCTCTAATGATCATCTTATAAAATGACAATTATCCTGACATTCGTGAGGAATTCATTCTACAATCTTCAATTAACTGTTAACAATAACCAGAAAATGAAGCTCTTTTCATCACTAGCAGACGTCCAATCCTTTTGAAGTAGGAGGGTGAACAACCAGGCAACGGTAGTCATGTCTGTCGATGTACCGAGGGAATTGACTGAACTTGACATTTCATATTGCTGTCGTATTATGTCACACCAAGTAGCAGCACATCTGATAGCTGTCACCTTATTTTAAAGCCTTTTTTTTAAGCTATTTCCGAGTTAAAGATGACTTTTTCTTGTGTATTTGGGTAATTACAGGAGGGAGGAATCAAACAATGGACAAAGTCTGCCTGCTGGGCCTACACATGCCAGGGTCAACTTGGGATATGTAAGTGAAGATGGAACAGGTTAGTTGGGTTATCATAATAAACACTTAAATAATGGCGATATATAACAACGACACTACAAGTAACCTTAACTTTATAATTTAAATGTATTTAGATCATGATAAATTCAGGTTCCTTTTTTTTTACAATGGAATTGTCTGAAAAATTAAATGAAACTAAAACACAAGTAGTTCATTTGCAGCCAGCTTGAAGAATAGATGGGGCTGAATGTTTTTCCCCCCTACTCTGCAGATGCAGTTTACAAAGAGATAATGAAGGAAATTCATAGCAAGATGGATTTTGACAGCACCCCGAAGGTAAGATAGAGAAAGACAGGGAAACAGAAAGCTAGTTGCCAAAGGATTGAACCACAAATTTGATAGAAAGGGTTGACCTATCTTTAGGGTCACACCAAAGCATTCTTCTCCCCATCCTTTTGCATTTACTAATAAAAGTCCATTAGTAACAGCAATCTATTCTATTCTAATCTCCTCAGAGCCCTGATGTAGTGACATCCAGCAGCCTGTCTTTACATGATGATGATGGTAACACACAATTGAACTTTATAAAGGAGAACTCGAAGAATATCAGGCAAGTTACGACAGTTTGAATACATTTTTTGGCCTATTTTTGTGGCCAATGCAAATGTAATCAAAGTGGAGAAAATTCTGTGTGCATAAGGACACAACAATGCATCACTAAATTACGTTTGCTGTGCCGTGAATTGTTACTGCCACACCTCTCAGTCCAAATGGATTGGACATCTGCTACCATCAGTGGTAGTCAATAGTAAAATACAGTATTTAGCTTTAGAGAACATGGGAACATATGTAAATTCTCAATTTAGCATGTAAACCCTTATAATGTTTACACTGTTTTCTGCAATTTACACACAACTTTTTTTATACAATCTAGTGCATGTATTTCCATATATCATCATGAAAATTTTCAATGAAAATAATATACAAATAAAAATATCCAAAATTGTATTCTGATGTTGATTATTTTAAATCCCAAATTTTCTGGCGTACTACATCTAATCTTGCTTTTAACTATCTTATGAACCACGTTATGCATACCCTGCTAGATGAATGTTGCAGTGACATTTCTCTTGATAACGAGGAGGTAAAAGAAAGATGTAAACTGGCCAATTTAATATTTAACAATCCCATGGCTGCCAAATGTGTTTATGTGCTACCTTACCTTCCTTTCCTGTATTCTCATGCCTAATAATAATATTCTAAAAATATCACTATGCGACAACAGAGGGGATATTCTACTACACATTGAAAAATACAATGTTTCAAGGCAAGGTTAATTTAAAGTCACATTTCAGCATACATTAGAAACAAGAAATTCTAACCAAAGAGAGAAGAGGGTTCCTCTTTAAGTGCGTTTTTTTTTTTACAATCATGATAAAATATGTTGCTTTGCTCATTTATGTGCCTCCACTTCATAGTTCAAGACATAGTGAATTTAAATGAATACATTTGGATTGTTTGTGATGTGGAATAGTTGAGAGTATCTTTGCAATGATGCAAAAATCAACAGATTTATCTCTGCATGAAGAGCGTGACATAACATTTGCATTTCATAATGGCAAAGGAGAAAGAATACAATGTTGGTGATGAAGGTCTATGAATCTGCCAGGGTTTCTCCATATAGTTGCATCAGGGGAAATGACATGCATCTCGCATAAACAAACACTTTTCCCCCCCTTGACGACTGTACATCATTTTTCCTGTTTTTATTTTCTTTCAATTTTACAAGTTCTAAGCCAAGGTCTAATTTTATTTGAGTACACATCATATGTAATCATACAAAAGGCTAAAAAGGATTGATGAGTGCTTTCAAGGAAAAATATTGTGATCATATTGAGTGTGTACATCATATGTCACCTTCTAAAAGTACTTGAAAGAAAAACGTTATCAGCAGGGTGTGTTTTGTTGAATTGAAAATACACTTTCCTTTTATTGAAGGCCATTGCATATACTTATTGGAGCTCAGCGTCTGCATTTGATTTATTTCTTCTGGCAACATTGATTAGCTGACTTAGTTTCAGCCTATGAGAGAGGAGGAAAGAGAGAGAGAATCAAAGTGAGCATATATAAGGTCAAGATCAAGAAGGCAACAACCCATAGAAGACAAATAAATATTGAATTTACACTACAAATGCTCTATTCAAGCTCTTGGCTTATATGCTTAACATATATTTCAGAATAAAAGATTACAGTTTGCGTGATAAGAAATATCTAGGGATCAGAAAATCTATTTGAATGTATCAGAAAATCCATTTGAATGTATCAGAAAATCCATTTGAATGTATTACCATCATTATTACCATCATGTACAATGGCTCACTTTAGTCAATATAGATAAAGGCAAATAGGTAAAATCATATATTTATTGCTGAAAATTGCTTAAATTCCCTAATAATATTAAATATTTAGCAAATATTTGGACTACAGGACTTTGGTAGCATGTACCTTTGTGCTTTTTATCTCATGAATGAGAAAGGGAAAGCAAAGGATATAAATTATAGGCAAATAGCTGTTTAGTGCTGCTCAAGTGCAAACTCCAAGGGCATTAATAATAAAAATTGTAATGAATATGGATGTTTTTCGATGAAGCTTTACTGTTGAATGAGGATGAATATAACTGTCTATAAGTTTACACTGTAACATTCCAGTTTGTGAAACTGTAAAACTGACGTTTATTTAAATGAAAAATATGTGAAGCTATGTGATTGTCATCAATGGTTTTCATAAATGTATTGTCATTATTGCAATGACAGCATCCATGTTTGAATTATTAAAAAGGGAAATCGAATCCTGCCAATGGTTTTGTGCTGTTCTTCGTCACCAGATGGCTGACACAGATTTTTACTTTGGAAATCACAACTCATCAGTGAATGTGGCAAGAGAATGTTTGCGCTTTCTCTCTCTCTCTTTCTCTCTTTCGCTCTCTCCCTCATTCGCTCTCTTTCTATTGCAAAGCTTTCATCATCGCTACCTTCTGTTTCCTCGCACCCAACTGCTTGGCGTGGAAGCAGCAGGCTATTAAACAAATTAGATTTCCTCCAGTGGGCCCAACAGAGATAGGCAAAAGCTGAGATGCCTCTTATATGACCTGCTTGGGCTTAACATTAAACCTCCCTGGGGATTACTCGGGGCACTCGATAGGTGTCGCTTACACTGATCAAAAAAGGGATAGTCCGAGAGCAATTTCACCACAGCAAGACTTTTATGGACTGTCAGGTTTACTTCTTCATGTCAGGTGTGCGTATATTCATTTTTTTCTTCCATAAAGGTTGTTGAAGGTTTTGACTAACCTGTGACTCAACTAGTCAAGCTTGTGACTTGATGCGACTTGGCTTGACAAACCTGTGATCTGGCTTGACTTGAATTGGCTTGACTTGAATTGACTTGACTTGAATTGACTTGATGGACTTTGTAAGACAACTTCCATTGACATGACCTTGTGACACAACTCGACTTTGACACGCCATGACTCGACTTGACATAATGTTGTGAGTCAACTCAACTTGACCGGAAATCATTCTGTGACTCAATATGACTTAACGTAACGTTGAGACTCGTGTAATTATCACTTTACAAGATTCATAGAAATGTCCCAAACAGAAATAAACTGTCTGAGGCCCTGAATAAGTGATGCATATCCCCAAACACCATAACAACTTCCTGCGATTAATTAACAATACATCAACACACTCTTTCCTTGGTCAATGTTTAAAATGGAAACTTTGGCTAACAGCTCTCAGGGGTCCCAGCATGCCATCTCAAGTGGCTTGTTATAGACTTTGTATCACTTCCTGCTCATTAGGGTCCACAGTGCCGTTGAAAAAAAGTTACACAAGAAAATCCCAAGATATTTAGTAACACACTCTCTTCCCAAGTTCTAAATTTTGTCTTAATTTTGCAATGCTCCAAAGTGACCAAATATTTGCTGAAAAAAGGAAAAGTGTCACTAATGCAATTTCCCGACAAGAGGAAATGATGATTTAGCATTATTAACAGAAGGAGTAAAATGAGTCTTATTTGCCTGTTACACCTGAACTAAAATCTTGCACCTTTGCAATGAGGTTTTACATAGAAAATTAAATAATAAACAGATTGAATTTAAAAAGAAAAATGAACAAAATTGAAGTCTTGGGCAAGGTGACTCACTTTACTGTTAAATTTATTCCCATACTGCTATGATGACATAATTATGCACCCTACGGTAAAGACATTAGTCTTATTAGGTGTTTCCTTCTAAAAGTTCTACTAGCCTTGAGTGAAGGATAACCCCCTGCACCCTCTTCCTCCCCCGCTGACATGACATTGAAACAAACTCAGAAACAAAGCATTGTCAGCTTTATGTATATTAGGTCCAAATAATGATTGTGTATAAAAGCTTTAACACGTCTACTGTGGATGACTTGATTCAAAGGGCCCTTTTAGCCCCTATCAGGGCTAATTAGGTGACCGTTGCTTTGTTTGCTCAAAGTGAAACAGCAGTACAGATGAATAACTTGACACATCCTCTCAAGCTTTGGTTTATTGCACGCATGGAAAAAAAACGGTGTTGTGTGGTTACAGGGGTCATTAACTGCAATTCGGAGCAATTGGGTTAGAATTCTTAATTCTAGTCAACTGTCAACAATGGGTATAATCTTTGATAGGCTTTTTTTAATAGTGAAAAACTCATGTTCAGTTGGAGTGCAATAAAATGAAATCTCTATATGATTTTTTTTTTTTGCTATGGGTCGGTTCACTGCAGCTGATTCAGTGGCCTTGGTGACATTGCGACGGGTATCATCACTGACCGAATTCTGCTGTCTGGCTCAGTGGAGTAATGCTACTGCCTCAAAGCTTTTTCAATCCCAGGCTTTCTCCATTTCCTATACTTTGTTACTCACTGTCTTATGTCAGTTCATATTCAGTCATTCAGATTAGCTGTCAAACTTTGGCTTTTTCTGATCAAGGAAAAGCTCAGGAGATAGAATAAAATACGTAATTATTAATTTTAAGTTCCAAATTCTTATGTATGCCTGCAAAACACCTGTACACTCATACTTTTGATTTGACTTACAAATCCCCATCTGAGATTGTAAATCAAATTAATTGTAGTGAATTGAAATACTATAATGGTACCCTTATAATCTGAGCTACTCAACAGCCAATTTGCTGCAACTCCGGATGCCCTCCCACCTTTTTTTTAATGGAAAAAAATATATAGCTGAAAGCATTCCTTATTTCCAGTGCCCTAATTTATGATTTGGAATTTAAGGGATTGAGACAGAGGTCTCATGGATCAAGCCCTGACTCATCATATCAGTTTTTTTTGTGTGGAGGTGCCTGATTCTCTTTTTTAACATTCCTACTATTCATCATTATTCAATAAATGGCAAATTCTATCCTCCCTGTCTTTTCAGTTGAGCCATGGGCAATGAAACAATAATTGCAAGCAGTCTCCAGGGCCCATTTTCTTATCACACGCTTTAGCATTTTGAGTTCACACCCGTTCTATTGAGGAAATAAAAGGCAAGAATGTGTCTTTTTAATAGAGAAAAAGGTTTTTTTTTACACCTCCAACAAAACCCTTAAAAACAGAATGCAAATTTTAATACATTTGAATTTATATCTGAGCCACCTTACTGTCTTTTTTTTACTTGAAAATGAAAGTCCAATAATAAAAATAATTCATTTGCTACCTTTGCTGTAGAGTTTATTATTTTTGTATATTTGTTTGTTCCTGGACATCCTGTTGTCATATCTGTCTTAAAAGCCACAACCTACTTTTCCATGTCAGTGATCAGCGCGATTGGTTTACAATAGATTCTGATACTATCATTCTTTTCTTTTTCCATGACGTTGCACCTCTGTAAGACAAGCGGCATTGATCAGGAGCCTAGATGAGGCATGATGAAGTGAAACTAAAGCTCCCCTTTCAGGCAAATTAGCACTAATTTCATTCTGAGCGAATACGGCTGATTGACTCCACTTCATTCATTGCATTGTTGCTCTATGACTGGAAAACATTCATCTCGGGGTGAGACATCAAGACAGAGGATCCTCACTTCCCTTTGACTGCCAAGATTCCTGTTAATTAGCCTATGCGGGGGTAGCAGAAGAGAAATTACATGAATTGTCTTGACTTGGCTGTTCTTCTACAGAAAGAAGGTGGTTCTAAATGGGGACAATGTGTGTGACTGCAATATTTCTATTACATCATTGCACTGTTTAAAATGATTTATTTTGTCTGTTATTGAGTATTGAGGGGGGGGGGGTGAGGAAATGAAAAGGAAAGAAGTTTCTCACTAACCCATGTTAGCAATTAAATAACAGTGCTATTCATTTAACTCAATATTTGTTTACTATTGCAACTGTAGTGGAGAAGAGCAGGTCTTACTCACATTGGCTTGGTTTAGATTGGGCATTCTTGATTGTATAGGCAGATATTCTAGGGTTGCCATAGAGGTGACAGTAGCAGGAAGTTAGAGATGACATTGGAAAGATGATGCCAACCAGAAGTGAGGGAGGGAGTCGGGAATCGAGGGGTATTTAGTGCCAGTGGATCATAATGAAGATGATCACAGGCAGGCGGAGCTGTCAGCTTGTCCCAGTGTGAGATTTCATTACGTGGCTGCCTCTCCACTGGTGATTGCGTGCAGAGATTAAACACAAAAAAATCTTCAAGATCTGGCACCCTACAGAGTAACACAAAAAAAAGTTGAATTATAGCAGTACAGTTGGTTCTGTACTGTATTGTATCCATCTTTGGAAATGGAGGTTTCAAGTTTCTATCTTAGAACCCCTTGACAAATAGACAGGACTGCAACCCACGTACATCCCACTGTGCCGCCTTTGCTACTAACTCAATGCCAACATTAAGATAGTATGATCCGAGAATCTGTTTTCAAATCACAAACACATTTTCAAAAAAAGTGGATGATTACAGCTGCGTTTACGATAACATCAAAGCTTTTTTCTCGCTCATTCTTCTGCAGTATTTCAACCAAAGCTGACTTTGTAGAATAACGGCAAAATCTGAAAAAGCTGCATTCGGGAAAAGGAGCCCGTGGTGTACGCTGCACGGTTATGCTTTAATCAAATGCGTGAGGATGTGGAAATGTTCCAGTGGGCCATAAAATGCTACAAGGCTTCCAAAATGAGCAACCTCATATGAAGGGAAATGAGCTGAGTCTCCTCTGAAGCTTGTTGCTCTACTCTGGGACTTGTATCAAAGATATGTGGGAAGGAATCATTGCCATGATTAAAGCACAGGTTGGTTATATGGACTACTAAAGCAATATAACATTAATGTACTAGTTTGTACTTCTGGGACGAATTGAGGGTAAAAGAATGGTAATGTACTTCCAATTCTTAGCCGTATATTTTGAACACAAGGTACGTTGTTGCTATAACAGCAGCAATTTTTTCATGATACCACTTATTTCAACCTGTAACGTCATTTCTTAGCATCCCAATTTCCCAACCATGCAGCATTAGTAATTATATATTCAGTCCTTTCAAAAGAATGAGTGTTTCTAAACATTTCAGCCTAGATAAGTCCAAGTTGTAAGATGTTTCAGAGCCCTTATCAATGCTTATTGCTATAATTACACACTGATTTGCTAAGGATTATTTATTGTCACTATATGTGCAGTTTAGACGAGCAAAGAATAATGTGCACTGCAGGGGACAACACAAGAGAGAAGACAATTGAACACAAATCTGTGTGCATCAGGACTGGAGTACCATTTGTTCTTGCAGTCTGGTAGTAAATAAGTCTTCTCATATATCAATTTTGCTTCATACTGTGCAAAAGAATACACTTACGAGCATAGATTGAGTGCTTGTCCATGCATCTATTGCATGTATGTAGCCATTAAAAGATGCTTTTCACAGGCATGCACATATAGAACTATAGACGAAAATACTTTCTGCCGTGACTGGCCATAAAAAACATATATTGTAAGGTCATTAAATATTTAAAATCTGGCTGTTAGACATTGTAAATAAACCATGACTGCTGCAACCCCTATGACATAAATATACCATCATGGTCAAAATATTCTAATAATTTAGCCATTTGTTGCTGGACTTAGACGGCCATTTATGGTTAAAAACCTGAGATTCTATAGGAATAACATTAAAAAAATCTCAGTTTTAGAATTAATGTTGAAAAGAAACAAATATCTTTTTAATCACTGTTTATAAAATCAATTTTTTTGATTGTTTGTGTGGAAACCCTTTTAAAAAAAACAACAACATTATTTTTTATGTCCATACTGAGCTTATTGCAATAAAAACTCATGTTACTAATAATCAGATGACTGATAAGACCACATTTCACATCACATGAGAAGAACCAGAGGTGTGCTATCTTCTTATACAGGGTATCCACGTATGAGCAGGATGTTTTGTCCAGGTAGCTATTTTAATCAGGTGGTTACTAGGTAGAGAAATGGAAGGAAAAAAAAAAAACCTTGTGTGCTTTTCCCTCAAGAGCCTTTCGTGTCTACCCATGATACACTTGGCACGCTCTACAAACCTTCCTCATAGCCATCTTCACTGTCTTCTGTGCAAGTGTGTTATTTCCCCAGACATTAATCCACTGGCTTCCAAATGCTGCCTGTTTTGGAATATTTCTGTATGCTTCCCTGAAGGGAAAATCAATAGTTCTTTTTTCCTCTTCCCCCCAATGGCTGCTGTTACACATGCTCTGCTACGTTGCCAAGCAAATACTGTTGATCGGATAGCTCAGTAGTTAGATGGATGATGGTCTAATTTTAAAATGACTGTCAGAGGTCATATTCGGTATTCTGAAACTAGTTTTATCTCAGTTTTTCGGTAATTAATACATATTGTAGGTCATGCAATTAGAAACTCATTATGGGTAATCTCTTCCTATGTAAAATTTAGGGCAATTGCAGTTTGCCTATAGGAGCTGTGTACTGTATAAGGAAATTTTATATTCTTATAAACATAGCTAGCACCACATAATCGACTGTACACTAGTGACTATGGCACCATCTGTTACTTTTGGCAAAAAATAAACAACTTCTGTCCTTTCAACTATCTTCAGAGGAGAATTTTGAAGATTATTTTTGGAGGATGGAGAGCCCAAAGCCTATGGGGAGCAAATACACCTTGTCAGGCCAGTGGAATATGTTGGATTTGTTTTCTAATCGACCTTCTCCACCAATAAAACTCCACTGGGATATCATTGAGCTTGCCATATCAGTTGCCTCTGCGTCTATAGTTCTGTCTTCCTTTTGGTATTTTGCTTGTAGGTACCAATTTATACGGATGTCATTTTTACGATTGAGCGGAAGGCAACATAATAAAACATAGCCAGTAAACATAGCCAATAATAAGGAATTTTGAAGGAACACTGTACAATTGTTAAATTTATGGTGAAGGGGAAACTACTTCTTATATGACAAATGTTATGCTCGATAATGCCTTTATGGGATGGGGGATTTGAAAACAACATAACTGCAATACCATGCAAATTCACTTAGTTAGATATCAATGGTGGGCTGCGTATTTGATGTCTGAGACTTTGGTGGAGATTGCTAAAAGGCCTGATGGTAGAAAAAGTGTAGAAATATATTAAATAAGGCTAAATGTTAGAGTGTAGGTGGACAGAGCAATGTTTTGTTGACAGGGAAATAGCTCAACTTCTTCTTCTACTGGTATTTTTGGTACATTTGTGCATTTCAAAGTCATTTGTTCCCATAAATGTGATTCCGATCCCAATTCCAAATATTGTCCAAATAAACCTAGCTACTATGTGAGACCTTAAGTGCTGGTTTTGTTATTTATTCATTCATTAATTTTCTGAACTGCTTATTCTCACGAGGGCTGCAGGGGGTGCTTTCCTTGAGTCTGGCCACCAGTGGGGAAAAAAACAATAAAAAGAACGACCCTCAAATAAATAAAGCAGAAAACAGAATTGGGCATAAAGAACAACCCAAAAATAAACATTATTTGGAAAAACAGAGTTTAAAAAAATAATTCACTCCAAGAAACGCTTATTTCAGAAAATTGGCTTTTCTAAAATAATTGCTTGATAAAAACAACCCCCAGAACAGAAATAATTTCGAAAAAACTGAGTTTTCACAAATAATGAATTGAAAAAACACCCTCCCCCCCAAAATCATTTAAAAAACAATGAGCGCTTTTTTATTTTTAATGTGAATGCATTGCGTTTCCGCACACGAATGACAACCCCTTCAATTAACCTGATCACAACCACCTTTGCAAAAACTTCCCATGAATGCCACATTCTAGTTGGGATGCCAAATGAGAGGTGCGGTCGTGAAATATTCCCCAAATTTGTGCGATCCCCCCTCGCCCATCCACCGCGACAAGGGGGCTTCCACTATGATGAAGATTTGGGTGGTAACTTAGGGGAGACCCGTTCGCCCACGGCGCTGCCATTGGTTTATCGCTGACGTGATGATCTGGAGGAGTCGGCTTGGAGGACTTTATAAAAGCTTCTGTGCGCCTGGCAAGTCATTCTACACGAAAGCGAGCTTGTTTAGAGGAACCGCCAAGCTCCACTTCAAGGCGCACCATGAGCGGGGTAAGTCACGAGAACTATTTGACGCATCTCCCCTAAATAAGACGCGCTGTCGTCACGGTAATATTTTAACCGATCTCTAACCCTAACCCTTATTAATGATGTTTTTGAGGGTTTTCGTTGCAATTGCCGACTTATTTTCCCGTCAGAGGATGATGTTTTATTCGAATCCTGGAAGATCCGCGTGTGATTCTGCTTGGATTTTTACGCACAATTCATCACTGATACTTATTCTCATCACAAAGTTGGTAGAAAATCAAGGGATGCATACGTTTTTATTAATGAAAATTGAATTAAAAAATATTTTCAGGTGGAAGAATTCTAATATGGTTGGTCAGAGAATGGATATATAATGTTGAAACGGGATTATAATAATTGGAACAGAATTGTGGCACAGTTAAATCACTTAAACTAATAATGTACTCAAAGCTGGTATTTTGGAACAAATCCTTCATTGATATGAGCACATATTGTTTTTTTTTATCTTTACATTGTAGATATTGTTGACTGGGTGGTTTCGAAGGTGTCTTTTGCTGCACCAACAATCAATATCACAGTGGAATCTTTTTTTAATGGCATTTCTTGTTGACTCGTCATTTTTTGTCTGGAAATGCATGTTTGTTAAAGAATGACAAATTTGCATTCGTATTGTATTTCATTAGATGTAAAAAAAATAAATAAACCTTAAAGATAATGGTGCTAGTTTTTGAAACACCACTGTTAGAAAAAAAACAATACAATATAGTCGGAAACTGACCAGAGCAGAAAATTCAAGTCATTGATCATTGAAAATGCTCACAATTATGTATAATATATAGGCATATTATGCAATTGTTTGTTGGATCAATGTAGGAAAATGGTGTGCGTCATTGAGTCTATCTCAACTGGCAAGCTGTCAAAAGGAGCAAAATGCAGAATTGCAGTTTTATACCACAAAGTTTGCTATTTAACTTTTTTTTTTGTGCCGCTCAGACAACTTTATGGACTAATAATCTTACCTTTCCCGAGCTTTTATGAGCATAATCTGACAGCAGTTTTATGAAACGCATAGCCATGTTGTGACCATATTTATTTATTTATTTCAGATCTGGTTTTCCTATAAAGGTCAATTCCACCCAAAGAAATGAGTCTATACTGACAGTTCTACCAGAATGTATATCTGTCATTTCTTCAAATGGCAAATGGAGACATCAGTGCACTTTGCCGCAAGCTGCTTGTGACAAATTATTCGTTGGGCAGCCTAATAAAAGATGCATACTGGGTGTGCACATACACACACACACAACAGGAGCTGTTTGAATAATTGAATCCCTTTTCACCCGCAGAAAAATTGAGAGCCTTTGATTTGGCGTTAATATGCAAAGTAAAGAGAGGCTGGCACTTCCTATTGATTAACAAAGGTGTTACTTTTGAATAAATGCATTTCAAATTTAAGGCAGGATGAAGTAAAAATAACATGATCATCTTAGATAACAGCTGTGAAAAGTAGAGTGATGTGAAATAAACAATTTAGTTTCCAAACACGACCAAAAAAGGAATAGTACAAATATATTTTAGATAAATTTGTCACCTTCTTCCATCAACAGCAACCTCCCTGCCTCGATTTGTTCCCTTTTATAAAGTCATCAGGAACATGACACTCCATCCTACTATCAATATACCTCTCACGTTCTCATTAGTGCGATGGGTAACTGTAGCTCGACCCGGATGACTTTAGGTAAAAGGTGAACTATTCCATTGACCCGATGCCAGCCAATCGCAGGTAGAGAAGTCGTCTCTCAAACCAAAGGTCATGAAGTTTATCCCTGCCTTAATGACTGTGTTCAAGTATCCACATTCAGATACTGAACCTGATGTTGCCTGCTTTTTGCAGTAAGTGATTCGGGAGACAGAATAGACCCCATGTGACTCAGTTTTGTATTTTATTGCTGCTTACTTACTTTACGCAGACCGGCAGATGAGTGGATAGCGTGTTGGCCTCACCTGGATTCAAATCCAAACAGTTATTTTGTAGCTGATCTAGACAAAAACTCAAATTCATCAATACTGTAACTCATTTTAATCATAACCAAATGTGGAAACATTTATTCATTCATTTGGGGAAAAAAATGGAAAAAACAACAGCAATCATGATGGATTATCGCTGTGAGAAAATAAACCATTATTTAAATGAATACCTTTTTAAAGTCACTTAAAACTTCTACACAACTCCAGTCTTCACTATCATGACAATATGATTACATTGAAACTGCTAAATGCCCTAAAGTAAGTCACATGTTTACAATTTAATTATGCTTTGTGAGCTCTCTGCGCCCTCCAAGTTTGTGTCCGCTAACAGAGAAGCCAGTCAACATTTCAAAAAAGATTTAAAAAAATCCAACTGAACAGTCCCTAAAGCTTCTGTCAGCATGTGCATGTCAAAGTCAAATGAACGGGTTGACAGCAGAAAAAAATGTTTGTTGCTCCAGATCGTGGAAAGTGGCTGACTAATACCCTTTATCTTCTGCGTAGACAAGAGGTTACACTACTGCCACTTTTACTAGACCAAATAACTGCATTGCACTCAAGGGCTTTCAGTATAGAAATTTAATCCATGGGATTATTTTACATTCTAAATTAGATATTGATTTAACACTAGAACAATATAAGAGCAATTAAAATACTTATTTATTTATCTATGCAATCTGCTGCCTTGGATATACATTTGCAGGTGTGCACAGATTTCTTAATTTGTAGTTTACAAAGTGAAAAATGCTCTGTTTAAATTGGCCTAACCAGATTATTATTTAACTTTTAAAGCATAATGTTCTAAATACGAGTTGCATATGGGGACTATTCAGATTTAGCCTTTTGTTACTTTGTACTGAAAACCATGAACATAAAAAGCTTTTCAATTTGCTTCAACAGGCTTTGATTTTGAAAAGTGGACTGAAATATTTCAAAAACGGTTTAAAGAGGAGGTCACTACATTAATAGTTTGATTCCACAAAGGAAAAAAACACTTAATGGCTCTACAATTAAAAGGTGGTCAAAGGTGTCTTGCTGGTCAACATCTTTAGGGGATACTAATAAAAAGTATCTCTTTCAGTTGAGGTTTTATAGACTACAAAGGACCAATCATGTAGGAATCAACAGAGCGTGGCCTACTTTTTATTTTTCTAACAAGGCTACATTTGGGGAATTAGTGTTGGCATTGCTTTCCACTCTTGGTTGGTGATCTGTGGGTTAGAGCACATGCTCTCCATCCCATTAAAAAGTGACATTGGTGCTTTTCAACCTCAACTCCATGAAAGGTTTAATCCAGCAAATGTATCTGAGGGTGAAAATCTGTATTTATACCCCCCGTGGAGGCCACCAGATAAGTCTGCCCTAGTCTCTGCAGATTGGCAAAGACCCAAGAGGGAAAACTGGTGTGTCACTATGTTCAGATGTTAAGCAGCTTTAGCGTGTGTTCTGCAGGATTAGGGGGACTTGTGTGGATTGTGTCATTCTGTTGTGTCGCAGCCTCCCACGTTGATGGTCGCCATTGAACAGGAAGATGAATCCTTCCTGGAGAGACTGACTGCAAAAGCTTTGTTTTTGTTTTTTTTAAATGTTCATATTGCTTGCGCCACCTGATGGAAAAGTGTTTTTTTTTGCCTAACTTCGGTGTGGTCAGTGACGGGATCGATTCCCAGTTGATGGCGGTGCATGCCCTACGATTGACTGGCGACCAGTCTAGAATATAGTCTGTCTTTAGTTCTAAGTTAGCTGGGGTAGGCTCCATCATCCTGCAACCCTGACAAGGATGAGTGCCGTTGAAATGACAATGAATGAATGGATGGTTGCTCTTTATTTGGTATAAAGCTTGAGTGTCCGATGTCCGATTATCAAAGTTTATTATAACTCGGTAGTGTTTATTTGCGACTCGCCCGACTGAATTTAATTAGTAATCACATCATCAGCCAACAGAGCCAAGATGATACTATTTAAATGATGTTGACAAACACATCTGCAGAGTTGCGCATCACAGAAATTGGCGTTATTACACGCTGGGTGGTTAAGTAAAATTGATATTTTAAATAAATATATTTGAGGCTGATATAGATAGTATGGAGCCGTATATACACAAGTTCTTAACATGCTAGGGTAGTTAAGGTGTGTCTGTGTGTTTTGGGGTGTCACATGGTTTGTCTGGATGGTTATTCACACTATATTGTAAACCAATTAAATAAATAGGCATCTTCCCTTGCAGTGTTTAATAAATTATAGGTAAGAAGTTTTTCCGCAATTATCTACAGTAAATCAATCTGCATAGATACGATGATAGTGGCAAATTGGTAATTATAAAAGAACAACATGATTCTTAGACTGAGTATTTAAATGACGTCTTTTCCTAATCTGGCGGAACAACTCATTGCTTTTATGCGTTCATGTAAATCACCCATTTCAGCAAGCTCAGCAACAGAACAGCAAGTGCACTTGCTTCAGTCATGCATGTGCTACCTTGCGACTCAAGTAGGCTGCAAACGACTGAATTAGCGGAGGGACATTCCTGCTGCATGCTGCAAATTTACCCACTACAAAATCATTACAGCATCACACCCCAGAGATTGGAAGCTGAAAATAGCACTTCTGAGACTGTGGGGGACTGCAGGGCAAGTTAATAAGTAGGAAGGTTGCAGAAACAGGTTTGAGCCTAAGAGGGTTTGAATGTGAGAACAAGTGCAAAGATGTCAGCGAAAAGAGTAAATCTGAAGATTATGTACAGAGAATATGCAAGCCTTCCTTTTTTTTTGTTGCTTCCCATGGTTATGGACTTGGTTATCTTAGAGTCACATTAATTCACATAGACTGGAACAGTCAAATGGTTTTGGTAAGTAGGAGGTTCTTATCATGGTCAGTGAATACACAGAAAAGATTATTCTAAAACAGATGCTATTGTGATGATGTAATATCAACTCTGTGTTGGCAAATAAGAAACTGTGATTCTCTTGTGTTGCTTTTGGGAGCACATCATTATGGAAATATTCCCCATGGCTGTTCTGTAAAAAAATATTAGTCCTGTAGGATTATAGAAGCTAATAACAGCTCCCGATTGTACTTGGGTGATTGAAAGGAACCAATCTTGGTTCATCATACAGATGGGGAACCAAAGCAGGCTCCTAACTGATTGGGTGACTGAGAACAAGCAGGGCGGGACTAATAGGGTAATGAAACCCAACTCAATAAAACGCGAGGGCAGGTCTGGGATAATTGGAAGGCAAGGCTGAAATTCATTCGACAAAAAGCTCCTACACCCACATAGGAACATAAAACAAAGTAACAATGTTTACCAGTTGAATCTTTCTCATCCATTTGGGCTCGATTGACATGACTTGATGGCGGTAGATATTTCACTTCAGATTTTTAAGGCATTAGTCTTGTAAGACATTTCTGGTGGGAATGGTTAGATGGAGGACAAATTCATTAACATTGCTCATAATTAGACTCCTAATTTGAAGACCTTGCTCTTTCCAGTTCATTCTTACGCTCTCCTGCCGCTTGGCCCACAAAAGCAGACGGGGACGATATCTGGGTCGCATTGTTACATGGCAAAATGTCACGTGGCTTTACTCACAGCTGATGTCCGCCTGGAACTTAATGGCAGCAGGTATAAGAGTTCAACTGCCAACAGGCGAGCCTTTCAAAAGTGGCAACAACACTGAGGCAAAGTGGAGTAGTTGTCGCCAGAACATCAATCATTGCTTGATACCAACATTTCCTATGAATTAGATATCACAGATTAACAAACTAAGAAGCATCCACCTCATATTGATTCATTAAAGCTTTCAAATTCTTACAAAAATGAAGTGCTACATAAGAATTTCGCTTGCCCACCATAACCACATAATCCTATTTGGCAGAAATGTAAGAAAATATCAAGTACACATCCTGTTCTTGATCCATTTTTATTGTCGTCTCTGCTTCCTTGTACAATTTTTGGCATCATCAACGTGCGTCCAGCTCAGATTGTCGCCATAGCAACGCGAGTGCTTGCCATTGTAGTGCTTATGGTGGAAAGAGAAGAAAAAAAATGATGAGAAATGTAGGCATGTTTGTGGCTGGTCACTAAGGCCCAACATGGGATGGAAAAACTGTAGAAAGAACCGTTTTTAAAAGAAAAAATGACCAAATATTGTCACTAAAATTGGATTCACCTATATTACATGGCCCAATGCAATTTACTATAAAAATGGACACAAATAATACTGTTCAACTTGTCTGCACTATTATTTATTGAATTGAATGCTTTTACTGCCACTATATAAGTATAATGTGTTTTAACGCTGTAGGTTTCAATTTTACACCAAAAAGGTTGCACAATGACTTAAATCAGGACAAATGAACACCCAGTTTTTCCTCTACAGATTTGTTAAAAAACTGTTTTTGAATGAAAAATGAGTCATGATTAAAAGTGTGTCAGCAGGCATCAAAGTAACTCATCTGCAAATTGATTGGCTGTTAGAACATGGAGCCATTGTGACCATGCAGAACTTCATCTCTCTCCTCATCCTCTGGTTTTTGGTAGGTGCCAACATTACAACAATTCCAAGTGGAGGCAAGTAATCCGCAGACGCGTGCAAAGCTTGAACTAATGAAAGAAACGCCATATAATGTAATCTTGTCAATTTCAAGCCCCATTTATTTGTGTAACAGATGGGGAGTTTGAAAAAAAATACGTTGACGAGGAGCTGTAATGTTTTTCTCAGCGTCTTTCTTCTCACTTCTCAGTGGGAATTATTGTGAATTAAAGAATCTGTTCCAGATAATACTGGTTATATTAAAAGAAGGGAAACAGATGTTTTTATTCCATTGACACTAGAATTGGGTCTTTGTCTAAAAAAACAAGCATGTATTGTAAGTACACAGTATTTCATATTTTTTTATTTTTTTAAAGTAAACTGAGTTTCTATAGTTCAACAACTAAACTTGACAAAGAAACATTGACACCAATTTTAAGTTCTGCCCTCACAAATTGGTTTAAAACATTTGTCATACTCCACAAAAATTGTGTTCCCGGAGTAATTTACCTTTTTTCTGCTAAGCCAAAAATGGGGTTGACTTTCACTTCCATTTGTATTTTTATATACTATCAGAGTAGTTCTGAGGTGCTATTTTCTTTTTACACGGCACCATTAATATAAGTGTACAACTCAAATTATATTATAGTTAAAAACCATTCCCTTTTTTGGTGTAAAATTCCAAAAATATCTAACTCTTTGTCATTTTAAACAATTAATATCAAACACGAAATGTGTATTACTAATATATTCCAACTGTTCTCCGGACCATAACTATAGGAAACCAACCTTCACTACTACTTCATCTTGGTGAGTTTACAAATGGAGGAGGATGTAAAAAATGGCAGAATGGTCTTATTGATCCAGCACTGATTTAGCAATGTTTCACGATGGCCTGCAGCCCTTACGGCACTGTGCTTTATGTAACAGCCAATGCAGCTCCCGGAAATGAATGTGCATTGAAGGTTTTACACACAAAGTGCTCATTGTGAAGGGGTGCATAGTCACAACCTCACTCCCACTGTGGTGAGGATGGGCAGAAAGGAGGAAAAGAGATGAAGGGTTTTTTGACAGAATAGCTTTTTGTGCACCTTCCATCCTCCAAACTTCACCTTTAGGCGAGTACACGAGTGACGTATAGTGGATGTTGCAATATGTCACTGTCATGGTAACGAGATTTGGAAGCACACCTATGTTGCTATGAGACCAAGGACGTCTTTTGAAGATTTTTAGTCTCTTTAAATATTCAATTGGTAGTGATAGTTACTAATAAAACTATTAAAGAAAACAGTACAATGTAATATACTAATGTATAGTGGTACCTCAACCCACAATGTTTAATTTGCAGTTATACTCTATGTATTATGTATCATACATGATAAACTCACACTCATCATTGACTGATTCTAGATAATAGAAAAGAAAATAGTTAGGAGATGGAAAATAAAAGCTAAAAGCACGGTATGGGGAAAAAAGGAAGAATGTTTTCTCCATTTGATAAATCACAAAATTTATTTACATATTCAGTTATGGGCTTTCAACACAGTATATGCAGAGTATATATTTTCTTTTAACTTCTGATTGATTCATCCTTTGTGTATTTGTATAGTGTAAGCTTAGTATTTCCTTTGTATGATTTCAACACCACACACACACTCATTTAATTGAGACCTCAAAAGCAGAAATGATGATGGAGTCTGTATGCCACAGTAATGTGTGGGTGTGTGTGTATATTACCTCAGTGTACATTGTGTCCCTCAGAGGCTGCTCATGATGAACGAGAGGTTCCAGTTGAATCTCACTGCTCTCCATCACCCTCATCAGTATAATTACGGATTTTTCCACCGCTTGATTGGTTTCACATCTACATTCTTCTTGGTTCTTCGCACAGCTTGTGCGTACGTATTCTCCTCACGGGCGAGCGGATTTGTTGGACAGCGTGTGTATGTGTCTGTCTGTCTGTGTGTGTGTGTGTGTGTGTGTTTAGAGCATTTCCCAGTTCAGTAAACTCTCACGTCGAGTCGCTGTTATGGCAATTTACACTTGGCTCAGTCCCAGAGCTACTGAGGCAGAACACTTCTCCTCGCTGCCTCTTACAGGAGTGTGATAGTTCCTTGACACCTCAGTGCATAGAACATGTGCATCTCACACTAAAGGACCTCAGCCTATGGTTGGCATTTAAGCCGAATTGCATCATGTTAACCCAGTGCTTCTCCATTCTTTTTTGTTGAAATATTAATATCTATTCGACTATTGTAGGAACAAAGAGCTGTCAGACACTTGTGTTTGGAACATGCCCTTAAGTATATTCTCTTACAAAGGTGCTCTGGGCTTGAAAATGCAAAAACATTGTCACCAATGTACACGTGATACTGCACGACAAAGTCAACCAAAACAGATGTATGACACAACAAGCATTTTGGAACTATGGAATGGGAAATTGTTGACCAAAAATGTCCCAACTGAGGTTATTTAAACCAGCAAATGGAGTATTTAGGTTCACTCATTATCGTATCGCCACACTAGTTTGGTTTTAGGAAGAAGTATCTTAGTTACTGCTATTGTTAAAGTGGCAAATAACATTGGGGGTGCAATTGATTTTTTTAAATAAATACTATTTTGCTTCATATACAGACATATTTGAGACGATGTTGAGTCATAGGACACTTTTTATTGTCCTGTCTAAATACTTTTAGGGTGTGGAGATATCATTTAGCTCAATTGAAATGAGAATTAACAACCAGGTAAGGAAATATGTGGGACAACACTTAGTTTGATTGAGCAAAAGTTTTATTTGACTTGATTTCTTTGTTGATAAGTAACAAAGACTCAATTTTGAATTATACATGATTGTAATTTTGGTGAAAAATGGGTTGCTAGGTAAATGTGCTTATGAGCTGTGACAGAAAAGATGGATTTGCCATAGTAGGATGTAAACACATGCTCAGGGATACCACTTGTGAGCAATGGTGAACCGATGCTGAATTATTTAACAAACAGCAGATGTGACGGAGAAGCAAATTGGAGCAAATGCAATTAAATGTCTAAAGTACTGTACTGTATTGTAACCTGCAAATGATGTGGTATCACACAACACAATTGGTTTTCATGTCATGTTCACTGAGGAATTATTTGACGGTTACTCTTTATTTTTTTGCAGAGACAAGAAACTGGGCCTGCGGCCAGCAACAACAAAACCTCTGGAGGACAAGGTAAGCTGCATTCTTATTCCAGAGGTCACCACTGTGCTGTAAATGACAAAGTGCATTTGTACTGCACCACTATGTAGACTTTAGTGCTATCATTTGATGAAGAGTACACAGTTCATAGGGGTGAACATGTTATTAGAAACCCCCCTGCCCCAAGAGTTTTCCAACAAAAATCACAATTCACTTTGCCAGTACCTTTTTGTTGGGCAATGTAGTGTAATGTAGCTTTGTTATGCAGTAAAGTAATGTAGTATTTATCATGTAAGATGTAGTGAAAAAATTAAGACAAATACATTATAGTTGGGGGGAAAAATGTAATTAATGCTTTGATGCGGTGGCTCGGCAGATGACTGAGAGAGCATTGGCTTCACAGCTCTAGGGTCCTGGGTTCAAATCCTGGGTTTGCATGATATCCCCGGGCCTGTGTGGGTTTTCTTTGGGTATCTGGTTTCCTCTTACATTCCAAAGACATGCATGGTAGGCTGATAAGACACTAAATTGCCTCTAGGTATGGTTGTCCATCTCTTTGTGCCCTGCAATCGGCTGGGCACTGATTCAGGATATCCACCGCCTCTGGCCTTGGGATACGTTCCAGCACCCCCGTCACACAAATGAAAATAAAGTGGTTCAGAAAATGAATGAATGCCTCCAAGCCTTCCTTAAACTCTCTAATCTTAGAAAAAAATAATTCATTAAGGGCTTCCACTAGTTACTGGGTAAAAAAAACAACTTATTACACCCAACACTGTTTACTAAACTAAATTACTAATCACTAGATGGGGTAACATGTACCAAAATGAATTTGAAATGTACCATTGTAGTCATGTATGAGTCAAAGTCAGAAAAAAACCTGAGCCTTCAGCAAGAATATTCCCTGTCCACAAGTGTGCATCATGTCAGAGTGACAGGACACATCCCTGAACAAGTTTGGGGAATTGTATCATTCTTAAGGAGAGGTTGGCATCCCTCTGGTGGTAAAGCAATAAGTAGAAGATTTACTGGAGACGTCAAGCAATGATTGAATGTTTTCAACAGATAGAGTGGGAGGAAGGATAAGTCCACCCGCGTTTGTAGGACATGATTGCTCATGTAGTATTTATGATGAGCTTTTAAAGGCACACGTCCAATGATTGACTATAACACAGGCTGAAGGACAGCTGCCATCACGCAGATACACACACAAACAGCTACACTTTTCTTTTTTTCCTCTTTTTTTTTTTTTTTTTTAGACCTAAAGGCTTGCTTGCCATCATATCTAATCCCAAACTGACCACAGCAGAGTGTCACATTGTCGACATGGCAGTGACGTATAGAACAGTGCACAATTTTGAAAAAGAGCTCATCTGTCACTTCTAGGCAATATGCTGTCGCCTGAGGTTGTGATTGTATGAGCAGAAAAAGTGGAGTGCTGCACCATCCATCAGCAAAGCTACTGTGAAAGCTCTTTGTTATTTCAAATGACACACTGTTCAGCAAAAGTTAATTCAGCATCTGTAGGAACTTTCAAGCCATGTACTGACTGTGGCTGTCTCACCTAAAATCCAATTATACTTTGATGTAAACTTTGTTAGTATATATATGTTGCTATGTTTTGCTGTTTTCTCACTTTGAGATTTAACGGTATGACTCATTCGGGGAAAATAATAATGCAAACAACAAAAGGGGAATGCTAAGATGACCCTTCAGCTTTTGAAAGCACGATTAGATGGAGGATGACGATGTTTGCTCATGCCCAAGGGAGGGAAAAATATAATTACTTCACCAATCACGTTCACGGTTAATCGTTCTGTCAATACACCTACCTAAGCAGAAGCAAAACAAACCAAGATATTGAACGGTAATATCTTTTTATAATTTACCGTGCTGCAAATTACAGCAGTGAATTGGCGCTTTTCTTTTATTGGTTCATTTCAACAGATAATCACTTTATGCAAAGAGGAGAAAACATTTGTATGCCAAGGCAATTTGTGTTGAAAATGAATTGATCCTATAACCTGAATAATGCATCATTTTATAGCCAGTATTATCTGGACTATAAGTCACATTGGGTTTTGGTTGTCTTCAAACACTTCTTGCAGAAAATAAGTCTTCAAATTTGAAGAAGACTGTTTATGCAAACATTGTCACTAGGATTTGGTTCTGCTCAACCACTGTCCAAATGTTGTATAATTTAGTCCATGTTAGTAATACACCATATTTTCCTTGACCTAAAGTCTACATTGATCCTCTGACAACTGGCTGGCTTAAGTGTTCCCAAATTCCTGGCCAATGAGGGGTTTTTACACTATTTTATGCATGATTAGCAGGATGGTTGGGGTGCCGCTAGCTTCGTGGTACCCAATGCAAATTCCCCACACCATCCAAGTTACCACCAACCAGGCTTTAGGAAGAAGCGGCACAACACCCAACACCTACTCCCACCCATCCATCTGGACATTCCACACCGCCTCTTGCCTACCCGACCTGGCTTAGCCCGGCAACAACCGCCATTGCCTGTGTCAGCCCTTTTTTTTTCATTGGCAAGCCAGCTGGAGTTTTATGCTCCTCCTCTGTGGCTTTGAATTGGCTCAGGAATGGTTCAACTTAGCTTACCTTTAAAGATCAAAGTTATCTTTTTATTATAAATAGATAGCAGAGCGCTTTCAATGCTGATGACCTAATTTCAGCGCTCTCGGTATATTTTTTTTAGCTTTACTGTAGTGTTGTTAGTGTAGAGTGTTCATCTCATGCTCCTTCATTTGGAAGAATTCAGTTTTTGAGAAGGAGAGAAGTCATTTGGCATTCTTTTGATGGACAAACCACATTTTGTTCATAGGTTGTGTATGTGCATTCAACCGACAGCAGAGTAAAAGTCAACACTATGAGCAACCGAGCCTACAGTACAAATCAATACATGTCTTCACGTGTATGTGTGTATTGATCCTTGTAGGTTCCTCTCTCACACACACAAAGGGTTTTGGAGGGCATATGATCACATGATGACTTTCAAATCACCTAAAGTGATTCCCTATAATGTTGTGGCAGACTGTGAATTTCCTAGTGACACCTTCAGCTGTCCGAATCAATCCAACCCTCAAAAAAATCTTTTATGTCTATAAAACCTCGACAGCAGCTACACCTGTGTCACATAAAAAAATAAAAAGTTATACTATACTAGTAGCTGTAACATACAAAAAACAAATACTACTGCATAAGTTTGGGAGCCTGCATACCTAACTTTTCCCACTTGAAGGTACAATATAGTACTATGTATTATTTGGGAGTGAAAAGAGACAAAACACAAATACTGCTGCCTAATCTAGGAGGGTGGTGGCCAAGTCGATAAGTCATCAGTCTTCCACATCTTTGGTCTTGGGTTCAAATCCAAGTGCTTGCAAATATTTTCCCCAATATTGTTCAGGTTAAAGAATGAGATAAAAGTACAAGTACTATTGCTTACTCACAGGTTGGTGGCTCAGTGGTTAAGTCATCAGGCTCCCACATCTGTGGACCCCGGTTCAAATCCAAGTGCTTGCAAAAGTTTTCACAATATTGTTCAGGTTAAAGAATGAGATAAAAGTACAAGTACTACTGCTGACTCTCACAGGGTGGTGGCCCAGTGGATAAGTCATCAGTCTTCCACTTCTTTGGTCTTGGGTTCAAATCCAAGTGTGTGCAAAGATTTTCCCAATATTATTCAGGTAAATGAATGAGATAAAAGTACAAGTACTACAACTTTCTCTCACAGAGTGGTGGCCCAGTGGTTAAGTCATCAGTCTCCCACATCTGTGGTTGTCGGTTCGAATCTCAGTGCGTGCAAAGATTTTCCCAATATTATTCAGGCAAATGAATGAGGTAAAAGAATAAGTATTACAATTTTCTCTCACAGGGTGGTAGCCCAGTGGCTAAGTCATCAGTCTGTCGCCTATGAGGTCCTGGGTTCAAATCCCAGTGCAGGCAAAGATTTTCACAATATTATTCAGGTAGATGAATGAGACAAAAGTATAAGTATTACTACTTTCTCACACAGGGTGGTGGCCCAGTGGCTAAGTCATCAGTCTGTCGCCTATGAGGTCCTGGGTTCAAATCCCAGTGCAGGCAAAGATTTTCACAATATTATTCAGTTAAAAGAATAAGTTCTAATGCCTAAGTGTTTAAGTGTATAAGTATTCAGTGGTAGATGAAACATTTAGTCAAAAAAATGACTAAGTGTTTCACCCCATTTCCTTGGATAAAACGTTTCAACACCTATGTATAAGTGGGGCACGAGTTGGTGTAGTGGGTTGCACACTCGCCTTTGCACCGAGAGAACGTGAGTTCGCTTCCCGGTGTCGGCGGTTCACTGACCAAGCAAGCGGTCGAGGGTCGGCCGAAGGCCGACCCGAGAACGCCTTTCGCACAGACAGGTCCTTCAACTGTCTTCCGAACTGCCGAAGGCAGTTCGGAATATAACCTTTTGCTGAAAAGTATGACTAAGTGTTTAATAAAAATTAAAAAGATTTTTCGTTTTTTTTTTTCTTCTTCTTCTTCTTGTTCCATTTACCAATTCTTCTTTCCAAGTATTTTCAGCCAAACGACGGCAGCGGGAATCGAACCCAGGTCTCCCACACGGGAGTCCTGTGATCTAACCTCTGCGCCACCAAGTGACTACACTTTTCTTTGTAATCATTTGAGTATTTTTAGAAGAAATCCACAGAAACAACTAAGTGAAAAAGTGTCCGAGCCGGGATTTGAACTTAGGTCTCCCCGACTGGAGTCCAGTGAACAAACCTCTGCGCCACCAAGGGAATACACTTCCTCTTGTCATCATTTAAAGTTCTTGACTACAAATATCTAGAAATAATTAAGGGAAAATATTTCCCAACCAGAATTTGTAGTGGAGTGGTGATTTGGGCACTTAGCTCAATGAGTAGAGAATCTGTCCACCATGTGAAAGATAGTGAGTTCAAAACCCACACCTTTTAAAAGTTTTTTTAAATTACATTCACATAACATCCATTTCATACTTAGAAATTTCTTCTGAAGGTTTGCCTCCATTACATACTATTCCCAACTGTTTAATATTCACATTTTGGACTGATTTGTTTCCCAAAAGCAACACAGGCAATTGTATAATACCTTCGCAGTGAAAGTTGATGCTTCCTTCTGGGGCTCAAAACAGCTGTCAGTGGAACAGTAGAAATTCAATAGCAATTATTGTAGCATTAGAATCTTGTCCTGACACAACGATTAGTAATTTACCCTTGAGCATGCAGCAAGAAAGAAGGAGTCAGGCACAGCCATGAGAGATCATTTGGGGATTAGCCACATTTTCAATGCCCAAGCATGTTCGCTCTACTACCCTCAGTGGACTGCAGGGGCTTCTACTGATTGTGGCTGCTTAAATACCATATTTTTCCACATATAAGCCACATTTGTAATAAAAAAAAAATGTTGACTGAATCAAGGGTATGGCTTATATGAGCACAAGACTTGCTATACTGTTTTTCACCAGAAGATATTGGGCAAAGTAACATTTACTATTTGTTGGTTATTTTCTGTTTTGCAGGAAGAACACAACCATTATTGGATGAATTAATTCTTTATGATATTGACCCTAAAAATTTAGTTTCATATATTATCTCAGAAATACTACATGCAAAGATTTTTCTTAAGATTTTTGCAATACATTTGTACTCTTAAAACCACAAATAGAGGCAAAACATGTGAATCATATGCGAGTAAATTCGGTAGTCAGTCAACATAAGAGTTACACACATGCAGTAATATCATTGGGGAATAAAGATAGAAGATACAGGGTTGTTTCCCCTATTTCTCCCTCATGAGACTAGAAGCTGTATGACAGATGTTTGAACCTCATTGGCATTCACAATGTAAATGTTGGCGTGCTATGACCTTTAAAGCCTCGAAGATCCCAGTTTCTCTGGCATATGTCTTGGCTCACCCGAGTAATGGAAATTGATGGCGTTTAATAAGTGCCGAGGCTGGTATGGATTGCAGTTGGATTGTGAGATTTACTCTAACAGCCCAAACCACTTAATAATTGACAGCTAATTAAAATTCTTTCAACTCCCACTAAACAAATATGGTTCATTATTAAAAAAATGTAAACTCTCTTAGATTTGCCTATTCCCAAAATAAACATCTGACTATCTTTAGGATATGAAGAAAATTAGACGTGACACTCTACACCAAAAATAATTTGTTTCAGCAAATGGGAACGAAAAGAAAACATTGAAAAAATCCTCTTGTAGCCTGTGCACATATTATATACACAATACGGACTCCTATAATCCCTACGCTTTAAAAGGACGCTCTCCATGGTCCTGAAATGTTCACTCTACGTACCATCCGACAGTCAGTAGCTGGGTGCGCTGTCCGTGGTCCTGAGCAGCACTCTGTTGGGTTGTTTGGAGACAGGCGTGCTGGTGCGCCTGCTCGGGGATAAAGGGGAGAAGAATAGACTTCATTATTTTTATTATTTAATTTTTCATAAACCTAGAATATGTAAATTTGAACAGTTGATGATACATAAGAGACAACGTCCCGGTCCGCATCATATTTAACCTATCCTTTTCTATTGCTTTTTTTTATCTAGACGCTTCCAAGACGGACGTCCCAGAAGACTTTGACATCGACATGGAAAACCCAGAGACTGAGAAGGCAGCTGTAGCCATCCAGTCACAGTTTAGGAAGTTCCAGAAAAAGAAACGTGATGATAAGTCCTAGTTGGCGCTCACTGTGATGACGCAGTGACATTTGCATGAGTCATAACTGTTTGAACCCCACTGGTTGTAATGGGGTTTTGGGAACGGCGAAAGAATGCAAAAGCCTGTTTAACATGACTGGGAAAGGTCATAATACATCCTATTATTCAAGTCGTACTTATTAATATTTATCTGCTGTATTTCAAAGAAACTATGAGAGACTGTTTTCTTCTTCTTATTGTATTTGTCTCATAAATCATAAAGTAGTGTTTGTGATGGGATATTTTCAGTTGTTGTTCTCATCCAAGCCCCCATAGCTCCCAAATATATCAATATTATGGTAGTCGATGGAACTAAAAGGTATTAAATAGATTGATTGTTTTTAGTACAATTAGAGTGCATCCCATTCTAGCAGAAAATTTCACTATACCCGCATGTGAATGCTGAATGAATAAAGACTGTTTGAGGAATCTGTCAATTGTTTTTACTCTACTAAACAAGAAGAACGTTATACTGTACTATGTTCCTCATCTCATTTTCTGAACATAACAGTTTGCATTCTTACAAAAAGTAAATAAATAGCATTTCTTGCATAACCAGAAATAGAAAAAGTGGGATTGCACCCTGCCTAGAGTTCTCTTGTCAATAAAATAATAAGTCACATGTATACAGAACAGCATAGTAGAACATCGAGAAACCAGTAAAGGTGAAATACATGTTAGTCTCACCCATTTGATTAAAAAAAAAGGCCCAATCCATGTCCCAACTGTCAGATTGAGCCACTGAGCTCTTAAGCTAGAGTCACTTTAAAAGCAGCAAAACTGCACCACACACAAAATCATAAAGGTTGTGCATATTTAGTTCATGTCGAGTTCAAATGGATTTAACCCTCTGATATTTTAAGCCATACACACCATTGTTAACAGGGTGGCCTGCCTTTAAGTGCACTTTCTGTGTAGCTGAAGTTGAGCACAGAAATACTGCATGTTGGCCGAATATTGAAGTATTCATGAACACAATACACTAACCAAAGACTTCTTCGGGTGCACCTCTGTAATCTAATGTGGCCAAAATAACTCAAAAGTTGATCATTTTTGTTCTAGTCGACAGAATGATCTATATCCTTTCTGTACTTGAACACATCGTTGTTCATAAGATACCCCAAAATTGCTCCAAGGTGGTCCCCACCACATTAGTGTAAGTAATGCCCTACGTCTGACAAAATACTTATTTCATGTGTAATATAAGGAATTGTCTTCCAACATATTGCGCTATATATCAAGTCTACAAGGTTATTCGCCTCAGAGGATTGCGCCGGGTCGCCAAGAGTTTAATCTGCTAAAGAAAAAAGAAGCAGCAGAGCAATCCTGTAAATTTAGGATCAGGAAAAGTGCTCCTAGCAAATAAAGCTATGAGCCAGTCACGATTAAATGGCTAAACATTCTGAAGTATATAACCAGGTGGTTAAAAGAATATTAAAAATGTATACAGTTGGTTGGCAGAAGGAATTTTCAGGACATGTATTCAGAGTTAGAGCGGAAGTTCCTATCTCATGGGAATAATCGCACCAAAATAGCAACTCTGAGAATATTTTAAAATAGACATTGTGGAGAAGAAATTTGAGCTTACGTGAGATGATGTGTGAAAGATTGCAACCAGTGAACTTTAACTTGGAGAATGTTATGACACACATTTCTTACTGCGGGAAGATTAAAACCCACGCTTTACTGCTACATTATCACTAACAGTTATTATATCATTTGACTATCTTATTTCTAAACTTCCAAATGACGTAAAAAGGTAGATTATGACCCAAAATTCATTTCTAAAGTATGCATTAATGGAACTATTTTTTGTATCATTCATTAAAATGTATAGTACTTTAAAAAATGGTTTATATATGCAATCCAATGGGGGACATTTGCACCATGAATGAAACTACAAAAATGCATAGTATGCTATCGACGGTGTTGATAGTGAATGGGGAATTTTCCTTAGTTATTTGAATATAACATTTAATATACATGTGCTATCGATGTGGAGCTTATTAAGGGACTTTTTGCCTGGTAAGAGGGCAGAGATAGAAGCCACATATGTGGATATTTAATTTAGTTAATGTCTTGATGCTGCAGGAATCAATTTCACACCATGCAGTTAGTAATATTATTAAATCATCCGTATAGTTTTTTTTCCCCGCCCCCAAATAAATCACTTTCTTGATTGTGTCACACACAGTTAGGTAGGCATAGTGTCTTGCTTCACGTCATTGATATCAGTCATTATACATTTACATGGGCCATTAATGGCTCGTCACATGATAGAAATAGTTGGGTAAAATTCAACTTATAAGAAGAGAATCCAGTCGAAAATAAATAACTGCCTGCTTCTATGCAAATGTGGGATAAAATTAGGGAAAAGCTTTCTCTCGCTATGAAAATGCGGAAAATGGATTGGCTATTATGCGCAAAGTTTATCTATTTTCTAGTGTTGTGGCTCCAAAAGTTGATTCAATTGACGTTTGGAAAATGGAGTTGTTTTTCTGATAAGTTCCTGACGGAGATGAGTTTTTGGAACTTCTCAGTGAACAAAAACAACAAAAATAACTCCAAAGACTGATGAGTTCATCACATTTGCATTCTTGAATTAGGACAAACTCAAACATACACACACACGCACGAATACACACTTAGCTGACTTCCACACTAATTCAGTAGGAATGTTATATAATGACTTTAATTGTGTTTTATGTAAAGCTCAGTATCTCACAAAAAAGCTGTATTTGGAAAATTTGTAGCAGGCAGCATTTACCATGAGCTCTTTTGGGGCATGTGAGATTATAGAAAGGCTAGGATTAAACTTTTTTTTTTCTTTGCTGCATTTGAGGAGACATTCAACAAAATTTCAAATTTTTTCCCCCACATCTGTGAGTTCCCTAACGTTTGCTCGCCAAAATTGAAGGGCGTATTCAGACTAGGAAAGTGCATATTTCGCTTTCTTTGGACGGGGCCAAAATGAATGGGTGCAGTTGTATGTTCCCCAAACCGATGGCAGGTTAATGAATGATGCAGGAGTCGGACGTCAAAGTTAGTGTCCAAGGGAAGAACAAGAACAACAACAAAGAATTGAGTAGCAATATGAAATGCCTTAAAAATATATAAACAAATACTGTACAGTGCAATATCCAACAATAGATTACTGTTGGCCTGCTATGATTCACAAACATTGTGCCAAGACAGATTATGCACTTCCACTCAAATGGTCCAACAATAATAATTTCTTTATACTATAACTAATGTATCTTCATTTCTCCCCCTGTCAGCCATCCATAATGACTTGACAAATAAATTAACACCCCTCCACAAAATGGAGGAAAGGATATTTCGACTTCTTTTACATAAACTGACGTGAGAATATTTTAGAATCTACATTTTGTTATGACATTATTTTTATTTGGTAGTCTATCTTGATTTTCAATATAATACTATGCCATTATAGAGAGGGGGAAAAAACAATTCCCAAGAGAAGACCATTTGTTTAACTGCAACGAGATATAATTGCCCACAAAAGTAGAAGCAGAAATGCCAGTGGCGGAAAGATGACTTGAATCATTGAGGTGATCGAGCCGTTAAGTGCCACATTGAGGCGACACTCCGTAATGAGCCTGCCCAATGGCTTTTGGCATGCCGACGCATCAATGTGTGTGGAACCTTTGGACAAAGGTAACGTTCACAGGCAACTGATGACCAGTGACCCTTAAGAGTGGTGCACGGATGACTGCCTCGACACGCTAACGAATGAACAAGAGGATAAAAAGGGCAAAAAAATGGCGTGACAACCAGTTGAAAGGAGAGGAAAGTCAACAATGATAAAAGTTCATTGAAAAATTAAGCAGCTGGGATTGGCTCCAGCACCCCCTGAGATCCTAATGAGGATAAGGTGGTTTAGAAAATGAGATGAGGAAAAATTAGGGTTCCTTCTAGTCAAATTATTTCAAAAATGATAAGTTTTTAACAAGTATGGTCTCTAATGATTGTAAAATATATTTTCACATAAATCAAAAGGAGTTGGCATATAGCGCATCTTGTTCCTGTTTTCCTCCCTGGTGACTGAAAAAGCGTGAATAATAATAATAATGTGCTAGCAGAAGATGACTTGCATCGTGTTCATTTGTGAGGTCATGAAAAGGAATGAAAAGAAAAAGGCCCAGAATGCACTTGTACTATTTATATTCATCAGACCTTCACAACTCAGTGCACAAGCAATACTACTTAGTACTTTGTTGCATGCGAGCCAACCAGGCAAAACTCTGTTACACTGTCAGATTCCATTTTACACCTATGATTTCCCAAAAGACGTGATGGTGTTTCTTTCTACGGAATTTGACAATATCTGGCAATTGTGGATGTGCAGCCATTGTACGTACATTGGCCTAGTGTATTTTTATGCAGTGTGGCTGGCTCACCTGATCTTGGAGTCCCGGCGTGCCGTGCGCTCTGGCATGTATTATTCAGTGTTCTAGGAGGTGTGTGCCTGCAAGTGAAAAGAAAAAAAAAGCACATAGTGGTTCAAGCTGCAGGGTCACTCTCAATGTCTCATTTGAGGTTGTCACATAGACTTGCTGCAAAAGCTTACCTCCTTTCTCTCCCCCACACATGCTGAAGTCTGCACTCTGCTCAGTGAGTTATAGAAAATAATACATGTAACGTCACAGCGCCACCTGTTGACCAAAGAAATGAGATAAGGAATCATTAGATAATTCTTAAAATCATTTGGTTCTGTCATGGTAAATATTTTCATTTTGTTGGTGACTGTTCAATGAGAGCCTTAAATTTGGGATGAGTTTCAGCTGATAACTATTGCACATTATATAAATATTTTTTTAATCTAAACAATTGAATTTGAACAGTTATGGAATAATCATAATAATATAAAATATGATAATACATATAATAATAATATTTTTCTTACTGAATGATATACTAGCAATTTACCATTTTTCTACTTTGTGAAGTATCCTTGTTTTCAAATTCAAATCTATTTCACTTATCTTTCTCTATTATAAGAGTAAAATTAAATGTCAATAATAATATAATTTTTAAAAACAGTCATGTTGGGTGTAAACCAAAAGACTGCAAAAACAGGTGTGTGCAAACATGACTAAGGACTTTATTAACCAAATCATTTTCCCCATAAAATCCACAAATAAAAGTGATCTCTTTATATATATTCACATTGTATTTTTTTTTTTTTTATAGTGACCCCCGCCCCCTCCCAAAAAAAGACCTTTCATGTGATTCCACGCCATGCACCCGCCAAGAAAGGTTGATAAACACTACGATTGATGGACAATGGCGTTCCTCTTCTCAAAAGGCTCTTCAGAGTACTTAAACACTCCTCAGTCAGCCAATCACCAAACTTAGTTTGACGATGAAAAATAAATTATGAAAGCATTGCCCCCCCCTCCCAGAAAGCTCTACGATCTTCCTCCATAACAATATTTTTTCTGTTCTTTTTTATCTATCTATATATATTTAATAATAGTAATAATAATGACTCTAACTGTCCTCAATATAAATTCAATAGCATTTTTACCTCTTTCTCAATTTTAAAATAAATCATTTTGGCAATCCCCGTGTGTCGTCACTTTCGAATAAAAGAATAGTCGAGTAGAAAATAAAAGCAGTGAGATCCCAAAATTGGTGTGAGAGAATGAAACGTGTCCAAGCGACACACAAGGGCGCAAAGGGGGAAAAAATGATTGAAAAAGATAAAAGGCTCAAAGAAAAAAGAAAAAAAAAGAAAGAAAAGCATCACCATCAGACGCATGTCAGAAACGGTTCTATATACAACAAAGTGTGTTGTGGAAAACCATCCTTTGTGTGGCCGTCGTCCAACAGTGCGGCTGCAGAGTCATTCATCCAAGTGTTATACCAGTGTGTACGACTTGGCATAAGGGTTGTTGCTTGGTTTCAGGTGTCCTCGGGAGTCCAGTAGGGACTCCTGGGAGGTGCTGAGCTTAGCAGCCTGTGCTTGGGCCAGGTCTCCGGCCGGGGGAACTTCCGCTCGGACCTCACCCCGAGCCTCTCCCCGTTCCCGGGCATCCCTGTGCGGGAGGGTGGACGCCGTTCCGGGTTGCCACTGCTGCACCTCCCTTGGCGAGGGCACTTCCATGGGGGTGGGTTCCATCGGAGGGGGCCTCTTCAGGGTACGGCTCCTCTGGGGTTCCAGGCAGGCTTGGCCCACGGCTCCTCCTCTGGATTCTCCCGTGGGACCGGCGGAACCGCCGCGGGGTACGCCGCGGTTCAAAAGGAAGTCCACGCGGAGGTAAGGCGGCAAGTGCACCAGCTCTCCGCCTAAAGGACAATAAAGACAAGTGTAGGTGAATGAATCAATCACTCAAAAACATCAGGTAGAGCTTCGGTTCTGGCTTTGGTTTTTATGCCAACGTTTTCTGGAAATTGTCATATTAAATATAGTCCAAAAAACTTTGCAGTTTGGCTATTTTCACATCAATTTAATTGGTCATCTGCAAGAAAATCGTACCTTTTCTGGACCATTCCACCCCAAATCCTGTGAGACTTTAGAGGTTGTTAAGTTTGCATCATAAAAAATGCTTAGCTTGTTATTTAGGAAGATGAGGAAAGTGTTCAAAGAGCACCTCGGGTAAGGAACGAGGTCAATTAGTGAGGGGAGACTTCAATAGAAACTTGTTTCAGTTTGACGTGAGCTATAATATACCAATATATTTTGAGACTACATGAAACTATGCCAAGTCATATAATATAAAGTACTTTAGTAAATAGTCGTACTGGTCTTTAGAAGAAGTAGTACATTTCAAAATGTCATATTTAACTTTTGAATATTTACAACAGACTAACAGTTGGGACAGAAAATCAAGCATAAGTCAATCTTTTTTCCCACTTAAAAAAAAAAATAGTAGGAATGTTCACCAACCGGCAAATTGCTAAGTGATGAGATGTGAAATAGTATATAACAAGCTGTTAATCTGCTGCTGCTCTTTAAGTCCTTGATTTGTGTCACTGGGCCAACCCACGCACAATTTCACAGCCTTTTAATGTGTAGACAATAGCTTTTGAGATTAAACTTTATGAGCAAAGTGCAACAGAAGGAATTTTAATAGAAACTGAGCTCAACTGAAAAGCCAAATGAGATGAGAATTCACAGAAGAACATTTCTGACAAGTGTTCTTTTCCACACGGAAATTCTAAACATATTTTAACCATCCCTACAGAGGCAAACTTGAATCTGAACTTTGTCTGAAAGCTGGATTTGAGCCATTGAACAGCCCTGAAGTGACCTTAGCGTTAAAGTTTAGTTATCTGACACCAGTGCTAACTGTTAAATGATGCTTCATTGGGCTATGCACCAAAAAGGCTTTCATACTGATAGAGTTTCAGTGAGCCACATGAGCACTGGTTTTGAATATTTTAATGGGGGCAAAGAGTCGTAATGTTCCCTTGATCACCTGGTAGAATAATCTGTTTGTCCTGAGCACTACCAATCAAACATTCAGGAGAACTGAATCCATAGAGTTGGATAACATTTGATCTACACTACTGCAATTTTGACTATGGATCTTCTTTTGGGGAAGAGATGGGGAGAACTCTAATTGAATTATTATCATAACCACAAGAAGAGAATGCCTAGCATAAAAGATGTCAAAAAAATACTCAAAATGGAACACATTCTGACACTAAAGAAACTAAAACTAAAGAATTATCCATAGAATTTGGTAAACGCGGATATGTGACGGCGGGCTTACCAGGTCTGTGCGCCTTTGGAACAGCCATATTCATAACACGGCTGACATCCTGAGGTTTGGGTGGCGAGGCAGTGAAGCGGCAGATGCCAGACTCAGACGGCGTGCTGGAGGTCATGCTGTCGGTGTAGTCGTTGGTCCCAGCTGTCATCTGCTCGGAGGATGTATCGGAAATGAAGCACTCTGTGATGGTAAACTTTGCATGTCGGAGCTGTTCCTCCATCTTGGCGTGCTCGTATGCTCTGGCGAGTTCCTCGTATGTGGATGAGGCGCTTTCAGTTGATACCATGCTGCTTCGTGCTCGATCTGAGGGGGATAAGAAAGACCAGATGTTGAGGAAAAAGACCAAAAAGAATCAGATCTATTGTAGTCAATCCTTGATATTGGTGGTCCACCTGTGTCCTGTGATGGACTGACACTGTAGCTGTCACTCTCCTTGTCCACAGATCCTGTAGCTCGTGGCGTCGGGAGTCTCCAGTCGGTGGTCAATGTGTGTGAGGAGCTGGTGGGGTGTGGCCTGTTTAGAGTCCATTGGCTGGCGTACCGGCTTCGTGCGGCGGCGGGACCAGCTTTGGCAGTGCGTCTAGCGGTGGGATCTTGGAAAGAGAAGAGCGGGGTGCTGAATTTACCATTGCATTAAAAATGGGGGGAAATTGTCATAGTTACTAATATTAAAGAAATGGGCTTGTTTCACTTGCTATTCTAATATTAAGTAGTTTGTCAGTTTGAGGTGTAAAATTCTTCTGTTCATGAAAGGGTTGCAAAAGTATTTTTAGTATCAAAAGCAGAGCAAACTGTTTTTTTCCAACAATATTCTAGAGATTAAGTTTCTATTAAGGTTCTGGTCACTGAGAGAAAGTAACAATTGTGTCCCCCTAAATCGACCCCATTGTATTTTGGTTTAAGTACGAATAAGGATTTTTGCATGTTTGCTTTGCTCTATTTCAGTCCATTAGAACAGGGGACAAGTGTCTGTATTGATGAAGCAGTAACACAAGCGCTGAAGGAAAACTTAAGTGGAATTATTGGCTGTAGTAAGCAGAATTGTAGTTTATAGTGGCTTATTGTTTAATCCTTTAGTAAAGTGAGACTTTACTGTTCCAATGGACAAAGTACTGTGTAATTGTGCCATACTCAACACAACGTAGTATTTAGCACAGCTTAACATAGTGTTTGAGAGACATTTATTGCAAGGACAGCATAATGATGTAGGAATGAGCTCATAGAGGACGGTGAGACGCGAGTGAGAATGTGTCAAGGAAAAGCAGAGAGACCACTACTCCTGATCAGTTCCGCTTCTATGGAGCAGAAAACACTAACTTAGTCTGCAGCACTCTTGCTGACTCAACATCATCACTTCTGAAAGTCACCTTAAAGACCAGATCATTTGCTAGCATTAAATCATTAAGGTTATTTCCCCTCCTTTTTGGATTTAGAAGATAAAGATGCAATGAAATAAGCAATTGTAGGTGGCTCACAGTATCGGGTGCTCGGACATTTGGTCGCCGGTCAAATGGTGACAAAGAGTTTACTGTTTAAACCAGCTCTCAAACTTATATTCATGAGAGAGAGTTTAATATTTAAGTACATTTGACCGGTGACCAAAAGACCGACGACCAAACGCCCGGCGACCAAACGCCCGGCGACCAAACCGGTCACGCCTGTGGCAGCTAAATTAAAATTGATCCCATAAATAAGTTGAAAAATAAATGTGGTAAAAAGAGTATTATTGAAATATAAAGTAGAAAAAATGGGTACTAACAATGGTGCGACTCACTGGTTCCCGGCCTGGCATCGGACACGTCTACCAGGGGTCCAGTGGCCTGAGTGAGAGACTGGTAGTGGACTGTGTGCGTCACAGTGGATGACTTTTGTTTGTTTGTGTCGCCAAAGTCGTTTTCCGTCAATAGCACCGTGGATCGATCATCTGGAAGTTGGAATCAAAGATCCGAAAGTCAAAAAATGAGAACAATGAATTGCTTTACATTGTTCTGATCCAGGTTTTACCGATGGTCTCCATGGTGTCTCGTTCTTCGATGAGAAGCTGAGCTCGAGGAATGTCGATGTGCATTCTTAATGTCTGTTGCTGCTTGTTCACATTTTCTGGCGTTCGTGTATTTTTACTGTGCATGTGACAGGAGAAAAAGGATGTTAGGTTTTTTTTTCATGATGTTTTATATTGCAGAAACATTGATGAAGATGGGAACTGCCTACCTCATTAGCATTTCTGCTAGGCTTTTGGCATCTGTGAAGTCAACAAAGAGACGAGTTAAAAGCGAAATAAGCTGTCAAATTTGATGGTTAGTCCCTGTCAAGTTGTCTTTTCATGCAAAAATGATGGTTTAGGTTCATTTAAATGACTACATACAATATTTCTATTTGTGAGCGTTACAGATGACAGTTATTTAACATTATTTACTTTTCTAAATGAACTAATACTGGGCATGTAGTGCATAAACGTCAATATGAAAATGTCAGACAAATTATAGCTACACAGAAAGGCACTGCATTATTATTGCTCCTGAAACAAATAGATAAATCCAAAACTAGATAGGCTAACCTCGAAGTCTTTTCAGTCTCTGCTCCCTGCGCCTCCTCTTCAGCACCATTAGCATGATGAAGACCAGCACGGCTACTACAAGGATGGATGTGATGGTCACTACCATTTTTAGACCTCCACTGCCTGACATGTTGTCTGAGATGGGGTCGCCCGATTTCAGCATAGGAGGAATAGTACCTTCAAAAAAAAAAAAAAAAAAGAAGATTTAAATGTGTAAAACATGGTTTGGTGAGATTCAAAGAAGAACAGAAAACATCAGCATGCCGAGAATTTTTCTTTTGGCTTGTGTAAAAAAAACATACAAAATAAAAAGTACTTTTTCATAGTAATGCAAGAAAAAAATAATAAACGTGTAAAAAGAGAGTCATATATTTTCCATGCACACTTTGTATAACATAATGCACTACAGACTAAGAGAAGAAATGTTGCCTGGATTCACATGAGACACACGTTGAATATTTGCTTATATTCCAGCAGCTGAGCAGTCAAACTGACAGACTCGCCCACAAAATGATGTTTGCCCACATACAGGGAAAAGTACATCCACACACACACACACGTGCGCGTTCCTGACAGGCAGTTTGAACTACTGTAGCTAAATCCCCTTAAAATGAATGAATGTGTAGAGTGGCATTCTTATCGCCTGCTGTCTATCCGCCTTAAAAGCGTCCTTTCAGTGTGAATGGCACAATCTGGTGTTGCACAATACAAGTATACAATTAAAAATGAAGAGCTGCTTTCTTACGCCCTTGGAAGTATGACAGTGAAGCTTTCTTTCTTTCTTGTTGTGTGGGCATAGTTACTGACTGAGTGGGACGCAAAAAAAAGTAACTGTGATTTGACGAAGGGCAGACATGTTCGAGGGGTTTGAATCCTATAAAAAGAATGGATTTCCTTGGAATAAAAGTTGCACTTTTTTCATAGCTTGGCTGCAACCAATATTCAAGTGCAACGTATAATTATATATATGTCTGACCTATACTGGTCTGAAAAACTGTAATCCTAATATATTCCTATTTATTATTGAATTTTACAGTACTACTTGCATACTTCAAAGTTCAAATTATGTCTTTTTTTGCATAGGCGACAATATTAGTACTAAATATGGTGATTAAGTCATTATATTTATATAAAACAATAACCATAGTCCTAATTTTTTAAGACAAAAACCCCCAAAATATTAATGTCTGATCAACTGTTCCATCCAAGCATACTAAAGTATGATTGTTCTTGGTTTCTGATAAAATACAATAAAAAATGCCATCCCAAAAATGTGATTTATACTCCAGTATATTCCCTCTTTGTTGTGTATTCTTTGGCTGGTGCAACTTCTGCTTTCACTTATAGCCCAAAAAATTGCATATTAGTTAATAATTTTTTCATCTCAGGTCATCAAAGTCAGGCTAACATTTCCAACTTACTTCCATCTGCATTGAGAGTGGCAAAGATGAGCTTCTTTTCTGCTGAACCAGCACTGTTGATGACCTTCATCTGCAAGTCGTACCACGTGGCTTCCTGCAGGTCGTACAGGATGTAGCTCTTGGTCAGCGATGTGCGCTGAGCGGTGGTCCAGGTGGCCGATTCCACAGCTTTGTACTCCAGTATGAAGGACGTGATTGGACAGCCGCCATTGTTCCAGCCAACGAGATTGAGTCTCGCTCGAGTGGAGTTGATGCTAGTGAAGATTTCATGTTCTTTGGCAAACTGTGGTTCTGAGGAGAAGAAACAGATGGTAAAAAAAAAAGCAGCTTGGACTTTTTTTTTTGGCTGGCTCAGCATTTTTTTTCAACCTCCATCGTACCTTTCCCATGAGTTTTGGCTTCAATTATTTCACTGATTCGACCTGGCCCAACAGCATTCTGGGCCGTCAAGGTGAACTTATACCAGGTGCCACACTTGAGGTTCTCCAGACGGTACAAACGCTCGCTGGGGCTGATGGGAAAACTACCCCACTGCTCACTGTTGTCCTCCGAGTACTGGAGAATGTATCCTAACAATGAAAAGGGAAGAAAATGTCACTTAAGCGTGATTGATGACACACTAATTGTTTTTAGATACTCCAAACATGATAATTAATCTAGTACTCCATATTTTTGGGGTTGATAAATATGCATATTACTTGTCACCTCTGATGGAGCTCCCGCCATTGTCTCCTGGTATCCATGACAACGTGATTGACGTGGTAGTGGTCTTAGTTACTGTGAGACGTGGCTGATCAGGAGGCACTGAAGATGCATACATGTCAATGAACAATGTATTATTTGGTATAAATTGGTTTAAAGTGAAGTTAACATTGTATATGTATAAATCTATATTTTCTACATATTCCCAAGTACTGCTTACCTTGGACCTGCAGGTTAAGCGTGATCTCATCTGAGCCCCAGTTGTTGCTGGCCACACAGCTGTAGTTGGCAGAATCCTCTGCTTTGACTGTGCGGATGATAAAGCTTCCATTGGCGTGGACACTCCGTCGGCCATCCACCAGGACGGGTGTAGGAGTCCCATTGGTACTAAACAATGGAAAGTCATAAAATAACTATTCCAGTAGTCAACTAATAAAATTGAATAGCATACTTTGATGAATTATTTCTGCCTCATAATTCTGTTGGGTATTTATTTTTTTTAAAGGTGGTTAATCTTGTAAATACGCAAGTATATGAGGCTTTGGGTCCTCCTCCCCTAATGTTCCGCCTAGCAACAAGATGTTTTGATAGAAAAGAAATATGGCAATGAGCACAGTATGACTTACTTTCCCTTGAGCCACTTAATTGTGGGTGGTGGGTCCCCAACAGCTTTGCATGGGAGGACAATGTCTTTCATCCAAGGGGTGGTGACTGTACCATTGAAGGTTAAAATTCGAGCTGGAGCTAAAAAACAAAACAAAAAACATATGGCATATGCAGAGAAACTGATTTATGTAAAACAGGAGGAGCATGAACTGCGATGGAAAGCATCCTTCAGTGTCAAAAGTGTACCTTTGGCCATAGGCTCCACTGTGATCTTCTCACTGTTGTTGCCGTGACCAGCAGCGGTCACGGCCACCACCCAGATGCTGTACTGCCTGTTCCGAGCCAGATTGGGTATCCTGTAGAAATACGCGTCGGGAGAGGCCTCAAACTCGCTCATCACCTGCAAAACAGATAGGGAGAAGGGATTACTGTACCACTGTGGAGCCAAAGTATTCTGAAAATGTCACCCCACAGATCACTCATCCATTTTAAAAAGAAACAGAATCCTGAGGAACACAAACACTATTACCATCGGATGCAGGTTCGAGCAGAAGACGATGTATTTCCTGATAATGCCATTGAGCTTGAGGGGAGGCAACCAGGAAACAAACACCACTGAGCTGCTGGAGGCTGCAGCCTTCACGCCAGCGGGTGGACCCGGAACTGAGAAGGATTGAAACAAATGCAACACGGAAATGAAACTATTGTATCGTTCTTGGACAGATAATGTTACACTGTATTCAGTATACATGTATAAGGAAAAAAATGTAAATGTAACAGATGCAGTGTTTTCAATAGATCTTATTGCCTGAATGTCATCTGCCAATCAAATCAGCACAATACAAGAAAATAATTGTGTTCTTTTTGCACATCACACTTGCTTACCATCTTCTTTTGTCCGTACGTAGATCTGTTCACTGCGTACACCATCTCCGGCATTGGTGAAGGCCAACACCTGAATACTGTAGTTAGTGTACTTCTCCAAACCATCCAGTTCCAGAGAGGGCTGACCAGTAGTTACATTTCTGATTTCACCAAGTTCTAATACACAAAAGTGCAAAAATTCATCAGCATATTGATATGCAAAAATACTACTTCATACATAATATTAGCAATGTGATGTGTATCTCCTTTGGTACATTTGAAAAATTTATATCATTAGAAAGTAAGATAGATGTACATGTTTGAATATTACGTTATTGAGGATGGATTAAATTTTAAAAATGACTTTATATTAGGGTATTTCGGTAGAATGATACAAGAGTGCCCTCTAGTGCAATATTTCTTAAAATCCAGCGGAGGGAAAATGCTGCACTGAAAACTATGTGGAAACAAATTGGTATGAAGCATTGTATAATGTGAGCATTTCTCTTTGGATACCTCCATCAGGCAGATTTGCCCAGAAGATGACTCTGTATCCCTGCAGATTCCCATTGAGCGCTTCTCTCGGGAGCTGAATCCAGGAAAGGGAGATGACTTCTGGCGATTTGGCCACAGCCAACACATTTTCAGGAGGCCGAGATGGTACTTTGACAAGAAACATGAACATTAGTCTTAAAGTTTGCTGATAATTTCCATAATCAACACATTGGATACAACTCCAAAAAGATAGTCCCCTATTTTAAGAGTAAGCATTGTAAATATAGACTGTGTATGATCTGCTTACCATCTTCCAAGGTTTTGGTGATAACCTGCTGCGATGATGGCCCTGTGCCTGCACGGTTAGCTGCTTGGACGACCACGCTGTACTGCGTGAACTTCTTTAGGTCGTCTAGCACAATGCTCTCCATAGTATCTCCTGTGGTGTCCATGCTGATGATGGTAAACTGGTGACTTCCACCAGGGCTGTATTCCCTGTAGCCCACTTGGTAGCCTCGGATAACACCGTTCTGCAAATGCTTGTGGGGAGGCTGCCAAAAAATGAGGAACAATCAATCAGTATTTCACCACATGTCAAATTATGAACGGAAAACATTGAAAAATAACTTTGGTTAAGATGAAGAAAATCAGCAAAGACTGATGTTCCAACCAACGGATTTTAGTGAAGTTACTTGCTTTGATGAGATGCATTCATGAGATTTTTATTGCATTTTGAATGATATCCAATGAGAAAAAAACTGTCTTTAGAAAAAAAAGGTCTGTAAATGCCCCCAATTCACTCTTCTATGGCTTAGAAATGGGGATTTTTACCTTCCAGGAAACCTTGATGCTTTGAGGGGAGGTGGACTCCAGAGTGACATCTTGTGGAGGACCATCAGGAGCTGCAGAAGAAGTTCCATCAGTCAACATTACGAGGCACTTTCCTTTTAAATAGGGCCGATCATCAGCCATCACGATCAATTTAGATCAGACTTTAAATACACTAGAGGGTGCTGTCGAGTTGAAAAATATTGCCATTCCTAATACTCCCCATTCCCCAGAAACCTTGCGGCTTAATTAGTGTAAAAACAGCAATACTACATTCATCCTATTAATTATTTAAATGACAAATGCTTTATTTACTTTGAATTTCATGCTTCAGCTTATTAAGTCAGTTTAATATGTTGGAAGGGGATTTTTTTTCAGTATAAAGTATAAATAAATTAACATTTATTTAGGTGACTAATGCCAGGAAAGGAAAAAGACTCCGCTTTAATTCTTATTTTCAACTATTAGTCATAAATGCAAGTCTAATGCATGGTCATGTTTTCATAATAACAAGTGAATGCTGATGTTTAATAATAGTGACCTAACGCCGCTGGATGATCATTAGACGTCCGAAGTATTTGCTAAAATGCATCTAAAGTTGAGGGAATGGATGCCTGTGGGTAGAATATGACACAAGAGAGTGAGTCTCTTACTAACCGGCTTCATCGGTCGTGATGGTGAGCTCGTTGCTCGGGTTGCTGTTGCCAATAATGTTCTTGGCAACCATGCGGATGTTGTAAGTGGAAGAAGGGTGGAGGTCAATGATTGTGGCCTGGTTGAGCTGTGGTGACACATCTTTGGTAACTTGGGCTGATAGCCATGAAGCTAGAAGGAAAAATAAAGAGAGATAGACTGTGAGAAATGTTTATTGTGGGTATGGACTGAATGAAATGAAAATACACATTTTGTAGAGCTTTATTTTTAACCTTTAGGGAAACAGTTTGCAAAAAAAATACTGGGTGTAATGTTTCTATTTCTCTACAGAATACCAAATGATTTTTTTTCTAATTTGTCATGAAGGTCATGATTGGAAAAAAGAAAAGATGATTACCTGACTTGTTCTTGCACTCAATGTCATATCCTGTAATCGGACTGTTCCCATCAAAGCCCATGGTCCAGCGAAGAGCTATGGTCCTGTCCTTGACCTCCCGGATCTCAACCTCAGGAGGGTCCGGAGGCTCTGGGGTCACGTAGAATTACAGGAAAAATGAGAATATAGAGATTTCTCCTCAGAAAATGCAGGTAGACGGAGTAAATATTTGCGCATATGCATAATTCCCTAGGGGAAACGTATATTTATGTATAATTCCAGAAGAGAAGTAATGCAAAAAGTTGTTTAACTTCTACCTAAAATAGGGAACGTATTAAAAAAACAAAACTTTTGAAGGGTTTACCTTGCACAGTCAGTTGTATAATTCCTCGATCTTCACCAAAGGAATTGATGGCATGACAGGAGAAGAAACCAGAGTCCTCACGTACAGTGGGCATAATCTATAGATTATAAGAAGTTAAAGTTCATTGGAGTGAATATGTTTGCATATTTTCTACATCCTTGTGTAAGGGTTTCCTCTGTTTTGGAGTTTCCAACCAATATATTCCATTTTGGAAATTTGAAGATGAAACAGAGGCTTGAAGCTTTGACTCACCACCAGTGTTGAAATAACTTCGTCGGCCGCTTCTTTGACTGTGACTATGTATCGGCTGGTTTCGGGGTTGATGATACGCTCTTCTTTATCCCAGCGCACCATGATGGGCTTCTCTCCATGTGCTATGCAGCTCATCTTCTTCTCCTCGCCTTGTGTGGCCAGGGTGGTGTTGGGATAGGACGTGATCATGGCTGGGACTAAAAGGGAAGGCAACATAGGGAATGTGAATTACTAAAACAAACTACCCCCTCAAGCTTTTTAGCATTATCTATAAACGATGATGCCTTGGCCAATCAACCGGGGGGGATCCAGGGCAACTAAATATAGGTACTACAACCAATCTTTAATAACCATGTATGCATTTATTATGATGTTTGGGTAGAGTGGGAGGAAAGAAACTGGCATCCTTATTCGGGGAAAAAATATGGGTAAAGGGAAAAAAAGATGTGCTTTCTGTTCAGCACAGTGTGCATAGAACTTTGTCAAAAATTCTCTCTACCGGCTTTGATGATGACAGTGAGGAGTAACGTGCAGCTTTTTTTTTTAGGAAGAAGCAGCCGAGACGAGGAAGAAAGTGGTGACTCCTGACTGAACTCCCATCGGTCTCAGTTTGAGTGTGGAGTCTGTCTGGCGGTGTGCCGTAACCACACACCGGACTCATTATCAACACATCTCTCAAATGCGTGTGCAAGTGTGTATGTATGTGTGTGTATGATTCAGCAGAATGAATATCTGTTGTTAATGTCTCGCACCCGAGCTACTTCAAGTCCTTACAAATCCTCATGCCTTCTTTTATTCCGCCTTTTTCTCTTCTAAAAAAAGAGTCAGATTGGAGCAGAGTCTTTCGGGTATAATGCCATAATGATCAGGTACAAGTGTGAAGCTGTTAAATTGATTCAAACTATGTATATTACTTCTAGAAAGCTCTGAGCAGAGAGTGAATGTGAAAGTTTTTTTTTCGTTTAATTTAGACTTGCAGGCAACATGATCCCAAACTATATCGAAACTTTATGCTAAACTAGTGGGATGTGAGTATAATATCAATTTCACTGTCATTTTGGAGGCCAACAACAAGTAAATAGGGAGTACTTTTATAACATATTCATTTACTGTATGTTTTTACCATGCTAAAATTGCCTTACTGTAGCTAATATTTCCATTCACACAAAATTTCATACCCCAATTGGGCTATTCCCATGGAAGGGGATGCCACCAAAAAAGTTAGGGGTGATTATCTTGCCCAAGGGCACTTTAACAATGGGCCATAACAGCCAGGAATCTAACCATTAACCTTTTCAGCCCAGGACTGCAATGAGAGCTTTAATATTCAGAAGAGAATATACAATACATCTTGTTCTCAAGCTGAACGCATGATTCTGACAGTCGGCTAAGGAAAGCGACTCACTTGGCAACAAGTTTACCCCTTTTATATCAACAATGTTTTCTGAATCTATCCAGGTGGATATTTCCATGGTAGCCACTTGCCTCTTGCCACCTTTTATCAACACACGTCTAAAGTCCACAACCTCCTGAATAAATACTTGGGCGAGCATGCACTGGAGTTTTTTTGCGCTTCTTGTGCAAATGCATGAGTGCTTGTGAGAGTAGTAGCTGTGTTGTGAAGCTGAGTGGGCTAGCAGATCAACTCGTGTTCATGACACATCTCCGCCACACTACACGATGGAGGATGGTGAGAGAGCATGTACCCCTGCAGCGCTAACTATGATCCTCTCGCTCCCTCGCTCCATGTGTCTCCTCAGGCTCTCACCAGGACAGCCATGATTTAATGATGAGAGAGACTGCTTTGATTATTCATACGCAGCAGACAATTCCATTGGGCGGGCTAAGGGTCTCACGCACACATTTGAATACCCACGGCTTTGCATGTATGAAGACATACATACACTTTTCTAAAAGGCCAAGAAATTGCATTTGATTGCCATTGCTATTTTTAGATATTATAATGTATAATATGAAGTTGCTGAAGGTGTTTACTATTATTTTTTAGAGAAATAAAGATGTGAATGTTCATACAGATTGAATACATGTTGAATGAATTAAAAGCAATTTTATTTGCAGAACCGAAGTGCCATTTATAGCCATGACAAACTCTTTAATATGCATAGTGGAAGGGAGTGGAATGTATCACACTCCTATTAATTTAAGATTAAAACCACTTTGTTAGTCTTGTCATAGGCAATAAAAGCTTTGAATGATTTGTGAGTGCCGAACAAACATGTTTCTTGTTGGATTTGTCCACTTTGAACATGTGCCAGAAAATGGAATAAAGGCAGATTGTGACACAATTCCTCATTTATCACTTTTATCATTCACTCATTGGTGCAAATGAAAGAAAATAGGCAGTCGCAGCTTGCGATGAAAGCAGATAAATATTCAGACTGCCTCTGTGCACGTTGCAAACCTCTAATTGACATATTGACAGGTTTCAATGAGGCAGAAAAATGCTCAGTGAGATAGCTATGATGCGATGGCAATTTTCTATTTAGTTGCATATGAAATTAAATTAGATTTGGAATATGAATGCACTTCAGAGTGAGAGCAAATGCCTGAAAAATATGCAACATCCAATGTTTTAAAACCAAATAATAGCTAGAAAAAGTGCTCCATATTTTTATTTATTTAAATATGTATGTGTATATATGTATATGTGTATAAATATATGTATATATGTACATAATGTGTATATATGTGTATGTATATAAATGTGTATATACACGTGTTATGTGTATATGTGTGTATATATATATACATACATACATATATATATACATACATATACTATATAATTAAATAATAGCATACAAGATCTATGTGCTAAAAATGCTACCATCTATTGCAAGTAAGATTATTTTAACAATATAATATTAAAGCTAAATATAAAAATTGCATTTAAAAAGTAAATACAATTGAATGTGCACTAATTCTTGTTTGTATTGCTAGATTGAGCTCAGGTAAAAACCAGAAACACACTAAGAATCACTCCATAGAATATTAGGTATTGAATGCATCAAGTTATGGACTGAAGAGAAAGTGGAATAGTAATGCATTAAGAAAAATTCAATGCCTGCCAGTGTTTGTTCAGTGGGTGTTGAAAAGTGGAAGAAACAGGGTCAGAGTCACAGGTCTACTTGCTGCATAGCAACTGGCTGATGCAGTCATGAAAGTGACCTATGGATAGATAGTTGGAGCTCTCGTGCTTATGTAAGCGCCTGCAGCTGAGGCACAAACAGCACGGAGGATCGGAACCTTCGTCCACTGCGAGCCTTAATTACACTGACACATGAATATCCATAACATGCCAGGCGGTATTACTAGTCAAATATGGCTCTTGCAGCGGATCTCCACAAAGATTATTATCTTTGGAATGAACGGGGCAGGGTGACACTTAGCTATGGAACATTTTTCACATTCTATTTTGCTGAATTTCAATTGGTAAAATGAAGTTATTATCTTGCCAAAGTACAAGTGGAAGCCAGCGGAGGAAATATGGTGCTTCCTCTCTATCTCTAGGACATCTAGTTGGACTCTTCTACTCATAAATGAGCACAAAACACTCTATGTTCAGCTCTTTATACATAAAACTATTTCTGAAAGGCTCATACAATAGTCTGAGTCTAGTAGCCCTTTCCAAACAACAAATTACTTCATAATATTAGTAAAAAAATAATTCATGTGGTGACCAATGTTGTTATCAAAGAGAGAAAAAAAAAACCCTGTGATGATGTACTTTTAAGCAGTATTATGAGTAAACTCTGGATGAAAATAGTGCAGTCAACGTATTATTTGACTTGAGAGATTTTCTCAATCCGCTTGAAAAACACATAATACCACTTCCACTTTAGCCTCATATTAAAACCATCTAACTAAAAGTGTCAAGACTTTTCAGAATAAGATTTGGATAAATGCAGAGTAGAGCATTTAATGTAAGTTAAGTAAAGATTCTTACTTTTGACAGTGAGGTACATAGACTTGCTGACGTCAGCGCCAACGTCATTGCTGACCTTACACAGGTAAAATCCATTGTCGTCTTCCAGCACGTGTTTGATTAGCAGGGAGCCGTTACTCAACTGTTGGATGCGAGAGCCGCTGTTCAATAGGATGGGCTGGAAGAGGGGGACGCCTGCACCTGTGACAGAGAGCATATCAATATTTAGTCTTCATGCAGAAAGTAGTTTAATATTTTTATTGTTTGGAGTCACAGGATGCTGAAGCCTTGCATGTTGCCAGGGAAAAATGGACAGAGAATCAAGAAGGTTTTAGAGATGTAGAAAGAAAAACAAATCAAAGAATCTACATAAAATATGCTCAATTTTATACATGTTATTATTAAAGAAGCCAGCAGTAGGTGTACAGAAACGTTAGTGGTGATGTATATTCGCATAGACGTGACCAAAAGTGTGTGCTTTTATCTGAGCATGTGTTTACAGATTGGTTGACAAAGCCTGTCAGATTCTGGGAGGACTGTCAACATGTTTCTTAACATCTGGTCTAAATAGCAAAACCGGCCAACAGCCGCCGATGGTAATGTTAGGAGGCGAGCTGCCAATGAGAAACGATCAAAGCAGACGTAATGCTTATGTTTAACAAGGCAGCAGATTGGGGCAAAAGGAGAATCTCAACGTGAGGCTTTGCAAGTCAGATTGACTGTATTTAGATAAGGATTAATATGACTGTGTGAGTGGACAACCTCTTGGATTGATTCTTTGTGTATAAGAAAATGGGACAGAAGGATAGAGATTCATGTTAATGACTTCAAAATGATGTTATGTCGGTTCAGCAAAGACAGGGTCGACTGATTTTTCTGTCCCGAGAACACATTCTGGTAAATAACTATTTAGATGTATTTTCCTGATGTATAAAAGCATCACAAACTGCGATTTATACGTATTTTTAATCTTACATGTGGATATCCCACTAACCTGAACCCTTTAATAATCAAGTCCAAAGTAATGGCATGTGAAGATTAGACCATTTACGGTGGTGTTTTTTTTTTCTTTTTTAATTAAAACATGAACAGGTGGCCTTTAGAGCCCAGGGTCAAGTGGTGACTTTGCTTCGGTTCCCCTGCGTCTAAGTGCAAAGCCAGTGAGACATGTTCCCCCTTCAATTATGGATTTTGCATACCCAATCAGAGCTGGTTAATATGTTAATATCAGCTGACCTTTACTTACGCTTCAATAATTCCCACAGACATTCATCTGGCCCTTTGCTACCGTAATTGCTGTAAAAAGGAAGCCAGAACACCATTGCCTGAACAAATTGGGTTCCAAACGTACAGTTGAAGGTCCTAGACGTAGTGCAATAGGAAGTTTATAATGTACTGTATAGTGTCAAAAAAAGGTTTATGTTTCTTTTTATTTTATTCTTTTTAAATGACATCTACAATTGTTTAACTGTTACTTAAAATGCAAACAGGAAAGATATGATTGGAGCAGTTTGGCTATAACCAACCTGTGATTCCAACTAATTATTTTCATTAAATTTTGGATGGATTTACAACATTCATCTAGTATGTTATATGATACCTAAACACTTTTTGTATAATGTGTCTGATTTCCTACCAGACTGACTCAAAGTAGCGAGGGTCCATTCAAAATCTGTGAAAAAGGCTCGTTTTATCTTCGATTCTAATCAGAAATTGTCAGATAGTGTTAATCAGGCATGGTGCCTTTTTGTATCTGTCTCTCTCACACTCACACAAATCCTATCAAAGGTTGAAAAACAGACATTTCACTTTTGATCATAGGACTGAGTGCATTTCCACACACATACGCACATACATGAATCCCCATTGGTTGTTGTCCTTCTGTTGACAAAGCTTTCATCCCTGGTTATATGGTTGAGATAGCAAACACATGGGACCCCTGTTTACGTGGTCAACTCAAGTGGCTGAACTCACCTGCTGCCTTCCTGCCTGTACGCACGGCTGCCTTATTATTCCTCTGCATACGTATGCGTTGTCTCTTTTTCTATAATGGGATCTTTCTCAGCGCTTACACTCCAAGGATTCAGGGTGACACCTCGCAAGACCATTTTAACTGAACAGATGGATGTGTGCGCTTGTGCATGCATGAATATGCCCTGAAGCGCTCAATGTGTGCAAGCGTATGCACCCGTGATCACCACCCAGCTAATCGCAACTGAACCTACTCATCTGTTAAAAAAAAAAAAATGGGAAAATGAAATGAACCAATGAATCATTTGTTTCCTGTCAGGCATTTAAGGTGAGAGTAGACTTTAAAGGGCAAGTTGAAGTAGGTACCTTTAGAGTGCTCCCATACAATTGTGGGTGGCGGGTATCCTTCAGCAGAACAGTTGAGAGTAACCGTTTTTCCGTAAATCCCGTCTTGGTCTTCGGGTTGGACAATAAATTGGGGAGGAACTGGAAATACACAACAGTTGATATAAGTATTTACTTTTTGGGAACTTATTATAACCATTAGATTTACAGGAAAAAATTAAGAACCTAATGTTCATTAGTGACTTAATGGACAACAAATAATTAGATTTGGTGTTGGCCTGGTGGATGAGATGAACCTTATTGTCTACAAGTCTAAAAGCAAAAATAAAAACTGTGGAGTAGTGTATACCTGCAGTACCTACTGGGTTATATATATTTAAAATGTTGAATTGACTTGCCAATAATGTTTCTGCTTGATCTTTGAGCATTTAGCGGCAAGGAAGGTTCATTTACGACTGGATCTTCGCATTTGGTCTCACCTCGAACAATGAGTTGACTTTGGTGTTCCACAGCAGCCGCCTCATTGCGGGCAACACACGTATAATTGCCATTGTGGTCAGGTGTTAAGTTGGAGATTCTCAGTGAGCTGGTAAAATCAATGTTGTCCACAGTCACACCCAGACTGGTCGGGATAGGCCGTCCATCTTTTTGCCAGGTGATGTCAAGAGGCCGGTCGCCTGACATGACCACACAGGGGATGAAAACACGCTGACCAATGGTGAATCGCTGGAATTCGAAGGGCTGAATGTAAGGAGGCACTGTAGACAAAGAATGGAGAGAAAGTAAGAGGAGCACCTGGCAATCATCTACATGTTCCATGTGCCATTACGCCTTCATAGCAGATGTTGTCAAATGGACTGCTTATTTAAATGATTACAGTGATTAGGAAGTCACAATCTGGGTCATAATTAATTCATCCCACACTCATTTGTGGGTGGTTAGGACATTGACAAGATCTACACATAAATTCAAGGACGTAAACATAATATAACATAATAAACTATAGGTATACGATAAATAGTATTAAACGTGTCTCTTGGAAACCATCAGCCATCACACAAGGAATATGTGTGAGTGTCCAGCGAGATTAAATAACTGTAAAAATCAGCAGCACTTTAGCAGTTTATTTAGTTCTCAACAAAGTGGAGTTAATGGACTCCCAGGATCCCCAAAGACTGCTGTGTATTTGCGGGCTGGAATTAACAAAAGCATTCGCTGAGTATGGCACCAATGGGATGCGTTGTTTTGTATCATGGCGCTCTCTTGTGTTCTCACTCTTCTTTCTCCCCCTCTGTTCCCCTCATGTCATGACCAAGTGTAATGTGTCGGTGGCATCCTCGTGGACTGATCAGACGGAAGGAAATGAGGCATAATAGGGAGGCCCTGCTTCGCGCTTCCAATTACAGCTTCTGAGATCTCAATGGCGATCGGCTCTGATGTAGCATTAACAAAGATACAGTCTTCATTAGCTAGCCTGATGAACTGAGTAGCAGGTACACTCATTTATAAGTCTGAGATTAATATCTGATTTGGTGGAACAATTACTTGTCTTCCAGTTGGGGGTGTATTTGTTTACGTGTCTTCCGTAGCCAGTGATAATATACTATAAAAACAATATAATAATATTATATATAAAAACAAGGATATACCATGAAAATCCATTTACCTCTGACTCGTAGGTGGACACTTTGGGAGTCCATCTTGTTGGGTTGGACCATCACTTTGCAATTATACTCGCCAGCATCTCCTTGCTGCACATTTGTGAGCCTGAGTGTGCCATTGTTTTCGAAGGCTCTCTGTCGGTGGTTGAATGGCAACAAGGCAGAGTTCTTGTACCACTTGATAGAATAGTAAGGATAGCCAATCACACGGCAGTGAATGAAGGCATCCCGTCCCGCGATGGCGGTTACATTTTTCATAGAGCGGATGCTGGCACGGCCTGGGAATGAGAGTGGGTCAGAAAGAACTTCTTATGAGCACATGTATTAGTCATTGTGTTAGGTTGCAAGAGCTGTGACGCTTGCTGGAGTGATGTGTACACAAAACAGTTTATTTCTCACTAACGGCAGATAAAACAACACTGTTTATTTATCAATCCACCTATCTATGCAAGATTGATTCACAGGGCCAGTAGATTTCGAAGGGAAGACAAGACTTGCCTGAGACACCTTATCCACAGGCTGCTCAATCCTGCAAAGCAAAGTCCATCGCCAATGTATTCTCCCCAAGAACAACATCCAGTTAGAGGACTGAAGACCATGATCTCAGACATTGAGGTGCTAATTCTCAAACTGATTGCGAACTGCAATGCCAAACTTTGTGAAAACGTGGTATTCAAAATAAGTGAACAAATGGTGTTCAAGTTAAAAGATAATTTTGATCCAAGAACAGCCTCCAGATATTGATATCATTGCCATACCATTGCCAAGCTATGACAAGGTGAATCCAACTACTGTATATCTAGTTGAGACTTCTCAAGCTTGCACACTAGCTTGGGCACTCTGCCAGAAAGGTCCCATTATCTGCCATCCAGCTTTCTTTGTACCTTTGGTCCCTCCCAGAGGTGGTAAACCCAGATGGAAAAAGCAAAGAACAACTCCACATGTGGTCCTTCCGACCAACTAATGTAGAATTATAGTTACTTTACAAGGAAAACTTTCATCTTAGCAGAAGGTAGCCGAATGACAGGCAGATTCAAGAGTTCAACATCTAAACTAAAAAGTTCTTCTAACTCAGCTTCAGCTGCTCGCCCACAGAGATGTTAGACATTCTGTGTTACAAAAAGTATTTGATCTACAACTATAGAATTGGCTACACTTGCAAAATAAACAAATAAACTTAAAAAAGAACACTACATATATTGTACATTCGTGCAAAGAGAAGAAACATCCTCAGGCTATTTACTAAGAGATGATGTGCAACAAACCAGGAAAATTAATTTGACCTGAAGGTATAAGTGTGCAGGGAAAGCGCAATTAAAAACTAACCATAAACATTATCACAAAAATGAAGAGACGTAAGACTAAAAGAAGAATCAAATGCTTCCTAACTCAATTCTAATTGTCATACAACATAAACCAAATATGTGCAACTAGACAGATACACAGAAAGACAGACAGGTATGTGTATTGTTCTTGGAGGAGTTGATTTGACAAGCACCTCTTACGTTTATTCGAGCCTGGTGGTACACGAGGCCGGCCGAGTTGCTGCATGTGCACCGATACACGCCGCCGTCTTGCACCTGCGTGTGCGTCACATTCAGCTGGCTGACCACATGGCCCTCATGCGTCTCGTAATGTCCTAGGTGATGGTGGCTGTCTTTGATGACGGGTTCCTCGTCCAGTGACCACATGCAGCGGGGTGGCGGAGTGCCCTTGACGTTGCACACTAGAAAGACGGGCTCGTTCGGGTTCACCACTTTCTCACTGAAGGAGGCGAGGATCTTAGGCGTGCCATCTGGGAAGGACAACAACGAAAAACAGGGATTTGGTGATGAATAAAACATGAAGGCAGGATACACTTTTTTTGCAGTGCTGAAAATCTTCACTGGATGAATGGAAATAATCTGACTCTTTAATATTTGTTAATATCATGTTTTAACATTTTTGTGCCTGATTGGTAATTTTGGAAAGACTATTTGAATCAAGGAAAATGCCCAAACGCTGACAAAAAAATAGTCTTAATAAAATAGTATTTCACTAGAAGTCAGATAAGTTAGATGAAGAAAATAGCACATTGGTTGCTAATTTTCAGATTAATTTTTACTTCTTTATCTTTTTCCACACCAAACTCCACTATTTACTGAAACACATCAATGCCTGTAGAAAAAATAACAGTGATCTGAACTGGTACTGTTAACATAATTCTAAGAATGTACACGTAATAGATTTGTGTAGTGGACACCCCTGCTGTCGTAAGGCATTACATTTTCAAAATGTTTGACCATGAGTGTATGTGAGAATGTCCAAATCTTACCTTCAAGGATGACTTGCACAAAGTCCTGAGCGGACATTTTGCCCTTCCTGGCAAAGCACTGATAGGCTCCTCCATCACTCTTAGACATTCCTTCCATAATGAGATTCTCCCGGTTGAGACCGGAAAAGCGAACGTTGTTACCAGGGTAGATGATCTCGCCATTGCGATACCACGACAGCTCGTACTCGTCAGAACCACTGACGCTACAGGACAGAGATACTTTGCTACCCACACTGCCTTTCACCTTACGAGGGCTGACCATTGCCTTCAAGGGCTCTGAAGACACAAAGCAGGTTTACAGCAAATACCCCAACAAAATCACTTTACCAAGTCATTTGAAGAGCAAAAAAGACTTACGTCTGACATGCAGGTGCCCCATGACCTCGGCATTGCCATAGCTGTTCCAAACTTCACACACATATGTCCCAGAGTCACTCGGTTGCGTACTTTCTATCAATAAACCTGTAATGGTCTGGCGGAAACGACTATCCGGTTCCAGAGGGCTGTTGTCCTTGAGCCAGCGATACTTAGGGAACGGGTAGCCAGACGCCTTACAGGGCAGCTCTACCCGATGATTAATCATCACGTCCCGATGGTCAAAGCCATCCAGAATGCTTGGCTCTGCATTGGTGGGGTCTGAAATAAGAATTGTATGACTCTTACTGTATTTGCATTAGGTATCCCTCTTTGAGTGAAGACATGGTGCTATAAAAGTTGTATTTTTTAAGGTAAGGAAGCAAATAGACATCGTTTTCCAACCTCTATTCTTCACAAAATATGAGGAGTTATAATGTTTTATTCTGAGTCTTCAAACTATAATCATACACAGAGCAGCATTATAGTAATATTGTGCTTAAGCTTTAGTTGTAGGACACATAAATCTTGCATATTAGGCCAAGGACACTTTGTATTTACAAGCTTTGCTTTTGTCCCATTATTGGTTAGCAGGATTAGAGCCAAAGTACAAGATAATTTTCTCAAGACATGAGTTGGGAGGAAAAAAGGATGGTGAATAGAGAGGGTACAAATATTCTCAATAATAAGTCAAGTTTGTCTGTCATTATTCTAAAGATATTCAGGAATATTCTCCTTATCAATTGAAGATGATGATGTCCACGATAGTTAAAGTCCAATTTTAGATCACTGGTAAGTATGAAGACTGGTTATTTTCTTACCAAATATTTTTCAACTCAAAGATCAAAGTTATCCGGAATTCAGAAATGGCAACTATTTTGAGGAGCCTATAGTTTAGGTATAGCGATATCAGAGACCTACTAACATGATGAGTATGATTGATCACAGACCTGATACAATGAGACGTGCACTGTTGCTCTGGCGAGTCTCCCCAGTGTAGCGGTGACGTGTGGTACAGCGATAGTTATTCAGCCCATCCTCAGGCAGCACGTCCAAAATGTACAAGGCTCCTGTGGGTGTGATGAGATGTCTTTGTCCTGCAAAATACATCAAACATTAAAGTGGATGCACCAAACAATCTGAAACTTAAAACCTCTTATTCAAAACAGTTTTGAAAATAAATAAGAAAATTACATTTAGGCCTAAAAACCCAAAATACATCTTTAATGTACAGTGTCATAAAAAGTGTCGTTTAAAGTATATTATAAAGAGAAACGTGATGAATTATGCGGCACTAATATGATAGCCAACACTTTTTCTTAGGAAAACTAAACAGGCATTTCTTCACATTATATGCTGGGGAGAATGAATGAGAAAATGCCAAGAATAGTTTCTGTACTTCTTTCATAATCACCGCAAGCACAAACATTGTGGTCATGATGTATCCAAAATATAAGGTTTTCAGTATAGTATTCCAGTGAGTAAGCTTTTTTGATTATGCTCCTCTTTGGCTGAAGGCACAGAGTGATTTATACAAAAGGAGAATAAATGGTGGCATTGATGGTTGGCCAAAAGAAAAAAAAAATGGGACGATTAAGTCGATAACAGGGAGCAAAGAATGTTATTGTATTTTTTAACCGGGGGAAAAAAAGATGTGCATGTGTTTTAACAAATGAATATGTAGATACTGCGTTAAAAATAAAGGTTTTAAATTACATTTATAACTCAAGGGCTTCCTTTAAGATTACATAGGACATGGCACAAAGCTCTGTTTTCTGTGCGGCTTAACAAATGAGATGCCAACTCCCTAAGGTCACATAATGTCGTCCCCAATACAAGACACATGAAACTATCACACACTAAATGTCTATGCACTGCTTATTATATGCAACAGAGCACACTACCAACAACAAAGTCCAAAGCCGTTAACTATAAAATGTTAATAGGAAGCATTTGAATTCACAGTAATTATATCAAACAGCTTAAGTTTTTCTTAAATATTCCTCTGGAGACTAATTTGTTTGGAAGAAAAGCAAAGCGTGTTTAATATGCTTACATTTTTTGATGATTATACTTGCAAAACAAAAGAGACCTTGTGGGGTGGGGTGGGGGGGGGGGGGTAAAGAGCAAAGTGGCAGAAGCAAAAGGAATGGCAAAGCTATTGTAAGCATTGACCTAGATAGAATAGACAACAGATCCCTTGGATTTTGATGTCCTGAAGGGATTTTACTGGTTTACATGCGGTGGAATATTTGAGGAGCACGTAAAATTTATGAAGGTAGAGGGAAGGTAGGGAGGGTGGATGTGTGTGAATGTGTAAATGTGTGTGTGTGCCTGACAATGGTGGGAGGACATCTTATCAGGGCTTAGGAAGAAGAGGCGGGGCAAATGCTAAATTACTGAGACAACAAAAAATATGTTTTCTTTTTGTTGTTGTTGAATTTGCTGGCACTATATTGAATTCCATTTAGAAATAAGCCTGATGCTATTTAAAAATATATCACTAAAAGGGCTCAAAGATAAACAAATCTTCCATTCTCAAGTCAATGATCATATAACGACCACAACAAAACACAAATGTCTATATTCTGAAGCTGTCCACACTAGACTGCTTTTCTCCCTCTTTCTCTCCTCCCACCAGGCTTCTCCATTTTGATTCTGTACTGGTCCTCTAAAATCTCACAGTGGAATCCATCTTGAGCGAGACAAAATTGTGTTTCACTGCAGCCGCTGCCAGACACCGCAATTTTCTCCTCAAACGCCACGATAGAACTGCAGTCTTTTTACAGGACATTTTGCAGACATGTTCAAAATAAGACATTGTGCTCACTTGAATTTTGTCTACAAAAAACTAACTAACAATACTAATTGCTGCAACTGTTTCTGGATCATCAGTTGGTACGTTTCTTTGCTGTGTACTATGACTTCACATTGTTTACCTGATCTAAAATAAATCAGGTCATTAGGATTATTATGGAAGAAAGTGTTTCACAGCACAAGGGACATTTTATCAAATCATTACCACTTTGCAACAGTTAAAAACAATCGTGTGACAGATTCTCAGCAAAAGACAGTTCAATTCCCTTCAGGTAGTACTGTTTGAAATGTACTTTAATTTTACCTGCTTTAAACCCCACAGTTATAGTGAAGTGAGACTAATGAGCTGTCTTTTGGTGTAAACGTCCCATAATTCATTGTTAGTCAGTTGCACTTAAAGGTTAAAAAAAGTATCTTTATTTTGGGGGACTAAAGCAGATAACTCAAAGGATCAAATGTATATTTTTGTGGCTTTAATTGTGATCCAATTTGATTGGTAAGAGAAAAAAACTGGATAATAGGAGAAAATATACAAAAGAAGATATAAGAAGTGAGATGCATGTACAAAATATTGTTGTTATTGGTGGTGTTTTCTTTTGATCAAGAGTGAAAAACACAAACCAGTAACAGACACAAGGGTGCTGGAGCCTATCCCAACCAACTCAGGGCAGTAGGGGAAACCGGAAGAATTTAAACATATATATTTACTGTATTTGAAAATGTTTCTTGAGGCATACACAACAATAGATTAGCACTGGATGCGCAATTCACTCTGAATCAACCTGCAGCCATTTCTCAAAGACAGATATGATGAATGAGCCTATGAATGTCACAGTGCAGCAAGTCATAAAAATTAAAAACAGGTATCTGTCTAGTCCAGGTCTGTCTGCAGAGAAAAATGGATCACTTTGCCAAATGTGCTATATCTTAAAATGCAATTAAGTGGACATTCACTTGAACTGATTGGAATATTTTTCCCATAAAGTCCACAGAGCTTCATTCAGAGAGTAAAAATTCTGCAATAAAAACTATTTTGACAGGATACCTGCTTTGATTCCTGTGGTAAAGTCAAGGATGTGTTTAGAGGCCTACTTTGTTTTGTTAATTTTGGTTCGGACAGTGGTTTATTTTGAAAGCATTATACAGCTGTAATCTTAATTGTTGAGGTCAAAATGGTTATCAGTCTCCTAGTACCCTGCAATTAGCTGGTCACCAATTAAGGTTGTCCCCAACCTGGTGCCATAGTGGGCCGGGATGGGCTCCAGCACCCCATATATCCCATATAAGGATAAGCAGTACGGAAAATGAAAGAACATGTTCCAAAGAAAAATAGTGTAGCATTAAAAATACATTGAAAAAATGATAATCCTTCAAATTGGAATTCAATGATTGAAATCAGATGAATCAAAGAAATAAAATACTGCAAATAAAATTATTTGCTTTGGTGCATAATCCATCATCGACTATACAGTAAATATTTCCAAAAACTATCAAAAAGATGCCTGTAACAATTTGGAACTTATCAAAACTCAATTGAAAAGCCTCCTGCACCTGTAAAAGTGTCTTTCTTTGAAAGCACCTGCTGTCTGAATAGATTTGAGCAATGCAAGAGAATGACAGAACGGCCATTGACACCCCATTTAAAAAGGCGTCCTTGGTTTTAAGCGAGGGCTTTGGCATTAATGCTTAGATGCTAAGAGAGCCCCTGTGTCTTATTTACCCTCAAAAAACCTCTGTGTTCCCGTTTGGCTCTTTCTACTTCCTCTCCTGCCTCCTACATGTTCTCTCCAGCTGTGTGTGTGCACACTGAATGGAAAATCAGTGTTTAGCTAGCTCAGAACTCTGCAATGCTGCAGATGCCCATATAACACCTTCATCCATTGCATAGATTGACTGTTAATGTAGTCAGACTGTTGTCAAAGTATGATTTTTTTTATTGACTTTTCACAGGATTTATCTGTCAATTATGTGATTGTACGTTCTAGAAAGATGTAAGGATTTTTTTTCCTCGCCAATCAAACCACGGAATGTTCAAAAAAATTGTGATTATTGCATGAAAAGGTTAAAGCACAACCTGGATTTATACTTATGGTGCACTGTAAGGCACACTGTCAATATTTGGGCAAAATAAAGCATTTAAAGCAGTTAAAATGAATCATTTAAGATGTTATTTTCCGGGGAAATTACTCAAATGTGTTACTGCACTTTACTTCAATTCCCACACACACACACAAAGTAGAGTGGAGACAATTGTGAGTATAAGTGCCGTTATAGTACCGCATCTATAAGTTGAGAACGGGTCGTCATTTATCATAAATTATTGCTGCATTGTAATCCATGCAAAAAATGTCCAACTGCCGTGAACGATTAATTTTTAATAAACAACTGAGAAAGTGAGGGATGTCAAGATAAATAAATGATGAGATCTGTGAGGCATTTGATTTGTACCAGTACTTGAACGACAGTAATGGGATTACCGTAAATGCTGAGTGAGAAGATTTAAATGCTTTTTGACATTTTTGGAAAAAAATTGTCATCCCAAATTCCAAACAAAGAAACCATGTATTTACTCTTGATTGATGACGTATTCAACATATATCCTCAATAAAATATTGGAAAACATCATACAATATCTCAATAAAATGAGGTTTTGTTTCCAAATACCCTTGATGAACTGCATGACCCAAATTATCTTGCAAAATAGTTTTGTATACGTATTTTGAAGCACGCTACACATCACCAAAGACAAGAATTGCAAATTTCTGTCATAGACAGACTGCACAACGTAATATCAGAGCACCGGGAGAATGGATTAATTTCACGCTAATGTATAGCACTTTGCTGAGCACACACAAACACATGCTCTTAGCACAAAAAAGTGCTGAAAGGGAGAGTTGGGTCTCCCAGGTTAAAGAGTCGTGGGGTTGTTTATGTCTTTGATGAGGTTAGCAATCTAGTAATCTCTTCTGAAGATCAGTGCCATTAAGCAGCATGTTACTATGCAAGCCAGTGCAATGAGCTGGAAAAACCATCAGCTCGACAATGAAAAAGTAAAATAGTCCAAGAAGAAAGCCTGAGGCTGAATCTTTGCACCAATGGCTTTGTCCACCTAAAAATGCATTTGCCGATTGCCATGCAATCTGCGTCTGTGCAGCGATATAACCCCAAATTATGGTTATACTTTGACCATACAAAAGCCTAAAGGCCACAGTTGTAAAAATGATGACAATAATTCACATTTCAAGATTGAAACTTATTTTTTCTTTTACTTTCTTGCATATTTAGTGACCCAAAAATTCAGTTTGTGATAAAGAATAAACCAAAATGCAGTTATGGTTACAACGTTAAAAGTTTTTTGCCCACTAGGTTGGCTTGGCCTCGCCTTTTGCCTAACCAAAATGCCTACTCCAGATATTCATAAAAATCTTCTTTAATATTTATTGTATTTTGAAATTCCTCTACTGAACCCAAGTTAATAAAAAATAAAATGTTGATCATTGCATCTCATGGCCAAGAAATTATATGAAAATGAGGAATTCAATTAAGCCTTCTAGTTTTCACATATTGGAGCAAGGATGTTGGCTTTTGCTCCGCAATGAATGTGCTTGTGCACACGTTTATTGCAGTAGCCCATCATAACCTAATTATTGCAACAACTTTAACAACAGCAATTAGCACATTTCTGTTTGACGACACTAATTTGTGAATTCTGTTCCGGCGGCATTTAGCTAGGCTCTTGTAGACTCCAGCGTGTACATTGACAGTATACACAATTTAGATCGGAGTATAAAGTGAGAGACTTAGGTCAGAGTGTGATAACCAGAAATTCTCAATCTATGTCTACATAGCTGTGAAAATTCTGCAAGGTAATAATTGCTATTTGTAGACTGAGACTTAAAAAAATAGAATTATTTGTGAGGTTTTTTTTTCTTTTACCCTCAGATACACACATTATTCATGATTCCCACAGTGTTACATGTCTCAGCCAATTTTCTTAATCAGACATTCCCATCGGGGGTGCTTTGAGAGATCATTAAGGGCTATGCTGGGACATTATCCTATCTTTTATTTAATTGGTTGGGTCATGATCGTTTATGCAGTGCAAATACTTTCATTCTTCAAATTTATTATTTTAAGCCACTATACGAAGATACAAAGCTCTATCGTTAACAGTGCACTTAACTATTCATTCATCTTCTGTAATGCTTATTCTGACAAGGGTCAGGGGAGGAACTAGAGCCTATACCAAGCCAGTGCTCGTATTAAAATAAAATATATACTATGACAACTAATACTACTACTTATCATTACGAATTATAATAATAGTTATCGCAGTCTAACTTGATGGACATCTTTATGCAACTATCTTATCCTTTGTAAAGGGTGGATTAAGGTAAAAGCTATGCCAACTCTTAAATTCTACCAGGAGAATACAAAACTGCCTGCCTATAATTATGAAGCAACCTTTACTGTGAAAAGCAGAACGATCAAAGACATTTCCAACCATAATATCAATGTTTGCGATTGGGTCAGTGAACATGCGCTCCGCTAACAAAAAATAATAATTTTTGTTATAATAAATTTTGAACCGAATTGAGTTATAGTGCCTAATTTTCATACATCAAAGTGTAGCCCAGCACAACTCTGGCCGTTTAAGACCACATTTTGTTGATTACATAGACCCACGTAAGAATGAGAGCAGCATGTACTGGCTGGTGACCGATGACTCATTCACACCAATAATCTAGCATTACAGTAACATCGTTAGACATTATGCCGACAAGCCCTAAAAAGCACCTTGACATCCTAAACCTTTTAGCCCTGGCACTTCATCATTGTACCAGTGACCTCAACAATCACCCCACTTCCCCCTACACAGAGTTGCATCATAAGTGCTAAACCTGATGTTAAAACTGGACAATGCATCTCAAGCCCTTCTTTTTAAATAGGGCTCTGTTTTCACTAATTATGCAGACACAATTTGATCAGTACCGGGGCTAAGTATCTTCATCAAAAAGGGGGGTGTGCAGCGGGTAGGCTTAACGCTGAGGTAATAAGTACAATTTGTCACTATTAAGATAAAGGTGTTGACAGGCACCGGTGTTGTCAAGGCAACTGATGGTGCTCCCTTGCTACAGTATGTATTCTGCTGCATCTGGCGGGTCGAGCCATCAGCCCCCTCAATAATCAATGCCACGGCTCACTCTGCAACCGACAGAAGCACCCGTAGGATGTCATGCTGATATACAGTGTAGTAAACATACTGATCTTGAATGCAGTGGAACCTTTTAACCTCATGTACAGTACATATTACACGCATAAAATGAACATAAACATTGACACGGAAACACTAACGGTAAACACCCACAAAATTCTAGCCCAAAAAAAACATTTAAGTTCCACCAATGTTATTATGGACTGTTTATTCCCTTCCTAAATGTGAGGAGATTTTTTTTTCCATTTAATGCCAGTGCACTCAATATTTGATTGAATTTCATGTAGTTAGCACAGAGTGAAATGATTCCCTTAATTATTGAGAAAGTGGATTACATAACCAGGAAGGACAGAAGGCCCATCATTGGCCTCAATGATTGGGCAAATCTTTCAGACTTATATCTACTAATATGAACGCTAAACTGGACTGCTTTACTCTTACATACGCCTAAATAAAGTTACTACTCTTGAAAATGAACAAGTCAGCAGTCCCCAAATTAGGAAATTATGCATATTAAATTTTAAGCACATGGTTGGGCTAATGTGTTGAAAATTACTTTGAGCATTTTGCCTGTGAAACATACACACACACATTGTCACGATGTGCTGTGTGTACAATTTAACGGCATTGTCTTGGCAGGCATTTTCTTTATGTGGGTGGGTGTACGTGCATGCATGTGTGTGTGTGTCTAAGGGCCAAGTCAGCACTTACACACAGTGCTTTCCAGCTGACGTCAGGGGTGCAAGAGCTACTGTAGCAGACATTTCCCATCCCGTCCTATGAGAGCTCTAAACATCCATATGGATAAGTTCATGCTATTGCAATTTCACTTCACATCAGCAAATTTTCTCTGGTTGAAAACCCTGAAATTGTTATATCTATATTTATTATCGTCTATGTTAAATAATGTGTTGAAAATTTTGTTCCCAAGTTGGAACATTCCATGGCAACAATTTATTGGTAAAAAAAAAAAAATGACCCCATACCATCATTTTAATCATTTATAAATTAAATGTGTGTAGCAGTTGATTTTTATCATTATTGTAAAAGTGGCTTAAAGATGAGCTAAATTTGTGTATTTTTTCTTTGCTGTATTCGCCATGTTTGTGGTCGATTTGAAAGAAAAATCAAGCTCAAACACACCATGCAAATCTTCCAAAGAATAATTCTAAGGTGAGTGTCTATTGTCAATCCTCTTTTTGAAAAAATGATCAAATACACACCTTTTAAAAGGCCTTATATATTCTACTATAGTACTTCAAAATGTTTTTCCCTTCCCTGAGTTCACAGTAAGACCTTAGCAGAGACTTGAACTCTCCTGGGTGCTATTCTCGGTCATGTTTTTTGTTTGTTTGTCCTAACCTCCTTGGTCTTTTCTACTTCTTAACTTTCTCCCTGCACCTTCATCTGGGGCTCCTTGTCATTCACTGCCAGCTTCTTCCTCTTATCCTCTGCCTGCATCTGTCTACATCCCTCGTTGCTGTCTTAGTCCATCCTTTCCTCTCTCCTTCCTCTCTCGCTCAAAGTGAACACTGCCACTCCTTGTCCACAGCCTCCTGCCTGGAACAAAGACTCTCCTCTGTGCTCTAACCAGTGTTTAGCAGAGCTGTTGCAGGCCTGCCTTTCAGTATGCACAGCAGCCACGTGGCTTGACAATGGCTCATTTCAACCTCGATTTCCCTTGAAATGAATGGGAGCCTACCCCAGCGCATGCGGCGTGCCTTTTAATTGGCCCAACTTAGATTCAAACCATTAAACCACTGATGTCGACACGTCTGCGCTACACCGACGTAACACACCAGCACGCAGCTGGACACGCACTGTTTCTCTCGCAACCAGCAACAAACGACCTTTCCAGAATGGAATTATATTAAAATTAAATGGATGAAAATAATCTATTGAAGCAATATTTAATATGGCTTTACAAGAGTTCAGAGAATATAATCTTGATTACAAGTGCAAAAAATGGTAAATAGTGAAGCAAAACTTAATCATCAGATCAGAAATGTGGCAATTTCAAAATAATTTCAAAATTATCATCAAATAAATACATTTTTCGTAACTTTTTGGGACATTCTTTTGCATCAGTTGTCATTATAATGCAAAAAAAATATTTAAAATTTTGAAATACAACCACAACAAATGTTTATATATGAATTACTGAGATGGATAAATTGCACACCTCAGCGTCAAAGGTTCTGTGTTCAATTCTCGGCTAAAAAGTTTCAGTATGGACTTTCTAAACTAAACTTATCAAGAGAAAATATTCTCAGGGTACCACGAAACGTTGCCCGAGGCATCGAGTTCAAACCGTCATCAAATCAGAGCAAGGGCTCAGAACCAGGTGCATTTCATCTCTCAAAACACAAGAAAGACGAGTGAGCCGGCCGGGCCTAGGCCATGCCGACTCCTGCTCCAAAGAGCGTTTGAACAATTTTAGCATTTCACTCCTGATTCACAACAGCCCCCAGATGTTGTCAGAGATGAAAGTAACAGTGCACACTGGTGCTCTGTCCACACTGCTCGCTGGTGCTTTTCCACCACTAAAGATTCTCAACTCAACATCCAGAAAAATATCAAATAAAAACGGAAGTGATTACTCAAGCATCTCTCGCGCTCTTCAACCATTTTACACTACCTGCTTCGATGTCATTGCATTATGGTGGCGCCATGATGGATCAACATCCCACTGTTTCCATTTCAAAGGCTTTTCTCTACACTTAGCCCTAGTGGGAGTCAAATGGATCTATTGTATTTGCATGGCTAAGTCTCCTCTCTCTCCCTTCAACTACAACTGTCTCTCCACATTTTGCTCAATAGCTATGGAATCAATTATTGGGGAATGCGAGCCCATTGTTACCTCACTATTTAATCCATTGCAATATCGAGACATTTATTGTTCTGTACAGACATGCTTTGCTCTCTCCTCTGTCCCCATTTCAGTTGTTTGCTCTGGTACACCCCCATGCCCCACCTTCCCATTTCTTCTCCCACTGGCCTCACCCACATAGGAGAGACTTAAAGAGGAACTCCGCCCTCCTAGACAGCTCCACATCATCCAATATTTGGAGGAAGCACACTTCTCCTCCCTCTTCCTTTCCTTCCATTACATTCCTCCCTTTTGCCTCCTTTGAATACACGGAATAGGTAGCAGCCAGATGCCACCTGCCATTGATTTCAGACTCATGACACAAATAACCTGCCTTTGATCATTAATGGAAGCTCTTTATATGTCAGCAAAACATGCAGTACTACACACACGTCATCAAAACTTCAATCACACAAAATGCCATTTTTTGGATTCACATTATTTAAATTGAAGAAAAAAAAGGGAGCCTGTAATATGCAATAACATGAATTTTTGTCATGTGTGCAGTTTGCATGTTCTCCCCGGGCCTACGTGGGTTTCCTCTGGGTATTCTGGTTTCCTCCCACATTCCAAAAAAAAATGCATGGTAGGCTGATTGGACACTACCCCCGCCTCAGGCCTGGAGACAGCTGGGGTAGGCTCCAGCACCCCCCACAGCCCTTGCAGTTAAGAAAATGAGATTGCCAGTTTCATTATGTAAAATTGTAGGATTAAAAAATGTTTCTATTGTATTTATGCTTTACAAAAAGACTATTGAACCCCTGGAGTGTTAAGTACAACTGGCATCATCTTTTCAGGGTCATTCAGGTCAACAGTAAACAATGGCTAAATCTTGTCAGGGAATTGGGTTGAAGTAGGGCAAACAATCCCCAAAATCAAAAATAAACATGAAAATCTCCTTGCAAATGCTAAATGGAGCAGATAAAAAAAACATGTTATCTATGATTAGAAATCCTTAAGGCGGCACGCATTTGCCCCATAACTTAAACACAAGGTATAATGATTACTGCACAGATGTACCTTCTGATTTTTAGATTTAGATCATTTAAACTCAAGGTAATCATCCTTTTATGCTCCAATGTTCTTTATTTGAAAACGGCCATTGCTTCTTAAAAACATATTCTCAAATAGATATCGATTTAAAAGGTTGATATGACAGTGAATAACAAAAACATTTATTTTATGCCCAATTTTCTTCCATATAGAGAGTATTGTAACAACTTGCCTGAGGGTGAATGATTAGTCACTTTTCAGTGTAACCTAGACAGTCACCCAATTAACCAGTCTAAATGGAATGATTTTTCAGCACAATATTTCATTTAACAAGTGATGACAAGCCTCACATGACTCCTCAGCACAGAATGAAGGCAGACAAGGACACTGTTGCCACAGAGACCACCGCGACACCCTCCAGGATTTGCATGGATCTTAATTTGATCTACTTGAGATTGCAACTTCCTTCCACTTGATTTAATTAGACGGAGAGATGTGACTAATTAAGTTGACGGCGAGAAGCACAAGTGCGTCAAAAGCTGCTGATGAAACAGCAGAAGCCGACGATGGTAAATATTGACAAGAGAGGTTTATTGGGTGAGCGGCGAACAGAATTAAAGGGTGAGAGACATTTGGGTCTGGAGGCATGTCATGGTGTTCAAAATTCATTATGCAGAAATCGCTGTGTTTTATTTCTTCATGTATAAAAGAGTAATGCACAAATTTAAACGGAAGTACTTCTCAAATATAATAGTAATGAGGGTGTGATGTAAAAATATTAAGTCAAAAACGGCAGTGTTTTACTGTGATAACAAACTTTTGTCTAAGGAGATCATGTAAATATTTGCACAGCTATTTCAATTGTTGCTGGCTCCGTTTTTCACAATCACAAAGCCTGATATTGAAATTAAATGTCTATGATTATCATCACATTGGGAGACTTGCATGTGTGAAAGTTGAATATTTAGGGCTGTTTCTAAAAGAGGAAACTAAATATGTTCACTAAAACTGTTTGTTTTCCTTGCAATACCATTTATAGTTCCATAAATTTGACAAAAAACATTAAAAAGCCCACCAGGAAAAGTTAAAATTTGAATACTTGCATTTGCATATTTCCCAACTAATGTAATAGCGTTAAATGAAATCAGACTCTATCCATATCCATTATGTCCACTTGCGAGTCTCTTATCACTTGCCACATGGCCTCATATTCCAGTCTAAGGCCATGGCCTATTAACATTTGGCAGATGTGCAGCTCCCACATGAAATACTCGCATTGCTAAAGGTCTCTTGAAATGTTGAGGTGTATAATTGCCAATCTGTGCTAAACCCAGAGGCCTCGTTCTCTTCGTTTAGGCTTTTTTACGGCGGTGTAACAGACGGAGAGTCTTTTGCAGTACATAAAAGAACAGATGTTGAAATCACTTAACCAGATTGGTCTCTCTCAACTTCACATATTGCATCTCTCGTTAGCATCAGTCTGGTGATCAAATGAATGTGCCAAAGCATGCTTCACACAACTCCGAGTTACGTTTGCCAAAATCTCTAATTTGAGTTGGATTTCATTTAAACAAATGCCTGTCTGGTAATAATACAGTATGGGATTCTATGTCAACTTTGGAATGCCCCAAAAGCCCATTGATTAAATTTTGTAAATGACCAGGCTCCCTAACTTCACTTTTTTTAATCCACTTTGTATTTTTAAATAAATCTTGATCTGTAAAAAGTAGCATACAGAGCTAAAATTATTTTAGTTGTAGCCTCCCAAATGATGAAATAGTATTTTTGAGCCTTCAAAAGGAAGCCTGATGATTGAGGAAAACGGATTCATTTAACACTTGGATTTAATTTTAATTTGAGTTTCACACATTAATTGAAAGAAAAAAAAATAACTAGATGATGAAGTTTACACTGTAGGGATGAGGCCTGATAAAGGAATATTTTCTGTCTTGTTAAATCTGCCCTTCCTGGTACCTTTTAATTAAATTTTAATCTGAGTTTGAGGCCACAAATCACACCGTGCTGGGTAATTATCAATGAAAGATAAATTGGATTTGTATATAAATGCAGTGTAGTCATGCAGAGACAACGTAATCATGTGATGCTGCAGGCAGGGCAGTTGCTTTTGTTTTTTTCTTTTGGTCAATTGACAGAATATATGAGACAATAGCTGCTTCCATTTGGCCTATCTCCCTTGTGATATATCTCTTCTTTATCAGAGCCTGCATTCGGCCTCCATTCCCTTGCTTCTCTCTTTCTGTCCTCCAGTGGTCTCATTAGGGCGGGACAGTGAAGGGAAGGTGAGATGGTTACTGTGACAACAGCAGAAAATGACTGACAGAGTGGCGGGCGGAGAGCTGTGTGCAGCTATATGTGCCCAAGATATACAACATTCATGATGCCCCCGAAACTGGCTATTCTATGCAGCTTTTCCATCAAGACCTGAAGTTGCTTGGAGTGAATACCACTTAATCTGACAGAGAATTTTGAAGTATTCCAAGTCAATGGTTAATCATAATCAACCTATAAAAGAATTGTATTTGAGGCATTGGGCCATTGACCAAATGAGATAAATTGTCCCATCAAAAACAAAGAACATAGTCTACTTCCAGAAGCCATTTTAAAAAGACATTGAGTAAACATTGCTGCAAGTAGTGGATGCTGCCTCCTGTGGTGCAGATGACCTTTGCAATGCCACATAGCTCTGCAAGACTTTGATAAAGAGCAGCTGGGAGGTGACACAATGCCCTTGTGCTGGACACAATGGCCACACTGGAGGCATTAAACACACACAAACACACAGGGCAACCAGCTGGACTCGAAGTATCATTTGGTTTAGTTCACAGGTTCAATGACAAGTTCGAAGTGGGCTGCATGACTTTTGTTCAGATATGAGAAGCTAGCAGAAAGCAGCTATTAGACTTGAACATATACAATATGGTTGTATCTCCTGATGAAATGAATGTATTTTAAAAGGAAAACAAACAGATGGAACATCTATGTGTCAAGAAGCACCCTTCAAAGATGAGACGGGAAAACATGAAAAGTCCCTGTGAATGATAATTTGGACGTATGGATGCATTTGAAAAATGACAGATGCATCAAAAAGGAACAGATGCACATGCTGAGCCTACGAAATGGAGCAGAATATGTAAAAACAGTCTGTGTGACACGCTACAATTGCTTTGAAATATCTGTTTTGACTCAATATCTTCGAGGTAGAGAGTGTGCGTTTTCTTTCTGTGCAGTTCAGAGTATGGTATAGATGAGAGCCCTATTAACACATTCTGGGTAAGTTAAATGTCCCTGCTGAGGGTCGGCATTTTGCACTGGCCTACCTTAAAAATCCGCCTTTACAATGTACATAAATCAATCAATTGTGCACAACCGTAGAGGTTATTGTTTGGTTAAATATGTTGACATGGCCAGCAATGCTCACAGGGCTTTTCCAAGTGGAAATGACCAGACATTAACACACACAAAAACACAACTTGGCCAAATTGAAACAGTAATCTGATTATGGAGCAGCTGTCACAGACAGCCTCCAGTGTTGTCGTTTATGAGTCACCACACGCATCCACATGCCCAGTCGCATCCGTACGCATTACCGCATGGCTACATTGGCCCAATAGCCCAAGTGCAGGAAAATTACTGTGAATTTAAGCTGTGTTATATTTGCTATATGATTGCAATGTGGAGTTATAATTTGATAATTGGGGAGGAAACAAGAATGATTCTGATAGAGAAGTTATTCCTGGAAATCGAGTGCAGAAACCCTTTCAAAATGAGGTCCATGCAATTTTAATATCTTACAATTTCCTTTGATATCAAAGTTAATGGGGAAAAAATGGAAATGTGGTTGTCATTTGACCGACCGGTCATGCTGATATCAAGGGCGCCCTTCCTTTGAGATGTGACGAGTCAATTAGTTAGGGAGTAAAGAGTCTGAAGATTCAGGGGGTCAGTTAATGATTAAGTCAGTGCACAGACTTTGTGGGTGTGTTAGCTACCGGGACGATCAACCAACCAGCAAACCTGCCAGTCAGTCAGTAAGTCTGTACTTAAGGCAGTCATTTAGAAGGCAAGTCGGACAGTCAATTACAGTCAATGTTAATCAGACACACCGCTGTCAGCCATCTATCCAACAAGATAATGACGGAGGACCGCTTCACGCCAAGTGATGACGTTTTCCAAATGTTTCCGAGTGTGACAACGTCAAAAAGATGCAAGAAAGTCAACTGATTTGAAAGGAAAATGCTCTGATAGGAGTATATAGTGTGTTTACCCTCTGGCAGCATCAGTATTGCGAGTCATAATTTCCCTGGAAAATACCTGGAGGCAAGACTATCAAACAGCAAACAGCTGCAAACTGTTTGCTTTTGTCTAACGCAAGAGGGACTCCTTTGCAATGTGAGCGTACGAGAAGGGGGACCGAAACAAAGCGGATCATTCCAAGACAAGAGAATAAGAACGGCAATGTGACGCCCCTCAGATCACATCCGCACTGAGCGTCGCAAATCAGATAGCGAAAAGGTTCGCTTTTATCTGCCGAGAGTCATTTGCTGCGTGGAGCTGTGCCTTGCCTTTGACAACCACATGAAAATCACAAGGTGGCCTGAAGGTCATGACGCGCTAGCATGCTGTTACTTAGCACTCGGGCAGTATGGAAAAATGTATTTACCTTGCGGACTAGTCTTTAGAGAATAAAAATAGGTCCATTTAACTTGAAACACTCACAAAACGTTGACAAGGATAATATATTCCGATTGTATGAGCAGTTCTCGACGGGATAACTGCTGTGATTCATTGAATTAACTTTTGATTCCGACCATCCTAGAATAGAACCTTCCTCTCAGTGCAAAGGTGCTCCAAGCCACATGTAGAGAATGTCATTAGCAGCGTGACAGCAACTGTGAATCTTGATGTGCAATAGCCGCCACGCTGATTGCTGCCTCACTGTACATGGCCTCGGCCTCGCGGATAATAGGGGACTATTTTTAGCCTGGGGAGAGAGGTTGTGGGTGTGAGGGGGGTACGGCTGAGAAGAATAGCGATGAAGCAGCCAGGGAGGAAAAGTGGGGGAGAGATTTCATTGACAACATGCAACAGTGAAGTAACAGAAGACAGGAAAATGTTATGGGCAACCAAGCAACTAATAAGCTTGAACCTCGGCACTCTGCATAATGCGACAGCTCATTACTGCCCAATTAGGCATTACAATGCCTTGCTTACAGAGGTTTATTGATGCAAATCAAGGAGGGAAAAAATACCCCACTTCCAAAGAATATGGATGAAATAACGACAAAAGTGTCGGAGAGCCTTTCCGAGGCCGTGATGTGTTATTCAAATTAGACAGAGAGGCTCTGACAATCTGCATATGCTCATGATCAAACAGCTAATGCAAGTATGATCACCACTTTGCTTATGATCTCCAAATCAGGGAAGGATTTTGACCCACATACAGGTCACTCAGTGACACAATTATAGCACTTACCTAAATCTAAGCTATTTCTTACCATTTCATTACTATTTGGAAAACATTTATACAAACCGCAACTCCCCCTATATTCTTGCCTGAACAACTGCAGTCCCTTTTTTTTGTACCTTAATTTTAATCCGGATATCTAATCCCTCTTCCTTGCCCAACCCATATGCTGCTTAGGTGGATTATTGCATGCTACTAAACTCAGTCTGGATCAGCCCTGAAGTAATCACTTACTGTATATAATGCGGCGTGCGTGAGTGTGTCGGTGCGTGTGTTTTAGTCATTGAGAGACTTGCTGCCATGATTGTTTATAGATATGATGGACTCGTCAATTAGGCTTTTTAATTCTATGTGAACTGAAAAAATAAATAAAGCTATAGGGTATAGTGCCAATGTCCACGACAGAAAATCCGATTTTTTCATGTTTATATAAACTGCAAGCTTCCACATTGTATAACCTATTTATTTATGTCTAAAATGTATTTTTCTGTGTCTGTATTCTCACCTTCCTACTGTGGCTACTGTTAGTGAAATTTCCCAAATACGGGATGAATAAAGTTATCTAATCTGTTAAAAAAAAACATACTGTAGATTTCACTGGATTATAAACACGCATGGTAGAAAACAGAGGAAAAAAAGCAGTAATTTTTCACCTAAAAAGTTATTTTATTTGGGGGGTGGGTCATTTGTATATATGTTTGTGTTAAAATCATAGATGGATTGATGTAGGTGTTGTAAATCATCATTATTATTATCCCTGCCAGATCCAACAACAATAAAGCTTCACTTTGATAACAGAGCATCAGGTTTGCTCTATGATGATGTGTGGCCTCAATAACACATTGAGACTGTTTGCATTTCAATTATTTAACAGGCAGTTACTGAAGTCGTATATCTGGATGGTGGAATACAGTCCTTGCAAACGACAGATCAAATTTAGTCTCAGTGGAACATGGTGCCTTCAAAGAGGCACGAGACAATGCAAAGAAAAGCTCCGTCTCCATTTTGTTTCTCTTTCAAGGACACACAAGAAGAGAACATTTGCATAGTGAAGCACCCAAAAATGTCCAGTTCAATGGGACAAATGGTTGATCAGTCCGCAGAGATAGCAGCAAAGTGTGCAGACAGTAATAGAGTCACATGAGGAAAGAAAAGGGGGAAAAATAATTCATACAACACTCTCACACTGGATCGGGCAGGACTGTTCATTCAGAGTTCGAATGGAGGGGTGTGAATGTTTGCAGGGGTCCACCCTGGTCTCTTTCAGTAACACAGTGGTTTAGTCCGATAAAGGGCAGCCATCTATCTGTATCCACCCAGTCAACTCTGACACTGTTTCCAAGGAAACGCCACCCGTGGGAGTGAAAATGGGTGGTGGTGTGTGTGTGTGTGTGTGTGTGTGTAAGGGGGGTGGGTGTAAGACCTTGAGGGAGCATTCTCCTGTTCTGTCAGCACGCCAGAAGGAAGGAGAAAAGGAATTGAGTGATTGAAGGGTGGAGGGAATAGGGGGGGTGAGGCATATAGGGGCAGGGTGCAGCAGACACCTCACAGGGGTTAACTTTAATCAGGCATGACACAATTGCACACACCTCAGGAAAAATGGTGACAAATGCAACTGGAATTGCACATGCTGTATACAGCGTCGTCACGTTGGGCTAGGATTTCATTCTTTAGGATCGTTAAGCTCGACAACAAGCCAACGAATCCATCATTGCCAAAGACTGAAATAGAGATGTTGTCACAAAGCTAGGCTGCCTGCATCGATCCAAAGCGAATCACACTGTCACCTTCAATAATGTCACATATCACGATCCTTATCATTCATTATAAGGAGGTGGTTACATGCAATACATGCATGGTTTTAAAACATCCACATGTGACATTTTGCTGACGGCCTTACTGGAAGAGAAGTGAATTTTGTGCGTACTTCCTCTCATCAGCGACCATGTTTCAACAAAACGTGGCCATCCAGTTAATAGGCATTGGAATGCGTCATCCACTTAACACACATAAATGCCTCCTAGAAATAGACATCCTTTTCCCATGAGCATAATTTTCTCAGTTCATTCATCGACACTATTGTTCACAGAGTCCTCAACATCTGAGACCATTTAAAATCAGTTACAATCAAAAAGAAACCTGCACTTTCAAAGCATATATACTGTGGGAATATATACGTATACATACTCCTTATATTTTTCTCCAATCTGCATAGGGATGCATTTGGAAATATTTTTTTTTTAAAAACTATTACATCTAAAAGGTCAGTATACAAACAAAGTTAATATCTGTACATTTATCTGTCACTACACATTTGCACAAAGGCCAAGCGAAGAGAGAGAGAAAATAATTATCCTTAACGATAAACGGAGGACTGATCACTTACATAAACTCACAAACAATATTGCTACATGAAGATGGCCAAATCCCCCTGTTGATCTTTGTTGTTGGATTTAATACAGAGCATGATTTGAATAAGTGTAATTGGAAAGTTGCAAAAGTGATTGCAAGACTTTCTCTTCTAGCCGTCTTCTTGTCTAACTACTGATTACAATTTGTACTGTCTCGCCGGTTTAATGCTATTTTGTTGCAGCACAGCCATTACAGCAACCCAGATGTCTATATGTTATAATCTAATCGTAAATGTTTCTGGCTCAGGATTGGCTAATCCGACACCAGTCATCTTAATCCGACGTCTAATTGACGACATCTGGATGAGACAACATGCAAAACACGAGCCCCAAAACAATCTGACTGACTTGCTTATAATCCCTGTCCACGACAGATTTATTGCCTAGTATTTCTCCATAAAATATTTTTGTGGACAAAATTGCCACATAATTATCATTAATCTTCTCCACTTGAGCCTTCAATTAATATTTTACATGTGAAATAAGATAGCATCTTAATAATTAGATGTAAAAACATTTCTACTGCCCATTGGTTTTCCATCATAATAAGATTATCATAGGTGCTTTGTGGGAGTGCAAATTTATTCCGTGTTCAAACTATTTGGACATCCATTGCTTTGTAAAAAGATAACCAACACCTTTATCGTGTGCATCTTATTGGAAAGAAGCTTATCTACATGAATAGGGACATAAAATAGAATTTTTCTGTTGTTAAATGATGAAAAAAGCACTAAGGATGGCATGCGTTTTCAGGAAGTAGATAGGTGACCTTAAATATAGGCAGATATTTCCCAATATACTGTTTTAACCAATGAAATACGAGTTACAAGATCCCCTTTGGCGTTTATCAAAGGTGTTTGCCTAGCTCTTCAAATCAACCATAAAGGTTAGAGTGTCTGCCTATCACAGCCCTCTTATTATGTCCCTCCCCTTTTTTCAGACAGTCTCTGTCCCACTGCTTTCACACCTCAGCCAAAAAGCAATGAATAAGTCGAGAGTCTATTTTGGCGGGTGTCAACACCTTCCTTTAAGTATCTATAATGGCAAAAATCATCAATAATCAATGGAATATGTGAAATAGGAGAAACACCTCCCTCTTTCCAACCAATATTTTATCTCGTGTCCAATGTGAAGGTGTTATAAGATCCCTAAATGGATGCTCTTCATCTTTTTGAACCCGCCACAGACCTTCCTGGCTAGCGTAGCAACAAGATGTGCCTTTTCTGTAAAAATAGGATTGGCCTCGGTAAAGTCGTCTCGACGCCTCAGAAACAACACAGTGCACTTCATTGGGTATGCGCCCAGTCTCCCAGGAGGTTGGCCATACCGGCAACATCTTCCCATCCATGGCGTTCACGTTGCTCATAGAGCTCCATTTTCACCCCATTCTGCCCATATTTTACAGCCATTTACTTCACAAACACATCAATAATTTAGCCTGTCAGTATGCCGAGATTTGCCCCTTTTTATTGTGTATATCTCTATTGTATCTCCTGCATAATGAAATGATAATGCTGCTTGAGGAAGACTAGCAAACTGTAAACACGCACCTAGACCAGCTATGGCAGATATGTTTAAAAAAAATCAAGAAAAGTTTATCTAAAAATAAATAAATACAAAATCAAAACAGTTAACAAAAATGCAAGGGATTTAAATATTTTTCCCCAATGGTAAAACAAGTAAAAAGCCTCGTCTTAATTGGATAAAATTTGGACTAAATTCGATCAAGTGATGTATTGTTAGACTTCTCTACATTTTGCATGCTATTTTGAAGCTTAAACTTTCAATTTACAGTATGAATTTCCTCCTTATCTACAACTAAATGGTGGACTGGTGACGGGACAAAAAACTAAATCATGTAGGTCATACAAGACTGATACAATAACACAAAATGGATATTTGCTGACCAAAAAACAAGGTGAGGTAAAGGACATACAATATGCGCTGCCAAGTGGAGAATGTGTGTGTGTGTTGGTGTGTGTTTTCCAGAGTAAAACACATTTCAAATAGTATTTGTCCATGCACAGTAACAATGCCACTGTGTGAATGGAAATTTTGGCCATAAAAGAGGCTACTGGCACTTTAAAAATAAATAAAAATGGCAAACTTGCACGTATATTTTGAATACAGATCACAAAAAGACAAAATACTCTCCCTCAAAAGGCTTGAAAGAAATCCAGCACTATTGTGATACTTTTAACATGTTATTTTTGGAGGTAGTATTTCATAAATAACATATTGTCATTAGAGACTTCATCCATTTGGGGATGATTTAAAAAATAAAAAGATTATGAGTTATCTGGGATTATGCAAAGGACCCTTTGCACAAACACTTATCAGTTCCATTTCTTTGTCCTCGCAATGATATTCATTCCGAATCCTGCAGTGCCCTATCTTTGCTCACAGCTGGCAAGTGTAACTAAAGGATTATACAAGCAGCTTCTACAAGCAAATAGATTTCTCCCCTACTTCAGAGGAAACTGCTAGTGATGCAGTGCCTATCTGTCCACCAGGGATCCATAAAAATGTGGCTACCAGTTTCTTTTTTTCCGCTTGTTTTAACATGATGAGGAGGAAATAAAAAAGAACACTGCAAGTTACGGATTCCTACTGACTAGTTTGGTTTAAAAGAGGGAAGAAACGTGATGCTTTATTCAAACTAACTATTCATGCACTGGATAAGTGTTGGTGAGTGGTTACATATGTAGTTCAGTGTCAGAATCAAGGGGCATATATATACTCTGGATAAGCTTCAAGACCGGATTGTTAGTGATTTCTGATTCTCTCCCTGGCCTCCGGAGTGCCCCAGTGGGCGATATGGTATATTAATTAACATTGATCTGGTGCAGGAAAACATGCTCGAATTGGGACGGCTCCAGGTCTATCACAGCTGAGGGGATTTTACATGAAATAAGGACCACGTTTTTATTTTTAAGCAACTCAATCTCAGGAAAAAAAGGGTTTTTTTTTGTAATTTTCTCTTGGCTCATTAGTTGCCAATGACAGTCATATTTTATTGGAAGTGGGAGGATTAGTAGTTAGTAATATTTAGTACTACATAATCGTCAGAAATTAATTTGGCAATATCTAGACTTACAATTAAAACACCTGAAGAAGAAAATGGGCAATTTCAAATATGAATAGGACAAAAAAAATGATTGCATTATTAAATTCAACTGGGGGTAAGTATTGACTATTTCACAATTTCTGGAATTTAACAATTAAAATAATTATTCGTGAACGAATACATGAACTAACAAATAAGGCTTTATATAGTTGCAAATTGTTGGTAAACCTCCAAATTAAAACTTGTTTTAGTGAATAAAATGTATCCAAAGCCTCAACACCAAGCAAAAAATAGAAAATAAGAGAAATTGAGGGTTTGGCTGGGAGAAAGACAACGATTACACTTGCCCTAGGAGGCAGGGGGGGGGGGGGGGGGACCTGACCACGTTGCCATGGAAACCCAAGTACAGCAGAAAGTAACGGGAAAATCAATTCAGACTGAGCTTATCTCTGCTTTTCGCTCACTCCCTTCTCATTTCACGAGGCCTACAAAGCACGTCTCTGCTCGGAATTGAGTTTTAACAATTGCAAGGCCGCCGATGCCGCTCTCGTCTCCACAAACAATGCTTCTTCCCTCTATTCACTCTCCACACAAGACAAATGAGGATTATTCAGTCACGTGAAAAAAAAAAAAGAAATATGTCTTTGAATTCAAACCTCTCCAAAGATGTGAGCAAGCGATGCTGTTGTGTGGCTGCACTAAGACAAATCTCTCCCTGTTCCTGTCCCATCGCTCCTTCTTGCTTCCTCTCTTCTCCCCCAACCCACCCCACCCCATCCCGCTCCATCGCTCGTCATGCCCCTCCGAGGGATGACCGCAGCTGCATGCAGGTGATAAGCATGTGCAGCAATGAGCACTCGCCTCTGATTGGCTGGATTCGCTCTTACGCTGATGTGATGATTACAGGGTGCGTCTATCAAAAAAAAAAAAACATGCATTTTGGCGGTCACCTCGTGATGAGACAAACGCAAATATCTTAAATTATGTAGATCGCAATAAGACCTGTGTACTTTTATAACAAAGGCAAGATGTCTTGAAAATGTCTACAAATGTGTCCAAATGTGACATGATTGGACTCTTTTTTTTGTTTTTAAGCAGAAGCCTGCAGGGACTTTGCGTGGTTGGACTTTATATGCTTGCTGTACAGGGCAAGGTGAGGCCAATGACAGAATGGGTTGGTCGAGGGGGTGTGAGAAAGAGAGGGAGAGAAAGAGAGAGAGAGAAACAGAGAGAGTTCTCAAGGATAAGGCAAGCTTTGAAGAAAAACGAATGATGGCTGACGCCTCGTGTATCAAATAAAAAAATAAGGTAGGTCACTTTGGAGTGAAATCTGATGATTATTTTAGAGGTTACTGCAGGTGGGTGGCGGAAGTGTGGTTTGGACTGAGAAATTACAATGCAAAAATACATATATCACAATATGGGATATGATGAGTGAACCATTGGACGAGTCATCTAAGATAATCATCCACAAATGCATTTTTTAAAGTTATTTGCATTAAGGATTCTTACACTATTCTTGCACTTGTAACATTGTTCTCCCCATTGATTTGATACAACACAAGTTCTAGTTTCAGAATAACCTTCCATCATAATAAATCCATGTTTAAAGCCTCCCATTGCCACAATTAGCAACACGTCTATTTTTTTTTTTAAAAGAGGAAAGCCTAAATAGTCAATGAATGAGGCCTCTCCTTATGATGAGCGTCCAGCAGGTACTCTCAAAGCAGGATCATGTCTAATCAGTGTTATAGATGCCCAACATGAGGCCGTAGAGTAGACACTCAAGCTTTGTGCGAAAGTTTTAAAGAGGCTCAATGTGATTTAGTGTATTTTTACAGATTTACCACCCTGGGAGGAGAATAAGGCAGTGTCTTAATCCTTGATTGGATGGAAGACAACGCCAAGCGAAAGAAAAATCTGCTTTAAAAAAAAATCCTTCTTAGGTCAGTAGGGTGATTTGAATTATAAGTGGCTTTTAAACTTTAATCAGTCACTTTTAAGATGGGATCAGACACTTTTGCATACGGGAAACCCACTGAATCCCAGTTGGACTCCAATCCTCCCAGTATGGTGCACATGGCAAAGCTTTAGCTCAAAACCTGCCACCTGTTACCAAAAGTAAGCACAGAATAAATTAAAATAAAATACAGAGTGCAAAATTATTAATCAAGTATGTATGAAGACAATGTGCAAAAAGATGTGGTCAAAATAATCATTTGACCAATAATTCAGCCACACAAATCCCACATTCGGGAGAGTTTATATAAATAGAAATTAATTGCTTGTTCCGCTTGTGATTAGCCCTCACCACGCCTTTGACTAATCTGTTTTTTGGCCTTCCGCCAGGTTAATTTTGGCATCACTCCAGTCCATTTTATCCCATCATTCCTCTGGATAAACTCAGGCAGGATGGACAATGTTGCTCCAGTTAATAACATCAAACTATACATAAAACACTGCTATTATTTTCTCTGTAAATGTAATGTCCAAACTGTGTTTTCCTGGCTAGTTGACACAAAATATGTAATATCTAATAATAATCAAACATTTAATCTAATCTAATCTATTTTAAAAGGATCAAAATAAAGATTAATTTATAAATGTGTGTATAGTCCAAGTTGGCAAAAGCAAAACAAACAAACAAACCAAAAAAAAGCTAATGGCCTTCCCCATTGCAGGAAGCAAAATTGCCTATTAAAGATGAGAGGATGCTCAGTCTCCCAAAGCGTGGAGCTATCAGCGTCCTAATCATCCCCTGCCCAAACAGCCTAATGGCTGCCATATTGCTACTGTTTATGAGTAAACACTGATGGACGAGTGCCCGCTTCAACAGTTGTTGAATTTGTCTATCCGTATGGAGTATCAGCTGGCAATCACTGCCTCTGTGCCAAATCATTACTCGTTGTTCAATCCCCTGTCACTAAACAAACTGCTTTATTGTTTTATGTGCACAGTGAGTAAAACACAGCAAGATGTCTTAATTAAAATTTAGATAGCAGAACACAATTCGTCTTGGCAGGAAGAATGAGTCAAAATTCCCCTAAGATTTAAAAATTAAAAATAAATACTGGAATTATTCAAACTAATAACAGTACAGATGAGCGTTTAAAATATTCTTAAATGTTTTAATACTATATAGGTGTAGAAAAATAACTAAACGCTGTACTATTAAAGTGAAAGCCAGATAAAATGGTCATCAAATTATTGAAATGAAATAAAGAACCCGCCAATTATTTAAATAAAGGGGTGATAGAGAGCCTCTGAGTACTTTAGACATGATGATGATTTACAAAATAAGGCACATGGTAACGATCAAATCACAATATAGCGATGCAACAATTATCTACGTTTCGGGTAATTCACTAACCAGTGAAAGCAAAGGTGGATTTTTAAACCAGTTTGACAAAGTGAGAGTAAGAAGGAAGAGAGCTACCAGTCACCTTAGGTTTAAGATGCATTTGGGATTGCCAGCCTGAGATTGATTTCCCTCATCTCTGTCTCGAAACCCTACTTTCTATCGATCCTTATCAAATATGTATCACGTCCTCAAACCTTCACCGCAGCTAAGAGGGAGACTTCAAACACATCAATCAAAAACTGAAAGAAAAGACTTCTTTCTTTTCAAAACTATGAGCAACAAAAATCAAAGCCAACTTGTAGCCATAACTCTCTACACGAATGCTCGAACATACCAATCAAAGCTCATCAAAAGCTTATTTTTTGTTGTCTTAGAGTGAGCTTTAAAAAGTACAAATACGTATATATTGCTGTACGAACATCACTTTTCACTAAAAGGCTCTCAAGGCTCATCTTCTCCCAAATCCCTAAACTCCCTTCACACAGCACTCATATGTTACAAATGCACAAAATGCTCCCTTCAGCTCATGATCCCATAATTCTCTGTGGCAGCAGCGTAATTAATGCACACAAGTATTGATTTTTTTCTTCTTCTGGGCCTTTATAAATTGCTTTCAGAAAAGTGCATCCAAGCACTAACAAACCAAAAAAGGCATTTCCAATATGATAGTTTTGTATATCAATGATGTACAGGCAAAAACGCATACAGAATTCCACCATTTTCAAGCACACACAATCCCTCTGACATCCTACGATTTCAGGAAGGGCCGTTCCAAAAAAATAGAAACCCTCATTCTAATTGATCAAGCTATTCCTTGTTAGTATTTCTGAGTATTGACACCATAAATCAACCACTCATAGAAAAACAACCATTCATACACGAGCCCAGGCTTCCAAACCATGACAATTGGGCTGCATCTAATTGCTACTGATCGTAATAACGGGAGGAATTTACTTTGCGATATTTCGATTATCGCGACCATGTCTGGTCTATATTAACCGTGATATTCGAGGGATTACTGTAAAGTTACAATAACCAGCAACATTGTTTTTTTTCTTTGAATAGGCATGATTGCATTGTTGTTCAGCCCCTCCTGCCTGAGCCTTGACCCATTTTTCAGCCACCCTAACCACAGGCAAAACAAGGCAGGTTTGTGGGAGAAGGAGTCTACAAAGACAAGAGCAAGATGGAGGGAGGGAAAGTGAGAAAGAGATCATGCGGCCAACGTGACGCAGGCCCTTGTTTATCGAGCAAAGAACCTCGCCCACTCACCTCCCTTCCACCTTTTACATCTTCTTCGTACATATTACCTTATACACACACACACAACTTGCTTCCTTCTGTCTAACTTGCTTCCTTCCCGAGTTCATTTCTATCACAGTGGCCTTCTTTCAAGGTTAGCCTGACTTTGGGCGTGTTGGATTTACACCCACGTCTCTGCCTGCCGCTCAGTGCCCTCACTGTCAATCTGTGTGAAAAATGGAGGCGCCTGCACATTCCTGGCATGATAAATTTCAGGGAGCCGTGATGCTTTACAGCCAAACGCCTATAGTAACCAATTTGAAGACATCCTTAACATCCCTCCAGAGAAGTGTGGTTAAGACCTGGACTGTATTACCTAGCCAACAGTTTCATTAGGCTCCTTAAGCACTTTTTAAGGAAGAACGGCATTCAAGCCTGCACAGAATGCAAGATGCACAACCTCTCGAGGTCAAAATGCTCAGTTGGATAGCTACTGGCTGGAGTAAGACTCCAATTAAAAGTCAATTAAAGTTTTTTTTTTTAATATGGCTAAATGCATGCATATGTGTACTATGTACAGTAGCTACTGTACATGTTTTTTTGGGAAATGATTTTGTTTCAATTGGTTTGTCTTCAATTATTATTAATTATGCAAACTTTAACCACCAGCATCAATGTATTCATTTTTTAAAGGAGTGAATGGAAAAAGGTAGGAAAAACAGCATTGTTTTTATATGCGCCCAATTACTTTTAATGCATATCACCCGAAACTATTTTATCGACACGATACACACAATTAAAGTAGAATCTTTGGGCAAGCCAAATCCCTTTCATGAAAACTTTTAAAAATCGCCCCGCAGTGAAGGGCGAACATCAAATAAAAGCATGAAAAATCAATGAGAACTCAAAAGAGAGTCTGCATGGATTCCTGCTGGCTTCAGGATGATAGGTCATAACTAATGCATAAAAACACACACATTCTAGTTGATAAATGATACTCCAGTTATATTAAAACATGTGTTCTTACTTGCAAAAGCTACCCAACCCAAGGTCTCTCTGACATATGTGTGCTACTTTTTCAATATCCATTCTTTGTTGGCCCTTCTTCTTGCAACCAAGGCCGCCAAGTTTTCTGCACTGCCAGACATTTTTGAATGATTAGGAAAGTAAGTAGGAAGATGGAAAAACACAACAAGCACACACTTCTGAGAGACACTCAACACACAAGCGTGTATTTGACAACAGCATCACTTCAAAACAAGGCTCCAGCATTTAATACAGAATAAGAGAGCACAGCGCACCCCCCTTCCCTGTCCATTGCCTTTCTTCCCTTTGTCTCTTTCATCTCTGCATTAGTTCTATCAATTGTTTATCAAAAGCAGCAAACGACAGCAGCAGGGCATATGAAAGCCTGTACAGTACATGCAAGAATCGTTTTAAATTTCCTGACGGGTTAATAGCGTGTTAGGGCCAACACAAGCAGCTGATGAACTCGCATTGAGCGTATTCACATTCAAAACAGGGCACTTCAAATGTCTACTAAGCAGTCCTTATTTTGGGGAGGTAATTCATATTATAATTAAGTTTTCAATCAGAGCTGATTAATTAAGACAGGGCCTACTCTGTAATTATGAATCTGTTTTAAACCCATTGAGATTGAGCTGTTATTCCATTATTTTTGGCACTCTATGTTCCAGTTGATTTGGAGTTCCAGCTGAAAACACTAGCAAATCTAATCAGACTTATGAAACATAAAGAGAAAATAGCCATTTAAAGGAGTATTTGCAATGAAACTGGTCAGAAATGCATTCTTCTGGACTATTGAGATGTGTTAGAAAATCCAAGAAAATGACCACGTCATTTTGCACCTCTTCACGCAATGACTGCTCATCCTTCACCTTCTGATGCAAGAGATGTTCGCATCCCCAACAAAAACCCAAAATAAATAATTCAAGAAGGCTGTGAGATAGCTATATTTTATGTCCACTGAGACCAGGTCTTCTTACATGAAAAATTGAAAAAAAAAAGCCAGAGAGAGAAGGAAAAAAAGGGGAGGAATTGGAGAAGGAGTTAGAAACCCAAGGTGGGTCAAACTCTATCTCGTTGCTACTGTCAAAGCTCTGTTTGGTACCCTTCTGCAGCCCCCCCTTTGCCCTTGGAGTATACCCAACCTCTCCATAACAGTGTGAGGTGTCTCTGCTCATGCATCAGATTCCAGCATCAAATATTTATCAGAAAGCAGCAGTGATTTTGACCATGTGTTAATGCCTTTGACAGTATTCACTTGCTGCAAGTACAGATTGGAATAAACAGGCCACCAAATATTTGTCTCGCATAAAAGAAGGTGGAAAAAAAAGCCTTGTGGACATTTTATAACATTAATCATTTTTACAACTTCTTATGTTTGTTTGTATTTAGAGGAATATCAAATATGTGTAATAGGTGAGTATTTGATCCTTCAGGCAAAGATAAAAACACCAGCCCTTGTGTTGTCTTTCCTAAATCAGTTCATTTGCACATTGACATCATATCTGTTTGCTGCACATTTCAGCAAATCTTTGTGACATTAGGCAATGTCTTTTAACTGGCAGCTTGCAGTGAGTAAGTCAAGCAAGCTCGCTCGTAAATATAAGTCTCCGGCATGGATCAGAGGACACATCTTCATGCTTGAGCAGACACATTTAAAATGTCACCAAAACACCGTCCCAGATTTTGCCCTCAGTCAAATGACATCAAGTGCTCACTTACAGGTCCCTGAATAGGAAGTGAAATCAGCCTGTAGGTGGAAGTTTAAAAAAATAAACAAATAAAATAAAAAAAATAGTTTCTATGCTGAATCACACTGCTTTAAAAATGGTTGGTTTTCATTCTTTCATAAGGAATTGATCTAGTTTGAGTGATTCAGAGAACAGTATATTTTTAGAAAAGAAAAGGTCTATTGATTTAGTCAGTGTTGTCATCAGCCTCTGGCTAGGTAAACAACAGTTACGTCTACTATAATGACGCAGTGGTGCTCGACAAGCTAAGAATCTGGTAAACAGGTAAGGTTTAACAGCAACATTTTAAATCACCTAAAGAAAGATGGGAGTTCATCCTTAGCTAGATTTAGCGTTGATGCATATTAATGGCAACACAAAGGGACATTGAATAAAAGGTGTGAGCTTTTTTTGTTTGTCTGTCAGGAGTAATAAGGCCAGAAAAATATTCAACAAGCAGGAAAGTTATTTTTTCAATATTTTTGACTGTTTTGTGCTTCTTTTATGGGGTTTGCATGTTCTCCTGGACCTCTGTGGGTTTTCTCCAGGTACTCCAGTTTAATCCATATATATATATATCATAAAAATATGCATGATTGGCTGCTTGATCACTCTAAATTGTATTTATGTAGGAGTGTGAGGAATAAATAAACATGTTTGCAAAGAATTCATTCTCTATCACATCACAGTACCTTAAATACCCGAAACTTAGCGGTCTTACCTGAGCTGAGTGAGACTGTGTCTTTCTCCCATGATACAACACTGACATAGAACTCAACAGACGCAGGAATAATGCACTTGAAGACGGCTACGCTGCCGCGCATAGCTTTCTGGTCAGCCACTCTGACCGTGTAGGGTTCCCGTGAAACTATACAAGTCAAACGGTGAAAAGAAAAGCATTTGTTTCTGTTATTTTAAATTTCCATTCATCATAAAAAATGTCTTCTTGTCTTAACCATCAATACAAAACGTTCTCTTGGACTCACCAGCTTTAATGTGGACATCTTGACTCCTAATTTTGCCCGTGGGGTTTTCGGCAGTGCAGTAGTACGTGTTGTCGTGGATCAGCTTACTGAAGCTGGATGGCAAGAAGTTGAAGATCTGAAGCGTTCCATTGGGGTGAACATGACGGATGCCCGGGACATCATAGATCTCCTCACCGGTCGACAAATACCAGCGGAGTGAGGCGGGGGCTGCACCCCCAGCAGGACAGGGCACAGAGGTCCCTGTGGTGCTGGCGAATACTACCTCTTGAAGCGATGCATTGACAAAGTATAAGCTGGAATGGAGGTCCTCACTGAAAACTGTGGAGGAAGAAAATATCAATTGTCAGCACACTTTATCCCTCATGTACCCTATTTGCATGCATCAGAAGCGCTTTGTGTGCTTTCTTTTACGAGTCCTGATCAATGGAAACTCAAATTCCATGTAGAACAAGACTCGCTCATTAGCAATACTACGTGACTATCATATCAACTGACGTCTTGGAGGTATTTTGATTATTTAGCTTGTAGGCCTTGTAGATAAAGCCAGCAAATGATTCTCTCTTGCTGTGAACAAATCCAGGTGCAAAATATATGTACATTCAGTACTGGCTTCGTGTTCCTAGCTTTCTCTGGAGCTCTGCTCTAAATGGCTTGAGGTGACACTAACAGCAGGTTTGGTCCTTCCCAGGGGAGGAAATGTTTTAGAGTTTCATGAATTTCTGAAAAGGTTTCAAATTGAAGACTTTTCCAATCTTTTCCTCTACTTGAAACCAGAAATATTGTCATGTCTAGCTCCATAACTTGCCAACAGGCTTAAAAATTTGTGTCACTTTGTGTTAGTCAAATCAAGGTTTAATCGCTTTCTCTAGACATCGTTTGGGCACAGACTATTTAGCCATCTCCCATACATACAATATTTACTGAAATAGGTAAAAGAAAGCATACACAAACAAATATTAGTGACATTCACATATTTAGGTTTGTAGGCATAACAATAATTAGGACATTGGGTTTGACATTGCTGGTTCTCGGACAGTTAAAAATGAGCTTAATAACAAAATGTCAAATATGAGGCAAAAAATAATGGGTTAAGCTATTTCTAAGTCAAATGTGCAAATGGTAAAAGTTCAATATTTGTTTTTTATTATTTAGCATAAATCAGAAATCAGATATCTTCAATTTTTGGATAGGATTTTTCAGTTGTGATTTACATTACATTTCCATTTTTCTAAAAGCACCAACAGGTTAAAATGACAGAAATAGTGCTTTTCAGCAAAACAATTTAGGTATGTGACTTAATTGAGGTGGTAGAGAAGTAGATGAGGGATGTGTATGCTTGCTGTGAAAGCTTTTATTCCGCATGTGCATCGGATAAATTGGATTTGGATTTATGACACAGCTATTTTTATACGTCTGGTGCACATACAAAAAGTATGAGAGCAACTCACTTCACCCAGGCTGAGAGAGGGAGAAAAAAAACAGATTGATTTAATCAAAAATTGGACAATTGACTGCCCGTTTTCTTAATTGAGTACGGTCTGGTAACGCAAGGTACCTATGTGAGGTCTAAGAGGACGATGTCATGCCCCAACAAACGGCCTCTGTGCCCAGCCACTTTATTACTTTGCCCGGGAGGAAATCCGTAATTGGCGTCATTTCTCATGAGCCAAACTGTAAAGGTGAAAAAAAGTGGCCTTGTTCAATTATGTATGTATATGCATTTATAATTGACAACGTTTTTTTCCCCCTGTGGTTGTTGGAGTTCTCTTAGATATCCATTCATTCATTTTCTATACAATTTTCTATGTAAGCGTTTGCGAGATCCCTTAAAAAAAGCAATTTTGCTCTAATTATAAATTCCTAACAATGTCACTGCAGAAAATGATAATTTCTTTGCAGATCGGTAAAGCTGTTTTGGTTAGTGACAAAATTTCTGAGACGGATATACAAGTTATGCAAGTCAAAGTTCAAGAAAATCAGTCAAATGAAGTCTGTTTTTTTTTTTTTTGGAGAAGCTGAATTGCTCTATTCATTTCTCAAGGCAACAAATGAGATTGAACACGAAAAATATGTCTGAGACAGGCACATGCCAACCGGTCTAAAGTGAGTAAACGCTCCCACTCATCTGCCCGGAGGCAATACACCAAGCGCCAAAGCTAAATGACTGTCCTCCAATTTGCTCTCATGAATATTAAGCAGCGCCGTGACAGTAGAAAGGGTGGGCTGCGTGCATGCCGCTGATCTTCACCGACAGATCTATCCTGTGATGTTTAAGGGCCTATGCTTAAATGATGATGTCTAAATTATACACTTGCCGCCTCTGCATTGGAGCTCACAAGAGAGAACAAAGTGGGGAGCTATTCTTTTGCGGCAAAAAAAGAAAAGAAAAATACTTCCATTCAAAGAATAGTGGGAAAGTAAAGCCAATTCAATTATATTTGCTGTAATGGAAAATACTGTAATGTGTTTCACTTCGTCAAAAACTAATATCACATTTTCCCACAAAATTTGTTCTAAAATTAAACTCTTTTTCAATCAATTTGAGTTATATGATCAGAAATATTGGAATAACTAAGAGGATTTTGATGCAGATGTGTGTCAGCATACATCGTCTATTTAAGCGATAAAAAGTACATCTACAGTACAATGTAGATGTAAAATATTCATGAGGAATTCCTTTCAATAACTACATATCGATTAAATACTGCATTTTCTTGTATGAATCTTCTGCAATTAAACGGTTACCATTGGGAATCAACATGAAGCGTAAATAGTCGTTAAAAATAATGTCCACATATTTATTTTTCCAAAACTCCAGAGGCCCATATTATGACATTTCTCCCATCTTGACCTAGTTAATTTGAATTTTAAGGGAAAAAATAAACCTTTATAGTATGCAAATACTAATCCCTTTGATAGACAAAACTGGATGAATCCCATTTTCAAAATGTCATTCTTGGGTTATTTGCACTACAAAGGCAAATTATTTTCAGCATTACTAGAAGTCTCACATGTTAAAAGAAAACCATTTTTTGTGCTTTTGAATGGAAAGATTGTTGCTCAACAATTTGAGCAAAACATAATCACCATCAGCTACTGAATTAGCGTCTTAATATTTTTATAAAGATTTTACCAATGAATGCTGCCCACTTTCGGCTGCAAAGTACTTAACGGGTTATTTACTATTTACTCTCACCAATACACATTTGTTTATCCCACAGCGGCACATACAACAAAAGGCAGTTTTTCAGTCAATTTTGGCCACATTCCAAGTCATTCAGCCACAGTATTGTTGCTTCTACAGCATGTCAGTAAAAAGGGAACCTCTGTGCTTCACTGTGATACTCACAGACGTCTGATTGAGACTTGAGTGGATATAATCTAATCCCTTCCTAAGTAATCTAATGGTCACCATACATCGTCTCTCTTGATAACATGATTAAGCAGCAGCGCTCACGTTGCACAGATTGTTGCTGACAGAAGCCTGACTTCAGACGGTCCTGGACAGCGAACCTTATTATGTCAACAGTCATTAAGGTTGAGGGCCTTCAAAGGAGTTACCATGTACGTTGTTTCACTGATCCACCCCTAGGAGCGTTACGCCAGGGATGGGTAAACTGGTCCTCAAAAGGCTACTGTAACAGGATGTTTTTGTTCCAACCCATCCATCATGGACAGTTTAACTACTGCAAACCACGGATTGCACTTGTAGGACAGCAGATTGGTGAACAGGTGTCCTCTGGATGGGTTGGATCAAAAACGGTATACCCGCCCTTCGTGGAATAGTTTGGTCAGCCTTGCATTAGGCAATGAGGAAAAGCTGCTGAGGAAATTTACAAGTCACAGGTAACCTTTGGCCTCTAAACGGAAATATAGTTCAACATAAGGAGTATAAGAATTTATCGATTCAGATGGAAAAATTTAAAAGGTGATAAAAGCTTTTTAGGTTGTAGATGGATGACGTGGTCAAAGTTTTGGAATAGTTTTCTCGCAACAGGTCTTCTACATGTGACCATCTGAGGTCACCAAGCGAATCACTTTCCAAAATCAATTCAATTAGTCACGTAATTCATGAGTCAGACCTAATTTTTTTTTTTTTTGCATTGATAATGTCATTATCAGGCCATGGCAGACATTTGAAGCTATACAGGCTTCCCTATTTGTTCCAAAAGACGCCTGTGACCAGCAGCTGGTGTAGTGTGACATCGACATTAACACAGCAGCTGGCTGCTCTCATCCTGTTAGCTCTGTCTGCCATCATCTTCCCCCCGACTCCTTCAAAGCTGCTACTGCGTGCTATGCTCATTTTAATACTCCAGACTCATTTGGCCGTCTTTATGGACTTATCATATTAAACATTTATCACAGCCATTTTCCCTAAACCAAGCATGTTTATTCAACACTTAGGGGACCACAGCACGGCTCCTTTCAGCAATCCCCCCACCCTGTACATACACTGTCTTATTTTCTCCTTTACCTCATTTTATTTTTTCCCCATCCCTCTACCCATCTCTCTCAAAGCCCCCACCACCTTCTCCCCAACCCACCCACCACCCCGTCTTGGTTTATTACAGCTCGAGTGCCACAGGCTGAATAAAAAGGAGCAATATTTGTCTACACTTCCTCTGCTCTGTGCTCCGGTCATTCTTTTCTCTAGTGACGGGGACTCTTGTGGACCAAAGAGACACAAATGTATTCTGAGCATTTTAATACCTTGAATGAATCATGTATTAATTTAATCATCTGATCAAATAGTAATTACCATAATCACTGGTGGGGATGGGTGTTCTAGATAGGGTGGCATAGAGCAATACATAATAGATGGACTAACAACAGTATATGGAGATACTTTGCAACATGCAAATGGTGACAAGCTTCTGGGGACGGGTCTAAATTACACCCTTTTGTCAAGGATAACCACAGTAAATGATTCACTTTTACTGTTAAATAACATTGTGCAATTATTTTGCTTTTCCAAAGCACAGGCAAATCACAGGGCTAGGTGGCTCTACTCTACGCCTTGGTTCCAGGTAGACAAAAGAGGGACACTGAAGACTAACAACCAAAAAAAAAAAAGAAACATTTAATTGGAAAAAGATTTGCTGACACTCACTCACCAGCAGCAATGGAGAAAGTGTTTTTGCTGTATTTACTTCTTGTTACAAGATTGATAGTCATGATAGGGAGACACTTTATCGAAGAGGAGACAAATGACGTGGGCTTTACATTGCGAACAAGATGGACCAAGAAACAGGAAGACACTGGGACCATATCAAGATCCAGACAGGGAATCAATGCCGTTACCAAGACCAAGTCTACTGGGAATAAAGTCCAATGTTTATGTCACACTATGTGGCATAAACTTGTCTGGTATAAAATATTGGATTATACTGCATAGTCACTAGCAGTCCCTTATTTTGGTAATGGAACGTATCAAAGCAGGGCAGATTTATTGTAAAGGGGAATCTGCAGATAAGTAGATCTCTGTAGACAGCATTTTAGCTCCTCAAATATTACCACACATGCATGGAGAATCTAATCAACCAATTTGCAATCGGTTTAATATCATACATAGATGGAACCCAACAAAGGAAATGGAAAGGCAAGTAAGAACAGGGTATGTGAATACCCATTGACAAGTTACTGCAGCATCACACCACAAAACGTGCAAAGAGGTCAGTAAAATCAAGGAATACCACCAAGTGCTAAGATTATTGACATTGCACTCAGTCTCACGCGAGGCTATGAGATCAATGAGTGCCTGGAAGGAAATAAATCAGGCCCAGCAGCCGCACTACTTTATGTCACACCCACCAAGCTACCCAATTAAACCCACAGAGCGAGCACATCGGCACATAACTACCCACACTGTACTACACACTATAGTTCTTCTGCAGCTTTCCATAGTTTATAAATAAACAGTAGAGTTGGCAAAACTGAGCCGAAACCATTTGTTTTGTTGTTGTTGTTGGTTTTCTTTGTTTGTTGTTGTTTTTTGGGTCCCTTTGTCTATTCAGTCTTGCTACCCCTGATTTCTTAGATGTTGTAGCAAGATGCAACATGCAGACTTTGCGCCATCACGGCCACATGCATTACGTGCAGGCCTGAGATCGATTCAGCCTTGGGCCTCAACGTGTGTGGAGTTCAAAGCCTGGCTGTGATTCGTGCAAGACTGGATTAAGAGGCAGTATTTATGAAGTTCGACTGCAATGTTTGTCTTGGTGAGTGATAGATGGCAAACTCATCATACTTACACCACCTGTCCTCTGCCATGAAGAAAATCTCAGCTAAGGTACACACAACACAAGCACTGTGTTGCTGGCACACAGAGAAGAACATAAGCACTCATTAATTCTATTTGTTTTAATTTATGATTTATAAATTCAGGAACAAAAAAAGATGCCGTCCTGAGAAAGGTCTCAATTGTTATTTTGGCAGAAATAGAATTTTTTGAGGATGTCGCATTATACAGTGGTGCATGACCATCACGAGTCGAGTTCTGCTATTGTGTTAACTTTGTTTACTACTTCCACTATTAGTGGAGTTCACATTATTACTACAAACGCCTTACCAAAAAAACTATATGCTTACATGAAAACATATTCCAAAATTTAGAGTTTCTGTCATTATGAAAGCAAAATAGTACCAAAGTAGTATTATAATTGCTTGCATAGTGGCCTGAGTATGGGCAATAATACTGCTGTTTGGCCTCAAAACAATGACAACAACAAATAGGAACCAATAACATCTACTTCAAGGATGGCTTGTTTCATTACTACCTGAAAGTTAACACCACAAATTTAGGGATATACATTTGATTAACAAATCACTTGATACATAATCTCTCTCACTTCCTGAATGTTTTGAACTCCTTTTTGTTAACAGTGCCTTATCAAGCAAAAATAAATATAAAATGCCATTCAACTTCCCCACCCCACTTCCATTTTTCTCACTTCCCCACGACAGTATCTGTGCGTAGTAACAGCACACTAATATGATATGTCACTTTGACAGGTGCCGAGCGTCCTCTCTCCCGAAAAGGTAGTCTGCGAGGGGTGGAACCCCGCCAAATGTACTACCATCTCACTTTGCACGCATGATCAAACACCTACATACATCTGGTTGCTGAGGGCTTTCCTGCCTCAGCCTCTTTGCGCACAGATGCTAAATGATATCGTTAACATTTTAATGCAAGAGACATTTACAGGCCGCCTTGTGCAATTACACCTCTGATTTGCTAGAATCCAGACAGACGGTATGATCAGTAATTAGATTTTGCAGTGGATAAAGCACACGCGCAAGTTAGTGGCCAAAGCTTGCACCTAATTAGAGTGCTAGACGGGCTCAAGGAGGCGCCGTGCAGTAGAGTAGTCCTCATTATCCGGCTAGTCCGAATGACTAGGGATATCAATTATGATCGCACATCATAGTAAGCATTACCCAACATTAGAAGCCTTTTTAGCTGGAATTACACAGAATTTAACCCAACAAATTCAAGAGAAGGATGTAGGTACACTAAATGCATCCTATTAGGTATTCATAGTGGTAGGGCAAAGCAGTTCAAGGTGATTTATTACTTGACCAAGTGTTATGTACAGGTACAGTAATCAGATTTCACAATTATTTCCCATTAAAAAGCCTTAATGTGCTAGACAGTAAAACTGCTCAGGTTGTACTTTATTGCCTAATGTCGTCATTTAAGGGTCAGCCCACACTTGCACTCATCATTCTCCATAACTTAGTTATATTAGTGCCATCCTATTTGGCCATTTTAACTCTTTTCCATTGTGCTAATAGGACAAAACTGGCAGTTTGACCCATCATACTACTGTATAACCTAGCTGGAGATTCCGTATTTCCCCATTTTTTTATTCTGCGGAGAAAAGGTCAGTGATAATTAAGATAAAAATGTGGTTTTGTGATCTCCTGATCGCTGTTTAACTGTTATTTGATCGAGCGAATATGTGATTGAGTCTTTAAGCATGGAATTAATCCTGTTCAGGGCTGGTATTTCACTGCTGCTCCTCTTAACGTCTTCGCAGGCAGAATGTGAATAGGCCATTTCAACTTGATACTGTTTTGCCTTGAGGCACCTCTGAGGGAAAGATTGAATGAGTTTCCATTCGGGTTTGTATATATTGATAGCTAAATCGGGTCATTAACAGGCAGGGGAAAAAAACATATGGTTTGGAGTAAAAAATTAGAGCAAATATTGCAGGGCTTGATGTTCAATTAACATTGAGCACGGGTATGTTTTATGATGCACTTTGGCCTTTTGTCTTCATGCAATTAAACTTTGGAGAAGGAGAAAACATTGTTTTATATAATCTTAGGAGTTTTTAACGTATCCTAATTCACACTGATAAAAAACCAAATATAATAAATGGATGCATATCTTAATAAATTTATAATTCCCTATAGCATCATTGGGCAATGAATGTGATTTTTTTTGTGACAGGGGGTCTTAAGTTATTAATTATATATAAATATATATAGTATACAAAATAAGTCCAACCATTTGTCTGTGTGGTGTATCATATGCAGTATATCAACTACCATTGTAATTGTAAATGAACAGGTTGATCACCTCTATTTTCCTTCATATTATTGACATACATTCTAAAATCCCTGCCTCATATATTTGGCATACAAACATTTAGTGGTTAACTGAGGTATTATAGTGATATGCTATATCATCCCATGACACAGCGCCGAAAAATTGTAAAAATAAGAAAAAGACAGGAAATAAAGAATTATTTTATCCAATCGTCGACCATGGCATAGTTTTCTACAGCCTTTATGGTGAATGTTTTTGGACAGCCATTAAGGAGGTTACCATAGAGACAGAGCAGCGAGCATTTGATAGGTCTAACTCTGAAACAACAAGAATTGTCTAGAAACCAATCATTGTGCTGCCTCCTGTCGACAAGGTCATTCATTCAGTCTGACAAGGCTTGCTCAGCCAATGAACACCTCATTTTCAAGATGAAGAAGAATAGTTTGTGAAGCAGGCCTTACAGTGAAATCTAATTTAACAGCAACCCAAACAATAAACAATAAAATCTGCCTTTCCGTCAGCGCGTAAAAATATAACAAAAAAATCTAAATCACAGCACAAATGTTTCCACTTACGCCACCCTAATTCCTATCTGTTTGCCACAGGCCGGTTTGATAATCCCTAAGACAACAATAAAAAGACTCTTCTGAAACGTCACACAGTCAAATGTTTATGATTGATAAGGATTCCTTATTGTTATTTTATGAGTTTCAACACAAGCGTAAAGGAAAGGCAATTTCAGTCCGTGTCAATATATGGCATCGGATAACAAAAGGCGCAACGCCGAGACCAAAATGCCTTCCGAAATCTTATTTTCTCGTCCCAGGCAGAAGGGAAAATCCATTATAAAGGGGCACACCATATCACATCACGGCACCTCAATGCGGCTCAAATTGTGTTCATACCTGTAAAATTCACTGTTCTCTACATTTGTGCCTCGTGCTTTGAGCTTTTCTGGAGCCTCCATTTTGATTGCGTACTGTTATGTGAAAATGTAAGCTGGTGTGTTTTCGCACTGACATTTCACCATTCTCTTTCCCTTCATCGACCCTGCCTTTCGCACACACGCAAGCAGCCATAATCCCCCTCCTCGTTGAAGGGACTCTGGCCAGCAACTGAATGCAATAAGCTATCAATTTCCTTCTATTGATTATAGAAATTAAAATGCATGACACAAGTATGCGTGCACAGCTTCTACAAAACACAAGTGAGCCCTCACCCAAATAATACAAGTCAAAGAAAACAACAAGCAATGTATTTGAAAGGAGACCGAGTTTTTTTTGTCCATTTCAATGGCGAATGCGTTTTTCGTGTGTGTTTTGAACTGGACCTGAAATTCAAATACAGTAAATGTGAGCTCTATGTTGTGACATTGTACTTAAATTTGAGATTAAAAATGAATTTTGTTTGTTATTTTCCTCCCCTTAATTGAAAAATATCATGTTGACGTTGATAAACATATTAAGGGAGGGAAGTACTGTATATATAAGCATCTTATTTCAAATGTACTATAAATGACTGTTGTTTGCTTCACTCTTATGCCTTTTTGGACTGTTAAAATTACAAATTTGAGTAAATGTACCTAAGGAAGAAGAGTGGCAAATCAAATGTTGATTATATCAAGTACGTCACCTATTACTAAGGGCCACAGTGGCGCCAGGAGAATATTTAGCATCACAGGTAAATATGAAAGAAACTCCTAGAAATGCATTCTTTGAATGAAAATAACATTCCAATCATTTCTTTCTAAAATAACTTCATTATTTCAAACTAAACACACTTGCTAGTGCAAAGTGGAGACATCTGGCCTTCTGATCAAGACGTTTTTTTTTAGGCTGGAGATGCATTTGGGTAGACGACTTGAAGGGTTTAAATACATCTTGCACCTGATTCACCCATCTTTATCATCGGTGTCAGCCTTTTGACTGGCAGACAAAAAATCCATTTCATTTTGGGTCACATCCATCCTCCGAGCTCAGTGTATATAAATCCCAAATAGATGTGCATGCATGAAAAACAAATAAAAAAAGGTTAAAACTTACCATTCAAGATGCACTGGAACAAGGTAAAAGCCAATATCCACATGCCCCGTTCCGTTCAATCCCCCACAGCTATGCTTTCTCTTCTTCCTCACACCGGTGCCTTCCTGGGCTTCTTTTCTGAGCGTCTCGGGTAATGTCAAACATTTGTCTTTTCAAAGCCAGCAGTCCCGAGTCTCATACTTTTTTTTTATGCTTTCTCCTTTGCTACTTTTCTATTTTTTTGCCCCACTTTTGGAGCACTAATGTGCCCGGTGATTGTCTCGGGGAGAGCTGCGCACACTCTCCTCTTCTCCTCGCCTTGCAGCTTCTCAAAAGGATGCTAAGGGGGGCGGAGGGGGGGGGGGGGGGGGGGGGGCTAAAACCCAGGTGTATGTGCGTGCGCGTGCACGTGCGTGTGCAAAATCAGTGTGCTGCTGAGTCAGAGGCGTGTGCACGACTTGATTGTTTGACAATCAGAATGCACAACTCCCCAAAACTCGATTGCATTCAAAAATAATAAGAATTAAGAATAAAAAAAGAAGCAATACATTAAAAAAGAAAAGAAAAGTCCGATGCTGGGATTTCCTGCAATGACCTAACACGTGATGATCTGTCATAAACTAGCGAAGAAGTACGCGAAAAAGAAGAATGTGGCATCGATGGGACCCCAAAGTCATGATCTCCTCCAGCACCACCGCTACGGTGCGTCCGTCCAGCAAGAGGCGAGCAAACATATCTTCTTCCCCACTGACGCTCTCTGTAATCGCACCATATGGGCTGTTGGGAGCATTACATTGAATCAACACCCCCACCCCTCGCACACACCTGCCCCTGCAGACGCTTTTAATTCCTCATTGCCTTAAAGGTGCAGAGGCGGATAGCGGTCGTGTCCTGAGGGCAACACGCCACTGGAGACCACCACGCTCATTTGCATTAAACGTGCAGCTTGTACAACCTTAGAGCATCAAAGTTTTTAGAGTCAAGAGAAAAGTGTCTAACAATTAAAGAGAAAATTGTCAAACAATTAAAGAGAAAATTGTCTAACAATTAAAGAGAAAAGTATCTAACAATTTGTGGATTTATGGGAAATTGAATACACATTCATTCATTCATTTTCTAAATCACTGCCAGGGGTGCTGGAGCATGCATGATTTTAGAATGTGGGATTTAACGGGTTAGGGTAAATGAATAAATAAATCTGTATGGCTGAGACAGTGTTCGGAGACAGTGTTCGGAATCATGCCAGTGATTGTGATAAGGTCCAATCTATCTTGACTAAAAAATATGCTTGCATGGTATTTTTGCCTTGGAATAAATTAAAAGTGCATGCATATTATTATATTGGGATTCCTGTTTACCAACTGGTATGGCAGCTGACTACCAACATGCAAAGTGCTATCTATTCTTGAGGCTATGTTGTTTTAGCAAAAGTAAGTCAAGCTGTCAATTATCTTGGGAAGCAGTCTCAGCTTTGCTTCTGCTTGTCTTTGCACCCATTTAGGCAGTGAAAAATGTTTGAATTTGTGGGCTTCCAGCTGTTTATGATGCCCATTTTGTCATAATATTGTAGCTTTGCCATGCCATCCAATGATAGAAAACAAGTACAATTGCACTGTGGCTATGACAAACAGTGTGCATAGCTTTTACTGGCTATCTCCTGACCTCATGTCCACAATTAATTTATCAATCTGATACAATTAAATATAAAACTCAAGCTCCAAGAAGTGATGCACACACATCCCAAGAATGTACCTAACACTTTTCATTGCTATCTATACACGAATAATGGGAATTCTGCTGTAAAAGTTGACATAACTGGGGTATATATATATTTTCAATTCATTAACTTATTAATGAACATAATGTATGCCTTAATATATTCTGTTCCAAAAATGCTCTGGGATCAACACAGCTCATAAATCTCTGCATTTTGTCTTAAAACTTTAGCAGTATCCAACTATATGATAGAAAAAGTATACAGGTACACCACAATGATGTCAATATCATGAAAAGAATGCAGCCTGATCCCAGAAACTTCCTCCACAAGGACATCCAAAGTCAAATATTCACTATAATTTGTCATTTTCTGTTTTTTTCCATGTAAAAGTAATAAATACAGTCATTCTGCAAGAAGGAAGCATAGTAACAGTCGCATAAAATTCCGGGTTAAACCAAAGCATCCCCCACCCTTTAGGCACACGCATCATGCACACATGCATGCATCACACCACCTCCCTCAAACCCCATAATCCAACCAGCACCAGCAACACCACCACCCCTCCATTTTAATGCCTGCCTTGAAGTCACGGGTGTAGTGGTAGTAGCCGCGCAAACCCGTAGGGCCTGTCCACAGAGCTGGGTTACACTAGATGTGATATTACCGGCAGGGTAGAAGTCTGCATCTCATTTTCGATTCCACATGACAGAATATACAGCGAGTCATGTTTATTTACTGCAGGATATTCATTGTCTGAAATCACTTTAAGGCTGAGGCGAGGATGCTCGGAAAGAAAAATCAACAGATGGAATATCGCGAGCAAATACACAGCATTGTCTGTGCTCATTTTGGTTCCTGCACAAAGAAACAAGGCATTTCTTTAAGGGAGATGATAGTTTGTTTTATTCATTTCCCAACTTGACTCTTGTTGTTCTGTGGAGGTTTGGTCTACTATATCGTTGCTATCTAATTCATTCTTGCATACCACTAAAATGCAAAATATTCCACAAGCATTATACATTAAGCTAAACAACTGCAATTCCCAGTGGCAATGAAAAAGAAGAAAGCCTGGTTGAATCAGGGCACTAGGTCAGGAATCCTGTTTATATTTTAGAAGGAATTAGTCTAATGTTGTTCTATCTTGGTCTTTTTAAGATGAGAAATACCACAATTGTAACCAACTGAAGGTTGACTCTCAACATGTACTAATAGATTTTAATATTCACTATTTGTGGGCAGTAGATTAGTCTTTTTACAGAGAAATGATGCCTCTATTTTGATGGATGTGTGTTGTGTGTGTACACTATATACATAGACAAACGCCACTGTACACACACACTCCATATGTTGAAAGTTGCCCAAAATAAGCTCGCTTTTACAAAATGTGTTTGACCACAAACATGGAGTAACATCAATAATGATTGGTGACCTTATAGTGACCAAATGAAAGCAGATGTTGGATTTCACTGCAAGCTGGCTATGTATATAAGTATTTGTACAGGAAGACAGGCCTTAAATGAACCAGCACAGATTTTTGTTCATTAGCTTTTAGCGATAAAATAAAGAATGGTCATTGCTCTTCACACAGGATCTTCTGTCATTACGGAAAACAGGTGCAGAGTTTATCATTTACATAAGGACAGCTGTACAACACAGCAGATGACTTGTGATGTGTAAGACAATACTTGCAATTTTCACACAAAAGACATCAGCCTTGACCTTGTCAAAAGCAGCCGGTGGTATTCAGTGCCAACTCCTATTTGAGAATATTACGGTATGTGGGGAGATGCGTAATGCAAATGCCTTAGCTTTGAAACACAATCCAAGACTAACCCCGTTATTGTATGTTCAATTAAAATACTTCAAATATCTCCAGCGGCCAACAATACACACAAGTGAGCAAAAAGAAGTATACTTTGTGTATTACAGCTTAAATATTTTGGAATCACTTTGATATGCTACTTTTTCTGAAGGAAAACGGCAATTTATTTTTATATACATTTTTATTGCAGTAAAAAAACTGCATATTTAATTCGTTCATTCATTTAAAAAATGTTTCGGTGCTTATCCTCACAGGGATCTCGGGGGTGTTGAAGCCTATCTCAGTCAACTGTGGGCAATAGGTGGGGGACACCCTGAATTGATGCCAGCCAATCATAGGGCACAAGGAACTGGGCAAGCATTCACACTCAAATTCATACCTAGGGGCATTTTAGAGTGTTCAACCAGCCTACCATGCATATTTTTTTGGGATGTGGGAGGAAACCGGAGTACCCGGAGAGAAAACAGCAAGCAGGCATGGCCGGGGAGAGAACATGCAAACTGCACACAAGAAGATTAGAAGCCACCAGGGATTGAACCCTGGATTTCTAAAACATAAACTAGAGTAAATAAAGCTAAACCATTTCATTTACTTCATTAGGTTTTTATACTACCACAGCGAGTGCCACAGAATAATCAAGTATTTATTCAGCATAATGCTCACTTACTGATTCTATTCAGGGATTGGTGAATTGTTTCCATATAAAGAGTAGATAAACGGTATCCCGCCGTCTACACTATTTAATTGTTTTTACACAAGATTGCAAGGAAAAATATCATGGAAATGGTATATTAAATATACAAGGAGTACTGCAATGTATGAAAATGCTCACAGGAAACAAGCATGAATAAAAAATGATTCAATTTCTCTCCAGCTATATTTTAAACATGAGCAGAATAGATTTTTGGGGTGGGCTTGTGCTTTCTGTGTGGGTGGGTGGGAAGGGGAAGTTCATTTTAGCCCCCCAGCATGATGCCCAAAACATGATAAGTGAATGTGACAATGACACCCTTGGGCTACTGCGCAGTCTTGGGCTTGCTGTGTGTGTGTGTGTGTGTGTGTGTGTGTGTGTGTGTGTGTGTGTGTGTGTGTGTGTGTGTGTGTCTGTGGGTGTGTGTGTGTGTGTGTTTGTGTGTGTGTTTGTGTGTGTGTGTGTGTGTGGCACATATGAAACAATTCATGAAAACAGCACACACACAAGGACAAGACTCCTTGTTTTGTAAAAATGAAACTGGCGCCACCATCAACGATGTCAAGAAAAGTCACCCACTAATGTGATTATAGTCAAACTCCAAATCAGTCATAAAATTCGGCAATTTGTAAAATTAATGTTTGCAGGTAAGTGAAAGACATAAGAAAAATAATTTAATGAAATATAAATTTGATTTGTCCCTGAGAGGGTTGTCTCTGGTACAAAAAAAATTGTATCCAGGATTGTACCTTGCTTGTCTTATAATTTGCAGCAAGGAGAACATTTATATTAAGATTAATATTTAACATTTGCTACTATTAAATAAGAACTTCACATTAGTCAGGGATACATTTTTTACATCTTTTCTTTACCCAATCGATATCAATTCAGCAATATTAACTTTTTAAAAAGCTGCTCTCATGCTAAATAAATTTAAAAAATGCATTTCAATATTTCTTTTATAGTTCATGATTGAGTAAATAACCAACTATGATACTAATTGACAGATAGAGAAATGTAAATTTGCGCTACTACAAATAAATAAATCAAACTGTACTCACATGCTTTTCTTTAAATAAAGCTGAGAGCTATGTAACAGCAGCAGTATGTAATTTCTCAATACTATTATTGGTATTTTACAGTTCTATAGTTTTATATGAGTGTTCAACGGTATTAATAATTCATTGTGTGTAAAGTGTGTAAAATGTTTCAACACACTCCACACTATCACGAGCGGTCGGTCCTCTTGCATGGCTAATGAATCGAAACAGATTGGTAACAATGCACTTTGTACTTGAGCGGTCATACTAATTCCATCGTCAGTTGAATCAAATCAAGCGTTGCCTGTCAATTATTGAAAATGCATTGCATTCTAATTCTATTACTTTGCTCAAATCTGCATGTAATCCTATTGACACAACTTTACTCAAAGATAATGGCTATTTTTATTATAGCCCATTCAAAAAAAGTCTTCCCTTCAGTTCTAGAAGGTCCATCTCCCCAACCTCAAACCTTTACAGTTCTTATGACACACCCATCTCTAGTGTGTGTATGTGCTGAACAACTGGGTAATCCCTCAGGATGAAGCTTCTTGTTTTGACAACTCCTGCAAAGCCTAGTGTCCCTTCTAACAAAACAGAAAGTAACCCGTCATCAGCAAAACGTCAGCCCTCGGCACACGCCTGGGTGACCCAAAGGAGGATCAGGTGGCCTTCGCAGTATGCAAGCCATTAGCTCAGAATAGAAACAATCTCAGCGGTGGTATAATGATACCTTTTGTTCATTTAGACAATGGCATTGATAAGAGATGAGGCACACTCATGGCTTCTGACAGAAACGTGTATAAGGTTACATGTTTCCTACACTTGATTGAGGTAGGCCTGAGTTCAGGCCAGCAAATTCCTCGTACCCTTGACTGCTTCCGGTGGCGGTAGACAAGATACTAAGGATCAATGGGCGTTTAGACACAGCCAAGCTCTATAAACTGCTTGATCACAAGAGTGAAATGCACCAACTGTGACAACAGCAGTATTCAACAACCTTAAAGAGAAAGGTGATTTTGAGGTCACTCAAAAGAGCTTCGATTTCCTGAACAATTTCAGCATATAGACAAAAAGGCACTAAAATATCCAGTAGAAAAAAGAAATGATGGAAAGAAGCCAACTTATCTTCACAATAGTTTACATGCAAATGACTCACTGCATTGAGAACCACTCCAACACCAGTTAGTCTATATTTTTGTCTCTAGCTATAAGGGTTGTTCAAACTGCCCAAAAAAATAATACCTTGTTGGTAGCAAGACTTATGACCTGTAAACTGTAACTCATTCACAAATTATGACTTATAACAAGCTCTATTTAAACAAGAAAATATTGCTTGAATTAACCTAATCTCTGAGATGAGCACAGGTACATTTCTAAGTTTATATAAAAGTCCTTTAACACACAAGTTTGATTCATTCTTCATTTAAAACTCTTGAATCTCAAATCAAAAAAGCTGCATATACTAAAGATAAAGATCATCTAAAAGTGGAACACAGTCTGGAGGATATTCAGCTAAGAAAAAGCAAACAGGCTTGAAAATATCCAATGTCTTGTCCAATATTGCATTGGACCCAACAAGGCAATGTAATCAGTTTCACGTTTATAAACCACACATTCGTACCAGCATGGCCGCCATTGTGCAGAATGGCAAAAATACGCATCTTCCGATCATCTTTCACTACCGCCCATACTCCCCTTGTTCTTGCAATCACAGTTAAGCACTCATTGGTTAACCCCAAGGCATAGTGGAGAGTATCTGTAGCCAACCTTGACGTGCTAAACTAGGACGCTGAAGGGGACAGCAATAGTAGCGAGGAGAGGAGCAATACCAAGCAGACAGAAAAATAAATACAATGAAAGACTACTCAAGAGTGTCAGAAATAGGTTTTAGGCTTGAGAGTTTATGGATCAAAGAAAGGGGGAGAGGATCTAGTGAGAAAGAGAAGTAGAATGCTTTAGGTGATTTGTACTCTGACGGCATATATGCCTGGTCTCCATCTCCTGCATCGTCTCCTTGAAAACTACAAAAATCAATACCCTCTGTGAACTGTATTCCCACATGAACTAGGTCATTAAAAATATATGGCGAGTAATCCAAACATAATTTTGCATCAATTTTATAACCGAAACACTTTCAAACCGCATTGCAACATAATAATAATCCAGATAGATCATTTTTCACCAATGTCCTTTCACCCTTTGCTCTAAGGATGACGGCAACTGCTTGTTAACAAGTACAAAAGAATAGAATAAGGATATTTGACTTCTCAGATTCTCAACTTCTTCTGACTCAGGGTCGCGGCGTTGCCTAGTAACAAAAGCACACTGCTGACCTTATCTATGTGGTCATAAAAATGTATGAAGAAGCCCATACACATTGCCTTGTCTTGAACCTCCTCCCATCAGGCTCTCCCGTTCAGCTTTTCCTCCAACAACACTACCACCCTCAAAGCCTTTATCTCCCCCCACCATAGAGCATCTTGCAAAGGGATAAGCACCCTCTACCCCTGTCATAGCAGCTGTACACTGGGTCTTATCTACCCTGGAGCGACCTCTTTTTTTTTATTATTATTATTTCTTTTTAGGAGGGAGGACCAAGACTCACACACTTGAGCCATTTTTTTGTTGTTGTTGCTAAAACACAATGTGATTGTGTGCAATGCAGGTGAACAATTTATATGCATTCAAACCAGACAACAGAAAGAGCAATTGTGAGTGGCAGTGGGGGTCGGATGGATGGAGATTGCATGCTACAAATTGGAAAGACAGGTGTAAGAAAAAAAAAGGGACTCAAGCACAAAAAAGACAGAGTATGTTGTCTTGGCGCACTTTAAATTGCTTGGGGTGCTACAGTCGTACCAGTGCAAGGTGAGTTTAAGAAGATTTTGGTCTATAGTGGTATGGTTGAATTATTATATATTATGGAGGACAAAGTGGGATGATGGACAAGTATAATTAAAGGTCAGCTTTTGTGTGAAGTTGATTGAACCTGCTTTATATCTACATGTCATTTTGTTTCTTTTTAAATTCATTTTTTGTACAAATTAATTATTAGAATATATTCAATAAATATAGTATTCAAATATAATGGTGCAAAGTAGATACTTTGTCTTATTCTTAGGAAATAAAGACAAGTTCCGAAGACTACTTTGACTTCTGAATTATTGCGCTATAAAAACAATAATAATGTAGTAGTTTATCTTTGATTTTTTTCTTAATTAACCAAGTAATACAGACATAGCTCCTACAATAGAGGAGTCTAATGAGGACAGTCACAGCTTTTCAGTCCACTACCAACGAAACATCTGCTCTGAGGCATCCGACCCATTAGGTGGATATCTGAATAAACACAGATGGCATGTGTGCTTGATTTTGTGTGTATATGTGTGTATGGGGAGGGGCCAATTACAGCAACACGGCACGCTGGTAAGGGCATGAGTAGTGCCTTGAGGCAACAAGCAGCAGGGTGGCAACAATCCCGACTCCAATGGCGGCCTGTTATGGCGCTAGCCTCAATGACTCATCTTCATGTCACTAATGCTTAACCTATGAACGAGCAAACAAGTACAGATACACTACGTAAATACCCCACCACAATTCCGTGAGCTTGCCAGCCTGCCATCGTGCTTACTTGGGCACACAGAGTAGTATGGTCATTCCCCTCAAGTACGTAATTGACCTGGTAAATGCGGAATAAATCAAAACCGACGAGAAATGTAAGAATGTGCTAACAATAAATAAGAAGTCGGTGTGTCCGATTCATTTTCTTTCCATGTCCTCCTGATTTAGGATACTTCCCGGCAGTATTGGAGGATAAATACCTTGTTAGTAAGCTTGGGCTAAGGAAGAGACAGCTCGTTATGAAGAACACGCTGTAGAGTAATAGAAAGTGAGGGAGGCAGAATATTAAAAAAAAAGCACAAAACTGCATCTTTTTAACGATTGGCATACAGGCCCCATCGACTTACTGAATATGGCTAAAAAAAATGGTGAATGAATGCTGAAGTAGAAGGAACATTATGAGGCCCCAAGCACCCTTCAGTGCTAAAGGCTCTATTGTTCTTCTAAGGATTATTTATTACCATGATTAGATTCCGTTCATCCGGCCCGCTCATGCCAATGTAATAAGTTGTCCACCTGCAGTGTCACAGCGAAATGCATATTTGTAGCAAAAAGATTCATGGAGGCAATGTCAAACACGTTTATGAAATATGACCTCATCTCTCATCAAGATGATTTTACAATAAAGTAAGTATAATGTTGTAGATCAGAATACTGTATTTGTAAGAGCAGAAAATGGTATTACCACAGCAATGATCAATGTGTCAATCAATTTCTGGTATATCATATGTCACCCTGAGATAAATTAAGGTAAGTTTAATAATGATAAGGCCTTGGGATTGAGGGCCATTATCCCAGTAAGGAAGATGGTACTCACCAATATAGGACCACTGCTTCCCCCCATCGAGATGCCTAATTTGCTGATCCACACAGGATGGTGCATCACTTGGGGTAAGAATGGAGTACAGCGCCGTGCTGTGGTAAACTGTTGAATTGCAATCATAAAGGGGTTCATTATATTGTACTTTCATTTACATATTCATTCATTCATCAAATGTCATCCTAATTCCAATTTACTTTCTAAATAACTACAATTTTTTTCCAAATTACTACAGATAATTATGAAGAACTTAAGGAGATTGTAAAGATAAAAGTGATAAATTATAATATAAAAATACTATATGGTATTTAACTCTCATTAATCTGTTGGCACAATAGTTACTATTTCTTTTCTCTTCAATTTCCAGGGTTGAGCATCCAATTTCATGGAACAAATTGGAAAAATACAAATTCACATTCACGTGCATATGAACAATTTACAGCCCCTGTTTTTGGAAAATAAAATGAATCCAGATGACCAAGCCCAGCATCAAGCACCCCTTGGGAACAGATCCAAATGCTTGTAATTTAAGGCAAACATCTGTAGAAATCATATTAGCACATAACCACAATTAAACATTAGATCATGCATTCAGTTATAAGTAACACAAATGAAGTGATGCATTGCAGGTTCCCCGTCTTTTTGATGCTTTTGGACCATGCATTCACTATAAAATCACAGTAATCCAACAGGAAGTATGCTGAAATTGTTCCATTCACAAGACCAATCCATGACAAGCACGGCAAAAGAAAAATGTCATAGTTTTTGCCTTATATTAGGGAGGTTATTGTAAATCCTGTGGTTGACTCAAGAGTGAGTGAATCGAGGGTGAACATGTGACAAGTCTAACAGAAGACTCATGAGGAATTCAGGAATTCCGACAGTGGATCTCTGTGAGGAGCAGACAGCGTAGAAAAAGGCCTGTGACATTGATCTTATTTAACTACTGGAGCTCCATTTGCTTCCTATGCATTTCTTTTAGATGGGAAGAAATAAACTATTAAAAATAAAGAGTTGGATAACCACCATGTCTAAAGAGTGAAAAAAAGTTTAATAATAGAGACTTAACTGGAGAGATCCTCATATAAAAAACTGTATATGTAAGAGTGCTGTTTATTTGTTACATAATTTAGTGAATCAAATAAAGTTCAAATTGTTATAAAGAGTTGACATACTTTAACTGTGATTGATGATTTATTTGTAATACCACAACTGAGTGGAACTATAACAAATAAAGAGATTTGCTACATTGAAGTTATTTTTGGTTTGGAGTATACTAATTTGAGTGCAAACTTTTGAAGCAGCGCACTTCCCAACATGCAATGGTGGTTCAGATTGAATCGATTCAATAAGGTAAGAAAGATCCGCAAGTTTATACGAGTTATATGAGTGATCGGCTGAAGCCAGAACCTCATCTGAAAATACTTGAAAGTAACCACCCAAAAATGACACAAAGTTGTGTAAATCGCGTTGTTTGTAGGCGTGTACAAAAGAAATGTAGCGTGAGCGCAATCACATGGTTTGGTTTACTCCCTTACCTCAAGACGAACATAAGATCATCAAGCTGACAGACATAAAATAAACGATTCCGTTATTTGAACTTCAAATTAAAACACTTTGACTACAGCGCCCACAGAAAACGATCCTTTAAAATAAAAACAAAAAATATTTGATTCATGCGTGTATTTTATCAAATCATATTACTTATGATGATTCCAACACGTTTGCAAATATCTGCAATCTATTATTTAAGCGTTTTGCTGCCACGCCCACCTTCGTTTCTACGAGCGTGTATTTTATTTCAAAAGTACCCATCGGATGTCACTTATAACTTTGGCTCATTCTCTTTCGAGTGAGGGAGCATCTTAAAAGTTTCCCTTTCTCCAAACCGCAGTATAAAACGTCAGTGTCATCCATTGTTCCAAAATACGACTTGATTAGTTTCGACTTGGATTTAAGTGATGACGTTCCAATAATGACTGATCTACCAAATTAGAAATCAAATCTTGATCCCTGGAATATTTACCTACTTGATTTGCAAGTGATCTGAAACTGCATTACCATGGGAAACTATGCTTACAGCTCTTTTTGGGTCTATGTTTATTCCGTTTGTCTCTTTGGCATAACAAGGAGTCATCTGTCCATTCCTTTGAAAATCTATCCGGGCAAGTACAACGTGTCAAAGGCGGTGAGTTTGCCTGTCACTCGTCTCATCGATGGGAAGGGACTGTCTTTGGCCTCTGACCCCAGTGGTCAAGTCAACTTTCTGGACATGGTGGGCAACTTGCAAGGGGACTCTGGCCGAGGCTACTACATGGAAATGTTCATTGGCACTCCAGGACAACAGGTAGTATAGAATCTAGACAACACCCCATCAAATTATTTTCTTAAATATTCTTAAATCTAAAGATTGCAAACAGGGGCTCTCGAGCCGCATGTGGCTCTGGCCAAAATGAAAACAAATTAAAAAAAATTACATTTAAAAAAGAATTTGAGATTGGATTTTTTTATGTTGCTTCTGACTCTCACAGTTTAAAAATGTGGCTCTTTGTGTCTAACTTGTTTAATTAAATGCATGCATGGGGAATAAATTGCTTGCTTCTCTGAAATTTTTCCTGCTGGTATTGATGGTGTCCTTCACACGTCGCATTCGTCCATTGCTGTACAAATCCCCAAGATCTTAATAGGGATTAACTTGATCTTTTTCTCTCAATTTAATGTTTAATATGGCCTTGTTATTCTAAGAGGTTTAAAGTGTTTCGCTGAAATGGGTGTATGATTTCAAATTGAGAATAAGTAGAAAGTCTTCAAAAATATAACCTAATACGAGTAGTACAAATACCAAAAAAAAAATCTATTTATTTCCCACTATAATAATATGTATTTTGCTGTCAGCTTTTTGCATAGGTGGTATAATTGGGGTACTAATGCCCAGTATAATGTGTCAGTTTGTGAAATATTTTTTTCTAGACAAATAGGAATAATGTGATCTGAACAGATTATTTTCTCAAAACACAAATCTAAACTATCTGCATTGCAAGTATCAATAGGGCACAGCTATTTCCTCTCTAACTTGTTTGACGCCTAAAGAAACCTGTTTGGTAATTCCATTAAGCACTTCACACGTACATTGAGAAAATAAGGAAATATACTTCCTGGTGTCTTTAAAAATGTAAAATGAAATACTAAACCTTGCGACAATCAAGGTGATTTATAATGACAATTTTAAGCATGCATTTGTGTATTATACTTATGTTGGGACCCTAAGTTAATGTAAGATAAGGCCATATTGATTACGGAAATAACATTAATTAAATTCTAATAAAATTCTATTATACTATCAAGTGTTTCAGGAAATGTGCACTAAACTAAACATGCACAAAAAAGAAACAAGCGTTGTCACAGGAGATGAAAATTGAAATTATTGATAAGCAAAGAACTGAAGCAGAAACTAAAGGTCACCTCCAAGGTCAAAGTATATCAATCAGATCACCCCTATGTGTTGGTGTTTAAGATAAAGTGGACTTCATGCGAGATGATCCAGTAAAAAAACCCATCAAAAAGTTTGTTTAATGTTTATTTTACTTACATTAGTTCTGTGGTCACTGTTTTTTTTAAATCACGCTAGCAGAGGGATACCACAAACTTGCATATGTTCAGTTATATTCTACCTCATAGTTTTTGTGCCTGTTACTTTAGAAGCTTTGTTTGCTTGGGAAACAAAAAAAAAACGCCTTTGGAAATCTACAGCCACTGTGTAATTCCCTTTAATATCTTCCCCTCTATTAATCAGATCACTTTGTAATCACTAAAAATGAAGTTTAGACCTGAGTGCAAAAAAATCTGATTTGATATTAATAATCAAGAAAGCGGATGTTTATAAAGCGTTGTGGTTTCCTCATTTTGCCACATTGATCTGTACATCTTTGTATGCCGGTAACATGTGATGCCTCGAGAGGATGCCTGTGTTGTTGCACTCGGGGGGGCCTACAAATTCAGGGTATCGTTTGTTAAAGCAATACAGTGGAATATTGTTTTATGATTCTTTCCGGCTGAGGGGCTACTGTGGTGTCTGAGGCGTGCATGGGGCAGTTACTTTTGGCAGCCTGGAGATGTGTCGGTAAGCTCAACTCGGCTCACATGCACTCACATGATGTTGGTCTGTGAGAAGCACTGTTTCATAGCAGGCAGCTGACTGGGATTACGAGATTCCCAATAGCACAGGGCTGCCCCGTACTTGTGTGGAGTAGCAACTCACACTACTCTTGCTTTACTCTGCTCATTTTAATAATGATTACACAGAAATATGCTGGTGTGAACGACTTCATTTAGCCTGCTTGATATGTAAAGTGCCTAACACGATCATATTAATGTTTAAGGGCGACTAAATGGTCCCGGGCGTATTGGACTATTAAAAATACACGATGCTTTAGGGTCTTGTAGGTTTAACACTAGGCTTTATCGTTTTGTGTTTGATAGGCCACTTAAAGCATTGGTGAATTATCCCATTAGTAACTTCCCACAGTGTTCTCAACTGTCTCATTACGCAGATCAGAAGTGCTTTTGGATAGGCCAAGCTCTTCAGACTAAAATGTCATAGTGTGTTTTTTTTGTTTTTTTGTTCCCATTTGCTAGAATGTAATTCACATACAACTATTTAAAGCCACAGACAATACCTAGTATAAATATAAAATATACAAAATGTCGGCTTGATGATATATTGCACAATAAGTTTTGTAATATAATCCTACCAAGAATAAGTGTATTGTTTTTGAAAATGTGCCTCTATTATTGTTAGCTACAAAAGTGTCTATATTAAGAAAGCCTCTTTTGTTTTTAAGAATGTGGCATTAATATATTGTTGCAATAATTACAGAAATGTTCTCGTAGTCTTTGAGGAAGACATTTTTGACAGATTTACTGTACAAGACCAAATATTTTGTCTTCTGATTGGTAGTGTATAATTAATTTTGGGATTTATAGAAAGAAATAGGCTCTGTGATATCAAACACATAAGCATACAACTTGATTTAACTACATTGTTATATTTGACATGTGCTTTTTAATCCTCTTTCAGCTTGACAATTTCAATTTTTCCTTTAATTTGACTGTTTTGTAAGATAATTTGCCACAACAGAAACAATCTCTACACTCTAATAACCCTCATGATGATTTGGCATCTAACAATCCCTACAAATCTACAATATTGGATGACATTTTTGGCCTTACTAACAAGAAATGATGATACGATTACATTGCTGCAGGGTTAAATGAGCCAATGTCTAAATGAGCTACTAATTGCCGCATCTGTTAGTATGTGGCAAATACGTGGGGCGATGTGTCGGCTGGAGAGCTTTGCATCTGATAATTGGTACAAACAGGTGGCAGATGCACAATGTCAACACAGAGGCGCCACCAATTAAGCAATGAGACTTGAATTGCATGTGACTTCATGCCACTTAAGCTTCACAGTGGGAATATCTGCCTGAGGTGAAGTAGTCAAGCTGAGGGAGGAAAGAGTGACTCCAAATTAGAGGCGTTACAAAATGCCCAAGTCAGTCTTTCTCTTCCCTTTGCGTCAAGATTAATTTCTTTCAACGAATAGCTAAACCTGTTGGTATTTTACATGGCACGGTCACAGCGTGTGGATAAGCGCCAGTGTAGTTAGGAGAAGGTGCACTTTGTTGATAACAACCTATGTCAAGGAAGTTTGGTTTTAAGTCTCAAGATATCATGCAAAAAAAGGGATAGAGTAAGGGAGTGGATTGCTCAAAACAGAATTTTATGTACCGTATTTTCATAACTATAAGGCGCACTGGATTATAAGGCGCACCCTCAACGAATGACATTTTTTTTTTCCATATATAAAGCACACTGGATTATAAGGCGACCTGTCTATTAGTGCCTTATAGTCGTGAAGATATGGTATATATATTTTTTGCCCATGGGCATGATAACTTTTCTTGTTTGTTAAATGATTCAGCTTTAATCCTGAATAGATGTTGAAGAATGTTTAATCTGGGGCTAGTCCCAATAGAGTGTTTTTGTTTTACTGGTGGACGACAACACACAGCCTCGTGGATGGGGACTTTTTGTGTGTGTTTTTTAGACATTAAGAATTTCATTGAGAGAAATTGCCTTTGAATTGTCTTTTTTTTCTTTGTTTAATGTGTAAGTAATGATGCCGCAATTGTATTAACTTGCTTCCTGACATGGGATAATTCCACATGTTAATGTGGCCTCTATTTAGTGATGAAAGTTAAAGACGTCAGTGGAAAATGACTTCCTGCTTATTAATTTAATGCCTGGAAGCCCACATTATTTCCACTCCAGTTCATGTCAGCCTGCAAGCAGTGTACATGACTCATTTCAGCAGGTTCTGGATAGGTTGTGATCTCCCCTTTGTGCCTATATACTGTAATGTTATGGTTGACTCAAGGATAACATTGTGGGGATAAAGAGCCAAAGGGATTTCTGTTCTGTTAAATTTACGTTAACACTTGATGCGGCCGTATTATCATGCCCACTCCTTGCCAGCTATGTCGTGGTATATGCGACAATTGCTAAAAAATCCTAGTTCTCGAATGAGTTATGATGTTATTATTGGGTTTTTTTTATAATATAAAATGGGCTCACAGTTTTTTCGAGCAAATTGAGGTAGGGTTGCTTCCAAAAGCCAATGTTTGTTAAAGCAGCTCCTTCTTTGTGTCTTTCAGCTCAACATCCTGGTGGATACCGGAAGCAGTAACTTTGCAGTGGCTGCAGCTTCACACCCATTTATTACACGCTACTTTAACACTGCACTGTGAGTAACTAAAACGTGTTTGAAAATGACGCTCTACTACGTACACCTAGGCAAACAGTCATGTTAAAACCCCCGAGATGACTTTTCAAAGCTTAAAACCGTTGTTCCAATACATTACTCAATGTGACTTAATGTTTGATGTTGCCACTATTTGTGTGCAGCTCCAGTTCATACAAGTCAGATGGCCAAGCTGTAGCTGTCAGGTACACCCAGGGTAACTGGATGGGTGAACTCGGTGCTGACCTAATCTCCATCCCCAACGGCCCAAATGGTACTATCAGCGTCAACATAGCTACCATATTGTCCTCTGAAGGATTCTTCTTACCTGGGATAAACTGGCAGGGGATCCTTGGACTGGCCTATCCAATGTTGGCTCGGGTAAGTAAGATGAGCTGCAGTGCTTCTAAATTGTCAGAAATTAAACAAAACAAAGGGATATATAATTAGAATTGTACATTAGAGTTCTAGCACCATAAAATACCCAAACAGCCATTTTCATTGTCCTTGTAAATAAATAAATAGCACTGGGAGAGTCACAAAAGACCTTTTAAAATCTGAAGTGATTATCACACTAAATGTGGGACTAATTGCTTCAGTTTCATTGATATTGCTATATTTTGTAGCTTCCAAACGGTAAATGTTTTTACAATTAAATTGCCTTCCAGTTCTAATGTAATGGGTTCCTGATTAAGTTGTCATTGCATGTCATTGCTTGTGTTGACCTCTGATAGGAAAGGGAGCAAATACAATTGTTGTTTCAATAAGCGGTTAAAATCTTCAGGAAATTTCCTAGTCCTACAAGCAAAATGAACAAAAAAACTAAAATTACCTTGAGCAGAATAATAACAGGCTTGTTTTTTTTTTCTTCTTCTTTTTTAAAACAATCAGCCAGATTCATCTGTGGAGCCCTTCTTTGACTCTGTGGTGAAACAACTTGGTATTCCTGATGTATTTTCCCTCCAGATGTGCGGGACTGGAATGTTGACTAACAACATAGCTGACCCTCCGGGTGGGAGTCTTGTGAGTAGTCAGCTGGGGCTGAAAATAGAGGAATTTAATTGAGAAAAAACAGGGAACTTAAAAGAAATGTATTGCTAAGATTTTTTTCTTTTTTTTTTTTTACCACTATTCATCATTACATATGTATTTATTTTAAGCATTTAACCAAGCAAAATGTGGAAATCATGTGGAGGAAATGGATGTGTGATCATGACTGAGTCACTTATCTGGTGTTTGTTTGCGTTTTAGATCATGGGTGGAGCAGAACCAGCTCTCTACAGGGGCTCAATCTGGTACACCCCTATTGTTGAGCAATGGTACTACCAAGTAGAAGTTTTAAAGCTGGAAGTTGGCGACCAGAACCTGGACCTGGACTGTAGAGAGGTGATTGTTAGATTGTGTTAAACCTCAGCATGCCTACACAATAACCCAAATTATTTTCACAATTTTACCACCGATAAATATGGTCAATGTATTAAAAATTCATTGGCCATATAATCAAATGCTTCTTTTGTACCACAATCATTAAGTCATAATTTATCAATGGAAATAATCAAAGGTATGAAGCCACTTGCATTTGCAGGATATTTTCCATTGGAGTTCTCTTAACTGAAAAGCCTCATATTTGCTTTTCAGTATAACATGGATAAAGCTATAGTTGACAGCGGCACGACGCTTCTGCGACTTCCCGTCAACGTCTTCACCGCGGTGGTGGACGCCATTACACGCAGCTCTATGGTACGTCAGCGTCGCTCAACAGGCAACTGAAAAGAAACACTGTTTAGGGATGCTGTTTCTTTGGCAGAATTCAGAATTTACATATAAGAAACAAACTGTTGGTTATAGTTATAAACAAAGCTCCTACCAACATATCAATGCCAGGTCATTTTTAGAGATTAAACTCCTCAACAGTTGACTTTTCAAATGTCTTTTTTTTTTAGATCCAGGAGTTTTCATCAGGGTTCTGGGATGGCACCAAGCTTGCATGCTGGATGAAGGGCGATACACCCTGGAGATTTTTTCCCAAACTTTCAATTTATCTAAGAGATACCAACACCAGCGAATCCTTCCGCATCACTATCCTCCCTCAGGTACAAAAAAATTCAAGCACACATTCCTCAGAACCTTCTTCTACAAAGTATCAACACACCTTTTTTTTGTATTGAAGCTGTACATCCAGCCAATCGCCGATGTGGATGGCACGCTGGACTGCTACCGCTTTGGTGTCTCTTCCTCTGCTAATGGCCTTGTTATTGGTGCCACTGTTATGGAGGGTTTCTATGTGCTGTTTGATCGTGCTCAGCGCAGGTTGGGATTTGCTCTCAGCAGTTGTGCGGGTAAGTCTACTGCAACAGATAGTGTACCAGTTTCTAACTTCATACTACCTTTGTTTCACCTTGAAATTACCACTTCACAAAATACCCAATTCCTAAAAGTCAAAAATCAATAAGCATTAGCTTTCTAAGTCAATGTTATAACTACTATTTTGTTCCACATCAAGATAATTTTCTGTTTTTTTAAGAACACTGGATATCCTAAAAGTAGCTCCTCACTACTTGCTTAAAAATAACCAACATAACATGAATGATGATATTTTGAGGGGGTTTACTTTGTTGGGACGTTTCTACACAGTAAGCGGGGGAGTGGCTCTATCCGAAATCAGCGGACCCTTCTCAGCGTCAGATGTGGCGTCAGACTGCTCTGGGAGAGCCCTGCAAGACCCTCTTCTTTGGGTCATTTCCTACGCCCTCATGGCCGTGTGCGCCATCATCCTCATCATCCTGCTGTTGCTGCTGGTCCTGCCGTGTCGACGGCGAGGCCATTCTGGCGAAATTACGGACCAGTCGTCTCTAGTGCGGCACCGCATCAAGTGACTGAGAGGGAAGGCGCAGGCAACGGGCGCCAATGGGGTGGGGGCCAACCAACAAGGCGCCGCCACTGAGGTGGAAAAAGGAGTGGGACTGCACAAGAGGGTTGACGTGGAGGCATCCACCACCTCTAATTCTGCTTATAAACTCTCAAAAGACACTGTCAATGGTGCAAAGTGAAGTAGTGGGTTTTTATTTGACCTACAGAGATGTGTAGTGGATCAACCAATTGTTGGTTATCTTGAACAAAACATTTGCAAAATTACTCATCAAATGTTTGATATAACTGAGAACTACTGACACTTCTCTGATGATTAATGAAAGTGAAATGTCATGTTTACATTGCTTGTAATGCCTTCAGAAAAGTATGCACTTTGATACACTAATATACCGAAATGTAGTCAACTATGCACGTACAGTATATGCTTGTTTACACAGACCCAAAGTCTCCAATTGAGAGGTTATTATCGTGTTGTCAAGGCAGGATGTTTCTGGACTGTCCCAAAACTTTTGCTACTGACTCACCAAGTGGATTGTCCAGTCCGTACACTATGAACTCAGTCCAGCACTTGACATTTTCTTCAGTTTTTACAAAAAAAGTGCCTCTACGTTGTCGCCTGAAATGTTCCAGAAAGTGAATTTATCTTCCTGTTTATATACTACTACAACTAATTATTGTTCATACTTGTAAAAGCCTGGATTGGTGAATATATGGTCAATGCTGTGCTGGTTAAATAATATTTTTTTTTCAATTTTTCCACTGCAAATTGAAATCTATTTGAATGTAAGATTAGACGTTGAAAAGTTAAACCTTTTATTTAACCCTTAAATATGGCTTCAAATTCTTTGAAAGGCTAAATGTGTTTTTAATGCCATCTTGCAGAAAGGATGGCTATGGCAAGCAATTGACTGAAGGAAAAAAAGAATCAAGTAATATGGATTTTTTTGGTACCAAGATTGTCAATGCTGCAAATAAAGAAATGATGACCACATTAAATTATAATGTAGTTGAGCGTTCACTGTTTGGGAATAAATGACCATAGTTGTTCACAATAAAACTGATTAAATAGTCCGCCTGCTAAATCATAATCTGAATATTTAAGTAATGTTTTTTTTATGCCGGGGATCTGGCTGGGTGATCAAACTTTTTCATATGAAATGTCACCTCATATAACGAGAGTGTGATAAAACAAAAAAGTTGATTATGTAAATATCTCATATATTTCTTTGACAATGATGCAAAAACATTTAAACCAAGAGGAAGCAGCATCTGGTTTGCTAAATGCTCATGGCTTCAGTCATCTTGATGTTTCTGCAAATGCAAAGTCAGCTATTGTCAAAACGCTCAGAAATATATGATCAGTGTTTTGCATCAGTATAAAGCAGTTGTGTACTATACCTTCATTTGATGGTATATCCAGCTCAAGAAAACGGTGACATTGCTATAAACACCTGGCTTGTTCAAGTCAGTGCAACTTTCTGGCCAAATATTGTCAGCAACAAGCCACCATAAGCCATCCTTTTCCACCACTAAAGGGCCACCACTGTCAGTCTGCAAAAACAACAAAATGAAAAATAGAAATCCTTAATTCCTAAAAGGTTTTATAGGCTCAAGTCATGTCAAGTTACCACCCAAGTTCTTATTGTGCACACTAATTTTTAAGATCTACTACGTCATTCGCAAACAGGCTGAATTCATTTGGTTATTTGCAATCATGTAAGTTTATTGAATTAAGGCAGCACTTTATATGTATTTGCATTTTGAGAATCAGTTTTAGGCAAATTGTTAGAATAGCAGTGGTTACCTTGCATGCCTCCGATCTTATCTGCACTCCTTGGCTGCACAACATATCCGTTGATATTCGCCCACTGTAAACTGATGAACTGTTGCATTCAAGAGCATTGATGAGAGAAACCTGTGCCTCAACCAGGTATGGAGAATCTAAAGCACAGCAGATAGGTTAACCTTGAAAAGAATGTTAAAATTGCTATCTTCACCTCTTTGCCCAAACAACAAAATTAAAAAAAAAAGTAAAATCTCACCTCCATTGGCTAAAACACCATACCCTGTAGACCAGCCACTGAGTGGTAGCGAGATGTTAAGACCAACATTCGGGAGGCACACTGGACGGACATTACCGGAGGCTACCAAGGCAATTCCATATATATAAGAAAAATATATATCATTTTGACAGGCTTCAGCTTTAATTAGCTTTGTTCGTTGACTTACCTGTGAAGTGGAGAGGTTTGCTGAGTTTCATTAGAGCAATGTCATTTTTGTGAGTGGTTCTATCAAAGCCCTCGTGGGTGACTACTCGCCTCACAGAGTAAACAGGATTAAAGAGAGTGCCCAAGGGATCCACAATGCCAGCATATACTGACCAATCTTCAGGATTGGATGTCCTGCCGAGTAGATATAACACAGGTGCTGATTTAAGGATACGCTAGACCAAGATTTATAAAAATAGTCCGGCCTTCGTGGACTTACAACCCTGAACAGTGGGCGGCTGTGATAATCCAGTATGGGGAAAGAAGAGCACCCCCACACCGGTGAGAACCAGCAAGATGCAGGCTCACTTGCCATGGCCATCTTCTCATAGCAACCTGGTAGGCTGGAGAGGGTCTGCTGGAGTTGACTTCTGCTGTACAATCTGAGGAGATAAAAATGAGTAATATGTTCAATAGGGAAGATTTCAACAAATCTTGGACATTCAAACTCTTTTAATAAGGCCAAAATATGGCATAAAAATACTTTCAGTTATACAAATTGTTCACAGTGTATATATTTATTTTATAAACAGGTAACCACAATATCAAAAGTGTTATAATTTATACCTGTACACAGCAGTGTCACCACAGTGTTGTTGGGGCAGTAATTGCTGCAGGAGGTAAACAGAATGAGAGTTGACATGTAATTAGTGTTTATTTTTTAAAGTCCAAGCTTCCTTCTACTAACCTGAGAACAAGCTGTTGCACTATTGGGACGTTGGGTTTTGGATTAGGTTTCACCATTAAAAATCCATCATCAGAAACGCCTTCGTGCAGGCCTGATATAATACCTGCACTGCTGTCAATGTGCATAACAGAAAATACAACGTGATGTAAACACATCTTGGCAGCCTTAAGCCCGAAACACGCTTTGTAGGACCATACCTGCTGTATCCAATTTCCTGGCAGCTGGCTTGGCCCATTTGGGCTGTCCAGCCATGAGAACAAACTGTCCTCCACTGCTTGGTTTGAGTTGAGAAAATCTGAAGTAAGAAACTGGAACCATGAAGCCGTACTGACCACAGAAAGGGAACAAAAATGTTTAAGAGAATGGTCTTATTATCTATACATATATATACATTTCTTGATTTTTTTATTACCACAATGAGCTTCATCCTGCCCTGCTGGGCAATCCAGCACCCCATCACACCACTGGGACTCCCACACACAACCTGTATTACCGCCGCATGGTAATCCGTGCATACATGTGGAGGAATCTGCAGAAAAAGAGAGCATTTTGAGTTAGGAATGTTGTGTTTTTTGTCCAGATGAATATGCAAGGATACTTACAGTAATAGGCCAGGAGAATGCCAACTGGCAGCATAAGGAAAAGTGCGCAGATCAAAGCAAACACGATGCACTCGGCACACCTTTGTTTGAAATCTCTCACAAAGCAAACAGTTTGATTATTAAAACAATATGATTTTTTTTACATTGTTTTTACATTTGAAATACAATTGTGTTTCGGGTCTTTAGTACCTTTTGGTTGTGGAGCTACGAGAGTGATTTCAGGCTTGGAATTGGGGGAAAATTTGTGAATATACTGAGGCCTCACTTCTGACCGGCTGGGAGATCGCATCTTGTCAATGGCCGGCCACTGAATAAAAGAAAATAAAAGTTAACATGACATTTCCTGATGATGGTGTATGATCTAACCATTAATTTTCTAACTCAAAGCCTCAGATGATTTATAAAGGCACCTTTCACCCTCAATCACATATGTAATTTTGAATTATGAATTAATGTACGAGTGTTTTCAGTAGTTGGCATATGGAAACAAAACCAAGTGAAGCATAAAACTGAATTCCCAGGTACAAAACATGCTTTTGGATTCTATGTTGAAATGAGTTCTCTGAATATTCAAATGTGAAAACTAATGGAATTATTAAGGTGTCACACAAAATTGACTTCTAAGCAGTCAAGTCAATTTCAATATACAAAGAACAAAACAAACTTACCGGATTGGTGCTCATTTCTTTTTTTCTTAAGAAAATGTCCACTTGCAAATATTTTTTTCTGCCAGGGTTGACTTAAATGTCCAGCATTCACATCTGTCCACCACTAATTATAACTCCTTTTTTAATCCGTTAGCTGCTCCTTCAAAAAAAAAAGGTCCCTCTCACTGTGTCACCACAAGTGATCTAATGAGTGATGTCGAGGTAATGTGGACACACCTCTGACATCTTCTGAAGTTTTCCACCTGAGCCCACAACAAGCACAGTCAGCTTTGTTCACTAAACACTCCGTCAATGCCATGATGGAGTACACAAACACTCAAATGACTTTTCTTTTTCCAAATCTGCAACATTCCAGCCCTAAATATCATACAATAACAGCCAAATAAAATAATTGTGCATAAATCTGAGATTTAATCCCATTTGCCATGAAGCAAACCTAAAAACATTCAAATTCATTTAAAGAAGTCAACATAAAAATATTTTAAAAATGCATATGGGGAAACAAACAAATACAGCCAAGAACATTAACAGCCTTAATCAAGAAAAGACAGTCAGGATTAATGCAAAAATAACTATACAAATAAGGAAACGTGTCAATTACACCCAAGCTTGCCAGCCTGGAAACAGCCTACTTAGGTTTTTAGGGTCCATTGCCTGCTGAATGAGCAGATTGACCTGACCGCTTACACACAGAACTGTACCCCCTTCCACTCCCTTCAGTTTATCCTGAAGTCGCAGCAGCACTCGTTCAGCTACTTTGTTGAAGTTCTGACTGTCGCTGTGGGACGAAAAAAAAAATAAAGTGATGAATGTCCCTTTTTTATTATTATTTTTGGCCTCCACCTAAGAAATTTATTTAAATCAGAACCTGTGTTTATGTTGGTTGTCAAACGCGTCACCACTGATGGCAGAACCAATTGTGGCGTTGAGTTCCTGCTGCTCGTCGTGCTGCAGGTTGAAGGCCTTTAGAGGGTTCATGGTCCAGTCAAACAAGGGGTCGTAAAGCAGAACCTGAAAGATAAAAAAAAGACATGAGCATTGTACAAATTGAGAAAAATAAACCCATTATGTGTGAAAAAGTTTTTGTCTACCTCCACAATGGTCAGTAAAGCCTCTTGTGAGCTTCTCATTACTTCCATGGTCTTTTCGCAACACCTGAATAGGAAGGCAATAATATAAAACTCTCTAAATTTGTGCAAGTCCTGATATACCAATGTATTCTATGAAAATGTCCTGCTGACCTCCTGAAGACTCCCTCCACTCCAGTCATGCCCATCCCATCGACAATATCCCTGGAGAGTCTGAATGGGACAGTCTCAGGGGTGGGCAGAATTTTGCCTTGCTCAAAAGCCACGCCTGCACACAATCAAAACAACAGGGCCAAAAGGTCAATTTTTGGTAACAATGTAATTCACTTCAAGTGTTCACTATAGTCGGATTGTGTAATTAAATGCATATGAAGTCTTTATTAATGATGTTACTTACCTAAATCAATGTGCACTAGTTCAGCAGTCTGTTCATCAATCAAGATGTTCTGAATGTGTCGGTCACCAAGACCCACAATATATCCGACTGTTGGTCACAAAAAGACGAAATCATTTGCCCGTATTATAAAGAAAGCTTTGACCATACAAACTTCAATCGTAATGAGGCAACCTGGGTTTGTGTTAATAATAATAGTCATGTGCACCAAAAAAGGTCACTTTATTTCTACCAACCAATAGAAGAAGTGGCTACACTGCGCGTGTAGGCCAGACGTTTTTCCATCCATACAGCAGGGTCCAGAAAGCGCTCCATGCAGAAATATCTGAAAACGGGCTTAAAGATTTTGCACACCTCAAGGTAAGCATGGAGCTTGTCATCAAACTTCAGTGCCTGAGCCTCCTGTAAACAAAATGTTATGAAACTTTTAACTTGGTCTAAAATGATAATGTAACCTCATAGTTTAATATAATATCAATGTGATATGTGCGACATATTTTATAAACACAACATCTCACATGAAGAAAAGTGTCCATGTGACCATTCCAAATTTTCACTACTGTAATGATTATGTATGTTCAAACATGCCTAAAGTGTAAATGGCTATTGCACAATTTTAGTGAATTTAATTGTGGGGAAGCAATTTGCATGGAATCCCTACATCCTTCAATGAGAAAATTGATTACATATCATTATTCTTATTTGAAACTACTGCAGAGAGGAGTACCATCATTTTCTTGCGGCAGACAAGGCTGGAAACATCCTGAGGTCGGAATCGTTTGTGGGCCCCTTTGACAGGATCCGCTAAGAATTCTCCAAGGGGAACTGTACCAGAGCACCATTCTAAGACCCCGCTACACTGGGAGAAGGGCACCACCTTGAGACAAGCAGAAAACCATCATTCTCATTACCATATGACTAAAGCAAATACACCGGGGTATCCCTCAATTCACAATTGTCTCTCAATGGCTTATACAAGTTATCTGTAAATGAGGTTTTAACAATGAAACACATGCACAACCTTATATCGCCTGATGTTAAGCTTCCTCTTGCGTGTATCTGCATTGCGCTGCAGCAACATGGAACACATGCCAAACACCTGTTGCATCACTGCATCTTGTCGCAAGTCATCTTTTCCCTGTTCAAACAAAAAGAAGTGTGACTGTATTTTTTTTGTTGAAAAAAAAAAATCACACATTGTACACCATTGGAAATTCACTATATCATGATGACTGTTCCAAATAGTAAATGATTAGCTTTCAAGTTTTTGGCACACATTTGAAATCACACACCTCTGCCATTGATTACAAAGCTATGAAAGCCTGTTTGTGATCTACAAACATATTGTTTGTCGGCACACAAGAATATCATTAATTATTAACCCCAAGCAAAAAAGGACGAGTGTATTTAAACCAAGAATAAACATTTAGAAGAAAAAAAACTAGTACATAACCTGAACATCAAAGCTGGATTTAAATAAACTGAAGTAAAAGCACTGCCACACACCCAGAAAATAAACAGCCACCTACCTTGACCAGCTGCCTCCTGCTTTTGCCATCGGAGCCGACACAGTCTATGATCTTGGGCAGATTGACTCCTCCAGCCAGGTGAAAATGACGTACAAAGGAACGGACCGTGACCACATTGTCATACCGACCTGATGGGTCAACCTGTTAAAATGTCATTGTTAAATTTAAATGAACAGCGTAAAAAATGTTGACAATTTACATGAATTGTATGCTATTTGAAGGATTTATCAGTTAAAATTGATGTATAACTGCCCCTAAGGACTTCAAGTATTCATCTCATGAAAAGATTAAAAGATTTTTTTTGCATAATTTCTAACAAGAAACTAAATTAAATCCAAACAAATCATCTAGCTATGCAAGTTAAATGGCAGTTCAATAACCTTGATTTCAACAGTAGGAATAGCAACTTGATCAAGGTCCTTGATTTGATTTATTGGCTGATCTGCAGGAATGGGTATGGCCTCTGTAATGGCACAGAAAACAAAATCCATCAATGCACTATTACCACACAATCCAAATGCATCTTCAATGTAGTACATGCTAGACAACAAAATGACATTTGCATCTATCTGAATGATTAGCCGAGATTTCCAGCGTGTACTACATGAGTAACTGTCATACTCACTCTTCTCTGTTTTGTGCCTGGTGGCATCCAGATAAGCCAGTGTGATATAAGCATCACATAGGCGCTCAATACCGCGGATCATCTCCCCTCTTTTTTTCCGGACCGCACCAATGATTTTCTGGGCCACATCTGCGCGCTCCTGCAAGGCAAAATGATATTTCATGCATAGTTTTCAGATGAGACTCAACCTAACTATTCAATGATTTATCACGAGCACAAAAATTATTACAAGCAATTAATTACCTACTTTGAAGTGTTCAAATATTGTATTTTCTTTTTTTTTTCAATGGTAACCTACCAAGTCAAATGGGGATGACTGTCGAGGCGCACTTTTCGGCAGCCGATTAGTGCAAAAGATTTCGTCCTTATTGGCATTGACCAGAGCAAAAATGATGAGTAGTGTGTGGTGCGGGTGCTCAAGACAAGAGCGGAATATTAACTGTAGGGAAAGAAAAAAAAAGTGAAATGGCAGTTCTAACTGAATTACTGACTAATCGAATTATGGGGAACATCTTCTGCAGAGCAAGGTCTCACATCATTGAGGACATCATGAAAGCCCACATCCTCTCCAACGCCAGAAGCCATTTTGGTTCCCATACGGGCAGCAAGCTGATACATGAGAGGCAGAAACTTGTAGGAGGGAATCTTCTTTACTCCTTTCTGCAACATTTAAAAGGCATTAACACACTTCTAGACTAATCAAGACTACAAGTTAAGACATTAAGATTGACTGACAAACCTTCATCATTTCATTGACTGCCTTAATGTCAGCATTTTCCAGCCATAGCGAAGCCAAACGGAAGACCCAAGTGTCATGTTCTTCGCCTTGTTCTAGGCACTGTATGTAGTTTTCAACAGCCTTACATAGGAAGCGTTGTCTGTCTGCCTGCAAGTTGGAAAGGGCCTTCTCATCCATCTCCAACTCTCTTTCAACCTTTATTGTATACCTGGATGCAGAGAAAATACAAGGGGGATTCTAATCAATTTCAGAATTTGACTGAGGCAAAAAAGGTAGTTGTGCAAACCTGTTTTTTGTCACATGATGTGCCTTCATTAAATCTACTTCTTCTTTAGCTTTTTCCAGCAAGGCCTGTTTATTTTCAAACTCAGAAGAAGTCATGTATTTATCAATGCTTTGATACTGGGCGTCTGAAAAACGAGCCAGAGACAAGAAGGCCTCAATTCGCACATTCTGAAGCCGTGCGTCCTGAACTCCTGAGTCCCCCTTAATGACCTCAACAGCCTAAAAAACAAAATTAAAAGTGACATTTGCAGGGTCATTAGTAGATATATGTTGTTTGCATTGGACTTTGTGTGCAAATAATTGGCTAAAAGTACAGGCAAACTCTCACCCTCTCTAAATACTTTTCAAAAATGACTCCAGGACTTTCTTGGCATGTTTCAGCCAACCAGTTACCAGATAGCCTAAGGCACTCAGCGTAAACTGGTGCCAGAGCAGGATTGAAGTCCACCTGTTGGGCAAACACAAAATATAGAAAATTATTACTTGTATGTGATCAAAAAGAAAGTCAACTTTTTCTATTACAGCAATCAACAATTTAAGGTTGTAAAAATATCTTTTCATCTTACCTTATCCTCAAGATTGCATATCATCTGACTCAACAAGTCCAAAGCCAAGCCTTGTTCTCCCTTAGCCCAGAACACCTGAGCTTCTTCTAATTGCCACAATAATATGGGGGATGACGGCCAGGATCCTTCAACTCCCTGAAGTTTCATTTGAAACAGTGCTCGCTCTGCCACCTGGACACATGTTACCAAGTTAAAAATAAACCTTGTGATACAAACCTAACACTTAAACAGATCCTTTGTGACACATTGTAAAAGTAGGTTTCTCTGGCACATATTTTAAAGGCCTATTTTTTTTAGACATAGGACAGTAGCTGTCATGACCCGGTAAATGCTACACATTATATATACATATATACACATACACATACATATACACATACGGATATATACATTAATGCCAAAAGAATGAACCCTAATGAAACAAATTGGGATTAACTGTTACAAGGCTTAGAAGAGTGAATTGCACTACTTGAGGTGGGTTCAAAGTTCCTGTGGACAATACCTGCGTGTTTCCGGCTCTACGAGCCAGTCGGCTCAGCTCCAATAAGTGATCCGTGAGCACAGAGCTGAGATACTGGATGCTGTCAGGGTCCTTGGCCTTGGACATCAGTGTGTTGTGGGACAAAGTGCGAATGGCCAAAACGGGCTCCACCAAAGCAAACTCACTATCTGCAAGCAGTTGGGAATGCTGCTGCCACTGGTTACATATATTCTTCAAAGCCATTTGTGAGAAGCGACTAATACAAAACAGGGATTTAAAAAAAGAAGATCTTTTAACCTATGTTTTAGATAAGTGTCTTTTCTCATATATTCTGTGATTACCCAGAAAACTGCATTTTGATAGACTCTAGCTCTCTTATGCTCTGAAGGTTCCTCATGGCTGGGTACAACGATGACACTGCTTCCAGACTGTCCCGACACAGCTCTTCTACTTCTCGACTTCTAAGGAGCGAGTAAAAAAATTCTTTGACCTTCTGTCATCAATTGTAAGTGTTTAAAAAGGCAACTCACCTGGCCTGTTTGAGAATCTCATCAAACACAGAGAACTCTCTGTCCCTCAATGCTCGCACTGCACAGAACATGGACTCATGGAATCCCGGCATGTGCTTGTCACTCCTGACATACATTAAGAATACATAGTTAACATGCACATATGACGTACAATTCAGGCCCCCCACTTCCCCCAAACCTCTCAGAGAGATCACAGCTCCACTGAGTGTTCCTCCAGGCAGCTTGGAAACGGAGCTCTCTCAACTCAGCTCCACACTCCACCCCTTCACTCTCCAAACCCCTCATGTAGGTAGTGAGGATGCTACTCAGACCAAAGTTCTGCAACCCCTGTATGGGCAGCACCAATAAAGACCAATAAATTAAGAGGATTCCCTCACTTCTTTTTTTTTTAAACCAGAAGTGCAAAATGTATATGACCCAGTGTGTCTGACTTGCCTCCACAATTCCCACTTGTCGAATGACATCAGGCAGGGATGAGTGAAGGTCGTATGAGGTCAGAGCCTTCCCCCACATTGCTTCATGTTCATATGTTCGAATCCTGCAGAATTGGTTCAAGAGAGTTCTGTGAGTCAAACGCTAACTTTGCAGGGAATTTGGGTTTTGTGAAAAATGGCATTAATTAATAGGCTGCTATGAAAGGCAATAGGTATCTCATCCATCCAGAGTTGAACATCTATGAAGTGATGGCACTGAAGGAGTTAAAAAAAGATTGATTATACGATTATGAACTACCTTGCAAGTGGACTGGTCATTGTTTCTCCTCCACAGCCATAAAGGCTGTCAGGCTCGCCAATGCTTCGGTAGACATCAATCAGCAATTCCTACAATTGTAAATGAGAGTTCTAAAATTTCATGAAATCGATACAGAAAAAAATCCAAATATTCAAAAAAAGTGAAGACCACATGGTTAGGAAAATAATATGACTAATGGTAATTCAAAGATGCATGACCCACCTGCAAGCTGATATTGGAGTCCTCCATACTTTTTTCATTTAGTCTGGAGAAGCTGAGGTTCTGGCTGTTTTCATCAAAGTTGAGTTTACGGGTCGCTTTGCCTTTGGTTTTGCTGATTCCATTGAAATGCATAACAAGAAAAGAAACTATAAGCCTTACGTATAAACATGCAAAGAAGCAACTTTCTCTGAAAATGAGACAAGTTAAATATAGGTACCTACAATTTCCTAATGATATACTACATACTTGCGATATTCCTCCAAATCAGACTGGATTTTATCCACATAAATCTCCGTGTAGAGCAGTGCAGTGAAGTGAGCAGAGCATGACTGAGCAGATTTGGCCACCTCCAAGTAGTTCAGGTCCAGCCAGAAGTTGGAATCACACACTGTGCTACAAGACTTGCTATGTGATGGAGTGAGCATTTTCAGACAGACATGACAACAAAAGGGCATATTACGTATGGAAAGATTTTTTAAATTCCTCTTGAAGCATCATTCACAGGGCGCAAGTACAAATACAAACCTAGTAGACTTGACAGTCCGTTGCTGGTGTCTCAGGTAGTCAATAACTGCCAACATGGTACGCAGAGATACCTTGTCATACAAGCTTTGGTTAACAGTATCAGTGTCTGCAATGAATAATTGAAGCTTATCAAAAAAATACAAAAATATATATTTCTTTAAAAATCATTGTACAGTCACTATACCAGAGTCAGGGAGAAGTGGTGTGGCGGAACGGCTTGACGCATGAGCAATTCTGGAACAAAAAGTGAAAAAGTCCCGAATATGGGAAGAGAGTAATTCTCTCCATGTACCCTCACTGTCATCCAGAAGGATAGAGTGAATGATGAGTGGCAAGAGCCTCTGGCAACAGTCCAAATTGACCTATAGACAAATAGACATAATATTAGAGTAGATTAGATAACTTTATTCACAGGTGTCAGTAGTTTGACTTTATTTAACAGGCTGCTTACCAGACAAAGAGGTCGGGAAAAGAGAAGAGCTTCAGATTTGACTCCTCCACTGTCAAGTAGGACAGTACACAAAGCCTTTAACCAAAGTGTGTGGCCGCCAATCCGTGGGATCCAAAAGTCTTGGTTCTCAAGCTTCTCCATGGCCTCCGAACTCTGCTCCGCATTCACCACAGTCCCCTTGATAGTGGAGACAGTCAGAAAATGCTTATGTTTTAATACAGAGATTGTGTAAACATTTTAACTCCGTTTTCGATCCTGTAACATATGCATAGGTCAGCTAATTAAAGGTAATCGTGGAATGGCATAATGATTTGATTAAAACCCTTTCATTAAAAACACTCATTTTCCGTTGATATAAACCCACCTTCTTACTGGCTTTCCTAAATGGATTGAGATATGCCAACATGGGATCTCTACTTTGTTTATGCGTCTCCCAAAAGTCGATTCCAGACTGAGTGGCAAGGATGTCCTTCACAGACCGAGTTGCTGCCTGCCTCACCTCAATACTGCCACCAAATTACACACCATCAAGAGTCATAAAACATCTCCCAGAAACACATTTGCAAAGATAAAAAAAAATCTGCTTACCACTGATGAGTGAGTACATCATTCACGCAGTTAAGAATAATGTAAACACATTGTAAGTCAGTGGACGGGTAGGTGACTGCCTTTTCATAAAGGGGGTCTCTGCCATGGAGCAAGGCAATGGTGGCCAGATTTACAGGCCCCAATTCTCCCAGACAACTTCCTGCAGCCTCTGGTAGATGCATAACAGATCAAATATGAATAGCTTGCTGCTTTGCATAACACTTAATTCAGGATACTGTACCTAGAATGTCAGGTCCAGAAGGGTGGTTGGTTGCCAGCTTACACAGCTGGAGCAGATTCACCACAAGCTTAAACAGAATGCTGTTGGTGGGCTCGGCTAAGGGGAGCAGAAAGAAACGTCGGAGGAAGTCCAAATTTAGAAAAAGAATGCACCTGAGGTTCCTACCGTGGCACTCCTTGATCATCTCTCTTATCTCGGATTTGCCATCATGTAGTTTTTGGGAAAGTTGCTTGAGTCCCTCTCGTCTCGTCAGTGGTAATGCGTCAGAGGTTGTCACAGAGAGGAAGTGCGATATCTCCTATATGTAGAGTGTTGCAGAAGAACACAATATTACATAGACTCTATGACTTATTGTATGGCCAATCAGACCAGCTAACAAAAAATTAAAAAATATAATATATTTACTAATATTTGGCGATATTGCAATTTGGCACAATTCGATTCAAAGGCCTCCAGTCACTTTAATGTTATATTTCATCAAAAAAAGCAAAGTTTACCTGTCTCAGTGTGACGGTCCCAGAATTGTACTTGAGATTGTTCTGGACTGATCGCAACTGTTGGAATTCAGGGAGGTCCGGAAATGGCTCCAACTTGCATATGGCTTCTTTCAGTTTGTGTTGATTTTCTAATACCAGAAATTGCAACAAACTCAGCCCCTAGAGAAGAAGAAAATAGACATAAATAATGAAAATTCAAAAATAAAATAAAAAAGGACATTTATCATTTGCTCTAAAATGATTCTTCCTCTTTTTTTAAACATGAAAGCGTTACCTTCTGTGAGATTGCTGACTGGTTGGTCACCTGTGCTGTAAGTGTCCCAACAATAACCTGAAGATGTGAGTCCAAAGCATCATCGCAAAACTGCAACGCAGCCTTACAAACAGTGGTCAGGAGGTCACAGCACAGAGACAAGCTTCGGTTGGAGACCTCATCCCATTGAGCCGGTCTATGAATGGACAAAACATATGTTTTCATAATTCCTTTAATCCGAATGAATGTGATAATATCCAATAACCTCTGTGTGTCTGGTTGCAACAGTGAGCTGTTGATATGGTGGATGAGTGTATAGATGATGTCCCTGAGGATAAAGGCCCAAGCACTTCCAAGACCGTCTTTCAACTCCCTGAGTAACAAGTTAACAAAAAGGTGATACATCAAGAGGATGCGATGGCGTTCATAACGGTTTGTCGTCACCGCCATCTTCTCACACACTGCCAGCAAAATCCTTTGTATTGATATCTGAGGAAGATGAGGAAAAATAGGAATAGTTTAGCAAAATATGATAGCAGGCAAAGTAGTGTTTAAATCTAAGGAGAAAATCTTACTGGAGTTTTGGACAAAATGGCTACCAGTGACTTGTGGTTTGCACTGTGGCATTTGCTCAGGTAATCCAGTGTCGCTTTGATAACGTGAGAGGTGAAGTATGGTGGATTCGGGACAGGGTCCAATTCCCTAGGGAGAGCAAAACAAATTGGATTTCATTCTTTGAATACTTGCCAAGTGCACCCTATTTTTCTCCTGCTCGTTATATCAGGAAAAATGGTGCTTAGAATCAAGTATCAAGCATGAATATACTTACCCTACAAAGCATTTCAAGTCTCCTTTTTCTTCTGAATTCGCACCTCCTTCAAAAAGAGTCATTAGCAGTTCAACAACTATTTCTGGTAGGTTGCTGTGGATCAGGTTATCAATTTTCTGCAACAAATATGACAAGAAACATTCATTATAATACAATGAGGTTAAAACCTGCAGACATTAAGTCAGATCTAATGTTTGTATTTAATATTTGCCAAATTATTTACCTGTTTTCCCAAACAGTTTGCATCTTTGAGGAGGTCATACACACGGTGAGCCTTCTCCCTTTGTTGTGCTACATGTATCTCCTGACCAGACATGGCAAAATATGGCAAAATATTCATCATGATCTTTGGAAAACAATCAGCCACTAGCTCTTTCCAGTCCCGTTCAAGATCCCGCCCAATGGACTTTACTAACTCAAATTCATCCAAGAAAACAAGGTGCGGAATAAGCACCTGGTAGGAGATGCTGCAAGCAGGAAAAATACCATTAACCGCCTTCTTAATGCTATTAGGTGTATCTATTTGTTTTAAATATACGAACCTATAGAAATCTTTGAGAGTTTCATGGTCAAGTAGGGTGAAAGGAAAAGAGTCCAGCGTGTAGCTGTTGTCAGACTGTTTTTGGGAGAGCCACTCGGCAACCAAGTAGTTCAGGTGAGAGCTGACAAATATTTTACTTTTGTTGTAACCGAGTGCTCTGGATGCACTTTCCAACATCTGTGGAAAAAATAAAATATTAACATTTCATGGTCATCATAGGGATTGCTTTGCAGAATAGAGCATCCAGCATCTCTGTATGGTGCCAAAAGTACTGCTTAACAATAGTATTAAAAAAACACGAGCAACAAAAATGACCTATAATTTTGTAATGATCTAGAAATCCCCTCATTTGATTATTGAATGTCCAAAAAACAAAATTTTCATAATAGCTTACCTTTTTAATAAGGCTTTCCTCTATATTGTTTTCCTTATAGGACTGGAAAAGTGCAAATAAGACCTGCTTCTCGCAGACTGGGCTACAACACAGGACAACTGACAAACTCTTTAGCAAGGTGGCCTTCCGGTTGAACATCTCGTCCTGCTCGTGATCAGTCGATTTGCCTCTCTGTAGATAAATATCATAGAATGAACTAAAAAAAAACAAAGAGCAGATAGGAACAATAAACTATCATACCACATGCCCCATGCCCTCCTGAACTTTCAAGTAAACATTTTCAAACGCCACTTGTTGATGCGACAACATCTTTCTCCTGTCTCTATGTTCTGGTGACATGTCCAGAAACAGCCTATAATGAAAAGACATCAATAATGGAGAATAATCAACATTTAGATTGCAATATAATTATCCATAACTATTTATTCAGTACAGTTAGCTTTGCCATACCTTTCCAGTGACATGGCCACAAGCATGCGGACCTGGTGATGGGAATCAGCAAGAAGAGATGGAAGAATGATGGACACAGGACGATCTTCTGCCTTTTCAGCTGAGCTGACACTCAAGGTGGCCCACTTGCAACAAGGGTCAGCCTTGCATGGACCACAAATGACCATTTATATATATATCGCTATATTTTTCAGTACAGTTAAATATATTCATGAATTGTCTTACTTCAAGTAACGCTACAAGACATCGCACCAAAGAAGCTCGGACAGCCGCTGTGCATTTTCCCGTTTGACTCAGGTAGCTAAAACAGAATACTAATATAAACCATTTATGTTTTAAATAGAGATACATCAAAAATTTGCAGTACTACATACCAGAACCCTGATACCACTTTTAACAGGGAGCCCAACACATGCTTCATTTCCAATTGAATGTAATCGGTTCTCCCCAAACAATGAATAGAGGGTAGTAAAGCCATGAGAAGTTCAACACAGACCTCCTGATCCTGACGGTACAGAGAACAAAGGTCCCTGTGAAGACAGAAAAACACGTTAAGTAAAAAAGCATGATTAACAATGATATTATTTTTTTACAACAAATTTTGCAAATCCATAGCAAGGAGAGTAAAAGCACAAAAAATCCCTACGCCAGAGGACGGAGCAGAGAATCAAATTCCTCTGGAGTCAGGGAATCATCTTCTGGCAGCTTCTTCAACAGGACAAGATACTGCAAGAAGTTTGTAAACTTTTTTACTCCCAAATGCTTGAGCCCACAAATATTGACGGTAGAATGCAGGACACCCACCATGTTGACATGCAGGGCTTTGCTGGGCTCAATCTGGTCAACTAACAGTAAGAGCCTTCGTTTGACATCCTGGGAATTAAAAAGTTGACCATGGACAGGCTGGATTGAGCCACATTCACACAAGAAATCCAAGATTGCGAGGAGGGCAAGGTCCTGGCTGACTAAATGCTCATTATTTAAAATGCTTTTTGCACCTAGAGAAAGAAAGCAAACCATTAAATATTGTTTTACTCTTCTGCTAGATTTAGCTCATATGGTACTGAAATTGTTATTATTACATTATATGTAGTATATTAGAATGATGGAGAAGTTGGATTTTAAAGTTGAGAAATTCCCTCCTACCAGGTACACTTGATACATCACTGGGATCTCCTCCCCTGGATCTCTGGGCCCCGCTGTGGGACTCCTGATCATCAAACAGATCATCGTCATCTCCATGGTGAGTTCTGATCATTTCCCACTCATTGTCCATAGCTTCATCTTCCTCCACAACTATAGCTCTCGGTGAAACACTGCTCAACTGGAGATATGGGAATCTTTAATTAGACGAATGTCTTAGACCCGGAAACCTTCGCTAATCACTTTACATAAAGGAAAAGGCTGTCTTTTACCATCATTTTGTAAACCTCTGCCAGCTCACTGATAAGGCTGGCCGGGAGGGTCATTATGAAAAGTCGAGAAGAGAAGGTACAGATATTTTCCTATTAAAAAAAAAATGTTATTGGTGACATTCGGGAAAAAAAAGGTCAACTTTGTTTTTAACATACCTTTTTTGCTGTGGCAGAAAGTGTGCATAACTTCATAACAGACCTCACTGTCATCATGGTTAATTCATCACTCATCTTTACTTTCACATTAGAAACAAATCCACGTAGTTCCTGTGCCAGGTTCTACAAACAAGAGATACATTAATTGAAGACACTAAACTTGGAGAATTAAGAAAAATCTCTTCATAGTGAAAAAACTTTTGACTGTATACCTTAGCTTTAGTAAAAAGCTGAGACTGTCCTGCCTCATCCTCATTCAGACACCCTGTGGAGACGTAACCTGCGAGAACACCTGTCAGTAGGCTGGAACAGCGCAACAGACACTCTGGCGGGGTGGACTGACTCTGAGGAAGGGTAAATCAGTGTGAATACTACCATGATAACTAAACACAAATGTGAGGACAGATTCGAAACTCACATCAAGAACATAGCAGTTGAGGAGATTGTCAGTGACACAAAGAAGACACTGTTCCAACTTCTCTCGGAGACTGGATATTACTGTGAAGTGTTTGCTTGTTGATGCCTCACTAAAACTCTTGTTAGATTTCATGCTTTCTTCTAACTGCGTGTTAAAAGTGAATTGCAAGTAAAATCTCTCAATATCCTCCAAGTCTGCTTTAGCATTGAGTGATGTTGACTCTTGAGAAAAAGGTCTAAAAAAGGAGAGAATAATATAAAATAGGAATGTGTCAATCAAATCCATACATTAGTCATGTTTTTTTCTGATGAGGATATTTATTCTCACCTCTGTAGTGATTCAGAACCTATGAGGAAATTCAAGCCAGCCCGGGTGTCTTTCAAAGTCAAGGATACTAAGATATTTGCAATTAGATTTTGAGGTAAATCACTGTGGAAACACAACATATAAAAGTTTAAAGACTAAACCAAAAAAAAGTAAAAAGAAACACTATGATGGAAAAACAAATAGCAACCTGCAAATAATAGGGTGAGGTCTGCCCCTATCCTCCATCTCATCATGCTGATTTGTCATCAACAACCAGTCTACGAGGGTTTCCTTCAGGTTAGGTGACCCTGATCCATCAAGGACCCCATGATGATCTTTGGGGGTGGGATAAATAAGAAGGGCCTGGGCCAGACAAATTACAGAGCTCCTAAAAAAGAAATAGTACAATACACAGTACAAGTTATTGTCATATCACTATTACCTGACTGTCTGACACATCAGTTGAAGTCTAAGTTTGAATCATATATATATTCCAAGTGTTCATTATGTGATGTAGCAGTGACTCACCGGGAAGGTTTACATGCTGATCCTGAGAAGAGCTTCCACAATTCTCTATCCATTTTGACCAGTCCGTTGTGGGCAATAGCCACAAGCAGGTCAAGGCTGAGCGCTTCTAACTGAGGAGATCCCACACCCCTCAGTACCAGAGGCATTAACCGACTCCATAGCCGCTCCAAATCTGGCTTGTAAACTCTGGTCCTTTCTGGCAAAATGGATTGACAATGAGCTACTGCTCGTAAACAGCGCAAAGCGTATTTCCCTCTTTCTCCTCGTCGGTGCTCGACTAAGAACTGGTGCAAAACTGACAGGAGAGGGACAATCGCTTTGGTGGGCACCACAGAAGGATACTTCGATATGAGTTCTTCGGTGACTTGCAGCCTGAGAGTAAAAAAAGGGCTGTTTCTCTCAAAGATTTTACACGGTAAATCTTTTTTTTTTTCATACCATGGAATGAGATCAAAGTCGCTACAATGAGGCTGCAGATGGTCCATAAGAGCATCCCAACTAAGGTCAATTCGTCGTCGTTTGCTTGGTGTTGCACACAGCGAACTTTCCATCAGGGAAGATTTGATGGAGACTTGTGTTACTTCTGAGATTGGTGAGTTTTTATCAACACTGAAAAGCTACAAAGTGCAGCAAAACACAAAAATAATTTGGTTAAATGAAACCCCTCGACATAGATTATGCCAGTCTCACTTTTATGTTCTCTCAGTTGATTGTGTAAAAAAAAAAAAAGAAGCTTGACATTGACATTAGACAAATGAAAAATTAGGATGTAGTACATGATTTGTCGAGGCATAAAGCAAATTAATGTATCCATTAACTGGCATCATGTTTGTTACCTGATTACAGATATCAGCAGTGAGCTTGATGATGTTATCTTTCACCGCAATAGGTCTTGTTCCAGTGATGTACTTCCCTCTGCTACCAATATGACTGATTTCTTTCACCAATGCTTCATAGAGGCTGTAAAGCAAACCCCGCCACCTTGCCCAGTCCTCAGCGTGAGCACCTAAAAGTTAGATAATTCACAACAAAAAATGTATATTCTGCACAAACAGTTGTAGTCAGGTTTACATACACTTGCAAAGAACATAATGTCATGAGTTCTAATTGTTAGTCTTTAATGAGAGAACAAAACAGCTTAAATGTAATGTAAAGCTTAAATGTAATAGCAAATAAAATACATATAAATAAAAAAATATGTAGGTATATTTGTGACACAGCAGATTTAGTATTTTTCTTTTTGTTATTTGAGTGCTAAAACAACCAAACCCTATGAATGCTTTTGTGTGACAAAGGATATATATATTTTTCTGGTTGAGAAAATATTCAAGTAACAATAAAAGTCTTCATAAAATACAGAATAGTAAAGACCTGTTTCCTGGGTTTTGGCTCCTTCTGGATGGTGGATGCAGAGCTGCAATTGGAAGAACCTCAGTATCTCCTCTTTGAGAGCAGAACTGGGTCTCATATCCGTCCAAACATACAGTATTGATGGTAAAAGTTTCTCTCCCAGTTGACACACCCTCATCCGACAGTTCATTGCCACGGCCTTTGTAAAGGTGTTCAGTGCTATGATGACATGCTCCACAACAGCCAGACATTTCTCAGTCCTGATGATAAAGAGTTCAAATGTTACACTGTATACTTGATCTGTATTAGGTAGCACCTATACAACACAATAATTTAAGAGGGTCGAGAGGTTCACCTTGTATTTTGGAATGCTTCGGGGAAAAAGCTAAACAGAGTTTTGTTGAATCCATCAGTCTGAAAGCAGCAGCCTTGCACTACTGTGTTAATGACTCGACTTATAAGTGCATGGTTAATGGATGTAGATGAGGAGTTGAACAAGCTACTGTACACTTCCAAAAGACCTGCAAGCAAACATCAAGCACGTTGCCCTATGACAATTTTCAAAATAGTAAATATATGTAATATGTAATAATTTTTCTACGAACTTTGCCATTGTTGTTGAGTGATCTCACACCAGTACTTGCGAACTGACAGTATTTCCTTTAGGAGCAGGCTGCTGTAGTCTTTCCCATAAGCTGAACAACTGTACGGATTCTGAAGTACCTCAATCACATGCTTTAGTAACTCACTGCATTTTAGACGAGGCCCACCTGAACAGCAAAATAAATGACATAATTCCTACTGCATCTTGAACTGAAATGCAATATGTTGTACATATGCCAAGTAAAAAAAATAAACAAAGCTTTCTGAAACTCCTTACGTTTGTTTGCGTGGCACACAAAAAATCGGATCAAACTGCCCATTTCAGCTGTTTTCTTCTGGCGGGTGGCCAGCAGTGTGGCCGTGATGTTGGATTTACTGGATTTCATGGCTTCGGTCTCCTTTTGGAGGTAACGTCGTAGAAAACTTGGGAGAAATTAAAAAAAACAACATGTGCCATTAATTCTGGCAAATGAAATACTGAATAACTATTAGTACTTTGTGATTTTTTTCACTCATATGCCTGGCTGCACAAAATTCAATCAAGAGTACCTGAAAACAGCATCCCACGTGAGTTGCTTGGAGCCTTTGGTTTTAATCCCAGAGTTCCGATCAAGTTCTTGCACAACATCTGGGGAGATAATAAGTTTTCTGAAGCGTTCAGCTTCTTTCTAAAGTGATGAAGGATAAACATAAAGAATGGTGGTGAGCAAATACAATGTGGGGTGAGCATTTTCATATGCTGGTGTAATAAATAATAGTACCTTCCTCTCTGTAACCTTGTCATTTGCTAGTCCTCTGCAGCACACCAAGAGATCAGAAAGAGTCAGACTCATTGTGCCTCTTGTAGACAATGATGCTGTACCCAGATGAGTCGCCCTACAAGGATGGGATGTTTAGGGTTATTTAATTCCACATCATTTTTATTTTGTAGGGAATACGGCAAAGTGTCGGAATCTATTTTACTTTGTAAAAATATTCACATTACCAAACAAACATGCATGTAACATATTTATATTGTAAATGATGATGTCACAATTGGCTTTTTAAATCACATATTCTCTTACTTGATGACAATTTCATAAAACACAATTATAAAATGATAAAAGGCCAAAGTTTTAGTCTAAATAATAATCTAAAATAAAATACATCAGATAAACATGATCAAATAATTAAAATGCACTAATGTAACAATAAAACATTAATTAACTGTTATGACAGTGCAAAATACATAATACCTCCACAGTATTATGCAAATTAAACACAATGTTGATTAAGTCAAAAAAATCCATGCATGATCTTGTTTATATTTACATAAATATTGCTCATACTTTCACTATACATCACGAGCATATATGAACATAAAGTGTGCAAAAAGTGTGAATTACTGCAAACATTGATCACTGTTATTAATAGTCATAATTACATTGTGATTGCAGACAGAAATTGATTAGCTTGTCCACAAACTGATAGCAAAATATCAGATCTAGTCCACCAACTTGCAGATCAAATCGATCTATTAAATTGCCATGCTCCCAGCTCACCTTTGCTTGTTACAACGACAGTCATCACATATTTTCACGCAATTCTTAGTTAGGATGGTCGCCCTCACAACTTTACCATCTAAACATGTGTAAAAAATACAACAGGAAATTCCCGCTTCTGAACCATTGAGAATAACACGCCATTTCCGATCCTGCAAAAAAAATCATCTTTCAATTTAATTAACAACATGCATTCTTGTCTACCTATACCATATTACAAACCCACCAGATAACATTACCATTTGCATAGTTAGAATAAGTAGATTAGTGAAATCCAAACACAAACTGCAATAGAACTACATTTCCCATAACTACCTTCGTCAGGAAGAGGAGATTCCGGGTTATACTTCCCCGCCTTTTGGTGCGAATCCTTCACAACAATACAACTGACTGAAGTGAAATTACGACATTATAAAGCATCATTGCCAGTGAGAATGTAGTTTAACCAATTAAGGCTATTTATTCTTTCAATTAACCAGTTGGCAGTCATGTTGCTGCCATCTGATGTCGCTCGTCTCATCTTGGGTAAGTCTGATCACATCTACAAGTTATAGCTGTAGCGTTAGCTGATGGGATCATAAAATGCGTTTTGCAAAATATCCGCACGTCTACGGATCTTTCATGAACTAACCAAGATTAAACCCATGTTGATCACACCACATTATATGTGTCGCATTTATATTTACAAGTCCGATCTCAATTTATAACGATTTCTCTCACCAGGGTATCTTCAAGAAGAAGGTTTGTCCGCCACAAGCTTAGCCTTCATCCAGGAGAGCCCAAACCTGAAGGAATATAAAGAACACAGCATGGGCGATGGAGCTCTCCCTGCTTGTGTTTTTGTAAGTTGGACACAAGTTTCAAAACATGATCCAAAAGGGAAAGTGAAGCTTACATCATGTCTGCTATTTTTCTTTCCTGCAGTCTATCTTTGGAAAGGGACTAACAACTATTTTAAACGAGTACATGGCTGTGAAAACAAAAGGTATTTGCGATCACATTTATAATATGACTACAGATGTGTCCTACTTGTTTTTCACAATTTCTTTGTTTTTTAGAGACGTACCATGAAGTACCTGCAGTGATGACATCGTTGTGGAAAAAGCTGGATTATACCCTGAAGCAAATAAAGTAATTATTTTGAATTATGACCACGCACAATGTGGATAAATCTCCTGATTTTTTTTTTATATTTCTTGCACTAATTATAACTGGGATATACATGTATTGTCTTTTTCTTTGCAGGTCGTTACAGATTTCTGCAGCTACTTCGGCCAATCAGAGAGGTAAGAAACTTAAGAAGAAAACTTAAATGACTGGAAACCTCATCTGAATTGTTCCAAGTTCAATTGAAATATTTCTCTACAGCGGTGCTAAAAGACAGTATGGCTGAAATAGAACTGTCCTGTTCTCTTTCCAGCTCGTTCTCGTGTAGGACTGGCAAACTTGACGAGACAACAGGTTATGACTGTAACTTCTTCAGCAAGCAGTCTTGTATGCTCGTCTCAAACAAATTTAGTCAGCAGCCCGGCAATCACCACACAGAGTATCATCAGTCAACCTGCCCCTATAAGCTACAGTGTCCCACAAATCAGAGCACCTACTGGAAGTGCAACACGTCACCAATTCCATGATGGCAGCAGATTACTCAGTAAGTATCTATCATAATATCTGAATATATAAAATATAGATTACTAAGCAAAAACTCAGAAGCTCAGATGGTCAGAAGACCACCAATTCATGATTGTTTTTTTTTTGTTTGTTTGTTTTAGATTCCCCTATCCAGATAATCATTTCAGAACAACGATCAAATCCAGGACCAATGTCCCCGGGACGACGGAAATGGTAGAGCTGTTATTTTTATCTCCACACATACAGATTACCAGCACATTGACTAAAAAAATGTCTGTGTTGTTGTTAAATACCAATGTGAACTATGATTTGTGTTGTGAAATGCAACAAATTGAGACTTAGATTGTTTCCCTTTCTGCTATCCATATGTGATAATGTATATTTATGTGGTTATGTTGAACTTAAATGTAATATTTCTTTTCATTACTGTTTAAATAAACTAGATAGCCTGGTCTTGTGCCTTCAGGGACACGCCAAGGAAAAGGAACAGTGCTTTGGGAGTCTCAAATGTTGCTGGCAAGTCTACCACACCTGCTACAAATATCACTGCTGAACCACAAGCGGAGGAAGTTGTTGAGGAAAACTTTCCTGTGAGTAAATGCACACTGTCTGTGTTAGTAAATTAGATATCGTATTCTGTTGTAGAAGTGAGAATTTTATACCAGATATTTATACCCACAGCATCTGGTGATACAAAATGCTCGGGACAAGATATTGGGAGACAGGTCATTACAAGAAAAGCTTGCAGAAAATATCAACAAAATTCTCGCAAAGTAAGTGTTGTGTTTAGTTTTCATTGTTATCATTGGTTTTAAAAGGGTGTTTTGCTCTATAAGCATAAAAGTGACAATATTGTTTGCTGAAAATCTCAGTGAGCCAACTCCCCAAACGCCAAAGCACACGTCAACTTCAATAGAAGAAGACCAGTCCATTGATGAGATCCTTGGATTACAGGTTTAATTTCCTGATTTGTCTTTTTTCCCCATTTAACATAGCAATAAATGAGCAAAAACATTTTGACTTCTGTTTCAGGGAGAAATACATATGAGTGAGGATGCAATCCATGACATTTTAAAGCAAACAGAATCTGATCCTGCCTTTCAGGCCCTGTTTGACCTCTTCGACAGCAGTAACTATTTCCTTCTTTATTTTAATGTAAATTTGTATTTGTGTACTATTGATCTCTAAATGGTAATCTTCCATTTGTAGACAAAACACGAACTGATGGAGAACCTGGTGTTATGGACATTGACAATATCCCAACGGGGAGTGGTATTGACGGACCACCGTCATCTACAGTTGGGCAGCTCCAGAGCAACGGTGATCCAGGTAGTTGTTCAACTAAAATCAGGATCAAACTTAATACTTTCAATCATCCAGTTAAAGACTGAGATTCCTTACTCGTTATCTACTACATTATTTAAACAGGTAACACACTGCAAGACACCTCAGATTTAACAGCAATGGTGAAGAACAAAACTGTACTCGAACGCAAGACCAGAAAAACAAACTCTTTGTTGAAGAAGGCTGTACTTGGGTCAAGCAGCAAGTCTTCCCTGACAGAAAAGAGCACTGATATAGTTTTAAATACTCTTGAGGATCTTCCTAGACAAAATGGAATGGAAAAAGCTTCACTTTACAATAACACTGTTGATGCATCACCAATGGATATTGAAACCACTGTGGATACTTCAACTATTTTAAAGAGTGCAGCCACTTTCAGGGAACTGGAGTGTGTCACGAAGAGCAGCTTGCCTACCACAATGTCCCTCATTGAGTCAACACCTGTCCTTTTATCAGAGACCGGTGCAACAGTGGAACCTGTCGTGAATGTTGACAATCAAAGAAGTAACCAAGAAGAGAGATCCCTTGATCATTCTGCTAAATCTTTACCTGTACAAACTGTATTTATTTCTCCTGCACAAGATAATTTGAATGGAAGCAACACTCTTACTTCAGTTCCAATCAGTTGTGTAACATCTAGGCCTCAGATGAGTCTCACAGTTGCACCTCAGTCTTCCCCAAGCTCATTTTCTTTTGCAGGTCCCACTATTTCTAACGCCACTGACAAAAACGCAATAACGGCGTGTTCCCTTCCAGCTTCTACTTTTAGCATACCTCATACAGGTTTACTTGGCTCGTCCACATTTACTTCCACCACACCTTCCAATTCGAGTATGCTATGCCCTCCTGAATCTGGTTCTGCAACCAACAATTACCAAGTCCCAAGTAAAACTGGGACTGATTCGAATAACATTGTTTCTTTAAAGATCATCATCAGCGATAACCCAGATGAAGATTCCCAAAGTGACAAAACTCTTGCTCAATCAAATTCCAGTATTTCTACAGAAAAGCTACCCACAATCTATATTTCCTCTCCCGTCAAGTCTCCCAGAGGACCTGGAATACCGAGAGGCAATAACTTGGATGAAACTGCACTTGCTGTTCGTAGTTTACAAAGCTCAGAAGTACTAGTTAATTCGCCTAATAGACCTGGAGCATTACTTTCATCTCACCCATTGGCTGCAACCACACAAGCACAACAAAGCTACATTATTCAACTACCATTAGACACTGGTAACCCTGGACTTCAAGCAGGAACCGCCAGCTATTTCCTAATGACGGAGCCCCTTACAACAGATACTTCAGGCAGACCGGTTCAAGCACCTACAACTTCACCAAATGTACCCATTTTACCAAAAAATAGCCAATACAATGTTTCTGCAGCAAGTCCAGCGCAAAACTTTGTCACTGGTGAGAGACCCACTTTTTGCTTTACTTTTGATCAACTCTACCAATGCAAAAACAAAGATGTTTGGTTATTTCTTCACAGGATCAGCACTCATCTTGCCATCACCAGTTAAGCCAATGGTGCTTCCTGTGTCCCTTATTGGGCAGAATTCTACTGGAAATGTCCAAATGATGAGCAATCAGGTAAATATATTAATCTGCTTAAAGGCCACACATTGGAGTCTCTGTTCATTATCTCATGATACTTTTGCGATTTATCATTGTATGCTCATTTTGCTTTTCAGATTGTTGGAATACCAAACCCAGTACCAATAAAGCAGACTTTTTCTGTTGATTCCAATCTTTCCACATTTGCTGTCAAAAACTCTACAACTGCTGGTAAGTTGTTGCTGCGCTAGGCATTGGCTTTATACTAATTTTAATTGTTGCACTGTACCTTCATTCTTTAAGTCTTGACTTTATTATTGTGAATTCTAGGAATTGTACCGAATGAGGCAATCCAGAACCTGCATAATGCAATTCAGCCTCACGAACCGAAGGAGTCCAGTCCAAGCCATAAGCGAATTTTATGTTTTGAGCCATCTACCATTCAACCACCATCTTCTACATCAGCAACAAAGGCCACTTCTTCAGCTACAAATACATCAAAATCCCAGCGTGCCACACAGTCTAAGAAAGGTCGCTCTTTTACCAGGCCTACCATCCTCGGTGGAAATAAGCCTAAACGGAAAGTTGATACAATTAGGCTCCCATCAGATTCCAAAGTTGAAGGGAATTTGGTTGAGTCCATTTCTCATACTCAACAACAAAGTCAAGACCTCAATCAAAATCATCAAACTGCACATGGGAGCAGGGATGAACTGTCTCAGACTGAGTCAGTTAAAATCTTGGAACCAGAGAGTAAATTAAAATCTGTAGCGAGTAAGCACAATCACAACAAGGATGCAATAAATGATGGACCCATAAAAAAGAATTCTGGCAGCTCAAGGTCATCTTCAGATTCTGTGTTAAAATCAGTGAGCAGTGAAGACAAAGGCGTGACTAGCACTGAAGAGCCCGCAGAGAACAACACGCAAGCGAAAGATGAACCTAACAAAGAAAATAAATTGACTTGCTCACCAAAACAGCCACTGCCTTTGCACACACCTGTCTCTACAATAACATCAGACCTAATCCCTCCAGTTGTCACAGAAACATCAAGTTCCCCATCCAAAAACACCCAATTTCCCTCCCAGACCAGCTCTTTGGCCATACAGGCAGCTGAGATGCTCCAAAACATTCAGGAGCTTCCCCCTCCTCCCACACCTGGTAAGACATTAGAACTCAACAACCCAGACCCTCCTGCTTTGGAAACAGGTGGTAGCCATTCAGAGGCTAAGAATAGTCCAACGACTCCTCTGCAACAAAAGAAAGGTAAAGATGCAGAGGGAACACCTAAGAGTCTTCTTCGCCACAATACCTCAGATGTCACCACACGCAGCCCCGCCAGTGAGACTGGCAGCGAAAACAGCATCAATATGGCTGCTCACACACTCATGATTCTGTCACGTGCCGCCATCGCCAGGACTGGCTCTCCACTCAAGGACAGTTTACGCCAGGATCCGGACGAAAAGTCTCCCACAAGTTTGAAAATGTCAAAGAAGCGCAAACAGTCCCCTCCCACTTCTAGCCCTATTGTTAAGAAGTCCTCAAAACAATCCCCTGCTAAAAAGAAAACACGGGTAAGATATTTTCAATTCATGTGCTATTATTCTCTTTGTTTTTAATGGCTCTGCCAATGCTTTTCATTAGTGTTGCGTGTATAATTTCTTTCTATTGTTCCCAGGATCAGACAAATAGCCATAACACATTACATACAATGAATGGGATCAATTTTTTCCTATATTAAAAAAAACTTAGCGCTGACATGCAGCCAATGCATAATTTTTCTATTTCATTTCCTCCTCATTTAATCCTAATTCTGTTTTGAATTGCACAGGAAAAGAAGAATTTCATGAATTGCTTCCCCCAGGATTTTGATGTGGATAAATTCCTCTCTTCACTCCACTACGACGAATGAAGATTGGCTTCACCAACAGAAAAGGACTGCTATTTCGTGACCTACTTGAGTTACGTCCACGAATAGAACAAGCAAGCAAACTGCAGAACTAGTGCCCATGTTTCCTTTTCATTATCATAATCCTGCAGCTTGTCAACTAAAATATATTTCGTTTTATTTTATTTTAGGTCCAAGTTTGACCAATGTTGTCAGATGGTAGAGCAGTTGCGCAAACATGGCACTTTTTCCTCAGATCCTCACACTTTTTTGTGATGTTGTTTTGCAACAATCAATAGATTTGTATAATGAAAGGTAGGCCTACTTTTTCTCAAAAGTAACTGCATTTCATTGGTCAATATTTGACTTTGGTTTGATTAAACCAACTAACAGTAATACATGTTGCCATGTAAAAAAATACATTTTTTACGATTCTAATGTGTGGATCTGATGGAGTGTAACTTTTGTTTCTTTTTATCTTAAGAGCTGTAATGTAAATAAAAGAACTGAAAATAAAACATTGAAATGTGAAAGCAAAATAACAGTATCTCAGTACTGGAACATTAAAGGATTGTATTTTTGTTGCACAATATAACTGGCATTTTTTGCAAACAGTGAATAAATATAGATCGAATAAACGTATTTTGTCTTGAGATGGTATGTATTTTTGCAATTGATATATTTTTCTTTAATGTAAATGGGCTAAGCAAAACCAAAATGTTAATTTACGCTTCCACTGCAGTCTGTTCTGTTGACAAATTTGTCAAACCGCGATTGGATAACGACTAAGAACTGGGGGAACTCTACTGCTTCACATTAAAAGTACAATACTTGCTAGACTCAATGGTCATTGCTCATAAACATTCAGCGTAATCTGCACTGTTCTCTGATGCCAGTTTGTATTCATTTGGCAAGTATCAAACTTATATCAATCTATTTAGTGTCCACAACAAACCATTTTAATTTTTATTCTGACGTCCTGCGTGTGTTTCCGGGTGAAGAAGGCAGGAAATAGGTACGGCTGTCATTCATCGGAATAAATAACCCTTTCTTCTCTCCTTAAAGATCGTGTGATATTTTAGCAAAATTGTGTCATCTGAGAATATAGGAGGGTTTTTCATATCATGAATAAGAGGTTTGTATTGAACTTTGAAGTATATGTTAGGTTGATGAGTTCAGGCTTCCCCGATGGCTAACCGGTTAGCATGTGGGAGGTGAAGAAATGTGGTGCAATCATGTCCTATAATGAAGGCTGCCTTGCTTTAACTAGAGTGGTTATTTTTGGCATCTATTAATGACTGACGCACGCAAAAACTATACCCGTATTTGTTTTCTTTATCTTGAAACACCACGTAAGCAAACATATATATAAGACAGGGATCCGTAGTAAACAGACACAGTAATGGTTGTTGAAACAACAACTTGTCATATTTGCTCCTTCACAGACTTCCCCGGGTGAGTTAGACTTTGACTGACATGGCAGCCAATGGAGATAGCTGTGATAAGACTCAGAGACGCACAGGAATTAAAGAAAAACAGAATGGCAAAGCCACAGGTTGGTTATTATTCCTATTAATGTCTTATCGGAATCACTTCGTTTAATGTCTTTCAAACAAGTCTTTGGTTGTCACGTGACTGTACGTTTATGGCTGCCTACGTCGATTTGGAAGTGATCCAGCAGGTAAGTTTTAGGTTTTGAAAGTCACGAATGACAAGATCGTTTGATCTTATTAACTATGTATTCGGGTTTGACCATGGAACATAGTGTCATAATTGACGTATATGCGAGTAGTATTCCAAATTGTCAGAACGATCGCAGTTATGGTTTGTTTACAGACTCAAGCATAAGAGAGAGGCGACAGCGAGACAAGGAGGAACGTCTGTCTCTTGTGTTATGGAGGAGGCCTGTCACTACACTCCATTATTTCCTACTTGAGACCCTAATCAAGCTGAAGGAGTGGACAATAAAGTAAAATCCTTTGGCTTTCATCTTTTGCCTATTTTTTTTGAATCAAGGAGTTTGTTCAAAATAACTTTTTATGTTTTTTCCAATGTTAATTGCCAGCTGGTTCAGGTTGCCCTGATCTATTGAAAAAAAATGTAATGCCGATAACTAATATTTAATAACATGTATGTTTTTTTTGTGTGTGTACAGGCTTTGGCAAAGGCGAGGCATTGTGTTCTTAGTGTTGCTGTTATGTTGTCTCTTCTCTGCTGCCTACTCCATAGAGGGATCTCATCAAAAAGTAAGGGAGAGTTTTTGCTCAATGGTTAATGATAAGAAGACACTGTGAAACAGTATCATGAGCCTGGCTTTCAGTGACCTTTGATCTCTGGAATTAATGTTGTTTACAAATTCTTTTGTTTGGGGGTCAAAGTTAACAAAGGTTTCTAAAAAGACAACCGCAAATTTTCAAATAAGGTTCTTTTTGAAAGGGTGGTTGTACCTATGGTCGCACAGAAAGTATTACTTCAATTAGAATTTAAAACAGTCACTGTTCGTTCAGTGGTCTTAAGCATCCCCCAGAATAAAATGGAAAACTCCAACTGGTATAATTTCTAACTATATATAAAGTAGAACTATTATGATTTCATTTTTTATTGTACTATAGTATGTCCAATACCTGGAGAAGAGGTTCCTCTGGTGTTCATACTGGGTCGGTCTTGGAATCCTGTCATCTGTTGGCCTTGGGACTGGCCTGCACACCTTCCTCCTCTATCTGGTAAGATTTTCCACTTGTGCTATAATTGGGGGAGAAAGTATGTGAACTTGAAGCAGAATATGAATATATGAAATTGCATCACTTATGAATGAAAGAGTTCTGAAAAATTATTTAATCCTGTCTGAAGAAATGTTTATGGTGGACTGCATAATCTGAAAACGGCTCCTCTGCTACTCTGGTGCAGCTTCAGAGTGAAGAACATGTTGTCATCACCACTGCGTAATTGTACACTGTCTATCTTGTGTCAGCTTGGCCTCAAAAATTTGAAGGTGCCGGCGGTATAATGGAATTGCTGTGAGAAGGCTACAGGTGGGCCTGATCTTATTGAGCGCAGGTGGTAAAGCCTAACAACATATCCTTTCAGGCATTAATAATGATGTAACAACCTGTCAGACACCTTGTGACTCAGCAATTGCCTGTTACTGCCTGTGGGTATGTGATCTGTGTTTGTGAGATATAAAAAGGCCTGTTTATTAAAAATAATAGAAATTGGTATTATACCTCATGATATTAAAGAAAAAAGTAGCCATTATTTGCCAATTACCAAGTCCATTCTTGCCCATGTATGAATGGCTGAATACTAAGATCAAGGGACTTTTTGTGGCTTTAACTGTGTAATAGGTACCAAAGGCTGGCTGTATTGTTTGACTGAAATTTTAGTCAACTTAAAGCTTGTGGAAAAATTGTCCACATGATTGGGTGTAAGCAAACTAGCATACTTTTTTAAGAATGAAAACTGTCTTACAATGTATGTACTCAGACAGTGGATTTTTCTTTTTCCTTAGGGCCCTCATATAGCATCAGTGACACTAGCAGCGTATGAGTGCAACTCGACAGATTTTCCAGAGCCTCCATACCCCGACCAGATTGTATGTCCTCAACTTGTAGGACCTGAGGGAAGTATCTCCCTCTTCTCCATTATGTCAAAGGTCCGACTGGAGGCCTGCATGTGGGTAAGTGGACCATTTTTTTTAATAATCTTAACTAGTTGAGTAGTGCAGTATTTTTACTTCATCAGAAAGTGACTCATTCTTACACAGATATAAAGTGTGTTCTTCAGAAAGCATCAGCTCATATAATTCTTTGTAATTGTTTAGGGTGCTGGCACTGCCATTGGAGAGTTGCCTCCATATTTCATGGCCAGAGCAGCACGTCAGTCTGGGACTGATCCTGAAGATGAAGAATATGAGGAGTTTGAGGAGATGCTGGAGCAGGCTGAGAATGCACAAGTTAGTTGCCCCCCAGACATTTGTTGTGCTATTAACCATAGAAAGTTTAAACAATGGGAACATGGAAAGTGTTGGGGTTGCCTATTACATCAATATGAATATATGCGCTTTGATATAGTTCTGGTAGAATCATTTGAAGACCTTTGAAAGTTCCAATCTGTGCATCATCGGATGTTAGAGCCTTTAAAGAAACACACGCACGAGCAGACTTTTCATTAGACTTCATCAACGTATACTTCTTAGATCTGCTATGAAAGTTGATAGCTTTCATATCACATCCTTTGTCTTTTGTATTTGTTCTTCACAATATACATGCAACTTCCAGAAAAATGGGTAGCTGTGTGACCTCACAATGCCAAATGACTAAAAAGCAACTTTCCAGCGATTGGTCCTTTTTATTGCCACGTGACTTCACTGAAGCCCCTCCCTCCTCACGCTTCCAGTAAACGGTTTTGTGTGCGCGTGAGTCACGCTGAGCACTGCTCCCCCTTTAATCATCCAGGGGCTTTGTGCTGTCTGCGTCCCTCCCGCCCGTCGCCCCATTTTCACGGGTCTCTAATTTGAATGACAGACAGCTCTGTCAGGAAGCAGGTTCACATGACTGGACGCTGCTGAGATCAGATACTGAGTCAGCGAGACGGTAATTGGAGAAACCTGGTGTGCCGTATATTGTAACAATCGCCAGCATCTTATCGCTCCTCGCTTGGGCACAGCTGATTGGTATCATAGGCACATAACTGAGACTTCCCTCTATATTCTATACATTGAGTAGATTCCATATTATTTTCCTTGTAGCATACAAGGGTTATATTGTCATTGATGGTGGTTATCAAGTATAATATTATCAATTTATTTGATAATTTCCTTCAAAATGAATGACACTATTCCTTGATATTCATCTGGCTGGAGACAAACATGAAAAAGGTCTAATTATTTGTGATTTATTATTGTGATATTTAACATATATGAACTTTATCAAACATTTGTCTTTTCTCATCTAGGATTTTGTCACCAGAGCAAAAATGGGAGTCCAACACATGGTCCAAAAAGTGGGATTCTTTGGCATTTTGGCTTGTGCTTCGGTAGTTAACTTTGCTTTTAAGATGTATCTTTTGTTGTGATAATTACATTTGTGTGATTGTTTCTTTAACTATATGATTTGTGTATCCTTTTAAGATCCCAAATCCACTTTTTGACCTGGCGGGAATCACCTGTGGGCATTTTCTTGTTCCCTTTTGGACTTTCTTTGGTGCAACTCTTATTGGTAAAGCCATCATCAAGATGCACATACAGGTCAGTATTGACTTAACATCATAAGTGACTAATATGATCCATGTCTGAGCAAGTTTGTGTAAGCGAATGAGATAGTGTTATACCTTTCCATCCCTGGGTGGTATCTACCAGTGACCTCACCATCGCAAATTTCAAACAAAGGGGTCCTGTCATACAGTAGGGGGTCTTTAGGGGATGTGAAGTGAACATTACTGGAGAAAGTTTAGCCCTATAAAATGTCTTCAACTCCTTGAGGCTTTATTTATTTGTACTGTACATATGGGTATGCTTTGAACATGCTGGATTTCCTGTCTGGAATTGCCCAGGAGGTCCATGTGTCATAGACTAAAATGCTGATCATTTTCATCACTGGGGAAAAAAAGTGTCTTTTGCCCTGCACAATGTTAACCAAAAAAAAAGGTCCTTCCAGCATTCAATTGAACATATTGTCTAATGTCTGTCATCTTTATATTTTGTAATTGTTGGAGAATGGTACCTGTGTATCAGCCTTGGTTGGATGTTCTTCAGCAAATGCAGGCGTGTAGCATAATCCCTTGTTTTACACCTTTTGTTCTCTTTGTCATCTGTCAACAGAAGCTGTTTGTCATAATCACCTTCAGCAAGCACATCGTGGAGCAAATGGTGTCTCTCATTGGGTAAGTGGCTTAATTTGACATCAGTCGAATTCTCTTATGGTAAGAAAAGACATTTTTACGAAAGCTTTGATAAAATTTGTAATGATGTTAAAAAAAAACAACTTTCTAAGCACAGAAATCATGAGCCCATTGTCCTTTTCCTTACCCCCTGGTGAGATTCTGAGCCCTGCCTAATAAGGTTGCAAGTACGCCCTTATTAGATGTATTTGCACCCAGATGGTGGTCAGGGTGATGACATCATACGGAGTCACTTCCCAGTTGAAGGGGCTGACACAATTGCCTGTGGAGAGCGTAGGAATATAAAAAGGAGGGCTGAGGATCAAATGCTTCAGTTGCCTCTCCACCTGCTGAGGCACTCACATGCAGGCTGGCTGCTCTAAGGATCTCCTTGATTTTTAAAAAGAAAGTCTTTGTGTTCACACTGTGGACAGTTGGGGCTCCACTTAAATATATCATGGGGTAAGTATAAAAATGTAATCCTGGTCTGTTTTTTTCTTGTTGTGTTTGCCAGGTCTATACCCAAAGTAGGACCATCACTTCAGAAGCCTTTTAGTCATTACCTGGAAGCACAAAGGAACAAGTTGCATCGTGGAGAAGGAAAAAAATCATCTGTAAGTAGTACTATTAATTTCATTTTAGAATTGCTTTTGTTTTTAACTCTTCTTGGATTGATTAATTTGTCCAATCAAGACTTTGGGACACATATTTTTTTTAGTAAAACTAATGAAATATAGGCTATTTTCACCATTCAAAATATAGCCCTTAACAACAACTTTTTAGATTAAACAAAAGTACCCATATATAAATCTATAGAAACAATAAATACCTCACTAATACTCTTCATCCCCATTTTATCATAAATGGCTAATACTAAAATATACAAAGGATTAAAAACTAACTGTTTTTTTCCAGGATGAAAACTGGCTATCTTGGCTGTTTGAGAAGCTGGTGCTGGTCATGGTCTGTTATTTTGTCATCTCCATTGTGAACTCAATGGCTCAGAGTTACGCCAAGCGTCTGCAGCAGCAAAGGCACCTCGTTGAGAAGACCAAGTGATGACAGGCCAAGTAGTACAAACAACCTAAAAGTGACTGCGCATCTGCTGCTGAGCCTGTGCCCCGTGCCCAATCATAAGTCGCCGACAAACCTCACCCTCCACGCTCAGAGGCTAAGCGTTCCAAAGCAGGCTATCCTTGGTATGTACGCGTCCGCTTTTAAAAAGTTTGTCTCCATTGTCCACAGTTTGTCACATTTTGTCTCAATTCTCATGGTGTGCAAAGCGCTTCTTTATGCGGTCAATTCATTGTCTTCTGTTCTAATGATTCCATTTCTTTTGACCTCGCGAGTGATGCAGCGGTTCAATGATGTCTTCTTCTGTGCGTGGGCACTGCCTATCAGACGCGATGCCTTATGCAAAAGTTGGGAATGCCGCAACTTCCCTTGAAAATATTTGATTTATTTAATTTTGTAACAATGTTTCAATGGGTTTAAATTTGTTTGTTTGTTTGTACTGTGTGCTGAAGGGTAACTGCCTCTTAGATGGCTTCTCCTTTCAGGGTTGGGATATTTTCATGGTTTTGATCTCTCTGACATTATTTTATTTTGAACCTGGACTTATCCATGACCCTCCATACACTCAAAAGAAGGAAAAAGCAATATTAATGTAAATTCTGTTGTAGATGGTTTGCACATTGTGTAGGTATCCAATCGTGGTGGACATTATGCATAGATGTATTTCTATTCTAACAGTATGTGGGCACGAGTCACATCAATTCCAACAGTATGTGACATCATTTGTAGTGACTCTGTACTTTAAGGCAACTAGTCCCATTTCTAATTCTGTACTAAGAGAGTGGACCTTGGATTGGATCATATATAAACACATTAATGAGGACACTTGTATCCATTTTTGAGTCATTTTAGTTTACTTGTAGTGCTGTATATCTCACTAAGAAAAGACGTCTTCCAGGTAAGTGAACAACTTACCACAAATACTCACAGTTGAATTTTTATTGGTGTGTACTGAATCATTTCATGTTAGCCTCCAAGTTGTGGTTCTTGTTTCAGCCTGGCAGTTTGCATTGGATCATCTCTTTTCCGCCTCTTCAGATAGCTTATCAGACTGGTGTTGGCTGTTATGTCTTGCATGGCAACAGTGGTCTGTAAGCTCACTGAAGTTGTGGGTCCTCAGCCACTATTAACTCACGCGGCACTTGGAATGATGGTCTTTTTTTCCATCAATCTGTGTTTGAAAAATGTTATCTTGTGGAATTAATGAGCAATAAATTCATGAAAATTATTAAATGTGTAGTGCTGTTCTTGAAGATGTCAATTGTATGGTCCACAAATTGTACAAGTGAGAAAAATAAGTCATGGAATAATTTAGTTCTCAAGGTATAATACAATTGTCCGTTTTATCTATTACAGCCCAGTTGGCTGTAACAAGAAATGATTTGTTCTGCAAATGCAATGTTTTCGAGAAAATCCTCTTCTGAGATCCCATAGCTTGTGTATTGATGAACATAAGCCCTGAAACAACATAAAATGGGGATAACTGTCAAAAGACATTTAATTTCTCAGTAACATCTCACAATTATTCTAAACTATTGTATTTTTAAGGATTAACTGGCTCAGATAATGAATGAAAAAAATGCAACATACAATATAGAATCTCAAAGTAAACTTACTTTGCAGCAAACATATTCCAAGCTTTTCTCACTGTGTTGTCCAATGGTTCAATCAAAGCTTGACTGTTGCTGACGAGCATGGCCATTTTTTCATACTTGTTATAATGCACAGGACATTTCCACACGTTGAAAGCATCTTTCTGTGATTGCCATGAGGTGTAAAGTGCTGGTTCGCTGAAATCTCCTATTGTAGTAGAATTTTTATACACAAGTTTAGTCATACAAATAGATAGCTGCTGCTGTTAAACATGTATATATTCACAAATATAGTTTCTGTAACCTGTGTCGGCAGTGAAAACATCTTTGCCTCTCAGTATGAGTAGATTGGCCAAGGAAGTGTTGACATTGGATCCTGTCAGACTTTGTGTCCTCCCTGAGACGGCCAATGGACGCACCTGCCAGTCAATACCTGCCAACATTAATGCTGCCAACTGTTACTATTGAACTGTGGAAAACAATTATTGACTTCTCATAGGACTATACAATATACTTGCCTTCCTCCATCTTGTTGTTAGAGATGAGCATCTGTCGCAAATGCTTGATCAGAGGTGTCCATTTGAAAGTGGTGTATGGAATTAATGAACTCTGCATCTGAGGTACTGTACTCATGCTGAGTAGCTTGTATTCAGGGTGGCATGTGAGGGCACTTACAAAGTCTCCTGTGGGGGGAGCAATATCAACATGTAATAAATTGATATCTGGTGAGTAGTAATCCAAAAAAAGATAATTTAGCAACTCAATAAGAACTCTATTCAATACTATCCCTCCATTCTTCAAGTGTTTTTATGCGAGCAGCATTAAAAGATTATGTTCTATTTATGCACTATACGCTCAAAATAAATGAAAGAGGATGAATACCGAAAGACGTCTTAAGTTAGGACAGCGTTTTGGGGTAACTATTTTACAACTAGGCCTAAAAAATAAATCTAAAACGATGACTAATGCGTCAACTAATCCGATACTGAGAATTATGCAGTGTGCGGGCCTCTCTCACCCATAAAATTCCTGCTGTAGTATCCATCTGAGTCACCAGTGAGCACTGGCTGAAGGACAGCACCCAGCTGATGAGCAATCACCTTGTTGATATCGGCGATGGAGATGTCTCTTATATGAAGCAGATGCTTACAGATCTTGTGTACCGTGTCATTCTCATGAACCAAGATGCCATCTGACAACTGGTAAAGGTGAGCCAGCGTCAACACCGAGTTGTAGTTTTGGACAATCACCTGAGATCAATACGAATCAATACATTATTAACAATTGCATTTTTAACACGTGCTGACAGAAGGTCCTCCCACCTCGCCAGCTGTGTACGGCCAGGTGAGATGATTGACAATGAAAGATTTGGGGTAGATGTCCCGCAAACACTGAGTGACGTAGGTGCCCACTCCAGAGCCCGTCCCACCCGCAACACTCATAATAGGCATAAAACCACTCAGTCGGTCACAGCGTTCCACCTCTCGTCTAATGATGTCTTCCACTGGTTCTCTGTGTTGGGGCCCATGGACGAGGTACCTGGAGACAAGTCAACCCCATGTTTGTTGAAATGAAAATTGCACTGAAAAGAAGGTAATTGCACTGAAAAGAAGGTGACCTCACCCATTTGCCCAGTTGTTGCCACTTCCCTGCCTTTGTTTGAAACTTGACGCATCGTCATATTTCCATTTCCCGGATTTTGCTGTTTTGATGAAATTCTGCTTGATGACTTTTGCCTCCATGTCGATCAACACTGCCCTGGCAACAAGATCTAAATCAGGAAAAACAAACGAATAGTTAATGACCAATTGAGTAGCATGTTAAAAGCCAAAAAAAACTGTCGGAATGAGGTAATGTCATAGGGATGTCCTGCTGCTGACTTTGTTCGGTTCAGAGCTTGTCGATACACCAAAAACAATCGCATCGGGCGGCGCTGGCAATGTAATGGATTGGGAAATCACTACTATAGATACTGTGACTGGGATGTCTACATTCTAGAACTGTTTGTGAAACAAGTAGTGACAGACAATTGCAAATCTGTGTTACCTCCATCTTTAGTTTGGTGGAAGAAGCGCTCATAGCAGGCAGTCGTGTATGTTTTCCTTTGGCCCCCCTGTGCGTCATTGTAAAGGCTGTCAAACAAATCCAGACCCACCTGATTGCCACACTGACCCAACTGGACAGTCACCAACGACATTTTTTCCCCAGATTAGATATGATCACTCCTTCCCTTACATGTGGGGAATGAGTTATACTGCACAGCGGTCAGTCATTTATTAAACGTAAATGAAACTTTTAATTCCTGCCGCCTTGACACCGGATTTCCAGTGCGCAACAGAGGATATCCGGTGCGCAATTGTTGATTTTCTAAATACTCCCAAGGGCTGAATCAAAACATATGCCCCTACAAAATGTGAAGATTGGATTTATATATAAAAATATATATAAATATAAGTATATGTCTTTAGTTTTGGCATGATTCTACCCACCTCCATGGAAAACAGTTGGGTTACCGCCCCTTTGAATCTGAACCACAATGCGCATGTTCAGTGTAGTAGCCGGTCATGGCGGCGGTGTGTGGTTGTCCATGAGGTGGGGACGTAATTCTTGCCGTCTGTGACAGAGCGAAGCGATCGCGGCACTGCCATGGCCGGAGTGTTTGACATTGATTTGGACCAGCCGGAGCAAAATGTCTCCGATGATGAGACTGATGAGGTATTTAACCAAAGCGATTGCGCAAAATCGCTTGTCTTGTCACAGCGTAAACTCTTTCTGCACAGTAGTAGGTAGTGAAGTAGCTATTAGCCGCTTAGCCTACTTGTCCGCCCGTCTGCCATCCAGCCACCGCGGGCCTACTTACGCCCTGGTAGCGTTAGCACAGGCTATTATGTACTCCACTTTTTCCTTGCACTTCTTTAAGAGCTATCATATTAATTTACGTTTATTCAGCCAGATCGCAGCAGTCAAGTGCAACGCTGTCATGTTTAAATGCCATCGCTGTCATGTAGGAATTGTGCAAGCACAGCCTTACTTGGCTGCTGGCCATTTGTGATAAATGTGTCTCAGTGTGCAACAGTTTATTTTGGCTTTACAGTGACAAGTGGTTCTGTGTGTGGAGTTCGAGCTAGAAGTGCAAAAAATAAAAAAAATGCAATTGCTTACGATGCACTATGTCCCAGAGATCTCATAGTGTATTGTTGTTGTTCCTAGTTGTAAGGAAATGACAAAGTTTTTGTCTGATTTAATAGCAATGTTTTCCTTTTTCTTTGTATTGATGTTGAGATTTGAGCTATTGCTACACATCTTACCTCACTTGTGGATCAACAGTTCATATTTATCATGTGAGGAGGAACACCACAATAAAGTGATATTGTATTAAGCTTTAAACGCCGGCCTTGCCTTATGTTGTGTTTATTAAGATCACATTTTTTTGTGTAGTGCATGAAACTTGGGAATTGTAGGAAGTCATGGAAAAATATTTTGACATCAACTTTTGCATTTACTTCTAGGCACAAATCAATGACATCATGGACCAGTGCAGTGGATTTGAATTGTGAGTATTGAATGTCATCAGAGATTATATATGTGGCTGAAACATGTTTTTTTTTTTTGGGCCGTTTCTTTGCAGCAACATGGAAGGTTGTGAGAAGATCGAGATATCTGAAGACAATGTCAATCAGGGGACGGAGAATATTAGACCGGAGTGTTTTGAATTGCTAAGAGTTCTGGGTAAAGGTGGTTATGGGAAGGTATGTGTTTTTAAGCACAAACACTTCCAAATTTTATTACCGAGTTTATGAAGAACTATTCCTTTTTTGCAGGTTTTTCAAGTTCGAAAAGTCGTCGGTGCTGCTTCAGGCAAAATATTTGCTATGAAAGTCTTAAAAAAGGTATGCTTTAGTCTCTTTTTTTGTGTAACAACATGCACATTATCTCTGCGTCCGTTAATTTTCACAATAATAATAAAAAAATGTCGACCACAATAATATGATAAACAAAACATCGGTCGAGTAACTTATAAAAAAAACAAGGATCAACATTGGATCTGCCACCTACGTTAGCAATTATTAACAAATGTCATTATCCATATGGCGATGGATCAATGACTCAGCTCACCACACACCTTTTCATTTTTCTGGTCCAGCGATCAAACAGTTTTATGAAGTTGTAAAAAGCTTCATGTTTTATGGTCAATGTTGGATGTGTGACAGGCAATGATTGTACGCAATGCTAAAGACACAGCCCACACCAAAGCAGAAAGGAACATCTTGGAGGAGGTGAAGCATCCCTTCATCGTCGATCTCATCTACGCTTTTCAGACAGGCGGGAAGCTGTACCTCATCCTGGAGTACCTGAGTGGTCAGTGCAAAATTCGGCATCCCTGACACACACAATGTAGTGACGATGTGTACAAGAGCTAGCCAGACTCGTGTTAATTAGGCTTCTGCAATTAACAAAATACGGTACATTGAAAATAGACTTTTGTGGTGGAAAATCCGTTAAGTTGTTTTTTTTGTCTGGAGAAGGGTATAACACTTTCTTATAAGGTGTATATTTACTTGTATTTTTAATGTGTTTTGCTTGCAGGTGGAGAACTGTTCATGCAGCTGGAGAGGGAAGGCATATTCATGGAAGACACGGCGTGGTGAGAAAAAGAAAAAAAAATGTTTGAAAGGGCATTTATGACATGAAAAGTGCCAATGAGAAAATTGTCTCGTCCTGAAGTTTTTACCTAGCAGAAATCTCCATGGCTCTGGGTCACCTTCACCAAAAAGGCATCATCTATAGAGACCTAAAACCAGAGAACATCATGTTAAACAATCAAGGTATGTGTTAACTTAACTACATTGGCTAGATGAAAAAAAAAACTCTGGACTATGCACTGTAAAATAAGTCTTTTCCAATTTTGAATGGGCCAAGAAAGAAAAAAAAATCACAAAGTATGAAGATTGAACATAATGACCTTGTTATAGTTTACTATTAAATATACAGCTGAATTATTGAGACAGAGCAGAACCAAGACAGTTGAACAGTCATTTTTTAAAGTGTTGTTTTGCATTATACAATATCACAACTTTTGGAACATAAAGCTGAAAATATTTTTTTTTTTCGAAATCCTATTATCGAGACTTTTATGTGCCTTCCAGGCCACGTCAAGTTAACCGATTTCGGACTGTGCAAGGAGTCGATTCACGACGGTACAGTCACCCACACTTTCTGCGGTACCATTGAATACATGTAAGTCGATCTTCCCTTCTCAATGCCAATATCCCATTGTTTTTTTTAATGACATACCATGCCCTCTCATTGATACAGGGCACCAGAGATCCTAATGCGAAGTGGACATAACAGAGCTGTAGACTGGTGGAGTCTGGGTGCTCTGATGTATGACATGCTCACTGGGGCGGTTAGTATGGCACAAGAATTTCTTCTCTCCCGACCCATCATTCCAAATCCTAATGGAGTGTTGCAGTGATTGTTTTTTCATCTTGTTTCTAGCCGCCATTCACTGGTGAAAACCGAAAAAAGACTATTGACAAAATCTTGAAGTGCAAACTCAGCCTCCCGCCCTACCTCACACAGGAAGCTAGAGACCTCTTGAAACGGGTAGGTCTTTTCAACCTAAGTGACTTTTTAATGTTAACCTTTCGATATCGTATCCTGATTCATTTAAATGTGCATGCAGTTGCTGAAAAGAAATGCTTCATCGCGATTGGGTGCCGGTGCCGCGGATGCCACGGAGGTGCAGGTGAGCATACACTTTAAACTACAAGACCTGGAAATAAACCTTAACATATGGTTCATTGTTATGGAAAGTACAATCGTTATAGTTTGCTCAGTGGTTATCATGAGGAAATGTTCTCTAGACATATCCCCCTTTTCCTTGAGTTCGCTCTGAAAGGAATAAATCAATTCCAACTCTAATGTTACACAAGACAGCGTAAAAAGGGCTAAAGTTAGCGTTTTATTGATTTAACATTTTCATTACACTTGCATGATCTTTAACAATGCTGAGGTTGTTTTCAGCATCATTGGGTTTTATTATACAGTATTTCGGTGAATACACAAAGCATTACAAGCCATTCTTTTGCCTCATTGTCATCCCACAGGCACATCCCTTCTTCCGACACATTAACTGGGAGGATTTGCTGGCTCGTAAAGTAGAGCCTCCTTTCAAACCTTTCCTGGTGAGCAAAGAAAAGCATCACATTTGGCACTCGCGTGTCAAGCCATGACTGCTTTTATGCTTGTTTTTTGTAATCCAATCATCTCCCTTCGACTTTGTAGCAATCCGCTGAAGACGTGAGTCAATTTGATTCTAAATTCACCAGTCAGACGCCAGTAGACAGCCCTGATGACTCGACACTTAGTGAAAGTGCCAATCAAGCTTTCCTGGTAACTTCTGCTCATTGCACTCATTAGTCTTGAATGGAAATCATTCCGTGTGCCTCCCTCTGACAGCCCCTGTACTTCTCACATAGGGGTTTACGTATGTGGCGCCTTCGGTCCTGGAAAATATCAAGGAGAAGTTCTCCTTTGAGCCAAAAATCCGCTCACCTCGGCGATTTATCGGCAGCCCAAGAACGCCTCTCAGGTAATTCACCTGTTTGCTAGTGCTAGTCAAGAATTGGCAGCAGATATAAAAGATTGTGATCTTTTTTTTTTTAACCGCAAACCTGCTAATACATCTTAACCTCATTTTGTAACTTGTACCCAACGTGTGGATGCATGCAGTATTGTCACTATGTGAGAACAGTAATATAATAATCTTACAGCTGATGTATAAATTCCTCATGAAGACTGAACTGTACATATTGTTTTCTGTTTGCCTGTCGTGTCTTCTTGATTGTTTGATTTAGTTGGTGGGTTATGGGATTCATAGCATTATATTTTCCCCCTTAAATTATTTTTAAAAATATCAGAATTCCATACATTAATAATTAAGTTGGGTTTTTTACCCCCAAAATAACTTTATTACATAATGACATTATTTTGAGTCACTTTTCAGCCCTGATTTAGCTTATCTGAGAATTTCCTTATTCCTTCTCTTTCAGCCCAGTCAAATTTTCAGGAGACTGTTGGCCACGGAGTGTCCTGCTCCCCAGCGGAGGTCCCAACATCCTCCAGTCTCCTCAGGACCAGGCCATGGAAGTCTCCACCCCAGAGCATATGGACGTGACCAGCAACTCTGAAGCCTCCGCCCCTCTTCCAATTCGCCAGCCCACCGGGCTTAACCTGGCTCAGATGAAGCAGCAAGCGTACCCCGTGGTGGCGAAGCGGCCCGAGCATTTGCGTATGAACCTATGACCCGGCTCGCCGCCTCCAAATTTTTTGACTTTTTTCCTTATGTTGATATTTTTAAAGAAGCAAAGCAAAAAGGCTACAGACAATGCCAATCTCGCAAATCTTGCCCTTCCCACCCCCCCACACTACGTGCTGTCAAAGGCCGGCAGTGGAACGCTGGACCGGGATGCCAGCGTGCCTTTGGTTTCATTTAGTCAGTGTTACTGTCTCGCAAATTACTCCTCACAACATTTGAGACCCTACCACCAAATCCATAGCCTGGAGATGTTCAGAGGAGCCAAACAAGAGAGGTTTGTATAAAGTCCACTGTCCCAGAAGACTCAATGAATCCCAAGAAGTCACTCATGTTGCTTGGAGACAAATAATTCCAGGTTCAATGACAAAAGAAATTAGGTTTTGGAGGTATTGGGGGCTTTAGCTTTCACCTAATGTGCTATGCATAAATTATGAATCAGAAGGCTTAAATTAAACATGCCGCTTGGATGAACTTTTTGTATTTGGGGTACATCATACGTAATGTATGCTTGAAGGCCCAAAGTGAATCTTCCATCCCCCACTGTGACTTCTAATATGATTATTATCACTCTATAATCATTGCAAAACAGCCCCCTGTTATCGCTGCCCCTCATAAGCACCAGTTGATCTGGGTTGATCAGTTTAATGCTCTCAAAAAGAAAAAAAAACACAACTGGGCTTCATTATTAGCATCGAGTGCACTTGTTTGAAAGGACATTTTAAAAATTCCTGCTTAAAGGAATTATAATAAAACGTGAAAACATTGTCTTCTGTGTGTGACTACTTCATACTCATCAATGTGTTTATTGACATGCTTATATTCATTTATGATAAGTTATTCAATTACATTATCCTCCAAACAGTTCCCTGACTACATTTATAATTGCAAAATATGAAACTTATTTATTTTTTAAAAAGGCCATGTTAAGAAATGACAAATGGAAAAATTGCTATTATTTCTTATGACCAAATTAACCAATAAAGCAAATTAAACCATTGAAAGAAAAATACATACTATATCCCCTAAATATATATAAAACTTTTTCAGTTTTTGTCATGATTCTTAAAACATTTTAATGTAATTTGTAACGGGTGTTCCACTGGTGTAAAGCTATATGGTAATCACTTTAATTTGTAACAGTGATAAGTGCTGGCTTTTTTGACAGTAGAAAGTATGTATCTAACAGAAATCCAGTAATGTGAAGTGCCAAAAGAAAAAAAAAGTGGCCAGCTTGATAGAAGACTCAACTTAAGTTGAACAAGGCACGTATGTCTTCAAATGAACAAAAAAAAAAATACTAAATCAGAACAAAGAATACAGTGAGCTATAATAACAATCAGGTCATATTGTAATTATTACACATGAATTCTTCAAAATAAAGCCTGACGATTGTGTTTGCAAAATTAAAAGTTAAAACATTCTCTAATGAGATTATACAGTACACAATGTAGTAATATAAAGTTCAGATTGAAACTCTTAGGAGGGTTACATTGAATGATTATTGATAGTGTTTAGTTTTCTCATTACTTTACAATTGCTAGTATAGTAACAGAAATTCTAAATTCTTATGTGAACAGAAATAATAACCCAGAAAGCTGTGTAGTTCTACACCATTGCTAACTACAACACAATGACGAACAAATAGTTTTTCCCTCATAGTCATTACATACCTTTGTAATGGAATCATATTTGATACAAATGTTGTACCTTACCTGTCATTTACAATTACATCTGATGCATATCAGATATAGAAAACAAGTCACAGCAATCATTTTTTTTCCAGTCTTCAGATGTACCTTTGAATACATCTTAATCATGAACTGTGACCCTGCACTTCCATGCAGCAGGACTGTGTTCCTGCAGCCTCCTCAATTTCTTCCCTAACCACACCCACCAGGCTAAGCCAACCAGCACACATATTACTGACTCCACGTAGTAGCCATCCAGCCATGTGACACAGGTGACCCCCTCCTTGGCATGTGTCTGAAAAAGAGGGTCTTGATTAGAAAATATGTTTCCACTCCAGGTTAATTTTTACTCCCCTAATATGCAATTACGGTAAATGATTACAATTCAGCAGCAAAAATTCCAGAATTCAAGAACTTACCTCTGCTGGATCCGGTGAGGTACACTCCTTCCAGGTAAGGGGCTCCACCAACCACAGCGCCATAGTGGCGGGCCAATTCCCTCCCAAGTTAGTAACCGTGTTCAGCAGTGTCATGTAAGTTCCGCCAATGAGCGGGTCGCTTACTTTGGCGTGGAAGGCCATTCCGGCGACATACATGCTGTACAAAGTCACCTGTGGGAAGGAAACTTTGGTGAGAAGTTCTTGGCCATGATCAGGAATATACAGACAAATCCCACAGAAGTAGTGGGGAAACATGCACATTCCAAGCAAGAATTAACATTAAGCATACAAGCTCCCACTAGGCCAAAATTTCTAATCACTCTTTTGGCTTCATAGTTCAAGATTAGCTATGTGGCGAGCATTACTCAGCAGTGATATCTTGTGGCCAAATTATCATACTTGTCAACCTTGGCCAATTTCACCCCTTATTAATGATTGCAATTCCTGTTATTAAGCGATAATAAACCACACAAACACAACGCGGCACATATTTACTCAAATGGGGTGTATTTAAAAGCTTAAAATTTCCCCTAAGTGGACTTTTGCATGCAATAAATTCAATATTCTGTAGATGTATGTCACTAACAGTTTGACTGTCTGGGTACATGATAAATTATGAAAAAATGAATCGCTGTCCAAGTACCAGCTCACCTGATGCATAGCATAGCTAAGCAGCACAACGATATAGTAGTAAGCAGGGAACTCTCCATCCTGTTTTACACTCGGGGTCCACCAAACAAGCAAAGCAAATTCCAGGCCAAAAATTAACCTGCAACAACGTAAACACTCAATCAAACTTGATCCACCACATGCTGTGCTTGTGCCTGCGTTAAAAACCTTAGAGGGAAAGCCTTGTAGAAGACATCTAGCGGTCTGGGCCCTGCTGTGTATTTACTGATGACCACCGGGAGGAGAATCTGCAAAGGCACCATTGGCACTGCCAACAATGCCAATTGTGCTTTGGGAACGCCGGCTTCCACCAACTTCAGACCCGTCACTGCGTCGGCAGCGGAGAAGCCGATCTGAAACGATTGGCAAAAAGACAAAATGACACTTTGGAAAGAGGATTTTTTTCCTAAAAATGTGTTAAAATGGGGGTTTACCTTTGCGGTCAGAAGCAAAAGGCAAAAGGTAAAGACGGCAGGCATCTTGATGATATTGTAGAGCAACCTGTAGGTTTGCAAAACACCCTGCGTCTCCTCTGAGTCTTTGCCGTGACCTTTGCTAACCACCTTCTCGCTTTTCAAGATAGCCACCAGTGTTGTGGAGATGAGGAAGACCACTCCCCAGAAAAACAAGAAGTCTACACCAAAATAATGAAGGCTACATGTTGAAAAATTCCAGGCATGTAAGGGTAGGGTGAGCGACAAACCTGACAAGGTGACGATTCCGGTTTCCTTGGGCTCCATTCGGAGGAATTTATTGCAAAAGTCGGCAGACTCCAGTGCTAAAAAGAGCACGTTGCCCAGGAAATAGCCGGCTGTCTGGCCCACCGAGTTGCACGTGGACGCATAGCCGACGTTCTCTTTGGACAGCATCGTTAGAGCCCAGCCGTCCACGGCAATGTCCTGACGAAGACAGAGTGAGGAGAAAGTCAGACAAAAGGCGCAGTATCTTACAAAATGTATTCGTTAATGTTCTCACAGTCACAGAAAAATACATTGTCTCGATATGACTGATTTCAATTGTTTACATGAAATATTTGTTGTTTGTTTTTGCACTGTTTTTGAGCAAAAATCATTTTTTTCTCTTAAAATGACCTCAATCTTGCAGCAAGACTTTTTTTCTCAGTTAAATTTACAAAATTAAAATGTTTCTTTAAAAACAAAACAAAAACAAGCTAGACAGGGAAAAAAATATGATTCATATTAATAGTGAGGCCTACATGACCCAAAACGTGGTCCACGTACAATCATTGAGGTTTATTTCTTATTTTTGATCCAAATGACCACAAATAGGCTTAACAATGATGACATTGATGTACGCCAACCTGCGTGGCTGCTAAAAAGGCGAGTAGAAAGAAGACCAAGGTCAACGTGAAGATGTTAGGACCTCCTTCTCCCTGTAGCAGAGAGTCAACATCAGCAGAGAGGCCGAGCATAAAGAAGCCCAAGAGGTACTGCGTGGGTACCAGCCAAGATTTTCTGCAGAGACAACAAAAAAAATCAAACATATAAATCCAAACCCACGAGTATATCACATGATCATTCCGAGATTTCTTTTTACCTTCGACCAAACTTCCTAAAGTAGAGTGCGTCCACCAAGGGTGCCCATAAAAGTTTAAGGCTGAATGGCCAAAATACAAAACTAAAGATAGCCTGGTCCTTGTAGCTGACATTTTTAGTCTGTAATATCAACGGAATGCTGCCAGCGAGGCCGAGGGGAATTCCTTGCAACACGTAGAGGAAGAGAAGGAGCAACACGCTTCCCAACTCGGCCCGAACGCTTTTGTAGGCTTTGGACTGCATTCTGTCCTCGGAGTCCGACAAAGTGAGCAGGTTGTCCACTTCGCCGTCTGCTTCGGGGTTGGCGATGCCCAGTTGCTCTATTGTGTCACTATCCTTCATGCTTTCGTAACGGAAACGGTTTCCATCCAAAGGCTTTCTCTGCCGTCCATTCCTATGTGAGATTGCATCACCGATCTCCATGGTAACGCCTCTGGCCTCGAAGGATGCACTGCCCTCAGAAAGTCTGAAAGAAAATCCAAATGCTCCATTTGACTTCTTTTTTACTTTATTATTTTTTTTAAAGGATGTAGTAACGTCCCGTTTTAAATTGACTTAGGTCATATAAAGATTGAGTTTACGATCAAACGAAAAAAAAGATGAATTAACTAGAATATACAAGCCAAAATGTCATTCAGTCACAGGGAACAAGGGGATACGGAAAATGGACCAAAATTCATGCTTCAATTAAGTCAATCGGAAGAAAACACGTCATGCAATGCTAAGAAAAAATAAAAATAAAGGAAAAGTTGATTGGAATGACAGCATGCATACCTGATGGCGTCGGCAGAGAAACAAGCGGCATGCTGAGCAAAGACAGCAACATTTAGCCATGTTTAAAAGCCAGTTTGTTAGCGATCATAAAAAAGCAGTTGGAGTGTGACAAATCAAAGCAAGACACAAGGATCGTAGAAAAGGTACCGTTATCCTATGAGAAGTTACATCAGGTATAAAATCAACAAGGTGGACAGCGCTATACTAGGAAGTAAACATATGTGCACCATTCAAATAAGTCCGAATCACTACAGCTGACGTGTCAAAACCAAGCAGAAATATTCCGTTTACTTACCATTTCGACTGTGGGCAATACATTTTACATTAGTGATTAAAAAAATGTTTGCACAATGGATAAATTGTCACATCAATAGTTACCTCTTCATGTACAAATGATAGTTTTTATTATTATGTTTTTATTCCCAGGATATTATTGTGCGGTCCTCATTTAACATTCAATTATTGTTTTATTTAATTTATTGTTGTTATAGGCAATAACAAGTATATGTTAAAATAGGGGTGTCCAAACTATTTTTGCAGGACTTTGTTCCAACTGTTTCAGCATGAACAGTTTAAAGATTCAACATTTAGGTTTCCTCTTAAACAAGCAGGATCTGACAGCATTCACTCACTTTCTGTTATCATTACAGGAATAAAGAAAAATCCTAAATAATTAAAACAAATGGTTATAAATTATAGGCCAGAAAGACATAAAATGAAATAGGTGTGACTCATGTGTTTGGCCCCCTTTTAAAAAATCTCTACATCCTACATTATCGAAAGGATGTTGACAAGCTTAAATTGGAGGAAATTAACAGCATCACGTTCTGCCTTGTGGTTTCTATGAGTTCTTGTGAAGCTGTTCATCACCACAGATGGCATGTGACAAGTCGCAGGCATAATTCAAGATCACCATGTGACATGCATGGGGACAAATTCAATTGTAACCATATGCCTGTGTGTATTTTACCTATACTAATCCATTTTCTGTAAATATATGAAGGACATTAGTTGTTTTATGCTTGCTGTTTAATGAATTGTGAGAAATATCATCAAAACATCAAAATTTTGAGAGTTGTAGAAGACCATAGCTTTATTTTATATCATTTTTGTTACCATTTTAATCATTTATCAATCTGTTTATCATCGGTGGATGATTGGTAAGCGTGTCAGCCTCACAGTTCTAGGCTCGAGGGTTTGATCCTAGGTGGGTCCTCACTGTGGGGAGTTTGCATGTCCTCCTCAGGCTTGTGTGGGTTTTCTCTGGGTACTCTGCTTTCTTACTACATTCCAAAAACATGCTAAATTGCCCCTATTTATGAGTGTGTGTCATTTTCCCCTGGCCACTGATTCAAGGTTTGCAAAAACATCACATTTTAGTGGTTGCATGTTTGTTGTATACCAAATGATAATATTGCACAATCTCTCACCCAAATTGTAAAATCAAGTACATTTTATGAGTTGATGTTATTGTACATGACCAAAAAATAGTCAGGGATTTAATCAATAGGACAGATATTCAGTTTAAAATGCGCCTTTTGTGGTTAAGTCAGTGCGTATTTTAACAAGTAAACACGCACGCGCACTTATTTTGGCCTCAATGAAACGAGTGTTCAGTAGGAGGAGAGACGCTGACAGTCCAGTTCACAGCGAGAAGCCAGTGTGTGTTTTAGTCTGGGACTAGAAAGCCACTCTCTCTCTATTTTCCTCCCTCTCTCTCTCTCACCCGATCGAGAAAAGCAAGGCGAAAGGGGAGCGCTCATTCCACCACACAGCGTTCCTCCATGGCTATGTGCAACGGAGACAGCAAGGTCGGTGAAGCCGAATGAGGCTCATGATTTCACTCCCCGTCGCTTTAAACATGGGCCTCGGTCGATTTGCTTAGAAAGTTGGTATATGTGTTCACATTGACCACCGAGGGGGACGAATAGAAACGGTGTCCTGCGCCTGATGCCGCCTTTCGTTTGCCCCAAACTGGGGGTCGTCCGTTAACCGGGCTCCGGCGCTCCGTCCTCTCGGCGATCGCTTCGCTACAACGCCGAACCCGCACCATATGAAGTCGCCGCGTGGGTTTAGCATAGCCCCGCTAAGTTAGCTCGGATCCTTCCATCCAGTATGTATACGTGCTAGCATGCTAAAAGCTAGTTGCCGGTTGGCTCTTTTTGAGCGCCCGCAGGGATGCGACATCAGTACTGTGGGTTAGGTTCGGAGGTCGAGGGTGAAATAAAATCAGTGCTTTGGCGAGTATATTTATCATAAGGAGCCATCGCATCTATTGCTTTGATAATGACGTTTAGCTAGCTAAGTGATTTCGTTCGGCCACTGTCACAAACTTGGGAGTCAATGTACAAGCGTTCTGATTCCACAGTTATCTTATGTGGTTTGCGGGCTTGAGTGAGGTAAATACCGATCGCATTGTTTTGCTATTATTTATCTTTGTGTCCTTGGGTAAAGTGGGTTATTATCTCTTTATCGTTGACGATTGTGATTTGGAAGGTGCTTTTTTTTCAGATAGATGAGAGATCTAAGCGTAGTAATAACCCACGTGGGTTCATGTCACTTCCCTAGTCTGGCTCATGTCATCTTTTCCTATTAAAATCGAATTAACTAATAATATTTAGATTTTCATATTCAGGCTTATGCATTTGAGATCATTCAATTCAATCATTGACATGGTGTAGATTGATTTAACTCGTTGGTTGACATTAAATGTGTATCCAAATCAAAAATACATCATGCATTGTGCTTAAATGGTTAAATAACATTGCCATAGCGGAATTTTGTTCTCATTTGTAATTTTGTCTCAGATTTAAGTGCATTAAGAGCCGATCTCGTCCTCCACGGTGTCAGATGGAAATTGTTCTGCTCTAAATGTTACTACATAGTAATAAATCAATGCAAATTTTGGGCTTAGCACATTTCAAGGGAATGCATTCTGATTGGTTAGCTCAAAACAATTCTTAATCAAGTAAATAAAAAGCACACTGAATTCTTAGATAATTTTTGATAATCACTCACATGAGTTGCATGTGATTCTCCTGGTGAGCTAAATTGTTTTAGCACGTTTATGAAGTACTTGCCCGTCACATGTCCTTCATCAGCTCAATCTTAACAGAGTCAGTCAGATGATTCTAGTAAGAGTAGAAACCGTTATCTGTTAAGTCGGCGATGAACTTTCATGGACAAATGCGTCATTTTGTAACCCCTGTATACTTTACTTAGCTGCAGATTGGCAGCACCGAGCAGAATGGGTCGTATGAGGGAGCCGTGGCCATCCTGGATGCCGGCGCCCAATACGGCAAAGTCATTGACAGACGGGTGCGAGAGCTGTGTGTGCGCTCGGAGATCCTCCCGTTGGAGACCCCTGCCTTTGCTATTAGAGAACAAGGTTACAGGTAATCTATTACAAGAGCCCAAGAGCTATCTTTTTTTGGTAGCACTATAATTTTGTTGTTATGATACAACTCCAATTTGTGGTTTTGTTTAGGGCAATCATCATTTCAGGAGGCCCTGCTTCCGTGTATGCAGAGGATGCACCACGGTTTGACCCTGCTATTTTCACAATAGGAAAGCCTGTCCTGGGGATTTGCTATGGAATGCAGGTATGTCAAATTGACTGTAATTCTGAAATTATCAGATTTTGTGATGATGTTCAGCATTTGTTTTTAAAGGAGGGAGATTTTTTATAGGATCACACTGCATATTTGAGTAGCTTCTACTTGACCATGATTTCCAGGCTTACTGTTCTAGTCCCATGTCCCATCTGGGATTTCATCATCTTGCTTCAAGGACACATTGATACTAACTGAGGAACATAAAAGCATCATTAGTTCGCTTTTCTATGGCAGCTTGGAGCTCTAAATCATTCACTATGAAGTTGTCTCATCAAACTAAAATGAGGCCTGTTAAATGTTATGTGTTTCATTTGTAGATGATGAATAAAGTTTTTGGTGGCACAGTTCACAAAAAGTGTGTAAGGGAGGATGGAGTCTTCAGTATTGGAGTGGATAATTCGTGCTCACTCTTCAGGTAAGTTTTCCTATATATTTTTTTAATTTATTTTACACAATATAAGCTAGCGCATTGAAGCTCCTCAATTTTCTCTTCTCGATACGTGTCCGTGGTCAAATGAAAAAGATCGACATGGAAAGATGACGGACTGTAGCAATGCTTGTTTTTGTTTATTTATTCAGAGGTCTTCAAAAGGAGGAAGTGGTTCTCTTGACTCATGGAGACAGTGTTGATAAAGTTGCTGATGGCTTTAAAGTGGTGGCACAATCGGGAAACATAATCGCAGGTGAGTGTGAATACTTTATTCTAAGTTGAGCTATGTTTTACACATGCAGTTTAATTTAAAGACAGGTCTCATCCCCAAATAATAAAAAAAAATCCTTTGTTAATCTGACATTTCACAATTAGAAAAAGGTGCTCATCGTGTACCTAAATAATAATGGTGGACCTGATATGCCCATACACAAGCAATAAGTCTTCATTTCACGTTACTCAAAATATTGAGCAAATTTCCAATTCTAGTTATTATATCCAACGTCTATATGACTAAAATATTTCATCAGATGCCTTTTCAATAGCTAATTCTTCATGTGTACACATGGTGTAAGTAGCACACACAAATTCAAAGGTTATGCATACTTGCGTATCAACTGTGTACACACACTGTTAGTAACCCAATAATACAGAAAGAGGGCAAATATTATGTTATTGTGTTTGTTGACAAACCTTGCAGCATTTTTGTTTTGTTTTGTTTTTTTATGTGTATTTCTAACAGAGGTCTACATTTATTTTGCTTCCAGGTATTGCCAATGAGCAAAAGAAGCTGTATGGAACTCAATTTCACCCCGAGGTGGACTTGACAGAGCGTGGCATGGAGATGCTTCGCAACTTCCTCTTTGAGATTGCAGGATGCACCAGTAACTTTACTGTCCAGAACCGCCAACAGGCTTGCATCACTGATATCATAGAAAAAGTCGGCAAATCCAAGGTTTTGGTGAGTGTAACATTATAAAAAAAGTCCAGGCTAACACTAGAAAATTCAACTGGGGACTTAGTGTGTGCCTGAGGTGTTGTAATGACTTGGGGAGGAGTGACAGGATAGGTAGAACCAATTAAGGACTCAAATGAAACCATTGTTTCTGAAAAGTGCTCATCAGCTTCCTAAGTGCCTTTTTATAAACTAGGCTTCATCTCAAGGGAGTGAGATGAGAGTGGCTCATAACGTTTTATTTTGAGAGTGCCCTCACTATTCAGACTATTATTCTGCCTTGCTTTTTGTGCAATGGAAACTTTTGTGATGTAATGTCACAGGCACCAAAATTAAATGCATTTCCACAAAATGGCATTGTATACACGTTATTTTAAACTCCCATGTGGCACATTATAACTGTTTCAGCATTTGAAGGCAACCTTATGGATGTTCAAGCCCATGCATGGAAAACACTGTCATAAGGGATAACCCTATGACTTTATTTATTTTTATAATTTAGTCATTTTTTGTGTTTATGTCAGGTGCTATTGAGCGGTGGCGTCGACTCAACCGTGTGCACGGCGCTCCTCAACAAAGCTCTCAGCCAGGACCAAGTCATTGCAGTTCACATTGACAATGGTTTTATGAGAAAGAGAGAAAGCCAGAGTGTGGAAGAGGCCCTTACCAAATTGGGCATCAAACTCAAAGGTAGGTGTTGTCTGAAAGATGCAATGTTTTGTCAATGGAACTAATCAAACTTGTATATGTTCTCTTTTTTTGGCATTTCTTTTAATGGGATCAGTGGTAAATGCCTCACACACTTTCTACAATGGAACAACAACACTTCCCATCTCAGAAGAAGACAGGACTCCTCGGAAACGTATCAGTAAGACCTTGAACATGACCACAAACCCTGAAGAGAAAAGGAAAATAATTGGAGATACATTTGTTAAGGTTGGTCTTCAAGTTGGTCTCATTTTTTTCCAATTAATTGACATGTTAAGATGGTCAAACTTATTTTTTTCCTCAAAGAGCATGCTGTTTCTTTTCATTTTTTTACTTGGATGACATTTTTGCCGATTGCTGTTTTGTAGGTGGCAAATGAGGTGATAGGAGAGATGAACCTAAAACCAGAGGAGGTCCTCTTAGCTCAGGGTACCCTGAGACCCGATCTCATAGAGAGTGCTTCTCATCTTGCAAGTGGAAAAGCAGAGGTCATCAAAACACACCATAATGACACCGAGCTCATCCGCAAACTTAGAGATGAGGTACATTTGGGGACGCTAATTATATTCAGATAATAATTTCTTTGTTTTACTCAGCCATTTTTTATATATTGCAAACTTTTTTTCTTTCACAATGTTAATAATGATACTGGTTATTGATCTCCAGGGAAAAGTCATCGAACCACTAAAAGATTTCCATAAAGATGAGGTTCGAGCGCTCGGTAGAGAATTGGGTCTGCCAGAGGAGATAGTCTCACGACACCCTTTCCCTGGTAAGAATCTTAATGCACTGATCCTTACCCATCTACTATCAGATCAGGGCATCTTTACAAATGATATTTATCAAAGTTTGGAGTATCACTTGCAATTAGATTTTTTTTCCCATTCATATATTTACTGTAACCTAAAATAACTCCTTCTTCCTACACACGTAGGTCCCGGTCTGTCAATCAGAGTTATTTGTGCAGAGGAGCCATATGTCTGTAAAGATTTTGCTGAAACCAACAACATCCTCAAAATCATGACAGACTTTTCTGCTAGTGTCAAAAAGGTCAGTGTTTTATACATTTTCTAACAAAGACTCATGATTTATAAAAAGCAAGATTACGTAAAATATTCCCCTCTTGTAATGTAAATTGTTGATAGCTAATAATATAGTTTTGTCTTTTCCGTCTTCACCAGCCACATGCCTTGCTACAGAGAGTCAAGTCATGCATATCAGACGAAGAAGAAGAAAAGCTTATGCATATCACCAGCCTTCATTCACTAAATGCCTTCCTGCTCCCCATCAAAACTGTTGGCGTCCAGGTGACCAGTTTGTTATTTGTTTGGTCACATACAAGTGTCCTATACCTAGCTCTTAAATTACTCATTTTGTGGTTGGTGATTTATAAATATACATATCTCCTCCACACACACACACACATTAATTTCATGATTTTATATTCTACCTCCACCCTTGAAGACTGAGTCACATTTGCTTATTATTTTCTTGGTCTGAGGAAGGGAAAATCATGGAACTTTTCAAAAACGTCATTCTTACTAAGCATTTTTTTTTTCTCCCCCACTTTTCCGGGTGTGTATATCCTTTCACTTCTTGTTTTCTCCCTTGTTGGATTTTCAGCTTAAACCTCAAAAGTGTGGTGAGACAGTACACTGGGACTCTGTTTTAGCTTGTTGCCATCATTAACACACCATGTTTTTTTTCTTTTTTTTGTAGCTCATATGTTTATTTATCATTAAATAATATATTTTCTCATTACAGGGAGATTGCCGCTCTTACAGTTATGTGTGCGGTATCACAAGCAAAGAATCGCCTCATTGGGAATCTCTCATGTTCCTAGCCAGACTGATCCCACGCATGTGCCATAGCATCAATAGGTAACACACATTTTCTTTTAGGAATGACCTCGTGTAACTAGTGGCATACTCACACTGTTTTTTATTACTCACGTCCCTTTTCAGAGTCGTCTATGTATTTGGGTCCCACGTGAAGGAGCCACCAATAGACATAACTCCAACTTTCCTGACCACAGGCGTCCTAGGCACCCTCAGACAGGCTGATTTTGTTGCTCATTCTATACTTAGAGAGTCTGGTGAGTGTCTGCAGTAATTCTTTCAATCTGTGCCTGGGATGATATCTCGCGTTTGAAATAAATCAGACAAGGCATGACCGTACGTAGTGGAGCCTATCGAATATTTACACTAAGAATGTGCACAGACTTTAAAGTTTGCCTTCGTGGAGCCATATAACTTGACTTGCACCCACAAGAGGAATTTCTCATAGCAAGTCGGGTAAACAAGTTATCTGATATTTTTTTCCCTCTCCTTTCTGGGATTCTTATTTTACATAAGCACCGACCCATAAACTATTTAAATATACAGTTAGCAATGTGTAACAAGAAAATGTTCTCATCTGCTATTAAATTTAACCAATGCTATACCAGTAAATACAAAAATAAATAATTAAAACACAATAGAAAATAAATGGTGCAGTTAAATGAGAATATTTCTTTGTTAATGCTGTTCCATCACCAAATATTTCGAATCCAAAACCAGAACTATTTCTCCTTTTCAGGCTTCTCTGGAAAGATCAGCCAAATGCCGGTTATCCTCACTCCCCTGCACTTCGACCGCGACCCACTACACAAGCAGCCTTCCTGCCGACGCTCCGTAGTGGTCCGCACGTTCATCACCAGCGACTTTATGACTGGCATCCCAGCCACGCCGGGGAACCATATACCAGAAGAGGTATGACAAGGTTTAGAGCTCCACACAATTTGTAAAGTTGCCACTTTGTAAAAGACATGGAGCAAGGACACATAGTATACATCATAAATCACAGGTGTATGATATTAATTATATGATATTAATTCTGGTTTCTTTTCTCTCCCAGCTGGTGCTAAAGATGGTCAACGAGATCACAAAGATCCCAGGTATCTCAAGAGTCATGTACGACTTGACCTCCAAGCCACCTGGCACCACAGAGTGGGAATAAAAAAAAATACACACATAGCAGTGACAGGAGACACACACATACACACACAAACAACTTTTCAGAAGGTTGGGAAGCTCCTCCCAGTCTTTTATCTCCGCCATACACCCTTCTAACCCCCACCCCTTTTTTCGTCAACATTCCCATGGAGGACAGTTCCCTACATCCCCTTGTCTTAATGATTTTGGCCACAGATATTGATTAGAAAGAAACTGTTTTATTCTTCCACTTTAAAAAATGAATTAAAAAAAATCTCACCTCATATTCTGAACTGAATTAACCTCACTGGGGTTGGGGGGGGGGGGGGGTGCTGGAGCCAATCCCAGCTGGCTTTGGGTCTTTGTGTTCACCCAATCGCAGGTCACGAAGAGATAAACAACCATTCAGGCTCAAACTCATACCTAGGTGCCATTTAGAGCGTCCAATCGGGCTACTGTGCATGTCTTTGGGATGTGGGAAGAAACTGGAGTACCCAGAGAAAGCCCACACAGGCTCGGGGAGAACATGCACACTCCACACACCACCTGGATTTAGCTATTTATACCCCCTACCTGCATACTGTGCTAAGAAGACAGGTTACAGTCCAAAATGGAACTGAACAAACAACCTGGTGTGACCAATTCATTTTGTAAACTCTCTGGTTTGCCAAAAGCACACGCTGCTGTCTTTGGCGTCTCCAAGTGGTTATAAAGGACAACTGTTATCCTGAATATAATGGCTGGTGTTTATAAAGCTAGGAAAGAGGCCAAAATCATGGATAATTTTGTATGTGCCTGTCGTATTAGGTTTTTTTTTCCTCTTTAATGTGACAAGTTCTGGATCTTGCTAGTTCCAGAATATATACTAGTATAACAATTTCTCATTATGCTGCAATATGTATGCTTTTTAAACCGTAATGACAGAACTAGTACATAATCACTTGTAAATTGTGGTTGTCTTTTTTTTGCTGCTCTTGCAGTGAGCAAGAGTACATCTTTGCACATTTGTTACTTTTTAACATAAAGCCTCTGAGCTATATAAACATAACCCATTAAATTGGGAGGTGTGGCCAAATTGAACGCTTAACTGAGTGGTGTCTCCTGCTCCAATTTAAATGTTTTTTTTTCTATTCTGAATTAACTATTATATATCAACCTTGCTATATAAATGTCACCTGGCTCAGGTTTAACTGAGTTGGAGCAAAAACCCAAGCTCAAGACATTTATGGGCGTCTACTTTTAATGGCATAATTACCCTAAAGCAAATGGTTTAGCAACATTTTGTGATTCTTATTGCCTCTGTCAACTGCCTTTAAATGTATATTTTTGTTATATGGCCCCATGAAAAAGAGTGGCTTGATATCTTAAACATAATTTTGTTGTTGAATTGAATTGCAATATCAACATGATTCAGTTATGCAAACCTATATCTGGGGGTCATTTTTCAAATTTATCATGCTCTTTTGTTTTTTTTTTCTTTAGTAACGTGCCTCCAAACAAACCTCTTGCATGCAGTTTCAACAATGAAATTTATACTATGAAAACTGAGCTTTAATAAAGACCTCTGTGTTAAAACTTATTTGGATTTATTTACTTATTTGGTGTATTTTTTCATTTTCTTGTAGCTGGAAATGGAAAATATTTGCAAAAAACAAGAGTAATAATATAATTTGTTTTAAAAAAAAATATTCTTCTCAATCAACTTTAAAGTATAGTGTATTGCCCATTGGAAGTGTTTATGTGTAGTGACAGATGTATTATTTTTGTCCCAACTGACTGAGAGACAAGAGCAGACAAGTCGTGTCAACCACCACAACACTGTATGTGACTCAGGGGACATGGTTAGAACAGTAGCTTGACTTCATGCGTATATAGAAACTTGACGTTACCTAATGTGGCCAATTAAGCTGCTTTATGTGCCTGCCTCACTTGAATTAGGCTTTTTGATGAATAGGAACGTTGTCCTTTGCCCCAAATGACCCATGTTGGACCATAGTATTCTTCTTTTAGACCTTGTGCACAATACAATTAAATTTTTCCAATTCTTTTGACTTATTGTTGCAAGTTTCTGCAGCTACCCCTTTTCCCTTTTCCCCTGAGGATGCAAGGAACACCTGATGCAAGAAGGCAGCTTCAACGTATCGACACGACAAAGCTCCTCTTAATCTCGCTTGTGCCGCCTTAGCATGGAGTCCCGTGTTCTTTGGCTCGGATTAAGTGTCTTTTTCCACGTTTACGCCTCTGTTTCTGCTCAGGCCACTTGCAAGTTAAAGGCCAAGTTCAACCTGAGCGGCTACAAGAATGTAGAGAAGAAGAAGGTCATCATCGGTGGGATGTTTCCTGTTCATATGAGCATTGCTTCCCATGACGGCAACACTTCAAGGCTACCAGTGTCCTCCGGTTGTGAGGGGTGAGTTGAGCTTTTTCCATTGTGTGTTGTTTGGTCTGGTCAAATTCTTTAATAATATTGGCTTGATCATCCCATGGCATGCTAGAATGAATTTCCGCACCTTCCGCTGGACGCAGACAATGCTGTTTGCAATCAATGAAATAAACAACATGGACAATCTCCTGCCAAACACCGACTTGGGTTACGTCATCTACGACTCTTGCTTCACCATCTCCAAGGCTGTGGAAGGTACTCTCACATATCTGACTGGCCAAGATGAGGCAGTGCCCAACTACCGATGTGGCAATGGTGCTCCCTTGGCTGCTCTCGTGGGAGCGGGTGGCTCAGATCTGTCCATTGCCACTGCCAGGATCTTGGGACTCTACCATTTTCCACAGGTATTGTCTGAGAAATATGACAAAAACAGTTGAATTTTGCCAAAGCTGTGGTCCACCATTGAAAAAGTACAAGCTCATGTTCATCAATCTCTTCATTAGGTCAGCTACTCCTCAAGCTGCTCTGCCCTAAACAGCAAGTTCCAGTTCCCCACCTTCCTCAGGACCATTCCCAATGATAAACACCAGTCGAGCGCCATGGCCCAGTTAGTGCTGCACTTCGGCTGGACCTGGGTCGGTACAATAGCTGCAGATGATGACTATGGCAAGTACGGCATCAAAGATTTCAAGGAGCAGGTAGAAGAGGCTGGCGTCTGTATTTCCTTCTCAGAAACCCTGCCCAAGGTAAGCATCTGTAATTGAGTTCCCCATTGATTTGTTGTCTTTTGTCTCAAATTTCCACATCTTGAAATTTTAGGAGAATTCACCAGAGGATATCCAGCGAATAGTCCAAACCATTGTTGAGTCCACAGCTATGATCATTGTAGTCTTTTCATCAGATGTAGACCTCAGTCCTCTGGTGATGGAACTGATTCATCAAAATGTGACCAATCGTACTTGGATTGCTAGTGAAGCCTGGATCACTTCAGCGCTCATTAACCAACCGGGAGTAAGAGCCGATATTTGTCAGACAAATCCTACTTATGGCTTAATATGACATGGTTGCCAATATTTGTTCCCAGGCCAGCTCTGTGTTGGGGGGCACCATCGGATTTGGTGTGAAGAGAGCTGACATTCCGGGTCTTCAGCAACATTTACTTGAGCTGGACCCTTATGCTGACCCTCTAACTGAGGAATTCTGGGAGACGGTCAGTGCAATAAAAATGATTGCTTTAGGTGTCAATCAAACACAGCAAAGATAGAGGTGGAATCAGCTGTACTGTTTTCCTTTTTAAAATTAGTTGCGGATTAATGAGGCATAATTATTAATGATGATGGAACAGATCCAGACAAGTACCTGATTTATACAATATGTGTGTCTCACAGAATTTCAACTGCACATTAGACTATGGTAAAGCGCTCCAAAAGGCCAAAGAGCAGGCCAACGGGACATCGCCTAAGGCAGGAGGACTTGCTGTTCCTGCTGGTTTGTGCACTGGGAGTGAGTCCCTGCCTCAACTCAAAAATACATACTCTGACATCTCCCAGTTGCGAATCACCTACAGGTTGTCACACACTTTTTAAGATCCAGTCTTTTGGACAATGCAGATTTCTCTCATTGTAGTTGCTATTTTATATGTGGAGTCTTCACAGTGCAATGTCTTCCCGTAGTGTGTACAAAGCAGTCTACGCTGTTGCCCATGCTTTGCACAATCTGGAGCATTGCCAACCAGGACAGGGGCCATTTATTGGGATCGGATGCACGGACATCACCAAGTTTGAACCGTGGCAGGTACATTTTGTGCTCATTTCAAATCGATCGAATCAAGATGGAAGGGTTCCCTCGTAAGGGGCTCGATGTTTGCCCAAGAGTAGCCCCACTTAAAACCACATCATCAATCTGTGGGTGCACTTTAAAATAGCTTACTTATAAAAACACATTTGGATTTTCTAGGGAATTTGTAGAAGTACCAATTTGATAGATTGACAGTAAATGTAAATACATGACAGAATAAAACATGTTTTTTATTGGTTGGTCAGTACCAGTGTGTGTTCTAATGAATCTGACACTTATTTGCAGCTCATGTACTACCTGAAGAATGTCCACTTTAAAGTGCCCCACACAAATGAGGAGGTCTACTTCACTGATGGAGACGTGGAGGGCTTTTACGATGTCATCAACTGGGTTGTTGAAGGAAACGGGGAAATAGCTTACGTGACTGTTGGGCACTACAATGGTTCAGCAGACCCAGCAGATAAGTTGACCATAATGAATGGCTCTATTGTCTGGAACAATGAGGCATTGGAGGTTAGTTGTACATGAGTTCAATTTGTCGCAAATCCAGTTTGATTTGTTAGAAACAAGTAGCGGAAATTTCACATACGCGCACCTGTGCTCTTTAGCCTCCTCGATCCGTGTGCAGTGAGAACTGCAAGCCTGGTACCAGGAAAGGGATTCGACAGGGAGAACCGGTCTGCTGCTATGACTGCATTCCCTGTGCTGATGGCGAAATTAGCAACATGACAAGTCTGTATATACAACCTCCTTTTTCCTAATGATATGAAAAATAGGGATGTAAAAGGTCTACTTAAAAGTCTACATAAAAATTTAAATAAAATCAACCCCCTAACCAATAAACTGAACAAATCTAATGTTATTTTTTTCTTTTTTCAGTGAAGGGAGTAAAAACAAATATATTGACTGCATAATAGAAAAATGTTCATTTCAAATTTGGGTTTCTGCCAAAATAAAACGCTATAATAGATCATAAGACCAAAACATAAAATCAAGGAGCAAATCCGTTTTTATTAAGAATAGTAAGTCATAATAAAGGAACTTCTAACTCAGTGGCATTTTTTAAAATTAAAATGTCTATTTTCTGCAACCAACTTTAACTAATATTTCCCTTTGTCATTTACAGACGCTCGCAAGTGTGTCTTGTGCGGTGGTGATCACTGGTCAAATGACGCTCATGACACCTGCGTGCCAAAGGTGATCGAGTTCCTGGCCTTTGGCGAGCCACTGGGAATCACTCTGATTGTCATCTCCGCCTTTGGAGCGCTTGTCACATTTGGAGTATCTGTGAGAATCACACAACAAAGACAACTGGATTTACCATATTTTTTTTGGACCATAACTAATACCACAGTAGAAATCACACATAACTCCAGACCTGCAGTAGTAAATGTAACATATGATGCTGAATTTTAGGTGGTGTTTGTTGTCCACTTGGCCACTCCTCTTGTCAAAGCCAACGACGCTCTACTGAGTTTCTCGCTGCTCTTCTCACTGATGGTGACCTTCCTCTGTTCAATTGTCTTCCTGGGAGAACCACAGCACTGGAGCTGTATGACCAGCCAGGTTGCTCTGGCTCTGGGTTTTGCTTTGTGCCTTTCCTCTCTTCTGGGTAAGGGAAGAAGAAATGCATGCATTGAGGATTGAGCCTCAATGGCAGGAATGTCTCCAGTGGGACAGATTATCTTCACTGTAATGCCACTATCGTTCTATGCCAGGCAAGGCCGCCTTGCTGATGTTGAGAGCGCAGGCTATGAAAGCGGGCCGTGCCAGGGCCAAGGCCGCTGCCAAAGCCGCCAAAGCCGCGGCTGAAGTAGCAGCCAACAACGGCAGCCCAGACGTCATCGTGACCAACTCGACGAGCTTCAGCGACATCGCTCCTCGGCTGAAGCCCGACGGGCTCACCTTTGCCCACCAGAGGGTGATCGCTGCCATAGCAACGTTGATTCAGGTGAAGATATTATAATGTAGTAGAACATTTTACATGCTGTATCATCTTGGAGCTATTTTGTGTCTTGTTAATATTTATTTTCATGAATTAACTCTTTACTCAGGCTGTCGGTTGTACCGTGTGGCTCATCGTCTTACCGCCCTATCCAATGAAGAACACCTCAGCTCAGAATATTAAGATCATCCTGGAGTGCAATGAAGGTTCTGTGGTCTTCATCTGTTGTATCTTTGCCTATGACATCCTTCTGGCTGTGGTAGCCTTCATCTTTGCTTTCCTAGCGCGAAAACTTGAAGATCATTTCAGGTGGGAGAGTCCTAAATATTCACTTGAATCCTAAAATGTCAACCTATCCTAACATTTTTTTTTTTATCCCAATTTCTAATGCTTTGTTCCAGTGAGGCCAAGTGTGTCACCTTTGGCATGCTTGTCTTCTTTATCGTTTGGATCTCCTTTGTCCCAGCTTACCTCAGCACACGAGGCAAGTTCATGGTAGCCGTTCAGATTTTTGCCATCCTGGCTTCTAGCTTTGGTCTGCTTGCCTGCATCTTCCTGCCAAAGTGCTATATTCTTCTCCTCAAACCTGAACGCAATACTGAGGAAATGATGAGACCCCATGATAAAACACGTGACGGAACATCAACAGGCACTTCGGCATCGCTCGCTACCGCCGCTACAGAGGTCAACGCAACAATCTCAACAAGCAATATTGAAGATTAGGTGAGAGGTTATAGGGAATAGTTGTACAAGGAGATATTAGATTGTTACATAATATAGTAATGTTAACGGCAAAGACAATAAAATTAACACTTAATAGATGAAAATACACTCGTCAGACCTAAACTGCATTAGTTAATGTACATACATAATTCATTGAATCACATTTTTGTCTTATTCTGTACCATTGGCATGATATATTTTCAGATATCCATAAATGTATTTGAAAATATAATGTTTTGCACCCTTAAAAAATACTCAATTTGTAGCTGTTTTCTTGTGCATTTCTGGACTTTTCCCCATATTTTATTTATTGTGTGCCACTCCCACAGTACATTAGTATGTTCACGTGTTCATGAGCATCTGCCTTTCTGAGAATCTGTGAAGCTGTGAATGTGCCCAATCAAAGTTGTCAGTGTGCACAATAATAAATTCGACGGGTGACAGAGAGCTGAAGGAATGTGTTTTGAATTTACGGCTCGCTGACAAGTTGGGGCAGCTGCTAATTCACATTTAAAGGTGCACATATGCACCACCAATAGTCTTCGTGCGACTGTCATTACTCTGTTATTCATGTGACAGCACTGCCTATAGTCTGATTAGGGATATATGTATATGTGGAGGGGGTCTTTATTTACTGTATATCAGTTAATTATTCTCAGTTCATCATGTAAATGTCAGATGAATTATCATCTGAATGGGCTTTTTAACAACTAATTAATTTACAGTGCTTTAACTTTCTCAAGAAGATAATAAGAGTCATGTGTTATATTCTCATCTGGCCACAACCCCCCCTAAATATCACATTCATACCCAGTTGGGTTCAACACTATTCACTATGAAGGTCAAAACAAGGGATTTGCATATGTTTCATTCTGTTGGAGCCACATGGTGAACTCAAGGGTTCATCATGAAACTGGTCACACAGAACCCAGTTTATATTGTCTTCTTCATGGCTCAATAGTGTAAAGAATGTTTTGAGCCCTGGACTTAGTGGTTTTATTTGCTGGGATGTGTGGCCTAAACACCAAATGTTTGCTATATTTATAGTTTCAATGTTTAAGAATGTGCTGCAAGAATAATGGGCTTCCTACAGTGAGATTTACATTTTATTTTCCACTTTGGTCTAAATAAGTTCACTTAAAAATGCAAACAAAAGTAATTTTTCAGATGTATTTGCTGGCCTTAACTGTTTTTTTGTTCTTTTCCTTTTGAATACAGGCACAGTGACCTTCACAAAAGCCTAAAGTCAGAATTCTAATTGAAAAACTCTGAAAAATGAGGTCAGTCATCCTAACATTTTGTTTTTCCACCAACTTTTCTCATAAATGGCACCTTTTATATCTACTACATTGTGCCATTCCCCAGCTTCTAATTTCAATCTTCCAACCAATTTATCCTATAGCCTCTCTCCCATTGAGACAAAGTTTAAAGTTAAAAAAAAAAGATGTTGCGTGATGTCACATTACGAGCTATCCTGACACCGTGTCTTATGTCATGAAGAATGGTGTTTAAATTCCAAGACCCCAAGAAGTCTAGAAGGTGTGTAAATATAGAGTCGTCATTGGAAAAAGAAAAAAAAAGTCGAACATGCCAATGTACGTGTCGTCTACAACACAATCCAACAAGAACGATACTCGTTTATGGTGTGTCCTTCCATGTACTTAAAGTAAAACGTATACTTGTAAAAAGTTAAAACACTTGACTGCCCGTGTACACTTTGCACGGCACGTGTGTGTGCGTTTATGTATTCGTGTATGGTCGACACCCTGGCATGTTCGTCTCCCTTCTTTGAGGTCAGCACAGAGCAGTGACGGGACAAGAAAACCCGGATCTTGTTTCAGGGTGGACGAGGCTATAAGAGCCCCAGCGTGGACTCCGCGGTAACATACTAAGCGGAGAATAAGACGAGCAATGTGCCAAACAAATCCCGGGAAGTTTAGAGTCTGAGAACAGCAGAGGATTGGAAAAAAAGTAGACGAAAGCTGCAGCGTCAAGACCAATCAAATTCTTCTTTGAGTCGTCCCAAGTGGGCGCCATGTTAGCCGCCCGGAGCAGCGGAGGTGGGGTCGGGGGACACCAACCTCCCCCGGTGCATCGGGAACACTCGGTGAGCTCGAGCGGAGGGACGAAAGGTCATGGTCACGCCAACTCCACCGATGTCAGGTGTAATACCTACTCTGGAAGGCAGGGGGCGCTTCAGCAAAACAGAGCGGCGTTGCTCAGAGAGATGGAGAGCAATTGGTGTCTGAAAATGTTCGGATTGGGGAAAGAGGAAACGGTCACCCATAAGACGGGGATGCCCTACAGGTGAGTTCCTAATTAATAAGTCATACATTCATTTTATGTCCGCAATTTTTTTTATTTAAAGGCAATATGGGGGATACTGGTTTTATTAAAAGTCAAACTCTTTAGGTTTTCTAGCAATATTTGATTTCTTTAGTTACATTACTGATGCATTTTTTCAGTTTAACTGGTTGCAGAGCATGCACCCAAAATATTATCACACTATGTGTCATAGGTGGAGCTTACTTTAGCTTTTATAGATTATCCAAGTATTTTTGGGCAAGGCTTTCAGTGATGAAAAGTGTTTCCTCTCCAATCCCTTCATTTTATTTGTGAGTGTTGTGTGTCACGTAAGTCCGACCCGACTCAAGATTGTGTCACCTGATCTCGCTCTATTACTAATGGGCAGCATCTGTCCTGCTGAATTTGACTGTGTTGACATGGCCTTACCGCCATGGCGACAAAACGTGGAAGTGGAGAGAGTGTGGGAATGGCACGCCGAGGCTCGCTTTTTTGAGATATAGAGTGATCAAAACCTCGACTTGTGGATTTTACTTCAATGGGCATTATCCTCTCTTTGTTTCTCACTCAGAGAAACCGTGCTCTTGCCCTTCTTCCCACGCTATTATTTCTTGTGGTTAATCTTTCCGTGTCTGGGATGGATTCCTAAATTATGAATTTATTTTGCCTGACTTTTTCATTTTGGAGAGCAGTAATATATTTGAATATTTTCAACAACATTTTTTTGTAGCTCCTCCAGTTAAAACACACAATCAAATAATCACTTTGAGTACATTTTAAACAGGCTACATTGACTCTGGGTACATTTGCACAGCAGTACTTTTACTTGAGTGAAATGTTATATGTAAGATTTCAGTTGGATGACCTTTTTAAATACACTGTAGAGTTAAGCAAAGTACTCTAGTGATGTCTTATATCTAAAATTGACATTGATTCAGCACAAGTGTAAGCTGTGACTCAGAGAATATGATTTGGCTCAAGTTTGTGCAGGCACACCGCTGAGTTGACTGCCAAGATAGAAACGTGCTTCATTTAGCTGGAATTGCTGGAGGTTGTAAATTGCTGAGTGATCAATTTCATGCTATTCAACTTGAAGTTGAACCACCGTCGAGAACTTCATAAAATTTCTCTTTAACTACATGGACATAGAAGGACATGAATTTTGCACTATTCTTTATAAAGACACTGGGAAGTGTTTTAGCATGTTGGGGATTAAGAATTATGGGCCACATTGTGAAAATGGCCTGGGGATTTGGTTTTCTATTGATTGCATATTTTAAATTTTATTCCTAAAAGCCAATGCCTCTCAATTTTTTCGACTCACCACAATAAGAAAGAGTACACATGCAGGCAAACCCCCATCCAAATGTTTTTACCCATTTAGCATTTCTATTTAAAAACTGGGGCAGAATATAACCCTAGTTTTCCCAGGGCTATTTTAGCAGACTAAAAATAGCTTTCTATTGGCTTTAAAATGTAACTGATGGCAATATAATTCCACAAAGCATAGTCTTACAAAATATCTATTTTGTATTATTTAAATGATATTTTTCATAAAATCACTTAACATGAGGGAAAAAAGGAAGTAGATTAAAATAGTTATTTTCCATATTTTTAACAAAGTGCGCAAAATATGATTTTTAATGTGCTCCTCAGTATTAAGTGGGTTTACGTACATCATTAGTGATAATAATGTTGGGCTTAGTGGGAAATGTAGGCCACCACATTGGTCTTAAATAGGAGCAGGACAGTCCCCGAGGGCTGGAAAGTGATCACTGGCTTAATTATTGCTGCCATAGAGCCAGAAGAAATGAAAAAAAAATGTGTTCTCATTTAACTTCACTAAATACTAAGAGGATTTCATGTAATGTGTATCGGATGAGAGACAAGAGTATACACCGTGGACCATCGGCAGCTTTGGTAGTCAACCAAATTATATATGTGATAATTATATGCTGACTGTCGAGTGGTACACTATTGAATTGGGACTAAGTGTGTCTGGAGGTGTTAGGGGCACAGAATAAAAGCTTAATTAATCTCATGGAGGATGACAATGATGTCGAAAAGAAGTTGAGGATCCTTGTATTATTCACATCTGTTTGGTTGCAAAATAAGTTTGATTAGTGAAAACGTTAGTTGTATATTTATATACGGTGCAGGTTTTTTTTTTATAACAGTGAGTTTTTATGTACAACTTATTAGTTTGGCTTATAGGAAGGTGGCAAAAGATGATGGCATTTTATTATGAGTAAAGGAAGGACTACCAGGTGGCAAGATGTTAACCAGATACCTTTTTCACTTAAAAATGAAATACCATGCATATATTTTTGAAATTGCCAATACATAACTGTTTTTAAATGTGTTATTTATTTCCATAATAGAAAAAAAACATTAGATTCGGTTAACTTCTTTTATCCAGTCTAAAATACTGAATACAAAATATATCGCCATGAAATAAACAGTAATAAAATAAGCCCAATCTCCAGAGTCTGCTGGACCATTTGCTCCAAAATCATGGTGTGTAACACAAGTGTCTATTATTATAACTATAAACACAGTCACGTTGCATAAGCTCAGCTGACAATGTTGCTGTAATGTAAGATGAGTTTTTCCACCCTTCCTAGTGGACAATGGACACAGCTGCCTTTTTGCCATTTGCTTCAGACTGACATGACAAAACATGGACACTTTGGGCCCAATTGGGTCATTTTAGACAATAATATTTGACTTATGACTTATTTTGACGGGACAGTAATTTTAAAAAAAAATCCCACTGGCTGCTATGGCAATTAATGGCATAAAAAATGCAATATGTGATCATTTTAACCATTTAAATTCCTTTATTGTATTTTTTTAACAATGGTTATGATAATGACACTTAAATAATTTCGTGTAAAAAAACACGGATTAAAAGAAATGATACTTGTCCCAGGTTCAATAATCTTCTAGGGGAACCAAACATGATGTCATGTTCTATTTCCGATAGTAGTTTAAAGGTCTTTGACTCTATGCCATGTAAATATGAATGCATTAGAGAGACAAATAGGGAGAAAAAGAGAGTGGGAGAGTGAGAGAGAGAACTCACTGAGCTGAGTAGAGGCTTCCCTCATGATATTTTGTGGTTCAATTCATTATAAAAACATTGCCCCCAGACAGTGAGCAAATGTGCAGAACATGCTGTTGGGTGTGAGTGATATTGTGTGTGTGTGTGTGTGTGTGTGTGTGTGTTATCATTGAGCACTTTGTTTACAAAGAGGCAGAAAAATGGGAGGAAAGAAGGATATTGTATGAAAAATTAAGGAAAATCAAGGCATACTTAAAAGGAATAATAAGAGATAAGAGTGAATGATGAATAGACATTGGGGAGCTGGAAAATGGAAGGAATGCTGGAGGAGAGTCAAGGGAAGAGCTCAAGAGTAAGTGGTTGAGAAGGAATACTGAAACACAAAAGAAGGATGATGGAGGAAGTGAGGGTGAGGGAGAATGGATAAGAGGAAGCCGGGAAGAGAAGGGTAAATGGATAGAGAGAGATTGAAAGATGAAAACAAAACAGAGAGTAAAAAAAAAAAGGAGAGGGAGGGAGGGACGGTGGAAAAAATGTCCCAGATTCCCAGACCGTTTAATAGGGAGCAAAACTAAAGTGTGCCTCTATGCAGACTGGCTATGCAGGGGGCAAAGTGACAGTGTATGTGTGTGTGTGTTTGTGTGTTGGGTGTGAAAGAGTGCAGAGAGATAGAGAGTGCATGTACAGTATGTGTTGCTCTCTTCATCTGCATGTGCACACAGAACATATGTGACAGCGCTCTTGCAGTAGCATATGTGAGATATAATCATGGATTTTTTCCATATACCCTGGAAATTTCTTCATTGCTTCCTTTGATTTTTTATTTTTTTTTTAACAAGAGGATATCCAGAGACAAATCCTTCACTCTCTTTGAGTTTTACCTACATGCCCACCGCCGTGTGGGCGGCGGGCCTACCTGGATTATCCCGAGCGGGCGCACGTTTGTGGGACGGACGCCTTCAGAGAAAACTGAAAGACTGGATCAAGTGAGAAGAAGATGTATCTGTACAAAGCAACGTGTCCGGATATACCCAACCCTAAGCAGAAGGCGTCCAGAAGGCAGAGCGCCGTTCAGGCCCAGAGTCTTGGTCAAGGGAGGGTGGTGGCTCAGACGTGTTCGGGGGCCCGAGGCTGCGGGCCTCTGATGTTGTGGAGCGCCAACAAACCGCACAATTCAAGAGAGCTCAAACAGTTGGAAGAGTTTCTTAACTTTCACACGCTGTCACTGCACGACTCCGTCAAGAGCCAGACAGGAATGGTTTACAGGTATGTGTTGGTGCGTATATATAGTTGTAACTTGAATTTCCATTCATTGGTTGATTTGTAACGTATTTTTATGACTAAAAGGCGCACTTAAAAGTCTGAAATTTACTCCAAAATGGACAGGACGCCTTGTTATCCAGTGTGTTTTATAAATGGAAAAAAAATTATTGTGTCATTCGTTGACAGTGCGCCTTGTAATGAATGCACTGCGCCTTATAGTCGTGAAAGTACGGTAATTGTAGTTTGTGAATGCCATTTATTTGATATACCTGTGAAAAATAGTTTGAGAAGAGAAAAATAGTGGTCAGTGGAGTGATTGGTTCTTTAGGATTGACTAGCGACCAGTCCTTGGTGAACTTGGAGAGAATAAATGGATTGATGGACAATAACAGTAATGTACTAAAGTAATCTGTTGTCCTGTCTGCCTATTTTTAAATGGTAGCTTGATTATGTAATGCAAGTCCAGTCCTAGCGAGGCAGTTTGTTTTCCATATTTACCTTCCACCGACACCTGAATCAAATCATCAGAATGGTTAGCGGGCTTCAGGTTTGGTAGAGTAGCGAGATATGGGAAATAGGACTGGACTTGGACACCCCTGATGTAATACTACACCAGCATAGGAATACTTATGGATTGTTGGGTAAAACACAGATCGATTGTTCGTCTGGCCATTTGTGCGTTGCGTGTGTTTATATCGTGCAAAATGTTCTCTGGTTGTGATTGTGGTATATGGGAGGGTGTTGGAGCTCTTTTCATATTTAAGTCTGAAGTAAATTTTATTACAAATAAAGTGGTCTAATCATTCAATTTATTCTTTTATTTTTTTGTCCATAAAACATCTGAAGATAGAAATCACTGAGATTTCTTCGTCACTCCAAAACAAGTACAAGCTCTACTATAATATACTTTAAAATTAAGTTAACTTTTAAGTTTAACTTCAAGTGAGACTGTGATGCATTAAAGCTAAAAACTGCAGCCAAAACAATGTATACAAAATATTCAATGAATAAGGACTTTAAAACTCTAAATATTCATCATTATATTTGTAAAAAATATATATTTTTGTTAGAAATACTTATTGGTCATCATTGTGTGCCAACTTGTGTTTTGATATTTAAAATATATCCTAATTTTGTCAAAATACTAATATTTTTTTAAGTATATAACCGTGCAATTTTCAGGCTATTAACCATCCACTTATTTATGCATATAACAATCAAAGACGCAATAAAATAGGGGAGCGGATGCGACAAATGTTGTTGACATGACTTGGAACACATTAAAAAAAATAGATACCAAATAAGATACACCTTGTGAAAATCCCCAAATCAAGCATCAATATCATATTGGATGAAATCCTTCCGACAAAACAATCTTGGCGAAAGCTTCCTTTAATAGAATGTGTCTTTGATTATTTGTCATATATATATATATATATATATATATATATATATATATATATATATTGGGCCAAAATAACATGTCCTTAACGCTGTCCAATATAGTGTCGGTGGAAAAGAAATGAGAATATGAGACTATAAAGCCCTCCATCGCCTCGGGGGCTGCCGTGTTGGTTACCAAGCTGTATCCCTTTTGGGTCAACCTGGCTTTGAGAGCTCATATGGCCATGTGCTGTTATGTTACCACTTTGCCCTGGGATCATAGCATATGTGGAATCAAGTGTGTACGTGTGTGTGTGCAGTATACGTAGATGTGTGTGTTGAAAAGCTTGTCTACATCGCCTTGGTAACAATGTCATATATATACAACATATAGCAAAACAGCTGCATGCCTCAAGGACTTGTTTGTTATAGTGATGACTTACAGAAAAAATCCAGAACTGATTTTATACTACATATACTTTTTATTTGTATTTTTAATGCATTTAGAGTAATTGCACTGTTTGTCTCCAATTGTAATTTCTATAAGTGTCAGTTGAAATCTGATTATTTTGGCTAAACAGGTACCACTCAGCTTTAAGCGTTGTATTACTGCTAAGCACTAGCCAAAAATGACTTCAATTAATTAAAGAGATGCACTAAGAGAGTAGATCTGCTCTCAAACTAAATGCTATTGCTGTAGATACTCAAATTAATGGCCAAAGCTTAGCGTTAATCACATATACCAAATTGAAGTGGACACTACTTCAATCAAGTTGCTCATATGGCTTGATGACACGCCTATGATGTTACTGGAAAGGAGCCTTGTGTCCTTTAGGGGATGTTTAGACCCCCAGGATATACTAGGTCACATTATCAAGCATATGTCATGTGTTTACGAATGGGTTTTCTGTGTGTGTGTGTGTGTGTGTGTGTGTGTGTGTGTGTGTGTGTGTGTGTGTGTGTGTGTGTGTGTGTGTGTGTGTGTGTGTGTGTGTGGTGACTGGATGTTTGTTAGTCTGTCAAATTGACGAAAGTGTGCTGTATTATTATGACTACTGGTTTTCCGTTTGTTATTGTTGGTGCTCTATATTATTAACTATCATTTTAAAATTCTTAACTCATTTTTTTTACTCGTTTTTACGCATCTTTGTTCAAAAAGGATATCAACCAACCATAGTGTTATTATTTGAGCTGCATATTTGTCGTCCTTTAGTCAGTGTATCACTTTGCTATCTGTTAACTATCATCTTAACATTCATAACTTCATTTATACATTTTACTTTAATAAAGATATTTCCGATTTTGTCAGCATGGCAGGAAATAAGGACACTTTGAACAACCAATCCTATTTGTCATGGCATTTGTGTATTCTTATGCATCTCATTGTCACAATTTAAATACCATCAAATATGATCTTTTTATAGTATCTTGATAATAGTTGCTCTAATCATTAAATGCATCTATTTTCCAAATAAGATGTATAACCAAAAATGAATTGCTGTATTGTTATATCTCTATTTAAACAATCTCATAGCTTAAGTAACTGTATTTTTTTTATCTCTATTCCAACTATTCCATCACATATCTTAAGTATCACAAATAAAATGTCTGTCTCTGGCGGATGATGCTGGAAAACATTTGTCTCTCAAAGAGCATGGAGACAAATTAGCTTTGACAGCAGGAAAGCGAGTACCTGCTTTGGGAAATCTGCTTTGACTTTTTGTGCTATGCTGTGCTTAATTACTTTTTCTAATCTCCTCCGTGTGCGCGTCCAAGAGGGGCCAGTGCCAATACATCCCTTTGCTCAATTCAAAAAGGGGGGATTCAAAGCTCCATATATTTTTCAAAGTCATTTCAGTCATGACTAATTTAAGAAGCTTTTCTAACCTCATTGTTTCCAAGTAGATTTCTCATCACATTAGAGTAGATGCCCACAACCATCTTTATTTCAGAAGCTACTTTCCAAAGCATTGTGGGATCCAAAATCCTTCCCTCTTGAAGCCTTTCATGCACAATGTTATCATTGCATTTATATAGGACATCCTTTTGCATAGCCTGTTCAAAGAGTGATTAGCGCATTGGCCTGAGAGTTCTGGGATTGAGGGTTCAATTATTTTGCCTGTGCACCTGACCTGATAATAACATTTTGCTCTATTGTGCCAAAAGTGATGGCATTATGCCTATTGATGAAATGTGAACACACACACACACACACACTGAGTCTGATTTAAATCATTCCCCTCATGTTCAAGGTGACACTGCATCCTGCAGATTTTGGCAAATAACACCGACAAGAGATTCATGTAATAACAGCAGATGTTTTGAGTGATAAAGTAGACACAAAGTGATGCCAATAAGAATCCCCAGAGGGCTTAGTGGACGTGAGTGTGTTCAGTGGGCACTTGCACACTATTTCATTGAACTTGAGGCTCCATCAAGCAATTTGCGCAGTAGTTCTTTGGCTGCATTTTAAAGGATGGCCACTAAGAGGAGCCGTGTACATGTGACATGTTGGCTCTAATGCCAACGCGTAGGGGCAAGAGATTGAACCTGAGCTGATGTGGACACTTTTACTTCCTATGATTCATTTTAAAGGTGGATCTAAAAGTAACACTGCGACATATACAAGCTCAGATTCTCTCCATATACCTGTTAATTTCCTATACAAGAGTTGACACACACTTTTCTGAGCTCCTATTGATTGACCATCATCTGATGTCAATTTATGATGATGCATCAGTATTGTATGTTTGCTGAGAGAAGAGGAATTGTTGGAAAGTGAAATATTTCAAGAGTTTGACCCATTGTGAACTGAAAGAAGTTCTTTGTAGTTGTGGTACAAGAGAAGGAATTGCATTATCCGTCCTCCTTCACATTGTTATTCCTGTCTACGACATACATTTGTGCTCCTTTTCTTTCCCCCTGCAAAATCTTGTTTTGAGTCATACTCCATTTTTTTGCCCTGGCTGGGAAATGCTTAAGCACCTCTTCGACCCTCTTGGGGATGATATAATAAATGAATGTATTTTCCACCTTCTTTGGTCTTTTCTTCTCATTACTTATAATATATATATATATAGGTATTGCATTGTATGGGTCATTGTGTAGCCTGGCACTGATGCAAACTTTAGACTTACACTTGTATCAGCACTTTTTGTTCTGCGTGGCTTTTCTGACTGCAGTGAAAAAGCACCTATGCCTCATCACGCAGGTTCGTGTGTGTGTGTGTGTGTGGCTGCGACTGGATTGTTCTGGGTTAAGGTGTTATCAGTTGTTAGTGATAGCACTAGTGTTTTCCCCGCAGGCCCATTTAGAGAGGAGAGGAACAATGTGCCATATCACCTTGACAAACCTCTTGTGTAGAATTCACTATACAGACTACAGTAGTTGTATGTGTATATTGTATAGATGCACTCAGACTAGACATTAGTGGCTTTGGTGCAGCAATGCAGTGTAGCTGCAGCAATTCTGCTCACTACACTTGAAATAGCAGAGCAAAATGTCAGAAAGCAAAGATGAACTCTCTATTTCTAGGAAAATACTAAATTTTGTTTTGGTTTTTATTGTTTTTCATTATTACTATGAAATAGATTTAAAACACACACTCTAATCTTTGTTTGGAATAATTGTGTGATACTTATTTTTTTGTTTTTAGTGATTGGATGTCAAATATTTTAGTGTAAATCATGGCCTTCCTATTTTTTGTAGTCTTCAATTATTATTGCAAATATGACCCGCAACCATCTGCTAGAAACATCCCATAAAGGAAGAGATACAATTTATTCCATAGGAGACAAAATAGGTCAAATATTACAGTGTCTAATTATAATATGGATGATTTATTTTATGGATTATTTATGAATTTTCCTCTCACCTGTTAGCACAGTTCTTACTGGATAAACACAAATAGAACATAATGTTCATGAATGAAGATTGTCTCATTGTAAATCATCATTCATTTCCCATTGCAACAGCTAAAGTTAAGCATTTAACTCTTATGTGACACCTCATCTTCAACTTCTCATTAACTTGACGTAAGGTTTATTTTCTGCTCTCTCATGAGTGAAATACTTTGCCTGCAGTCAAATGAAATTCAATTCCAATGGATGACAGAATAAACAATCTATCAAAGCTCCACTTGCTCAATGTTCACATATAATGAAGTTGATTGGCTGACAACATTATATATATTACATGATCAAATCCAATTCATTTGGGATTTATTTTTCCCTGGCTTTGGTTGAGTGCTGCCATCTAACATAAATGTACTTACCAGTGTGTGATTTTAATTTGCTATGAATTTTCCGCTCTGTTTAAATGAACTGCCAATGTGTACACATGCTCACACACCTCCATACCGTTTCCATAGCAATGCTATTACTGAGTTGGTGGCTTTCTGTGGTCGTTGCCACTCTTTTACATCAAGTGTCCATATCTGAAGACTCTTTAGCTGTCGCGTGGGAGGACGTTCTCATTAGGTTACATGGTTCATGTTGGAGAAGAGCTATTATATCGAGCATGACTTAGAAAAAAGATGTTTACGCCTTCTAAATTTTCAATATTGTAAATCTACAATACCTTATTTCAGTATTACTGTATTGCTATTGTTTACCGTGAAGGGAAACCAGTTCCTTGTTCACTTTTTGGTCATTTCAAGTTTCCTTTTTTTTAATATAGGGTTACTTCTCTCAATAATATTACTTGTGACAAAGTCAAACTAAATTATATTCTATTTACATCATCCAAAATGTCAACAATTTTTAGTGGCCAAACTAAAATTAATATACTTTTTCTTTGTCACTTTAGTTTCTGAATGTAATTCAAGCCATTGCTCAAACGCTGAAGATTAAAAACTTCAATTTTATGCTGAGGGGTACAATTTTTTTTTCTCTCTCTCAGCATTGTTTCCATTCAAGAGACTTGTTACAGTGCTTGCACTTTATCTGAAAGGCCTTACTTTTCTCTACCTTTTAATATTTATGTTCTTAATTTGCTGCTTCCAAATGAAATAAGCTATGATTACTCCATTCAAATAAACCCAATTATGCAGCTCAGTGATGGGTCACTTTAAAATTGACTATCCTTCACAGGCTTAGGATGCTCTGCATGATGAATATGCTGAGCTGGTTCATAGAGCAGGAAATGAATGACTCTCACTAAAGATGTATAGGGAAGTAAAACCAAAACTCATCACTGCAAAATATGCTTATGGATTTTTGGCATCCGTTGAAGAATTTATTGCTCCTTTTTCTGGTTTTAGTCCCTTCCCTTTGCTGCTGTTCATATTTTCGAGTTACTAGCCTGTTTTGACATAAGAGGTTCTTGGTATAACTTAAAGATTTAGCACTCAATTGTTTTCTCAGCTTCTGTCTTTTTCAGTCTGGTCTTCTGTGGTTTGGGCCAGATTTCAAATTTGATGCCCAAAAAAAGAATAGACAGAATTAGACAGACAATCTGATTAAATCAGACATAAATAAGCAATCACAAAACAACCGACTGAAAGAAAAAAAAACCCATGTCTGTTGTATCAAGTTGTAGATCACAAACAATTATGGTATGCACTCATGCATGTTGTATTGTTGTGTTGAGTACTTGTTATTGTAAAGAGAACAAGAGCTAAAAAGCCTGTTTGGGGGATTTGCGGAATTAGGTTTGCCTTTGAATCCGTTTGACAGCCAGTCATTTTGTTGGTTTTGATGTTTTCTTGCTCTCTGAATGAAACTTTCCATTGTACAAGCAATAGCAGAATACTGATTAAATTGCCATTGATTCCCCTAAAGTGAAAACTACCTTCCAAAACTCTCAATAGTATAAAAAAATATTGTCTGTGCTCCCCTTCAGCATTTAACTTCAGAAATACAATAATTGATGTTTTTAAAAAAAAATGTGTGCCACTTTCATGACTTTAATGTACAATTCTTCAGATAATAATGAAGGTTTGTGGGTTATGAGCACACCAATTTCAAATCATTCTCATTAATTCATATCTAGACTGTGACATTAAACTCTACTGTTTTGTTTATGCCATTTTTGCAGTGTTGTAAAGCAGCCTGACCTCAATATGTTGCACTGTTTTGCTTTGTTAACTCCGTGTCGATGTAATTCCACACACTCAAGCACAAAATGTCAGTTCGCATCCACAGACGACTCAGCATTTTTCTGCTTTGCATTCAAAGAAGAATATATAGCATGTTAGATTTGAACACAATGAACATTACATGCATTGTCAAGAATCCAAGAGATAAATTTGATCCATCTAATCCAATTGCTGTCTGCGTGACGGATCAGATGGAGACACACAGATCGGCAGTTGACTGTGATTGACAACATCCAATCCCAAAGGATTGGGAAAGCATTTAACAAGAAAAGAAAAAGCAGCCACAAGTCTCTTTTCTAATAAAAAGCATTGGACATGACTTTCCCATTCAACACAATGCACATAATATTGCATATTCAAACAATAATGTAATCTATAATTAGAAATAGTGCTATAATATTCAAGAACGCTGTACTATATGCTGCATTGAGTTTGAGTTGTAAGCTGCTTTATGTCATTTTCTGTCTTCACATTCTGAAATATCCACACCTCCCCCATCTTTATTCAAATCTCGCCAGTTCACTTTGATTTGTAGCTGGCTGTGGGAGCTGCAGAGATGTAGAGCATGTGTAAGGGAATCAGCAGAGAATATGATGATATGATGTATTTTACATTGCTTACATTGTAGTGGATTATCCTCCTGAACCCTGCCTTTTGCATTTGCAAGTATTTTTTCCTTCCTCTACCATTTCTGCTGGTCCAGTTCAAAAAACGGTCTCTACATTGCACTTTAGAATTAGGATTATTTCTAAAATAAAGTGGGCAGAGAAAAAAAATCCCCAAAAATTAGGATAAAAGTGTGATTTTCTCATCTAAGGAAAATTGGGAGAGGAAAAACTGGTCATCTATGGACAGAATATGAACATTTTAAAAGGCTGTGACAGCTGAGGAATGTTTATTTATCTGGTGATGAGACAGATGCAGGGGCAGCTCAAGAGAAGACACAGAGTGGGAGTTGTGCACTGAAACACAAACCTTTTATTTAGCTAAAGGTGTGCTGTCCATGGTAGAGGGAGAAGCAAGAGCCACAGGAGTTGAAAGGAGTTAGGGATTAGATAAAAATTTGGGCAGAGATGCACCATTCGGAGATCAGGAGAAAGGAACCAGAACTAAAAAGTGAGCTGGTGGGTTAGTGTGCACCCCAGCAGGACCTGGACATGGCTCCCCTACCCCCATCTTTTTCTTCTCCTTCCTCTCTGACCCTCTCCCCCCTTCTCCTCCACTAGCACACACCAGCTTCACAGTGAGAGTGCAGCATCGCACTCTCTCTCTCTCTTCTGCCATCGCACTCTCTCGCTCCCCTGATTGTCATTCTGCAGCTAGAAGCGGATTTAGCGGCATCACACTGGAGAAGAAAAAGTCCGGTGAAGGGATAACTAACATGCAGAGACTTGACGACTGATCCTTACATCTTTTCTTTCTTCCTGAAAAAAAGAGACAAGATAGAAACGCATTGGAAGAGAGAAAAAGCTTTATTTTTGGTTAGAGAAGACTTTGAAACATATGGAGATGATATCTGTCTCCGGCAAAACTTAAGGTTGAAGATCAGTCAATTTAGGAGAAGCGACTTTTTCCCCTGAAGCTCAGTCATGCAGGTATCCATCGCCTGCACGGACCACAACCTGAAGAGGGGGAATGGGGACCATAGCAAGCAGAATGCCACCAGCCCAAATGTGGTCAACCAAGCCAGGGCCAAGTTCCGCACTGTGGCCATCATCGCTCGGAGCTTCGGCTCCTTTACGCCGCGTCACATCTCGCTCAAAGAGTCCACGGGGAAGCACACTGGCATGAAATACAGGTGTGTGCATGACCATTTGAGTGAATAGTTGCTATTCTTTTTCCTCAAATGCCAAAAGGTAACATATTTGGTCATAGTAGAGAAAGATAAGAAATGAACTTTACTATAGAACTCCTTTAAAATTTGAAACTTATAAATGATTGTAAATTAAGGCTGTTTAATCAAGGTGTCTAAACTTGAAACATTATTTTGTTGTTGTTATTTTACCTTTTAAAAAAAGTCCTACATTTTGAGGAAATTCTTTATTGGAGGAGTTTGTCTATGATATTTTTTTTTTTTGCAATTGCTATTAACTTTGTGACTCTAGTGTTTTTTTTGTTGTTGGATTTATAGGTTTGAGTAAGTGTGGGAAACAATTTCTTCTGTATTTTGTTCATTTTCTTTAGAGTTTTCTTTTAACAAAGCCCAGGAGACTCAGAAGTGTATGGATCAGCCATTCGCACCCAGAAGAACCTGTGTGGTCACATATTACTTTGAAAATGGATTTCAGTGCATCAGGTCATGACGTTGGTCATTCTTGCTTGCCCACAACATAGTGACAAAGATGCTTCCCCCTATCATTTTAATTGTCACTACCAAATAACATATAAACCAAATGAGAAATTGCTGGTTCTCTTCACTTTCTGACCTTGCAATTCAACTTGAATAGCAGTTTCCGTTTGACAAGAGCACTCAAGAATTTTGACGCTTTGACAAATGCACCTTGCATAGACTCAGCTTTGCAATTGAATGAAAGACGCAAATGTCCATATTTTTAATTCTTCAGTAATTTAGTTCCTAATTACATGATTGATAAATAAATACTGCAAAATGTTGACATCTGATGGTTGTCATTTACAAGCCACATTTTTCTATTCCTATCTACGTGTCATATGTCTGCTTCTCTCCCACGCATCAAAACACAGCTCTCTGTTTTTGCTGTAGTTTGATGACACAGATTTCAGTGTGGGCTGAATGTCTAAATCCAGTTTGACCCCTGCCATTTTGTGTCTTTGGCTATCCTGGACACAAGATACAAAATTGTGCTATAGAGTTCTCTGCTCAATACAGATTTGGCGACACCTAACCTGAACTGTTCACCAAATAGTATTAGGGCACCCATTGGCACTTACAATTACACTGCCACCAAGTGGGAATTGGTCCCACGCTTGTCCGCACTGAAGTCAAGGGAAAAGAACCACTGCCCCATTGACTGGCTATGATGTCAAAAATTGTATAAAGGACAGAAAGGGATAGTTTTGGAATACAGGTCATTTTAAGGACAATTATTTCCTTTCCACTCCTTATAGAAGCCTACTTAAGTTACTAACTTGGTGGACAATATGTAATCTAAGTGGGCCGTAGCGCCGCTGGACCAGTAATGAGAGCTGAGAGACAGGTGCCCAGTGTATGGGTTAGTACCATGCTGCCCAGTATTGACGGCAGCATATTAATAGTGCGGCACACTGGAAGAAAGCCGTATTGTTTCATGAAGAATTGTAGAAAGAGATGATTGGACTTTAGTATTTGCTACTTTCAAAAAAATGGTCCTCGAGGACAACCTATCCAGTTTCCTTCCTCAAACTCACCTGAATCAAATGATCAACCTATCAGCAAGCAGCCCAGAAGCCTGCTAATCATCCTGATTGTTTGATTCAGGTGTGCAGGAGAAGGGGTGTGTGCAAAATAGACTGGATTGTAGGGCTTGAGGACCTCAGTTGGTAACCCCTGCTATTGAGGATGACTGACAAATGGGTGTAAGTGAAAAATTGCATGATAATTTATGATTGGATGTTCACTTATTCAGCTTCATCTCAGTCATTAAATGATTTTCCCATGAGGCATCATTATTCTGTGCTTGTTTGTTGTATCATGCAAACAGTATTTGGGGCAAATGAAATAATCTATCTGAAAGTAGGTTGTAAAGATTGTTGTTGGTTGCAACTCAGTTCTTTCAGATTGTTATTGAAAGCTTAGCATGGGATTGTCATGGAAGATGCCAGAATTTGCTCTCATTATGAACAAAAGGAATGTTAATGTGAGCAGAATAGGATGTTCACTCTTATAATTCAGGAGTCTGTTGATCATTTGCTTGAGGTGAGTTTGAGGAGAGAGAGAGAGAGACATGGAAAACAGACTGCAAAGGTGTCCTTGAGAGCTGGAATTGGTGACACTTGCTTTGCATTGATGGTAGATTTATTTATTCAGCCTTTTGGAAATGTTACTTTAGTCTATGGAGACTTACCTTACTACATACCTTGGTGTTGTCGGCGGTGTTGTCCATTCATGTCCCATCTCTGTTTTATGCTATTTTAAGGATTTGTCTTCAATAATGTAGAATTTTTCAGAGCAATTTTTCCCGTTATGCTTCACCCAGAAGCCTGTTAGAAGGTTTAGTCCGATGACGAGACTCTTGGAATAAAGTGCTTCTTTCCTCTCAGTCCAGTGAGTAAAACCTCTAACCACGAGACGATGTTTTACAAGGTGCACTACAACTTTAGAAGATTGCATGTTGAGGATTTTTGTTTTGAATTTCCAGCAAAAGTAAAAAAAACTTGTTCAATGTTTTGCAAATAATAAAAATGTAAGAAGCACTAATATAATGGTGAAGTTGATATTTCTCCAAATGATGTTTATTGTTAAAAAAAAAAAGAAAAATAAATACAATTTCCCCTTCTAAGCACAAATCACATTTTAATGACATACCCACAATGGACTACCTTCCAAAATCTTCTTTCTGTTTATTCATAAAATGTTCACAATGACCAAAAAAATCACTTACTTTCATTAATTGAATTAATTCAGGCGCAACATTGGCAATTGCATTATTCCCTTTACATGACTCCCTCACCCTAATGTTTCTATTATCTACAAATGTTCTCATCAGTTCATTTTCTTCTCGAGAAACTTTCTCTTCTGGAATATTGGCACTGCATAACAATGTGAGAGGTCACATTAATGATTCTCTGTATCACTCCATTTTTTTTATCCTTGGTGTAATATGCTTTTAAAGTCTTTTAACACTGATCTAACACACATTATTAAAACGTGGATGAATCAATTTTCTTTACATGCTAGTCATGTTTCAAATTGCTGCATGCTTAACCAACGTTCTCTTCATGTTGCCATGGAAATCATGTCTTTGGCTTTTCTATTTACATCATTCGCTTTGGAACAGATGTGAGCTACACTACTACACATTCCAGAAAACAGGATTACAGAACAATCTATAAACTCGTAATGTATTTATTACTTGTATGTAGGTTTAGTACACTAAATACTGTAGATGAGACTAGTGAGTTAGATTAGATAACTTTATTCATCCCGTATTTGGGAAATTTCATTGGCACAGTAGCAAGAGGGTGAGAATACAGACACAGAAAAATACATTTTCGGCATAAATAATGTAACAATAATTTACAGTAATATCTAATATTAATAAATATATATAAAAACAATAATTTGTCGTGCTGGTGACTAATGTGGCTGCTTTTAACATTAAGAGACAAAAATTATTGCCACTAAAGTCAATTCTTCACCCTTAATTGGAATTCCAATGAAGTTATCACCTTGGAAGAACAACAACAAAAACATTAATTTTAACTTTCCTATTAAGTCATGCACAACCATATACGTTCTTCTTTAATTTTCATATTCATTTGGTTCACTACTCGTGGAATCCTTTTTAAATGCATAGTTATTTGTAACCTCCACAAGAAGAGAGTCATTTAAAAAACAAAGGTAAAATACAAAGAGATCTTTTTAAATGTGCATGGCGAGGATGTTTTTGTGTATCGTTTCCAAGGCTACACGACAGGAAAAAGGGACAAGGCGTGTGTTTGGATCCACACGAAGGCCATATAATTGACTTTCTGTATCCATGGAGATGCGAATTACAGAAAAAAATCTGCGAGCAAGAACTGTCTGCTGTGTGGGTTTTCTCCAATATGTGTTTGTGTGTCATAGCAGAGGTTTATAAACTCTGGATTTGAAGTTCAGCCTAGTGCAAAGAAAAAACTATGATATAATTGTGTGTTATTTTATTTACAGAGAGTTAATGTGATCACGCCATGGTTTATTTGTAACATGAACACAACCATAAATCACGCAAACTAAGTTAAACGTAAATTGAAAAGTTTGAGCGTCAACGTTTATGTTGCATAAGACGTGGGTGGGTAATAGACATGATTGAGAGTTTTGATGGTAGACATGGGCATCTATTCAATCAGTTTCTGGGCCAAGGAACACCTTAGCTAATTGTCAAATTCCACCAAGATTGATTTGCTTTGCCGCCTCTCTGATTTCTTTCCTTCCACATTCGTGCCAGCATCAAAGTAAATCTTGCTATTTAACCTCGGCACTCATATTCATGTATTCCTGTTGACTAATGCCATATTATAAAGCCCTGAAATCATCTGACTTTAATGAATAGACCTCCAGTTTTAATACATGTCTCAAGGTCATGAACATAACTCCTTTAGAGTGTTTCATCTTTGTCTTTTTACAGAATGGACATTCACGAGATGTATAATTTCATGCAAAATTGTAATTGAAAAGCATAACTATCTCTGCCCTGCGATTGGCTGACAACCAATTCAGACTGTCCCCGTTTACTGCTCACTGTTGGCTGGGATCGGCCCCAGCAGCTGCTTCGGGACCCTTTTGAAAGAATTAATCTTCACATGAGACAAAAAAAAAATTGCAAAGTACTTGGCTTGGACAGCAGTAGCTGTTGTTCAAGGACTTTGGCTTTGTAATTGCAAGTCAAGTTTGACGTCATGCTAAGGGTAAAAGAAGGTACTTGATGGACAGACTGATGTTTATTTACATTCTGACTATTGTTGAGGTATCTTTCACCAAGCCAGGTTAACAACATAAGATATTGTATGTGCTGCCATGCTCATGCAAAGTCTTATTTTATTATCTTTTTTTGATTATCTGGGTTTTGCTTTAAATTAGTATGTTTGGCTCATCTGCCTTTGTTTGCACTTTGTTTTTCAGTCACTTTAATGAAACATTTTGGGTTACCACCACTCGACCTGGCCCCCATTTCCCCTTCATTTGGATCTTTTCCCCCTACATCTTCTCGCCCGCACACCATGACAGCTCCGTTCATTATTCCTAACCGTCTCCGGTATTTTTCCGGAGGGCAAAACTTGTGATTAGGGCTGTGTACAAGACACCCTACACTCAAGTGTTGATAATTGTAGCTTTGTTGAACAACCCCTTTTCCTATTTCAAGCCCCCTTACTTGGTCTGTAATTATTTCTCTTTCCTGGCTTCCGCCCTATTCCTGCTTGTATTTCAAACCCCATAATAATATGATGATATTGGTAGACAGATTTTCAGAGGAAAGGTGATGACAAACAAAAGAGCTAAAGAGGTCACTAGAGATCGTTATTTATTTAGTACTCAGTAAGAGGCTTCATTAAATGGTCAGCATGTATTTAGTGCATTAGATCAACACCCGGAAAGCACATTAGGGAAGAACTAAGTGTGTGTTTAATGCTTTTTGAATGTCCTTAACTTATAAGTGCAGGGGTTGTATGTTAAACTAACAACTGCTGTAGTGAGTTCACGGCCGAGTGAGCGGGAAAGCCATGTAGTGAATAATGCAAGTGGTGAAGCTTGGCGTGGTCAGATTCTATATGAACCCATTTGCAGTTTACATTCAATACATGCAGCAGACTTCATTTTTGGGGAATATCCAAGGGCATTTTGCTATTTGGAGGAATTTTCAATAGGCTTATCGTGAGATGGACTCACATTAGATCAAAGTATGAGGTTTCTATTTAGTTGGACTTGGGCCTTTAAGCACATTACACATGCTGTTGATCTGTATTCAATTCTACTGTCACTTTACATTGCATTTCTCAGCATTTCTTACTACTGGCACTTTATATTGCGTTGATCAGCGTTATATTCTCCTGTCACCTTATAGTGAGTAACAACTGCATCAGTTGCAGTATTGTTGCTATGTCAGTGCAAAGCTGCCATTGCACATTTGCACTATTATCTCCACAATGTTAAATGGCTCTCTGTGATGAAGCCGTCTCTTGTTATAGTATTTGTTCGGGATTATACAACAATATAGCAGTTTTTGATTCTAACCTACTTTCCCAATGAGAGGTTTCACAATATTATTGTTATTATGTTCATTTCAGGATTTTTCTTTCTTATCTCCATACTAATGATGAATTGTGTTGACTTTGCCTTAATTATTCTGTCTATAAAGCGAGCTCATTACTTGCTGAATAGATGAAAATACAAATACATGCAAAGATGGGAATGAACTGAATGTTTGAGATGCAAATGATGAAAGAAATTATCACTGTTTGGAATAATTGATCTCATTTCTTATCTATCAACATTGTGTCTCCATTGCCTGTAAATGCTGCATTAATTAAATCCCTACAATGGTAGCTGATGTCAGGTTTATTAAATGTACCTGTCAGCTGTTTTTTTTCTAATTTGCTGATGATTAAGCAAAGGAATGGAGAATAATTAAACGAAAGTAATACTTCTTTTTATTTAAATCCATGTAAATGCTGTGTCATTATAATTTATGTGGCCTTATTGTCTTTCAAGGGGCCTCATCAGTTTTATTCAAATATGCTAGGGCATCATTTTTGCGCTTTTGTTGTGGTAGATATTGTGGAAAACTGCTGAGGTGGTCAAATGTCATTGTCGTCTTCCATTAGTTCCTGGGTGGAGATTTTTTTTTTTTTATTTGCTGTGTGCAAATGCTTAATCAAGATAATCTAAGTCATTTAACCATTATGTATTAACAATGCTGGGCAGAATAGTCACAATGTAATAATCTTGCTTCATCTACAATCTATTATTAAATAAATGAACACACTAAATAAGGTTGCAGAATCTGATATGTATTATCTTTGCACAGAGGCACCTGACTCAGGTTTTCATTAGAGAGAAAAAAATGGTTGATGATGGATATTATTGTGTAGTCGCAGCAGAAAGTTAATTGAAGAGGGAAAAGGAATGGTAGTAGATGGAAGCTTAACGGCAATCACAAACAATAATGATGGGTGCAAAATGTTTTCTTTTGAAATTCAGCGTTTGTAAAACCTTTGGGCTTTTGGTAACCTGGCAACCACCTGGCAAGTATAACTTAATAATGTCACTAATTTGAAGTATTGGGATATGTTTAGTTTTCATACACCATCATATTCTGCCACATTAATAAGATTTTGTAGTAAGAATGAATATTCGTGGCAGTGCAGTGTTCCAAGAGTGTATTTTTTTGACATTTTAGTGATTTATTATATTTTTATGCTCTACATGCTTTTCATATTACTTTTTATTTGAGCATTTTCCTAAAAAAAAGAGAAATTTTTCTTTTTTTTTTCTCCTGTGACCCTCATTTATCTCTGAATGATGTAAATTCTTCGAAATATCAATCTGAATTGGGTATGTTCTTCATTTTTCTTCCCAGAGAATGAACATATTGTTCGCTATGGCCTGGTCAAATCATTTTCCATCTAAGACAGAATGAAAAACCAAAAGAGGAAAGTAATCTGTAACCGCTTTAAATATGATCATCCATGTGATGAGTGGGAATGATTTTCAATGATGGAGATAATAAAAAGCACATTAGACAGAGAAATGGGCTTTGCAATTGCTGAATCGAAGTCAAAGTGAAAAAAATGTTCAAAAAGAGAGAACTATAAGTGGAAAAGGCTGTAAAATACCCAAGTTTCAGTTGAAAATCATGCTAGCGAGTGCTGGTTGGAATAATTCCAAATTTAAAAGTCTGCGCAAAAGCAGATTAGTGAACTCCATTGAGAACCTCTAGGAGGTAAACGTCCTGGCATGTCATGAAAAGGATATTTTATTCAAACCTTAGCAGCTGCGAGGCCACACGAGGCGAGGCGAGCTGAGCAAACTCGATAATGAAACCATCGGGAGACACCGAGTCAAACGGAAATCCAGAACTCGGGAGAACCCAGGTCAAGCAGATACGGAGGTGTCCAGGTGTTAAGAAAAGAGCAAGAAAATGTACTCGAGGCCATTTGACCATCCTCCAGGGAGAAACCTCAAGGTTATTAAAGTGTGCCATATAGTTGGTAATGCAAAAATAATCATTCATACATTACTTTTCAAAACTTTACTTTTCCATGTAACCTTTACCAGCCATCATTATCAGTTGACAAAAATCAGCAAAAACATTCTGAAGGTGACAACGTTTTTGTTAATGACAGTGCATGCACCAAAAATACCCCCTTTTTGATACTGTACTATAAATATCCATATATTACAGACACAGCACATCTCTAAAATTAATAAGACTTCATTTTAATGAGTAGAAGCATCATAACACAATCTCTCATTTCCTCCATTAATCTCTGGTTCAATTTCGAAAAGTGAATTACTCTAAAAATGTAAAAATCCCGACTTGGGAAATAGACTTTTATAGTTATACTCAAAACAACTTGTTGTTTCATATTAAGATTCTAACAATTACTGAAGAAAATGGAATTATCATGCAACATTAGTTGGTGATTTCAGCATGACAGTGAAACGACTACAGAGGCAGTTTCAGCAAAGACGGAGTCAATCTTGATGTTGTCAGCATGGCGGAGGCATTTGGGAAAGTCATTAATGTCCATTCTGTGTCAAATAAAGACACATTTATGCGGAGAGAATGGCTTAGTTGAAATACAAGGTTTGTTATGCCAGATCTGTGTAGAAAAGTAATTGCAGAGGTTTAACATTTCAATAAATATTTGATGTGCCAGGACAGATGCATACTATCAAGGTATTGGGGGTGTATGTGGATTTGCAGTAAGTGGTGATGATGTGCGTCCTGAAGTGTTTTCAACAGCCTTTTGAGACAAATTACAAATGAAGAGTATTGGCGGCATACAGTTGATAAAGAACTTGTCTTGACTGAATATCGTCATCAAAGTTGTCTGATGTTAGCTCATCGGTAATGGTAGTCTCATCTCATTTTCTCATTTTCGGAACTGCTTTATCCTCCTCTTAGGGTCGCAGGGGGTGCTGGAGCTTATCCCAGCTGACTTCAGGCTGGAAAACAAACAACCATTCACGCTCAATTCATGCCTAGGGGCAATTTAGAGTGTCCAATAGGCCTACCATGCATGTTTCCTTTTGCATTCCACTGATTTAACAAGATCTCTTCTATTTTTTTGTAGGAACCTGGGAAAGTCAGGACTGAGGGTATCTTGCCTAGGACTTGGTATGTACTAAACCTTTTTGTCTAATTTATTAAAAGGTCAAAAGTCTTTTTATTCGGAAAGAGTACCCCATTAAGCCAAAAAAGGAGGATAAAAAAAATGCTAAAATCAGCCCGGATGTGTGTGTGTGTGTGTGTAAACAGAAATTTCGACCTGTGGCTAGTGTGTTTCATGGCTACTTTCAGGGTGCCCTTGTAAAAGGCAATAATCGCCCCCAAAATTGCTTAAAGCAGTAACATAGTTCAGCTGCCCCCTCACTGTGACATCTCTCACTTGAGTGCATGCCTATTGGCTGACTTTGTGCCACAAAAAGACAAAACTGTCAATGAATACAATTTCCAAAGGTCCTCCAAAACAAAAGCTCAAAAAGTTCAACAACACTTTGAGTTTAAACCAAAAAAATCTCCCTGTTTTTAAAGGACAACCTATACCTTTTAATGCATTCTTCTGTTCCATTTCTGGAGAACATAGTAGTTATTTTTGCACCCAGTGAGATGAGACTTATATGTTTCTTGTCAACACAAAAGAAAACAAATCCAAAGAAATAATAGGTGAGCACTTGCTTACCACAAACAGAAACTAATATTTGAAGCGACCTGTTGATGTGGCTTTTAGCTTCAGGAAAAAGCATCTCAAACTTATCACATTTGAAATTGTTGCGTAGCAACCTTAAGCACTTTCAACCTACAGTTAAAGAACTGTTCAACACTCACGGGGATTCAATTTCCATCAAAAAGGAAAAAGATTGTTGATCCCCATACGTGTAGTGGCCTTGGCACTCAAGCTTTGCAAGGTTTTCATTCCACACTAAGCCTCCCACTCAGATACAATGCAATAACTGGACATCCGCAGCAGTGATGACAATTTCACCAAAGTGGAAACAGCTTAAAGGCCTGTCAGAATACACACACATACATGCACGGACACATAAACATGGCTGCCAGCGAGCTTTTCAGAATGCATTTGACATGTTTGTGCAAAAAAAGTAAAAAAACTACAGACTTGGGAGGAATGGTGGTCCGTTTGACAGTTCTGAGATGGAGAGTAAGGTTTTATAGTAGGGACGACTTACATGCTATTTCTGTTGCAGGGTGTTAAGCGACGCTGTAAAGTCCTTGTTCTCGTTCTGTTTTTCCCTACAACAGAGATGCATTAATAATTCAGTGATGAAATTTGCTTTGCTTTTTTCTTTGCTTGTAGGCTTTCACCTTTTGCACGCCATCACCCATTGTTTACCCGCTAATCAGCAACACATAGATGCACACTTATTATGCAGACTGTGAGGCACTAGATACTCTGTCACACATTTCCTGATCATTTAACACAGAAAAAAATGTTTTTGTTGGAAACAGAGCAGTCATTTTACTATAATTTGGGGTCAAAGCAGACAAATTGATGCACTTTGCATTTTTTTCTCCATATTATGCTACTTATGGTCTAAATGCAATTGTCACTGTTTTCTTTCCAGGCACATGGGTGACTTTTGGGGGTCAGATAACAGATGAGGTATTATATAATTTCTTACTTTTCCTCTTTTTTTTGGTGTGAATGAATATGACACTTAATGAAAGAACTTAGTATCTAAGAGATTTTGAAAATTTGGTATCTTATTTGCAAATTTTATACATATTCCTGCTCACTGTTTTGATATATTCTTGCATAGGAAATGGCATCTCTATTGGTAGTAATGCTGTATCTTATCATGGAAATAATCTTGGTATTCAAATAGGTTTAATTTGATTTTTTTAGGCCTCATGTTTGATTTTTTTTTTCCTTGCCAGGTTGCAGAGCAGCTGATGACCATTGCCTATGAGGGCGGGGTTAATCTCTTTGACACGGCCGAAGTTTACGCAGGCGGCAGGTGTGTGTCATGGAAGGATTTCTGGTTCACAACAAGAGGCTTTTATTATTGCCAACTGGGGATTACTTAAATTGCAAGAGAAAGTAATATACTGTAATTTCATTTCTGCATTCCTGCAAGCGTTTGAGTTAGGTTGCATCATCATTCATTATTTTCCGTTATTCATTAAAGCAGCTGTCATTGCCTATCTGCATGCAGGCAAAAATATTTTACTCATGCATTCTCCAAATGCTTTCAAGTAGAAGTCGGACGTGTTCTTTTAAAATAAAAGCTCTACATATGTAAGATTATTGCATTTGTGTTTAGATTTTTAAAATTTATTGGCTTACCTGTTGATTAAATCCAATTACTACACACTTTCTAGTAATGTGGGATGCATAGGAATGAACATTCTTCACATTCTTGTCTGCTTGGCTATTTTTGAACAAACATGCCACTAATTCTTGTCTTTTTTTTTTTTGTTTGGCTTGCAGAGCCGAAGTGATTCTTGGAACCATTATCAAGAAGAAATGCTGGAGGTAATAACAATATTTTTATATATAAATACTCACCTTTCATGCAGTCAATATAGTGTGATGACAAGAAAAACGATGACACTAAAACATGATTTGCTGACTAAAGTCATTGATTAACTGGAGAAAAAAATACTGCCTCATTCATCCTAAAGGCAGATTTTTGTATAAGTCTTAAAATCATGCAACAACCATCAGTTACATTTCCTTTCTTTTTTGCTGTAGGAGATCCAGCCTGGTTATCACAACCAAACTTTACTGGGGAGGAAAGTAAGTATAGTTTCATATACTACACCTTATACTATCTATATACTTATACTTATTTGATCCCTATTCCCAAAAAAGCAAAAAAACATTTCTTCTGTTAATTTCAAATAATAATTTTCCAATATATTTTAATAATGACCTCTTTTTTATGCCATCAGAGCAGAGACAGAAAGAGGACTATCTAGAAAACACATCATTGAAGGTATAAGGCTAAAAAAAAATACTATAACTTGTTTGACTTGATAAGAACTATTTCCATTTTTAAACTAACCCTTTTTATGTGCTGACTCAGGTCTTAAAGGGTCTTTACAAAGAATGCAGTTGGAATACGTTGATGTCGTATTTGCCAACCGGCCTGACAGCAACACTCCAATGGAAGGTTAGTAGCAGCTTGAGTTCAATTTCAATGCAATATATCTTATTATATTGACCCTAGCTTTATAGGAAACCAATTCAATATATTTGAGTCAGTTATTTTTAACAACTGAGTAGTTGAAAGTTCCATAAAAGTGCAGCAGGGAAATATTTAATTCCCCTTGCCAGCAACATTTAATGATAGGCACAACAATCCAATCATTTACCAGTATTCTGTAATGTACTGTTACTATTCTTACAACATAAAGCCAATGATTTGTTTAAATAGGCTGGTTTATTGTGACTTTTTAGTTTTGTGGTCTGTGTAAAACTATAAAAACTATTAAAAAAAAGACAGTAAGAGACATTTTGGGGTGTCACCAGGGTCCCTCCCACACACCCATCACCCCCATGTTGTCACTTTTCTTTTATATCGACTGGATTACATAATGTGTAGACAAACAGTTGCGGTTAGTCACGGCGAACGGCTGGATATTATTTTTATTACAGTGCATTTGCTTTGACTGCAGTCTGTTATTGATTTGCACCTTGAAAGCTCAGTGGTCATTTAATGATGACCACAGTACATCTTCCAAACTATGCATTGATTTGTGAGAAAGGACTGTTTGTTGACTTGTTCAAATCAGTAGCAAGACTTGCTTGTGTAAGTAAAAAAAAAAGATTTAATACAGTGACAATGCTGTATTGATTCTCAGCAAGTTGTTGCCCATTTTAGTTCTACTTTTTCATGTCAGTTTATGATGCCTTTCCAAATTGCTGTCATCTTTGTTTTTGTTTCCAAGGAGTGATTATTTTGTTTACTCATCCACTCCTATATAATTTGTCTTTATTTCTCACCAACGACAATGAAAGAATCGATAATCCTCTTACTTTGTTTTCACCTGTTTTCATGATTTAGTGTATTATTATTGTCATCTTATTAGTAGATAGACACTAGTCTCCTTGATGGCAACTTTTAATATGTCCTTGAACATAGCCATGTTACTTGATTTTCACCATTCAGAAGTATTTTAATTTAATTTGATTAACAGGAATTGAATGTACATTTTCATTTTCTAAAGTTCTCCTTTCATTTTACTGGGTAATTGTGTTTCTGTCCTGCACTGTCCTTAACCTTCGGACAACATTGCCTTGCTTAGAAGCAATAAAATAAGGTTGAGGCTTTTACTGAGGAAGATTGTGGCATAATTAGAGTGAAGCCAGGATGATGATAAATGGCTCTAATGACTGTCCCAAGGCTGAGTTTTTGATGGTCTGTGTTGTAAGCACTGTTTGAAGCTAATTGCATCATTATACAGGGGTGGCAGGCTTGAATGTAGGCTTCAAATTGTGAGCTTGTTTGGTTTTTGACTTGAGGTCGGTAATCAGTTGCCAGAAAACAACACCCAAAAATGAACAGGTGCATTTGTGTTGTCCCATTTGGATTCATTTCAATATATAATAATCTCCACTGCCACTAATTGATAATTTACGACGTGTTTTTGACAGAAATTGTCCGGGCCATGACTTATGTGATCAACCAAGGTATGGCTATGTACTGGGGAACATCTCGGTGGACGGCCATGGAAATCATGGTAAGTAATAAGAAATATCTCTTTATTTTTAAATAAATCAGCACATTAAAATGTGATTTTTTTTTGCAAATAATTGCATTAGAAATACCCATTGTTGACCAAAAATGGAATATTTTTAATTGCACTAAATTCGACTTGGAAGTGGGTGGAATATTAATTTGCTCATTATAGTTTAGTTAGTCTAATTGCTATTTGATGAACCCTCTAGCTTCAATCAGCCCTCTTTTCAAGAGTTTGGTTATTTCTTCTTTTCTTTAGAGTATCTTACATTAGGACAAAATGCAGACTAATGCGTCCTTCTTGCTTTCCAATTCTTTTACGGCCTTTGTTCTTGCAGGAGGCTTATTCCGTGGCGAGACAGTTTAATCTGATTCCGCCAGTGTGTGAGCAGGCAGAGTACCATCTCTTCCAGAGGGAAAAGGTGGAAGTTCAACTGCCTGAACTCTATCATAAAATAGGTAAGCATTCTTTGCTGTCTACCTGTCATATTTTCCCACTTTCCAAAATTGCTCACATCGACATAAAGAGTCTTATTTGTCTTCTCCTCGCCTGCAGGTGTCGGTGCCATGACTTGGTCACCGCTGGCGTGTGGCATCATTACTGGGAAATATGAAAATGGCATTCCGGAAACTTCCAGGGCATCTATAAAGGTACGCATATGGATTGGATTTTTGCATTGTGTGTTATTATGAAGCCGGCAAGGTTATCATGTCAAGGGAAATTATATAAAGGGTTCATTTTTCCCTTCCTCTACCTTTTACCTTTTTCTGTATCCTAGTCATATCAGTGGCTGAAGGAGAAAATTGTAAGCGAAGATGGACGAAAGCAGCAGGCTAAACTAAAGGAGCTTAACCATATTGCAGAGAAGTTGGGCTGCACGCTACCTCAACTGGCTGTGGGTAAGAAAGACGGGAAAAAAATGCCAAATTTAGTGGAGGCTCTATGCAAAACAACAACAGCCACTTTGATTCATGAGTGCATCATCCACTTATGAATTGGTTTTCTTAATCATAGGCGCTTGCTTAGGAAAATTTATTCCTTTGACTTGTGAGCAAAATATTAAGATTGAGGTCAAGAATTGTAGGTATGATCATGATTAAAACATTTTTTTTATATTAAGATGTAGTCTTTGAAGAGAACAGTTCCTTAGATGAGAGTCCAGCAGTTTAATGCTAACAACAATATTATTTATTCTTTATTTATTGATTATTTATTGGTTATTTACTTGTCAGTTTGTTTGTTTTAGTTATTTGTATGCTTGGTAGTGAAGCTTTAAATCTCATTATACTAAATACACACTTTACAATTCAATGATAATTGTGCACAGATGAAAAAAAAGACATGCAAATTGCAATCTGAAAACACATCCATAGAAGACCATTTAAAGTACATCCGGCAATAGAAAGCAACCTTATTGACCACACAATCTTATAATTGTACTTTATATTTTATTTGCAGCATGGTGTTTAAGGAATGAAGGCGTCAGTTCAGTCTTATTAGGAACATCCAATCCTGAGCAGCTTACCGAGAACCTTGGGGCCATACAGGTTTGAACACGCACTCGTAAACTCACCATTAAAAGCTGCATGCTTCTGCATTCATTCTTCGTGTGTTTAACATCCAGGTCCTCCCCAAGATGACCTCTCACGTGGTGTCCGAAATCGACCACATTTTAGGCAACAGGCCGTACAGTAAGAAAGACTACCGTTCCTAAACCTTGACCGTAGAACCATCAAGACGTCAAATGCTGCTACAGACTTCTCACCCCGCTAAACAAGGACCTGCTTCAGACTGGAACAGATCCCGCATTGCATGACCTTGTCTGTTTGAGTCATCCCGCTTGGTCCCACGAGGCTCATCTCACATACGAACCTGATCAAACTGTCTTTGACGCTTCTAGTTTCATTATCTTAGTCAACGTGACCTGTTTTCAGACAAAGGTTAAGTTAGTCTAGAGCAGGGGTAAGCAAACCTTTTTTTTTTTTTCATCTCATGAAGACATGGCATCCCTTAATCTTGGCAATTTACCTTTTACACAGATACCGACATGCTGGAACACAAAACCTGACCAAGAGTATCCCTATCAGAGAACAACATTATCAGATTCAACCTACAATAACTGTATGCGGTACTTGATTACATTTGATCAAACTACACATAACTTTAAACATCTATGACGTTGCAGAATGCCATGGCACCTTATTTTTCTATTATAATAACACAAATAAAGTAGAGTGGCAAGAAAAACATGAATATTTAATCTTTTGGCAATAGTAAAATAGAACCGCTTAGATTTACTTCTTCGCCCTAGGGACATACTTTTTCATGTCACTCTTGCCTATATGCAGTACTTACATCAATATAGTATAGAGTACTAAATATATATTCATACATAGAGTGCTTTTATTGTCATTATACAAGTATAATGAGATTTAAAGCTTCACCACAAAGTGCACAAATAACAACAAACAAATTAATAATCAATAAATAAGTAGTCACAATATACTTTAGGGCCTAAAGTACTTACTATATACACCCTAAATTTACCCGAAGTCAGCTGGGGTAGGCTCCAGCACCCCCACCCCGACCCAAACAGGAATTGGCGGTGTTAAAGGAGAATGAGCGAATATATTTATAAATATGTACTGTATATAAAGATATCACATATACACAGTATATAAATGGACACATGAAATGGTTCAGGTTTTTAAATGAGAAGGAACGTGTTATCAAGTGAATGTAAAATTTTGAAATGTATAGTTTTATTTTAATAATAAAATATACTGTGCTATTTTTTTAAATTATTATCTACTAGTGCAGCAGTGGTACAGAGCGTAATTGCCATTCAGTGTCCCAAGCCATATACAAAATGGACAGTTTGTACAAGAAAGGTTTAAAAATAAAACTGTGCGAACAAACCCTTAAAGTGACTCACTTTGGCAACATAAGTAATTCCATTAGAACTGATCAATTCATTCTTTATTTCTCTCAAAATAATGCATTACTTTACATGAGGTTATGAATTTAACAACTGGTTAAAGAACAGGGTGGGCCATACTTTTACCATCTCTTCTCTTCTCGCTAATTAAATTTCATGAGTGGCAAATAATGAATATTCCCCCCCAAAAAAGTGCCTTGCTTGCAGCCATTTGAAAGTACAGTTTGGAGCAGGGGAAATCTTTTTAATTTTCATACCGATGCCCCCAAAAGAGCAGCATCTGAGCCCGAAGAGCTTCTGCATTTATCCATTTTTTTGCCTTTTTAGCAGAACTCAGTGGGGTATTATTTAATTTAATTTACGATTAATGTAAAACTTATTCACATAGCTGAAAATTATGGCTGTGGTCATCCCCGGGGCTATTTTTTTTTATCCATCAAATGATAATGAATTATGGAATTAGGAGCAGTAACAAATCTGAGGCATTTATGTATAATTATTATCATGGGCATTGGTGTGGCTCATATTATATTGGAACATTTTGATCATAAACATAAGTGTGAAATGACTCAGGAAAGTGGTTGTAAAGGCCAATACCTTTGGATAATATGGCAACTTTACATGATGCTTGAAAAAGAACTTATCCTAAACTATAAATAACTATAATAACACTAATACTAGTTTATCTGCAAACAGCTGGTTTCCTTTAGTTAAATGGAAAAATGTCGCCATGGTGTGGTGAGTAGAGGTACTGAATGGCACGAGAAAAAGGTCCTTTCAAAGTGCATCTGTCTTGCAATTTAAAATGATACAGAACAGACATTGATTCATTCTGATTTCATGTACATGGCTTCCAGGCCGTAGCTAGTATTTTGTTCTAGAAGTACTGTTAGTCCTTGTCTAGTACTGTAGTGGCATTTGGAACTGTAGTGGAACAAGATATATATTGAGAATGTAAGGGTATGCCTTGCATCATATCAATAAACATCTAGAGGCCTCTTGCATTTAAAAAGTGTATTCTACTGTATATACACGGCTTTTGGTTGATAAATATGTAAATAGTTATTTTTATTTTGTGTTGAGTGATTTATTCTCAAAAGTGTAATGTGGAGGACATTTCATTTCTAACAATAAAAAGGTTAATTTGTCAATTTTTTGGAGGAGTCTTGACTTTTCAATGCAACTGACACAATAATGATCTGAATATAATAATTTGACACACACAAAGAGCAAATACCATTGGTTATTTTTATTGTTACAAAAAGATACACCTGGAAAAGGAGCTTCCAGATTTTTGATCATGAATTTCATGAAGTTGAAATGTGATATTCTTCCCCATTCACAACTTTAGCAAAAGGTATGCCACTTATTCTCCCTCCATGCAGACCATAATAATCCTCATTTACTTGGAACCGGTTGACAGCAGAGCAATAAGTCCGGAGGAAGCGCCGATGGACAAGATGTAATTGCTGAAAAAAGGAATGTTAAGGTAAAAGTAGTTTTGTGGGTTTTACACTGAGCATTTGATTCGAAAGAGTGTGACAAGAAGGATACACGGCAGGGTTGAAGTTCTTTAGGAGGAAGAAGGAGGCAACGATGACAAGCACCAGGAAGAGAGTGTTGTTGTAAAAGATGGAGAAGGTGGTGGCTTCGTAATCAGCAACCTCGTTCTTCTTCCACAAGATCCTAGGGAAAAAAAAACAATTGAACTCAGTTGTTAATATTGTATAGAAAAGGGGATAATCTATGAAATCTTTCTTGAAACACATTTCACCTCTCGTCTTTCTCCTTGCGGGACATCTTGCGATTGTCAGCCTCTGACAGCTTCCTGGTCACCTCCTTTGAAACAGCATCCTCACGTTTCTGGGCAACCCTGGAAGCATCAAGAAATTGGAGTTAAAATGTCAGATTTGGCTGCAGTCATCGCACCAAGTTGACGTCAATCTTGCAAAGTGCATGGGTTAATTAAGAGACATCCATCTCACTTGTGTTTGAGCACAAACTTGACATTCTTGTAGGCAAATGCCACCAGATAGGTACTGCCAAGGGTCATCACGGTATACAGGAATGCAGATTGTACCAGATCCATATGCCAAATCCTCCAGAACAACCCTACAGACATTTAAGGAGAAAAATCAAACTTGATGTCCCACTGATTTGGATGAGGTGTCCCAAATCACAGTGATTGCATTCCACTTCACATTTTGCAAGAAACGCCTACCAATAAGCACGTAATAACTTCCAATCTCACGTCACGATGAGTTATATATTCGGATTTACGCGCATTCTAGCCTTTTTTACATGAATGCTAGATGTGTGATAGCTCGTTCGTGCAGTCATTAGCAATTTAGCATCGACTACTCACAGATGGGGATGGCAGAAACAATAAGTGCATTTGCGTAGAAGAGTGCGGTGGATTTTGTCGAGAGATTCCTGCTGAAGTCCTGGAGCAGAAGATCTTCCTCCGACTGCTGTTTGGTGGTGACTTTAGGGGCCATAATTGTACGAGGTGAGTGGGCTTCCCTTTCGTATGATGGGCTGCAGGCACAAGAGAACTGACACGTCGCTAGGAGAACTCAAGAGAGACGCGTCAGCATTAATCCGGAAGTAAACACCATTGCTTTCTTCTTCGTGTACTTCTCATGCAAAGGCAACGAATTACAATGTCGCACTCCAGTGGCAATTTAGTATCATTACAAATGTATATTGCGACGCTCCTGTGGTGTTGCCCTATCATTCTAATTGGGAGAGGCTAAACAAGGAAAAAAGGATAAATAGATAAAACTCTCATGCATTCGTACATAGAAATATATGCGCTTAAACAAATGTTAGGAATGTACTTTAGTCATCATTTTCCTTTCTGCATATCTTCCCAAAAGTACTTTACATTCACATGCATGATAATACTGGCAGAATATATATTTATCCATGCTGTCAGAATATTATTTTCCTGTACTTCTGGGAAAAGAAAAATTGGATGTGTGATTTTAGAAATGTAAATCTGTATTGAAATCGGGATTTGTCAGCTATTTGTGTTAATGAACCCTACTACTCATAGTAGGCAAATATGGTAATATAATAAATGTATATAGTAGGCAAATTCATATGTGGAGTGTTAAAATGACAAATAAAAACTCCAGTATTCATATGCACAAGTGGATCATGCAGCTGGTCATCCCCATGTCGTCATCCCGAGTCTGCCACAGACATGTTGTTTGCTGTTGGAGACCAATTGAGAATAAGCAGACAAATATTTGACCTGCTGTTGCCCTCACATCATAGCTTAACCCCCCACTGTGCCGTTCTCTTTCTTAACTCTGTTTACAGCAAGCTGCAGGCTACTTGTGTGCGTGTGAGTGAGGGGGATGCATCTGGGCAGGTTTGCGTGATGACCCCGTCTTTAAATGGGGGGAGAGCTTAAGGATTAACAGTGCACTTCAGGGGTGCAAGAAACTGGAAACAAGGAGGAGCAGGAAGAGATCCCAAATGGCCTGCCAACACAATGCCAACCTCCATTCTTTCTCATGTTGATTAGTGTACTTTGTTTTGGTGATACCACAGGCACACACTGACCAACACACGCACACATCAGACCCCCCTTTAGGATGGTGTGCATGGCAATGCTTTGACTGTAGCCTGCAGTGTTCGCATGACAGATTACCTGAAGTAGAGCCCTTGTCTTCCTTTTCAATGACTTTGTGACACTTGCCTAAAGCTAAACTGTGGGAGCTTTATTTACATCTGCATGGCACTACAGTAGTATACAAGTGTACGTGTTCATAAACATACTAGCTGTGGTGAAACATTAGATTCTGTGGGCTGTAGTGATATGAAATTAAAATTGAAGTAGGATGTTGGCCGGCCTAGAAGGAAATAATATAAGGATAAGAATTCAAGTGTTTGTTTAAATTACATTTAACATGGTGGTGAATATATTCAATGATTTTGCAGACTTGGTTTGAAGTAGAATGGTATTTTACTATAATGTTTTATCACTGATTTGTGCCATGTGTTCCAAAGTGAAACAGTTCACAGAAAAGGAGCTGGCAGAGATATATTTTCTTCATTTCCCCATCATGCATAAGAATGAGAACATTCCACAGGGCATGGCTTTCTTCTCTTTATTCAAGCTGAGAAGTCTTTAATGGACCCCATGACTGTGACTTTCTTCATGAAATGAGACTATAACTCCATCAGAACAAGCAGTGTTTGTGTCCCACTTAAATTTCCATGGCACTATAACACAGCCCATTTGTAAAGCTTTTTTTCCTAAGTAAAATCTGTTTGTGCACAAATTTCCTGTACCTATGTTGTGTCTTTTTCATTAATAATCCCTCTCTATTAGCTCAAAGAAAAGCGTACGTGATCGTCTGGTCTCGAGAGTCTTGGTTTTAGTGGGGGCTCTTTTCTTTTTGGGAGATGGAGGAAACAAAGTGGCGTGAAATAGTTGTCGTTTGAAAGACATGTGTTTACACTTTGTGCCCACTTTTGCCATAAAATGTTTCCTTACCCCGCAAGCTGTGTGCGTGCATGCCAGCTGCACACACGTGCTGGCACACGTGTAACCACAGAGAACAATTAAACTTGTCTACAACCGCACCCTCTTTATCCCACGTACACATCAGGCATACCCACAAAAATGTAATATTCCTAAATTATCTTTTAAATATTTCTGGAGAAGTCCTTGAAATTTCATTGTCCACCGGAGGCATTTTTATTTTTAACAAAGCCCAAGAGACTTTTTCTTTCTTTCTTTCTTTCTTTCTCTCTCCTCCGGCAGTGAATATGTGTGTTTCCGAGGTGTGACTCATACTGTACGTGTGGAGGTGTAGAGATTAATAATTGGGTCAGGCAGACCCGGGAACTCGGATACATAACTATTCGGATTGCGATGACACAGGCTCAGCTTCCCGCAAAGTTATGGTGACCCTCCAGGCACAGCTCAGTCCCAAAACAAACTCTCACGTGGTTTAATTCCTTTGCGCCGATAAACTTCAGATTTCACTCTGTGCTCACACAACAAGTAGATAAGAATGGACTCTGTTTTTGTTTGGTCATACACACCACAGTGAATACAGAACAGCCACTGGTCTTTTCTATCCAATTAGAGTCCAATTAACAATTTCAACAAATCAATCTCTGCCAAGGTTACATCATGAAAATCAGTTTTAATGTGCAAGCTGAAATAATTGAGAAAAATTGGGATCAATAAAGTGTTTTATCACAAATCGATTTTCTAATTTTCCATACAAAATTCATTTGGTGAATTCATAACAATAATTTAATGGTTAAATGGTGCATTATCTTATATTGGCTGAAAGATTTTTTTTCAGTATGCAGTATTGGCCATTCTTTGACACTATAGGTCAAGGGTGTCAGACTCTGGTTGGTTTGCGGGCCGCTTTAACGTCAACTGGATTTCTCATGGCCTGGACCATTTTAGATATACTATTTAGATATTTTTTTTATACAAATGGATTAAAACAACTGGATAAAAAACCCTGAATATTCAGTTTTTTTGAGAAATCTAAAACAATGTTTATTTGAGCTCGTTTATATATTTTTAGATTTTACAAAATTATTTTTTAACTAAAACACAGGAAAAATGGATTAAAAATGACAATTATTGATTTAAAAGGGTGAAAATTAGGAAATTTAATATACATCTACACTTTTCATTTTAATTTTATCCTAGAACTGAAAGTCAACACTCATGATTTACTTTCCCAGGCCACACAAAATGACGCAGTGAGCCAGATTTGGCCCCCGGGCCGCCACTTTGACACATGCTATAGGTCATTTGCTATAAACTTTTAATTAAAAATGATTTTTATTTATTAGTACTGTTTATTTCAAACCATTATTCAGGTACAAATTTCTATGCAACTATAAATTTCTATTTAATCAACATTATTAACAAGTAATTTTTCCCCTTTACTTTTTCTGTGCATTGTTGCAGTGGGTTAGAATAATACATTACTAACCGGTACTTTCAATGTAGTGAGTCATCAAGCATTGACCCAGAGTCAATGATATAGTAATCACATTTTCTTCATGTCACCATGTTTTTTTGGGTGTGTGTGTGCGTTTAATGTTTACTCATTAAACTCTCACACAGACCTTAATGTCCTGCTTTTGAAACAAACAGCAATTAAAATAATATCTCTCTCCTTTGCACTTTCACGCTTCTAAATGCTCTGGATTAAATGTGTTGTTTATAAGTAGACAATGTGTAGCGACATAAGGTCTAACCTGCTGCCAACACAAGCAAAGCAGCCACAGAAGATGTTGCCATTTTGGCATTGGAGAATTTGGCATCGAAAAGGTCACTGTCCAGGATTTGGGAGCATTGTGTGAGTGTTGGTGACCATTTGCCTGCCAAAAGCATTCGAAATGTGAGTCTTTCTTATCACTATCGTGTGAAAAGAGCAGTGGAGGGTTATAAACAAGGACACAGGAAGTACTGGACAGAGCACAAACAAAGTAGTAGTACTCATGCCAAATACACATGCACAGTAACAGTGAAAAATAAGTTTATGCTACTATATTTCATTCCAAAAAATTGTAGATTTTCCATGTTTTTTCCCTTGTGCTTGCACTGGTTTTCCCCAAGTCTTTTCATTCCAGAAACATGTATGCAAAGGTAGTTAAGGACTCTAAAATGTCTGGTATTGTGCTTTTCCCAACTACACATGTACAATGAAATTGGCTTGCATTCAGTCCAAGGTCAGCCAAGATTCAAGATCCAGCTCACGCGTGACGAAAACGGAGATAAACCATACAGAAATGAATAGCTAGATAGGTCAACCTTTTCTATAAAAAACAAAACATGATAATCGAGAATTTGTAACTATTAGTTAATCATTCCAACTTTGCACTTAAACATTGACTGGAAATATAGCCCCCACATAAAAAAAAAAACAGGTCAACGATGACAATTAATAATAAGAATCAACGACAGCAATATTTTACCAATGTCGCTTTGCAAAAATGATTAGCATGTCTTTTATTTCCATTACGAGAAAGGCATTAATTTTCATAATTGAAAAGATTGACATTATGAAGTACTATTTTGCACCACTACACATGACGTCAATAATAACAATGTGGAAAGTTAAAGGATTATGCTCTCACAAAAGGTTGTACACAGTGAGAGAAAAAAAAGGATCTCATCAAAAATCATTATTCTTTTCATCACATTGTCATAACTTTAAAATTGGAGTCCATTTCCATCAGCACTGTGAAATACAACAACAGCCCATGTCGACTAGTGCTGTCCAATGATCAGATTAGTGGATTTTCTGTAAATTATTTGCTCTGGCTGTGAATACACAGCACAACCGCAAGGGCACGTCATCGTTTTTTTTTTTTAGAAGGTTCTGGATATGATCAGTTCACACATAATTCATCTCAGCTGTCTTTGGAGAGAATTCTTGTGATCCAGAAATCTTTTGGCAAGATGCTTTCACCATTGGTTGGCAGCCATAGAAGCAGCTGTGAGATTGTTTCAAAGCAAAATATATTAAGTCATAATGATGACTTACAGTAGGTTCATTCCAATCTCTTATATAAATTTAACTTAACTTTGAATATCAGTTGTAGATTATAATTGTTCCTAAAAATGTTAGATTTCAAAATCCTTTGGGATGTCATTATTTTTTTATCCTGAATTCTTACAGTGTAACTTTCTATCCAACAAAAATAAGGAAGATGATAATGATGGTTATCATCAGCATCTTTCTTATTTTAATTGGTTACATGCAAAGCTTTACAGTACACAAGATACCGTTTTTTTAGTATAGATTTATGTAAGAAATGCAAAATATCATGGAAGAGATAACTGTGGGTTTACATAAGTATAATTCATCCTTGGGTGAAATTTCTATATATACTTTTAGATACTATGTTCATTTCTTCAAACAATTGTACATGAGTAAACACAGTCTATCGTAGATTAAAATGCTTTGTGTATATGAAGAAGAAAAACAAAATACCCCGTAAAGTAAAAAAAAAAAAACATCCTAATATGGACTATAAGGCCCTCTTCATCTTCATCATATTCCAAAGAAAACTTAAAAGTCATTTTCCAAATGTTCACTGGGATAAAGATTGTCATTTTGGAGACACCATCAGACAGAACCTATACAAAGCCTATGGAAGTCCTTCTTTGAGTGTAAAGGTTCATCAAAAACACTTGAAGCATTATTTTAAATGTTCACAGATTAGAGTATTTTAATGGTGCGTGTATGTGTGTGTATGTTTGTTTGCAGCTGTGCTGTTGGCTTTAATTCCGAGTGAATTTACCAACATGCCTGTGATGTGTTGCGCTCTGATGTGTGCAGTGCACCATATGGGAAGCCTTTTTTAAGTCGTCTGATGGTGCAGTTGCAGAACATATGTGAGATAACACAATTCTTCTTGAGTTATTCCAAAGAGCAGTCTGCATTTCTGTGTGCTACATTCTAAGTACTTCAATGTGTGAATTGTGCTCAGCCAAGTGAGTTGAACTCCCAAAAACATCAAACCACTAAAGCTACTTTTGTACTCTTTGTGTACTAAAACATAATGCACCACCCACCAATGGTTACAGCCTCTCAATAGTCATTTAAATCGACATTTAATTGCTTATCTCTAGAGAGATTTGTTCATATTAAACCACACTTGCTCTAATATTTCATTATTTTATTTTTTTATACTGTGGGTTGCTAAGGAGGTGAAAAATATTTAGCTATATACACACTAATAAAACCTTTCCACTTGGTTGAATAGGTACTTTAACATAGTTCCAAGTTATTATCCAAGCAATGTGACATTAAAAAGCACAATGCTGGTTAAAGGCCACGTCATTGTGGTACATATGACCGGTAATGACAAAAATACATATTTTACTTCATAAATACATTGGCAGAGACAGAAATGTGCAGAGGAATTTACAGAAATGACCAAATTAAGGTAAAATGGTGTCATGTGTTATGCAATTTAAAAGTAGTGTATCATGTAAACCTTAGGGTTTAGTCCACCCAATAGGATATGCGACTAACAATTTGCATGTTAATGAGAGCAGATGCGTGCCCAAAGGAATGAGGGGGCACGTGAACTAATATCATGAAACGCTCCATGCACACGTTTGTCAAAGACTGAGAATGGACTTGATATGCTGGTGTGCACGTGTGACATTTGGAATGGGGCACTGTGTAGATCTACACGATCTACACTGTAGATCGTGCTTGTGAGAACCGAGAGTTCATGTTCAATTATACTGCGAGAGGTTGACATCTTTGGGTGAGAATGTATGCTTAAGTGGATGTGTGTTTGCTGCTAATTGAGACAGAGGTTATGCTCCCATCAGAGGAGCCATGTTCATGTTTGCATGTGAGCCAACGTAGAACAAGCTTGCTTGGTGAGAAGGACTGGACTACAACGTGGACCAAGTGTGCAAGTGGCTGTGTGCGTTTACATGTGTGAATGCTTGTCTTAATAAAATGTGAAAGCCCTCCAAAAAGTCGACTCTGCCAATCCTCTACTCCATATGTGTCAAAGTGGCGGCCCGGGGGCCAAATCTGGCTCGCTGTATCATTTTGTGCGGCCCGGAAAAGTAAATGTTGAGTGCCGACTTTCTGTTTTAGGATCAAATTAAAATGAAGAGTATAGATGTAGATTTAATTCCCTGATTTTTCCTCTTTTAAATCAATAATAGTCATTTTTAATCTATTTTTTATATTTTTAGTTCAAAAATAATTTTGTAAAATCTAAAAATATATTTTAAAAAAAAGCTAAAATAGACATTGTTTTAGAGCTATAAAAACTGAATATTCAAAGCTTTTAATCCCGTTCTTTTAATCCATTTATATTAAAAAAAAATCTAAATATTATATCTAAAATGGTCTGGCCCACATGAAATCGACTTGACATTAATAAGGCCCGCGAAGCAACCTGAGTCTGACACCCTAGCTCTACTCCTTCTGCATTGAATGCTGTCTGCCTGTCTTTTATCATACACACAGAAACACACATGCACACAGAGCTCGTGCTAATATGCAAGAGGTGGGTCGCGGCCCCCTTTCCATCTATGCCGCTGGGGCTGTGGGCTTCCTGGGCATGTTTTTTGTACAGCTGGCAGTCCTGGAGCCTCCAGACATAGGCATGCACATATGCATGCAGACAGATGCACGCTAGGCGGTAGGTCATGAAGCTACTGGCATGAAGATTAGATGGGTTTGACACTAGAAAAGACAGATTTTTAACATGCAAGTATTGTGTGGTGTCTTTGACACTTAAAAAAAGCCCTTCAAAATGTCAAAAATCATTTATTTAAGTTAAGGGCCTGTTGGCTGCTGCCATCTGTTTATGTTGAAATGAGTTATTTCCCCCTGCCATGTGTATGGCTGCATTAAATTAAAATTCACAGCATGGAAAGGAAAGTAAGGTCAGAATGCTTTGAGTGTAATAAAATCAGGGTCATATTTCTCAGTTGGAATTATTTATGTTGGTCACTACATAGTGGACAAAATTGTCATATGTGGGCATCAAAGAAAACAGGCATTAAAGAAGAGTACTCCTCTTTGCTATTTGTTTTCTGCCCTTATAAACCCATCAGCCTGGGACAGCTTCCTGACACAACCTTGAATGTTCCTGGAAGCCTTCCAGAAATTTCCTGGATGACAGTTGGGGTTAGAGCTGTGGGTCAAGTGCTGCTCTATGCATCTACTGTGTAATATCTGCTGAGGTGGAGAAACTGATTTAGATTCCCTCTTCAGCTCAATTGCTCTTTCCCTTTCCCTCTCGCTGTCTGAATAGATCTATCTAGCTGTTGTGCTGCTGTCCTGCAGTCATGTCCACCTTGTCTACATTTCACAGAACTAAATAATAATTTTCCATTAAATTAATATATTCCTATTACCCCATAGTGGAGCAAGTGGTTAGCACGCTGGCCTCACAGCTCTGGGGCCTTGGGTTCAAATCCGGGTACTCCAGTTTCCTCCCACATTACAAAAACATGTATAGTAGGCTGATTGGACACTCTAAACTGGCCACATTGTCCCATTGTTGGCTGGGATAGGGACCAGCACCCCTGTGATATTTGCATGAACTTTTTCATGCATGAACATGACTGATATGATTATACAAAGGGTTTTGTAACCCTCTCTAGTAAAATCTCAAGTTCTTTGCACAAAGTCAGTAGCAGCGGGCAACACATTTTCCACATAACCGCCCCCTTCCTTCCTTTTTCTGTGTTTACTCCCACTCCAGTCTCTATTTCAGTGTCCTCCTCTCACATTTACTGCACTCTTCAGAGAGATAACTTCCTCTCTGCTGTCTGTTATCTCAACCTCTTTTGCGGTAGTTAAGGTTAGAATTCACACGTTATTCCAAGTAATTTGTCATTTATCTCCTTGATGCTTTCCTTGACCCAATTTCCTTCAACGTATACATTCAGTCTTTCACAGGTTAACAAAAAAAACCCTCGTATCAACTACAAATAAAGATTACCGCTAGAATTTGCATTTCTGTCAGGACTTTATGGATGAAACAGCTGGATAAAAAAAAATAGAAGAAACATCTGTTGAACTCTTAAACAGGAAGCTTCACATTTGTTACAGTCCTTATTGAATTGTATTAAATAACCGTTGTTCTATTACAGGATACAACACAATGTTGACAAAAAACCTTCCGTTGCCATGCAGGACAGAGCGTTCAATTATTATTGCTTCCTCCCACTGTTTCTTAGCAGGAACCAAAGTGTACTCACACACACACACACACACACACACACACACACACACACACACACACACACACACACACACACACACACACACACATCTGCACAGTTCTGTGTGTTTCCGAACTTCCATGTTAACTGGTGTTAGATATTAACTTCAGGTGACGAAGATAAAAGTGAACAGTCACTAGTGTTTGCACGTTTTTGTTCCGGCCATCATGAATGACCGTTGGTGTACTGGCACATGTTGCTGCATACCTAGGTTGTTGTACAGCTGCTAAGTTAAGGTTTTGCACGCAATCTTCTGCATGTGTTTGCAGTACATACTGTGTGTGAAATTCATTCGCCTGTTGTGTCACAGTATTTAATCACCTTATTTCCTAGCAATGGAATTTTGTGTGGAGAGGTGTGTTTACTGGCCCAGTTTTTCCAATTACAAATCTTAAGTACAATCTATAATTGCTAGGACACTCGATACAAATTGTCTCTAAACAAAGACTGCATACCGCTTTTTTGGGAAAGAATACAAAGAATGAATATAACGTAGAACATTTTGAGTAATTGAGAACTAATAGGATAAAAAAGAAATACGCTTAAAGTGGATTGGATTAGATGATCCTGTATTTGGGAAATTTCATTGTCACAGTAGTATAATATACAAAAGAAAAAGTATAAATTAGATTGATTATTAAACACATCGATGTGTAAAAATCCCCATACTACAGATCATTTGTGCTCATCAAAATTGGTCTCAGTAAGTTTATATCTGAACAAGAACTCAAAATGTCAACATCATCAATTACTTGCATTCCAGCACTCGCAGAAAGAATGCAATATGTTTTCAAATTTGATACCGAAGAGAGAAGAGCACTACACATGTTCCAGTATGTTCCAATAGTGAACTAGCTGATCCAGTACATTTTCAAACAGGATGTCTGTACAGACTTCATGTACTCATGTACTTAACGGTCAAGGAAGAGAAGGGCTGGCAAAGAAAAATGTTGATTGATTGTAAATTGATCTTACTTGTCATGTAGTATAGTGATGTGTGAACCAAAGTGCTCCCATGTGTATCTATCTTGGCTACTCAGAACCAATAAGTATAATAATAATAAAAAAAAGAAGAACGGAATGTACTAACCTCCTAGGCACAAGCAGTAATCTCTTTTTGCACCACCTCATGTCACATTAATGGTGAGAACAGAAGGTCCTGGGTTTACCATGGCCCTGACATGCGACGTTTCAACATTGAAAATAGTTTTCTCAGCAGCATGAAAATATGATGAGACATTTGAAGGAATGCTCAATTACTGTTACCTTTATGTATTGACTAGAAATGGGGGAAAAAATGACTTTTCTCCAGTAGCATGATGATGATAAGTGGTTAACCCATGTTGCGAAGTCAGCTGGGATAGGCTCCAGCACCCCCTGTGAGTGGTTCAGAAAATGAATGAATGAATGAAAGCAGTTCTCAACAATTGTTAGCTTAATTTTTGCTGACTATCAGCTTACTTTTATAGTAATTCATTCTTAAAGGCCTCATGGATGCTGTGTTTAGGCAAGGTTTAACTCTACGTAATTTAATAAGATAAATCACCCCACAAGGATGACGAAAAGGATAACGAAACTCATGGACAAGCTGCGTTGAGTCCCTCAAACTTGGAAGCTGTGACTGTGTCCTTCCAACCGATGACAAACGAGTAAATCATCTGCTATCAGAATGAAACCTAGCTGGTAAAGCTTGAAACGTAACAGAAAGGCCAAAGTCTGGCTGAGAAAGGAAAGTGACAATTCAAGACTATGTGACAGATGTTCATGCAAACACTGGAAAGAAAGTTACATTTATGGTATCAACTCATGTGGAAAGGAAAAGCTAAACAGGAATCAATGACGGCAAGAACAGAAAACCGAATAAGGAGAGTCTTAAGTTCTTGTTAGAAACACCAAAGAGGAGAATGATAGAAGAGTTCTGTCCATGTGGCTTTAAAATGATACATTTATAGTAGGCCAACAACAGGTGGAGTCCATGGGAAGTAATACATTCAATGTATAGAGGATGAAAACTAGAAGGTATCTGTGGCATTCCAGTAGAACAGACCTGCTGGTCTGGTTTGTAGGTCATTAAAATTCCTTTGCTTCTTTCTGTGCTTGGCTTATCGGAAGCTTCTGTTTGTTCCCCAAGCGACATGTTGGCTCATGTCCACCCACCTGCCCAGCCTCGCCTTCGACCTTCAATGTGTTATCTCAGGGTACCAGAGCACACTACATTCTGTGATTCTCGCTAGCTTTATTTTTCTATTTCAACATGTTGCACTTGCTGAGTAATGGTTGGATCCCCCTCTATGTAACCACACATGGAGTTTATCACCACTTTTTATTAAATTGATATTTTCTTTATTTTTTCTTTTTTATGCCATTGTGCTGTTTTGTCACAGTCTCCACAGGCCTATGTACACAGAATCATCTTTTGCGTTATTTTTATGATAAGCAAGTAAGCACAGTTATGGGGTCCTCATCATAACAACAATAAAAAATAGATGTACCATGGAGCTACCTGTCAATATTACATGTGAATATACCCGAGCAAAACAACTTCCAAATCGATTTTGTCTTTAAAAAAAAAATCATTTTTTGCCGGGAATCTATTTCATACATGCAGCTAGCTGAAATTATATTTTTAAATACTACATCTATAAAATAAGGCAATTAACATCTTACCTTTTGACTACCCATGTTAAAAAGCGCATCATCACTACTTGAGAACATAGAGCAACCAATGCATGTAAACTGATATTTCACTAAAAATTGAGCAAACTGAACCTTGTCAGTAATAATAGGCTTTGGCGAAATTAGACCGTCTAACATACAACACATCACACACAGAAACACACATACACACACCCTCCAGGGTTATTCTATACACCCCAACCCCACCATGACCCAAGATAGACCCTGCCTTTGATCAACATAGGTTGTCAAGGTCCACTAGGTAACCTGTGTTTGAGTGAGGCATAGAGAGGGGTGGGATGTCTCAACCTGAAATGCCGGATATTGTTTTGCTACTTCCTGCCCTCTCAGCTTTGACCCAGAGACCCTCATCCAAAGAAGCTTGTGTTTCAATGACACTCAACCTCTATTAAGTCACTCCCCTTCCCCCCTTTCTTTCTTTCATCCATTCACTTCCTCCTCTCCCCTTGAACCTTAACTATACATTAACGGTAAGCTATTTGAGCCAATAATAAAAAGACTGCACATACAAGGTCTCCCTAGGAGTATAAATCCTTGATTGTATGCTTTGAACCTGAGTTTTGGTGAGTGGGTATATGGGTTTTTCTACAATAAGACACCTCGATGGGCCGGCCACAGTCCGCTTTATGCACGTTAGAAGTCTTGAGCTGTGCAAAAAAAAAAAAAAAAGTCATGTGCTTCTTCAACATGAGACTAGGTAGAGATCAGCACTAATATTGACCCTTGCTTTCTCAACTGTAAACATCACCAATACGCATGGTTTGCCATGTGACTCATATGACACAAACGCAGACAATACCTGCACGAATATATTCAATACTTTGTTTAATGGTTGCTGTAGGATCCACACAAGTAATAGCAATGAACCTTCAGAATGGTTTTAGAAATCGACTAATTAAAGATAAGGCCGTTAAGGTTATATTTATTGTATTTTCAAAAACCTCCTAATGGTTATGAAGGGCACGATAATCACAGTTGGAAACAAACTTTCTGTTTCTTATTCTTTCATGGTTGCACGCATATAAAGTGCAGCAGAATCTTTTCATTGAGGTTAACATTACTGTCCTCTCTACACAACAGATTTCTCTGCAGTTCTATTTGGTTCTGGAGGTTTGCTGGACGCCATTAAACATGAAGCGGAGGGAACAGACTGTACAAGCGACCTTATGCAGCCTGTCTGCATCAGCGTGTTTGACAAAAGCATGTCAGTTGTGCCAGTGACAGCCCGTTGATGTCAGCACTGTTGTGAACAATACCAGTTTAGAGTACCACCTCGTCAGTGAAGCATGGTAGTGGTAGTGCCATGGTGCGGGCTGGTATGTTTTGCTATGAAACTGACGGAATCCCTTGTAGTCACTACTATTTAAAAAAACCCCACAAAGTTGATTGACACATACAATTAATTTACCAAGCCTGTTGCATGCCTCCTGTGCAGACATGAAAAAATATGATCTAAAAAGCATATCAACGTATTAAACAGAAGCACAGTAGTATTTGAAAGTAGAAACCAATTGACTATTTGTGTTCTAATATGCCGCTCTTACTTCTCACCTTGCATTTTTGCCAGCGTTTGACCTTTGTCCCCATTCTCAGGTATTTTACGCTGCAAGTAAAATGTGCATGCCTCGTGGTGTCTCATTGTAGAAAAATCCATTGGCCCCGAGTTTACCATTGTATCTTTGTTATGACAACAATTAAAGCTTACTGTGGTAGCTGAATATTTTATTGTTTTTATTTAATGTGCTGGAAGAGCTAATTGACATCTGTTTGATAGAGTACCCTTTCAGTCATGTTGAGGCTTGAGCAAAGGCTCATCTTTTCGCATATCATCCAAGGAAGACTGCTCCAGAACTGCCAGAACATATCCAGGCAATTATACCTGTATGAGTCAGCCGTTCCCTGTTTATAATGGGTAAGCCTGTCCTTTCCAATGACCAACTTTCCACTGTTTTGACAGGATCAGTATTTCAGCAGAAGATGACTGGACACTCTTTGCCTTATTTCCGAGAGCATAGCCAGTTTAAGCACTTCATTTTAGTTTCTTGCAAGGAGGTTTACATTGGAATTCATGTGCAACAAACACCAAATGTTCTTTTTTCTTCAACATTGATGGGTTTTATAGTAGGAAAAGCTATAATTCATTGTAATTTGTGTTTATTTATTTTCCATTTGGATACAATTATGAATGCAGATTGTTTCATGCAGAATCTATTTTAGTTCTTTTGTTGTATTAACAATTAAGCAGCAATCTTCAACTATTAGCAGACATTATTGTCTAGGGGAACAAGCTTGTTAGCATACAATGACACTGTGGGCCCAAGGCCATACAGCACAGCAGGTTCCTGAAAAACGTACTTCTTGTTAAACAGGGAGTGAGTGAATGGAAACTGACTCGACACGCTGTCAGTAAATATTGCAACATTACTGAAAGCGAAACAGTCTTCCGATTGATAGAACCAATCTGTAAGAGTTTGCCATCATTTTCTTTTTCTGCTTGTGTGTTGGGAAATAAATGAAAATTTAATGTTTGACTATTTGAAATGTTTTGTATCCTCATACGATTCAATATTTGACAAAGAATATAACCGGAGGCATGTTTTTGCAGTTGCTACATCAGACCATAAAAGACGTATTTGTACTATCTCACGTGGTTTCTCCCTTCACCTGCTCACTTGTTAGCAGAACTTCCCCACAATTACTCAAAGGATTTCCCTGAAATCTAGTTTTGTAAAAATATTTGAATAATTTCCTCAAAAGTATTTTCCGGTCTCCATGTGGTGAAAACCTTCCCTTTTTGTACTTTTACAATGCAATGTTAGAAATGTGATTATATCGAAAGCATGTCATATAAACATCAATTCATATATTTTTAATGGATTCTTATATTAGTGGGATTTTTTATTCGGATAACTAGGGCTGTACACGACTACTATTTCAAGTCACAATACGTATTCTATTTTATATATATATTATAGAGCACCCTCTTGTGGTTCAGTCTAAGAAAAACATGTGAAGTCATATAATAATCTGTCCTCTCATTTATCCTCATTGAGGTTACAGGGGTGCTGGAACCTATCCCAGCTGACTTCAGGCCAGGGGCAGGGTACTCCCTTAATCGGAAGCCAGCCGATCGCATGGCACAAGGAGATGGACAACCAATGCACATTATGGGGCAATTTAGAGTGTCCAATCAGCTTACCATGCATGCAATGTGTGAGGAAACCGGTGATCTCAGAGAAAACCCACGCAGGCCCGGGGACCGACCTTTATTCAAACCCAGGTCGCCCACAGCCACTGCAATTTATAGTCCGGAAAATACGGTACATTGTGAAGGCCCCAAAATAACACTTATGGAGAAAACAGGGCTACATTTGTGAATGATCATTATTGATGATCATTTGTTGATTTTTATGTGTTCACCTCTTGAACAGACGTTTCGAATTGAGCTTTAAATGCTACTCAGGGGCCATCCAATTCCCCATTGTAAACACAGCAGGAGGAACAAAGGCACCAAGTGAGTCCGCCTCATGTGCAACTTCTTCCGGCTACCACTAGACGACTCATGCCCTTGCTGCGTGGAGCTGAAAGTGGGATGCCGAGTGAGTCCCACCCTCCAGCAGGTTGGGAGGCGGGACGTGTCCCGGCAGAGGAGAGTCAGCACAAGCAAAGCGATTCCTCTCACAGCTGAGCTCCCCTCGCTTTGCTTACACTTCAACCAAACGGCTCAATGACACAAAGAAACGGGCGGACATGCACGAAAGCGGCGGGGGAAGAAGCTGAGAGGCACTGCGAGGTTCTCCCCAACTACGATCACTACTGACTTCTCCACCCGGGCTTCGCCGACATGATCACCGGGTATAACGTACCAAAGAACGCCGAGACCTGATAGGGGTCTGGGTGGTGGTAGGGGGGACTTTATCGCACAGGTAAGTGGCAAATCTCTTGCTTATTTTATTTCCTCTTTCGTGTGAACTCGTAGGGAAGAGTATATGTTTCTTTGTTCTTGTTTAATGGAAGAAAAAACGCAAGATCCGAAGGCCATTGGGAAGCATCGTACCAGCCATGGGAACATTGTTCCAACTAACCCGGGGAGGCTAAGCTAGTAAGTGGGTGATAGAAGGCAGTGCCTGGTGCGCGGTGCGGTGGTCTTTAGTCGCTGTTCCGCCGCAGTGGATGTGTGTGTATATATATGAGAGAGAGCGCGCTTTGTGCGGGTGTGTGTGTGTGGTGGGCTACGTGCAAAGTTGCGCGGGGGCAGCGATGAGTACGGGGCACGTAGACTACCCGAGGCTGCGTATCGGACTCCCGTGATCAAGATACAACGTCCCGGGAGGGAGAGAGGGTAGTTTGGTGTCACAGCCTTGATTTTATCGCTCTTTCTAGAAGGCGTAAAACCCTTTTTGAAGAGAAAAAAATTCAGATCACTCGAATAAAAGCGGCATTATACAATTATCACAAGATGAACGAAGCTGATGTTTATGACTCCCACCCTGACAGGAATTAGGTAATGTATTTTCCGCTTCGGTTTAACGCTTGTGGCGAATGGCTTGATTTTTGTTCTCGTTTTTTTCTTCATCTCGATGTGCAGTAATTTGGAGGTTATTATTCAGTAGCAGGAGGTTGTTTATTCGCCGTGTCGCAGGTGTTAAATGCGGCAGAGGTTTCGTTTTAGCACATAGATCCTGACGGCCAGCTTGGTTTGGCTTGGCTCTCTTTCCAGGAAAGGAAAGGCGAGTTTTGAGTTAACAGCGCTCAAGCTTATTAATCGTCGCTTTATTCGCCAGGATGACTTCACTTAGGGGAAAAGATTAAGAGATTATAGGCATTACCTTTAATGACTACCTCTTTATCTCCTGTTTTCCCCCAGGTGTGCAACATGGATAAAACTTTGCACATTCTCCAGAAATCCACAGACAGTGTGCCGACTGGGATTTCGCTGGATGTGAGTTTGAACGTTGGGGATGGGGAGGACTTCACGGAACAAACGATCGTGGGACTTGCGGACAAAATACCTCTTGTGAAACCTTATTTCAAAAAGAAGCCGAGGAAAATAGACGCCAAATGCCTTCACCGCGCCTTGGAGGAGCCCATCCTGACCACTCTGCTCAGCAACGACATGCCGGGGGATGGCGTGTTCGTGCCGCGGAGTCAGGCTGGACGCACGCCGGCCAACCTTTGCGTGGCGGTCGCGGCCAAACAGAACTGCATCGACCCCGTGTGCGGACTCAAAGAATCGCCGGCTTCTGACGCCGCCGCTACGGAGACGGGAGATGTAGAGATGGCGGATACCACTGCAGAATTAGAGGAGACTGAGAGGCGTGGGGAGCGACCTAAGGCGGGCCTCCGGGCCGCGGGGGGCGCCGGGACAATAACGTCAGCCGGCAGGGATATACCCCCCATTGTCGCACCCCAGGCTTCTCACCAGGAAGAAGCCATCAAAAGTAATGGCCTCTTAACGCACCCGAACCCCACCCCTACTAAAGACTGCATTAGCCTCCAGGACTCCCTCCCACCACTCCCGCAAGCCGAACAGGCTGACAAAGGAGTGCTTTTTCAGGATAAAAGTGAAGAGGCCTCCCTGGACTTAGTGTTTGAGTTGCTCACCCAGCTTCAGTATCACACACACCAGGCAGATTGCGTGGACATTTGTGTGGATTTCCTCCAAGGACAATGTGTGTATGGCAGTGACTGTGCCCATCACCACACGGTTCTGCCCTTCCACTGGCAGATCCGCCGAAGTGACACTCAGACGTGGCAAAGCATAGCAGATGAATCCCAAGAACAGTTGGAGAGACTTTATTGCAACCCGGACAATGACCAAGTCAGGCTCAAGTACCAGTAAGTGTCACTACTACACCCCCAGTGTTTACTTCTAACTACCCTTGCATTGCAGCTTGTGTGTTGTCATTGGCACATGATATTTGTGTGTGTTTTTCTTAGGGGATTTTAGTTTTAAGATGGGTCCATATTCACTCTAGAATTTGACCTTTAAAGTTGTGTTGACAATCAACACACAAAATGTTTAGAACTTACAACACCCTGCCTGAACTTTTATTTAATATTATTATACGTATATATTTCTTAAAATCTAACTTCAATCTACTATAAACAGATCATTTTGATCTATTAATGTCATGGAATAGGTGTTAACATGCGATTTAAATCACTAAAAGGAGGTAATGATTTATGCATGTGCATACTCCCCCATAGACAGTATATTAGAAGTTTCTTTTCACAAAGTGAGTAAGTGGTGGTTAAATTCTCAGGGTCAAACATATTTTCTATGATTATAAGTCAAGTGCTCATTTTTACAATGAATGCCTTGTGTAGTCACCAAAGACATCATTATTTCTACTTTATGACATTGAAACATGTTATAGGGTTGTATGTTTGTGCAAATGGTGAACAATGGAGGTTTATAATGCTTTTGCTGTGCAGCTGGTTGCTGTCTCAATAGATACTGTAGAGATGCTAGTACTTTTAAAGGATGCAGCGTGGTAAATGGATAGGTGCCAATGTCATGACAACAATGGTGGTGTAAGCTGATATGCTGCTGGCCCATGATAAGCTACTCCACACTCATTGTGTTGGAAACTCTACAAACATGCTTACCTCTTTGGTTTCACTTCTGCTGACAAACTGCAGGGTAGCATCTAAACATAATGCAAGTGTGTTTGTCATATAAATGTAAGCGTATTGAAATACATGTGTAAAAAGAAACCAGATCGCTTTTAAAGAATGTGAGGGTAAGTCTCTAGTCACATGTGTAGGGCTATTTTGCTATTATCGTTCCAAGGGTAATTTATCAGCTCCTCACCATATGACTTCCCAACTCCCTGCTGTGATATTTGTGATTCATTTCCTGTAAGCCAGCCCTCTCCTTGGCTGCAGCTCTGTCCTAAGCAGACTTTAGAACACTCATGGCAGAGCGTGGTGAACTTCCGTGACCCCCTTGTGTGGTCACTGACACAGCCGCACTTGGCAGCTTCAATCCCTCCCTCGGTCATAGACATGCACACAATAGAGTGCACACACACACACACACACACACACACACTCGCTCTCTCTCTTTCCCTCTACCCTGCACGCAGATGCTCACACGAATGAGAAGAGAGAAGCTCAGTGGATTGCAACGCTCTCACGCACTCAGTTTAGCAGACAGAGATAAACCTCTCTTTCACTCTCCTCTCACACGCCCACAAGTTACACACATAGACATGCAAGTACTTGGCAAACCATGGCGGGGTGACAAAGGAGCATGCCGTTTCCTGCGGAACTGTACTATATATGCATGCATAGTCACACACAATGAGAACATGCATAGTGACCTTGTTCGAAATAGAAAAAAAGTACCTCTTAAAGCAGTTTAAACAAGGTGAGCATTGTTAGTTTACCTTTGATGAGCTATAGGCACTAGAAGAAATACTACATTATGAATTAGTTTCGTCTAGTTAGCTCGCACACACTGGAATCTGAGTTTAAGAGGTATCAAAAATTTCTAAGTAAGGCAGTGAAGTTCTTATGACATTGTCAGAATAATTATATATATTATATATGTATTATAAATCCATCCATTGTCACTTCTTGTACTTCTTGTACTGCATCATCAGTGTGTGAATGAGCTGATACTTCATATTATGACTTGAATTTCAATCCATGATGAATGGGCTTTAATACAGAGAAAGAAAACAGGGATTTTGGTCGATGATCAACCGCTGATGAAAACTGCCATAGTTGTAGCACTGTAAACACTGCATGGCATTTCATTTTGGGTTAGTTGCGTCATCAAGTATATAGCTGTCATAAGTCAATTATTTTGTTTACCATTGTAGTACTTCATCACATTAACCCCAGAGCACAATGTTTAAGGTACTATGTGTGTGGGGCTTGGCCTTAGAGCCCACTTTTCTGGTTTGCGTGCACTTGTGAAGATTTATGCCAATGTTGTTGACTTCAACAAATCTCCATGCAAAGTGCTCTTCAAACTGGATGTGCACCTGGTTATGTCATACCAAATTTGACTGGTGTTTTCTACCCTCATAGAGATTCATCAGACTCACATGACAGATATTTCAAATGCCACAATGATAGGATCATTTTAATGGATGGGCACGCTTTTGTCTTTCACAAATATAGCATATCTTTTCTTAGTTGTATGCTTATTTTTTTGTTTTGTTTTTGTGTAGGGTCCTCCTACAGAAAACAAAAACCCTCACACAAAAATCAGTTGGGTTTATGGTTAATGGTACAACTTTACGCTCAGGGAAAACCCAATCATTGCACAAGCACATAACAAGCGTGTCAAATACCTCTACCGAGTCCAACTACTTATCAAGTTTGGCTTGTTAAGGCAATCGCTTACAGATAATAAAGTGGTAATTAACATAAGGAGGCAAATTTAGGGCAAACACAAAATATATATAATATCCAAAAAAAGCATCATTCAGCCAATAAGGTTTACGATTAAGTTGGTCCATATGCCTGATGCATGCCTCCCCACACACATGCTTTTTAATTGAATATTTTTTTTCCTAGATTTTGATTCTCTCATCTTTTCCTGGCCAACTTTGTAATTACATACGTGCGTTATGGTTGTTTTTCTATTACTACAATGCAGTAGCAGTGAGGGATGTGTTTTGCTTATTTGGCGTAGAGACTGCAAAAGTTAATCCTGAGATTTGATCACAGTTTCGTTGAATTCAGTGCTTCATGAGTCCTTCTGATGGAGGCTCAAGCTTTTTGCTGTGCTAGCTGAGTGCCACATCTCTTTGATGATCTTCAATAGAGGCTCACTCCAGTCAGTCTTTTTCATGAGAGCACACACGCACACATTGGCTGAGCTCTGTGGTTACCTCAGCCAAATGATAAAATCGATAGTCTGCTCAAGAGCAGCAGATGATTTAACATGCTTGACCAGCATTATGGCAACAATAAGATATTTTGTCATTGGTCATGTGGAGCTCTTTTCGATTCTGCTTTTTTCAGTGTGAGTAGTGTGCTACACAGTTCCCTTGTGTGAAGTATCTACAGCACACATTAATCCCAGCCATATGATGTACAGGACTTATCCGCCTTTGCAGTGAAGTCAGCGATGTGTGGGAATGTTGCCGTCATCACTTCTAGGTAGTCATGGTGAATTGCAATCATTGCTGGAAGTCCAGTCATTGGTTAACAGTGCTATACTGCTGAACATGTGTTTTTAAACGTGAGAGCATGTCTGTACTTTCAGTAATTCCTCTCATGATTAGAATACAGCTTGTTACATTTTAGAAAACAAAATGTCCCAGTCCCATATCCTGGAATTTGTGTCCGCATATGATATAGTGAACTAATTTTGCTTAACCTCCTGACAAAGCATGTGTGTGCGTATGTGTCTGCGTCTCACTGTGCATTTTTGGCCCTTAGGAGAGCATGAGATTTGACTCTTTTGTTATCCAGGTGATAAAAGGCTTGCTTGTCATTAACTGACATTAAGAGTCACAGAGGACTAAGGGCAAAGTGACCTGACACTACACTGTGTGCATGTCATCATTCTTAAAGGAGCAATGTGTAAGTTTTGCTCTCCAGTTATTCATTCAATGGCCCAAATATTTCAATAGACATTAAAGAAACAATTTTTTTTGGGCGCCGGGGGGCAAATAGTTCTTACACGGTCCACAGAGTATAATTTATGGTGACCAGTCTTACATTTTGCTCCTTTAGGTCAGATTGATCTCCCAGATCATTTTGTGTCAAGATGTTGGAATATAATTCAAGATGATATGGCGTTATGCGTTCATACTGTTGTGATTGTATACATGAGTTATGTGTATAAGCGTGTACCCTTTTGTCCATTTAGCATGATACCATGAATCAGCAGGGTGAGGTCATTGTTACTCATCCTCAATTTATTATATGGCAATTCAGTCGGAAGCTTGTTTTATCTAAAGACTAAGTCTCATATGAGACAGTCTTTTTAAAAATTATATTTGTTTAAAACCTACCTAGATTTATCATCATCTCCATTCAGAAAACAATGTTGATATATTTGTGTTAAACTACTAGCTAAACCTCTTTCATGCCTTATTCGCTTATCTTAAAAGGGAGGCTTAACATGGGTGTCTTGTTTTCTTTTCCTTACCAACATCGACATTGAAAAAGTGTTTCCCTTCGTCTCTGTAAGCCTCTGAGTCTGATTTAGTTATCTATCTGCACCGTACGTCTCTCACATTTTGTTCCTCGGGCAGGTTTTAGAATCTCAAAGCCAAGGAACTGAACATGGGGACACCCTGAACCATAACGTTAATGTTCTGGTCTAGAACAGAACTGGAACACGTTCTCACGGAAAAAAAACAGCACAGACATTAGACAAGTGTGTATCTTTTGCCCTTGTCCAAGTATGTTTTTGTAACTCAAAATGCCTGAAGTAAAAACTACAAAACAAGACCTGCCAAGGCCAGAAAAGAACATAACGTAGCTGCACTCTAATTGTGCTTTTAACAAATGCATCACTGAAGCTTATTGTCCCTTTACAATGATAACAAAGTAAAACAACTGAACATAATATGCTCTCTCTTCAACTGACTATTAGACTAAAATGCAGTGTAGTGTAGTGGGTTGACTACTGGCCCTTCCACAAACAAAATATTTGTTTTTATAGACGGTTGCCAATGGAGATGTTCTATAACTCACTCTTCATTAAAACAGGTTTTAATCTGTTGATCAACTGTAGTGTGTGTCAAAACTTTGAGGGAAATCCTGACTATAATTGAAGTAGATATTGTAATTGTAAGCATATATTTTGCCTATCTTCTCTTTGGTGCATGCATTAATAAATCATCTTTATTGTTAAACTAAACAAATTGAATTATTTACACCGTTTTGACATCTGTGATTGGCTGGCAACCAATTTGGGGTATACCCCACCTCCTGCTCATAGTTAACTGGATCCGACACCCCTCCTGAGACTTGGGTGGAAAATACATTAATTATTTTTAAAGCTGAACATTTTCACATTGCAAACATGGGAGTAATTTAAAAGTCAGTGTTGTAAATTACCAAGACTATTGTAAATATGCTTTTGGTGAAAATGTCCCCAGTGTGGTAACAACAAATTATCCCTTGGACAATAAAGCGACATCTCTAAGTTCTAACCATCAATTTGTAGAGAGAGAAACTTCCACCCACAAACAAGTATAATGCTAACTTAGGAAAAAGGTTTTTAAAGTGCAAACTTATCAAGATTGAACACAATAATTTGAATAATAGTACAACAGCCTTAATTGCATATCTGGGTGTGGGTGTATTTTTTATGACCGAAGCATTTGGTAACCGATCTTATCAACCTTTTATCCAGGCATGGCTGAAAGAGGGTTGCTTGTGCGTACATGAGTCTGTATAAAGAATGTATGTGAGTGAGCGTTCCATTTTCCTGTGTTGTTTTTTTTTTTTTTTTTTGCTTGTCTGTGACGTTCACAGTAGCATGACTGATGTTGGTATGCAGGTTCGTGTGTGTCTGTTTGTCCTTGTGCACCCGTGAGAAAATTTCAAGGCGTGTGTGTGTGTGTAAAAGGGCATGCAGGGAAGGTATCAATAGCCTTTTTCAAAATGCTGTGAGTTTTATTAACTTTTTGAGGCAGGGAATGGTTTGTTCTCTTTCCAGCAACCGTCCTGCCTCGCCCTTTGCCTTACAACTGTGAATGTTCAGCTGTTAGGTACAAAGCAGGTTTGGCAGTTTTTTTTTCTACAGTACCTCTCTCTCCACACCTTTAGCACACCTCGTTCACACGTCAATAGATGTTCAATTTTTTTTATTTAAAAATGTAAGTCATCAAGATGATCCTTGCCATACTCAGTCCCAACACGTCTCTTTCCAAACTTTTGATCAACCGCTCTGTCGAAAGCACTCCGTTTGAGTGCACTTAATTTAACTGGTGGAATTTTATTTTTAGAACATTACAAACCCGTCAGGAAAAAGGGAGGGCAGAGCACAGTGAAAAGTCTGTGAAAATCACTGTCCTGTCTGCTGTCCAAATATTTGCCTGTTAGGGCCACACAGTGGGAGACACAAAGGGGATCAGGCACATGAAGAAACTACCTTTTATTGCTGTAAAGTGCACTTTGCATACTCACAATGAAATCTGGAAATGTAGTTGTCCCTCTGGAATATACTGTACATCTCAAATCAATATAGGCAGGTTTGCTTATGTATGCAAAATTGGGGAATATCGGATGCATCCGGAGGGCTTTAATAAGGAAAACAAAAGGAGAGAATTCAATCCAAACACAGAAACAATTAAGAATGTAGTTATTGGAATCAACTCACTTGTGCTGTGTATTTTTTCAGATCACTCCTTTTTCCTCTTCTTCTGAGTTGGTTTGTTAAAATTGCAGTTCATTTTAATGTCCTCATTAAACACTTTCTTTAATAGGGTGCATTAATGTTAAAATGTATTCCCTTTTTACTCTCAATGCGTTTGATGTATTAATTCCAGTTTCAATTCCTCTTACATTCCGCCACACAATGACTAAGTGGAAATTCTGAATGCATACAGTTCATTGCAAGCGTGACTTGTTACCTTATTTGCAATAAAACCATCAAGCAGAACACTCATCCATAGTTTACTGTACGTGTTCATCTTGGATGATCACAAATTGCATTTAAGAATAACTCAAATTCACCAACTCAAGAAAAGACAAACTTTGGAAAGTTGTTGGAATACAAATATTGGTGGATGGACTACATCAGAGTATTTGGAAGTTTCCAATCTAGCATCCAAGGTGAAATGCAAGACCATGGTGTGAAGCTTAACCCCAGGGACTCACTGCTCGGGGCTTTTTTTTTTTTTTTATTGAAGGCATTGGTTTTAATCTTAAAGGGCTCACAACACATTCAATAATGTTATTGAAACGTGGAGTCTGGTTAGAGGAAACTTTTCTTCAGAAGGTTAGGAAAATAGTTTCATCTACTTTTTGTTACACCTCAATGTGATGGCAATTTAATAGGAGTGTAGTTTAAAAAACTTGCGAAAAATATAATTGTTTTACACTTTGTAGAAGCATTTTTCAAATGTTTGGCAAAACTTTTTTTCCATTTTTAGTTTTACAACATTGTGTACACTTTTATTGTTGCATTTTCTTAATTAAAACTTATTCCAGTCGATTGTGGCCATTAGGTGGGGCACACCCTGAAATGGTGGTCAGCCAATTGCAGGGAAAATGGCACGAACAACCATTCACACTCGCACTTATTCTTATGGACAATTTACCATGCATTTTTGGGGGATGTGGGAAGAAACCGGAGTACCCAGAGAAAACCCACATAGGGACTGGAAGAACATGCAAACACAGTTAGAAAGAGGGGGAGATATCACTCAAATATTAGATAAAGGCCTATCTCTTTTTTTGTATCCCAAATGATAACCCTCTTGTCTGTAACCTACTTTTGAGTTTATATTACCAGACTTTTCTCACCAAGCAGTCATGACATGCTGGCATTTTAGCCTGAGCCGAGTCCCTCACCCTATAAATAAAACGTAGGAATAGCCTTAAAATAGGATTAAACTGCAATTTCACCACAAGCTTTTTGATCCTGTGACACATACAGCTTCATTCCTAGTTGCATAGATTGATGTTTTCATTATGGCATTCATGATTTTCCCACTTTTTTTGATCCCAAGTGACGTGTAAGTTATGTTTGTCCAGACTGACTCACTAGCTGAGTAATTAGCGGTCTGGTCATGTTGCTCCAGGACACCAGGGTTAATATGCCTGCTTATGAACTGTGACCAATTTATGACAGAGCCGCATATCCTGTGAATGCAAATTGCCGAGATTTATTTTCAATAACACTTTCATTTTCCATGGTATGTTTCAGGGGCTCCGTTTTTTCCTTCTACTTTGGAACCATGCGGGTTTGTGACCTAAAGTTTGACCGAGTCCGGCGTTTGACCACTCCCACCGGTCCTCTCACAATGCCCTCGCCGAATCCAAGCCCCACCCCTAGCTGTCACACAGTGTGGAAGTACTACTGCAGAGACAACTTTGGCTGGAGGGAATACTCCGAGGTAAAGCACGCTTCTGACCACATTAACTCTGCCCCAATCAATCCTTTAAACAACACCCAGGGTGGGATCAATGCAGGCCTATCTGAATACATCACAATTGTGACAAAACTTTCATCCCCCAATTGTATTTATCCCCAACCAAGTCATTCGTTGGGCTTTTTTTTATACTTTCCTCAATTTCTATATTAACAGTAATGAACACTCAGCAATGTCATAGCAATGCTAACTGATCTTTTCCCTGTCTGTGTTGTCTATTTCCCCTTTCCACTAGCCGGTGGTCAAGCTTATAGAGAAGGCAACACTGAGGGGTCTCAAGGAAGTGCGATTCATTACGCTCCAGAACCAATATATCCTAAACATCAGGGAGGGCTTCCAGCAGAACGCCATGTTTGGGTTCAGGCGCCAGATCAAGAAGAGGCCCATGTACATGTCCTCTGTGATGCTCGCACCCCACCTAGAGTGAGTACAACATTTTGTTTTGGGAAATTATTCGTATATTTTAAGCCTTGAATAATATGACATTTTGAAAAGTCAAACTTGGGAAGTACAAATGTCACTTGACTGTCTGCAGTGCATATATTGGTGTGCTCATATCCAAGTCAATGCAATGTCCTTGTAATGACGACATTGTGAATGACGAGCACATAGAAAAACATGACAAGTGTACAAGCAAATACAAACATGTTCTTTCGTTCTTTTAGCTACTATCTGGCATTGGATACATTCATATATTCTTAGATGTATTATATTAATGTTTTGTCATTATATATGTTGTATTTATTCATTATTATCAGTAATATTACACAATGCCAGTCATCTGGTCTCACCCACATTGGGCAGATGAGAACGAACTGTTTGTACCGGACCTGGCAAAGGGAAAATATAGGAGTGTCAAAAATGGAGAAAAAAAACAGATGAGACAGAGGGTGCAGAGTACAGGGAGAGACAGTGAGTGAAAAAGAGAGAGTCAGAGAAAGAGAGAGAGAGGCTCGCAGCCAAGAAAGTGAAAGATGGAGGGCGCTAAATGGGTTCCAGACCGCTTGAATGGTGTATGAACCGTGACTGTGAGCTGGAACTTGGAACGAGCGATGTTGTTCCTGAGAGTTTCCAATGAATGCAATGTCCCAAGTTTTGATGTCCAAAACAAGTGTATGTGTGTCAGGAACATTCTGTGCAAGGCCTAAAGGTTGAGGTCATTGTCACTCTCCCAAATTTCAACGCAGCCAATCTCTGCTTATTGTTCCATTTCTCAATTGCTTGGTGTCAATTCTCTAAAGCCCCCGTGGGGATAAAGACGTTCGACCGCAGAATGAGATGGAGACCAGACAGACAGGACGGGAGGAAGTGTCACTGTAACTCAGTGTCACACTAATCAAAGTCTCTTGATGACACACAACGGGCTCATGTTCTTATGGCTGATGGCACATGCTCCATTTACGGTGTGAGAGTGAGATGTTGAATGACAAAATGTTTTTTTTCTTTTTCTTTTTTTTTTTCCTCACACCACATGATTGCTGTGCAATCTGAAATGTATTTGTCTCTCCCTCTTCTCGGGGTTTAGCTCTCTCAGTTGTGTTACACATTGGCACTCTCATTGACTGCTGGAAATGCATTTGACAAAAGCCCAAAGATGACAGTTCATTGGAATGACCAGATTAAGAATTTTTTGGCCGTGAAAAAACTTCATCAGGGTCACAACTGAGCTAGAGACTGTCCCAGTTGAATTTTGGCAAGACTAGTTTTGACAATTTAGTCTTCACTGAACATGAAGTGAATGTTCTCGCAACGGGGGAGTGAAGGCCAAGATGTGTCGGATTCAATCTTACAACTGTGAGGCAAGGGGTACTATCCCTAAGAGTGTGACCATATCTCCATATGGCGATATTTTGCAAATCTGATTTATTATATCATCTGGGACAATTGATTTGAGCTTAAGTAGTAATGAGAAACTTTTTTCTATGTTCAGGACTTTGGGTGGTACCTCTTCAACATCACTGTCCAGCTCTTCCTCCTCTTCGTCATCCCTCTCATCGATGGACCTCATGACCTCGCATCCGCTCTCCCCAACCACCGCCAACCCGCCGAGCCTTTTTCCAGAAACATGGTTGCCCATGGCGGTGAATCAGGACTTCCTACAAGTGCCCGTGTCCCGCGACGACCGCAGCTACAGGACCGTGTACAGCTTGTTCCACAAAACGGTGGCTGAGACCAAGTTTCGGATCATTAAGATACTCCGGGTACAAAACCCCTTCCTTTGGGAGAAGTACAAAAGGTGAGTTTTTAAATTCAGTATCAACTCTTTTGACGCATTCTTTCTGAACCGATTTAGCTGAATGTGTCTTTTTACGGACTATTTCAGGATTACTTTGGTACCAGTATTTAATTCTTAGCACATTTTTTCTTTGCATTTGAGTTGGCATAATCTGAAAAATTTAGTACTTAATGATGGATGCAAGCATAAAAAGATGTCATAGCATTGGCATATTTTCATGGTGAAGTCAGTTCATTTTATTGTAGAAAAATTGTAACAACTTTCTTGTTGGCAATTTTTGTTGGTATTGCTGAAGTTGCAAGTAGTTAATACTCTCACAGGGAGCTAATTATACAGTGGGGGATGTGAAACGCTGGCATAGGGGGAAGAGAAAGAAAAGACAATTGAAAGTAACTCTAGTGCAGCTTTGTGAGAATGAACTGGAGTTTCTGTGAGAGTGAAGCAGAGGAGGTAATACTTAGGTGACCGTGATGTATGTTGCTTTTGCGAGCACAATAGGCAAAGCGCTGTGGTCAGAGTATGCGAAGTCTTGTCAACTGTGAAAAGTGGGCACTCACAAAGGGATGAAGTGACAGTCAGAAAGTGATGCCCCATTCTCAGCATGAATGAATTACATTTTGCATAGTGCAATTAATAAAAAGAAGAAGAAAAACAACTTAAGGGTAGCAATTAGAAGGGTGTCCATTTGCATGTATGCATGCAAGCACAAAGACTATTTGAGTGCGTGCCGTGGCCTTCTGTGGCAGGTCACACGCTGTAGAATCATGGGAGGTCACGCCCGGGTCACCGCCGAGCTGGCTCTTGCCTGTGCATGCCTGATTGATCCGCTCACATCAAACGACCTGCGTGCGTGTTTTGCTCAAGAAACGGATTAGGTCGAATGTTCTTACCGTTTTTAGTGCAAACAAGGTTGTGAGCATTTAAAACTTTGTCATTCAAGCTTTTTACTAGATCGTCACCCACACTTGTGTTTTAACAATTATTGATATGTTTAACATATCTGAGTGGACCGTAAATATCTGACTAACGTGTGACTATTTTTGCTCTGAGTGAAGGAATAGATGGCTTAGCTATTAAGGAAAGTTGAATTTAGCTCATGTGATTGATTGTGTGATCGCCTCTTTTTCTAATGCTATAGGAAGAAGGAGTACATGTCCAGGCGTATGAGTGAGATGGATCGGCTGCTGAGCGAACGTCACCTCTTCCACGGGACTTCGTCAGACGTGGTGGAAGGCATTTGCAAGCACAACTTTGACCCACGTGTCTGCGGCAAACACGCTACCATGTTTGGCCAGGGTTCCTACTTTGCCCGGAAGGCCTTCTACTCGCACAATTTCTCCAAACGTTCACCCAAAGGAGTTCACTGCATGTTCCTGGCCAAAGTGCTCACTGGCAGGTATGTACTTGAAGTCTCCTTGAAAATAAGTCTAAGACTTTCAATTTAACTTCCATCCAGTGGTATGGTTCCCCTACATAAACAAAGTGGTGGCATTGCATGGACTCATTTCATATATCTTTACCACATTTGGCCCATGATCTCATATAAACCCACATGCTCTGATGTTTATATTATTCAAGCTTCTTTAAGCACACTCAGCCTTGTCATCATTAAATTTAAACGAGTCTTCTTTTAAATGCCAAATTATTCCCCAACTCTCAAGACAGACACTTGTCTAAAAACCGTGTAATGCGTTTAATTGTTTACATGCAGTAAACATGCCCGTCCGTCTATCTACGCAGGTTTACTGTAGGAAATCCTTCAATGCGACGACCGCCGCCGATCAACCCTCGTGATGCCTCCAGTGACCTGTACGACTCATGTGTGGACAACTGGGTGGACCCTCAGATCTACGTCATCTTCAATGACGATCAGAGCTACCCATATTTCGTTATTCATTACGAGGAGGTACCTAGCACGGTAGCCCTTTGAGCACACTTTATTTTTTAGGCTGCTCAGGTGTTTAGCCCCTTCCCAACACCACCCAATGGCTTAAAACACATTGAGAGACATTTGCAAAGGAAGCTGTCAACTGGATACAACTGGACCGTTGAGGCAACGGGAATCTACGTCACTCCCTCAGTACGTTCACATGCACCGGTTTTTGCCACTTTATAGGTGTCAACATTGGAATTGGGTTGAATCTATGGATTGTTCCTTTTACACGTTAATCCAGCCAAAAACTGGAACCCTTTTCAATTCACAAGAGTTTATCCAAGGAACCACTACTTGAAGACTGCGTGCATGTAAACGTGCTGAGCTTTAAGAGATGGATGGATGGTAGGCGGCAACCGTTGCACTTGGCTGGAGTCTTAAACCCTGTTTACTTAACGAGAACTTTCAAGAAAATCAAACATGACAAAACTTTTTGACATAGTCGTTCAGCTGTAAATGCAAACAGTTCCATTGCAGGTCACACTGTAGTAGACGGTTGGCATCTTTGACTTTAGTATTCCAAGAAGACAGCAGAGGCTTCCAATAACTTGGACCAAAAGACAAAAAAAAAAAGAAAGAAGAAGAAAGTGTGTTTTCCCAGCTGCTGGCCTATATGTTTTTTGAGTTTCAAGTCAACGTGTTGCGTGTTTCTATTTAGTGGACCTGAATCTCGGGGCCTCTTTAATCGGTCAATGGACGGGAGCTTGAATAAGACTTTTCCAAATGGACATCTACGTACTGTAAACCTTCAGGCAGAGGACTCATACCAAGTTACACTGTCCCTTGTTGGCGTTGTTGCCTTGGGGCCCTCCACTTTACTTTGGAAAGAGGGAGTTGAATTGAAGTGAAGAGTGTTCATGCTGAGGCTGCAGCATTGAAACGTATCTCTTTCTCCCTCTTTCTGCCTCTTTTTTTTCTTTCTGTCTCTTTTTTCTGACTGACTGTTAGTGTTTAAACAGTAGACAAGTTTGATTGAGACAAACTGTACAAATGTTCTGTTTATATTTGAGCTTGTGTGCCTTTTGTTCATAAAAATGTTTATTTATGTTAGTTTAATGTGACTTGATTGAATAAAAAAAGGAAAAAGAAAATTTCAAGCACTATTGTAACGTGGTTTATTTTCATCTGTAAAAAGTTAAAATTCCAAATGTCAATTTTATGGCATATTTATAAAAGCTAATTACTCATTGTAATTTGAAATCACTGAATGCTAAACACAACGATTTATGGTAAACATTGTTAATTATATTTCTTAATCGAGTACCCTCCACATTTTCATTTTTTTAATTCAAACTGAATATTTGATCATTTACAAACTACTCCAACTAAACTAATTTCAAGCCATTTTATACAAAAACAAACTAGACTTGATCGTTTCAACGGTATCTCAAAGAAATGTTAATAAATTCCCTGGTATCAACACATTGACATGACAAATAACCTCAGGGTGCAGAAGGTATTTGGATATTTTTGAGGCCAAACACATGCTTCCCAACTTCTTTCCCTTCATTCTCCTCGATTATTCATGCAGATATCATGTTAACTATTCAAAAACCTTTAAAATGTCCTTGTGGTTGCACTATCCGCTACATATATACTCTCAGAGCATCCTGAGAGCATTTTAGGTCTGATTACTGGGTCAGTTGAGAAACTTTCTCCACCCCACTACATATGCGCTCACATCAAAACCTCTTTGGGTGGGGAGCATGGCTGATGCGGTCCTTGGGGTGGGGTTGTCTCCCCCAGCACAAGTGTTGTTTATGTGGTTCCGACTGTTTGTGGGTTTACAGAAATAAAATATAGCGCATTGCATATCATAGTCCTTTTCATGCCGTCATGAAGAAAAAATAGTTTAGTCGTTATACTTGTATATATATCTAATGTTCTAGTTATTTACTGAAATATTGGTAATGTACCAGAATAGGTCCATCACTATACTTTTATTAAAAGGGGAACTCAAAGATATGGATTTAGTTATTTAATGTGAATTTTGGAAATTAGGGTAAACATAGCCAGGAAATCAAAATATTGTTTTTTAACTATATATTCACAATTGTGTGAATGTAAGAGAAAGAAAACCAACACTATATTACAACTACACTTAATGTCATTCATCTTATGATGTATTTAATCGATATGTAATATACCATAGATCTGGCAACATATATTGTCACGTTGTAGGTTTTCTTGAGGAAGAAAATACTCTTGTTCCCAGTGGTATTGCTTTATAGGCTCATTTTTTCCTCACATAAAAAAAAATATTGCATCACTCTTTTTGGAAACACACATTGTCAGCTCAACCTATCACCTCATTTCCTCCTTGCCTTTGTTAAAAGTCCTTGGGCTCCACCGCTTGCATTTTGTTTGTCCCTCAGCTCCCCTCGGCCGCTACTTGGCCTGCAGTCACTGTCATGTGAGGCTGTCGTGCTGAGCTTCACTTTTTTTTAGTGTGTGTGTGTGTTATAAAGAGAGGGGAATGAAGGGTGGGGGCTGGGATGGGTGAGGGGTGGATTTTAGGAAGCGGGAGCAGGAGTTATTTTGCTCTCTTCGTGCCTCCTCACTGGGCTGCGTGCCTGTCTGCTCCTCTCATGTGCATGCAAGCTTGCAGAAGTTGCCCTCTGTTTGCCCCCATCTCCCTCTCTCTGTCGACTCACCCCTCCCTCTGTTAATCTCACACCCCACCCTTCGTTTAGGTTCCTCTCTCCCCCACCCCCTAATCTCTCTCGCAAACCTGCCCCCCTCCTCTCATGGCCTCTCCTGCCGGTTTAAAAACTCCTTTTGCCCTCTCATCCCAACAATTCTACCCACTTCTCTGTCTCTGCCTCTCATCTATCTTAATGCTTGCTTATATGAGTCATGCAGCGGGCACTGGCTGGGTTTGTTTGCCTGAATGCCCTCCAGGAATTGCTGCCAGGACTCAGAAAGCACTACTTTGTAAACCTGCTGGCTAAGGTTAGCTGAGCAGAGCTGCAGAAGATGTGCACAAAGGCAAGGAGAGATAATGGATGGGTGCATGCTTTTCTGTGAGTGTGTGTGTTTGAGTGATAAAATTGACATTTGAGGGAAGTTTTGACATCCTGGGTGAGTAGAAAGTCATTTTGTGAGAGGCACATTTCACCTCCCCATTTGTGCACATCACATTTTTGCTTGTCACAAGACTATAATGTTAAATTTTGGACTGCAAGGACCTGGCGTCCACTTGTGTGACATCATTTTTCTGAGAAACGACATTATTTAAATAGATAATTATTTGTTTTTACACCCATCAGGTCCCAATTTGCCTACATATTGAAGGGAAAAGAAAAATGCATGCCTTGCAAGAGTCTGGGTCTTAGGAAGTCAAAAGGCATGGCTGCCCCCTCCACAGGAAATATAAAAAAAACCATAGAACCGTGTTAATCTGTAAAGTAGGATTGTTTTAAGACAAAATGTAGCTGTGAAGGCACTTAAAGTGATTCTTAATCTTTTAAAACCATGCTGCACAAAACCCATGCTGTGGATTGCTAACTTTGCATGTCATCAGAAAAACATTATGTTGGATAATAAGCAACTTTATTGATCATTCAAATTCACAGGACTTAATGAGATTGGAGATCATGACACTTGTTGAATACAGCAGAGTTTATAAGCTTGAAGAAATATTTTTTTCCCAGAATTAGACCGGTCGTGTTTTTGTTGAAAGTCGTTTTCAAAGCTTTGTTTTATTTCTGAATTTGTGATGATTCATTTGACATTCAAAATCAGTTTTTGTTGGCTCTATCGGTAAGCGATATTGTTTTAATTCTGACTATGAACGTCATAGGCAGCGGAGTTTGCGTGGTCATTGTAAAAATAGAATTAAAACAATAACAACTTCATGTGTCTGATAAAATAAAAGTTCAAAAAGTAACATCTCAGACTAACAGTAATCTTTCATACTTTAAATGAAAGGAAACTGCTTACCAAGAGATCATTTTAGGTGAATTTCAAATGTATTTTATCTGACCCTGTGCCTCTCCTAATTAAATGATTCCATGTTTCCTATTTTCCCAGAAAAGAGAATAAGAAACCAAATAACATTAACATTATGTAAGCCTTCTTATTTGCACAGATTGTCAGATTGTTTCACTATTTGTCTGCTACACACATGAGTGCGCCATAATTGAAATATTACACCCATAGACCAACGTTTTATATTAAGAGACTAATGCCTGTATCACGATTTTTCCGTTTTTAAACATATTTCAAGTCTTTCCGTCTTGATCTTGTGTGCGGTTTAGTTTGGATCAAGAATAGAGAGTTTATTTTCCATGCAAATGACTGAAGTTCAAAGGTCAGTTCACAAATGTAAGAAATGGGTACATTTTGTTAATAGTTCATGTTGTTCTTTTGGCATAATATTTGATACTGTTGCACTAACAAAAGGCAGTTCCACTTGAAAATTATGTTCTGTTTCTAATGCAATGTACTATTAAATAATTTGGATAGTGTGTTTAAATAATCTGGGTGAACACAGTGCCCTGCCCGCCACCTCTCCTTGTTCATTCATGACGTCCCCGTTCACATAAACGACTTGAAACTTGTTAGAACCTTCTCAAACCTGTTAGCATTTCAATAGCACCACAATTAGATTACCAAACCCCGCCTAAAAAATGTGGAAATGAAAGGGTATAAACTTAACATTGCGGATCCAGAAAACAAGGGAGTACCTCCCACTTCTGGTATTTCAAAAATTCAAGAGCATCAATAGACATGTTCTTAAATCGATAAATAAATAGACTTAGTTTTTTTAAAGACTTCTATATATATATGAATGTTTTCTTGTTGTAACATGAGCATGCCTTCTTTCAGTCACATGATCAATAATGTCCATTTGAGCTGTGGATGCACAAAAACAAGGTCATTTCCTGAAAACATTCTTTTCAAATTCAGCTCTATAAAAGAAGCGACATTGTTTCTGTTTGTGTGGAGATTATTTTTCAGTCTGTAGCCATTCATATAATGATAACTATACTACCTGACATCATTCCATTTCACACTTTCCACATACACACACTTTCCAATAGTGAACTCTTAAACAGCTCAACATCAAATCACATCTACAATATAATATTGAAACTCTCTCCATAGCTGGAAGGAAATGACATTGCACTTGTGGTAATGGCAAACAAAGCTGATCTCATGCAGTTGTGGCCAATTCTAAAATTGTGAGCATTCCGCTATATTTCAAAAATATCTATTTCCTCCTCCCACGCCCCCCAATGAATGAATGTATACTTGCTCTTTGCTCACACACATCCATCATTCACAGATTACACTCATTTAAGTACACCAAGCCAGGTCAACATTGTTTCCACAATGCCCAGCTGTAACCAATGAACATTCCAGATACATTTTTTTCTTCTTTCCTCTATCATTTCAAATTTCAACTTTAAGCTTTTAAGAGAGGCAGCAGCCAAGTATGGTCAACCCAGTGTCATGAACTTTAAGTGACCTCCTAAAGCGACATAGAGATCGTGACCCTTAAAAGGCAGCCCGGGGCTGAGCTTTAGGCACCATTATACACCAGCATAAAAAGAAGACTTGGGGTCCAAGTGTGAAACTTTTGTTGCACTCGTTTAAGACCTGGCCAGCACTCTCCACTGACCATAAAATGTTTCATTTTAAAACTCCCCAATTATCCTGAGCACATCATTTTATGTTCTTATTTCACCCTGTGCTCATGTAATACTTCCTCCATGTGTAATAAAGGAAACCTTAGGAAATGGAGCACTTCGGCAACCAGTTGTTCTCTCCAGTCAGCTGTTTTAGTTGTTTTTTTTTTATAGACAAAGTATTGGGACACCAGGCTAATAAACAAAATCGCACACAAGCTCCAAGGTGCTATGTAATGTGGTCAGGGATGATTGGATTCAGAAACAATTTATCCCATAGGAAATAATGGAAATTAAATGCATCAGTTATGTCAAAAGTAAACTACACACAGGTAAGTTTTTAATGGGAAAGGTGTGGTGTTGATTTACTCAAAATACATCAGAGATACAGAATAAAAGCATATTATGACCCTCATTCTATTTAATTTCCTTTCAATTTACAAACCTTGTTTTTTATATAAAATAATTTTGTTGTTTGTTTTGTAAATCTCATCCAATGGAAAGCAAGCTAAGCTAAATGTAAAAGACATTTCTTTCATCCATAGCCTTACATGTTTGAACTTATCAAAGTACAATAAGATCAGATGACCTATTCACATGTTCCACGTGAAATGTTCTTTTTCTGAGTCGATACCGTATGAACCTTAACCTGTCTAATTTCTCTGTATGGCTCATCTCACTATCGCTTCTCTGTCCACTAGGCCTGATGACATTTCCTTTTTCGATAACGTGAGATAACATGAGTCAAGCAGGGCCAAGTGAAAAAACAGATTTGAGGAATACATCTACCAGGATGCAATAGGTAGAAAGATATTCATCAAATTCAAGTCATGTGTTTAGAGTGCTGGTCTCCATGGAATAAACCCATGATGAGGCTAAATTGTAAGCCTGAAGAATACATAAAACTGCAAAGTTGGAACCCTCGATCTCAGAAATGTAAGGCATACGAGCTAACTATTCATCTACCATTGATCCAAACATGACAGGTCGATTTAATGCCAAATAGCTTATTTTTTGTTTTTTTCTAACCACAGCAAATTTTCTCACTCCTCTTCTAGGGCCGTTTAGTTGCCCACTGGCAAATTTAAGTCAGACATGAAAACATTCTTGAGGGCAATGTGAGTTTTCAAACCATTCCAGATTTTTTTTGCCAAGTTTTTTCTTGGCATTTGAGGTCTCAATTGCTTTCAGATGATCATAAACACGTGCTTTCCATGTACCCCAGGGTTGTTTTATTAAACACTTGGGTTATCATTGGCAAACAAGAAAGTTAGACCTTGTATGGAGTTATAGAATTGAGTTGGTGTTTTTGGACTACAAATTTCTTAGCAACAATAATCATTGCCTATTCACCAATGATAAACGTTTTGTGAAAAATCTAGAATCGTGTAGTATTCTGGTAGTATTAAGCTTTGTTCACATTTACAGTTGAGGTGACTATTATAAATATTCACAAAAGTTCAGCAAAACTAACTTAAGTTATCTAATAAATAAGGATAAATAGTACATTCTTTGTAAGTCACCACATCTACATCCGTCAATTATAAGGCAGTGTTGAATTAAGCTTTCATATATCTCATTTGACAACTGTACTATGCTCTTTTTTCTGTCTTTCTAAACATCTTTAAAACATCCAGTTAGAGAGGCAGTTAATCTTGTTCTTTTTTTTGCCCCTCCCTTAGCCACAGCTGTCCGTTTCATGAGAATCTCGGCGTTTCCGCTCTCACCCATCAAAGCGTGTCGTGAGGTGTTTTAAAGGAGGCTTCCAATTAAGGAATTATATGGGAGTCTTTAACATAGGCACGCAGCGTTGTATGTTCAATTGGGAGCATGTGCGCCTCTCTGTACGTTCAAGTACTACGAGCCCCACAGACCGTGAGTGTGTGTGGAGTTCAAAAGGTTAATTGTGCCATATGGAGCGTGCGTGCATGCAGGCGCATGTATGCCAGTATGCATGCGAACCCAGCTTGTCTGTGGCGAGTTGAAAAGGTCAGTCGTGCTGCAGCGCTGTGGATCCTGACTCAATAATTGAGGCTTAACAAGCACATGTTAAAACATCATGATCCGCTCTCTTGCCGCCCCACTCGGTCTTCAGAGTGTTTGAAAAGTCCAAAGCTGCACTTTTAACTTGTTCATACAAAGGGATACTTTAGAATAAGTCGAAATGCACTTTGTGGACACAACAATGGGAACCCCTGAATATGTGAGGATTGTACAAGGAATATATTACTTCAATTTGGTTGGAGAGGTAGTTCTTTTCACATTAAGTATATTAGTGTCGTAACTTCACCATGTGCCAAAAACATACACACTCTAAATTGCCCCGAGCATGAATGGTTATCCATCACCTCGTGCCCTGCGATTGGCTGGCTATCGATTCAGGATGTCCCCTCCTGCCTGGTGCCCATAGTTGACTGGTTTGGAAATTACACGAATTAATACTATCCCAGCAATTTAGCTCAATTTCAGCACTTATTATAAAATATGGATACAATTTATAATAAAAAGGACAGAATTTTGATTCTAACAAATTATTGCTTTTTCACATGACAGTAACTCTTTATTCTCATGAGTGAATGTCTTCTTTCTACAAGCTCTTGCATAATACCATGTTTGTATAACACTCACTTACCACAGTGACAAGCAAAAATGTTAGGTAATATTTTTTAGACAAATTTATAAAGGGCTATTTCTTCTTGGGCCTGACTATTTTAACTGATTTAACTATTGCTGGACTAAAATTAAACATTGGTTAAAATTGACTTAATATTATATCTATATAACATATTATATATATAGAGAGAGAGACTTTTAAAAGTACATTTTATTGGATTTTCAATTGCATTATGTATCATTTTATTGTGGAATTCATTGAGTGGGGGCGTGTCCAACCAATCATTGGATGCGATGCAATCACGCTAAGCAGCCAATCACGACATTGACCGCACTTTCGCATGTGGCTAAAGCTAACTTAGTTACCACCAATGTAACACTTCGCTCCCCAAACCAGCGTTTAATATAACTGTCCATCGTTTAAGTTGAAATGATCATCGGAGTAGATGTGCAAATAGAAGAATAAGCGTTGAAACTCCGCAAAACTGATCTGCAAAACATGCAGCGATGGTAAAGTTGTGAGCGATGAGGAAAAACATGAAACTTTTGATGAAACCAGACTGCCTCAAGGACAGACGTGGAACAAAAGGTAAATCAGATTTGTGCACATTCTAGTGTCATTTATTACGATGCTTTATGTATGGATATTAATACTTAAATGTTTTGCCTAGATCAGTAATGGGTAGTAAAAATGCACCTGGTGATGATGACAGCGTCATACTGATGTGTGGCCATAGCGAGCATGTTGTCATTGTGCTCAGGTAGGTTGTTTTTATGCACAGATATATGAAAAAAATAGAGGGAATAATGATCACTAGTTAGCTCATTATGCAAAGAGAGGACAGGACAGCTTGCTCACTCATGAAAGAGGAAATGATTTCATGGGAAGAAGACACAATATATGTGACCAACCTTGTATCATATTCAATTGTGGTCATGTATCACTCCCAAGAAATGTTGGTATGCAGCATGTTGCCCTCTGTACTGAGAGCAGCTTCCATTATTCAGGGGAGATATGTTCTCCAAGATGTCAGTGGTAATGTGACACATTTTTTGCATTTCATTTGTGGCAAATGTACCAGAAGATGTACTTGTTGGTTTTTCAAGAAATGTTCTGACTTGGCCAATTTTTTCTTGTTTCTTTCAGTTGAGTCCCTCTAGAAGGCCTGCAGCCAATTTAATGGATGGGGAAAAAGATGGAGCCATTAAAATCTAAAGTATTCTACAGGAGAAGGCCAGGTGGACAAGTGGTTGGTGCGTCGGCCTCGCGGATCTGGTGTCGAGGGTTTGATCCCAGGTTAGTCCCCACTTTGTAAAATTTGCATATTCAGCAGGGATAGAAAGAAAAAGTGAGAAAAAAAGTCATTTTGAGTCTGAGAAATACCTTTTTGTGGATACATTATAATATTTTCGTAACAATACGACCTTGTCCCATTATTATTATTGCTTATTTTTAGTAAAAATGAAAATGATTTAACCTAAATCAGGAAGAATAATCATAATAATGACCTCTTCACTCAATGTGTCTTTATTCTCAATAATTTCAGTGTAACTATAATGTTTCCTCTCCAAATATATCAAAAGAAAATACATCAGTCAAAGGAAGTTTGCCAGAGGAAGATTGGGTACAAACTTGGGTGGAGGCGATGAGACATGCGTACGTGCAGTACAGTGTGTGAAGCTTGGACGTTAGAAGGCACTGAGAGAACAGGATGCACAACCCCTGAGGAATGTGTAGAGCTGTATTTGCCTCCACTCTCTTGCTTGTAGTTCGTGGTCGTTTCCTTCAGTTCACTCCTACTCTGCTGCCCCCCCCCCCCCTACCCACTCCTGTGGTACGAGACAGCGGTCACATAGTCAAGCAAAAAGCCGATCTGTAAACTGAGATAGGGCACAGAGAGAGAGAAAGAGAGTGAGGAGAGAGGGAGCTCCAAAGGGAGCATGTGCGATTTAGTGTATTATATAAAAAGGTCCGATTACCTTTGAAGGGAGAATACGCTATCCCATTATCACTCTATGCTATCAAGCCCTCTGTGACAACTAGAATTAGTCCACACTTGTCATACTTCATGTTACTGTTGCTGTAACATGAGTCACATACTGTACAGGTTTCATAAAGGAGCCAAATGCCTAAAGCATGAGTTGTCACCTTCAATATTTTTATGGTCACCTGAATTCTCAACAGTGTGACTGTGATGCAGCAGGGTTTCTTATGGTTATATTGTAAAAATAGAATTAAGTCATTTGAGCTTATATCTGTTCCTTGTACATTTTCTTGCAGATGTCATGTTGACCTGTAAGATGGCGTTTCTTGGCAGCCTGCCTTATGACACTCAAATATGAAAGCGAACGTAAGTATTAGTATTTTATATCACGTGTCAAAGTGGCGGTTCGGGGCCAAATTTGGGCCGCCGCATCATTTTGTGTGGCCCGGGAAAGTAAATCATGAGTGCCCGACTTTGTGTTTTAGGATCAAATTAAAATATCTATATTAAATTTCCTGATTTTCTCCTTTTAAAATCAATAATTGTAATCATTTTTTTCAGTTTTCAGTTCAAAAATCATTTTGTAAAATCTAAAAATATATATAAACAGCTAAAATAAGCATTGTTTTAGACCTATAAAAAAACTGTCATTTGCAGAGTAAATAAAGACAGGTGCAAGATTTAGCAACTTCATTTTATTTTTACATGATGACAATGCTCCCGTTATAATTTTTTTGCACTTGGAGAAATACACGGTGTGACATAGGGTGTAAGAATAGCATGAGGAAAAACAGTCAATCCAGTCGAGTTGAGAACCCTGTTGTTGGCCTTGGGCACCTTCCTTACCCATTATTTCAAGCACGTTCTTTTTCAACTCAACTTCCTGTGCTTCACTTTACACCCCAAACAGCTGCTCTCCATTCATTCTTATTATCCCAGAGAACAGAGCCTATAGGAGAACAGCCCAGTTTGTGCTTTGCAAGCATACAGCTTAGCCCAGCGTGGCTAACTAGCCACAGCAGGTCTGCATTCCAGCCTCATGCAGTCAGCTTGTAAACTCTTGTAGTATGCTTGGCAATTAGTGACTCACCTTTAAATCACTCCACCTCATCGTTTACCAGGTTGCATGGATCAATTCAATTTTTCATGCATGCATTCACAACAAAAAAGGGAACATTATAAAGTTTTGATTGTTAAATAACTATGGTTTTGCACCACTGCAGATCCTGGGCTTTGGATATTTAAATTGGAGGAAACCACTTCTAATTAGCTTTCTAGCAGGTTGCAATACTCCAACCAAAAGAAAAAAAACATTTCAGTGGCATTCACATACATTAAGACAATGAGGGCATAATTATTTAAAGTGAGAGTGGCAAACTCTCTAACTTATGAACAAATATTTTTCTTCAAGTTCCTAATTCACCCTTATTCATAACATTGAACATGTTGCATAAGAACCTCAAATTTCATGCCCTCATTCTGACCATATTTTGCCCAGCGCCTTTGCCTGTCATTAATGGAAGAATTTTTCTTAGTGAAAGATATATTAGGAAAATAAATCAGCAGTGAGAGACCGATTCCTTCATGCATTGCTCGGAGGGGCTGATGAAATGTAGGTCAACTCTCCCTTTTCACTTCACTCTCAAGAAGCCAATGACGCATTGTGGATCTTTTATTTATCTGCAGTCAATGTTTGTTGACATTAACGTTTCTCTCAAATCCTTGACAACTGGGCCTTAGGGGGACGTTGATCCCCAATCATCAGATATCGTTTTGGCAGTCAGTTTGTCCTGTCTAATTCAGCCGTGCTCAAGATGTTGCTTGATGGACTGCAAAAATTGTAATGAGAGAGGGAGTTGTTGCAAAATATTGTTGCTCTGAGCTAAATATCTTACACAAAAACACCTTAATCATGAGAAATGGCTCGAAAGAGCAAGCTGGAGAAACAGACTCATCATTTAAAGGGGAGTGGTTACCTATTCAGTTTAGAGCTGTTTATATTCCAAACTGCTGTGGAGGTCATTTTCATGACTCGATCTTCAACTTTTTCCTACTTATTCAGCAGATGATGTTTAGTGTCAAACAAAGGTGCTTACTGAGGCGTTGCTGTGTTTTTTTCTCTCCCCGCCATGTTTTGTCCTTTGTTTGTGACCTTTAGTGTTTGTGTTTTGATTCATTCATTTATTTTATTTTATTATGAGGAGTGCAACCTTTAAAAAAAGGAGTGTCGAGAATAAAGAACTATACATAGAACCAGAGTTGAAATAGTTGCCACAACCACGGCCAGGCACGTTGTACATAACCGCGAGGAACAGTGCTGCTGCTAGTGGTAATAGAAGTACTCTTTTGAGCTGGGTGAGCTACTACGTTGCATCACTTCAACTGAACATCGGCTACATTGTCAGCTTTCTTTGACTTTGTAGCATGTACAAAGCCTAGTACTCACAGTTTTAGGTAATACTTTGGTCACAAACTGTTCCATTTTTGCTGTACTGGCTCTTCCAGTGACCAAGCTGTCATCAAGCAAGCGTCCAAAACGTTCTGTATGTTTTCTGTTCTCTGCTTAGGTGATGTCTTTTCCTTCACGTGGCTCCATGGCCAATTTAGGGCTGTCCAGATTTATGTAACTCCTTTGCGTATCTAACTCAGATAGTCAGGATGACAACAATCCAGCTTGTTTACATTTCCGTTCAAAATAAACACGTCAAAGTCAAAGGAAGAAAAGATTCAGGAAAATATGGTCTTTTGTTTAACTAAAAACAGATGTAAACATCTATAATTAATTTAGGACAATTTAAAAGTTGTCTTATTTTCCTTTCTCAAGAAGTAGAAGCAAAATATCAATGGGAAAGTTTGTGTATCTATAGTACATACTGATAAAGCACACCAATGTACATATAATGTAAAATAAACAATGCATCTTGCAAGAATTCATGGCATATAACGAGCTACCGATCCATTCTGTATCACACCAAATTCACTCGATGTTCACAGTTTAAGGTCCAGCCAACTTTACAAACACACATTAGTTGCTTTCACTGCCAAAATGGAACTCAAAACTCCATGTCCTGAAATACTGGACAATTAATATAACACTTGGAGGAAAGACATGTACTTGCTATTTGGCTGAGTTTTTTTTTTTTAACTATTGCCATGTTAATTAGTTTTCCTTTTTCACTTTAAACCTTGCCAATGGCCTCTAACTTGAGGGATGTTATAAAAAAATTAAAAATAAATTAAATTGCACAGTGGAACTGATAGATCAGTTAAGATATACACATTTTATTTATCTTTAAAATGTGTTTATCATGGAGGTTATAATTTAAAACCCTAACTCCGCCAAAAGAAGACAAGAATGAGAGGCAAGAGAACACCATTCAATACATAATAAAAGACTAACTGGGAGGTGGGAACATAAGACAGATGTTAATGAATGCTGATAAACGGCAGAGTAAAGAAAAGACAAGAGTGAGTAGTAGAGGATATAATTTACTCCTTTGGTGCACTCCTCTACTTCAGTCGGGGTGGTCCATTGGCGAGATAACCTCAGCCAGACAGCCGTGGGTGATCGAGATCAGATTGAGATGACAGACTCAAGTGCTGCTTGCCCACACACGTATGCACACACAGCTTGAAAACGTTGTAATTGTGGAATTCTTGGTCACTATAAGATTTCATTATCATGGTTGCTTAGGTGAAAATTGTAATAGTATATCTGTTTCTTGCATTTTCTTTCTTACCAGATGTAATAAGGTACATATTGAAATAGATGGCACAAATCTCACTACAGGCTAGTCTGCGAGGTGTCGCGATCTTTAAAGCTGACCAAGCACCAACATCAGCATGTTTCCCTTTAAATTATTAGCCTGTGTACACTTAAGCATCATTCCATGAGGCAAAGTACCTTCTGGCTCTCTCCACTCTTTTTTTCAGTGGCTTGTTAGATGATCAGCAGAACTGACTGTGAAAAACAAGACTTCTTATTAAAAGTGTTTGAAAACAATTTGAATAGTGAAGAAAAATGATTTGATGTTGGAAGTAAAGGATTGGCCTATTCTCTGATTACTACGCTGTTCATCATGTCTTGTTATCTGTTCCTTAAATCCATTTTTCGCTATATCAGCGATTCATAGAGTGCTGACTGATATTCACAAGATAAGAGTAAATTGGTAGTCAACAGATATGTATTTTTCCTCATTTTTTTTAGTATTTGGTCAAAGTTTGTTTGTGTATGTGTGGTGGAGACCAGAGATCATTGTCTGTAGGCCCAGACGGCATCGACTCAGGTTCTCAGTGTGGCTTCACTAATCTGCCGTAATAATGTCTCACAGTAAGCTCACTCCCAGTCATGCACATTCAACATTCTCTCTCTCTCTCTTGCTCTCTCACCCTCTCTCTCTCTCATTGGGTGAGTGGCTGGCGTCCTAATTAATCATTCAACACCTCTAGAAAAAAAAAACACTTCTCAATTACACCTATACAAATTAAAGCTCTCTAAAACTTGTGATGTATGCATTAAGTTTTAATTTTCCTATTCAAACAGCCTCACCAAAATACTAGAGTCGTACATCCTAAATGTTAAACTATTATTGCCTTCCCAATATGCTTAGTCAATAATGTATTGTAGTTTTTCGGTGATGTACATCACTGCTTACGGACAATACCTATTGTCACTAACTTGAAATTCCCTGCTTATTAACTTTTTTTTATAACAGTCACATCTTTGCTATGAAAGCTTCAAGTATAATCTATGTGACCAGATGTTTAGGTATGGAGGCTAAAAATATAACACTCAATTAGATATGCTGACAGTAATTAGCTACCCGCATGTGCACTGAAAGAATATGTGCGTGAGACTCGCCAGGCAACGCAAACAGTATGAAGTGTCGGTCATTGTTGTGGTCTGCGCTCATTCATATTGCAGCAATATACAAGTGAACTCTGCTTAACCCCATGACAGCATTCATTTATTCAGAAGGCTGCATGGTCTCTCAGAACAAACCTGTTCCTTCCACTCTTTGGATGGTTTAACTTGACTGTCAGCCTGTGTGTGTGTGTGTGCGCATGTGTGTTCATGTGCGTGTGTGTGTTGCCTTCGTTTGTGTCAATGCCATTGAGCTCATTAAACTGTTAATATCACTCTTCCTTTAAACCAAACCTTCAAAAGATATTGCATGCTTACTGCTTGAACACACAAACACGGAGGCACGCTCTCTCACACACACAAAGCCTCATAAAGCTTTTTTGACTAAATGCGTGCCTGGCTGCTTGCTTTAACGCACACAAACACACTCGCACACACACACATACACGGCTGCAGTACAGCACACTTATTTAAACTGATGTGAGTGCTGTCACGACATCCGACTAGTCCTATTTGTTCCTCAGAACCCTTGGCGTGAGAGACCGGGGTCACCCCACTGGCTCTCATGCAAATCCATTCAGTGCGTGCACACACGCATGCATCCACGCACACACACTTAATAGTCCTGCAGATAAGCAAAATGACAGAAAGAAAGATAGGCAGGCAGGAGGCCAGCCATGGAGAGAGTCATGAAAACCTGTCAGCAGTCAGGCAAATCTAGCACGGACGAATCAAGTCAGACATAAAAAAACACATTTTCATAAAGGCGCCGATAAACAAAGCAGTCCACAAGTTCTGATAGTCTCATGTGGTAGCATGAGCCATCCAGACCAGCGTATAATATGACTGGAGTCGTCATGCAGGTTTGATTGAGACGTGCGCTCCATTACCATAATTGTCAGGGGGCTTATTGGCGGGTTGTGTAAATGTTCAGCCACTGAGAATGGGCCAAAGCCTAGCTGGCTCGAATAAGATATGCATGTCAGGAGGTAAGGTAGTGGAATAGTACTTCTTTTCTTCTCTAGTTTCACGTGTTTTCAAATAGTTTTGATGTTTATCGCTTCCATCAAATGTCAATGTTGTCTAGAAGATCTTGCGGTACTACTATAAAAGATATTTATTACAGCTAGGAAATAATATTTTGCCCCCTAAAGTAAGTTTTTCTAGGCATCTGAGCATAGCATAGCAATTAATTTGGGGAAACATAAACAAAAAAGAACTTTGGATTAAAAGAAACCATAACAAATTTTATAAACAGAAAGAGGGTACAATCTTGTATAAAAAGAAAATGTCAACCATAGCAGAACGTTAAACTGTAATAACTTTTTTTTGCCTGTATTTTTTAAAATTTTAATGAATAAATGAAGGAATTTATTGCCAAAAATGCACTTCAAACACTGAATCCATTAGATTGTTTCCCTTTTTACATGAGAACATTAATTTCATATCATAAACTAGTCTTCAAACTATTTTGGTTTAGCCTTGATAAGAATAAATTAGAAGTTATAAATTGTGGAACAACACGCAAAGATAAAACAAAAGCCCAACAAATCTGCTGAGTACCTAATCACTATGAAACAACATAAAACTGTCACAGACTATGACACAATGTTGTGTTTGGATCTCAGACTGTAAGGCATCTTCCTTAATAAATGTTTACAACAGTTCAGGAACCATACAGTGAGTGGGATTGCAGTCTTTCAAGGGAATGGACCCTACCAATCTCCCGCATGTATATTATAGTTTGGTGAGGTCAACCTGGGTGTTGGCCATCTGATTTGTTACACATATCCAAAGCCCAACCCAAATACAGTATGTCAAGCGTGAAGATATTAGTCATTTTTACCCCACCCCCTTCAGATTTGCCCCCTTCCCCTCATCATAAATCTATGCATCCATGCATCCTGTAGACACACAGACACTTTTCCCTGTCACCTCCTATTCCTCCACCCCCTAACACCCCTTGCCCCCCGCCTTGCGCGCACACACATAAGCATGCTTCATTATACACTTGGCCACATTGCGTGCCGGAAACAAACTCAATAAATGCCAAGCTTGCATTCCCTACAGGCTCTGTGCCCCTAAAACATGAGATGCACCTTACCAAATTAGTTTAATTTCACTAAACATTGTTAAATTTTTGTTGTCTTCAAGGGCAATATTACAATCAAATTGTAGAACTTTGAGTATCAGTACTTAAGTTTGAATAACAGCGTATTCAAAGAATGAAGAATATATACTTCTGAATATTAGTGAAAAAAAATTCTGTTGCAATGGACTTAAAAAAAAAACGTCATATTCCAAAGTGAATTCAAAGTCTATACATTTTTAATGCCTTAAAACGATGTTTAACGGCAGACTATGAACTCTGTGTTCCCTTGTCACCGGAGCATTTAAGGCAATTACATTGTCTCCAAAGGACCAAGAGAAACAAAGAGGATGAGAGTTTGATGTTTTTCCTGTTACCCTCATCTCCATGGCAGGGTGTGAGGTCTGATTGTTGTCTGCCTGACTGCAACATTTCGCCCCCTCTGTCACGTTCACCAGTCTCAACCTCTCGTGGGGGAAGATAAACAAGAGCGGAAGGTAGGCTAGACTCGAGTGGGTGTGTGCGCGCAACGTGCATCCCGGTCTACACCATTCATTGACGGCACCGTAAATAGCACGGCATGCAACACAAATGAAATCATTTCAGATCTCTCATTCTCTCCTCACTTGTTCTTCAGTTACAAATGGTGACATTAACCCAGATTTGGACACAAGTCTGGTTTGGTCAGCCACAAAGAATTGAGGTCATTGATATCACAGGAAAGGGGGAAAAAAAGATTTGAATCTGTCCAAGGACATTTGTAGTTAGTCTAATACCGTGAGATGATTGGCCCTCTAAAAGCCCCTGCAGGAATGTCTGGCCGTAATTCCACATTAGTTCTGAGACAATACATTAAATGCACGCGACCCAAACATTGCATGCAGTGTGAGCAACTCCTAAAAGCAGCGTCAGGACAGCTCAACTAATGGGATTTGAAGCTGTTTCTTAACAAAAATGCACTTCTAGTACATTAATGAGTGCACATTACCGCTGTATTATGTTATACATATTTCAACAAATATTGGTAAGAATCAACACTTTTTTTCATGTGACTGAAGAATTTTGTTTCCACACCTATAATGTCTATAATAAAAACAAGACATTAATTAAAAGTGAATGATTTGGAGCTCTAAAACTATAGATAATAATAGTCTTCAAATATTACTGTGATTGCTGTTCATAATCTCTACCAATTGACTAACTTGTATAGAACAGATGACACATTAATATTTTCTTTTAGATACATATTGTCAGTTTCAGGAATGACACATGTACAGCAAATATTGACATGCTATCTCGCCAATTATTAATTTCCATTAGTCGTATTACGAGTTAACTACTTAAGTGGCACAGCCTGCACATTAACTGCCCTACCCTATTCCTTCCTCATCTACTCCTATCAGTTAGCTGGTAGTATTCCCTTTCCTCAGTATTTCTCCCATGTTCATTATAAGTATGACTACTTTATAATTGTTTTTCTATTTATCTTTTATGTAGATTGATTCATGCTTCTTTGTGCAAGGACTTAGTTTTCTTTTTATAGTACAGTATGTCAATCATTTCACTATAGGCCACGTTTAGAAAAAAAATCAATTCCAAGATAAAGAAATCTATTTTTATCAACAGTACTGCAACACTTTTTGTCATGCCATAAAACCGATTAATGTGCATTCTGCAGTCTCCAAAATGCGTATGCCAACTGTATTTTGGCTCACACAGGTCATCATTGTGCTCCTACGCTAAATGGTGTGCCTTTGTATGTTTCCTGTCACGACGAAGGCACGCGCCCATGCAGAATAGATGATTTCATAAACAGCTTGCCATCTCTCACATTAGACTGATTAATAGTTCAATCAGGGCTAAAACGGAAAAATGTCACGAGGGGGGACAGTTGTCATGCAAAATCAGGCTTTTTATATCCGCGTCCATCTGAAGAGATAGGGCTGCTTAACACTGTCACAGAGCGTTACTAATTTATCTGTGCTTTGTGAGCTGCTGATTGAGAATCTCGCTCTACTGTTTAAATGCAGAGCCTGGAGACAGTAGGGGGTATTCATGCTATGAGTGTGCGTGAGCTTCAAGCCTACTCTTTGATTGGGCCGTCTCTGTGTGTGAGTGCAAAAGCACACACGTGGGTGTGCTTTTACACGATAAACTCTTTAATATCAAGTAAAACCTTCCCGTGTCTGCAAGACTTCTTAGTCTCGTTATTATCCTGCGTGTCCTCTCACTCTATTTCCCTCTGATGGCCTGAGAGGGCATTTCATGTCTGGCACACAGCCAGACACGGAGGACCATCTGATAGGAATGACCGCTGGCCCCAAGTTAGCCAGAGGTATTTAATGTGGGGTCAAGTGTTGGCGTGGCGTGACACTTTCCCTTTACTAATGGTGAGCTGATAGATAAATGCCCTGAAAGCGTGCATGGTCACATACCAGACAGAAGCTGGGTTTGGCTCGTATTTCTGCCCTTCTCACATGAATTCCTACATCCCCTGTCACGTTGCTAACTGATGTCCCATACCACCTTCAAACGATACATTGCGGGTATGTTCGTTTTCCACCAATCAAATGTTCACCAAAGTTCAGGCTGCTACTTATAAGAAGTAAACATAATGTATAGCCGATAGGCTTAATACTATAAGCTGGACCGATTAATCTATTGAACACTGTGTGCATCAAATAGGTTTAATATAGTGAACATCACGCTATGGGATTTACCCTTACATTAACCTCTAAGGATAAGAGCAATTAATCAGTTTACCACCCACCTTAATTCCTGAAAAGTTTACTTGATAGTTTGGGCTATTAAGGCAGATCACACGAAATGTTAAGACTCAACTCTTCATGTTTGCAAAATAATGAAAGCTGACAAAAACATTTCACAAGGGTATCATCATCATTGAAATCTTGCAAATATGTACAGGTAATTGAGAGAATTTAAAACTCAAGTGTTTTTTTTTAACCAGGTCTACAATGTCCTGTGTCTGTCTTGCTACTGCAACCAAGACATTTCCTGAATACAGGATGAAATAAAATTCTAATCTAATCCGAATTAAAAGCTATATATGGTCAAATCCTGGTGTCATGCAAGCCTAAAAAGTTCCACTGTACTTTGTCTTTGAAGTTTTATTAATAATTTTTCACATGGCTGTTGGGTTTTGAGACCAAGGCTGAGACATTATAAAAGACAGCTGACAAAGTGGAGGCAAAATAAAGAAGAAATAAAAGATGTTTGCCCTGGTCACAAGAACACCACAAGGATGGATTTTTCTCTCTCTGATGTGTTGACACAACAAGTCATATTTCTACTTCTTCTCTGCTTGTTTCCAGGACACAAGGAGAGCTGTGTGGAGGCGCAGTGGGAGACAAAGGAGATGACGCTCATGCTTCTTCCCGTTCTCAAATCCACCCACTACGCGATGAGATAAAAGAGGTAGGCAGTCATTCCATCATCAAGGTTTGAAAATAACGCTTTGCTGGTGGTCTTTTGTTTTAAGGGAGTACATCCAAACAAATATACTTGGCAGTGACAGACGTTACATACGTGGGTTTTAAGTACATTTTAATTTGAATTACATCTATTATAGTCATAGTAACTACCAACTATAGAAACATGTTAATGTGAAACGGAATCAACATGAACCTAGAGCCTATTATCGAATGTTTTTGCTTGTTTTGCTTTCTTATGCTGCCCAGATTCGCATAATAATAAATCAAGGCTGGCAGGTTTATGTGCAAATCTGTTTTAAGAAGAAAAAGGCAGGATGTACAGTAAAATGGCAATAATAGTGTGTTGCTTTATATCCTCGTCACTATCAGGTGGCATTGCCCTGCCGCCATATGATGCACCATATGTTATGAATATGAATTAGTAGCTCTGCTGTAAATGTCATATGCCTCAGACAGACAAAACAAGAGCCCACCAAGTATATATTATTCTGCCTAAAAGGAAATCATCTGACATCCATTAAATACAATAACACATGAATATAGTAAACATTGACACCAAAGTAAAGGCCTATAATCTCTAGCTGTGAATACATTCTGGAATAAAGAACAGTTAAAACAACACAATAGGTAAAGAAAGCGTTTTATGGGACGAGCCAGATTTGATGTCTTAGACTTATTTGCTAAATCAGATAAAAAACAACAGTGGGGATTGTTTGTGTGGGGACATTTGATCATCAGACTTGGATTTTAGAACCACAAGGTCATGGTTGAGGTTCTGGGCAGATGGCAAATTGCAATTACATTTTAGATTGATTTTAGCCTGCTTCCTGACTATCTAGGTGCCCTTGAGCAAGGCAACCAACCCAACCTACCCTGAGCTTAAGCGGATGCTTTTGCATCAGGGGAGGAATTTGATTTCCTTGATTATTAATGAGGGTGATTAAATAGTTTGGACGTCCAGTGATTGAACCTTGGAGAGAAAAAAAACGGCAAACTAAGAAAACCATAATGATTATATGCCTAGAAAATATACGATAGAAAGTAGTAAATGTCACATACTGTATATTTACAACAATGAGATATGGATTGGCCTTGTAAGCTATAAAATTGAATGGCTTAATGGCTCATATTTATATGCTCATAAAAGTGAGCTGTTTGCCCTACAACTTCCACTTTGAATTTCTTCTTTGTGCATTGTTTTCTGCCGGTGGGGACGGCGAACAATGCACTACAACATTCATTTTTTTTTTGGTGTCTGTACAAATCCCAGCCCCTCCTGCCCACATCCTCTCCTCACAGGGTCTTACACAAGCATCCAAACGCACCCACCTTCTGCTCCTCCATCCATTTGTACACTCCTCACTGTGCTAACAATGATGCAACTAAATGTTATTTATTGATTTTTGCGGAAGACAATTTTCTCTCCGCAGCGGTCTCCTTGTTTGGTCACAAGGGGACTGCAATCATCACGTAAAGCCCAAGAATACTAAAACGGGAGGAGTCTTGGGATGGTTGGGGCTGGTTTGGGGTTTGTGGAAGCAAAGGCCTAAAGATAGTGTGGTTAGGTGAAAAGAACATAAGCATAAGATGATATTCATAGCAAAATTACATTGTTTTAGTTTAAAATACTTCAGGTTGGCTATTCGTTTGTTGTTATGGTGAGACAAAGCTCAGTAACGTACGCCCACCTTCGCTAGATCGGGTATTCAAGGGGCCCGTTGACACTCATTGCACCGAGGCTCTTTTCACATTTGTTCCGCCACTGAGGGAAAGTATGGCCAAAGAACAGAAAACAACAGAGACTGTGAGTGTAAAGCTGTGGGCAGCGCCACATGTGCTAGTTAGTGTGGGAGGCAAAGAGGAGGTGATGCACTAACAGGCTCATTTAAATGCTGTTAATCCCAGTGTGCTGGGAGAACGCTGGCACCAAGGTTTAATGGTGGGCTGCTGAGACGGATACACTTGCATGCTCTCACACAGCCACATGTAACTAAAGTGTACTTCAAAGCAGTATTCAATGTTATTTTATAATGAGCCAACCAGGTGACATACTGCTATTTCTCCCACCATGTTTAGCAAAACTTTCCTTGGTAGTATTTCTGAACAGGACTACTATTATTAGATCAAGTGGGTCATATATTTGTGCCATCTAACCTGTGGAACTGAAAAGCTACATTATATCTAGTAGTGTTGACGTGTGGTTGTCAACGTACTTCTCGTTTAGTTGAATGACAGATGAAGGAATGGTATATGGAATTAGTTTGTACCGAGATCTTATAAGTTGAGCCCACCAGAGCAACGACAGATGATTTAATAACATGCAAAAGCTTATAAATGGCAACCAATGACAATGCTGTCCATACCCTTTAAATGCTGGCATAAAAACTTTGTGGCAATTAGTTTCTTTTAACACGTTAAGCTTATGAACTCACAAATATTTACTTTGTTTAAAACCATAAAAATGACCATAAAATATTGTACAATTTGAATTCTGGTAAGTTAAAAATGCCAAGTCACTATGACTACTACAACACTTTCAGGATGGTTCCATGTGGTGACGCCACAGCTGATCAAATTTGTCCAAGACGTGCAGTACTGTTGACGCAACAGATATATATATATATTTATATTTGTATTACTTATTCGTATTAGGTCATGCTAAAGTTATAAGTTCAATATTCTGTGGGAGTATGGAAGGAAGTGGTATTATTTCTCTTGGAGTATGAGTAGGTAGGACCTAGAATAGACTCCCACGGCAGCCTTCAGCAGTGATGTTCTCATCACCGAGATAGTCAGACGCAAGAATAGCTTCTTTTACACTGCTCGTCCGACCTGCGGTATTCTCTACATTCTCAGATAGAACCAGTATGACAGCATACTAATGTGATACAGGAACATGTGACCTTTCAAAGTTGATTCTGACTTCTAGGGTATTTGAACAATGTTATTTGTCACTTATTATTCTATAATGTGACTTCTTTAGGAATTTGTTGAAACGTGACACATTTTTTTCCCTCACAAATAGTAATAAGATAGCGGAAAGGAAAATATATATATTGAAATTTTATATGTTTACATCATTAAAGAAGAAAACCTACACAACAGCAGGGATTTACGGAGAGTTTGTTACGGGGTTGTAAGTGACTACAAGATTAAAGTCATACTATTAGTCTGGGATATGACACTTGAAATCACCTAATACTGTTTTCTACGTCACATTATAGTGAGTATTCAAGGTTGACATTTTCCCTGCTTGCTAGCATATGTTCGCAGTGCAATTGTAGATAAAAGATTAGTTGTTTTTAGTAGCAAAGCACACTGCCTGAGCACCTCTTGTTCTGCACAATGTGCTGAAAGTTGAAACTACCCCATTTTCGAGTCAAATGTTGCAGCCATAGACGATCTGAAACACAGTGTAACAGAACAAAACGTGCAATTCCAATAGAGAGGGAAGCACAGCAGGGTTTGGCAGGCTAGAAACAACAGGAGAGACAAGAAGGGTTTTATTACACTTACCTTTTTAATGCTGTGTACGCACTTGTGTGTGTGTGTGTGTGTGTGTGTGTGTGTGTGTGTGTGTGTGTGTGTGTGGCCACATAGACACAGTGTAACTGGATAAGACATTCATTTTAAGAGTGATTAGTGAGCATGTGGAGAGCAAAGAGGGAATAAAGTCCATCCCACTGTGGGCATAAATGTAGGTTTATCTGCTCTGAGATGCTTTGCTCTATTTCATCCCTACATCATTCCATAGCTTCTCCTTATCCTATCTCAACTGACAAAGAATAGACTAAACAGATTATGTTTGCCGAACGTTTTGCTTGCCAGTGCATTCAAAACATATAATCACTCACTCTTGTTTTTTGTCTTTGCTGTTTCTCAAATACATTCATTAAATTTTAACACCACTCTTCCTCCTCAGGGTCAGCGGGTGCTGGAGCCTATCCCAATTGATTTCACCACTGGTACTGGATCCACACTTTGAGAGTCTCCTGAGTAAGTACTTCCACTTGAAATGTTTGAGGTCTTTATTCATAAATCATAAATAAAAAAAAAATCAAGCCAAAAAGATACATATAACAAAACATATAGTCTTATTTACTAGTTTTAGAAATACAATAGAACTGTTGACAGAACAATAAATTATGCCATGTGCGAGACCCTTAAATACCCCTTTTGTAAAGTAATGTGGATTGGACTTTGACACTTATTACCAATGTACCCATTCGTGCTTGTCATTCTGTGACTATGCAATTTTACAGCAATATACTCATTCTTCTCTGAGTTTTCACAAACTCATAAATAACCATATTTTAAAGCCATGTTGGGCCATTCCACTATTCCATTTACATAGCAACTTCTGCCCACGTAAAACCAAGACATCCTGTGCAACTGCACATTGTACAAATACCATTTGCTACTGCGTATATGCAATAGTACTGTGTGTTCCTTAGAACAACACTTGGCACATAGTTACATCATTGGTCACATAGTTTGTTCAGTGAGTGTTTTTTCGCTGTAATCTTTCATTAGAGGTGAGTGTTTTTTGGCAGGGAAATCTAATAATTCAGGTTAAGGATACCTGGCAGGTCTACATTGAGGGTTTTACGAGGTTGCTCTCCTTCTCTACTCTTACTATAAATCCATTTTTAATGGGAAAATAGCAAAGTCTTCCCCATAGAGACACAAGTCCCAGTGAAATTCCTTTTTTTTGGTCACTCCTACTCCCTCACTTCTCGCCTCCTTCAATAATGGATGTCAGCCAGACACACTCCTCCTGTTTTTATGATCCACCTTTTCAGTAAAACCACCAAGGCCACTGGATAAGGGCGCCACATGTGCTGCCACTTTTTATTCCAGTGAGTGTGTACATATATTTACGAGAGCTTCGTTTTTCTGTTTCTACCTCTCCTATTTAGCTGTTCCTCCTACACGATTTGTGCCCATTGTTCTGAAATGTGGTGGAGAGGCAGGTCTTAAGAGGGCCGGTAGGGTTTTTTCATCAGGTGATTGCTGATTTGCAGTAATATCTGTGAGTACGCATAGGGATTATAATGCAATATTGGCACGGGTGTTGTCTGGAACCTCATAAAGTGACAATATTGCAATATAATCCACAGGTCATTCCACGGTCACTGATGCCTTTGTGAATCAGTTGATTTACCACATGCTGTGGACAGCATCCCATCAGATTTAATGTAAAAAGAATGAGTGTTTCAACACCCACGACATTGCTGTTTCTAACAAATATTAAATACATTAAGATTTAGTTGAGAGTGGCTGGCAACCAATTCAGAGTATACCCCCGCCTTCTTCCTATTGTCAGGCTCCGGCACACCTCCGAGAAGATCAGCGAAAGGTAAAATGAACTGAATTTATGTTTCTTCTCGACAGGAATAATAAATAGATCCATGCTAAAATTAAAATGCAAGGCCTCATCAAAATGTACGCAGTTCGAAACAATACAAGGATGGCAAGATTAGGACTGGTAAGCACATGGAGAAAACAATCACAGAGAGAACATTACAACCCCCCACATGAAGACCCCTGCATATAGGATTGGCAATGCTAACAATTATTTTATACACGTGAGAGAAAATCTGATTTATCTTTTAAATTCCGTTATATAGATTATCCATGACTAAGTCTAAAACTGCGCGTGACAGCCTTCGTTTCCAGTGTGTTCAAAAACTGTGGGCTGTTGTTTGCTATGCTTCGCTGGCTGCCATTTAGTCAAATATAATGATGTCCAAGTCCACCTGTTTGGAAATGAAGGTCACCAAAGCAGGACCACTTTAAAGAAGCGTATGGGCTCCTGCTCAAATTGGGCAGAGAAAGAGAACATGTAGAGACAAGCAGGCACGCACTGTTGAGCCAGTGTTACCTCCTCTGGCCTCTCTTGGCCGACTGTGCCATGCCATGCCGTGCCGATCCGTGTGTTGTGATGCGTGCTGTAGTGGGGCTAACGGAAGCACATGTGTTGTCTGTTAACTCTGATTAATGTAACAGACCCCCCTTTGCTCTGCCACTTTACTCCAACTGACTGCCCTGCTGTTCTACCTTTACCCCGCTTGTCTACAAACAGTGTGTGGCGCAAAATTGAAGTTCAACAGAGTCATTTCTTTATTTTATTGTAATTCCTTTTAAGGTTGGTTAAAGAAATTAAATTAATGAAATGGTTTACACAGCCAGAAAATCGGGGTAGGAACTATTGGAGATTTAGATGGCATTGGTTTCTCTAAGCGTAGGGTCAAATCTAATTGATGATTCGAATGAGTTGGTATGGCATCTTTCTTGTTGTTTGCTACTAGGAATTGTGGTATTCTTGCATCATAATTCCACTTAAAGTGTTTTAGAGGGTTGGCAGTTGAAGAGGCCCCTTACAACACCTCCTTTTCAAATATTATTGGGCAATGTAGATGAAAAAGGAAGAGAGTAGAGAACAGAAATTGTTTCTAAGGACTGTGGAAGGAGAATTCTATTGTTTGGCTCTGCTGGATGTGAGGTGGGAGGCTCTAAAAATGTTTTCTTTTTGCAAATGTTAGGGCTTGTCATAAATATATCTCTACAGAGCTGTGAAAAAAGCACTTTGAGAACATTTTCCATCAGTTGTCGGATGTGAATGTGGTTTCCACGGAACCCAAGAGACCGACTCAAACCCAGGTTAAGAACCACTGATCAATGAGAAATAATTACAAAAAAATATATCTGGATGAGATCAAGTTAATGTTTATCATACGTTTTTACGGTATGCTATTGATGGGATCAAACAGCCAGTGTTCTGTCTACTCATGTGCATCCTTGTTTGTTGTTGTGTGTGTTGTGTTGTGCCACGCGGTGCCAAGCTGTGCCCTGTCCTTTGTTAGTGTGTGATGTGATGCACATTCAAATGCTGATCAAGACAGCAAAAGGCAATTTCTTTCTCGCTTCTGCACTGCCCCAGTGAGGGATCGACAAAACTTTTGACTTACTGTAAATAGCATCTTATTATGAGGTGCATTAGGGCAACTGCATTATGCATTTGTTTTGATCGTTTCCTCTTGTAATTATTGTTTTATTTATGAAGTTGTTATTTGTCTTGTTTATATATATTTGATAAATGATGAATGTCTGTCTTGAGCATTTTATTGGAAAAGTAGTTTATAGTGATACAAAATAGGTTTGAGGCTATTAAACACAATCAGAATTGATACATAAGGCTCACTAGATTATAAAGTACACTATCAGATATCCTACTCTGTTTCTTGGCTTAATTCTTAAACGTACATTTTGTTGCTGCAGTCAAGGTGCTCTCCATTTAATTTTGTGACACTCATGCTTGTCATGTGATGTGTGTTGTGCTGTGGGGTCCTGATGAGTGGAATTTCAGTGTTGGCTCTCGCTACACTGAGCACCACAGGGGGTCTTTATCGTTGCAAAAATCAACAAAGCCACTGTCACGAAGTGCCATCTCGATCATAAGCACAGGCACACATACATGGGCATCTAAGAGTGCACATGCGCCCGGCCTTCTAAGCACACACCCACCACACCACGCAGATAAGCGAAAAGGACAAAGGAAAAAACTTAAGTGCTGCATAGGCGTGCACGCAAAGTGACCAAAAGTGTTCAGGTTTTAACACGCAAAGACAAGTGCACGGTGAGATAGTGAACAGGGTATACCTGATATGTTTTCAAATGCAGACAATGACTTAAAGGCAAAATGATTTAAGGAAATGAAACAGGGAAAAAAAACAAGAATTAGTCAGTTAACAAGGTAATCCCATTTTAATCGCTTGCGTGATCTACCGTGTCTGTGATTTTGCCGGCAGGGAGGAGAAGGATGGCGTGGTGGCTAAGCAGATAGAGTGGAAGCATTTGAAAGATTGAATTAGAGGGACCAATTGTTTGAAAGAGTATAAAAAAAAGGTTCAGGTATGATTTGAGGTTGTGTTGCAAGCTTTGTGTTTTTTTTCTCCCTCTTCTAAATCCACCACCCGTCGATAGATCACTTGATTAAAACTAATCCGAATGCCTCTAGTTCTCCAGGCACATTAAAAAAAGTGCCTTGATCTCTTCCATCACATATTCAAATAGATTTCATTGAGCACACAGTTGTGCTTCACTAGATTTGAGTCACTTTAGCTGTAGCACCCCTTCTCCTTTATTAAAACCCTTGGCCTTGTACTCATCTGAAAGGTCCAATAAATAGAGAAACAGAAGTCGTGTTTACTTACCAGACTAGGTGGTTTTAAGTAGGGGGGAAATATGTGACTAAAGACTTCTAACAATAACTTCTAAGTCTGCTCCATAAATTTATATTAGTATATATTTTTGACTTGATTATTGCACTGAGTGGTAATGAGGGAGAAAATCACACTCTTGGCATAAGAAAAAGCCAAAACCAACCAAATAAAGTCATGACTTGCCAACTAAAACATATTTTATTGTTATAATGTTGGAACTGCATTTTTATTTGGCCATGGATACAAAATTGTATTTATTAGATTCCATTAGAGTGCGTGTGCTTTGTTCTGTTGTGTGTGTGAGTGGCTCCACGCGTGTTTGGTCAGACCCTTTGGTCACGGAATGCATGTTTGGGTGTACTGTAGTTGGGTGGAGTTGAGTGGTGGGGGTGTTTTATGTGTATTCATGTGTGTGTCTGGTGTCTGAGCATATATGTGTTCATGACAGTGACCCACTTCTGGTGTTTTGATGAGCCAGATGGATCACGGCATCTGTAGGCGAGGAGGCGGAGGTGGACAACAGAGTCAGGAGGAAGTAGAGGAAAGAGAGAGAAATTTTCCAATACCACACGACAAAGCGGGATACAAAGGGGAGATGAATGATTACGTGCAGAGGGCTGTACCATTTTTCTTTCGTGTCTTCTCTAAGTTCACTACATGACACCATGAGCGCAGACTTTGCAGACAGATGCACACAGACAGTTAGGGAGTTAAAAAGGCATCATGTAAATTAATTATGTTTTTCATTCTGGCAAGATACCAACCTCTGACAGAAAGCACCCATTCCGTGTCCCCCCACCCACCTGCACCCCAAGTGCGCCACTCTATCCCCGCCTAAATGTCTCACTTCATGCGAGAGGTAATATAAGCATGTTTAATTGATGGAGCACGGAGGCATTGTGTTGATAACATGGATTCTGGAAGGCTTCCAAATGCATGGGCACGCACACCTGCACACACGCAGGCACAAACATACTGTACACACGTACATACATAGATACTATGTCACAATTATACGTACCTTAAGGCTGGATATGTGCTTTGACGTGTAGACTGTTTGCTCAATGATGAGCCTCTTTGTCGAAACTTAAAATTGTGTTTGCTAAGTATTGGCTTAGTTTCATAGAAGAAAATGGTTCAGACTTTCTTTGGTGAAATATGCAATTTAAAAAAAACATGTTAAATTTAGAAAATGCTAAGGTGCATTTGGCTAAGAGCTTTCAACATGTTTGTCCATGGGAGACCAATTAAACAAGGTTTATGGTCCAATGCCAATTCTTTTCTTCAAAAGAATACATTTCTCTCCAGTTTCCTCGTATGTGTCATCCAATGTGTGAACATGTATTGGTAGAGACTGTCATTCACAGACATTTGATCTGAAAGAATGATGTGGCGAATTATGGAAATTTACTCTGAGTACAGTGTGTGATTTGAACTTTGTAATATTAGATGAATATACAATGTTTTAATTAGAATATACAATGTTTTAATCGGGTTGGTGGAAGGAAAATAATTGAGATAAGAGTACAAGAGAATAAAGAGAGCAGTTGACATGACATGCACATGAGAACAAAGAGATAGATGGTGTTCAGATGTCAAGCATCATTTGGTTGTTGGCATGAATCAATGGACAACAGTTTTAACTTTTTCCTCATTTGTCCCGGATGCAAATTCTTTTCACCTCTATCTGTTGCAGGTCTTTTTTTTCTGTGTTGTGCGTTTGTTGTCATGCATGCATGTGCAGTGGATGGATTAGTGTTTTAAATGCTAAGTGACAATGTCAGTGCATAGGGCAGGGGGTTTCCTTGCGGGCCCAAAGTCAGTCACGGGAGTGGGCAACCTCCTAGTCATACAGACATTTTGCCTTCTGGGTTCATGCTCGAGTTCGGCTTGTGTTTGTGTGACGTGTGTCTCCTCATTCATCTGCAGACTCCAATGTGGCAGAAAAAGCTTTCATTTGTTCCTTTCTCTTTTTGTTCTGTGTATGCTTTTGCTTGCTGTGTATAATGTTATATGTGTTAAAGATTGTCTGACCAGACTTTTTGGAGGCAGTCTATTTGAGTCAGTGGTGCATGCCTATCTTTAGAACAATAAGCCCCCAGGTCACTTTAATATTGTCTGTTGCCTCCTTGTTGTCCTCTTAAACACATTACTTACGCATTCCACCACATTGATTTCCATGAATGAATATTTTTTGGAGAGTTTCACATTGCATTTTGCCACTTGACCTGACATGAAAAGACAAGACGCTAACACAAAGTGAGAGACATGAATGCATCACCTGTCAATCATTTGTCAGGTTAACAGGATTTTCAAATGATGCTTGTCTATTTCAGTTGTCTTTCCAGTTCACTGTCCTGCCATGCATGTCTATCCTTCCTGCTTTAACAATGACTTTTTAGAGCGAGACAACAGAGGGATGTGATGAGTGGAAACTCACTATTGTATGAATGCAGATAATATTTGGTGAATATCAGCTTGTACGGCACTACACTCATTTGTAATAGTGTAGCATTTACCATTTTCGACTATAATGGCACATGGTGAGGTAGTGCATTGTTACTGTGGCATAAATGACCTCACTTGCTGTGAGTTCCCAGAGTTCAAAACACAACCGTCCGTCTCCAATGGAAGCTAAGCTCCATGAAATGGGAAAAAAATGACCCAAGCACAAAAAATGGAAACTCTGAAGTAAGAGAGGGCTTTTAAAGTTGAGGTTCAGAGACAAGAAGCGACCATAGAAAATACTATATTAAGTGCAAACTGGGAGAAAAGACAGAAAAATGCCATCTTAAGGGGAACATTGAACAGAAAAATGGCTGAAGATGCAATTATTTGGAGAATATCAGTAAACGTGCGAAGGGCAATTGTGACAAGTTGCGATATGTGAGTTGGAGAAAGCAGTGTTGAATAGCTGCACAGTGAAGCTGAAGAAAAAGAGAAATGTCTAGTGCTGCACTTCAAAAGGTCGATGCCAATTTAGATGAAATAAGAAAATACCTTAGACAGCGGGAAGACAGGTGAGTTTTATGTGTTTTTCCACTATTTTCCATTCCTGTTGCGAAGAAATGTCCAACACCCGGCTTTATGTGGCCAATTATCCTATGAGTCAGATGCTGTTATCATTAAAACATGCAAACACCATCTCAAGCAAATCAGATGCATGTGATAATAGCCCCCTTTTGCTGATATACAATACAAATATGATGTAAATTGCAGGTGATTTTGAGCTTATTACTACTGTTAATATTCTGCATAACACTGCACACAACAGTAAAGAAAAAACAATCGTGCTTAAGTCCTTTGGCTTTCTTTGTTGCCCTGTCAATCTCAGAAGAGTTTAATAGCTTGCGTGGCTATCGACTGGTGATGTACAAGTTAGGCTGTTGTTGTGTCTGCCGCAGCCAATCCACTATCTGCTGTAATGTAAGCTGATTACTTTTCTTTCACGCTGCTGCTTCATTGAGCCTTAAGCGCATGCAAACGCACAAACACATGGTGTGCACAGTTGTGCGTTGGAGCCTTGGGGCCAAGCACAGGTCAGCATGTTAAAGTTCATGGGGAGATGCTTGGATTATCAAACACTCACTAAGAGTGCAGTAATTAGGTACAAGCACGCTTTCAAGACAATTGCACACAATGAAAGTCAAATGAAAACATTTCTGATACAAAACATATAACATACGTATTGTATCAATATCTATAGTGAAAAGATTGATAATGCAAATACTTGTCCCATCCTGCAAGGATATAACAAAGTATAGTATATCCTAATGGATGTATTTAATTATTAGGCATTTCTTTTTAAACCTGAATGCCGATTCTAAACTTATACTATACAGAAAATCGGATTCAGTGAATGGACAAAGGTTAAGATGTTTTATGGTTGCAGAATTGCTGTATCAATAAGCATTTGTTATTGTACATAAAGTGCTACCTTATGAGTAACACTGCAGTACCCAAGCCCAAGTGACAAAGATTTTGATGGTACTATAGTGTTGGGCGGCAGTGATTAATCGTACCTCCTGCAGGGTAACAGCAGGAGCAGAAAATGACTATTTGGTCTACTATGTTGGGCATGTGGCTCATGCGTGAGTGCAAATTGATCAGCCTGATAGATACGACAACAGATACAGAAATGTCATCAAGTGAACTTTCTTCTAACACCTGCAACCGCACCTGTTTGCCCCTAAGCACGATCAGTCAGGTTGGTAGAAATAGATAATGAACAGCAATAGACTAGCAAGCGAGAGTGGGAGGAAGAGAGCATGAGCATGTGTGATAATGAGGATGCTGCAAATAGCTGCCTGCACAGCAGGCGTACAGCTCTTGTTATGTGAGAGTCTACCTTTTGGGAGATGATGTAATTGTATGCCACCAAGGGAAACAAGGTTGATTCATAGTGCAAAGAATATAGGTCAGAGTTTTATTTGCATCTTGTTCGATTTTGTTTGTTTTTAACAACACTTGAGCTGTGGTAAAACGGAAACCTTTTCACTTTGTATGTGGCAACTTTTTTTAACACTGAATTTCAATGATTAGTCAATCAAATGTGGACATATTTGTTTTTTTATGATAATCATTAAGGTGGAATCAAGCTGTAGACAGGTCGAATATATGTGGATATTTGCCATGCATGACACTAAAATTCATTTACTAGATTCCCCTTTTGACGGTTGGTTACCGTCGCTATCCAAACGGTTTGATAGATTAGGTTTCTGTTGTGTGTGTGTGTGTTTGGGGAGGGTGTGTGTGCATAACACACACACACTCACACCTGCCACTGATTAATCACCCTCACATACAACAAACATCAAACTTGGCAGTTATGACAGATGAATCATAAAATGTGCAAGCATGTAAAAACGTAGACACACACACACACACACACATGCATGTACAAACACCAGCACACACCTTGAGGTGGGTTGATGAGACCCTTGCAGATGCTGACTAAATCAATGAAAACTGATGGATGACAAATGGAGAAGTGCTCCTATGTACACTTGTAAGGACATCAAATTCTGAATACACTCTCAGATTGATTGAATTTTCTGGTTTCCTATAGCAACCTCAGTAACAGCACTCCGCTGTTTGTGCGGCGTCCGCCTCTATTTGAAAGCCCTATGTTAGGTTATGTATTATGTATCAAACAGAAACAGATATGCGTTGAGCGTGCGTTTTAGATCTTCAAATCATCATTCACATAGGAAAACAGAGTGGTTGGCTACCATTTATATAGTCCTTGTAGTTTGAAGACAACCGGTGGCGAACAAAGTTTTGGGGGATGGTGCCGTTTGAACAGTTCCTTCTGGTGCCTCAGTAATGGTTGCTCAACATTGCCGTGGGTCTCATGACAACAAGATAAACACAACAGTGTAATCTCTGTGTGCTGTTGACTTGCACACAATTGACAATATCACCTCGAAACATAGCAACGGTTCCATGTAAATCAAACACAGGCCGTTCGTATTGATTTTTTAAAAACTCCGGTTGCCCTGCAAGCAAGCCAGGTTATACAGGCATAGGACCTAAATTCCATTCGTTCAGAAATTTTGTATATTCGCTAGATTTAAATCTTTCACTTGTGATAAAAGTGCCCCTATGGACTCAGATATGTCCAATAACTAGTGTTGGAATTAGCGGCATTACATTTTTTACGTTATATAACGAAACTGATTTTTGGGTGTAACTTGTAACATAACCCTTTGTTTTCTTAATCTATAACGGTCTAGCTACTGATTGCAGGTGCGGGAGATCAGATTGGTGAAAAGGTGTCCTCTTGAGAACCCACACCCACTGCTGTGGGCCTTTGTGGAATACTTTGCCCACTCCTGCCTTGAACACTTCATTTAGTTTTTTGTGCATTTGTCTAATTGGGCAAGGAGCAGATGGGTGTGCCAAAATTCCAGGGTCAACCAAATTGCAATGACGTTAAGGGTTGTTATAATTTAGCACAGATGAAAAACGATAATAACCAGATGTCATGACACATTTCATACTCAACTTTGACCTAAAGATAATCCTTCCAAAGGAGTTAATCTGTGGAGTTTTCACATTTAGCACAAAACACGCACACACGGAAAACCCTCTAAAATCCTGTACCCTCCCAAGAAAGAAAACAACTTCACTTGGTTGGCCACATTAACTGTGAGGCTTATCAAGCCAGTGTTGTTGATGTGAGAGCATGACTTTGTGTGCACCGCACATGACATTTCTTGTGTGACTGTGTGTGCTTGACATGTCCTGATGAGGCAGTTGATTTGGGCGGCTGGTAGGGGGTAGTCTAATCCAGCACGCACTCCCTGGCACTGTGCTACCTAGTTATAACCCCAGACTTCCACTGCCCTGGGAACAGGAGCTCAAAAGTCCTAAAGCACACGCAGATTTTCTCCAAAATGCACGCATATGCATTCATGCAAATACACACACGCCCTTCTCCAGGCAGTGTTCTTTCTGATCTCGTTTTTGGACTGGTGGCGACAGATGGGTGAACAGTGGGAGTCTGGGATGCCTTCACTTGAAGAGCAAAGGCATGCACGCACAAATACGCACGTTTTGTACTCTCACACGGACACGCACACGATCAGAGGCCAGACTTGGTCAGAAAGTGGCAAACATACAAGCAGACAGGCGGCGATGCTCACGCACAGTGTAACTTGCTTACTCTCTATCTTTTATACACACACACATTTATTCACATAGGGACACGGCATCACTTAAGCCTCTGTTGCACGCATGCTTATTTTGTTGTAAACATGCGCTCAGACTCCAACATGGCCTCAGATTCACACGCCTTCATACACGCACACAAACACGGGATTACTAGAAACACGCAAGTGCTCAAGCTTTTCTCACCCCTTACTGTACCTAGCCTTCCGTGATGCATTGGCCTCTACGGCCTCGCTACTGTTTTTCAACAAAATCATAACCTTCCTTAAAATATTGGTTTGACCATGCCTTTATTAGAAACTACAGTTGCTAGGAATTTGTTTTTTTGCTGCTACCTTGGTCATAGCTCTCACACAGTTGCTCAAGAAAGGATGTAAACCTTTTCTGCATATATTTGTCATAAATGATGATCTGATTGTTACATGAATTTCTGGACCCTTATATATCGTGACAGATCTTCCCCAAATCTGCTCCCCTACTTGATCGCGTCCGGCTCCATCATTTATGTAGTCTGACATAGTAAAACTGGCTCTCGTGATGAAATGTGCCTGTGTTCTTCTCCACTCCACATGCATGCACACAAACTCGTGCCCACTTTCCTCGTCTAAAGCGGCCTTCATTTTTGATCACCTTAAACCACAAACCTTGAATAAGAAAGAACCACTCCACCTTGCTGCACGTCTCCAAAATGATCGTTTCATCTTGCACGCAAGACTCAGCCATTTTCTGAATATTCCTGAGAATACTCTTAAGCCTTCTGGGCATTTAGGCAAGTGCGTACACCTGGTGACCTGTGTGATGCGCAAAGCATTCCGGCTTGTGTGTGTGTCTGTGTGCGAGTTTGTTTATTATTGGATGGCACGTACAAGTAAGTGCATGCATAAATACATTCCTGCAAATTGGCAAAGTTTAAGGAAGAGTTTGTAAAATATGACAATGTTTAACTGTTAACACACTTTATTACATGGGTAAAAAAATATGTTGTGATCTACTGTTCAAACTTTAGTGGTGTATTTTTTATCCAAGAATTACACAAATCTTTTTTAAATTTCTTATCTGAATATATATTTTTTAAAGAATAAATTAATTATGTGATTGACTGCTGACCTGTGTGGAATTAAAACAATTAAAACAATAATTTAAGACTAACAAGTCAGTCAGGTCTAGTCATTCTAGTCCACATTTAATGATACATAAGCCATGCTTGCGTTTTATTGAATTATTTATTCATTAAAAAAATACAGATGGCAAGAAAACAAAAAAAAAAAACCTCATTTCTGTTTTGCTGTTGACAGCCAGAAGTAGGGTTAACGTCCAGCTTCCAGCCTGGGTGTTTTCTCTCGGCTGCATGTTCTGAACATCTGCCAAGTGTGTGGGTGTACATTTGGCTGACAAAATGAAATGTTTGGTAGAGTATGAACACAGACTGTTTTCTGTGGTGTATACTATTATGTCATTAAATACTCCTGCTGCAACTTCCCACAAAGTCAGCACAATTATCCCATATTTCATAAAGGCATTGCTGGCTGAGTTTGATGGGGGGGGGGGGGGGGGACTGTAAAACACATTTGGGACGTCATAGTCAGAAATAATTATTATATTCTAACTGACTTCGCTTCTCTAATTGGGGGGAAAAGGAGAAAACAATTAGTCTAGTGCCTGTTTTTCCACTAGTGTCAATTGTAGGGTCAAATGCACACTTTAATCCGCAACCCAAAGACCCTTGTCAGCCACTCATGAGTTTTGTGGAATTTGCGGAAGAAGAAAATCCTGGTTAAAAACCTCATTTCATTTGTGAAATCACCACTAGAGCATAAGGGCTTCTCCAATGTAAAGTGATAAAAGTAGTCTTAATAGGGTCTTATTTGGTCAATTTTTTTTATAGTGATGACAGATGGATGACTTTGAAAGCCCATGGCAGAAGTGTGACTAAGAGTGTATGAATCTCTGGCTATGTATGTGTGTGTGACCCGTCCCTGAACTATGGCCATCTGCCAACACTTTGGCCTATCCTTAAACTATATAGTATCAATGTCCTTAGAAACCGTCTCTGTATTTGTGCTATTGTGGAAACGGTATGTCCAAATATTTACCACGATGCCAAAAAATGTCAGTTAGCAAGTCATGCACTGGATTTTAACTTTCACCACTAGAATATCTTGCACTAGAGTTCAAAATTAACATTTGTAAAAGAAGAAAGAGAAAATATGTTTGACAAGCTAACAGTGGTTTTCCTCTAGGTATCTGAAATCTATACCTGTGTGTTAATATTTGCATGAACACATAGGGTTTTAAAGACACACATTCTCTCCAAATCCTGAGCCAAAGATTTAAAAATCCCCTATGATCACCCCTTTGCTCCACACATTTTTAACCCCAAGTAAATCATGCTCTTTTTCTTCATGGGTATTAATATCTTGTAAGTCAAAGCATGACGCTCCACTCATGTTTTCCACACCCATCCACTCCCAGTGACTGGATTGTAAAATTATCCTGTGGGATACCTGGGGAAAAAAAAGGAATGTTAAGCTTTTCCACAAACTTGTTCAAATACCCAGATCAATATTTCCAAGATCTTTCCACTATTAGTTTGATCGACACACAAAAAACTAATTTGTGCAGGTTCCAGTTACATAAATACTGGAAAATATTTTCTAGAGAAAAACCTGGCATTTCTTGTATACTAAATCTCTTTTTACAGATCTACTTTGATTGATCAGAGAAGTAATGACAACATAGTGAGATTAACTGGTTCTCTTTTATTGTGACACAAAGAATTGCACAGTGGATTCATGTTTGTACTTGTCTATGTTTGTTAATGAGTATTTTCTAAGAGACCATTGTCCTGGTTTTTTGGTTTGTGTTTGTTGCTGCACTCTTAAGAACCCTGTCATGTCACAGTGACCAGAAAGCAATTATTATTGCTGCTGTGAGCAGGGCATTGTTGACTACTATATCCCTGGAGGGAAGGTGAACAGCCAAAATGAAAAAGATGACAGAGATTAAAGGAAAACAAAACTATAAGAGAAAATAGGGAAATAATTGCGGAGACATAGTGGGATGGCCAGGAAAACACATTGGAAGAATGTCAGTTTGACATTGGAAAGCCAATGTGCCCTTAGCACGCTGAAGGACCCTCACACTCAATGCTCACAGTACACACACACACACACTGGCTTGACAAACAAATATTGATCCACTGTGGATTCTTACCAGCAACTGTTGTCTTTTTATTTTTCCTTAAAAATGATATTTAAAAAAAATTGACGTATGCCTGATAGTAAAGAATAAGCATAATCCAATCGCACTGTTACTTCCAAATTCTTCCTTCTGCTCAATGTTTTTAACTTTTGCAGTGGCAAACATGGATTAAAACCAGCTGTGGCCACATATTTTTTTGCAATAAGATCATTCAGATCTGGATGAGAAACAAAATGTCTCAGCAATGTGACTGGACTGTGGACTGAATGTTCTGCTGTGGCTCACCTACCAGATAGTGTGCATGAAGAGATGAGGTTTTTTGTTGATGTCAGCTTTGTCCCAAAGGATTGTTTTGAGAACTCCTTCAAAGGAGTTTTTGTGACACCTATTTTTTCTGGTAGCCTCCAAAGGAGTTTCATTTAATCCTCCTGAGAGAAGAGTGCCGCCTTGCAAATTCATTGCAACAAATAAAATTGCAAGGGTGCAACATTTATTTCTCTCAAGCTCCTGCCACAATTTGGAAAATGTAAAACTGTAAAACAATCTAAACTTTGGGTATTTTCTAATTAGATACCTTATCCCCATGGTTCACACTTGCTTTGTGGATAATGATAACAACAAGGTCCTACAAAATTGCACGTAATATACAATGTAAAATCTAATATTTGCGTTTTGAACCTAGGCAATTGATTACTAGTCAATACACTGAGTGGTTTGCCTTCTTTTGGGGTCCTTAAGATTGCCATTAACCATTTCTCCCATCTTTTCCCCCTAACTAAATGTTATTAGGTGGCCTGGAAGTTAGTTATGCCAAGGATGAGCACTGTCATCATAAGAAAAAGTAGACAAAGTTACATAATGCCGGCTTTTAAAGTCCGTTAATCAAGTAGTTAGGCACCATATGGCTATCAATTGTTCATATTCCTCTCCTCGGTGACCAATTGGAAAGTCAGCGGTAGGAGGAAACAGTAGCAGCAAAGCACAAAAGAACAAAGGCAGCCAGACTGTGGTGTTGTGTTTTGTGGTTTCCTCTCACACTCCCCTGTTTCGCTGCACGCTCCCCTCCTTCTGCTACCAGCCTCTCTTCCTTTCAGCCAGCTTTCCTCAGGCTCTTCCTGCGGATTTTTCTTCTCTACTCTTCCTCACCTTTTGTCTAGTGTTCCTGCCTGAAACCTCTGTCTATTTATTGTTCGCCCACCCCCCTATGTGCTTCGTGTTTGATTTCACCTGTCGCTCTTGTGCCTAACAGTTTCTTTTGGTGTTGGCTTTCCTCTTTTGCTCAAGTGTGAAATAACAATTTCAATGAAAAGTCTGCTTGCTGTACGCATCTGTCAGTCTCTTTTTCCCCTAGGTACTCTGTCACTCGGTAAATCATGTGGCATAACAGCCTCTGCTGACAAGTTTGGTTTGGAGCCAGTGTAACTTATATGCATGCGTGTGGTTGAGGGCGGGGGCGTGCATGTGCGTGTGTGAGAGACGGATTGAACCATTCCAGTGTGGAATTTCAGAGGATCAAGAGTAGAAAAGGAGTATCTGACTAAGCAGCTGATGGAAGTGTGTAGAGAATGCAATAACGTACACGCTCTCTCATACACATGACAAAACATGCACAGTTACACAGTTGGTAGAGCAGGTGGATTGTGGTATATGGAATGTGCTGGGTGAAAAGCAGGTCATTGCTCAGTGTACTTTGCTTGAACCAATCAAATGTTTCCAACTGATTCAGCTGCCTCGCCCAAACCAGGAAGTATGTACTCATATTCTGGGAAGTACTAAACTGTAGCATGTGGAAACCCTTCACACTAAGATAGAGATTTAATGCTTGATGGGAAAAATATATCCTTTTGCTTCTGGGGAATACTGTACTTTTCTGCTGTTCTATCAATAGGATGTAGACTTTCTAAAGCCTGGTTATGCAGAGTGAATTATAAAACCACTGTTTGACTTTTTAATGTTCTCTAATATTTTAGTTGCTTTCTCCAGGACTGAAAGAACACATTATAATCCCAGCTCATGCTCCTTTTATTTTAATGGGTGAACATTCAAACCCTTGGTGAATGCTGCCCCACATTGCCGAATAGACTTTCGAGATCAAGAGTCTAAAATATGATGTAGTATTGTTCGACACCACTGCGACCCGAAAAATGAATTTGTTGTAATATATTCATATACTCAAAGGACGCAAATTGCAAATAAACAATTTTTTTTTTTAGGAAAGAATAATATGCAGCTCATTACGAAAATTCATTTTACGAAAAGCCTCAATGTGAAAAATCTTATCCCAAGATATGTCTCAGATGGACAAACTATTACCACTGTATATACAATAACTTTTTGTACATTCCACATTCCAATCTGGCTTATTTCTAGGTTGCCAAAACAATTTTCAGACTTCTCTTAGCATTCACAAAAAAATTGCAATGTCAGCCACTCCAAAAGGGCACTCACAGACACTGGCAAAGATCCCCAGTGGGAGATACTCAATACTCACGCAAACATCCTCCTACGTAGTGGGGGAGTATATGTAAAATGTTACCTCTATCTGCTTATCAAAGCATTAAAGGACTACTTGACCTGACCGACTACAGATGAAGCACTCATTTGGTCACTAATGTTTCCTCCCTTTCCCGCTTTAGTTCAGCATCACCTCACTTCTTCTCGCCTGCAATTTGTGGAGTCGCTATAGGAAAGGTCTTCAGTATTTCTTTTCTGTATTTATGTTCCTTGCAGGGTTGTGGAATTTGCATGAACTACATTCAAGAGGGGGATCAAAGTCCCAGACTGAGTAAATGATGGGGGAAGTTCTCAACGACACGCAACCCACCCAGACATTTGGACATATGCTATAGGGAGAATCTGCCTTAAGGCCATGTTACATCTTGTGATGTTTGTAGAGGAGGATAAGAAGTGGGTGCGCTCAAGTCTGAGACTTAATTGCATGATAAGAAGTGCATGTGAGTGTGAGGACCAGCCTAGATTTCTCTCAGCAGCTCAGCAACGTAATCTTAACATACCATCGCTGTGTAGAATACTGAATCCATGGCTTTGGCTACAGCCTACAGCCCTAACAAAGATTACAGTAGAACAGTACATCATACAACTGTGAAATTCTTTCAGTTAAGAAGCATATTGGATGCTAGAATGTTGATGCCTTTAGACCAGGGGTCCCGCTGGGGCACATTGTGGAATAGTTCCTCTGCTTTACTAACCAAAATATAATGGAAAGGTCAAAAATATTTGTCATTCAATTTTCTACAATATCTCCATTTGTTTTTCCCTTGGCCTAAGCAAAAATATGAGAACTGAAACACTGCAAATACCAACTAATTCTTTCATCTGACCACATGTAGCAGCTACTTGTGCAAAGTCTAGACTGAAGTACAGATGGGATGCCTGAGTTCACCCTGATTTTTACATCAAAATGATTTTGTGTCTGGTTTATTTACATTGAAAAACCTTTACAGCTATTTTAGTCATCCTATCAGTTGCTCAGATTCCAAAGCATTTATAATCTCTGTCAACTTCCCTAAATGAAAGGTGCCATCTAGCATTACTAGTGTGTAGGATGTGTTGCCACGACAACTGTTCACTCTTTGACATGGACTTCTATCAAACATCAGTGATCCCCACCTTCTGTGTTTTTGTGATGCCAGCCCATTGCCTTGGAAACGCATGCACAAAAATTTAAGGGGCACTCTAAGGACAGGAAGCAGCAGCTGTGAAATCTTTCTGATCATGCATGCAACCTGATCGCCGTGCCAGGGATGCACTCAAGAGCAATTTGTTCGATCGTGACCATATAGTATGCCGTGCTTACTCTAGCCTCGCTTTCTTTCTCACACAGACTTTTAATCGCCTTTTTTCTTTGCATCGGCAGTATATCATGAGCTCCGCGTTTCATCTAAAGACGAAGAAAGACATAGATCATTGATCATTCAACACAGGGGAAGACCAGTTTGAACTGATGGATTAGAGGGGGTAGAGGGGTGGATGCTCATAGAGAGAGGAGAGAGATGAAAGAGGAGATGATGAATGAGAAAAGGTCAAGAGAGCAAGAGCGAAGGATTGAAGTGATTGATGTGATACAGCTTGTTTTCATAAGGACCATACACGGAGACTGCTCCATGCTTGGCCATATGTGCCCTACATCCTCAGTGATTGTGTACCATTGAGAATATGTTTGCATGAAAGGTCTAGTTAAATTTAATGCATTGTGCTCCCCTTCCACTTCGTTTTGGAATTGTCTTTCTCTTTATTCCAGGCAACGCATCTTCTGATTTCTTTTCATGACCACCTTTTCTCCATAACTGGGCTTGTAAGCCACTGAAAATCTCTTTTCTTTGATAGTTTGCATTGTTTTGGGTTTTTCCCTCTATTGGGTGACGTTATGTGTTCCTGTTATGATTGAATTTTCTTGAACTTTTTCTATTGAAGTTCTGCCTGGACCCTTACCAGCTATCCTTTTGTATTGGGTTCACTGACTGTTCAGAATTAGGTATAAACAAACAAATATTATTGGCTATGCAGTATTAGCTACTATCTTGTCCGTTAAGATATGTTTACTCCTACTTTAACTGTAATCCTCACCCAACAACAATATGAGACCTGTGTGTCTCTCTTTTATTGGAAATTCTTTCCACAGATCTAATTATACACATGTTTTTTTTCCTTCTTCTCTGATTACGGTAGAGAAGACAGTGTGAAGATGAATGTTTGATTCTTGTGTATGTATGTCATCCACAACAGCTGATAAACTGTTTTTACAGACAGCTTACAGTTGCAGGTATGTGTCCTTCTGCAAGCTATAATTTGAGTGAGGATTCCTGTCACGCTGCCATCGTGCATGTGTGATTCATTTTGGCCCTACAAAAATTTGGCACAGCCATCAAATGTCTTTAAAGAGTGCCATTTTTTTTAAATCTACTTTCAGTACGCACGAGACCCTGACTCGTATGTGACATGTATTTTCTTCCCAGTACTCATAGAATTACATTATATACAAGTTTGTTTTTGGTTAGTTTTTCCTCTAAATTAAATCTTCCTAGAACTTCAGTGACATTTAATTTTGCACTCATCGGAAGCAAAGCATTCAGATAGTCAAATAGAATTTACTCTCATGGGAAAAACTTGGGTTTCTTAGTTTAGTCACTATGAGGGCATGTCCTGTTTATTGAAGATGAGGCCATGGTACAGGAAACCTGCGTTTGTATATTCATTCCTTTGTTACTGAGGTAACCAAATGTTTTTATCCCCATTGTTTGATCTAAGCACATGGGGGATATGTACAAATTAGGATTTTACCCATTTGAGATCATGTGGACTAGTATTTGTAGTAGTACTAGTCTGCTATACCCATAAGATACTAGTATAGATTAAGATATGATGGTAATAATATTGCAGGATGGAAAATATGTACCCAAATAAAAACTAGAAACGAAATTGAGATGGGAACCAAGAAACAAACAAAGAAAGGAAGAGGAAGAGTGACAGCCGGTGCCAGGCAGCTGTGGATGTATCTCTTTGATTGGCAATTGTTAAAACACAATAACACGGGACCTCAACTGAAACTATAATTATAATTTGCCCAGCTGAGAAAAAATTCTGTGTAGCACAAAGATGATACACGGTGAAAAAAAAAGCCTGTGTGCGTGTTTGTGACCTCAGACGTGCAAACGCTCTCACTTCATATCCTCATAGCGTGTGGCTGCAAGGTCACAGGGCTAGACAGCCAGATCCACATACACCAACCCACACAACAAACACATTAACTGATCAAGTCCCCGAAAGGAGATTAGAGTGAGGAAGCCAACAATTGTTAGAGGGTAAGGGTGAAGTCTCTCCATTCGGCGTACTGTCATGACACGCAGAGTTTTGAGTTAAAACTGATTTCCAATTTACTTTCTGAAAAGCGAGGCAGCAGCTGCACATGAAAGAAAAACACACGCACACACATGCAAGCAGCACATTCACTTTGCATTTTCACCACTAAGAGGATCCTAAAGTCTCTCAGGGAAATTGCTTTGCACGAAACTCATCCATCATATATGTTCATTGCAAAAACAGAAGAACCATTGTAGTGTTTCTTAAACTTTTTGTAAAATTTAAAGTTTGATATATCCCACACCAATATGTAGTTTTATGCACTATATATATATCCTAAAAAAATAGTATTGATTTTCAGGCAGCGTTCTAAAACATTGCGGCAAAATTCTGTCATTATTTCTAATGACGTTGACACTTTTTTCTTGAATTTATGGAGCCAAAAGAAGCATCAAGTGATGTTCAGGGTTAGTACTCTGGCACACTTTGTTTCTCCAGGGAGAGGACAAAAATATCACCATCTGTACCAAAAAGCTGGTCAGGTATTGAATGTTTGTTCACCCTTCTGTGTATGGATTTATTTATTTCGCGCCATCTCTTTTCTCCTCATTTCCTACCAACTAATTACATCCTTGTCATTTCCCTGCAAATCATACTACTGCATTGGTCTTCTTCATCTCCTTCCTCCCAGACAGATGGGGTTGGAAGGGAAGTGTGGGTGGGTGGGTGGGGGGTGTTGAAGTCAGCTGAGATCGACTCTTGGATGACTGAATGAGATCACGGCCTCTATGAAGTGGCAGTGAGAAAAGAATCCACTGTCAGGCGTGCGCAACAGATGGAAGCACTTCGGAGTTGGCGAAGAGTCATGTTTCTCACACTCTACTGTGCACAGATGCGTGCACGTCAATAAGCAGAGAGTGCAATACCGCTATGCAAGGAGACACACATCGACCCATGTATATGTGCACCCACACTGAGGCTCTCATCTTACCCGGCAGGCATTGAAGAGATGTGGGGAGTTGTATTTGTTCACATGGGATCTGCTTCTATTCTTTTTCTAAGCCACTGGAAGCCTGGTGTGTTCAATTAAACTGATTTATTTCTCCACTCAGCAGTCCATGATCCCCCGCCCCCTCTGGCGTCCTATACAAAGCAACATGTGATAATACTCGAGAGGGATGACATAAAGGCTTTAAACAGAGGGAGAAACCCCTTTTAGCTGAGCTCATTTAAAAATGAAGAGTACTGTACTATTCACCGAATACTAGACAGTTTCAAATGATGTTGCTTTGGGTACAAAACATTTGTATAGTAGATAATGTGCTTTGCCAAAATCCATTCTTCAATGTCACATTAGATTTGAATATCCTCAAAAGACCAACCCACATAATGTCCATTAATGAATTCCAACTGAAAGTCACATTCAAGGTTGTGTGTTTTGATTTAGCCTTATACATTTTATTATGTCCATTTTCTTTAATGTCTTAAAGTAAAATGTAGAAGAAGTGGTTGTCATGTCGACAAGGTAGGACATTCTTAAGAGCAGCTGTTGATGTGGAAACATAAAGTGGCCCAATGGACATAAGTGACGCACGAAAAAAAGAATATTACAAGACAGAGGAGGCTATAGATGACTGGCGATTTTTTTTCCTCCTCTCGCACCCCTCAAACAAGCTCTTTTGTTTTTGTTCTACTAAAAAAAAACATATGTAACACTTATTATGCTGCCTCACAGCATACTGGGTTCAGGCTTAGTGTCAACTTGGACAATTTTGTAGTGAATGTTTAAGCCAGTATGGATGATGAATGGATGAATTGTTATATCAGGGACAAGTTACATTTAAATACTTGTAAGATGGTGGGTAGATTATTATTATTATTTTGCTTGACTTCTAGCTAAGCATCCTCCTTTTATGCATAATTTTCAATTCCATGAATTTGAGATTAGTGGAGCAATAAGAGATGATGTAAGTGATGATTCTTGTCAATTGTTGGTTCACGAGCTATTCAAACTACTCATAGTTTCCATTTTTGTGGTTCAAATGTGAACACCACTCCCCTACCAGTCGCCCTTCTTGTCGGGCAAACACAACGATTGATTCAGCATTAAGCGGAATAAAGGAAAGGGCCACTTGATGAGGTGGCAGCCACATAGACCACACACTTGCCTGCCTTTTAAAAGCGGTCTGCCGTGTGAGCAAATGAATGATTCCTCCCAGATTTTCCCATCATTCCTGCCTGAAATGCCCCCCCAGCCCTCATTCTGGGGGCTGAATTTGCACGATCGTTTTCCTCTGGGGGTTAAAAACACGCACACATGCGAACGCAGGCGCATGCCTGCAGGCTTGACAGTTTGTTTTGTATGTTACTGATGGGTACTTTTTTCCCCCCAAAAAGTATATATCTATATATTTGTATGTGTCATATCATAGGCTCCCCCCACTTCATATTTTCTTTACCAAATCACGACTACAGTACTTCCGTCATATACCCACCTCTATTTATGTTATCTAGAAGTGTCAGACCTGTAGTAATGAAACAAGTGAGCTGCATCTTTTCAGTTTCATCATCTGTTATTTTGACTCTTTTTCAAACACTTATCAAATCTGCAGCAATTTGAAATTTAATTTAGATCTAATATAAGTATGGTATGTTTGCATGTGTGTGTATGTGTGGCTTGAGTAGGCTGATGTGATTAACCAGAGCCAGTGGAGTGAATGATTCATCTGGCCGACTTGGATGCAATGGAATGTAAATGCTGCTTTTTGTCATTGAGATGCACACAAGTGTTTGCATACACGCATAATGGAAACCACTCACCTGCTCTTGCAGGTGTGCCTGCATTCTTAAGACACAACATACTGCAAATCATCACGGAGTTATCAATGGAAGAACTAATACAATTATAATTAAGGCAATCGTCTAACTAGTAGTCTGATGTGCATTTACAGTGTTCTGTGGTTTTACCAATTTCCACTCTTTATTTTTTGTTGATCAATTCAAGAAAGTCACATTAATCTGCAAGTATTAAAGGGACTTTTTGTTCTTCCAGTGTGGTTGAAGGTGTTTTCCAATGCCTGTGAAAGTATGTAGTTACTAATTATTTTAATGACAACTGTGTGTCTGGAAAGCCCTGAATCGTCTGTTAATGTTTAAGGATTATATAAATTAAATGGAGTACTCTTTAGTTCAAAATTGCCTTTCTGAAAAGATAATTCAAAATGGAAATATGAGTGAATTTTTCAATGTAAGAAATCGATGCACAAAACCTGTTGTAGTTAAGAAGGATGAAAATGTTGTTTGGTCTCATCTGGATAACTCTAGGCATTTCATGCAGATCAGTAATGGCTTTATAAACAGATGGACACCGTATCAAGCGAGGTAATTGGTTATTTACTCCTGGGGCAATTGCTATTCCAGCCTGGTTTAAATGTTGCTATTGACCTGATGGCACATTCTTTGCTTTATGATCGCACATTTCAGTCATTCTTTTTTCTTTTTCCAACCCCTTAAGTTATCTTTTTTGGCTATGAAAAGAAAATACAGCTTTGGACCCGCCATCAAATGTTTTGAGACACTTTACTTCACACAAACCCTCGATCCCAGAACTGTAAGGCCAACGTGCCAACCACTCATCCACCGGACAACCTCAATTATGACCCGATTTATGAAAAAGCAATAGGACAGTTATGATCAGTATATAAGAAGAAATATTTTTGGGGGATATTTTGATAACAGGTGCTCTCAAATTAAAGATATAATATGTATAACTATAATATGCCTCGCATATTTTTTCTTTAACGAGCAATAATTATTGAGGTGGTTTCAAATCTCCACTTATACTAAATTTACCCAACCCAAAGACTGAGAATAATGTAGAGAAACCCTGTAAGCTTGGATCATAATTATCATGCTTCTGCATGAAAATGAAAATAGTCAAACGTGTGTAATTCTGCTCTCGCTTGGCTTCCAAATGACCTTCAACTGTTCAAACACATTTAAACCCACAGGAACGGCACTCTGTCATCAAATATTTTTTTATCGTCAAGGTGATCAAAGCGAAAAAAAGGTAGCTGTCAAATACATACGGTAAACTCATTGGCAGAGTCATAGCTCATTATCATCTTTGGCATGAAAAGGAGATTAAATGAATGCCAGTGGCTATTTATTGAGTCGGGTTATTGTGCAATCTTGGTTTCTTGACCCACACCCCGTGGAATAGGAAGTGGTCACTCGGGTACCCTTCTTAAACACACCCAACAGCTGTGTGTAAAGAGTGGGGATGTAAACACACACCAAACTAGTGTGCTGCTCACACGCACATTCCCCTCATAAAGGGGAAGTGTTGTTTTCTCATTTGATGCGACTCACGCAAGCGCAGCCTTTATAAACGGTGTCACAAAACCGCTTTGCATAACACACGCATTTCCACGTGCACATGCTTGCACGCTAATTAGTCGTTTTCTTTCCTTTTTGACAACCTGCTCTTCTTTTTGAAATGCATGTGTACAGTGAATGCAAAGCTCAGATGTGTTAGTCTTGCCATCTACTATGTATGTATCTATATATTTTCAAGTCAACGTTTTAGCTCTTTTTCATATATCATTTTGTCAAGCAACATTAAATAGTGCATTATACCAAAGGTACTTTCAATTTTCCAGTGCCATTAGAAAGAGGAGTGCTTAATGCATCGGCCTCACAGTTCTGGGTACATGGGTTCAATCGGAGGTCGATCCTGGAGTTTGCATGTTCCCCCCGAGCTTGTGTGGGTATTCTCTGGGTACTTCAGCTTCCTCCTATATTCCAAAAACATGCAAGCTAAGCTGAATGAATATTAGAAAGAGAGAGGTGCTCCCAGTGCACAGAGGAAAATAGAACAGTTGAGGAGGAACAGCCTCAAAGTTACGTAGCTCTCTCTACAGAAGAGGGCACTAGATCTCATTTTAACAGTGTTGAAGCAGATGCTCGAAAGAAACTAAACTACTTGAGTTGTGAGTTTGAAGGTCAATTAAACTTGAAAAGATAATTGTGTTGTAGAAAATGAGTATTTTCCTAATTCTCTCTATCTTCTCATAAAGGTCACTGTCTGGGAAGACCATCCCTAACCCTTAACCTCACACTGACATCACTGAGACGCGAGACAAGACTAAATACCAAACTACTTGTGTCTGTAAGCTGTGAGCATGGATGAGGTAAGCATATGTTCTGATGAGCTGATTAGCTTATATATATACACGTTTGGCATGTGTACGTTGATGTGTTTCCACTGGAATGTGTTTTACAGTCTCGGATAAAAACTAGACTGCGTGTGACTGGAATCTAATAACCCTGTTATCCTTCTCTCACCAGGAGCCCCTCATAATGTCTCCGTCTCCATACAACTCGACTGGCATGCACAAGATCACACACATGACACACGGCTGGATATTCGGCACAGGCAGGAAACAGCCTCAACTGGCGGCCAAATTCAAGTGTGTGAGGTGACACACACACACATACACACACACACCTTTGCAATAACTAGTACATAGAATGGCTTTAATTGTGACTGCATATGGCTTTTGTAGCATATAAATGGCATAGAACACATGCACATGTGTGGAGAATTACAGCCCTATTAAGTAAACCATGCAAGTGAAAGGACATTCACACACTGTATCGTGTTACACAGCATCATTGGGATTCCCCTCTAACATAGGAGCAGATGTTGACATATGGAAAAGTCCATATGCACACTAATCCATGACAGTTATAATGTTAAATACGCCTGAATGACAAGACAGTGTTGTGTGATTACTGCATCATTTTGTCTAAATTTGTATAATAACTGCACATCTGTAATGACTAAATTTTTCCTTTGTTATAAGTGCATAACATAAATAACATCAAATATTAATCTACAATCAAATCAATCAAAATTGCAGTGTTAAAGCACTGACCGAAATAATAAGGTAAGGTTGCCATAGCAATAACAGAGTCCATTGCTCAATAAGGCCCTGAAAGAACAAAACATATTCTTGGTATGAGCTATAATGTTGGATTTATTTGTCAAGTACATTCAAAAGTCACATGTTTGTAATTAGACAAAACCAGTGAGTAGTGTTTATAAACATGCATCATATTGGTTTTGGTAACATGTAGCATTACGAGAAAAATATGACCTATATGGTAACATTTTTATCTCTGACAAGCTGTCACATGATGATGTTTAGTTTGTAATCACGCTTGATTTAGTGAGAGAACGAACCTCGGTGACTCCCAAATTTAAGATGTAAACAAAATGGTGTTTATTCCAAGTTGATTTCTTGTAGCTAACACACTGTAATTGTGGAGAGAGTCAGTTGTATACAAAGATGTTTTGCTCATGAACTCATGAAAGGACAAAATCATGGACAAGTGTCTTCTTTCAGTCTGGAAAACAAATTTCAATAGCTTACATTGATGGTGTACAAAATGCAATTATATTAATGACTAAGACTGACTTTATCTCAACTTAGAATAAATCCTGGTCTAAAACACAGATAAAGACATAATCTCAGTTTTTAAACATTTAACACAAACCAAACTTGACCAGCTTTTTCTGCCAGAAAAAAAATCAAGATGTCAGCACCAATAATACAAATTTGGCTTAAAAACAGAAATAAACAAAAGAAATGTTTCTTTCTCCGGAACACTATCAAAACATACTAATCAAAACAATGCAATAACAAATTTAGATTATTGTTATTTTCATGATTTATTGCGCAAACCAAGCTTCTACTGCCATAACATTATTATCATGATGCCGTCAATAATACAGATTTGGAGTGAAAATATATTCAATTTGGCAAGAAATTATAGTTATAATATTAAATAAGCAACGCTTGCAATCAGCAATAGCACAGTCTTGCTTATTTTTTAACAATCCTGCCATCAGCGACTGGCTGATTGTATATCGTAAATATGCCTACCACTTTGAAATATGAATTATTTGACTTCATTATTAGTGATGTTGAACAGACAGTTTTATTTCATGCACCGATTTTTACATTTCAAATCAACTCCAATCGAAATCCTACTTACTCATCCTCATGAAATTGTATTTTTCTACTTGTTGACGTATATGGAGATCCTCACTCAACTATATTGCAAAGGAAAAAATGTTGAGCCCTTAAAAGGACTTTGTCCTAGTTTTAAAAGAGTGAATATTTTCTCTTTTTGGTCAGACAACCCCTTAGTGGAATTGCTCCAGGAAATAGTAAGTCGAGAAGGACAACAGCTTAGCAAATGTCAAAACAAATGTGGCGTAGTCTGCGCTGTCATGAAAATATTTCACATTTAACACTAAAGGGCACTGCTACAGTCTTCGGAAAATAGGCCGTGTGTCTTATGTTTAAATTTGGTGCATTTACTTTTGTGCAATCCCCACTTGAGGGCACACTTTTCACTCTCTTTTACGTCTGTAGGAACGAAATGAGCCAAATCTGCTTTCCACAGCCAAGTTGGAAGAGAAGAAAATCTTCTCTTCCATCCTTTCTCTCTTCAAAAGATGCATGGTGCACTGTGTACCAGGAAGGTCAACAAAAAAAGCATTGGACTGAAAATGGAAGAGGGCACTCTGCCCGGGCATTTGTCATAAAGCATACAATGCATTTGGCAAACAGCAGGCCTTGTTAAAGCTATTCACATTTACACTACTTGAGTAGAACCTCATTTTCTAGCCATACAAATCTACAGAAAATGGATGATGTGTCTCAGAACACACACACAAAAAAAAAAAGTGCGATTGACATCATTCGCACTGACTTGCTTTTTCCCCCTGCTGTTCTTCTACCGCCACTTTTTGGATGTAGTGAGAAACAGGTGTGACCCAAAAAAACTGGTTTGTTTGTGGGTACCTTCTTACTGCACACATGGAAGGGTTTTTGTTTTTACTCCCTAAAAGCCTACTTTTCCAATCCAGCTGGGAGACAGTGCACAGACGTGCTGTCCCCACAAGGAGGATGAATGATAGTGATTTTTGTCTCCGTGCTACTCCTCCGTCTTTCACTTGAGTGTCAATCCGACTGGAACACATTGTTCCGGTTAAAGAGGAACAATAAAGAGGCAGAATATTTGTTTGTACGATCGTTATAATGAAATAACATTTAAATATTTTACGTTGTTGAACATGAACAGATCTTAACCCTTGATTTTTGTGTGGGAAGTACAAATTCATACCTCAAAATAATCATAGCTATAATTAGAATAATAATAATAGGCAGTTGCAGAGCCTGCACACTGGCAAATAGATTTTTTTTATTTTTTAAAGAGAAGGTTTAGTAGTAGTACTCCTGTTTGTTAGTGAGAAAGGTTTTAATGAGCGACTAAATGTAGAAAATTTACTGATGCTTTAATGTGATTGTGCTCTGGTAGATGTATCCCTGTAAAATGACTATGAAAGAGCAGAGGCTTCTATTTAACACAGCATACTATCCTTATTGCGCACACAACAGCCACTAGAAATGTGTCAATATGCTTTTAATCTATTTGCTGCAGCATATTTCCGGTGCTGTTGTTAAAAGGGATTCAGTTCTCTGGTGAACACTTTGTTTTTTTATATCCATTAAGTGACTTAACTAATTTGAAATAGCATGACTTGTAGAAACAATTTTGGGCACAATTTTATACTTTACTTAAATCCACAAACATTTATTCAGACAGAAAATATTAATCAATATGTTCTCCTTTGAACACATTTTTACGCACGTGTACAACTTAAAGATCTATAGAATTGGCATGTCATTTGTTTGGACTTTTATGAGCATTCTTTTTTTGCTTTTTTTTTTAAACTTGACGAAATCATGGACTTTTTTTTTATGTGATCCGCCTGAGGTAATTTCCATAGTTGGGCAGGTATGCTTTAATGTCTCTCTAGAGAATTTGTGCATGTTGCTTGTAAACACACACACATGCACGACAGGGAGTGGTGAGTATGTATCACTAAGCCCCTTGTTCGTCACTGGGTGTCCCTGAACATTTTCCTTTTGCGTCGTTATGGTCATGCTGGAATTCTGCCATGGCGTAAGCCCTCCCACACCCTACAATTAAAGTCACCCGGGCAACGAGAAAAAGAATGCTCACAGTTCTTGTTGTCGTGGTAACTGCACGAGTGCCAAAGCGGGAGGTGCTGGTCGTAGGTGTTGCTTAATGATGGGGACAACCAGGCCTCAGTCTGCCACCTCATGGGGTGTGCTAATAAAACATAAAATGAGGGTGTTTGCCCATGTTTGTGTGTGTGTGTGTGTGTGCACGTGTTATTTCATTGTGTGTTTTGGGAGGCCCAGTTTACAAGAGGGTAAACATACACAATAACGTAAGCTAATACTCCTATTTATGACTGATATCAATTCTCCACATTTCTAATTGACCTGAACAGGGTAATAAAAAACAAATATAATATCCACCTCCTATCAAAATGAAATTAAGGGATGAGATGGCACTTGATTGGTTAGAATTTAAAAGTCTGCACTGTTTTTCATCCCCCGCCCTTTAGTGGAAGTGGTGTTTGCCTGACTTTGACTTTGCTGGAAGTGATGCCATCGTTTTAAGCTTGCTGTTTCTTTATGGTTTTATTCTGGCAAAGCATTCATACTTGGAATAGCGTCTGCACTCTGTGCAGAGTGTAACCGACTACTATTTAAAAGAGGAAAAAAACAATCGGGAATGGGAGGGGCGAAAATTGGGAATTGGCAAACTACACCCTAGACTGGTTGCCAGTCAGTCTCAGTAAAATTATAATCATGTGCATAATCATGATGTTCTTATCCGTTTATTGGGACGTTCTGTCCAACTGCCTGTGTTTTTTTCTGGGTTTTTTTGTAATTTCACGAACAGCATGATCAGTGAAATGTGACAGCAGGATTGGTCTATATTCACTCATTGTTCAATTTGGCCCTTACACTCTCCCAATGGTTGTTTTTGTTCTTTTCAAAAACAGCCGACATAGGCCTGAGATGTATTAAGGTCACCAAATAACAAGCCAAAATATTCCCACCAGAAAACAAACCCACCCAAAAAATCAGACTAGCTGAAAACACCTTATACATCCTAATAATAATGTTTTTTTGATTTTTTTATTACTTAATAGGGAAAAATACACATGTATTTCCAACAAGGTACTTTTAAATGAGCACAGTGTATTGTTGTAAGTTAACAGCAAATGGTGTGTACCCCTGAACAGTTTGTGTAAAAAAAAAAATCCCCATGAGAAACTTGAATTTGAAAAGACAGCATCATAAATGTGTCTAAGTGTCTTGTGATTGTGGCCATTCTTTTACTTTTGTTAAATATGTGAACACCAAAATGATGAGTCGCTGCTTCTCTCTGCTGTTTGACTGCTATTACTGCAACCCCTCGGGCTGAAACTTGTATGATCATAAAAAAATAATGACTCATGTATAATAATCTATACAATATATATAGTAAATATCTAAAGTATTTTTTAAATCCTTAAATATATGAAAATATAACGATTAAAACCCCCCATCTGACCTAGGTTTCTATTGCGCAAACACGTGTAGTACTGCGAATGTGCGCGTGGTTTGCGGAAACTGTCTGCGGATGGATATGTGCCAGAGGTAAATGTGAAAAGGTTGGAAGTTACCGTAAAACGCGTCACCCGGGCAGTTGGGACTTCCGTATGTTTGAAATACTTCATAGACTTGACTCACTTTAAAATTGTTTATGGTTAAAAAACAACAACAATTTACATGTTGATGAACATGAAGGGCTTTGCTTTCTTCTTGAATATATTTTTCCCCTGACAAACTATCAACATTGACATTGAATGGAATGCTTTTATTGTCATTATACAAGTATAATGAAGTGTAAAGCTTCCCCATGAAGTACACAAATAACAACAAAATGACTAACGACAAATAAATAATCAATAAACAAGTACTACATGATAAATAGTCAACTACATACACTAATTAATTCGGGAAGTGCAATTAACAACAACAAACAAACAAATAGTCAATAATAAACAATCAATAAATTCGTAATAAGTCGTATATATCTATACACACACATTTATCTACACATAAAAATATGCATATGTACGTTGGAGTTCCATTATACTTCATCTTTGAACTATCCTACAGTACAGCCGGCGAAACTACTTTTCTTCTCGGATGTGTACCAACGTCTCTGCCTTAGCATCTTTGTGACGTCACTCTCTTAGTCCGGCACCCCGTTCCGTCGTGTTGCTGCCTGGCTGCTGTCGCGTCGTCATTTTTTTTTCAAAAAAAATGGCCGCAGGTCCCCTTTCTGTGTCTTCAACCGCGTCAACAAACAACGATGGCATCCTTATTGGTGACAAAGTTTATTCCGAGGTATATCTTACGATCGATAGTTCACTTATCCCCGAGGAAAGGCTCTCTCCGACGCCGTCAATGCTCGACGGCCTCGACTTGCACACCGAGACCGACCTTCGAATCCTCGGATGTGAGTTGATCCAGTCGGCGGGCATTCTTCTCCGATTGCCGCAGGTTAGTGGAATCCTTTTGAAGAGAATTTGTGTGGTTTTTTTTAAAGATCTGTTGATTGTTTATGTAGGAAGTTGTTCAGGAATATGCTAAGGCCTGTTAGCTTTTAGCTCTTTCTACCACTGGCGTGGTGGAATCAAAATGGCGGCGATCCATTGTGTTCGAACCAGGTAAATCCTTCCAAAATATCTTGTTTGACAGGTGGCGATGGCGACAGGGCAGGTGCTTTTTCATCGTTTCTTTTACTCCAAGTCCTTCGTCAAACATAGTTTCGAGGTAAGTTGCGTTTTATCGCGTGAACTGGCTAGGCTCTTCGTGCCGTATCATGCTAGCTGATGTAACGCAAGTTGAACGTTAGCAGCCGCCATGTCGCTCAGTTCAAATGCATCACATTCACTCAATGCGGTGGACCTCCGCGATAGCCAAATTATGACAATTTTACAAAATCAGACTCCCAGAATGTGTGCTTTGAAGCAATTAGATTTTTGCTTTTACAACCAGCAGTTAAAATCTGAAAAAAAACGCCTCAATTCATCTCAAGTTATTTATACGTTAATAAACCAAGTCGGCGGGAGTCCATGCAATGATTCTACTATAACTTAAAGATATTGTAAACTAGTATACAGTTTTTGAAGTTTAAATTTGTGGCAGCGTCGTTGTTGTTTTCAGTTTATTGGATCCCGGTGTTTGTCTTCTCCCACTGGTTTCTTGCAACCATCTGCTTCATTTTTGTATCTAGATTGTTGCTATGGCTTGTATTAACTTGGCATCCAAGATTGAAGAAGCACCTCGGCGGATACGAGATGTCATCAATGTTTTCCACCATCTCAAGCAGATTCGAATGAAAAAGTAAGTATCAGCATTTTGATTTCACTTCACGCCCCTTTTAAATGCTCATTTTTTTTCCTTGAACATGTTGAACACTCTCCTTGTATTTGTTAACGTGCCCTTCTTTTTCAATGTACTCTCAAACCCTTTTGAAGCATTTCAGTTTCTGACAAGTATCCAAAATGTAATTTTTGAATTTTTTTTGACCCACCTAAATGTATGTATCAAGAATTTCCCTTGTTTTAGCCATTTAAGGGGTAGTCCTGCCTCTTCTTTGGCATTGTGAACTTTTAGTGTGAAGTAGAAGTCTGTTCATGACTAAATCTTAGATCTTGGCATTAACTTGGCTTCTTTTTTCCCTTGCAACCAACTAACAGCGACCAGCTACATTTACCAAAGCCCGGGTGATGTGGAATGGTACGTAAGACTGAAGCAGTCGGCATGACAACCATGATCCAAGGGGGCCTATCTCCTCGCCCAGGCCCTTTCCTGTGGGAGACGCCCGTGGTCCGCGCCACCTCGGGTCCCTGGGATCGGGGATGACAGGTTGGCCGGAGGTCCTTGGCCCCCTGGGGACCTTGAAGAATTCTGTGGTTCAGTCATAAGCTATGGGTAGCTGTCCGTCAACTGCGCACCTTTGGGTAACGTAGTTTTCCTTTGACGACTGCTCACCACACATTTTGATTGTGCCTTTAGCGTAGAAGCCCATTCAACAGATGTCATCGTAATTTGAAATATCACAGTGTTCGTTGCTTTAAAAAAGACTACAATAACCTACCTCAGGGCTGTATTATGTTCCTAGGTTAGGTACCTATACATGTGCTTGAGTTTAAAAGTAAACTTTTTTTGTATATTATTATGATATTACCTATCTTTTTGGCGCCAATTTTAGACTAACTATTTGAAAGGGGCATTTACACTTTTAATATTACATATGTACTGTAAGTAGAATTTCTAATTAGACTACATAGCTTTTAAATGACACATCTCATAATGTTGTGTCCTACCTAAATAATTTTGCCCCTTTCAGGCGTCCAATACGTGAAGCAGCAATTATTTGCTGTCCAACTGGATTGGAAGTCTGCTGCCTCTCAGCGGCATCCAGTGTGTTAAAGTGAGGCGTTTGCAACGATCATTTGTTTTGATATTTCAATGCAATGGCATGCTGTGATTGAGGTTGACAGCTACATATCCTATAGGCTTATAGAACCACAGGAGTCTTCAAACCCCAGCAGACTGTCAGGCATACAGTTAGACCTGCTGAGAGTTGGTTGAAATGGAGAGAGAAAAAGAGTGCATTGAAATAGAAGGGCTCTATCATTTGGGTGGGGCTAATAGTACAGTACTTGGAGAGGAAACAATTTTTATTTTGATTCCATTGTAAACTAGGACAACAAGTTCATTGATTCTTGATCAGAACTACATAAACACCAAAAATCAAGTCATCAAAGCAGAACGGCGGATTTTAAAGGAACTGGGATTCTGTGTACATGTCAAGCATCCCCACAAGGTGAGTGTTTATCTCGTAGAACTCATCAAAGGTGAATGTAGTTTTGCAACAATGAATTAACACGCACAATTTCTCCTCTAGATCATTTTCATGTACCTCCAAGTCCTGGAGTGTGAAAAGAACCAAACATTGGTCCAGACCGCCTGGTAAGTGTCCTCTTTGTTGTCCCACCTCACCTTTGGCAGTTTCCTTTTGTATCAGTGACAAGTTTCGACAGACAGACAGACGTGGGCTAAAGATGATCGTTTGAAACACTTAAAGGCCACCCGATCGATTACTTCCTTGGATATCATTTAACGTATTTTTGTGGAAAGCTGTATCTTTGAGAGCCGTGCTATGTAAGCACTGCTGTTGTTTTCAAGGAGACATTTTTGGCCCTGCTGCGTTTGATCGGGTTCACCTATTGTTGCAAATTGTGGCGTCACACACGTGTGCCCTTACGTGGCCTTGCTGTAAATTGTGGCTGGTGTCAGGGAGCGTGATTTAACTTTGTCCTTTCTCTCTACTCTTTGATTAAAGGGTAGTCCGTGCTGGTAAGTCACATAAAGAACCTCTGAACTCTGCCTCCTCCAACCACATGACCTCAGGAAGCCTCCCCCCCTTTGGCTGGCTGCCCCTCTCCACACAGCCAGTCGCAATGCTGAGACTCGTTGAAGGGGGTGCTGGGGCCTTTCCCAACAGCCTACATCGTCTTTATTTTCTCTTGGCTCTCCACAAGGATTTGTATTTTTTTAATGCCAAGGCTTTTATTTAGATCACACAGTTTTTTTTAGTTGAAGTAGGAGCAGGTAAAAACCAAACAAAGTTGAAATTATAGTATGTCATGTCCCGAACTGACGTGTTTTCCAGACATGTCTGTTTTGCAGGCGGATCCAGTTCTCAGGTTTTGCCTCCCGGGACCCGTCTTGCTCTGCAGCAGTCTCAATTCAACAGATTGGCATGTTGTCTAGTAGGCATAGTGTGTGATGCTGAGCCACTAAAGTATCTTGTGGCCAATTAGATGATGGCAGGCTAGCCTGATGAGTACCAGCATTGTTTCTGAAATGAATCAAATGAAAGTCATGTACATAGGAAACAATTGCCAAGATATTATTGTATTATCGCCTGGCTAATTGTCAACATGGGTGGGTGATCTGTTGCATTTGCCATCTTTCCCCGCTTAGGCTACCTTTTTTTGTTTGGTTTCTTTAGTTTTTTTTCTCTGTCTCCCAATGAGATTGATAACCATGTTCCTGCCCATGGTATTTAGCTTTTTTTCATTTTTGAGTTCCTTTCTGGAAAGATCAAATCTTTTAGCAGCACAATTTCACTCGAACCAAGGCATAAATGCTTGGTTCGTAGTCTTGTCACTTCACCACAGTTGCTACATAACTAGTTAAGTGACAACGTTTGGCCCGAGAAAGCTTGCACAACTGATTTCTCCCAAACTAGCTTTTGTGCATGATGGCCTTAAAAGCTTTTTGCGCTCTTGTCAGTTCAGATCGAACAATCTGAATGTGACAACGGTGGGGTAGATCCATATTCCCTACATCTACATGTGTGCATGTTCCCCAAGGCATGTGTCATCATTACCCTGTCCGCTCATAAGGGGGTCTAGTGCAATCCCGGCAGGCCTCAGAAAGGATTTCTTTTTCTGTGACAAAAAAACTAGTCTCGTGGGTACCCCAGAGAGAAATGGACAAAGTTGAATTAGATAGCACTCCATATTTCACTTAAACTATGCACCAGATGTTGATTAGCAGCTCAATATTAAACTCAACTGCGGCATCCTCTGGTACTTCAAATTCAACTCAGTTAACTCATTTTTAAACTGTATAATTTACACAAACATTTTTTTTTACCCTCCCGACCACAACGGTGCATTTTTGTAGTCATGCCTGAAATCATTTAATAGTGAGGTCCTTGCATCTACTCAAATTATTAAGTAGTATATTGCTCTGATAAAAACTTTGACTTGGTAAAAACGAGTGTTGGCCATTATGATATATGTACCATACCTAGTCTTTATGACCACCCTCCCTTAAGTTACTATTTTGGCCGGTCTTTAACAAGGAGCGGCCCTTAAGGAGCCCTTGATTTAGATTTGTCTTTTGTTGTGTAATTGTCTTGCTTGAAATCCAGAGGCAATTGTTCTGGTTTCACGACGCGCTCTTCCCAGTTCCTGTTGACGGTCATTTGATAACGTCTAATGACTTTTGTCACAGTGGTGCCATTTGTTGTGCACCGCCTTTTTCTATTTCTGCGCCGTATTTTACTCCTCTTTTGTCACTATCAGTAACAGGAGGAGATAACTTTTAACAGCATTACAGCGCCACGGCTGTCTCCGTATCTGCTTTTCAGCGTTTGAAGGGCTTTGATATCTAGTAGACACATTCCGTTTGTGTCCCTGAACCCTTAAGCACCCATTACTCAGAGTTAAATAGAACTTTGGACTGACTATTTGATGAAGCCCATAAATAATATATATATACTTGATTCAAAATGTAATTTCGTTCTACTTATGGCTTTTTAGAGTACCAGAGTGATGTCGTTGTTTAATGCTGAGCTGGTTAATCTTTTCAAATGTGACTAACATTGGCTTTGCGTAGAGAAGATGCTATGTTTTTTTTGTGTGCTCTTTGTCTTTGTAGGAACTACATAAACGACAGCTTGAGGACCAATGTGTTTGTGAGGTTCCAGCCAGAGACCATTGCGTGCGCCTGCATATTCCTGGCTGCTCGAGCTTTACAGGTGAGAGCCATTTAAAAAAAAAAAGACCAATAATTTTGGAAACTTTGAAATTCTAATGAAATTTCTCTTCAGATCCCGCTCCCCGCCAGACCTCAGTGGCACTTGCTATTTGGCGCAAGCGACGATGACATTAAAGAAATTTGCATTACCACTCTGAGACTCTACTCAAGGAAGAAGGTAAATGATGATACATGTCCACTAAACCCCCCATTGCAGTACTGTAAAATATGTGACAGATAAGCATCGATTGGACCTCAAATGCACCCGTGTCTCAGTGCAATCTGTTCCACAGCCAAATTACGAGCAGCTGGAAAAGGAAGTGGACCGACGGAAGATGTGCATGGCAGAAGCGAAGCTGAAGGCCAAAGGGCTGAATCCCGACGGCACACCGGCCTTGGCCTCCGCGGGTGGCTTCTCACCCGCTTCCAAACCCTCGTCCCCCAACCTGATCAAAGCAGATGAGAAGTCCCCAAATGGCCAGACGCTCAAAGCGGTCAAGAAGGAGCCAGATAACCGCACGCAGATCAGCAAGAGTCCACACAACGGGTTAGTCAAAGAAGAAAGAATTCTAGATTGAACCTTTTTGTAGACAAATGGGTTTTAGAAAAATATATCTAATATTCTAAAATAAAACAATTTACTTTTTTGTCCTCCAATCAGGTTGAGGAAAGAGACAAAGATCGGGCGGAACAGCAGGAGCGGAAGCCGCTCACGATCGAGAACGCGTTCGCGGTCGAGATCTCGCTCGCCCCGCAGACAGTAAGTTGACACGGCCGCTTTTTTTCTTCTTTCTCTTCCCTGACACGTATTCTCTTGCAGTTACAACAGCAGACGCAGTCGCTCGGGGACCTACAGTTCCCGCTCGCGTTCGCACAGCCGCAGTCCCTCTCCACACAGGCGGCCTCCCTCGCCCCTACTCCCCCACCTCAAAACCAAGGCCTCCCACCACGGTAACAGCGACTCCAAGGGCAGCGGCCGACACAACAACAGCGGGCACAAGAGGAAACGCTCGCGATCGCGCTCACGCACGCCTCTCAAAGTGGAGAGGGAGCGCGAGCGAGAGAGGGACAGAGACCGCGAACGCGCAACCTTTGATGCGTCTTCGAAGAAACACAAGCACGAGCGCGCCGCCAGTCATCGGGGCGACAGGAGAGACCGGGAGCGGTCGCGCTCGTACGACAGGGAACGGGAGAGGGGCCACAAGAGCAAACACCACAGCAGCGGCGGCGGCAACAGCGGACATTCGGGACACGGGAGACACAGGCGCTGACAGACCATTGAGAGACTTTTCCCCAATTGTAAATAGTTTCAGGCGTGTCCAAGCCAGGGCGGACCTGTGTTGTTTTCTCCAATGCAGCCTTCATTTGACTTGATTTAAGGATGTTCATTTCCACTCAGACCAGACATCAGTGCTTTTGTGGCATGTCACGTCTTTGGTTCATGGCACCCAAACCAACGTAATAATGCAAATTCTTGCAGATGGTCCATAAAGTCGCTCAAAATATCGCAGCTCCATCGAGCTGCCCCCAATCAATTGGTGTGTAAAGTCACCGCCATTTACAGTGTAAAGGTGGATTGATGACCATTGGCAAATTGTCTGCTTTAATTTTTCAAAGCGATCTGCCCAGTGGATAGTTTTGATGGGAATGTTACTGTTAGTATCAATGATGCCAGAAAGTTGTGTCGTTTTCCTCCAAAGTTTATTTTGTTTACAGTTTCCAAAGAGACATTTTTTGCTCTTGACCAGTTATTTTTCTTTCCATCTTGTGATACGGATATTATTTTAAAAAAATCTTTTGTGGCTGATGACTGGTTGCACTTGATTTTAGACTCCACAAATATGTTCAATTTGTATTCAATAAATGAGTTATAGCACTGAGTTTATTATTATTTTTTCAATTTTACGCGTGCGTGCTCACCCTCATGGGCAAATGAGATGCATTCCACGAGTTTGCATGCAGTGCCCTCAAATTTCGCCAGAAGGCGCTAACTCAATTGGATTAAAAGCGTGACAAACATTACCCCGAGCATTGATCATGTTCTGTTTATAGTGGTGCATCTTCAGGAACTGCAAGCTCATCTCTGCTAACCTAAATATCTCAATCACAGACTGCTAATTGTATTTTGGCCATGAATACCTATTAAATAATTCCAAATTATCAGATTCTTTTCATTGCTTTTCCCTTGGCTGCTTATGTGTGTTTTCACATCTAAGCACTTAACCAATCACATTTCAGCAGCATAAAATAGGCGTCAATAAAACTGTTGCTTTAACCAATTAGACTTCGATTTGATGACACCGACGCCTTCTCGTTACGTCATCGCTTTCACAAACTATGATTGGCTAGTGCGTGTGTCAAAGGTCAGAGTTCAAACTCCCGGCGACATTTTTAAAAATGGCGGAGGAGCCTGGAGTCAGTACGCTAGCAGGCTGCATGGCAGCTCAGATGTGCCGATTTACAGAAGAAAGACCTGTTAAACTTCTTACAAGACCATGCAGCGCATTCGGTTTGTGGTCATTTGGTGATTTCGAAGCCCCAGTTCTCATTTTAAGTGTGCTTTTTGACGGAAGCATGCCTCGTCGGCGTGTTGTAGCACCTCGTGGTTGGAGACAGAAAAAGGTTTGCAAACAAATCGGCTACATTGTGTTATCTATAACTTTACGTTTAATAAGAAATCATTCCCTTGTCTGTTTCAGTTCCTCAACGTGCACAGATTGCTGGAAAACCTCAAGAATGAGGGCAAAACGACCAAAAAGGAGCTGCTTGTCGACGCCGCAACGAGCTGTTGTCAGCAAAGTGAGTCGTTTTTTTAAATACTAGTTTCTATTGTCTCTGTCCGTTTAATCATTAGACACCAGCGCTCAGTATTCAAGGCTTTGCTCAATTAGCCTTTTATTTATTATGATGCGTTTACATTTCGAATGAAATCACTAACTGGTTTGGTTTTTATTTTAAATAGCAAGCTACCCGTTTGGTTAACTCGCCACACAAGTGCCATCAGTGGAGATGTAAGGAACAAATGGTACACTTGTAGAATGAATATACCTTTACACTGTGCTTGGACCTTTTAATTTTTAGTTTTGACAAAGCCCAAGTGAGACATTCATTCATCAATCGTCATTTTTGACTCATTTAAACATGGTAAAATAACAATTTTTCCCCAGTGTTTGAGGAGAAATACAGTAACAATTGTGCCAAAGCACATTTATTTTTAAAAATTAATAGATTTGAAATGATTGACTGAAACACTTATAGGAAAAAAAACATGGCAAATGAATGTGGGTCATTTGTGCATTAAATGATTTAATAACTAATGACATAATCATGCTGTTTTTTTGTGAAGGTTTAAAGCCACGAAGACGGTGGATGCTGACGAAGATCAAAAGTCAAGGCGCGAGTTGTAGATGAGGTAGGACCCAAGGGTTTCAGGTTATTTTACTTCTTATTTTCATGTCATGTGTACTAAATCTACTCTTGTTATCTTGCCTCTCTTCAGGGTCTGTCCAATCAACATGGTGAATGGCAGTCTTGGACACCAACATCCCCTCACTGGTCTCCAACTCCGGTCCTCGAAGGCCCCTGTCCAGTATGTTTTCCATATCTCCCATCATATCTGAATCAAATGATCAGCAAGCTATCTAGGAGCTTGATTGCAATCATTTGATTTTGGTTTGTTGGAGAGACATGGAAAATAGACTGGATAGGGACTCTTGGACTAAAATTGGAGATCCCTGTTATAGACTCTTATTTCTGAGTCTGTGTGGTAGTCAAAGAAGGGTATGTTTAAAATTTTCTTTTATTTATTCCTATTTTGCCTTCAATGTTTGTCTTTTTTTTAGTGTTGGGGTGAAGTTTGCTGACTTACAAATGGTAAGTATCTTTTTGATACAAAATACTTAGTAATTTTTTTGTTGTATTATAACTTAACTTTTTTTTTCTTCCCCAGAATACCACTCAAGAAGAACTTTTCATTGGATGGATGCATCACTCAAAAGTTATTTTGTGGGAAAAATAAAATTTCTTGAAATGCAAACATGTCTTATTCATTTTTCTTGTAAAAGAAAGCAAATATCATGACAGGTTAAAAGATTTTATTGGAACACAAGAAATTGACATCACATTGAAAGCTGGTTAGACTTCTTTTCCCCTTCTGGAAATCTGCAGACAAGATAATAAAAACAGGGATTAAACACTTAGGGAAATTTGCCAAAAATAAAATCTGAATTTAAAAAAACCAGGTTAAACACTTAGCTGAATTTTTCCAACAATAAAAAGCAGAAAATTTTATTAAAAAAAACCCCTATATTTTACAGAAGTATTTGACAAAAAAAAAAAGGAATAAACACTTAGCCAAAATTTTCCACATTATAAAAACCAAGAAAGATAACAAGCATATATTTTCACAAGTATTTTTTATTAAAACATACCATATTTTACAGAAGTATTTTTTTGAAATAAAAAAAAAAAAAAAAAAAAGACTTGACTCGTAAAGAGTTGCCGTCAAGTCTTTAGAAAATGTTGGGCAGGATTTAGCAGTCTTTTCTTACAAGACAAGAAAAAGACTTAAAATTAAATCCTGCCCCCATGTTGGATTACATCAAATCACTTTTCAGAAATTTACTTAACTTAAAAGTTTGATGCTTCACTTTGCCAACATGAGCCAGAGAACTGGACCTATAGAAGAGGGCGAGAAGCAACAACTCAGTGAAATAATTCACAAAATACATTGGATATAACAAGATTATTTGGATGAATACTTAGATATTTTACAATAAACAAATATATTCACCTGCCAGCATTCTCCAAAGTGCAGATATTAGAGACACCGCAACTTGCAGGGAAGATCTGATGCATGAGAGGAACAAAAAAAAAAGTTATCACATATAGAAGAGATAAGCTTTAAGGTGTTTTTTTTTATTTTATGGGAACTAGTTTTACCTTGATCTGGCCCAGTCTTCTATCCTGTGAATGTTCTGGGCACACTTGAAGAGCTTCATGCTGCTGCTAAACAGGGAAAACATGCAAAAGTTATATATAGAGATTGGAGATGCAATAGATAGGCTTGGGTGTTTTTTTTATGGGAACTAGTTTTACCTTGATCTGGCCCAGTATTCTATCCTGTGAATGTTCTGGACACACGGGAAGAGCTTCATGCTGCTGCTAAACAGGGGAAACATGCAAAAGTTATATATAGAGATTAGAGATGCAATAAATAGGCTTGGGTGTGTTTTTTTTTAATGGGAACTAGTTTTACCTTGATTTGGCCCTGTGAATGTTCTGGGCACACGGGAAGAGCTTCATGGTGATGCTAAACAGGGAAAACATGCAAAAGTTATCACATAGAGAGATTGGAGATGCAATAGATAGACTTGGGTGTTTGACCTTGATTTGGCCCGGTCTTCTCTCCTGTAACCTCAATGGTTTGATTGGTCTGGACGCACAGGATCAGCTGCATCTTGGTGCTAAAAAGAGGGAAAAGTTGATTTAATCAAACTATTATTACAGGCAAGAGAAATCCTACATATTTAATAAACGATCAAGATAAAGAATGAATGAAAATAAGTTAGTGAGTGCTCCGTGCTATTTTCCTTTTTCCAGACAAGGTGATTAAATAGAAAGACTGACTAACAATTACAAAATTGGGAACGGCTTTGGCACTTGCATTGAAAACTATCATTACATACAACGCATCAGGAACTAAATCGTGCCTCTGGATGTCAAATTTGAGTGAGCTGTTACACAGCAAACCGTCAGTTGATGTCTCGAATTTGTTTGATTAGATCGAGTCTTTCTACACGACTCAATAATGGAGAAAACTGACAATATTAAAGTCATCGTAACGCTAATGCTAGGATAACTAGTCACATGGAGCACACGGGTAAATCAGCCCAAACTTAAATGATCGACGGTGTGTTCAACCTGGTATTAAACTAACACATTTGTTGGCGTTTATGGCTTAATAGATTCCTAAAAAATCTACAGATAACGCGATAAATATGCATTTAGACGAGTAAAGTCCTCTCTAGACCTTACCTCGTCGACCATCGCCACAGAAAACGCCGTTCCAAAGGGGCGTAACCCTGCACATGTGCTTAATTTACACAGCTGCGGCCCCACGTAACCACGCCCACATTGAACGTGAAAAAGATGGCGGCTTACTTAGCGCGTTTCACAAGGGGTTTGTCCGCTCAACTTAATAGTACCTATGTTTTGAAGACGCGCATATTGTCCCATTATATTGAATGGGGAAAAGATGGTGGCTTGCTTACCGTGCTCTACGAGGTGGTTCGTCCTCCCAACTCAATAGTATCTATGTTTTGAAGATGACGTAGGCTAGTCGTGAATTTTGTGGTCTTGATACTATGAAACAGCATGTCAGTAGACAAATTTTACCAAATATTAAGAACATTTTTACATTGTATTTTACTTCAACTCACCTTTATTCCAGGCCATCTTAGTCCATTAAAAGTTTAACACTTGAAACACAAAGAGAGCTTCCATGTCTCATCTAATTTCCTGAGCCACTTTATCCTCACTAGGGTCGCGGGGGGTGCTGGAGCGTATCCCAGCTGACTTCGGGCCAGAGGCAGGGGACACACTGAATTGGTGGCCAGCCGATTGCAGGGCACAATGAGACCATTTTGAATTGATTGCTTTTATTGTGATTATAAAAGTATAGTGAAATTTAAAGCTTTCACCACATAGTGCACAAATAACAACAGACAACCATTCATGCTCACACTCATACTTAGGGACAATTTAGAGTGTCCAATCAGCCTACCATGCAATGTGGGAGGACATCAGAGATCCCAGAGAAAACCCACACATTTTGATTGAGCTGGATTTGAACCCAGATTCTCCACTGCAAGGCCAACATGCTAACCACTCATCCAACATTTGGAATTTCTTTTACTCACCAAAAAAAAAAAAAAAAAAAAAAACACACACAAACAGTTTTGCAACAAGCATCGGAATTTGCCTTTTAAGATTTATTGATGAAATCTGTTGGGGAAAAAAAGCAATTAGACATGCAACTATTACAAATATAATCAATAGAATAATAGTTCATATTCAAAGGAAGAACAGGATAATGCTGGTCATTAATAGTCATTTTCTACTATTGATCATCTGTAAAAAATACACTTAACATTCTTTGATTGTAGGCAACGTAAAACGGCAGCATAGTGCACAAGTGGATAGGAGGACTGCCCCACAATTCCCAAGTGTCAGGTTCAACTCTCGTTTTTGGTTTTCCATCAAAGATCTGTGCTTGAAGCGCACAATTACCTTCCATTTCAGAATTCTTCATACAACCAAGTATCACTAAGTGCCACACAAATTCAATTCAATGAACTTAGATTGTATAGAAATGGTTTAACATACCACCAACCCAAATAATGGCCAATACTTGGTGAGGGGAAACGGGCAAAGAAAGTGCAAGGTAGGTAATTTGAGCAAATGTTATGTCTGCAGCTACAAGAGCTGCAGCTGTTGTACAAAGATGTCAAATGAAGATATATTGATACTCAGTTGAAAGAGCAGGTCCACTTGGTTGAATCCAGAACCTCAGAACAGTGGAGCAGATGTACCAACCACCTAAACGCAGAGTTGACTTATATACAAGTTAACTTTTCTTGACACAACATGAACATATAAGTCAATATGGCTAACACAAGAAGCTTGAGTTCAGCCTACATTCTGTTCAGCACTTATGAGTTAATACTTCAAAATAAATATATTTAAAATAAAATATGCATTTTTTTTCCCAGATTTTGATCCTCTAACAACATGGAAATTCAACTTGGTGTGTTTATTTCTGGATTTTTCTGCAAACTGCCTTAAAAAATGCTTGGACACTCTCTGATTTTGATAAATAATTAAAATTTGGGACAATTTGAGAGCGGAGCTCTATATATGTAGCTTATCAATCACATGTAACGGTAAACGTTCGGCATACAAAGCCACATAAAAATGAAACTTTCACGCAATCACTCATATTAATAGCAAGAAAACGGCTGATTTACAGCACTGTTTTCTTACCACATATTCCCTCTTGTGTTTGGCAACAGTTCCAGACCGCTAAAGAATATCAAATTAGGCTTTGGGACCCCCAAAAATGCCTCCGTCCAGACAGCGGTTGTGAAACAAAAACAATATGACCCTGATTAGAATTTCTAAAATAGATTTCTAGTATTTGTATGGAACAAACATTAGCTATTTTATTTTATTTTTTGCAAAGTATTGGGTTCTTGGCCACAGGAGTGAACCATACATTTTGGGAACTGCTCATTTTTTTACTCTACTCTGGCCTATTTATCATTTATATTTTATATTTAGAAAATGTGTGTAGAAGAAGAAATTTCACATGTTAATTTGCCGAAATAAATGATCCATTTTATGTTTTAAAGACTTAATGGTGTTAAGTTTGATATATACACGATTTCTGGAATTTATTTAGATCTTCAAACCTTTGCTACACATTTTGATCAACGCAAAAACAAAATAAAACATTTAAAAGACGTATTAATGCCTCCTAAGGCAATAAAATAATAAGATTGATTAATATTATCCCAATTTGGCATTGATCCCATGTTGTCATGGTTAAAAAGTGGAATGTGCTTCTCGTTTTGGTCGGACATCAAGTTTTACTAAATGAAAACGGACTGAACTTTCCGTACAGTTTCGCCATGCCCTGCTCACAAATAGGTGGTAGCCTCCTTGTTCTCTCGTTCCCTGGCCTGCGCCACGGCCACATTGATGCATTGCAGCCACTCCTCGGCGTGCTTCTCGTCCTGAGCTTTGAGGACGTACGTTTTATTGTCTGTGAAGATCTCAAAGGCTCGCGGTAATCCTCGGTCCCTCCGTTTCTTGGCCACCACCTCAGAGAGGCACAAATGACGTTAAATGATGCTGAAGCACATTGATGATAAACATAAGGGGACCCCGTTCCACCATGACGCCTACCTTGACGCTTTGCACTTTATTCAACTCAATGGGAAAGTCGTCCAGCTCGTCTTTCTGCAAAAAAATGACATATAATACATAAAATTTTCGTCATTTCGTCGTCAAAATGAACTTCAACTTTTTCCATCCATTCAACCACATAAAAATGACTTTTAAAACTGCATGTTCAAATGTGTTGTTGTTTTTGTTTTGTTTCTCATGGGCCGTAAAAGCTATGTAACAAATCCTGGTAAATGTGCCTGTAATTTTCAAGTGTTCAAATTGTGCCATTGACCTTTTTTTTTGTGGTGATAACCAATTTAGCAGACACGATGGGTTTGTTGACTAGTGCTTTTAAAATAAAGTTATTTTGTTGCCGTTTACCACCACAGGTTTTATAGCAGAACACTTATGTTCCCTTCATTAATGACTTCATAGAATGAATCATCCACATTGACACTTATTAGTCACAATATTTAATATACTAAGGGAATCAAAGGCGGTACGTTTTAAAGCAGGGATGTCCAAAACTATGGTTTCGCTGGCCAGTCTTTATTTACAAAATGATGAAATAATCATCAAATATGGCCTGGATAAGGATCTCGAGTCGAAATGGTCCAATTTCATTATTTTCTTAGCATTATACAAAATAATGCAATGTTATTATATGTCTAACAAATCTCAAATTGGACAGAACCACAATGTTTTTTGCCCTATCTGAGTAATATTGAATCTATAAAAAGGGGAAAAGGAAAAAAAAAGTTTGTCCGCAAGAGTAACATTGATGCAAACCTGGCGATGGAAATGAAGCGAGATAAAATAACAGTTGTTGGAATTTCATTTCCCTGTTTGGGAATAGCGCTTTCTAAAAACACACTGGCAAAAGTTGATGGAGATAAAGCACCGTTATGAGAACAAAGACAATAAAAAAAAACATTTTTTTTTAGATAATTCCTCAGTGGGGGCAAAAAACAACACTAGGCAGTGTGTATAACAAAGAGAAAGCTTCCTTTTTTGAAAAATAATATTATATTTAACTAGAAGGGGTGATGGAGGAATGACAAAATGAACAGACTTTTCAAATTAAGATAGAATTTGCAAGTTTAAACTTGAGTTGCTGTTAAAATATACATATTTTTAATCCTTAGAGGGCATTACTTCAACTGACTGGTTTTAAATGAATTAGACTGCTATTACTGTCAATTAAATGGAATGGTTTAAATACTAAGAAACAAAGTCAACTTTAGTGTTCTTGGGATCCTGTATCTATTATACAAATTATAATTTTATTAACTTTGTTTTTAATGAGATTAATAACAAATATTAAATAAAATGAAATAAATAATATTTAGAATAACATTAAGATCTTTGAATGAATAAAACATTCCTGAAATAACCATTTCCATTTAAATAACCACTATCCTCTCTATTGGCTACTTGGTTGCTGTGATATCTGCTTCCAGTTAAAGTGAAGGAGAGTGAATCACGCTGTTGCATCATCGCACCTTAGACTCGGGATTTTCCCCGGGACTATGACCCCCCCAGGCCAAAATCCTCTATAACTGACTTTAGCAACTTCCCGGCCGAGTTGAAATTTTTTGGTAACCGATGGCAAAGATTAAGCCCTTATAGTATGTGAGTAATCATTAGCCTACTGATTTGCCCCTCCGGAAGAGCAGTTGGTTTCCTGCCAAGGTGAAGTAGCGAGTCTTCCAGCGTTTAATGAATCTCCAGCGGACTTGTTTCTCCTTCAGCTTCCCTTCAATTAGAGGCTGGCCTTCTTGCACACCTGCACAAAAAAATACACGCCACAGATCAGGTACACTTTCTCAATCTTGCAAATCAGTCATTCCACTTTTAGTATCAATAAATGTGTTTATAACGGCAACTCAAAGGATTTTATAACATTCATGCATTCATTTTTTGTACTGTAATATAACACTAGTCCCAAAAATATTGTGTTAAACCCAAAACTGCAAACCCTATGCACTGTTTCTGTACAAAAAACTAGCACTTTTTGCAAGAGACGCCTATTTAAATGTTGGGAAAATTATCTTTTAATGCACCATATTCTCCAAAAACTCCCTAAAATGTTGCTTTAAAAAAGAGGGTTGAGGGGTGGTGATAATCTTTCACACAAGTAACTCTGTCACTGGCAATAAAATGAACAATCTCGCATTACACATAAAGTTGGATCCAGTTCTTGGAAGCCCAACAATGTTTCAACATTTGCACTTTTCCACTAGTGTTTGTGGGCCTTTTATGGAGTGTTAATGTATCACATAGTTATAAGATGTTGAACTTTATGAGCAAATTTGATATTATTTTTAGAGGATGTGGATTGGCTCCAATATCCTTTGGCAGGAAAATATAGGTCCCCTCTCAATGGCATGTCAGTCTCAAGAGTTTATCATACAATTGCAGGCATTTTCATGAGGAACAACAGTGTAGAAAATACAGTTGATATGTCTATTATGGATTCAGAGGTTCATTTTTGTAGTGGAATAGTGAGAGGAGTCAAATGGATGTTTGCAGTGCAATAAGTCATTGTCATCATTTGACTGACATGAAAATGCCTGGCCTGAGGTTGGAGACAAATGTCAAAAAGGGGGAAACAATTGTGTGAGGATTGACTACAACAATGACTGATCTAAGCACTGAAAACATTTTCCCCCCAAAATTGAAAAAAGCAGGTTCTTGTCTGCATATTGGTGTAAAACTAAATCACATGGTGTACTTTCAGAGAAAAAGAAAATAAACTCTGAGCAAAATTGACTTGGGAATCATTTATATATGAGAAACAAATTATTGGTTTGAGAAGGGCTTGCTTGTGTACCATCTGCAATCAATTTCCGTACAAAAGCTTTTTGGTTGAAAAAAAGTCAGCTGAGGCCATTATCAATCTTTGTTTGGATTTTTTTTATTTGATTTTTATTTTGTTATTGTTTCAAATCATGTTTTAATCGTATTTGGACCAAATTTTGTCATTCACACTTGCCCACCAATGCAATAAATTTGAGCCTTTGTTGACACGAAAGACGACAAAAAGAGAGGGTTAAAAGTACATTTATCCTCATCTGGGTCATACTTTGATCAAAGTTGGTACTCCTAGTCTGGACTGGTTGCCATCCAATAACAGGCCTGTTATACAAAAACGTTCAAAACAATGTAGAGCAGAGAAAACTACATGTTTTGAAACGGAGAACTACCCCTTGAGTAATGAGTAATACTGGCTTGAAGCAAACTTCTGTAAGAACAAATTCTGCTCAAATTATGTGTAATAGTTTGGCTCTATAGATGCTATGTTGTAGTGCTACGATCGGGACATTTGAAGAAAGATTTTATGGAAAAAAAATAGGAATAAAAAAAATACAACTGAGGCTCACTACTAAATGAGTCTATGTTTACATCAGAATCCCATGGGCTACTACACACGTAGTCCTTGTATGGATCTAGGAACCAAGTTGGTGATCCCTGGCCTAGTGCTCAAATCTTACTTAAAAAGCCAGCTCATTCAATGTGAGAATACAATTGCTTAATAGGAGAGATTAAAATATATAGATAAAATCAAAAAGAGATGTGATTTATGGCCAAGGTTGAGAGGCAAATACATATTTTAAATGATGACCTGCTTTCTGAAAATTGGCATTATAGAAACAAACTAAGAAGTATAGAATTTCAGCAAAGTGCTCAGTCTGTCCCCCTTCTTCTCTTTCCCATTTTAATAGCATTCAGAGACGGAAACCCTCGTACAAACATGACGTCACCAAAAGCTAAGTGCTCTTTGAAAACGGGTCACTGCTCCAAAGTCAACTAATCAGAGTCGAATGACTGATTATATAGAGTCAGAAAACCCTTCACGATGAACACAACAAGCATTACCCTTACCTGGAATTCCTTGGCAAAACATTACTATGCCTCAAGGAATTTAAGGTCATCATCACAAGGATCATTGGTATAGTTTCAGCCATGCATTCCAAAGAATTTGACTGAAAATGATATTGGTGAGGAGAACTCTAAGCCTGAAATAATCTTGAGTGTGTATTATTTACCTGTGGCCTTTTCAGGGTTGTTGCACATGAAGCATAACCACCCGCCTTCTTCTTCACTGTAGCCAAAAAGGTCAAAGAAGCGAACCTCCTCCAGTTGCATCTGGAGACTGTCTAGTTCCTAAAGAAACATAAACAAAAAATTATATTTAAAGGAAAACATTATTTGGTTCTTTCTATTTTCAAGAGCAATGTATTTCCATGTTTGATTTGTTTCCAAACCACTGTTGTTTTACGTAATTTTAGAAGATTGAAGTATTATTTGGTTAAAATCAACGTTTGATGACATTATTTCAGTGTAAAAAATAATTTTGGAATAATTTTGGAGGTTTATGTGATTCCTGCTGATAAAACTTTGATGCAAATGACTATTGTTAATATAAGTGACATAGTTGTAATTTAAAAAGATGTTCAGATGTTGGTGACCCTTGAGATTTGTTCAATGCAAAAAGTGGGCTGCGTCTTATAAAAAGTTGGGAAACCTTGGGGTATTTTCCTTATTTCAACAGAACATTGTCATCGTGCTTTTGCTGGCATTAATTGTCTTGACGCACTAGATCACGACCCTCTAGACACACTCAGTTACAATTTTAGACAAGAGGAACATATTTGTATACTTAGACAACAGGATGTGGCTAAGAATATTGTAAGGCTTCTGCGTATCCTCTCTTAACCAATTTTGGATATTCAAAACCACTTCTGCTTCTTGTGGCACCATCTCTCTCTTTCACAAATTTTAATCATTGGACAAATACGCAGTTATAGATGAGCAGGCAATAAATGCCACCAATTAACCAACCAAAAAATGCAGCACATTCGACCCTGAAGACCCTCCACATTTATAATAGAGCCTTCTATGAACCTATATTAGGATCACAGGTGAGAAGTACGATAAAATCTGGACTTTCCAGTCAAACTCAAGGCAAACACAGACAAAACCACAGACACATTCACACCTATTGTCTGAAATTAGGCTAACATGTACGTAGTATGTCATTGGAATGTGGAAACGGGACTTGGCAATGAAAACAAACAAGAGAAAGCTCAGACCATTGACTCAAACCTAAGACCTTTGGCTTCAAGGAAGAGGCACTAACCACTCTCCTTCAGACAAAACATTGTTATCTCAAGTGTGGCTCCATTCCTTTACATGTTCCATCCTGTCTCCTGTCTTCAGCCTTCACTGCACCCCCCCCCCCCCTCCCCCAACCACACACACACTTCAACCAAATTTATCAACAGAGCAGCTATATCAACAGAAGTTTCCACTCAGGACACAAGGGGGTTAAAGTTGAAACAATAATCATTAATTATCTCTTCCATCACAGACTTCCACCCACCTGAACTTTTCTTCATATCCCCCCCCCCCCCCCCCCCCCCCCCCATGCCTTCGTCTTCCTCTCATCCCCTCTTACAACATGAAAAGGGACAAATAACCTTGAGTCGTTCCCTACCATTACCACATTATAAACTGCCATCTGTCCCCTCTTCACATAAAATGTTCTCTCCTCTTCCATGAGAAGCTTTCATTGTCATAAAACTGCTGAAATGATTCATAAAAAAAGGCAGATTTTCCATTTCAGAAGTCTTAAATAACCCAGCAGTCTTTGATTTAAAAGTTTCCGTCTGTAATGTTATTCTTGTCTCACCGGATATCGTTTATCCTTATCCTCCCTTGTTTTACATTTTGTTAAAAGACCCAACAGTTGATTTTTCACACTCCCCACACAGATAGGAACACTTTACACTCTGCTTACAACAAATACGCATGTTCCCACTAAATTTCATGGACACTGAGTACTTTCCTTGAGTACACGAGCACAAGTTATGTGCCGTATCGAGAGTTGAGAAGGAAATTGTACAAAAAGTTCAGCAACATGAGCATCACAAATTGCAAATGTCCAAAGCACTCCAGCGCACAAATTAAATCAAGTCTCATTTTAAAACACTTCAAACATCCCCGACATCAGAAAAAGCAAAGCTATATTTTCTCCCAATTTCACTGTCATTTACATAGATATGCATTAAACCAAAATAATCATAAAAGCAACTGACACAATTGCAAGGAGCCAAAATGGATGCCCACACTATCTCCAAAGGCCTGGTATCTACACATTGGTCATTTCAACACTCATACAAAAGCCCCAATTCAGATAAGACAGCTGAAAATAAATCCTGTACTCCTCCGTGTGTGAGAGCTTCACTTTCCTACTCAGTGTGTCTAACATTGCTGCCAGTAGTATAGATATATAATGTGGGTTTATTTAAATTCTGAATCGAATGATGTCAACACTACAGAAGCAACAAGGAGGATCTGAAATTAATAAATAAACAGTATATGTACTGGTTCCATGTATAGGGGTTATGAAGAATTTATGGTAACTACCGCATCCACAGCTCACTTTAAGTAGAAAATAACCTCTGTAATATTTTCCGAGGAACTGTTTCACTTTTTACCTCGCAATGGCATCTAGGAACTTGAGACTTACTTTTATAAATGGAAAAAAATGTGCTTAAAAGTGCCAAATGTGAAATTTTGCAGGTTTTGGGCTCACCAGGAATAAATCAAATGTATTAAAAAAACATAGCTGGTAAAATAATGATGTATTTTTTTTCGGAAATTGTGTTTTCATTGAATAAGAAGTATTTCCTGCACATATTTTTTTTTTGCAGGATCAGTGCTCTCTGCATTGTGTGCTACAGCAGGACTTTTCATAAATCATGTAGAAATACCTTTCTGTGTGGGGTGGCATTTTGCGTCATTGCCATGTGGAAGCTGTGAGCTCCTTTGAGTTGAGTCTTTCCCCAAAGAGAAGCCAACTTCTGAACACATTCATCTGACAAGCACAGAGGAATGTTGGACTTACTCTAAAAAAGACAACATAAGTAGTGAATATTTGTGACTAAACTGCTATCATTTATTGCTCTGTGTTGAGGTGCACCTGTAAATAGAGGAGCATGATGTGAATCCAAAGATGTGGGCGCCGGCTGCTTAAGTTAAAACTGGACTTGGCATAAAGACAGTAATGACCCTTCAGGGGACACGAGAAGGACAATTTGGCCACACAGCCTCTGTTTGATTCTGTAACAAAAATAGAATCTTGATTTTTCAACACTCTACTTGTATTCCTGAAATTTCCAATCTTTCTTTGCTTTCTCTCTCTTTCTTTTTCTTTAAAAGAACCATTTTGTGTTTCTTACCTTCTATTACACACTGCTCTGGTATTGGAATGTGTCGGACCATGTCCTGACAAAACTCTCGGATCACCTCCAAATTGTCTCTTAAATGGACGAAGAGCCTGTCGGCTCCCCTCGCCTCTGTCTCTTTGTTCTTCTGCACGGTGCAAGGTCTTGATGCCTCTTTAACCCCAGAGTCTGGAACGCGGGCGGCAACAATGGGCGACAAGACTGTCAATTTCTTAGCAGGAGGCGTCAATTCTTGGTCTTCTTGTGAATGCTGGCAGGGCAAAGTGTTGGTGTTGTCTGGACTCATCTCTACTCCGTCTACCTCGTCCACATCATCTGAGTTGATGGATCGCAAGCGCACAGCATGAAGAGCCAGGCTCTTTGACCTATGAGAGAGAAGAGTGCCACCCAAGTTGATTTCTGGGATATGTTGACCTTACGATACATTACATTGTAAATGGGTTGATGGATAAATATTTGTACAACACAACTGTATTTCCTAACTAGATATAAAAGAGATGTTTTAGCAGTTGGGATATAAGAAGAAGTAGGAGTCTACTTGGAAAACACACAAATGCTGACAATGTGCTCTTCTCAAAAACTTTCAAGTGGATTCAATATCTAATAGAATCCTATTCTTTCCAACCTGTTAAATCTCATTTCTCGTTGCTCCTGCCTCACAGCTTGGTCCAGGCTGTATCTTCGCTGTGGGTTGGGAGAATCGTTGTGTTCTACCACCTTATCTCCTCCCTTCACCTGCTTCTTTTGCTCAGATCCTTCTACTGTAGGTCCTTCTTCTTCACCTTGACATACTGCCTTAGAAGATGGCGAACAATGCCCATTTTCTCTATAACACAGACACATAGTACGTTATATACAAACAGTAATTCCAATGAATTTGAAATTTTGGGTCCAATATAAATAAATATACAATATCATGACAGTTTTGTTGTTGTTGTTTTATGTGCATTTGTACATGACATGCAAAATGCATTGTTATTTGAATGTGTTTGGAATGAACCCAGTGTTTGTACTTGAGAGGTAAAAACAACCAGTGTTCTCTTTTGTCCCTCTGTTTTTCTTACCACTCTGTTTCGTAAGAGGGGGCCCCCAAGCAAAGTCTTTAATCGCATTTCCAATAGGTTCCATCCTCCCACATATAAACACATGCTGAATTGATGTTCATGCATTCTCACATTGTGAAACGCCACAAGGGGGTATTATTCAGATTTGATTGCGTTAAAGTAAAACAATTCCCTCAATATACAAACACAAACAAACGAACCAGATGGAGCTCATTGTCGAAGACCGAACTTAGTATTTTTCTTTCTTTTTACTCTCTAAACTGGCATAAGAAATGTTGGCCTTTCTATTCTATTATAGGTACTTACTCCAAAAAGATAAATGACAGCAAAGAAAATCAGTGATAGCAGAAATCTGAAAACCAAACCTTCAATATTTGTGATTGTCAGCCTTACCATTCTCCAAGTAGATGAAGCAAAAACAATTGTGCAAATGCTTAAGTGAAACAAAGGATGTGTGAGCCTTCTCTGACCTCTGACACGCCGTGGCATTCCCCTCTAGCTGCCTGCCCAACAGTCTGGATATAGCAGTGAAGGAGTTGCTCAGCCTGTAGAGATCCTTTCCAGAGTCACCAAGCACAGACGGGTAACGATCAGTCAAAGCTCTGATCTCCAGTAGCAACATATGGTGAAGAGTATGTTCTGGGTTGCTCAGAAGAGACACTAGGTAGACTAAGCAACTGTGTGCATGCACCTAAGGAAGATAAAAAAACAACAACAACACACATTTAAATGTAAATAATCTATACAGTACATGGAAAATGCTTCTCTCAACATATTACAATTCTATCATAACATTTTAGAGTTAGCTCAGCTAGTTATTGAAAAGCCACATTGTATATGTGGATGAACTTGGTATCAAAGTAAAAGATGATTCAGATAAAAAGAGTGTGGTCCTGAAGACTGGTTCTATAGGTATATGGCAATTTAACCTCAAACAAGCTTTTTATTTTTCACCTAGATTTCTTCAGTAGAAAGAAAAAATGTGCAGCTACTGTGGAGTAAAGGTAATAGAATTCAATGCAGTGTTTTGTAATTTCAGGTTTCAAAAGGAGCTCCCAGATCCACACATTTTTTGATAGAAAAAAATGCTTACTCTCTGAGATAAAACTATTTAACATCTTTAGGAGTCAGTAACATAAAATAAGGCCATAAAATGTTTGTCAAGTAAAATGTGCTGAAGAACAACAGTTTAGTATGAATATTACATCACAGTCGTAGGGAAAATTGCTACTTGTCCAATGCTAGAAAAACAACATGGACTGATGCAACCATCCGATCCAGTTACCCCACACGTTGTGTGTTAGAAATTCCAGTGAGTTTATTGTTTATCGAGATCTTCTGAATCATATTGGTTGCCAAGAAGGTATTTAGGAGTCTCTGGGGTTTAGCACAAAAGAAAAACAGAAGCTTGTTGAGGAGAATATTGCAGTTACAAAAACACCTCAAAATTTCTGTTATGAAGTATCACATCTTAATTGTATCATCATTTCAGTTGGCAATTAATATAAAAATCATTGGAAGTGAAACCTTTTGTTTTCTATTATTGGTAACTCACCAAGACAAACTCAGTTGACAAATTAGGAACAACTAACAACAATGCTTGCCTTTCAATAGAGATGAAATCCTTCAGGAAGAAAAGGACAGAAGCCAGAGAAAGTTGCGCAACTTGAATGAGGGAGCTAGATGGGTGCATCTGTGTTTGTGTTTGTATTGGGGCAACAGTGCTTAAAGGAGGCACTCCCATCACTAGGAGGTCTCTGCATTAATTTCCAGGAAAATCCAGGGTGACTTTCCAAATACTTCCAATATGAAGAAATATAGCACGTTAAGCTCCAACTCATCTGTAATAGTGAGTGTGTTTGTGTGTATTCATCTTGCAATTACAGCTTTATTTTCACAGAGAAAAAGTGTAAAAGGTGGTGTTACACTTTCTCTTAAGAGTGTCTGCGTTTGTTTGTGTGTGTGTGTGTGCATATGCATGGATGCGTGTGGAATGCAGTATGCGAGCTATTGAATGAGAACAAGTGGGCTGAATTTGAGGGAAGCAAGGAGGTAGACAAAGCAGGGAAGCAGGTGCAAAACCCAAAAGATATTCTTCTTAAAAACTCTTTATTTTGCAAAAAATAAATAAATTAATTAAATTTTAGTTAATTCCATTTGTTAGAAAGAGCAATAAAATTTTACCGGTTTGTAGACTCAAAAAGCAACTAAGTTTACACATTTCATAGTAAGTTACTATTTAGAAAGGTACATAATTGTTATTTTTTTTGTTTACTCCTCTAATTTAGCCAGGTAATCTCATTTAAGTTGTTCCAATGGAATCAAAGTATATGAAAATGTAAGTATACAGCCAAGTCATCATTATAGTTCGCATTTGGCACTTTTCCTATGAGTCAGTGGTCAATTGTGTGTACTGTAAGTGTGCGTGTGTGTGTGTGTGTGTTTGTACCTCACTGATGATGCCCACAGCACCATGGATTTTGGCCACATGACCCAAGAGAGCAGGCCATTGTTGTCCCACAGTCCTGAGTTTTGGCAGACAGCTGACCAGTGAGGAGGGGCTGGCTTGAGACACATCCACCAAAGTGCCTAATATGGCCTCAATTAGAGACTGGTTGCTTAGGTAACTGACCAGGGCAGGCACCTGGGGGCTCAGCATCTGAAATTTGATTTGTATGCACTTTTAATAAGGAGGTGATATGTAAAAGGATCATACAGTGGGTTGAAGGGTCTTTAAGAGGTGAAATTCAAAATGGCATAAAGAATGTGCAGACTAATGAAAAACAAAGACTGGAAAATAAACACTCATTGAAGAGTTCATCCTTATTATCCACATCTAAACTTGGTTGAATGAAATTTGGGAGAAAAGCCTTGCAGCTTCCATTTAAATGACTATAATTGAATACATGTTTTACTTAAAAAATACCAAGTCCTTATGACTTAATTTTTTTTAATGAAGACAACTGATCAGATATTCATTCCTGCAATTTCTGTAACTGTAAATACTTTGGTACAATGTGCGCCAGATTATAAACAGTTCATTGTCTCATCTCATCTCTTTTAATTTTCTGAACCGCTTTATCCTCACTAGAGTCGTGGGGGGGCTTGAGCCTATCCCAGGACACCCTGAATTATTGACAATCGCAGGGCACACGGAGACAAACAAACCGTCACGCCCACAAACATAAAGGAAATTTAGAGCCTACCATGCATGTCTTTGGAATGTGGGAAGAAACCGAAATACCCAGAGAAAAAACCCAGACAGGTCCAGAGAGAACATGCAAACTCCACAAAGGTGGACCGACCTGGATTTGAACCCAAGTCCCCCACTGTGATGCCAACGCCTTAACCACTCATCCGTCAGGCCGCCCCACAGTTCATTGTATTTCTAAATTTCATGATGTTTTCTTTAATTCTACAGAGTAATTCTGGACTTATGTGTCCAGGCTTGTGAGAAAGAGTCAAAGAATAAAGAAAATCTCACCAGTGGGTGTTGCTCAGCCACTATTTGTAGCAATTTGATCAGGTGTTGTTGTTCTGTGCTCTCAAGCTGTGACATCAGACCAGTGAGCTTGCCAAGGTGACAGTGGATGACATCAGGTTGTCTATGGTAGACGGAAGGAAGCACACGAAGGAGCATGTGGTTGCCTGTGGACGGGGAACAAAAGAGATTTTGTCAATGCGAGTTGCTAATGTTTTGCATGAGGAATAAATCAGATACAAATGTGCTACCTACTGAATAAGTGTAGTGGTTATATCTGAATGTTTTAGAAGTAATACTTGTTGCTTAAAGCCTTGACTCATTGTAATAAAAATCTACAAACAAGCTTAAACAGCATGTGTTGCATGTTGCGAAAAACTTCAAATTGTTTAAATAACTGAGTCACCCAAGCCACAGTTCAGTTAAGTCGAACCCTGGCGTTTGTGACTCAGTATTAGGCAGGAAATACAGTACACTCAATTTGGGGGAATTGCACAGAATTTTTCACAGATGTTTCAGGGTCTGCGACAAATTAAAGTTCAAATGTTTTCCTTTTACACCAAATTAATCTTGTCGGTCCAAAGAATATTCTCCCCAAAGTCTTGGCAATCATTTAAATGGATTTATTTTATTTTGCTATCATGAGTAACATGAGCCTTCATTTTCTATTTTGTCAACAGTGGTTTTGACCACGAAAGTCTTACAGGTTTTTCGCAGTTGTGGGAACGTTCCCCATTATTACCTCTAGGTACATCAGTCATTACAAGAACCAGCACTTCATAAAATAACACCCAAACTGTACACAATATATACAGAAACAAAGCTTTTCATAGCAATCAGGCCAAAGCTGAAACGTTTATGGGGTTCTTTTGTAGTTGTAATTTTAAGGGTCTGTAGAGGAACAAGCTGTGGGGGATTTTAAGGATTTTGGCATTGGACCCTCAGGCAAACACATGTCTGAACACATGGATAACATGAACGAGAATAATATATACAGTGCAAAAACCTTTGGCATTCCACTTTAAACCCATTGTGATCATGATGTTGAACATGTTGTTTTAAAAAACAAACCTAGATGGGAAGACTAAATTATCGCAAAAGGCCACGTTTTAGTATCTTCACAGGATAATCACATTAATATCGTGTTACAAGAAATGAAAATTTTAACTGTAAAATCTGCTGACAAAGTAGATATTTCCATCTTGGTGAATTCAGTGTAGGATGTGGTATCAACTCAACTGCCCAGTTTTAAAGAATGCAACACAGTTCTAGAACCCAATGGACCTGAACAACATCTTTGGCATGGTTAAACACATTTCCGAAAGAGCTATTAATTCACCCAATCATTGTACGACTAGTCCCTTGCTGCTAATTCCTTCATATTACCCAAGCGCACTTCTCCACCTACTTAGACTAGCAGCACCTGGAATTGGTAGAAATTCACCACAACAAAGAAAGAAAATGGTCTGCTCTTGCTATCTCTCGTGACAAAAACTAAATCATATCATGCCAAGAAAACAACACATTCACATACTGATTTTGTACAGCTTATTTGTCATTAGAATCAACACTTTTCACAATTCTTTCTGGCAATCTCAATGAAACCCCCTAACCTGCACCCTAGCAGTATAACTGAATAAGGGTACACCCTTGATTGGTTGCCAGACAAAGGTGACATCTTTACTGTAGATCATTATACAATTTGAAAGTAAAAATTAAAAAATACTGTGGTAGGAAAACCCCTAAATAGAGACCAACTTATGCATGCAAACCATTCCAGGAGTCTTAAAATTGGATTTATGAAGACTGTATCCAATGCATGTGTCCAGTTTTGGCTGGTCTGCTTATTTTGGAAATATTAAAAAAAAATGCTGCCTGGGATTTATTATCAAGTATGTATTCTAGTTTGAACCTGAGTTGCTTGACATACAGTGGATCTTAAATTATGATCGCTCTTGTGCATAAAAGTGTCATACTTAAATATGATACATATCCAATTCAAACTTCTGTCAAACTCTTGGTTGGGTGCAAGAAAATTACTTTGAATGACAAATAATTTATGTGGTTTAAATGGAAAATATGACAACACCTCAGAGCTCAGAATTTAAAGTGGAACTTCTAAATGCCTTTCATGTGAAATCTCGGGGGAAAAAATCATTTAAGGCAATATTTTGAACATATTGTGTAGATGTATTGTTTTAGTATGATAGCTTAAACTGAAACTTGCCTGAAAAGTCAAGAAATGGTTAATGATAATCTGAGTGTGACATTTGATGTTAACAAATATTAAGAAAATTACTGCATACTTCCATTTAAGCTACTGGATTTACTCCTTTCTTAATTTAATGTGGATTGGATCCAATGAGATGAGGTCAACAGAAGATATTTCCCTCCCGCAGATCGGCGTAAAATATATGTTTGACCCAGTGTTTATTAGCTTCTACCAGAATTGCATACATTACTCTTCCGTCCCAAATATCATGTCACTCAAACACCTCAAGAATGCGAGGGATGGAATAGAGGCAAACATTTCCAAAAAAATCCATCTGTTATAAGATTCTGAACTTTCTTAATAGAGTGATGATAATGATGATCTTGTCAAACACTTAAAGTATCTCACTAAAGTGCTCTCCATACATAATGGTAAACAATGCATTCCATCTTTCCAGGACACCATAATGACAAAAATTACACTTAATGTGTAGTCAGTGTAAGGCTTGTGAAATAGTTAAATTTATTGTCCATTAAATATAGACACACAGCCATAAATTTCTAAACCACTGACAACAAAAGCGAGCACACCCTAAAGTGAAAAACCTCAAAATGTGTCCGGTTTTTAACATTTTGTGTGACTCAAACTCTGCAAGTAGCTTCTGCTTTTTCCCCACTTTCAGGATTAAATTTCTCCCAAATTCAGTTTCGGTGATCTAAGTAAATATAGTGCACATACATAGGAGACATTTTTGTTGTTGATTGAATTATATGATGTTGAATTGTATTTTTAGAATTAATTATAAATAGAGTAAATATAATAGGAAATCTGTAGCTCGTACGACTAACTATACATTTTTCCTACAATTCCTAATAAATTGTGAAACCACTATTTCATCTGGCAAATGAGCAGGTATGCCAAGAGCAGGCAAATCCCATGAGGAAGTCATTGAGACCATCTGCTCGAATAGACCAAACACCAAACACACGAGTACACAAACTCCTACACAACACAACATTAATCGAATATACTGTCTTGTATGTCTAAATATATAAATGATAGCATAAACAAACTTAAGGTACACAAAAAAGAGGATGCAGAAAACTCCATTAAAAAAGCAAATTGCAAAATCCAGTGCAAAGTCGTTTCACCTTAACACAAACATACACACAGACCCACACACCCACACACGCACAAACTACATGGGACAAAACACAATCTCCCTTTCTCTTCTTCCATTACCTGTTCCCCCCTCTCTCTCACTCTGTGTGAGTCGTAGCAGTGGCAGTAATATCTGATTACGACATACAAGCTACCTCCAACGACGCATTACTCACTGCTCGCAGGCTGGGGCACTGCTCACATTTCAATGCCACAAAGAACTATGAAAGCAAGTGAAAGAAAGTTTTGAAGTTAGGACTATGTTCTGGTTAAATTCCAATTTGTTAAAATACAAAACCAAAAGTGTACAACTATTGAATTGTCACTGAATCCATACAGTCCATGCAAAAGGTGGGGTTAAGGTTAGTGGAATGAGGTGTGGAAATCTATAATAATATGTTGAAGATGTTGAAAAATGTGGCCTTCAGAAGGGACGAAGGATCATTTCTGAAAAGTTTAATATATTCCAGTAATATTAATTCCTGTATAATTTGTGTTGATACCTATCTTTTTACTTATAGTTTGCCCCAAACTTAAAAACTATTTAAATACTGCCTTTCTTTTGTGACAGTCCTATTTCTTAATAATAGTATTAATCAATAATAATGAGATCATCAGTGGATACATACTGACCATTCTATCTCCAAATAGAAAAGCAATAGTAAACACCACAACATTGCACCTAATGGTAACCCACATGAAAAAAAAAGAAGTATGATCAAATGCATGACTGGTGATCGTGCTTTTTAATAAGCACGTTCTTCTGGAGATTTCTGTGGCTGTCAATAGTTGATAGACATACTGGATATTGGTCCCCTAAAGCCAATCTGTATCACTCCCAAAAAGTGAAGTAGACTGATTAAAATGAATTGAATCCATCAAGGCCCCTTCTTTAACTCAGTAACTGACTGGAGTAGACAACACTGCTCGGCCTTTTGCCAACAATTGCTCAGCATTTAACAAGAAACTATGGGGGCAGTAAAGAGGAGGAGGAGAAGGTGGAGGGGGAGGGACAAATTTTGCATGAGGCATCAGGGAGGGAGCACTTGAAAAAGAGAGTGGTGGACCAGAGAAATTGAGAGACCAGAGGGGACAACAGAGCACACGCGAACAAAAAAAAAACAAAGAGAAACATAAGGGGTGCAAGCCATTTTCCTTATATATCTATTTTATTTTTCCAGCAGTACTGCTACTACTACTTCTAAACACACAATTACTCATATAGCAGAGCAGCATGTTGAACTGGAGGTTCTATCTGGCAGTGGGTGTGTGGTCGATGTGTGTGTGTCTGACTATGACCTATGAGGATGATTTTGAAGTTAACTACGCCGACAACTACTACAACGAAATAATGGAGGAGGAGAAACCAGAACGTAAGTGTTATACAAAGAAAACATGTTTTGTTTTACTGCTTCCCAATTGACATTTGATTTTGACTCCTTATTTGAAGATCTAATTATGTCAGACCCATACTTGTTACTAAAACATTGAGCCATAATAGAACTTGGCGTTTGTTTTGTGATTTATTTGCATTATTCTATGGATTAGTACTAGATTGTAATATATTGCAATGTCCACAATTGAACATGGCAAAAATGTGCAATCTGGAATTTCCTTTATAATCTGTTGAATCTCCCATCAAAGTAATGTTGTTGTAATGTAAAGGTTCAAACCTCGGAGGCGACAAAAAGTATGTTTCCATAACATAATATAACATCACTCAAAAACCCAATGGACTCTTCAAAAAATATTTATATGACTATTTTTTTAGTCACGGTATGTAGCCAGAGCAGAATCCCGCCAGCTATTTTTTTTCTCTCCAGGACTTTGCCACCCTGAAATGTACCTTTGTCTTATAACTAAATGAGCCATATTCATCCAAGGTCAATTTAAGGGTTGAAATGAATAGTGCCTCTAGAGTGGCCACTCTACAGGAGAGTGCTGAGCGGAGTAATGATTGTAATTGCTGTTCAAAACAGTTGCCAGCTGTCTTCAAATATATGTGCAGTGACCTTTAGAAAAAGGTTATAAAATAGAAACCACAAAGAAGAATTGAGGTCCACTTTTCACCCCAAATTCTATGAATATATTCAGAAGTTCATGCAGATAATGCAGTTGACAATATGCACTTCAAACAGTGCAATGTACTTAGTTTCTGGTGTTGAGATGATGTTTCTCAGTCGTTTGATCAAACCAAATTGTATACTCATGTGCCCAAAAGAAGGTGCGTGTTCTTAAACTCAATGGGTTTCCTTCTACTACTACCATTCGTTTGTGTCATCCAAATGCTTCTTATCATGATGTTGACACTAGTCCATGAAGCCCTCGCTTCTACTCAACGGACCCCAAACACACACCTTTGTTTGTAAGACCACCTCCTAGAGTTGCTTGGGTCCATTTATGTGGCGCACCACAGGGTTTGGATGACCACCAGAATTCCTTTTAACCAAACAAAACTTGTCAACTGTGATCACACCCTCAAAGTCAAACCCTGTACTGAGGTCATTCTCACCATCCAAGTGCTTCAGTGTACAGCAGTAGAGACATGACTGCTATTATAGTTCCACTCTACAAGATTTTTACATCTTACAAGAAAAAAAACATTTACCTGAATATTCCCAATAGCGATTTGTCACGTTAACCAAGTTTTTCTTTATCCTTCCACTATCTGTCTCTAGCCACACCAACTACAGCCCCCTGCAATTCCCAAGATCTAACTAAGTGGGACAAAATATTTTCAATGCTGGAGAATAGCCAGATGAGAGAGAACATGCTTCTTCAGTATGCCGATGACATAGTCAAAGTGGAGATGGGGTCCCTGCGTGGGGAAATACTCAGGTCAGTTACATGACTGAATAAAATGATTATGCGACAATGGTGCAGCCTACATCAAATATGAATGTCTTTGATTAACATCTGATATTTTACAATCTCACTAAAGTCATCCAAAAGTAATGACGTAATAGCATTTAGTCATAATGGATTAAGTTTACTGCATTTTCAGCCTTGATGTTGGTTCTGATGTCTAGGTTTGTGGCCCAGTATGGTGGTTCATGTGGCGCTGCAGTGGAGACAGCGGGAAGAAGGATGGCCTTGCAGATGGAAGGGAAACTCAGGGAATCCCTTGAACGATTAAAATTTGGAGAATATTCCATTGGGAATTCCAACATGGAGACAATGCTACAACAACTTCTCACCGCCTCACGAAATCAAGCGACCCGACTTGCCAAGCTGGAAACTACTTGTTTCAGCAACACAGGAGGTGTGAAAGCGGCATTGCATCCACAGGGTGCAAGGGCAGGCCACAGAGAGCAGGAGGTCACATCACATGAGCTAGCTTTGGAGGGGGCCTTGACTGTGCTACAGCAGACACGACTGGAGCTCCAGGAGGTGTTGAGGTCATTGCGGCACAGACACCTGCCTGCAGGTACACAGTCAATTGTCTCATCTCGCTCTCTTACAAACTCTGAAAATGCATTCTTTTCTCCCTCTCAACCATCTTACTCAGCAACAACTAATATCGTGCCAGATAATGGAATAGTAAATCTTTTGATAATTAAGTCTAATCTTAAATCTAAAAAGATTCAACTATTATAGGTGTGTAAAAGTGCACTGAAATCTTAGTTGATAAAATGAATGTAAGAACACCTACACATCCTCCTAGATGTATACACAGCCAGTGAGGCAATCACAAGAGAATTATCAAACTTAAACCCACACTACACACACACTGGGGATAAACACAACCAGATGGGAAAGATCATGAGAACACCCAGTGTCTCTTTTCACCACTATTTTATGAATGGGGAAACAAAACAGATAGCACGCCTAAATTGGGCTGTAGGGGTGAAATAAAACCACAACCAATTATTGGAACAACATAAAGAAATAACAATTACCTATTGACAAAAACTACCATATAAGTGTAGTTTATCTTACTTTTGTTACCAATTGATTTTTTTTTCAAAATACAATTCAAAGGTAAGTGAGCAGAGATTTAGTAACTTGAACTTGTTCAATGTTGTATTCCATTGAGCTCCCATTTCTCAACCTACTCTACTCTTGCCTTGTTACACTATGTGATGATTACCCCTATATGGTATTAACTCCTGATTTTCTCATCCCTATTACACCATCTTGTCTGACAGGTAATGAGATGGCAATCCTCTTCCCCATGCGTTCCCATCGCATCTACACTTCTGTGATACCAGATGTCCCTCTTTCATTGTCTTCCTTCACCGTGTGCCTGTGGCTAAAGCCAGTCACAGCCTCCAACAAAACCGTTCTCTTCTCTTACGGAAACAAGCGCAACCCTTACGAAATCCAGCTCTTGCTCAGCCACACCTCGGCCTTGTTCACCATTGGAGGAGAGGCTCACCTGGTGGAAGCACGGGGTGTGGTTAATCCAACGAGTCCACCAGAATGGCTCCACCTATGCGGGTCTTGGTCCTCTGAGCAAGGTTTGGCAACCTTATGGGCAGGTGGGAAAAAGGTTGCTTCCACACCAGGTGTGGCAGAAGGTCATATCCTCCCAGAAGGAGGCTCACTCCAGCTGGGACAAGAAAGGAATGGCTGCTGTCCTCTGACCCCAAGCAGCAGCGGAAACGGGATGTCAGGGTTTGAAGTAGGGTTTGATTCCAAGTTGGCATTCACAGGGACAATGACAGGAGTAAACATGTGGGACACAGTGCTGCCCGAGGAGAAGATTTCCCAGCTGGCTTTGAAAGAAGGTCAGGGCTCAGAGCAAAGGGGGAACATCGTGGCGTGGGGTGTTACGGAGATGGTGCCACATGGAGGCGCTCAATTTATCAACTAAAATAGACTCCCTGAAACTCGCCGGCATTGTCCTTTGCCTATCACAAACTTTGTAACCCAACCTCCTGCTTAAACTGAGAAAAGTTTATATTTGTGCAAATATTTCAATGCTTCTTTTCACACCACAATTATTTCAACGGAGGATATATCCCACACACGCACTGCTCGCTGTAAGCCACCAACACTGTCAAGTATTCACCTCGAAAAAGTGTGTGTCGTAGCAGGAAATGTGCGGCAAGCAATGTTTACCAAAGACCTAATTAGGGTGAAAGAAAGAAGCCATTGTGAAAGTGGGAACGTTCTGAGCCAATAACTAAAACAACTCCAACGTACATAGGAGAGGGTACATAGAGGTCCAAAATAATGAAAATGTTTTAATGCTAGAGTCCTCTATTTTTACATGTTTAGATATTTTAAGTCATTATTGTCTGCAGTAGAAGACAAAAGGTGTTAATTTGACCATCATTATCATGTTTTGACATTTCAAACTTGTTATATGCTTTCCTAAATTAAGTGTCTGAAGGAGTATTTTCTTTTGTTAGTTCACTTTCGTATGAAAAGAGGTACCATGTAAAGAGATTTGCAAAGGATTGAGCCATGCAACATTTGATCTGGCTCAAAACTGCTGTGTATGCTTCCTGTCAAGCATGGCTAAGACTAGAAATTGCAGAAGCTGGAAGCAATCTTACATTTTCTTCCACCTTTCACCTTACCTAGCTGAAAACGCTGTAAGTCATCTGCATTGTTTTGTACCCATCAACATATTTGTTTACATTAATATTAGTTTTTTTGTGCTTGCTTTGTCAGCTGTCCATTACTTTTTCCACATAATGTAATATAGGTTTATCTTTTTTTAATTATTATTTAGTTTTGCAAAGTTACATTGTTTGTTATGTTTGCCATTGAAATGTTTTTTATATATCCGTGAGGAAAATGTTTACAAGATCCGGAGACTGTTTTTGGATTAAAATGTCATGTATAATATTGTACATTGGAAGAATGTTGCTTCCCTGGAAATGGCAACGGGTGATAATGAATGTATTTTGTACATAAATGTATTTTATGGAAGATGGTGGTTGATACCAGAGCGTGGTATGAATAAAGCTGAAATACTGCAGTGGATTTGTTTGTTAACGTGGATAATTGTGTCCTTTAACAGTCCCTTTTCCAAAGTCCTTTTAACAGTCCCTCATTTGCTCAGTGGGTGGTTTATTTGCACTTGGTATGATAATGAATTATGAGCAGCTCTAACAAGAAGATAACTTAAACTTGGGAAGCAAGTTTACTGCTCTGTAAAATGGAAACTTGGATACAAGCCATTCCATTTTCATCATTATAACCATGTGCTGCAAGCATAGGTGCATTCCAGTGTTCATATTTTACTATTTACATTGGGTTTCAAGCATGGTTGCCACATTAAAATGCAACACTCGAATAAATACATTGGATCGATGTTTATATACCGCAAAAACAACATGAATAGAATATCATAGTTGGCAGCTTGCGTATTTGAAAGCCCTTAAAGTTCACTACTGTGTGGTTGTGTCATATTCTGGCTGGAAAAAAAAAGGACCACCATCACATTGTCACCCCCTGGCGAGTTGCACCAGGGGGGTTTGTGCAATTTTATCGATAAGATCTTTTTAGGATTACTATTCTTTTCCCCTCATTCATTTCTATCTCAACTTTTTTTTTAAAGTCGATAGTAATAGTGTTATCTCAGGGTCAGAGCTTTACCACACCACAGCTGACAAAGCATTCACTTGATACGGAGCAAATAAAATGTAAATAGAAGACATCCAAAACATTGAAAGTATTGCTCCTATGGGACTTCTCCAGTAATTATTCTTCAGATCATCTTAGCTTACTTTGGCACGCGGTGAATGCAGAAGGGCCATAAAGTGTTAGTGATAGTATGCCCATGCATGCAGTTAGCAGTTATGATTTCATATTTTTATGTGTATAATACTGTAAGTATTCTCTAACCTGCAAGCACGCTGAGCGTTATGTCCTCTGTATGTTCAGCCAGTAGGTTGACCTCAGCTATAGCGGCCAGTGAGAGGTAACTGGACATGTTCCTGCTCAGTTCTCTGTTGCCTTTATGCAGGAAGCGCACAGCTACTGGGACAGCCAACAGCATAACTGATGGACAACTGTAATTCTGTGGAAAATAAACAAAACAGAAGAGGATGTTAGAACTGGAAAATGAATAATCACAAGTTAAGTGAAATCAATTTACATTAGGACGCAGTACATTGAATCAAGATCTCAAAATACTTTGCATTTAAACAAAATTTTAAATTGCATCATAGTGAAGCTTGGTAACATTTTGTTTATAACTGAGAATAGCTTCATTATATTTAGAAGCACAATTTGCTTGCTTTTTATGAAACGTAAAAAGCAATGTTCACTTTTGCCTAATAAAGTGAAGTCGTACAGTCACAGATTTTTACACATGAATTAAATGATAGCCAAAAAGGGAACGTGTACTGGTTGAAGTATGTGTATGTAGTTTTGTTCATTTTATAGTCCCTTTGTCCTCTTTTTAACAGGAGTTGGTGAAGCTTTACAGAAGGCAATCTGAGCAGTCAGGCTGAAAATAAGGGACAACTAAAGAGGCCAAACTATTATGACAAAAGCAGCAGTTGAACACTGATTTACCAGCGCCCTCATCTGGTGAAACTGCATTGACAATAAAAGAAAATAGTATTGCATGTATTGGACCAGACTATTATTTTCTGCAATGAATGCAATGGAAAATAAATAGGCATTTTGTACAATACTGGAAGTAAATAGGACTGTGTGAGGTTTGTAAAGTAATATGTATTTTACTGATACATATTTTAAGGAAGAGTGGAGAGTAAGTTTGTCATTAAGTAATATTTGTTCACATCTCAAATAAGGTGCTTATTATCTACAACCATTTATTACTAAGATTAAATTGCTGTACTGTATATCTGTGTTGTACAAAATAGCCAAAATATTTAATAGTTTCATGATTCCGTCTTGTATGACCAAGCATACCGAAGCTGTCCCATTTAAAATAAACAAAGTTAAGCAAATTGTTCTTTATAGGGTCGTCATGAGTCTGAGAATGTTCAGTGCTTAATTGTGTCTGCTTCAAAGTCGGGTAAGAGGGTCACTTGAGTGGTGGATCAAACGACAGGAAGTCAAAGTGAGGACGGAATAATAAAAAGGGAGAGACAGATGGTCAGAGGGTAAAGAAAATTAAAGCGCAGCTCTAGCAAAAGGAAAGATCCATTGGGAATTTGGACACAAAGTAGGAAGACGCTGAAGTTGCATGTGTCTGTCTGTGCGTGCACTTGCACTGTGTACCAGTGTGTGTGTGAGCTGTGCCCGTGTGTGCTTGCGTAGGCTGGCTCCATCTCACCAGTGACCTTAATGAGGATAAGCCGTATTAAAATGGATAGATTAATACATTTTTGGTGAAATTAATGTGTACAAGTAAAATATTATCATTCCAATAGTGGTGATTTTGTTACCAAGTAGGTATGTGTGTAATATCATAGGATACAATGGATTTTTTTGGGGTGGAAAAAGCCTAATTTGGGCATTTCTGTTGTACTACATCACTATATCTACAATTTTAAATAATGTATATCCGTTGTGAAGTTGTTGTTTTTTTCATATAGGAGTATCCACATTGTATTTGCATGTTATGTACAGCATACAATGCAGTTTTAGTTGAGTCAGTACTGCATTTTTTCAAGTACTGTCCTTACTGAGTGTAATGCATGTTTAATTTCAAATAAATACTGCTGAAAGATCATTTTAGAGAGTCAGCCTAATTTACCTTGACAAATTTTGTTTAGAAATCAAAGGACAGTTAGGTGTGCAGGTGCATGACTGTACAAGCTTATTGGAGTATGATTTACTGTGTGTGTGTGTATGCCCCTGTTTGTTGTGTGTGTGTGGGTGGGTGGGTACCTGCAGGATGCAGCTGGTAATGTCGGAGGCTATCTTGGTGTGCGGCGTGTCCTCAGTGTAGTCACCTTGAGGCGTGAGGTTATATTCCAGACACGACTCCCACAGCCCCACCAGGGCCGTGCTATGCCTCTCGATGGAATTTGTCTCCCGGATGGCAGTGGTAATGCGTGTGATACAAATCTCGACCACTGCCTGGTCATTGTCATTGGTCAAATAATCCTGTATGAGAAACAAATCACATTTTAAAGAAGAAAAAACAGACATCAGGTTCAGGTTTATGCACTATAGTGTACTCAGTTGAGTGTACATTTAATATACAGAGCTGATATTTACTGTGCTTACTAACTGGTGAACAAGAGATGGTTTTGATATGATCCAAAGCCTCTGACAAGCAGTCTTTGATTGCAGCATCTTCTAGAGAAAACAAATCTCCTGCTCTAGACAAATCCCTTTGGCCAAGCACTTGACTGAAGAGCTGGTGCATCCTGATCCTTGTCAAAAATTAAAAAAACCCATAACATATTAGTATCTAAACAGAAAGAGCTGGACACTAAATCATGTCTATGAAATTCCATCATAAAAAAATCTTTTCATTCTTGGTTTATGCTGACTTTTTAATAGTTCCAGCATGACCCCAATAGAAAAGAAAAAAAAGTACAGGTACCTTGAAAATTCACAGTTGTGGTGTTGCCATCTTCAGGAGATTTTTAGTTATACCTGTTCAAATGTTCATCACTCTTTTTCATGTTGGATGAAAGTCGGATAAACTTGGCCCAACATTTTCCTGGGTCTGCATGAGGCCTGTTACCATAGAAACAAACCATCAGGGAACGTAGTTGTGTCACCACAGAGTCCTAATAGAAAAAAAGAAGAAAACAATCAATATCTGTGTCTTTGGACATTAAAAAGAAGCATTCCAATTACAAGCAGAAGAATGTGATCGTTTAAATAACAATGAAGTGCCACTATCATTCATTTTCACCTACAATCCAATCACCATCAACTGGGAGTCGAACCTACGCTCCCTATAGTCAGGAAAAAGAACCACTGCACCAATGGGTGCTCTCACATTTTTTAGTTTTCATAAAAGTAACTACAAAGCATGTGTTTTGTGTGTGAGATCATAAATTACAGTTTCCCTATAGCTTGCTCAACTACAGTTATAAGCATATGTATCTGTGTCACTTGGTTCTCTCTACAGGAAAACACCATCTTCATCTCAACGCGCGCTCGATAGCTGCTGGGGTTGGCTGCGGAAACCCGCCCACGTTGCCAGAGTAACCACATTAGGAATTCTCATTGGTGCTGCAGGCCGCAATACCAAAAACACCAACAAAAACTAAGGCAAGCAATTCATCACTTAGGAACACACCCATTTAGAGGAAATTGCAACATAGAATCCATATTTGGCATGCTTAGTTTTGTGAAAGTATAAACATTATGTTACAGAGCTCAATAAACCAGTTGTCACGGATTGAACCTCTATATAGTTCCCTAGGTATTCTGCCTCTTTCAGATTTATGAGCTTTGAGAGGTCTAGTTAAGTAGTAAAATACAACTAAATGGGAGGACCTCACAATGCACAAGTGTTCCTAATGAAGCGGCTAGACGATGCACATTCACTACTATAATGTCAGTTAAGCAATAAAATCCTTTGAGATGTGTAAAGGATGGGAGTTTTGAAACTATTTAATCCATCAGCTTGCTACTATTAATCAGCCAACTCCTACTCAGCGCGCACAGGAATGCAACCTTTAAACACAGCAAAATTCCAACCGCAGAGTCACCTTTCTGTGTTAGAGTTTACAGATTTTCTTGCAGGATTTATTTTCATACATGCTTGGTTTCAGGGTTGTTTCAGCAATGAAACTCAAAGAAAACCTGTTGTCAAATGTTAAACTGAGTGGGACACTGGGTCAAGGGTTAGTGGGGGAACTGATGCATACTGGTGGGTTCTGAAAATGAGAGACTAGACGAAGACAATTAAACTTTAAGGTTCCCCTCTTTCTGTTCATACGGCCCACTAGCTTACTACTGTCTTCCCTCAGCACCCTGCAAGAGAGAGAACACTGGCTCTTTTGTATCACCTATAGGACAGACCCCTCCCTTCTTCACAGCCCCCCCATGTCTCCACATCTCGCTGGCTGTTCATTCAGCCCTCTCCAACTGTGCTATGTGCACCTGCCTTCCATTTGCAACATTATGCACACATACAAAGTATTTTACAGTATGATGTTGTCTGTACACTATTTTGGAAACCCACTTTCCTTTATGGAGAACCCCTGCTGCCTACATGGAATTTAGATATAATGTCATCTAACACTTTGATATTTCCTTTTCCATTCCCTCTTCATATAAATTACAGACTATGGTATAATGTTGCTTCATACTGGAATTCATTCAATGTAGTACATGCTACAATGTGGTCAGCAGAAGTCAAACATTAGGACTCTTGTTGCTGATTATTGGAAGTTAGAGGCCAACCTGTAAAATATCCAGCTACCCTGGTTAATAAAAAGTGAAGCCAGTCTTCCAAAATCCCCAAAATGCTTGTAAGAACAATTTAGAATTTGTTCAACTAAAGTACTTTGATTTTAATGGGGTCATTTGACTGGAGCAAAGAGTTATGCATGTGCATGTTTCTCTATGATTGAAATGGATGGAGGAATAAAATGCTCTTTGTGGATGCTATTATTGTGTGACCTTTTTCCAATTTTTGGCCACCAATCTTACATATTGCTCCTTTTAACCACTTAAACTCCATGACCACATTTGATCCCAAACTATAGAGCTGTAAATTCCCATCCAAAACCTGGGCCTAACTTTGTAATGAATAAAAATATGCTCAAAGGTTGGCTCCAAAACCTTAGCAAAGAGGGTTATGACGTATGCAATGGATTGCAATAGATAGAAAAATGTATACTTACTATATAACAAAAAAAGCTACCTTATCATAGCAAACTGTGTGTTGTGACTCTTCATTAGACATGCTCTCAGTCTGCAGCTGCAAACAATTGTGCATGATATGCCTACAAGAGTTGTACAAAATGGTGTCAATTATCTAGACAAGGCAAAAGGGAACTACAATGCAGAATCATTGTGCTACCAAAATAATAGTTATTCTAACCTTTAATACCCATATGGACTAGATCAAGCTGCAACCTTGATTTTTTGTCACTAAGCTAAAGTAATTAGTGGTGGATAGAAGATCAAGTATTATTTAGAGACTTGTTTTTATTTTTTTACATCCGGTGGAAAAACTTAAATAGAAAGAAGAGAAGATTGCAAGAAGTAAAAGATTTTCTACTTGCACTTTTCACCGAGAGTGGATTTCTACAGTAAAATAGAAAAAAAAATGTGTGAGGAAAGCATCTTACATTTAGATGCATTTTCTGAGACATTCATTATTCATAAACTGCTCACATTTGAAGCTAAAACTCACACTGGAGCGCAACACAAGCATGTTCACTTTTCATCAAACTGTGAGGAGACAAAAAAATGACAGCTCCTTTCAAGTATAGTCCAAATACATTTTTAATGTATTCCTAAGATAAGCAACATTTACATAATACATGTTTACATACTTCCATCCAATCTACAATTGACTTCCAAGTTGGGCCAACCTTCAATATGACTAACTCAGGTCACCAACCTAGTATTTAGAAAATATAACCAATACTACATGGCTAGAGCCCTGTGATTGGCTGACCACTGATTCATGGTGTCCCCTGCCTGACTCCTAAAGTTAGCTGGGACATGCTCCAGCACCCTCAAGACCGTTGCAAAGATAAGCGGTTAAGAAAACGAATGAACATCCCTAGATAAAATTGATAATTGTAATGAATGTATGTGAAAACACTGAGCATGTAAATAGTTTCTCCACAATGATTTGCCAAAGACAAACGTAATTATTTTTACTGAGACATGTTTATCACTATTAACCGATTTGTATATCAAAATATGGTTTCTCACATTTGTCAACAATGATTTGCCCAAGAAAAAAATTAATGAATACTGCGACCATTCCACCATTGAAGTACAACATGAAAATGTGTGTTTAAAATGTGTAGTTGTATACTATCTTCAACTATTTGACCTTGAAGAGTCCCCTTCATCTCACTTTGCCTCCACACAGTAGGGCATCAGCATTAAGACAAAAAAATGTGAGTAATGCGACTGAACTCGCCCCTAACCTCAAAACACATTCCATTGGAATTAGGGGTCAGGGGGGTCGACGACTGGATGAAGGCAAAGCAGGTGCAATATACAACTAAATATTCTGCTATTTTCAATCATCGATATCAAAATCAGCTTCGATTCACAAGTTACTCTCACTCTCTCTCGTCTAGATGCACACGTTAAACTCTACCTACATGAAATTCCTCTATATACAGTTAACTTTCTCGAAATCAAGGAATGTAAGTGGTATGTACGGACATTTCTCTTGCACCACCACCACGACTCAAATGACAGCTATTACCCGATTCCCCCTTTTTACAAACCCCGGTGGCGTCGAGGAGCTTACCTGTGGAAGAACACACAGCCTGTGGATGAATGAGCAATTCAAGCGAGTTCCACGATTAAAAGGCAAGATATAAAGCGAGAAAATAAACAACACATGTTTATTCCGACGAGCCTGTGTTGAGGCTTCAAATTCCCTCACAGAGTAGCCCGTTCTGTCCCAATGGCTTCTATTGGAAAGCTTGCCCTCGTGTGGAGAAAAAGAATATAGCCCGCAACAGGTGGACGTGACCATTATTTCTCTATGAGAAAATATAAAAATATTCTAATTTTTCACATTTTTGCTGGTTTATATATTCATACAATTTTTACTTTAAGCCTTTAAAACAAGACAGCAATGCCACCGACTGAAATATGTTAATTTAGTGTAACTTTGGGAAAAACTATTTTTTGTATTGTTTTTAAATTAGTAATATATAAAAAAAATGTCAAAACTGCATTTGAAATGCGTAATACTTTGATTTAGAAAAAAATGAAAAATACATTCTTACCTTCTAACCTTTATTTTGAAATCACAACCGGATGTTTTGCTGCAATGTGGTCCATCAAGATGACGCAATAGGACCACCAGTGATGGATGCTGAGCCTGAGCCGAAGCTCATATAAAATCACTATTAGTTCGCTACTTGTTACAAAATAGTGCTAAAATGCCCTGGAGGTTATTATTTGCCAACAAACAATCTAGAATCTCCACCTTATCGATCGGGCCAAGTGATCGATTTTATCTCCAATTTACCAAGCAAGATGGATCTTTTAATAAAAAAAACAACAACAATAAGCAATGGCACCAGCTATATTTTGAATGATTAGCTAAAATATGTATCGCTCATGAGTGACCACAGAAGAGCACTTTTGATTGTTTGAGAAGGTATGCATCTTGAATAATGGTGAATTTGTTTGTATCTTTCCACATTAACTCTACTTTTCTCCCTAAATCAGGACACAAGATAACCATTTGTGGCTAAAGAACACTAATTTGAAGGTGTCTCATGGCCACCACCCGTTTTCCCGGGAAAAGTGTAGACTCAAACTGGAGTTCTCTGACGCCAAGCCGAATTCCGTGCGTGAACGGGACTCCGTGGATTCTCCACTTGCTGGAGGAGTGTGTGGATAATGTGTGGGAGTACAGCAGTGTTGTGATTGGACTCGTATCGATGGTCTGCTTTCTCTTATCCACTTTACCGTAAGTTCAAATCTCACAGTAACAAGAATGAGAATCCCATCTGTCTGTGTAGTATATACATTTTGTGTGCTATACATCTGTGTTTTTAACAATACAATCAATATAAAATGAGCTAAGATTGGTAATAGCAGTGTATACTTAAGCCTACCCAATCCGTATTTGTCCATTTCATTCATACTGTTTAAATGTATTTTCTTGTCTTTATATTAGACAGGTTTATGAATCTTATCGGACCGGTAAAGTGGACGAGGCCATGTCATTTGGCTTCCTGTTCTTCCTCTTTAGTGGCGACGTAACCAGCTTTGCAGGCTGCTATCTCACTGGACAGTTGCCAATTCAGGTAAACTTAATCTCACATCTGAAAATATTTTTAGGCCTGCAACCATATCAGCTTGCTTTCAGTTCTAAAGTAAACTGGCAAAAAATAACATCATGCATCATCATACCACGGTTTCGTTCTTTTAACTTTTGATTATTATCAAAGCATGAGCTGTTCCTTTACAGCTTCATACTTGACTAAACTGGATTTCCTGTGTTGTCTTTACAGGTAGTCACTGTGGTTTTCTACATCTTCACTGACCTGATTCTCATCTCACAGTTTCTTTACTACAAGATAAAAAACAACTCGAGAAGAAGTAAGTGCATGGATATTTTGGCTCAGATCTAATCCCATTAAAATAACAAAAATTGTCAGTTTAAATTTTTGACCGGTCATCTATTTTCTGTTCTAAATACAATACTAATAGTTGGTAGATCCACATCATTGCATTAAGTTTTTGTTCACAATTAACATAGTGCTCCAGCATTTTGGGGAATCTGGGTTTTCACATATTTGTTGACATACAATTTACATGGTCGCGAAAATGAGCAGTCAACTAGTCTCCTTCTATGTGATGTCCATTTTTTCCATGATTTTTTATATTGGATGATTGATTTATTTTATGTTTTTTTTTTAAAATATATTTGATGATTCATTTATTTGTTATTAATGTCTTCTCTCTGATCTTTGCCTTATATTTTTGTGTCTGTTTTAGAGAGCCCTGTGTTGAAATGGCTGTGTTTCCTGTGGTGTGGTGCAGCAACAGTCCTTCTGTTGTTTTTACCCAAACTCCTCATAGACAATATTAAAGCCTCAGACTCTACTGTAAGTGAATAAAACTGATGAACTCTTGACAAGAAGAAAGAAAATAGATGTTGTGACATTTGTCTTCTTCATTTGTTTTTTTTCTTAGAGACACCTTTCATCTAAATCATTGGAAATTTCTGGTTATATATGTGGATACCTGGCCACTGTCTTCTACCTTTCATCTCGCTTCCCACAGCTCTATAAAAATGTAAGTGAAACTCGCATAGTGTCAGAAATATGTGAGGTTTTCCTTGACAGATGTTGAACTGCACCACAATTCGTATTCACGCCTGTAAGTAAGAATTTCTGCCAAAAGAAACAAACTAGATCACTAAATGAAGCCATCAATCAAGATCAATCTAAAGTTCATTCTATTTTCTACCAACATTTTTAGCATCTTCTTTGATTGGAACTTCTCTTTACTGGCCTATGATTGCCTATTCATGAGTTCAAAAAATAAATATTGGGCTATCAAGGCATTACTCACAAACTGTCAATATGCAATCCACTGAATGTATTTATTTTGTAGTTTCTCAGGCAATCAACTGAGGGAACCTCCTACCTGCTGTTTGCACTAGCCATGATGGGCAATGGAACATATGGATTAAGCGTAATGATGGTTCTACCAGCACTGAAGGGCTCCAAACAGAATTTCATCATCAAACATCTGGCATGGCTTATCGGCAGTGTTGGAGTTCTAATTTTAGACTTCTTTGTATCCTTCAAATAATTAGACTTAATGAATGTCATTTCTTTGTGTGTCGGCCTTGTTCATCTTACCTTCGATCTGTCATGACATACAAGAATGAACTCAGAAAGTAAGTATCGTGTTGTCTGTTTATAAATTAATCATCAAATGCATTTGAATGAATGAATGAATGGAAAACCTTGACTTTGGTAACCAGGTAACGATCCAGTTCATTGTGTACAGAAAGAAGAATTCGGCTAAAATGCAAACAACACTCGCTGGAATGGAAGTTGAACCACTACTGTGTGATGAAGAGGAACTTTCAGTCTTGTAACACCATTTTTTTAAATCACGTTTTGCCTGTTTTAGGTGCCAAAACAGCACAAACCTTTATAGAACTAGGCTTGTGCGATTGTGTCAAAAAATCATAATGAATTCAAATATCTACCTTGATTTTGGTTAATACACTTATTATAAAAAAAACTGTCAGCAGAATTAATAGATGTTAATGTTAAAAAAATGACTTGCATCTTTATGAACATTGTATTTTTTTCAGCACAAAAATATTTAACTTCTATTAAAAACTACAAAATGAAATTAAAGACTATGATGGAAGTTTTGTAGTGAAACAAACACTGGAATGTGAAAACAGATCATCATCACACGGTGACTTTACAGCACGGTTGACCAACTGGTTTTTATCCATTTAAAAAAAGAACAAAAACTATTTGTGCATCACGGCGGATGAGTGGTTAAGACGTTTGCCACACAGTGGAGGTCCTGGCTTTGAATCCAGGTCGGTCCACCTGTGTGGAGTTTGCATGTTTGCCCTGGGCTTGTGTGGGTTTTCTCCCGGTACTCCGGTTTCCTCCCACATTCCAAAAACATGCGTACTAGGCTGGTTAGACCATCTAAATTACCCCTAGAAATGAGTCTGATAGTGAATGGCTGTTTGCCTCCTCGTGCCCTGTGATTGGCTGACACCAAATCAGGGTATCTGCTGGGATAGGCTCCAGCACCCCCCATGCCCCTAGTGAGGATAAAGTGGTTCAGAAAGTGACATGGAATAAAATATGCCCCAAAAATAATGTCTGTGGTTCAGCTAGATATTTTTAACTGACTTCTCTTAATACCAATGGCTAAAAGGTATTCCTTTAGGGGCGGGAGTGTATTAAGGATTTTTTTTCGGTGGGCGGGACTTCCCGTTTAGTACACAGTCTGTTGGCAGGAATCTACCGGGTTGACACGTAATGCAAGTTATAGGTGCCATGCAGGCCTGGTTGATTTCACGTTTGACTTTTTTCTGCAACATTTATGTTGCTTATGACGTTGACTTTAGTTTGTAGCTAGATCCGTGCAAACAGTCGTCAAAATCGAGGATCTGATCGGCCGTTTTGAAGTGAATCAGGAAGAAGTCCGCAAGTGTTAGACCGAAGGAAAGTAGTAGTACTGTTTCTCCTCTGTTTGGAGATGTTTCTGGACTGAGGAGTGGTAAAATTGCGGATTGAATAGGGGAAGTTTCCAGTAGCAGAGACGGAGTTGACTCGATCAAGCGGTGGGGAGGGGCGCGGGTACAAGATGGGAAACGGCTTGTGCTCGCGGAGGCAAAGGAGGATTTTCCAATGTCTCCTGCTTGTCACCGTGGTTTGTGGAATGATGTACGGTGGAATGGTGTCCTATGAGATGCACAAGGAACTTAAGAGGACACAAGCTATGGCGCAAAAGTATCAGCAACATCAAGAGTCTTTATCGGCTCAGCTCCAAGGTAAACACAATCGGTGTGGTGGTTGCGCATGACATGTTATTGCAGGAAACTTGCTTAAACAAATCTTCTTTTCTGTTTGGGAATTGCCCTGCGCAGGCGATCGCATGCCAAAAAGCAATTTGGTGGGTAAGAATAATGACACTTTTAAAGTTAGATCTCAGTTTAGTGTACAATTAAACTGGAATTTGGAAAAAAAGTTGGGTTTTAGTTCATATTACCTCACTGTTTTACTCACCATTTATGACAATAAAGTTCATAGCAATTATCAGCATTTTTTTTGTCATGCTTTTTCCTTCTAAAAGTCTTTTTTTGTGAATATAAGAATGATGACAGCAGTAATTAGTGATGAATGATAGATGACAACACCCAGAAAACCCCAGAAAATGCTGGCTGACTTGTTATTAAAGTGATCTAAAAAAAAAAAAAAGACATTGCAGACTGAATAAAGTTGTAGTAACTCAGCCGGAAGTGGACTTAAATCTAGTCTCATGGTTTTTCTCTCAAAGAGAGATCATGACCTTGGTCTCGAGGGGCCATTTAATCTCCTGATAGACCAGGTTGGGTTTTAATTAAGAGCTCAACTATCAGCTAAGAAGATTGCCCGTCTTTTACCCGAAGAGGTGGTGTAGTTTATTGCTTAGTACAGGACTCAACAAACACCCTCATACACACGCGAGTGTAATTTGCACTACACGACACTTTATCTTCAGGTCATAAGGTCATTCAAAAACAACTGTTGCTGTTTTACTTATAAAGCAGGAGGAACAACTTTCTTTCTTATTATTTTTTTCCCACAACCTGAAACAGTTTCCTAATGTGTTCATAATATTTATGTGACATGCATGTATTCAAATATTCCAAATATGATAAAAACATATATGGGGCCATGGCTGGAACCCCGTAACACATTGTTTCTGTCACTTTTGGAGCCATACTGTTTATTGGCTATGTTTCCTTAACAGAAGAACCTCGTTCGTCACAAGCAATACAAATAAAAATGGAATTTATTGTCATTTTCGACAATGTCATTTGGAATTGACCAAGATTGTTTGCCTTAATAATTCACCAACAGCATTTTTTGATAGACACAAAGGCCTAAAAGAGTGTAGTACACATTAGGCAAACTCCAGCGGTTGTAGCGTCATTGTATTGATGGTGTTTTAAGTGGGTCAACTGTAACAAATGGGCATCCGATTCCCTAGTATTGATGTGATTCTGTTCCATTAAATAATACTAAATAGTAGCTACACTGAGTATTCATTCATTTTTTTATATGTTTATCCTCACGAGGGTCGTAGGGGTGCTGGAGCCGATCCCAGCTAACTATGGGGGGTACACGTTGATCTTGTTGCCAGCCAAGTGTAAAGTATGTAATCCAGGAACACAACACTAAAAAAACCTCACTCTTTAAGTACTATAATGGACTTTTATATAATGGACTTTTGTATTCACGTTGTGGTATTGATCACAGAACAGTGATACTGCTTGTGTAAGTGATATCCATGATTGGCTGTTGATTGATGGGGGTGTGTTGGGGGTGTCGTAAATATACACATTTTCACACATCAGCACTTTTGTATTTATGAACATGCCCAAATGCTGTGACTGGCAGTACTTGGTTTGTAAGGCACCAGCCCACCCAGCAGATCCAATCATCCCCCCTATCTCAACTAATAGACCCCTAAATGTCATCTCCACTGTGTTGCCTTGTTTCACACTCTGCTAATGCAATGTTATCAGACTGTTTTGGAAATTGGTGTGAAACCGCTGCATTTTATCGCAATTGGTTCCACAACAGATAGGACTGTGTATACAATATGCACTCTGTACATTTTGATTTTAGTATAAATAATCCACCTGTGTGCTCTTCGCCCAAGATTAGAACCAGGATATTTTGCCTTGTACCAACATTGTAGTTATTATCTTCTTTATATTTGCAGTGGTCTATGAACATCGCTCAAGACTGGAGAAGTCTCTTCAGAAGGAGAGGTTAGAGCACAAAAAAGCCAAAGAAGGTGAATAAAAATATGTACATTTACTTGTATTTCATTCTCATCTCGCAGATACACTAATTACATTATGTGGATTTAAATTTTGTTTTTTAAATTTTACTTGTGGCAGCTCTAAAGTCAATATGTTCCCTTTTTAAATAATTGTGGTGTTATTTAATTCAATAAAACCGTTTTTCTCAATTGCAGATTACTTGGTGTATAAAGTCGAATCACAGCAATCACTAAATAAAGAGAAGGTATTTGATTTTTTATTGAGCAAGTAAATCCTATTGTTGTCGTCTTAATTTGTTAACATTTTGTATTTAATATGGGTTGTACTGTTTCCCTTTGGTCAATGTTTATGCTGAGAAGTGTGTTTTTACAACATTTTGTTTGTGTGATCACACAGCAAGACTCCAGCAGCAGACTGACCTCACTACACGTTCAAAATCAGATGCTCAAGGTTTGCTTCACCCTGAAAAACAAAGACTTTTATACTAAGGAGTAATATATCAATTTAAGTAATGACTATGTTTGCCTGTGATCTTTTCCCAGAACCAACATGAAGACCTGAAGAAGCAATATTATGACCTTCAGGAGCAGCATCAAATGGAAGGAAATGATCACAATCGGTTGTTAGATGAGCATCGAGATCGCTATGAAAAAATGCAGCAAATCAAAGACTCAGAGGCCGCCCAACTGAAAGGTGCTCTTTTCAGTTACTTCAATTCAATGCATTGAAATGTAACACTGACTCTTTAAAATCTTAACAATTCTAGTGGAATGTTAGTCTTTCCTTCTACCCTCACACATCTAGAAAAGCAACCCCCCGCCCCCCTACGATCCATGTAAGGCAAATTTGTACAGATGAATGCGAACATTTGTTTAATTAAAGCATACCAATTAGGGACAGGGTTATAATTTTTGTACGAAATGTCAGTATTTTGTTGAAAAATCAAAATATTGCCTTCTTAATGCCTGTTGTTTATATGTACAGATAGTGTACTTAACCTCAGAGAGGAAAATAAGCAACTAAGGAAGGCCCATCATGATATTCACATGCAACTGCAGGATGTTCAGGTGAGAATTCCTATACACTTACTTTAATGGTTTGCAGCAGAATTTTTACTTTCCAATTCACATCCAAATGACATATTTACACAAAATGAAGATGTTTGGCATTCTCAAAAGCCCAGAAGTTAAACTAATCTCAAGCAAATCAGACTTTGGTTAAATATTGCCTGTAAAGATATTTGGGAAATTCACAACTCATCATGTCTTTCAAGCTCTTTATTTATGAGTCTATTACAGTTATTGATTGTACCTGTGTGTTTAGGAGAAACATCAAAATCTAAAGACAGCACATGATCAGATCTCATTGTCACTGGAAGACCACAAGAATGCACTAGCGGCAGCTCAGGTAGGCAAGCAATCTACTGAAAATTGATTATTCCAACGCATCACTATCGTATTACATTGTTTATGATTTTTTTCTAATATTAGAGTTTTTATATACAAATAAATATATCTCTATATATATTTTTTCTCTCATTGTAATTTTTATTTGCGGCCATTCGGATTTTGGCAAATGAATGCCTTTCTGTTCTCTTGTGATATGTTATTTGTTGCTGTTTTTTAAATCTCCTGTGGTATTGTGCCTGCACTTTAGGTACAAGTAAATGAATACAAAGAGCTAAAGGACTCCCTCAGCAAAGCACAAAACTCAAGACCATCTGAGAAAAACCCTGTTCCTCAACAACCCGATCCCATGGTTCAGCAAAACATCGTATTAGTTCAATCCAACAAGGAAGTTGCCTTCCTAAAAGGACATCACCATGATACAGATTCCAGAGTAATCCGATTTTTATCTTTTCTTATCACTTACCTGAGCTGTTGTATTAACATCAACATTTTCTCAGATGGACCAACACGAAGAGAAGGCTCCTCCTGTTCAGGTCCAGATCCAGCCAAAACCTACAGTGTTACAGCTCACTTTGTCAGAAAAAGAGGAGGATGGTGATGCCGAACGAAAGAGGGAGTTGGCTGAGGAGGAGATGGCCCAAGCAGGACAGCCTCAAAAGCTAGAGGAGGACGACCAGGATCAATTGCAAGATGGGCACCGGCAGGAGGATGAGGAGGAGGAGGAGGATGGCGAGCCAGAAATGGAGCATTCAGATGAGAACGCCTTGGACAGACAGATACATCAGCCACCACAGGTCAGAATCAGTTTGACTTAAATTCCAAATTATTTACTTATTTTACATTGCCTTTAATTAAGCAAAGCTCCCACGCAAAACAATCAATTACATTCATCCATGATTTGATTATTTTCTCAAATTGAAATAACTGTATCTATTAGTGTCTTGTTTTATCATCAGGTTGATATAAATGTTTTGTATTTGTTTGCATAAAGGATTTGCAGCCACTACAAGAGGCGCACAATCAGATAGCGAGCGTCAAGTCCGCTTACGAGCAGCAGAAGGAGCAACAGCGCCTTGAGGCTCAGAAGGCTGAAGAGCGCCGAATGATCCAGATGCGACAGGACTCGCTACAGGCACAGAGAGAGAGGATTCTAAAGGAGAGAGAAGCTAAGCTTAAGGAAGAGCAGGAGAAGGAGAAACGGCAGCATCAAGAAGCGGATCGACGGGAGCAGCTGCTAAGAGAGGAGCACCAAAGGTCAGACCAAATCACTGTTCATGGAAGTCTTGTGTTTCTAGGAAATTCTCATTTAACCAAAACAACAAATTAGATTTCATTAGACATTTTCAGAGCCTTGAGATGTGCTGTCTTTTATTTGTTTTTAGGAAGAAGGCAGACTATGAAAACATGGAGCATAATGAAGATGAACAAAAAGACCACCACGACATAAATAGTGAAAAAGGTAAAACAGCATTAGTGACAACTATTCATGTGACTTTCAATTTGTCAGAGAAGGTTATTCATGTCATTATTTTTTGCAGAGAAACATTCTCTTTTCTTACACAAGGATTTGAAGCTACCGAATCATCTGGGGGTAACCACTTTATTCTTACTTCTATTATCTTATCTGTTTTAATTTTAGTTATTATTATGCATTCATATTTTAGAAATCCAATCCAAGTCTATGAAGAATGACCAAAAACAACCCAATATATTTTGTGACATATTTTTCATATAAACAAACCCTTTGTAAAAGAGAAGTTAGCTGAATAAAAAAAAATGCTCACCTCAAGCATACGCGGGATATATAATATAGCAATTGGCATACTACTCTACTTCAGGGTGCCATTGGTGGGGGGGAGTTGGACCCTGAGGATGACCCTAACAACCAAGGAGAAGACGAGTTTGAAGAAGCTGAGGAAGACCAATCACATCGCCGGGTCAATGGTGATGAGGATATTGTGGAGGAAGAAGAGGAGGGAGAGGAGCCGGCAGCACGTGCCCAGCATGAAGACTCACACCAAGACCACCATCATCCTGCTATGGAAGACGAACTGGTGGTGAGAAGCACTAGAATAGACATGCAAAGAGGATTGATGCAGACAATTACACTTAAAAGGGCAACATGTTGACTGTGACTTTCATATGTGTGAGCTTTTGACATCATGTTTGTGTGTGTATGTGTCTGTCCAGATTGCTGGGAACCCAGATCAGCAGGAGGACAATTTAGATGATCAGTATCAGGAGGAAGCTGAGGAGGAGGTGTGTGACATACTTGTTATTGTTAATGTGTAAAATGATCTGATTATTAAGTATTTTTAGACTTTCTCTTGGTTTGGAATTGATACTTAGAGGTTGATGGAAAAAAGAGCAGTATATTTTTTTACTTAAAAAAATCCCATGCTCAATGGAAGCAAAGCAGTATGTGATGCTCTTCTACTCACTTAAATATAATTCATTGGCACAAAGATGCCACAAGATGATGCTTTTATATTTATACTTTTTAGGTGCAACTTTGGTCATGAGCAACACATATGGTGAATCATCAAAATGAAAATGACTAAATAAATGTTATGACTTTTACAAGTCAGAATCTGTTAACTGAAAGTCCAAAGGCTTAAATTGTTTTACTACATTTCAAGCAACCCTTTCAAAAACAGGCACAGGAAGACTTTGCCGGTGGGGAGAAGAAGGACAGAGGAGAGGAGGTTGGAGAGGATACGTACAATGAGGAAAACTTAAATCAGGTTTGTTTATTGGCATATACTTTTCCTAATTTTGTTGGGTAGACGTTATATTGTCATGACTAAAATCACAACCTACAGAAACTAAATGTGAAAACATGGTCGTCACATCTCTCATGCTGTATAAAAAGTATTAACTCTAAAAAGTAGGTGTGGCCTGCATATCTTCATTAAAATGGTAGTTTAAGTGAATGCATTTATATTTAGGGACCAAACAAGGAAGAAGCTCAAGATGTTGAGGAAGAGAACTACGAGGAAGAGGAAGCAGAGGAAGAGGGACCTGCAGGAAAAAAGGGAACAGGTCGACGGGGAGAGATGTAAAAGACACATAAACACTGAGAGGTTCTTCCTCGTTCCCCAAAAAGAAGGGCAACAGCCATCCAAGCAAGACTCCAAGGACGATTGGGATCGAACTCTGGAAATGGAGAAAACTTGCTGGAATTTATTTTGTTTTTCTCACTGTGCAATTGGACAGATGGTAACGTGATGGGTTTTTTTTATGCTGTATAATGTTTTTGTTTTTTTAATAGTCATTACCTCTTGGTTGGTTAAATGCGGCATTTGCAAAGAATGTACTTTAATGCAGTTGACTGTAAAGTAGAAAAACCCTGTATCAAAAAAACAACGGTTCAACGTACAACTGGGATTCCAATCAGTCAACTGCTTGTTTTTATTTATTGTTGATTGATAGTGATGCCTTTGACAATCATGAATGGTGCAACTTATAATTATGTCAATATGTGCCTTTCCAATCTTATGCAAAGTCATTTCTACATGTATAGTATTTGATGACTGAGGTTATACTTTGCAAATTGTGACTGGTACAACTGATAACTATTAAAAGTTAATCATCAACCTGTCTCATGCAAGTCTGATAACAATGTAAACTAAAATTACTTGCTGTCTATTTGTATATTTTTCAGCTGTATTTTATTCAAAAATGCAATATAATAATTATTTGTCTTTTGTCCAGTCTGTATTTTTTCTGGAGTAAAGAAGAATTCAGTTTATTGATTGTCTTGTTAATTAATTTGATCATATTTCAACATTTTATTCTATTAGATGATCTTTTTTTCAGATTTTATAATAAATCTAGTGGTGCTCAAGCCTATCCCAGCCATTGGTAATCCCCAACAGGACATGTGATACAAAACTGATGGACGGATTAAACAAATCCTATTTCTAAATGGAAAAAAGACTTTATTGCATTTCCAACCATAACATAAATGCAAACAGCCATGTAAACAAGTATTTCTTATACTCCTATAAATATGCATATTATGCTGACCTTTCTTAATGTTCTTTCAGTTTCAGTAAAACAAACTTTTAACATGGCATGACCATAATGTTTAAACATCCAACTCACTGCCAATGCATTTTTTTGGTATGGAGGTTTTGGCAAAAGTTGTGGCACACTTCTGGTATTTTTTTTCCATCCTAAATGTTCTTGAAGGCTTTCACAAAATGTTGCACATTCTTGCAATTCGTGGGAATTGGAAACGAGTGTACATTTGGTCTCCTGGCAACATCGGGACTCCGTCTAGCGTCTCAAGGTTTGGCAAGGAGGAGAAAACTCTGTGTGAAGGCAGACAACAAGGGAGGAAAATAATAGAAGATGATAGGTGCTTTCAGTCTATTGATCTATGTATCAAATCCAATGGACCGAGGCTGTGTGGACTTTAAATGGCCCGCCTACCGTGCACGATAGTCCTGAGTGAAGGTCACCGGGTTCAGGGTCAAGTTGAGGGATCGTAGAGGACTGCTCTTCAATGCATCCAATCCTTCCAAGGAGCTGATGGCGTTCTCAGATATGCAAAGTTGCTCCACGGCAGGAAGTTTTGGCAACTGGCGTAAAGACACCAAATAGTTCTGATGCAGATTGAGGATCCTGCACCTGTAAAGAGCAGCATGAAATGTACTTCTTGATTTATTTTTGCTGGAGTCTGATATTCATGACACATAAAGAAAGCTCCTTTTTACCTTGGCAGACGAACCGAACTCAGGTTTTCCAGAGAGTTGTTGACCAGCTGTAGTTTCTCCACGCGGATCAATCTGTGAAGGATCCGGACAAAGTTTTCTTGCTGGAAAGCATCCCCCAAATCCTGGTAGGAGAGGTTCAACTCCTTTGGGCGGGAGATGAAGTGGTAGATTTTAACTTCATTAAGAAAACCCAAGCAGAAAAGTGGCATTGCTTACCACACAGTTTTCCCAATTCTCTTTTCTTCTCTCTTCCCATGTCTGTCCCACCTCTATCCTTCTCTTCTTCCATTGCTCCACACACAATGAATCAACCTTTCTTTGAAAAAGCTCCTCATCAGGTGGCCCTATGATTACCAATAGACACCAAAAATAACTTGTCCATGTTCTATGATGCAGTAAAACACTTCAGTTTTTGAACATGACCATATGCAAAAGTACCAATCTATCCACATTTTACACATCCATGTTGCGTATCAACATGACACGAATACACCAGCAATTAGATTTAATTAAATGTCATTTAATTTGTTACCCAAGTTGAGAATGGGACAGATAACGTGAATTTTATCACCCCACAATATTACCAGCCTATCCATATTTTTCACCACTTGTCAGAGACTGTGGCACACCTTCTCGGACCCTGGGGCATGTCAGCTGATCTCCGGTGAGGTCACATTGAGGCAGGTGATGCCACGAGGAAAACCGGAAACGGCTGGAAGGAAGCTGTGTCCAAAGTAATAAAAATTAAATTAAAAAAAGGTGCAGATGAGTGAGGCCTCAAATAACAACATCTTCATGAAATGCTACTACCTGGTGGCAAAATTATTTAATACACTCAGATAATATTGTACCCACTCAATGAATCCAATCATAACTATTAGTGATCATTTAATGATGAAACTTTTTGGATGCAACCATTATTCAAGGGATTCTCACATTTTTAGCTCATGGGTTAATGGAATCCTTTGTCGATCCCTCACTGACCTTTTCAACCTCCCCGTGTAATGCTACACCGTTGCCACACAAAATAATGCCTTGCACCATTTGCTGCTGCTTTGCACTGAATACAAGCACGGCCAACATTTCATCCAATAGTTGTGTACCTCTCCCATTTTTATCAGCGAAATCAGATCCAAGGGTGTGGAAGGAAAAAAAAAATCATACAGCAATGTCAATCAGAAGATATACTCACCAAGGGTGAATTTTGTCTCAGGCAATGACCCCAATAATATCAAGTCACATAAAGTAATATAAGCATAATGCATGATAACATTCTGCACTGTAACTGTATATTGTTTAGGACTAAAAATATCTTTCCAAGCAAGGTCGAAGGAGGGAGAATCAGGAAAAAAAAAGGAAAATAGTAAAAAGATAGAAGCACAGTGTGTTGGAAAGCAGTTAAAAACACAGACTGAATGCAAAGGTGTACATTTGATCCACTTACAGGTGTTGTTGCAAGTCCAGAATCAGGACTCTGGTGGACGGAGGCAGGCAAGTGTGCCACACCGAGCTCGGAATAGTTGGATAAGTGGGATTTGGGAAGACTGTTGCTGAGAGTGTTCACACCTGAAGAACTGAGATGAAGAGGAGTACATCATGTTCTTTGAAATAGATGCTCTGGTGTCCGCAGTGAACCCGACCACCTACCAAGTGGTTGAGTTACAGACTTAGACACCTGAGCAGGTCTGCCACTGCTTTATAATAGTTTCCTCTGTATAATTGATTGAAGTGAATACACTAGATGTACCAATTATCTACCAATATTGTTTAGAGGTATAACTTTACAATTACGTCAAATTAATTGGTTTTATACTGAGGCTACCCATGCAGTATGAAAATCTAAGAGAGTTAAAATTCATACTTTTGCTTATCATATAACAATGAATTTAGGTATGCTTACACAATAAAAAAACTATCAAATTGTGCCTCAAACATGCAGTCAGTATTCAAAATAAAGTATATTTATGAATTACAGGTGTATCCAGTGAGCCAATATTGTAGGTTGCCTGTTGCTATTTGAATTGCCAACCATAATTAAAGTTAATTATACTTTATACACAGTGAAAATATAGGGTTGGGGTTAATCTATTGATACAGACTAAGTAAAAAAATGATGTGTTGGTGTTTTCTCACCTTTCTGACATGTCCCAATGATGTGCTGTTGAATTCGGTCAGCTGTTAACAACACATTGCAAGGAGTCCCATCAGGTTGTTCGAAGATGCAGCTGTGACCCATAGAGGCGCTTTTTTTGTGTTGGTGTTCACTACCAGCCAGCCGGTATCCCTTCTACTCTTGAACTGCCCCAGTCAGGTGAGTCTAGTGCTAAAGGAGTGTTATTCCAGTGTGCACGTTGCTTAGCAACCATGTTCAGGCAAGGAAAGTAGAAAAAAATCACAAGGTTGGAACAGCACGCATAATCAATCTGAAAAATAATCTCATTTGACACTTTCATTATCTTACCTGGCGAGAAATGAGAGTAGTCTACAAATAAATGTTGAAATTTTACTGAGTAACCATGTTTGTTATGTATAATGGTCCGCTTCATGTCTCAGGTTACTGGAGGCCTCCTTTTCACAGACTTTGTGTCTACTATGGTCCTTTTATTACTCTTGTGGTTTAAGGAACTCAATTATACACACTAAATCCCCAAACTTGACAACAAAATTATTGAGATATTTCCCCATCACTCATCGAGAGTTGTGACTATTTTCTAATATTTTTTTAGGAGGATTTTGGGTGAATTTAAACCCTCATTGGAAAAAGTGTGGCAATTATTGGTCACACCAGTTTGATTCAATTAAAGTAGGAATGATGTAATGCAATATTTCAGGTAAAATGCGACTTGGATTAGAATATTTTAGTATACTTCAAAAAATGGAAAACATGGCAAATGGAAGGCAAAGACAAATGTAAAGTTTAGAATAATTTATCTTTGTATTGAGTATCAGAGTGTATACAGCTGGTGTTATTGTCTCCTCAAATATGTACAACCCAAAATTGGTGCAGTGGACCTTTTTCAGTGCGACAGCAAGCCTGAGTTGGTCTCTATAGCAACTCTGCAGTCTCCTTAGCTCACCTGTGAGAGGCCCAGCAAGGTCTCATCAACAACTCAATGTGATAAGGCATTTTATAGTTCTTCGGCAGTTTAATGAGGTATCTACTATGTAAAAAAAACAAAACAAACAAACAAACAAGATTACGGCGTGTAGGATGTTCATTACTAAGACAGATTTTTGCCTGTTTTAGCCACAATAAATACTGAGCATATACTATATAATATTATTAATATCAATATGAATGAAAACAGAAGCAGGCTCGAAATAGTTTTTCGCATGTTAAAAAAAAAAGCTAAAACATTTGTTTTGGATTGTGTATAATGCAGATGAACTAAAATAAAGCTATGCATGAATATCATGTGTAGTCCCAAAGACTTTTCTCACCATTACTACTAGAGAATATTTCTAATTTAAATCTTTGCCTGTGTCTCCATCCATAGCCTTCGGTATCAAAAACATGTATTTCTTTTCTGAATATAGAGAGCATAATCAATACTGGATGCCATTATAAAATACAGCTGAAGGTGGGAATCAATGAAGTGCGATTAATTAGTTTGTTTGAGATTACATTTCATCATGTTGGGGGTTACATGGAGTCAAAGTCATGGTCATTAGGGTCGATGACTTCAGGGGTCAGAACCCTGCCCATGAATAGGATAGTTCCTGGAAACACACACGTACAGATGTGGATTATGCTTTTCTGTTCACACACACAACATTGCGATGTTTCAGGTTACAAACAAAGATGAGCACGGAAGCATAAACACATCCTGACATACCTGTTCTCCGATTTCTGATAATGAAGCAGAACGGGTGATCGGCCATTACTTGTGGATACAGCACTAGAGTCCTGGTCTGAGCAATCATTCCTACAGGATAGACCGAGATAACTTTAAAACCAAAACAGGGTACGCATTGCTGCTTGCCTCAAACTGTATTATAAGAGTGACTCTATTTTAAAAGTATCAGGTAATGGAGTCTACCTGATCCGACAGCTCCCTCCGCACCTTCCTCAGTCACCTCCAAATAGGCTTTTTGCACTGCTGTGCCAATATAAAGCTCTTTTCCATCTAAAACAATCAACAACAAAACAAAGATTCTAACTTGCATTTGTCGAACTACACCGTAAGAGCCTGACAAATATGAATTGAAAATCAATTGTGAGTGTGTGTAATTGCAAATACTGATTGACTGCAGAAAGAACAGATTCAAACAAACAAGATCAGGATATTTACATCATTCTTTCAAAGCGGCTAAAAAAGTATGTTTCCCTATGCTTCCATGAAAAAATGTATTTCGCTCATAGAATCTATTTTTACAAGTTGATGCCACAGTTTCAACAAGCCCACTCAACGATAGTTACCTTGGTTACCTCAGCAAGTACATCAACCTACTTAAGTGCATCAAATCACTTTATAAAGAAGTAACATTAAATACCATATTTATTTTGCAGCTTCACAGTGATTTGTTTTAAAGGTCATTCTATAAATCATGTTTCAAATGTTTCATAAACCTCACCCGTCATGGCGGAGAGATCGGCATCTTTGCTGAAAATGCTCTTTATTCCAAGCTCCTGCAGAGTGTCTTTAAGATCCATTTTCTGCTCCACTTTGAACCTAAATGATGCAATCGCAACATTATGAAAAACGATACTCGATATATATGTAAACATTCCCAATTCTAACATAGACTAAGCAATCTAGGACTGAACTTTTGAAGATAAAAAAATATTTACATTGAAGCCCAGAGTCTGAAATCTCAACAGAGACAAGACATTCAGTAAAGTATCTGATATAAACAGCCATTTTGTGACAGAGCCCTTGTATTGCACAGATAAATGAATTTTTACCTCGGCATATAGACCTCCACCTTCTGCCGTTTCACATTGTTGGCCCACTCCTCCAGCAGTGGTGCCTTGATGATAGGCTCGAGAGTAGCCAGTGGCACTTCTTGTCTCGGCAAGATGATCATCATGGACATGTCGTCCCCCTCGTACGGTATCTCTAAGACCTGGTAAACACCTCCAGCTTCCTGGGAGCCGTCGCTGAACTCACCTTGAGGGAGAGAATTGGAAAACCAAGCGTGAAATAAACAAGTTTAAAACACACGGAAACAAATATATGCAGTAATGCTTAAGCCGGGGAGTTTTCTAGGTAAGAACTCGCTCAGATGAAAACCTCTTCAGGCACATTGGATGACAGCAGCAGTATATCATTTTGTGCAATGTTTCGATAAGGAACAAGAAAATAAAAGTGCCTGAAAACACACAAACTGTGATTCCAAGGCAGATAAACACCTATATTTGGCAAATGCAACCACCATCAGTCACATGGGGCAACAGTAATCAAAATAGCTCATGATTTGGGAATGCTCTTTTAAAAAAAATACCAGTTTAAAACAGACACACACATACACACTCACCATTTCACAGCATTAGATAAAATAGCAAATATATATATATATTTTTAAGTTTGATTAAGATCAGCCACCCCCCTTTTAACATCAAAAGAGGTGACACCATTGGTGGCAGAAAATGTGAGAGTTTTAGTTAAATATAACACATTTTTTTTCTCTGAGGATCTGCCCCTATTTTTCAAACCTCTCACATGTTCAGTCAACTCTCTACAAATAGGCACGCACACATCAGCATGTGAGCAGCCTGGGAATGTTGGCGATAGCAAGTGCGCAATCTCACTGCACCAAAATAGCACAGCTGAACCAACTTTGGAAATGATGCAGTGAGAGGTTGATGTAATTTCCTTTGATAGCACAAATTTGGTCAATTATTATGTAGAATGAAAGTTCCCACCATAGTAGAAATCTCCTTGTTGGTACATCATGAGTGTCTGCACTTCAGAGCCGTCATCTCTGGTAAAAGAAAAGGTCCTGGTATTTTCTGGTCTGAATTGATTCTTCCAAAAGCCTCTAAAGTAGATGGCGTTGACCATGCTCAGACGAGTGACACTGCTGAAGTCATCAGCAGATAGAAGGTCGTGGATCTTACCTACAAAAACAGCATTGAGTAGAGAACATGTTCTGTATGTATCGTGAAACAAGCCTTATCTTACTCACTTTCAGTATGATTCTCCACCCAACTGTTAATCTGCTCGGCTACAGTTTCTGATTCGCTGAAGTCAACATTCTCGACTTTGGCTCCAAAATACTTTTTCATCAGATGTAGGAATTCAGGGTTGAAAGTAATGCCCTCTTGAAGGAAGAGACTATTGGCCAATCGGACGGTGTACTGGCTTTCATCCTCAAAGAGTGTTGCTGTCATGTTCTGGAGCAAAGAAAACTCTACACCTGAAGGGTATATGGAGGAAAATAATCAAATTTAACTCATCCTGTCATTTTACAGTGGTGATTTTAACACTTTTATTTGTTTATGTGAAATTAGAGTGACCTAAGGAAAATGTATCCTGACTGATAAAAATGTCAAACTGTATAAATGTGCTTGTCACCTGGCGTCAGGTCGTCAAATCCCACGGCTTGTCGGATCTCCTCCCGCGACACTCCCCTGGCTCCAAGCTCCACCATGCCCAGGGCCAAGGCCACGCTCAGGGGGGAGAAAATGATGTTGTCTTGACCCCCTGTCGCTTGCAGCTGATGGTACAGTCTGACAGAAAATTCTGATGCAGTGTCCTCTGGAATGTCCGCCGCTCGGCAACCGTAGCCCAGCAACAGGATGGAGAAGAGGAGGAGGAGAGGGGAAGAGGCTTCCATGATCCCCATTACTGCTTCTAAAAATGCCATATGAAATGAAGATGCAAAATTGAGGTCCAGATTGGCAATAGAAAGACAGAATGAAAGGGTCATGATAAGACACAAAGGCAAAATAAGCATAAGATAAACAATAGTTGGAATCAGGATGCATAAAAAGATTAGAAGGCCAAAGAGGTGAGGACAGAAGGTTGGCAAGAATATGTATTTAAAAGATATAAGAATGACATTATAGTGAGATAATAGTTATTGTACATAATCATAAAAAGAGATGAAGGCCAGGAGGAGGATGAATGGATCAGAGGGGACAGTAATGAAAGAAGAGAGTCAGCAAAATAGGTTACAGGGTACTTTTTATGGCCAATTTGGCACTTAATCTCCCAGCATGCCAGCTATGTTGGACAACTACCTGCAATTTGTCATATATAGAAGTAAACTAGACCAAATTAAAGTGGGGATTAAACACCGACTCCTTAATGAAACAGTTGCATTTTATCTGTCAAGTCTTTGTGGGTAGTCTTAAAACACTGCAGCAAAAACATTAAAAACGAGATCAATGTTCACGAGTCGTTAGCTCACATTAGCCACGTCTCCGCCAGACACATTTTAAATCCTTGGAGCCCAATTTGTATTCAATGGCATGTTAAAAAGACAGACCCTTAAAAACACATTTACCTTTTTTTTAACCACCTTAAAGTACTGTGCCTGTCCTAATTCTCACTGTTCAGTTTAGCCTTTAAAAAGAATCTTTAATTCAAGAGGTAATAAATCTCCAATAGGTAAAAACTGCCCAGTTATGGGGAAATGCAAATATTAGCAATTGATACATACATTTTTAGAGAAGTCCTTTCAAACCATATCCAACCAGGCATGCCATAATTATTTACTGTGGGGCACGGTCATGCTTACACAGATAAAGGCCTTCCCCATTTTTTTTTTGCAGCTAAACCTTTGGCAGACTGGAATCTGCTGGCTGCTACTTTATGCACAGGACAAACAAAGCATCAGAATGTTCAGAACAAAACATAACAATACATTGCAACTACAATAGTACAGACCGTGCCAGTTTTTTTGTTTACTGTACAGTACTTTCATCTGATGCCCATCAGCAGGTCAAAATCGGTTCAGTTCTTTGCATCCAATCACTTACAAAATAGTATAAACCGTTGTCTAGGCAATCGGACAATCTAAATCTATCTTTTTAACGCACTATACACCTATCAGTGATCCATACATATTACACAATCCTTCCATCCATCTAAACCTGATTTAAGACATCTCACACTAGCTATGTTGTGTCCTTAAATAATATTTTTTGACTACACGGTGGCAGCAATATAATCTTGCTATGGTTTGTGAGTATCAAATACCGAGCACATATTGTATATAATCTCGTTCTTACACAACTAAGTCAATTTAAAAATCCCTTCACTGGCTGGGATTTAAAGGTAGGCCCTTATCTCTGGAATGTAATCCGGCCATTGACATTTGCTCAGTTTAAACATGATGTCAACAAGCGGCATAATCCTTACTGCCATTTAAAATCTACAGCAGGCGTGCTCAAGACGTTACAGGAGTTTACTGATGAACATGGCAGGATTACACCTGCAAATGCAGAAGCACTCACTTTGACCATTGCATTGCCGCAGAAAACAAGGTTACCTAGGCAACAGCAAGTGATGGATGGAGATGAACTGAGATGTCAACTTTACCTCCACCTAACCCTCCTTTTCGAACATATATGCTACAACAAAATTCACAAGAATGTCTTGCTTGATTTGTTTTCAGTTTTTACAGATTTTGTGTAATTTTTCTCAGGAGGAGTTAGTGTGAACATGAAATGAGTTTGTTTGATGAGTTTAAAAATCTGTAAAGTTTAAACTGATTATATTCTTTAACTATCAAAGAGAGAAAGCAGTCCTAAACAGTATATTTTTCCTCTAACCCCCCAAAAAATAACATTGAATTGCTTTTACCATTTCATCTCTAAATGAGCCTGAACATCAAAACGCACAGCAAACTAGGCCAGCTACAATGTTATCTGCAAAACCAAGTGTAAACCTGCCTGCAGAAAAACAAGCAGTTAAAAAAGCCAAGTGTTCAAAAAAATTCTTCAGATGTTAATTGTTCAATTACCTGATGCATATTTCCTTAGGTGTCCTATACACCTGATACACAGTAATCTGTCAAGTAAATGTACACTTTTTGCTACCATGGCATGAATATAAAAACTGAACTATCTAATCTCCTGAGTGAGCCCTGCTTTTGTATCTAGTGTGGATTAAGTGGCAATGAACTTGGCTAGTAGTGTGTGTGATTGCATGCGCACAACGTATTTGGCAACAAACCAGTCACCTAAAGTCATTTGGAATAGACTTCAGCTCACTAGCGATAATAATGATGAGCTCTGAAGAAAATGGATAGTTGTTCACAGGGATTATTCAAAACTACACCCATTCCTGGTCTCCTGAAACAGGGGGGATCTATTCCAAAAACCGCAATTTCAAACAATCCATTTGTCCCTAAGGTAGTTAACACAGCATATTTTTTTTAAACCCAATTTAAGTCAGACAGTAGGATGATCTCCCATTTTCACTGTACATGGAGCAGTTGATTACTGCAGTAACATCAGACTAATTTCCCCATCTGCACCCCATCCTCATCTCAGTGACTTGGTTGATTGCCTCCCTTGTTAGAAAATGACTTAAAGGCCAGTGGAACCAGTTCAAAGTCCCAGGATACTCACTGTACACTTAACAGGGGGGTGAAGAGAGAGGTTAACAACGCTTTATTAATCACTACTAACAGGAGCCAGCAGCAAGAGGGAGACGAGGAGTGTGAAGAAGTTATAATTAGTGGAATTGATTTGAGGAAGGTTGAGGCATTTGATCATTCAGGAGGAACACAACAAGAAAGACGCAGATATAAACTGATGGGAAAATGAGTAAAGCTAGTTATATCTGGATGGGGTTGCACATTTTAGCACATGCAGTATACAGTCAAGAGTGTTCTTCTCCTTAAACATATTATTCTGCTTACTATGACACAGCAATTCAAAGATTTGGCCTGAATTAGGATCGGCCAGTGTCAGATATCATTGGTAAATGAGGAATCAAAAATATGTGGTTATTTTTCAAATTGAACAAGATTTGGAAACATCTAGAGCACAGGGGATGATAACAAAGTCTATTATTTGCGTCCAAATTCAGAAAATAAGTTAAAGTTTGTTTTAATTAAAGCAGCATTAGTGCATGGTATGTTGTCACAGGGTTGATCGTTAAAGCAAAGTATGTGACAGAGTGACACACATATTTGGAACTCATGGTTGTGTGAACTTAGCAAGCAACCCTGCATCGCTTGTCTGTTTGGTTTTGCAGGGCTGATTTGAGACATTTAATAATTGAAATGCAATTAGTGCAGTACTTGGAAGAAATAGGCTGGAAACACATACACACACATTGGCATATGCATAATAAACTTACAGGGAGGCCACATCAAATTCATTTTCTGAACCGCATGCAAACTGTCAGGCTGACACGCTATATTTGATGATAAAAAAATATCAAAATATGTCTAGTGGTCTTTGATTGTAAAGTGTATTATAAAAGATGTCATGAGTTTTGTTCCCACTAAAATGAGTTGATGTAAAATGAGTACTGTACATAAAACATTTAAAATAAACTACATTTTTGACTACACATTTAAATGAGAAATACAGTTTTTAAATCACAATTGTCTTTATAAAAACAATAAATCCAGTGTTCATGAGATTTTAGGAGACACACATACCATACTATAGGTATCCTTATAATACCATACATGTAAAATAAATTGAAAAATAAGCCTATGATGGCAGATATGTCTTCAGAATGCATTAACAGATGCTCTGCACATGTATGCGTATGTGTGTGCGTGGATGTGAGGGGCGGGGACAGAATAGATGCATGATATAACAAACTGCTCTGTAAATTGACATTTACAGTGCCTTTGCCATGAATTTCAACGACAAGAAAAATCTCCTCAGCAAGACAAAGAAACAATAAAATAAGGGAAATATAAAAATGTACCATACACTGACAAGCCTCACCAGTATGATGTAGTAAAGTGAATCAATCTTTTCTTCGGTCACCTGTCCAAGTATCAAACTTCCATATCTGCAAAACAATATGAAATCACAACCTATAATTCTAAAATGTCAGGAGCAGTCGAACACTGCATGCAATTATGACTAATATCATATAAAAAATGGCAGATTCCTTTTTGCAAGAGTTCATTTTACGTTAGAATATAGCCAGTTTGATCATGATATTTGGTTTTAATTAATGTGCAAGACAGCTCTTACCGATGTATTGCAGTTATTTGAGACGGCTGAGATGATGTACGCACTGTGCCAGGTCCGTCTTCTCTCCTCCAACGCCGCAGATCACCGCATGTTGCTCTACTGCAGGCTCCACCCTCCTGCACGCCCATTGGTCCAGACAGCGCCATAATGCTCACCTCTACAGAAAAATATCATAGCTTCCGGTGACCACTTTAAAGGAATTGTAATGTTTATTTTCATGTTATAGAATTAGAAAAATAATAGAATTTCATTTTACTACGGTTTAACAGGGGAAAAAACGTCAACACATATTTCCGGTAGGTAAGCGAAATTGCCATGAGCAGCCATTTATTTGATTTAGTACCAGCCTGTAAAATGTTTTGTAATTAAGAGCCACTTGTGTCTAACGTTTCCACATTCAATATGGCCGATGCAAATGCACAACACTGCTTCCCTTTACTGTGGTTGCTTGACGTACGAATATAGCTAGAGACGTTATCTACACTAATATGAGGTCTTTGGATGGGATGCACGTGTCTTTCAATACTTTATCGATTTCTTTAAAATACATATATATATTTGAAAATTCAGTGTCATAACCTGTTGCAACGCTTTAAATATATAATAAAATTTTGGGGGCGGTTTCCGATGAGCGCAACAGTTGGGCGGAAGGCACTTATAGTTTGCTTTGCACTATAATTTTGCCTCCACACGAGCTAGGGTTTTACATGATATATCTGTTATCTGTTTTAAACGCAAAAAAACTAGGTATTTTAGTGTTTTCCAGTTAGACTACGCGTGACAACTCATATGCGGCACTGTCAGGATTTCCGCCTTTACTCCCCGTTTGGGATTTGGAGTGCGATTGTTGACTAGGCGTATTTGTTCAGTATTGGGGAGAGAACTGCACCCAAGTCGCACTTTCTTCAACTATTGTCAGCAGCCAACATCGCCCTAACCAGATCTTCAGATTTACGAGGCTACAAACTTCCCGAATGAAACCGACAGGTCAACCAGGAGGTGGGATAACATTTGGTTTAAGTATAGTCTTACTTTTTTCTGTTTCCTGCCAAATGTGTTTATGACTTGTTGCCCGAATTCTGCCTTCAAACCTGATAAACTGCAGATCGACTGAGGGAACACATCAAGAGTTAATAGCGTTGTTATTAATCGTCTTTTTGGCTTGCTTCGATAGAGTGATGAACTATTTAAATGTCTCAAAAAGGTTGTTTCCTAAATGGTCTAAGCACTTGGTAAGAGTGAGTTATAAAATAAGACTCATACTAAAAGGATAATGTGGTTTAAAGCTAGACTAGTAAATCATATAACTAGTTCATTTTGTACAACACCTCATTTTGCATAATTGTTGACTTAGGAGTCCATTTAAATTATGTGTCATTTAGGTGTGCCGTTTTATATGCAAACACACCCAAGTGTACTTTGAAGATCAGGAAGGCAAAGAATATATGTGCTCTTATATAATGATATGTACCATTTTGAAAATGAAAAATGAGCACACATTAGTTAATTTAAACCATGGAGAGCTAGAGTGGTCTAGGTTGAGTTTTGTCAATTGACAAGAGAGTGATTTATAATTTTATAGCAGCAATAAAGTCAGGGAGCCGGGTAGGGAGATATGGGAGTGATTTACAAAGCAATAGTCACTTCATTTGGATACCAAGTTGTACAGAAATTATGGTTGTCCTCAGAGTTTGATTTTTATTCCCAACAGCTGTCACATATGACCGTATGTCATATCAGATGATAATTTTCACTTACGCTGGCATGTGGATACAATGGCAGCCATGCAAAAGCATCTCTAAGCCACTTTCTGAGGTCAAATGTCATCCATTGGCAAAACACACTATACAAATTAAGCAAAAGTTATTATGAGTGGTTTGCACGTCTGCCTCACAGTTCTGGAGTCCTGGGTTCAACTGAATTTGCATGATCTCCCTAGGCCTGAATGGGTTATCATTGGGTACTTCAGTTTCCTCTCACATTTTGAAAACATGCATGGTAGGCTGTTTGGAAACTCTCAATTACTCCTAGGTATGACTGTGAGTGTTTATGACTGTTCACAAATTCGGGGTGTCTCCTGCCTTGCTTCCCATAGTTGGCTGGGATCGGCTCCAGCACCCCTGCGACCCTTGTGAGGATAAGCAGTTAAGAAAATGAATTAATATGCAACTGACTTATGTTAAGACAAATAATCTGCCATCTTCTTCATCTTTTCTTGTACTTTTTGCATGCTATCCTGCTTCCCTACTATCAGTCCCTGGGAGGGATTGAATGCAAGGAAGGTGGCATTGGTGAGCAAGCACGCACCCAAAACCATGAATCGATCAACAATGACCATGGAGGACTTCAGGAAAGACGGCAGCTCCACTTCAGTCATGGCTCTGTACAATGTGATGTACCCCGTCTTTGAACAGGTATGAATGCAAAGGCCCCTTTTCCACTTTAGTTGCAACAAAGAAGAAAAGACAATTAGCAAATTCTTCTCCAAAAACTCATTAAAAACTGGCAAAAAAGAAACGCTCCACTTGAGTCAAATAAAACTGTAGAACAACACAAGACCCAAATATGCAGCTCCATTATTAGAAATTCATTTTATAATTGAGTGTTAAGAGATTTTAAAAGCCCTTGAGTTGTCTTGTCTGATGTTTGTAATGAGGCGCTAACAGAGTCATTATTCTTGGTGATTTGGACACTTTATTATGTACGCAGGCAACATCTTTGCAAAAGATGTTAATAGTACTTAGTGTCGAGTTTTAGCATTAAAAAAATATTTATAATTGTAGTTATTTGCAATAGTTTTGAGCATAACTGCAGAACACTGAATATATATTTCTTTATTACAGTCTTTTAGATGGGGCAGGTGGTACATATTTTACTAGGTGCTGTATAAAAGAACACTTTAAAACTATGAAGCCAATATTTCACATATTTTTCTGCACTGCAGCATCTACCCGTGTTTTACAATTCTGAATTTTGGTCTTTAAATATGTTTATGTAATCCAGCCTGTAATTTCCAGGTAGCCCTGTCCTGGGAAACACCCTACTTGAATGTTGACTTACAATGAAGTCTTAACTTTTGTTTGCCAGAGCATTTTTTTAAAGCACTCACCACACAAACACTTCATTCATAGTTCCCTTATTTGAATGTAAGAGCATTGTTAAAGCCTGAATTCCGGTACCAGAAAACTAGTGTCCCTTTATATCACCTGATGTCTGACTTGACTTATTCCAGCATTAAATTAAAGATAAGCCAAGTGTGTTCTTTGTGACGAATTGCAGTTGGAGCAAGAAAACCTATCAGCAGCACAGACATTACGTGCAGGTTTTATCAAGGTAATTTTAAAACATTTTTTCCAATAATCATGCTTTATTGAATTTACTGACATAGTTTTGGTTTTGCATGCTTTTTGCTATCAATGTCTTCAGGCAGAAGATGAGAACCCTGGTGTGACCAGAGAATTTGTGCTGAAGCTACTGGAAAAGAAGAACCTGAAAATCAATTATAATGAGTGTCTACTTCGCATGGCTGCATCCGATGTGAAAGGTAAGCTAATGCGCACACATCACCAACAGCACAAATAAGAGAAATCCTGCTCAGTTTGCTGCTTGCTGAAGTGTGAGTTCACTTGTACTTCTATTCTCCACTGGAGAGAGCTGTTTCCACACACATCAACTCTTCCAGCAATCCTTCTCTTCTCTCTTGCCTCTAATTCCGATGCTTGTGTATAGTGATGTGATTACTTGAAGCAAAGACTACCTACCCTCATATGCACTCATTACTTTTAAACCTACCTAAAGCCTCTCTTATTGGTTTTATCATAGTATAGTTTACCTTGATTGATTATGATTAAATATGCATTCTTTTCTTAAACATTCCCACTTACACATTTAGTATTGTGCCCGTCATTGTGCAATCTAGGAAACCTCTTTTTTTTTTTCTTGTCCCATTCTGTGTTCAGAGTTCCGAATCGAAAGGCAGGAACCGGCGTTCCAGGAGTTGAATGAAAAGACCCATGCTCTGAAACGCATCCTCAGTACCATACCTGATCAGATCAATGACAGAGTGAGCTTCCTGCAGACCATCAAGTGAGACAGAAACATTGTTCCCTGTAATTGTAAAACTTTTACCAACAAGTACAAATTCATGGTATTAGTTTTTTTTCTAAAAGCATTGTAAAGAGGGCATTTGTTGTCCGAATTTTATTCTCCTGCAGGTTGGATCAGTGATTTTTCTTTCAAAACAGTTTGACAATGAATACACACACACACGTTTCTCTTAAATCAGTTCAAGTACTATAAAGCACACATTCATAATCTTCCTTGCCCCCGCTTGACTGTTATTTTGATGGAATTTAGCGCTCATACTGACTCACTTCTTATGTTCCTTGCCCAGCAAAGGGCTTATGAATAAAGTTGTTTCAAAGCAAATGCTTATTAAAAACATCATAGTTGAGGAAAAAATCGGACTGACTTTGGTGAAAGGCAAGAAAGCCAATCAGTGATCTAGATGAAAGAAGAGTAATTTTGGCAGTAGAAGAAACTGATTTTTAAATGTATTATCTCGCCTTCTCATATGGTTATTTGTGTCCTACAGAGACATTGCCAGTGCCATAAAAGAGTTGCTAGATATTGTTAATACTATCTTCAGGAGGTACCAGTATCAAAACAGACAGGTAAATATAGATAAAATGATGTCTTCAATGCTCTTGTCCATGTTTCCTTTGAAACAAGTAGAGCTGAAATAGTTGTCTCTTTTAGGTCTTGGAACAGCAGAAGAAAGACTTTGTGAAATACTCCAAGAGTTTCAGCGATGCTCTCAAAACCTTCTTCAAAGATGGAAAGTAAGACGCCGCTTATTATCTATTGCTGTGTTAGGACTTTTCACAATAATTCTTTCTTTCCTCCTGAAACCTCACCAACCGGGTGTTGAGTCCGAGAAAAGATTTTTTTTTTTTCTCCCCGTGTCTCCCTTCATTTTAAGATTTGCGCTCGTCAGCAGTCGGCACGTACACACAAGCTGTCGCAGCAATGTAAAATGCTTGTCGTTTGATCACAGACTCGCTTTCTATTCAAACCACCCTTCCTGAATAATTCCTTTGACCCATTTCTAGTGGAATCACGCTGGGTTGTTTTCTCTGAAGCCTGACATTCTCCCTTCCAGGCAGATCAAAGTGTTTCCTGGATCAATATTGTTGCCATGGTTTCTTTTCGTGATGACAGACATTCATGTTCTTGTCTTTCTCTCATGGTCGCTCTTAGAGTACTCAACGTGTTTGTCAGTGCCACCCAACTCACCCACCAAACCAACATGATACTGGGGGCCTTCAAGACAGCGACATAAAAAAAAACAAACATGGAACAAAGTACAACATATTGGAGGATTGGGAGTGGATCAGGTACAATGAAGCAAAGACATCATTTTATTTAGCTTTTATTATTGTTGTCTTTCACTGCTTGAAAAAGTGCCTCTTTTTAGTTTTCTTATTAAGAACAATGAAAAAGTTGTAGTCAATTAAGTGCTCGGCTACAAGTCAAATACAGATCCCTTGGATGTTATTCCCTGACACCTACGCAAGGAAGTGCTGGACACTGCTGGTCTTGTCTTTCATCTATATTTCATAGCGCCGTGATAATTGGTTGTGGCCACTGAGACATTTCCCGTTAATTACGGACAAAATCTCAAAGTTCTACTACTTCCATTGCCTGAAAGAGAAATTCTCTCTTATTGCCTTTTTTTGTTATCCTTTTGTAAGAAATTCTGCACACTGGATTTATTTCTGTCCACTCTCTGTAATGTCAAATGATATGTCTGCTGCCTTAGCAAATGACTTCTATATATCATTACTACTGTATATTATATACATTTTTTTATTCACTCCAAGTCCAATTGCAATCGTACTACACACACTATATAATTTAATCTCACTCAATAGCACTTTGGATAACTTCTTCGTTTTGTCAATAAACGTACTTAACCTTTCCTTTACGATCCTCTTTTTGTTCTCTATTTGTCATGTTTTTTTTTCTTAAGCAGTGATAACTTAATTCTACAGTATATAGAAAAAAAGTCTTTATCCACTATTATACCAATGCTTTTTTTTCAGGTAGAACAATTTGAATGTCTTGTGTACAATTATGTTTCAAATGCCACAATTGAATAGGAATTAAATCACTTATTCTCGTATCTTTATATAAAAGAAGCTATTCTATGGCATAGTGACCCATTTTTGAACCTCTCTTATTTAAAGTTATGAAATGTTGATTTAAGAATAGCTCACACAAACCTTAAAACCACATTTATATTCCTGGAAATGTCGATTAGGAGTTCAAAGAGTCGAAGAAAGATTTTCCAAAGTAAATCTTTGTGCACAAGAAAGTACTGAACTTTGTCTCGCTGCCCTTCCCTTCCTTCTCCTTCTTGCAGCCAGCATACGAGGATCTGGACGAATGTTTCCCTATTGCGGCAACTTCATTCTTCTCCCTGTATAATAGTGGATTTTCCATGGTGGATTTGTGTGGGGCTATTTTCAGATGTGCGCTGGCTCCTACATGCACTGCTGTAATCCAATTGTGATAGTGTTAATTTTGAAAGCTTTATTATTGAAATTGCTGAGACCTAATTTTCTGATCCTGTCACCGTTGACGACCGCCGTAATCGGCTAATTCAAGTTATTCCAGGCCATTAAGTCACACACGAGAACTGATTGTGGTCACTTAGTCAGAAAGGAAGGAGAATGATATTTTTTTTGAAGGAGCCCGTATTGGTCTTCTGCAAATATTTCTTTTTCCTTTAACAAATGGCACAAAATGTTAACTCTTTCCTACAATAAGCCTCTTAAAGGCATTTGAACAGCATTGATAATGCTTGAGTTATTGTGAAAATGCCTGTTTTTTGTGAAAAGCATCAGTTTTAAAATGTATGTGTGTGTTGCTATGTTGATGTTGCTCTGATCATGTTCTAGTGACTAATCTGTGACTGTAAACAGGTTGTCCTGAAACGAAAAGATTGTGCCAGGACTAACAAATGCAATTCTTTTTGACTATTTGGTTGCCAGGAAACTTGCTTGGTTCATTGGCAAGTAAGCCTAATAAAAAAACAGAATTGTGTCTGTTGGCGGGGAGCTCCACATGACTCTCTCTTTGTTGCAGAGTTTATGCTGCATTCTGGGTTGTTAGGGTTAATTTTCACTTTCTTCAAAGCTTGTTTTCCTGGAAAGTGGTAAAGCGGCACCAGACAAAGACTGCTCCAAACATTGCAGGATGAGGTTTCTCAATCTCAATCAGAATTCTCCAGAATTATCCTGAAAAGATGACTGACCATAGCAACCCAACTACCGAATGGTTGATGTCTTGGTAAGTCTGAATTTAATTATCCTTTTTTTGGGAAATGTACTTAAAACTAACTTGACTGGAGTGAATCCAAAACCTGTCCAGGTTTCTTGTTCAAGGACACATTATTTAAAGGCATTTAATATATACTTTTTTATACATTCAATATTAACAACTGACTTTCTATAATCATTTATTGATGGATGTAAGTCGCGTAGCACAAAAAAGTCGAATATTGTGCTGTAGTTTATGCATGCTTCAGCGAGGTACCGCTTAAGCTTTCATTACAGGCCCTGTCATCTAAATCTCTGCTCAGTTTGATGCCACTAACGCTGAATTCTCGTAAAATGTTTCCGTCAACCTGTTTTTACCACTCTTTGAAGAGCTTATTAGATAGAGGGATATTTCCATGACGTTTCCTATGCTTCAGACCCCAGCAGTGCATTTAAATTATTACACAGTATAGGATGGCAAACCTTTATATGCCCCTGCTGCTTATCTACTCTGCTCCAGTATACTATTTCACATGCCGTTTGAGCATTGTTAACAGAAAGCCTCTCGACTCTTCTAAACATCATTTTGGAGAGCAAAATGTTGACATTGAGAAGCTAATATACACAGTGAGAGCAGCTACAAAATATACTCATTGAAATTGGCCTTTCCTGTGATTATGTTGACATGACAACCCATGGTAGAACATGAGGATGGTTATTAAAGTCTAGAACTATCAATTTTTCCCCTTCAAGTCCACACAGCGTGGCGACTCTTTATTATTCCTTTCTGCTTTCAACGTACATGTTGGTTTCTTTAACTGATTGACAGGTCTGTAGTGTAACCATGGCAACGTGGATGGAGGTGACAATGCTCGAGAGCAAAATGTACATGGAAAACTACAAGAAGCTACAAAGTCTTTTCTTTGTGAGTATTGAACAGTTCACTAATAGCCTCCCATTACCACAGCTACAGTGATGACATGTAACTGAACCCTACTCTGACATCCCATACTATGTCAGAGTATTTTCAGACGATTCATTAATTTTAATGTCTCCATTGCGCATGTTTTTGGCCTAGGTTTATCCGGGAGTTTCTCGTTCCTTGTCCAGAAGGGAATTCATCCATCTGGCCTGCTCATCGGTTGTTCGTGGCTCCAAAGAAGAGTACGGCTTCATGTTTGACAGCGTAGTTGTCAGTGGAGGGCACCACGGTCTTTTCCCTGACAGCAATGCTGTGAAGGAAGAAGCTCGATTAGACTGGGGAGCTCTATGCTCTTTTCTTCTGCAGGAGCTGTCTGACAGGCTGAAGCACAATAGAGTGAAACATGTGCCTTGCTGGGAGCCTCCACGCTCTCTGATCTGTCCACATCGAGACCCAATCCAAAAGGTAAACAGGGGTTCTGTAGCCATGGTGGCTCGTTTAGTCACTAAACTAACCCTGAGTGTTAGTGATCCACTGCGGTGGACTTACCCTGAGGCAAAACTATGCAGTTGCCTAGAGCCTTGAGTTAGTAGGGGGGCCCATCATATTACACACATACTAATAGTTTCATTTTCTGTATCGCTTATCCTCACAAGAGTTGCGGGGAGTGCAAACCCGGGGAGAATCTGGTCACACGTGAGCCTTTATTGAAGATGAAAAATAACTCCCAAAGGAATTATATTAATACGATAGAACAAAATGTTTCTTCTTAAGAATTCACTCTGCAAAGTAATACACGTTAGGGAGGATTTGAAATATGTAACATGATATACTGCGGTGGAGTATAGTGAAATTTCAAAAAGACATTTCTCGCCAATAATATAAATGGATCTGTATATATGACCTTTTGTATTGCGTGTTGTCTTCTCATTCATAAGGGCCACATGTCTACCTTTACCCTGGGCCCCAGATTTCTTAAATCCGCCCCTGGTGGTCCGACATGGTCATTTACTCATGTTCAAGCCTAATTCTTTTGCAGCTGTTAGGTGCAACACTTTGACATTGACAGGATGGAAATTCCACTCTGCTGACTATATAACATTTTAAAGAATTAGGGTCTCTCATCTAAATTTCTCTGCTCGTTTGAGATAAGTGGCTCCGGACTCCCAAAAGTTTAACATCTACCAATTAGTATGCAAATGAACCTCCTGCTACAAAGTGCCGACAGCTGTGAAAAATAGTGATAGGTCACTGCTTCAACCTAATTCAGTTCTGAGAATGTAAAAATTATTGTCACTTTTTCCGAAATTGAGAGTTTCTTACACAGACAGGTCATTCTAGGAAGGTTAGACAATTTTTTGTAAATGTGTTGTAGTTCATTTATCTCATCTGGTTGTTTGAGAGCTTAAAAAAAATTACAACCGTATAGATACAATATTTTAAGGTTATTAACATAGCATAATAACAACAGCTGTAGAATGTGCCATAGTGTACAAAAACACCAAGCAAAACGAAATGTCTCATTTCTGCCCTATCTGTTCTGCTTAGGTATTACACCTGCCGAGTTGGGGTCAATACATGACCATCAGTAAAAGAGGATCTGTGGGAATGCGAGACTCCAGTAGCTTGTCGCTTGTGAGCACCCTAAGACTGCAAAACAGTACTGTCCGACCCAGAGACCTGTGGGTAACAGATGTGGTGCTGCTGCAAAATTTACACAAGGTACAACGGATTGCACTTTTCCTGAAATGTATTGACATTTTGAACTAAACAATTAGACAAACCTCTTCAATGAAAGCTGGCTTGCCGACATGTATTGGTGATCCTTTTAAATCTTAATTAAAAACCTAAACAAAATATGTTTTATGTTTTTGTCATCAAATAGTTTGCTTCAATATCTGCATTGAAAATACAAGCTGAACGTTTGTGGAAATTATTTTATTATGTGACTGTATTTGATGTACTTCTCATTTGGATGTATCTAATTCCTCTTCTTGTCCCACAGGTAGCGGTTTCATTTACAAGTAATGAAGTGTGTTTTTATGACATACCTTTTAAAAAGGACTCCAGTTGCACATATAAAGTCCAGGTAAGAAGTAATAAAAGTTCATTTAAAAATCTTTGTTAATCAAGGAGTTTGCCAGCAGAAATTAGCCATTTAATATGTAAAAAAAATAACACAGATAACTTACTATTTTTCAGGGTTTTCCATTCACTCCATGGTGCTTAGACTACTGGGCTGATCCTTCCAAACCAGATCAGGCTATTCTGGCTATAGGTGATATTGGTGGACAGGTGACTTGCAGTTGGAAAAATGGAAGAATGTGAAATGTGATTTTTCTTGCATGGTTCATGAGATTTTCTTATCTGTGTATTTCTCCAGGTCAGTGCACTATATTTTACATCAGCCCAGCTCTATTTGTTTGAGCGGCGTAGCCAGTGGATAGACTCTGATTCCGCCGTCATCATCCGATGGGATGATGTTGTCAAAGGAAAACATCACTGTTGTTACGTTCTTCAACACCGTGCACACCAGCCAGCATGGGTGAGGAAAGGTAGGAAAAAGTGACACATTTGTACATTTAATCTAGCATAGAAGTTTGAGGTGGAGGCCTGTCTCCTCTGAGACTTTCCCATTTCAGCTCATTCTGGGTGCCTTTTATTCTATCATTGATCGTTTGCACTATTCAGCCCCATCTCTCCTTCAGAGTCATTGGGCTGTTTCATAATGAGTCAGCAGTTGCATCGTTCTTAGACCCATTTGGCCAAGAGCGAGGGATCCCGATGAGGAGGAGGGAGTAGAGTTAACTCATAAATAAGCACAACAAATGGGAAAGCAAGTTAAAGGGAAACAAAGGCGACAAAGCCAACTTAAGGAATGTGGTGGGTAATTGCGATTTTTCAGGCAGTGTTTGTGAAATGCAAGCAAGGGCGGGGGGTTTGTGTATGCCCCAGTGGAGTGTGTGTTTGCATACCTCTAGGTGCGGGTGCTGCAGCTTCTTTTTGAAGTTTCCCACCCTGCGGTACCAGTGGGAGTCTTACCATTAGCTATGGATGGGCCACCAAAGTGAGTTGGGTAGCGTACAGATGGGCTCAATTGTGAGGGAATTAGGAAGAAATTGGGATTGCCACACACTCATGGGGGAATGGAAGTCAGCTCGGGGAAGTATTGAGTTTGTCACTGAGAAATGCCTGAATGCATGCCAACGAATGCTGAGACTGAGTATTTGTCATAATTCACCCTCCAAACAAGAGGGTTGATTTAATCTCTCGCTCTTCCTCTTTGATTTTCAAACTCCAAAGAAATGTACGTAAAATGACATGAGTTTAATCAGGCTGAAGCAGCTTTAGTGGATCACAAAGACCTCATGATTTGTACGTGTCAGTCAAATGGCACAGAACTCATTAATCAGTGATGAGTCACACATCTTTTTCTGAAAAATCTACCCAGCTTTTGATTCTTGGAATGGAAAAGTGGAAATGTTATGATGAATAGAAAATAATCAGGCATAAATACTTTTGCCTGTGACTTTTGACCTGTGACTGTCAAATGACATTTTGGCGCTCCAAAGTTATTTCCCCATCGAGGTGCCTCTGATAGAAAATGTCCGGATTTTGTCCTCAATCAATGTGTTAATTGAGATGGATGATGATGATGCAAGGTCCATTACTTTATCTGTAATACCAGCGAGCAAATAAAATTGGGCTAATTCTCCACTGTGGATGACTTGTTTTACTTTATGGCGGATTTGTGGTCAGCACGTACTGTTTTAATTAGGATGTCTTTTAAAGTGAAGCAATAAAAGCACTGGTGCTGAAGTATCCAATTGAAATAAAATCGATAGACACCGCGTCATTATCATTATCTCTGGCCGGATTTATTTATTTATATTTTCACATTCAATTTGTTGCATTTGAAGCTACTCAATGGTTAGAAAAATAGATGGATATGGAACATATTCACAATTGCACCTGTTATCTATGAGATTCATAGCAAATCAGCCTGATTTGCTGTGGTTTGGGTTGGATTTTAAAATTATATGATGGTGGTGAGAATGGACTGAATGAAATGACTGAATCTAGAAGAACCAATCACATGAGGGTGGAGGGAATGTAAAATGTCTCACACTGTCTTTGGTGGTAAATTAGTCATTCTCAAACAATCATTTGACTTATTTACGACAACTGCCAATTTTTTGGGGGGTGAAAATGTAATGTGATGAGTACATAGAGTATTCCCAAGTATAGTATAAAGAGAACTTAATGCTAAAAGATTTGCAGAGTTCGATTTTAGATTAGTTAGGTTTTCTAAAGACTGACAGCAAGTCTTGGCATAAATGCAACATTTGTACTGGTGTTCTTTCTAAATTACTTTATGTTATACAAGCAATAGCAGGAAGCTAAATGGAGGGGCCATCGAGCCCACAACAGCAGCCTCTTTGTCGGATATACGGGTAGAAAAATACGAGAACGCACAGCACCTTCCAAAGTTCCCTGACTGATATGATTCGCCAGCGTTCCCCATTTTACATGTCACAAAGTCCCGCCTCCACATGCTGTGATTTGTTGATCAATATAGGACCAGAGTGGAAATCCAATCAAAACCAAAGACTGGCTTGCCATGTATCTTGTACAGAGCAAAAGTCGGGGTGCCATTTCGGGCTAGTAATCTTCCTTGACAAATCTACATTAGGTTTTAGGTTGCTGCTACGTAAAAGGATGTCTCTGTGTGGGGATAGCAAGGTCACACTCGCTGCCAAACTATTTCCTTGTAATGTCCAATTTGCGTTTAATACAGTTTTTGAAGAAAAAAAAATATAAACACACACACACACACACACACACACACACACAATCTTGTCTTGATGATATTTATTCAATACATTTTCCCCATTAGCCTGTAAGGCCTGGAAAAAAATGGGCATGTAAATATACGACAAGGAGAAATAATATGAGTGTCTGCCAGGGAGGCGTTTAACATTTTGTAAGGGTAAGACTAGGTCAATATTTTTCGATCATGATGGGTGTTCTAGTGTCTGGTAGTTGCAAGGACGTACAAATCAGCCAATATTCTTTCTGACATCTTTTTATCCATTCATATGCTGTAGGTTTATTCACCAAAAAGATTTTCTGCATTCTTTACAATAGTCATTTGGGGTATTCATTTTGCCTCTTGTGATGGTTTCTTCTCTATTCTGAATTCTAGCTGTAAAACCGTATGTGATATAAATAGCTGAGCAGTCTTTTTGAGACAAAATGTTCATTGATTTTCTTCATATTTTCTTACATCCAACAGTACTTTACCTGGACTCCCTGGATTCCTTTGTGTCATGCAGCACTCGGCCTAAAAGCAGCATGGTGATTGGCTGTAGGCAGAAGAACAGCAAAAGCCTACATGTGACCTCTTTCTTTACAATGAGCGGTGTGTGGGACATAGACTATCACCACGAACTCAAGATGATTGGCAAGTAAATTAAAACAATTGTAAAAGACTGTAGCTAAAAGCCCATCTGCAACTTATTTACTATGTGTCCAAACTAAAAAAATCATGATGACATAATCTGGTCTCATAAGGTTTTACAGTTATGACCATCTGTCCCACTATAAAAGATATATTGGAAAAAAACAGTTATAAAACATATTGCATCTGATCTTTGTGTACCGACATGCCATATGGTGCAGTTCACACATTTCCAATTGAAAGGAATTTCGTAAAAGGGCAAGTGTAAAAGGAAATTAGATATATGCTTTTTTATGTTATGGGCCAAGTGCTATAGTTTAACAAGGGAAAGTGACATTTTATTTGACCAAGAAGAAAATTATTATTGAGTAATTGTTGGGTAAACTGCTTTTACTAGCTTTTACTTTTGATCCAGATTGTTGTATGTGCGGTAATATTAGGTGATGATATTAGTTTACAGTCATAATTGCCCACCAGAGAAAACCCTCACTAAGATCCCCCCAAAAAACAAAAACGAAAAAAAACCCAGAGTTGGACACCCCAGTTTTAAGTTAATTGCAAATTATGTGATTGTTTGTAGCCACTGCAGGTGTAGATCATCAAATTCTGTTGTGGAACTCTAACACATCCTACCAGCCAGCGTCTGCACTGAATGGCCACATTGCCCCAGTTACCGCTGTTTGCTTCCTACAGAAGAAAAAACAGCTGATAAGCTACTCCAAAGACAAGGTATAAATATTTGTTTGCGTGTGTCTGCACAGTGAAGAAAAATGACTACTAAAAATCATTATGTTATTAATTTTGAATCTTTCCTGCAGAGACCTAGTAAGATTTGTTTCACATAGCTGCCTCCATTTATTAGAATGATGTGACAACATTTTTTTCCAAGTCTGCTTTCTTTCTACTGCACAAATGATGTTGTTGCTGCTCTTCATCTCCCTGTTGCCGCAATGTGCATGTTTGCCTTCTCTTTAAGATTTTCTGAGGGGAATAAATATTTTAGAGGTGATTTATGTTCCATCTGCCTTCTTCTTAAACACCATCTGCCACTGCAAGGAGCTCTGATAGCTTTACCACACTTTCCCCTGGAAGTGTTCTTGCACCAGAGACATTCATCTTATTTGGTGCTGTAAACCAATATGGCAGACTTCTCATTAAGAGGCACTCTGAGGCATGCAGTGTAGAAACTTGGGTGGAGCGGTCATCCATCTTGGGTCATTTTTTTCCTGTTAAATTCATTTTATGATTACTGTCAAACTAATAACACAGTTTATTTGTGTAAATGTAGTCAACCCTGCACTTTGACATTAACTCCATGCATTTTATTTCTTTGTTCAGGCTGTGTATCTATGGGATGTTTCAAGCCAGCTCTGTATTCACCGTCTGGATGGTGTTTTCCCAGCGACACAGGGCGAAACACACACACACCTGCTCTTGATCGAAGAGCGCCAGGCCTTACTGCTCACCTTCAATAGCTTGCTTGTCTTGCTGGAGAGAAGCAAGGAAGAGACGAGCACCAGCAGTCACGAGCACCCTGTCACCTGTGTGCTTTACAACAGTCTTTTCAGACATGTGAGTAAAATAAATTCCTTGGATGCACTTAATGTGTAGGCAACCTGATGAATCAGTTTTAGTGGTTGAGCATAAACTATGTCATGAGGAATTTTAGATTGAGCAGGGATTCGGACATTGAAAAGCAAGCATTGCAGAAGCTTTCACAAACAGACTGATCAACGGCTAGCTTGACTGAAAGATTAATGATAGATGGAATAACTGACAAACAGAATGAACAACTTTTCAACTGCCTGTCAGTCTGACTGGCTGATGGACTAGCTGATTCATAGACAGACAGACTAGTGGACTGACTAATTGAGATATGAACAGCTGATTGATAGTCTTACCAAAATAAGAGACTGGCAGATGAGTACACCTGACAAATGAAATGCTCTATTAAAAAGCAAGTGTGTGAATTAATGCCATGCCCAATATACATGTTTTCATGTAACAACTTGAGGACACATGGTGGAAATGAGTGCAGATGGGATGAAATACATTTTCAAATTACATTATTCTTAAATCCTTTTAGCCATGTTTGCGTCTTAAATGCAAATACGGGACAACTTTTCATTTTGGGTTTTTATAGACAGTACACTTTCAAATTGGATCTATTTGCATTTGACAGCAACAATACTAAATTACTCCTGGCTTAGCTTGGCAGGAGTTCTGACACTTGCATTATATGTCAGAATCATTAAAAATCTTCATTTCTCAGCACGTAACACAATCATTAAAAGTCATCATTTCTCACCACATAGTCCAGTGCAAACTGCTTTCAATGATTGATATCCTCCGACTCTCTCTCTCTCTCGCTGAAGGTAATAAGCAGTGACACAGGCTCCTCTGTGATCTGGTGGATGGCTGACACGGGTCAAAAGGTTAAGCAAATGCACCGTTGCCATGGCGATGCTGAGATCTCCACTATGGCTCTGAATGGCACGCAACATCGCCTCTTCACTGCAGGCACTGACGGCGAGGTTAAAGTTAGTGGTCACTCACGCTTAAAAATGTACATATTCTTACCTCTATTATGCTTTTCTAATCCATACTGCACCTGATTCTTCAAAACATCCCCAGAGTGGGCAAAAACAATCCTTGGATAAAAGTGATAATTACACATGCAGTAATTAATAGTAATCAACCACATAATCTCAACATATACAGTGCCCTTTAAATTACCAGCACATCCAGATTTAATCAACAAAGATGCAGAGGGTATGCAGTCGAATAATTATCAACTCATTCACTCCCAATGAAAATGTTAAATGTCCAATCCATGTACTCGTAAAAAGGAGGGCGGGCGATAAATGATCACATTCTATTGCCATCTAATTAAATAAACAGTGGAGAGGAGACACAAAAGTTTAATCGTTCCTCATGCCACCTGCAGGTGTGGGACTTCAATGGCCACTGCCTCCATAGAATGAGTGTCGCCCTGGGAAAGGCTGCAGCCATTTCACACATTCTGCCGCTGAAGACGGGTCTGCTGGTGATGGGTTGGGAGAGGTACTTGTGCGGTGTAGTTTTGACCCTCTTTTTGTACAGCAATGGCATTTTGTGGCCTGAAAACAAAATGTACAGAAAAATGGTAGTCTTTATGATAATGAATGGTAGCCTTAAAAATATAGCCCATGTACTTCAGTAGAGTAAATAAAGGGAAAAAAGCATTGTAAGCCTTTTTTTGTGCAACAGGATGTTGACAGTATTTCGCCGACACTCCTTCTCCAAGTTTGATGTTGACCCATCAGAGTGGAAGGGTGGTGTTCATCATTGCACGCATGTGCTCTGTGCTGCTTTCCAACCACCAGAGACTCTAGTCACAGGTATGTGTGTTATTGTTGTTTTTAACTGTCCATTACGTAAAAAAAAAAAAACAATGATCGATAATAATTTTGCCATTCCACTCGCAAGATAATCTTTTGTCAATCACAAACCCTCTTGCCACTATATACACAATTCCAGGATTGACCCAAGTGAAAACACTTACTAAAAAATGCCTTTCATTTATGATTCTTATCCCTTCAATCACTTTTGAGATGAATCAAAGGCAGTGTAAAACTCTAGCAAACCGCTACAAGATGCATTGTCTGTTTTAATAAGTATTGATTTGTAAATGGTGTGGTATAAAATCCAATGATACCCAACCTTAAGTGTAATCCATCTTTTAGCTCGGGTCACCTGAGGTATCCTGTTGAGGATATGTACTTTGCAATAGAATAGGTGGCTATACTTGTTGAAGTAAGATTTATAGTGGGGCAAAGACTGGAAAACACTTGCTTGTGGTTAATTCACACATTAATTACATTTCATTTTAAAATGTAAAAGGAACCCAAAATATTTAATGACTGATTAGTTTACTATGGTAACAAAAGGGATTTGCAAGGCACTTTATACTTGACATTCTAATTGCTATTCTAAAGGTGAGCTCCAAGAATTGTCATGGTCTGTGAGTTATGACGAATGGGAGTGCCACATTCTATTGGCGGTAATATAACAAAGTACTTTAATAACCCCCTCACAAGTTACTTGACTAAAATAGACTTTCATTTAAAAGTGTGCATACGCTTTGTCAAAAACAGGCTCGTCTAACTATGTATCATTCTTCTCTTTTCTTTGTAAGTTAAATTTTAATGACTTGAATTAATAATGGGTCTGCGGGGGTGGGCATTATAGAGACGATTGGGGAGATTAAAAGAAAGACAATTTAGAAATGAAAATAATACTGAGAAAAACACTTTAGCGAAATAAGTCGCAATTATGCACTGCTGAAATGAAGTGTGGTTGCTATGAAAGGAGCCATTCTTGACATATTGTTGCTTTCATGGGCGTCTGCATACATGATTAAACAGACAGATATTTTAGGTGTCTAGTGGGTGCATACTATCACACAATATCTCGCATACAAGAATATGATTGAGCAAAACTTAACATTTTCAGAAGAGTTATCTTAAATTATTCTTTCTTTCATTTTTCATAACGCTTGTCATGACAAAGGTTGCATTGGTACTTTAGCCCATCCATGACGCACCCTTGAATTGGTTGGCAACCAATTCAAGGGTGCAACCAATTCAAGGCCACAATTAGACAAATCAACCATTCACGTGCACTCTCTTTGGAATGTGGGCTCAAACTGGAATACCCGGAGAAAACCCACACAGGCATGGAGAGATCATTCAACTGAATATGACTTCAAAAACCCATGTACTGTAGTTTTAGCTTGTTTAAAAAATGAATTTGCTGGAACACCCTGACTGCTATCACTAAAGTTTTCGGTTCATGTGTAGCAGAGAGCAGGTATACATTGGACACCTGCTCTGCCCTTCTAAGACAACAGCTCCTGAGATAACTAAGGAGCAAGATAAAGTTAAGGCTGCGGGGGAAACAAAGATAAGAGTGGGTGTTCTCAGGGCTGCAGGGAAAAGGGTTAGGATGGAATTAATAGTTTGTGATTGAACAAAAGCTCGATTGAAGAGATTCTTAGTAACTTTGGAAACTTTGGCCCCAAATTTCTCTCTGGGTTGCCTGTTTTCTTGTTATCACATTTACTGTGCGTGCGTCATAATTGGATACACTATCATTGCATCTATAGATTAACGTTCTTTTTCATTCTTATTGGCAGAGAAATATCTGGCTGAGACTTACTATACATTCATCAATTTTCATGCTTCCTATCGTCATGAGGGTCACAGTAGTGATGGGGCCCATCCTAGCTCAATATGGAGAGTAGGCAGGATACACATTGAATTGGTTGCCAGCCAAGTTGCAGAGTTTGGTTTGTTGTTCTTATTTTTGGATTTCTTTTCATTCAAAACCTTGATGTCAATTAGTGAACAGACTTCACTATATTGACACCTCTTCAGAATTCGGCAATTTTGGCCAAGAGGTTTTAATAGCCTCTAAATGGGAGAAGATGGTGTGAAAGTACTATTTTGTCAAAATGAAACTCTTGAATTCACACCTACCGAGACAAAACACCCCACTATACACACACACACACACAACACACACACACACACACACACACACACACACCCTTCTCTGTTTTCTTACACAAGTGTAAGATAATGGAGAAAATGGATCTGGGCTGTATGAATAATGCAAGCGAGATGCTATGTTTTATTTTATTTTTTTAACAATCCCTCATTTACACACCGCTATTAAACAACTGCAAGGTAATAAGAGCATTGTTTTATTTGTCAAAAACATAAATAATGTAAACTTTGGAGCCAGAGACGCATGTTGAGTTGTGTTTATAGAGTTGTTTCCCCTAATACTATTAATAAACCTTTTTTCTTGTATGATGATTATTGGAGAAATGTTTAATGTCTGTTTTTGCCCCAAAATAAAATGTGCAGGAAGCCGCGATGGAGAGATTATTGTGTGGAACAACAACACGGAAAAAGCTCTGAGGAAATTGCAGCTGCCGGCTAAACATGAAGAATTCAGTAAGCAGTGTAGTCTCATGCGCACACACACACACATAGGCACACCTCATCACACACGCCACCTCCGCAATTTTCACTTGTTCGTGTGAAAATACTAAAGTGCTTCAGATAACCTTGAGAAATTATAGATAAACAAAGACATCACAGTGGGCTAGAAAATTGATCGTTAGGTATGTAAAAGCACTGAGGCATTTTCTTTTACCTAAAGACTGACTACCTTTGCTGAATGTGTACCTCAAAAAACCCTTTGAATAAACTTTTGATAACTTGATCATTTTTTTTATTACAGAGCAAAAAGAGCAGCACCTTGACGCAATTACCAAATTGTAATTTTTACAAGGACGTTCATCTGCACAAATAGCAACAGGTATAGTAGATTATATTCATCATTCATAAGACTAAAAATATTGTAATATTGGAGGAATTTTAAATTCTGAATGGCCATAATATGGCCAGAATTAAATGGCAAATTTCACATGGAGGGAAAAATAACATGAATTGAATGCTTCTGAATGTGTTGTGCCTCTTTTGTTACTACCTTTGTTGTTGCCATTAAGAAGTGATATTTTAACAAATATTTGATGACAGTCGGCGCTGGATTCAGCTCCAAAGACGGAACGGTGCTGCCGGGCTAAAACTGCTGTGTTCTATTTTTCATGCATTAAAAGTTATGTTTTCTAATAATCTGATTTTATAGTCATGTCAAAACTTTTTTCTTTTAATGGCCAAAAGAATAAAAAAATGCTTTCTCGTATAATTAACAACATAATGTTGCATACTACCATTTCTTTCCCCGTTAAATGTGTTTCTGATGTTTGTATTTTGCTTAGGTGGTGCTGACTTGTTGTCATGTGGCAGTTCTGGGCTAGTCAGGCTCTGGAACACTGTCCACGGTCATCTCCTGGGACAGTTCACGGCTCACAATCCACAACTGGGCTCTATTTTCATGGCTGTCTGCCCCAATGGAAAGCTTTTAGTCACAGCAGATAGGCGAGGCACAGTCACGACATGGGACATAGAGGTACTAAATAGACAAGTACTGCTGATTTTCAATTAAAAAGATGATATGAACAAGTTTCAGGTCATGTACAAGCAGAACAAATTACAAAGGACAGAATTTGACCAAAAGTCAAGCTGGTTAACATGAAAAATCCATATTTTTCTCATGTTACATTTGTAGTGCTACTGAATTGACTTTTTTTTTTCAACTCAGACTTTGTACATTTCTTGTAACATCACAAACCCAGCTAGATAAATTAAATGAGAGATTTGATTAATACGAAATCATTGGCCAAGATTATAATGATTTATTTAAAAGTCTGACAAGCATGACATAAGACAGGAGGAGGAGTGATTCAATGACTCAAATAACATTGTAAGAAGAACTTACAAAACAAACAAATAAAAAATAAATAAAATGGATTAGTATTAGCAATACTCATAAAGGTTCAAGATTGGATTCCAGAGAATTAGGTTACGATATCACAAGACATTATTGCACAAAATAAAAGCAACCAAAATATATATTATAATTTTAAATATCACTTATTCAGGTCAAGCTGGCGGGGTGCTGGATCCTATCCTAGCTGACTTCATCCTATAGTATTCACCAGTCAGTTCTAGCTTACACACAGAGACAGACGACTATTCACATCAGAATCACACTGCCACTTGGTAGGAATTGAACCTACGCTGATTTCAGGCAAATGCACCACTTTCACCTTCAGTGACTTATAACAAAAATGTTCAGCGCACAAATCTTTGTTGCTCCTTTTAAGTGGGAATTTTGTTTGAAACTTACATTTTTTCCTTCTAATTTAATGTATGGAAATGTATGCGTGTAGCAGTGCTGAAAAAGTTGGCCTAGCTCAGTGGTTTTGCTTAAATCCTGTCCTACGGCAAGAGCTCTTTTGGATCAGCCTGCTGTCTTGAATATTTGCACTGTGTCATGACACAGTGTGCTGCAGTTGTGTTCGTCACTACGGTTCCACTGTTGGCTTTGTCTTTTTTTTTTTTAACCATTCTGTGCCAGTTTTATGATACAAAACTTGGATAAAGTGATGACCTTTACAAGCCAACAAGGACCTGAGTTAAAGCGAATCATTTGCGGAAAAACGAATAACAGCACAGCAGGAGAGGAAATGACTATTTTGGAATCCCCAACAAACATGCTTTGTTGGCTGTCTGAAATTGACATTTTCTGACAAAATGGAAAATCTTAGTGAGTCACTCCACCAACAAGATGAAATCAGAGGTGGACTCTGGAGTGATGTAGCTCAATAGATTTAATAGAAATGTGTTTACTACTTTGAAACTTACAAGTGCAACGTTGGTCAATACATTGTATTGATACCCATCTGTTGTTTTTTTGTTAGTCTTGGTTGATTAAAAATAGCCTGTGTCTAAATATGTGATTAGAACAATTTAAAAAAAAGACAATTTGGTTAAAATTGAGGTACGTCCAAAAATCTTGTTGTAAAACATTATAAGGATGGAAACTAAGTCTTCTAGAAAATAATAAATTAGAAGCTACTGTAGTTCAGCACACTCCAGCATTCACCCCTGAGATGCCCCCAAAATTAACAATGAACTCACTGGCTTTCACAGCATCACTGCCTGGAGTCAAACGAGAAAGTGGAGACTGAACCTCCAAAATTGGTGTGCAGTTTCCGCCCCCACAGGGATGGGGTCACTCACCTGGATATCATCATCCTTGGCGATCAGCAGCTTCTTCTGTCGGCATATCGAGACGGTAGTGTGGCTCTGAGCTATCTGCCAGGAGAAACCATTGGTTTCTTTGGACAGGTAAACATACACATATATATGTATAGGAAGAGTAGTAGTGCTGCCAACTGTTACAGAACACATTATTTGTGTTTTTTAAATGGACCAATTTGGTGGCATTGTGTAGCATAATGTCCCTATGGCTAGTCGTGGGTGGTACAATCCAGTCGACTGAAAGGATGTGTAAGGACAAAGTGTATCCCAATTCCCGCGTCAAAGAGGGTTCACATTAAGGTAGCCTGGGGTGAAGTCACTATAATATAGTGTTCTGGTATTTATGGATTTCTTAGGCTGCAAAATACACTATACATTATCTATGATATGTTTGAATGGACATACATGGAAGTAAATTGCTCATTCAAGGAAAAACTCATACACGTTTTTATATTTTACTCATGTGAATGAACATACAGGGGATAAGACGGTGGTATTGTAGCCTGTCATCCTCGATTATATTCAAGTTGTTTTAACCAGATGAAATCTGGCAGTTACAACACAGTCACTTTCAATCTGCCGGCTTTTTAAAACAATATGCTATTCAGTCAAATGTGGTGAAAGTAAGGCGACTGTGTGCACATTAAAAAGCTTGCTTGGCGTTTGAATGATGGTATGCTATTCTAAAATTGACTTTCTGGTGCTCTACTGATGTTCTATTAGGAGGAGCAGTGGAGCATTGTGAGGCCTGGATGTGTTCACTCACAGCGGGATCTCTATGATGATAGACAACCTGACAACACAGCGGAGTGTGAGGAGGGCGAAACAGACAAGAAACCAGATTGTGCAGAAGAGCACAGCGTTTGTCTAGGTAAATTGTCTTAAATGGCTTTGTTAAATATGCTTGAGAGCATGACTCTTACTAGGAATTTAACAGTCTTGCTTTGTGCCTGCCTTGTGGGTTTCACACTTACGAGGAGAAATTTAGATGAATTTAAATTGCATTAAATTTGATTGAAGCTGCAATTAGTGTTTAAAAAAGCAATTTGAATGTGAAATTTTGCAGTGCTGTAGTTTATTGCATCTAGTGAGCAATTTCAGACAATTATACCCAAATTTGTTACATATTTTGCTCTCATCTCTGCTCTCAATACTATTGCATCTTTAGATTTTGGTATGTTCATTCATTGTGACATTCTCATAAAGACACACCTGCGTAAAGAAAATTAAGTGTGCTCTGAATCCTATAACTGATGTGAGCTAGGAATTGTAAATATAATTCACTAAAGGAAGTTTTGACGCGAGTTTGGCACTTGACATAACTGATGGCATCTTAAAGTCAAGTGGAAAGATGTACTTACGTCAGCAGTAGCAGTCTGGAGACAAGATAAATATTTGTACAGGTCACAGTTATCATACCATTTATCAGCTTGAGGTGAAATATTAGAACCTAATGAAATGAAAATCAAAACTGTGATATACTTTCTGGAATACCAAAGTACAAAAAAAACATTTAATCATTATCATTAGTATCATTATCCTTAATAATTTACCTGTAAATCAATTTACTTAATTATTTTTAAGCATCAGGGGTGCTGGAGCCTACCCCAGCTGACTTTGGAAAAAAGGCGGACAACTCCCTAAACTGGTCGCCAGTCAATCGCAGGATACTTACAGAAACAGACTGAAAGGTAATCATATATTGTTACTTACCGTATATTGCAAGATGTGTTCTTCCATAAAATGTATTTTTGTTTTATTTAAGTGATCTTCGAGATATTCATCATTGAGATTACTGTGCGTTTATAAAAGGTTAATTCAGTTCAAATATATAAAATACTTTGTAGTGAGCCTGACATTTTTTATATGTAGGATATTATGGAGTCTGAATTGTCTGAAAGTACCAGTTAATGAATAGATGCACCAAGCGGGGTATATTGACTTTTGTGTTCATTTGATTTAACTGTGTTATTAAGTTCTTGAGGTGCTTTAATTTAGCCTGCTGCATACATCTGTGGTTATAGTAACTGTACGTCTATAATTGATGTCTTTTCAATGTAAAACGTGTCTTACATTGTGCACAGTGGCAAAATGAGGATTGATTATTTCAATTACACTCATTGCTTCCACATTCCTTATTTACCATCACCATTGAATTTCCTCGCAGTTTAAAAAAGTGCTAATGCTGAGCTGAAACTTTAGTTTGTTAGGATGTAGTCACTGTCACTCTAATGATTTCAAATCACTGTGTTTTGGCACATTAGTTTGCCATGAGAAATCAGGTTTGTTACGGTAAACTATTCACTTTTCATGTATTTTGAAAATATTAGGTATTTGATAAAGAAAAAAAAGAAAATATTAATATATTTATTCATCTAACTACATTTCAGCAACCTCTAAGACAAGCGCACAAATTAAATGTTAATTTAGCAGATAGCAGATGATACAAGCCACATGCATATATGTATAGTACATGTATATGTGTATGTATGTTTGTATTTTAAGATATTTAAAGAGGACCTGAAAATGAACACAAAGCAGATAGCATAGTGTAATAGAAAAGTTTGAGTGGTTGTTTGATGGTAGGGTCAATTGGAAAGTCTACACTGGGCTGCCAGCCAGTGGTCCTGAGGTGAATAGCGCCAAGGCCTCACTTAATCACCAGCCTTGTCAATGTGTGTAGGTGTGTGCGCATTTGTGCGTGTGCACAGGGCTTTAAATGACCTCAGTTCATCACTGAGACCAAAGAGAGTCAGGTCTGCACCCTTCATCACTATATGAACCTGTGAGTCTGTGTGGTCAATACTGAAGTTATATTGATATCCACATGGTCAGTGTCTAATCCCAACAACAGCAAGTGGTCTCGTATCTAAAAGAGATGAAAGTCTGGTTCACTTTTTTTACACTTTTGCTCGCTTTAAAGATAACTTCTAAGAAAAATAAAAAGAGAGGAAGGAGAGTGAAAGTTGTAAAATTGGGCCTATGACACTTTAGCATATTATCAAAGTGTACCTCACAGTGTAGAGCTTAAATGCCGTCCCTTCTGCCTTCAAAGGGAATTTCAGATCATCTCAAAGTTTTTTCCTCATCGCAATTTACAGACTCTTGATGAATATTATTCTCAACCAGGATCCAAGAATAAGAATATGCCTGAGCATGTATAAAATAACAGACAAAATTCTGTCCTGTCACTAAACAGATGTGCTAAAACACTGGGACTGAGCATCCTACAGAACTGCTTTGCTTTGACCGATTGGGTTGTATCCACACATTTTGCAGGATGCTTCTGTCTGCATACAATATTATGTTGAGTATGTGACTAGGCACATGAGCAATACTGTTTATCACATCATACCCTAGAAACAACTCAAGATGTTTACCAACTAAAAGACCTGGGTAGGTCTTCTGCATGCTCACACTCAGCGTTTGAGTCAGGGGATGAAATGAAGTATAAAGTGTAAAAGTAGTGCCGCAGTCTCATGTTCTCATCACCGTCACCTGTACTTCTAGATCACCATTACCTCCTGCTTTGAAACAGTATTTGTAGTAGTTTTTGCCAAAAAGAGCCAATGCACCTGCCTGAATGATTCCAATTACATAGCACTCACTCGTCATTGTAAAAAGCTTAGAGAGAGTTTGACTAGATCGTATCTAGAGTAGCTCACATAACACACTGGACACACAGCTATTCACAACCAACACACAAAGTGCTACTTCGATGCCATTACTACCATATTCACCTACCTGGAAAACTGACTCCTACACCAGGATTCCTTTTGTTGACTACAGCTTCACCTTTAATGCCTTCATCCCCTCCTGGGTCAATCTTTAACTCTCCACACTTGACCTGAATATCTACCTCAGAAGAACACAAAGGAGGGCAGCCTTCAATATTAAAGACAGCACTCAACATGAGCAGAGCTCTTCTAGCCTCCGGCTCAAGGTACAGAAGTGAGCAAGGCAGGACTGAAAATCTATAAATTAATCTGAAAACAAATGTCCTTTTCCCATTAATTTATCATTGCGTCTAAACAACTGCGCATCACGTAAGTCAGGAAAATAATCAGAAGTCTGGAGGAAACCCAGGTATGCCTGGAGGGAACATGTATACTCCTCACAAGAAGGTCAAAACTAGAGATTGATCTCAGAACTCTGAGATGATATCCAGTCAGACATAATACCCCCACCAAATGAAATAGTCATTATTGTTGGTATATTACACAGCATGTGTATTGTGCAAACAAACATTAATGAGCTTAGCTTTGTATTATTATTGCCTCATCTATTGTAAGGATGTATGCCTGTATTCTTACAGTCTATTTTAAAGATAGCTTCATTTATATGTATGAGTTTTGTGGCAGGTGATTTAGTCTGAGTGTAAATGCACATTGCAGCTCAGGCTGCCAGGCTGCTTCCTAATTACCATAAATCAAATTTACATCTGTCATGTAATTTAGACCTGATCGTGGTGTTGGTGCATGGTTAAATTTAGCATTACCAGAAAATAAGATTTAATGTTGTGCAAATAAATGAATGCACACGTAAGCTGGCTACATTCTTTTTTTAGAAAGAAAATTCACTTGTATTCGAAGCATGAACTATTGTATAAATATCCTAAACTTTAGGAGAGGCTATGGTATGTAAGCATACCCTTTGGGAATAAAGGGTATGTTTATTTACCATAGCATACCAAGCTTAGCATATTTCTCGAATTTTCATTGAATAATGACAAAATTGTGCAAAAGACACGAGCCTAGTAGTTGAAGCAGACGTGAAATGAGCAACGTTATAGCTCGCATTTCATAAAATAATCTTTTACACTTTCATATGGGCATAGAATCCGGCCTCCTATGATCCATTGAGCATCTCAGTCAAGCTTTTGCTTCTCCTTCCAATCTGCACATTCATTCTGCACATTATTGAGAATGCCACTTCAGGGGACATTTGAGTCAAGCTGCTTTGCCAACTGAAAAAAGATACAGTTACACCAGTGATGTTTTCACACACAAGGCAAATCACTAAATTGTAATTAATATGCAAAAAAGAGAATTTAGTGAAAGCCAGTAGTTTGTTGACATTAGGTTAGTGTGTTAACAGGCCTCTTGCTTTGGTGAGTTTTAATTAGTTTTCCCCCTATTTATTGTTCCAAAACAAATAGCACTGTATATAATAAAATGTTTTGTGTATGAACATTTATTAGAGGATGTCATAAATGATTTATGAAACTGCATCATGGAAAATAGACCACGTAGCATAGGCCAAAAATAGTACTTTAATTATATTAAAAAATCTGCATGAAGAATGATAGATGATAGAGAATGATGCAATTTAGCAATAAAACTTGTAAACACCTACTTAAAATATAATTTACCATTTTGTTCTACTGTAGATTCTACCTTGTGTATAGCTTTATTTAATTGTACTTTTATTATTATTTGAAAATATGCTAAACAAAAGTGAGAAAACTACTAAAACATTTTATCAGCCCTATCTGAGTACTTGCAAAATTATTAAAACTACGTACAGCACTGTATGTATTGTGTTTTAAGAGGCCCCTATTAAAATATCACTTTGAGGCCCACCACATTAATGCAGCAAAACACTATTGCTGCTCTTGTTAATGGCTTGTTAGAATCATTACCATTTTCTCCATATAAAACCCCTGTTGTTGGTGTGTGTGTGTGTACGTATGCCTTCTTATATTTACTGTTTACACCGTGAATTAGATGGTGGAGATACAAAACACATTGAGATGAAATCCAATGATTGCAGCGGAGGTTTGGTTGAATGACTACGAGCTGAGACAGGTCCAAGTTAAGAGATAGAGATCATAGTGAGAAAATAAGCAGTTCTCTGGTCAACTGAGATGGGTTGTTCTAAAGTCAAATGACGATGTAAATTATTAAATTCGCACTATGTGAAAAGATGCAAAGAGAGGCACATGATTACTCGATAATAGGTTACATGGAGAGATAATGGAGTCTCGAGGTGCATATTATCTTAATCTATATAGTCGATCATTTAATGACTATAATTTTACAAATCTACTGTATCCGACTATACATGCTCAGGATATGCTCTCAGACTGAATAACCATACACCGATATCACAATCCTCTTTCTGGAATCACGGAATCTCATGTCATTAACCGGAAGTTTAAGTTTTCTGGTTTCTAAGTACATGTTGTCTAGACAAGAAAAAACCCATATAATGTGAATGGAACTTTTCAAAGATAGATTTTTCTTGATTTGCAGTTTCTGGCCATGACAAAAATCGTCAATATCCAGTTTTTTTCCCCTCCAGTTCTAAATCACATTTATATGGCACCTCACTATAAGCAAGGTTCATTTCTACCACAGGCTTAATCGCATCACATTAAAAAGTATTAAAGAGTATTTTTTAAATGCCTTTTTTTGTAATTGAATATTTAAATTGCTTTTATACTCTGTATTAAATACCAAATTACTTTTCCCATGTTTGGAGCAGATCCACACCATTTTTCTTCCATTTGTTGGGATTTCTGTGGAACCAATGGCTCTAAGTTTACATAATGCGCACAAATGCTTTCACATCATTGCAGTACATTTCACAATCCAATGCAAATGAGCCCAAATGATTACTGGAGCCTTCGGGCCTCTGACGTGGATTAAAGACACTTTGATTTATTTCGCTTCAGATCACAAACATGACTATTGAGTAAGATTAAAATCTGATCAGACTCCAAAGGTAAGATGTAGCGTGCACATACACGGGCTCCAATATCCTTACTCAGGTCAAACTTAAACATTCAAGATTAAAGGTTCCATCTCTCAGAGAGTATAACATTAAAATTCATGTGTTGTTATTATCATTCTGGTAGCATAGCGAGTTAGTGAACGGGCCACAGAGTGCTCTTTAAGGTATATGAATGGCTAGGTGCTTCAGCATGTATCGCAAAACCCTTCTTTAAAAAAAGCTGGTTATAAGAGAATAGCTGTGTGCCTATTTAGTGTCTTGAAGTCCACAATGTATTTTTGTTGGATAAAAAATACACATTTAAATGTATGCACAGACACGCGCACACACTCACTTTTGTAGTTAGGACTTAATTCCTCTTTTGTTCGCAGTCAATGCACATAGTACTCACTTGTGTGTTGGCTTAGACCATATTGTGACAGTTCGGCCCCCTAGTCACATCACCATGGTTGATATCTTCAATAATCTTTCCTTTCCATTCATGCGCTAACTAAAAGCTTTTTGTGTGTTTCTGTGTTTGTACAGAGATAAGAAAAGTGTGAAGAATTTGTGTTGGAGCATTAGACAAATGACAAATACAGCATTCACAGATTTTTAGCTAGAATTTCAATTATTGATATACATTAAATATTGAAGGACTTCACCTGCAGGCAAGCCTATTTATCTTTTTCAAACCTTTCCACACCTCTCTGTCAAGGTTTTTCGAATTGTGCACAAGCTTTCAAACCTCCCTGGTTCTAACCTTTATCCTATTGCCTCTGTGCTCTGCCCTCCACACTCTGAAAACCTTGTATATTTTCAACACATTTCCCAATTGTTAATGTCTCTCCATAACTCTGTTTCATTTTTTTTTTTAACTATCGGGACTCTGCCCTCGTTCCTTTTTTGCCTCTCATCCTGTCCATTCATCCATCGCTCACTCCCACTGCCTCATCTTTTTTTATTTTTTTCTGTGGGCCTCTACAACTCGCTGTCTGTTCTTCCATGAAATTAAAAGCACTCTAAGCTTCTGTTTAATCAGAGTCAGTCTGGGAAAGTGCTGTGGTGACAGAAATTGTCCTTCTCAAGTGTGTCTATGTGGTTGTACAGTATGTCCGTAAGTGTCCCAAAGAGTACTGAGGTGTTGATGAACGAATGCATGTTCTTGAATATTTGTGCTGCTTTTCACAAGACTGAATTTGAATGCCTTTGATTTGAGAGATGCCGTAGATTTTTCCTATTGCAAATGTGTCTGATAATGGTGAATGTCTAAAGTTTATACACACAAACAATTTGTTTCTATATTTCAACTTTTATTCTTGTCAAACTTAAAATTAAAAAGATAATATAGAAACATAAAATAACTTTCCTGTTGGCTTTAGCAGTATATAGACTTTACGGTGGACTTTTTGGAAGCAATGCAGGTTAGATTGTTGTCTTGCCAAGCTTATGCTCACTCTTGGGCCGTACTTGATACATACCGGTGATATCACTGCATCTAACTGGTGGCACGAAAGCAAATAAGCTTATGTGCAGATAAAACTGCTCATTTTAAAGAATAATAGCAAGTTATTATCTTGAATCTGGCCAATATGTGCTTTGTATACAATGTTGGAATGGCTTTCTATTTCATTTTCTTGGTTTGTATTCACAAAGGTCCTTATGTGATATTTGTACTGTAAAATCTTTCCAAAGTTCTACTTATTGTAAACCACAGGTTTCCCAGCTCTCTTTTTTGCAGGGGGGCAAACAGGGTAAAAAATGACTGACAGATTTACGATACACTGTCAGATTAGGCACGAGAAAAGACATTGCCAATGCTGGCTAGGCAGAGAATGAAGACCTCACTGACACCCACATACATAGAAAAGGTAAAGCAATGTTAACTTCTAATCGCAAAATTTATGTCATGCTTCTCATGGTCACATATAGGTCGTTTTTCAAAATTCCAACACATGACCACTTCCCTGTGTCACTTTAGATTTGTTGATGCGTAAATACAGCTGTGACAAATGGGAAAGTGACAAATTAGGTGTCATTTGTTGAAGTATGGTTTCAGGGCACATTGCCAGATTGGTCTGACCATAGAGAACACCACTTTATTCACACACTTCAACACATAGCCTGCTTCCAACCTGTCGGTCTGTGAAGGGAATTGTGGTCGAAGCAATGAGGAGGCAACTGCTATTGTGGTGAGTATCATCACTGCAATACCCGCATGTAGGTCACTCAAAAACTCTAGATGGCAGTAGCGTAGAATAGTACTACATATCAGGTAAAACAATGGTGTGTGTTGAAGTATGTCTTTCTTTGACATGCATGTTCTATTAGGATGTATTCAATAAGAGCCAAAACTGCTTTGTCAAGCCTTTTTTTTTTCTTTTTACAGTTGGCAAAATGAAAGCAGCTTTTCCGCCTCGATGAGCCCAGTCCAAATGAAGGTTCCTTACTTCTCTGTATGTTTTAACCAATCATGTCAGTCGCATTGTTTTAAATCTACCTCTTCCATTTCCTTTACCCGTCACTTTTGTTTTTTGCAAGTCGCTGGCTCGCATCAGTGAAATCATTGTGGACTATGACTATCATCAGCTCTGACGGATGTGCACCTTCATGTCATGTGTCTACTTGGGTCATCCAGGCCGCCAGCTCAAACTACTGCACATGGTTCACATTTGTCTTTGCTGGTGCTCCATCCCCTCTTTGACTTTTTGCAGTCATCCATTCTCCTCTCCTGACTTCTCACCCACACTAAAGCCCTTCATTTTTCACTTGGCCTTTTTTCATCCAGCTTATTGATCCCCGCTTCACCCATAACCAGACCAGAGCTCTTATTACACGTCTGTCTCTTTCTCTCAGTGACGAACAAGGGACTGGCTTGCTTTAACATCATGGCACTTTTACATCATCCGTCACATTTAATTGCCTTTTCTTTTTGGGTCTACTTGCATCTTATTACACATTTCCTCTCATTGCACATTTCTAGTTTGACATTCTTGCAGTAGTCATGGATACTCGGTGTCTTTGTCACTCTTCAAAACTGAAATCCACAGGCATTCTATATTTCATTCATGGACATGGATTTTATTGATCCAATAGAATCAGTAAATCCCACAATGTGCGGAACACCAAAGGGCGCCAAATTGAAGCACATGATAGTAACAACAATTGAAGTGTCCTAAATCAATGTGTCAATACCAAGAGAAGCCAGCTAGTTCCACAAATAAGATGTTGGAATTGACTGAGCCAGGCACACTAATCAAAAGAGCCCCATATGGCTCCCGACCTCTGTTGTCGAAGGTTACTTCTTTTTGCTGAAGGCATCTTATTGCCGTCTTCTTGAAATCCACTGTTCTCTGACAGTTGGTAATGGATCTCATAAAATAAAATCACCGCACATGGGTGTTTGACAGCCACTTTACGAGTCTTTTTTTGCGTCCTTTCCATCATTAGAGCATACTGCATAATGTATCCTTAAGCCAACAGTTGTTCTGCTTTCCCCGTGGGTGTTCTTGAAATATCACTTCAATTTAATGGTAGTTAAATAATTAATATGAATTTTGTCTTTTTTTTTTTGCTAGCATCACCTGTGTCCGACGTACATACTAATAGTTACAGCCTCTAAGTACAGTAATGAATCACAAACATGAAGGACGAAGCTGTCAAAGCTGTCAAGAAAGGCTCAAAACAATAAGCATTTGAGCCAGTCATCAACCTTTTGCAAGCTCTCTTATGAGAAATCCTTGGCATTTACATTCGCAAGGATATGATGTGATTGGGTTATGCTTTAGCAAAGATAGCTGTCATCTCATCTCATGTTGTTTTGTATTTCCCTGTTTTTCCGATCCATTTCCACTTTAAGGGAAATCTCTTTGGACATATGTGTAGTTCAGTTAGATGAAAATGAATGTAATCATTGCCCAAATAGTGTTTAACTATGTGGCGGTACTTGTATATAATTGTGTGAGGTTGGTGTACAGTGACGCATAAAGCCACAAATTAGATTAAATTCAGCAGATGACATTCATTGCCATACCATCATCATTGCCTCCCAATGACATAAATAGGCTTGACATTTTCCAATGCAATACAAGTCCTTTTATGGCAATTGCATTGCGGTCATAGCCTTGTCAAGCATTCCGTTGTACTTTTATCCCTCCACTCTTTTCTGGTACTTTTTTTGTTGCGTTTACATCCATAAATGTGCCTTTTTGTCAACCACGCGCCCTTCATTTAAGTACAGCACGTCCACCTCTTTTCCTATTCTCCTGTCCCCCACCTACACATCTATATGCCTGTGCATGCACAGCAACCTTTGCAAGCCTTTTCTGAGAGGGAGAGAGCAAAAATGAGCACTGGAGAGTCACCGCTTAGCAGATGAATCAGAATCTAGCCGAGGGGTCACAACCTTAAGTGACCATGCAGCAAAAGCCATGCTCAATAAGTCACACAGGCACACTTCCTTTATGGCACCTGCAAAAGTCCCCACACACAGACACATCGAGTGAACAAAATTCAGAATGGGTTGAATGACAGGATGTAAAAATAGCACGATTTGGCAATAAAATGGAAGTACTTGTGGATAATCGAATGCCCTTACAAGACCAGAATGTCAATTTACAATTGTTTTGATTCAGATTTATGATTTGGATAGATTTCTGGACAACCTCATTATCATGTAGTAAGAATAAAAAAAACAATCACAACAATTTAAATTAGAACTTTTTTCTTATGTGTAAAACTGGAGGACGACATAAATCAATGTTTTTCTTAAGCACCATAGGATTGATTCTACCTTGGTGGCTGTGTGATTGTGAGAGTAAATGGCTTTCTGTCTATATGTGTGTCCTGTGACTGCCCAATCAGTTCAGTATAGTCTGTCTTTTACCCCAAGTCAGCTGGGATAGGTTCCAGCGCCCCGTGACCTTGACAAGGTTAAGCAGTGTTGAAAATTTATGAATGATTATATCAAGAAAGTTACTACTGCCTGACTTGGGAGCAGACATTTTCCCCTGCTTTATCATTTTATGTATCTTCGAAGGTCAAGGGTTCAATCATGGGTCTAGATTTCCTAGTTTTTTCCAAGTTTTTCACTCTGTGCCCGCATGTGTTCTCATTCTGGTTCCATTCCAAATGGCAAAGATTAACATTTTGCTCATTGCTTGAAGGTGGCCTGGCAGATGCGTGCATTGGCCTCACAATTCTGGGGTTGATCCCAAGTCGGCCCCCTTGTGTGGAGTTTGCATGTTCTCCCCAGGCTTAAGTGGGTTTTCTCTAGGTACTCTAGTTTCCTCCCACATTCCAAACACATGCAGGTATGAGTGTGATAGGGTCTAGCACCCCCTGCGACCTTTGTGTGGATAAGCAGTTCAGAAAATGAATGCATTACTGTTTTATTGTTATTAATAAGAATGAATTGATATTTTAATAGCAAAATGAAAAAAAAAATATGCACGTTTCATTTCTTCATAAATGTGTTATACTTATTCGGGAAGATTTCTAATTATGTGCAAAGATTATTTTCTTAAAATATCCCGTGTTAGCGTCGCCTGCACAGTTGCCTATCGCGACAAGGACAGCTGGGATCACATGCTTTGGTTGTCATGGAAACGGTACTCGACCCCGTTGACGCTTCATGCTTCTTAGAAAACTGTTTACCACAAACGCTTTTGAGAACCAAAATAGACACTTTTAAGACGTAAACTGCAAGCCTTTGCATTATTCCTTCAATCTGTTTCACATTCGCTGGGTAAAAGATCCGTCAGGTAAATTCAATCCAGATAGTTTCCTGTTATTTTCTGAAAGTCGTCACAACTACGAATGCACGTTACGCTTGGTATTACATGCTATTATTTACTAAATATCTATATAGTATACGTGTGACAGTGATGTAATCTTTTGTCTTTCGGTGACGTGCAGTTTTCATGATGTGTCCTTGTTAAAATAGTCGTTTCAAGCGCACCCATGCGAAATTTTTGGTAAGTGTTTTAGTTTATATGAGTTATATATTGGACTAAGGACGGCACTATTAATGTATTAATTTAAGGTTTAAGCAGTTCTCACAAATGCTCGTGTGCAATTTGCAACAGTTTTTGCAATATTTTTTAAATAGGCCTACTTTGCACTGGCGTTTAATAGAATTATGTATATTAGATGTGCATTTTTTGTTTTCATGGGAATCAACAAACAACAAACTTGAATGCAGCTCAGACATGCATACATGTTTTCTTTATTGAAGACTATAAATTGTTGATGTATGAACATGAATGAATAATTGAGTAATGAGGGCATAGATGTAGAAAACAGATCTATGGAGTCCGCTCAAGTTTATTATTTTGTGAACTTGGGTAAAATGCTTGCTTTTCTTAGAGATTTGCTCCTTGAGTGAACCTCAACAAACCTCATTGTATAAAGCTATTATGTTATCAGCTATGTTGCTGGCAGTTTATCTGCTCTCACTATACCAATATACCTAATATGCCCCACTTAACTAATTTCTCTATAGCCCTATAAACAGTTACTGCCAGTTATTTTAACTACCCTGCATCGCTTTTGGCAAATCTGTCCACTCTGGTTATTGTTCCTTACCGGCATCCCTTTAGAGGGCAATGACAGCGGTATTGTGGATTTTAGTTCAAAGTGGGTGTTTCATGTACTCAACGGCATTGTATTTGATTTTTATTGCAGGAAAAAAAGCCGCCAGAGTGACGCAAGCCTCCCAGCTAAGAGGAGTTATGAATTTAAATGACTTTGGGATGCTCCCCAAAAGTAAATCTATACATTTTACTTCGAGGTAAGTTGAGATCCAATAACAATGTGACTTGAACAATTGTCAGTAGTTCATCTTGGTTGTTTGTCTTTCATTCTTTTATGCATGCTTAGTTGATAATCTTGAAGCCAACAGTACAAGTGTTTGCATTTCAGCATGTTTGGCTGCTCCATAACACTTTGTTTGAAATGTAGTGCAGCACCTATAAGTAGTTTTTCATTTGCCAACAGCAAATTGACTAAATTGATGCTTGAGCTCAGTGCTACTTGCACCTTGTGACTAATAGATGAAAATATTGATCAGCCAAGGCAGCAGAGATTGGTGCAAAGGATGAATTGAACATATCGGTGCTTGCCTATTTTACTAATCTGATGGAGTGGTTCATTTATATGATTGACTGTCATTGACTTGCTTGATAAAATATGCACGTTCATGCGTTTCTATAGGAACACCCAGAGCTTACAGTCAGAGACAGAATCTCTGACACAGCAGAGCACCGAGCTGGAAAACAAACTACGAAGACTGAAAGAAAGTATGAAAAAGGAGAAAGGCGAGAGGGGGTAAGTATTATTGGGTCAGCTAATGGGGTGTCAGGAGTCGTTGAAAGAAATAAATAGAAAATAGCGGGAGACAAGACGAGAAAATATCAGAATAGGGAATGAATTCACTTGAAAACTATTACAAGAACCTGTATTCCCTAAGATTTTGCTGCAATAGGAAATTAACTTTTCACTCAGTCCTTCATAGTAGGCTATCATTAGTGTGGCTACAGAGAGGGATCAGAGACTTAAGAGGCTTATCATGGAGTGAAGAAGAAAAATATATTTTAATTGTCAAACACACATATAATAATGCAAGATGGTTCTAGAAATTTGAAAGGAGGGTTGTAGATGCCTAAAAAGCATACAATTTAAAAGTGCTTTATGCAGGCTACTTGTTTTTGGATCTTGTACATTCCCCTAAACCTCCCTCAGAACAACATAAGATGTAATTTACAATGATGCTGTGCGTACTTTATTTTTCTATCGTCTAACTGCTTGTCCCCAAGATCACACTGCTCCTCTAGTAGATTGATGGTTCATTCTGGTATTACAAGCATTTCCGTTATTTGGTGGCAAACAATAGATGTTCACATTTAGTTTGCTGAAAGGAGGTGTAGTTTAATGACTTTGGGAGTACTACAGAGGCAATAATAAAGTCATTCGGTTGGCCCGGGGCAAATGTAGTACATAGTTCTATGATTGGCCCTTCCAAACTCTAAGCTTTAATGCAGCTTTGACTTTCAGCCTTGAAGGATTGTAGACACTACTGGTCCTCTTATACCTTCCTTTAGAGAACAGGTTTTCCTACTCTGAAGTTATGGTGCTATACTTTTTTATCTGACTCAAGTGCAGCTTGGGTTCATTTCCAACTCAGTGACGGTGTAAATATGGGCACAAATGGTTGTTATTGCAACTGACTGGGAATCAGTTTAGGCTATAGTCCGCTTTTCACCACAGAAAAATGTACAGTGTTACTAAATTAAGAGAATTTTGGACAATTAGTCTCCCTAAGTTGAATTTCCAGTCAAAAGACATTCTTTTGTGAGATCATTTGCTGCAAGAATGAACATAATTTACATTTAGTTAAATTGTTTTGCACGTTTGGAGGAGAATTTAGCCAGGCAGATGGTTTACTCTTGCTCTGTGGTGGATTGTACAGCCCATTGGGGGCCTGTTAAAAAGTCTTTTTTTCCTTTCCTTTTTTGAATTCCCACCAAAAACGACTGCGGAAACGAAAGAATAACAGCTGGCGATAAATGTAGTGTTCTGTCGGATTGGCATACTCATCAGATTATACAGTGGTTTCCCACACATTAAATCCTGCCCAAAGCCCTTTATAATACTTATACCTGCTAATTTATAGATGTGATTGTGAACTAACCAACACTTTTTGGCGTACACTGAATAGCATTTCATAAATTTGTGTGGCCGTCACAATTTCTGTATTAAACTTTAGATACATCAACACAACATGATGTCATTGTGTTGTTGTTTAAATAATTTCATATCATATTTTTACTATATACATAATGAGAATAGATAAATGTTTCATAATTTTGCTTTATTTATGCACAGCTACATCTATAATATAAAATGTGTTTTAAATGACCTCAGGCAATGTTGAGTATGTAGAAAAGTGCTAGAATAACATACAAAGTGTAAACAGAGCGTGTCACTTTTCCCTCTGAATTTGTTGCAACTTTTTCTTATATGTGGAGGCATGTGTAGTAGATGTAGATGAATCTGGATTAGATAATGAGGTGTTTGCTAATGCAAAATCCACCAAGATTTCCAACAAACCTTATTTCTCTGGGGTATATGTCCTGAAGGGACAGCTTGTTATCCTGCACCAGCAGAGGTGTGCCTCAGCTGTCTCCCCTGGCGACAGTCAGTTGCCAGGGCGATGGTGCAGGCTTGATTACCCAATGCCATCCACTGTCAAAAAGAACGTCCACCCTCATTGTCAGCACAACACACCAACAGAGTTTAGTCAAGTGGCAACTCTGTCGTCACATTTAAAACATTTCTTTACACACTGATGTTATTTGACTCATGCGATGAGTTGCCATACAACAAAAAATAGTAACATCCAGAATAGCTTTGTATAATTCAATGTTGGAGCATAAGTAATTTTGTCACAGGAACATTATATTTCATTATATTAGTAAATTAGGTTTTCCCCAATTCCCAGAATGTCTGATGTCAAATCATCGGAAGGATGAACATAACTAATGTATGAAAACTTGCTGATTATTTCCTCATGCATGTAAATTAATGTGTGGCATGCACGACAATGCTGTTATCACAACAATATTCTACTTTGTGAAGAGAAGATAGATACAGTAAGTTAAATGTCATTCATAAAAGTCAGATTTTTTGTTGTTACACAAATGTTATATGGTTTATTATTTAAATATTTATATTTATGTCTCAGTGTGCGTTCGCTAGCTGTGTGAATCTTCATAACAAATTGATTAAGAGAAACAATTCTAGTTCTTGGTAGGATTACAAATGAGATATTTGTTCAGGTGCTGCAGGTTAATGAACAAAAAATTTGAAAAATCTACATGGTCTTCTACTTTTCCTGGTTTTCTATGACTGTGACTAAATGTGAACGTTACTTTGAAAATAATTTTTATTGCCTTGGGATATGTTCCATTTGTTTATTTAAATGTTGTCCAGTTCTCCAATGTATCTTAAAATGGATAAATATGCTTTGTGATTGTGTGGGTTTCCTTGAGGCTGTTATGGTTAGAAAAAATGTCTTTGTTTTGAATTGAGCTGCCAAAGTTGGGTCCTCGTTTCTCTATGTTCTCTGTTGGGTTCTATGCTTGAAAGAATGACTGTTCAGTCCACTGATGGAAAATAGATGAAACCACAGCATGGAGTCAGAAATCAAAAGAAAACAATAAGAATGGTTCCCCAAACAATATGCTTTCAATATTATGTTTACCTTTCATGAACTCAACACTGACAAATGCACCTTAAACTTGCGCATCACTGAGTAAATTCAACAACAATAGCGTAAAACTGACAAAGTCACTTCATCAGCAACTTCCTTGTTCCAATGTTTTGTGACTCTTTCATTTAACTGAATTATGAAAAAACTCAAAATTCATGCACAGATCAGAGGGCAGTAGGGGTGCTGGAGCCTATCCCAAATCTCTATGAATCACAGGCACTGGTTGCCAGCCAGTCTCAGAGCACAACTTACCAGAATAGATAAGAAATTAAGTTAACAAGATGTTTTCAAGGTGTTGGTAGAGATCCAACAGACTAAGAGAAAAACGATTGACAGACTGTCAAGACTTAATTAAGTTGATAACAAGAGAATATGCATCTGGGAATGTTTCAGGAGATCTATTTACTCCAAAGGTTCATAAAAGAGTATAACAAGCCTTTTTGTTTTCTGTCATTTTCATGAATACTTGCTAAAATAAATATTCTTTATCCCTTTTTCTAGGCATATAGGATTTTTACATCAGAAGTCTGAACAATATGGATCAATCAACAGGAGTTCTCTAACACAAACTGTATTGAAAACCCAAAAGGTCTGTTTTTTTTATTCATTTGTTAACTATATTGTCTCAGAAATTTAGTAGCATTCTACACAAAATAGTCTGACTGAAAATATTTCCTTAGAGTAACAACTTACTGAACTTACTGTCAGTTTAAACCTCCAAACTTTTTACATCTTTGTAGAATAGTCCATTGCTGTTGCAAGCATATTATTTTATTTTCCTACATTTCCAGAGTCTCTCAGCAGGGAAAATGAAGATCCGAGTTCTAAAGGATGAACCATTAGCAGGTGAGCCATAATTTGCATTATGGTCTTATATACATAGACTGCCAAATTGATTAATTTACATACATTACGTCATCGCATTTTTACTCCAAATTAATATTACTTTGTCTCTTTAGCACCACCTCATCTTCCGCTGTATGATTCCTGCTGTTGTCCTGAGACAGCAAAGCCTAGTAAGATGAAGACAACAAACTGCGGACAAGGTGATGTCAGGAATGATAAAAAGGTATGCACAAAGATATATTTCTAATGGGTCTTATTTAACAAAAAGGTCAAATGGGATGCTTATAGATGTTTACCATAAGCCATCCACCCATCCATTGGATTTTCTAATATCACTCATTAGGCTCGCTGGTGAGCTTTAGACTATCTCTCCTCTCCATGTATTGTAATGTGCTTGTGTTTACAATGTTAATAGCTTAGGTTATATGCGCATTAATCACTATAATAACATGAAAACAGCAGTGTCATAAAGCTAATGCCACTTCATAGAACATTTTCTGTTTTTATTCATTCTAAACCCACTACGGCATTGTTGAAGAGATAGCGACATATAACTCGTCGACTCACCTGCAGTGAGTTAAAATGTAAAGTGGTACTTAACTTGAAAGTGCAATTGATGTTGTTGTTGCACAGTTATGGGCTTTGTCGCTGTATTAGCCTTTGTTTTAGGTAAAAAGGCAAACTTGGGTGTCTTCTGGAAGGGTTTAATAAAACTCATTCCATCACAAAGGGGAGTGTGTATGGGAAGCGGGGAAAGTGAATCATCTAGCAATATCAAGGCACTTTTGCAACACACTGTAACTGTGATTTAAAAATAATTTGTAGAATTATGAATACTACTTTGCTCCGTCATGCATTCTGTGCAAGGTGTAACTAGGGCAATGCCATTATCACCCCCAAACTGCACCACTTCTCATTATTTGTGCACCACACTTGAGAAACAAAACATGCACAAACACCCACCATGCTTAACACTGCAGTATCTCAGACCCATTCAAGCATAAAAGGGAACTAATTTCCTCCAACATAGCACAAGAGTGTGGTGAATGCTGCTTGTTGCCTGATTGTATGCCTAGTCCCAGGAGAGTGGCTGTAATTCATCCCCAGGCGTAAGAGGGGAAATAAGGGGCAGCTTTATGGCACCATTAGAAGGCAATGTTGCACCTGTATGGGCCAGTTTTCGAGTTGCTGTTGCAAAACATTCGCAGATAGATACATCAGTAAAACTGAACATAGGGCATATTTTCATATGAAATGCCAATCTAGACCCATGTGAGGCTTCAATTTAGATAAGGTTTGGTTATGTCATGGACACGCTCTTTGGAGAAGGCGATTATTCAATTTAATTGTGTAAACACGGCCGTTTTTTTTTTCTACCAATCAGCAGGTTTTATATTGCCTCTATAACACTTTTGTGTTGGAAGGTTGACACAGGATGAGTAAGTACAAGGAAACCTTATGGGCGAAGAAGCTGGGAAATGGTCACATGAGGACAGACTATTGTGTGTCTCCTTCTTCAATAACTATGAAAATCATTAACTTAATCGTGCTAATGTTCGCAAAATCACACAAAACAGTTGCTTAGCTTAATGGGTCTTCAAGGAAAGGAAAAGGAGTCAATACTGTTGGACATCTTTTAACGTGTAATTTGTTTAGCACCATTACTGAAACCTCTCTGTCTATAGATTTACTGCACAGGAAAAAGATGAAATGGTTAATGATTGCGTGCTTTCACACCTTGTTTCTCATACAGTTTACCCAAAGAGGGCAGTAATGCTCCACATTTTTGCTCAATTTCAGGTGTTCTTCTCCAATCAGATCTAAGGTCTGATTAGATGGAAAGGAATTATCACTTCTGTCAAGGCCCTCTTAAATAATGGATTGCATTCATAAAAATGGCCTCCTAAATGTTCGCATGGATAGCATTTAAGTGTTCAACCAGCCTAGCATGCATGGGAAACCGCATTACCAACCAACATCCTAACCACTCATCCGCTGGGCCTCCCCCAAATAACATCTAGATATATTAATTTTTCAAAATATTCAGTGCACTGCAGTTTGTCAAGATTGTATGAATTACTGATTTGGTTTTCATTCTGCATTTGCATCATTTCAGTTTGTACACTTCTTACGGCTTTGTCGTACAGTCCAAAAACTTGAAAGGTAAGAGGAATAAATAATTATACCTGGCAATTGACTGGTAAACATTCCAAGGTTTAACAAGGCTTGCCACATCTTGTAATTATTTGTACTTTTCATTTCTGTAGCTTTGTTAGGTTGGGGGGGGATGTGTACTTCAATTTGAAGCGGACACATCCATATCCTTATTCAATCACGCTCAGCTGTGTATTTTGGCAGGATGCAAAGGGTAGGGGGATTATACACATGCAGCTGACGCATGCATCCCTCGCTAAAATAATCCTGTGTCGTTTGTGTTGGAAAGAATAAAATAAAAGAGGACAGAGAAAATGAGACAGGTTGACAAATAGAATATTAACTTCATTGGAGTCAAATAAACTAATGATAATAATAATAATAATAATACGGGGTGGCCCGAGTGGTTAGCGTGTCAGCCTCAAATCTCTGAGGTCCTGGGTTCATGTCCAGGTCGGTCCACCTGTGTGGAGTTTGCATGTTCTCCCTTGGCCTGCGTGGGTTTCCTCTCACATTCTAAAAATGTGCATGTTAGGCTGATTGGACACTCTAAATTGGGATTGGCTCCAGCACCCCCCGTTGCCCTAATGAGGATAAAGCAGTTCAGAAACTGAGATGAAAATGTGATGAGAGATAATAATACAAAGGTCAAATGTATGCCTCCTGTGTTTTTGTGCAGTTTTAATTTCCTGTTGAGGGACAAAGATAACATTTTCAGTGATTCTTCTTTTCAGAAAACAAGTAAATGCTATCATACAGTATCTCACAACAACTACCGGGACTTTCATAGGAATTCGCATTAATAAATGCCCAAAATATCCTTTTTCCAAGATACTACTTTAGTTGGTCTTTTTCAGGCTCTTCTGCAGACTTGTAGTTTCTCATTAATAAGAAACTGACTGGACCTAATTTGAATAATCTTTGCTGATTGGCTTTCGAGTGAGTATGCCGGCAGGAAGCTGGTGGGCATTGGCAATGCAGGTGGGAACTTTGGCACATTGCAGCGATGTGGCCAACAATCGTCCTTCAATGACAACAAGCTTAGCTAAAAACATAAAACATTCACTCACCTCACACTGGTGCTTCAGCCTTGTGTGCCAACCGAGAAAATTGTTCAGCACTTCCGATATTAGTGGGCGTGGAGTCTCGGAACTTTTTTAATGCACACTAGAACATTGAAAAACTATTTTAGTATCTCTCTAAGTAAACATGTTCAAATTGTGCCACAATTTTTGTTTACTATTACATAACCAAGCAGTGCTTTTGCCGAATTGGCTAATGAGTTCACTTGAGCTGTAAAAGTTCCCATTTGGCAGCCACTTAGTGTCTATGATGACATCACAAAGTTGGAGGATGTTAGATAATTTCCACCTTCTGTTTGAAGGTTCTCTTTGTATGCTTAATAAGGGTAGACATTTGGCTATCACCTTTCAGATCAATCATTCTTTTTAGCAAGACTACTATGTCCACATATGTTTCAAAGATAGGTATAGCATAATGGATGACTTGTTTGTACATCTGCCTCGGAAAATCTAAAGTCAGGGGTTCAAACCCGTGAGTGTTTTGCATATACGCAATATATAGCAATGGCATACTATATACTTATTACATATGCAAATACTGTGTAGAAAATTATAATTACAAGTGCCTATAATTAGGAAATGCTATTACTTCTGTTATTTACTTTGTTGAACTCAATAAGTGATCACTGACTTGCTTTGCTCAGAAAAGTTTAATAATTTTAGCAGAAGATTAAATTGGACAATTTAATGAAACGACTGTTTCATCCACGCAGCTAAAACCCATGCCGATGAATTAGCCATTACCTCAGGAATTGACCCTTCATCCAATTGTTACATGCAAAACGAGTGCAAATATTACATGGATAATTGTGTCTGGAGGGTTGTGTTTTATTAGGAAACTGTGTGTACATGTACATAGATGATTTCTTATGAAGAATGGTTGTTGATTAGAACTTAATCTATTTTATGTTCTCACACACTACTAGTGTGTTAACTACATTTGTTATTGAATTTGAATATTAATTTTGTCTTTATCATCATTTTCTCTTAGCATTTATTAAAATGGCTTTAATTAACTTTTAAACCACACTCCCACTGTGCATTCTTCTGTGACAAAAAGGTGTAAAGCCTTATGAATCCCTACCAAAATTCTGAAGATTGGAGGGCAAATAATTCTAGTCACGCGATGTCTTGGGTCATAGGAGCAAAGTCTCTCTTGTTGCCAGAGTAATGTGATTAAAATCTCTGCTCCGTCCAAATAATTGTCATGCTTCAAATAAACATCTAGCTACTGATTAAGCCATTGTTTCTTAGACAAGGAGGTGGTTGGCGGGGGGTTATGCAAGCCCAAAATAGGAAAACACTATTAACTTTTCATAGGTTTAATGTATTTTATGTGTTTTTGTGGGTAGCAGTATGATTTTCCACAATAGAGTAAATTGTCAATCCAATCTATTAAAGATGAGTGAAGTGGATTTAAACCAAACTGACTGATTAATGAATGAATATGCCAAAAGAATGCACTCATATTACAACAAGTTTACAGATAGTTGTCATTGCTATGGCAGCCTGCAATGATGTCTACTTTACTGAGACTTTGCTTAATTAGGTTTTCATCATGGGATTGCTTCCAAGCTTCTTGGTTATTGAGTTCTCTTATAAATATGTCAGGACAATGAAGATTTCACTTCCTTTTTTGCTTGCACAAATGGAGATTAGATATCCACATACTTGAAGAATCATTAACTGTCCTTTCCATTTTTCCCTCAAATGTAAACTGTCCTGTCTTTTATCCCCTTACATATATAATTAGTCAGATGTGCAATAGCAGATTCTTAATCGGGAAACATGATTTTTGCAACTAATTCAATTTCCACTGGTGTTATATAGTAATGTTATAGTTGGAGATTAGGGAAGATTAGCATGAATCGTTATTTTGGCATGCTTTCTAATTTAGTGTTTCTGTCTTTTTTTGCAGATGTTTACTGAGAATTATGGAGAAAAGACATGTGTGGAAATAAGTAGAAAGAAACACCATGAGAATGCTAAAAAGGCTTTTGAGAATTCTCTTCTCAGTGGAGGCTATAATGAGGAAGAGTCTGCTAGATCTTTCCAGCAGGCTCTCAAAGATTGGAGAAACCGAAAGTCTGATAGTGATAGTGCCACAGAACCTGTAACAATTTCCACTCAAACAGGTGAGGACTAAGATTGCATTGTAAGATACTACTTCCTAATAAACTGTAAAACCTTTTTTTAAACTACTAAGTACAATAAGTATCAATGAATTAATGTTGCATATTTAAATGATTTGACGGATTACAGAATGTACGCAAATACGATTCCATAACGGTAATCCCCTTCAATTATTTCAGAAATTAGAGCCAAACATTATGAACTTTACTTGCCTCCCAGGTTTCAGGCGACTACTTTTCTTACTGTCGAAGTCATTTTACAAAGTCCTGATTTTTTTCTCACTGCCCCTCTTCATCACTATGTGATGATGTCCTAGCGCTATCCAGAAAGTGCTTAGCCCTGCAGTTTAAAAAATAGTCCATGTTGGCTGCATTTCGATAACGAGTGAAGTGTTTGCTGTACGCTCCACAACACTCATTCCCCACAGTTATGTGCATGTCTATGTATACAGGCTGTCTTCCATCTCAAATTGGGTCTGGAATGTTTGTATATTTATGTACTATGTGCTATTATATTAGTGCTGTGGGTTGAGGTCTTGGAGCTTTTTATTTGTTCTCTTATTTTCTCTACCCAACACACTTGGACAGACTCCCCCCCCCCTAACCCCCTCCACTCTTCTCTGCAAATTACTGCCAGCCCCTTCAGCCCTAATTATTTCTGTCAAGCCACTGGCACACAGGTCCACTTTCAAGCTGCCACTATGGACTTCTAAAGTGTTGAGAGCAATCATAGCGATTTCTTCCTTTCCCTGGTGTTATTCTCGCTCATGTGGTTGTAATGTAACACTTTTATTGTTTTTGTACTATAATTCTAGAGTACAATACTGTATTGCTATGCTATGTTATATATGGCTCTTACTGATGTGTCTATATTTTGGTTTGCATTGTAGGGTCCACTCCTTATTTTGTCTGGCATCCTTTTCTTCTCTCTGTAATCCAACTATATTTTTGTACACTGTTTCTCAAGTGTCAGGTGTAGCGGCTCAAGTAGACTTTCCTCCAGAGAGATGCCATGAAGCAAACACAAAGAGAGGGGGAGACAGCAAGGTACCCGTCAAACTGGAGTTCACTGAAAGCAGACTTACCTATATGGACAGGTTGCTACTCAAGAAGCACCGTAGGTAGGTTACACATTCATTCGCGTTTAGTATTTGCTTCAACATCTAACCATAATACATTCCACTAGTGATATAACATTCATAGTTCAAAGCATGACAATAAGAATCTCATATACTATAAATCTAGTCATCTATTCTCAACAGATCCTATGTTGTCCAATGCAAGTGAGTCCTAATGTTTTAATAGATGTCTTTATGTTAATATATAAGTATAGTTTTATATACGTCCATTCATCCATTGTCAACACTGGTTATTCTGATCAGTCTCGCAGGGTCCCGGAGCATATCCCAGCTACCTTTGGGCATGAGGCGTACTACACCCTGAACTGGTCCCCAGTCAGTCCCAGGCCACATATAGGGATGTCCACCAGCACTCACATTCACCCCATCACTGAGTCAAAATTGCTGCCGCTAATGAAGTCCTTCTAAGGTACCACTGTACCATCAGTGACTGATTTTTTTTATAAACAGTATACATATATATATGAACTACTAGTCACTGATGTAAATTTATGGGTTATTCTCAAAGTAATGTCCATCCAAAGACCTTGATTTTTTTAGGATTTAGACAAAGCGGAGAGACATGAGTCAATATCTAAAAATGTAATGGTAAGGGCATGTCAAGTGATTTTTAACTCTGAGTTGAAAGGTCCCAACATCTGTTAAGGAGAAGAGAACTTCTTAAACATTATCAACAACCTAAATCTGACAAACAAATGTGATTTTTCTAGGCTAAGAAAACTGATTAGCGATTCAGCATGTCTAAAATTAATCTCAAAATGGTCATCTTAAATATCTGCATCTGCATAGATTATTATATAAAGTGTGTCTTTGACCTTTCCTGTCTGCTTCTTTGTGGGTAGACTTTCACAATAATTGTTGCAAGTAAAAACAATTTTTTAGACTTTTTTCAGCATATTATAATTGTGCTGTTGATTTCTTGAGCGCTCAGCTTCAGAAAGACTCATAATTACAGGCCTTTATATAAGCAGCACCTCTCGGACTGAGTCGCCCACCAGAGACTGGGCCATAGGGGGTGTGAGAGCCAGAGTTCACTTTTAGGGCCCACTGACTGCCTGAGCAGAACCGCTTTAAGTCTCCTGCTACAGCAGCCTTCAAGTGCGGTGCCGTGCAGGGAGCCAATCTAAGTGCAATAAGCCTGGAGCCATGATGGCAACAGAGCTTAATGAAGAGACAGAGGGACTGGCTGGCTGGCAGAAAGAAAGAGTGAGAGGCTGAATTTTAACAAGTTTCTGGGAGTGAAGGGAAGATGGAGTGCGATGTTTTATAGAACTCACTAAGGAGAGAGGTGTATTAGAGTCGTAAACATCACCAATCGTGTTACTTAAGGGGGTTGTCAGGCTGATTACCCAAATTCTCTGGGTGTTGTGAGCGAGCACCACCTTCCGTCAATGCCACAGTCATAAGTATGTGTTAGTAACACAGTGAAACCCTTACAAAAATAGGACAAACCAACATTTACTGTCTTACATGTGCTAAAGAAGTCTTTTCTTTGTTAATATCTTACAATAAAAAAACGACTTCTATGTTGAATGAGAAACCTCATTGGTGAAACTGTCTGTGCTTGATCAGTTAGAACAAAAAACAGCAACCTTTATGGACTTTGGTGGACTAGTTTGGATACTCCTGGGTTGTGTAGTGCCATTCTTTAAAAGATCAGTTTTGAATTAAAGATTTTTTTTTCAGCCACCAAAGTGTGTAGGTTTGCAAAACCTGCTTCAATCTACTGATCGTCACGGACCCTTATACTCTTGGGAACTTGGCACCACCATTCATCGTCCTTGCCACTTATTCTCATGAGAGTCGTGAGGGTGCTTAAACCTGTACCATTTCACAATGGGCAAGAGCCTGGGTACAGTTTGAACTGGTTGCCAGGCGTTCTAAAAGCACACATTGACAAACAAACACTCCTAATTACATTTCTACATAGTTCAGAGCGTTAATCACTGCATATCCTCAGTGCTTTTATTAAAATTGCAGTGGTTTTAAAGTCAATGGCGGATATTCAGACAGTGAGATTTTTTTTTTGGGAGGGAAAAGTAACTACAGCCAATAGGTATAGAGTAGATGAAGAATTACACATCTTGGAGGCATAGCATTTTCCCCCCATTAGTGTTTATTACGATTGGAATAAACTGCAGTCAATGAGGAGAAGTTTTTATGAGTGCTCCTCAGGGAAATTTTGTTGTAAACAAACAGCACATGCAATGAAACTCATTTCAAATGTCCAATAGGCAGTAGTTAATCCATCCTTCCATTATCTGTAGTGCTTATTTCGCACTGAGGTTTCAGGGGGGCAGCCTAGTGGACGCTGGAACAGTTGCAGGACCCTTCAGAAAACACAGGCCCTTCCACATGATATGCCACAAGCGCTAAGGGGAAAAAAACATTATTTTCGAATTATTTTTATCATCTGTGTTAGACTTTTCACTCGCCAAACCACTTTTGACTGATGTTTTTCACTGTTTTGGTCCCCATAAACTGTGAAAAACAAGGGATCGCTGTATAGGGTAGACCCTTTTTTTATCAAGAATTATTTAGATAAGCCACATTTGTGTGCTGACAGCAATAATTGGTATAGTTTTGTCTTCGTTTGTCTTATGCTGAATCATATAGATGCTGATAAGATTCCTTCCACTTGTTAGAACTTTTATAAAGCATAATGATTAGTACATGTTCGGTGTCTCATCTCTTGTCTTTGTTTTTGAAAGGGAGTGTGCCCATGAATAATTGAATGATTTTGTATAACATCCTGGAGGAAACTATCATTTTCTCAGCTGTCAGGTGGTCTCACTAGGTGATATGATGGAGGAATTGTTAGTGGCACTCCTTACTCAATGTCACCAATGAGGAGTCTGGGACAGATGATAAATATTCAGTGGCTGACAATATTTTAAATGAATAGTGTAGGATTTGTACCTTTACTACACAGTATGTGTGCATGAACAAATACTCGCTTTGTTTTCTTTTCCCAAAATGGGACCATGTGTTCTAATGGACAATATTCCCTTATGAATTTTGACTTGTGCAGTTTAATTTGACATGGGATACACCCATGTATTGTAGTAGATGACTTTATTGCAACACCCCCTGGCTCCCACAAAGCATACAGTATCACAAATGGGTCCGTAAAGCTCGAGTTAATACTGCAGAGTGAGTATTTTTTTTCTGTTTGAAACTATTCTCAAAAGGAAGAAAACTGCGCAACATATCAAGGTTGGGCTGAAAAGTATTCAGAATTTGAATGCAGAAAAAAAGGTCTGATACTTGAGGAGGAGAAAGGATGTCAGTGAGGAGTTATTTTAGAGTGGATTCTTTTAATGTGGGGCAAACACAACAATTTAGTATTGAGAAGCAGAAGATACATTATCTAAAGATAAAAACAATGGTGTTGGGGAATAAATGTGTTTTCCTCCCTTCGGCTATTCAATTTATTGTATTTAACTCACTTTTGCTCTTGGCAATTACATGTTGTTCATTAGGGTCCACTTTGGAGCTTTGAATAAAATAACAAATAACTATGTATTACCATCACCATTCCCAAAAGCAACTGAACTGAGCCTGTATGCGCACCTGTTTCTATATCTGAACATTAAGATTCTAACACTACTGTGCATCACTCTTTGCTGTCTCTGTCAACAAATCTGGGGATGAGACACCATTCATGTCAGGATTAACAATGATGTAGTAGCAACCAATTGTCCATTGGTTTTAAGGAGAATTTTTTTCAGTCTCACAATATTTAAGATAAGAATTACATTAAAATTCCAGTTTTAACATATGCCTTTTTCCCTTGCCACAATCCACAAATTAAAACCCCACCCGTTTCCCCATACATTTTGCGCATTTCTCAGACACCCTTCATCTTCTAATCTTTCTATTTGTGCTAGTGTCAATTCACTAATCCCAGATTCAGATCTATCCTCTTGCTCCTCCCTTATTTTTAATTTCAACTTTCAGTTTCACCATCAAACGCAGCCTTGCTGCCGAAAGATTGCTAAACCAACCCACCTACCTTTTTAGAACAATTACATCCATCCCAGGTACTGCCAAAAACAATTTAATCTCTAAAGCTTTCAATTTAACCCTCACCATCTCACAATCTAGAAGCCCCAAACCAATCCCCCAACAGTCTTCTCGAAGGTAATTTACTCTAATCTTTTTTTTTTGTGTGTGTTCAGTCGCTTACATTGCCACTGATGAAAAGAACCAGGGAAGATGTGATTGCTATAATCATGGCAGACATATCAATTGATATGTTAATTGTTTGAAAACTTTTGGTACACAGTAGTATTTCAACAACTATATGGATTTTGTTTTCCTGTGTTCTTACCTACTACATAGTCTGCATTGTTACTGACTTGGTAAAATAAGAAAAAGGCATATAGCAAAATAATTATTTCCTTAAATAGTCCTTATTCTTTCTTATTTTTCCTCAAAATGAATGAAAAATCCATGTGCAAAATACTCTTCAGACATTGACATTGATGACACACAGGTATCCAAATTTTATTAGCGTGAAAAAGAGCATTCCTTGACCTGATCTTTCAAAGACCTGAGAATATCATTACCGCTGTTGACCTCAAACGGTTGCTCAACACTCATTACCTGAATTATTAATCAAAAGCTCAGATTTACAAGGCAGAGCTTTATAAGGTGCAAGTGCAACCGAGAAGGAAGAATATTACAAAGGAAAAGTGCTTTAACTTATTCCAATTGACCTGTAATACCTCAACCACATGCTTCATTTAAAATATTTAGTTCAATGTCCACTGTTTTGATGATAGTAGTTATGTATGGCCATTAGACCTAGGTCAAAGTGCTATATGAAAGTTAAGTATTTCTTTCCCTTTTTAATAGTATTATCATAAAAAAAATCCCAATGCAACAAACAGCAATTATGTTGGCAGATGCAAAAATAAGATATTTTGTTGTTGTTGTGATGTGACCTTTGGTTTAACCCATCAATGAACCAATTTTATATACACACAATAGTGCTTGCATATACATAATGTTTGCCCAATTCCTCCTATGTTTCGTTTCCCTCCATCAACAGCATTTTTCACCCAATGCTTTTGATCTAATCATCACCAAACATTTCCTCCATATCCTTTTCTCTTAGAAGCGTACCTTTCAAGGAAAATGAAATTCCTGGCCTCCATTTTCCTCTAGTTGCTTACACATGCCCTAGGTTCACAAGGTTAATGAAAAAGCTGTTTATTTCCTGGAAACACATGGAACCCAATGTAAATGTTACAACATTTTTAAATTGAAACAAATACACAAGCAGTCTTAAAGTGAAGTATTTACTTAGAGTTTAGTTAAAAGTCAACCAAGTGGAAATAAATGTAATTAACTAACTGTTAACCTTAGCTTCAGTACAATCCCCTCTGCAAATCCACTCTCAAAATTGTCTTTCTTTGTACCTACACTTGCCCGAGTGTGTGCATCTCACCGTGACGTGTTTATCACAGGTGATGCACCCACAGAACCAAAGGTCTGGGTTGCAATAGTTTTCCCATCTATTTAAGTGCTCCTCCTTTTAATTTGGACTATTTAGAGATGGCCACATCTAAAGTAAGCACCAAAGTCAGGCAAAGATACAACTACACCATCATTGACCTTTGAAAACCACAAAGGTCACAATTTTAACCAGATTTGAATTATTTAAAAATACAGCAAAATGTACAAAGTAAGATTTTACCAACGCTCTGATGTCACATTTCTATTTATTGTTGTCATTTATGTTTTGTTATTAACCACACTGAAAATGTGCTGTTGATGTTTTGTGCTTGAAGAGATTAGATTGTGAAGATTGCCTCCTGTGTCCAACTTTTGCCTGAAGATGGTTTCCAATTTGCAAGTGTTTCTCATATCACAAAGGCCTCCTAATAGGATTTAGAACAAATATGTAAGAACGGAGAGCTTACAAGAGAGATGAAAATGAGTTTTAAACCCAGAGGAGGGCTGCTCGTGTGCTAGAAAATGAGAGAAGAGGGACAGTGATTCTAATTCCAAGCGTAGATTTCCTAGGATACTTTTTTTTTCTCTAGTATAATTGTGCCTTTTTTTGCTTTATTTGAAATGTATTCAGATAGTGGTCAAGAGGGAACTCTCAAAAATACTGAGCGTTTACATTCATGTCACGCAACAAATTCCCCATGAAAAAGTATAGTTGCTATGAATTAAATGGTATGAGCAAAACATCTCAAACATTTTTTATTTCTTTCGCATTGACCCAAAATGGCAATACCATCAGCTAAGCCTTTACACATTAATGCACGCTGTCTCTCTCACTCAAAGGCAAATACTTCATTAAGAGATCAACTCAATAATAGATGGCGAGATATAGCCTAAAGCCTCTAGCAGTAGCAAGAAGCATGCACTAGCTATTAAGAATTTTAATCGCCGATATGTCTTTGGATGATAAATATGACCATCCCACCTTCATTCATGGTGGTGTGAAAAAAAACTCTGAAAAACAGCCCACTTGACCACATTTTTAATCAAGAAATCACTAGAAGATCTAAAAAAAAAAAAAAAACTTAAATGGGAATTATTGCTATAAACCCCTCCAATATAATAGTCATAAAGTTTCTGTAAAAATAAAAGCGTAAAATTATTCCGCACCATTGTGAAACATTAATTTGCAATTATTGCAAATGCTTGATTGCAGTTATTGCTGCCAAGGGTGGCACACAAAATGTTATCATATCAAAAGTGGACAATTACTCTTTCACATTGGGCTTTATAAGTTTGGATTTTTGAATATTGAGTCTTGATTTAGAAACAGCCTATTGTGTTCTCTGTCTGATAGTAAAATTAGTTTGGTAAACTGAAACATTAAAGAGAGGGGGAATATTTTTCCACAACACTAATTTACCAAAGCGTGATCAGGCTTAACTAATTCAAACTAGTGTGACATACCAAATTCAACTATGCTCTTCTGTTCAAATGTAGATTTTCCATTCCCTTAGTTTACAAAAGCCTAATAATATTCTACAGAAAAGCGAACAAAAACAATTATTGAGCTACATGGTGCTAATTATGGTTTATTTTCCAGCTCAAGATTGTGCCAGTGGCGTTTCTTTAATGTGCATGCTGTTGTAAGACTTTATTTCTTCATTTTTTAACTTTCCAAAAAAATAATAATTCCCATCAACATTCTGGTCCTTTGAGATTTTAAGTGTGTCGATGTCAAGCTCGTGAGGTCGACAGTGAGTTACTCAACATCCAACCTTGTCAAAGCAAGCAGTCATCACCTCGTCAAATACAGCACTGTCTATGCCACAATCGTTAAAGCTCTAACTTTAATGAGAGGTTGAGTGCCCGAGATGGGTGGGAGAGAGGTTGGTGTGGGGCAGGAGGTTGGGCAAAGGATCACCTTGACAACACTCCACACTCATTTAAACCCCTCTATCCAGCCATCTGGCCCTTCACTCATTTTTTTCCAGAGCAAGGCTGAGCTCCAACAGGTTTTTCTTTATTTTTTTAACGTCCCCTGGTCCTCGAAGCAGTCAGTCAGAAAATGAGGCCGTTAGTGTGCACTTTAATGTCAAGCCATACATTCAAAGAGACACAGAATGGTACTTTAAATGTTGAGTTTCCTTTATCTACTGCCTTTGATTCAACATGCTATGAAAGTGGGTTTGAAAATAACTCCCGATTATGTTCATTATCAGGGAATCTCCATATAGCATAATCCATCTTGCGTCGTGCTCATCTTCACCAGGTCTATCCTAGCCAACCTGATTTAAATTACCCAAAAAAAAACAAAGACATTTGCATGAATCCCCTTCTTTAAATGTATTCTTTGGTGTGTTTTCCCATTCTTGAAGCCGGTTAGTTTGTCTCTGCAGGTGGTGCTGAAACACTAAGTGAAGGTTACGTACCAGTTGACTGGCAGAACCAGGCAGGCACAGGAGTGGGTAAGAATCACCAGAAAGATACACTGAGCTGAATCATCACACATACACATGCACACCATCGACACTGCTTCGAGAGTTGGGGCAATTTACAATCAAAGTTGAAATTGGATGTGCAGCCTGGTAAAATGGAATTGCAGGGATGGCATTATAGTCTACGGTTATGATCATTTCTCTCACTTTTTTTACCGCCTTCCCATTACACCTCTGCTTGCCCAATAGCATGTACCAATTCACTGTCACGTATACATCAATTTGTTTAAAAATTGGGTTGGTCGAAGCAAATGCCTGCAAAAAATTTACAGAATCAATAAAGGCCATTTCCCATCATGGTGTGAAATTACAGAATGTGTTGCTTGTGTGTAGATATTTAATTCTGCCTTGTAGTTTTCCCAAAGTTTGGTTTTTGGCTGCCCACCCATGAATCTCGCATCTCAGGATATTCATCTCCATGTAGTTGCACGGATAGTTTACATTCTGCTATCTCTAAACCTAAAGTTCTGCACCATAGCCAGGAGCTACATACTGAGATGTAGTTGTGATCTTTTGTTATTTGAGTAAAAGGTAGATAAGTGTGCATTCCCCACATGAAGAAGTAACTTTCACTTAAGCAAATAGCCCCAACAAAAGAATTTGCTTTGCTCTAACTTCTTTGATGCACCTTTGTTTTGAGCTTTTCTTCTTCCTCTTCTTCTCACTATGAGAAGCGTGTAATCCATTACATCGTCGCACTTGCCCATTTCCACACTTCTTTACTATTACAGAAGTCAAGTTTGTGGCAGGGATAGGGATAACCCTGCTTTGTTGTGCTTCATCAATCTTGCTCTCGGTTGCGCTGTTGATTGTGTAATGGATCATTAGCCAGTTGAAGGACTTTTGCTTTGACAGCTTGCTGCTGGCAAAGAGGCCTTAATGTGCTGCTTAATGTCAGCCTAAAAACTGTGTGTCTACCCTGCGTGTTTGTGTGTGTTTGTGTGGCAGTTGTTCTGTTTTATGTGTATGCATGTAGCAGGCATAATCGGCGCTGGAGGCCTTAAACTGTGCACAGCGCTGAGAACATCACACTGAGACGTGTAATACCAGATTAACACTACCACACTGAGGGCTTCCTAAATAGCTCCTGACATCTTTCAAACACACGTATGCATAGACGCACACCTACACACACAAACACCCCCTCAAATTGATACCATTACAATTTCACTACTAGTCTTATCTGTAGCTTGCCTTTTTTTCAGTTATTTCGGTTGGAGGGTTTAATTTTATGTTACTAGTCTGCAAATGATGCATGTCTAAGTAGCGTTTTATAGATTTCACCAATATTCCTAGTGGGGAGAAATATTGCATACTGACTCACTGAGAAGATAAAATATTTGGCTTTTTCTTGTTTTTTTTTAATGACACTTGTAAAGATGGATGTGAATTGACTTTGAACGTTGAATTTGTGGAGAAAGCAAGATACATTTTTGTCATTTTCTAGTTGAGCCCTTATTGGTTTTGTGGGAAAGTGTGTATAGACCTTTTGGCAATGTCTCTGGTAAAAGGACACTCCTAACACTGGAAAACAAAGGGTGACATTTTGACCTAATGTAATCGCTGGTACATTAATAAAACTTACTTTATAGGAGTACGCTGGTACTGTATCATATTGTTTTTATACACAATGTCACACAGATCCAAAACCACTTCTTAGCAATGCATTGACCTTTTTAGGTGATAAATTAGTTTGGAGGATAGGAAAAAATGTCCTGACACCACCAATTGCAGCTGCTGCTGCTGCTGTGTAGATACGTGCAAGAGTGTAGAAAGATAAACATCAGGCATAGGAACCATTTTGTCACATCAGTCGCAAATTATTCATGCACTCTGTTCTCTCTCTTTCCTAATGTGTATGTATTTATGCATTTGCTGATATTTAGCATTAGAGCCACAAGTCAGTGCTTGTCACAAGTGCTAACTAATCTTTCAATAATGTGCATTTGAGGTTCACACACAACAACATAACAACTTCCAGCTTCATAAAACATGCAACAATTGAAGTGATTGATTTTAAAAGGACATGCAATTTCTCTTTTTTGTATAAGAGAAATCCTGGTATATTGTCAGTTAGAATCACCTATGGTCACCAAGAGTCTTGTAAATCAGTGGCAATCACCACAAATCTGACTGTGAAAAGGCATTTAAAGACAGACAATAAGGGAGAGACAGCAGAAGATCTTTCTAAGAGTGCATGAAGTTTATCACTTACGACAAAAGGGTAGACATGTTTTTTTATCGAACTGATAAGCCCAGTTTTAAATACTCCGTGGGATGCTACCATGAACTCGCCTCGCCTTTTATATTCACACTAACTTGCATTTGTAGTTTTATTCAATATACAGTAAAAATCAAAAGTTCAAAAATGTTATGTTATGTATGCCCTATTTGGGTTGGCATTTAGTATAAGGTTTTGACATAAATTCTATGAACAAATGCCTTTCATGACCTCAAATTGCCCTTTTATTTGCGCTTGGGAGCTGCACAACTGGCCTCTTTAGCTCTCTAAAAGACTAATTAGAAAGGGAATGAGTGATTTGATGGATTGAAACATCGGCTATATAAAGCGTTCACCATGAAATATTGATTGTGAAAGCTAACTCAATGTTTGCCAACAAACATGTTTGTGTATACTCATTAATCTTCAACAGTATAGAAAAGCCTCTCATCTACGTCATTCCATTTGCTATACAGATTACTTGAGTGTGGGTCATAGACGGCACTAGAACCGTTCTTGACTGACAAAAGGCTGAAAGGAAGATGAGTGGACTGCTTGTAAATCAGTCAGAGGATGGTGGATAAAGGGGCATTGAGTCAAAATGGAGTATGTGCCATCTGCTGAAAATCAGCTGTCCGAATAAGCACACTTCGACAGCTCAATTAATGTGCACTATTTCAAAAACGGAAAAAAAATATGTTGACAAGGAAGGGATTTAGGGGCTTTAAACTTTATTGTGTGCTCATTGTTGCTTATCAAGGTAAAAGTGTTAGCCCTTCTTTGTACATTTTCTATTCTACCATGCCACAAGGGCATTCCCTTGTGTCAAAGAAGCAAAAAAAGATATATTTCAAAGGGCTCAAGCAAACACCATAAGATACATGAACTCAAATCAAACTATGGGAACATGTACAGTTCATAAAGTGGGCTATATAAACACACATTGACAACTGTAATTACCGGCCTTTTTAATCACCCTGTGTTCCCCACTTCTTACTCATTTTATCTCTTCATTTTGGCCCCCAAGTTTGGCGTCACATCCATGTGCTTTGGATAAACAACCCAGGACCAATTGATAAATCAATACATCACTGTAATGAATTTTGTCTGGTGCTTTAGGTGTATAATTAAAGCCCCACCCTTCTTATTTTCCTCTTTAGTAAAGGCTAGTTTAATGTTAACAGAGCGAAGCCACCCACCTATAAAATTTAAAAAAAAATGCGAAGGAGAGGTAGGAATGGTTGGATAGTGAAGTTAGTGTAATTGGTGATAATAAAATATGAGTATGTGAGAAGGCTCTAATGAAAGAGCGAGCATTTAGTTTTTTCCACCTGGTGAGAAGTATTTGTTTAATCAATGTTTCTGAAGTTTTTTTCCTCCAATTTTCTACAGCAATTTAATGGATTTCTTTACATCCCCCTGTGATGATAGTTTTGGATCAAACATAATCATGAAGCTAACAAAAATTCCTTTGAATGTCTGAAAAGTATTTTCCTTCTCTGTTTGATCTTTGCTGTTCCTAATTATCTCTCTGTATAATTCATTGTTTCTTTTCCATTATTGCATATTGACTCGGTCTGTGTAGAGTTATTTTGGTTTACATTTGTTCAAAAACATTTTTCTAACTTTATTTGAAATAGACATCCAACATTTTACCTCATATGCCTATACTTTTACATTTTCTTTTCTATTTATCTGACTTCACAAGACTCAGAAAGTCCTGGAATCATGTTGCTTATATGCTCCCGCTATATAACTTTTTAAGAATATGGTAAAAAACTTTTGCTTATTCTCTTTCATACAGTTGTTGGCAATATTTATATAAGCAAGCCGCTCAGTCCTATCGAGTTGACGAGGCTACAATCACTAATGATAAGATAGAATTTGCAAAAAATGCTAATGAGGAGAAGCAACGGAGATGGTTGTGAATAAAGTTTTAGCAACAGTTTTATATTTTCTCATTATTATAAGAGGTAAAGCAGCACAGGGCCTTTTTATGATTGTCCCTTTTCCAAACAGTTTATTACACCTGACAAACCATTTGGCAAGGCTATCAAAGACCCTGAATCCTCTCTAGAGGTTCTTTCATTTTCATCCAAATAATTAGATTTATTTTTCCTTCTCTTTCCTATGAACGAATTGCAATTTGCACTTTAAACACCAACTCACCTTCAGTGGTGAACCTCAGAACACAAATGCAGGAATTGTCCTAGTTGTCGTGTTTACTATACACAACTTGTAAAAGTACTTTAATTATAAAACATTATAACGACATGCAGAAATGTCGCCTGATGCGTAGTTATTAATTGCGAGATAACTTCTGAATTGCATGACCTCAGGCTTATTTGACTCCAACTCTTCCACTCCAGTCTGTTAGAGAGCTCGTATGAGTGCATTTTTACTGCACTGTGTTCAGGTTGAACACACAGCTGGGCAATTGGCGGGTAAAGTTTTATTAAAGCTCGATATAAAAGCTTAAGCTACTTTTATCCTTGTGAGGAAAAAAGGGAGAATGTCAGCACATAATTAAATTAGATGAAAGGTGAGGAATGAGCGACTTCCTCTCTTTAAACACAAATGACTTAATCAGAACCTTGGGCGAAATGTGAGACAGACGGCTACAAGATCGCAGGGAGGATAAACATCCCTTTTCGGCACATCTCTCTTCTTTGTCGCCGTGTCTTCATTATCCATCTGAACTGGCTGAATGTCTTATCGTATTTTGTCTATCCTTTGATCTACCCTTTACCCACACAATTCTACAACGTATAAACACAATTACTCTTTGGCCTATTTCATTTCATCTCCTCTCTTCCACTCACTTCCTAAGTTCACTTTCCTAGCCGGCTACATGCGGGCCTTGAATGGCCTACAATGGCTTTTTCTAGAATATTAATCCTGTCACAGATGTCATTGAGCTGTCATGCTGTGTATGCTACAAGAAACTTGACAGTTTAGTTTGATCTCCTTTCTAATGATTAGATTTGTCTGTTTTGAAGTATTTGATAGCTTTCAACCGTCTTTGGGATGCATCAATGATTGGACACTCTAAATTGTCCATGGGGAATGGGTCTTAGAGTGCATGGTTGTCCATCTCCTTGTGCCCTGCGATTGGCTGGCCATCGATTCAGCCCGGAGTCAGCTGGGATAGGCTCCAGCACCCCCCATGACCCTAACAAGGACAAAACAGTTCAGAAAATTAGATGAGATGAGAGGAGGATATCATTGCACTTTGCATAAAGTTGTTTATAATAGATATTTGCCCCTTTTTAAATTATATTATGTATATACAATGATTTATAATCAAGGTGGGGGGTTAATCACTTTCTGCTCAGCTTGTACACTGGATATAATTAGATTGTGGTTGTATACTTATATAAGTGCCATCTGGGTATATTGTGTAGTACTCTTAATTTTATTGCTATCGCTCTTGATGATGACTACATTTAAATGTTTTTTTTCAATATTTATGGTGCCGCACACAATTAGTATTCATTACAAAGTAAAGTTCAACACATTCTAGACATCCCTGGTTGTTAGTTGAAATTGTTCTACTTTGTTTTTTAAGCTGATGCTCTATAGCTCTCTTCTAAAAATACAGTACTGTATAATATTAGTTCAGGTGTCAATCAAACGTTTCTGATTCCTGTTAAAGTGGCCCACATGTAACACAATTAAGAACAATAACATGTATTCAAGTTGTCGAAAACACTTAAAGCAGATGAAGAAAAAGGGGTAACATTTTTGTTATACTAACATTATTCATTAGCATATGTTATGCTTTGATTATGTCCCCAAGTGAGACAGACCAAAAGCAAAGAGTTGTCTGCTGCACTCTCGAGCAACACACTACACAATAGCATCTGTGGGTCACAGTGGGTGATGTATTTTGTACGGAGGTGTCGCGATGTGCATGCTTTTTCCTCTGTGCATGCCAGCATGGAAACCTGTTGTCCCTCCAACTTTGCTATAGACCTGAGGGAAGCCATGAGACTGGCTAATTAGTAGCGCAGAGGGAAGTAACCCCAGCGGCCAATCAAATCTGCTTTTGAAACTGTTTCCCCCTGAGACGCCATGGAAACAGGGCAGCTGAACAACGAAGGGAATGATATATGAGGTTCGAGCTGATCACTAATTTAGTAGAAACAGCAATGGGAAATGTCCAACTGTGTTACACACTGTCTTTTTGTTTTCTCTGTTCTGGTACTGTAGTATTATTTGACCATGTCATATTTTTCAAGGAGAGATGTTGAAACTGTTCATAGATAGACAAGTTCACATAGCGTGCACGCACAAGGGGTTTTGTTTATATCACACTGCATTGAGATCTATACTTTAGACTGCAGTGCTGTATGTGTGAATATCATGAGAGCCTAACTTTTTTTGTCACAGCTTGAAGTTATACTTTCAATCATAACACAATGAGGTGAAGAAAAACAGAGCAGTGGCAAAATGAATGCAGATTCAGAAAGCCAAAGAAGGTTGGACACGATGGTACAGACTTAGAATGACGATATGATGCATTACAGTGAATTCATAATGAGTTCAGATAGAGGAGGCTCATTAAAAGCAATCTAGCAATGCAATGAAATGGATCAATGCAGTCTATAACTCTGAAGGAGATCCCATTCATCTTCCAACTGAATTTGCGGACCTGTACGTAGCACCTACTTTTATGTGCGCGGTAGCAAATTAGCATTTTACCCGAACAGAAGAGGCAATAGATTACTTTGAAACATATCATTTGTAAGACCACTTCGATCTGAACTCAAATCAATTATTCCTCTCTGCATCCATCTGTCGCTCACCATGATTTCAAAGGTCAAACTGTCCTTTGAGCTGTGTTCATGCTGACACATCTTTACACGATGATCAATAAGCATTTGTTTGTCACTCCTATTTCATTACAAAATCAAACGAGCTTCTTTTGATTTAGCATAGGCCAGCACAACTGAAGCAGGTACCGCGGAATCCTCAAGATCAATCATTGTTTGGGGGGCAATAGTCAAGCTGTTGTATGTTTCATCGAACAATCATTAGAAAAAATATTCATACAGGGATTTAAAAACTAATTTAATCCTATAGTTGTTAACTGCTCTTAATCTGATACTATCACAACAATTTACCTCGAATTTTCATAAATCCTGACTTCAGGTTATCCCTTTAGGGATTACGACAGCCAAACAGTCTATCCTGGTGAACGATTTGGCTCAAGCGAGATTTAAACCCGGGCCACCACAGTGGGAATAGGACGCTCAGACTATTTAAAATGCAAAGAAAAACAGAAGACAAACTGTTAATCTAACGGTTGCTGAAATGAGGTCTGTTGTAGTATCACGAGGGCATATATTATGTCAGTGTTAACAAGCACATTGTTCTCATTACTCCTTGCTTGACTTCTTTGACCTTTGAACAGTGTGTATAAAGACAGGTGAGAGGGCATCTAGAACTGATTACAAGAAGAGCAACATCTTACTAAAGACATTGGCTGATTTTACGACAACCCTGATGCATGCTTTTGAAGGGGGAAATTTCAGCACATTTATTAATTTACCTTTGGCACAGTTGATAGTTCTAGTTGTCCTGTGACCTAAAGGTCAGTAGTTCAATTGCTGAGTACTACTGTCCACTGTGGTTTGTCCTTGGGCAAGACATAGCACTCCACTTTGCTCCCCTAGTAGGTTGGCAGCCCCTTGCATTGAAGTAGCACCATTGATGTATGAATGTAAAGAGCTCTCCATATTCTATTTTTATCATTTTAATTGTGAATGTGAGACACTGTTGGGTAGAACACAACATTAGCCAAAGAGCTAATTTACTAACCTTTGTGAAAGTTTATTGGGTGGCATAGAGGGAAGGCCTGCTTATGTGACCAAATGAAACTAGTGATCGATTGACGGCGTAGAGTGTTAATGTTCATGGCCGTTGTCATGGCAAAGGTTTATGGGGTTGTAAGATCAAACTTTACAACTACTGAAAATGTCTTCCATACGTTGAAATTTATACACCTTATCATGGAACATTTTATTGTTATGAGATGCAATGTCCTTGCAGTTACTGCAGCCATTGCTGTGTCTCACAATATCGCCCATTTCGCAATAAACTCTTGTAGAATTTATTTCAACCACTATGAGATAAGCACTTGAGTTACCTTCTGTTATACTAGTCCAAATGGTCAGACGACACCGTTGATCATCACTTAAGTCCTCTGTCATTTTTTTTTCATGCAAATCATGTGTAAATTCTTAATGCTACATCGAATAATGTCGTCTGGCGTCATTTATTCCCTTTACATAATCACATTTGTGATTACTAGCCGATGTTATAGTTTTTTTGGCATTATATTAATGAATACATGTTTTCAAACTAATAAAACATTACCAGCTACTTTTCAATAAGTTCATTTTAGTATATGTGTGCGTTTTATGGCATCTGTAGGTGTTTATTTTTCTTTCCCATTTTTTTTTTACTTGTAAACTCTTTTTGACAACTTCTAAAGACTCAAGTTTTCAGCAAGAGCTTCTAAATGTTCACTAAAAGTCCCAATGGGGTGCTTTAATCTTCCGCTTAATTTTAAGAGGCATTTTCCTGTTACTGACTTGTGCACAATCCATGCACTTGTCGCCCTAATCCTTATTTATCCGCCTGCCTTTAATTTACAACACTGCACCTAAAAGCCATTGCAAGGCACTTGGTTTCAGCCCTTCACTCTGTGCTTTGTAAAATAAATAAACAAATACACACACATCTGATGAAGATTTGACGCAGTCATTGTGAAAGAGTAATGGAATAGCTAAGTGTAATCACTAGACATGCTGTACCCTCTTTGGGAACAAACAGAATATGGAGTGTTTTAGCATTGAAGAACAAATGTATTCTATTGAATCGTCATTTGGGAGGTTAAGCTTTGTTTGAGACATATTGTTTTAGTACATTTATGTTAGTTTATGTGTGGATTTGTTCTTGTGTTTATACAGAAGAAGAGAGAGTCCAACCGACAGTTTGAAGAAAGATAGTATTTCAGCAAATTATTTGGGATGTTTCTTCTAAATGATAACTGTGCATGTGTGAAATTAGTATATGTGCCAGAGATTGTTCAGACATGCACATAACCATCTGAGAATTTTCCAGCAGAGCATGCAAACATTAAGTGATATCCATAAGGCAGGAGGGGTGCCATTCCTTAGCACTTTGAAAAGCACTAGAGCATTCATCTCTGTGGCAGAATGTGAAAAATAAAAACAGATTGGAACAATTTAAGTACTTCAATTGGAAGAATGCATCAGAACATAAAAAAATAATCTAATTAGAGCTGTTATTTCTAGGAACAACACAAATTGTCAGCATCCTTTCATTGCTTTCCCTAAGTTGCGCTACTGCCAGATCCGTGTTTTCATATTTAAGCATTTAACCAATCACGTTTCAGTCATCATTTGTTGCCAGGAAGGAAATCTACATGGAGGCCTTCACAATCAACATAAAATAGGCGTGGATAAAACTGTTGCTTTAACCAATCAGATTTCGATTTGGCGATACCAACGCCCTCTCGCAGGTATTGGGTATAAGTCATCGCTTTCGCAAACAATGATTGGTTAGTGATCGCGTGGACTAGATAGCTACCAAACAATGTGTAGCGCATGTGCAAACATATTGTTGTGTTGATTTAATAGCGGTTTTATCAATCCACGATGGCTGAAGGAGGAGAAGAAATAGATTTGTTTGCAGATCTACTGACTAAACCATTTTCAAGACGAACTTTTCAGGAAACGATGGACATCATTAAGAAAGGTAGGACTTAGGACAACACCAAAGCTAACATGCATGTTTGTCTCAACCGGGAATGGACATTTGCAGCCCTAAATCGAATAAAAACTTATTTCAGAAATACGACAGGACAGGCCTGACTTGCAGCTTTAGCTTCGATGGCGATAGAAAAGAAGATGGAAAGAAGAGCATGGATCTTGTGCACAAATAAGGATTTTTGGTGAGTATAACATGGCTATATCCCTAATCAATTCAATGCTTTTTATGTGTTCCAGCTGTAGCTGCAGTAAAGGTTTTATAGCTATAAAATACTTTTTGTGGGTTGGATTGATTCACAGTGAATGCATCGGTTTGAAATAATGTATGATTATTTTATCCTTGGTGAGTAATTACAATGATGTATTTTCAAAACACTAGAACATTTGATAATTTGTGCAGGATACTGTCACATACAGATTGAATATAATCACCTCTGGTTAGCAAACTTATATTTTCACATCAGTTTTTGAGGCTTGCAGAAAATGTTACAGTTAATGATGTTGCATCAATTAGAGGCAAATCAATAAGAAGGTTGGCCAGAAGCCACTGGCCCATTTAGTTAAATGATGTTGGCACTTTTGATCAATTAAGATGAACTGATGTTTGCCCTATTCAATGGTGAGAACTTACCGGATTGCTAAAGGAGTCCTGAGAGGGACATGAATGTTAGAGAAACAAGCTGTCACGTTGGCAAAAATTGAAATGTTTTGACACCCAGGTGATGATGTTTGTAGTTGTGATACTAGCTTCTGACATATGCTGTTTAAGTGCACTCTTTACTGTCATTCCAAATCAAATATTAATAGGAGTTGTGTATAAAAATAAACAAAAAACTATATGATGAAATATCTAAAAATGTGGCATTTTGCACCCTTAATATAAAAGAATTTGACTAAACCAAAAAGCTCTTTTCCAGTATATTTTCAAAAGAGCGTGACTACTATTACTACACAATTACACAGTAGAAATTGACTATTTTCCTTATGACTATTAAACCATATCAAAATGAACATTGGATGCCTTGAGGAAACGAGCTGACAATAAAGCTGACTCTCATAATCGAAAGCACAACATTCAATTACGGAAGCAAAAGAAAGTCGGCATATGTACATGATTGTTTTTCCTTAGCTCCTAATTTCCTCCTTTTTTATATCGCACCTACTGTTTGCATTATCATATCTTCCTGCTGATTGATGTTATTGTTTGAAATACCTCTAATATAGGCACTCATTATCCATTCCCAAAGTTATTGCAGTTTTGTGAGTATCCTCAATAGGAGCCCACTACTGAAGCAGGAAATGTGACTGAAAACATGAAATTGGACTTTAATGAGTTCAATCCCCTTGCGCTTTATGTTTATGATTTGTATCCCACAGTGAATACATTGTGTGAATTACGTGCAATTTTCAGAGGATCTGTGCCTTTTGGCGGTTATAAAACTGCCATACAACAAAAAGGAAGTTGAAAGCAGCTTTTTAATTGGACATTCAAGTGGCACTTGTCTCTACAAAGAGAGCTATTTAAGAGCTGGTGTCTTGTTCTAGATCTTGGAGGAAACTGAAGAAGTTCACGGGCCGGGCAGGATGCATTAGCTTGACGCTGATGAAACATACCCGACTCATTTGTCTCCAGAACCACCAGATTGTTCTCTGGTGAGAGACATGATGGAGTGACACTGTCATGAGAAATTTACACAAGGCTTGTTGTTTTCTAACACAAATGCTCACCGCACATGAATTTGCTCTTTCCTTCTCATAACCCAGGCAACAATGCGTGTCAATTTGACAGCAGCCATATGAAGCACTAGGAGATGTGAAGTGCAGCGACTTCTAATCCATTTAGCACTCGATGACCTGTGGAGAAAACGGCCCCATCATGATAAAGTGCCTGATTCCCAGACGTTCAATTACATGTCAAAGGGCAGGACGTACATCAACGTGCTGTATCGACCACCAACAGGTATGGATTGTGCTGCTATGAGTCTATATGTTTATGATTTGGTGTTGTTTAAACTGTAATTAGAGTTAGATGGGTCATATCATTCAATTTAGGAGAAAACAATGGTTCTAAGGTGGCCCGGTGGACGAGTAGTTAGTGCATTGGCCTCATAGTTCTGTGATCAAGGGTGTTAGACCTTCTTGTGTGGAGTTTGCATGTTTGCATGGGTTTTTGCCAGGTACTCCGGTTTCCTCACACAGCAAAAAATGCATGGCAGGTTGAATGAACACCCAAAATTGTGTGAGAGCATAAATGGGTGTCCATCTTCTCGCACCCTGCGATTGGCTGGCAACTTATTCAGTTTGTCTCCCGCCTAATGCCTATAGTTGGCTGGGATGGGCTCAGGTTCATTTTTGCATCTTACATTTATTTTTGTACCCAGGTGAACTTGGTAGCTTGACACCTTGGAATTTGTTTTATCTGAATTCATCAGAGCATGCAGCTGCCATTTTAATGATAAGCTATGACTTTTTCACCCTCATTCACGGTAGACATCTCGTCGCATTACAAATGTATCTTCCTGTCAGTTTAAAGAAACGTCACATTCATTATTTTTAGTTTCACTGCCAAGGCCATATTCTTGTGTCCCTTCTCTTTGTTGAATCAAGGCCATCTGACGTGCTGTTGTCTGCCTGAATTGTAAACACACTTGACCTCTGAGTGTCTTTAGCGATGAAAGGAAATATACTAAATGTGAAAATGATTTTTATCTCATTTTCACTGACAACTGATCAGTCCAAAAATAAAAAAGAGACGAGTAAAGGAGCAGTTTTTCATGACTGTCATCTCTGTTTATTGGAAAAGCAAATGTATACAGTCAGGTTTATGTTCATGAGCAAGGTAATGAAAAAAAAAGTACGAAGCAATCATAAATCATTAATTCAAAAAATGCTTTAACTTCAATGTGCCAGTTGACTTTATCCCTTCCAAAAAACTCTGCTCACACAATATAGTTGAAGACCTGCAGAAAAAGAATGCTGATCCAATAAATTAAACTGACAAACATTGCAACATCAGTGATGTTGAAGAAAATAAATATTGCAAAATGTTTGAAAGTAGACAGAAAAAAATGCTTGGTGATAATATAAAATAAAACGCTGATATGCATGTGCACACATTTCATTTTATGGAGTGTAAATGCCTAAGCATGTATTCCAATCAATAACACTTGAGCTTGAGAGGATGTCAATAGGCTCTGCACTGCAGTGGAATTCATGATTCTAGGAAATGAAAACAAAATGTGTGAAATGGAAGAATAGAGCACGTAGCAGAAAAAAATATTAGCTGAATTAAAGAGGTGAGATAAACAGCAGAAAATAGAAGAACATAATGATTCACGGCGGTAACAGTTATGTTTGAGTGATGTGCTGAAAAACAGCAAGGCATTTGTCAGGATAGGCAAATTTTTGCATAATTGTGTTCCCTAACTGAGTCTGTTTACGCCCCCTGTGAGGCTTAAAGACAGCAAAACATGGATCTTTCTCCAATAAGATAAAAATAAGCAATAAAGCCAAGATGGCACACCAAATTCTGTACAGCAGGGGTCCAGAATAACCTAAATGGTTACAATTTGCCCTAAACTTTGAGACACTAAGTACATATTAGGTCTTGCTATTTATTTTATATTTGCCACTAACATTTCAACAAGTCACTACATAAAATGAGTGAAAACAAAACTTATTTAACTTGATTTGGGTTAGGGTAGGCCACAGGTACAAAACACATTACAGTAAAGGATTGCACAGTGACAGGTATGCAGATACATACGCAGACATTATTATTTATTGTCCATGTATAGACCACACGCAATACCAAAAGGATGTACTACTCCAGCATACATAAACATGCAAACTCAATTATGACAATTATGACTAATAATTCAGTTTTCCCCTCTAGTCTTAATTAGGGCCAGTTACTACCAATTGTTTCATGCTCATGCATTCTCCTTTCTTGGGTATCTCCAGCATCTCATATCACGACCTTAGTGAACTTGTATTTATGATGCAAATGGCCATTTTGGAAGTTTATACCCAGTAGTTTACCAAGTATATCTCATATTGTTTGTCAACAATTCCCACATTCCAGGTTATGTGAGCCACAGATCTGGTGCACTAGTATTAATAAGGCATGATAAAATACGCATTGTTATAAATTGGGCTGGGTATCAGGTCTACCAAAGACTGATTGCTTTTCCACTTGTCATTGGGCTGCTTTTTCAAAAAGATCACTCAAGACTAGATGAAAAGAAAGAAGAATGACTGAGAGAGCCTTCTGTTATTTAGGGCTGTTGTTCATGCTTTGTCTTTGCTGTCCCTCTTGTAAAGCAGTGGCCCATGAATCCTGATAATTCTCTATTTAAACAACAACCATCTCCTATCGAATTAACCACCACCTGTCAGCCTTAATGTGCTCTCTAACTTACTGTGCTATAATCAGTCTGGATCACAGCTCACAACCTTTTCTAACACCATGACACACAATTACAATCCATTCAATCTTCTGTGCATGTATAAAAAAAGAGCATACTAATGATATCCCTAGACACTAACTGGCACTTTTTTTTACAGTAATGAAGAAATTTCAATGATTGAATTGGCAAACTTGTACACGCCAGGTAATCTCTGTTTTCATTTCAAGGAAATATTTGCTTAGCGGGGCTTTTCGACATATAGAAACCAAGTCAAAGCCTGCCTATTTTTAGGTGTTTTTGTGGCTGTTAGGCTTAAACAGTGATAAATATATATTTGCAATTAAATATAGGAATGCATTTTTAATATATGATTGATTTATTTTTGTATATTTTAGTAGTCCAGAGGTTTGCATCCTAAAACTAAATGTATGTTACACTTTAGTTTAGAGCAGGAAAGGGAAACAGTAATAGCAATTGGTGTCTGTTTGTCCTTCCAATCTTAGCCCTTCTATTCAAACAATTGTAGGTTAAACAACTCATATTTAGTAATGTAATATGGTTTGTTTGGGTATTTGTGTTGGGTGTGTGTGAAATAAATATTTGATGTCGGGAGTCACACTGCATCCTCGCTCCTCAGATCACAGTACTATGTTGGGACCAGTGATGATATTTAATAATACATGAGGTCACTTATTTGTCACATCAAACAAATGCTAATTTTGTTTCTTTGTTATAGTTTTATTTTTGCTTTTTAATTGGCTTGGACATTTTATCAATTAATGAAGGACTAAATAACACAGTGTTCTAAATGTTTTAATGACATTATATTGCTCGCAAATCGTTGAATGGTTACCTATCCCACTGTGTGCCAAACTTTAATTGAGCCAAAGCATGTTCACACTGGTAAACATCTTATGACACAGCACTGAACATAACTGTCCCAAAAAGTGACAACATAAGTTAACTTTGAATCTGCCTCCATCTTATGGAAGACAATATTAATTTTTTGCCAGGTGGGAGGTTGACAAAGGATGCAAGCGGTTATGAGTCCTATAACATGACATGTTGGGGCGTACGTTGACACCAGAGGATTAAAACGTGGAGACATCTTGTGGGTCAGATGCATACTATAGTGCGGAAATTATCATAAATCAAGAACATTTTTCCCAATAACTGCATTATTCTACAATATGAAATATCGATCAACTCGGCAGGGCGACTCCATGAAGGAACTTGTCCTTGGCTTGACCTTTTAAGAGCTAAACAATGGAATTTCTGGGTGTTTGGTTGATTGTGCATTAGTCAAAACTGTGTAATACTCCCTTCACTGGGATGTTTTATTTAAGGACACACAATTTAATGCGCATAACCCCACATGCAAGAATTAGCAGGACATTTGGAGATGGGTAAACATTGACTATTTCATCAGCTGTGTGAGCTGGCAATATTTGTTCCCGTAGTAACAGCATTACAGTCTATTTGAGTCAGTTCACGTGTGTATTTGTCTTGTATGCATCGGAGTCTGTTCATGGCGATATGGGTTGGGCTTTATCTAAGTTGATTTGTTTGGAATAATAAGCCTACGTTCAGCAGCTCACATGTGGGCCACTAGTGATGTTCAGAACAAAAAAAACAGTATTGTGGAAAATCAGCTCACTGCTGGTATGGAACACATTAAATATGTTATTTGGTGTCATTTTAAATATATGTTGTATATATGTTTAGCATGTTATTTTATTAAAGACCTTATGTTGTTTTAGATATCCATGATATCCTGTAGCTGTCTGTAAATATACTGTTTTGTTCTTCCATGAATACTTTTAGAAAAAAATACTTCAAAGTGGAGTTGCTGTTTTCAACTGTAGCTTAGAAAGTTACAAAACAATGGGGAAAACACATTGTTCTATTTCTAATTAGAATGCTGGTGTTGGAGGTGTTTTAAGACCCCCCTTTCACTTTGGATATCACTGTTTACCTTTAATATGTTGTGACAGCTGTTCAGTCTCTAGTCACATCGATACTCTATAATTACTTTATGCTTGCCTTAAATAGCTAAATCACCTGGATTTATCGTTCTTCAACATCAAGTACAGCATTTTGTCAGTTGAGACACAAACAAAAACATCTTGCTGCTAACTGATGTTAAAAAAATGAGCATCTAATTTGTTTTTACAAGGTTGATGTAAAAAGTAGAACTAAAAGAACTCTGGCTCATCCAAAATGCTTCTGCTTGAATAGTCCCTGCAACAACAAAATTATATCATAGATCTTAAATCCACAGTAAAAATCTCTCCTATAAAACCCTACAAGAGCAGTTACCATCACAGATATAATAATATCCAAATTCAAATTTACTTGTGGTTCTTGGAATCTATCAAAAAAGAGCAGTTGGTAGCCATCAGACTTTCCTGCTATGAAGTCATAGTCCAAATCTTATCCAGGTATGTGGTATGCCCTCACAGTCAAAGATGAAATCAAAAGTATTTGTCTTCAATAAAGCTGGTGGTCGGGTCTGATTTATAGTCAGGTCATCTCATTTCTGCACTAATGTAGATGGTTTGCTACAAATTAATCTTGTTCTGTAGTCTTTCAACTGTGACAGTGGAGAGCTAAGTCTTATTTTGGCATTGATGGGCAGTTATGATATTCCATCATCTCTTTCTCAATTGATGGACTGATCAATGTCATGGGATTTCAGCTTCTTTTTTCAATTCAGCTCTTTTTCTTTGTGATAATAAAAACTTTGTAGTTTGTTTCACTGTGATGACACATCCATTATTTAAGCTATTAGATAAGTACATGCAGTGGTACCCTTGGCCAATGTGTCATACAGTATATCTTGTTGGTGACAATAACTTTGTATTCATTCTTCATCAACATCATCTCAATTTACACCTCACACTTCCTTACTTGGGTGTGTAATTAGTTCCCCTGACACATCTCTCATTGTCCAGCTGCGAGGGTGTGTGTTAATATCCCTGTGATGGTAATGCCCATGAGCGGCATGCACAACATTTATCACATCAGAGGTTTGGGTCTCTACAGAATTGAGTTCAAGTGTTCGTTTCGTGGCATGTATTCGCCAGATTACCTATGTGTGTTGCCCTTTGCATGAATACGTGGGTGTGCAGTCTTGCATGTGCATTAGATAAAATAGGAAAAGAGTTGAAGGACAGTGCGTGTTCTTGAAAAATATCCCTCTTCGGTATGTAGCTTTATCCACTGACTGTTGGGGGCAGTGTGTGTCTAATGATATACTGTTGATGTCATTGAATGAGTGAATACCAGGCCCGGATCTAGAATGCACTGATTAAGAGCACTGTGAGAAATGTTGGATTAACATGACAATGTTCCATTGTGCCGAGCTCAATAGATCGCACAACCATGACTGCAGTTTCTATTCATTTAGCTGTCTAACGATGTACAATATCATCGAATGGCAGGTGAAAAAAACTTTTCTTACATTTTCCCTCGGCAATATACAGGCATGCACACCTAAACACATGAACACGCCTAAAGGTCAAAGGTAATACATTACACAGAAAATACTACTATATCTTTCTTTCCTCTCTAAAACATATTTAACATGTTACACAGCAATTGTTGAACTTAGTGCAGGGATTCATTTTTGTTCATTTATTTTCAACACCGCTTATCCTTGTCGGGGTCGCTGGAGCCTATCCCATCTGACTTCAGTCTAAACTGGTCACAAGTCAGTTGTAGGACACTCACCGTGACAGACGGGTTGCGCTCACAATCACACCGCTACTGAGTGTCAATGGATCCCACTGTGAATGTTACCCCATTTAAATAACAGTTATACATAAAACAAACATTGATGGCTTCAAGGATTTTGCAGGCTTTGTAAATGGGACGCTAGATATGACAATGACCAATAAATCAATTAGGTGAAGTGAGGAGATTACCTTAGATCCTGAATTGTAAACATTACATCAATAATCATTTGTAAGTGATCAATAGTCTAACCTTGTTGGTCACATAGTATGTGAGATGAGTGTGTTGGGTTGTTTTGGACATTGGGTTAGGGTTAGGTCTTTTACCACAACAGTCCACATGAAGCTGTCCTGAATGTGTCAAACTGGATCCATAGCAAAGACCATATATTTATCCCTTAGGTTAGGAACTGTTGTTATTCTATCTATCCAACTATCCAACCAATCGGGACCTAGAGGTAAGAACAAAAACAACCAAGCCATGTAAAAAACAAACACAACAACAATAACATGACTTACACCTCACTTTCTGCCACAATGTTAAATTTCTTATCTCAATCAAGAGCCCATGAACCTCACTCAACACCTGAAAGTACTGTTGGTGAATGCATAGACAACATCATCCACTGTTCAAAAATAATTGTTTTGTGGATCTATGAAGGTAGATCTGACAAGACATCCCATACATGCTCGGGAAGGAAAACATGGCAGGGCAAAACTCATTATTATTATATATTTTTCACACCCACCCATATAATGAGGTGTGCTCTACAGGGCAGACTCATGTGAGTGCACAGTTGCTCTTTTGAAATAGCCTCCATTAGTGTGTCTGCATAGCCAAGCCAGTCAACAAAGTACACCACTTCTACAAGCCCTCGAGCCTTGGGTTTAGAAGTATCACACACTAACTGGGGATTATTGGCTTGTAGTTGTCATTTCCACCTTGTTATCGGCCCTCAGTGAATATCTCTGTTGCATTGTATGACTATGCAGGAGTGAGCCAAAATAACCCTATGAACGGTGATTTGTTAGGCCGCATGCTGAATTATTGATTGGATCCCATGGAAGATGATGACGATGATTAGACTTTGTAGTGTGCTGGGTTAGCTCAGGGGTAACAGCTTTGATTAGGCACAGTACCCCTCTTTTCTGAGTCAAAGGAGAGAGAGAAGTGCAAGATGAAAATAAATAACTAAATATGATGCGTTCATCAGTGCACAACATTCAAAAGTATTCCTGATCGAAAGGGAATGACAAATTAAAAATGCAAATCAATGACGCGCAACTAGGTGATGCTTTAATAATAATTATAATAAAGGTACTGAAGGGAGAAAAAAAATTAAGCATACAAACAGAATAAGCCCACTGTCAAAACAGTGACTGTTTTACACTGCACGAGCAACTGCCCCGGGCACAGAGCCCAGGCTTAGCTGATTTTTCTCCTCATGACTGAAGTAATTACACAGGATAGATGTCATGCACAATGTTGACCAATTTTCATGCCATGCTTCCTTCCAGCGTTAAGTCTTGGAATTAAAAGTTTTCGTATTAGGAAGAGTAAAATTCAAAATCCTGGGTGAATAATTGGTTTTGCTTGAGTTTGTTTCCAGTTTTTATACAATAAGGTGAAATACAAATATTCAGCTAAAGAAACATTATTATTTACAGTGTTGAGCAAATATTTTACTGCTGCGTTGTCATGTTCTTGTGCGTTGTCCGTATATTTCACAAAGTCAAATACCTTCATATGGACCGTGCTTTTTGTGAGTGGCTTTGTTTTCTTGTCAAATGCGGTCTGCAATTTGATTCTTACTGTCTTGCACTTTGTTTGCCATTCATTTATACCTTATTTTTTTTCAAAGACACTTGAGTTTCAAATGGACTCCAATAACCTTTACATGCCCCAATGTTCAACGTGGACAAAAAAAATGAAAAAAACGTTCATTCACACAGCTTACAATGACTGGAGAATTTCTGTTGAGCTAAAACGACATCAAATTTTGTCATCTCATTTGATGCCACCTGAGAAGAGACAAAAAATGTACTTTATCTAACAATAATGTCGAGCAGAAGGAGCGCACCTCAAAGACGCCGTTATATCAGCTCACTTATAAATGCTGCCGACAGTTTAATAGGCCTGAGTTACAAAGACGTAATGTGATCATAAAACATCCCAAATGTGCTCTCCAAGGCAAGTCATTTTCAACACTACGTGGGACCGCATGCTGTGGTGCCTAACGACTTTCATTTTGTAATATGTAAATTAACAAACCGTGACTGTAGCCATGATGCAACTCAAATATTGGATTTTTTAATGAAAACAGGGATTCACTTTTCTTTTCTTCAAGGCATGTTATAGATATGTGTACTAGTGTTTGTGTCTATGTGTGCATTTTCTATAGGTTGCATGATTAACAGTGGCTTTTATAAGACCTTGATGGATTGCACCCAGATTGCAGAGGTCGGCAAAACGGCTCAGGATCCAAGGAAGGTTTAAAACATGGAATGTGAGGAGAAGCTGGCACATCTCTATATGAGGAAGACACCACTGTGTACAGTACAACATTTCCGAGTAAGTAATACACCTTTCAGATTTTTGAAATATTTTGTAATGTGTTTTCACGGGACTACACGGAACAAATCAGACTTTCCTTAATGAAGCAATATGCAAGACAAATGGTGACCAGTCTAGGGTATAGTTTGCCATTTGTGCCAACTCCAAACAGTGATGACCGATCTAGGGTCAACCTTGACCTTTAGAACTTTGAGGACCACACGCAAACTGCCGGGCCACCACTCAGTTTGTTAGTGTTTCCTCATTTTTCCAAAAAGATCTCAGCTCATAGTTGTACCAGATGTAGGCTGCTAGATACAGTGTACCCTCAAGGTTGACTGAACATTGCACTGATGGATGGAGGTGCAATAGAGAACAATGCTGAGGCAGACTAAAAAGGATGAAGTCCCCTAGTAAGAGTTCTCAACCTTGTAAGAGTTCTCAACTTTGACACATTGAATGTGTCTCTTGCACAATTAAGGCTGCTCTCATGCCCAATATATAATATTTTAACACGCGCAAAGATTAACTACTTGACTATTGGCGTACTTCAATCATTCCTTCTTTTCTGCTTATCCGGAATGTAAAAATACAAATAATCACCTTGTAGTATTAGTAGTTTCAAGCAGGAACAACTCTGTAAGACAACAACAAGGTCAGTAACACTATCTCCTGGCATTGAAGGAGAAATGGCTCTGGATGGCAGCCCACTGGCTGGCAAAAACTCCAGGAAAAGCAAGGTGGTCAGTACACAGCAGCTGGCTGTAGGTCGAGGCTATTCTACCGTAAATGGAACTGACTTGGCCAGCGTGGCGGATTGGCATCTGTGTAGAGTTCTGTGTTTTAGTGCCATCCTAGATAGCAGCAAAGACAAAAATATGTACAACTACAGAATTTAACACCAATGGCAGATGTTTCAAGTAGCTAGGTATGCAGTCAACAAGCCTGGCATTGCTTTTGTATTCATCTGAGTTTAAAGCAAGAGTGGCAATTTAGTTTATCTGGATGTGGTCTGAAAGGCTCTGATTGGATTTAAGAGTCACATAATTCATCCATCAGCTAAAATGCACATGGAAAAATAAGAAAATCTTGCTTATTGGTCTGAAAAAAAGCTAAAAGTTATTATGTCTGTCAGCAATTTATAAACTTCTAAGTGCATGATTGTGCCTCTATATAAAATGAGCAGACCCTGGTGTAAAACAATGGTCTAGACTGAATTGAATTGAATACTTTAATTGTCATTATATAAGTCTAATGAGATGGAATGAAAATTTTGTCAGTTTTCCTAGACACCAAACGTCATCAGAACAATTATGCTACTAAGTGCGTGATTTAGAATTTTATCTTGTAAAGCACGTTGTCTTTTAGAGAGGAAATGGGGAAGCAAAAAGCTCTTTATTACAATATCACTTTCTCATCTCTGTCTTGTCTTTTTGACTCTTCGTCAAACTGCAGTTTCCCTTTAGCCTTCAATTTCTTTACCAGACCTGTCACAGCTGTCTTTTATGTCATTCACACTTTGCTGACAACACAGCCTCAAATGTGGCTATCCCACTTTATCTGACCCTAGTTTCTCTCTCATGTTTGTACATATATCCTCTTTCTATCCATCACCTGAGCATGCTACCCTTGGGCTTGCAAATCATATCATGTAAAAAAAAATGTTCAACAGTAGGTTTAAATATAGTTACGGTCTATGAGATTGGCATAAAATCAAACCGTGTGAATTACAGTAACAATAAAGTACATTGACTTGTGCACCTGCAGACACTTGAGGTATACTGGAAAACAATTACCTAGATTCAACAGTATTGTCATCAGATAGCATTTGTTATTTAATGGGGCACTTGTTATGTTTTAGCTCGAATAGATTCAACCCTCATCTGAATGGAAAATGTCTGTGGATTACAGATTCCTTGATTTATTTATTTTTTACAAATAGATAATAACAATGATCTACCTACATATATTTTTCCTCTTACAACATTGTGATCATTGCAAGGCTTATTCCTCTTCACTAAGAATATCAATGAAGTACCTTGACAGCTTGGAGGAGAAACTTGAGAAAATCATGTAACTTCAGGTAATCTTGTTGGTGTCAATTTGGGTCAGTTTTATTTTACAGAAGTGAGAGGACAAGAGTGAGAGAGGCAGTTGGACCAATATCCACCAGAGGCGTACCAATGTAAAGGCAAACTGCTCATTAGGTTTTTAATTCAAGAGCCACTAACATGCACTGAAATATTGAGTGGAATATTAAAAACCTTAACAAATAGACTGATATTTTTTGAGTGTATGTATGAGCATGGAGAGTTGCATACAGGAATAAGGGGATTAGAAAGAATAAGTTTAGAAAAAAAGACCATGAACAGAGTGTGTATCAGTGAATGGACTTATAATTACATCTATTGCTCAGCTTGGAAAAGATCTAATTCATGTTTCAAACATGAGCCAGATTAATTAGAAGCACTATATGAGCTATTGTGCCCTTCCTCGGTGTCATTCAGCCTTCATTACAGCCACTTTGATACAGAAATGAAACCGCCTTCAGTCAGATTGTTGCTATTATACCACTGAGGCTTGCTCCTATTCAGCCAGAATTGCACAGTCAAGTTTCCTTTGGGTTTAGCTTGGCTTGTCTGGGAGGATGATTTGTTATTTTCCGGGTATCTGTGTACGTGTGTGTGTGTGTGGGAATGCATGCAAGGGAATGCATAAGCTCTTTTTGTGTGTTTGCGTGCTGGAATGTGCATATTTGTCTAAAGGGAGACAGTGGCGGGCATTTGCGGACTTAGAAGCGTAAAGAGAGTGGAGCTCCAGGCAAAAAGAAATTAAAATGCCTCAGTTGTGTAACAATGACAAAAGCAGTAAAATATGCATTCTTTGAATATGGGCAATTGGGCTACTTACTGACAATTGAAAGTGGGTAAACAAGCACCATTTTTCTCTTAAATAAATCTAGAAACAAAATAAATATATGGTGCCCACTTTTTGCATTACACTCACACCTAAGTATTCTTTAAAACATTCATATACTGAGAATCGGGTAGGACCATTCTCTGTTTTCTGCTCGATACTTAGAATAGTGGGAACGATAACATGATTTGAGGAAACACAACAGGTTATACATTTCCATTATGCAACACAATAAAAAAGTCACAGGCAGAGCAGTGTGACTAATACAGATGATTTGGAGGTATGTAGTCTAGCTCTGCTCAACAGCTGCATGGGAGTCATTCATACATTGCAAGCTTTTTATGGTTGTCGTAAAATGGTAGTTTGTCAAAGCCATCACCTTCAACATTAGTGTTAACTTTCTAAACGGTAGAGTCATTGCCAAAGACAATCGCTACATGAGTTTGCAATGCTCAATTAGTATATACTCATATACCTTTCTGAGCATTCATTTGATGATGACGTTAGTTACCTAATAATATGCTTTTCAATGGTAAAAAGCCATGTGTAAGGAGTGTCTTGTTAACGTAACTGCATGTATGAGAAACTGTCCGAAAATACAAAAGAGCCACTCTCCTGTTTTTAGTGAATCGATGTCATGTAACCGTACCATGAAGCCTCTATCCCCTCTCCCGCAGTGTAATCCCTATCTTTTTTTCTCTCCTTCTGCTCTTCAATATGTTTGATTCTCACACCAAACTGTGCAGAATGGGATTATGGTTCCTGACAGTTTCAGTGTGGAAATAAAGATGCTCTTCCTCTGCCCCCTTGTTCATCCCTCCTTCCTGGTCTTACTTTGCTCCTCTATCCTCTAGCCATTCCCTACCTCTGTTTATTTCTCACTCCCCTAATAGCCCAAAATCTCCTGGGATAGGCTCCAGCACCCCCACAACTCTTGTGAGGATGAGCGGCTAAGAAATGTTCAGAAAAATTCTTCAATTTCTAAAATACTTCAGTTTTTTGTCAATGTTAAACATTTTCTTCTACAAGTGAAAATCTGTAGAATAATATTATTCAATATGATTGCTTCAGTGACATTCTTGTCTCCCCTTCCTATCAAAATTGACGCCAAGGTCAAATCCCTGGGTATGTTGTAATTAAATTAGTCTACTTGTATTGTAAAGAGCTGTGGACCTGAATTCACTCGCAAAGAGACTGGCAAAGTCTCCAAGTATAATAATGAGAAATGGTTCCTTATCTTAGTGGGATTCCCACAACGCCTATTGTCCTCTAAATTTAAGTGTAGTTCTGGGACGTTGGAAATCACTGCTGAGATTCATGGGTCATGGGAATAATTCAATAAAACATCTGTGAAGAGAGGTGCCGACTTGATAACCCCATCAAGCTAAAGTTTCCACATGCGGCTCGCGCACTCAACACTGTAGGATTCAGATAAGGTGCGTGGTTGAATAGCGCTGCCTGTCTGATGACCCTGTGGAGTTACTTGCATCTTTTGTGACGTCCTTCAGCATCTGACATTTGGGAGGAATATGATTTCTTCTAACGTATGTTTAGGATTGTATTTTTAAATGATAATGTGTAACTGTTGTATAAAAGATTGATATGTCAGACAGTATTAAGGCTTGATGAGTAATTGAAGAATCATTACAGGTTTTAGGTATCGCACTAGTTGTAGGGTGCCTGTTCTGGCGTTAAAATATATAAATGTAAAAAATACACAGACATACAGAGGTGAATCAATAATTCACTGCATTTTTCATCGCAGACTCAACAATGTGCACTCACTCAAGGTTAATATAGACGAATACTGGGCCTGCAATTGTTTACAGTGATAAAACTGAATAATTAAAAAAAATGCTCATCATTATAAGTTCAGTTGGCAAGGTCAAGATCCTCTGAAGATCCCATCAAGCAAGTGTTGATGAGGCAGATTGTCATCAAGGCATTGGTTATAGACTTGGATTGTATCCATAAACAAATTAATATAAACTGAAAGTAGTATTGCACAAATGAGTGTCTGCAATGTAGCACGTTTTTTTTCTCCCTTTTTATCATGGCAGGGTGGTGGTTATAGAAAATGGCTAACCATATTAAAAAAAGGTTTACCAGTTATTTTTATGACACAGACATGAGTGTCTCAATTGTAGTAAAGCATTGAGTGAACTGTTCATCATCCATTACCACATACACACACTCCCACACAAATGGCAATTACATGAAGGAGATGCCCCAGAAATAACCTTGTGCCCTCACCTTAAACCCAACTGTTACTTTATCCCATCTTCTTTGAGTTCTGTCAAGGGTGTTCTTTTTCTGTTTTTTTTCCCCCATCCTCAGGGCTCAACGCCTCACTCGGGTGTGGTAATATGAGTCACTCACTGCGGGAATGCCTACAAGCGCTGTCAGAATCAGAGACAGATTAGATAGAAAGCTGTTATGCAGGTGTTGAAACGACTTGCAAATGTTCAGTTAAAAAATAACTAGATCCTGTTCTACAATGTATATGCAGTCCTATATATATTAACATAATATAATTATCAATTGGACATCAACTCACTAGCACTATTTTCCTGCCCTTTTAACAGATGGTTGTCTTGATGCCTTACTACTATTTGCATGTTTTCTTAGTTTTCCCTGCAGGCATATCACCTTCAACATGCCTTCTGGTGAGATCAAAATAAAATAAACTAATGACAGCAACAGCCCTTACGTCTACCTAATCAAGACATGAGTTCAAAAGTTTAAGGCTAAAAGAGTCGTGTGTTGGCCAAAGACAATCAAGAATGAATTGAAGAGGCATATTATAATATTTTGACTCAGGATACATACAAAGTTGCTGTTAACGAATCTATAATATGTTTATTGGTGTGTATGTGTGAGTAAGACGGGGTGTGCATAAGTGTTTATGGATGCTTCTTTTAAGAGGCATTTTAATGTGCCACTCAGTAAGATTTTAACTGAGGAGTCAATGCTTGTTAGCAGTCACAGAACCGGAGGAGACTCTTGGTCCCTGCGTGTCATAAATCATAACCAAATTGCTTTCTCAACCACAAAAAAGAGGTACACATATGCACATTTGGACCAAAATACACATCTTCCTGCTCAATAGATGAATTGCATGTGGTCAAAAATCAACCATCTCTTTGTAAATAATCAAATAAGGGATTTCTGTAGTAGGGTGGTTGTCGGGTAGGCCTTTTGATTGCAGTCTGCCTGTAGAGCAGAAAAGAATCAGTGCTTGGCATGGAGACCTGAAAGTTCAATTTTACAGCATGAATGTGGATAATGCCGCTCCTACTGCTTCATACATTCCTCTCGGTTAAGGAATTACAGTCTTGCAAGGCAGTTTTTTTTTTTCCTACACCAAATATACATTACATTACCAATTTTTATATCCATTCCTGTTTAGAAAAAGACCCTTTTCAACCAGCAGGAAGCTTAAAGGAAAATTTTCTGAAAACTCCAATCAAATATATACTTCACGTCAACAGATGTTGCTTTCTGGCCCCATGTCCTTGGCACTTTGTTTAATTTCTGGTCAGCAGGAACATCACCCATGTCAGTATCATCACGATTGTAATCCAGTTGACTGGTTCTTTTGGCATTGTGGATCTGATGACATCCCTTTATTTGAGATGGCAGGGAGATGATGAGTATGAATATTAGTTAGTCATTGTTCTCTACAGCAAATATGACAGCTCTCAATGGCATTTGCTCCATTCTGTGCAGAGTAGCGAGTGTCGTGTTCAGAATGGAACGCTAGAAATGATGGCAACATGCTGTCACTTTATTGAGCACACTTTAGTGTTCACTAAAGGCCCCCTGGAGCTCATGGTAACAACTTGCAATAATGAATCAATCTACATTTTATTCAAGAGGAACAGTAGTAGCATGAATCTTACGTAGGAGGAACATTGAAACGATGGAAGTCGATAATGATTAAAACAACATCCACTCAGGTCTCTATATATGCACATACAGGTAGTTATCACCTTCTTTTGTGGAGTGTGCATGTTCTCCAGGTGCCTTATTGGGTCCCCTGGTTTTCTCGCCCTAGGTATGAATGTTTGTGTTTGTGCTACTTGGTCTCCATGTGCCCTGTAATTGGCTGGCAGTTAATTCAAGTTGTTCCCTACATATTGCCCAAAATTGGCTAAGGATAAGTGGAACAGAAAATGATATCATGTATTAGAAGGCAGCGCTGAAATTGTATTGCTCTTTCTATTAAACTATCAGCAATTAGCTTGGGTTTCATTATTATTCCTGTCAAGTAAGTTTGACAAATTTACTTGAATACTGGTGCACTTGCACAATATTGTAAAACACACACAATTGCTCTTAGGGGAAACTTGCATAATTAAAATTGTGTGCTGGATGGCAAGCTTGCATCATTAAGCCAGGTGAAGCAATGGCATTATTTTCAGCTTTAGAAATACAAAGACTTAAAAGCAAATTTGCACAGAAAGAAGCTCCTAAACTACAATTTGGGCTTATACATAGAACTTAGTTTGTCCCTGAATACAGTTAAAGGTCGTTCTAATGGACCAATGTCCATTGTCATTTTAGAGAACGGAAACTGTCATTAAAACGGAATTGTCATTGTTCCTCTTGTTTTTCTACCCCTTTACCAGCTGTCAGTTGAAAGTAATTTAGTATGTTTTAGAGTGTTTACCAGAAAGTTTTCATATTTTCCCATGAAGTAGATAAACACATGCTTTTTTTAAAAAATCCTTATCCAAATTACTTTAAGATTTGATGTGGTAATGCTTCATCTGTTCTTATTGTACATCAGTGATTTTTCAAGTTATGCGCCACAGAATCAAAAGTGAGAAATTTACACTCTCCCAGCCCAACTCATTTGGCATGCAATGCTTGAAGAATAATGGTTTTCGATTAGACCAGCTTGTGGAGAAGAAGGAATGACATTGATTGGCCTAGGAAATAGGGATTGACATTGATTGGTGGTGGCTTGTTTGTGGGGCCAGGAAGTGATTTGCATAATACAGACATTCAAAGTCTACTGAGGCTCTGTCCATGGTAACGCTGGGCCTGAATATAAAACTCCAAATTTAACAATAAAAAACGAGCATAAAAGATTCAATGTTTGCATATAATTTCTAACCTTCTGTTTTCTATGTTTTTGTTCACCATTTGAACACTTCTGCACAATACTAATTCCTTGAAATCTACATATATGCATGATCATTTTACTCACAACAATAAAACACTAGCTATGGCTGAGGCATAGACTGGTAACGCTCTGTCCATTATTGATGAAAAAAATATCTTTGTTTACGTTTTTGTCAAATGCTGAAACACAATTCTAAGAAAAATGTTTTAATTTAATCTTATTTGAACAATTTCTTCTAAATAGAATAGATTATCTTATTTTGTTGCTCAATAATTCAAATAAGCTTTACACGAATTATATTTTTCATTACATTTATGCTACTAATTATTCTGTGGTTCTCTAATATATATAACTGACCTTAGCTTTGGGAATATGGGTATTGTTTAAAAGAAAAAACGGTTTTGAGTCACAAGTGTGATGTAACAGAAGATTGATCTTTTCTTTTCATGGATAGATGTGTTGTAAAAAAAATGTTTCAAACATGTTAGAACAAAAAAAGATCAAGACTATTTCATATAACATCACAAGAATGTACTTGAAAATACCGTACCCCTCATCAAGGTTAGGGGAAACGTTAGTAGAAAAATCAATCCTCTATAAAGAACAAAGCTATTCTACCCCTTCAAAGGTCCGATAACAAAAAATGCCAGTGGGTGAGATTTATACAGGGCTGAATCTTCAGGCAATAAAATGATATAATGTAAGATGCAAAGGGAGGAGGGGCGATGTGTCTCCTGGCTGTCTTTGTTTACTGTGACAGGGACAGGTGGAGCTTGACAGCAAGACCTTTACGGAGTGCCAGTTAAATAAAGAGGCTACTTGGGAATGAAAATTAGCAGAAATAAGAACAAAAGACCTGCGACCCTTGTGTGGATAAGCGCTATAGAAAATGAATTAAAAAAGAACAAAAGTTTGTGAAACACCAATGACTAAATGCCAGTGTCAACATGGGTGCCAACATTTTTAGCCACTCATGCCATCATGTGATTAATTGAAAGTCAAAGTTCACCAGCCATAATTAGATTCTCCTTATATAATGTTAAAGATAACACGTTATAACAGCTTTTTGGCAGTTTTGGCATTAAACCAACATTTTAATCATTTCTCACAGCTCACATATTGCTAATTTAACTTAATCTAAATAGGGCAGGTACTGAGCAACAATTACTGTTTTGTAAGGGAAAAATAAAAGGGATTAGTAATTCAGTTTCAAATGAGACAATGTGAGAGGCCTATGGTTTTAATACCAACTCTCTGTTTTTCCCACTTTAGATAATCCATGTAGTGACACTGCAATATGGGCATAAAATTGGGTAGGGACCCTAGGGACACTTTCCTATAAATATTCTACAACTGTTTTCTAAAAACTTTGACCAATGTCTGTTGTGTAATGTAAATGATTATCTCATGTTTAGGGTTAAATGTGGGTCTGTAGTAAAGTCAGTTCTGGTTTGCTTTGCGATCAACAGTCACAGCCGACAGTAACTATTTGAACCAAAAATGCATGCCCTTTTATCTATACAGAAGGTCCAACATCCTTGACGGTGATAATCCTGTTGCACGAGAGATAATAAACTTGGGAAGAGATGATCCCAAACCATGAAAAGCCATTTAGAAATAAAGGAAGCAAACCAAAGCAGCATGTCGAGTGACGCAACAAGAAACAAATAATGGAGCGCCAAAGCTAAGCCAGCCTTGACACAAGTTGCTCATTATGTCTTACAGACCAAGAAAACAAGAGCACCATGGCTGTAGGAACAAGCACAAGGACAGATTGCAGCAGGAAGACGTTACGCAGAAGATAAGCAGAGAGAAATCAGCAAGAAACTGCTGAATCGAGACGGAGAACTAAGGTGAGAAGAATAAAAGAAAAAAAAACGGGCAGGAATATGGAAATCCGATATAGAAATGAGGCAAGATATGAGGAGGATATGTGCACACGCATAATCAGACGCATGCATGCACACCGTCATGAATTAAAAACAAGAAATAGAGTCCTTGTCACTTTGTAATTGCAGGAAACTACCATTCTTCAGAACTGTAGTTTTCCATGACGCCTGCTCACATAGCATAGATGAAGAGTGGAGGCCTCATTATATCAACTTTAAACCAAGAGTGCTAGATAGCTTTACACTACCTATGAGAAAATATAGAATAATTTTCTACTCCCAAATTTTAGTGGTGCCTTGAAATACAGTACTTACAAGTGACCGTATGTACGTTATAACAGTAGGACTTACACAGTTTTGAGACAAATTCTATACAACCCTTTTTTTAATTTCACTTGCGAGACAAATTATTTTATTATAGGTCTGTAAAGTGGCAGTAGGTTATTAGTTTGTCAAAAAGTAAATGATACTTCATAAAAAGAACCTTCATTCATGCTCCACAGGCAAACCTTGCATCAAAATGTCACAAAAGAAAAGACTTTCATTCTGTTCAGTAATCACTACAATGTAACTGTGTAGTATTATTTTTAAATGAAGTAAATTAACCTAAATCAAAAATAAAAAGAGACAAAACATGAAGAAATTAGCACGTTTTCTGAGTGACAGTGCAAATAATTAGGCAGATTTCACATAGCGCTGCTTGACATGCAATAATTACCTTCTTGTTCCTGAGATGCATCGATTACTTGTTGTAAATATTGACAGGTGGGAATATACATCTTGCATTTACTGTAGGAAATATACGTAGGTACATATATTTTCCCGTCTCTATACTCAGATTTTTTTTACTGTTATCTGATTTTGCATACAATTAAAAGTGACATCTCAGATCTGTTTCAAACGCTACCGCTCAATAATTTACATTAAAATTAACCCAATTTTAAACTGTTTTGAGTAACTAGGGACTAGAACAAACACTCCTTAACTTGTGGCAACCTTTACTTGACTTTTGGTGCTTTATTGTTGCCACCATATTTTGTAAACGGCACCAAAAGATGTATCATCGACTATATTTAATTATTTAAAAATATTCCTGCACAAATTGGTCTCAAGGGGGAGATAAGGCTTAAGAGTGGAGGACCTTTGGCAATGTGACGTCATAATGAGGGGAGCAAGCAACTAAAAACTAACTGTCCGTGAAATGATTCATTTATTGTTTGATGTGAAGTTTATCGTCTGACCAGTTGCATGACATCAGTGGGAGATAAAAAAAATAGGCCTTAGTAGAGAATACACAGAAAAACGTGTTTGTTACTGGAAAAAACGACAAACCACATCATTTCTATAAAAACACATACTAATGAACCCTGAGTTAAAGGTACAGATCTGTCAGAATACAGAAATTTTACCAGATGCATGGATTTACAGCATACCTTTCACCTGCTGTGTGGAATCAAGGAGAGAGATGGAACGATAGAGAGTGGAGATTAGCAGACGAGCCGACGCAGTGGGGCTACAGGAACGGGGCTGATACTGAATCGTAATGTATAAAATGTATTTTTCATGAGAGTAGAATCAATAGTGATTTGGAGTGTTCTCTTTGTTGCCAGAGTGGGTTGAGCCTGGGTGAAAGAAAAGGGAGAGTTATCTGAAAATAAGATAAGAGAAAGGGAACACAGAATAATGGATAAATGGGCAGATGGATGGATAACTACAAAGATGGATGACAGCAAGTTATTGAAAGAATTGAGATAGATGAGAGGGAATGATAAAACGAAGCTGGCTAAGGAGCGAAAGGAAACACTTTTAAAGCAGGTGTTTGAAGCTGAACTGTGTGTGCTGCACCGTATTTTCACCATTTTAACACGTTTTCTGGCAAGTGTAGGCTCCATTTTATTTAGTGTATCATCTCTTGCTATCATTTGCAATTTTATGGTTCCACATCTGCACAGATAAGATTCAACTTATCAACACTAATTCCATTTAATAGGAAATCATGGGAGCCGTCTGATGGTGTAGTGGTTCAATTTATTAGTATTTTGAAAGTCAAGACTTGACCACAATCTGTGAAATGTTTCCTGACCAGGCATTTCAATGTAAAGTGGTCATGTATTTCATGACTATATTTAGAATACCTGATTCTCATATGTTCCAGAAAAGAAAATAGTAATCCCTGAATCACCTTAGTCTTTTCCTCAATTTCCCTACTGTTTACAAAAAAATATGTGTACATGGAGGCTGATATGCATGCCCAGGCAAAACAGACTGTCTCTTATTCCTTTTATGGCAGCACCTGATCTTGGCTTTCAGTAGATATTTCATGGCACATTAGTCCCCATGGCAGGCAAGAGTAGAAAGTGGGATCAGGGGATGTTGAGAGATGAAGCTAGGCTATAAAATGAACACTCATTCCTCTGCTGACTTGTCTGCTTCAACATCCCTTCCAACAATCTGGTTCTTACTGCCTTATCTTTATAATTTTGGTTCTTTGGGTTTAATATTTTTTAAAGTTCGGGAGTCAGAATATGTCAGAGACTTGTTTCTAATGTATCCTCACATGGGACATTTGGGGACATGTTAAAATGAGCGAAAAGAAAGAAGGACATTACATTTCTCTTTTTGTCTCAAGAAAAATTCTACATTTATCTGTTTATTTGTTAAACAAAAATATTTTTAAAGTTCAAACTAACTAATTTGATAATAAAGCAAACTATAGGCAGGTCGCCTATTAAATGTATGGTGAGCTTTGCAGTACATTATGTAGTATTATATGCCGATTTGGTGCAGTCATTTATTCCAAATTGATAGTAGGCATTAAAAACCGTTAATCATCATGATTAAATAAGATTGAAGACGAGTAAACTAGTTTGTCATTATTGTGTGATGATGCGTCATGATGAAGTATCTAGGGAGTCTCGGCTCTAACTCTCTTTTAGCTGGATAGATTGCTCTAGTCTGTCTTATTGAAAGAATTGGGAAGGTGATATGCATGACTGCTCAGCCTTTCTCATAAAACATTTAATGAGGCTATAAGCTCGAACCCCAGTAACCTTTACAGTGACCTCCCGCTGTCTGATGAAGCTCATAAAAAAGAGACCATATGAATCTGCCCAGAAATCCATGAGCATGTCTTATCAAGAACAAGTGAAAATGGAACATACAACAACGGTTATTGCAATCATGCATCAAAATCCTTAACAGAGATGAAGAATTAATTTTACTTCCACAGTATACGATAGAAATACCATTATTGATTACAATATGAAAAGGACAAATTTTTGGCCATCAGTATTGAATAAGTGAGTTTGTTTTGACCTCTAAAAGTGGCTGGTCTAACGTGAAGTAAAAGTAATCGGCTGCTACCAGAAAGAATAAATACAGATGTTGAATTAGATAGTTAAATACAAAGAACGATTCCTACGGATTCTACCATTAGCTGATCTTATAAAAAATTCCTACCTAAAAAAACATGACTTCCAGGTATTTTTTTAACATGACATTTTAATCTGCTGTCATCTCATGATGGGTCTGGAATCTGCTTGCTTCAGTACACCTCACCACCCTTCACATCTCATCACTTTAATAACTACATAGAAAGGATGTGTGGGTGTTAGCTCATGTCACACAATACAGAAAAGTTTGATTTAGAATGACAAGTGCATGCAATATACTATGCACCAATTCCAGCTAACTAATTTCATATTAACAGCCATCTTACTCACAGGTAACTGTTTTATTATGCCATAAGCATTGCTTTTTTTCTTATTCATTCAGTGAGCAGCAACATATAACATTCTCAAAAAGTGTTTCACCCCTAGACATTCCAATGACTCATTTTCAGTATAAGTTGCTATTGTTTGACATTTCTTTCTTTGCATTCGATGTATTCTTGCTCTTGTCAATTCAACTGGGTCTTAATTATGTTTGCTGTTGTGCAGTCTCTTTCCACTTTAGAGGCATGTTAATATTCTCCTTAAGTCCATTCAGCTGATACTGCAAAAGCCAGCGCCCTACTTCTTTTTCACCTATTTTATTTTATTTAATGAGGACGAAAGAAGACAGCTGGATTTTTAAGTCTTGACTGCCAGCATGTAGTACTCAATGTGCAGCAGCACATCTTGGATCACTTAAAAATTCACCAATTTAAAATAATTTTATGAGCATGAACCCCTCCCTTACATGTCCAATGCAAGTGACAGGATAAAACTGAACCAATCAGTTCTATTGAATCTTTTCTTTTCTAGTCATTTCTTCCCTTTTGAATAAGTGGAACTAGCTATTTTCTGTAGAAGAATTGAGTCTAGCTCATGGTCCATTTCAGCCTCCTTTATAATATAACCCTTTTCTACACAGCACATTTATGATTAATTTCCTTTCAGATAGATTTAATACAGAAGTCAGGCTATGTCACACGTTAAACTGTGTAGAAAATTATGGAAACTGAATGCCACAGCTTCTCTTCAATACAGACAATAAAAGACACAAATGACATGAACATTAACATCGGAACATTTTTAAAAGTAGGATTGTTTCTATCAAAATGAGGCAGCACAAAGCTGGGTCCTGGCAGAATTTCCTCCCTCATCAGATTTTGCTACTGAAGCTTTTTTCCATTGCCATTTTTTAGTAAAGCATGCATTACTTACAAAACTATAATTCATGGATGGCAGTAGTTGTAGCTCAGTTACTTCAGATGGAACTCTCCTCGTTACAAAGGAAATCCTATTATCATAAGATTTTTGAGATTGGATAATTTACTACACCACACTTGCTGTTCTTTTACGAGACATAGCATTTGGAAAGCATTTCTCACGAGTATAGCTGCACCATGTCCTTCATGCTTATGAATAGGAAGCGTGTTTAATATGCATGTTTGAGTTTGGTGGAGGATAATCTAGAGTCAACTCAGGATAAAAGTACCCCGCCAAGATTCTTTACAACACCTCTCATGGCTCATTTAGCCAATGGCATTAATAAACCCCACAAATATGCACCAGTGTACAGCAAAAATATAAACATATACTATACGTGTATCAGCATTTCTAACCTTTTGTAAATCATGCACAGGCATGCATTTATTGGTCCCTTTAGAGCTCGAGTCATTTTGGTTTAGTGATAGCCTGATTATTGTTGTTGTCTCATCATTTTGAATCTCGTATCATTTTTCTTACCATCTTGAATCACAATCCCCTTACCTTGTAGTGTAGAATCCACAATTAGTTATTTACATGACCCTGTAGCTCAGCATTATAAAAAAAAGCGATGCATTTTGCCCTAACTTTGACACACTTAATATAAACATGGAATTTTGACCATTGTTTTGCAGATAAGTTAATTTTACTTAAGAAGTGGTGGATATTTGGGTCAAAGGAGAGGCAACATGAAACAGAACTGGAGCTGACATGAAGGAAATATTTTTATTTTATTTTTTAGGACTGACTAGATTAAAAATGAGGCCCTCAATGGAATAGCTAAGGTTAGATGTGTCAGAAACAATGTTAGAGAGACTTTAATAGTTTGGACATGTCCAGAGGATAGGTGGTGAGTGCTTTGCAATTTTAGGACAAAAGGAATAGAACTGAGATGCAGATAGCTTTAGGAAAAGTTAAGAGAAAGTTCTAGATGTAGGGAATACATTAGGGCAGCTGGTGTCAAAGAAGAGAATGCAAAATGTTGGGCTCAGGGGGAAAATGTTGGCACACTGAGATGATCCAGTAGGAAAAGAAGAGAAGGTCTTAGTTAGAAAAGGAGGCATGTGTTCCTGCAATGAAATGCAGTTATATATTATCATGATTCACTTAAGTGAGAGAACACCAAAAGTATTGAGCTAACAAGAAAATATACTGGCCAATAATCTCATTAAACAGGATGAAGCATATTTGTGCAAAAATCTGATTTAAGTGTAGTACATTAGTTATGCTAATTTGCAGTGCAAGCATTTGTGCTATATGATGACTCTAATCCAATTACATCATAGCCAATTACATCCAAGCCGACCCATCCTTTAATGTCATTTGAAATTACCTCTTAACTAGAAATGCTGATAAAAGCAAATGGCAAACATTTGTTTAAGAATTTGAAGTACTATCGTAGTTAATGGGCAAAGGCATCAAGGTAGATATATGAAGAGAAAATACATTTTGGCCCATTGATGGGATAAATAACACATAGTAGACTCTTAATAGATTGAAAGGCATTTTTGTTTGACTAGAGGAGATTGTTCATAGATCACACTGATTCCTTTAAAGTTTGCAAAATAATAATTTTGTGGCAGAACAAGAAAGACAGGGTGTAATTGCATGATACGACTACAACTAGTAGTCTTTATCACTTAATTATGTTGGATTGTGAAACTAATTGACAACTCTATTAAAAAAGAGACCCTACAGAGTGGGGTTTATCAAAAAAGCAAATTACATTACTACATTACATAATTTTACACACCTCTCTATCCCATTTATGCTCATCTCCAGCTAGATTTTCTGATTTTTTTTTAAATCCTTTTTTTTTTTTTACCATGATGGTTTTATTAAACAATGACTAGTGTTTGATGTGAAGGTCGGTATTTCATTCTGGCTTTTTAATCATCAAGCTTTCACTGCCCTCATACAGTGGGGTGTTGTACTGTCAAATCGATTCAAACAGCTTATCTTTCTTTCCCAACCTGGCAAAAGCCGAAAACACCGCAAAACTTTAATGCTTTGACCAGAGTAGTTTTTAAAATAGTTTGTTGCAACGCTTAGTGTTATTTCTTCTTATGTGAATGTATTCAACATTTTAAAATACACTCCATTAGCATGCCAACATTGAGTAGTAGTAGTTTTTTAAAATGTTAAGGAAATTGGTTATATGGTTTTAGTGTAATGCTGTTTAAAGTTAATATCATTGATGTGATGGGTTTATCTTCCACCAAAATAAGTTTCCTTTTCAGAAGTAGCCATTTGGTTTACCCTCTAATTCATTGACGCTCCCTTCAACTCTTGTGCCCTGACCTCAGATTTTTCTCTTTTCCGTTTTTCTTTTTGTCTCATCCGAATCTCGGTGATCACTAACCCCAGTTTTTGAAAAGTGGTTTGATGCTGTGACTGCTTCTAATGTCCTGTCACAGAGAAGACGCTTGGTTTAATTTTCTTTTTATCTTTTCATCTTACCATGCCTCGAAGTGTGGTCTATTATTACTATCTACTGAAGGATGGGCAAAAAGGTTGTATAAGCCAATGTGGAAGAAACAAATGAAGAGGAATCCAGTTGCATCTCATCACTCCTCCAGTTCAGTCTTTCTTAACCTCGTTTGTTGACTCTCTGCAACAAACATCAGAAATACCAAGAACATGAATTACCTGCCAATTGAACATATATTGACTTAGTTCTCAGTTCACTACAGTCTACGATTAAGGATTGAAAAGTGAAAAAATAAAATAGTTGACAAGTAGAAGACAAAACAATGGTCATGATGGATGTTCGTTAGGGAACCTGACCTTTCAGTAATTGTGCTTGCCATTGGGCAGAGGTCAGAGGTAAATGCCACATGTAGATATGTCTTGTTCTAATGAGTGGGGGGAAATACAAGCCATTGGGAAACAAACACTTTCCTGGATCTATATTGTCATACACACCTGCAAAAGTTGCAGCAATGGTCAAATGTTGAGGACGTAGAAGTATTCAGCCTTAATAGCACTTTCTTATCATGAACGTAATCAGTAATTTTCTCGACATTGGTTATACCTTCTGAGAAATGACAGTTTGAAGTTGAACACTGCAATCCCTAGTATGTTAGATATTGACTTTGGCAATAAGATAGACCCGTTTTACAACATACACATCATACACAAACATAACATGTTTTAGTACTCTTTAAAGAATGTACAATGGATTTATTATAGTCTAATAGTTTCTGTTTACCACAGAGGTGGTAATAATCCATGTGTTTTTAGTCCTTGCTCCAAATATTTTTTTTTATTTTGACACAAGACCCCACTCAGCTCTTTTCAAGAACACAATGAACAATGAGGGCCAAAGGAAAGGGGAAGAGTAGCAGGACAAAGAAGAGGGCATGATACCTTACCAATGGCATCTAGGCCATTAATATCATGCACTTGTCTAGCTCATATTTTTTGCAAGTCAACATTTAGAGGACAATGAAGCTAAAGGTTCACTACATTGCACATCTTAATTGAGTACAGAAGATAATCAATTCTCAAAGAAATTGAAACTCTGAAAAACAATGTGACCCAGCATATCATGCCGACCCTTTATTGCTGTGCTAAAATGTATCACACCAAAGAAACTGAAATATGCAGCAAAAAAGTTGATGTAGAAGACCAAGAAAAGGGTAAAGGAAGATCGTCTTTATATTAAGAAGATTCGATTGATTAAGAGAAAATCTTTATGTGAAGATGAAACTGGAGGCAATGCTGGAACTACACTAATAACAGAAGATGAATCAATGGTTTGAGGAGAACAGAGTTTTGATGAAGAACAGAGACTTGATTCCATAGTATACTTTAAATTCTTTGTAGAATGCAAGAGAATGTGCAAAAATGCCTTTTAAATACCATGGAAAAGTATGGTTCACACTTTAATGAAGATAATCCTGGACCTCATTACTGCACTCACTCTCTGCCTCAATTTATGCACCTTAACTTTTGACCACACACTTAAAATACATTTTATAAAGAGCAAATATTCCACCGGTGTCAGTGGACATTTTTGAGGGTTGTAAGGAAGGGGGAAAAAGCACCATGCATGCATTAAAAAAATAAAAATAAACTGTCACACCATACAAGGTTACAATCCCCCTATATATATTTATTTAAAAAACTAATTTTACCAAATATTTTTACTTGAATGGATGAATATGAAATCTACTGTAACAATAAATGCAAGAGTATTAAGGAATATATATTGAGTAATAAATGTTTAAGTGCCTCAACCAGTTTAGTCAGATTTTTATATATTTTTTATTTTATGACAGCAATCTCAAGATGAAGGGTCTATAAAGCTTTATCTAAATGAGGACATGTTGTTTATGGCACTGTTGGGACATTGATGTACAAGAAGGCCATTTTGAGTCATGAAACTGTGACTTTGAAGGATCACCACATGTCCGGCTCTAGGAACCAGCAGTTGTTTTATACTCAGTCAACTTGATTGACACAGATTTTTATAGAGAGAATATGCAAGGATGTGCACTGGCACATTGAACATTACTCTAAGCTAGTCAGTCATCAGTCAAAATGAAACTTTTCCCCCCCTCATGTCAGATTAATTTGAATGATATATAGAGTACGTGAATCTGTTACTTGTGAGCAGGATTAAAATGGTCAACAGTGACTTTGTCTTTTGCATAAACTTAATCATTAACTTCTCCCACAAGTGTTAAAAGAAGTTGACCAAAATATAAAATGCATATTCAATTGAACATTTACTTTAGTTATACCTTCAAGTAATGCACCTATATACTTTGATTGGAAAAAATGTCGAACTAGCCCAAAACAACCATTAACACTTACAGACTGAAGGCTATACTTAAACAGATAAGTGATGTTTGTATTTTGGTTGGGATAGTTTAAAACAACAAACCAAAGGGCAAATAGGAATTTTGCTTTGACCAAGTGAACTATGTTGAGAAGGCATGTCAAGAAGGTTGAAAGCGCTCCTTTCATGCATAACTCATCAAACCAACGCCACTGTTCTCTTATCATTACCCTGCAACCCTAATGTTATGTGATGTCATTCATAATGCAAAAAGGGCAATGACAGTGGGCTTTCATTTATTGATATGAATGTGCTTCAGAACGTTGAAATAAACTCAGATATGCCGCACCAAAACCTAATCAAAACATGAAATATGCATGAAAACATTTATATAGGGTTTGCAAATTCTGTTTGCAGGCAAAATATTTGGGAGTAAATTATGAGAGGTGCCTGTGCAAATTTGTACACCAAAATATAAAGAGAATGGAAATGATGGTTATATTCATGCCATTAAAAAAGTATATTATATATACATATATATACAGCATGTCACTGTAGATGGCTATTTATGAGACATTAATGAATAGAAAATGTAGAGTACATACTGTATGATTCATTGCTCAGCCATCTATACTTTATACATAGATGTGTGAATGCATTTAGTACTTTCTTTTAAAAACTTGGTGAAAGACTGACTGACAGAAATAAAAGAGAAGCAGTAAGGGTCTAATGCACTAAAAGTGCTATTACCATTTCAGAGTATGGACAGAATAGGCTGAGACAGGAACACTTAGCATTCTTCTAAATATTACAAAATATTCTGAGAAGCATGATATAGAAGGGCAATTTTGATTTGCTGTTTATTGCCTTTTGCATTTGTGTGTGTGTATAGTTTCTTCTTTTAGATTGGGAGCTCATTGGGGGGCTCAAGAAAGTGCCATTAGAACTAGAGGCTCCCGGTGAAAGGCTAGCATCTGAAATCAGTGTAATTATCAGCTATTTTTTCGAAAAGGGCACCTGCTAGAATATGTATTTTCTTTGTCTAGACAGGCAAATAATAGTGAGTGGGGGCCCAGAGTTTCATAGCAATCCAGGAGATTCTGGAGTGTGTCGACATGCATGATGCCCTGGGGCAGGCATCTTGACGGAAATGACAGACAGCCACTCACCTTCTCAAAACGTGACCCTGTGATTGACATATCAGTGGTGAGAAAGTGGTCTGCAGAAGGAGAAGATAACACTGTGGTGGTCAGGGCTGAATGGAGTGCTTCAATCCCTTCAATCTGGATGTGTGTGTGTATGTGTGTAGTTGTTTACGTTAGAATTGGTAAGCAAATTTGTATGCCCACCTCTTAGCTTTGATTTGCAAATTCTCACTTGATGATATCAATTTAGTGGAATGATAGCACTTGGCTTTTGGATGTAGAAATTATTTGATGCTGTGTGATCACCATGCGATGAAAAAATAAACTGATTCAATGAAAGATAGAAGGACAAATAGATGGAATGATTAGATTGCTGTAAACTCAAATTGATGTTTTTTTTTCTAAATGAAATGAAGTCTGTTTGAAAATAAGTGTTGAAAAGAAGGGTACAACCTCCTAAAATAGAGTGCTGAATGAATCTTTGAATGATTGTTGAAGTTTTTCTTTTAGTTTTAGGATTTAAAAGAGCAGTTTATTGATCCTTCCTGTTGAAGTTGGCAGGTAAATCTTTTTAGTAAGCACCCATAAAATTTAGGAGAGGAATACCCAGTTTGTTGGCTCATGCTCAATTAAATAGGGTTGCTAAGACATATGATTGCTCACTAGCCGTTTTAGGGTGGGGGTGAACGGTCAATTGTTAACGGTACTAAATAACCTTTGAGATAAAATAAAGGCCATCTTAGCCCATCTTTTCAATGCATTTAATAGAAACTCTAAATTTAGCAAGAATTGATTATATATAGAACAAAATGACTGATACTACAGTCCTTGGACAAATGGAACTTTCTTGGCCCCTGGAAGCAAAGTGAATTGCATTTGTAGTAGTCTATTATTCCCTGCATGTGTGTGTGTGTGTTTTGTTTGGAAATGTGAATATTGCTTGGTGGTTTACGCATCTCACTTTGCCTGTCAGCTCATTTGTCTTTATTAGGATGCCCCCACAAGGAGAGATGCATTAAGGTTATTGCCAGGTTCATTTTCACAAACACACCTACACGTGCATGCGCCCACACACTTTGTTTTAGTCTTGGTCAATAAATTCCATGCACACACTTTTAGGGTTCATTTGAAATATATTTATTCTTGCTGGAATGCTTCGGCACATAGACCATCTCCATTTCTACACTAGTATTATAATAATCTATGATGCAAGTGTTTATTTATTCATGTTTTTTGACAAACATACTTTATATTTTCTTCTTAAAAAAAAGAATCTTTTGGCTTTAAATGTTGACGTTGCAACTTTGGGTGCGGTCCGATAAAAGCTAATCACTAGGGTACATTTTTATTTATTTATAGTTTATATATAGTCTTTAGTTGTCTTGTTTCATCATGCACTAGAAAATCCCCCATAGGCTGTCTATTAAAGAACTGAAACTAGCACTAAAACCAATTAAAATTAAAATGTAAAAGATCTAAAAATAAACTGATACAAAATAACAAACCTATTAAAAACAGACTAATGCACATGTCTGTCACAAAGACGGATTTTACTTTTAAAATATAGACAGTGAAAATACAGGCAAATAAAAGATGTCTTTGTTTACTCACGTTACAAAAAAAAACACATTCAGAATTGTGTTTGCGGGCATTACGACGGAAGCCAAGCATAATTTATTTTCAGCAGGTACTAGACAGTCAGTTACAAAGCTGATTCATAATTTATCAGGACTAATAGCCACCTGCCTGTGCCACAAGCTGTTATCTGCCACAAATTATAGGCTCTGAAAAGTCTGTTTTGACAGCATTTGAACCTGTGGAATGACAGGATGAAAAAAGAATGAATTCACAATAAGAACATCAAATGTAAAGCTTCATATTCAGTATGATCTGGCAATGTGGATTTATTTGGCCATCTTCCGGTTCATGGTTTGCTGCGTCTGACAATAATGTTCACCAGGATAACTTTTAAGTGTAAGGAAACACTGGAACCACAACTACTGGATTTATTATTGGTGGATGAATGAAAGCGTAAAATCATGAAAGGTCGAACCCAATGAATGTGGATTTGAACCAAGTTTATTTTGATTAATGTCAACAATAGATTTTTTTTCTTCTTCAGCCTTTTATGCGTTCCTAGAATCCATAAAACACTAATTTGATAACAGCATTTGGTGATGTATTCCCTTCAAAAGCATTGCAGAAGTAAAGCCAAGAAAATGACATTGATTTTAGTTGGACACAACACATTTTGTTAAATGATGGCAAGCCATGGATTTGTAACTGAGATAGTAAGCAGTATTCAAGCTAATAGATTTAAAAAAAAGTTCATTTAATATCTGTGCAATTACCAGCAAATCTCTGAAATGTTGAGTTCAAGTCTGATAGTGATCCTTTGATGTCATTTCCAAATCATCCAGACTAAAATAAAGGAAATGCCCTTTATGTTTCTTTTCTTCTCACACTTCTTTCTTCTGCTTTTACTAACAGAGAGCAGCTAATAACGTGCCCATGTAATATTTACTGTCGGTTTCTTGAGGGAGACCACAATGTACCCTAGCTGCAAGGCACTTCCGAATTTTCCTCAACAATAGTGTCATCTTACTATTGATTGTAAAGTTGCACTCATATTTGATGATGCTCTTACAGATTTATAATCATCAGTACACTTTATAATCTACTTTTGTTTTTCATTGCAGACAGGCCAATGCACCTTATGGAATTCAGATTTTATTCAACGGATTGGAGAATCATTTCTACAAGGTACAAATCTTTCTTCCCCCCATGACACAAAAATCTATATCACATATTTTTCACTGTTTTACGCACATTTAAAATCTTTTCTTTTTCACAAACGTCGACAGTACTTCGTTTTATAGTAAATTAATTTTGTTTTCCCTCAATACCTACGTATATAGTCGATTTACACCTTTATTATTCTGTTCCAGTATATCAGATGCTACAGCAACTTTGAAGAAGATTGGCTCACTTAGAGCTTAAAAAGCAAGGTAAAGTGTATTTTTTTATTCTTTGATTTTGACATTAGGAGCTGTCCATAGGCAGTGTCAACATCAACATAGTTCTCACACACATTGTATGTATGCATTTGTGTTTGGAGGGTTTGGAGATTTGTGAGAAGATATATTTTCATTAAGTTGTGGGCTCATCCATTTACATTGCAATGAATTAAACATGTGTGTTATTTCGAGAAACTCCAAAACAACTTTTTGGTAGACTGCCATTGGATGTAACTGTAGAAGGTCCTTAACCTAAGCTGGCTAAGTGAGAAAAAAATGGAGGAACCAAGGGTAAATTCTCAACTGAGCTCAAAGCTTTGGCCTTAGCTTAAACATCTTGACAGCCAACATATCCACAGCATAATGAGTTTGAGTCCCCCGGCTATTGGGATAAAACTAAACACTAACTCTGGCCTATCAACGTGTATTTTTGTGGGCTAGAGTACCTGTTTGCGAATACTAAGTTTTCTCTCCCAAGAGCACTCTAAATGCTGCTCATTGCCGAAAGAGGATTTGAAATTTGTCCCCTTGTAGTAATGGCTTACGATAAAAAAAAAAGGTGTGCGTAGTTCATCTTTTATAAATGCTTGCAATTGATGGAAATCATGTCTCGTTGGCATTGATATTTCCCATGAGGATTGATGGTAAAAATAAATTTAAAAAAGATGTGAAGTCTTGTTAACATGGAGCCAGAATGACATGCTTCATTAACACACTACATTCCCCACATTTGTACCTTTTTATTTAATTCATTTAAATACATTTAAATTGAATGTGGTCACGTTTCTGATTTCTATAAATTGTAGTTACATATAATGTGTAGTCCTATCATATTCTTTCTAAATTAGCTTAAAAACTCATGTTTTGAAGTGGTTGTTTTACTGAACCACTTTTAATGATGTTTTTCTTATCTTTGCATAAGTGTGTTTGTGTATATTAATGTGGCTTTATCTTTTTTTTCTGCACAGCCCATTAATCCTGAGAGTGGGATGAACAGCCAGTAACCCAGGTCACTTACTGTGTGGTGTGGCAGATTTTTGCTGGTTTGAAGCTCAGACATCTTTAATATTATCATCCTCTACAGAATACAGCTAGGTAAATTCCATCCCTGGAGAACAGGTGCGTCTCTGAAAACATATTATGCATTTGAGAGCTCAAACATTCCTTCAATTACCTCTATCTATTTATCCTAGATGTTCGGCTATGAACAAGTGTACTTTCTCGCACTACATTTTTATAATCCACGTGACACTCTTGCTGTCACGACATGTACATTTCATGCACACATAGCTAATCGAGAGCTTCCATCTAAGCTTACTCCGAGCTTGTAGAATTTCCAGATGGATGGGCAGATATTTCCTCTCTCTTGTCACTCTTCACTTGCGATTTGATCCAAACGAATGACTTAAGCAGATTCCGGATTTGAATCAGAAAATATTCTATGCTAAAGTAATGCAAATTCAAGTGATTAAATTTCACTTTTTTTTCAATACAAAAAAAAATCACTTAAAAGCTGCTTATCCAGGAAACTAGAAGTATCCTGACAGACCAACTTTTTTTTTCTTCTGCGTTCCGTTGTGTGTGCACTTAGCCGGAGGACTGTCTAATATATTTGTCTACCAAGGGAAATAAAGAGTGAATACTGGTGGTCAGACTAATCGCCTGCAAACAGCCTCTTACGGCTGTGTGTATTTTAATTTAAGCCATGGATGAATAAACAAGTGCACACCAAGGCTGGTGTGCACGTATATATAGAGCAGAGGTAAGAAAGACAGTCCTTGGAGAGTGTTTTTTCCACAAATCTATTTTTTTCTGCCCAGAAAATTACTTAAAAAAAGTGAATTAAAAGGTCAAAATATTCATACAAGTTGACACATGGTGCAGTCAATAGACATTGACTGTCCATTCATTAATCCATTCATAAGACTTCTGTTCTTAGACTTGTTGATAGACATATACGGTGAAATAGTTTTACATTTGACTTTCTCTCATGTCACGTATTTGTTTGATTTTTTTTTAAAGAGAAGTGTTTGTTGCATTGTTTTTCAAGGGGACTGTTTATGTCAATGTGTGCCATGGCAGTTCACCTGCACCCCACTGTTTGAAGTCACTAAGCTATGAAGGATGACTCATTTGAATTATGTGTTGTTGTAATGCATCCTATTTGAATCGGATGGGTTTCAAAGCATGCGTCCTTTGAAGTCAGTATTTACCCTCCTTGGTGGCCACACTCCTTAAAGACAGTCTTCTGAAGTTTAACCATGAGCCAGTTGGGAGGCAATGCTTCTTAATAGAGAGCAAAGAAGCACAGCTAAATAATAGCATTTTGGTGACATCACTTTAAATGCCGATTTGTGATTGTCCTTCTGTCGGGTGGAGAAAATTGCCAGAATAATTAGAATGGCAAACTACCAGAATCTGAATAGATAAGTATCGTACTAAGTGGTATTTATCCTTTTGTTTTTTTTGTCCACTGGGATTCATTCAGGTCAAAAGAAATCAATTCTAAATTTAGAATTTTTAAATGCATTTACTTATAGTGGGGAATTTATGTGTTTTTGAGTGGTATTATTTCAAGAAACATGTTATCATAGTAACTTATCAAAACATTTTTTGCCAACATAAATTTTTGTATTATACTTAACTGTGTATTTTTATATTTTGTTTGGGAGTCTCTAGGGTGAACGATTGTGAACAGAAAATGTGTTAGTGTGTATATTTTAACAATGCCTTCACATTTGGGTATGTGCCTGGTCAGGCCCATCTGCAACTTACAAATGGCATCAATAGTAAAAAAAATAATTATTAAAAAAGCAGCAGTGTCACTGAGCACTTTGAAGCACTGAATAACTATAGGCCATCCAAATGCCTCAAAATCTAAAAAAAAAAAAATAAACAAAGGAGTGCTGAAAATGAGGAGATATGGGAAACAGATAAAACGACAGTGGAAAAAATAAAATGTGACAGAAAAGCCACCAGCGGAAAAATAGGTAACAACGATTTCTATGAACTACTGCCCAGAGGGAACACTTGTTTTAGTGAGCCGGTCTTGTTATATGCAGTGGTTGCTACTTTCTTTCTAAAATGGATTAAATTCTCACTGTGGTTTTAAGTCTTCATTGACAGGCATAAAAGTGACTCAGCTTCATGGCAATGCATGGAGTAGTGGGGCTATAACCTTGGTGTAGCAGTTAGGGACATACAGATGGCAAAACTTACTTTAAAACTTTAAAATGTGACTTTAAACTTTGCCTGTGCAATTGGATGTCTAGCAACTCAAGCACTCGTGTGACAGTGGTCACTCAAATAAAAATAGGTTGCACAAAGTGCATGCTTTGATCGCAAGAATTGAACAGCAAGTCAAGGTTTTAACATCATAAGTGCACTTGCTAAAAAATCTTAAACATTTCCTGAATCTTTCTGCTTGTAGGGTCTGCCAGCTGTGCAGCGTCCTTGCCGGCCATTTCTCATACACGTTCACTCGGACCATCTTTTTATGCCCTCTCAACAAAAGAAAAAAGGTGAGCTGAAAAATAGTTAGCTATATCATACTATAACTCAGAAATTAAACACTCAATTGTTAGCCTTTGCAAGTTTCAAGAGTTTAAACATGAATAGATTTTCAAACAAATGGTCAAAAATGACTTTCCCTTCAAAATGTTTGTTAATGGAAAGGGAGAATTCATGAAGACTTTGTGAACTACTTTTAGTTTCAGAGAGGAATGTTTGAACTATGTATCCATTCATCTGGTGATAAGGCCATCTAGAAAAGAATGCCCATGCCAAAAGGGAGGTCAGGGCACCAGTTCATTTCTCTATTTAGACACTTGCATTCATCAGACGTGACTGCATGCTTCACATTCCCCCAAGGTAGAATGCTTTGGCATGTCTATTTGATTTTGTCTGTTTCTGAATTGGACAAAGGACTCGGCAAAGGGATGACAAATATGGAAAGTTAACAGCAATAATTTACTTCTTACTTAAAAAAAGAAAAAGTCAGGTACTCACACTGATGTGATCAAATAGTTGAAATAACTATTGTCTTAATCAAAATATTACAGGTTACAGCACTGACATTATTGCACCCACTCAGATACTTAAAGTATCATTCACAATGTACATTAATCCTTACATATTAAGTATTATTAGATTAGGATTTTTTTTGCAATTTAGAATATGATTACATAACATGCAGACTATAATGTTACAAATAAGTTCCACTAGATAAAACAATCACAACATAAATGTTAATACATTTATCTGAACAAATACTTTCTCATATCTATCCATACATGCACTTGACATGAATGAAAAAATGGCTAATTTATAAGGCACTTATAGTGTGCAAGCTGTGGATATATGGCATGCATAAACTTTCAATTCAAGCAACATCTTGAGCCATCTTTTACACATTCAAACCCTTCTTTTGAGAAGAAATCAGATGAGAAGGCAGATCAGCAAAAACTTGCTATACTAGCTATGTGTGAATGTGCATATACTTTATCTATTTATTTATTTAACATGAGAGTGCTTATGCCACATCAAGGCAGCCGGGCCTGAACTGTTGACAACAGCACAGTTGGTTGAGCACATAAAGCTGGCGAGCTGTCAGTTTGATGTCTGAATTACAGAGTGTGCACATCTGCACTAGTCAAAGTGCAGTTAATCTCAACATCTGTACATGCTACTTCTTCACTGAAAGCTGGATAGGAAGACAGAGTGCTTGGAAAGTACTGGCTACATGTACTGTATAAATAGATTGAACATTTATACAAAGACAGGTAAACATGTATCCTATAATTACACTATTGATGTTATTTTCGGCGACCTGCCGGTGTTGTTTTATCCACAGTATTTCTGAATGAATTATGATCTTAAGCAAGGGCTTTAATGGCGTATTCTCACCAGGAAATAGCATTGTTTTCTTTCTTCGGTCTGGACCAAAATACAATGGAAACGTTTTGGTTTGGTGCGGTTCATTTTTACATTGCATTTCTTGCAAAGTGCCCCGGGACTGACAGCTAGCCCAGGCATGTGCTTACATATTTTAGTATAATGTTACCATGCCCACCTTGAGAACATGGGAAACTGCAGAAATAAAACATCATAAAGATGTGATGCTAACCAAATTCCATTTCTCATAATACCTAAGGATATAGAAGCCTATTATCTAATCAATAAAAGATGTACAATCTAAAATCATTTAAACTTGATTACATTTTTCCCACTTAAGTGTTATTGTAAGACTATTTTTTTAGATCTAACCTTAAAGTCCTTTAAACCACTTTGACTTGATTTTGAAGGAGAGCACATTCACAAAAGTGAATATTTTTTGATTTATCAAAAGCATTATCATTTGACTAACCCCCAGATGCTTTTACTATTCTTTTGTCTATTTTTTGTCTTCCCGTCAAGAGCCTTTTATTTGTCCTTTCTTTCTTCAACTGTGAATACTGACATTGGCGGAATCCGATTGGGGCCATTGCGAAGACGTTATGATACTCCATGGGAGCGCCAAGTGAGTTCATGTAAGTACAAAAAGAACTTTTATTGGGGTTTAACTTTCATTATATAAAGCTGTTATGACATATTGCATCCTTGCTGAGTTTGGTGAGGTACCACAATGGTGATTTACACTTAAATGTCAGGTTGATATCTGTCAAAGAGATACACAAACAGCATGGTGAAACAGTGGTTGGCATATCTGCCTCACAGTTGAGAACTGTGTTGAAAAATGTCAAATTATGCTTTGGAAAAACTTTTATCCAAATTAAATTTGTGACTGATCAGAATAGTAAGTATTTATCATGCCTACTGTTTTGAATTGTTAATCTTCAGTGACAATATTCAACTCTTTCGGCTTGAATAGGTCTCTTTTGTATATGATGCATTTGGTCTCAATGGAATTTTATCTACAAGAATGGAAGGTTAAATAAAATAATTACATAAAAAATCAACACAACATAGCCCTTCACTATTATCTAATAATATGGCTAAACCATGTGTGTCTGAGCATGTTGGGACGACAGAAAGTGTTTGCACAGCTGTCCAATAACGCATAGGCAAAGGAGGCGGGACACAGGTGTCACATCTATAACACACTACATAATTCTTATCCTTTATTTACCAGTTCGGGCCTGTCTTTATTAGACTCAGCCATTTTTTGGTACTTTCAAGACCGAGATTTGAGCTGGATTTGTCTATTCCATAATCAATGTCTGTTTAAAAGCTAAAAATTCATTTATTTGAATAATCACTAAGAAACATTATGGAAGTTTATGCCCAAAGAAAATACACAGCAATTGGAAAACATGACAGGCAGAGATGCATGATCGCAATATAGTGATTACCGGGCAGAACACAAAATTACTGCCCCCATGAGGATGAAAGGTCTGATGGTGATGGCATGATTATGACTTCAGGGGCTCTTTTTGTCCCTTCAGAGTCATGGAGGAACTGCCTGCACCGTTTATTATTACTGCTTCTGACTAGCTCTAGAGGGTGATTCAACTGAGCTTTGTCAAATGACGATAGCCCATGGAGGAGACTATTGTAATGGTTACTTTAGACTTTGTGATGTTTATTAGCATACGTCTCTAGAGGTTTATGATAAAGTGTTTTATTAAGAGAAAGGTCATCGAGAAGTCATTTCTTGCCAAGTTTTGGCTTGCCGTATTTCGTCTTCCAAGTAAGGTCTTTCTTATATCAAATAGTACTGTGAAAAGTATAAGCATCTTAAAAGTATACATATTCCGGCTAATTTTTCATTGCCTGAGACCATTTTAGCAGTCAGCCACAATACAGATTATTTTTTTAGCTTTTTTAATATGTTCACAGTCAACAAAAGTTGTTGTTTTTATCCACAAAGTTCCAGATATTCCTTTTCACATATCTATTAAACTTAGACAACCCTTCTTCGCCACAGAAATGAATGGGATAGATTTTCTTTAGCCGAGTACTCAGTGACCTTGTCCTGACCACAAATACTCACTTGTTTGCCTCTTCAGTCACATTTGGCAGTTATCGTTTCCCCCCCCTCGATTTTTTTTTATAGGTTTAAGAACAGGGAATTGAGACCAAGGATTTAGTAAACATATGGACATGGATGACATTTGGTCAAGACAGATGAATCCCAGTTTGTCCACTAACAAAATATGTGTCACCTCACCATACCTGTTGACGTGATATCAATACTCGTGTGCATATGTGTGTATGTGTGCAGCTCTGTAAGAAACAGGACATCCTATTCCCCAGCCAGCTAAGATAAATGGAAATTTAAACCGCCGAGCTAACAAGGCAGTTGACAGGGTTATATGAGGTCTATTTTCATTCCCTAATGTTAAACACCAGAGTAATCAACAAGCTGCCTGGCTTCCTGTCTGTGTTTCTTGCTTCCTCCCTCACCTCCTTTGGTCTTCTGTCTCTGCTAGATTTCATTTAACACATCCATATTGGATTTCCCAATGTGTCACTGAACAAGTGGCTAGTACAACTTGCATCTGTGACACTTTTTTTTCTTTTTTTTTACACAGACAAGCACAATTTGTATTTATGTCCATAGCAGCTGCTTGTGGTATGGAACAAAATCTGTATGTCTTGTGTTTCCATGACAGAAAGTCTTATTGATATTGTGTTATATCGAGAGGTTCAATTTGTGGCACTGGAATGAAATTGATTTCACAGGAAACTGCTTCCAGAAGCAATGCAAAAATGTCTATAGAAATCTTAGCTGTACTGTATTGATGGGGGGAAAAAAGGGAAGGCAATCCAGGGATGAAGTCAGCAAATCAGACCTAGGGAGGTGCAATAGACCAATTATGGGTCCTATTTTAGTAGATTGTGTTTGATGCAAGTATATTTTTGTGCCGGGACATTTTGGAATTTGGCGAACGGTTCTCTGGTAATGTAGGCAGAAATTCATTTTCAAAAAGGGGGACCGCCACACCGTAATTTTTATAAATTAATATATACAATGGGTTTTGTTTTAATATTTACTGTGTACTGTTTGGACTGCTTTTTTTCTCCAGGTTGATAATGTTTGTAACATTAGTAAGGCTAGAAAAAGATAGTTGCGTTAAAAATAGGAGAAAAAAACTAATTAATTGTTTTGTTTCATAAGAGAATATGAAATTATAATTCCCCTTTTTAACAAAACAAATGGTGTAATAGTATGACTATAAACATCTAGACAATTGAATACAAAATCAATCGGAAAACATAACTTCCCATCATGAGTTTTTAAAGAAAAACACATAAACATGCACGGAAACACACACACACACACACACACACACACACACACACACACACACAGCTGTGTTGCAAACTGAGCACAGTGTCAACTTGGAGTTAATGATAGATAATAAAAAAATATGCTAATGAGCCAGCAGGAGGGAGAAGTTGAATTGCACCATCAGATGTGGGTGGGCAAAGGTTTAAAGAACCCTATTTTGACAACTTAATTACTTCTTACTGGGATATTACTTTGAGTTACTGATTGACCCCATTAAAAATCCAGACAGAAAGCCAGTGAAAACACCAAAGTGTAGCAAGGAGATTGTTTCGAACAGCTTCTGTAGTTGTTAGAAGGAGAGGAACCACTGTGTCTACCATTCTGCAGAAATTAAATGAAGGGGAATAACATTAAAAGAAATGTGACTCAAAGACAGAATGACAGGCACAGTGAAAAGAGACAGAAAATGACAGAGTGAGGATGGAAACAATACTTGAGTCTATCTGGAGCATACTGCCTTTGTCATTAATTGGGGATGCCCTTTCTCTTTGCCTGCTTTTACCCTTGCCAACTCCTTCCTACCTCTTCTATATTCTCATATCCTTATTTCTCTCTTTCTTTTGACTCCATTTCTATGCCTATCTCTTCTTTTTACCCTACCATGTCTCTTTCTCTTTTGACTCTCCATACTTCAATGCATGTGTCAATCTATCGCAATTTTCCTTCTTTCTTTTCTCTCTTTTTTATTTAAAATGAAATTTTAAAATCATTCTCTTTCATCTGTGTTCTTGCCATTGTTTTTTTGTTTTTGTTTTCTCTTCCGCACGCATGATTTGTGTCAGCCAAATGCAACAACAAGACATTTAAGTATACCTTCACATTGGATCACAGCGTGACAAAAAATGGGGGCAGCAGCCCCTGGGCATCACCTGAAGGGTTTTGGATGTGAATTCAGGGACATTATTACCTTATCTTGAGTTCACCAAGAACAGATTCAATCTAATGTAGTATAAATTGGTAAAATAATAATAAAAAAGTTAGCATAATCCTCATTTTGGACTGACAGCACCCTTACAATAAACCCGAATACTCTACAAATCATGTTTATCTGCGTTGAATGAAGTAAAAAGAGCCCTTAGTTATTGTCTTTTGTGCATTTTTTGTGCAAGTTTTTACTTTTGAGTGAGTAATGGCACTTTTTTTCTATCAAAGAGCATATTAATAGGAAGGAATAAAGGCAAAAGATGCTTTTGAACAAAGATAGTGAAAGGTTAAGCTTTAACAGCATCTTATTGATGTGACTACTTTTCATCGCCCATTTTCTCTGTATAAATTAAACAGTGCTTTTGTTCAGATACCCCCCCCCCCCACCCGTCCCCTACCAAGCACAACTTTGCTTCCATTACCTGATAAAAGAACCACGTGATCTTGTTGACCCAGTTCTTCCAGACACCCCCCATACCTTGATTTGCCTCAGCTGATTCCCTTGCAAGCATTCAGCTAGCAAATCTCACACAGGAAGGAGCACTTATTTAAGCTTCTTTAGTGTGCTCGAGACTTCATCTCCCCCCCCTTTGCCTGTATGTCACTTTGCAGCTTGCCATCACCCTCTTCTTTTGCAAGCTGTGTCTGACTGCATCAGTGCCACTGGTGCTGACTCTTGTGTAACCTACATGCTCTTTGCCTGTTTCTCTGCATGCCTGGGGCTTTCCTTGTATGTAAATTGAAGGGAATACATGTGGAAGTCCTAGAACACAGTTTTAAAGATATTTACTACATACTCATCTTTTATTTCTGTTGATAAAACGGATGAGAATGCTTAGATATTTGTAGTAGAGGCTGCAGAGTTTCAACATATTAAGATTTTCAGCTGGGCTTGAGCCTTTACATAGACTAAATGTTCCTCGTTTAAAAAAAACATATTCAAAGTGTATGGAAAACCATAAAAGAAAAAAATTGGTACACCAAATATTATGAAAATGTGCATTGAACTTAGACATAAAAAACATTCATAAATATAATGTCAATAAACGTATACAAATCTAACTGATTTCCTGAATACAAGATGAATAAAGTTATCTAATCTAATTAAATTTACTTCAAAATGCAATATTTTAAACCCATTATCTAATTTAATGCGTTTGCCTCTTTCCCCATCCTCAACTTTGCATGTGACCATCCAATGAAAAATGTCTTTGCATGTCTTATTAATGTTAATGGCTTAATGAATAATTTTTACATTTTTTTCTTCTATTTTTTGTTTGTCACATGTCATGCTAAATTACTGTCTATATGCCAACAGGTAACCAAAGATGGTGCTACAAGGAAAACTTCAGAGAAACAACATTTGAATCCTTTTTAATGGAAGTGAATAACACCCTTTTTTAGGACTGATAAACATGGTAATGCTTTATTTGTCATGCAGCTCTAAGGAGGTTTTTTTTTGCGGGATAGTTTTATCATAACTGTCATTTCAATGCATTTGCTAACCCTCATACCTGCAGTGAAAGTATGTACTGACAGAAGGAACAACAGACGCTCCTCATTCACTCAATAGCTGTACAGCATGGAGGGACACATCCATATTTAATATATTGCCATTCATAATTAACAGACCCAATCTCAGCGCTGTACTTGTGAAGGACATCTCTTTCATTTTCATGCTTGCACTTCATCACTCAGTGTCTCCCATTCATATTTTTGGAGTTACTGCTAAATCTGGGGTCCTGGGTTCGAACCCAGGTCGGTTCTGCTGTGTGGTGTCTGCATGTTCTCTCTGGGCTTGCGTGGATTTTCTCCGGGTACTCCAGTTTCTTCCCATATTCCAAAAACATGCATGGTAGGCTGGTTGAAAACTCTAAAGTGCCCTAAAGTATGAGTGTGGATATGAATTGTTGTCTGTCTAGTTGTGCCCTGCGATTAGTTGGCTACCAGGGTTGACTGGGATAGGCTCCAGCACCCCAAATGTTCATCACGGGTCTCTTGTGTCTTATGTGTTTTAATGATCCTCAAACCTTTATTTTTCTCTGTACTTAGATGGTAAGGAAATATAACATAATGGTTTTTACTATTTTTAAAGTAATACATCACTCAGTTTTGTACCAACCTTCATGACAGTCTCTGTATAAATCATAATCTTCATATCTTTGACTTTGTTTTATTGCCTGCATGTACATCTTATCTATGCAACTTTTCCTGAACACCATTTTCATCTGGTTTTGTACTTCTTTTTTTTTTATTAAACCTTTTTGCCGCAGTGGGAATGCCATTATGTATGTGTTGTATATTAAGTATTGTGACTTTTTCTGTAACCTTTCTTTGACATTGCAGCTCAGCTTTAAAATCTTCAAACTTTCAGAAGAGATTTTCCTTGACTTCTAATATATCTTACTATGTTATGCCTTGGTTGGCATGCTCCACACATATACTGCTATATAATTCATAGTAAGTATTTTTCCAAAAAAGAAAGCAGTGGTATTTTGCATGATATTTTCTTATGGCATGACAGAATCTTGGTGAATATTATGTGTATATATATATATTAGAGAACATATTTCTGTCATGTCATTTTGCTTCTGGTTAAGTGCTAAATGTTTACAAGAAGGCTTCATCGCCATTACAGCCTGAATATAATAACTTGGCATAAATCAAGGCATCAAGGGATGTGTCAAAGTCACAACACAATCTCAATGTATTACATGTTCATCAACATTAATCAGTGTAGTAATTAATTTGTTAATTTATCGTTCTATTGAAGTTTTCCAAGCATATCAGATCGTAATGTGTAATGCTTTCCCCCACAACCCACATCATTTTTTTCAATTAAGTGATATGCAACCATTATCATCTTATGAGGGTGTTTTTTTAATAATTTATTTATTTTTTCATTCGTTATCCCACACACTTAATACCCAAGTTTGAATCAACCCAACCCTCAATAACTATTTTATGGCTATAACATTTTTACCGCAGCTACAACTGCGACAACATTTAAAAAAACCATCATTATTAACCTGGGTGACCCGGTGGGTGAGTGGTTAGCACGTCTGCATTTCAGTGGGGGACCTGGGTTCGAATCCAGCTCTGTCCAAATATGTGAAGGCCTGTGTGGGTTTTTTTTCTGGGAGATTTGGAGTCCTCCAACATTCTAAAGACATGCATGGTATGCTGATTGGACACTCTAAATTCCCCCTAGGTATTAGTGTGAGTGTGAATGGTTGTCTGCTGTTATTTGTGCACTTTGTGTTGAAAGTTTTACATTTCACTATACTTTTATAATGACAATAAAAGCATTCAATTTTAAATTGTCTCCTTGTGCCCAGCGATCAGCTGGCCACCAATTGAGGATGTCCCCGCCTCTGGCCCGAAGTCAGCTGGGATAGGCTCCAGCACCCCCCGCGACCCTAGTGAGGAAAAAGTTTCAGAAAATGAGATGAGACAAGGAAGCATTCTTTGTGTTTCAAATGTTAAACTTTTAATGGACTAAGATGGCGTGGAATAAAGGTGAGTTGATGTAAAATACAAACATAAAATGTTCTTAATATTTGGTAAAATTTCTGTATTGAAATGCTGTTTTGTAGCATCAAGACCACAAAATTCACGACTAGCCTACGTCATCTTCAAAACATAGATACTATTGAGTTGGGAGGACAAACCACCTCGTAGAGCACGGTAAGCAAGCCACCATCTTTTCCCCATTCAATATAATGGGACAATATGCGCGTCTTCAAAACATAGATACTATTAAGTTGAGCGGACAAACCCCCTTGTGAAACGCGCTAAATAAGCCGCCATCTTTTTCACGTTCAATGTGGGCGTGGTTACGTGGGGCCACAGCTGTGTAAATTAAGCACATGTGCAGGGTTACGCCCCTTTGGAACGGCGTTTTCTGTGGCGACGGTCGACGAGGTAAGGTCTAGAGAGGACTTTACTCGTCTAAGTGCATATTTATCGCGTTATCTGTAGATTTTTTAGGAATCTATTAAGCCATAAACGCCAACAAATGTGTTAGTTTAATACCAGGTTGAACACACCGTCGATCATTTAAATTTGGGCTGATTTACCCGTGTGCTCCATGTGACTAGTTATCCTAGCATTAGCGTTACGATGACTTTAATATTGTCAGTTTTCTCCATTATTGAGTCGTGTAGAAAGAGTCGATCTAATCAAACAAATTCGAGACATCAACTGACAGTTTGCTGTGTAACAGCTCACTCAAAATTGACATCCAGAGGCACGATTTAGTTCCTGATGCGTTGTATGTAATGATAGATTTCAATGCAAGTGCCAAAGCCGTTCCCAATTTGTAATTGTTAGTCAGTCTTTCTATTTAATCACCTTGTCTGGAAAAGGGAAAATCGCACGGAGCACTCACTAAATTATTTTCATTCATTCTTTATTTTGATCGTTTATTAAATATGTAGGATTTCTCTTGCATGTAATAATAGTTTGATTAAATCAACTTTTCCCTCTTTTTAGCACCAAGATGCAGCTGATCCTGTGCGTCCAGACCAATCAAACCATTGAGGTTACAGGAGAGAAGACTGGGCCAAATCAAGGTAAAACACCCAAGCCTATCTATTGCATCTCCAATCTCTCTATGTGATAACTTTTGCATGTTTTCCCTGTTTAGCATCACCATGACGCTCTTCCCGTGTGCCCAGAACATTCACAGGGCCAAATCAAGGTAAAACTAGTTCCCATTAAAAAAAAAAAAAAAAAACACCCAAGCCTATTTATTGCATCTCTAATCTCTATATATAACTTTTGCATGTTTTCCCTGTTTAGCAGCAGCACGAAGCTCATTCCGTGTGCCCAGAACATTCACAGGATAGAATACTGGGCCAGATCAAGGTAAAACTAGTTCCCATTAAAAAAAAAAACACCCAAGCCTATCTATTGCATCTCTATATATAACTTTTGCATGTTTTCCCTGTTTAGCAGCAGCAGCAGCATGAAGCTCATTCCGTGTGCCCAGAACATTCACAGGAGAGAAGACTGGGCCAGATCAAGGTAAAACTACTTCCCATAAAAAACACCTTAAAGCTTATCTCTTCTATATGTGATAACTTTTTTTTTCCCCTCATGCATCAGATCTTCCCTGCAAGTTGCGGTGTCTCTAATATCTGCACTTTGGAGAATGCTGGCAGGTGAATATATTTGTTTATTGTAAAATATCTAAGTATTCATCCAATCTATTTTGTGAATTATTTCACTGAGTGGTTGCTTCTCGCCCTCTTCTATAGGTCCAGTTCTCTGGCTCATGTTGGCAAAGTGAAGCATCAGACTTTTAAGTTAAGTAAATTTCAGAAAAGTGATTTGATGTAATCCAACATGGGGGCAGGATTTAATTCTAAGTCTTTCTTGTCTTGTAAGAAAAGACTGCTAAATCCTGCCCAACATTTTCTAGAGACTTGACGGCAACTCTTTACGAGTCAAGTCTTTTTTTTTTTTTATTTCAAAAAAATACTTCTGTAAAATATGGTATGTTTTAATAAAAAAAAAATACTTGTGAAAGTATATGCTTTCTTGGTTCTTTTTAAAATGTGGAAAATTTTGGTTAAGTGTTTATTCCCTTTTTTTTTTGATCAAAAAATACTTCTATACAATATAGGGGTTTTTTTTTAAATAAAATTTTCTACTTTTAATGTTGGAAAATTCACCTAAGTGTTTAACCTGGTTTTTTAAATTCAGATTTTATTTTTGACAAATTTACCTAAGTGTTTAATCCCTGTTTTTATTATCTTGTCTGCAGATTTCCAGAGGGGGAAAAGAAGTCTAACCAGCTTTCAATGTGATGTCAATTTCTTGTGTTCCAATAAAATCTTTTAACCTGTCATGATATTTGTTTTCTTTTACAAGAAAAATGAATAAGACATGTTTGCATTTCAAGAAATTTTATTTTTCCCACAAAATAACTTTTGAGTGTTGCATTCATCCAATGAAAAGTTCTTCTTGGGTGGTATTCTGGGGAAGAAAAAAAAAGTCAAGTTATAATACAACAAAAAAAATTAATAAGTATTTTGTATCAAAAAGATACTTACCATTTGTAAGTCAGCAAACTTCACCCCAACACTAAAAAAAAGACAAACATTGAAGGCAAAATAGGAATAAATAAATGAAAATTTTAAACATACCCTTCTTTGACTACCACACAGACTCAGAAATAAGAGTCTATAACAGGGATCTCCAATTTTAGTCCAAAAGTCCCTATCCAGTCTATTTTCCATGTCTTCCAACAAACCAAAATCAAATGATTGCAATCAAGCTCCTAGATAGCTTGCTGATCATTTGATTCAGATATGGAAAACATACTGGACAGGGGCCTTCGAGGACCAGAGTTGGAGACCAGTGAGGGGATGTTGGTGTCCAAGACTGCCATTCACCATGTTGATTGGACAGACCCTGAAGAGAGGCAAGATAACAAGAGTAGATTTAGTACACATGACATGAAAATAAGAAGTAAAATAACCTGAAACCCTTGGGTCCTACCTCATCTACAACTCGTGCCTTGACTTTTGATCTTCGTCAGCATCCACCGTCTCCGTGGCTTTAAACCTTCACAAAAAAAACAGCATGATTATGTCATTGGTTATTAAATCATTTAATGCACAAAAGACCCACATTCATTTGCCATGTTATTTTTTTCCTGTAAGTGTTTCAGTCAATCATTTCAAATCTATTAATTTTTAAAAATAAATGTGCTTTGGCACAATTGTTTCTGTATTTCCCTCAAACACTGAGGAAAAATTGTTATTTTACCATGTTTAAATGAGTCAAAAATGACTATTGTTGAATGAATGTCTCACTTGGGCTTTGTCAAAACTAAAAATTCAAAGGTCCAAGCCCAGTGTAAAGGTATATTCATTCTACAAGTGTACCATTTGTTCCTTACATCTCCACTGATGGCACTTGTGTGGGCGAGTTAACCAAACGGGTAGCTTGCTATTTAAAATCAAAACCAAACCAGTTAGTGTTTTCATTCGAAATGTAAACGTATCATAATAAATAAAAGGCTAATTGAGCAAAGCCTTGAATACTGAGCGCTGGTGTCTAATGATTAAACGGACAGAGACAATAGAAACTAGTAATTAAAAAACGACTCACTTTGCTGACAACAGCTCGTTGTGGCGTCGACAAGCAGCTCCTTTTTGGTCGTTTTGCCCTCATCCTTGAGGTTTTCCAGCAATCTGTGCACGTTGAGGAACTGAAACAGACAAGGGAATGATTTCTTATTAAACGTAAAGAATTATAGATAACACAATGTAGCCGATTTGTTTGTAAACCTTTTTCTGTCTCCAACCACGAGGTGCTACAGCACGCCGACGAGGCACGCTCTCGTCAAAAAGCACTGTTAAAATGGGAACTAGGTCTTAAAAATCAACATATGCCAACAAGCCAAACGCGCTGCATTATCTTGTAAGCACTTTAACAGGTCTTTCTTCGGTAAACCGTCACTTCTGAGCTTCTCTGCAGTCTACTGGCGCACTAGCTCCAGCCTCATCCGCCATTTTTAAAGATGGTGGCATTTTGAACTATGACCTCAGTCATGCGCACCAAAAAATAGCCTGGGTAGCTCTGAAGCCAATCATAGTTTGTGAAAGCAATGACGTTCTTAATCGAAGTCCGATTGGTTAAAGCAGTGGTGTCAAACCTACGGTCCGCGGGCTGGATCCGGCCCGTCTGGTGGTTTGGTACGGCCCGGGAAGAAAGCTGCATTGTATATAAAAAAAGAATTTTCTTTAAAATGTGTAGTACTTGTATTGTCCACCAGGGGACGCAGTGTTTTAGTACGTGCAGAAAACATGAATTGACATTTATTTATGTTCTTATGTTATTCTCTTGTTCATAATATATTGTTCATAATGTAAAAGGAAAATTCTGTTAATAAACATTTTGATAATTTACTCACTCTTTGCACTAATTATTAGTAACTAATACAAAGGAAAAAAGTGGGCTTATTGTTAGTTCTATGTAGTTTTGCATAGTGGAAGTAAATAAACATGCAAATTAATGAGTTGATAAACATGGTTACTCATAAAAATAAGAATACTAAAGAGTAAATGAACTTAAGACTGACTTATCTTACTTTGTTGACATGGAGCTGTCATCTATGGCAATTAAAAAATACAAATGAGTATTTATATGTGCATTTGATACCCTAAATCTTACATACTCAAGATGCCTGGCCCCAAAATAAATCTGCTTATCTGTCATCTAATCACGATACCGCAATGATCACCAAGTATAGAGATATTGAAATAATAATTGAAGACTATGTATTTTTTGATGATTCACAGGCAACCTTGATCCTAAGGCCTGGAGAATATTGCCAACAAACAGCCATCAATTTAAATTATGGATCATACTTTATGAAGCACAAGATGAATGCATCTTGAATGATTGTAACAAATTAATGTTGAGGGTGAACTCTGACCTTTAGTGAGCTCATTACCATTAAGGTCAATCAACATCAAAAAGTAATTAGCCAAGAAGCTATGTACCTACACGTTTGAATCAAAATGCCAGTGGGTTTTGGAGCAATGTGTAAAAAAAAAAAAAAAAAGGTATTTGCACTCATTATATTCAATAAGAAAAATGATGAATGCAATGTGAAAGGATTTAAAGCTAATGCGGTGAATATGCACATAATATATATATTTAAAAAAAGCATTGCATAGGAATTAAGAATACACATCAAATATAAATTGTGAGATTCAAGGCACTGATTCCCTCACATAAACAGTGTGCACACAATCTAATGGTATCCTCTGACATTCAAATGAGGAGCTTCAAAGGGTTTAGCTCAAAATACTTCTGTTTCTGATACCTTAAACAACTCCCCCGAGGATGGAAATGCTGAGTACACAAACTCACATATTCATGCATGCACGCAGACTTGCTTGAACACCTCGCACCTCAGCAAAAACACACTGATTGGTCCCAGTGCAGAGACATTGAAACTGGGAATCTATTTCCTCCTTGGAGATTATGCATAATGGCACATTTATTATACTTTTCCCAAAGTGGTTTTGTTGTAAGATTCGTTTTCATATTGCAGGTGTCCTATAATAAGATCAAGTCTTGACTTTATGTCACCAAGCATTATAGCCAGACCTGTTCGGACATATAAAAAAACATTTTGTATAAAATAGAGTTGGGAATCTTTGACATGAGTTTGATTAGTTTGGGATTCAGATACGAGAAAAATGACACTGACATAAATTAAGGAGGACCTGAATTTCATTTTTTAAGCCATCAGATATTTTAGTAATATTTGGTTGGTCACAAAAGTGCAAATTTGCATCTTAAATTTTAACTTACTGTATTGGAAGGGAGGAGGTTGATAAATGTGAACAATTTTGTTCCAAATATCATATATATTTTTAATCTTGACAAGTTAAAAATGCAACATTTCAAGCTGATTATGTAGTTTTTCCAAGGAAAACAAGTTTTATAAATGTGGTAATGATGTATTTTTCCAATATCAAGAAGTATGTGTGGTATATTATTTTCCCACGAGTGTGCAATTTCAATGGCAAGTCAAGTATGCTGCCACAATGATCGGGATTCAAGATAAACATTGAATAAATTATGCATAACATGGAGCAGTACATGGCAAAGATTTTATTTTGGAGTTGCCTTAAAACTGCTGTCTATTACATATTAGCCCTGCATTTAAAATAAAAACAATTTGAATCCCCTAGTAACTGATGCACAACTTCAATATCAATGTATTTCTAGGTTCCCGGTCAGTTTTGTGTTGATACACTCATTTTTTTTAATCCAACGAGTGTGTATTGGTCAAATAGCTTTTTTATTTTGTTGTCATATCTGTAATATCAGCCCGTGTACGAGTGAACAAGTCAGAACATTTCCGAGTTTGTAACTGCTCTCTGTTCAAAGGGTGACAATAGGTAGCTTCAGCTCAATTTCATACATGCTTTACCCTAGAGCAAAGCTATCGGGGTTGAAGCCAGATGCTGACACCTCCCCGGCAGCACTCACTCACCTTCTTCGACTTCACACAGTATCTCACACAATCCAACACAAAGACTCACCTCTGATCACGTCTGAAAGGCAAGGAGTTGCTGGAAAAGAGGATTAAAGCACCCACCAGGCCAATGTTTGCACATCCACAGCAGAGAACACACCTGCATCAATGTGAGAAAAGCAATTTCAGGACAGGCACCATGCCTCCCGATGCTTGCTTGCATTGCCACTTTTGGCTGCTCAGAAATTCGTGCAGATGAGAAGTTGAAATAACCTTCTACATACAACCCAGCTTGAGCTAGACAAATAAAGGTATACTCACATTAGCTTTCAAACAAGCTGAGGTGGTGATGTCATATTAATGCCGGAGCTTCCGCTTTGTTGACCTTGGATCTTTTGAGGAGCTGCTAGTTAAACAAATGGTGAGGACCAAAAAAATACATGTCTTGACCTCAGCATTATCCAGGTCTACAACAAAGACTGAATATTTTGTACCACTCTTCTAAAAAGTGGAAATTATCCATTTGGCATAAACATTACAGTGTCACATTCCCACTAAACTCCTGTAAAAAAATGCATATATATTAATATATTATATTATAATATATTTTCTTAGGATGCAGTATTTGGTGGAGATTATGTCCAAAGATTGAAAATATTTCCATATTTTTTAAAAAGACAACAAAAATGTTGATTCTTGACATTGAACATATCTGTTTGGTATTTTAGAGCAACATGTATCAAATATAAACAGATCTATTATACACTAAATACTATTTTGCAAAACTACTGCATATCAGTGGACATGAAATTAAAGTAGTAATTCTTTCATTTCTGATAAATATTTTGATTGAGAAAAATATTTGTGATCAGGTGATGTTTTGTGTAGCAATGCACACCAATGCACTCCTTGAAAAGATACAAATACACGCAACGACTCGGTAAAATATTTGATACGCGTGTCTGCAAGTCTTGTGAGTTCAATGTATTTCCTGACAGCCGTAAATAGTATGCTATAGTGTGCCTTGGCCTTGCTTCCACTTCACTTCACACTGTCATCCAGTATACTGTAAGTGACAACTTGCTGCCGTGTTCATGCCATGCAAAGAAAGCTATTTATAACACTGTCTTTGTATATGACACATTGAGTACAGTATGCCATGCATGACTTCGAGGACACTGTAACATGAAAAGTGAAGGTTTAGCAAACTATTCTCTATTGTATGAGTGACTATAGTGGGAGTACATACATTGTAAACACAAGTACACACAAGTACAATACTTGTAGAAGAGGTACACACAGGTACAATACTTGTAGTGGAGGTACACACAAGTACAATACTTGTAGTTGCAGTACACACAAGTCCAACACTTGTAGTAGAGGTACACACAAGTCCAATACTTGTCGTAGAGGTACACACAAGTACAAAACTTGTCGTAGAGGTACACACAAGTACAATACTTGTAGTAGAGGTACACACAAGTCCAATACTTGTAGTAGAGGTACACACAAGTACAAAACTTGTTGTAGAGGTACACACAAGTACAATACTTGTAGTAGAGGTACACACAAGTACAATGCTTGTAGTAGAGGTACACACAAGTACAATGCTTGTAGTAGAGGTACACACAAGTACAATGCTTGTATTAGAGGTACACACAAGTACAATACTTGTAGTAGAGGTACACACAAGTACACGTACAGGTAGATGTACTTTTAGTATTGGTACAAGCAAGCAAATATTTGTAGTACAAGTAAACATGATTGTGTATTAATACACAAACTTGCACAATATGACTTTTATTACTTTGGAAAGGAGGGCTTGATATACAAGTTTCGTGGTTGAGATACTTTTCAAGCGTCCCCATATTTGGGAAATGTTGAAATATGGATGTATGGAATGGCCTGACCAAAATACACAAAGAGTAGGTTTCCTTTCTGCCAGCTGCGCTCTGATATCGCTCAGCTTTTCTGCCCGCCGCATACAAGGCACCGCTGTCGTTGCACCATCGGCACAGCGTGCAGATGGCTCCTGAGAGCCCACGGCACTGTTTACTGCGCCGTGGGCACTGCTACCAAAAGAAAAAGTTTATAAAACATACTCACAGGGCGCCGCCTATTTGGTATATGGAGAACATTTGTGCAGTGAAGAGATTTTTGTTTTCATATAATCAGATGTATTCATTCATTGCTTGATAGTAAAGGGTATTTTCAATTAGTTTATGTTAATAATTTTTTACTGTATATTAGAGGGATGATCAGTATATGTTAGCTAGGATCGGCTCCAGCACCCCTCATGAGATTGTGAGGCATGGAAAATGAATGAATGAATAAAATGCAACCATTAAAGAAAATTGTTATCATTCAATACTTACCAGAAGGGATAAAATTCCCCCCAAAAAAGAAATGATCGTGAAAGTAAATCTAAAGAAAATCGAAGCCTCACCTTACAGACAAGTTACTCATGATCATATTTTATACTGAAGATGAATATGTCAGATTAATTTCACTTGTCTGGCAGTACACACACCATGTCTTTCAGAACTACTGCATAGTTAAGTTGAGCTGAAATACATTTCGTCTCATTTGGAATGATGTAATTGCCATCAAATTTGAAATATTCATCAGACTCGGCAGTGTTTTAGCTACAAGCAGTGCAAAAGACTCCTGGCATTTTTTAAATGGTGCATCTTTAATGGCTTGAATGCACTCTCTGTAACACTTAGTGACTTTTCATGTTTTGTAGTAAAAGTGTCCCATTATAATGCAATTTTTGTTTTTGTTTTTATGGAAAAGAGCAGAAATACCTGGTTGGTCAACTGAAAGTTTCGGATTAGTTTTAATTCCGTCAAATTAAGTCAATCAGTTGCTTGAATATCCATCCATTGTTTCTGTCTTGACAATTGAGAGAAAAGCAACAACAAAAAAACAGGAAAATGCTCTCATTGTGTAGTAATTATTATTTATGGACATGCAAGCGAGGAAGAAAAACATGCACTTAGCTCCATGTAACTTTTGCTAGTGCAATAGTGTATGCATATATAGAATTTTTTTGAAAATGTGTTTTCTCATGTTTTACAATAACACTGCTTAAGCTCATGTGGCCCAAAAAAATGCTTACATGGATTTCAAATATCTTTTGGCATTTATGTAAAATGACAGCCCCATATTGTGCAGAAGCTTGCTTGAGGCTCAAAAAGAGTCATGGGTGGGCATAAATATATACATTTACCCAGAAAAACCTCATACATGCAAGAACTAAGATGCAAAAAATAAAAGGATATAAACAGACCTCTGGGTTGAAAGCCTTTGGCCAGACTTAAACTTCTCCAGTCAAGGTCATTGTAAGCCAAAAAAAAGCATGGCTCATCGAAAACTAGATAAATAAAATGTGATAAATAGGCCTAAATAACTATACAAGTGTAATTCACTAATAATTTTGTCAGTTCAATGAATTAAGTTGAATATTTCTATAGAAAATTAAATCTTAAAGCAATTTGAAACTAAAGACGAGTGATTTATGATATTTTCTCAAGATGAATGGTTCATTAATCATTGCAATAAGATAAGGAATTTACAATATTCATAAGGTAAAGTAATTTTGACTAAAGTCGTCAATAATGTAGTGTCTATGACTGTGCCTCCAAAGTCTCTTTATATTTAACTACCTCATTGAAGCCAATAAACTGCTTCTGCTAAGACCTTGGTTTGCCTTTACGGGACCCACATGAATTATAAACCTTCCGAAGGGACAAGGTAAGGATTTCCATCAAGAGAGGGACATGAGGCAAAGTGATTTGAGCCATCATCCAACAATAAAAGTAAAGTGGTTATGAGGTCTCAAAAATGACGGCCATGAACCTATTTTTGGCAACATCTTCAATCGCGAGTTCTTCTTTTGCGCTCAGCTCTTTGCAGTCTTATGACTGTTTCTATAATGTATGTGTACATTATCAATGATGTCCCTTCTTATACCTATTAAGTAGCCTAAAAAATATATGATAACCTTGGCCAATAATCTCTTAACTTTATAGTATACCAACAAGAACATTTCATAAAGAACAAGTTGAATTCTATTAGGTCTCTAAATTGTTTGCTTCATTTTGTCTGTGAGTTTTTCTTGCAAAATCAGAAAAAGAATTAGCAATGTGACAAAAAAACAAAACATCAAGCGGTCACTGAAGTACCTTTAAAAAAGATAAACATAGCCAGTATTAGATGTAAACCAATTTGATGTCTGCCATCAAATAGCATGCTTCTAATCCATGTCTCTTATTCTGTTGTCAACAAAGTTTTGAGATGAAGTTGTTTCAGAAGCTCCTTCAGAATTTCCCAAGAGTGAAAAAATTGTAAGGTCTTTGCAACACAATTAAAAAAACTGTGTCTACTAAATGATCCTCTTTTGGGGAGATTTTATGGATCAAAAGTTTGGTAAGAAAAAAACTTTACATTGTTGTGTCGTCTGATAATCTTTTCCTTGAAGCACTTCTCCAAAATTCTGGTGGACTCCCAAAACAGTCTTTTGATGACTGCTAGGGGACACGCTCATGGAAAATGAATGACTCCAGATCACACTAATGCTTGGACGGCTCCCTGTGTGACTGTTCTGCGTCCCGCTGACACAATCTGCCCACATAAACTAAAAAAAAAAAAAAACTGTCACTATTGGCGCTCCCAACACTGTTACTATTACCGGAGCTTGACGATAAGGTCACAGCAAGTCAAGATTTTACTTCACAAGTCAACCTTTAAAAATAAATAAATGAACTGTTCTGTTACTCAGTTGAGCATATTTACAGTATCAAGGTGTCAACCATCATGTTGTCTGATATCGACATGAGATATACAACAGCAAAAGTTGCTTTTATGGCTTACTCTATACACAATCCTACATTGAATTTCATTGGTCGCTGCAGGTCAAAACCAGCTTGTTCTTGGGATACTGTATTTCATATTGGTACTTTGAAGTATACACATTCAATGCAGTTTTAAAAACGACCCTAGCACATAAACCTTAATGCCAGTTTATTCACTCAAATGGGCCAACACATTAGACTGTCTGTTTTTTGTAAGATAGTCATTTATTTCTATAACTGCTAAGTTAGACAATGTGCCCTTGTGTGTTTTTGGGAATGAATAACAACAGTGAGCCATCGTGGAGACAAGACTGTGATATGCCAAAGACAGACTGAATACTAACATTTAATTTACCGTACATTGTAGAGCAGGAGTGGCCAAGTCCAGTCCTCGAGAGCCCCTATCCATTCTGTTCTCCATATCCCCGTTCTCTACCACACCTGAATCAAATGATCAACTCTTCAGCAAGCTTTCCAGAAGCTTGATGTTGATCTAGATTATTTGATTCAGGTGTGTTGGTAGAGGGAGATATGGAAAACAGACCGGATCAGGGCTCTCAAGGACCGGAGTTGGCCACCCCTGTTGTTACATTGGTGTCACAGCTTTTACCCAGCTGAACTATTTGTATTATTTCCAATCTGTACCGATGTCAAATATCTACATGACCCCAAAAAAAGACTGCTCGAGTCAGCCAGACACATGAGTTCTTTGTGAGGTCGCCAGTTTAATAGTGGTGCTGACTTCAACACTCTTGACTTTTATAAAATGTAATTCTAACTCACACTCATGATTTTTTGTGATGCTGAAATACCATATTATTCCTTTGAGTAAATAAATGTTTACAATGAAAAAATAAATCATAAAATAAGGCAAATCACGCCTCAGTCTTCAACGTTACACCACCATATGCATTGTCTCTCTGAAATTAGCTTGGAAATGTGACTTTTTTTCTGATTGTTTGTTTTTGTAAGCACGCAATTCTTTGTTTATGTGTGTCGTTCACTGGAAGGTGGATAAATGTCAGACTCTCACAATGGATGCCCCTTATTGAGAGCAGGTCTGTTGAGACCGACAGGAGTGACATTTAACTGTATTTTTTTTATTACTAGAAACTCCATCTATCTCTGTCTTATACTCATGAAAACCCAACCTCAATATACGTCCTTGCAATATGCATTGATCTATTGTCTATTTTTGTGTACCCAGTGAGGGTGAGCTGAAGATTAGTCCAACTAACCTCATTGGAGGTGGTTATACACACTCAACACAATGACTATGATACATTTTACAGTTTAAAGTATGATTTTCTAGACCATCAAAGGTAGAATACGTGATGTACATACTTAAATGCTTCTTTTCAACCATGGTTTGCTTGAAGATCATTTATATTTTGAGGTTGTATTGCTTTAACTTTGATGCCAACCTCACACACACACCTTCACTCTTGACAAGGTGTCTTGAAATGTTATCTTTTGTCTAAAACCAAGAGAGGGGCCACAAAATAAACCAGTGTGTAATTGAGTTTTCTATTTTTTTTTTGTTATCTGTAATCAAGGAACAAGCTCAAAGTCAGCAAGGAAATCCAAGCTGTCATAATTTCTCTCTTTGAATATTAATGTTGAATACTCTCAGAGAATATGAATACGATTTAGGTGAGTATTCAAACCCAAACTGACAGTACAATGGCAGTGGGTGGTAATGCCAGCAGCTGAAGCCTCAGTTTGGAACAGGACTACCCTGGGAGAAGAACAGTAAAGCAGGTTTGGAATACTGCCATAATGACAGCTAAGACACTGAGATGCTTTGGGAACAAACCTGACATGGCCATAAAGGGAATTAAGGGGATACCATACAAAACCTGGCTGTGGAGAAAGTGGGCTAAGAAAGATGGAGGATGGACTGCAGCATATTCTCAACTGTCAAAACTGAGACTGTTCAGCCGTTGCATATTGAAAGTTTAACCTGTGATAGACTGGTGACCATTACTCAAAGTCAGAGGTGAAAAGCATTGGCTCATAAATCACTGATAATTGCTGAGTAGCATAACATAAAGTTAGCACATTACTTTGTGGGACCATGGGGTCGGATTTAAGAAGTGGAAGATTTCATTTCATTTTTTTTTCATTGTGCAGTTTAATAAAATCTAAACTGTGCAATATTTTGTTAAAAGCATAATTGTGATGAAAGATTTAATCTGCAGAAGGCAGACCTAGATTCTGAATTGGTTGCCAGTCAGTGGCAGAGCCTATACAAAGACAACAATTCATACTGACATTCACGCTGTCACTGCCTGCTCTGATTCCAGCAGACTCTCCAGTGAGTCTCATCAAATCATACGTAGGCAAATGACCATGGATGTTTATTGGATGAGAGTTGTTGCGGTCAAAATAGTGTCAAATGTTCACGTGATTATTTCTTTGATATACTGCATGTTTTGTCAGTTAGAAAAATAGCTCTTTCTTACTAATATAGAGCTTTCTGCACAAATGCATGCACAGATCCACTTGAAAAGAGTGTTGTGTGAATATCTATTGTTGTGTTTATATTTTCGTATATTTTCTTGGTATCAGTGAAGATAAATTATAGCTCTTGTTTCTGTGATGCATCAAAGTGACCATAAGGATTATCAATTCCCACGAGCATCACAACTACACACCCACCCTACCAGCAAATATATTTTGCCGAGACCAACAAAGTGCTTCACCACAGCCTTGGGCTTGAAAATATGTAAGACTCTATGTCTACAATATTTTCATCACAGTGTCTTCTTCAGAGTCAAATTCAAATCTTTAGATGTTTATGGGGAAGAAAATGAAAGGGATATTTTGTGTCAACAGCTTTTAAAGTACAGAGACAGCACCTGGAAAAAGAGATTGTTTCAAAAACTAACTAGATAGCGTAGTTCAAGACGCAACCTGCCATAAATCTCTGTTTAGAAAACCTTCAATCAAAAAGATGTGGACTGGGCTGTCTTATATAGTAGTAATATGTTTCACAGAATCTATTAAAGTCGTGAAATATTCACCTGTCGCTGCTCTCGTGAAGCATCAGAGTATAATCAGAGTTTGTATTAAGAGGCAATACAAATATACGTTTGACACGGAGTCTCAACTCTGGCTCTGACACTTCTACAATAAGAGCAAAAAATAAAATAAAATAAACAAGGGCAAATTCAGCTGTATGGTGTGGCTACTTTTGTATAAATGTAACATTTTTAAAGCTACATTTCCACATATAACTAGATAAAATTAATCAATGACAACCACTGGGTGTTACACTAAGTATACTGTAGTAGTAATAGTAGTAAAACGGGACCATAGAGTTGCATAGTTTTATGGGACCATAGCAGATTCCTGTAATTTTTGGACTATAAAAGGTGCACCATAGTATAAGAGTTTTTTTTACAAGTAAACTTTTTGTTTTCCATTCATAATATACATGCATAAATAGCACATTAAGCTTATGAGCATGTAAAAATCCCTAAAATAGCTGCATTGGATTGACTATAAGCCATAGGGTTCAAAATGCAAGGAAAAAGTAGTGGTTTATAGTAGAAAATAAGTTATGTGTTGGGAATGATTATTCGGTTTCTTAGTTTTGAGTTATATTCACTGGCTTTAAAAAAATGATTAGTTTTGCATGGGTTACGGAGTTCAATTAAGACATGGGGCGATGCTCATAATTTCGATGATTTATGTTTTATTTCCTTTTTTCGAAACAAAATGTTCAGCCTCTAAATAAGAAGTGAACAACCTGTTGGAACTCTTTCCGTTCCCATCTTATGACGTCCCCTGCTATCTTTCTAATAGATAACATCCCTTCAATTGCTTATTCATGTGGCTGATAGAGGGCTGAAAGTATCCCTATATCTGGCACTCACTTTGTCCCCAAAGCTTCAGTCATCTTCTCTTACCTACCATCAACAGATGGCTCACCACCTGCTTTGACAATCTACAAAGGCTGCAATTACCCTTCATGTCCAACAAAGGGAAACTCACACGACAACAAATGCAAGATGCAGCAACAAGCCCACACAAGGACATTAGATATCTAAATAAACAACAAACATAAAACTAACTGCTATGCAGGTATACCCCCCCCCCCCACACACACACAGCATGGGTAAGAAATCAAAAGGTATGTAGTAAATGTCTTGAGATTTTGAAAGACATCGCTAACCCTGGGGAATGCACTATGGCATTATACAACATAATGTTATCATCTATTCTCTGACAAACTAGCTACTTTTATCTAGATTATTTTTGTAAGTGTTGAACAAGTCACCTAAATGACTTTGTTTCATATTGGGTTACATTTGCTCTCACACTAGAGCATAGACACAGGGGTACGTCATTATTTGGATAAACACCCAGGAGATAATGATGGGTAGAGAGGGAGTGGGATTTGTTAGATCTCCAAGCCTTTGCACCTTGATGATGGTTATTATCTTGTCAAACTGTGACTCTCCCTGTGTAGAGCTGTTAGTGACTGCAACATATTTTTCTTTGTTCACCATAATAACGTACAATTGATTACGCATGTATTGGTTTGTGTAGTTGGGTGTGTGTCTGCAGACACTTCCCTGTTGCTGCTGCTAATTACAGTCTGATTGACAAACGTAATAAACATAGACACAGTTGCACTTCCCACACCATTGCTCCAGCCAACACCAAATCAAAGGAAAGAAAACTATAACATGAGCGTTATCTCAAAATGTTTATCTCATGGTGTCATTTTTGTGACATTCTGAAGAAAGCTCAATTTTTATCCCCAATAATGTGCTTGTTCAATTTTAAAAATTACGTATTTTATTGTAGATATGCAAGTTTCCTGTGGTTGTAGAATAAGGGTGTTTTTATATTAGTCTTCCATAATAATTATCCATTGATGGATTTTTTAGGAAGATTTTAGAAGGAAAAAAAGATATTGCTTCACAATGTGATCTGTCAGACACCTCAATCACTTTATCATTGAAAGTAGACTCTTTGATGGAGGCAGCTATAAATGCTTATGGCCAAGTTAATTGCCTGTGCAATCTCCAGCACACAGAACTGTCAGGGCGTTTAACGTCTACATAATCCGTAGTATCAGGAACCAATTGTCCAATGGATTTTTCAAACCATGCATACACTATATTTCCATGTTTCTATGCTGTTGCTTAAACAGTAATGTGACACTACTGGACACAAAAATTCTACTCAATTTTACGATTACTTCTATATTGAAATCCTAAAACAATCTTCATTTGTTGCCTGAGACCATATACATTTATTCAAGACAAGTCTGCTTTGGATGTGCGATACGAAGATGACTGAAATAAATATGTAAGTGTATCACATATCATCTGAAAACTCATCTACTCAAACTTTTTTTGCTGTGACTTCTGACAGATGATAAAAAAATAGTATCCTCTCATTGGCCAAGAACTTAATGATCCTACAACATATAAGACTTCAACAGAAAACAATAATAATTAGAGCAGGGAATCAGATTGGTAAACTCTTTGTGCAGGCATGTGTGTTTTGGAGTTTGTGAGTAAGCTCATTGTACGTGCTTTTGTGGGATGCCCTGCCTCCAGGGATAGAAATCAATGTGTCACGTAATTGCTTGAGTGACCTTTGCTGATAAGAAATCGTAGCCTTTTGAAATCTCTATCTGTCTCCGTCACTTTGGCCATCTTCACCTCTCAACGTGCGTGTTCACTCTGTCACATGCTTTAACATCATTATACTCAAGCACACAAACTTTCTGCTAGCATACACATTTTCATTAACAGCATGTCCACTTAATCTCAAATTTACCTTTACTGTATTTAACCAGGCCTAAAAGGTTCCCTTGACCTCTAAAACTATAGTTAAACTATATTATTAGGATAAGATGGTTGAAAAATGCTTCACGGGGAATCTGTGAACTTTTTTTTTTTACAGTTTTATCCTTGTAATAGAATATATTGTACTTTTCAAAGGTAAATTTGCTTGTCCAACACCCCCCAAACCACCAAAGTCCTAATACGGGTAAAAATGATGGAATTATTGAAAAGGTTAGGTAAACATGACACAAGTTGAAGGTTATATCCCGGGCATGACTGTGTGATAATCTCTTAACTGTTGCTCTCATCGGTCCTTTTCTTAATCCTCTCTTCCCATCTGTTTTCCATGCTATTTTTTTTTCATCATGCAGCGCTGTATTTGTAAGATACAGCTGCTGGGTGTGGTGTAAAAGCTCTCCCCTGTGGTTTTTGGTCAGTTCCTGAAATGTGAAAATAGAAGACGTGAGATAAATGGTTTAGATTTGCCATTCTAGGTGGTTGCTCTCTTGAGATTTAAAATACTTAACGACTTACCAAAAAGGTCATCCATTGCTTTTAAATTTTTAGTACTTGCTGCCTGGTCAGGAGCAGCTGTGTCAAAGATGGCCCTGTTTTGTGAACCTTTAATGATGATGGCTTTATTGTGAGTCCTTAAGTATAAACATAATCCTTAAAAAAATCATAATCATGCAAGTTATCATATGGACAGTGGGCAGAACATTTTACCACTTTAATGCTGTTTTGTTTTTTAAATGTAAAATCCATTAGCAGTTGGGAAAACAAGAGTTGACTCATGCAGTTTGCACCTTATCAAACTTAGTGGTAGCAGTGCATAACGTGCCATACAGAAACCCATTCATGTTGTATGTGGGAGGAGAATTACCGGAGGCAGAAAGTGTTCATGGCTATTTTGGCCATGAAGGAATAAGTCTCAAAATAGGAGGTTGTCCTATTTCAGAGCGGTAAACTCTAACGTCATAAAGTGGTCCCAATAGCGGAAGTGTAGTTATCGCCTGTTATTTTGGCAAACGGACACCTACAAGTCATGGCAGAGGAGGCCCTCATGAATACACTTTCATTAAGTTACCTCAGCGCAAATGGGCTTTCACACCTCTTTCTGTTTAGCGAAACGGTACCTTGGATCCCACTGAGTGGATTTTTTGTTTCTGAATTCACATTGTAGCAGTAACTAAAAGAGCCCCCATTTTTACAGCTGATTTAGTCTTCTTCTCCTCTTCAAAACGTTAAAAAACTGAAAGAAAGAAAGGAATTTGTTATTGTGAATATCCTTGCCGTATAACCGCTCTTCACTTAAAGCCACGGCTATGTTAGCAATACAGGGTCTCATTCCTTTTGCCATCTCATATATTGCATGTTTTTGAGGGACCCTTTCACATTCAGCTTTTAGTCTAAAGTGTCTTTACAGTTACAAAGAAAGGAGACTCTTCTATTCCACAAAATATTTTCTGGAGGTAATTTCCTGTCAAGTATCCTTTTCATTGGTCTAGTGTTGAACGGTATAATGAATACATGGCTTTATTTCCTTGCAGGATGTGTTGGCATAGTAAGTACACCTTGAACAATGCAACCACTAACACTTGACATGAATAACACGCATGCGCTCTCACCCGCATTTCACTTCAGGGCATGGACACGCTACACTTTTATGCTCATGAAAAGCATCAGACACACCAAGCAGTATGTGCAACAGGACAAGACCTAACCTAACCTAAAAATAAAACACAACTTTCAGGTACACTGTCACTCCTGCATTGTGTTAAAACCTGAATTTATCAAATACATATTAATGTTATTCACACTTTTAGTAATGCCTTTGTAAGACAATGGCAAATACTAATTAAAGCCTTGTGTGAAGTGTTACTTAGTTACTCTGTTTACGTATGCAATATTTATGTCATTGCACCAATAGTTGATATTTTATAGTAGATATAACTATCAACATGAGTTCTGTAAACCCATCAGAACAACCTGCACAACAGCAACACAAATTCCCAAGGCAACAATGGCTTACCAGCAAAATCAAGCAGATACAAGGACCCAAAAGTGTCCACTTTGACCAAATGCACACACTGGTGGCTTTGTTCTGAGCGACTGCTTTAATCTTTAATGTGTTTTGGTAGCTGGTGGCTACTGCTGTTTGGCCCTCAAGATTGCCTCAGACTCTACTAGTGTCACACTACAGAGGTCAGTCCAATAACTTAACTCTCATGGGCTGACATACACAAGCTGCATCAGGCCAATGACACACATAAGGGCACAGCGACATGAGTATTGACTGTGCACAGCAGTACACATACCAGCAGATACTGTACATCCAAGACATTGTCATTTCCAGTGACCTACACTGTAATGAACACACTTTTCAATGGGTCACGTGTGGGCGTGTAGGGATAAAAACAGGGAATGGACCCAATCTCAAAGGACACTGGGAGGCCAGGAATGGTGGTATTCTCAGATAGTTTCATTAAAGAGACCAGGGCAAAGTGCAAACAATTACAGGGAATCCAAAAATAAAAAAACTGAAATAAAAGCCAGAGAATAAAATATATCTTGGACATAAACTTAACACTGACATGAAATGGACAAGGACGCAACAAGAAATGAACAAACAGAGTGGACTTAAATACAAAGAGAAGGTGAACACGTGGGTGACACAAGTTGTATATCTACAAATTTTAGACCTTGTTTTTGGCCTTCATACTCTGGCTCAATCTCTCACTCATCTTTCTGTCTTCATTTTTCTTCTCAAACTTTTTTTTTTAACCCATTTTTACTGGCTCAATACATTATTCACATCCTCCCCGCTACCTTCAAATTTTGGGTGGCCATCAGGAAGAAAATTGACAGTCCAAGTCTGCCATTTATCCACATTTTCTGTCAAACATCTGAGTGATTCCTATTCAGGATGATGGAGTGGGGCGGATGAATTGGTAGGAAGGGGATGTGTTGGATCAGGAAGCGGGAGGACACTTCGTCTTTATCACTCTCCACCAGATGTCTTTTTACTAGTGTACCTTTTAAACAGGTGAAATCGAGTGTCATCAGGCACGGGAGAAATAAGATTTGCTATGTATTTACAGAAGACGGATGGAAGTGTTTAAATACAACACAAGTCTCCCTCGCCTCAATGCTACTTCTACTTATGAAAAGCACAAGTCCCTGCTTGGGTGATTGTTTACAGAGGGGAAGTGTTTGAGGATGTTCAATTACTATGTAAATATTATTTTTATCGCCGTATGACACACCTGCTCAACTAGGGAGATGGTTAACACCAAGACTCCTAAAGGTACCATTGAAAGTCTTACACAGGCATTTGCAGACAACTTGTCGCTTGATCATCATGACCAAACACACAAAATTAAGGTATAATTAATTGCATGCAAAGAAAGGATCAAAGTATTTGTTTGATTGCTCAATGAAAAATTCAAGTGAAACAATGACGGTTTGGGGATGTTTACTGTAGGGAGTTGAATGCTCTCCATTGCTTGGATGAGATTTCTGTATGTATTGAGGCTTCCTCCACACTTATAAAAAATAAGCAAGTTTGTCTAAATTATCCCCTAGGTATTAATGTGAATGATGGTGTGTGTTTATTGTCCTGTGTAAAGTCAGCTCTGCTAGGTTCCAGTGCAACAATAATACAAATTAAGATAAGCGGAAAATTATTAGATGAACATTAATTTTTGTTTCCTACGGTACACCAGGTTTACAGGAGAGATGGTAAAAACTGAGAACCCTCAAGGTCTCGTTGTAAGCGTTACAACTGGATTTTCTGCTTCATTTTGAAATAACTTATGTTCTTTTTCCTGCTTAATTCCACCACCATGTAATTTACCAAAGGTTTCAATGCATTTTAAGGAAATCAAAACATTTATGGTGTATCTGGTGCAGAATTTGTCAAGTTTGAATCATCGGATTAAACTAATGAGTGCGAATATTTTGAGAAAACTTCCTCCAATATTTTACAACTGCCTTGAATAGCCTCACTTTTGGGAGACATTTTAAGACATTTTATGTCTGCAGTTTCAAGTGTATTATAATAAAAGTTGGTCTTGAGTCTTTTCTTAAAAACACAATAAATGGCTACCTCTCACTGTGTAGTGTCCAAGTAATCCAAATGTAAAGCCACATTCCCAAAATGCCACCAGCGAGTTCTATCCAACTGATTGTCTCCTATTTTGATGACATCACCTCTCTCAAGGTTAAAGCTCTCAGTGAAACTCACCGTGATGACTAAAAGGTCGTAATTGCCCTAAGTAATAAAGGAGCAGAGTCATTTTGCATAGACATATATATACGCACAGGCAGCAAAATAAAAATGCTGCTTCCTTCTTCTATCCACATGAACAGCCATGCATGAAATCAATCACAAATCTTCAAGTCATCCATTAGATTAAAAGAGGTGACTTTTGTCACAATGTCACATCTAATTACTCAAAAGACACTTGGGTGCCTGGGCGACAATCTTTTTCCTGTCTGTGCGTCTGTACATCCATCCATATGCCAAAAGTCTGAAGACTTAGAACAAAATGTTCAATTTATTGGAAAGCTAGAAGCCTCAGACATCCACAAAATATGCAGGAAATAGATCAATATTAATGCAAAGTCACATATACACAGTTATGTGTTTTGAGGGAGATGGATAAAGCTGCATTTGCACAGAGCAATACAACATTTCTTAAGTGTAGAAGGGCAAAGAAACCACATATGGTAAAGAAAGTCACAATCAAAAGTATCAACAATTCATTAAAAAAAGTATGTATAGTTTTCATGTATTTTTCCCCCAGTCTATCAATTTTTATGCTCCTTATATTAAGCATCATGTGAACATTAAAGTTAAACCTCTACCAAGTGATAGTCAATTAAATTTACCATAAAACTAAATTATTCACATTATTAGTGCAATTAAATATAAAAGTATGCATATAAAAAAATAGCAAATGAATGAAGTAAAATAAGATTGAATATATCCCCATTAATCGTTGTTGTCCAATAAAAATGGCAAATGTTAAAATTCAAATCAAACCATAAAACCTTTTTGGGAAAGGAGGACATTCAAATAATGTATAGCGTCTGGAAAAGGCGAGGTAGACACCACAAAATGTCCTCCTTAAATGTATAATCTCACACTCTGGTCATAATTCTTCCCTTTCCCAAATGTCTGTTCACTCTGTGATGAGGCCAGCCCTTCCATGGTGATGAGGCAGACAGAGGGTGATTAAAGTGGAGTCTCAAACGGTGGGAAAACTGACCTCAATCAGAGACATTCCGCCAGGAGAACATCCAACTTCTTTTTTGTCCCTCCATCCATTCCTCCAACTGACTATCATCTGCATTTCTTTATTCTTACTGACCTACACTGTCACCATGTCGCTGCTTCCCATCTCTCATCTCCTTCCATGTCTGTCTCCACTCTCATTTCTCATATTTCCATATCCACTCATGATCAGTGTCATTTCATTGTTGCCTCTATTGTTGGGGGGATTCTAATTTATTTCATCTGGAGAGTTCCATTTTTGCTTTGAGAAAATAAACTTGAAAGGAAATGCTACAAACAAGGTCTACTATTATTCCTAAAATGTTGTTGCTTTGAGATTTAAAAAAAAATCTTTTTGTAATTGCAATACTGGTTTGTTTTCTATTTCACTTCATACATTACGACAAGCTGCCGTTTTACACTAAATGCTTTCTTTGATTTTCGATCAATCCGTTCAGTAACTTTTTAACTGAATTTTTTTGCCTATCATCCCGTTTTTTCAAAGAGTGGACAAAATAGGTGGAAGGGTACTTAGTACATCCCCCTCACAGTTCCCAGATCAGGGTTTGATCCCTGATTCTGGTCTCCCTGTACAAATTCAGTATGTTCTCCCTATGTCTGTGTGGTTTTCCCAAGGTACTTGCTTAGGATGACAATCACTCCAAATCAAACAAGGCCAGACCATAATAAGTTGTGATACACTCCAACCCCCTCAAACCCTCGTGAGATAAGCGACTCGGCAAATAAATGAATGAATGAATTAAGTAGATAAGTATAATATAATCATTAAAGTACAGATGTTATTGTGTTTCCGTGGGAGCTCTCGATTTCGTGGTGATAACAAGTACGAAGCAGCCTTATTATATTTATTCTCATTATGAAGCATTCAATTACCGCAGCAGCACCAAAGGCATTTTAGTATCTCTGCTGAGCCGGAAGTGATCCAATCACACTGGCCCAATTTCCAATGATATTTAAATTCTTTTATGCGTGGGTGAACTGGACAATTGACAATGAAGCATTTTCTTCCCTGTACATGATTTTTTATTTTTTTTTGTAAAGCACACTTTGTTAGCATACTGTATACATATGGATATGGTGGCCTTGAGCTATTTGATTTGATTTGAGTATCATTCAGTGCTTTATCTACAGTCTGCTAGTTGCCAGTATTTTTTTTTATGAGTAATCAAGGAACTTTCTTGGTCTACATCTACAATGCAATCACAATAAGAGCTGAAAGTTAAAAAGCATGCAGGTCATTAATCAAAAAACATTATTTGTGACTTGAGGACTTTTTAGTCACTGGAGAAAATGTAAAAGTGTCACCAATAGCCTTGGTTTCAGACTGGCTCTTTACGTTTTGACTGATTGTTGCAGGTTTATAACCAAATATGAGATTTTTACAATTTTTATGGGGTTTTTTTGTTCATGGCGATTTCATTTCACTGAAGGTCATTAGTGACTGCATCTGGCGTCAAAATGTTTCCTATGATAAAATGATTCTTAAGGTGAGTTTTTTTCCTTCTTCCAATCAAGCTTTACTTTACGTGAATAAGCATTACGGAAAATGAATGTATTAATTGCTTCCTGTTAATATATTTATCAGGAACATCTGGCTACTTGCTTGGCACAGATGCAAATTGTCTGCAAGCGTTTTTTGTGATGAAAAATAATTTCCCTCACTTTTTTTTAAATTAATTATAATTACATCTTACCTACACAAAGGAATATTAATTAAAAACAATACTCAGGCAGTCATAATGATTTTGCTAAAAAGAGCCTACCTATCAAATCTGGGGCGCTCCAACTTTTTTTTGCTGAAGATCTACCTTCAAGCAGTCATCATTGCATATTGCCAACATAGTCAGCCCTCGCTGCTTTGTAATTCATTTTTTTCGGCTTCAATGCATTGTGAGGTTCTAAAATTATTCGTTTTTATGCGTTTTTTTTATATTGAGGTGCGAAAGATTATGTTTTGCAGCCTGTGAAACATAACTCCTAGGCATAAGGTGCGTGATTGGTTCCACTTTCCCACCCGACTGAATGATTTACTGTCTCAAAATGTTCTCTATCGCTGTGGAAAAGGAATCAGCTCTACAATTTGAACACAACATCCAATATTTCTAAGGTTTGGGCATAGATTATTCAATTTTTTTAGGAATAAAAATGTTTTGGGTTTCTTTTCAGTGAAATTTAATAAGAAAAGGGGGTACCATAATTCATGTTGTCGTCATTGTTAATGTCCAAAGGCAGAATGGAAAGTCTTCTCCAACTCAATATTAACTTGTACTCAGACACTGGCACTCCATGTAATAGTGAAACCATGATCCACACGGACTGAAATTGGAGTCGTATCTATTACCAGCTCCTGTAGATGAAAGAAATGGGAAAAGACTCTTAAAAAATGTGACCATATTTGCTTCATAGCTCATTTGTCCTCCCTGAAGTGAAAGACACATATTAAACACTATTAAGACATGTGCGGACATTATCTGCATAATCTGTTAACATTTGTCATTTAAATTTGGACTGAACATGTTTATTTTAGCTGTATTAAATTTGGAAACCATGTTAAAATGTGTATTTTATATAAGGATAAGACAATTATTTTGTTTCTGATCTATCAGTTGTTATATCGTCTTAACCTCCCTCCAAAAGTATGTTCATTTATTTATTTGAACGTAGATTATTTGAATTATTCACCTGGGTGTCAGCATTGTACTGAGGTGTCAGATCATGTTCTGTTCCAGACACATCTGTCAGCGTTACCACTGTGATTTTAGAGCTCTCCAACCCCCACACTTTTACTATTCCAAGAATCAAATGGTCAGCAGCAAACAAGCCATTGTGCATGGATTTGCATGACAAGGTGTTCTAGAATTGAAGAAAAACAAGTTAAGAGAGTTGTGTGTAGGTTCATAAGAAGCCACAAACATTCCATTTCTGTAGGGTGAACTCATTTTTCTGGAAGTAACCTTTCACATTTACTATTCACTACTTATGGCAATTCTATGAATTTTGGTATAGAATAATTCGTAACAGTGATGATAAACTTATGTAACAGGGCATGAACTCACCGATTCTACAACAAATGAAGTCTGTAGATATTGTCCTTTTTCAACTGTGTCTGTTGGGAGAGGTTTAAGTACAATATGATTTAAAGAATACAAGAAATTGCAAACAGCAATTTAAACTAACCAAATACAACCTAAAAAGTAGTATATTTACAATGATGTTGCAAACCTAACCAACAAAACAACCCCAATGAATATTTTCAAAGAAGCGTGCATACCTATTCCATCACCATCATCCCAGAAGAATGATCCTTGAGCAGTCTCATTGTCACTCAGAGCAATGATCAGTCCCAAAGGATTCTTTCGGCTGAAGATAAATACCGGTCAGGGTTGAAACAGTGAATGACACCTGCTATATTTATACATATTTTTGCTGTCAGTGACACACCTGAGCTCCACTACACTCACACAATGAAATCATTGTGTGTCACCTTTTAACTTTCTCGAGCTTGCAATGATCCTTTGAACAATTCAGAACATACTGGATTGGGGACTCAAAATGATATACTTGTGTACATTTTTTCCTATACTGATAATCAGACAATACTTTCTTAGGAAATAAATGACATAATTTAGCCTTATTTGGTAAAAATGATAATCATGCACACTACAAATGAATAGGAAATGCATATGTGATTTCCATTGACTATAACTGCAAGATGGATTGCACTTTAAACTGGTCGCTAGTCGGGTATAGTGGTGATGCTATTTTGATTTAATTTTGTTGTGATTCATAAAAAATGCTGTACTATTTCAATACACATTTCCTCTCTAATATCTCATAGCAACTGAAACAACAAGTGACCATATTTCTCCATTAAATGGGTCAATGCATCATGCCACAACATGTTCTAATCTAATCAAGTAACACTTGCCTTCACTCTTCAGAGAGGTTCACATATACACTTGAATGCACTCATGTACACTGTAGCAACGGATTTACTATCTATCCATTTACCTGTAGTATGTTGTGTTCTCTGGTTTTTGCCAAGGTAAAATGTTGCCTCCTCTGACATGTAGATTGATATGGTCCATCGGTGCAGGCATTAAGACCATTTTGCCACGCATTTTGATATCTTTGCCCTAAATAAAAGATTGACAGTAACAACTATGAATGTGTATGATTTTATTTCTGCTACCCCTATTTCTTTTCACTATTTAAGGTAGGTTTTATCAGAATGGTTAAGAGCAAAAATGCATTGCAACTGTTGTGCCATGCTTTTTAGATTTGAGATGATAGAAACAGCAGGACAACAATGTTTGTTTACTCTTGACTCTATTATTTTTCCTTTTTTTTTTTTTGCTCTACGCTCTTAAGTTTACAAACTCTATGGACTCACCGTGTGAAAGTCATACCAGCGTGCATTAGGAACGTAGGCTTGTATTTGTGTTACTCCCTGTCAACAAAGTCAGAGTTAGTTGAGGTATTGCAAATAAAATGTAACAAAAAGGCAGCTGACAAAATAATGCAATGTTACAGGAAAGATATAACAATAATATATACATTAAAAATATCGCTGCTTTGTTTAATATGAACTGAAATTGTATCGTTATGTAGCCGCTCCATTTCTGATCTCTAGCAATTTCTAGAAGAATTTTTCTCTTCATATAAAATGAACCAAGAAATAAAGAAAACTCATTTCATTGGGATTTCTTGGGTCCAGCCATTTTACTATGTTCATATGCGTGAAAGTGTTTGAATCACAATACTATTAGAAAAAAATCAAATGTCAAAGTTTGTTTGTGTATACCGGGTCAAGGGCAGGGCTGATAAGAAGTGCAGGTCCCCATAGAAATTGTTTGTAAATATCCCAAGTACTTTTATCAGTCACGAACCTGTGACACGTCAAGGAAAAAGTACACGAAACATGAAAAACAGGTTTAAAAACATGCTTCAATTCCAACACTTTGCTATTACTTTTTTTTCATTTTGCTTCACGAAATTCACAGATTAAATGCGCCGGCTTTCATGCACTTACTCATGCAATAGTGGTCTGACGACTGTGTTTCCTTTGGTATGAGCATCATACATGAGCGTATACAGGTATGGCAGGAGTGTGTAACGGATGTTGAGGACGTTTTTGGATACCTCAGCAAAATTTGAGTCCCAAGCAACAGGATCTTGTCTCTGAAAACAACACACATTTTTTTAAGAACAACTCATACATCTATAAATAATGAATGTATTGATGTTTTCCCACTCTGAACACAAGATGAAATACTAGCCTTGTGAAATCTGATTATAACACCACAATCACGTGTAAAACTAGAGAAATATCAGATAATAAAACTTTATACCATAATAGTATATCATATAACCACAATAGGAGAACCACCAACTTTAAAGATTGCCAGAGTTGTGCCCCATAGTTTTTTCTTTTTATATCTGCTGCTTTTGTGTCTTGATTTGTTCCTACCTTTTCATTCCAAGCTTCATACTCAGATCATGGTAATATTATACATAAATGTAATTCTATTTGCAAGCCTTTACAGAACTAATGGAGTAATGGGGTTGGTGTGTATTGGTGGTACGGCTTCTGTGTTGTGTAGTGGCGTTTGGATCACCTTGAGAATTCAATTAAGTCTCCACCTCCAATACACACACATACATAGGCGCGCACACTTGGGCAAACACAAACTGTCCTGTCGAGTACTTCAGACTCTATTGCAGAGAAATTTTGCCTCGTGGGATCGATCCCTGGACAGGCTTATTGAATTTCTTAGATGTGTTCCAAAGCTCTTAAAGGTCACTGCAAGAATGAATGCCACCAACACAGCACCACCAAACCGCTATGCCTTTCTTTAAAGGCGAATGCGTGTTTGCACATGCGGCATGCAGCTCAGTATTTTTATTTTTTTGGGGCAAATATTTATCTACAAGCGAAAAACAGCGTTTCTTAAGAGTTTTCATCATTTCATCGAGCACCCGTGCCTGATTGCGGTGTACATAGAAAATGGAACACCAAAGCTAGACAGCAATCTACTTTTCAATGTTATTTGTTCTGTTTTTGAAGAGTTTTAAAGTGAATTGACCAAATTCATAAAAAAACACAGATAATTTTCTTATCCATTTTGAAAAACATTAGAATTTTTTTATCTTTTATTTTTATTATTGTGATTATTGGTGGAGGCAGCGGTGCAATTTAATAAAAAATGTTACATAAGCTAGCGTCTGAATGTTTTACAGCAGAATTGCAATCTTGGAGTTGTAAAAACACAGATTCCTCCCAACATGGAATCCTTTGCACTGGTTTGCTCTGATGGAAAGCTAGGCTTTAAGCATTCTTTTGTGAGTTTACTCACCCGGTTGCCTTTCCCGTTATGGTTACGTGAATATGGATAGAAGGCACCCAATTGCATCCAGCGAAGACACATCTCATACTGAGCTTTACCAAAGAAGCCACATATGTCTGCCCCAGTCTAAAAAGAGATCCAGTGAATGAAAAAAAATAATGAGACAAAAGGGAAAAATACATGTGAAAAAGAATTGAAAGTATTACTCAGCATTAATAAATATTGTATATGGACATGTTTAGAAATGTATGAGCAGCAAGATTTCTCTTTTTCATCATAGACCATTGATTACTAGTAGGTGAATCATGGTGGGACATTTGTGAGCATATCTAAATAGAAATGTGGGCTTCTGGGTTTTAATTTAAGATAAGGCCAAATGTGCATAATTTCTCCATGATTGCATGAATTTTTAAATACGCAGACTCTATTTTCTACATTCCAACACCATGCATGTTATTATTCCATTTTTTTTTTATTATGCTCCTGGTGGACATGCCAGCTGTTTTCATATCACAACAGTCCAAACAAAAAAGGAGTAATACCATGCATAGGTATGATATGTCCTATTTTTACAAGTTTAACTTAATCTGGGTTACAGCAACCGGATTTTTTGGAGACCCCATCCATCCTAAGATTAAACTCAAAGAGCCACCGAAATTTGAGAAGTGCAAGAGAATGGTAGAAGTGTTGACCTATTTATTTTCTCTTTTTTTTTAGGTTGACTGACAGCATTAGAATCTCTGCATCTTGTTGCAATAACAAGCTGTACAAGATGTCCTTTGATCAAAGTGTCCAACAAAATGAAATAACATCACTGAGGCTATCTAATCTACTTACAGCAGACAAGGTCACATCAATAAGATTATGTCTGTGTCAAAAAGGAAGAATTCGATGATGATACTTACATAAGGGATGCCAAACAGACTGAACTCCATCATGCCTGTAAGACAAGAAAATGTTTTTTTCCAGTAAATTCTATGTATGATTTTCTAGGTGTTAGGATTATTAGCCTATTGGTGAACCTATCACAGGGATAAAGTTGTTCTAAATGGGTGTTCTACCCTAGTTTGAACTGAATATGTCATCATAGTTTGATAATGATCAAATGATGGTAAGCGTCGTTTGTACATACCAATGATGGATTTATATAATTGGTCCCAATTGGCACTGTTGTCACCCAGCCAATGTCCAGCCCATTTTCCACTCGAGGGGTAAGTGGATCTGGTAACCACTATACCTCGTTTATCGGTGACATTTAAGAGAGCACTGGATGCAGAATAAGAAAAAGAACATATCAATAATTAAAATATTACTTCATGTAAGTTAAGCAATAAAATATGCACAACAAACGTACTATTCAAAATGTACTGTAATTCCATTGTGGGATGGATTTAAATGCCAAAGGCCACATTTGTGTGTTTTGAAACAATAGTAGCTGAAAATAATTGTGGGCCAATTGTACATATGCAACAATGCAAAATTACAATAACAATTAAACATTAATGTATTGATATTGTTTCAGTGGTTTCCGTCCTCTATTGAATCTGTGTGGTAACAAATGATATATCTCACTCATATGTAGGCTTCGTATGAGACCAGCCGTAAAGGCTATGGACATCATAGTGTCTGACTGTCGTTCCATCGCTGAGTATCTGTTCACTGTTCATGCAGAGTGTCTTATGATTTAAGCCAAGATGTTTGGATTCCAAGGCTATAAAGACAAAGACATAAAAACAAAGGCAGTGGAAATTTCTTTATGCATGAGAATGAATCCATTCATTCAGCTTTCTTGCCCCTTAGAAAATGTAACACTGACAAGCAGAACAAATGCTGTTGTGCATGTCCTACCTGGCATATATGGAGGGTTCTCAAGTAGAGGGTCACCAAGGCAATTCCCTCCTACTGTACCGTGTACAAAACTGGCAGGTTCATTCATGTCCTAGAGGTGAGGATGGAGAAATATTTGAATTTCATTAAATTTCATAAACAAATGGAGAAAATGGGCAGAAGAAAGCAAACAGTCTTGCAGGTCACTCACGATCCAGAGGCCATCAAATTCCACAGCATTTTGATAAAAATCCCTGATTTCTTGTTGCCACCATTTGGCTGTAGCATCACGAAAGAAGTCAGGGAAGGCAGTGAATGCCCTGTATTGCTGCAAAGATTGTGTTCCATCAGAAAATTGCTGTTTTCTTTGAATATTTACTAGACATGAGTAACATACTACGTAATATTAGCAAAAAATACATAGCAGAGCAGAACTTCCTAACAAAAACCTCCCGGAAATTAAATTTACAGCATCCCCAGGTCTTTGGTTGAAATGAAATTAGACCGAGATTATGAAATTACTGCAAACTATTGGTATTAGATACCATCTATCACTTTCTAGACATGTGCACAGTAAACAACTCAGTTTCCTTCAAGTTGCTTGTTCCCTTTCAAACTTAGCTTGTTAGAAGAAATGAATGATGGAAAATGATCATGACACATAGTATAATCAGATACTTCAGCTCCCCTCTTTCAATTGTACCTGCCTGTCACATCAAAGAGAATGTAGGAATGGACAGGAACTTAGAATTGGTGCTTGCTTGTTGTTTATTTTATAACATGTATTCTGCTGCTGTTATGCAAGCACAAATATATGAACTTTACTATAGAGACTTGATTATGTCCTCAAACTAGACAGGTTGAATGGAGATTAAATATTTTTATCTGTACTGATGAACATATTTTGGTTGAAGGTGTATATTTATTGGTTAGAATTGTTTCTAGAGGACTAATATATTATTGTCTAATGAAGAACATGTTCCTAAGATGTTTTAAAAAGTAAATAATCTGAAAAATGATACAGATTGTTTTCGGCTTTGGATGTTGTGTAGCGTTCTGTTTTTGTTATACGTACCTCTACTTGATCATCCCAGTCCAGAGATTCGTTTACCATAATATTTGGGTAATCTGGCCAAACCTGCAAGGTAAAGATGGCAGTGACAACTATTCAAGCATAGTGTGCATAAGCATATCGGTACTTTTGCATCTCATATTTGTTTGGCTATTCACGCCACATTACCTTCCCCCACACAATGTCATCACTGATGTTTTTGGGCCATTTAATGAAGACATCAGCAGCATTTCCCCTCTCAAAGGCAGGGTAATGAGTCTCATTGCCTGAAATAGCTGGATCCTGGAGTTTAAAAAGGGCAACAGTATGTAAGGAGGTGCAAAAGTAGGACCTCAACAGGGGTAGAATTAAAATTAAAAAAGGAAAAATGTTCCTTCACATCTGAACTTAACTAACATTATTGGTTCCCAAGATCATTTTATGTTTACCATTAGTCCATTTGATAATATTGAATAGGATTTAAAAAAATAAAATAAAATTGATACCAGGATGAAGATGAACCTCATGCCCTCTTTTCTCATTGTATCAACAAGGTTGGGTAGTCCATCAAACTCAGGGTCAAGGACAAAGTCAAGCTGCCGATGCATGTAATCGATGTCAGCATACTGCACATCCTGTAGATTTCAGTCAAAACAATAATAAACAAGATTCACATTTACATTCATTCCAAAATGCTTATTATATAGTCATCTTTGGCATAATAAACCTTGATAAACTGAAATCTAAAAAATAAAATAAAAAATTATGGCTACTGGCACTGCATATACTTTTTTATTTTATCTACTGAAAAGGTTGCAGAAGATAAAATAGTTCTTCATTGATTCCCCATAGCGGAGGTTCAAGGGTTGCATCAGCAAAAGCATGCAGCCAGAACTTTATGAAAAAATGAATAAATAAACCATAGAACCTTTATCACAATATAATGGATATATAGATAAATATATACACATACTCATATTTACAGCATGTTAGGTATTTACATCTGCAATCATACATTTTGAGACTTTTCACTATTCAATTTAATGAAAAGGTATCTCAAAACTTCCGTTTAAAGTTTTATTTGTGCATGTATCTCAGCCAACTTACATAAGGAATGCCTGCTGCCCTCATCTGCGTATATAGATCTGCTATCTCTGTGTCATTAGCATAACCATAACGGCAGAGCTGAAATCCAAGTGACCAATAAGCCGGCAGGACAGGTCTCCCAATCAGCTATTGAGATAAAAAAAAAAAAAAAAAAAAAGAAAAACGAGTAAGTTCAAACACATCAACAGAGGAAAAAACTTGTTTTGGAAAAAGTAATATATGCATGTGTGTCCGTGTGTGTTGTCTGACATTTTATTTGTGAGCCTGCTAGTGTGTGTATGTGACGTGTCTGGCCCTAGGCCTTCGTTGATGGACTGCAGCAGCTGGGAGTTTTCTGCTTCATTGCGCTCCCTCATTTGGACAGTCTAAACACACACACACACACACACGCCCCCACACATACACAAACAAATCACAGAACTTAGAACTTACGGCAGTGTATTCCTGAACAACCATCTCAGGTGTAGGTCCAAGGACCATATAGAAATCCAAGATGCCCCCCACAGTCCGGTAGGTTAAAGCTGGTGTAGGTTGGAAAGTCACATCTGTAGAAAAAAAAGAAGAGCTTTTAGTGGGCTTTCTGTCATGCACCATAAAATAATCCATTATTATTAATACAGTAAATGGCTTCTACGTCCATGTCATGGCTTATTCTGACAATGTGTTTCATTAAGCATGCATGGGGGGTGCATGCACTGGCACTTGTGCAAATCCTGATTTTGTCTCACCCATTGCATTACTGTTTAGCAACAATACCCCATGAGCATCATTAGTGTCTTCAAGGCCCATATAAAATGGATGGACTCCATAGCAGTTCATCTTGTACTATAAAAAACGAGAACACAAGTCAAGTGTGAGACTTTTTTTAGTGACGACATTGTTTGTATGCTATTGTAATACCCGTTTTGTAACGTTTCTTTTAAACAATTGCTGTAATGACATATTACAATGAGAGTGTGAAAAAAGACTCAATGGGGGACACATTGATGTAGTAGAGATGGTTAATTTGCCACTTTGAGATGTCAAAATCTATGACAAAAGCTCACGGGCATGTCAGATTTCATCAGTCTCTTACACTACTGGTACCTAAGGAGCTGTTAAAAGTGTGTGGGGGTGGGCATGTGTTTACATGGGTGTGTATGTGGCCATCGCCCTACTATCTGTTTGACATAACACAAGAAGAAGGGAAAGGGACTGTTCCAGTGCAAGTGAATTCTACAATAACTGCATCACTTGTGTTAAAACAGTTACATTCATTAATATCAAATGATATGGCTTGAGTCTTTTTCAGTTGTGTGATCGGAAAAGCGATATGGAAAAGGAATGAATGAAAATATTGTTTGGGGGGAAAAAAACAAATACTCGTGCCATTACATTCCTCTAATTCCATTTTAATGTTTATTTGAAAGTTGACTCAGTGATAGGAAGACTATCCAATAAAAATAGAGACAGAATGCATGGCCGAGGGGTGTCAATCATATTTTGCAATTCGCACTCTTACAGACTCTCTCAGTCTGCCTGCTGCTCAAGTGATGATACATAAAAAATTTGCTAGCAGCTTTAACACAGCATAATTAACTTTAAACGGGATATAAAATAACCTAACTATATTATGGCTATGCAATAGTGCTTGTAGGTTTCAGGATAATACTTACACCAGGAGGTTGATCTTTGGAGAACATACCCCAGGTATGATAGTTCAAGTCATGTCTGAATGTTGAATGTTCCGTCTCACCAAAGCCGTAGATGTACTTGGATGACAAAAGTGTTGATATTTGAATGAACATGTCTGAGAAGGTAAAACCTGGTACTGACGAGTCCCAACTGAAGAAAAAAAAGTGATAAAAATATTGTTGAAATGCGTGAATAATGACGCCAATTTGTATTGCTCTTATTTTCAACATAAAATGATTATATTCAAGGAACAAATTAGAATGAGAAAACTGGCACTTTCATGTGCACTCACATCTTGGTTCCTGTGCTTTTCCGTATGACCTGGATGCCAAATGGACTATCTTTATAAAGGACCTTGTAAAGTCGGCTGTCTTCATTAGACTCAGGAACAGTTGGAATAGACAGCGGAACTGGAACCTCATAACGATTTGTGGTTGGGTCCCAGATCTGGAGAGAAGTTATACAATACGTATGTGTGGTGAACTCAGATGCTGTTAACTGAAGTACATATGTACTATGTATCTATTATGGATAAGATTGAAACAAGAACAGTTCTAGTATAATAATGGACTATATTGAGGAAATGAAAGAGTTGAATGGAACTATGGTGGGTCATTTTGCTAATCTATGTTAATTAAGTCATATGAATTTAAGACTGATGCACAAAAATGTTACTGCAACCATGATCAAATTATTGAAGAGGGCACCATCATCTTTAATCAGAAAAGAAATAAGATTAGCAAACTACTCACTAATACTAGCAAAGGTCATTTGAACATACAGCATCTGTAGTCCACAACATGTCTATTGAGTAAGAAAAAATAAATACTAATTGGCAGAATACATTATCAGTGGCGTGGCATATTGACAGTTAGACTGACCTTGAACTGCAGCATAGCATTGCTATGGTAAGTGATCTGAACATGTAGGTTGTCAATATCAGATAACGCAGCACGGCTGCTCCTCCCGGAATTTTTATTCCGTGTGATATCAAACCAAATGCCAGATGTAATGTCCTCTTTAAGTCGCCAATGATATCCATGGTCTTGTGGATAGAAGCACCAAGGAACACGTTCAATGGAGGTTTCCTAATTGGTATGTTGAAGGATTGGGAAGAAAAAAATGATTTTGATTAACAATGAACGTTGGGGCATTAACATGACGTCTTCCCATCACCTTCCAGATGCAGCCTCGGGCCTTGCACTTTGCCTCATCTCCATGCTCCTCAGGGTGGCAGTCAAAGCGCAGGTACTCCTCTTGCACCTCCTCCCAACGCACAAGATACGTCTCCCCAAGAGTTAAAGACAGGCTTTTCAGCGACAAAACCTGTATTTGAATAAAATTCACAAATGATATTGCGTAAAAATATGTCATTATCTTCACTGCGATTGAATTGCATGCTGTAATCTGGTTATCAAACTCGCCATTATTCTTGTCATCTTGAACAAGATAAGAAATAGAAAAGAAAAATGGTGTATGGTGCAATTTTTACAATGAATAAATGTTTGGCCTCATGTATCCTAATATTCAAGCATTTTTTTGTATATTTAAATACTGAATGTTACTACGGGTACGTGTGCTTTTTTTCAATGTGACCTCACCATATATGTTCCCACAAAATTAGATTATTTTTCACTTTTAATTAGTCATTTATGCGTGCTTCTATACAAGGTGGCTACATATTTAAAGTTAGACAATGGGTACCATTATGATACTATTATCAAGGGGCAAGATCCTTTTCTCCCTTTTTAAAGCCTCATTACATATTCCTATTTAGTTATTTATTTTTTAAATTACTCAATGTTGCACTGATTGGCCACTGTGCATGTACATGTGTCAGAGGAAACTATTTATATTATAAAACTGAAGAGCTGAGTTTATTGGATGGTCGGGGGAGCTGGGACTTCCCTGACAACATTATATCTCCTGTTTCTATATTCAGGCTCGGTTGTAGTGTCTCTTCTTTTCTTAATGGATTTTAATGGGGCACAGTTTGGACACCCACAGTTAGGGCAATCACCTTGTTCAATGGGAATAGTATCCTAATTAGTTGTTTTGCCATAATACAAGTGAGTAACTGATAGGTAGGTAGAATGTTTGTTCCACTAGTCACACCAGGCAACAGAAACAACTCTCTATTTGCCCTCAATCCCTGAAGCATCATATACACACTAACATGCCCCCACACACACTCACTGAGGCATGAGTAGATCGACTCTACACCTTAAAATTAGAACTGAAGCTGAGATGTCTCCCACAAATAACAGTCCAGTTGCCTTGACACTATTTTGTGTGTGGCATCATTTTTCTGTGGGTTTTCTGTCCAAGGGACTTTAGTTAGATTCGTATTTGTCGTCCAAAATATCTACTCCATGCTTTTGAGTGGCGGAATGTTCTTGGGCAATTATAATCTGACTTTGTGAAAGATAGTGACAATTAGCCTGATCATTCTTTACTGCTGAGACAAATATTAATTCTCCTGTTATGTTCCCCACTTAATGCGTTGGTGCACTTCATTAATTTTGTTCATATGAGATAAAACTACTGATAACCCCTGCATGGCAAAGACAAGCTTACCTGAAACGGTCTAACTGATGTACTTGATATTGCTTAGTTACCAATTAAGACACATCTGTTAATTTTCAAAGCTACTTTAATAGCCTCTTTTGGGAACTATGAGTCAGAGAAAATCTTTTGAGAGCTAGAGTCATAGTTCCACCCAGTATCTTTTTGATCAGTTGTATATGTAAACATTAGGAATGTTCATCGAAATGCACACAGTGTGTGTATACACACATATACACAACTTTTGAAAATATATAAGCGCAAGCAATTCAGCTGGGAAATACTTTGAGGACATGATTTATAAATATAAAGCAGGCATTTAAAGAGAGCGATAATAAAGAACAAAATACAGAGAACTGACTCATACAAACATTCTCATTTGTACTTTGATGATTTGTAGAATATACTAATTTATGCAATCGGTTTTATGTAAAAACATATTTCTGAGCGACTTCCAACTCAATTTACTTAGCCAAGTCACATATCATCAAATTGTGCAAGTGTGTGATTGTGGATGAATGATAATATATAGAATAACAGTACCTTCTTGCTTTGATCGTAGTGTATTCCAGCTGCTGGAAGTACAATTGTAGAGTTGCCAGGTGATCCTGGTGAGCCCACATGTGTCACAGAGACAGACAATGGCGGTAGGGAAACCCCTAAGATGATGATGTTGTCAAAATGTAGGTTGTTTGGATCTTTGTAGCCAGCATGTATCACCTGCATGGTCAGTACCCTCTATAAAAGAGTTAACAATTCATTTGTATTTTTCCTTTTTATTCTATAGGTAGAAAAACAGTTGTGCAAAGAAGACTTACATGGATAACGGTGAATTTGTAGTGGATGTATTTCCCTTTATTAAATGTCTCTGTAATAAAAAGAGAGAGAGAGAGAAGAAGAATATTTTGGAATTTGTCACAGTGGTTTTATATATGTGGTTAAAGATGTTTACATAAAGAAAAGTTTAAATTCCCATTGTCATTTTCATCCTCATTCATACTCTTTACCATTATCCTTTAAATTCACTTTATAAATTGGAATTCTTAAACTAGCAAGTAGACCAAGTATAATTGAAATAGAAATTAAAGTATCATTAAAGTGCTCTGAGGCATAAAAAAGTCCTGCAAAAACACATGCAATGTTAGATTCTGTTGTGTTGTAATATTTGGATGTATATAACAATTAAAAAAAGAACCATTACCTCTGGTATCACCATCATCCCAGAAAAGTTCCCCTGCAGCCTGGCCTTGGTCATCAAGGGCAATAATCAAACCCATGGGATTGCGTCGACTATAGACCACAATAAGATAGAAACAACTCTCAAATGCTTGACTAAATATTCAATCCCCTATTTATGACATCTGGTTTGACTGTCATCTTGGTGGCAACGCATGCTTATATCCCATGTGGAGTACAGCAAACCGAGTCCATCACCCCGCCATTATATTGGTGCAGTGGCTCGGATGGGGAACGAGATTTCGGGGCCATGAAAGAAACAGATGCCACTATACGCTGTGCAATATTACATTAGAAAACCTCACAGGAGTAAATCTCTTTATCATGCATGTGTTTTTGTCTTCTTACCCCTTCGCTGTAGAAAACTTTGAGCATAGAGGGCAAAGCTAATTTTTATTCATGATTCCAAGTTCTTCAGCCCATCCATTACCAAAACAGCATTCTCTCAAGTGTTGTATGTCCCAAAAAGACCAAGATAATTTCAATGATGGTTGGATTTCCAGAAAACTTGATTTTTCTTTAAATGGTTTTCTGACTAGATTTCCCAATTTATTTTAAATTATACTCTGACAAAATATTTAGGATAAGCATATTTCCCCCTTATTGGGGCTGATATCTACAACATTCCCCCCAGTTATAGCATTTTGGATTTGATGTATATTGTGTTTGTGTATCTATACCTGTAAGTGGTGGTGACATCAGGTTTCTGCGTAGGAAGAACTGCTCCGCCTCTTATGTGTAAACCAAGCTTATCACCTGGTAGATGCAGTTTAACAATTTGTCTGCGCTCTGCCAATGGTATCATCTGATTTGTAAGACACAACAATACATTGTAAAGCTTATCTAAATGCATCTCCGGAGCTCAATACTACCAGAAGACTTTGCAATTGGCTCTAAACACAAATATCGCATAAAAATTGTTTTTTTGGGGGGGGATATTCTTCAAGGTATCCTCCCATTCATTGGTGCCAAGGCCTAAATATTGTACACCCATTTTCTGATCTCCTGGGAATTGAACCTCTATGGAAGGCTAAAATAAATTAAAATGTTCTCTCAGTCACATGTCATTCACCATCCTATCCCGTGTCCTCTTATTCTCATATGTGATGATCTAGTTTTTTACTCTCTGTTTTTCCATCTAGGTGTGTGCCAGTTTTTGCATCTAACAGGACAAACCAAAAGGCAAAACATTTTTTTGTATTTCTACCTTGTAGTTCACATTCTAGCATCACTTTACAATGCCATTTGCTATGTTAGTCCTTCCTGTAAGTCATGCACTAGACAAGTAGACTCTGTTCCCATCCTCCTCATACCAAGACAACCACCCGCGACCAAATTAGGACAAGCAATGAGGAACAAAATCTAATCTAATCCATCAGATCAACAACCACTTTACATGGCCACTGCAACATCACAACTAAGATCCCAGAGGGACTCAACACATCTTTTATCTCTCCCGAAAGGAAATGGACTCTCCGCTCTCATCTGTGCTTCTGCTTTCACTCTATCTTTGTCTCGAGTCTTGCTCTGTCTTATCTCTCTTGTCTCCAAGACCCTGACAAAGAACTTCATGCATAGACTTTCAAGTGATACTGTGCCCATTGTGTGTGCCAATCAATGCCTTTATTACAGATAGGCCTCTTTGCAATCATTCTTTTAAGACCTACATTTACCGTTTGATTGTACCTGTAGAATTGAAGCACTGCTGTGCAATGAATGAATCCAGCAAAGAATCCTGTTGATTCTATCCATGATCCCTCTTCCTCAATCAATGAGGTTATGATATTTACTTCATCAAGGTGATAATAATTAGTCTCCAATTACATTTATGAGTCACTTGTATTTGTTCCATTGAGATACATTATACTAGATCAGATCTTCGCTAAGGGTCAAATTGGGTAACAAATAAAATCAAATAAAACAAATAAAATAGAATCAACTTGCAATTATGGGAGTTCCGTAAGGGCAAATGTGAACTAGTTTACATTAAATATATCCGACAATAAAAACACTTACCGTCTCGTAGTCGTACCACAAAGCATCCGGGATATAGGCATCCAACATATCCACACCCTGAAAAAAATGGACAATATTGTATTATTATTATATATTGTCATATCATATATTTCATTTTTCTTTCATATTGTGAGTTGCAGTTAAAAAGTAGAAAAAAATTCAAATCATAACCTTTGCTAAGTGCTGAAAGTTATCTTAAATGGGTAAATAATGTGTCTAAAAGCCTTTTAAAAATGTGAACACAATACCAGACAATTGCAAGAGATATTCATTTTAAACTGTATAGCCTACTGTGTTATAGTTACACAATTCCTTGTGACATTGAGGTAACCAGCTGTCATCCAATTCATAACGAGAAAGATGAAATCGAGTGACAACTGGCGACTACTTTTGATGGTTTGAGGTGGCGGCCAGAAAAAGGAAATCAATAAAAGAACAACAGCCCTTTTATAGCATTGTTGGATCATGGCTCTTTCTGACAGAGAGGACGACAGCACATACATAAATAAACACAGTGAACACTGAGTGGAGGAGTCACAGGTCCTTTCCCAAAAAGAGCACATTTTTAATAACAACATGTCAGTGGTGTTGAGGCAGACTGCCCATCAAAACCATGTAATCTCTTTAGCAGCGGGTTTGTATTATTTATTTATGTTTTTTCACCTGATGGACAGAATATAAAATATATTATATGATTGTAATATTCTTTAAAAACAAAAACAAATGCAATGTCTGCATAAAAAGCTTTATAAAATGATCTATGTGCATTGGAAATAAGTAAATGTTATGATAATCATAGTAGTAATAATATAACAAATTAGTTTTCACTATAATGCAATTCCTATGGTTGAAACCAAATTGCAATTTGTGTAAAATCAAAAGATGCATTAAATTAGAGGATTTTAAATCACTTGTGTGTATGTGTGTGATTTTCCTGCCAGTTCAATCTATACAGGTTAATGAGAATGGGAAGAAAGGCTTAGTATTGCTACTTGCACAACGGTTGCTGGATGTCATACAAAAGGGATAGGTCATAAGGTCAGTTTCCACACCCACATTACCAAAGCCATCTTCTTAAACCAAAAGGTAGCTCACAACCTCACATGCATGTGATACTTTGATCAGTCAGTGTAGATGAGAAAGCAAGGAGCAGAGAAAATAAGCAAGAGGGAGCTGAGACAGATCCTGGATAAAATGGAAAAAGGATCACAGGAAAGACTGACAGCTGCTGATAAGAAGAATCAAGAATAAATTGGAGCCGACATTTGATGTAAGTAAGAAATAAAAAGAAAAGTGAAAAATTGGTCAAATGATGGTATGGATGTAGACCAGAGGGGGTGACGGGAAGAAAGTCAATAGATCCACTCGGATTTCTGCAGAGATCAAGGTTAGTGCAGCTAGTGAACTGAATGGTGGGACTCAAGCATCATTAGAGCACTGACTAGGCAAATGGACACAATGATGAATGAAGAGGGACAGTGAATTAAAGTTAAGAAAAGAAGGCACAAGACATTTGTTGTAGTTGTGACCCTTCAGAAGTGTGTAGAAAATTGGAAACCTCATGATTAGCTGTGACACACTTTGTTTTTTTCTTTTTATCTGATTCACCATACTTTTTTCCATAGACAGAAAGCCACACTCCCCGTGAACAAACTTGATAAAAAGTATGAATTAAATTGACTACCCACAATTTCTTAATTCACAAGAAGCCAGACTAAATTGCTCTTTAATTAGACCACTTTGACATGACCACAATTGCTGTACTATTGGTGCACATAGTGATGCATGTACAGTGTACCCCAGTAATGGAGGAAACTTAGCAATAGCACATTACTGCACACACTTGCTCATACACTTCCATCTACACTTTTAATCTGCTTGTAATGAGGTCAGTGCTCTCATTAGAGCTGGAAAAAAGAGAGAGGGTACGAAAGAGGAAGAAAGGGACGAGAGAAGTGGAGGGCAACAAAGTAATTCCCATGTCATGTTTTCCCTGTGGAGGTCACAGTGTGATTGTGAGCATGTGAATGTGAGTGTCAGTTGGATGTCATGTCACCAGTATAACACATGAAGCATTAAATATGTCCCACTTGAAATGTTTGCGTTTCAAAGAGTCAGTAGTTGTAGTAAATGGTGACTAACCGGGTCCAGAACAGGTGTGATGAGCAGGTGTTTCCCCCAGAGAAACTGGCGATCCAGTTTCCATGTTTGAATATCAGAATAAAATCTTGGGAGCAAGAGGAAAAGGGTAAAAAAAAACAGTTTAATTTTGTTAATAAATTTACTTTTGATTAATCAAATGGTTCTAAGCATCATACGTTTATGCAGTCATTTAGCCTAAAATAGCATGTACTGGAGCTGATGTATATATAGACATTATAAAGTATTTATTTCTAAAATTTTGTGAAAATTGGGCTTTGTGGCTTAAAGTCAGGTGTGTGCTATAGTCTGGGAAATATAGATTTTTTTTCAATAAAAGTCAAGGAGGAGTTATAAATAGACTGCAATTATACTTGCAAATAAATGAATATATTACCATCTATTCACACATTGTGCTGGATAAAAAAGCCTGGTACTTTATCTTGGATTTCCTCGAAGTTACACTTGTGCGCTAGGATTTACATTATTCAAAATGGCTTACTCATGCATGAGGGGACGCACAACAGTCTCCCCTGTGGTGCTGGCTTTGAAGAACAGTGTGTAGAGGTACGGCAGAAGTGTGTATCGAATGCTCAGGTAGTGTTTGGAGCTCTCCATTAGCAAACCCCCAAATATGGCTGGATCTTGAGGCTGCAGACAACATCAATTAGTAGAATGGGACTTGATTAATAAAAACCTCACCATTGACCAGCCTACAAGAAAACCTTTGTGTTTTTTAATATTTTTTCAAATTTTCAATTCAACATTTATGTGACAGCTCACATCTTCGCATTGCAAACACTTATGAAATTGTGCATATAACTGTTGTCACAGGCATTTGATTGGCTAAAATACTTTTGAAATGATATATTTCATAGATGTACTGACAGCAATTTCAACTACCAAAGTACACAGTAAAAATAGCATTAGTCTAAGAGGTGAGAATTTACAAAACATTCCATTATGTGTCCCTTTAAAATAAATCCTCAACTAAGCCAATGTATTCAAGACTGTTTTACATATTAGATTGACGTTTAACTACTATTCCGAAATTGGCTTAACAGAACTTTACCTTGTATCCCTGAGCATTGTGGTTGCGGCTGAAAGGATAGAAAGCTCCCACTTGCATCCAACGACGGCATAATTCTTCACTGGAGTCATCAAAAAATCCACAGATGTCAGCCCCAATCTGAAAAACAGAAAAACTTCAGATGTCAAGCTTTGTGTGAAATAAACGCTCTTTCCATGATGAACATGTACAGTTCAGTCCAGATGTCTTTAGACATTCCAGTGTATGTCAAATAAAACAATTACACACGTGCACTTACTGTACATTTTCTGTTTACAATTCAATTCAAAGGTCAGCTTTTTCAAGACTGCTTGAGTTCTATTGTTTAACTTTGTCCACATTTGGAAAAAAAACTAAGCAAAAAAAAAAAACTAAATGCAAGGCTAGCGATCAAAATCCCACATCTCAACTTACATATGGAATTCCAAACAGGCCAAACTCTAGCATTCCCGGGATTGCCCATTTTATATCATTCCAGTTGGCTGCATTGTCCCCCAACCAATGACCCGAATATTTCCCAACACCAGGAAAGGAGGAGCGGGTCAGCATCAAAGTACGGTTCTCTCCAAACACACGCTGTAGAGCTCTAAGGAACAGCGAGGAAAAATGTCAGCCAGTTTGATCCTAAAATACACTATTATTAGTTCTGCTCTCACTTTTCAGTAGCCAGCACCATTGAGTAGCCATAGAGACTGTGGACATCATAGTGGTTTCCCCAGGCCTGCTTGGCATCCATACATAGAGTCTTACTATACATCACCTCATCCAGAATTTCTGTAGGGAAAAGATGATGCTTAGGTTTAGCAATTCAGTTTTTATTGGTCTGCAGAAAATGATTAAAATATTATTATGTGTGGCCTATACAAAAGCTTAATTCATGCCTAAATTTTGTGACATTTTTCTGCTTCAACATGATATCAGGTTAGTTAGCTGAAACAGACAGACCTACGGCTATAATTAAGATAATGGGTGAAGAAAATGGCTAAATATCTCTTACTTGGAGTGTAGGGGGGATAGTTTAAGTTGTTATTAACACAGCCGTTAATTGATCCTTTCTTGAAGTTTGCCACTTCATTCATGTCCTATAAAAATGATGAATTAAACCACTTGAATCACTATATGTACATTTTACAATTAAAAAACAAAATGATGCAGTAGTCATTGTCAAATGAAATTTTTATGCTTAATATAAAAAAAATTCGAAAAGACATTCTTTTTTAGATTGAATAATAAGTATTAAGACATAAATTAAATTAAACATTACACATACTCTAAAGCTGAACCTTTTGTGTTTGGACAAATTAACTATAAAACAAAAGCATTATTCTAATGGTGTTGTTAATATGTGGATTTTAAAAGTATATCAGCCCATTATACCCGTTAGCTAGACATAAACAAATGACTAAACTAATTATAATGAGATGGTTTGTGAATACTACTTTGAAATTGTCTTGTACATTAGTTGAAAACTAGATTTAAAATAAAATAAAAAGTAATTTAAAATCTGACTTACTATCCAAAGGGCATCATGTTTGATCTCCTGGTAAAAGCGCTCATACTCGTCCACCCACCAGTCAATGCAATTTGGGCTGGTGTAGTCCGGAAATACGGTCTCTCCAGGCCATACCTTAGAAGAACAGAAGGTTTTAAGTAAACTAAAAAGTATTTGCTCTGTCATATGATGTCTATTGATGATAAATGGGAACTGGTAGGGTAAGGTTTAACCTAATAATATCATTTGAGGAAAAACTGGCCAAGTATTACAGATCTCTGCATATAACATTTTTTTAAAGACATATTTTTACGTACAGAATGAATCTCAAGTGTTGTTCCACTTCACTCAGATTTCTCCACCAGCATTAAAAATTTAAAAAATGTACTAGGGCATCAATGAGTTTTGCCTACACGCGTTATGCAAATAAACTGTTGAATTCTTTCTCTCTCGCCCAAAGATTAATCTGTGATGCAATGATGCAGAATATGTTAAGATTAAATACTAATGTGGAATCAATGCATATGTTTGACCTATTATATGCAACATGAAAAGGCGATTAGAAGTGGGACTGGACTTAATCGTGTGCGTAATCAGAACAAGGCTGGGAAAAAAAGCATGAAAGCAACAGAAGTTTATCCCTAACATGTCCACCCTTCACAGCGGGCACCAGCCTTTTAATAACAAGCTCTGTGGGGGAAAGGGTAGAAAATAGCACACCAGGGGCTTGAGCTTCCATTAGGCTGTGTTATGGTTTGATGGAAATTAGGACAAACTACTCATCCAAACATCAGTGTACACACAAATTCACCGACTTAAGAGATGACCTGGTATTTAATGTTGCAGTTCAAAAGAGTTCTTGCGTGTATGAATCTTCAAATTAAGATGAATAAATGGTTGGATTGGGTAAAAGTCAAGACTATTGTTTAAAAAAAAAGCATTGAAACTTGCCTACAAATCAGACTAAAAGAGTTTTGCTTAAATCTCAGACATTCAGAACTCCTGTTCTCAGCTTGTGCACAAGTTTTAAGCACTTATTTTTAAACAGTCATGTCATATATTTAGAAGAAAACCATGAAAATGAGCTTATTTATCAGAATGTAACTCTTGTTTGATGAACACAATCTTTTTTGCGATTATGTTGGGAAGACAACTCACTATGAGGTCTTTACCCTGTCCTCTAGAAATTGTGGAATAAGGCAAAATGATTTAGCAATGTGTGATATGTAACTAGTAGTAGAATAAAACAATTATACAAGACTGTTTCCTTATATTTCAAAAGCAACTGTTGTCAACATGTGTCTGTTTTTTTGACACATTTCTTCATCTCACCTCTCCCAATAATGGAGTTTTGCCATCTGATTTAGTGACCCAGGCATTTTTCTTGGTCCCCCGGTCAAAAGACTCATAAGGAACATCTCCAAGCCTCTTACTGGTGGCAATTGCAGGATCCTGCAGTAAAAACATGTAAAATCTACATTGGTGGAAAAGAAACTACAGGCAAACGACTTAATTATAATGGAGTTTGAGATGCAAAATAATATAATTTGCTGTTTTTGTGGGTGAAAACAAATTACGTTTTTAAGGAAAAATGTCACAGAAACTCATTTTCCTACCAGGATGAGAATGTATTTTTGTCCTTTCTCGTGAAGGTACTCAGCAAACTGGGGCAGCTCTTTAAACTTGATTTTGTCATAGGTGAAGTCTTTCTTGTCCTCCATGTAGTCAATGTCAGTATATTGGATATCCTGCATGTGTATTTCCAGGGAAAAACAAAAACATCATATTATCATCATTATCTGACATTAAAAACCACAAAATCTGTTTGTAATTTGATCAATTTGGATAGAAATATGGTAGAATATATTACTAAATGACAGAATATAGGGAGGATGTGTTTTTTAATGCAGTACTTTCTCCAAAATCAGTTTCAATAAGAATTAATGATATAAAGTAAATAATGTGTTTGATTAACCTTAGATTAACATTCACTTACACTAGAAAAATAGTGCCCTCATGATCGAACCCTAAAAGAACAAAACCCATCTTACTGCCACAACACAAATCCACAGATAATGATACATGTTAGGCAGATGGAACCCCACTGTGGTATATAAAAAATGTAACAGTAACAGTCGCAAAGCTATTGATTTTATTCACTGAAAGCTTTTCAACTGTGCCTTTAAAGAAAGAAAAAATACACATGAACTTTGTTTTTGCATTGTTTGAAAACAAAAATAACAGGCTGTATTTTATTGATCTGCTCCTACTTTTGTCCTCTTCTTTGAAATGAAAATCACTGGGCGAGGAGGGAAGCAAATAAAGGCCTGAGCAATGTCTATTTTTATTAAATTTGTGGGATAGTTTGCCCACCTTTCATACACACATTTTTGAGTGTATATTGTCCCAAATTGTTCATTTTTTTAACTGTGAGTCCATAAAAGGTGAGGTTACAACAGGGTGAGGGTGGAGGCAAAGCCCCAAAACTATTGAGTAGTAATATAAAAAGAGTGAGGAGATATAATCTTACGTATGGAAGTCCCGCTGCACGATTCCTTTCCACGGTTTTCTTGACCTCACTCAAACTACCATAGTCCCACCGAGAAAGTTGGAATCCCAGTGACCAGTAGGGTGGAATAACTGGTCTTCCAATAAGCTGAAATGACAATTGTACATCCATAATCATTATAGTATACTGGTTTAAGTACACTTATGCAAGTAATCCTGGGTTGTCAAGGAAATTCTCTCACATTAAACCAAGTGGAAGTATGAAGATTTGATGCTCTAATGAATAGTATTGTGTGTCAAAAATATTTATATCAACATTGTGTTATTCCTTTATTCTGATTAGTATTTTTTTTACTTGTTCACCTCAAGAAACTCCTGCACTACTTGTTCTGGTGTGTCGCCAAAAAATATATAGAAGTCAAGTATTCCTCCAATCGTTCTAAATGTCACTGCAGGTGCAGGTTGCAAAGTCACTTCTGAAAATGAAAAAAAAATGACAAACGGCGATTTCATTCCCATGCATGTACCATATCTTTAATTTGTAAAGTAAAATCTCTCCTGCAAATGTCTCAATATTACAAAACCAGCCTTCTGTGGTATTACTAGTCCCTAGTCCATGCAAATCTTCATCTCAATATCAGTTATTGTAATTTTGCATTGTTAATGTTTCTTTTTTTTCCTTTATGTCCTTTGTGTCTCTTTAAGTGAACAGATTGTGTGCTGCAAAGTTGAGGCACCACAATGTAAAGAAAATAGACTAATTTTCACACTTCTTATCCTGTACGAATACAATGCAGGTTGAGTGGTAATTGGCAAACTACCAAAAGGTAATATAAATCCCATGAGAAATGCACAAATTGTAGGTATGCATTTCTATACATTATGTTTTAGTATCTCACCCATTGCATTACTGTTCATTAGGAAGACTCCAAATGACTTCCCACTTGTATCTTCAAGACAAAGGAAGAAGGGATAGTGTCCATAGAGGTTGTGTGTTCCCTGGATGAAGAGGTCATTGGATTAGGAATGAGGTAAAAGTGTTCAATCAGCCTACCCTGCACGTTTATGGGATGTAGGAAGAAACCTGAACCCCATGCAAGCCCAGGGAGAACATGCAAACTCCATTCTTACCCCATTAGGAAAGGCATCTCTTGTGAAGATGGGCCAGGTCTTCCATTGTGTGTCATGGTGGAAATGTCTGTGAACATGCTCTCCGAGGCCATAAATATTATTAGAACCAAGTTTGGCAGACAGTTGCAGGAACTGGTCTGCAAACACCAATGGTCCCATACTGGTGTCAAACCTGTAGATTTAATATTATTGACAAACAAATGGAAAATAAAAAGCAAGTAAAAAGGAGGATATTTCTGTTACACAAAATGTCTTCAGCAGTTTGGTTAAAATGAAATGGACTATCTTTTAACACACTTTATAGTTTACATTTTTGTTTTGTTGATTTACTCGTTCACTGGGTCAGTGCAACAGTTTGGAGTCCAAGCACAATTCAGGATAGAGATTCCAGGTGATGGTTAGGCCAAAGTTCAGTTTGCAATTTATGACCTACTACATTTTATGATGTTAAAGATAACTATAATGCGATAAGGCTTTCATTTAATTGTCTCAACTGCAGTAGGTCTCCTGACTGTGAGAACACATTTTGTGTGAGCCATTTGTATAGAAATCCAGCACATATTTTTCATAGAAACACCATACATGATGAATAAGGATTGCAATGATGCATCAAGTGTATAAGCAAATGTATAATCAAAGAGAAAGTAATCAACAGTGGCAACTTACAGAACTTTTTTGTTCTCCTTTCTCCGCACAACTATGCCAAAAGGTTTTTCTACAATCTCCAGTGTGTTGCTAATGGGAGTTGTTGGGTTATTGCTGATGGTACTAACATGTTCATGAGGCACTTCAAACCTCTGCTTGTTGGCATCAAATATCTAAAGTAGACAAAACCAAGAGGAAGTACATAAGGTTATTAGGATTAATTATCTGTCATTGATCTTTATTGTATTGTGTTTGTTTTTTCTCTCCGAGTATGGACCTTAAAATGAAGTCTATTACTTGATTGCATTTCAGCATGAAATGACAGTTCCTCGATATCTGCTCCAAACAAGGAAGGGGATGCCATTCTCTTCAGATTTGCCTTTATTACTGCAATGAAAAAATAAAAACAAGGTTCATAAATGCGACACAAAAATTCATAATTTGAAAACAATATTTGAACAAACCATGTCACAGCTATTTAAATATGTAAACATTTATTGTTTTACAAAAATGTAAGTGGCACAAAATTTGTAATGCAATATAATCTAAAGAGAAACATTGGTTTCTAAAAAGAAGGCATTTGTAATACTACATGAAGGAGAAAGTTTGGTTGTGGGATATTCAAATGTACATGTAACCCCTTTTTTTAAATTATAATTTCTCCATTTTGCTCAAATTTTCTGAAATTCCACTAAAGGCCAGATTTGTTTTTTTTACACAATTGACCTACAGTGACAGCCATAATTATTACAATTCAATTTATATCAATCGGCATGTCAAAGATTGCTTAGATTTCCATCAGCATCCTGTCATTATGTAGATCCTCTCTTGATCCCTAGCCAAGGTGTTTTACATTTGGTTCTGCTGACAAGTTCACTTTGAATAAAGGATGTAAGATATGATCAAATTACATCTTGGTCAGTGGTGTTCAAAGTCAGGTGCCCTGGATGACTTCAAACGGTGCAAAGCAACGTGAGAAAAGTAAAGAAAAAGACAATTCTTGTTCAGCATGTCAAAGGCTTTTTAACAATCTTGATAACCTTAACTCCAGAGACAGGAGAGCCCACCTTAGATTGCCAAAGCTATTCTTCCACATGGGAGAATATGTCATGTGTCAGCGGAAATGAGGAAATCATTTTTTCCCTCTAACACCCTACATTGTCCAGAGTTTAATACCCTAAACCTGCTATTCAAAATATCTATGGTCTAACTGTTAGACTCTAACAGTTAGTCTCTAACTCATGGGTCTCCAAACTGGGTACACACTCCAATATGTTTCGTCCTCAAATCCGATTTTAAAAGACTTTTTTAGTAAGTGCCTAAACCGGAGTTGTGTCTGTACAGACTAGGCCATATTATTTAGCCATTTGACAGGTTACTGTGGAAACAAATCATCGATCTAGTGTGGGTAGTGTTTGACGTGTAGGCAATCGACATTACTATCCCATTATATTACCCAGTATACGGCAGTTTACCTAGGTAACAAACCGTGACATCACTTGCCTACATTGCCACTGTTTATATGCACGTCCTTGCCATCTCCTTAAAGTTAACGCTGAGCTTGTCCCCCAGAATACATTAAACAATAATGTATTATTTATAAAAGGGGCACTCTTTTTTCACCCTGCCACTTTTGTCGTTGCGATCCTTAATTTTGTTATACCTTGTCTTTGTTGCATACTTTAAATTTATTAATAACCACACACGAGACAAACTGGCAAAAACCTTCAACGCCATCTAAATTTTAGTATCATTCACAAAAGTAACTGTTCTAAACCATTCCTAAACACCACGATCTGAAGATTTATCTTGCCCTGGTTTCATCGGAAGAAAAATACTTTGATACATTGTCTCGTTTCAATAGATGCTCCCTACAAACTGACTGGGAAATGTGTTTCTTCTTCTTGTCGGCCTTCAGCATGCTCCATTAGTGCTCTTAATTGCACTCAGTGTTCCGTCACTTGGACCGAGGTCACGAAGACCTCCTAGGTATAAATAATAAATAGTACGTTAAGTGTCTAGACATTCCCACACTGGAGCTTGAAATCTTTGTTCAAACCCGTAACTAAGCAGGTGAACAGTGTTTCAATGTAAGAAATAAGAAAAAAATAAAAACTTTAAATCTATTTTGCAATTTAAACTTGTTTCTCTTAAGATGCTGCACATCATGTTTCACTGACAGAGATGCCCGAGGCAAAGTGATTGATAGAGGAAAAAATAAGATGTGGGTAAGACGGACAGATTGCAGTAATATTCCCTCAGCAGGCCTCCTAACTATATAGAAGAGAAAAGGAAATAAGAAGCTCAGATAATGAGCAAACGATGAGAACACTGGTGAAAATGGAATATATTGCATTTTAAGTTTGTCCAACTACCTACCAACCAATTATAAAATGTTTATGTGGTTTTGTTTTTAAAATGAGCGGATGAATTTCAATGACTGGGAAAAAAAATAGTTCTTATCTGGTAAAGGCTAAAATAGGTAATTTAAGGAAATTAAATATTAGTTTTATCCCCAGTCCAAGAATTTCTGAGACAAAGTTACCGTAAGGGTTGGGTTGTTCCACCGATTCAACAGTATATCCATGGTTGGTTGGAAAAAAGCACCAAGGTACATTTCGCTCATCTAGTGGACTCCAGCAACATCCACGCTGCTCACAATTTTTCTGTTGAAAGAAAAATATTTGTTTAAGTATTGTTTCATTCGTTTATTTTTGTATAGTATTTTTAAGCAGACTAGTGTATGACATTCACTCACCTGATGAGTCATAATTACCAAAGAGAATGACGTAGTTTAAAGAGTCCAAAGTATCAAAAAACAAACACTTATAAACTGATTATCAGACACACCTTTGAGGCTCCAGCATCAGGAAAGCAGTCCACCCTTTCATCATTAGGAATATTTGGACATTGTGGAACAAATTCTTCTGTTGTCTCTGTAAAAAAAAATCATTTGTAAATGTAATTTTTGGTTTCAATTACAAAAACAAAAATAAAAAACAGGATTACAACATTTTATGGTGGAGTCAAAGGTCTTTTGTTTTTTTATTACAAATGCTTAGGCATCAATATTCAAATGTAAAAACATTTTTCCTGAAGATGTGCCACGACAATTTTCCCTAACATGGCGAAACATGAGTATAATTTCACTATATTTAAGTGTTTCATCCACATGTAGATTCACTTACCATCATGAATGTACCCAGATTCACCGGTAACAAAAAGAACGATGAGAGCAACAGCAATTACCAACATCAATGAGAAGAGGACCATTAAGGTCACCTCCAAACCAGAGAAGTGCCTTTTCCCCATCTAAAACACAAAAACAAAGGTATATTAACTGAGAGTTTACAAGGGTCAACAGATTTAGAACCATTATAATTAAGCCATCATTTTAAGGTCACAGTCTTAAAGGTCTGATATAGTTTCTTTCTTAATGAGGCCAATTGACAGGACATACAGCGACCCCCCAAAAAAAACAGTAGCTTTTATCAAAACTATTGATGAAATTATTCTAAAATGTATAATATGTGGACGTTATCTTAAATTCCATTTCAATTTGTGATTTCTATCTATCAGCATAGTTTTAAAAATTATTTTTGGCATTGCCTATGAGAGTCAGCACGGTGGAGGAGTGGTTAGCGTGTATGAATCACAGTTCTGAGATCGAGGGTCCAATTCGTGGTGGGTTTTGACCTTCCATTGCGGATATTTCATGATCTCCCCGTGAACCGTGCACCGGGGAAGTGGGCCGATAGTTGTCTAAAAGTCTAAACGAGTTGGTGAAAAGGTCAATAGTTAATAGCCCATTAAAAAATTAAGAGCATGAAAGGGAATTTGTGTTAACACTGTGTCCCAGATGCACTAAAATCAGTTACTAACCGAATCCCTATTCTTCACAAATAAGTCCTACTTATTTCTTCTATTTTCTCAGACGTCCCTCTGATCAGCGCATTTAGCTACTTTATATTATTCCAAAACATAGAATATAGATTTGCTCAATTCATTTAGAACACATTAAATATTAGTCACTTCACTCAAGCCATTTAAAATTCCCTCCACTGTAGTCTTGTAGACAGAAACAAGGTTAATATAAAGCTGTTTGTGGGGTTATGTGTCTGTTTGGGTGAATTAGACATTTATTGCCATCCTGTTTAATGTGCTGTGAAGATCAAGCGAGGGCAAAACAACAGACAAATGGCCCAGCGTGATTCTGAGTCAGGCAGATGATGCAATGGTAAAAATGGCCTGAAAACATTCAACACCAAGCAGAAAATGTACCAAACATACAGTCAAGGCTCTAAAAAAAAAAAAATGCAACACAATTCTTATCTTGTTAACGCCACAAGAATTGATTTGAATTTAACAAACGGCAAATACAATTGGTATTTTCTGCAAGAATAATTCATCAAGAATATAATTGAATTGCCCTTTCCAAACGAGTCCATATAGTATATGCTTTCAAAAAATGTAAAGGTCTCTTTCACAGTATGCTTGCGGTCATTCTCATTCCCATGAGTTCTGACGCAATTGGCCAAGTGTGAGCAGATAAATTACCCCACAATCCATCATATTCCAATTGTCGGCAGTCACATCATCAGTAGTTACATTGGAACCAGTTTTTTTAATCACACATACATGCCTACCTGGCTACAGAACAACTGAGCATGACGTCATTTTATCCATAGAATTTGGAATATTAACTCATTTCCATATGTTTTAGACTTTATGCAATACATTTATATCTATATCTGTACTGCACATTTGCTTTGAAATCTATTTGTCTTGTTAACAAATATATTAGAACATGTGAATGACAAGTGTCTTTTGTTAAAAACCACATTGATTCCTGAAATAATAAATAGTGTAGAATGTCTATGCTGAGCATCAGATTTATGAGAGCTGTCGAATGTCTTGAAAAACAACCATTGTAAAGCTCATGGACGGTGGAAAATCAATCAGAGTAATTGCACAAACTTTGGCCTTTGCCTGTACGATCATTAGTAATGTCCTAAAGAAAAAAAACAAATAAGCGGCCGATTAAAATTATGCACAAATACATACTACATCACATGTATTCTATTTTAGAAAGAGGCCCAATATACAACACACAAAATACTCACATTCATATAGTACTATATATATAATTTTTCAACATTCTACAAGGTTATTTTCTACAAAAACTAAGAATCAAACCACACTTTTCCCAGAAACTACTATCTTGTTCATAATAGGCTGCTTAATGAAATGTGCTTTTCTGTTGCTGCAGCGGGTTTTCAAGAGGTTACATTATTCTTTTTATGGTTGCACATAAATTTAATCCCACTTTCACTGAATTCTTCACTCTTCACCACTTCACAGAAGCACGTTCTACAATCAAACTATAAGTAACCTTGCCTACTTTTTTGCACAAACTTAGAAAGTAGAGTATCAGTATAAGTTATTGTTGTTGTTGTTGTTCTTACAGAATAAGAATGGCAATAGCTGTAATTTTACCTTGGCTTCCTCTGTTGTTCCAGGGCAAAGTTCTCTCTCGAATTGCCTGAACCTAAACTCGACAGCAACTAATAATCCACATGATATACTGTGGTGCCTTTAGACACACACGCAAAGACACTCCCCCCTTCAAACACTCCGTCTAGGACTTGAAGAGCTTCCAATATATTTCATCTTTCATTATAATTGAGAACTGCTGAGTCACAACTCATCAAATGAGTTTGCAGAGGACATTTATGGTAACACCGGGAGCTCTTTAATGCCTTATGCTCTACATTTTCACTAAAATTTGACTTTGCCAATACTATATATTTAAAAAATGAAGAAAACTTATCGTGTTATGGAATATTTTCAAATATTTTACTTGTAATTATTATTGGATGCATTTATATTTTTGACTTTTTGAATGATTACATTCATTTACTGAACCACATGAGGGCAAAATAATAAGAAATGACATTTACTATGATGCTTCTAATTTTAAACTCTGCTCTGGACATGCTCAGATGTAACAGGAGTATCTTCTTGATCTTGAGTTGCACTTTGTTAAGTATTTTCATTTCATGGACTTTATTTTCAATGGGGTGAGGTTGATTTTAATATGATGGCATAAATACAAGGGTTAGCAGTGTTGAAAACTAATCAATATAAAAATACAGTACATAGTATTTGCAAGATTTGCTCAGATTATTCATCCTTTTCTCTATTTTTTACCCAAATAAATGACTTAATTTAAACATGCAGTCTCATAAGCACTAGACAATAAAGTTCATTTAATCATTACAATAGTTGGCCTGCATCTACTCCCCCATTTCAAGTCACTACTGTTTTGTAATTGATGTACAGCACAAACAGAAATATATTTGTAGTAAATAATGCATTGAATGAAATGACTAGTACTAGATTTTTAAGGACCCAATATTTCTTAAAGTTGGACTAGAGAATACTAGTGATTGAGATTGAAATACTTTTACTGCGCTTACCGTGTACAACAAGAACATCAGTACCTCTTGAATAGCAGCATTTTCCTAATCCTTTACTGATCATCCTGGTCCCTCATCAGTGTTTCTCTCTTTACAAATCCAATTTTACTCTGCCAGTAGCAATTTCAGGTGCTCTCCCTCTAGAATGCGGCACGGCACCAACTCCAATAGAACAAACTGAAATTGGCTATTCAGTTCCCTGTATCGATCTAGTCTTGTTAAAAGGAGGCACTCAACATTGAGAGCTGCCAACCAGCCAGCCTTAGTTTAGGAATGACTGTGTGGTAAAGTGCTTGCTTGGTATTGTGGTTTTGTCTAAGTAATGTAAAAATACTTTCTGAGGGCCTTATCTAGCATGTTCCGAAGCAATAACAAACACTGTACAGTCTTTTGTCCAATATATCTTTCTTTTTGCTTTGGTTTGAGTGCATGCTGTCTGGAATTAATTATTATATTATATTTCCAGCAATCGATTTTTCAGGCACATCTGCTATGTAGAAAAAGTGCAGGATCACCACACTAACCACTCATCCACTGGGCCATCCTAAATATATTAGTTGGTATATATTATACAACATAAAAATCTATTCATTTCTGAGTGTCAGGGACAAATCAATGGGTATAGGTATAAAGAACAATCATTATTACTAAGTTGCATGATAGAATGCATCGTAAAAGCATGCCTTTCATCCACTGAATTGTCACATGTAATGATAAAGCCTCCAGGCACCAAAAAAAGTCAAGTTGATTTTACATATAAAATGCATCTTTACTTACAAACAATTCATGTTGCAAAAGCACTCAATTTCATCAGAAGTACTTCTTTATCATGCGGCGGGGGAATCAAATCCAAGGAGAGGAATATCTTAACATTACTTTCTTCAGCTGTGGCCGGTCCACCTCTCTGACTTCCTATTTTTAATTAGGCAAAATTCCTTCACCTGATCTCAGGAGCAAAGGATGGCAGCCATATTGGTTCAGGGCTATTGTAAATAGATTTCCTGGAGTCCCTGCACTTGACTTTCTGACATCGTCTATGTCAGCCTACGTGGGCATTTTCTGCCGTGGTGCACTTTGCAGTGTGGGACCCCGAGACCCCCACCTCCCTCCTGGGATGCCACTAGTGTGAAACAGCCTTTACTCGCATCATACTGTGTAAGTGGATACTGTGCGGGTAGCAACAAGGAATCTCCTCATTGCCATGGCAACGCTGAGTTGGTGAACTTTTGTCAGGTACCAAGAGCTCACTGGCAGCAGAATATTGTTAGTTCTGTGTGCATACATGTGTGCAAGTCTCCATGTGTGTATACGCTACCTCACAAGTTTTTGAAGGATTGAAAGGAACCAGTGTGCATGCTTATCTTTGTGGAAGAAAGCAAATCCCTTTTCCCTCTCTCTCTCTCTCTCTTTCTCCCTCTATCTCTCGCTCTCCTCTTTTTATAAAAAAAAAGTACTTCAAGAAACTTCTCATCTTCAGCATTATTATTTCTCTAGTCTCTCCCTTCTCTGTTTTTCCTGATGCAGAAAATAAGACAAAAAGATGATTAAACTGCACCCTACATCTCCCACTTTGCACTAAGACATGCATTTTGTGTATATATGTGTGTGTAATGTATATACACATTGTGGACTTCTCTTATGATGTAAACATAATAAGAAATAAAAGCATAGTATTTAAAAGTGTACATTTATCAATGCAACTACAGAGGAAAATGTTCTTTCCAAGCATGTTAGAGTTATCCGACTTATGAGAGTGCATTACGTGTGTGTGTGTGTGTGTGTGTGTGTGTGTGTGTGTGTGTGTGTGTGTGTGTGTGTCAAATGGGGTGAATGGCTTGTTGTTGGACTGTGGCTGTGCCTGCCAACACAGAGACCTTCTCTTAGACTTTAGATAATCAATATGCAGCTCCACCCTTCATCGCTGTCCTTGTGTTATAAATACGCGTACACACGGACATGTTGCAGCCAAGGCAAATGTCATCACTGCCCTTGTATAAAATTATATGGAGAAAAACAGGTGAAGAAAGTATGCATCCCAAACAACCTTTAGAACCTCACATTCAGGAACAGGAGTTGGGAATGCAAAGCTCGTGAGCCGTACGTTGCTCATTTGATGAGCCGATCAGTGTTTCCCTCGCCGTTGACATTTTAAATGTGGAAATGGATGACTCGGCTCACATTAACGACCTATCCTGAGGGTAGATTGCACGGTGATCGGCTTTAAATATTGTTTTCCGACACTCTGTTTAACTTTGGTGTGAATGCAGGCAGCATCAAGCTCCTCTTTGTTGTTGGAGACAGAGGGACGTCATAATTTTTGCAATATTTTTAGTATTCTGGCTCAGTTCATTTCTTAAACAAGTTGTATTTAAGGGATTTTTTTTAATTGTTAAGGAAATTTGATTGGTAAGGAAAGATGGGAGATGCATAGGGTAAAAGACTAGAATAACCCTGCATACCAAAGAGCAAGCCATGTCGTTCACTCTCTGTGACTATTACATCACTTGGCCTGCCAACCTTGCTGACCTAAGCAATCCATCAAGTCCAGCCACTGCTGCTCCAAGAGAAGGAAAGGAAGATAAGGTTGTAAGGTGAAGGAAAGAAAGAAAAAACAGATTGAAAAAATCCAGTCACAAAAAGAGGACAGTTAGATATGGGATGCCATTTTTCCTAACACCAGGATCAGAATCTACCGAGTGGAGATGGTTTCAATCAACACCTTTAACAATCATTTTGAATGATGAAATCAATTTTATTCGCTCACAGGTTTCACTCTATGAAGTTACAAAAGACACCTGTTTTATTGGTTAAAATTGGCAATGACCTTTTTAAATGTCAGGGTGGCGTCTATGGCAAAACCTATTTTTATGCTGAAGATAAAATATGGACATATAGATCTATAATATAATAAATAATATATAATGAAAATTTGAGTATTTTAACTCAAAAGATGCCAATCATGTTTGCACTTGCTGGTGTCATTGCATATAATCACCAGAAAAAGGTGGGTGGGAAACACTATACTATATCTTTGCCCCTCAATCTGATTTTATCTCACCTCTCTTCACCTGGCAGGATGGAGAGAGTGAGAGGACAGAACACCTGCGGGAAGAGGAGATAGTGGACGGAGTGACAGCAGCTCAAAGCTGAAGAGGCTGTGTGTGTTTGTGTGTGTGTGTGCGTGTGTGTATTCAAGTGCAATTCCGTGTGTGTGTGGACATGCATGGGTGTTTTTTTATGTGTGGAGTAGGCCCTTTTTTTTATCTGGATCCAACTTACTCCCTCATGCTTTCTCTCTCTCAAATACACACAGCAGGGGACTGTGTGTGTTTCTCTCTGTCTAGTTATGTTTCCCTAAGGGTTTTCTCTTTTCTCATTTGAAATGTGGCGCTGCCCTCTGTGCCTGACAACAGAATACATTCGGGCACATGCGTCAATAGGCATATTGGGAACAAATAACCTACTCAAAAGTCAAATTGGATCCCCGGTACACTACTCATAAGGCGCCAAAGCAGCATTGCTCGCACGGCACCCTTGACTCAAAGGCAAAAGAAAAAGAATTTAGTGTGCATAAAGCAACAGTGTTGAATATGGTGATGTTTATGGGCTTCCTTTGAGAACCAATTCCTCATGGTTTGCTCTGTGAGCTGTTCAACTTGCACTAGTTCTACATTTGCCAAGCTTTTGAGCAGCAGTACAGGGCCGATTACCACTCAGAGACCTTGTGAATATAACCCCAAACAGTTGTCGGTCTATAAAATGTGCCCTGTGAATGATCAGTGACCACTTCAGGGTATATAGTCTCTACCTTAGCCTCTTGTTACTCTCTGACCCTGACAAGGAAAGGCAATATTGAAAATGGATTGGTAGATTTATTTTTAACAATTATATTTAGGTACCTGATGACATCAGCAGGAGAATTTAGTCTGGTGTTAAGGCATAAAGATGGTTATATTCATTGAATATATTTTATATGAATATATTTTTCTTGATAGACCATGGACTATAAATTTATAGATTTATTTATAAAATAAAATAAAAAAACAACAACAAAAATATAGATACTACATACATATATATTTTCTTTCATTTTATTTTGTATTTATTTTAATGTTAAATTTATTTTAATAGCACTGGTCTCATGTACTCACCCTCTCAAAATATGCTTTTCACATCGGTTTATTTACTATTAATATCATAGTTATATTAAATTCCTGCAGTTACTGCGGACTAACAACAAATTCTCCTCTACATGGAGCGGCATGTGAATGGTGGCATGCATGCATAGATGATTAGTTATGTGCTAATCTTCTAAAAGCAGTCAGGCCTTAATTAAACCAACACATATTGTTGAGCTCACACTAACGATCCAAGTGAGCCACGTTCATTAGGCAAAAATCTCCACAAATCTCTCCCTCTCTGGTGCAGTTGTAGAACCAGCGCAGTATATTCACATCATTACATACACACAGACACCCCCTTATATCCACCCACGCCCTCACACACGATCATATCCAGGCTATGTACACACATCTTGTCTACACATTGAGCCTTAGTACATAATGCATCATTACACACACTAACCAAGCGGAAATGTAGGCTAACCTGAGGTTAGTAAGTCTGTCTTGGTCAGCTGAAAGCTGTATGGTCTCACTCTCTCACGTGCCGATACACACCCTCACACTTTTACTGGCTTAGTTGTGGTATGGGAAACCATCCTACCAAAGAGAAGGTGAGGCAAATGTATTGGTAAATCTCACACAAGATCTTTAAATTACATTGAAAAAGCAAGACATGATCAACAATACCAATAGATTTAAAATTATAAATAAAATTAAAAAACACAGGTCCCATATATCATGAAGAGTACATAAAGTTAGGCATATACGGTAGAAAACAATAGTACTTATTGATTTATTTTACCTCAGTTCTTCATATAGTTTGTTTACATTGTGGGGAGATGAATAAGTAAATGCAAACTCACCCTCCTTGCTTCTTGTTAGTCTGGTAAGGACTCTTGCAGCAGGATTCAGGATTCAGTTTTGTCAAGAACTGTAGCCTGTAAATATGCCATTGGAAAAAGGACGTTGCAATGAGTCATTAAATCTGCAGAGAAGGTTGTCAGCTCCAACCTCCCCTCCTCCCTGGACCTGATCTTGATTCAGCATAGCAAGAGCAAGGCCCAGAGCACCCTCACCCTCAAACAGACCCTCAACACTGCAGACCGGAGACCCTCAACACCTATAGGGCTTACTTCCAGCTTTTACGCAGCTGTAGTGGGGCACATTAAACATGGAACACTTTGTTCACTCTGACATCGAATATTTATAATGTATATTTGTAGTTCTGTCCATTAGAGCTGCTATCTTGATGTACATTTTATTAGGCTAATTTCGCAATGACAATAGATACATTCTTATTCTGAAAACGAACACTTTACCCCATGTACATCTTCCATGAAGTCAGTGTTCAACTCAGTTGAGATTACAAATGTAAGTATTCCATCACAATGACACTACTTTTAATAATCATAGTCCTCGATTTAGCCTGTGATATTTTTCAGTATACTGTATTCTGTTTTGAGTTTATAGCATCATTATCTGCTACCAACTTCTGTATAGTATATTGATCACTCAGCATCCTTTTGACCTCAACTTTCTTTGCTCACCTGTTTTCATTCATCACAGCTGCTCACCTTCATTGCATGCATCCATTATTCTTTAGCACTTATTATCCTATGCAGGGTCAAGGGGATTCCAAGCCTTTGCCAGCTGACGGTGGGAGAATAGTACTGTACAGAGTGGTATGACTGCCAGCCAGTTGAATGGGACATAATGAGACCCGCATTAACTCCCATAGTTAAAAGTCCAGCCAAGTCCACATACCGCAATGTTGTCACTAAAAAGCATATTTGAGAGAAACTGTTTAACATAAGAGACACTCTTCTTTAAAAATGTTTCTCTAGGAAATCACTGTTGATATCATTTACTCATGTCAATGACTGTTTGCTGCCTGTTTATGCGCAGGAAATCATATTGTTGACATGAATTAATATTAACGATTCACATTTTCCAACCACACAACAAAGCACAGATGCATGTACACATTATAAACATGGACATACTATTGTTCATCTTTGAAATGTATGTCTATAATGCTGGATCAATAGATTAAAATGCAATATCCAATATAAAAATTGCAGGAGTAAAATGATTTCAAAACAAATTTTGTAATGTAAAGTAACTTACCCCTGAAGAATAGAGTTACCTACACGGGATATTCACAAGCATCCAAATCATCCTAATCAAATCAATAACACACATACATGAGACCAACACACACACACATACTTACGCAACCCCATTCACACACACAAAGGGGATTTACCATTTTTGTATGGACCACCTGCACTAAAATGCAACTTCAGCATCACGGTCGGACGTATTGCCTTCTTCAGCAAACTGCAGATAATTCCCTATTGGCCCAACAGAAAAATCACATATCTCACAAACAAACAAACAGACATGCAATGAAATGCATTTCAGGGTGGGAAATGTTGTCACAGCTTTTTCTCACGGCATTTTTTGATATTATTTCTCCGTTTTCATACACTGGTTTCACTTAAATGGATGATTACAACTGTTCTCATTGACAACAGAGCAGAAAATTGCAATTTTTTCCAAGTGGTGCATTCACAATCCTCTCCTGAAGGACTCAGTCTTTTCTCATCTTTGCCTAAACTGCTTTCCCTCCCTCCCATCAGTGTTTTCTTTTTTTTCAACCTTTATCCAAGTTTTCCTATTCATATTTAATCTACATAGCTGTAGATGGCCACTATCTACCCCCATATTCTTTATACTAGGTATACCATGCAAGTACCACATACAGGTAAGTGTGTTTCTTATATTGCAAGGGTGAAAGACAGCATTAAATGTTATAAACACCTAAAAAAATGACAAACAAACCCTCAAAAATCCCTCTTTTGGGATTCAATTAGGATGAACAAACACTATACGCCGGGCAAGGTTGACAAAGACGAAACAAACCCCTCTTATTCACTGGCTCACTCATTTGCTGCAGTTAATTACCACTTTTAAAAGAGTTTAAAACCGCAACAAAACACTTCCACGAACACTTTCACAATTTACCATACAGAAGTGCCTTCATTGAGATTTCCCCAGATTGTATGACCTCCATTAGTGTAGGACAACAAGAGGATTTATTCAAATAAAACCACTCTGCTTAAACAGCAACGAGTGAAAGGCATGTTGAGGGTCATGTTCGAGGATGGTATTTTTGCCAAAATAGAGAAAAAACGCTAACTTTTTTTTACACCCTGTGATTCTTAAATGATATTTATTTATTCATGGGAAGGTGATGGTGAAGGTTGCAGGTAACTGATGCATGATGATTTTAATCAACGTAAGTGCAGAGGGAAATTGCTGACTGATCGTCATGGAAAGGAAGGGCTGCAGGGGGTCGCTTGTGTCCCTGTAAAAGATTATACTGAGGATGGAAAAGTTGCTCTGCTGTTGGAATTGTGACGATTGATACAAACTGAGGTAAGCTAGTAATTAAGAAATGTTGATGATTTTATATAAAGTTGCAGTTGCCTAAAGGTTCCAGTTTGGAATTATGTGGCATCAGAAAAAGGCACATTATGTTTCAAAACAAGGAATTTATGATAAGAATATTCAAAATGTGACCCTCTCCCCATTTCTTAGAGCATGACGTGTGAAATAATTTTTCTTCCAACATTAAGCGACCTTGTAAAATGCAAGATATGAATTAAGAAGGAATACTCTTTTCAAGAAGTATCTTCTTCAACTGACCTTCATTTGAAATAGTTTATTCTGCCATTTTTAAAATAATTTCACTTCAACATATAAGTGTAGAAGAACAGCAAAAATGTAAATGAAACTACAACAATGCTACAAATGGGCCATTCAGCAGATTATTTTTATATATATATATATATATATATATATATATATATATATATATATATATATATATATATATATATATATATATATATATATATATATATATATATATATATATATATATATATATATATATATATATATATATATATATATATATATATATATATATATATATAGATAGATATAGATATATATATATATATATATAAATATATATAGATATAGATATATATATATATATATATATATATATATAGATATATATATATATATATATATATATAAATATATATATATATAAATATATATATATATATATATATATATATATATATATATATATATATATATATATATATATATATATATATATATATATATATATATATATATATATATATATATATACGATGATGTCATAGCTTTGTCATAATTCATGAAAAATCCGTTTTCAACATGCCTCCACACACCTTCACGTGAGATCAACCCTCCTGACATTTGTTTGATTTTTGTTTTTTTTTATTAAGAAGGCTATACCAGACGCATAATCACTATACATTGATTTAACATTACCTTTACAATTAAAGTCTTCACTGAAATTACAGAATAAATATATGCACATTATTCTTCAAATCTTTGTGTGAGAGAGAAAACATTAAAAGTGCGTCCTACAAAGCTGTTAGTGGGTAATGTAGGGGGCAAGGGTGGGATCCAGAGGCCATTGTGTGGATAGTGGGGAAGGGAATTTAACAAAGTGCATGGAAATATCCAGAAAACCTTGAGCATTGTCTGATAATATTATTCACAAATGGTTTACCATCCGTGCGTTGTTGGCGCATCCTTCATAAGAAGCACCCTGATATAGACATAAGTCCTAATTAATAGTAACAACCATATTTGTAAGATATAAAATTAAATAGAACACTGAACTGTAAATATGTTGCAGTATCTTTTTTCACAATGTGATGAATTGCAACACTCAACATACACACACACACACACCCTCATCATTTTGCTGCACAGAGCGAGTGCATGCAGCAAACTGCAGTTCCTATTAATATTTCTTTTATCCTTTCTTCAATGATTTCCCATAGCCTTAATGTGCATGGCCTCTGGGTTTTTTTTGTACATCCTAGTGAGGTGTAGAAGAGATTCCAATTCAGGGAGACGTCCTGCTCCCGTATGTCATGGGAACTCCAAAAAGAAAAAGAAAAATCATAGAATTTCATTGTATTTCAGGATTGTGGTCTTTTTTTTATTCCCCACACCCCCTCTTCCGCCTCTAAAATACTCTTTTCAGCAAGTAGATATACTTATATTATAAAAATAACAGACGCTGACATTGCTGGCTACTCTGGAAAAAAAAGGCACTTAATTGAAATATCTGAGATCAGCCTCTCTTCCCGTAAGAATTTGTAATATATTTTTGATTTCATGTGATGCCGCGACGACTGACTTTTTCCCCTAATAATGGTTTTGCGTGGTTGTGTTTTAAGGATAACAAAGTGATCGAATCTTGCTTTCTTCTCCTCCGGGCTATAAATGTTAAAACCGATAGGATTTTTCCAGCACTTCGAGGTAATCCGGCTTGGTTTGAAGTTTGGCCCGTAACTCCAAGTAATTGCTTTGGGATGGGTCAGTGTAGCAACTTTTGCCCGCCGTGAAAAGCAATGTCTCCTTTAGGCGGGCGTCCTGTTGCAAATCTGGGTACTGCATGCCGGGTGGGTGTGCGTGTGCCACATGCATGTCCTTCAGTTTAGGGGCAGTTCCATAAAGGCAGTCTACAAAACCTACAGTAGGTGTTGGTCTCTGACTGTCAATGACTGTGGGGCAGATCCCACCATTCTCATGAAGCCCTGCAAAGTCGGCTGTGCTGTGATTGACAGCCACAATAGTGTTAAGTTGAGAGTTGGAGACAGCCAAGCTCCACTCCCTTTCCTTCTCAAACAAGGTTCTGTAGTTGTTGCTGCTGCTGCTGCTACTGCTGCCGCCATTGTCCTTCCTGGCTGAAGAAAACTGCCCTCTGTCTTCATCTGATGTCGCTGCGATCTCACCCTCCCGAGGCTTGTAGATGGGGTTGTTGCACATCTGAGTCACAGGGTGGGGGATGTAATCATAAACATGGCCATGGGAGTGCGTGTGACCGGGATGAGTGTGTGTATGGAGGCTAGGGGTGGGCTTCTCCAGTGTGCCTGTATTGCCCGCACTACTCTGCCTTGGTGCATCCTCAAACATTCTGCACTGCATCTGAATTCCTGTCAGATCCACCTCTGAGCGCTTCCTGAAGGGCAGTTTCTTCCTCCGGCGAAGAACAAAAGCGAACAGCCCGGCTGCTACGAACACAGCTGAGATGAAGAGGATGAGGAGGCTGAGGATGAGCACGGAGAGCGGAACCGTGTCTCTTCTTCCCGCCTCCCCCACACCGCCCCCTGCGGTGAGGTCATCTCCACCAGGCTGAGCCGGCAAAGGGCCCGAGGAATACTTCCTCTCTGGGCAGAGGACTTCGACCTCCAGTGAGCGCAAATCCTTCCCAAAGGCAAATTCTGGCGTCTTGCAGATGACATCTCCGACCAAAATGCCAGAGGAGAGCTTTTCTAGCCATTGTTTGAGGGGGATGATATCACAGGAGCATTCCCAAGGGTTCTGATGGAGATCAATCTGGACTAGAGAGGGCAGATGCTCCAGCACTCCGCGCACAGGAAGGGCAAGGAAGTAATTGTTGCGGAGGTTGAGGCGAGCTAGATTCGTGCCAGCAAAAACGTTATCGGGGAGGGAGCGGAGCAAATTGTCATTGAGGAAAACCAGTTGCAGATTAGGCATTAGGGAGAAGGAGTTAGACTGTATCTCGCGGATGACGTTATACTCAAAGTAGAGATAACTCAACATCTGAAGTCCTCGAAACATCCCAGGCGTGAGTCGTTCGATGTCATTGCCGTTCAGATATAAACTTTTCAAGTTTGGCAGGTTGATGAAAGCGCCTTCCTGCACATAAGATATCCGGTTGTTGCCTAAATGCAGTAAATCCAAACTTGAGAAGTTCCAGAAATCAGAACGGTATATTTTCTGTATGAGGTTCCCACTGAGATATAATTTCTTGGCATTGAGAGGCCTTGGCAAAAGATCAGAGATGTTGTGAAAGCCTTTCTCTTTACAGTTAACTGTCAAGCCCAAGTCATTGATGTGAAGGTTGCAAATACATCCCGTCGGACAAATGATTGGGATTGGAGGTCTGGTCTGATAGCCGGCAATGGGGGGCTGGTTGATGCCTGGGTAAACACTACGAGGAGTTGGGGGGTTCTTTGTGGGCCGAGGTCGTTTGGTGGGCTTTATTGCAGAGGACGCCGTGTTGTGAAAAGAAGAGAGCATAGAGGAAGGTTTTGTAGGCCACGTATTTTCATTGTTGAATGGGATGCGGGGAATTCCCAGTTTGGCATCGATTTCCGAATCGGACAGCAAAGGGCAAAGTTCACTGCGCTTGATATCCCGCAAGTCTTTCCCGTGCAGATGGAATGGGTACTCACACGTGATCTCGCCAACCAAAGCCGTATAAGGAATCCTCTCCAACCAAGTCTTGAGTTGGACAATCTCACACACACAGTTCCAAGGGTTTTCTTGCAACTGGATTTCCATCAAACTCCGCCCAACGTATTCCAGTGTCCCCTTGTACTGTAATGTTTTAAGTCTGTTCCCTCTAAGGTCCAAATGTGTGAGTGAAACAGACCGGAAGAGATAATTGGGCAGTACAGGAATCAGATTGTCATTTAATATAAGCACTCTCAATTTGTGTAGGTGCCTGAACGCACCACTTTCAATTCTCTTGATCACATTGTAGTCTGCCTGGAGATACTCTAAACTCTCCAGTCCCAGGAAGGTGTCATTCCGAAAAATCTCTAGTTTGTTCTCGTGTAAGAAAAGCCGTTTGAGTATTCCTAAGCCGTTGAATGCTCCGGCGTGGATGTCTTGCAAGGCGTTATTACCCAGATTGATAGATATGGCATTATTGAGATGCAGAAAGCTGTTAAAATACAGCCTCCTCATGGAATTCCTCTGTAGATTGAGTTTGAACGGCCGGCTCCATATTTGAGCAATCTGGCTCACATTTGTAAATCCTTTACTGTCGCAGTGCACGTGGAAGATGCCCTCTTTGACTTCGCAGTAGCACGGCTCGAAGCACGGCTCATCGATCTCCTCTGAGTCTTCTAGTAATGGGATCGGGGTGGTCCATCCTAATGCTATGGAGCTCAGCAAGGTAACCCACAGCATCCTCGCTGACACCAGGTGAAAGTCTGGGCTCCAAGAAGAGGGCCACTTCACAGCACTGAACAAAAAAGTCACAATCAAAAGAGTGGAGGGATTGACACACACTTTTGTACAACCACACACAAGTGAAAGGGGTGCATCAGTATTGCTGACTCCAGCAACACTAAAGCACTTTGAAATAAATAAAACTAAATAATACAATATCACATGAATCTACTTGTGATGTTGCAAAATATTTAAAAAAAGAGATGTGTTCAAGTATTCTTGTATGGAGGATCACATAGTCATGCAAGAAAAAAAAAATCCCTTGTAGAGTTAGTAACACCAAGCAGACGCGGGTCCATTTATAATACAGCAGATATGCGACTAAGGTCACAATAAATCACCTCAGAGATGCTTATCGCTATGAATAAACAATGGCCACAGCAGGTGGGTGAGATTGGCGGCAAGAGTAGACACCAAACCCCTGGTGTATTTATTACATAACTGAAGACTTTGTAACCTTCTTCTTTAGTGATGAGAGGAGATCCAGAGTGCTGAATGAACTTCAGTATTCACCATTTTTAGCATCAATTTAAATGTAGGCAATAGTCCATTATATAATTGGAAAGATAAGAGAAATGTAGTTTTGTAAGTGCAAGAATCTTAGAAAGAATAATACATACAAAATGTAGTGACAAACCTCAGGAAAATGAGAAATAAAAATCCCTATTTAATAACATAAATTGTTTTTGCATAGACAATCCTACTCGAAACAAAAGTACAATTTTGGGGAGAAAATTGTACAGTCCTCATTTTATTGTAATATATACATGTCATTAAACATGCAAGTCATTTTAGTCTTTCCATGTTCTCAGTCTTGACATTCAAGAACTGAGAAGTCTAACATGGAGTTAAAATACATTTGCAGGATCAGTTCCTTATTAAAATGTAAATCTACTTCATCTATATACATTTATAGTCATGTAAAATTCTTATTTGATTCCATTTTCATTGCAAACAACGTATTTAAATCCATACTTAATGAACAAGTGCGTTTGCTCACACATGCATACACATCGAGGGAACTGTCCGTTCTAATGTGGTGCTGAAATTTCCGGCGAAGGCTAAAGTTGCGAAGAACACATACGCTCTCCATGGTTCTGAATTGGAATTATTTTATTTCATACACCAGTGAATATAGGCAGTATGAAAAAACGGACGCATTCCTTTAGATGGGAAGCAGATTAAAAAATCCTCCATCATCGATGTCTTGCTGAAAAATTACCTATTGTGTTCTCATTGTAATCATTTAACAAGCCTCGAGTTCCACTTGTTATTGTTTCTTAATTATTGCAAATTCGTTTTTTGTGACAAAAAAAATATTTCTTTTAAGTCCCTCACATTGTATCAAATGGTAAGGATCACTTACTTCGTTTAAAGGGTTCCCCACTTCTTCATTCTCCTGCGACGTGTTCTGTTGTGACTCGCAGAGTCCTGCTCACTGTCCGATGCCGAGCTGCGGAGGGAGATGGACACAGACGTGCAAAATTAGAATTTAGTTTGAGACGGATGGAAAGGCACCGCGTAGGGGTTTAAAGGAAAGGGTGAATGTGGCACTTTTTCAAAGTACCACAGCTGAGTATTAATCCAAAAGGCTGCAAATTTCCTCTTGAAATGCAATAAAAGGTCTTTGAATTAGTCCTGCTAAATCCTGTTTGTCGCTGAAAGGTTTGAAATCGATCCAACAGAGAACACCGCACTTGTGTGTGTGTGTGAGGGGGGGGGGGTAGAAAAATTAAAAAAAGATGCCAAGCATAATGCAGCAACATTTGGCTGTGGCAGATGTGCAAAAAAACATAAATGTTCCCCGAGCATGTAAGCGGCTAAAGTTGCCGATTAAAGCAGGCAAGACGCAAACATGCCGATATATTCAGGAGGTTATGACCAAACTGCATGAGATGTTTCAGCTCACCTTGGCTTTGTGCTGCGGCTAGGAAGCATTGGGAGAAATAATTACAATAATAAAAGCAGAGCAATACTTTGGATGCTGTTAGTTTGCTCTCTCTTCTTTGCCCATCTCTGAGCAAAAGGAGAGGAGGAAGAGGAGAGCTGAGGACGTGAGAGGAATGTGAAATCTCTCCTTGGCTCTCCGGTGACTCTGACACTCTCTCCCTTCTTCTTTTTCTTCTTCTTCTTCCTCTTCTTCTTCCCACTCTCCTGTTTGTGCTTAAAATGCAAGTCCTCGACCCCAGCCCATCCTGCTTCTTGGTTTTCTTTCTCCCTCCTCCCTCTGGTCCTCCTCAGTCGCCTCTTGGGTGAGCGCGCGCCCGGGTGAGAAAATTCTCCTCAGGACCGTGTCGTGAGAGTCTGAGTAATAAGCAGTGGAAATCTAGATGGGATGGCTCGTCTGTTTTTATTTACTTTCATTTGCCTCCCGTACACGAGCTGGCTTTCTTTTCCACGCGCTCCAAAAAACGCCTGCTGTCGTGCGTCAGAGGAATGATGAGGAAGAACTGAGCCAGCCGGGGAAGGAGGGAGGGAGGGATGGAGAGGGTGAGAGACGCAGAGCGAAGAGAGATAGACAGAGAGAGAAAGAGAAGAGAAGAGAAGAGGGGAGAAAAATGATGGACACCGTTCAGATTTTTGGGGTGAGAAGGAGAGGGTCTTCAGTTTTCAAGTCATAGATTTAGAAAAGCAATAAAAGACATTTGGAATGTCATGGGGTGTGCTGCCATTTGCAGATGTGTGGATGTCATTCCAAATGCAATAAGATGTTTTTGCGCTTTATTTGGCGATTGAGGGAAAGTATTCAGCTGTTGGGTTGCACTTGAACCAAAATCAGCCCATTAGCTCTTGTGGTGACGACAGCAAGTGGCCACGACTATTTAAAGCAAGAGGGGAGAGGTGTGAAGTACTTTCACTCCCCTCCTTATGCAGCTTGCCTTCCCTCGACTCGCCTGAAGCGGGCAACACGCGTCCATTTTTGGCAGCAGCTGCAGCAGCAGCAGCACAGCCAATAGAACAGACAACGTTGCAAAGAAAGACGCGTTTCATCATCAACTTATGCCAATACAGGTGGCTAAAGTAGGTACAGTATCTAACTCACATGTGTAGGTAGTACAGAAACTTTTTTCAAGAATTATACTGTTAAAAGTAGAAGTACTGATTCAATTCATTAATTCAAAAACTGTGTGGATAGGGCCGGCCCGGCGACCGAGTGGATTTAGCTCGCTGGCCTCACAGTTCTGGGGTCAAGAGTTCAATCCCAGGTTGGTCCTCATTGTGAGGAGTTTGCGTGGATTTTCTCCAGGTACTCTGGTTTCCTCTCATCCCAAAAAAAAGGCTGGTTGAATATACTAAATTGCCCCTAGGTATGAGTGTGACCGTCTATAGTTATCCTTCTTTTAGTGCCCTGCAATTGGCTGGCTACCAATTCAGAGGGTCCCTCACCTGGTGCACATGCCCATGTCCCTCTAAGGTAAAATGGATTGGACGTCTATTGCTGTCAATTGGTGATTTCTATACCAAATTCCCTATTTTACTAACTACCACAAAACATACGGACCTGGACTGGCAATGATTTAAATTAAGATAAAGGCTTTTAATACATAAACACTATAATAAGTAGTCTCTGATACTGCTAAAAAGCAGGTAAAACATTCAACAATGTGTGTTGATTATCCAGTCTGTTTCTTTATTACTTTTGACAGTGGACGCCATATGTGCACACACGCAAACTATTTCAAAACATTGATCTCATTCTTTCACTCACTCCAGCAAAACACCTGACCTGATGTAAGTGTTGGAATGTAAATCAAGAGGATCTTGGGGATTTTTTTTTCATCTTTTCTTTCTTCCAGTAGGCGTAGCCAACCTAACTCCCTGTTGAGTGTGTGCATGTGAAATACCAAGTGCCTACTTAAACAAAATTGCTGTTTATTCAACCACTCGGGGCATATATGAGGAAGAGCTATGTGAAGGCCATTTTTAATTTATAGTAAACATTAAAAAGCATGTGTCATGGGTAAATGTCAAATAAAGTCTGGATAAAAAAAATGGGTTTTTGATATTCCATTTTACTTTAAATTGCAGCTAAATGATTGTCATTTTCTGAACCGTTTTATCCTCATTAGGGTTGCGGGGGGTGCTGGCTTGTTGGACAACCATTTACACTTGTTCAGAACGAAGGCCCGGGCCTGCGTGGGTTTCCTCCCACATTCTAAAGACATGCATGGTGGGCAGATTGGACACTCTAAATTACCCCTAGGAACCGACCTGGATTTGAACCCGGGACTCCCACTGTGAGGTCAACGGGCTAACCACTCAGCCGCTGGGCTGCCCTAGAAATCATAGTATGTAGTTCATTCATTCCTCATCAGGGTCATGGGGTGTTGGAGCCTATTCCAGCTGACTCTGTTAAAGGAGATAAAACTAAAGACTATCACTTCCATTTAAACTCCCAATGGTCTCTATTAAAATATTTTCCACTTGTCCTTATCAAGCAGACAGTCAGCTTGACTGCATGGAAATTACAAAGTTTGGATGCTGTTTTTAATTTTTGCATATTTTCTGGATGCTACCGAACACATCTCTCTTAGCATTTAAACTATATGATGCTGGAAAAACCCACCTAGCATAACATGGGATTGACCTACACTAAGAAAATATTAAAAGTACTAAATACATTCAAACAAGATGAGATATTGCATATAATGTTGAAATGCCAAGCAACAACATGTTTTTCTCGTAGTCATCCATAGCGTTTTTCAAAGGAAAGAAATTATATGAGGGTGTGAGTGACAGCAGCAAGAAACGGCAAACATGGCTTTCAGAAGCGATGAAAGAAAGACTGTAGCTTTTTGAAACGCTTGTATTGCTTGGCCTCAAAACTCTAGTTTTGATTAGAATGAAAATAATGGTCGTCCTTGGCTTGAAGACCAGGACGGAGGATGAAAACGTAAAAAGACAAATGAAAAAAAGTGGAAGGGGATCAATTGTGTGCACCTAATAGCACGTTGTTCTGCTTACTTTGTTAAGGAAAGAGAAAAATCAACCCTGTGATGTTTTAAACATTAGCACAGCGACAATGGACGTTTTGCAAGTTTCGTTCCTTAAAACCAATTTTTTTCGAATGTTTATCTTCAATAGCAGTACTACGAGATGTTTCTGTTGTTTTAGGTGTGATATGGAGTCACAAAAGATAAATTACTACAAAGTTCAAGGTTGTAAAATAGTCCAATTAGCATATAAAGGATCTCCCTGTAGTTTAGAAGGTTTTGCATGATTTGGAGGGATTGTATTAGGCCATGAATGGCACATTTCTGTGGTGACAGTTGGTAAATGGAGTTCCGGACAAAAGAGCAACCAAAGATAAGAAATGAGTGAGACAGCAGTTTCTTTTATCTGTTGACCTCACAAAAAGCCACACTGGCATTGAGAATGTGAAAGCCAGATCACTGTCTCAGGAGCACTGCACGATCTTCCTTCTTAAAAGGATTCAATTCAGGAGCAGAATTGGAATTAAAAGTATGTAAGACAAAGCCAAGAGAAAGAATTTCCACTTTCATTATTCTGTATAGCTTAGGAATTAAAAATAGTGCCATAATTGGGTACTGTATCCCTCCTGGTTGACTTTTTTTTATTTTTTTTAAATCTGTCACTAAAGTACATAGTGTTCAGAAACTAAAAAGCCATGTTGTCGCAAGGCCCTTCATTCATAAATGTTTTATTTATAATTATTTCAATCATATTTCAATTAGTATGCTGCCAAATCTCAAACATGTTTTAGCTTCTGGGTTTTTTTCTCATTGTACTTATTGACTCCAGAATGAAGGCATATAATAACAAAATAAATCACATTATGAACACTCAGAACATTGAAAATTTCCATACAAAACAATAAAAGAGAATAATTAAATTAGAAACCAATCATCCACCTAATCATTCTTTGTACATCTGATCCTCACGAGGGATACGTGTGTACTGGTGATTATCCAAGACGACTTTGGGCAATTGTACAATAATAAATAACAAAATGAAAAGTTGTTTTCTAATTAGAACATGAAAGAGTATCCACAATATTGGCACTGTTTCCTTTTTCATAGTTCTCACATTGTAAATTAATCCTTGTATATTAAAAATAAGAGGAATATTAAATATAGATAGACTAACAGATAAAAAGACACAAAGTAATATTACATCTGACTTTTTCATATTTGCATGTTGGCTGAATTATATAAGTATAATGTATAAGTTAAACGTATAACTCTGATCTGAATGTATTGCAGTTGTTTTCCCCTTTTTTTAATTTTACTGATGTAAATGCAATAAAGGATTTTAGCAATGTCTCTGTATGCATTTTTTTGCTAGTGAATGTATCCTCACCACTAGCCCATGTAACACGCAGATGTGGTTGTCTATGATTCTAGCCTCCAATCCTCTTTCTGGCATCCTAGCCTCAAACTGTCTGAGCAAAAATACCCACAACATGTCTGTTCAGAGACCTAATTTCTACAGACTGCTTTCTTCCCAGGAGAAATATATGTGTGTGTTTGTGTGTGTTCAAATGTGTTACGAGAGCAGGGAGAATAGGTTGCTGTCTCATCAGGTTTTTCTGCCTGGCTTGCATCAGACAAAAATGAAAATATAAGAATGATACCATTGCCTATTATGTTGACGTCCGGATTACATATTTAAGAGAACAAAAAACAACCATAAAGGATTTGAAAGAGAAGCAATAATGTGAACTATTTTACTTCTTGAAATGAATGGAATGCCTTCATTATCAAGTACAATGAGATTTAAAGCATCACCATAAAGTGTGCACATAAATAAGTAGGTATAAAAATATTTATGAACAATAATATAGAGATCATGTAAAAAAAAAAAAGTGACTAAAGTGGTTAGCAGCACGTGAGGTAGATATGCTGTTTTAGTCCAAGTATTAAAGTACAAGATAAAAATGTTCAGTGCTAATACTGAAGTAAACATTTCTTATTTATATGCATCTGCCATTGTTATGGCATTTTACATAGTGCTACTTTATTGAATCTAGATTAGGTCCTTGGTACAAAACTTTAGTTGGGTATGGGGATGGTTTTAGGGAAGAAGCAAGGTCCTGAGTCTATTTGTTTTGGCTGTTATGATCCTGTAGCGCCTAATAGAGGGCAGCCAGGTTGAAGAGGTGGAAGCACATCCTACTATATTGCAATGTGTATTGTCTTATATGATGCTCTTCGCCCTTCTTAGACAACGGGAGTTGTAGATGATGGACGGGCAAGGTAAGGGGCAGCTGATGATCTTTTGAGCTGTGTTCATCTTATGTAGGTTTTCGAAAATAATAATGAAAATAACAAGGGAAGACAAAAAAGAAATATGGATCTATTCGAGGGAAAAGAAGGACTTCTTGAGAAAATTTGATGGAAAAAGTAACTTTTTTCTTAACTTTTTTGATTGTTTTTTTTTCCTGCCTGAAAAATACTAATCAAAGTATTTTATTGGGCAATTTTTCCTCACAAATGGCATCATACCATGTGGTCAAAGTGTCGTAATGGTAAGAAATGTGTTTCATATATTATCAATAAAAGATTCATAAGAGCGCTAAGTCATATTCTATATAGTGTGACTTATATATTTACTGAACATATCATTAATATTAGAACAATAGTGTCAATTAAATCAGGAACCAAATAGAAATACATATATACTAGTATTCTTTAAAGAATAACCCTTCAACACTTGAACATTGGATCATCAATATATCAAGTGTTTTTTTTCCTCTTACACCAACCAGCCACATTTCTTTTGCCTCTTAAATAAAAAATGAAAAAAAAGTGACAGATTTTCTATTGTCACTTTGTGAGATGAGTAGGATGGCTACGTATGATGAAGTGCCTATGAGACCAGACACCGCTTCGGTAAACAACTTTTGAATTATTTTTGTGCTTTGTTTAGACATTGAATAAGAACAAGACAAGGACTTTTGCTTTGTTACACAGTGCAATGTGTCACATTGATCCACAACGAAAAGACAGGTCATTAGGTAAGGTCATTAAAATCGGTTTGATACCCAATTAAAATCATAAACATAATGAAAGAGTAACCATTTTCTCTCGCATGCCTATGGTAGGCAGTCTCTTCTATACGGGTATTATGTCGCAGTTGGTCGAAAGTGGCCTATACAGTAAACAAAGGGTTATTAAGTGTCTTTGGGCCAAATCACTGTTGCATAGATTAGTGAATACCTGGTGTCCCTGTCCTTGGCAACCACATCTTCGCTCAGGTTTTGGCCTTTTTATTTGGCCTTCAGAAAACTAGCTTTGTGCTTTTATTAAATTCATAATGCTGTCAATTAAATCTAGCAATGTGGGTGTACTGGTAGGTTAGGAGGAGTACATTAATGTGTGATATTGGACTCAAAGTGAAGCCAATTGATTAAAGTAAGAGTAGGTTAGCAACATTCTTTTTTCTTTTAAAATTTACGTTCTGCCAAAAAAAACAACAACATTTACTTTAGTTGTAATTTGACAGGCCTTGAGCTAGTATATGAAGTAGGCTATATAATGATAAAAAGGAAACAACACCAAATACTTCATCTAGTGTCATTGCCCAAAACAACAATGTGCAAAGGTGTCCAAGTGTCAATATGAGTTTGTTCCCTACTTTCAAGGTAGTAAGATGAGTACACAAGAAATAGTAGTTGCTTTTGCATTCAAAGCACTCTTAACTGCACTTGCACTCTTAAACATGAGGCTAAGAATCCAATCTCCAGGGATGGGGGGAGTAAATGGCAATTTGAGCTGCAGCACTTTGCTAGTAGATTGTGTGGATTATGTGTGCTCTTTCTGCTTTGTTGCAGGTCTGTAACAAAGTCAAATAGACATAGGGATGGACAGACAAAAAAAGCAAAAATGACACATAAGACGGCTGACTGACACCCCAGTAAACTCAATCTAAGAATGGGACTAAAGGGTGGGATGACTTGTTGTGTAGTACTGAACTGTGTTAAGTAGGCCAACAGAGAACCTAATGCACAGTATAAATAGATAGTAATTTTAATGTAATTTGCTTTTATTACATTAAAATACAGCAAACTATCAGAAAAATCATTGTTATTTGCAATTGAGATGAAGACATTTTAGAAAAGAAGAATACACTGACTACAAAGTGACTTTACACAAAGTCATCCAGATGGTATTCATGTATTCAGGAGTTTTTCTTCTCAGGAGATATATATTTTTACATTAAAAAATACTCCATGGATTCAGAGTTTGTCGCAGTAGAATCTGTTTAAAAACTTCAGTGAAATGGCCAGCATGCATGCAGACAAACAAGCTGTCATACTCCATACAATCTTTTTTTGGACTGTCATTTTGCAAACCCACTCTTCACCTGTTGTGTAGCCTGTTGTTTTCTTTAGCGTGATTAGCACCTGTAGGAGGCTTGTAATTGGTATCCAGCATAGCACCCATATTAAAACTGCATGCAGGATTTGGTCATCCACACTAATATAATACATTACAATGATGCTGAAATAAGTTTGCATATTAAGCTCAACATAGCAAAACATGTTCAAAAACTAATGTCAAAGTAAATCTATTTTGATTATTTCTTTACCTTATTTGGTAAGAGAAATAGGAATCAAAACTGAAGGTTATGTTTTAATTTGTGTGTAATCCTAACCATCAACCCCGTAAAATTTAGTCTAAAGTACTATGTTGTCTTTCCAGCTTTGGGAAGCTTTTATTTCGCTTTTTTTTCCCCACGTTTGACAGCCACAACTCCTTTTCAGTAATACGACTACCAGGGTGCAATTTGTTCAAGGGCTTTTCCTAGTAGAGTTTCAAAATGATCCTTTCAATTACCATCCAGAAACACAAATGAAAGTGACAAATCCCCACAATAAAATACAAATAGTGAAAATAAAGTCCAAAGTGTAAATTTTTAGCAAATAGTATACAATGGAGACTTACTGGGGGATGAGTGGTGAGCATGTCAGCCTCACAGTTCAGCAGTCTTGGGTTCAAATCCAGGTTGGGTCTCCTATGTGGCATATCCATCTCAAGATGCTCAATGCTTTTCTTTCATTGTCTAAAGAGAAAATCTGATTATTTATGTAGAAATTATTGTTTATTTCTTTGCTGTTTTATCTGTGCTGACCTGTGTTCACACATATTTAGAACTAGAAATGTACATGTAAATAATGCAAAGTAACAACAAAAAACAAACAAACAAAAAACTGAGGGCAATATAGGGCAAGAGGAGATACACACACAATCGAACCAGGGGCTGACACTGACAAAGGCTTTAATAGACAAACAGGTTGACGAGACACATAGAAACAGGTGAGTGATGCAAGAAGCAGCCGATTGGCTGATACACAAGACCGCGACAGGTAAAGCCAAGGGGAAATCACTAAGACAAGCCACACATAGGGAACAAACAAAAAGACATGAATCCTAAAACCAAAACATTCCCTGCAGAAGAACCCCAACCTTGAAAGAGAGAGATCATCCTGTCAGGGATGACACAGGTAAAATGTGAATATATTCTTATTTGACCCATGATCTGATGTTTTCTGATGAAAACAAAAACATATGGAATAAAATAATGGCAATCACAGAAGAGCATTGAAATGTTTTTAAGAAGTATATTATAAGTATGCTCCATTAAACTTGATTATGCTGATAAATCATTGAGCCAGAGAAGTCTAACTATATTTTCTAACACAGTAATCTTAAGGTTTTTCAGTGCCTCTCCCATACATCTATACTCTTATTTTTTTTTTATAGCCTGTGGGCTGGTTAGGGCATTTTAAGTGCTGTGTTTTAGGGTTCACTTTCTGTGAATCAAAGAATAGGTACTGTGCTGTGTGCTGGTTTTGTGGTCAATTCTAAATTATTGTCTCCAATGTGAACAGAATGTATAGTTTGGAATCGTAAATGGTATAGCAGTAACTTAACACAGTCTTTTGCTTTGCGTTTATGATGATGGTCAAAGTCTTAACCTTAGTAGAACAATGCATCATTAAAATCACCATGTGTTTCTTTAGCAGTAAATAGCAAAGGTAAGTTTTTCTTCTAAACATCAATGCACAAAGTATCTCCATTGACCTCTGCAGGAACATTGAGACACTTTTTGTGTTGACAGTATTTAATTTTGGTCTACTTTCATCACCCAAAGCCTCGTTGAGTTCTTGGCGTTACAGACGTTAATCAAATAATTAATGATGGTGAAAACAGTTGAGTTTCTCTTGCAACATTTAGCTGTCTAAATGAAATCTAGCACTGCATTCTGCTCTTTGTTGGGAAAACTAAAAGACATCTTCCTACGTTGTATTTGCACTGATATTTTCAACTGACAACTACAAAGTATCACCTTTATAATGACACTTTCTCCACTGGCTAAGGCTCAGAACTTTAAAGCTTATTGCAACCAGAGTATGACAGCAACTCACAGTATGGTACACATGCAAATGTGATAGTGACTTTCATAGGTTTGAATATGAATTAGGAGCATGATGGTGTATTGGTTCACCCTCCTGACTTCCGTTTAGGAAAATAGGGGCTCAATTCCTGCAAAAATTAATTAAAAATGCCTTCTGTTTTTGCATTATGTCACTTTGGTGCATGGATAAAATAAAAGAATTCCTCTACATTTTAACTTGATGGTTATTTTGTTCATTAGCATGTTTTCAATCTGTCTACATTTCGCAATTGTAGAATAAAATGTGGGAAGATTCATGTACTTTATTGTTTAACTAAAAGTCACACATTTGATTTGGTATCGTGTGCTCTAATATTGTTCACTTCTTTTTTTCCCAGTCGTAACCTTTGCTTCGGGAAACTAAATCTGTAATCTGCTTAGTCGTGTTGATGCATCAGACATTTTTAATCAGCGGTATTGAAAGGAGAGCAGCTCAACGCTAAGGCGCTTGGCAAAAGCACTGCATTGAGAGGAGTAATGGAGAGTGGGGCTCTTGGATGTGGGGATGAAAGCCAGAGCGTGCATTGTATGAATAAGCAACATAACCCCTACGCCCCCTTAGCGAGGTTGTAAATGCTGATATGTTGATATTTTAACAGGTAAAGATCTAAATAACATCAACATTTTCACTAACCTGTGGAATTAGAAAACTGTCGAATCCAGCTATGGTAGATGTAATTATTGTATTGATAGAGCATCATATTGTTGTTATTTTTTCCCTCTCTCAGAAAACTGCATTATATTAATTATATTTTTTATCATTGTATTGCATTTGAAGTAATTTGCCAGTCTAACATGATAAAAACTAGAGTATACTTTGCATTTCAAGCAATAACTCCTCTTAAGGGTGAGTTGACTGTTTTTTTTTATATTACATGGATTTACATACATGGATTATGTGTTGCACTTAACATGACGTGACTATCGTTTGTTATGATAAGATTAAAAATACCTAGACAAATGCAGGGTTTAAAGCGGCTGCAATATTTGTCTTGTCATGAGGGGTTCCCATACCAATCAATGTAATCGTTTGTGCAGTTTTATATGACTAGATGATAGCTGGGAAGCGGGCAGTCAGCTTTTTGATGTTGGGCAAAAGAAACTCCTGGAGACAGATTATTCTACCTGCAGTCACATTTTGGTACATTTTCCACCTAGGTTTAAATGTGTGTGTAACAACTTCTCAGTTATCCTCACCTTTCAGTGTAGGTTGTTATTTAATTTTTTTTGGGTGGATTTTGTGACATGAGCTCTGGTTATGCCCAGCAGCACCTGTTTCCTTGTCCACCTTTCTTGCTGAAATGCGAAGGCTTTTATATGATCAGAAGAGGCCAGGAAAGCTTTGAGATTTTGAGGAAAATAAAAAAATTTGCAGGCAGATTATCATGTTCACACCTGCTGAGATTATTCCCTCTAGAATAATATTGAGTTCCTTTAAACTTGTCCATCTCCTGGATAAAAGACTTTTGCTTCTGGCTTTTTTTCCGGTAACAGTGCCAGCATTGAAGTAACCTTGATAGACTATACCGTTAATGACTGCTTTCGATTTTTCCAATTGTGGCACTTTTGTTCTTGGTATCTCGAGAAATGTGTTACACGTCTGTGACAGATTGTTGTAGAGGTAAATGAAATACTCATGTATGGTTTGTATGGCTTGCAATCGGTATAAAATGAAAAATGTTTTATCGTCATGCCAACATGTTCTCTGTTATTTATGGGATTAAAATAGCTCAGGACTGAACATTTCTAAGACAACACTCTTCCATGTAAGTATATGTGAGTGAACTCTATTCAAGTCACAAGGTGCTATACAATAAACGAAAAAAGATACTATTACCTTTTTAGAAAGCCTGTTTAAAAACGTATGAATATTAAACTGCTTTTACAAAATGTAATGTCCTGTCCCAGTATCCAATAGGCTTTTGCCTTGTGACACCCAGCAGACTACATTTTAACAAGTCTATTATTACTACATTTGATGCTTGACAGGCTGACATAGTTGAAGTTCCTTCTGATCCATTTTTAATGAAACAGACTTCCTTGAACGCCAAGAATTAGCAGGCGAAAATGTGACTGTAGTTATGATGTTAATTGTCTTCCACATCTAAGACACTCCTACCACCATTACTTCCAAAGGAATAATTATTTTTTATTTGTATTGCTTGAACACAATTTTAAAGCAGAGTAACATATTTTGAGTTGACTCAAGCTGGCACAAACAACATATTGCCCATAAAAGGTGTGAATTGTGCTAACTTTAGCTCTGCTGGACTTTCAAGCATTACTCATAAATGCAATCCACACACGTGCACAAATAGATTATGTGGGCATGCAAGCAAGGTACAGTTGTCAGTTTCTCTTTCAAGGTTCAGGAAGTAGACAACCAAATCTCAAATAAACTGTACAGAATAGCTTTCCGAGCATCATAGATGACTTTTGACAAGTCGATTTCTCCTGTTATTTGATAAATGGGCACTTGAAAGTCACTCTTTATGGAAGACAGACTCTACTCTATAGGAACATGATAAACAATGAAATCATAAGAAATGCATAGTTGTAGTGGAGCAGTATTCTGCTTGAATTCTGACAAGCCTCAAGATCATCTGTAGAAAAAAATATGATTTAAAAAAAAACGCCATCAAAAATAAATAGGTATAACAAATATTTCTACGTAATTAGATTAGGATATTCTTCTTGGCAGTGTAATGTGTTTCTGCTGTTTGTGATGTAATGTCTTCCAAATGTGGGTACTATGATATCTTACCTGAAATCTTTTTTATTTTTAACATGACTTTATTCCATAAGTAACACTCTTTGGCTTTCATCATCCTTCGTTTCTCTGGGAGATGAGAATTTAATGTGACATACTCCTGAAGATCTGGTGTGAATAAGGGCCATTCTGCACCATCAATTTTGGGATTCCTGAATACATAGAAAGAACACAATAAGACACAAAAATTAATGCTATATAAGCCCAAAAGACATCTTCCTAAATATGGCCAATCAAAAAATAATGACGAAAACCAAAGTTCAAATACATATAATTTGTTGTATGTGATTAAAATGAATAGGCGATTGCAACAAGGAACATAATTTTCCAATTGACCTATTGTGTTGCTCAGACTGTTGTTTTAAAAACTATCTACTGTGTATATGGACTTGCATGAATAAAATTAATTGCATGGTGGCATGTAACTGTTAAGCATGTGTACTAAACAGAGTGAATGATTTAGAGGTGTGGCATTATTCTTTAGTGTAAATCGTTCAGCCAGTGTTCGGTTATGCATACCCAGTCCTTGCAAAGTTGGCCCAGTGTTTCATAAATTTCCTAGTCATGTTCACTTCAGTGTTTGAGTATCCCCAGGTGACATTCAGCGGCATTCCAAATACAAATTCTATCTCGTAACCATGTAAAACACCCATCCATGCTGGCCAAGGATTTATGGAAGACTGGTGATCAAAAGAATATGAGAACATTTTTCCACCGTTTTGTGAGTATCTGGGGAGAGTGTAGGGGGGGGCAGAGAAACAGAGTAACTGTTAAATACATTACAAAGAACTAGTTGTTTCTTGAATGACTGATCACTTTTTTGTCAATTTCGATACTATTTTTTGGGTCACTCGCATAATTTTATCTCTGTGGTGAAATAATAATTAGCTGATCTCAACCTTGTTGAGCTTTTATTATGCCTTGATATTCTTCCAACCCAAACCTCCTAAGTTCAATTCTATTCACAGTATTGTCTTTACCTGTGAGCAAACTCTAACATAGGACAAACAAAAAATCGGTCTCCAACCAGATTCCCCAGGGAGTCACGGTTTTTCATCCTATTATGCTCATCCGTCCAATCGGTGTAGTGGAAAATTGCTCCTTCTTTTGCGACAGCATCAAGGTCTGCCATTGCAATCTTTACTCCTTCCATGAACTCCATTCTGGAGATGAGACTCTCACCAGTGATGTTAAATCCTGGCATCCCATAAACTAAAAAGTATGTCCCTTCATTTCTGTTTAATCCAAACAGCACATCTTTCTTTGGAAGATTGGGACTTTGCAGCAACAACTGTAGAATATAAAAAGGGGATTTTCCTTTAAAATTTAATTTTTAGTCCGGCAAACTCCACGCATGAAGGCCATAGCCCAGAAATGAATCCTTGATATCACAACTGTGCTAACTGTTCAGTCAACGTGCTGCCCTTGGTTAATATTTAATAATTTTAGTATCCTATCTTCGTTTTTCCAAAGCCCAGATTTGTTGTAACACGAAAAAGGTTAGACTTCAGTTATTTGACAGCCAGGTGTGTTGTGAGTACATTTCTTATTTGGAATCAATTACTGCATAAAGGTTATATTTGGTCAACTAGTAACTTTGAAGCTACATCCCGCGTGGATAGTTGCAGGATGAAAAAGCAAAGCAGTTGTTTATGGTTTATCTGTTTGGTATAGATAATTTCTTTAGAATGTTATTCCTCTTCATGTAACTATTGTACATTTAATGAGTGTTTTTGTAGCTCCAACAACTTCAAAGCATAAAATCTCTTTTCCCTGGTGGGACATGTATGCTAGTTTCAGAAGATGAATTCTCCCATTACTTCTTTTCATATTCCACTCATTAACAGATAGGATCAATGGCCTCAAATCAGGATAAAAATCGACCGCTTATGCTCATTGCAAAGAAAAACCTGAGGGGAAAACATTGTGTGACATAACACGACACTCTACATTGAATCAGACTTACTTCAATTTTATCAGGTAAGAAGTACCCGTCCACAACGGGAGGAAAGGGTATGGGCAGTATTGTAGGCTGTGTGAGAGCATCAAATTGCTTTGAGGTTATCACCCAAGGATCAGTCTTCTGTAAGCAAATATCCAGACGAGCTGGAGAGGACGTGGGGCACCCTATTAATCTTGCCAGCCTCAAGGATCTGGATAGTAAACATAACAAAGTAAAGCTAAAAATTCTATGTTGATGCACGATAATGTCGATCATGCAGGAAAGTGTTTCACGCTGAGTAGTAGCTAATAGCAAAAATTACAATAAAAAAATCATGAAAATGATCACGTTTACACTATTATGACATATTTACCAATCAATAGTGCACTAGCAAATAACAATACCATAAGTAATAATCTGAATTTGAATAAAGACACTTTTTTCATTACCTTTCATTGGCAACTGCCTTACTGACTGTGGCCCACGGTGCATTTGGGGAACCACTCTGCATGACAGCCCTTTGAAAAAGGTCATGACTACCTGGTGAGAGGAGGTGGAATCCAACAGATGCAGACCCTGCACTCTCTCCAAAAATGGTAACCTGTGGAGTGGAGCATATTAAGAGCAAACAGTTTGCATCTGAAGCTTAATCCAACAATGTGACTTTATCAACATTACATCACCAATGCCAAACAAAAATCTGACCTGTGATGGATCACCCCCAAAGTGGACGATATTATTTGCTACCCATTGTAGAGCTAAGCGTTGATCCAGGAGGCCTGCGTTGCCCCGGATATTGTTGTCAGACAAAGCCAAGAAACCAAGCGCACCAAGTCTTTGATACATGACAAAAGCTGGTTACTATATATAATATACAATATAAGGCATCTGTGGGCAACTGTCCTAGTTAGAACCCAAAATATCATGGCACACCGTAAATCACTAAGAATTAGGGAGATTGATCATTTCAGTACTCACCTGTAATTCATTGATACAACAACGACACCTTCAACTTTACTCAGATATCGGCCATCATAAATGTCCAGAGAGGATGTTCCTGAAATAAACCCGCCTCCATATATCCACACAAGGACAGGAATGAGTGAATGGTGTCTCGTTTTGTTAAAGGGGGTCCAGACATTTAAATATAGACAGTCTTCACTTAGTTTGGTTTTTGGGTTCCACATCTCAGCACCCCTGAATCCTGTAATAAATAAATAAACCGGTTTTAATCAGCATGTAAAAAAGTGAGAGTGAGCGAGAAACTGCTACACAGGGTTGCCTTCTCTTTGGAGGTGAGCTTCATTGTTAGTCAGAAACTCAAGAGCTTCCTGTTCTTTGAGCATTGAGTGTTATAAAAATATGATGTGTAGGTTGTGCCAATGGAATATCTTACTCATTTTCAAAATGTATATTTAGAAATACATTTGGGAAATTGCCATCTATAAATGCCTGTGACATTATCTAGTTTCTAAACAACCATCCCTGACAGGTGGTTGTGTCTATAAATAGCAATGAATCCGTGAGCCGGGCCCATTATAACTACAGTAGGAGGGCTGGCTTGTCAAAGTACACAATCATCTGAAATAAACAAAACAGAATGAATCACAGAATCCGCCAACAATTTTTGTATTTCCTAGATTCAAATTCATTGAGGTGTTACAAATATTATCCCATTATACGAGACTGGTGGCATGCCAGGTGACTGGGTACACACATCTGCCATACAGTTCTCTGCTAAGGGGTCCAGTTCTAGGCTACAGCCTTTCTACTATGTTGACTTTGTATTTTCTTCTGTTCCACTTGACTTTTCCCATGGCCTGGTTTCCTTCCACTTACGATAAAGATGCTTACTAGAGGGCGGCCTGGTGTACAAGTATTTGACGCATAGGTCTCCGTTCTGGGCAAACCTAGTGAGGATAGTCAGTTGAATGCTCTGAACTGTGAATAGTTGTTGGTCTAGGTGTACCCTATCACTGACTGGCAATTAGATTATTACTTCTATAGTGGAATTAAGCATCAAAAGAGGTCCGTGAACCTTAACCTGTTTGTAAGTGAGATGTGACATTGTTTGTGTAAAATGTGTCATACCTGGGTACAGTGTATCTGGAATCTGGTAACAAGAATTTGAATAGTTTGTAGCAGCAAACACCCCCTCCCAATTTTCCGCAGGTTCTGGGGCTCGGAATCGTAGTTTGCCAAGTGGTGGTTTTGCATATGGAACACCAAGGAAAGCTCGGATTTCACCACCGGCTACAGATAGCCGTTTTCCTTGAATTTTACCATTGATGGTTTTAACAATTAGGTCATCTTGTGTATTGACAGACACAGAGAGGATCGAAAGCAGCATGAGGAGATGGCCGATCTTCTCTGCTGTCTGTGTCGCCATTAGAAACCCTGGCGGAAAAAGAAATATACATGCTTTCATTCACTATTAGATTTTTAAGGAAAATATGATAAGAACCAGTTTTAAACTTCAGCTGCATTTAGCATATGTATTTGATTGACGTTGGTTGCAAGTGGAATTCAAAGTTTTTGTTAGTCTATTTGTTTAGTAACTCAAATGCAATCTCTATTTAAATCTATTTTTAAACAACTAGTTATTTTCACCATAATGAAAAATTAACAAAAACATTCGTAGTCCTAGTAGAATTTGTAGTAGTAATAGTCTAAATTGAAATTGGAGTAGTCCAAATATTACTATGGAGTAGTAGTAGTAGTAATAGTTGTTGTTGTTGTTCTTTTACATTAGCTTTCTTTATGATTTAATACCTATTTGCACAATAGCCAAATTTTAATAAAGAACTTAGAACTCACCGAGGTAAATGTATTGATCGCTTCCTAATCATCCAATAAAATTAACCAGTAATATTTACTTAATACATCACAGAAAACACAATGCAGCGTTGTGGTGAATTACAGGAGAAGGTTAGTAGAAGGCTGAGCGTCAACGCGAACGCAGGAAACCCTCACACGTGCGCGTGTGGCTCTGCCAACTCTCCACATCGCTTTTTTACACGTGTATGTAGTAATCATCGGATTGATTTAGCAAACGTTACTCATTGCGCGCATCCATTGAATGCTAAATTTGAACAAGCCGTACAGCCGTGACGCACGTCATTCGGGAAGTCCTGCTTCCGAGTTAATGATTTAAATAGCAATCTGCAAATGATTTTATGACATCTTACCTTGGTAGTTGCACTTTAGTCTGCATGAGAGGACACGCTGTTGCTGACATGAAATAGGCGGGGAATCTGGGTCCCGTGCCTGTGGACTATGACTCTCTGAGTCATAGACCAGACTACAATAGCTGCGCCCCACACTTCATATCGTTTTAATTGCCTATTATAACTGCGATCTAATAACGACAGAAAGGCACTAAGGGTTTTACCTGAAAGGCCCTAGCAACACACACCTAAAAAAAAACCCACACACTTATGTATTTTTTTAATTTTTTTTATAAAGTGGGTGAAATTCTACTCAGAAATTATTATATATATTCTTGAAGTTCTTAAAAGAAAAAGTTATCAAATTCCCCTGAGTGCTTTATAACCAGAAATTACTGCTTGTTGACATTACAGAACAGTCATAGATTCAACAAAAATATTTCTACTGGAATCCTTTAGCACTGATGTATTTTCTGTCTCTCTGCCAATCTCCCATCTGTCTGTCCTTTTTGAACACTAGGGACATGAACCTCAGCAGGCTCTTTTGGTGAAAAATTATGATTTTTTTTTAAGCACTTATCCTCACAACAGCTGCAGGCAAACGTAAAATATATTTTTTCAAATATAGATGCCTATTAGATGATCACGGTGAATGAAAAAGTGTTTTATTTTTGTTTTTCATAGTCCAACAGAAAATAATTGCAAACTATAAAGACTACAGCAATTCGGAGATTCCAATCAGCCTACCATGCATGTTATTGGGATGTGTGAGGAAACCCGACTAGATGCAGAAGACCCTCAGTGGCCTGGGAGAAGATGGAAGAAGATCACTCGATCTCAAGCCTGTGAGTCGGAGGTGACACTGCAGAAGGGAGGCACATGCAGGAACATGTGACATGCAGGAAAAATGACATAAAAAACTGAATGAAAGCATGGAGCACAAATACACAGACATCGGTAATGAGACGAGAGACACTTGTGCTGATATACAACAGGTGACAAGAATTGGCTATCCCAAGGACAAAATACACTGAGCCACAAGCCAGAATGAAACCAACACTTCCATTTATTTTTTAATGTTTTATTCATTTTTAGTACATGGTTGGTGTGAATGTGTGACAGAAAAGGCCTACACCCTTACCTTCAAGCTAAGGTACTTCAGAAAGATCATGCTTGTGAAAAATTTAGATTTTTCAAATAACCCTACGTGCAGGTTTTGCAAATGTGGGAGTAAGAGAAAATACAGACACGCATTGAGAGTGAGAACCTGTCGATTTTTACCTTTTAACATTCATACTGCAGTTCAGATACAAGAAAACAAATCACTGAATCATTTATTTAATTACACCCTATATTGGTTGAAAGGCAATGGCAAGACACAAGGAGAAAAACAATCATTCGTGCAAATACTTACGGACAATTTGCATTTTTCAGCATACTATGCATGTTTTTGGAATGTGGGAGGAAACCAGAGTATCAGGAGAAAACCCACGCAGGCACAGGGAGAACATGCAAACTCCACACAGGAAGGCCGGCAGCCTCTAGGGATTAAACCCTTGATCTCAGAACTGCCACTCATATTTCTGTGTACAATTCTTCGGAAACTAAAGCTACCAGATGCTTTAAACATGCATTTATCTATTTTGTCTTTGTGCCAGCATTTTGGTGACCTCATCATTTTATGGGTCAAGCTTCATTCTTTCGCCAACATGTTCCTCAAACTGTACATGTCAAAAACAAATTACGCGGGATTTAATCCTTATGGTGCAGTATGAAGCTGCCTGAAGGTTACAGTACTGTGAGCGTGGTTTGTGAAACTGCAGTCAAGAATATATTTCTATGGAGTTTGTGTGTGGGCATGTACATTAGAGGGAGAAGGGATAGAAAAAATATGATAGATTACAGAACTATGTCAGTATGGTAGTGTAAAATTTCATTTAAGATCATTCTTTCCATTCAATCTTAATAAAGCAATTGCCTCGCGACCCATATAATGCCCCATCGCGCCCACACCTTGGCCAAACTCAATTGTCTTCCTCACTTGCTCATGTGTGCACTTCCACACACAAAAGGTTACTATTTTATATGGCTGCTGTGTGTCGAAGTGTTGTTTTTATATTGCGGTCATATTTCATTTTGACCTACTTTCTTTAAATTGCCTGTGGGGTTTTGTATGGGGAGAAGAGCCATCACATTTATATATGAGATTGAAGGAAGCAAGGGAAGCATGTAGACTTGTTTATGTTCTTCTTCATTTTATGTAGCATTTCTGACCATCTTCAGAATACTTTTCTGCTATTACTTGGAAGTTTCGTCTCTCAAATCTACCTCTAGCTCATCTCGGACTATCCCAGTGTCATTAATATTGCTTCTAGCACAACATTTAGTTTTGCCAAGTACACGTTTGGTCCCATGTCACTTGTTTTAATTGCTGTTAGGATTGAAGATAAGATGAATTGCAATTTAGATCTCAGCATAATCTAGTGGGAAATTTACATCTTCATTACCAAACCTGATATTTGTACCGTTTGGCATTTTATACTTTCGATTTGCATTATTGTCATATCAGAAAATTATTAAATGAATGACTGAAAAAAATTAATGTGTACATACTCACACAAAGTCAGTGCTTATTTGGATTGTGGAACTTGTGTGTTCTCAATTTACGTGAAAGAAAATGCACTCATTTAAAGTCAAATGATGAAACCAATTTTAAAAAGCTTGTACCTATTTTAGATTTCAGTAAAATGAAACGGGGTTGAATGAAACTCACAACCCACCTACAGTATGCCTACGTAATTTAAATGAAGCTGTACTCATTTTAAATCTTATCAACTCCTAATGGAAACCACTGAAGCCACAAATTGTGCCATGCTCCTAACATGTCAAGCATAGTTAGTTTTGTGTATGTGTGAATGTGCAAGGGAGGCAATAACTGATTGCCATACAATATTTCATCCTTAGCAACTCTCACCCCTGTAAAAGAATTAAACTCAAATAACTTTTTCCATCATCTCATCTCTTTTGTTAATATTATTAGTTATAAATGGATGTGTACACCTCCAGAATTTTTTGTTATTGAATGCAGTGGCATGTATTCAACACTTTGGCTTATCCTTTGCATACCAGTTGACACAAACAACCATTTATGCTCACACACAGTTTTGATTAGTCAACCTGCCTATCTTGGGGAAGTGAGAAGAAACCGGAGTAGCAATCCCCCACAGAAAGGTCAGAACCCACCAGGGGTTGAACCCTCAATTTCAGAACTGTGAAGTAGACATGCTGACCAGTGTGTGTGTGTGTGTGTTCAGGAAAGGACCATGAGTGGGAGGCAAGAAACTCAGGAGTCTCCAGCAGAACACAAAAGACAGAAATAGAAGAAATAGTGGGTGGTTCTGAATTTGGTGCTGAAAGGAAAGGTTACAAGACTTTTATGTCACTAATACAAAGCCACTTTGAAACACATTAATATGCACAGAACATTAAGATATACAGGAGATTAAGTTATTTAAAATGGCTCCATACTTGCATGTTGCTGGCCTCAGTCATTTGTTTCGATTAATACTAATGTCTAATTGTCTTACTAATTGTCCCACAGAAGGACATTGAAACTGTCAAAATGGGAATCTGTATATCATGTCTTCAAGAATAAGAATTTTTCGGAAATGGAAATATGATACAATGTTTCATGTGAAACACCCTGTATGAGCTAAGAAGGATTTGCTGCTCTATCTGTCTACTAAAGATTGTTGTCTTTGCACTGAGTGTTTACTGCAATTTCAGGATGCTGATTATGTGTAAAAGGGAGTTGTTTCACCAACTAAAAAGGACACATGACAACATCTTTAAACTCAGACATGCTTCACTAGCACAGGTGCAGAGTAGATTCTTACTCATTTTCAGGCAATTGACTTCACAGCTACCCCTCCACTACCTGCACCAGCAGCCATCCCTTCTCTTCTCACTGTTGTGCAGCAAAATGCAAGACAAGTGCTCAGAGTAGTGCAGCCCCGGAAATGTGCTGACCTGCTCTCGCTAGCCCTCACCTCCATCCTCAAAGTTTCCCTGTCACAAACCGTGGTCTCATTCTGCGTCAAATCACCCACAATCATCCCAGTCCAAAAGGAAACCATCATACACTCCTCAGAGACTGTTACTCAGAGGCCCTCACACTGGTTATCAGAATATGTCTTGGGTCAGGGAATGACCTTTGAACACTTTGCTTGGTGAAACGTCTGGCACTGCTCTTTTTGGGCTGCCCTTGGTTGAAGGACTGATCTAAAAAAGAGGCCTGCAGTTGACAAAAATGGCCAAATGCATTGACAAATAGCAATTCCAGTGTTACTATGTCTCTCTGTTGACCTGGAAACACCTCAGGGCCACCCTGGGGGAGCTAAGACAAAGTTGCTGGGGAGATTATGTCTCTCCGTTGGCCTGGGAACACCTCAGGGCCCCCCTGGAGGAGCTAGACGAGGTTGCTGAGCAGAAGAGAATCTGGACCTCTCCAGCTGCTGCCCCAGTGACCTGAACTCGAACCAAGGGAAGGCAAATGTTGAAGAAAATGGATGGTTTATTCCCTCGCATGACTTAAAGTTACATCATCTGGCGTTTGTTTATATTTCAAAACTACAGTTTTAAGGTTTATGTAAAGTGACTTTTAATAGCTCGCAGATTGTGACAGAGTTTGTATGTGACCCAACAAGGGAAAATGAGTCATAGGGACAGATGTTCTCAAAGTAAAGGGTTGGTATTGTCTCATCAAAACGAGAGCAATCTCATCTTTCCAAGGTCACACGAACCATTTTGCTGTGACATTTCATCCCTGGGAAATTGTGATTTGAAAATGTTGTCTCATGCATCTTGGATTTCCCAAAGCAGGAGGAAATTTGACATTTCTAAAGCTTTGTTAAGATTGCCTTCTCTGTTTTTATAGTACTTGAAAGTTGTGAAGGAAATGCACAGGTCTCCCTAAAATATAGTGTTGTAATTTAAGTGGTACTCTAGGACGATTACCTCAGTAGTTTGTTCCAGTCATTTTAAATCAGACACTACAATATATTGTAAAAAAAATCTGTCATTACTTAGCTAGAACTTTCCGCCAGTCATTCTGAGATATCTCTTTTTACTCTTTCTTTCATTAACCACATCTTTACACGCATATTTGGAATTTCCTGCTCTCAAGTTTGCTTTTGATGATCATGTCTGCAATGTTGGCCAGCCATGACATCACTCTTTTCCCTGTCTTCTTTTGTTGATATGGACGAGGGCATTGCCATGCTGAAAGTGACCGCTACCTCCCCAGCATAAATGTTTCATTGTTGGACAGAGGATATAAATCAGAAGAGTTTAGCATTTCTCACATTGACTGTTCCCTCTGAGGGGACAAACGAACAAAAGCCTTGCCAGCAATATTACCCACCAGAGCACAAGAAAGCCACAGTATACCCTAAAGGTGGGGTCAAGCTTTCAGCTGTACAATGTTCACTTGATGTGTACCACACATCCACTGATCCAATATACAATGAAATATGACTTGTCTAACTCGATCATTTGTACAGAAATCTTTTGACCTTTTGTCACAATATCTTTAATTTATTTTATTTATTTTACTATCTAAGACATTTGAATTGTAATTTTTTATCTTGTGTAAAGCCACACTATCTCATACATTGATGGAATTGAGCGAATGTTTCTGTAGTCAGCGACACTGCAGTGGGTTTTTCCACCTTGATCCCTTAATAGCTGGGTCAAAGGATGGTGGTCTCATAACCAGGTGGTGGGCTATACCCCAGCTTGGTAAATACAGTGGGCACACAGAAGTGCTCTTTACTTGTTGTTCTGTCACAGAATGGTACATCGAGGTCACTTCCTCTGTCCTTGTAATCCACAAATTGATTGCTGAGAGGCGCACCAACAAATTTTAAAATAGCACTCACATAAATACCGTAAAATAACATTCTCTTTATTATTTTAATAAACAATACTGAGTAACCTGGAAACAGATCCATTCACTATGGAAATCAACCACTTATACTGCAAATCAGGGGTTCGAAATGATTTTGCTGAAGGGCCATTTTAAAATGTCCTTCTATGTTAATGTACCTAATCAAACATTGTCTTACTTTTAACACCAGAACAACATTTCAATACCCAAGGGGGAAATGGTGAATACATTTTTAAACACATTTATTCAAACGTTCACCTAAAAGAAACAAAACTAATGAGACATCGTTTTTCCACAAACACTACTAAGACAATATTTATATCACATTATCATCCCAACTGGTTCAAAGCACTTGACTTAATTATTAGGAGTCTCTTAAATGATGCTTTTGCAATTGGTAAAGGCCTACGTACACTACTTCAGGTGTAACATATTCAAACAGGCTTATAAAAAGAAATACACTTATACTTTACATTGGAACGTGAATCAAACAAAGAAGGCTTTGAACATTTTGTAAGTTCCTTCTGTCTCGCTTTCCTTTCAAACACCCAACAACACAATAAACTGCTGCAATCAGCACATCCCTGTCATCCAAATAAACAGACGGCTGAAGCGTATGTGCAGCACTGAGCTGATACTATAATTAGCTGCGTAATCATAATTAATAATACCATTTCTCCCTTTCACTTCCTATGTAGAGGGAAATCTCGGTTCAATTTACATCATTAATGTAATTGCCCAACACTTGCGAATGCACCAATTAATGCCAACTCATGCCAATCTAGCCTCCCTGCTAGTACTCATTTGCCATGATTGGCCACTGATGCTAACCAAGGCGAACAATGGGAGGTCCATCATGGGTTGCATACTGGCATAAAGACACGCGCAATGAGAAAATACAAGTGACCTGTACAGGGTCCAACCGATGCTCGCTGGGATAGGTTTCAGTACACATGTGACCCGTTAAAAAAATGCAATTTTGAATATGGATGGGTATTTTGCTGTTTAATATACCCCTGCCGTTTAGTACACCAGGGTATATTATATGGGGGTATATTAAACCGCAAAATATGATAGTTTGACTTATACGTTTTCCCTTAACGGAGACTTAAACTAACAGTATATAATGGAATATTACCATTCAAGTTGTACTTAGTTAGTCGCCATGCCCAACAATCTCGTTCATTGCCATTTCCTGAGGAATAACTAATTCTTCCATCCCTTTTAGAATGTGCAGTACGCCATGATTGCATTGTCTGTAAGAGTATGCAGAGCCAAGTGCTCATGAGCTAAATAGTGTGCGATGTTCATCCCTCAAGATGCACAAAATCTACTCTCTTTTAGGTAGAATGTGTATGTATCAAGGAAACATGACACAGTTGAGTCAAAGGAACTTTGTTTAAAAATAAGAAATGTCACATACAAGTGAGTACATAACTTTAGAGGAAGAACACGTTTGGGTTAATTAGAGGGCATTGAAGTTTGTCTAAGAATGCTGTCACAGTGTGTCTCTTTGTTTAAAAAGGCATGTAGGACAGAATGACAGGATGAGCTGATAATGATACCATGCATAAGGTCACAGTAGAGTGTGTGAGACAGGAACCCTGGATATCAAGTGCAATCCTTGTGCTCAATTGTTCCTGATGGTTATAACTGTGTATGGTGAGGGCAAACATACTATAGTTATATTTACTCAGGGTAAGTTGAGTACCCTTGGTACTTGGGGGAGAGTAATTTACTGATGGTAGTGCCAACCTTTTTGCTCTAATGATGCCATCTGTTTTATCTTGTCATCTATTTAAAAAAAACATATTTTGGTCAGCAGCTAGGACACATAATAGTTCATCTGAATGCAGTTAAATGCTGGAGAAATTTAATGTCTCATTAGGGAGTTTGAAATATATATATATTTTTTGTTCAACTGGAAATTGGGGTGTTCATTAAGAAATTGTAGCTGGACAGAAAATGGTTTAAACGTACTTCGAGAAAGAACAAAAATGGAAACAAGACTACCTTTTAAGCAATCTGATATCTTCCAAGTTTAATTAGTTGTCCATGTGAGCGTATGAAGTGTGGCCTTAAATGAACACCTCAATTTGAGTAAATATGAATAGCCATTGTCCCAATTTACCACAATCTACATCTTATCTCAATAAGTGGCCTATCTGAGAGGACTGGATATGATATTTAATGAATAGCTAACATGTTGACTGACAGTGATGTGATCGAGTATTACTATATTTGGTCATTATGTGTTTCCTGGCAACAGAAGTCTCCATAAAAAAGATCATCTTCATCTACTGAGCAATAGGCTTTTAAGTGATTGCAATCTGCAAAAATGAAACAAAGCCAACAAATTAATCTCCTAATACCTTTCTTGATTCTGCATGATAGCCTTGCAATTGGTTACATTCTTGCTTATAATGCACAACAGGGGTAAAATAACACACATGAGAGTTGGGAGGTGTTTATCTGGAATAGTTAGAGGATTTTAAAGGTGTAAACCCAATGTCAATTAAAATCCTAATCCTTGTTCTTATATTGGCTGCTTAGACTTCTCATCAAAAATGACGCCCACAACCATATGGCAGCGACACAAGGCTATAAAATATAAATGTTCCACAACGAATTATAGCCCAGATTGCACAAAAAGTTTGTTTTCCCTAGATATTAGGGAGGGGGGAAAAACAACCTTTTTAAGGCAGACACATGAATCAATTCAAGAATCTTTTTTGTATATAAAGTAGATCCTGTAATGGTCCAACTACATTTTCTATCATGTTCATGGGTAAATATATAAACCGTATAAGTAGAAGAGTTTTTTCACAAATCTATACATATACTTTATGTATCTTTTGAAGTGTTCCCTTCAATCGTGACAATTTTTTCTTACATGCTGGTCACAATAGTCCCCTCCTACCTGCTTTGTCCTGCTTCGCTTCACAAGCACCTATCACTGCAGCTGAGCGACAACAGCAGGCAATTACAACCAGGTGAGAATGTGACACTCACAAATCACTTAGCAGAGAGATTGCTTTTCTACAGCCTCCTTTAGATGCTGTCTGGATGGGGTGAAAAAAAAAAAGAAAAGAAAAAACAGCACACTCACACAAGGGGCGCATCATCTCTACAGGGTAGAAATAAGGCATCCATGTATGCTGGCACACAAACATCCTCACTCACATCTAGGTGATTTGAAATGTGGCTATCCTCTGCATATTAATATGACATTATCAGCAATTTCAGTGTCAGATATTTTATGCTTGTTGTCTGGAGTCAAGATTTATATTTTACAGCTAATTGGTGATAGATTTTGTGGTGTGGAAGACCTAACTAATTGATGATTGGTAAAAGAATCGGCACACATTTTTCAGCCAAGAATTCAAATTGAATATTGTTGAACATCTCCTTGATCCATAGAGTTTGTTGGCCTGATGGGTTAGGGTTAGGGTTGTGTGATGATTTTTTTTTTCACTACTGAAGTCATATTTCTATCACTACACCAGCCAAATTAGGCTGTACCTGTGTGGGTCGGGTGTGAGTGTGCATGAGTGCATTCGTGTGGATGATTGACTCAGTAGGAAGTGGAGGTTATACACCCCTAGCATATTTTCCTATGTTGACTTCACACATTCCTCTATTTTTATTACTGAAATGATGTCAAAACTCCATGGAAACCACATAGCCAGCAGCCCCAGGGTTTCGAACCACAATAACACAAGAGACAAGAATCTCTGCATGCTCATCTCTCTCATCTCTCTCACCTCTCACTGTCTCTCTCTCTCTCTCTCTCTCTCTCTCTCTCTCTCTCTCTCTCTCTCTCTCTCTCTCTCTCTCTCTCTCTCTCTCTCTCTCTCTCTCTCTCTCTCTCTCTCACCTCTCTCTCTCTCTCTCTGTCTCTTTGAGAGAGAAAATTTCCCCAAGCATATTATTGGCATAATTTAATGTCTTTTATCACATCAAAACATGGTACGTATTGCATTGGACGCATTAAGTGTGAGGAAAACTCTTCATATTGGCAAAACTATTTATATTGGCAGTTTACCAATGGGTTTTGAGACTTCAAAACATTCTGTAAATAAAATAAAAACTTGAATATATTTCTTGTATTTTTATGGGAAGGGAATTTAAGGAAAGACATTTGATGGTGTAGTGGTTCACTCGCTTGATACAGGATCGATTCCCGCTCGGGGGCGTTGTGCTCGTGAATGAGATTGGTTGACTGTCTGTTTGTGCCTTATGGCTGAGTGGCGACCAGTCTTTTCAATAGAAAAAAAACTATACAAAAAGCATCAGTTAGCAGCCCATGGTTTGTCCGTCAATCGCTTATGGTTGTTTTTTTCTTTTTGTGAAATGGAAGGAAACCGGAGAAGATCCATACAGGCATGTGTAGATCACATGAAAAGTCCGCACAGAAAAGCCAGATATTACAATTTACCATTGATCTCAAAACCCCGAGAGAGACGAGTTATCCAGTTATCTGCCGTTTTGACGGTTAAATTTCTGGGAGGAAACAAACACTCTAACAAAACATAAAATACAAGAAGTAACAGAATCATTGATCCATTTTTGCTCTCCTTTGGCATACATATCATCAATTCAACTCCATGAACTGACCCTTGCCCATTTACCCATTGGGGAGTGTTATTCCAGCAATGCAATGTTCTCACATTTTATTTTACTTTGTTTCAAAGAGAATTGAAAATTAACTACGGTACTTTATTCAAAGGACATCAGACATTCTGCAAAGGCTTGACTTGCCATCATTTACTTCACCCCTGCAAATTTATCTCCTCAGCTCTGTGCTGTCATGTTGGATAAGGCACCTCACCTTTGGGCAGTCAGAGAAGTACAATCATTTCCCAGGAAAAAAAAATATTTTTAACGTTATCAATTTTGTCCTGCTACAGCAATTTATTCATCAAGCTTTTTTGCAATGAACTATTTCAAAAAGAATGATTGTATTAATTTCTATTTCATATTTGTTGACCATGTTATAATCGTTTGCCATTTTATGCATTGAAAATATTTTTTTCTTGTTAATTGGCTGGCATTGCCTAAGCAGATTGTTGCCAACAAAGCACCTTGGAATTCAAAAGTGAATTGGAACAGAATGGAAGGGTGGGATTCTCATTCCCACACTCTTATTCTGCAACTGGTAAAGCAGGATTAGTTTTGGCAGTAAAGGAGACAAAAGGGACCATGCATATTTGTGTTGATGTCTGCACACCTTGTTCTCTGTGTGTTGACGTGCCAACTCAAAGCTGAAGTCAGGGCAACAAGGTTTTTGGGGGACTCAATTAGTTCAGCCCGAACACAAATCCTGACTCTGTCACATTCAAGGTCTATCTGGGATATGGCAAGGAAGAAACATTAAAGCTTTGCCTGCAATTCACCAAAGCTCAAAGTCCCCCTGCTGCTGCGCTTATCCCCGAGAATCCCTACACACCGTGGGACTAGTGGGGAGCCGATCACAGTTGGAATCCCACGATCAGCCGTTGCACTGGGTTTTCGCATGTTAGTGTGGCTTGTTACGGTTTGAAGAGATTTAGCATCCTTTTTGCTTGTGCAAGGTCTATTTTCAATTACTATATGTTTACAAAATTCACTGTTTCTGGGTAACACTTGGCATGCTGAACATAAGGCCATCTTTATGCTGATTAGTGGTTTCCAGATTGGAAAACTGGGCATACTTTTGCTCCCGCGACTGAGTGGTTAGGGCATTGGCCTCACAGTTCTGGGGTCTTGAGTTTGAACCCAGGTCAGGCTACCTGTATGGAGTTTGCATGTTCTCCCTGGGTTGAAAAATGAAGCTCAGAAATGTCTGCAATGTGCTTTCTCGAAAGTGTCATTTGCTTCTGAGATAATGCACAATGCTCAATCACAACCAATAGGCCAAAGCCTAAACCACTCATTGTTGCACTCCTGTGTTGGGACGTTGACGGGAACATGATGTCAGACATTGACAAAGGGTAAGGGTTTACCCCGAATAAATGTATGAGCAAACATAATTTGTACTGTAATTTTAAACATTGGTAACGCTGGCAACCAATTCAGGGTATACTCAGCTTTTTGTCTTGTAGTAGGCTAGGCTCCAGGACCCCTGTGGCCCTCATGAGGGAAGCATCACCCATACCAATCGTGCACTGTCCCCAATGTTTGTGATTATGTGAAGTATTCTTGCAATATATTTCTTGAATTCTTAAATAATATATGATTCCTAATGGCCAAACTCAGATTCCCTTGAGCTATTTTTGCTCGGTGGAATAGGGTTTGCCTGTCTGCATCAGTTTTTCTGAGTTTGTGGGCTCAAGAGTTGAGTGTAGAGAAATAGAAAGAGCTCCTGCTGGCTTCGGGTCTTACCTTAATCCTTTCCACACATTTTTCAAAGCGTTTCTCTGAGACATCCAAAGAAGCAGAGGTGCATCCTTTTGTCAAAGGAAGATTAACCTTATATAAACAGGTTTGAGAAAGGAGAAAAGGCTGAAGTGATGGGCGAGGGCAATGTTTTCAAATAACTTTAAAAATGGAGTAGAGCGAAATGAAAGAATTGCAAAAATGAATGCAGAGAAAAATGAAATGGTATACAGAGTTTCAAAGCTGGCTGGAGAGGGAAGATTGAAAAGATGAGGCAATTTTGATTGGTGGCTTGGAGAAAAGAGCTTTGGTTTGGTTGGGATTGCAGCCAGTGGAGCAGCTCAGTGGAGTAAGCTGCTTCCAGATGAGTGAAAAGAGTGACACAAGCTCTCCCATACGCATGCACAGGCCAGTGAAAGGCCACAATAGGAGCCATGTTCCCGTCACACAGCAAATCAAAGGGCTGGCAGTTCGCTGCCACTGAACTCTGCTGGGCTCCAGGGAACTAAAGGCCCCCGAACTATGAGTGTCATGCAGTGGAAGAAAAAAATAAAAACATGTTTATATGCTAATGTTATTATTACCAGGAATTGTAACACTAGAGTCATGGTAGGCATCTGATTTGTGGATAGTACTATGCCACGCAGTCAGATCAAATGTAAGTGACAATTTCTGTTGGCAAACCAAAACAAATACAATGACAATTATTTCTTTAAAAACAAGGGATTATTTTACTAAATTCTGAAACAAATGCACAACTCTGAGTACTGTTATTTCACATATTTATATCAGATAAATTAGAGGCAGAAGGCCATGGCATTTTTGGCATTTTAATCCCACCCCCACCCAGATGAAAGGCTGTTTTACTGTTATTCATTGAAGCAAAACAATGAATAACAGTAAAAGTTGGAAGTTAAAAAAAAGACTACTTTTGATCGACAGTCCTTTGGGTATTTGCTTTTCTAAGTTTGGTGGCTTCATCTTAACTTTATGACCTTCAACTAAATCCTTCATATCTTGGTCTTTGCTCTCCGCCCTGCTCTCTCTCTCTCTCAGCACAGGGATGCATATTTCTGTCTGAACCCAGGAGGCATTGGTATTTTTCTAAATGTCTGAAGTGAATTTAAGTCGGATGCAGGTAAGGTAAACTGAGTTTGTGTTCTGCACTGTATAGTTTCAGTGTAGAAAATCTAACTAATGAGGGAATAAAGGAATGTCTGATGAAAATGGAAATAGAACTGGACCAACTGATGACAAATTAGCTTAACTGCAATTAAAGAAACCGGAAAATTAATTTTGTAAAATATTTTGCAATGCCGTTCTTCACATTTTGTCGAGATTCTTTTTTTTTTTAAAAAACATTATTTTGCTGCTAAGCAAGCTTGGGGGCAAAGGCCCTGGAGCATGTACTACTCAAAATGTAGTATATGGTGTTTTGTGCCGCTGTGCAAGGGTCCTGACCTTTGAACATTGCAAATGTGAAAGTCACTGAATTGAACAAAAGATAACCCAAGCAGGAATAGGAGTCATGCCAATGTACACGGAAAATTGTCAGCAGATTCTTGAATTAAGGTGAAGGGGGGAGAATGGCATCATCAAAGTGGGATTAATGGAGAAAATAGGTAAAAAGGTCATAGGCACATGGATTTCAGGCATCAGGGTACACTTGCACGCATAGAAACCAATCACAGGGCAGTCTGCCCTATATGTTATTCAATTTATTTCTCTATAGAATAGTACTAAATCACTGATAATTCCCAATTTGTTTGCTGGATTTCTATTGTTTCTGAGTAATTAGATTTTCTACAAAGAGGAACGGATTTAAGTGTATGATTGACCGGATGAATATATCAGTGCAAATAGAAAACAAGTAGAAGTACCCAAGAGTTAGGTGGTGACCATCAATTGTTTGTTGTAAAACCAGTAATATGACAGCACTTCAGTTTCCTCGAAGCATGGGGAAATGATGTGAGAGGTCGGTCCTTTCTTGAAGTATTAATGAGAGCAGCAGATGGTGGAAAGCAGAGCTTAAATTAATATTGTTTTTGCTCCTCAATAAGAGAATGACTCATTTTTTTATCACCCCTGAATTTTAGGAATAAATAAAATGCAGCTGTATGCTTCTCCTTTCTCTGCATATAAAAATGTCTAGCGCAAACACATTACACATTTGTAAATTCAGTTGTAGGAGTTTGAAAAAGGTAGTGAATTTTAGGTGCAACTAGAAAATATTTAGCGTTATTAGCAGAGCTTTCTGAAAAGATCTTCAGGTTATACACTAAATGGGTTAGTTTAAATAGCCAAAATAGGACACTAAACATCCTTATTTTTAAATAGTATTTGTGTTAAATTGAGATTCCAAAACAATGTACCCTGAAATACATAATACACATAATAATGAATGGTATTTATATAAACGAGAGGTTTTTTAAGGGCCTGTCTGTGTGAAAAGTGTCCCACGGTAAAAGGAGCATGATGGCAGAAAACCCATTTTTCTCTCATTATTCTGTCCGTGTAGACCATCTTATCTATCTAGTTTAGTTGCAGTATTTTTTTTCTTACTTTCAAACACCTCAGTTACTGTTCCTTTTGAATTTTCTTCTGGCTATTTCATTTCTGAAATCTAGTTGCACAATCCACCTCTAGCCCTTTGCCAGCCCTTTTCCATTTGGTTTTGTATATCCTTGGAGATTCACTCCATGTGAGTCACCTCCTCTTCATTGCCATCTGTTAGCCTGGTTGTTTCATATGACCCATCCAGGGGGTTCCATCTGTACGTACTGGCTCCCCTCCACTCATGATGCTGTCTCATTTGCATAGACAACATAATTTTAGGTTATTGCAACTAAGCAAATGCAAGTTATTCAATCTGACATGTGGAAATATCTGACAATTTATGACACAAATGGACTAGGATTGCAGGTGGTCTTTGAAGTGGTGTTTAATACTCAAATACTGTTCAAATAATACATTTGCACATGTTCCACCCTGCATTTTCATATTGCTTTAAATGCAGGGAGAAATAATCATACAGTGGTCAGTTGTTGTTGTATTCAAACCAACTTTTACTGTAATAATTGACACAATAAACATAATATACAACTACACATAAGATATATATATATATATATATATATATATATATATATATATATATATATATATATATATATATATATATATATATATATATATATATATATATATATATATATATATATATATATATATATATATATATATATATATATATATATGTATATACATATACATATACATATATATATATATATATATATATATATATATATATATATATATATATATATATATATATATATATATATATATATATATGTATATATATGTATATATATATATATATATATATATATATGTATATACATATACATATACATATATATATATATATATATATATATATATATATATATATATATATATATATATATATATATATATATATATATATATATATATATATATATATATATATATGTATATATATATATATATATATATATGTATATATATATATATATATATATATATATATATATATATATATATATATATATATATATATATATATATATATATATATATATATATATATATATATATATATATATATATATATATATATATATATATATATATATATATATATATATATATATATATATATATATATATATATATATATATATATATATATATATATATATATATATATATATATATATATATATATATATATATATATATATATATATATATATATATATATATATATATATATAATTCTTCTAATTTATTAATATTTTTATATTATAATTTTTTTAATGTTTTTCCAATTTAGAGAAGTCCTTAGCTATTCAGCAGGTACAAACAATGAAACAGGTAAATTAAATATCTCTGAAAGTACTAAGGTTTGACCACTAGCAAGGATAGAGCTACAGGGATCAACAATGGCATGCAAATGAACATTGGAATAAGGTAATAATATCTCAAGAAGGTTGTTTTTTGGATATATGCAAATGCATGTCGCTACGGGTTTATTCAATAAAATAACCCCAAAAGGTTACACCTAATTGGCACTTTTGGTAATACAGTTTTACCCCAAGGTAATCAAATATTCATTATTTTTATTTGGGGATTAGACCGAAGTTCTCAGCTTTGCCTAGAAAACAGAGTCGGTGTGATAAGAAGTAATAAGTAATGGAGAAATTGCCCAATTGAAATGCTAGTAACTGTAGTTATTGAGAACATGCTTTGGCTAAATGCCATAGGCTCTGTCATTTCCCAGCCAGGATGAGGATGAATAATAATAATAATAACTGTAATAGAATCTTGTGCAATGCCTTCAAAAAGAATATATTTACATTATTTTTCTGTGAGGAAAGAGTTGCGATTTTAGAGTAATATTTTCTGGTCTTTACTATTCAAAATATGTGTGATAGGAGTGTACCAATAGAAATATACCAGGAATATGTTGTATCATTAGAGAACATTTTATCATTTGGTCATAGTTATTTTAACCCCAACCCTTTTTAGTACAACAATTTCAGTGGATTATGTAACGTGAACATGGAGTGTTAATTTACTCAATACTGATGAAATTTTTTTGAATTGTCTGGATTGGGATTGGATGTGGATTTCCAAACAATAACAACAAAAACTGCATGAACCGTATGGCTCACTCAGGAATAGTTTCACGTACCAGTCTATTTTTTTTCCACACCAACATGAGAATGTTTCTGACCGTGCACATTGTCTTTGCTGACTCGATAATCCAAATGCACTGAGCATTTAAAACAATGCTTCCTGCTTGAGTGAGATTTATAACTTTGGGAATGAATTTAAATACTATTTCCTATGGAGTCATCACTTTATTACATTTTTCCTGACCTGTTTTTTTTAAAATTTATTATAGTGTATTCTCTTCTCAGGAATGGAGTAAATCAGTGGTATGACCACCATTTGGCCAATTTGGACAATTTTAAAAATAACTGAGTAATTTAGCCTATTGAATTTGTGTGATATCTGTTTGCAATTGACATCATGGTCACATAATTGTATAAATATGTACATAAATGACTTATAAAGGCACCATTGTTCATAAGCTGCTATTCCACAGACAAATAGGGCTGTGACCCTGAGCTGCTATATGAACATGATTATGTAAGATATCCTTTATACAAAAGGGATCGCATATTATGACAACATTGTCGAGAGAAAAGACTGTGAAAAACCTATTAGCACATTGATTAAACTTTATTCTCATTGGACTTGTTTGGCCTGAGAGGCATTTCAAAGAATAAGCTAAACAAGAACTTCTACCTATTTCTTGATCATTTTATGTGAATAGTACATGGTATGCAAGGGGCTTTGAGATGTTCTTCAAACCAATTGAAAACATCAATTTCCATTGTAGCATCCCACATATGTTAATTATTCTTTTTCATCTTCTTTTAATTTAGGGATTTAGTTTCCTTTTTCATTCATTTTCAAGTGCAGGCATTGCTGACGTGTCGAGTGTTTCTACATGTGTGAGTGGGGAACAACTTATCCCTCGACTCCGTTCACACTGTTAAGTGTCACTAAAATTGAAATGTAACATAAGCATTCTGACACAGACCTGCTCGCGCATGTTCACAACTACTAAACACACTCACACAAAGTCTAGGAAACTTCTAATTGAGGTTATGTAGTCTTTTTGTTTCCATGGTAACATCTCAGCAGCAAATCAAGGAGGTGGGCCAACATATCAAATGAGAACACTGCCCCCCTTTGACAAGAAAGAGAAGAATAGTTGGAGGACAAACTGAGAGAAAACAATTGATTGAGACAATCAGAGTGATGCAAACAAAGAAGAAACTGACAAAGTTTACTAGGTCAGCTTTGTTGTTCTCAGACGAGATGTTTCTTTTTTATCACATTGTAAGTGTATCATTAGGTGGGAATCAATGTTGTTACAGTTTTAGGACTGACAGAAAAGAAACATGGGTTTAATAAAAGTCATTTGATTTTTTTGTGTGTAATATCGGTATAATAATTACTAATAATATTATATATTCTAATGTTAAATGGTATCATTCAAAAATTAAAACAGCAACACTAACTTTGACACCTTTTGAAGCCGCAAGGAAAGCATATTCCTCAAAGTGTGAAACATGACAGTGTCGATATGCTAGCAAACTGTCAGTGACACAAAAGACAGTGTTAATAACATTCATCTGTTTTTTCATTCCCTCTCTTTACACTTGAAACCAACACTGCATGTTCAATAATTAGTGATCAACAGCTTCCATTTTTGTCATTAAAAATGTTAAGAATATAAAAAGCATTTGAGCCTCTTGTATTAAGGAAAACAACTTCTCTCTTTAAGGCAATTGTTCTCATTGTTATTTCTTCCCATGTGATTTTTTTTAGATAGTATACTCAACTGAGTGGAAAGGTTTGGTCAACATGGGCTCACCACCTGTGTGAGGGGTCACGGAGGTCAGGTGCAGTGGCTATTGGATGCAGCCAAAGACCACAACCCAACCTCCCAAAATCCAGAAATCATCGCGCTTGCTTCTATGATGCCATAAAGTCCCTCCTGGTGGTTTGTGAGTACCCTTTTTTGGCTTTAAACCCCAAATGTCTTTCTAGGTGGTACACAAATATCTTACATCAACAGAATGGCATTGAAGTGCATTCAAATAATTTGTGCATGCATCTAAACAATAGTCATGTGCCCCAGTTTTCTTAAAAATAGGTAAGTTTTAAGCTATTGTTCTTCGCTTTGTTTTATGTTTAGCTAACTCGCAATTATGTTATGCCGTTTTAACACTTAAGCCACCATTAAAAGTCCTTCTCCTTTAATAATTTTGTTGTTACACTTTTGATTTCTGTTGACAGTTTATTTACCCTGAAAAATTATGGCTTAAATAATGATTTATGGGTTATGTGGAAAGTGTTGCGCCCATTAACTGCAAGTAAATTATTTTTTTTATCGAGAAAATACGTTCATGATACGTTATGTTACAAAGTTGTTTGTGGAATGGATTGTGCTGAAATCATGAGGGTCCAATGCATCACACGCCTGCTAATCAAAGTGAACGAAACACACAGGCTGTCATAGAATAATTAAGATGAATGAGATTGGTGGTGATCAATGCATACATGTCCTGTTTTGTTGTTGCAATGAAAAGAGACAACATTTTGACATGCTACCAAAGTCAGGAAACAATGTATTCCACAGCGAGTAGCATCACTCACTGTCAGAAAACTCACTTTTAATTTCACGTGGAGAAACCTACCCCACAAACAAAGCAGGCCAAAAAGTCCACACAAAAATGGATTCAAAATATAACCCCTATCAAGGCACCAGTACACACAAACATTGCACCTCCAAAATAAATGTAGAACAACATGTACCGTCTTGATTAATGCACTGCTTCTAAAATGACTTTAGGGAAATAATAACCAAGAAAAAAATATCATACATGGGGACCCACAATATGAGACAGGAAATCCTAAATGAATGACGTGAGACATGGTAAACAGGGCCTGGGAGGCAGGGCGGGACAGCCGAGTAATTAGCTGTAGTGATCACTCCTTGGCCTTAATCTCCTTAATTGCTCTGTGCTTAAAGGGGTAGGATATTAATGAGATGTCCTGCTACACAATAACTAATGCATTTTGCTCTGCTGGTCAATAGCCATATGTTAGAATGAAGTCTGTGCAAGACTCTAATTAGGCTGCAGCACCATCCCAACAGGCAAAGATAGCACGGTAATATCACAAAGTATAGAACAGCATTAAAGTGAAAATGGCTTAAGTTGAACGACTCGACGGTAAGAATGCAATTAGAAACTGAAATATAGATAGATGGGGATTGGTTTCATGGTACATATTCGGGGAAACCTGTGTAATGGAAATATATCATGAATAAATGCTGACCTCAACTGTCTCTAGATTGGACAGTGTGTTAATTTAAATGGTGAAGTTTAAACCTAATGCAGCGTCTTTTCAGTATGTTATTGTTTTTTTTAATAACCTCCAAGATGCAAAATTAGATTTAAGAAAGAGAGAGTCTTTAGCAAATAGAAAGGAGGCTATTTTTCCCAAAATGAATAATTTGGTAGTCATGTTTGGTTGCATTATAAACAAAGATACTTGCTGTTTTCTGACTGATATGGGAAGGGTGATATTTTCATGTTAATTTGAGGGTTTTTATATGTGACTGCGAAATATCATTTGATATATTTCATACATAGAAGTGTGTTTATGGGTTGCTTCCTAGGTTTTGGTGGATGCCAGCTTGCAGTCGCTCATAAAAATAACAGCCATAAAAATGAGTTCTGAACTGCAAATTTGCAGGTCACAAAGGCATGAGTAGACGAAAATGAACTTTGTGTTGTGTGTTAAATATGTCATTATGTTTATATATACACAAAGGTTATTTATAGCTGGTAATTATTCCTAACACACTGATTGTGTAGTAGTGCATTTGCTAGGAATTTTGTTAAGGCCATGTTGGATCACTTCCCATGTGGTGTGATGGAGTTTGAATGGTTGTTTGGCTCTGCATGTGCAATGTCACTGTCTGTTGACTAATTTTTGCAGTAGTCCACTTTCCCCTTGATATCAACTATATGATAGTTAATGCAGCTTCATGATCCCTTATAAATTATCCATTACAAGTGGTGGGGGAAAATGAATGAATTTGTTATATCCTCTCTACTCAAAATCTGAATTTTTCCAGATGTAAATGAGTGACATAGTACAAGAAAAAACAACTATGCAATGCAATAGAACAAGCAAAAGATGAAGGGGAGAGAAGATCTTTGTGTGAGAACTGAAACTTTGGTAAAGCTGAGAGAATAAAGTACGTACTATCGAGTTGTGCTGTCTTTTTTTTCAGCAGCAACTTTCTAGCTTCATTTTTGATGTTTTCATAGAGGATTTCCTCTTGCAGCATTCCCTGGTTGACTTCATACAGGCTTTCTTTTTCTCATTGAAAATGTCATCTGTATCTCTCAATCCATGTGCATGACATTCAGACTTTTAAGATGATGTTGTTGTCATACATGTGCCCCGAACCAAACTTCATATAGAGATGAAATGAGTCCACTTTAAAATAGAAGCAGAATACGTGTGTTGCACTCTTACACGTGTTTTTTCTTGGCCTTGAAAGTTTGCCAAAGTTTCCTTTTTGTCACCACTACAGCCTTAAGGCACCCCTCTTGCAAAAGCTTTTCATCTTCCTCCCAGGAGGTGTGCTTCCCATTTTGTAAACCACGGATTTCAGTTAAGATTCTATAGCCAATGCAATGGGTGCGTGTGGAGAGTTTCGCTGAGAACAGTTTTTACTTAGAAATGTTGCAAATGAAAAATTCAAAGCTTTCATTTGGTGAAAAGGGTCTAATATGTTCATCCTGTCTCAAATGCGTATTCATGTAATCCCAAAGATGAAGTTTGAATGTTTATAACTTTTATAAGAAGGCAATTCGAAACAAAAGAATAAATGGATAGTTCCATTTATTCTAAAAGCAGGTACATTTGAATGACTATTCATCCTATTTTGTCAATTTTATATTCTTCCAATTAATGTATATCATGTTTCTATCAATATTATCTTTTGTGATATATTAAGACATTTATAATGGATATTTCATCACAGATGAAAACACATTTCTAGCCTATTAAACTATTTTTAACTTTTACTGTATATGTCATATACAATATAATATTTAAATACATAAAACTTGATGTCGGTGGAGCAGTGCTGATTATGCAACATGGGCTTTATTTAGATTAATTTAAGAAAAACCTTTTGGTTTTGTTAAAGAAGTAGCAAAACAGCATCTCTCTCTCTTTTTCAATGTCTGTGTATTACAGTGGTTTTAATTTCTGAGCAAGATGGATGCTCGACATGTGCATCTCAAATTTCCATTTGAATGTGCAACAGTAAAAGCAGAGTTTATTTCTGCCACTCTTAACTCCGCTTTCTCTTCGGTGGGCGTCTGCTCCTCAACCTCGTCATTTCGCCTCGTCTTCTTTTAAGTACTCCCTTGCTACATCTTTATCCAGTCATCTTTTCTTTCCTGACTTCTTCCCCCTCTTTACCCATCAGCCTCACCTCCTATTCAATGCACAGGCAGAAGCAGTCAAATTGATTTAGCCTCTGTGCTTAGGAGCACCATCAAGTCACAGATTGGGTTCCCGGTTACATACTCCCCTTGGCCCAGTGCAACGCTCTATATTTCTCTCACAGTTACTTCCACTATATGCATTTTCTTGTGTTTCCTGATCCTGCTCACAAAAAAAAAACATGCACACGCAGTTTTGTTCACACCCATTGATTGTTGATGCCCTAGGTTCGGAAAAACTTTTGTTTCCATAATTTTTTTCAATGAAAAGACAATTTTTCTGAGAAAAATCTTATTATGACTCAACCAAAGCAGTTTATACATTGTTTCCAAGAGGAGCCAGATGGGCTGGCATTGGTGATGTCGGGCATCTAATTAGGATGACCTTTGGATGCCCTCCTGGTGAGGTGTTGAAAGTAGATTACCTGGGAGGAGGCCAGATGTTAAACCGGGAGAGACTATGTCTTCCAGTTGGCATGGGAAAATCCTGATATCCCCCTGGAAGAACTGGAAAAAAATAGCTGGAAAGAGGGAAGTCCCTGTTAGATAGACTGGCAACCTATTGTTAAATCCAGTAAGTTGGAGGACCCAGAAACAAAATATGGTGCAAGTTGTGGATGCAGCCATATGCAAGTGTATTTTTAAGAGTGTGGGTGTGTGTAGGTGGGCTGGCTGTATTTGGGTAGTGTGGGATCAAGAAGAGAACCGTGCAGACATATCAGGTGTGGGTCAGGCAAGAGTGTGTTCAAGAAAGCTGCAGACTAACAGACAAAGCGGAAGAGTTGAAATGATGAAAGGCAGAGTTGGCGACTAATTTGTATAGTTGCCTAATGGTCCAATACTGGATTTGGCTGAGCTTACTTCTACAGCATGCACAATAAGTTCGGTAAAAGACAAAAAACAAAGGATTTTTAATTTATTTATTTTCATTTTTATTTTTATTCAATCTAAGTTTGTTGTGCTGGTTGGCTGAGTTTTAACCGTAGTTTTCCTAACACTTCTCGATGACTGCATCTTATTGTCAGTTGTCACAGATGTTCTTGGCTCTGCCAACAGCGGAAGACAAAAGAAGCAGACTTCTTTCACAAGGGGTGTTACAGACTCCAAATGAGACTCTTTTCTTTTTTTTGGCTAAATGAGCCACTACATTGAGCCTGAAAACCAAAGAAGAGTTGAAATGTGGTGGCAAGGCCGGTTTGTCTCAGAATCTCAGAAATATATTCTCTTAGCGTAACATATAAATGCATTTATAACCCACTAAAACCCTCACACAATAGCTGGTTCAAGCCAAGGACAAAATCCTGAGAGGCAATGTTGTTTATGCAGTGCAGTGCAGTGCAGTAATGATGCAGAATGGGAAGCTTATTTGCATCTCATGGTTGAGGGCCATCCCTTTCCAAGGACACAAAAAAAATCTGCAGGAAAGGAGGCCTGAAAGAATCTGTCAAACTAGAAAAAGCCATATATATATAAAGAGAGGGGCGGTCGTGGCACAGTTGGTAGCTGGAATTGTGCTGAGACCACAGGGTAAGTAGTTCGATCACATCCCACAACTGCCCACTTTTGAAATGCCCTTGGGTACTGAAGCCTAATTTGCAGTGCCTTGCATGGGAGCAGCATCAATGGTATGTTAATGTGTTGCTGAATGGGTGCTAATGTACAGTGCTTTGAGCATGGTAAAAATGTGTTGATAAATGAGCTATATAATAAGTAGTCTAGTGTCACTTTACTATTTAGAAGCATTGCTAATCATCTGTCTTTAACAGTCTTGTTATCACAGCAACAACAGATCAAATTCCTCAATAACGTTCAATTGAACATATAAAACATATAATAAAAAATTACCATGATTGTGTTTCTTCTTTGATTACTCACATTCATTGCTTGGTCTACCTTTAAATGTAATTTGGGAGACCCCTTCACACCACCTCCATGGCATGAGAGAAGCGGATAGACAGCCAGTAAACAAACTCCACTGTTGTCATACATCATTCATCAACTGTTGATCATTTTGCCTTTGTTGCCATAGATGCCAGTAAGCCACTCCACAAAAAAGAAAACAAGCAAAGACCACTTATGTAGCATAAAGCCAAAATGTGACCTTTCATCACAATCGTTGACTCTTTGAAGATAGATGTTTTGTAAAGGATTTTGCCTATTGATCTTTTTAAACACTCAGACATGGTCGACAGCAGTGTAATCTGCAGATAGACAAACCACAGGTAGGGAGCCATTGATCAAGAGCAAAGAAAACACAAACACGGAAAAGGGAAAATATTGAAAATTATCAGAGGTGCCCCAACTTTTCATGAATATAGAGATTTACAAAGACTAATACATGTACAAAAGCCCATTTAAAATTCTGTAATGAAACGCAATGACTTATTTTGATTATTTTCAACATTATTTGTTGTTTCTATTTATTTTTTCGTTTCCATGCAAATGTTCTTCGTGTGTGCTCCCATAACTTGTGTTTATCTTCTAAGTTTATAAACTTTTGTGTTAGGAAAAGAAGTCAAAGTCCTTGAATTCTGAAAGTGAACAAGTGCACTTGACACATACACAGGCCACACAGACCATTTGATATGGTTGTATTTTATACAGAACGAAGGCTACTTATAAGATGGCCCCTTGCACAAATAGAATGTCAGTAAAAGGAAGCTCAAGGCTAAAGAAATGTGGTTGAATTCATGAGTCCTTGTTAGATTCCACCCTGAGGGGCTGGCCTTTTTTCAAACAGGGAGCCCTTAAAATGGCAAGTTAAACCATTAGCAAACCAAGAAGAGAAGTGAGGGGATTAATAGAAAAGAGGATGATTGGGGGCTTGACTAAAGATGGTAAACTCCGAGAAATAGTCATTTTTCCAGGATAGAATATACACTACTTTTTTTGCATGCTTAAGTATTATATCCTAAATGTGTGCTCTATAATATCAGCGAAATGAACTACATTACTTCCTCATAATCTTGGTTAGACTGTTTATTAGAATATGTAAACAAGTGTGTGATTCTGATGCTTGTGTTGAAGCACAAGCCTCCATTTCCACCCTGGCAATGGTTCGTGGCCCAAAACGCACCATGCAATTATTGATGAGGTTCATTATCAATAATTCAGCCATACTCTGATTAGCCAAAAAGATTGATGATGGGGTCCTCTGTGCCGACTGCTTTTGCGTATACATCAATCCTCTCAAAGCCCGAGGCTAGCTGTCTTCTCTCCTGTGTTTATAATTTTGTCATCTATCTCATTTTGCCTGTCCTGTTGCCTTTCTTTCTATCACTCCTTTCTCCTTTTTATGTAGTGATGTACCTGACCTTCTCATTGGTGCAATTTATCTCCATTCCAGACGTGCCTTTGTCCTTTGAAAGACAACACTTACATCAACAGGTGGAAAACGTCACATTGTCTTACAGCCACGAGCGTGTGATTGTGCGTGTGTGTGTCAGTGGGAAAACTGGAAGGATGGGATCGAGTTGTTTTTTTTTTATTCCCAAGAATGTGTGGGCCAATTGCAAACTCACAAACCCCATGAGAAGTCTGAGTGCTAAAGTAATGTATGAGTATGTGGATCTGCGCCCAGCTGAATCTTGTCTCACACATTTCTGTCAGTCCTACTGTGTATTTGAGTTGTTGCACATCCCAGCTGTGTTGGCCAAGATTGCTGTTTACAAGACAACACAAAAAACTCACAGCAACAGAAAAAGAAGAAAGGAAAACTTGCCAAAAAAAGTCAAAGTGTTAATTAGTTATCGATTCAATTTGGCACATACAGAAGGTGGAGGGCACCTTAACTCATTTATAAAATGGAGGAAAGGGAAAGACAATCATCTGTTCAAAGGGACCCGAGTCTCTAATCTCTGGTTGACTAAATGTTTACCACCAATTTTACCTCGGAGCCATGCCTGGCCAAATTTCCAAGCATGTCCTTATCGCCTCCCAGCTTAGCGGGTGCTGTCATTCTCTCCTATTTTAAGCCCTCTTATTAAATTGTCTTCTTTCGTTCTAATTTTCACATCTTGTTTTTTTTTTAACTTTTCTCTACTTTGCTCTTAATATAAACATTTTTCAAGAGTTTTTCAATCTGGATGGAACCTAACAAAACATAATAAATGTTGTTGATCATGTACCCAATTTAGTATGTATACTAAACATATTAACCTTGCAGTACATCTCAAAACATGTCTCCTTTTTATGACATTTATCCAACAGCATATAAACTCCTGTGTAGCAAATATGCACGTCTTTAATATAGAATATGGAATAACAGCTCAGCCAACCATCAGCTCCAGGATAATTCAAAATAGTCTGGAGTTATTTGTATCTACAGTGACAGTTTGAAGATGTCTGCGTGAGATGCACAAGGTGGCCACTTCCCATATGGCAGGCGCGTTATAATTAAAATGTTCTGACTTCATTGCTTACAGTGGAATCAAAACAACTTAGCAAAGCCATGAACCAAATGTGTTGTGGTTATGTGTTGATTGGGTCAGCGTGTTTCAGACTGTCAATATTTGTCTAAAACTTGTATTTAAATACCTCTGGTCTGTTCTCCTGCCACAGTGTGTATGTGTGAGCGAGTGTAATGAGATGCCACCTGCCACTGCTGGTAGTATTAATTTAGGGACTTTTCAGTGGCATGAAAGTGTAGAAACAATTATTACATTATCTCTGCCAAGTGTAGGACTTTCTCTTTGTCCATCTGTCAATTTCATCTGTCAGCTGGATTATTTTAAAAGTCGGGGGCTCATTCTTGCAGGGGATGTAACATAGCAAAAAAATGGCTGTCTGATGGTTTGGAGGTTTACTGGCCTGCCTTTGATGCAGGCAGGCACGGGCTCGATTCCTGCTGGTGGTGATATGATATTAAGTGTGCATGGTTGTTTGTCTCTCTCTGTTCCCCAAGGCTGATTGACGACGACCAGTCTTGGGTATAGTCTGCCTTTCGCCCAAAGTCAGATGGGATATGCTCCGGCAACCCCCGCAACCCTTACGAAGATGCACAGTATGGAAGATGAATGAAAGAATGAATGCTTACTGGCTCTGGCTTGACTTTTGAACTATTACAACCTTTTTTCATATGCTTTCTTCAGTTGTATGAGTGTTTTAATGTGTTGTTGCGTCACAGGAGTGTATTTGCCCTGCTTCTTACCCAGCTGTTATTCATGTGTACTTGTACGTTTGAGTGTGTGTGTTCATTGCCAAGTGCATTAACCTGTCAAAGTGCAAAGCCGGCTCATATCTTTCCCTTAACAGCAAGATAGGAAAACCACTCCGCTTTTGATTTGAAGGAAGAAAAGTGGTTTAGCACACCTTTCATATATCTCACCTTCTCTTCCTCCCCTATATTTGTCAATTTCATTTTTATCCCGGTAGGTCCGTCCGCCAGACTGAATCCTGACTTGCCTGTGGATAAGTCTTCAGTTGGTGGTGGTGGTTGTTGTTTGTTTATTTACAAAGGACATTCTAAGAATAGTTTCTATGTATTATGAACGTTTATTAGTTTCATAGGATTTACAAGATCGTAGTTCCTCCTACCCTCTGCTCACTCACAGCTCTTTTGCAAACTCTTTACATGCTTCATTATTTCCACTTATTGCAACATATGTTGAAAATCAATCTTTTTATCTTGATGGTGAAAAATGATCCACCACAAACCCCCCAGTGGTTGCAATAGAATTCCACCAATGCTTAACATGTATCTATATGTACTCTGAATACGTAGCTTGTTTTGCATTTGACTGACTTTATGTGCCTTTAACTTCTTATTAATTTTGCGATGAAACTATTATGTCACCTGACTTCATTGCAGGCAGTGTGGGCAGATAGGCTCCAGCACCCCGTAATCTTGCCAAGGATATGAATGAATTATGTTGATTTAAGTAAAAATGGACTCAACCAGCTGTCTTCATCTGTGTTTTAAGCCCTTTTTTCCACATCTTATCACTGCCTCCTTCTGCTCTCTGTATCGCATCCATGGTCTTGCAGTGTAAGATAAAGAACTATGAAAAAGAATGTTGTTATAAAACATATTATTAAAGAGTTCCCCATGTCTGAGAATATTTCAGTGGCTATATTTTACCCCCAAAAATAATCTATTTCTCTCCTCGGGCTTTAGACTCCCTCTCTTTTTTGTCTCTCTATTTGTCAGCTTGAAATTTGATAACATTCAAGACAGTGGCAGTGGGCTAAAAGCAAGGAGGGGAAGCGAGTTAGTAGGGAAGAGGGTGTGATTGAGGGAGGCATGGTGGCTGGGGAAATGGGTTGAGATTTGCAAACAAATTTAATAACTGCCCCTGCAGAATCAAATCACTTTGCAGAGTTTTGAATTGCTCACCTCCTCGAAAAAGAATGAGGGTGATGAGAGAAGAGGATATTGAATACAGAGAGGGTGTGATGGGTGGGCAGGAAGGGCTGGAATATGACACATTACATCAATTTCACAAACTGCAGCTCTGAAAGTGTTTGCCTTCCACCTGAATACCTGTTTGACAAGTGTATGGGACATATGAGTGCAATGATAAATAGGCTGGACTCAAACATGACTTGTATATGTTTAGCTTCTTTAAAATATTGTTCTATTCATGAGGCATTTGGCAACAACTGATAAGCTACAATGAATTTCTCAATGTTGTTGTAAGTAAAATGACTAAAGGCCTTTCATCACAACGTATTCCTGACAAATGTATTGTTGTGGTTCAGAAATTGGACTGCCCAAAAAAAGCATGTCACCAGATATTAGGTCCTAAAATTCTGATATTTGACAAAATATTCTTGAGTTCTGGTCTGATTTTTACTCAATCCAGAATGAAGTCTTACATTTTTCGTGATATTAGCATGTATCTTAACATTTTTCGTGATATTAGCATGTATCTTAATGTAAATGGTTTAAATGGATAAAGATTGGTCCTACAAAGATTTTCACTATAATTAGTTAAAACCCATAGTAATAATTCAATGGCTATTTTAATTACTCCTCTTGGTGTAGTGGCCGGAAATAATGGCCATTTGATTAGCGACAGATTTTTTACTGTCACCAGTGTGGTTACTTGCTGCTCTAAAATCATTTTAATAAGAACAAATGCTCCCAGTAGTCTTTCTACCGCATCCACACTTTGCAGATATATCTAGAGGAAAGACATTAGGACTCCCATATTAATGAGTTCACAGTGACCCTTTTTTCCTAATTACCATTCCTGATTATACGTTACAAACAAAGAAACCCAGGCCTATCAAGAGCCTATTTGTAAATTAACACGAGAAAAAAAAAACGTTATAAATGATCAACCTCTTCCTCTGACGTTCTTGCCAAATCCTCTGTCTCTTTAATTAACAGATAATCTATGGTTGATAAATAAATACATTTAACTTTAACTTACACATTTGTTTTTGTAGCTAATGAGCAATCAATAGCTAGTTAGGCAAGACATTCAGTCTATAACCCTCTTGGGGTAGTTATATTTAAGTGTGTACGTATATAGCTATGGAAAGCAGATTTTGAAAGCCAAATCTTTTATACTTTAATCTACTAAGTAAAAAGTTTCCAAGACAATTGTTATTTGATCGCAACAAAACACGTCTAGGATATTGTAACTTAATTTTACAACCAAGTAAGCATTAAAAGCTACTGTAATTTATGTACTCTATGTATGATATTGCTAAGCAACAGCACAGAAACACTGAATACTAAATTCTGAGGCCCTGGGGTACTCCACAAGTGGCATTACAATTTCCCACAAGTCACATTGCCATGAATTAGATGAGCACTCTCTGGGAGAAAAGATTTAAAGCCTGCCAAGCTTTTAAGACCAATACATTTTTCAAAGTGATTTAGTGGTAAGTTTTGTCCAACAGTGTCAAAGCAGAGATAACATTTATCGTCTAGAGAAAGTTACATATAATTAGGCACTCTAAATGTTTGAAAGGATTGCTCGAGGTCATTATTAGAGTGGAAATTCTTTGCTTTCCCAATATCACATCAGTTTGTCTTTTTTTTTTAATTATATAGTAAATGTAGAGATAACCTGTCACCCAAGGTTAAATATTTCCCACGCGTATTAAAAAGAAGTTGCTTTTGCTTGCCCACACCACAGGGGGTCCGGAGACAAATGGCCAAATATTACTTACTAACCAGTATGACGTCATCGCAGAAAGAAAGTTGTAAGGACATAGAATTGTCAACTCTGTATCTCTCTTAAATCCGATGTTTTTCAGGAAGACGATGTAAATTTTCCCATTTTTCTCGGGCTGTACTTGTATGAGCCTTCGACTGAAAATTGTATTGTCATTTTTTTTCATATCTTGGCGTTGTTTTTGCTTTAAAATTTCTTTTTTTGAAGCTCTTTCAGGGGATTTTTTCTTACCAAGAATATTCGAGATCAATAGATGGAAAGAAAACTTTTGACAAATTTTAAAGTCTGAGGAGAGGGATGGAAGGGAATACAATGACAAATAAATAAATAAAGAGATAAAAACATACATCAGGTAGAATGGAGGTATATATATGTCCAAATTAATATCTTCTGCACCAATGATCAAGTCTCTTTAAAGCGTACCGTACTTATAGGACTAGATGAGTTAGAAAGCAACTTCTATTGAGTCACGCGCTTAGCTTTCTGGAGATTGATCGGTATCAGCCATCTGCCTGACAGCTCCCGGATTAAATCTCATTCAGTAAACCATGCAATTTGGTACTGAGTGAACAGCAAGAGACAGACAAAGTAGGGAGAGATGGAATAAATGGTGAAAAGGTGACTGAGGGAGAGAAGCAAGACACCTTGATAAAATGTCAATTAATTGTAACAATCTTTTACTGCGCTAATGAAATGCACGGACAAATTGATTTTATCTCGAAACTAACCACATATTAAGGTATTTAAGAATTGTGTGATCCTAACAGGGTTTTTTTGGCTATTATTTCCTTCTTGGCATAAATACTGCCTGGAATTTTGACATAATGTCTTAATACGGAAAATCATAGTGTTATAGTTTGGGGTAATTTTAGGTTTTTGCTTTCTTGTTACCATATAACCTTTTTTTTTTTTAATAAATGCAAGCATCAAGCTATTGGGATAGATCACCTTGTAGTAAAAGGATGTCTTGTGGTGCTAGAAAATGTTTCAATTAACCTTCATGGAAGTGTGATTGGAATGGAGACACCTAATAATTTAATATGATCAGAAAGGCCATTATAGTTATTTATTGGCTATTGAATGCCGAAACTTCCATTTTAAGATGTTTAAATATATATTTATTTTGACATATTTTAGTCACATAAATATTGTCATTGCATCTCAGTTTCTGTTAAAACTTCAGATGTTTTTGCCTAATAGCAAAAATAAAGATTATCAGCTATACATTGCTTTTCACAAATATATACTTTTCTTCTTCTATTATTGATAATGTAGTACAAGGAGACGGACAACTATTTACACTCATACTTGGGGGATATATATTGTTCAAACTGCCTACCCTGCATGTTTTGGGGATGTAGGAGGAAACCAGAGCACATGGAGAAAACCCAATTCAATAAATATATGTTAATAATCACTGTGAAGAGCTTACATCCCTATTTATGTCAAATAAAATGGTCTCCCGTGTGCATCCTACCTACCTGCCAACTACCACCGCCGCGACTTTACAAAAGTCAAGGTTTGGATATAACTAATGGCAGGTAGAGGTAATCAATGCAGTGCACGGTGCCAGTTAAGCCCCTTTATCCAATTCTCATGCATTACTGGCTCTTCTACCTCATTACCTATTCAACCTTTCTGGTTCGCCGCATGGCTAATCCTTTTTTTAGCTTGCTGTTCCTATCTCACTACTCACACATAACTTTAACTTTCTATCCATTCCACAAATACTGCACTACTATTTTACTTGGACGCTCATTTTTATATAACTAAGTCCCATTGCCGCAGTTATATTGTACTGCTTTAAAGGACTGTTATAGCAAATGAAGTTATTCCAAATCTGGCCTGTTCAATGCAAGATTATAACCCTCATTTTGGCAAGGAGCCAGAATATGTCACATCTGTTTTAAGATTACCATCGTTTGATAATTTTTTATCTCCTCGGTAGCCTAATGAATTTCTACATGAATATAAAACAGGATATGAGCAGAGTGAATTGTCAGTCAGTTTCCCTTAATTATGTAGAGCCATTATTTTTTTGCCTCCAAGGAATGGATGTTTTTCCATATTTGTGTGTGCCTGTGTGTCAAACCACAGCAATGTGTAACTATTGATTTGGCCATTACTCCATTGCTAAATGAAATCCCAAACCACAAAGTGGAGAATTTAATCACCACGAGCTAGTCTAAGAGGAATGTGGAATAGATAACACAAGCTCAGCAACAAACTTATGGAAGAAAAGTGTTGGTAAATTGCAATGCATGTAAATTTCAAGCAAAGAGAGGTAATGGTTTTAGGACACTTTCCTTACAATCGAGAGTCTCGGGTTTGAACCTTGACCAAGGCTCTACTTTGTTATCTTCCCATATTTTTTTTTAGCTTTTTGTAGGTGTGAATAACTTGAGTCAAAGTATTTCATATTTAGAGAGTCTTCATTCAGTGGTATACTATCTATCTCGCAACTCAAAGGATTTGGGTTTGAATCCCCTGCCCTGGTACCCATATTAAAGCATCTTTGAGCAAAATACTGAACCCTACATTTCTCCTGGCAATGTGGCAACATAACTGTCTTGTTTTAGCACTTGTGATTAATTAATTTCAGGCAAGTGATAAGCAACACGGAGCATTGTTACTTGTTGTTACTTAAAACAATCCGTTTGCCATAGAGTTTGCCAAATAATTAGCCTGTGTGCTTATTTTTTTCTGCCTGTAAATTTACAGTAATTACATTGGTGTTAGATTGATTGTCATTAAAAAGCTGAATAGAATTCCACAAATGTGACAATTTAAGAAGGTACAGTCAACCAGTACGAATGGTCGTTGGTCTCTCTGTGTGCCCTATGACTGACTGGCGACCGGTCTAGGGTGTAGTCTGCCTTTTGCCCAAACACAACTGGGTTAGGCTCCAGTAACTGTTTCAAAGATGGGTGGTATGAACCATGGAGTATAAAACACTCCTTTATTTACATATCATGAGTTCAATTCATTTAACGTGTTCAACTGATTTTGACTTTGGACAGCCAACAGAATAGCATTAAGTGTCTTCTTCCAGGAAATGCTACTCTCTATGCAAATCAGAAAAAAAAATAAACCGGGGGCTTACAATTATAGTTGTATTCATAAGAAACGCACTACTAAAGGCCCACTGTTATCAATGGCTGAACCCATAAATATACAACAATTTTTCAGTTTCATACAAATTGGATGTTAGGTGAACTGAAGAGAATGTTTATATTGCACTTCCAAAGTGCACAGTCGACATATAGGCACCATTATGCAGACTCATTTTGATAGATTAGCCACTGTTCTGTCTTTATATGTTAATGGAATTGCTTATGTGCGGGCTCTGTTAGTTTCTTGGGACTGTTGTTAAGTTGTCATCACAAAAAGAGTAGTTTTACAAAGTTATTAAGACTGAAGACTCTGCGTGTGTGTTTGTGTGTGTGTGTGTGTGTGTGTTGGTTTGTATTTGTATAATGTGGATCCCATTGCGCACAAGTTTGACCTTTTCTAAGAGAGAATGAGCTCATCCTAAACATGCACATCATGTGGCAAAGATAAGAACACCAAGAATGTACTATGTTATGCTACCATGCATGTCTTTGGAATGTGCGAGGAAACCGGAGTACCCGGAGAAAACCCATGCAGGCCTGGGGAGAACATGCAGATTCCACACAAGTGGACCAACCTGGATTTGAACCCAGGTCTCCTACTGTGAGGCCAATGAGCTAAACTCTGTTTTTCTTACAATCTCTTTCTACAGAAAAAGTACTTACACATTATTTGGAAGCAAATTAAATAACTTGAATTAAAAGAAAACAAAGCAAGAAAACTGAAGCTCCACTCTCTATTTAAGGAGATGATTCCAAAGAGGCAACAAAAAAAGTTGAAATTTTCATCACTGTTCACTGAGATAAGGGGAAAGTTGCAGAGAGCACGCTCCAAAGAGGCCATTTGATCGGCCCAGTGATAGACAACAGTAAAACTCACCAGATGCCAAGAAAGAACCTATGCTCATTCATAAAGATCTTTTTAACAATTCCAGATTTCACAGCCCACATAATTCACAGTTTTTACCCATCAGGCCTTGGAAGAGTGCTCCTTTCCTTTGTTATCCTGAGTACAAAACAAGAAAAAGAATTATATAGTGCAATAGTTTTCTACCGTATATGTCTCTGGACAGCAGGTTTGTGTGTGATTTCCATTGTTTTGTCCTCAGCCATTTTACACCCTCAACCTCCTTGTTTTCTCTTCCCATATATTACACAGCTATGTGGTTTTATGTCTGTCCCCTTGGCCGCAAGCATAGATTTGGCTTTTTGTTTCAAGCACCAAAAGTCCTATTAGACAAGTATGCCTCTCACTTTTGTAACAACTCACGAGGTACAACGGCAATATAGTACATAGCACATCATGTAAATCCCTATGGGGTTGCAATAACACTGGATCCACCTCCACTCAATCAGACTAATGTCACATTATTATTGACCACCTGAGAGACAAGAGCTGCTAGATAATTATCTGCATGTATCATGACTATTGCGCATGCCAGGGGAGAGCTTGCAGTATTCAGATAATGAACAAACCAATGATCTGCCAGTAAAAGGCGTTTAGTGATGGTAGGAATGTAAAGCCAAGTCTCAAACACAAAGGAGGATGTTCAACACACCATGGAAGGAATACAACGGGAGATATGGTCCTTGTTCAAAACAACAGATGGCTGGATCGTCGGAATGAGTCACATTAGCTAGTGGACATAAGTGTCAAAACCAAGTTAAGAGTGGGCATTGATGGGAAATTGCACCGTATTTCAGCCACTGAAAGGTACAAAGGTGGTGACATGAGGATAAGGCAAAAGGCAAACAGTCGCAATAAGCCAGATGGATGTGCGGGTAAATACACCGATTAACAATGTGATGCCACATCAGCCAGACAAGCAGGTGGAGAGAAGTATCAGTGAGTCAGAGTGGAGGACATACACAGCACATCAGTAAAACAGGTGTCAAAGAATATTTGTTGTTATGTCAGTTTCCTGAGTTTTTCCTCTCAAATCAAAATCGGACATTGTTGTTACTCCGATGAGATGCCAGAGGCGGAAGAAAAAAATCAATTTGCTTTCTCAGATAACTCTTTAAATGGCATTTGGTTTCATCGCAAAAAAAGGATGTCGTGTTAATGCATCGGTTTTATAACAGCCTGGTGCCAAGTTTGAGAGAAACACAGGGCAACCTTTTATTGTTTTTTTATTTTTTTAGAATCCTACGATATAACAATTTTATAAGCTCAATTGTAAAACTATTTGACATAATTGAGCCTCCTGCCATGGGGAAGTGATACAATTGACCCATGTGCGCCATATCGTTAATGCAGTTCGACTTCTATACCATATAAAAACAAAAAAGTTGTTACTTCTTCAGGATTCTAGAACTTTTATAACACCATATCCCTTAGTCATCCTCAAAAGTAAAAGTCAACACAGAATTAGTCCTTTAATGATAAAACTCTATACATTGAATGCAATCCATTTCAGAATGTTAGTCTATAATGTTTTACTTAGTATTTTTATAATATTAAATGTAAAGTGATTTTTTTTACTTCAACGTTACCTTAGCATATTTATACCATTTTATCTTATCCTAAATGTAAAAAACGGAATGGATGAAACTTTCTCTTTGCACAATAACGATCATTTTTGAGTCTGCAATTTCGAAATATTCCATTATAAGGCCATTTCATTGCATCCACAATATGTCAGGTCACCTTTTGTAAATATTATTCTGTCATTTTTCTATTGTGGAGGGTTGTGATTGTGTCAAGGCATAATGTCCATCACGAAGACTCTGCAAAATGCAGGATGAAGTTGTCCTTGGCCTTTGTAAGATGTTGACAGTTAAGTTTAAATTATTCTTCAAGATCTACTTCGTGCTATGTATCAAACCATCTTAAGGCTAACATTTTGAATATATCCCTTTGCATTTATATCCTTCTTAATACATATATTTGTACCTTCTTACCTCAACATTGTGCGGGAATGATCCCTTAATGCACGGTATAAGTCCTTGTCACAATTTTTGCCTTTCATAGTGGATGCTTTGGATGTACCTGCCCAATCTTGGAACATCTGCAAATGTCATATAACTGAACAAAGTCAAAGGATGAATTTTCACCTCTTACTCTCTTACATTTTAAGATTAGGACAATGATGTTCAGGAGTACACTGGATTTATTTATATCAGACTTGGAAATAGGATGACAGAGAGCTGGATTTAACCTTGAAGACCATGCACTTAGTACTTGCTTATCCACTTCCCCAATTGCCAAGAGGGGATAGACGTAACTTGCAACTAAAGGAATCACACAGTAATGGAATCGTTAATTGAGTAAAATACTAACGGAATAAAGATGTAAGTAAAGAGGATGTTGGTGATGAAGTTTAAATACAGTAGTCCATATCAAGGGTGAATACTGCAAGTGTAGAAACATATCCTCGTATATTGGAACAGATGGCAGATGGGATATAGGCATCAGATATAGCATGTAATTGAAGAATTGGTGAGTCCATTATGTACAGATTAGAGATAGTGTGACTGAGAGAACAGAAAGCAGACATTGAGATGATGAGCTTCCCTTTAGGAGTGACTGGGCTGGGGAGTATCTTGGAAAATAGGCCTTTAAAAAAAGCCCAAATTAGATGTTTTGGTGACAAAATTTGAGATGAATGAGTGTCCATCTACCATAGCTGAGGAATAGTGAGGGTATTGGCAGAATGGTGATTAAGATGCAGCTAGCAGGCAATAGAGTTGAAGGATGACTGAAGAGAAGGTGGACATCTGTAATGAGGAAAGTCATTAGGGCAGTTGATGTTAGAGGGGAGGATGCAGGAACTGGCTTTCCAGAAAAAAGGATGATACCCGGTGGCAACCACAAACCGGGGAAGCCAAAGGAGATGGAAGACTGCCAGTCAATAATCGCCGCTCATTTTATTTCAAGGTCAACACTTTCAAAAGGAAAGTATTGAGTCTAGTTTGAAGAAACATATTCTAACAAAGGATCTTCAAAATTGAGTATAATAGACAAAAACAACATGAGGTAAAACTGAAGCTTACCTTTTGTGTAAGCGATCATTCAATTTTCTAAACGTTTCATCTTAAAGTGACCATATTCAAACCAGACTTTACATTTTGAAATGACTTTTCTGACTCTTGTCATGTTGCTGATTATATTCGGATTCTTAGGGTGTATAAATTGAATTCCCAATTAAATATCAGTATCATTGGATGATAATAGTAGAAATATGAAAAGGCTAATAGACACTCCTGTTCTTGTCAGACTCGTGTATCTTCTTATTTGGCCTGTGTCGCCTACCCTGTAGATTTCACGGGTCTCTGCTCCTTATTAAGTTCAATAGAGTTCAACTTGATAGAAGCTGGGCCTTTTTATTTCCTCACTCAATGTGTTTGGCTAATGAGGACAAAGTAAAGCTCTAGCACCTGTGGTCTGCAGAGACCTGCTGCCGCTGGAAATGGAGCTAAATAAAACAGACAAGTGCCCTTCTATTTATAGCATGTAGTAAACAAATAGGGGTGTTGGGGGCTGACTGGTTAACACGTAGCCTCACAGGTCTGAGATTAAGGGTTCAATTAAAGACCCTGTCCTTCCTTTGCAGTGTTTGCATATTCTCTCCCTGCCGGCTTAGGTTTTACTCTGGTTCCCTATTACATGAACGATAAATTAATTGAACACTACGGACTCCAAATTGCCAGCAGGTGTGAAAAGTTTTAGTTATAAAGTCGGCCATGATTCAATTTTTGGTGATTCCAGGCCCTTCGAAAAATTTAACACAAAACAGATAAGATGAAGAAAATGAAAGATGAAGATGAAAGAAAACAAGGGCTGCGAGTTTTTAGTTGGAACAAAAACCTGCACCCACTGCGACTTTTTGGTGGAATAGTTTGGACACCCTTGATCAACTGCAATGAATTCAGGGAGTTTCCTACCTCTTGGAACAATGACAGGACCGTAACTTTTGACATGTTTGTGCTTTTTGTGCTGCTGGCCTGGGATTTTTGCTTCAAGTAGGTCAGCTTGTTGCTTTGCTTTATCTGCTTTCATGGGGGAGCAAAACACATCACAGGTGAGAAGAAGTTCAGCTTGTCACCCAGACGATAAGAGCAATCAGAACTTGTTTCTCACACCTTACTCCCCAACTTCTCATTCAAATTGTATAACCCTTTCATAAAACAAACACACCTCTCCATACTAACAGCTACTAAGTCATTCAGACACCACTCACTAGATTTTCTTTTCTGCATTTTTTTAAAAATTCAACAACATTAACATTTCAGTTTTGTATTTGACTTTTGCTGCAGAAGTCTGTTTATGGAATCTTCATGTTAACTTGGGAAATGCATTTTTCTAAAGCAAAAGGCTTTGATGCTGCCGTTCACTAGAACAAGAAAGGAAAAAAATATTAGTGGTGGAAAAAAATGTTAAGTACATGGATGACTTTTTCGCATATCTGCCTCACAGTTTTCGGAACAAGCCTTCAAACCAGTGGATATTATTAACAACTAGCAGTTTAGGGTGTACCTTTACTGTTACAATAGGGTCCAATGCATGGCCTGTCCATTTAGGGCAGAATAGAAAGTTTCCCGGTCTAACTAGGACATTTAACAGCTCTTCTTTATATTAATGGAAGACTACATTAATTACAACTGCAAAATTGTTTTGTCACGCTCTTCTCTGCACAGGAGGTCAGAGCGGAGCAAAGCGAACTGCGGCGCTCATAAAGACGGAAGAGAATTAGTGTCTTGGTCAAGGACTTCTCAGAAACAGGGTTGTTGTTTGGCTTTGACAAGGTCTTTTTGAATTTTGCTCTGTAAGAACTTTTTGACATGTTATTTGTTACTGGAACTGCATGTCAGACTTTTGTTGTCTACTTTTATTCAGAACCTATTTACCTTTCAAGAAGCATAGGTGTCCTTCAATGCATTTGTTGTTAGGTTGTTTTAAGCAAGTTAAATATAATGTTTAGAATTCGACCCTTGTGAAGATAAGTGACTTGGCTAATCAATCTTCCCTTGCATTTTCTGACAGCAACTGTTGGTCGAGTTGACACTTGCTTGTGGGCTTCCTGGCCTGGCATAATAGATGAGGTCTCTCGACATGGGATACATCTAAAATTATGATCTCATTACAACAAGCTATGGTATCAAGTAAAAATGTATTTCTTAAGCAGGGATTGGTTTGTACACTGTCACCTGTTAGACACTGCTCTTATGCTAAGTTCTGATGTTTCAGCCTTATTATTTCTCCCATTTATTATATATAGTTAGCATTTTTCTCAATTTATTCATATTTGGCAGGCTTTTTAGTGACACGGTGTTCTCTGACCTAAGCAATCAATTTATTAATCTAGTCTTTTTCTAGAGTGTTCCTTTAATTATAGTAGTGATGAAACAGTGTTTAAGTGCCAAGAGTACAATGAAGGATAAATGAAAAAAAAAACCAACATGACATCACAACTGACTTACACATCAGAAGGACGTATGCATAACGCAAACCTTGTACTTTATTGCAGGATGATCCAAAGTGCCCTGAGTAGCAACTCTTCAGATCTTGACGTATGTACATAAAGCAATGCAAATCACAACTTAACTATGTATGGTCTCTCCTGTGGGAGTCCATGTTTAATTTTACATGCCTGCAGAGAATGCCATAACACATACAGATCGCAAAGTCCAACAAGTTCTTTGGCTCAGGATTAAGAAGAGCACGACTATGCATTAGCTCATTGAACTTGTAAAGGTATATACACCTTTGCATGTGTATATAATAGATGTGGACACTCATCCCTCCTGTCCCACAACGATAAAGTTTTATATACTAAATAGAATTACACCACAGTTCAAGTTGTGAAAAAAAACATCTATAAATTGTTGCCACAAGCATTTAAATGGGATTTTTTTTAATTTTATTAAGAGTGATGGTATACTGTGTGCATTTGCAACAATTAGAAGAGGTGAAAGCAATGCATTTTAGTTTGCGCCATTGTAATTCCTAACTGCAGCTTTTCTTTTCTACGCTTTTGTCATGGTTTGAACCCATCTGTTTCTCTTCTACTTTTACTGTTGAGTGGCACAGAGAGCTGCAGCCAATTCTAACTGACTTACAGTCAGTTACACATCACTGAGTGACTCTCACATATGCTTTGTATAATTCACGAGCTGGCATGCATCCACACAGAATGTGCACTAGTATATGTGTTGGCAAACACTGGCCTGTACTTTCCATTGTAAAGCACATTGTATGCATATGCACAAGGCAGATTGAGGTCAGTTTATTTGTAAGGACTACTGGGAGATAATTAACTTGTTTTTTTTTCACTACACCATAGTTGCCATCTTTATTCAGACAGCAATTAGCTGTCAGTGTCATTAGAAATAGTTAAGAACTGACTCATTTGTCTTCCTGTTCATTATACAGTGTGGATTCCTTAACTTTGGTCATCCAGTAGGATTTGCAACTTGATTTTTCTTTTCAAAGGTCACATATGCACTTTTTACTGTGCGATCGTTTGAACTTTCGAAGTTCTTACTATATGAACTAGTATAATATTTTCTAATATTATAGATAGAGCGCTCTGTATACATAATGCACCTATGGTAAAGCTGGTTAAGAGCTCACAATGCCTTGAAAGTACAACATTTTCTTGCCAATGAAGACACAATTGTTATAAAAACTGCATTCTCAGACACTGTTTATTTGTCAATTAGTTTTCAATATTATGTATTTGTTAAATCTTGAAGAGGGAGTGAATCAAAATCCCTTTAAGAATGGTGCATTTTGCACAAAGATGTGATGCTTGCTCCTTCATTGAAATCTACAAAAAAGTATTACATCATCCATTGCTCAATCCACAAAAGACGATTCAGTATATTTAACTATCTGAATGTAATTTAAAAAATAGGTTATAAAACAAAACAGGAGGGAAATAAAAATATACCCCAAAAAAAGGCCCCCACAGTCCAAGAAGCCACTTTCTAGATGACAGAAACACATTGTCTACTGGGCTATGACAGATATAGACGAGGATGACAAAATTGTGAGACTGAACTTCAAAACACTTCAACACACACAACTCAAAGTGGGGAAAAAATAATAAAACCACGCTAGAGGTCTCCCAGGCACATTATTAAATTAGTCAGGGAAACATGTGCCCAGTACTTCGAAGACTAGAGGCTTTCTCTTTTCTCATAATCCCAACAAAGGGACGTTTTTCTCTTTTGTTATGCTCTCCCTCTTGTTTCAATTTGACCAAGCAACAAGGAATCTAGGGAAGGGGGGATTATTTTAAATCCAGACAGAACGATCTTTTGTTTTGTTTTGTTTTTTTGTTTGTTGTTTTGCATTTGATATTATTTATTTCTTTATCAGTGGGGGTTAGTTTTCACAACGTTAATCTAAACACTCCTGATTAGCGAGAGGCATTGTACACAACTGACTTCTCCAAGACAAAGGAAGAGGCCAAAAAGCATCAAGAGAATAAAGAAACACTACTTCCATATCAACTTAATGAGATTGAAAAACAGAAAGAGTTGCCGCACGTAAACACTTCCTACAAACAAAATACGTACATCCACTTTGCCTCAGAGAATAGATGAAAGGAAGAAAACAACAACAACAAAAATGAACATTCACCAGCCCAAAGGCTTTCCTCACTACAGCATATCACCTTATAATTATAGATGTTAAATTACCTTTATCTAGGATGTACAATAGTGCATCAAAATGGGTTGAGGAGATACATCTTTTAAATATTATTATTAGAATTACTCTTTAGCCTCCAGTGGAAATCTTTGGTTTCAAAACAATTCAACAAGGTCTGAGATAATTAATACTGAAAGAAAAACATGGTTGTAGTAGTTTTATTTTACTGCCAAACCACCACCACATAATTCAGAGTTACACACCTCAATACATCAGTGCACAATCAATATTTATCTCATAAGACAGAACCCTAAATCCGTAAAATAAAATGTATTATAGTCACCAGGGGTGGTTATTGTTGAAGGCCAAATCCATACTCTTTTGCAATTCAAACTTGTTTGTTGTGGCTAGTTTCTTCTGTCAGTACCAACTTCATTATAATATAATACTTTTTTTTCACTTTGAAGCAAGGCCAGCAGAGTCATTTTTCCAACACACCTTGTGAATGATTTTTTTATAACATTGTCTTTCCACGGAGTTGAGAATAATTCACTCAACCACTTATCTGTCAGAGGATTTAAAATGCAAACAAAACTATGAGCTGAAAGAAAAGCTTGAGAATAATGAATCAGAAAAACTATTACTGATTAAAACAAAACTAAGGCAATGAGGGTTGGCAACAGTTTCCGTCTGTAGAGAGGCTCCATCACCCCTGCAACTCTGTTGATGATAAATGTCTCCCAAAAGATGAAAGAATTACCTGCGATTGGCTGCCCATAGTTAGCTGTGATAGGCTCCAGCACCCTCTCCATGACCCTCAGCCAGTATCATGTCACCTTACGATGACTACATTGCAGCTATTTGTATGCAAACAGGCCGCCAACTACTCACATATGTTTAGTAAAAATAATGAGCACATTAATTCTGTATTTTCAAATTAATTATCTCAAAAACACAAAAAAGACTCTAAAAATACATTGCATGGGATTCAACCCCTGTGGGGAGCAATTTATGTTGTCTCAATTTGTACTACTTTGCTATGTTTCCAACATAAAGAGAGTGTCATGACCCCGACAATGTCAGGTATACCTGCAAGACACGCACACATAAATACATGCACACACTCACTTACACACTTACACACAAATACACACACACACACACACACGCACAAGCCTCCAGTCACTAACACTTCAAAGGCCTATTGCTTGATTGGGCCACCAGAGGTTTCGGGTAAAGACGGGACAAAGTTTGTCCTCAGAGAATAGGTACGCATGTCTGTGTCATTAGAAACACTCTATATAACAAAACTTGGGGCTTTAACAACAAATAACAGAAATAATGAGGGAATTAAAGCATATATTTCTAGTTTTCTGTGTAAATATTACTGTCATCTAAATGTACATCAATAGATAGATGTATTTTCCTCCCCATCTTGAGGTGTTTTACACAATTTCAACATGGTAAAACATGCTGTGGAGTTTAATTGTTCGTTTATGGAAATTAATGATGCTATCTTGGTAACTTGACCTTCTACAGCTTGAATTTATAATTTTAATTGATAATTTATTGTTTGAAAATAACGGTCAGATGTGAATAAGCACAATTTGTCTCTGGTAATTTGATGGTGGACCTCATTAAAGTAGAAATGACTTGGTCACAGTCATTATTCTCATCACTATTGGGACTTTTTTTACTGCTATAAACAGTCACATTAGTGTAAATGACATTAAGACCATCCACAATATTGATGCAAAATATGTTGAGCATAACCTGCATTTGTAATTATTGGAAACCACCTGCAAAAGTCAAGTAAATGGGAAAAAAACCCTTTCTTTCGAGTATAGTTTAATTTTGTCTTGTCTAGTCTAGTCAGGACTACTGTTGTTGTACTGGTTACTGAATCCCAACATTACATTGGATTCTATGCCTTCAAAATAACATGTTTGATTTTCAAAATTAAACTGCTCTTTACATGACAATTGGGACAGGGTTCAACTAAAGATATGTTACTTTCACAAGTATCATACAAATATTATGACTACGCAAATCATTTTGATATGAATTATAAGAATCATGCAAGAAAATTGAGCCACCTTAGATGAGTGGATGATATATTGATTCATTCAGAAGTTCATTATCAAATGAAATCCGCCTAATTGGGTCGATCATTTGGATGCATGGAGATTTGTTTTCAATATTGCACAGCACTACTTATTTTAGCATCAAATAATATTTCTCTTACCAGACCACATAGTGCATAAATCTATAACCTGCAACTATTAGAGATAATTTTTTCTAAAATAATCTTCCACACTACAATGTATGCATACATTGTAGATGCCCGAGTGAGTTTTTTTTGTCCACCACGCTGTGCATTTGGGCTGGGTTTTAATGGATCCAATATCTCCCTGCATGTTTATTGGCTGATTATGAAAAATGTGCTGGCTTAAATTCCCCCAAAGCCACCTAACAATGAGATATTTTAGGGAAAGTTATATATGCATACAAATCACCAGGTTTTTTTTTCTGGACTGAAAGTCTTAAGTCATGTATGGTTGCATCCGGAATATAGCAGATCATTTAAATTCAATTTAAACAAGGGCCCAGTACTTTTATAGGATTTCCTTGTACACTCTCCCCACTTATTTCCCTTTTTTTTTGTTTATAGTTTTTGCCTTCTTTTTTAAAAATATTTTTCTGTCTTACAATCAGTCCATTCAATTTACTCTGGGACACACTGCAGGGTTGAGGCAGCCGAGCTGTCACAATGAATTTCTGTGCTCTAAACAAGATTAACTACTGCTATTTGTATCCCCATATCTCTGAAAGGGTAATCAACGCAGGCGGTGTAATTTGCTAATTCTCACCATGGTAACCACTTAAAAAAGGCCATCACAGCAAATAGATTGGATTCAAATAACATGGCTATTATTTGCATGTGTTTTGCATAGGTGTTTTTTTTTTTTTGCTGGTTTGTTTATTTGTTTTGGCTATGCAAGTTTTTTCATGGCATTTGGCCTCTCATATAAGAACGAAATATGTATGGAAAAAACGTTTTGGTGGGTTACAGTATGTGTTAAAGATAAGGATTGCTGATTAGCAAGTCCGAAGATAGGAGAGAATAAGAAATCATGCCTTGTTATATTTCACAAGTTTTGATACAAGTTGAAATATTGACCATTAATTGATTGATATGAATAGGGACCATTTGGCATTAAATATTTTAGTTTGTTGCTGTTTTTGTTTTTATCTTAATAATCAGATTGAAACAAAATACTCATACATATGATTTATATATTATATATTCCCTTTGTTTATCAATGTTGTAACAGTGTCTGAGTTGGATGGGAAATATTGTTACGAATTCATCTGATTTGGAGAAAACTTTTAGCTTTTGTTCCGATGTGAACAGAGCAAAAACCTGTATGATCCAAAGAAAAATCAACTAGTGTTGATTGTGATGGTTACTTCCTGCCTGTTGATTGTCCTAACCTTGTAAGTCCAATCAATAAAACCCTTTGCTTCCCTGCTGGGTTTCCACCAAATCAGTTCTGAGGATTCTCGCATGCTGACACTAGCGCCGCCTGCTTTATGATGTTTCATTTTCTATTTTTTTACCTATGCTTACTTCTAACAGTTTTCATCTTTCAGCATCAGTTCTGACTCACCAGTTCACCAGTTTTCAATTCACCGTTGCATTGGACTATAAGTCGTAGGTGTCATATGGCAATGCCTAAAACACAACTGCAGCAGAATTATTATAGATATTATATATATTTATATATAATATAGAATTTATTCTGTACTTACTAAGCATCGATGCCTGTGTAACCACATTTCACATCACATTACCTCCTTCCAGGTGTTTACAGCAGCAAGTAGAAGCTCATGAATATATTACGTTTATCATTCCGCAATGATAGGTCATAAATAAGCCCCAAATAAAATCAAAGATGATTGCTTCAAGTTATTTGTCTGTCATCAGCTATTATGTATTTAGTTTTTTTCATCATTTCCCAAAGCAACAGACATGATGAAGCTTGCAGATGAGAAGGATGAGTCAAATAATGGATGTGGTGTATCCTAATAAAAGAATTAGGATATGCACATCAGTCAATTGATCTGAAAAAAAGAGTGAAGAATTCAATTTTGCTGAAAGACCTGCCAAATTTGTATAAAAGAAAGCCTATTTTAGTATGTTTGTTTTGTGGATGTGGGTCTTCACAAATCCTCAAGCATACTGTAATAGATCAGGAATTTGCTCGCATTACTGAAAGGAATATAGTGAGTTTCAATAGCAATAATAGGAGATTTGATGGGTTTACAAATTCAAGTTATTTCCTCTTCTGTAATATTTCCCTTCAAAGCTCAATTGATGCGCTGATACTAAAAGTCCTTGCACGTCTCAGTCTTCTCCAGACAAGAGTCTTTGTTCATTTCTTCTAGTAAGACGTCAGATGGTTGACAATGAAAACTATACCAGAAACAGAAACTGGCAGCACCAAAGGAAGTTCAGTCGTGTTGAACCTTCTGTTTAGGCTTGAAGATCTCAATCTCAAATCTTTTGCTATGCATGCAACACAGAGGCGGAGAATTGTTAAGGTGTGAGGAAGTGAAATAGCCTCAGGCACAACATTGACACTGAGCTTTTATTTCGTTATTTTCTTTCAGCAACTGTAGATTGATTACCTGATGAGAATTGGACAAGCAGAATGATGATGTGATCCAATTAGTAAGAGTGAAGTGCTTCTAAAAACCCAACTCACTTCCACAGTCGGCCAAGTCAAAACTTTCATGTTGGCGCCTTGCTGCTTATCTGCTGCTCAAAATAAAATGGCAGTGCCGATATTCCCACTGATAAAAATAACCTTTTTAAAGGGTGACTACAGCTCATTATACAGAAGCTAAAAGAAAGGAAAGCTGTGCACAGTGTTACCAGGTCACAAATACATCATTTATGGGAATCATTAGCTTTGTGTTTATTCTCTATATCAATAACTGTTGTATTCTGTTTGTTGAGGAAATCAAAATAACATAAGACTAACTAGTTAACGGTACATCTAACTGAAATTGAAAGTATGTGCAGTTTTTTTTCTCCTACTAGTACATGTTTGACCATCAATTTTAACATTTTAATTGGAATTTTTGATTGAATACGGCATGTACTTGCTAAATGAGAAACAAAAAAATAAAAGGTATGTAAGTAATTGTGGTAGGGGAGTGAGGGGGCAAAAGGCAAACAAAGGAGAGAGCTATTCTTGGTCGCAAGGGAATAGAAAAGATGATGCTGGGTGAAGAGGAGGTGTGAAAGGGAGGATGGGAATATGGCATCAGGCCTGTGGTACCAACAGTGAGAGATCATAAGAGCCCCCGGGGTAGAGACAATTGAGGCATAAAAGAGCTTTGGAGATGGGGGGAGGTTTGATGCAAACTTCACATCCACTTTATCCACTTCAGATTTTTTTATTTTTTTTTATCAGAACTTGTTAGATGTCTGCTTCTTCCTTCTTTCTTCATTTGACTTAACTACCCTTTTCTCCTTGGAATTTTGCCTCTCAAGGATTCTCTTTTGTACCTGGCCGGTAAAAAAAATAGCTGACATTTATGTTAATCAACTCTTTAACATACCACTGTATGTATGAATATGTATGAATCTACTTCCACTTATAACTCATGATTTCTAAATAACATGAAGTTTGCAGCACATTTTTTCCCTTTCCCTGTTTTAGCGGCATTAAGATTTCTACATTAACTACCAATACTGATTTTTATTTAAGTATTTCATTCCAGTAGTATAGGAGGCAATGATTTAATACATCGCGATTACACTTTTTTTAAATTTCAGTTTAACGCTGTATTTTTGTTTTGAATCAATTATACAGTGGAAACTACATGCTCAAAGTTGTTTAGATCATACTACTTTGTTTCTATTAAAATACAACTATAAAGTTGTTCCAAAAAAGTATGCTTAATAGCCAAGCATTTTCCTAAAAAATAAAACCTTACTTTAACAAATCTTCAAAGGAAGGATTGGTTTTTTTTCCTCTTTGCCATTTCCTTCAAAAATCCTCTCTCTAAAAAAAATAAGAAAAAAGTTCGAAAGCCATGAGTGTGTGTAAAAACTTTCAGCGTTTGAAAAACAATTTTCATCAAAGGATGAAGTAAAAAACTTAACGTTATCGCTATATTAAGTGACTTTCCATCATTTGGGGTTTTCTTTATGTCAATCTCACTGAATCATACGATCTTTTGTGACCATTTTTATATGAAAAAAGCTCTACAATATGTGATTCTGTGGCCCGGACCATGCGATGTGTGGATTTAAAGAGAAAACCTCTGGAGGGAGGCACTGCTTTGTGTTTCGTGGAATTTACTGAGTGGGATTACAAAACAGATCACTGCTACAGGCATTACCAAAACCGCAGGTATCCACACATTTTATAATTAAGTATGATGGCCATCATTAGACCCAAGGGCAAATAGTTAGAGCAATGGCTCCAATCAAAGCACAAAGTGGTGTGGTGTACTAAAATTACCAGTCTAAATTGAACATCCATAGAGCATGTAACAATATGTGTCATCACCTCAAGAACTGAGCCTGTAAATTCCTCACAATTTGTCATTGCATCTATGTATAAACTAAATACACATTGGTACAAACACATTTATTTACATTTCTTACTTTTTTTAAGTCATGGAAATCTACAAATTCATATGTGGTATTCAAGACTAGTCATTATATTTTAAAATCAGTTCAGTGCATAATTTCAGGGCTATCACTGGCCGTGGTGATTGCAATTTCATAATACACTATCGAATGCAATCTTTAGAAGTAAATTACCTCTAATTAGATTGAATTAAAGGAAATCATTAGGCTTCACATGGGTAAAGTGAATGTTAAAAATGAATCGCAAAAAATGTACCCTATATTACTTTATATATGGTGGAGGAAGGAGAGATTAGAAATAATCGGGAAAAGCGCCGTCAAGGAACAGAGTTGAAAAGCCTAAAAATGCTTAAAATCTTTACGTAGACAGTAAACTTAACACAAAAAAATAACATTTTACCTCCCATGTCTATATTAAATGTGGACTACAGAAGTTTTTTAAACATTCAAATTTCATCAGTGCCATTCTAAACGCTTATGATCCAAAGACATCCTGAATTTGAGTAGACAGGGGTAAATAAAATAGAGTTTTATGTCATTAGCCTTCCTTGCCAGGAAGAGTTTAACATTTGGGTAAAGCGGCTCTTTTTCCTTCCTTTTCTGACTCTTTTCAGTGCTGCCCTCCATCTCTTTCTTGCCATCTTTCTCAAACAACTATGCTGTCCTCTGGCTGAACCACTGCTGTTTAATACTAGTGCACATTTGTGTGATTTTGTGCAACACTCTTTGAGAACAGTGCATGCACCGCTATTGTATTTGTGTGCGTTTGTGTGTTCATGGTAAGCCATCAATCAATTTTTCAGAGAGAAGCTGAGGCTTCTGACTAAACACTGCAGCCTCAAAAAACTTGATTTACTTCAAAAGCTATACACTATGTGACTGAATGACGGTAGTGTCTACAGGCACTTTGATTTTCAAAAAGTACTTTTGAACAAAGTGTATCTCATAATTTTCAGTTAATAGGTTCACTACAGGTTTAGCTGCCATGTAGCCCAACATTGCCAAATATAAATTTGTAATTGGTTTAGCTTTGTTACACACTCATTGCACTATTCCTACTGGTATGGATGTTTGAATACATCTGTAAGGTTATTCTTTTCACATTTCAGAGAGCAAAAAAGTCAAAAAAATGTCATTTTCGGGACAAACAGTAAATGTTATGCCTATGTACTTAGTACTCTTTACACATATCAAATGGTGCCAAATGTTCTACTAAGCCTCATATTCTCTCGTACCAGAGTACACTTTGGAGTGTGTTGAATACAGGCATATTTTGCCTGCCAAATTGGATTTAAATGGGAAATATTTTTCTTCAACCCGAATCTTTCATTTCTTCTGGTCAAAGGTTTAACCCGTTTTCACCCCTTGTCCATCGTAATATGTCTCTCATCTCAGATAGATAATGGTAAGATAACCTGCCTGTCAGACTGTTTCTCTGCAGCTAATGTTCGCAAACTCCCTTCATTTGTTGCCATGACGTATGGGAATTTAACAGCTAAGCGTTGGCAGATTACTGAGTGCTTGTTACTGACATTAGTTCAATGCCAATGTGTTAGATACCTATTTCCATGGCGACATAGAGATTGTTTTTATTGCTCAAATGAATAAACTGTAACATTTAACTACATGGTGTTTTACTATTACTCTGTACTTTGTCAGTTAGTTCAATAATTCCAAGAATTCAATGACAACTTCGACCAATTAAAACGTGATTTACTGAAACTCCTTAAAGCTATTTAATAATAATAATTTTCCTGGCTTGGTTTGCATGCTCTGTTCATGATGTATTGCTTTATGAGACATCATTATCAGAAAAAAAATCTTTTATAGATGATTCCAATGGCTTTAGTATTATTTCCTTGTAATACATACTAAGAAAGTCATAACTCTTCCAACCTTGTGAAAAAGTATTCCTTTCAACATTTTAATGCAAAGTGAACAGTATGAATTGGATATGGACTTTTAGTTGGGTTTGAGTTTCAAACTATTGTAGAAGAAACTCTTAATGCATAAATTAGTATGTTCACTTTCCGAGGCAAGAGTAGAGCTCACCCTGCACTGTGATGCCTGAAGGGCTAAAAACTTGCTCTGAAAGAGTGGAAAAGGCTTTCCAAAGCTTGATCTTTATCTTCTTAGTCAACGAAGGTGCACTGCAATGTAGTGGGTGCAATCTGTATCACATTTTGAAAAATGGATTTCTACGCTTTCTATTACGTGACTGCGTTTCATCTGAGTACATCATTGAAAGATTGAACTTATTCAAATGGATGCACCTTTGGATTAGATTTTTATACATGTTTGTCTCTTAAGTCATACCATTTTACAACATCAGAAAGATAAATCAATTTTCTGGGATGGTTTTAGAATAAGATGAGGACCTACAGATCCAGGCAAAATATTTTTTATGAGTCACAGACCTAGTACTGAAGTTATTTCTGAATAACGAGGCCAGATGGACATTTCGGTCATTCATGAGCCTGCAGCAGAGCAGGGGAAAAGATGTCACCTCAACCTGTCGATATTGTCCCCCAGCACTCTTATATACAGCATGCTGACTGACCTTTAGAACAATATTCATTCATTTAGGATTCATTCATATTATTTTTAAGGATAAGACAGATTTCAATTCGTCCCTGAGGGGGAGAAGGTTCTATAGCCCGGTTTGACAAGTAGGCAATGTGGGGTTTAGTTGCTATTAAGTGACACTGTGAAAATGATTCTGTTTCTTAACTAACATCCTACTAGTCCTCTTGTGTAAAGACAGCAGTGTGGATGTTTTCAGTGAACCGCCCCCCCAAAAAAGTGTTTTGAGCAATCATCATACCGTATTTTTCGGACTATAAGTCCCATCCGAGTCTAAATTGTGCCCACCATACAATCAGCAAGGAAAAGGGATAATATATATTTTTTTTCATACAGAAGACATTTAAAGGAGAGTGAATCATACTTTCTTTCATTTCTGGAAAGTATCTTTTGACATTTAAACCCTTTCCATAAGTAATGTTCAGCTGTCCTTCAATGAGTGACACATTTTTACATTCATGCTGAGTTGCACAGCCATCAACCTTAAATGACTCAGACTGATTTGGAGGTGAACTGACCTGAGTTGCCCTTGGATATAGTCTGTACTTCATGACCTCACATGACATTCATCAAAAATGTACAGGAACATATACTATGACCTTTTGGAATTGTATTGATTCCTTCCCATCATTGGCAACAGAGAATTGAATTCATCAAAAACTAGCAAGGTCTGACAACTGATATGCCTCACAATAGGAAAACCTCCATGGAAAAAGAAAACTGTAAAATTGCACTCCTGGAAGAATCGAGTCAATGAGTTTAAATGAATAAATAAATAAAGTCTCCCTTTCAGCACATATCAATCAATAACCCTCACTCTTAGAGGGAAAAAACAGAACAGGCTGGGAAACACATGCTATAAATCATGTTTTTAAACAATAACCTGACCGAAAAACCAGCATAATAACATTATTGCTAACCCTCATACCTCCTATTTACTCTTTTATTAAGCTCAAATGACCATGAACATGTGAATAAACCAGCCACAATGCGGGTGGACCTTTATATATTATAGTATATGTTGTACCCTGAGCCGTCCAGTGCTATGCGTCAAGAAAGTATATATTATCACAATCTTCTTTAATACATATGTCAACATGTGAATTAAGACACATCTGCAAAGGCACAGGGACCTAAAGACTGTAAATTCCATCACAAGGCTTTGCAAGTTATTAAAATATTGGACACTGGAGAATAATGTTCTCCAATTTAAAACAACAAAGAGAGCAATGAATCGTGCTTCATTTCCACCTGGATGTTGCCGTGAAAGTGTAGTTAAATGCAAGGTGAAGGGGGCAGAGGGAAGTGAAAGAATTGGATTTTTTAGAGAGATGGCAGCTAAATGAAGCTATGGAGTGTTGTACAGATGGAGAATGGCTTCAGATACAAGGTAATTATTTTGTGGCTGGTGGAATAGAAGGAGCAAGAGCTCCATCATTAACCGGCTCTTCATTACTGATGGATCGAGGAATGGACATTCACTCATCTTGCTATGCACGCACACACACACATGGGCCAGTATAATAAGAGTCCACATATATTTCTAGCCAAAACAACAGTATTAGGGATTTTATTTAGAACTAGTGAATCTAGAAAAATGGCAATGCCACAATGTAAAATACATGTATTCATAGCTAGATGTTTTTTTTTTGTTCCTACTTAAATTACATTTGGATTTTTGGGGAGTGTACTCCAGCTTTCTATTTTTACTTTTATATTGTATCCTTTTCTTGCATATGACTAAATACCTCTTGCAACTACGAAACTCGGTTAATGTCAATAGCTCTGTCCACATACTGGATGCTTTACAGATATTCGGGCAGACATTTTTAAACAGACAGAACCAGAAGCCTTACCGAGCCTTCATTAAACCGTCATGTCTTCACCATCGAAATAGTTAGATGCGAAAAGTCATTAGCTCTAGTGTCAAAAAATACAAATATTCCTTTCAAAACAAAGGGCCACAAATCCCAGGTTCCCATAGACATTTCAATTGCAGAGCCTTGTGAGCCCCGAGCAAGGTAGAATAACTTTATATTAGTTTTAAACAGAGGATTTTTGCTTGATGTTGAAAGACTAGAGAAAGAGTTGGGAGGGGCGATGGTAGCCTTGTTTATGCCTCTCATAAAGAGCTTGTCAGCTCTGTCAGCCCAAAGGAGACAAACCAATTTGCAAGCTGACACTATGTGACGTGTGTGTGTATGTGTGTACTGTGTGTAGACAAAGCAATTACCCAAAATTGTCCAACTACTATTATTTAAATAGTGGCTAAATATGCTTACACATACATAATAGTTGATATAATTGGGCATATCAACTATATATACATAAAGGGTACAAGGAAATCTGTCTTTGCAAGCCTTACCAATGTGAGGAAACAAACAAACACGCAAGTAGACAAACAAGTTATGAGGCTGAATGCAAATGAGTGTCAGGATGAAGGATGCTGCAGGCTGCCCATTTAGGGGAGTCATCACCTCTTTCCCATCTGTGATACCTGGAGACAACACAGTCAGTTCTCATCTATCTCATACCGACAGTGGTACATCCATGTGTAAAACAAAACAAAACAAAAATACAGAGGAAGTTGAATTGATTTTCCCTTGCAACAAAGTGAAAATGTTTTAAAATGATTAGTGCAATCAGTGGAAGAAGTTCATAATAAGGTTAGGCAAAACATTTTAATAGATCAGGTAAAGTTTGAAGACAACTAAGATAATGGAAAAGGATGAACGAGTGAGAGAAGAACTATCAAAGTCAATTTATTTAAATTTCAGTGTGGCTTTTACCACGTATAAACCCAAAAATGAGTAGTACAACTGCCAAACTACAAATACGTATAATACATGCCGAAAGAGCCTGTCAAACCCTTTAAAGGCCTATTTGCACATAACGATGATGTCATATTCTTAGCAGATTGTGCAGTTGACCCCATTTTGACTAAGCGAAAGACAGTCATTTATTCATAGCCCGACATAAACAGCTCAGTCTGACTCTTCATCTGAAGGTCTAATGAGGAAACCCACAACCGAGCACAATATATCTGCTTCTAGTTCATGTTCTCATTCCTATCAAGGTAGAAATGACTCTTTGCGATTTTCCTGCACATCATACACATTTAGTGTAAAATTATGGTACAAAATACTATACCTGAAGACCAAAAATATACATGTACATTACCAAACACATTAGTCATAAAGAAGAGCATATAAATATAAGGTAAATTTGCAATAATATTAACATTTTCTTTTTTTCTCTCGCTCTTTTACTGAGAATTTTGGGGTTTAGGTGGAAGCCAAAACAACATGAAAAAAAAATAAACCTATCAAGACAAGTGGCAACCTTATTTTCGATCTATTCAAAATAGTATGCTAGTGACAGAGTTGCCAGCCCAGCATTTTCCAGCATGCTTGGTTTACATTGTAAGTGTGGAGATAAGGTGAGGTTCAATCCCTGGGGTGGCGTAAGAAAAAAAAAAGGGCAGCTCAGCAATATCAGATAGATTACACAGGTCCCAAGTGCTCTTAAGGTCACTCATTGATGGCCAAACATTGGATTTTCATTGTGAAGACAAGATTGATTACTACTACTTCTACAACTACTACTGATTACTAATATAAGGTAATTGATGCGTATGTGTTTGCCTTTGGGTGTGCAGTATTTTAGGTGCAAAGCCTCTTGTTCTTTTACTATCTTTTCAAATAAAAACAGGCCTGTGTGACAGCATGTAATATTCAAAAGATGATCTTCATTGTTCTTGTACATTTGATCAGGTTGAATATCAGCTTGATAGCTATCCTCTCCCTGCCATGTCAAGCAGAAAAACCTGCTATGCTATTTCACACGTAATGACTCATTGCAAGAGTCCAGCCATACTGTGGGAAAAAATGGAGGTGAAAGCAAGCCTAGCAATTGATTGTCTCATAACTCAGCTTCTAGTTCTCTATCTGTTATAGATCTCATTTAAGTATTCCAGATTAATGTAGACTAGTGTCAGAAGCCTACACGTGGTTCTTTTTATATAATATAACATTAGTGAACATATGCCCTTGTTGCTTTATGACACGCGAAAAATGTTGGTAGACGCAATAAATGAACAATCCCTATGAATAATGAATTTAGCACTTTAAATAAAATTAAAAGATACAACATCTGCTATCTTCCCTATATTTTCATTACTTGCTTTCTTTATAAAGATTGTGTAATATACAAATATGTAATGAATTTTTTTCGTGTTATACATATAAAAAGACAGAAAACTTTAATCAGGCAGGCCACATAAGGACAGTGGAATAATGAGCTATGTTGAAGCTCTGACTCCAGGTTCACCTTGGTTTGACTTAAAATAACATAAACAATGTCTGCCTCCATGCTTATTTATTCCTTCTAATATTCTCTTACATCTCCCTTCAGTCTATCACAGTGTTCTTACTATCTACCGCTCTTGCCCAAAATGTTGTATTTTCTCCCTTAGGATAGTGTTCATTAGTACTATGATAAATCACTCTGGCCCTACTTAAGATTGCAGCCACTTTCTAATGAGACCAACACACAGACCAAAACAATCTTAAGGCAATGGTGTAATGATCAAAGTTTGGCAGCAGCCATAGAATGCAAGGTAGGCATGCTGAGGACTGACACAAAAAAAAACACATGAACCTTGAACTTTTCATCAAATGTCCAATTGAGAATTGAATCAAACATGTAGAAGATAGACTTATTCTATCTACTTTAGTGTGTGGGTGTGTAAAGAGGTCCAAGTGGTTTTCCTCCTCAGTCCCTCTTCACAAGCCTTTTCAAGGGTCACTTCTATTAAACGAAAAAGTCAGAATTTCTTTTCCTGACTCTCCTCCCTTGCTTCATTCTCTTGCCTTCTTCAACCAGGATCTTGACCCTTACAGCCTCACACATAACTGTTTATAATGTAGGTCCCCTCTATGTCACACTCTTATACACTTAAGTATCCTTTTGCTCAACTGTCCTAGAGCTGAGGGACAGATTAGCTGCCACATCGTGTTGTCTTGACACCTGTGACCTCCTGTAAACTTCTGAAAGTGCACACAATGAACTATTAAAATCCAGTTACAAAAGGGAAAAAAAGACAGGAGATGGAAGTGTTTGAGTATATGAGCTCCCCTGCCAGCGATCTGCCGAAGTGAAGGTGTGCCGACGCGGCGGCAACCGTGCTGGTCCAGTGTGGAATATCAAGGTCGTGGGCTCTTAGACCTGGCTGTCAATTGGCAAAGACGTGGCTGCATGGAGTGCAAGATTGCACTTCAGATTTAGCAGCAATTATGCAGTGAGTGCGGCCATCATACTCCATCGACGACCACTACCCCGACCAGGAAGGCTTGCGTGTCCGCCTACAGCTTTCCATTTTCGGATCAGGCTCTTCCCATGCTCCTTTGTGGAACTCGGTGATCGCTATCCTGCACAAGGTGGCTCTTCTCCACCAATATCGCGCTAAATCCGCTTCTCACAAGCGAATGAGAAGGAAGTGAGGTGTTGCAAGACCCATTCTGAGAGCAACTCTAGCATAACAATTCTAATTTAAAAAATACCAGATACAGGAAGTGCATTTACATTTTGGGGGATGTTTGATCTTTGATAACTTGGATCGTTATGCCTTGGAACAAAAGGACTCCCATCAAAGCTTTTCATAACCTGAATTTTTGTATTTAAAAGCATTTTTGAGTAGGAGTGACACTGTATATATGGCTGACATCTTGTGATGTTGTATTTCTTGCTCTTTGCCCTCCCTTCCAATTTGTTGCACTCTCTGGTTATTTCCTTTGTATAATATTTACCATTTTTTCTGTGTCTGTTTGTTTGCCTGAAGCAAAAATACCCTAAGAAAAGTGCGACCAAGTGTGGCGAGTTCAGCAGAGTGAACTAATGAGCTTCATCGTATTAGATACAAGCTATTGTAAGGTTTGCGTTTTGTCTCAGTTTACTGATGGCTTACACCGAAATTAAAGCATTTCGACAAGTTTCTATTAACTTGAAAAACTTTCTGTTAAGCATACATATTCATCACATCTTGATTGCTTCTTTAATCTCCTTAATCTGCCATTTGAAGGTCGTAAAAATCCCTCTTTTTATCTTATCTTTACACATCTTTATCGATTTGCGTTTCATAGTTCAGGTAGCTTTTTATCAAAAGTGTGAAGACTTAGATGTAAGCCTTGATGTCACATATTTCTCCCCAAGGGCCCACAGCAGCCTATTATCAGCAAGATCCCATTGCCAGGGATATGATATCACCTTCAGTTCTGCTCCCATTAATAAAGAATCTTCTGCGCATACATGCAAACTTGTTACAGGACAGCCTCACTGATTTACAGCTACACTGATTTATAAATCCTGGACATAAACTGAATAGTCCCTTTACAAATGTAAAATGTTCTGTTGGGATTTGCACAGAGACTCTCTCAGGCTCTTAGAATATATCTGGTAAACACATTTTATCAAGAAATTTTAATTATCCTTAAATAGTCCTTGTCATGGTCAGGTGTAGGTCCAAGGCCTGCCTGCCCTGGTTTGTTTGATTCTCAAGCTTTTAGTTGACCTTTGTATATTTGGAGTCCTTGCCTTTGTTTGCACTTGTTTTTTTGGTCTCTACAATTAAATCTTTGGACTTTTTCACCATCCTGCCTGGCCTCCCTATTTCCCAGCAATTGGGTACATCCCCATTTTCATGCTTGCTGGACCGCACTCCGTGACAATACTAGGAAAAACGTGTAATTCCTTTATATATACTAATCCTTGCTTGTTACGCCTGACTGTCAGGATTATTAGTTTTTGTGTGCAAGTTCCTCCACTTTCACACACAGAGGTCAGAAAATCCAGACAGGTTTTGTATCCTTAGGACATTGTCCAATTTAAATACTAATCAGTTATAGAACTAGTTAAAAAGATGCACGTACAAATCCATCCCGACAAAGACAAACAGACACACACACAATCAGGGATCAATTAGGATTTTACTTTTCAATTTCCTTTGCCTACTGTATGTCTTGATTCAATTAACTAGTTTTATTATATTTCCTGTTGGCTTTTCTTTCTCACTGCTTTAGTTAGGGACATTTTACATTCATACACATTAAAATACTATGCAAATTTCTGTCCTCTGGCAGTTTGCTTGTTGTTATGCCATATGACAAAATCTGAAAATTTACTGCAAATCACTGATGATGCTAGCAGCATTTTTTCATTGTCACTCGTTAATGCCACCAGTAGAAATATTACAATCCTGTCAACATACCTTGCTTGGTTTTGGCCAATTACTGGAATACTTGCATTGGGGGACCATAGAAACAAAAATACAAGCCATTAAGAAGCATTTTGAGAAGAATATAATACAGCCTTTCAAAATCTCTTTAGGTATTACGATCAGACAAATACTATGCAAAATTAAATAAATAGGAGTTGACCTTTCTGTCCTTGTTTTGTGGAAAAAAAATATCAAAAGTGTATTCTCATATTATGCGGGACACCTGCACGAATAAACACCTGCAAGTTGCGCTCTAAGTAATTCCAATTTTCTCATTATCACAATGCATCAACAACTCAAGTCATCACCAATTACGATTCAATAAGCTCCAATTTGCTTCTGTTTTAATTAGCTTAGTGCACATGTTAACCGTGACCATCATGTCCTTGTTACTGACGTTTGTTGTTTTTGCTAATGCAGTTGATATTGTTTACTGGGCTGTTGTGCTTGACTGTGAATAGTGAGCTGAAGAGACCATCAATTTTCTCCTTGTCGTCTCAGTGTTGACTCTCAAAGTCTCGACACAGTCACTCATACCAAGTCTTTCTTTTGAACAACAAGTCGAGCCTTTATTTATGATACTTTGTCCTACAGCACTTTCTGCTTTAGATTTGTGTTTTTTCAAAAGTTTGCAAGTGAAACAGGGAAGAATAATTCCTGCCCTGATAGGAAAGACATTGGTAACAACACAGGTTAGGAGCAAATATACTGTATTGAATTATGGCTTTTTTCTCTCATTGACGCTTCAGATGAAAACATTATAAAAAGAGGGATTGAATATGTTCAGAAAAGATGAATGATTGTTTAAAGGATGAAATGTACAGCAGAAAGAAATGGGTTATATTAGGGACCACCCAATTGTAGTTTGGACATTTGTAGTGATACTTTTTTCAATTCAGAGCCAAACAATCATATTTTTTCACATTCATTGTTCTTGAAAAGGCAATCAGCAAAGAGTCCTTGGTATGATTAGATCTCACACTGCTGTCCTCTTCCGCCATTCACACCACTTGTTTCTTCTATTCTTTGGCTTTTTTAAAAGGCACTTTGTGGCAGTTAGTATAATGGTTGACACAAATAGTTTATTTCATTTTTGACAAACACTTCCAATTCTACTTTTGCATTAGTATTTTAGTATATTTTTTAAAGTGGGTTGAAGTCTTATCTTGTTGTGAATGATCTTTATCAATAAAAGTCAGTGACTTATCAGGTCCAAGTCCCCAATGCCACAAGATTTTAAATCTTTAGCTGAAAAATATGGACCAGGCTGTTTGATAGTATGAATTAAAGTCCTCAAAAGGGACTCACATAAAATAATGTTTTATTGAAAGTATAAGTAAAAGTGGAGGATTCTTAAAATAGCTTAAATTTGAATGTCAGTCATCCAATTGACAAGAAAAAACTATAATGTTGCAAGTCAGATACATGTTAAATATACAGTATGTGAAATCCAAATTGAATCGTTTCTTTGTAGTTTATAGAATCTGCATTTTATTTTAATACATTTTATTTACATTACAGTATCCAACGCGAAGGTGGCATTGGCAGGAGAATATATTCTTGAAATCCATTACATCACCTGCGACGAGTAATAAAAGAGACAGATAGGCCTGACAAGTGAGTACAGTCATTTATAAAATATGTCTATATTAATGTCAGGTTTTTTCTCATTTCATTTTATTATACATTTGCCTGCAACAAATTATAAGCCCGGTATTAAAGAACGCTTTGCTCGCCTTTAGGTAGGTGCACATTTTTATTATCATACTTGCTTACAATAAAGTATGAGCTTTGCTCCAGACAGTCTTGTGTAGTCTAAAAAAGAGATGCCACTCCAAGTGATGGACTCTTGAGGAAAGTGATCAATGCAATAATCAGCATAATGAAGTAAACTGTGTCACTTAATGGGGGGGAAGCATTGTCACCTTTCTATTAAACAGACCTGCTCATCTTAGAGAGATAATAGTCATTAGAAACCCTTCTCTGGTTTAAAAATTGGTCTGTTTCTTATCTTAAACTTAGTATATATATGCATATATACATAAAAAATGAAGAACAATAATAAAGGGCGATAAAATATTGAACAATTTGGATGAAAAACAAGAAGTCATTGTGCAATACTTTGTTTTTCCTCTTGTTCACAGTCAATTGTGCCTGCTATTAAAAAAAGGAAAAGGGCAAAACATTAGTATCTATATTTTATATACAGTACACGATAAAAATTGCTGATGTTTTTATGTTTCACCCAGTAAACAAGTCTGTGTAGGTGTTTGTGTGTGCGCGTGTGTCTCATTAATGATTGAGTTTGGCAAGAGAGCCCCTCAGATCAAAAATTTAGCTGAATCAACAACTTCTGAGTGCATTTCACATATACTCCACACAAATGCATGCACACATTTGAACTTGCACTCACAAACACACGCACACGCCCACGTGGCGCACGACTTCCTTCCATGTCTGTCCTCTAGAAACACAAACACCACACTTAGTGGTGCCATCGTTGGACAAGAAGGGCTAAAACCAAGTGTTCTGGCGAATATGAATTTGCGTACTCACTCATATGTCCTCAAAATGGTTCCGCCAACAACAGGAAACAAGCCCGTCCATATAATGTATTAAAATGTCAATAAACAAGACTTTGAAGGAGGAGGGTCATGGGTTCAAGTTGTGTAGTGGACCAAAATGCCAACTAGTTGATGAAGCGATTTCTACCTGTTTTCCTCTCAGGGTTCCTTGAGCAATTAGTGGCCTCCATCTGAAATAGATCAGAGATGTTTCCATTTCTTTGGCTGTAACAACCTTCTTATATGTCGCCGTGTGAGGTAAATTTGCCCTTAAGGGATTTTAATGAGTTCAGAAAAAAAGACTGCTCTCTCGTTTCTCAAAAGGTTGAAGGAAATGACCTTAAAACTCCTAACATGAGTTCCAGTAGCAACACAATCCATCGGACTGTTTTAAGTATCAAGCGTGCCAAAGCCGAAATGAAGTGTATTCGCGTGATGTGTGTGTGCTGAGTGAGAAATAAATGGACTTTAAATTTGTCATTGTTATTGACTCACTACATGGGTAGCAAAAAGCAGACCAGCGGCCTCATTATTTTGACAGTTACAAACTACCTCTTGAGTACACTCCTATACACGCACGGGAACATCAAAATGAGCTTTAAAAACAACTTCCCACAATTACTTACAGTGACCTTGATGTTTAGATCAACCTCTTTCCTTGTGACAGCACAAATAAGTGCCCACTGGCATAGATACAGCCAAAATTCTCAGCTTAAACTTTTTTTTTTAACTTTATTGAAGACATGAGAATGCTTACACCACTGGGATATAAACTGCTGCAATACAGAAAGCTATTTGGAATAAGGAATCTATGACAAATAGGAGATCTGGTAACAAATAATGAGTGAAGTGAGGAAAACAATCAGGAGGAAGCACAGAGTTCAAATGAGAGGAGTACCTGATTTAATAAAAGGGGGTTGTGATTGTCCATCAATGCCACATAGTTAATCAGATAAGGAAAAATTAAGATAGACGTTTCAGAATATAAGGAAACAGCATGACACAAATGTGACAAGCACTAGCTGCGTAGAATGCAATTTTTAACAGCCTTCAAATGAGAATCAAACCCGACCTCCAAAATTGAATGATGCACTCAAACAACTAGATTCCACCACTATCATTTAAAGTGTAAAGATAAGTAAAACATTCATAAAAACACATAAAAAGGCCCACGAAAGGTACAAGACTTTTTGTAATTTTTCGCCTGTTGTTTTCTGGCTTAAAATGAACAAGGCTGCCTAATTCGGCAAGCCATCTCCCACACCCACTTAGCTTTCTGAAACAGAGCAAAAATACTTACTTTGACAGGACAAGCCCAGTAGGAATGTGTTTCCTTACGCTACTGCATTGCTTAGATTGTAGATGAGGATCCCGAGTCACTTCACATTTGTATGAAGAAGTCCACAGGGGAGCAGCATTGCAAAATGATTCCACTGGCAGTAGATTAGTTCTTGCTTGAGCAATGGGCCTAAGTTCTGCTCACTCTGCTTTTCTAAATCAATTATACTACCTGCTCAATCAGGCTCTTCCGCCACAACACGCACATTTTCAAAGCCAACTTCTCACTCTCTTTCGCTCTACCTCCTATGCATATCTGTTTCCCCATTCCTTTTGTTTTCTTTTGACTGTTTAAAAAAAAAAGATCAATTTAGCAATGAGCCAAATTGTAACTGCCATTTCAGTGCGTGACCAAGTCGTGTTTATGTCAACGGCAATGAAAAGTTGCCTCGAAAGCTCAAGAGCACGTGTAAGAGGGTTATTATTCACCTAAGCGCTTCCAACAGGACATTTTTACATTTCTCTGTTTATATTAGTTCCTCCCCAGTGACTGCTCAGGCAAACTTTTCATTCTGCTTGTGCAAAGAACTACATCATGATTGGTGTTCATTGCCTTCTGCAGATACACTTGGTCATTTATACTCCATCTAGACTTTCTTCTCTATCACTGTTTTTCATCGTTTCTCACTGGTATCTTTTCAGGCTAGTCTGTACTGAATACAGAAAGCACTTTTATCTATGCTTGATTTAATTTGACATTAACCTATAAAGCACTGTCTTAAATGTAATCTACCTTAAGGCATAAAAAAACAATGTTTTAATATATGCTTCTAGAGACAAAACTACAGTCTAATTATATTAGCAGTGATAATAATGCCAATAGCGCATTAGGAAGTTGAGTATTCCGATCCATTTTATCGCCACTAGTGCGGATAATTGAGATTGTGTTGTGATGTGTGAACACAACAGTGGATCACTGGTCTATATTCCGAAAAGTGCTGAGACCGTATTCATTTGCTTTACAAATGCAGACGAGCGTACTCAAACAAAAAGGAAATGTATACCAGTGAAATGTATTGCCTTGTTTTTAAGATCTTCAGACATAATCATATTGTTCTTAATGTTTTTATACATTTGTAATTAATCTGTTTATCAATTTGTCTTCCTTCAGATGCAGCTGAAATGAGTTTCCTCCGTAGGATGTCCGGACTCTCCCTTAGAGATATGGTGAGATGTTCGGTCATCCGGGAAAGGCTCGATCGAGAAGAGCCAGATGAGTTGGCTGATCAGGATGCCCCCTGGACGCCTCCCCTCGAGAGGTGGATGTTTCCCGGCTGGCCCAGGAACGCCTTAGGATACTCCCGGAAGAGCTTGATGAAGTGGCTGGGGAGAGGGAAGTTTGGGCCTCCCTGTTGAAGCTGCTGCCCCCGACACGCCACTTCGGATAAAGCGAAAGATGATGACATGCGATGGTAATTCACACTCCAAAAAACAAGTTAGATTTAATTCTAAGCCTGCCTCACATTATAAGCAAGCATGGTGAGAAAAATACTGTTGGATCATGTTAATACCAGATACATTACAGTATCACAATGAATATGAAGTTCAATGGACAGACAATCTTAAATGCTTCCATTATAAAGCCAAAATGTGTGTGTGCTGTACACACTTATTTATTTATATTTTTCTATATTTTTGGTGGTGGCAAGTGAATTTCCGCCATTAGGGATGAATTTTAAAAATACTATTCTATTCTCAGTCAGTTATTTTTCCAGTCCAAGTGACACGCTCGGAGCCTTTAATGGATGCTTTAACTCCAAAACACACACACACACACACACGCACAAAACACGCACACTTGACACAAACAAATGTGAAGTTTAACCTTACGCATGAAGGAAGAGAATAATCAATTTTTCAACTCAATAGCACTTCCTCATTTGAAACGACATCACCCCAAGGGTCAGCACTGACAATAACACTTAAACACTGGATTCTTACATGAATGTTGTCTCACCGAAACAAACATATACATCAAAATTGCCTGGCTAGTGTGTACACTAAACGGCAGACAAAATACATGACGGGGTGGATTCTACTTCATTGGCCAAAATGACGAGCAGGTTCAGTTTAATCCATTTTAGCCAGTAATCTTGTAAAAGATGGTGAGGGACTGTGAGCTCCAGGGTTTAAGAGGCAAGAAGTAGTTACTGACAAAGTGTAACACTTAATTGAGTCTTGAGAAAAATGAGCTCCTGACTGTTGTCTTTTTTCTGTCTTTTTCTTCACCTAAAACATTCCACATTCAATTTAAATCACCATGTATCAATATAATACCTAACGGGCTAACAACTCAAACGTGCAATCTAATGTCGTTTGTCCCTTTAAATTATATTGCAAAAACTGTTTAGATTGCAAATACCCAGTCTGAGATCCATGTTACTCAATTGAGAAGAGAATACAGTAATAGATTAAAAAAAAACTCTGACTAGTTTAGTTTTTTTGATATTTAATCTACACCAAATGTAAAGGAAATGTCCTAATTAATGGAATACATTTGTAAGGTAATGTAATTCAATGTAAACATTTATTACAGCTTTAATGAGATACCTCATAGCCAACTTTTCAATTTATAAGAGTTTTATATCCCTGCCAATCCTGAATTCAAATGCTGAGCCAAAAAGTTCAAAACAAACAAAAAAAATGTATCTCTTAAAGACATGAACTTGGAAGTGTTTGTGCCGTTGTTTCTGTGACATGAATCACAGAACAGAATACTATATTATTTGGTTTTTACTGTAATGCTTTATTTTGTGTTCCATAGCAGCAATGCAAGTCAAGCATATCAGGCCTCAAACACAACTGCACTCATATCTCATAAGTAAATGTACATTTTTTTCTTCTAAAAAGTGACAAACATTGGGAGAGAAAAATTATACATTAGAGTGTCTTGGAGTTTTTCTTTGCTTGAATTTAACCTTCATTCTCTCTCACACACATGCTCTCACACAGTACATACACACGCACACAGAATCTGATTCCATTAATGCACTTGGACCTCAGTCATTGTCCCCCTTTGCTGAGCTCCGAGCCAGAAGCTAGAATTGCAGGATGGAGGCAGCCAGTGCACAGCACGTCTCAGACAGATTGTTAATCAGGATGTGCTACGTGATGTTTTCCACGCTGTTACATCTCCCTCCCTGGTGGTTGTAGCCACCCTAACGCTGTTATGCTGATGACGTACAGGGTCAAAGAGAGAATCTTCTCAGGGGACAAGACGGACAGAACCACGCGCTTCAATGTAAATCAGGCAAGAGTAAAAAGTGGTGCAGAGACGAGTGTGCTGAATGAGAAATACAATGTGTTTTCCATTCATTTGATCATTGAATCGCAGTTTATTAAGTTATCTGGAACTCAGTTGGATTTTGTTGCTCTACTTACAACCCGAGGGCACAGTTATGTTTCTTCTTTTTAAAAAAAGGCACCGGCGCACATGCTTTTTCACAGTATCAGGGGGCAAACAACCACAATTAACGCCTCACTTTGCCTTTGTTGAAAGGAATACTGCAAAGGTGCGAGATTTTCAAGCACGCTGTTTGTCCATGACTTCACACGAGGGTCGTTTTTTGTGTGTTGTTTGTTGTGTCTCCCAGCACTAAATGATATTCAATGTCGCCTGTTGCAAGAAGAGAATGGCATTGCTGTCTTTTTAAAGGGCACCAATGTATTATAGTTAAATGTCATACGTTTGATGAAAGTAACAGAATTACCACGGCAGACAGCAATATTGTAATACAAATCATTAGCCTTCGACAATAGACACCATCCGTTAATTTTGTATACCAAGACAAAGACAAACATTAGACTGGTCAGCAGTCAATGGCAGGGAAGATATAAAGAGACAAACATTCAAACACATTTGTACCTGTTAATAATTTAAATTCTTTGGGTGTTTAGGGGATATTAGGGGTGGAGTTGAAAGGAAACCATATATACCGGAGTGGGGGATACTGAGTACAGAAGGACCTGAGCTAATTCCCATATTCATAAGCTTGTGTATGTTGATTTGTATAACCCCATCTGAAAATCACTCACAAAATATGACACGTTTATTCAATGTAAGTAAGAAAAGCTGATTATGGTAAGACCTAAATACCTATAAACATTGGATTTGCCCAATGTACATTCATAGTTCCCACATACTTTTTGGTGTTAATAGCATTTCTCATAGAGTGCCCATGACTTGTCACAAGATATTTGATCAAATTACAAACATTGGGAGGGAAACAGTGCATTTCACTCACCACACATGTAAGATCATAACAATGCATCTTCATTAAATCCATTAAAATTCTGAACCGATCACTTCAGCGCTTAAAGCTTCCTCAGCACAATCACTAGTAAATTGCTTAGTCGTAGTATTTGGACGGAAAAACTGCCATGGTGCATAATACCATGTCAGAAATGGATGCATCTTATAATTCTATTCTTTTCAGTCATGGAATTGACAGTCAGAGAATATGTCTGAGTTTGTCAACAAACAAGATGATGCAGCACCATTGTTTGACTTTGACATATCTAATAGAATATAATTTCATTAAACCCTGGGAACATGTGGGACCTCATACTTGCCTATGCAAACTTTACTAAGGATAAGAGTGTAGTCTAAAAGTGATGGTAAGCACTCCGGGAGAGTTGAATCACATTTAGTTTCTTGCTGACTGCCTGGAGTATAATCTGTGTAAAAGCACATGGGTGTTGGCTAATGGATTCTTTGTCTAAGAACTTGAAGTGGAGATGACACACATTGAAAAAGGCAGAGTGGTGAGTGATGGTGATAAGAAGTACAGAATGCCAAACTCTCAGAAAGACTAAAATGAAGAGTGGTACATGAAAGCAACTGATAATGGCTTGCTTGGCAATCATACAAGTGACTTTGTCATATCTGATCAACATCAGAAGCCCCGGGATGACTAGATGCATGTAAACCAATGGAAAGACTCCTCTACCTATTCATTCTAGGCCCTTTGCAAACAATGTTCAATCATGTCATTGTCATGTCACTGTCAGTCTGTCATCATGTTATGTTCTGATTTTTAAGTCAATATAAGAATCATGGCAGTATTTTACAGTCCTGTGACTCATTCGTTTATTTATTTTCCCAACTGCTTATCCTCATAAGGATCCTTGGGGTTGCTGGAGCCTATCCCAGCCAACCAGGAGCACCAGGCGGGGGACACTCTGAATCGGTGGTCAGCCAATCACAGGGCCAAAGAGACCTTTCACGCAGTTATTCGGGTGATCCAATTTTTTCATATTTTTCCACTAGAAAGACATGGAGAAAAGCCGACTGAAGGTGTGGTGAGATCAATTGTATACAGACCCTGAAATGAACTGGCATCTCGTCTGCCTTTAGCCCGAAGTCAGCTAGATAAACTCCAACACCCTAGAAGCCGCAACAAGATAAGAAAATGTATGGCTAAATGGAAAAGGAATTAATCATTCCATCCTTATTACATGTATAGAATATTAATAAGAGCGATGCTATATTCTTTGCAATCTTACTACAAAAAAATTAGGTAGTCTTGTACTGGCAACTGATTTTATTACATTATTGTCATAAAATGGTGAAAAGATAATCTACTTTTTATTTTATTTTACTTTTTGACCAACCAAATACAGCCTTTATATTTGTTAGCAACTAATAAGGATTACAGTGATAATGGAGTAATCATGGTTCTGGTAAATAAGCTTATTTTCTCTTGTCATTTTCTTTTAATGCAGGAGAAGCAAATTGCACTTGTTGAACTCATATTTTTATTGAGTTATTGCATTCTATCCTGACGGATAAAGTGGCAGAGTTTTATATTCTTGAATTGTGGATTAAATTCCTATTATCCTTGAGACAAGACAGTATTTTAAGGAAGAATAGACCTCAAATGTATTTCTTGGAAATACCATCATTTTGCATAGACTGAAGCACAAAAATAGCTTCATTTGAAAAAATAAATGGTGGCACGCACAAATCATGCTGGTCCAAGTATTTAATTGAATGCATTTGACATATTTATATTACTGCTATGTTTTTTTTTACTTTGAGACAATTATTTCAGAGACAATGGTTAAATCCTTAACAACTCAGCTATAGTATTTAGATGTTATTTTACTACTTACCCATGTGCAGAGGCAATAATAAAATATAAAATAGCACGACATAATTGGAAAGGTTTAGGGTTAGTGAAAAGCTATTAAAATGAGTTTGACATTGCTGTCCTAAAGCGTGCTAGGCGCTGTCTTGCAGCTGTTCAACTGAATCCTGTCTGCACATACACTGCTGATTTGTAAACTGAGGCAAACCAACAACATACTCATGAAAAGAGTATGAGCATGACTGCTTTTCGACTTTATTTGTCTCTTTAAAACCTCTCTAAGTCAGTGAATTTTCAGGGTCACACTTCATGGAGCATGTTACGCACAGGCAAGCACCAGGATGCATTGCCTTTTTCCTCTTTACACTTTGTCAGAATTATGGGAGCATTTTAAACCTAGCATGTCCTTACTGAATTAATTTAACAACACTGATTTTAAATGTGACAGCCCATTCATTCTCATTAAAAAAATAAAAATAAAGCCAAATCCCACAAGCGTGGTTGTGTGCAAAGTAGGCACAAATAGTTGATAGTTTTGAGAGACTTCATACTGTCATTCTTGCGTGAAAAAAACCTACAAACTTAAATGCCAAAGGCTGAAAAGAATGGCTTTCAAATCATAACTCCTCAGGGTGCTTTTCAACAATTCATGGCTATGTTTATATTTTAACTTGGCATGAGTGTTAAATTTGGTGGGCCTTGCTAACTCTATCTAAACTTAGGTGAGATAAAATAAAACCTTTTATGTAAAACCATAAATAAAGGCAAGGAAAACCTATATTCAATTCACTGTTGTACACACCAAAGTGTTTAGAGACTGGAGCCATATTACATTGTGTTAAAACACATCTTATTTGGTGTTATGAGGGTGCAATCTTGCTTTTTTTGCATGGTATTTACAACAAATTCTGACCTTGTTGTCTAAATGTTGCAAAAAGAATGTGGACTAAATTAAGTTTGTCCAAACTGATACAATTAGAGTGAAATGCAGCTAAATTACTTGGTTCTATCATGATGTGATTTGATTTAATTAATACACATTATTCTAACCATTCTTTCATACATTCATCATTTGAACACTGATTCTCACATAGGTTGCAGGGGGTGCTGGAGTTTATCCCAAGTGACTTTAAGCTAGTGGCAGCAGGGATACACTCTGAACTTGTTTCTAGCCAATTTCAGGGAACAAGGACACATGATACAATTCATGCTCATACTTATACTTTTGGACAATTGAGAGAGATGAGTCGATCCACCATACGTGGGAGGAATACCTTGAGAAAACCCACATAGGCTTAGAAAGAATGTGCAAACTAAAAACAGGAAGGTCAGTGCCAATGATTGAAGCTTCAATCCCAAAATTGAATCCTGATAACACCATACTGTCATCATACTGTCTATTCTTAGCATATTTAGCTTCCATACATTATACATGAATCTCTTCTTGGGTCTTCATCCGAAGCCATTTTATGCATCCAATTTTGTGGAAACATTTGAGGATGATCCCTTTTATAATACTGTGTATAAAGCAAGACCAAAACAAAATCATTCCCCCCCTTTTTTTAGCCATTCAAGATTAAAGACGTGTGCTCTTTAGGACTGAGAAACAAGAAAAGTCAAATGCACCCTTGACTCCACATTCCTCCATCCTGCACCCATCCATCCTTTGCTATGCTTAACATCACCAGGGTGATACAACAGTGGCCTCTACAGTTCATTTGTGATGAGAAATAAAGTAGTTTACTGTAAAGACAAATCACACTGTCCCCAAAAACTCAAGACATCCCACTCTGTCACTGTCTCATAGAATTTGTCAGACAACATCTTGCCCACAGTTGGTTGCTGTTGTTTGTTTTGCTTTTCTGGGAGTTCTGGAAAGCACTCTCAAATAGACACACATAACTGCAATGAAAACAATGATAGTCCAGAGACATAAGCACTCAGAACACAAGTAAACAGTTGTGCTGTTTTATATCTGTAATTCTGTATGGAAGAATGAGGTCAGTCTCCAATTGCCCCTTTAAATACCAAAGCTTTAATATTATGGAATGGTGCAAAAACACTTATTTATTCCAAAATTAAAATAAGTAAAATGTCACGCTAATCTGTTAAAATGTCAGACATTATCAAAAACAATGTCAATAATTTAAACTCGAGGGCACATTATAATATATGAATATTTCAAATAACCACATCACATTGCTAATTTGTTTTGTAATTCAGTCCTCGATATTTATACGACTATGCACATTCTAATTTATGTTTTGTGCTTCAGATATTGTTATACTAATGGTGCTTTTTTTGAGCAATAAAATCCTACAAGATGTGTTTTAGCTGTCTAAAGTGACATTGTTATGACAGTTAAATGATGGCAATATAAAGCTAAATTTGATCAAATGAGGATTGACCCAATAAAGTGGAAGAAGTTGCAAAAAGAACATATTTGTGAAGTACAGACAGAAACCAAAGCTTTTCTTCGCCCAAGTACAATCAATGTGACCTGTTTAAAATATTGTTTTCTGCCATCCACTATGGGTAATAACCTTGTATTGAGTGTCTGGCCTAGTGTAAAAACATTTTTTCTATCTCCACTTATTATGCAGCGTTGGCCCTATGTTCTGAGTCAAGTTGATTTAGTGTGATCAGGCAGACCCTCAATCATTTGCCATTAATAAATGGTCTCAAGCATCATTCAGGATTATTATGTACTCCATGTTCTCATTCCACTATCGATGGTGTCTGTGAAAAACAGAAAGATTAGCCAGCCTGAGGTTGCCAATTCTATTGTCGTTCTTCTAACTGTGGAATCCAATTTGCTCCCTTTTTTCAACCAGCAGTGTGTGTTATAAATCAATATCCAATACGGCACAGTCCATGGCCCAGTTAGGAAGTGTTGTATCAATACTACCGTTATCTTTTGGATGAGAAGCTGCCTGCTACGATTGACTGCAAACGGCTTTCCTGGGTTAACATGCTTACTGGTGAGATATATTGGAGATGATTGCAGACAATGCTGCTTTCCTGAGTTAACATGCTTACTGCTGAGATATATTTGAGAATGGGGATTAATTGCAGTTGTTGCTACTTACACTCCAAATTAGTTTTTAGGTACTTTACATATTGTGTCAACTATAAGAATGTGTGGATTTTACTCAATTCCTCTAAAAAGATGATCTCAGATTTGTTTTTTTTAACCATATTTATTCTTGAAATGTGTGACATTGTCAAGCAGTGATTGCTGTACTTTCTGATTGCTTCCAAGCTGTTTTAAAATGTATTTGTGATATGGCACTTGTCCTCACACCAGGTACATTGATTATCTCATTCGCAGTACAAATGACAGTTCGTCTCAGCAGGAAGAGTTTATGTGCAATTCTCTTGATTGGTCTCCTCCTTCTACTTGGGTACTATTAAATGCATCATTGTGTTTCTTTTGTCTTGTGTGCTGATATTTCATTGTCTTACATTGGTGATCAAGATTATATTTTATATATATTATATGTTTAGATGCTTTTTCATCAAGCTAGTCATGTTTGTAAACAAAAAAAAATACAGGGATGTGTTTGGGAAAGGGTTAAGTTTGACAATATATTGGCCATGACACAAGGGGAAGTATCTATAGATGAAATCAATGGACACCTACAAGGACAAGACACACTGAAGGAAACACATGACATGAAGTAAACACCCACAAACTCAAACTCTAACACACAATGTAGTCTTTTTTTTTAATAAACTCAAATATTCATTTGGTATTTCTATTCATGTTGATGAATCAGACAAAATATTAATTAAAAATTGAGGTTTAAGTTTCAAGAACACAAATGAGACAACAACATTAATATATGAATCTCTGTTAATTGCTGTTGGTTGGAGAAAAGATTTATGTTGTACTTATTGTTGAGATGCAATGAATAGTTCAATGTTCTCAATGGTGTTTGCTGGAGAATGGAATGTTATACAACTGGCTATAGCTTATTATTCTGTTTTAAAAAAAATGTATTTCTCTTGTCAGTGGTAACGACGTTATTGTTCTCAATCTAGTCAAGGTGAATTGATTTTATTCACATCTTGAAAAGAAAAACTATAGCTGAAGATGAATTTGCCATTCAGCATCACAAAAGAGTGTAAAGATGGGCTATTTCACAAAACACATCTTTTTTTTCTCACTACCTCACTAATTGGCCAATTCAATTGAATTTACTGTACATTAGTTTTTATGAAATGTTTATCCATTACATTTAAATGACATTGAAGTTAAAAGCTTCTGTGGTCTTTCTGATATGAAAACAATGGAATAACGTGAATAATGTGAACCAATGACAGGCTTTTTATGTGAATTTTAGACCCAATACTTATCACAATTGTTGAGTTTGACAAGAACTTGAGAGATCACTAGAGAAACACTGGCACAAAATATATGAATGACCTTGTTCTTATCGATTTAGCTGTGAATGGTTCTCCATCTCTATACGCTGTGATTGTTTTAAAGACAAATCGAGAATTTGCCCGGCCTCTCACCCCTCAGTCACTTCACTTCCCTTCCAACCTATACAAGATAAGCAAGTGAAATTGAATGGGGAGAAAGAGAAATGTGGGATTTCAGAGAAGTCTTTCAACTCTTTACATCCAGAACATAAAACACAGTGAACAGAGATTAACTGCAAGAGTCGAAGTTCCATAGCCTTTTTTAATGTTACTAGGTATAAAAATAAACTTCTTTTATGTAGACATTTTAACCCCAACTGAATTGTGCATCTGCAAGTGTCAATATCACATTACCGCTGCCTTAGCTGTCACCAAAGGCCTACTCGATATCCGCCACTTGCTACCACACGCCCACAAACACGCTTTATTGTCTTTCGTCTCCGTGACTAATCACTAAACAAAGCTTTGACTGTTAGCTTCTGAAATCCTTTCTCTTTGAATTTTGTTGATAAAAAAAAATCCCTGGAGAAGAATAAGGGAAGAAGGACAAAAGAAATGAAGAGATGAGCGCTGGCCAATTCCTGCTGAGACCTCTTGATAGATGCAAGAGTTCTCTGAAAGAGGGAAAAAAATGAGTTTTGTTAATTCGCAAAGCTCTACTGACATGCTGCATACTTGTCATATGTACATTATGTATGTATGGCGTCCTATGTAGAAGATGTTGGTTTTGATTTTAGCACACAGTGCATTGCTTTGTGTTGCATGGATTTTAATAGGAGTTAGCCATGTATTATTCTTCCATTCATTTCGTATGATTATTTTTGGAGGTGATCCTGATCTGAATTCTGGTATATCCCCAATCTCAATGAGTAGTCTGTCATGTAGTATATCCTTTAAATACCGGCAACATTCCCTTGATGTTTAACAATGGTGAAAATTGTTTTTAGTGGAATCCAACCACAAATAAGATTAAGATAAAGGAGGGGGAGAGATTTTGATACAAAGATGTGCAGTGTGATGTGCAGCGATGATAGAGTCACATCAGCACCCTCTGGCCTTATAGGGAACTGCAATAAACTGTAAGGTGACAGTTTTTGCAAGCATTTTCTAAAATGTTAGATAGGTCGCCAACCAAGTAACATGTGACAGATATACTGATTGGACACTCTAAATTGCCCCTAGGTATGTTGGTTGTCCGCCTTCTCATGCCCAGCGATTGGCTGGTCACCGATTCAGGGTGTCCCTTGCCCGAAGTCAGCTGGGATAGGCTCCAGCACCCCCCGCGACCCTAGTGAGGATAAAGCTGTTCAGAAAACGAATTAATGAATTTAAAAGTATAATAGGGACCTGGTATATATGGGTTCAACTTTAAAATGGATACATTACTACAAAATACAACTAATTTTAAACTGACAAATATTACACAAGTCTGTTGCTTTAGAACAATAAATAATACAAATATGAATACACTGATGCTAGTGATTTATGATTGATAGTCATTTTAAAAAGGAGTTTATTTATTTACTCCTTTGGTTTTGTTTCTTGGGTGTTTTTTTTGCTTGTTTTTTGAACAGTCTGATGTTATTTATATTGAAGAAATCATTTCCAACAATATAAAGTAAATTAGTGTCCTATATATTCCTATACGTATATCAGAATTCAATAAATAAAAATGAAATAGAATAATATTTTTGCTCCTAATTAGGGGTGGGCAAGACAAGGTGCGCTGGGTTTATTATATGTTTGTCCTGCACATGGTTGGGAACAAGTCATCTTCTTAAAACGACGTTATTGTTTTCCTTCAGTCACCATCAATATGAAAATAAGAAATCCTAGTTTATGCTTGATCATCATTTCACAATATTAAACCAAATAGGGCATCCTTATATATACAAAGCAACTATCAAAACAGCAGACTCCATTCTCTTTCAGGTAATTATATTCCATCCTTGAATATTTCACAAAATTATCTGTCTTAATCACTTTTTTTATCATTATTTATTATTTTAACCAAATGATGGAAAAGACAGTGATAACGTTTGAAATTATGTTTGGTTTCGCCCTCCCGCCTCTACTGGAAAATATCTGGCAACCATGAGACCAACCACAAAAGGCTACAGACACTGCCAGCCATGTCCTGCCTCTAAACATATGATGTTTTTTTTCGTCTTTGTATTCATCCTAAACGCTAATTTTGCTCTTTTTTTTCTACCAGACATCATTTTTTGAAGGCGTAAAACGTTTGTGCATCCTGAACAGCGGCCATGTGTCTGAGTACGCTGGGAGAGAGAAGGTTTGATGCTCGGCTGGTGCTGCTGTTGCTCATGATAATGCTCTCGGTCTCCGGTAAGAAGCACACCGCCCTACATTGACAGCAAGGGCTTATTATCAGGCACATTATAGCATATTCTCACTCTATTTCCTAATGAAGTGTGCATGAATTGCATTAAAAATGACGTTGAACAATCAATATTACCATTAATATGTTTTCCAAGGCTGATTTCGCCATTTTTTTAATTTCTAAGGCCTAATATTTCTTCCCATCCCCACTGAAATCTGCCATAATAAAACGATCAATGAGTTCTCACGTTACATATTGATACATAAGCCACTTAAACCTCATACCACAACCCAAAAACAATTGTTTTTTATTGAGGTGGCTGACATTGGCCTAAAAATGAGCCTAATTACAATCTGCTCATCATGCTTATTTGGAGATTGCAACCTTCATTCAATAAATGTTTGGTTTACAACTGTAAACACAATATGACACAGTCAAGCCAAATTTAGTTATTCAACGTTACATGTTGATCACAAAAATCTATTTTTTTGTCATTTATACACGCAATATAATATTTGGAAACAACTGGTCATTACAGTAAAGCTTTTATACAGCATTTACTCTTATTTAACTATACTGATCTTTTTTTTAACAAGAAGGGCTCCCTTCCTTTTCAGTCTCCATGACAATCTCATAATGGTTCTCTTTTAAAGCTTTGTTTTCTTTGCTAAGCAAATATTTCAGCATTATCTGCTAGATCAACATCCTCCCTCTGCATTTGTTGTGATGCCAAAGTGTTTTCTGATTTTGTGCCACAAGAGGGCAGCAAATGATAAACCTTTAATTAAGTACTGTGGAGTTTCCCTGCACTATCTGCTTATATTAATTTTAGCTGGGAACATAGATGGTATGTTTTTATTTTTGTATCACATTATATGTACATCTGGTTATTTAAGGTTCAAATATTGCCTTACCAAACAAGCCTTACATGTCATTTGATGAAGGCAATACAGTTGGTGAAAAAAGGTGAGTTTGTAAGTACATAATGTGGCAGTTGAAAAGGAGGCATAAATACTCGACTGTCATTTAAATTTCAGCAGGTAAGTCAATCAAATATATCCTCTTTCTACATAATATATATTCAGCTTTTAACAAGAACATTGAGGGCAGGGCCTCAGACTGACCTTTTCACCTGGAATACAGTTGGAAATAAAAATACCTCAACCCCACGGTACCTCTCACTATCTTATTGCAATACAATGCCTTTTGTCATCTTTAATTTTTCAGTTCAAGACAGTGGTTTTGCCCCTAAGTACCCTGGCCCCTGTTTGTTCAAACAGTATTAGGTGTGCCAGAGTTTAAACTAGCAAGTTGACTTGTTGACATGTTATCTTTACCACTTCACAATGACAGTCATGGCTTGACAGCATAAGGCAGTCCCTTGGCAAGATAAACGCTTGCAAAGCTCCAATTGCTGACAACATACCTGGTCATGTCCCAATGAAGTAAGTGCACGGCTGAAGTCCTAGTTGTCTACGGAGACATTTTCAACTCTCCTAAGTCAAGCTGTCTTCACCGTATTCTTTGAAGCCACCGTGATCCTTAGTTCCAAAGGTCGCCTTCCTCCTCCTATGCAGTGCTTTGAACTACTAGTCATGCATAAATAGTCAGACATGTCAATATTTTTGTTACCCTGGGGAACTTCTCTTCACATATTGGACATTCAGTCGTTAGTAATGGAGTGGAAAACAATGTGTAAATGTCTCCTATTTCATATCACTTTTCCATCAAAATCAGTTCAGTGCCCCGTAATGAGGGTTTTATCATCTTTTGGAAAAACAGGTGAGCAAGAATTCTCTGTACTGTCGTTTCACCTTGACTTTCCGTGCATTGACCTTACATGTCTAACATACCCCCAAGACACAAAAAGAGTCAATATAATTTGTGTTGATGAGGTCATAATACTGATGAAGACAAAGTGTAAGCCAAATATTGGCTACTAGGAAATGGTATGAAAAGGTAAGGCAAGGCAAGTGAGGACGACAAAGAAGAGATTGGTTCAGGGAGTGAGGTATGCATGAGGTTGCTTCACTGCAGTATTTCATCTCTTGTGAGTGCGTGCTTCTGTCTCATAGCGTGGCTACCCATCTAATACAGAACTGCTGACTCATTGACGGTCAGTGTAGTGCACATAAAATGTTTTTGGACAACTGACCAAATACATTTTTAGTATTTTTTTTTAAGTCCTGTAAAGTCAAATTGTTGTTGTTGATTTTTTTTAGAGGGTTGTAGAGAGGTATGGCACCCCATCACTTTCGCAAAAAAAATATAAATATATTTAGGTCTCAATTTGTGGGGCTCTTAATTAAATCTTTTTTATCCCTAAATTTTTCGGTGGTTCCAATATTGTCACCATTTGTTTAGTGCATTGTGGGTTCAAGTTAATTTGCTATTAAAGACATTTTGGTATTGGTCCTTGCTAAAAAAAACCAACTGACATAGTGGTGTTGGTGTTCCCGAAAACAGTGACAATGCATGTTTTAAACACAACTAAAACACATTTTCACAAAGACAGGCGTTTGAACAGGGCTCTGTAGAGTTTCATAGACTTGTGCTGCTTTCTTGGTGGATATACAGTAAGTAAATGTAGATATTTCATGCAGTGCTGGGCTTGGCTGTGTAAGCAGATACTGTTGGTCAGTATGTGCGGTTGACATTGACAAGGCACAACCTTTCTTAGCTCACTGCTGACAATGCAGACTTTTTCTAGAAGTGTGGGTTGTATGTGTTTTATAAATATATGTCTATGTGTGTGGAATGCACCGAGTGCATATTAGGTTTGGCATCAAGACACAATGTACTGAGGTGGATGTTGTTCACTCGTGACTTTAGGTGTAAATTATGTACATATAGGACAGTTGAGATTCAGAGGTTGCGTGATTTTGCGCGCGTGCGCATGTGGGTGCGCTGCAGAGGGGCAGTGGTGCAGGAGAAATGGGAAGTGAGCCAGAAACACCCAACTGCAGTACAGAATGGTGCAGAGTCAGAACACACACACACACTTTTTGCCTTGGAGTGCAAAAATGCCTACGAAACCAATAGTCATACATACAGCAGTGTAGAGGATTGAAGTTCAAACTAAATCTAAAACCTCTTTGTCATAACCTCTAGTTACTCAGAGGTCAAATATGGTTTTATGTAACTGTTTTGAGAATCCGATTGAAAATTGTTTTTAAAGCCCTAAGAGCTAGATTTTACTTTTCACAATCAGTCATTTATAAGCCAGAAACTACTAATAGTACATCTTGCGTATAAAGTTTCAGTTAAATTTGTTAGCTAGTTCAGGTTTTGCAGACTTTTTAAGACTAGTATATGAAAATATAATCATGTTTGTTTCACAGCCATATAAACCATAAATCTTTTGTCAACCTTTTAGATTATGAATGCCAGAACATTTGTTTTGTTTACTGACAAACTTTATGCTTCCAGTGTTTTGAGTTATTTTTATTTTTTATCTTGCAGGTTGTTCAGGCATGGATGTTATTATGCCTAATAAAATAAATGCAAAGAATGGGTCAGATATCAAAATCCCATGCACTTTTACCTCCTGCTACAAGATAGACACAAAGAAATTTGTCATGAACTGGACTTACCATGAATCAATCAACGATACTGAACAAATGGTAAGAAAGATAACCATTCAAAAATATGAACTCCAACTGCAGTTATCAACCAGTGTTTCTGTTTATCCCTACAGTTTTTGGCATATGACAAGAAAAAAGGAATGTTGACCTTGCTGCCAGAACGGTTTGGAGACCGGGTGGTGTTTACAGGGAACCTGGAAAAGAATGATTTGTCAATCACCCTATCAGATGTACAAGAAGAAGATGAGGGACTTTATAACTGTTATGTGATAAATCCTCCAGATCGCATACACGGTCATGGGTCCATAAAGCTCAATGTCTTTACTAAACGTAAGATACTTACTCGACCTGCCCAAACATTTACATAAAAATCCTAGTGGCTTTCAGAGGACAGCAAACATCACTTCCGATGTTCATTATCTTGCAACTCTCAATTGAGTCATACGTGTAAACCCAAATCACGCAAATCTCTTTAAGCTCTTACCAAATAGAGTTAATGCCAAGTAACGACACATACTTTGATGTGTGTGTGCTTTCTCGATACCACAAACCTTTTCATGGGTCAGCTTTTTATGCATTAATGGAAAACAAGAGGTAGAACTTAGTCGATCGGCATAGTTTTCCATTTAGAATAGCCAAGCTGACTCAACAGCATTTTCATTCCTTGCTGTTAAAATCATCCCATTTGTGCTTTTAGCCAGCAATGCCCTCTCTCGCTTGCCTTTTAATATAAACTTAGCTCTCTCCTTTTTGTTTTCTCAGTACCCCCACCGAGAGACTCAACGATTGCGGTTGCGATCGGTGCATCAGTGGGTGGAGCACTTGCTCTCCTCATCCTGTCCATGGTGGTCGTGAAATTTCTCCGTCATCATCTGAAACACGATCTGACCTCAGAGGAAAAAATGGAGGAGGAGGGGAAATTAGAGCCCGAAGGTGCCGCAGAAGAGGGACCAAAGTAAGAAATAACACATTCAAATCAGAACGGTTAAGGATAATAAGCCATGTAGTTATTTAAAAGCACACCCACACTCTTTGCATCCCTTTTTATTTTCTACTGCAATTTCTACTGATACATTGAATGCCCAAATCTATATGAGTGCTATTTTAATAGTTTTAACTGAATCTGAAGGTCTTTATGAATCCTACTGTACATTTGTTACCTAAACAACTAACATGCAGTTTTTCTACTCTAAGAGATGCTTTGAAACTTTGAACATTTTAAACATAGGTTGTATTTTCTTCTCAATGTGTTATATTTAAAGCATGCATAATCCATGACAATGAATTTCTGTCAAATCATTATTTTTTAGACCGGAAATTCATTAGATGTGACTGCCTTTGAGACAAATTCTTCAGACTGCATTTTAGCCTATTTTGAAAGTACTCCTACTGTAAAACTCGTGGAGATTTTACCCTTCTGCTTGGTCAGCGCTGATGGCAATAGAATTGATTTTTGTGTAAGTGTTTTTTTTTCTTCACAATATCAGTTCTGCTAAAACAGCAGTGGCATACATTAGCTTACCACTTTGAGTCAGCATGCGAGGCACTGAGTAAAAAAATACTGTAGAAAATGGATGAAACATGAGCCTTATATGCACCCCATGTGAGTTCCAAATTAGCACATTATTATTATTATTATTTCAGATTCTAAACCAAAGCTTCACGCACTCGGACTCTTTATTTCATTAAACTATTACTGATCTACAACTCTTTTCTGATATTTGCAGACAAGCGTAAATGACCTGCGGCACTGTCTACAGCACCACCACTGGTAAACAAAACAATTCACACTTTTACTAAAGGTGGACACAGTCATACATTTGTTTTATAAATGACTTTTATTTTTATTTGTGTTTTAATCCAGTATAAAGCCTTTTAAATATTTTAGGACCATCAACATTAAATCAAGGCTAAGTCTTTTAATCGTTATGTGTTCAGGTACAAGGGTAATAAGATTCTCCACATTATGGCTTATGCCTAAATTACCTACAGGTTAGCAAAGAGTGGGTGAAAATGTAATACTCACAGATTTTGTCAATGTTTTCCAAACAATTTTTAAAAGGTGCATTTTTTTTATTTAACCATATTGAGGCAGGCATTACCAACTGTTTTTTGTCAGCCCCAGGTAGGTGCAATACAATATATTTTTGTTATAAGCTTGAATCTGTTTTATGCGACCTTTCCCAATTTATGTGCATTACATGATAATGATGTTAACTTTCAAAAAGGTTTTATCAAAGACAACAACAAAAATTATTAACATGCATTATTTTATTACTATAAATCTCTGCAAGTGTTTACATTGTCAAATTATGACTTCAACAAATTTCTAAGAAAGTGAGCCATTTTTGGAATGAGTTTCACTACCGATGAACACAACTAAATACAAGACTTTATGTTCAGGGATAGTTTTTCTTGTACTGATTTTTTAACAAGGGAATTTAAATTTAACAAAATTAGTTCAATGATATTAAATGGTCAACTTAACATTTGTATTTAACTTAACTGTATCTTCGAATCTTTATTTTTGAGGCCAAAGAATTTAGTTTTTTTCCAGTTTTGTTTCAGAAGATATGTGGCTTCTAGTTGTCCATTATAGCCACTAAATAAATCAATACACTCCAAGTGCATATTTGCGAGTTTCAGTCAACATGAGTGTGTTTTTACGAAAGGGAATGAAAGACGTGTTTGTCATTTTTAAGATTTTACATCTTAATCTTAATTACAATCGGGTAGACGTTTTAGCTATCCATTGCCAGTTTAAACTATAAATCACAAGGAAAATACTTGCCATAGTACACATGACAAGCTATGGCTTAATTTTATAATGTACCAACCAGAAATTAACAAGAGAACAATTCACTTCAAAAACACAATAAAATGTATTTGTATGATACATACATACACTGTATGCTTGTACACTAGCAATGATAGAAAAAAATGAAGAATTTTACTCTAGGGGCAACTGTGTTTCAGTCCAACTCCTGACTTCTTAATTATTCGATTTAAGGTTAAATTACAAATATAGTACATTTGAATATTATTCTTATAATATTGAATGATCAGAATATGAAATACACCAAACTTTAAAGCACCAAACTAAAAGCAATTCTACTGCCTAAAGCTCATTAAGCATAATTAAATAAAAAATGAGCAGTAATTGACTATTAAAATGTATATGCTATGGAGCTTGTCCCAGCTTTTTTGCTGATGTTTTTAGTCAAGCTTCTCCACTTATTATTTCTTATGAACGCAGAATTGAGTAGAGTGGATCCAGTGTTTACTAGAATATTTTTCAGATGTATCTGTGAGCGTCATGTCTTTGGATACATGCACAAAAAGTGTGTTGTACAGTAGCGTTCTTGTTTTTTTTGTTTTTTTTTTTGAGGGGGGCAATGCAGTAAAAGACAAATGCACCATTGATGTTGCAAAGTCATGTCTAATTTTGCCTAGAAAATTAATAGCAGAGGATTTTGTTTTATTTAGTTCTATTTTCTTATCACAATCACTTTGTCTTATGGTTGCAACTATTTTTAGTTAGTTCTTAGTTCACAAAAGGCCTATTTGTGATGAATGCACGAAATGTTGTTGTGGTTCCAGTGCAGTGCACGTTCTCTAATTTCACTCGTCATGTTATATTTTAATGTACTCTAACCCTGTGCTGGCCATATGATCATTTACAACACTGTATGCACATGTTTGTGGTATTGTGTAAATCTTCATATCACAGTAGATGGCAAAAAGCTCAAAAACATAATTGATTGTACTTTATCATCACATTACCTGAACTGGAAAGAGCCTTTGTTTTTTTTTCTTTTGGTAGTTCTGCAACATAAATCCTGCACTATGTAAACGCATGTATCGTGTAATATACAATCCGTTAGCATCCCAATTAACACATTCCAACACGTATCCAAGTCAGTTATGTCAGAAAAAAAAACAATGTACTAAGTGCATAAGAGCATGCATGTGTAGCAATAAGCACATTGTTTATATGGCACTTTTTTATTGTGCTCAAAGGAACTTGAGTTTAATATTGACAGTTTGCCTCTTAGATGTTTTGTATTGTTTACTGGGAGAATGTCATAGAAGCATAAATCCAAATGAAGTTCAGCCAACTGATTATTACATTGTTTCGTGTCTTAATAATCAGGTCACTGTTTTGCACATTGTTACATATATAACATCATACTGTATTTGGATGATGCATGTAAAAAAAATGTAGGGGTATAAAAAGATATATGGGTTGGCTTGCTGGAAGATGTAGCCTTTGTAATCACAACATGGCATGGTGATTGTATGGCTAAGAATGTTTTCCATTTTTCCTTAATTTAGGCACTGGGAATATTTTAAAAAATGCATTATCTAAATAAAGTATTTCATCATATTTGACTGTTTTATTATTTGATATTCCTAATAATCATAATAATACAATTAATAAGAAAAATGTTAGCCTTTTAAGACTACAGTGAACACAAATGTATTTTTTAAATAAATAGACATTGCTGTCTCCCTTTTTGAATGATAGCAATAATAGAGAGACAATGAGTGTATGTTATAAAATGTGGTTTCTGATGTGTGTTAAAAATCAATGTATTTCTCCAACAGTCACATTCACTAATGCTGTGTTATAAATGGGGCGTAATCATCAGCGCAAGATTAAAAGACATAGGTAAGTCTTGATTTGCATTTGAACAAAGGTAAGAAAGATTCCCTTTAAAACTTTGAGAAGAAAGAAATGCAGGGCTCCCACTGCATTTAGCTGCTACCTCAAGAGTAATGCATAGTCATTATTTTTATTGCAGGTATAATTTGTTTCTATACTGCTCCATCAAAATATGACTGTGTGTGATAGGTCTGGGGCACACTAATGTTTGGAACCACTGATCTAAAACACTATTATGCGGAGTTTTTGGGAGAGGCACTGACGAGTGTTGGGGTCACACATAAATAGTACAGAGAAGTGTAGGTCTGCTTTTTCCACAATTTATAATTTTTAGACTTTTCATGGGCAAAGCACACATCAGTGAGAAATGTAATTGTGGGCCTTCTAACTTAGAGTAAGTGTACTGAACAACTGATCCCACATATTGCCTGATGGATGAGGAAAACAGAACATGATTGTAAAATAAAGATAGCAAAGGTGCGATTTGTGCAGCTTCATTGCTGCAGTGCATCATCAAGTAATAACCACAAGAGGCAAACCCAGGCTGAGCCAAGCTGCATTCAGAGGTCAGCTGGGACAACCTGCATTACTTTGCATTTCAACACACATGCAGATTTTGGCTTTCAACTATTAATGTTGCTACATGTGTATAACGATAGCACCATTAAGAATTTCATAACAACCAATGGATACATTTCATTTAAAGATAAACCAAGTACTGTATTAGCTGCATAATTTAATTAGTATGGAATTTTAGATACAATGTGTACCGAAGTATTATCTACTTGTGGAAGTGTGCATCTCAGAATACTTTAAATTACAATGGGGGAATAATCTTTGTAACATCGAATTGAAGGGACACTGATGCCCTTGAAAACTACATAAAACTAAATACCCAAATTGATTTACTAACATTTGTGGTTGTCTAAACTGGTATTAAAAATGTTTACCGTAAAGACAATTCTCATTTTTATGCTCATTTGACTTAAAATTATTTTTCTTGGTCATCTTATATGGAAATTACATATTCAAAATATTATTTTTTTAAATATACATATGCGAGATCCTGTCAATTGCATATCATTGTTTTAGTTTTTTACATTTGGTAAATATTTACAGCTCTAGTATCAGACAAGTTTGAGTAAATCGTCCCCATGCTTAATATACGATAAATTTAGTTGCGTTAAACCAGTCTTTCCACCCATTCATTTCTATTACACTGGTTCCCCTCCATTAAGGTCATAGGAATACTGGAATCTCTCCCTGCTTAATTAAGACTGACCACAATTCGCATGCAAAGCAAACATCACATTTGCGTAATTCAGGCCTTCAATTGACTGACCTTAAACACATCTGAAATGTGATGTAGAAAGTTGGAGCACCTGAAGAAAAACCTCAGTTGCAGGGAGAGCATGCAAACTAAAAAACAAAATTTTAAACAACTTCAGATGTCCAACATAAATAGAAAATTAACATTAGTAATATAATTCTCTATAAATGAATACATCTCTGAACACATCTCTTACTTCATTGCTATTCTCAATGATTCCAAATCAACAAAAATTGCACAGGAAATATTAGTGCTCTTCATTAAAAGTTTACTTAAAAGTCAAGTAAATCATGGCTATTTTCAAGTGAGTGTCCTTTAAGGCCAACCAAGCATTCACGACAAAAATCCATGCACAAACGCCCTTACAAATATTTCATGACAACTTTGCTTTCAGAGCTAACATTTGAAAAACTTTTAACTTTCGCTTTGACTTTCAACACTAAACTGGACTCACCTTTTTTGGTTTTATCCAGATCAGATAGGAGAGCCTTGTCGTTTAAAAAAAAAACATGCATAACCTACAAAATGACAAACCAGATGGCCTGGTGAGTTGGAAAAAAGATGATGCTCAGATTGGGACGGATCTAAAAATGAAGCCGAGACCGGACCGCTCAGGATGTTCTCTGAAATGTGCTCACTCACCGGCTGGTGCAAAGAGAGAGAGAAGGGGAGAAAGAGGGAGGGAGTGAAAGTAAAGGAGAGGGTGAACAGAAGCGTTAGGTGATAGGAAGGTTAACCAGAAAGCGTGCGTGTCAGTCAGTTGGTTCAAATCTAGGAAGATGATGTTGCTCTTGTAGAGAAAAGGTTGCGACCTGCATTTGCATGTGTGCTTTTGTTTAAGTGTGTGTGTGGTAGCCATGTGGCTTCACTGCAGCATTTCAGCTCCTTGGCCGTCCCAGAAAGAGATCCTCCACACCCTCCCCTCTCATGTTACTCCCTTTTGCCTCCTGTCACATCGACTCCCCTCAGACCTTTCCTGCCTTTCCGCCAATTCCTCTTTTCCTCTCGCCATCACTTTCTCCCACAGCTTCACTAATATTCTCTTCTCCCTTCCTCCCATCAGTGTAATGTCCTCTCTTGCCCCGCCTTCCAAGCATTCCAAGGTCACCTTATCCAGGAGCAGGTGCGTATGTACATATGCCACTGTCACTAGATATTAGAAAAAACACAGCAGGACCTCTATGCACACACGGAAATCCTTTGCGTATTCTCTTTATTTACTGTTTATACCATTACACATTGTTTCATAAGTGTCCCATATAGGTGCACAAATTAATGTGCTTGTGGTCAGTCATTATTTGAATCTTGAAGTATGAACCCATTGCTATATGATAGGCAGGATGAGAAAGGAAGTCAAGTGGTGTGTCAACGGCAATGACGCTACAGGACCATCAATATTAATAGTCTTTTGAAGGACACTCTACTGTGCAGATCCATCCATTTTCTATGGGCTCCTCTTCAGGAGGGTCACAGAGGTGCTGGAGATTATCTCAGTTGAATATGGCAGCAGGCGGTTCCCACCCTGAGTGGTTGCCAGTAAATAGTAGGGTACAGAGACAGTGTAGCAATAGTATGGTAGTTCATATCGATAACCTTTTTACAACTCTTGTACGCTTGTTTCCCAAGTGACTAAGGGTGAAGCTAACTATCCACACTGCATTAGATACTGCACTTATGCACCTATGAGTTAAAACCACAAATCGACAGCCCTTTATAGAGAGACAGCACTTTAAAAAAATAATTAAATGTGCCACCTTAACAAAATATTAATCAAATCCACTATTAACCTGTACAACATGGAAATCTTTTACATCTTTCTGCCCAGGCTACATGCTTTTTCTCAAAGGAATGTACTTGAACCCATAAAATGAGTCCTTCACCAAGATTAGACGATACAAAGAGACCTTACATAAATCCAATCTAAACCACCCACATAACCCTGCCGTGTCAGTGAGGGATAGTGGTCCACACCCTTAATGCACAGACTGACCTCTTTCGCTGGGTTCATCACTTTCCTGGCTTAACTGCTTGTGGAGTTGCCATCGACACCTGCACATCCAAAAGTAGTACATAAATAGGGAAAGTAGGACTTGTGGATAGCCTTTACAGACAAATTCAGAACTTTATGACAAGCTGTAAGAATTTCAGATCGGTATTAGAAACTCACTTATGAACGCACTTGATAGCTGTGACTCACAAGGTTTCTTTAAGCCGGTAGAACTTTTGATTAATGTTATCTCCAAATTAAAAATGGAATTTTATTTGGATTTATACGGCGTACACAATTTGAAATGATCCAAAACGTATAAGATACGGGGAATACGTATAAGTTGAAGGTATGTCCATGTTTTTTTTTATGTTTGACCTTGAAGGTTCTACTCTGGTCTTTTCAGGTTAACCTTGGAATTCATACAGATCCATCGTGCCAATTAACAGGATCAGCCGGTGACAGCACAACATCGGTGGAGGCAGTGTGGAGTAAAAGACGCATTAACGTGAGACAGGATGAGTGGATGCAGCATGTAAGACATTGAGTGGTGATCATGTGGCATGACTGGAGCAAAGCACACATTCTGTCTCTAACTCTCGTAAAGTAAGGCTGATTCAGCCAAATTGTCCTGGCTTGGCGTGTGTGTATATGTGGCATCTGAAATCACTTTCACCCTCTCTCCAACACACCCCAAGCCTCATCTCCTGTGCCACTGTATCTCTCTCCCCCCCCTCTCTCTCACTCTCTTCTCTCCCTCTGCAGTACCTCCCGCACTCATTTCTCTATTTTCCGGCCGGGGAGACGTACGCTTGCTTGCTTGCCTGGCTGCTCTACACCAGCATCCTTTTTATGCTCCGTCCATCACTCCAATAGCCTATGTCTCCCCCATGTGCGGCATGCTGGCTGGTGTGCTTCCGTGACTGATACTGCCGCTAACTGAGTGTTGAAGCTGTTTGACACCACAGCATGTCGCCAAACAGCTTCTGCCCTGCCTTTTTTTAATTTGCTCGCTGGATTCCCACGGCTACCAGAAGACAGGAAATCAGAGAGTGGGAGAGTGAGAGGGGAAGACGGGGACACAAACAGGGGGCAGGGATCTGAATTCTTCAGCCTGGACACAGGTCCTTGTACTTCCTTCCTGGGACAGGAGGGGGAAAAGAGGGAGGGACTGAAAGCAGGACCACCTTGCTCCAAAGAAACATTAGACAGAGACATTTTGATGTTTCCTAAACTTGACTGAAAGAGTACAGCATTTAGGTTTAGGACACACGCAAGGCTTTGGACAAGAAAGGTGCTGTCATGGCGTCATTGGGCAACACCGGCTGGAGTGTGCCAGGTCTGCTAGTTGCAGTGCTGCTGGGTGAGTTTGAATCCTCTTTCTATGCCTTCAGGTGGTACTTAGCATCTTTCCATGACACCGCAGCTTTTTCACTTTAAAATGTGTTGGTGGTATAGAGAGTATTCATCCAACTTATCAGCATCTTCTGCTCCCTCTGTGTCAGACTCTATTGTAGGATGGATAAGTAGGTGGCTGGTTGCCAGTCCAAACATTGTGGTATACACACATCATCTACCTTAGTCGTTACTTCTCACACTGTCAAGGAGGAGTATTATTTACTGTCTGCATCACTGTCCACAGCATTAAGTCTTTTACATTTATGAACAGCGCAGTCACGCACATTGACAGATGCCATAATGACTACCTAATCAGGTCTGTTTATGCGTGTGTGCATTTGTCGAAAGGAATCAAAATCATCACAGATCCAGATTGCCTTAGTTAAACAAATGTGATTGATTTCAAATGTTTTTGTTTTCCCCCCACAAATATGATATTTAAATTCATTTATTTTCCATACCACTTATCCCCACAAGGGTCATGGGGTGTTTGAGCCTATCCCAGCCAACTATAGGGCCACCCTGAATTGGTGACCAATCAATCTCAAGGCAGAAGGAGATGGGCATCCATTCAGAATCACACTCACACCTAACAGGCATTATAGAGTGTTCAACCAGCCTACCCAACATGCTTTTGGGATGTGGGAGGAAACCGGAGTACCCAGAGAAAACCCACTGAAGCTCAGAGAGAACATGTAAACTCCTCACAGGAAGGATCGAACCCTCAATCTCAAAACTGTGGGGCCAACGTACTAACCACTCATCCACTGGTATAATTTCATATATATCAAAATAGCATATTTCATCAAACTTTAGATACTACTTGGACTACTACATTTCTTACATCTACACACACTCTCATCCAGAGTTGACGCACTGTGTGTTTACCTGCAAATTTGTGCATGGCCACCAAAGAGGCATGACTCATTGAAGTTTGAGTCCAGCTACATATAAATCATTGAGCAGGGTGTTTTCCTGAGACTTTTGGATTCATAAATATCCAAATATAGCACACTTTAAACATAAAAAATACTTTTTACCTAGCAGATGTGGCTTCACCAGTGGGAGAGTTACAATTCATTCTTCTTTTCCTACCCTGGGGCTTCTGATATAGTGGACATGCCAGGGATTTATGTGTTATAACTCTGGGTTTCCTACCTTAGGACAGATTCCCATTTTCCAAGAAAGAGTGAACGGACACTAATCTCACTTTATTTGTCATCTGCCCAATTTACATGCAGCACAAATACTCCACTTCCCACCAGTGCTATCTCTTCTTTTCTTCTTGCCTAATCAAGGGCCTAAAATCCTCATGAATTCCCATCTCTGTGGAAGAAAATTTTGTCATTTGTGACATTTTCCCTTGCAAAGATTACATTACATCATCTATCAGGAACAGCATCTTTTCCCGTGTTAAGCGCCCTTCAGTAAATTAATTTAAAGCCATGTAACTTTATAATGATGTAGCAAATGGATCACAGCTGATTATAGATTTGAAATTAATTGAATGCTTTATATTGTCATTATACAAGTATAATGATATTAAAGCTGAACGTGCATATGCCTGCCAATGTTAACTACTAAAGTTCCATTTATTGCGTTAGTTGGCTACTGCTGAAATTGTCAGCTCTGTTGTCATTCTATCACCTTGGAAAATACATTTTACTCCCCTTTACATGGTCCTATTCATTTCTTTCTCTCTCTCTCTCTCCTGGTGACTCCTTCCCATCTGCACTCATCTCTCCACTTTTTCCCTTTTTCTGGGACCATTCTCTCCTTTTTTCTTTCCATGCTTCCCAGCAGCACATCCTCACCTCCTCTCGCTCTCTCTCTCTCTCTGGGTTGTAATTGTGTCCTCGCCCAGTTCTCTGTGGGTTTGCTTGAAAATACATTAACCCTTCAATGTATGGCCTACTTAAATAAAACCCATCACCTTGACTGCTCACCAAGGACAAGACATTTTGTTCTCTTAGCTAAACTGATTCAGATATCGATGTTCTATTTTCGATAATAGCGCTTATGTAGAAAAAATACATGCAGGTGAACCTAATGCAGACCAATTAAATGATAAGGCATTGTGGAAAGAAAGGGAAACTCTGAGATCAGCAAGCTAGAACAGTGGATAATTGTCACTCATTTTGCTGCAGACCCTGAAATGTTACATGTATTGTGAATAGATTTTTGAAGCAATTACTTTTTAAGATGTCATTGTTTCATAAAACACAATGCTTTGTACACTGGGTCAGCTTTGAAAACATTATCCCTGTTATACATTGGTACCTTAACTTAAGGATTGAATTTGTCCAATTGCCATGATTATCGCTTGAAAGATCAATATACCTCGTCCTATTAAAATATGAAAGAAAATGCCAGGAAAGAAATTGGTTTTGTAAGCAGTATGTACTGTGCATTAACTGGAAGAAGCTTGCGCTCACGGCACTAAGCAGGATGGCCTTTCATCAGCTATAATAGGTTCACCAGTGACCTTAGTGAGGACAAGAACTACAGAGAAAATTGATGGCTGTAAATGCATGCCCAGGCATTCAGAGCGATTCCCATCATGGAAGCATTTGGAATTCTTGAGTGGTCATTGATAACAATTATATCAATCTAAAAATACACAAGTGGACCATCTCTCAGCGTCCTTTTTCTAGAACCACTCAAACAAACATCCATGCAGGATACATTCTCTCAACAACAAGACACTAAGTTAAAAGCTAAAAGTAATGGTGGTGCAGAGATAAGTCAAAGTCCACTGAGAGAGACAAGCTCAAGAAGAAAGAAGAGAAAAGAACAAGGTGAACTCAAACAGCTCTTGTTGATATTGAAGACGGGTCATCTTGATTGCAGACAGGAGATAAAAATATCCAGTGGTAAAAGTCAAGATGAAAGGGTAAGATTAGTCATGAATTAGAACCCAACAACGGCTAAGACTACTATGAGCTGACACATGGTGTGAAAACAAACACATTTTACTTTTAATTAACATTTGGCATTGATGTGTCCTTTGAATACAAACTATGTTCGCTATTAAAATTATAAAAAGTGCAACCTTTGCACGAACAGTTTTTTTATGGATACGAACAGAGGGGGAAAATGGGAGACCCCTTGTCACTTCAAAAAACACCAACAAATAGGTGTAAAGTCTTGTGCATGTGTTAATCCCAGTTTGTACAAAGTGCAATGTGATCCCGTGTTGGTGAGTGTTGAGAGCACAGGGTTTATAAATAGGACAGAGGTTTAGGCAGACGCCAGACTAATAATGTTAGGATTACTGCAGTTTTCATTGAATTATGACAGCTCATGAGTGGACCTTTCAACACAATAATATTGTAAATGTAAAGATAAACATTTAATAAATTTAAAAGTCCACATTTCAATGTAAATATGTGCATTACTGGCATTGAGAAATGAATGAAGATACATTTTGTATTAAAACTATTACTACTAATACTTTTTTCCCCACATCTGTATTTTACAGTCTTTGAGTTGGGGGTACTGCAGATTTGCGGACTGGAGGTGTCAACAGGAAAAGTGTCAAGAGTTGAGGCAATGAATGGTTCCACCGTATTATTACCATGTACCTACTCCTCCTGCATTGGCATTTACAAGCTCTCCTTCAGCTGGCATTTTAACGACAATGGCACCATGATCAAGGTAGATTCCTTACGAGCATCACCATGTAGATATAACCTCTGTTTTCAACTCTGTGCTGCATTTCTAACCAAATCTCATTTGGTTGTGTCAAGTTATGTGAAGGAGTGGTTCCTAGCGAAGGTGTTGTACCCAATGTCAAAGTGGAACACAAGCGAGTGGAGTTTGTGGGCTCATCAAAGACCAACAATATATCCATCCTGCTGTGGAACATTACATTTGAAGATGATGGAGATTACACTTGTTTTGCCAAAAATCCCAAAGAAAAGTACCGCAACCACAGCACAATCTTCACTCTCAAAGTGGTGGATCAAAGTATGAACCATGTTGACTTCACATCATGTATCGTTTTAACATTCTCTCACCATGTCTTATGTCTTTTTGCGCTTTCAGTGATTGAGGTTGACAATACTCTTACTGTCATCATTGGCTCCGTGTTGGGTGGAGTCATTGGTTTAGTTATCATTGTGATGGTGATAAAGGCCCTGGTGGTCCAATTCCTACTGAAAGATGATGAAAAGAAGTAAGTTCCTTGTAATTCATGGCACATGATGCTTCCTATGACTTGTGGCACTTTTTAAACTTTCTCCTATCATAGCTCACAGACATTCCTTTCCTAAAAAAAGTCATATCAGGTTAATATATACAATGCAATCCCACTGCTCACAACAGTTTACAATATACCCGAACAGTTTGCAGTAGAATCTCTCACTTAGCCAACAATATGCCATTGTTGTATGTCAATTATATTTTGCAAAGCTAGTATTTCAATGTATCCATGTCTCTGAGTAATGATTACACGTTTTATTGTTGCATCTTTGGGGTAATCTTTGTCTTATCCCTTGCTACACAGTAAAGAATGCCTGGTTAACGCCTCAGGGAACGACAATACCGAAAATGGACATACAGGAGCCAAAGCTGACAACAAAGGAACTCCAAAGGCATGAACAAAAAACACAGCATACATCTGTATGCTTGTGTATATTTAAATAATATACACTCTTAATGAATGGACTGTCTTGTCTAGATGCTGAATAGTACACCATACAAATGCACAGTTAAACCATTGCTTGAATTTAAAGAGATATGCAGAAGACTGGGTCACTCTTGTTTACATGGCAGCCCATGAGTTGCAGCGTTCACTCTGTATTGTCAATATCCTGCGCTATTTTAAGTACTTATTGATTGCTGGAGATCAGGGGTGCCCAACTCCGGTTCTCGGGGCCTCTATCCACTCCCACCACCAACACACCTGACTCAAATGATCAACAAGCCGTCCAGAAGCTTGATAACGATTCTGGTTATTTGATTCGAGTATGTTGGAGGAAGGAGACATGGAAAACAGACTGGATAGAGGCCCCTGAGGACTTGAATTGGCCACCACTACTCTAGATCAATACACTGTTTATTTGTTTTTTTCCCCCCTAAGTACTTTTGACCTGATGTAATACCTGAACATTAATCAACAGGAGGGAAAATGCCAAAAGGGATTGAAATAATTGACAAGTGCAATATAGCTGAAATGGCTCTTCCTTACCTGCGGGATGAGGTTAGTGAAAATTCATTACAGTAAAATGAGTTCATATCTAAATTTTCCTGTGGAATTTCTATATTGTCCCTGCGAAAGGGATTTTTATTTATCTAGAATACATCCACATTCCAAAAACATTCAAGAGATGTACAGATAGATTCCACTATTTTATTTTTAGGAATGAACTCATTTCCAAAGACATTTAAATGCTTTTTTTTGCTGCTTTTCCAAGACAACAAACTTTAAGTCTATACATTTATTATGTAAAGGTTGCTTTATTCCCTTTAAAATTATGAAATAAATATTTGAATGTCCACGTTCAAGGATCAGTTTAGGTCATTTAACCCAAGAAGTAGATTTTGACTGACAACTGAAATCAGGGCTTCCTAAAGCAAACGAATGATCCAGTTCTTCTCAGTTATTCTCCTTTTTTGAGTTTGGGTTTACGCTTTAGCTTCTCAAATCATGTGCCTGCTCTGCTTCTTCTTCTCCCTCTGTTGGCAGGAGAGTTAAATCACAGCAAAGTTATTATTTTTTTTAAGTGCAAGTCCTCCAAGACAATCCCAGTACTACCCAGCTCCTTAGAAAGAATGAATTGAACCATGCTGCTTCTGACTTGTCAATAGATGTATTATTTAGATAGAGGTTTTTTTTTAGTTTTTAGCATGAGTGCAGTTTTGAATACACTATACATGCATGTTGTCTACAAACGAGGAAGAGCATTTGTGAATTCATGAGGTCATAAATAACCATTCACCAAAACATTGTCTGTTGATAGCGTAAAGCAGGTCGGAATAGTGTTGGAATATCAATAAATTAAGTCTTTTATAATGTTATGGCAATACAGAGAGAGAAAAATGATCAAAATATTTGGGTAAGAATAAGAAAAATTATACTTTCATCAACAATTATATACAATTTTGTATTTTAACCCTATTAGATTTTTATGATTCCCAATACAAAAAGAGTTCCAAATGTAACTTAAATTTCAAAATTTCATATACAGTCACATCGCTTTTTGTTTGTCAACTTAAAGACTATTGTTTTAATTTGGCCCAGTAAATTTAACAATGGCTATTACTTTTTCCTTCATTTCTTAGCATATTTCTTTTCCTATGGTTGATTAATTTTTCATAGTGTAGTAGGGATGTATGTCCACGAAAAAAGATGAAGAGATTTAATGTATGTATTTTTATATTTTTGTTTTGGCTTATCTCTATACCAAAATAAGGGGGAAATAGATTTAGTGCCATCCTGCCATTAGCAGTACCACTTTGTGCCCTATAAGCAATTCTGCAGGAGGTTATTTAGGAAGTTGGCATACACGCCGGCCACGCACCCTCACACATACCTGAGATAGAAGGGACAGCTGAGCACCATACACACACACATGAACACTAATATTTTATGTAGCCACATACCAGAGAATGGTGCACACTGGACACACAAACAATACAGCACTTTAAAAGAATCCCCCCTTTTCTTTATTCATTTATTTAATCAATAGCAGCCATTTAGCTGGTTAATTATTCATCTTTTTCACTTGGGTTAACTCCCTGTTCTCTCATTTATTTGAAGTCTTTCCCTTTTAGCATTAAATAGAGGCAATAATATGCTCATAATTATGCAATAACATATTGAAAGTCACTTTAGAAATGCGTTCGAGACACAAGACCTATCAAAGGCATTGTATAGACACTGGTAAAGTAACACTTAGGCATTGAATAGATTTATATATTAGACGTATTCCTATTTGACTTGGGTCAAGGAAGTGGAATTTCCTTCTGGCTCTGTACTTAGAACACTAAAAATCTGTCATGTTACTTGAGTACAAAAAATACAACCCATCAAAAACAATATGATCTAGCATCTTATATGTACTTAATGAAAATACTATCTAATTGCAACAGGTCCAAGTCGTCTCATTGAATGTATCTAGCAATGAATGTTGATATGAACTAGTATCACCAAGTGTACAGCCCAATAAACCTTTTAGAAAAATGGATTTTAACACCCTTATTCAATTCATTGTGACCTCCTGAATCTCATCTTTTCGTCATACCCAAATTTTATCAGAGTATATCATTGCATTTCCAACTTTCCAAAGATTTTTTCACATACAAAATATTATAAAAAGTATTCCTGAAAGGCTGTGGCTGCAAAAACAGGACTAATTACACAAAAAAAAAGTATGAAGCCAAGTTGTGCCAGACTATATATAAATAAATAAATATATTTATATATAGAGAGAGAGAGTCCATCCACCACCATATTAAAAAAGGGACCAATTTATAGATTACAAATGTTGTCATTTACAGTCATCATTAAGTATTTACTCTTAAAGTGAATACCTACAAAAAACACTCAAGCATACAGTAAAACAGTAATGGCGTGTTTTCTTAATAGTACATACAGTACCGATACTTTTTATGTCATTTATGATTGATGACATGAAAGTATGAGAAGAAACACAAACAATTGATGCAATAAGGATGCAAACCACCCAAAAATATCCTGCAAATATGCAGGGAGAGGCAGTATGGTGGGATTGGACATTTGTCATACCTCAGACGCAATGCGCACAAAACCATTAAATCCATTTGGTGCACATATATTTTGTTCCCCGATAAGCCAATTTGCTTGTTTGCAGTGACCTCACATTTTATTTTGTTGTGCTGCTTCTACTGCAAATGCATGCATGCTTACAAATGGGATTTGACTTGATAAGGTAATAAATTAACTTTCTTCAGCTGGATAGATATATTTATACTTGTAAAGTTCCAACAGAGACGATCATGATGGTCATTTATTATTACCAGATAGGCCAATGTTTACATCAGCTAAATAATAGTCATAATGAATGGTGTCCGATGTGAACGTAACCGCTCACACTTTTTTTTGTCCCTTTCTTCATTTCTAAGCCGTTGTGTCTTTTTCCATAAAAGTTGAGTGTGTAGTACAACTATTGCTGCAGTACAAACTATAGTATTCTGTATAATATCCGCCCATCCAAGTTGGCATGAGAGGCTTGTAGTCTTCACTGAATTAGTTCATGAAATATGTACATAATAAAGAAAAATACATAGGGCAAAAAAGTAGTATTTTCACAGTATAGATGTACTTGACAATAGATAATATAGTACGTGTAACAATTCATTCTGCATAGGCCTAAAAGTGACACAGATTACTTTTTTTGTCTGGTAGTTTATGGTCACATATTTTAATCCTTTGTATGAAATTATAAGGTTATTGGCTAACGGAGCACAAAGACATGAGTGAAATTACTTCAAATTGACAGCTACATTGAGGCACAAGCCCTGCCATTGAATAGTCTACCTACCGTATTAAGGCAAAAGATTTAAGAATGGGATTGACCACTATGTTTATACTTGCGGTAAAATGTTTTAAACTGCCACAGCAGCTTGGAACTCACACTGCCAGTCCAGGAGTCCCATGTCTGCCAACATATAGTGTTACACTAGTACCTTTTTAAATATAGTATATATATATCGAATGAACTGCAATGATCAAAATAATGCGAAATTGTCATTTTTAAAAACTTAGATACGTATACTTCATGACTGACCACACTGCCAACTTTGCTCCCACATTCCACTCAAATCTAAAGCTCAAATTACTGATCAATGCACTTCAACGGGAATATTAAGAGTTAAGATGAAGGATGGAAAGCAATTCAGTATTTCAGTCCTTTACAAAAATGTTTCATTCAGTAATGCTCATGCCTCATATAACCACAAAATGTACAATTGAAAGTATTGCGGCAATTGTTTGCATTTTACATCCAATTACTGTATACTACTGTCAACTGAATATTCATCTATCATATGTTATATCCGACGTGCGCAATCACAGATTTCCTGTAGTCATGATTCTCACAATGTCAATTGTCTCTCATTCTGCTGATGCTCACCTCATGACAATGCACTTATAGTATAACTTGACTTGTCAAAAAAACATGACTATGTACTGTAAATAAAAGGATTCTAATTAACAGAGTAATCTGAAGTGTCAACGTCTGTTACCAAAACAAAATACAGTGAAATCCTTGTAGGCGTAAAGACCAGTTTGTCGTGTTTTAGTAGAGATGTTTACATATCAAATTAGGTCAAAAAAAATAAAAATAAAAACAAGTCAGTGAAATTGTCTGGTTCTGCACACTGACCCACTGTGTGAAATCACTGTTGTTGTTGTCAAAATATGAACAGACCGTTTATGCAAACTCATTTTGTTTGGCAGGTTACAAAAACTTGGGAAAGTCATTTTATTTTAGATGGGTGCAGCAGCCAGTCCAAACAAATCAATATGTATATTTTTATAAATCCATTATAAAAAAAACTAATGCATAACTTTTAGCTATTAATTGTTTTCAGATTGGGATTCATGTTATCATATTGGCACAGTTCATTGCACTACCTCACTGCTACAACATATTCAAGGCAAATACGCCCTCTAGAGGGTAAGCACAGGGGAAACATTTGAACAATCTGAATGAAAACTTCAATAATTCATAATTATAATGAAACTTTCGAAAATACAACAATATACTCGAATCTAGTTATAACCAAACTAAAAATGTTTATTGGTTTTTCGGCTTTATGACTATGAAAAACTTCTAATTGCAGTCACATGGAATTCTTATTGGTAAACAGAAAGGTTGACATATTGAATGTTTTTTTACATAAATTAATAAAAAATTATTTAATTGATATGCAATGCATACAAATTCAATACAGTGCAAATGTAATGGCTTTCTTAGTGTTCTTCTCTGAAAACCTGTGAGAAGTATTAACATTTGCCACTGTTGGCAAACTAACTTTAAAAGTACTACACTATTACTTTGTTCTTATTCTCTGAACCTCATTTAAAACACCCGAACCCAGCTGCTTCTGTGAAATACCCCGCATAAAGTCTCAACACAGACAATTACAAAAAAAAATACTTCAGAATATTTAAACAATATTTACATTCTTAAGCAAATTGGAATTGAAATAATAAAAAACACTTTTACCAGTATTGGTCTCAGTATAGGAAGCTTTAACTTTAAAGTGTGCTCATTCACTTGTAGTCTGTGTGGCAGTTTTATTTTTTTTGTAGTCTCATGTAGGTGGGAGCCCCGCAGTTTATTTATGATATGATGCCCCTTTTCCTCTTCTTAACCATTCCCGCCAAGGAGGCTGTGCTTTGTCCTGATTGGCATCTACACTCCAAGAAAAAGTGGTCCGGGTGGACTTGCGGAAGAACGACATTCCTTGGGAGGTGATTTTCTTTTGAAGCTGCTCCGACTGCTGCTGCGATTTCAGCTGTTGGTTGATGACAATCTGTATGTCGTCCTAATAGCGATGACAAAACCCCAATGAAGAATGATATCCAGAAAGAAAAGATGAATCCAATTAGGTACATATATGGCTCCTTATCTTCTCCAAAACAAATGCTTATCTCTTAATCCAAACAATGCATGGAATGTGTTAAATGGATGTAGCTTTATTATATTCTTACAGACCAAGGGAATCCACGTGAGAATAGAAATGGGAGTTTACCTGCCAGGCCTCCAATTCCTGTGAGAGCTCCAGTTTTCGTTGAATAGCGTCTAGCAACTGGTTGTTCAGAGACATCATTTCGTTTTTACTCCGGATCAACTCAGCCTCCATCAGGTTTTTCCTGCAACAAATGTACAGACAGTTCATTCATGCTGTGTTAATTTTGATTCATTCAAGAAATTAATGAGATTTAGTCTTAAAGATGACTGACTTGGCAATGGCTTCATCTCGGTCTCTGATGGCTTGTTGGGCGACTTCTGCCTGTTCTTTGACCCTTTGCAGCTTTTGCCTCATTGCAGCATTCTCCTGCTGCTGTTGCAACTTCTGAATGGCAAAAAAAAAACATTTTAGTGCTTTATATGCTCATTCGCTCTTATTTTTTGTTAAAAAAATGGCTTGCAATTAGTGACTTTTTGATAATAAGTACTTTGTACATAGATGTGAACCCCCCACAGCAACACTGTGTCAAATGATCTCCTAACTTATCCCCTGAGCTCTAATTCCCACACTTCATTGTGAAAACAGAGCCTGCTACATACAGATTGAAAGAAGAGATTGGAAGGCATTCGATGGAACTTTCCTTCCAGAAGGAATTTTGACATGTAGGTCTATTTATCAAATTTTCAAAGCAAATGCAAGGTTTGGCATATTAACCAGGACATATTGTGACAATGGGCACATAGTATAATATTGCTCGCATTTAATAAAGCCTTATATAAGCATTTATTGAGATTGTAAAAGATTAGCCATTATTCCTCAGATGAAGAGAACAAAGGTAAGGGTACTATAATGCCAGATTACATAATAGCAAAGTAGAAAGTTGCAGGGAGCAGGAAAAAAAAGATCAGATCACTTCCAGTGTAGATGTGTTGGTATAAAGCTATAAAATGCAGTGCCTAAGATTGCTTGGTTCAGTTCAATGTTCAATCCTAATAAGTTTTTCTGTGTTTTTGATATTATTTTGCAGATAAAGAATTCTGACAGATTTCCTTCTATAAGAGGAAACCTTCACAAAGTAAGTGGTTGCTGTGTGGTTAATTTCTGGGCCTGTTGCGGGCCTGATATTTTCATTTTTTTTTAAATCCACCTGTGTGCCAGATGTCTGTGTCAGAGTTTGAGCCACAGTCTTTAGCTGGCAAAGAACATCCTTTAGGTTCTCCTCATCTTTATCTTCACGTGTTGGATTTTTCTCAGTCAATGGCTGCAGCATCTGAAGGATCATCCCCATTTCTTCCGTTAGCTATGTTTAAAAAAAGTAAAATTACATTATGTTAACAGTCAATCCAAAAGCATACACCAGTTACATATTATGAACTTGACTATTTAATTTATTCTGCAACAAGTGGCAGCCAGTTCAGGAAGTATACATTGTCCTAGGTGACCTGACATAGAAAAGATAAAGATAAAGGCTAGGAGATATGATACCAGTGTCTCCCCACAGAAACACTCCAATGTGATTGTATTAAATGACCCACGCGTAGTTACTCAGATGACAGACACAAAAGGCAAAGTGAATGGACCCAGAAAAACCAGAAAAACAAACCTAAATATGCATAGTAATGTACAGAACATGCTGTTTTTTTAATACCTCTTCTTTACTGACTCCTCCTAGGTCAGCCATGTCCAGCTCGGAGAGCAGGGACACATCTCCAACACTTTTGGATTCTTGAAGGGACAACTGTTCTTCAAGATCCTCCACCTGTGCTTGAAGTTGCTGGGAGCGGCCCCGGGCTACCTGGAGTTCCTCCAATGCTTCAGTAAGCTGATAAAAACAAGTGAGAACATAGTAATGATGCACACACTTGATATTTGGAAGTAATTTCACTTGAAAAATAATCACCATCTTAATATTTTAACACAATTAGTGTTACTGGTTTGAACACATGAGCAATTATTCTAGTAGTAATTTAAGTTTAAAAGAAGTACACAATGCAAACAAAGTTCAGGTATTAAAAAAACTGAACATTTTCATAGGTGGAAACAGCTTTTATGCTTTTCCTAACTGAATTAGACAACTTTTAAAAACTAAGACGTATAGAATAGATGGGTCAATTTCTCTAGACCAAAGGCACAGTTTATCTTAAACTCAGATACTTTCTAGCAAGACAGAAATCTTGAAAAGCCAGATTCCCACCATTTGTAAATGTGAAACTTCATGAATGAGTGGAATCTACACCTGCAGGTGAAGTTTCAGAAACTAGAATAAGCAGAAACCTCAATTGCCTAGAGCTAGGGTGGGAGCTATAAGTCTGAATTCCTTTTACTAATGGAAGTTAAGTATAATCTGCAGTGTTGGATTCCATTTGAGAAACACTTAGACCAAGGTTTTACGTACCCTTTGGTAATATTGCACGAGTGTTCCGTTAAACATCCACATGTGAATGTGTACGCATACCTGCTGGTTGTACTTCTGTTGGAGTTGCTCGTGCATAGCCAGACGTGCATTCAAAGAGGCTAAATTGGCTTTCAGCTCAGCATTCTCCTGACAAACGCTCTCTAAACGCTCTTCCAAAGCCTGTTCCCGTTGCGTGAGGCGCAACACCTGTATACACAGCACAAACAAAACCATATGACTTACCTTTGATATAACCAAAAATACTTATTTATCAGTGAGTAGGTCTAATTTTCATAAGAAACTCATTGGGTACTAACTTTTTAGACTCATCGTAAAAACATTTCAATGTAATTCCACAAGAGCCATGCAAAAAAAATTATTTATATCCTTTTTGCTCCCTAATTTGATCACAAATTTGCTTACCTGCTCTCTCATGACATTGATTATCTCCTCATCCTGAGCCCTGGTGAGGATTGAGTTTTTTGTCACATCTTGTTTAAGGCTCTCCAGTTCACATGACATGACCCTCTCCACCTCCATTGCCTGTAAAGATAATACAGTTAATTTGTATTACTTGCTGTATAGATACCATTATGACCTATTTTATTTCAAAGATGGGGACTATAATGGAGGCAGGCATAAATGGACAAGTGGAACTTGATATAAAATGGTCCTTTAACCTCTGACTATATCTATGTGATGAGCTCACACATTTTTAATAGTAAAGAAGTTTTAAGTACTCAGGGCCCCCATACTTTCCCTCTGCTCTAAATACTTTGTTTGTATGCTTGCATTCCTTAGCACAATAGAAGCCTCATGCTGTTCCCTGTTTAAGTTCATGATTGAAAGAAACACTTTAACATTGTCCAGAAAGAACAAAGGAACAATACATCAATGTAAAAAACAAACAAAAAAAAACATTTGTCTCAAGATGGATTAATAAGATGTGGTGAGAAATAGCAAAAGATCCACAAATAAATACAAACAGACAGAATAAGTATGAATGTAATGATTAATGACAGTGCATAGATAAAAACCAGAGGAGGAGGTCTTGGTCAAGTTAGCGACATCCTCATGCAATATTTGACGACAAGATAGTACACCAGTTACAGCTGTGTACATACAATAGGTAATATGTGTAGTAAAATACATAGCACAGAATGAAGATAAGTAAATCTAAGCTTGCAAAAGCACAATTCGGAAGAGAAGTCTGATTCTAAGGGATGCCGCAATTACCGGCTGGTCTCATCAACACAGAGGATCTCACAATAGAGGCAATGACCCGCTGAGAATCAGCACAGTGAAGTGGAGGGAGAACACGCAATTTGTTAGAAGCACAAAGACAGGGATGAAATGGCCCCCAAGCCCCAGGCCATCATGAGTCCACAAGCAAAGCTGTGAAATACAGTAGTCCAGATGATAAACCAAGTTGCAACTAAATCCCAAAGGGAGTTGACAAAAAAGGATTAGTTTCCCTTGGGATAATGTCCTGAGTTTTTTACATTCGACAACAAGAGAAACAAAAGAAAGATTAATGTACTGTATTTCTTCTCCATACATTATTAAATTCCATAATCTAAACAAAAACCTCACACAACTGGACATTAACTTTATGGCTGCAAAATAAAATAATTACTAGAACACTGTATACAGAAGAGTGGTCATATTTTATCACATACTTTTTAACACTTAAAAGATTGTCTAAAGCTTCACTGCTGCTTTATGTAATACATCATTGTTTTCTCACAAACATTTCCTGAAGAGTGCAGTTATGCTTTCCTGTTGGCATCTGGTTGGCTACTCCCTCTACGCATGCACGTCCACTCAATTCGTCGTCAAAACAAAAACTCTCTTATTCTAATTGATTAGTTCAAAAGGCATAATAACATACAAACATTACAGAGAAAACACATCGCAAACATTATTTTTGCATCCATTTTTTGCACTACCCTGTCCACACAAACTAAAGTATATGTTTGTACTCACCCAAGGGCCACACCAAAAACCCCTTTACCACTGGGTCATGTCAAGAGATTTCATTCAAAACAAATCAACTATTCCACTTCCTCTACATTAAACATAAGTTGTTTTTTTTTTAATCTAAATTGGCCTTTTCCTCCTCTTTGAAGGATCAAGTTTCTTCAGTAACTTCTAAGAAAGACATTGTTCAGTCTGTTATTCTGTGGACTTTGACACATGGGTGTTACTTTGGTTTCATTTTTAACTGAGCAAAAGAAAAAGAAAACATTGCTTTTGTTTTCCTGTACAAGTTACATTTTATCATAAGAATATAGTTTGTGTCGATGTACACTAACTCTTAAGATTGTTGAACAATACACAGTTTTCAAAGTCCAATCAACTTGGTTATGAGGTGATAAAAAGTCCTAAAATTACATCACTGCTTTAATTACCCTCTCAGTAAATACCGCATCCTTAACATCTTAACTCTTAATGTTTAACTGACCACATAGTATAACACTGAATAAACTATATTACCACTAAGGATAATTTTCCATGAGGTCATGTTTGCCTGAAAAGCAAATATAGCTCACCTTATATTAAAGCCATTTGTGTACATTAATACTACTAAATAATACAGCCATCAAAATATACTTAGTACGTAATGTAAACCAGCATTAAAGATATAACAACACGGTAGCATCAATTTAATCAACACTATAACTCCAAAAATGTTTAGAATATTCGTTGAGATAGAAAATAATTGAAAAGTATACCGTTAAATAAATCATTGTCATCTATAGAGAGCCCATTCAAATAATCTGACAAAATAACAATAGCCTGATTAATGAACAACTCATCTTCCTTCTTTCCTCGTCATTTATTTGAATGCCCACCCTTACTATTGAATATCAGCTAAATCTGTCCCTATAGTATGAATGAAAACAAACGCCCTTTAGTTATTGTAAGGGTATAAAAACTGAAGCTGTGTGCATGGCCTTGTGTGTCAAGCTGATAGCAGAGAGGTTTAAAAGAACAAAGTGTCAATGTGTGGGGGACTGGGTCAGTCAGTGCTTGTCTTATCTCCTTTTGGAGCTTGCATGTGTTGTTACTGGATCACCTTGTGGGCCTTTTATGTAGACACAAGTGAAATATTCTTTCACACAACGTATGTATGTGTGTTTAGGGCAGGGGATGTACTCACTGTGTTGAGTTTCTCCTTCAGTTGCTGTGTGTTCTCAGTGTAATCCATCTGAGCTTGTGTCTTGTCCCTTTCAGCTTGGCTGAGGGCTTGAGTGAGCTGCTGTACCTGAGTACTCAAATCTCTCGCATCTCTCTCCAGGTAGTTCACCTGACTCTCCCACTCAGACTGGCAGTTTTCCAACTTTAAGCGTAGTTTGTGATTACTCTGTTCCAGCTCCTATATTAGAGAATGGCATAAACAATTGCATCATAAACGTGTCAATTCACTGTCCATCTAGTCATCTTCTACTCTTTTGAAATTGGGTTGCATGAGTAGAAGTTTCAGGAGAGAAACTAATGCTTCACTCTTCCCTGCTAGACATGATTAGAAATGCTCAACTATAGAACTGGAATGCTTTCAGGAATTCTTATTGACCTTCTAACACCACTATTCTAACAGGAATTTATGTTGTTTAGTATACACAATGTAGAAAGATAATAACTTGTAGTCTTTTCATGTTTAAAAAACGACATTAAATTAAGGAAATGGATATTTGGTGCTTTTTGATTGTAGTCATCAAATTCATAGAAGCGAGAACTTTAAAATCTGCTGATACTGCAACAGCTCAAATCTAATCCCCCCACCCCCCTTTATTTTTAATAACGCACCAATATTTGAAACCACTCACACAATAATAACTAACACCGTACCTATTAATGTGATGGAAGACACATTATTCATATTAAGTTAGATGATTATTGTTTATAAAAACAATTATACTTACAATTTAATAGGTTTAGTTAAATAAGTGCTGATGAGGTTAGAAGTGTCGCGTTTCATTTTTTTCCCTTTTTTCTTTCTTTTTTCTTTTTTTAAAAGACTTTCACATACATTTGCGCGTCCTATTTCTACACTAAAACCCATCATAATGAAATAAAACAATCCGCGTCTTTTTTTAAAAAACAAGAAGGAAAAAAAGCCGAGAACTGAGTCCATGTGCCTTGTCAACTTTGAGATCCCGGTTTAACATAAGTATATCCCCGCAAAAAAGACAAAACATAACATATGCCATGTCTTTATTCCAAAACAAAAATCTTACCTCGAGTCTATCTGCGTACTTCTCGTGTATTTTGTCGCTCTGTTCCTTCAGTTGACGGTTTTCCAGAAGCAACGCGTTCCCCAGCTGGGCTGCCAAAATAACCTCTTCCTCCTTTTGTTTCAAAGCGACTACAAGTTGTCCAGAGTCTTGGTAATCGACAATTTCCTCCTCAGCGTAATCTATGAACAGCTCCTCATACTGGCCCATTTGCTTATCTGACAAAGCCCATTCGCATGGTCGATTCATGACTCCTAACTGATTATTGCAAAGTATTGGGAAAAGACGCAGTTAGGCGAAATGCGCGCACAAAAAGAGCGTGTGTACCATGACACCTGATCATGGTGTACATATGTGGGGGGCGGAGGGGGTTGCTTTGCATAATTGTCATCTGCAGCTGACTTTTTTGTGTGCGTGTGTGTGCGCAGGGCGTCGGCTTTGCTTGCGTCACCTAGAAACGGTAAGCGTCCTTTCCATCTCAACAATATAGTCATTAAATGATTAAAGATAATGCAGGTCTATTTGGAGGAAAGCATCGTGTAACTTAGAATTTCAATTGCTCTTTGTTGCCATTAACAATATTTTATTCTTACCTTTTTTCAAATTTTAGATTTATTATGATTGAAATAGTTAATATCTTTATAGGTACAGTTTTGAAATTAATATGTTTGAATTTTGCTGGAGATCCTGGTGTCAGGTTTGTATATATTGTAGTTGTACCTGTTCTTAACCTGTGTGTGTGTGTGTGTGTGTGTGTGTGTGTGTGTGTGTGTGTGTGTGTGTGTGTGTGTGTGTGTGTGTGTGTGTGTGTGTGTGTGTGTGTGTGTGTGTGTGTGCATATGTTTTCTCTTTAATACATAAAGTAGGAAAACAACAAGTCAATTAAGAAAGTCCATCTTTAATTTTGAATTTGCACATTATAATACACACATAGAAAGGATAGCATCATCATATATCATTTCTGGCCAGTAAGCTACAAATAATCACAAAGCTTTTCCAAACATGATCAAGACTGCCAAGGGGAGAACAGCGTCTGCTTGCATTGTTAGGGAGGCTGCCAGGGGTCAGAGGTCACCCCCCAGGGTATTTAATTGAGATGGGGCAAAGCCAGGAGAATAAAAGATAGCGCTTCCTGACGCATGGCACAGCTTTGTTGTCACTGAGACCAAAGCACCAGCACATATGGCAGTAAAGTCCCAGATTGGAGCCTGCAATCACACATGAGCTCTAGTGTGTGAGTTGTTTTGATAGCCTTTCCTGATTTTGATATGAATTCCATGTATTTTCTCTTGTCCTAGTTTCTCATCAATGTCATGGTTGTGCAGGAAACTGATCTGAGGTAACCATTTTCCACATTTTGGAGTTTAAAAGTATATTTTACAGTATTCAGTTGTATGAAGCAAACAATGCTGTACAAGGGGAATAAGAACATGACATGCAACTAAGCTTTATACATTTATAAGTGATTACCACCAGACACAAACAAACCTTCTAATTAGATTAATTTCTATTAATAATTATATATATTAAACTATTTTTTGTTATTTCATTAACAGAGGTTCTTCGGTAAATCTGACAAAGTTGCAACCAGTATAGATAAAAAACATTGGTTTACAGACACCTGATGGTTTTTAGTTTTACATTTCTGGCTTTAGCAGTTTTATTACTCAAATATGTTCACCATAATTAGTAATTCCTGCTCTACTCTTGTCAGTTCATTCTTCAGCCAGCAGGTAGCAATGTTCAACGATTTTTAATCCTTTCTATGAAACCAGGAAGTGATGTAAATAAACATCTGAGCCCTCCTGAGCAAGCTTCATTCCCAACTTTCCAGCAAAACTATTGTCAATAGCAATGGACCGGAATGCCGGGGTCATATCTTTAATAAAGGCGTTAGGGTAAGTAATATTTATGTTTGGTTTCTGATCACTTACAATTACCATAGTCGTTCAGCGTGTATACTAAATGGTCAACATAAACTTGGTTTAAATTTGTTTCCCGTGTTCCATCATGAAATATTTATTACCTTTTTGTTATTACCTGTGCAGGTACATGATCGATTCCTGCTTGTCAAAGTGTTTGTGTGACGAACTTCCATGCCCACTTTTAAACTGGCTCACGTCCCAACTCAAGTCTTTGTGTCCAGAACTTCATGGTATATTAAAGTACAAACAATGCAATACATACAACATCTTACTCACTGATCCTATAGTAGACCTACAAATATGAAATTTTGCTCCAAAATGTGCCCATAAAAAGCTTCTTTTATATACTGTAGATTCAACTGGGAAAGACAGTGCCGTGCTCGTGAGAGAACTGAGAAATATTCTGTCCAATTTACACTCTCCTTTTACTGGGTTAGACTCCGAGATCCTGGAGCCCACATCCCTTAACAAAATCACTGGTAAGAAAGAATGAGCCATCATACCTTAACTCAAATGTGAAAAATGACTAAACTGATGTTTTGAATCTTTGCAGACTTCCTCCTGTCAGAATTACTAGCGGCACATATTATCAATTATAAAGAGCTTCATTCTGAAGATAAACCTGCTGGTAACGATGCCGCAAAAGAGCAGAGAGTGGAGGAAATGACAACATTTTCTCCGGAACAAGAAGGCAACTATGCAAAGAATGAGCTGTGGGAGGCTGAGCTGCAGGCAGAGTGGTTATTAGTGCTTCACGCTCTCAACTTGGATGCATCCTCTCAGTATCTCGATGTGCTGCATAAAGTGAGCCGATGCCCCGAAGAAAGTTTTTATGTGAACCATTGCAGACTGCAAAGATAATAGTTGTATACTACAATGCAGGCGGAGTTACAAGTTGCTCGTCTTCCTGGTGAAGTCATGACAAAGCCGCTTCTGAACACCAGTCTCAATACAGAGCAGTGGGTATGCAAAGTGTGAATTCTGCAGTTTTTTTCTGTCATTATCCTGAAGAAAAAATTATAATCTTAATTTCTGTGCTCCATAGATTCAGCTGGAAAAGATCAATCGAGTCCTAACCCATGACTACAGCTGTCGACAGCAAATGATGGTCAAACGCTTTCAGGTTTCACTTGAGTCGTTTGCATGGGGAGAAAAACAAAAGGTATGAATCTCTTAGTTCAAAATAAAGGGAAATGACATGAATTATTCTTATGAGGAAAAAATCCCTTTACAGGAACGTAGTGAAGCAATTGCCTCGGTCCCTCCCTTTGCATCCATCACTGTTTTGTCCAGAGTGTCTCTCCCGCTTCTACTGGCTGCCAGAGAGGATCAGTCCTGCATTGAGCCAATCAAAGCTGGAACCAGTACAAATGTGTACAAGGTAAAACCACTAGCAATGGTATCTTTGGAATTGAAAATAAAGCTTCATAACTTTCCTATGCTGACTAGAAAATGATGGGCCACGTACCGGACCGCGGAGGACGACCAGGAGAAATGGAAGCACCCATGCCTGCCTGGGAAAAGCGACGATCTGATCATGGTGGTGGACGTCAGCAATGGCATAAAAATCCAAATAAAAAGAGGAGAGGGAAAAGGGATTAGTATGTGCCCCTATCTATCTTGCAGCATTAATTTTTTCTTTGTGGAAAAGCTAAAATATTATTAAAGAATCATATTTGCAGTTAATTCTAAGGAATGGTATGCCTGGTACTTTATTTTTTCAATCATTTGGTCAATGTCTGCAGTGTGCAGGTGGATGACCCCATTTTTTGGGGGTGTAATTTGGGGTTGTCTGATTTTTGTATTCAGTTTTCACTCAGTTAAATTTATGAACCCTGAAGCTAAACAAAGGCATTTCTTTGTTATTTATCATTTTAGTTGCAAATGATAATGTAGAGATGCTTAAGATGTTTACCAGATTTGTATCATTAAAAATATTCCTCCGAAAATCTCATCTCATTTTCTAACCCGTTTTATCCTCATTAGGGTTGCAGGGGGTGCTGGAGCCAACCCTAACTGACTTTCAGGCTAGAGGCAGGGGACACCCTGACAACCTATGCACAACATGGAAAGTCCACAGAGGTGGATGTGACCTGGATTTGAACCCAGAACCCCAGAGCTGTGGTGCTGACGCGCTGACCACTCGCTCCATTGTGGTAACCCCGAAAACCTAATGCGTAATGTTTTTTTTTTTTAAATCCACTTGTCCAACACCAGCGGAAGTTACCCGGGAGATAACTGATGTAACACAGAAGGTTCCGGAATAGCTAAAGGTCGCTAGTCACTTGATAAAAGCATTAGCCGCAGTAGCGAGCTCAGATTTTACACCAGACAACACATTTTGGAAGAAGAACTTTAAGTTTTGACATCATGCCACGAGGAAGCAGAAGCAGAACATCGAGGATGCCCTCTCCAGCAAGGTATAACATTTGAAGTTGGGGAATTCTATTACAAAACGTGACAGTTGCGTCAGATAAGCAAACGTGCCCTTGGACCGCTGTGTATACTATTGGGTGAAACATTTTATTTTAACCATCGTTTATTAGTTGTAGAATTCTCAAATTATTCATTTTGGCAGTAATTTGTTTCTCTTTTTGTCACATTGAAACAACTGTCCCATCAAGGTCATGTCGTTGGTCAGACCAAATTCCCTAGCAATCGCTGTACAGTTACTCAATTGACAAAAGTGTTATTTCTTTTCTTAATTTAGAATATCTGCAACAGTCATGCAAGTTTTAAAAGTTATACTGGAGAAAACACTTGCTAGATCTTGTTTACTAATCCCTGTTTGGTAATCGTATTTGATGTTATCCACTACTTGATATTGAGTTTAATTTATTTAATAAGGAACAGCCATATTAATGAACATATTTATGTAAATGTAAAATTTCAGCCTAATTTCCATCTTTCTAGAAGTTTCTTGTCATTATGATACCATAGTTCAGATGAAATTGTTTGACCATTTTCTGTTAATCTTCCATCAGCCGGGCACCACCACCCCCTCCGCCCCGTCCTGCCCACGCGCCTGTACCAATGCAAGCGCCTCCGACCGCCTTGGCTGCACCGGCTGCAGCACCTAGGCAGCCCGGTATGTTTGCCCAGATGGCGACTACTGCTGCCGGGGTAGCAGTGGGTTCTGCTGTCGGGCATACCCTTGGCCACGCGATGACAGGAGCCTTCAGTGGGGGAAGCTCAGAGCCTGCACGCCCAGATGTCACATACCAGGTCCATAAACTTCTCTTCATATACAGTCTTGAATAATCAGCCATAGAATATGCTGATGTATAGTTGTAGGCTTTCCTATATATATTGATATTGGTAAAGCTCATGTGTTACTTGCAGGTCAAATGTAAGACTTTTCTATGGAATCAAAATGTCTTTAATTTTGAGATTCAACTTCATTTTATGAATCCTGTTGAATTGAATGTGATGTCATCTCTGATGTGCTTATGTTTGCATCAGGAGCCCCACCAGCCCCAACCCTATCAGCAACAGTCCCCTTACCAGCAACCTAACCCCCAGCAGCAAGCTTGTTCCTATGAGCTCAAACAATTTGTTGACTGCGCTCAGTCCCAAAGTGATTTTAAACTCTGCGAGGGCTTCAGCGAGGTGCTCAAGCAGTGCAAGTTTGCTAATGGTAAATATGAAAGGACCTCATTCAACAATACTGCATAAATAACAGTAGCTAGTTGTAAGTTTAGATTTTTTTCATATTCCAGTATCGATGGAGTACAGTTGTGTGGTTTAATCTCTAAACTGTTTTTTGTTTAATCCACAGGTTTATCTTGAATTCCATCCAGAAATCTCAAATAGACTGGCACAGACTCTTCTTTGCCAGACATCAATGTGAACTAATTATCAAGAGATCGACAAAAACAGCTAATTATCTACAGTCTATATCGGTTTGTTCAATCATTAGGAGACAGCAACTAATCACATGTTGATGGATAAGTATATATTTTTGAATTTGTTTAGTTTGCTTTGTCAATTCTTGTTCTAGATAGGGCTTTTTTTTTCCAGATCATTAGACTTACTGCATGCAAACAATGTGATGCTTCAAATAAAAACAACTCTTGGATTATGAAGTGGAAACAAGATTTCAACCTTTTGTCAGTCATTATCATTTATGTAAGTGAGTGAACTAAAATTGAATCAATGTTATGCTGATGGAGACAGTATAATTCAGCCTAGAGTAACAAAAGAAATGCTTTCAACTTGGAAAATGTGTCCTCTTATCAAGATGATTTCTATCAAAAGTAGTATTTCTGCAGTTTATGAACAAATAAAAATCTGGATGTAATTGGAAAAAAGAATTACAACAAAATCCCAATAACAAAGGGATGGAAAATCATGATGATACCATTTTTTTTGCGCAACCAGAGGTATTCTATCTGTTGTATAACCAAACTGCTCCACTATGTAATGGTCTGGTCTTGATTGATACTTAACATAAAGTCACAGCATCCTATAACAAGTTTATTGTTGTTTCTCTTTACACATCTTTAAATTTAGGTAACATTTTAACTTCAACGGCTGCCTCATCTATTCTAAGGCCATCCACACACAAAAGAGTAATTCCTCCTCTGATATTTTTTAGAAGAGATTTGAGACATGAAGAAGGCCCTGTTAGAATATCAGGCAAATGAGTAGTAAAGTCACTTTCTCACCGCAAGCTATTCTTACACAAATGTTGAGTGCAATCCAGGAATGAGGAAACAACATCCAAAGTTAGAGAAGATTTTGCATTTTAATGAATTCCTGCCAATTTCCAACACTTGATTGGACATTGTGAGTAATCAAAGGTCATGACAGTCTTGATAAGGTTATTTTTGGAAGCGGATACTGTCCGTGGCAGTGGTCGGGTTGGAAGCTGCTGTTTATTTTTGGCGTCTTGACATTTGAGTTCCTGTCATGGCAGGCAAGCTGCAAACTTTGTGGCTGTGTATGCCGTTGATCGTCGTCTTCCTCTCGATGATGGATAATCTGTGGCAGTAGGGACAGAGCGAGACGAAACGGGGTAAGTGGATCGTCCACTTTCCTTCCTTTCAGTCAAATTTGTCAGATCAAATATCGCTTAGCAAGAGGGGACAACCTTTGAAAGCTTCATGGACACGGACCTTGTCATCTAAATTTAAAGCATTTCAATCAAGAAGAAGCAGAGGACGAAATAGAGAGTAATGGGAGATAAAAGCATTGCATCTTCCTTTTCTTTTAGAATGTAGAAAGGTTTCATACTTAATTGCATTCACAATTCCAATACTGTATTGTTTTCTTTATTTTAATTGATAGGGTTCCCCCAATGGAGTCAATCATATCTTCAATTTCTTGAATTGAATGCTTTTATAGTCATTATACAAGTATAATGAGATTTAAAGCTTTATCATGAAGTGCACAAATAAACAACCATAAATAATAATGATAACTAATAAATAAATAAGTATATACATAGATAAGTTGTCAACATTTCTTGAATACATGCTTTGTCAGCACAACAATAGACATACATTACAACATCTATTTACTAGAGTGCTCATTACATTATATTTCTGACCTGCATTATGAGCTTATTCAACACTGATCACATTACCTTAGCCCATTAGAAGCAGATTGCCATTGGGCTTTGCTGGTTCAAAATAATCTTTTGCAAGCCACATATTTTGAATACAAACATTGTAGATTTGTGTGATGACATTTGATTCTCCCTACCTCCCATCAGTGTTGAAGAATAGAGCTGCTTGGTCAATAATTTCATTATGACCAAAGAAGAGGAGATCCCTGATTGGGTGGGCGCCAAGGAATTCTACGACAACTATGAGCCCAAGGAGATTTTGGGAAGGTAAATACATTTTGAGCAAACTTTAATTTGTCTTTAAAGAAAGTCTACCAATCCAGTTCTATTCATGAATTTTCCCTGGTGTTATTTACATATTTTTCATTCATTTTCCGAATCGCTTATCCACGCGGGGTGCTGGAGCCTGTCCCAGCTAAATACGTGCACCATGTTGAATTGATGGTCAACCAATTGCAGGGCAGAAGAAGATGGACAAGCAATTGTGCACACACTCTTATCTATGGGCAATTTAGTATTACTAGTGTAATAGGAATAAAAATAACATAATGGCACATTTATGGACATTTGAGAGGTATTTTTCTGTCTTCTTTGTCTCAGGGGAGTGAGCAGCGTGGTTCGTCGCTGCGTGGACAAACGGTCATCTCAAGAATATGCTGTGAAGATCATCGATATCACCCCCTCAGACAAGATGAGCCCAGAGGAAATCGAGGAAATCCGGGACTCTACAATGAAAGAAATTGATATCCTCAAGAAAGTCTTTGGACAAGAGAATATTAGTAAGCCTATTTTAAATTAATGTAAGACCTCATTCATGGCTTGTTGTCCCTCCCACCAATCTTCCATGTCTCTTGTGTTTGACACATTTCTCTGCAGTACAGCTAAAAGATTGCTACGAATCCAATGTCTTCTTCTTCCTGGTTTTTGACTTGTAAGTATTCTGGGGATCATTTTTCTTCACAAAATATTGATGAATTCTTGTGTTAAATTTCTTTTTCTTAATCCAAGGATGAAAAGGGGAGAACTTTTTGACTACCTCACAGAGAAAGTAACACTGAGTGAGAAAGAAACAAGGTAACTAGGCAATTTAACTCATCTAAAAACCACCATACTCCAATACTTTAACCAAAATAAGTGATAATAATTGAGTTTTTTTTTTGTGTGTGTATCCCTTGTAGAAACATCATGCGCGCTCTGCTAGATGTAGTCCACTTTCTCCACAACCAGAACATAGTTCATCGAGATCTCAAGCCCGAAAACATTCTTTTAGATGACGAGATGAACATCAAATTGACAGATTTTGGCTTTGCCGTGCAAACCCAAGCAGGAGAGAAGCTTAAAGGTTCCAAGAACTCAAGCACAACCTCAAACAGGATGATTTTATAAACTTATTAATGCAAAATGATCTTTCCTTCATATGCAGAGGTGTGTGGAACTCCTGTATATCTTGCCCCTGAGATCATCCAATGCTCCATGGACTCTAGCCATGAGGGATACGGAACAGCTGTGGACATGTGAGATTCCCAATTCCAAATATCAAAACAAACAACAAAACCGTGAGTATTATAATCTTAGGTGCTTTTAGTGATATTTCTGATGACTGGGGTAGTGGACTATAGATGCCTTTGTGCTACTACATCACTATCAAGAGGTTTTATACACAAGTGTCCATGTAAGTGATATGAAAACTCCTGCGATCTTAAATGCATTCTGACACGGTGCCTGTTGTCTGGTTTATGTGTGCAGATGGAGTGCAGGCGTGATAATGTATACTCTGTTAGCTGGTTCTCCACCATTTTGGCACCGGAAACAGATGTTGATGCTGCGTATGATTTTAGCGGGAGATTACAGTTTTTCATCCCCTGAATGGGAGGACCGCTCTGACACAGTCAAAGATTTGGTTAGTCTTTTAATTGCTCAGTTGTTTTGATACATTCTGTTTAAATTATCTCATATCATAATTATTTGGGTGTTTTTTTTCAGATCTCTCGGATGCTTGTGGTGGACCCAAGACAGCGGTATACAGCCATCGATGTACTCAACCATCCATTCTTCTCTCAGTATAGGGTAGATGAAGTCAGACAACTAAGCCCATTCGGAAAATTCAAGGTGATTTTTATTTTGTATTTTTTACATAATTGTAGGACATTACATTGTAATTGTCACTTAAAAACAATCTGATGTCATCATTACATTAATAATTGTCGCTTTTCCATTAGGTTATTTGTCTCACAGTCCTCGCGACTATGCGCATCTACTGCAACTACCGTAGAGTTAAGCCTATCACCAAGGAGGTGATCCAGAGTGACCCGTATGCGTTCAAGCCCCTCCGCAAGATCATTGACGCATGTGCCTTCAAGATTTATGGCCACTGGGTCAAAAAGGGACAAACGCAGAACAGGGCAGCACTTTTCGAGAACACTCCAAAAGCCATCTTGCTGTCTATTGTGGATGAGCCAGTCCAGAATATCTGGTAATATGTTATTGGCCCTTTGATGAAGTACTGGTGTTATAACAAGTGAAAATTGTTTTGTACTAAGAACGTCAATTAGGGAGGAATAGAGCCTGGCAAATGACATCCGTAGTACTTCAGGGAAAAGAAAGATATATGAAGTTTTTGTTGGGTCCTATATGCAAATAAAGGTGGGCAAAACATGTTTTATGACTTGAATTTTGAATGAATTAAGAGAGTGTATTTTCTTTTTTAAACTCAATGTACTGCTTTGACTACTTTTATTAAAGAAAAACAGCACCATCTTTTGGATTTAGCAAGACAATGCATCATGCATCTGATGCCACAGTCATCGTTTTACTCCACAAAATGCAGCACACATTTGTTTTAATGGTGAAGAAAATGTAATTTAGATTTTCCAACGTTTATTGAGCAATATACCATCTTTACATTTTTATTCAATTACAGAGCAGGAATGTGTCATGTTCTTTTTTTTTTAGCTCCACTTCATGCACGAGGTCGTCATTTCCTGCCTCTTTGCCGTAAAACCTGAATGAAAAGAGCAACCGAAAATGAAGTGCGGCTGCCTTGACTTCAGAAAGAGAAACGACGGCTCACTTGACCGCAGTCCAGAACTGGAGTGTCATTCCCATTCGAGCGTCCCACGCGATTTGTGCTTTAAATAAGCCTCCTCCACCACCACCACCGGACATCCACTCACACGCCAGCCAGCATGGAGTGAAGCAGTCCCGGCTCAAGCGTGCACAACCTGCCGCAATTTCCCCACCAGAGTGAGAAGCAATATTAAATGATCGAAGATACGATGACCCTGCTGTCCCTTTTAGGTCGAATTATGCGTTATTTTCTGCTCCGGCCGGAAACCTTGTTCCTGCTATGTATCAGCTTGGCCCTATGGAGTTACTTCTTCCACACGGACGAAGTAAAGACCATCGTCAAGTCGAGTCGCGACGCCGTCAAGATGGTCAAGGGGAAGGTGGCCGAGATGATGCAGAACGAGCGCTTCGGGGGTCTGGACGTCCTGGACTCCGAGTTCGCCAAGACGTGGGAGTTGAAGAGCCACAATGTCGCCGTCTATTCCATCCAAGGCCGGCGAGACCACATGGAGGACCGCTACGATGTGCTTGCAGACGTTGTCAACAAGAGCCACCCGTCTATTTTTGGCATTTTTGACGGACACGGCGGAGAGGTGAGTACAGAAATGGGCTGGAATGGGGGGTCTGGGGGTCTCTCTCATGATAGGATTGGACACCACTGCCTGATTAAAATAAAATGAATCATAACAGCACACTATCCACAACTAACCACAAACATTGTCTATAAATAAACATAATGCAGCTCAGCTGAAAGTGGTTATTAAAATGCTCGTTATTTGTTTATTTTTAAAGCTAAATAAGCATCATGCAAACAAACAGTAGCAGTATATACACATAAACAAACACTAGTGAATTCTTGAAAGAAAGCCCCAGAAATAGCATATATATTGCTTTGATTTTGTATTTAGAATGAAACATAGGACAACTATTCATGCTCAACACTTAAACCTAAGAGGCAATTTTTTATGAGTAAAGACATTTTTAAAAATTATTTGATTCAAACCTGAATTTATTAGGTGCATATTTGAGTGCTATATGTTATTCTATAAATATTGTGAACTATGATGATTGCAATAACTTTGGGTGATGCACTATAATTAACCCATGTTTGTGTATTTAAATTCCCCTTGATTTGTTTATTTTTTGTTGCGTCCATGTTATTTCAGTGTTATTTATGTGTATGTCCAATCCCTGCCCTACCTACTATGTTTGATTCTCCAGCTTTTGGTTCACCTTTTGTATTTTTGGATTCCTTCCTCTTGTTTGCACTTTGTTTTTTGGTCTTGTTGATTAAACCTTTTGAGTTGCCACCACCCTGCTTGTCCTCCCTGTTTTTCCTGCAATTAGGTAGGTCTCTCCCCTGTCTACACACCCGCTTCCTAACACTACGTAACAACGTTGTCTACATGCTGCTTTTTTTCCTCCTAAGAATGTGAAGTTTATTCTATTTGCATCTTTTGTTTACAACCTTCTATTTTCCTCCTGCAAAAAAAAGTATGTTGCATCACATTCAGCTGATATTATTTGTTGTAGTAACTCAAGCAAATTCACATTTTTGTCTGCATAAAGTGTGAATAGAAATTTCTCTATGCATTGATTGTCAGTTTGTGGAAGAGTGCATGAGGCCACCCTAAAAAAAACTCTCAAAAGTGTCTATGTAGTTTTAGAAATGTTTTAGAAAGTCATCTAATATTCATCTTATATTTTACTGCTCAGCAGTCAGCCAAAAAATCCCAACACAGCAATGTGTCCTACTGTTCAAATATTCTTATTCTAAATGACAAATTGAGACCTAAAACACAATGTTTCGCTTAATGTGTATCCCATGCATTTATATAAACGTATTATTTCCCACCCAAGGTCACATTGGAATAATTTTTCACCTATATGAGGGGATTTATCCATTAAATAGACACTGGGTTTTAGCTGACACAGGATAACCTGCATGAAATTTCAACATGGGTCATTTGTCATTTTCAGGGAGACTCCTGATGCACGAAATATACTTTTTGTCACAGTTTTTAAATTAAAACCAATGTATTCAGTTGCCTGTTATTCCAAAGTTGTGCAAAATGTGATTTGTTGGGCGACAAGGTATCTTTCAAGATATTAGAAAATACCCCAAAATTGTAATAACTAATGCAAATGAGCAATAATCAATGAAAGAAGTTCTTAGTACTTAGCACCAAGTCTGTCCTTATTTTACCTGTATTTTATAACTCTGAATAGCCATTTTATTTGGAACTTTCTTATTAATTCCTAAACTTGTTAAAATATATTTCACTTTAGGGGGCAATTGAAGCAGCCATGCTGCACAGTTCACCTTCTTTACCACTTCCCAGTGGCCATTTTATTGCCAGTAAAGGCTGGTGTTGAATATTAATAAAAAGTATGTGAATGCTATTGTATACAACTTTGTTTAGCACCCAAGGTTTGCAGTATTGCAAGGTTATGTTGTTGAAGTACTAAGTTGTTTGCATTCAAACTGTGCAAGACTTCACTTCGGATGGATGAAAGGAAGGTGGCATGGGGCTAAATTCTCTGTTGGTATTACAGGATTAGAAATAACCTATAAAGGGTATTTGCTGTATGTGAAGACCAAAGATTGCAGTGTGTGTTTGAGTGTGTAAATATGCACAAGTATGCGTGTTTGTCACAAGTAAAAAAAAAAAAAAATCAAAGGTTTATTGGTCGCCTAAGTTATGAGCATTGCCAGTAGTTTAATGTTCAGATTGACTTTGAAGGCTCAAAGATTCAGTGATGTTCACACTGTGATTTTTTGGGGGCAAAAGTTTGCTTAATTTTGCATCACTATGGTAGTCACACTTCTAACACACAAATGGTCAAAACAGGAGTTTTTTTTTAATAAACACAGTTATTTATAAACAGTTTTCACCATTGAGTTAGCTACTTTTTTAGGTAGCTAAAATGGCTTATGAAAAATGCTGCACAAAATCTATTTTCTAGTGGTTTTAAGTGGTTTTACATATTCATTTGACACGTTCATAGTTTGACAGAACATTTTTATATTCTTGGCAATTGTTGTTTTTAATGATTGATATTTTGGCAATGTTGTAAAGAACTCTTCTGTATATTGTGTTAAATTTTTAAAAAAGTGTGTTTATTTTCACTTGACAGGGACTTTATTAGTATTTCTGACATCAAAATGATTTAAAATTCCAGTTCAATAAACACCACATTTTTTTCTGTTCCACAAAATAAAATACACGTGGAGTTAATCCCCATCTGTAGCACTTAAGGCAAAGCCAGAATAGTCTCCTCTATAAATCCTGACTTAATTATGCTTATCAAATTTGATTTGCATGGCCCTACTAAATCATGAACAGCATTTGGGCTATCAAGCATCCCGAACATTCTTGGACTTTATTCCTGGCTTCTCTAAGAGTAAGACAGAAAAGAAGAACATGTCTAATGAGGCCTAGCACATTGTCTGATCTCTACTGTTATCCTCCTGTACCCACTTCATGTCCCTGGTGGTGAAACTTGACTCTTGACAAGGTTTCATCACACCCACGATCTTTAACGAAGTGGAAAGTGGAACGCGTGCAAGGAGGTCATGCACCGTTGGAAAGAAAAAAAAAAACTAGGAGAGAAGACACAAGAGGCTTAGATGGATCTAAGAAGAAAAAAAAGGAAGACTCTTGCGGCCTTCTATTAATTTGTCCCTGGTGTCGAACCACAGCAGGCAATGAGAAAAATGGAAAATAAATGGTCCAATGGCTTAATGCCATTCAAGCAGTTTAGCTTTGGAGTAAACATTTATAATCTTCTCTTTTCCCCTGTTAGCATTTTCTATAAAAAGAATCATATTTGCATTCTAACTTTTCCCATTCAGTTCTATAACACTGGAAGCAAACATATAAGGTATGCAAGGCAATCCTAGTCAGGATTTGTTCTTGCATGTAGTATGCCTTGGCTTAGCATTTTTGTTTTTTAAACCACCCTTGTGTTAAACTAATATTTACATTTGGTTATTGGTATTCTCCCTTTGGTCTCCAGCTGGAATTGATTTATTGTTTAATAAAGATGGATTAAGATTTGTTTACAATGCCAATGCTTTCCAAGGGAAAAAAAATTAGCCATGCAAGAGGATTTAAAATAGGATTTGGGGTACATGGAATGGCATTAATTTTTTTTAAATGTTTTTGTTAAGATGTGTTCGAATCTGAATAGGGGTTTTACCTTACTGTATAGGTAGTGACACAAAATGAAGAGAAAAAGACCTCTAATTGCCCTAAACTTAACAGTAAGTAATCTGTAAATGGCACCTAAAACCGGGAAAGTTAATGTGAACACTCTAAATTTAGTGCCATTTAGTTCCTAATCAGTCAAATTGGATTAGACGTCTTGCTAGTGCCTTTAAGTCAACAAACAGTTTTAGTATTTTGGTTCCTTTTTTTGAACAGTGACAATGTATCGATTTTTGGCAAGTTATGACTGGTATGATGGTGTTACTACTAGTGTGTTAAAATAGTTTAACGAAACTGAGAGATGATTGGAACAGGGCTCAGTATCAGCAGTTACTCGTAATTCAGTGACTTGGATTGAAGATCTGGATTTGCCACTTTTGGATGGATGAATGCAATCAGTCCACATCAAGTCCATACACACACGATCCATTGTTCATTTGGATGGCTTGCATGCCAGTTTTTGGGTAAATGTATGTTAAAAATTGAATTTAAACACATTGTTATTGTTCATAATGCTTGCACTGAAATATTTATTGTCACAAAAATATCTATATTAGGATGAGGCAGATGCTGAATATCAGCTTGAAATTTAATCAAGTTTGTAATCAACTGGGATTCTTAGTCTAATCACTTGGCTTTAAAGGAGTTTATCAACAGCAATTCTTTAAGAAAAAGATTGCTCTCTCGGTCAAGTCAATACATATGTTAGCCTAATTCTCGGTGTAAGCTTCCACAATTAGTCGCTTGTTTTGTGCATGCAAATGGGGTAAACAAATAAGTCAGTTGTGTGCTTCACATCTTGGCAGAGGCGGTAGGCTGGGGAAAAATGATGGCTTAGATTAATGATAAGTGCCAGCTGTTTAGCCTTAGCTACGTTGGTGTCAATGTGTGTGTGTGACCGAGATAGTGAGGGACAGAACGTCTGTTGGGTTTCGGGTTAACCAGATCTTCCTGTTCTTTCCATGACACCATGCATGGAACAGGTACATCTTAATGACTAATAATGGATTTTTTTGTTATCTACATAAGGAAGAAGATAAAAATCTAACGTATTTTATAATTATACATCTCTTCAAACAATGATTCCAACTGTTTGAACTGGTCTGGTACTCACATGTGCTGCTGTGCTTTGCACGCCTCCACTGATTTGAAAAGAAGGAATGCAGCCAGTTCAAATGTTTGATATTGGCACATGGTTTCTATTCGCTCTGGAACTCTTGAGCAAAGCAAACTTTGAATTTAACCAGCAGCTGGGAGACCTGGCGCCAATACTGTGAAGCTTATACATTGCTCACAGCATACCAAAGGGGGCATTGGATTGTCTGAATGTCTGTCATTCAATTTTGGTTACCATTCCTAGAACAAATTTCCACCCTAAATTTGCTCCATCAAATTTTATCTTTTTAAACAGTAGACTGGATGGATATTTTGATATTTTTGCTACACACGCAGTGACAATCTGGCAAGAAGGTGCAAAAGTGACATACTCAAGTTGAAGAGGGAATCAGTACATGTGCAACCAGAAAAGCACATGCCTTCACTCTTGGGCTTACGGGTGAAAAACAGCATCAATAAATACTCCACAGTAATATTCTTACTAGGCTGACTGTCATGTTTCCCATCAAGGGTTCAAGACAAAAATAAATTCACCCCAAATACTGAGTCTTCAGAGAGTTTTTTTCTGAGGCAATCTGCTGTTTACGTATTAAAAGAAAACTGTTCTGAGCCTTTAAGCAGTAAACAAATTAGATTGAATGATTAAAAATGCAGATTGAGGGTTATTTGTAACCAGATTGAATATTTGAACAATCTTCATGGTAATAAAGAAACATAATCTTCCAATGGGATTAAAAATCGATTGCCAAATGGGACAGCTTGACGTTTTTATTGAAGTCGATAATGATGTCAACAGTAGTTCAAGGCCACGGCAAGCAGGGGGAAAATGTCCCAGTCAGAAACAGACCATCTCTTGTTGGAAGGTTTATTGTTCGAGGGCTGCAAGGGCTGCGGGCCTCATTTAGAAAATGAAACCTGGGACGCTGACACATTCCAATCATGATGACAGCAACAATCTTTTAATTTTATCGAGTGTTTGCGTGAGAACTGAATATTTCTAATACAACAATGTTGTGTGCATAGCAAGGACTGTTAAAAATGGTATAATATGACTCTTTAAAATTGAATTTTACACACATCGTAAACAGTGGTTCTTATCCAGTTGTATATTGGAATATTCCAAAATATATCATAAAGAAAGAAAAAAACATGTTCAATTTCTCATACTTATCCATGAGTAAATTGTGGGATCATTATTTTTGTGATTGAATATTCTTTGTAAATTGGCACTTTGCAACTGTATGATATGCAGATAAGCGTTAATTGATTATTGTGCAGTTTTTGTATTTAATTATAACAGCTGAAGGCTCTAAGGATCACGACTGGCATCTTGAGACCCAGGCTAAAAGAGTCCAAGTGGCAAGAGGACATACTAGATTTACTCTAATCCCACTGGGGAGGTTGGAACTATCCATGAACTGCATGGCTCCACTTCCTTTTTCTACCTCACGGCTCATCTTGTTTATTTCCACGAATTTCTTCCCTGTTGGAATTGACACTATTTTTAGTGTGACTTCTCCTCTGTGGTGTGTGTGTGTGTGTGTGTTTACACATCCAAACCCTGTTTGTGTTTGCAAACCGGGGACGTGTGCTGCCCTTTCCAGAGTTTATTTAATGAGCTTATCCGGTAGCCCGGCTGGCAACTCAGTTTACAGCTGCTGGCTCGGAAACGGGGCTAGGTAAGAAGAAGACTTTATTGATCCTTTGCTGTGGAAATGTATACCTTTACTGCAGCAAATATATAAATATATATGTATATATATTTTTTTGCTCCTAAAGATTGTCTGCACTGGCATAATATATCTTTCTGAAAGGCAATGGAATCAAACCTTGCATGAAGGAGTATACAAAATGCATCTGAAGAGTTGACAATTGTAAGACTGAAGGTTCAGAATGGTTGAATTGTCTATAGTGGTCTAGCTTGGCCTTTTATTCTGCTGTTTTTCTCAAAAGACTGCCAGACTCCAAGCCATTGCACCTACGCTTTCCTCCCACCCTCCCAACAAACATGACATGCTTTTCCACCCCTTTTGCTCTTTCAAACTCTTCCCTCTCTCTCCCATGGTTGTCTCTATGGACCCCACACCACATAAACTGTCTTCCTTCTCCCTCTTTTTCTTCTAATAGTTCTTTTACAACATCAACTTTCCACATATATTCCATTCTCAGATAGCAGACTGTGCCAAAAGCTATACTCTTGCAAGACGGACAGAATGTAGATAGTGTAGTCAAATTTACAGTTGCCACTGTCTGCCCTGCTAAATCTTCTTCCTCCTTAGCTTTTTCTGTCCCTGATTAACTCTGCCCGCTGAGACATCTTATCTCTCTCTGCAGTCTTCCTGATGTCCCTATCACTGCCTTGAAATATTAGTCTTCTCTTATCCCTATCTCAATAGCACCAAATGCAACCAAAAGTCATCTAGGGATCACATTCATTTAGAGGTGGAATTGCATAATTATGTTCTTTGGACATAGAGACTGGCCATGGTTATGTTCGTTTCCAAGTGTATAGTCTTTTTCGATGAAAGAGTTGTGTCAGGAAAACCAGCTGTATGGAGATCCGAGTGGCCATGGTAGGATGGACACAGGAAGGAGGGAAAGGCGTCCAGGAAGCTGTCGAGACAGAATAGCAAAGCGACACTTGGCAGCATGGTGTGGCAGTGTGCCTTGTTGTATGGTGAGGGACAAGGTTGTGTCTGTTTTCAAAGTACCAGATACTTTATTTCCCTCTGGGTACCTCGTTGCGATGCAACTAATTGCAGTCCGTAGGCTTGATCCCAGGAAAATGTTAACAGAAAAGTTTCTTTTCCATTTTCTCTTTGTAATCCATACAATCCAGAGACATTGACTTCCCGTACTATCTTGCTGTTTGCCTTAGGCATCCACGCTAGGCATTCAGAACTCAAGAGTGTAGTCACCTGTGCAGAGCTTATTGAATTTCAGTGCGCGACCAATGAAAATTTGACCAGCCTAAAGTCAGACAAGGCGTTGGTTCATCCGACGGTTGCATCGAAGATTTACGTGGAAGGGAAATACTTTACTTGTAGTCACAGACACCATTATATAACAATCACATTACCCTCACGAATCGACCAGACTGTGTGCATGTAAATGGGCTGAGAACTGTGAATACTAACATGCAGGTTCATTTTGACAGTGTTCATCCTCTTATCGAGGCCAGATTCCCATTTGAAAAGAGGGCACATTTTCATCTAAATGTAGGAGGTGGAAGTGCTTTTGATGATGTGCCGCGCTGTTGCATGATATTTTAAGCAAAGCTGATGCTTTCTATGGGAGTGAGTGATATGTTATCACAGCAGGGGTGTGCATTTTGCTCAAGGCAAATGCAGATTGATATTTCACATCGCAGGAGTGTTAGAGGAGTGAGTAAAGAGCACAAACGCATATTCACGGGGGCGAGAGCTGCAGTGTGGAGGCAATGAGCCCGATTTATAATGCTGAAGATGTTGGAGAGCGCCGGGATGACGAATGCTTCTGGATAGAACTTTGAATAGTGTCATCAGCCGTACTTTGATAGCTTCCTGCCCACACAACATACAAAGACAGACAGGCTCTTATTGTCTACTCTTAATATGGACCATAGAAATCAGGATTATTGAATATTTTCTATCACATATTCTGTTTTGGAAGCCTCAAGAATTTATGATAGAATGAATAGCCTGAGTGAAATCCCATGTGTTTGTCATTATAATGTCACCGTTACATAGGTATACATTTTTTTCTTGCAGTGTAGAGAAAAGCCCTCTATTATGTGCATAGCAGGAGAAAGTTGAAAAAAAATAATTTCAATTTACTGATGTTTAATAGAGAAGAAAACATAAATGTATATATAAAATATATTTCCAACAAGTGGGTGACCTTAATGCAGGCAGACATTTTATCAATACCAGACTATTTCAGACAATCTGTTATTTCTTTAATTTAAAATGAGTTTTTATTTGTCATCAGAGATGTAACATATTTGCATACTTAAATGTCATCATGTCAGTGATTTGTGTAGTAATTCAACAATAATCATAGGTGTGAAAAGCAGTGTATTAGTATTAATTTATATACTAGGTATGTTCATTTAAGTAGTAGCATCCATCTCTTAATTCTTGCATTAAAGCATTTCGCAAGCCTCTTCCTATTGGCTAAATGAGGTTTGGCTGAGGTCTTTCTGTTCAATGACACAATCTGATAACAGAGGACTCATTTCCGTTTTGCGGGTGACAGACAGTAAGTCACTTGCATAAATCAGTTGACTGAAGTTTGACGTTTTAACACAGCTCGGGGCCGTTTGGATGAAGTCAAGAGTGAATCAAATAACTGAGTGTTGCTTGTGAAAGCTTTCTAAGTGGGTATTAAAACGGTATTTCAGGCAAATACCATTAATCTAGCAAGAAATCCTTAATTCGGATGATCCAACCGTGAAATGATTGATAAGGGCCTTCAAATCCTATCTGGAAAGAAATGGAAATACATTGCCTTCCCGCTGAAGTGTGTTTGTAATTTTTAAAATACATACAGGTTATTAGAGTCTAATGATCTGTGTCAGGATGCAACACTTGAGCGTACTGGAGGTGGAATTTAAACAGTCGGAATGCATACATATTCTGCGTGATAATGATACTAGGGATCTAATTATGAAGCATGGAGGCGCAATTTTAGTTTACACTCTGATGAGTAAATGAATATTCAAGCAATTTTCTATCATACCCAGATTGCAGGAATCCAAATATGTCTTTAGATGCAAAATATGTGTGCCTGAATAAAGTATATCTTGTAATTTGGAAGCCATAACATCAGTTTGTCTATAGTTTATGTATTATAGATTCATAAATGACACTTGACATCCACATATGTAGACATCACTTGTTTGTACCAAAGCGTAATATTGAGGCCAATATCACTCATTATTTTTAATTTAATAAAAATAGTCATTTATTCCTTTGCATGGCTTTTGCAATAAAATGAGAAGCTAACAAGTCCAGGAAAAAAATCTTGGGTATACCAAGATGAGACGTAACTCAGGGCTTTCAAAGAAAAAAACATCTGTTCATAAAAGAATGTCCCCTATCATAAATCTCAGATTTTTTTGTGTAAGCACTCAACAAACAGGGTCAAAACAAAACAACATAATGGTAATACCAGCAACACTAAGAACAGACCATTGCTTCACAAATTGCATTTCAGTCTCCCTTACATCTTTTTATCCTTAACTGAGGTTCCTTCTTTTTCTCAACATACATATCATACAACAGATGGATGGTTGAATACTTCGATTAATTTTGGAATAAGTATTGCTCAAAAGCCAAAGTGAAACGACATTAAGTTAATTTGTTGTGTAATTCTTATTATGAGTCCCTTTTCACATATTTTGTGAGATGGTGGTTGGCTATAAAGCAATAATATTACTACATTTTAATGCCAACTTTTAGCTCCCCTTAGCACAAGGATGTCGTATTTATATCTATGGAGTGTGCAGCAGTGAGCTGTAAAAAAATAGTCATCTGTTCGGTTAGGAAAATTGCCAATGTGCAATAATTGAGTTGAGTCTGTGAGACGCTAGAGACTGATTAAACTCTGTTCTGGGTTGGCACCATGTATTGGCTGGAATAGACTTCCAGACCATTTGAATTGGGCGAGTTCTCAATGAATATTCGCTTATATTTGATAACACATTATTAATTTTGTCGAATTAAGATAGGTAATTTTAAAATTTTGATTTGAGCCATATGGTTGGAGGGCTATTCAAGTCAACCGAGACATAATTCAATTCTGCACTGGATACACTGATGTATTTTTTTCTTTTCTTGAAGGTGAGGCTATTGTTAGCTATGCATTAACCACATGGCCTTCCCCCCATAGACCGTTATGGTTTAATCTGAGTTTTCACCTCCTGTAATGGGCCCGCTGTCACAGGAAGGACACATAATTGAGGTCTTACTTCTAACTTGTGTCTATTGGAACGAGAAGACTTATGGCTGTACAATGGCTGGGTGCACCTCTCTAATACTACCTTTCAATGTATGAGAAATGACCATTTTACCTTTGATTGCAGTTCACTGCTGAAGAAGCCAGTAACTTGTTATTTGTGCTCTACCAGCATCTGTTCAGTGAACATAGAATGCAACTTGCTCTTATCATCCTGGTCACACACCTCCTATTCTTTTATACTCAGCTAGTGTTGTTCAGCCAACAGATGGCCGTCCAAGCCTTGAGACCTGCAACTTTTAATGGGATTCTACTCACCTTTACAGCTCAGATCTACTTTTATAGGTCTGTCTTCTAGTTCAGACAGAAATAGCCACGTGTGAGAAATGTACTCCATCACCTTGATGCTGTCATATTCACTGCACAATAATGGCTGATATACTGTTTATGACTTGACTTTTTATCCTGTCTTTGCAAAGTTTGCAAGCAAAGACTCTAAAGTTGTCTATGCTTTAAGACCATTGCCTTTGGAGTTCAATCAAAACCAAATAATATGGACTTTGGGAGTGGTTATTGCTTTTTTTTAGTTTGCCACTTCCATTTGTTGGCATTTTGCATCTTCCATGTTTTTTTTTTGCTTATGTATTCAGTTGGCACCCTATTTGAAGAGTACAGTAGCTCAACTGTTGCTGCATATCCCTCTCTGCAACCCCCTCCTCTCTAATGCCCATTTGTGTTATATTTGTTATGGGTTCTGTGAAATTTAATGTTTGGGTAAGCAAAATAGTTTTAGGGATGCCAGAATAAGATTTGTGTGTGTGTGCACAAGTGTGGGTGTTTTGCAAGGCTAGACCAAAATTTCCATTCTGGATTAATGCAAGTGGAATGCTATGGCAGCACATGGGTAAGAAATAGTTTTACTTTCAGTGTTTAAATGAATAAATAAACTCTTCTTGTTAGTGTACAGTTATCTGCATATTGTACACGTACCCAAGTGCAACTAAAAGGCTTTCTTAATACCAGGTCTTTTGAAAGGAGATGATTTTTTTTGTGCCGGGTAGCCATGTGAGAGTTATGACCCACTGCCGCAATTTCTAAATGCCACTGAGCATTACAGCTTCAGTATTTACTCCCATAATTGTTTTCTTTTTCTCACTGCACTGCCTGTTATTGCCTACTTTACTCATTGCCTATTTGCATTCATTCATTCAGACTGTTGCCAAGTGCAAAAGCATCTCGGCACCAACCCTTAATCTCAGCCATGTGTCCAAATATTGAGTTCTCCTCTTTTTATTATTGCTATCCTCATTTTACCCTCCTTTTTTCTACTTCAATTTTAATTAAACGGAGGATTTTGCCATTGGACTCAGACCCAGACTCACTTTGTATATCTGCTTGGGCAAAGGCTATGTGATTTATCGTACAGTGAAGAGTGGTTAATGCTAGGACTGAGAGTCTTTGTGAACAGTGTTTAATTCAAGTTGACAGCCTCATCATTTAAACGGCTCAGTAATTGTCTTTGTCTTCCTGTTCTATTTGTGACTTCTGAACTCACTTTATTGAAAATATTTCTTGTGTGAAATCGGCAGGATGAATCCACTTGTAGAGACGATAAGGGAGGATAATACTGAAATATTTTTCAGAGAAGGAAGATAGCTAGGAAACAAACAGGAAGGGACACTGAGAGTTCAATGGAGATACTCAAAAGCGTGACGCAAACTTTAATGTTTTTTTCGATGGGAGTGTTAAAAGGAAAGGCGGAGGGGCTGGAACCCAGACGGCAAATTGCAAAAAAATATAATTTGAAATGCGATCCAAAAGTGGAGCTGAGTGTGTTTCTGACAAAGGAAAAATTAAATTAACCAAATCATTGAAAGCAATGTTCTACTACTGTGTGATGAGAAATAGAGGAAAGGTGGGTTTAGGAGAAATGAAGGGGTCAAGAAACGGCACAGCGTTTTGACCATTTTAAAACATGGTCTTCATTTAATCTCTATAATCTAACCCCAAATCACAGAATTTGAGATGGTGGTATGTGCATTTTTGCAGAGTCTTCTCATATTTAAAGAGCAAATGAAATACTATCTTATTTTTTATTCATGTCTGTGGTGTATGATTTGATATCTTGCTTGGAACCACTCGAACCTTATGACCTTGCTTGTTTTTCTGATTCCGAGCTGAGTCAGTGGAAGAGAAAGACGGCATTATTTTCCTCGAAACAGGACCAAAATTGTGTCCAAAGTACACCGAGTTCTCACTAAGGGATTCACTGAGGAAGCTCTGTCTGCTATCCTAGAGTACAAATTCTTAGTTTATTGATACCATTAGACTGGGCTAGATTATCATTTTGGATGTCCTGCTGTATATTTGTGTTTTATGCAGAAAACATCTGTCTCATTATTTAACAGGACCCGAAAATCCAAAATGCTGGTGACAAGAGCAATGACAATATTTCTATGCACTGCCAGGGCCTAAATATCGTCTGATAAGAGACTTTAAAAATATTTTTATAGAGCTCATTTTCTTTCTCTTGGCTATTTGTTATCAGGCTGCCGCTGACTACGCAAAGGCTCACCTGCCGGAGGCGCTCCGCCAGCAGCTGCTGAACTATGAACGTGACCGAGAGCGGGATAGGGAAAAGGATAAAGAGAAAGATGAGAAAAAGGACAGCTTGTCCTACCCGTCCATCCTGGCGCAGCAGATCATGACGATAGATCGAGAAATGTTGGACAAGCTATCCGCCACGTACAATGAAGCAGGTGTGTTTTTATGTTTCATCTACTACTATTACACTTTGAAAACTCCTCAGTAAATGAATGTAACAGACATAACCTACATTCATGAACTCCAAATTCAGACACACTTAAAAAACATTTTCATTTGAGTTGTGTAGATTTTATGGTCAAGTTCAAGACCGCAACTTATTTCTATTAATCATAAAACACATGCATTTGAACTTATACTTTATATAGTGTCGTATTTTCACACTTTTTTTTCATTGTGTATTCGTTGGCTATTGCGTCTTATAGTCCGAAAAATACAGTATCCAGTGTACTGTTCCTTCCAAGGTGTGTCCCATTATACACCATTGTGTGGCTATATAACACATCAACAATGATCTTACCACTGCTGGTATAGTTTTTGGTTGTGTCTTCAAGTCTCTTTTACTGTATTTCACATGCACCTTTTTTCAGTCATCCATTGTTGAACAGTGACCGTCAGCAGCCCCCCCAGGCGTTGCTTATTCAGCTGTTTAAATACAAGACAATCTTTGCAAGGCTTGTAGTAATTATCTCTGGAGGAGCACAAGGCAGGAGTGGGGGCGTGTGATGGATGTAGAGAGGTAAGAGAGGGTCAGAGCAGGGGACATGTGGATGTTTCAGCTGCTTTAAAGCGATGCAGCAGGGAGACTGACGTCAAGTCAGAGGAAATTGTTTATTGGTTGAGGACACACTGTGATGAAATACCACCTTGTGTTATCATGGGTAGAAAGGGAAGATGAGGACAATAGAAATACAACAATAATCTAAAGTATGTAATTGTTCTGACAAGTATTTATGTACTCTTCAGCTGATTGGAAAATGTCTTTCTTTCCAAGATGTTCTTTAGATTTTTCACCTAATAGTCCGAATGTCTCTAAAAACTTGGCACTTTTTACTTTTTCCCAAAAGTAGTCACTAAAACTATTAAGCCCATCCAAAGGCCTCCAAAAATACTCCATGAAGCATTTAAAATCAGCTTAATGTTATCCTAGCTAATTTATTCTATCTCTTAATTATGGTTTTCAATCTGAAGCCAAATTTATAATTATTTTTTTACGATAATAAAATCAATTTACACATACTACAGTTGGCCGGGAGCATCTGTTTTATATTCCAGGTTAGAATCAATATCAATGACATGATGCAATTGTCAGTAATATGATAAAGAATTGCAGCCTTCTTGAATGGACCATAAACCTATTTTTTATGATGTTCGCTTAAATTTCTTTCTCATCCACCACAACACAGTGCCGCATTCCGCAGTATAATGCTACCATAGCCCCTGTGCTTTGCAGTATTTTCCAGTATCGATTGCAGCTTTTATTGGCCCCTGTTCTGCCGTGCCATCGTCTGTATTGTTGTAAAATTCTTTCTTGTATTCATTGATGCAGTGAAATGTTTTATCTCAGAGCAGAGAGCTTTGAATTACACTTTAATGAAATCTTATACCTCTAAAACAAGCCTTGTTTCAGACAGCATGATTCAATGAAATCCAACTTACCACAGTTTTTAGTCACATGGATGAATTTATCATCACACTTTATCCTTTTTTTTCTTCCGCTGCATACACTGCGGCAAAAGTATATATTTAAACAGTTATGTGACAATCTTTTTGACCAACTTTAACAAAAAAAATGCAATAGACAATATGAAATGTAATGTTATGTACATGAATGATTCCAAATCAGCCATTTATTTACAGTCATCTTCCACCACAGTGATAATGTTAACATCCTGTAATTAATAGATATAAAAGACAAAAGTAGGCGAAAAAAAACTAATAAGCATGAATCTTTCCTGTGACCTAGACAAGTTAGAAAAAAATGACAACGCTAAATGAAATAATTGACTTAAATCAGGGTGAAAGGGTAAGATTTCCAATTGGATTAAACATTTGAACAATGTCTACAGTGAACAATAACTTGATTTTCAACATGTGACTCCCATGTCAGCAGTTTATCCTCCATCTCATTGAATCCAGCTGTGCTCGAGGGAAAGCTCATGACACGTTGGTTGTTAAAGAAGCCCATTAAACCCTCCAGTTGCGAAAAAAAAGCAGCTCCAATACGGTAGCAACAATCCTTTTTTTAGCCACTTACCCACCGGTGACCTCTTTATCCTCTTTTATGCAGGTCATTTGCTTCTTCTGTACTCTACCCAGTATCTGCTTACTCATCTATGCTTCTCTTGCAAGAAAATCCACTTCCTGATCCCTCTGTCTTTTTGTGTTTGGATGCTTTGCCACCTTTTAACAGCACAAACAAAAAACTTTAGTCCAGGGCTATTTTGTCCAGACAAGAAGAAACACCAGCTCAGAGTGAACTTTGCAAAGGTCCTTGCTAGTTTAGGCTTTCATTTAATACAGTCTCATATTTTGGAAGGTAGGATGGCAACTACTGATCAAGTAATTGTTTCTCATCCTTCTACTTGTGTGTAATTCAAAACTCTCTGCTGCTTATTGCAATCAGAGAATCCTGAATTAAGTCAGCAGGGGTGCAAGTAAGAGAGGAAAATTCTCAGTCAAACTCACATTTCCTGAAATATCTGATTCATCTCCAGGCTCAGTCCCCTTGTTGTTTATCAGCAAATACAAGAAGCAAAGATACGACTGATGTGACTTTAATGCAGAAGCGGTCACCTTGATGTAGTGTGGTATTTGTGTACTTCTGACCTTGATGCACCAACTTGACCTCTATCACATGACACAGGCTTGGCAACAACAGCATGATGTCTGCAAGGAAAAGTGGAAGGTGAAAGCAATGTTATAGAAAGCAGGTGGTTGCGTGTTATTCATCTTTACATCAACTTGTTTCTGTCTTTTGACATGAACAACTTAAACAGGACAGTGAGAAGGTAGAATCTTGGTCTTTTAAATTTATATTTCAGGATGAATCGGGTTGACATTGGGTAGATATATTATAAAAAAATGAACTCAAATTGTGAGCTTGGTGATCTGTCCAAAAATAACGGAAGAGTAGATATTTTAATTCTGCAGATAAGGAATTTAATTAATTAAATCTGAGAGAAAACAATAAAAAATACACTCATACGGATCAATGCATATATATGCCTGGAATATACTTTCCAAATTGAATTCTGAGCTTGGTTACACGAATAACAGTGGGGTAGCAAAGCAACCGAGTTTTTGATAGCTTCTTTCAAACTGACAAAAAATGATTTGTGCTGTTTCGCTTTCAAGTAATCATTGCCCAAACGCCTCCAAACAATGCTTCAAGGAAGAATGCAGTCACGCATTCTAAGCCTAGTGTGTATAGATAGCTAAACACACACAGTGTGTACAGTGTGTAAATGTGTGGAGATTTTAATCTTGTTTCAACACTGATGCTTATTCATAGACCAACATAAACCAATAATTAGCATGCATAAAGTATATCTTACTTTATTGGAGATTGGGGAAGGGGTCTCTCAACATGGGCTTGCCTAATTGGCCTAGGTTGTGATAGTGAGCCGCTTCTTTCCATTATCTCTCTCGCTATGGGATGCCGATAAGGATAATTAGCCGGACAGCGTGGCAAAGTGGAGGCGAAGCTGTGTGTCAGATTATGCATGCAATTAGAAGACTATTTTTTCACCACTGTAAAAAAAAATAGAATTAGCAATGAAGCATCATCAGTAGTCACTGCACTCTTCCTTGCTGAATTACTTTATTTCCATATTTGAAGGCTTTTTTTCCTTCATGTGTTGCTGTAAAGAAGAAAAACTAAAACTGTGGTTTTCCTTCTGAGAAGTAATTGCCCTTCTCCAGCTCATAATTCATCTCTCCTTTGAAATGGGATTTCATGTCATTCCATCGAACCCCGAAGCAATATTGGATGTCCGTCATCATTCCTCAGCATCTGTAACTTGGACAAAAGTTTTAAGGACAATAGGTCTTCTCTAGAACAGCTTAATTTTCAACAAATATTCCAAACGATCTTCCACAGTTCGCCTACTGTGCACAATGACTGAATACAGCGTTTGAGTCGGACATTTTTATTCTTTTACTGCACATCATCACATCTCACTTATGCCTATAACCAATTTTAGTTCTGGCCTTTTGTGAATGCTTAGTCAAGCTCTTTTTTCCTTCAACTTTGGACAATGATTTGTTAGATGGCCAAGAAGCATTTTTTTTTGCACAACCCTGGAAAGAAGACAAAAGATTTAGACTCCACATGTTTCAGACAGACTGACCAGCCAAATAGTGAGGCCATGCTTCCTCCAGATCTCTTTGTAGTTTACAGCAGGAGTCGGGAGTTTGTGTTTCATGGTTGGCCAGAATTAGTCTTGGGGAGAATAAAATCGGTTGAATTTCTTGGATGTTGTCATCCGGGGATTTTCCATTTAATTCTTTTGTTGGACACTTATTTACCTCATTGGCTGCCACTAATAGTACTAGACCTATAATCCAGTTTAACTGAAACTGGCAGCAAATGAGTGCTGCCATGTATCCCAGTCCAAATGGATTTGGTCTATAGTGTTGTCATTGACATTCAAACTTTGGCTTTAATGGCCTGTTTTCCCAATTTAAATGAATTTGACATCTTTCATTATCAATGACTGTCAATGGGTTAAAGACTATGACCAAAGAAATCTATACTTTATATCGTATATTTAATTTGACGGTTTTTTATTTTTACTACTTTAGCTGAATAGAATTGGATGAATGAATTAGTTTTTATACTAGGTTTATAAATTTAATATATTGAATAAAAGATGGAATAGTATGAGCCCCTCTAAAGCAGACAAAACTGTAGTACATTTTTGTTGGTTTAAAAAAGGTTGAGAAACATCATCCTGAGCAAGGAAGGCGCCTAGCTTCGTTCCCTGTCATCATGGTTACGCAGAGCCATGTTTAATTTGGCACTACAACACTGTGAAGAAGTGCAAGTCCATTTGCATAAAACACGCTGGTTCCCTTAAAAAAATGAGAGTGAGAAGTCTCCTATTTTTCTTCATTCTAGGGATATTGTGACTAAACTTATCACAGCAATTTACCTAAGAGAATCAGGGGAACAGTTTTAATTTGCGAAAAGGATGCAAAATAGATTACATATCATAAATAATGTCTGAGCCCCTAGTAATAATTAAAAAAAACATCCGGAAGGTGGGCATCCAAATTTGTTTCTCACTCTAATATCTTGGACAGAAATTAGCACTTGTCCGAGCGCCCTTTTAGTTCATTGAACTGAAATGTCTTATGCATAGACTCGATTCAGCCCGTGGATTATTTTCACATCATCATCATCATCATCCACCCTCCATCTTTCTTCTTCTTCAACAGGCACCACATGTCTGGTGGCCCTGCTGTCCGATAAAGAGCTGACAGTAGCCAACGTCGGCGACTCACGAGGAGTCCTCTGCGATAAAGACGGCAACGCCATTCCTCTATCGCACGACCACAAGCCGTACCAGTTAAAAGAGCGCAAGAGGATCAAGAAAGCTGGTGAGAGTCAAAACAGACGAACCACGGGTCGCATACTAATGAACGTGTGAAGCAAGGAAAGAGTCATGAGCATTAAAGCCACTTGCACTATGGCTTTCGTTTTTATGGAGTGGCTAAATTCAGTTTATTAGTGATTAAATATAGCCAGCAGAGTGCATACAACGGTTCAGGTGCTTTTTGGAGCCATAATTCTGCCTCCCACTCTTGCTGCATACACTGTGGAGTGCTAGAGGGATGATGGCAAGGGGCCAGAAGTGTAAGGCTGTGGGCCACTTTGCACAATAGTTCATCATCTCCATCTAACGGCTCGTGTAGGTAGTGGAGGGGAAGTTTTTGGAAATACCCAAATATTTAGCTTCAATATGATTCTTATATACAGTACCAGAGAAGTACCATTTTTATATGATACATATTTTTTTTTATATTATACACATTTTTCATAAGCAGTAACAATTGGTTGAATTTTATAAAAAAGTGTTCAGTCATCTGAGTAATCTTTGATTGGAGATAGTAAAACAATGAATCAAATTATATGTATTAAATGTTTATGGAGAATGATTTATTTTCCTTTGTCATGTTAGCTTGGGGATGGAATTACATTTCAGCAAGTCCACTTAAATCATCAAAAGCATTATATTAATTTGTAAATGACATAGTTCTACTATGACTGTAGACACTGATTTCATATTTCCAACTTCAAGGAAAAAAATGAATGCAAAATTAACCTTTTCCTCCCTTAGATGTTAATTGAACATTTTTTTTGCCTGATATCAGCATTCCTTAAATACTCACTTGGAAATCAGGAAACTGTAGAACATGCTGACCATGTAAGGAAGTCAGAATGTAATTCAAGAAATTGCTGAAACCCCCACTGCCCCTAAGCGGCTCTATTTCAGCCACAACTAGAAGAGGAAGTGGCAAACTTCCAAGGGAATGTTCAAGAATGAATCATAACGAGAGAAAAAAAACTATGATTAAACTAGGACTTCTAAACGTCTGTCTTTTATCGCCAGGTGGCTTCATCAGTTTCAATGGCTCATGGCGAGTGCAGGGTATCCTGGCCATGTCCCGCTCCCTGGGCGACTACACCCTCAAGAACCTCAACGTGGTCATCCCCGATCCCGACGTCCTCTCTTTCGACCTGAACAAGCTGCAACCCGAGTTCATGATCCTGGCCTCGGACGGCCTATGGGACACTTTCAGCAACGAGGAGGCTGTGCGTTTCATCCGCGAACGCCTGGACGAACCGCATTACGGCGCCAAGAGCATCGTCCTCCAATCGTACTACCGAGGCTGCCCCGACAACATAACCGTCATGGTGGTCAAGTTCAAAGGCAAGACGACGGGAGACCAGTAAGATCACATTTTATTTGTTGAAGTAGTGCTGTATAGGAATATTGGCAGAATCCTTTATAGTGAAAATGTCTGAATTCATGCATCACACAAAGCCACCTTTTTTATTTTTAAGCTTTTTTTAAGCTTCTTTTGTAAAAATAATTGGCTGTTTGCACTTGGCTAATACATAATGATTGATTAATTGATTACTGAGAATTCTGTGCAGAATTAATCGTCGGAAAAATTGAGCACTATTATTAGTTATATTAATTATAAGTTATATTGAGCCAATATTACTGCAGTGAATTTTGGTAAAGTTGCACGACAGAGAGGAACTAGATATCAATATATTTTTATTTTTCCCCTTCAAAATCAGATGCTTTGTTTTAAATCGGGCCTACTTCAATTTACTGAAGCACTTAAAAAATTAGATTTGATTAGTGCAATACCAATATTAAAACATTTTAAAAAAATACACCCAAAAACACAGATTATCATTAGTGTAAATATGTTAAAAATGGCAAACACCGCGCTGACTCTTCGTTTAACAAGTCTTTGACCACAATACAAATTAAAAGTAACAAATATCTGAGTTCAAGCCAAAATGTAATTAGCAGATGCTCTATAACAATTATCCTGGCTTCTACTGTATTTCATCTTATTTATTTTATTATTATTATTATTATTATTTTTGTATTTTCAATCAGGCATGCCGATTTTCACAGGTCACTCTCTTCTGCAGAAGATATCCAGTTTGTGAAGGTACACCCAAAAAAACTAAGAAAAATACCACACTAAAGCTAAATACGTATTGTACAAAATAACTTTTTTCCCCTTTTAAAATGATTAGCTTCGTTTTATCTTAAATTCATATCAATGTGGATGTGCCACACACGCCCATATGTAGTATTTATTAAATACTAAATCCTTACGCTACTAAGTTGCATTAGCAATGGGGGAGGGAGTGGTTGTCCTACTTTGCCTACATTGACTACTCAAAATATGAAGAATTAAAAAAAAAAAAAACATTACCAGTGTCGAAAAACAACCGCCATGCGGATTAATGTCAGCAGCAACAGTACAATGCAAGCTTAGTGTTTTAAATGGCATTATTTGCAAAGTGTTTCGTCTTTTGCGTCGTCACTGAGTCTTTGGTCACGTATTATTTTCCAGTATTGCTCTATAGTCAAGACTTGTACTGCAATAGAAGGATGAATGTGCTTGTACAGCATAGGACTGCCATATTGTGTCATTTTAAAAAAACGTTTTCATTCACAAACAATTGAAAAAAAAAAGTATTTCTTTCAATAATTTGTTTTTTTAGTCAGCCAGATGTATTAGAATATTTGCTGCTTGGACAAAATAACAAAAGGTGACTTAGAGTATGTGTTTAACCGTAACAAAGTGAACATTTTTGAAGCAATACATCTCTAATAACATTTAACAGTTGCTATATGACGTAACAACAATGATAATGTAAAAAGATGATAAAGATTGTTGTACACTAACATGAATTGTTTATCAAAACTCAAAAATGAAACAAACGCTTGAACATGAGTAATATTGTTGCCTTATTTTGAACGGTTTGTAATATCCAAATTTTGGGTTTGTTTCAAAACGTGCATCCTGCATGAGTGTCGCGTCACTGCCGATGTTAAATCGTTTAAACAAATGTCTCTAAGAGACATACAAATGTAAAATGAATGTACATACTGTGCTGACCTTGGCATCACTCGCTGTCGACACGACATCAATGAAAGCAATGCGATTGTATTATAACAGTAATGTCTATCTGTTAAAATTTGTCTTTAGATTTTTTTTTCATGTAAAAAAACCTTTGTCATTCATCATGAACATTACAGAATGTTATTTTGGCATTTGTACGTGTTCATTATATAATGTAAGAACTTAAAAGAACGATATTTTAAAGCGTTATTTAGAAAATGGGGAATATTAAAACAAATAATTGCTTTGTGCCTGTTTTCTTTTGGTATTATTTTGGGATTCTGAATTTATAGCATCATAGAATTGCTATGTAAATCATTCACTACCAGCCTATGTTTGCATTTTAGAGTAAGTACGTCAGTTCAACAATCCGGATAACCCAAACAAGGTCTTCCGTTTATTTTGGAGCTGAATGACAGACCGAAGCAGGTGTGAACCGACTCTAGTAACCAGAGTACAAAGTGCACGTCACACATCATTTTCGCACAGTCACTTTTCATATAAATAGCCTTACTGAAAGCTACGTCTTACCCCTGGAGAACCCCGTCACAACAGAAGGGCGGGATCACATTAAACTAGTGTTCATAAAGCATAGTGACTGCATACTGAGCTTGCAGACTGACAGCACTGCAGGCACCCACTGGGTGCCAACTTTGCCTTACACAACAAAACCGAGAGAGCAGCCCATTCCACTTTTTTTGGATCAGACATGGGGATGCACGGCTCCAAGCCTCGGAGGCAAGCGCAGGTCCTGATGCTGGGTCTAGACCAATCCGGGAAGAGTACTTTGCTTTACAAACTCAAGTACAATGAGAGTGTGGTGACCGTGCCCACTGTGGGTTTCAATGTGGAAACTCTGGACACGGAAAGGAGCTGCCCGGGTCTCACCATTTGGGATGTGGGCGGCCAGAGGAAGATGAGGCCTCACTGGAAGCATCACTACGCCGACACGGCTGGGCTTGTGTTTGTGGTGGACAGCGCCGAACCTGGGAGGATGGACGAAGCCCGCAAAGAACTTCATCGGGTAATTATTGCTTCTGTTTTAATGCGGTTGATTTGTAGTATATAAAGTGTTGGGGCTGCACTGCAGAGTTGCACTTAAAAGGATGCCGTTTAAATGTATGATGCATTGTGGGAATGCGATTTATGGGGTTTTCCAAACCAAGATTCTGACAAATTCTTAAAGAATGCTACAAAAATGTTAATGTTGACACAGGCATATATTTGACTTACCCTGAGAAATAATAATTTTACTGTAATTTACTGATGTGGCCATGTTTAATGTACTTTTTTTGCTACTCAAGGTTTTGAAGTACGAAAGTCTGCGAGGAATTCCCTTGGTCGTCCTCGCCAACAAACAGGATTTGTGCGGTGCTTTTGGCCCGGAGGAGGTTTGCCAAAGGCTGGACGTGAGGCGACAGTGTGAAGGCAGGAGGCCATGGTTCATCCAACCATCCTCAGGCATCACAGGGGCGGGGCTGGAGGAAGGCTTCAGGAGGATGGTGTACCTGATGAAGACCCCACTGAGACAAACACAAGAGGACATACAGGTCAAGATGAAGTCCAAAAACTTCTCGATCACTGCCTTGTTATGTGGCTGATAGAGGATCTTATCTGATGATTAATCCAAGCATTCCTATTTGCCTGCCTCCTCTATGATCAAATTAAAGCGTGCCATTTGAAGATCTCCACACAGCAGTCTTTGCTTCATGTGAGAAGTCTTTTTTTCCAAAACGCAGAGAAGAGAACCACATTTTGTGTCAGGACAATGACACTTAAAGAGTCCAAATGTGAGGTCACATTGCGTGACATGAGAATTTGATTCCAATGCTCGGGAGGGAGAAATGTTAAACCATACCTCAAAGTTTCTGTTCAACTGTTTAGTTCAGTCCAGGTCATGCTTTTCAGAACTATACGTCTTTGTGGAATGATTGTCTAACAAAAATCATAATGATGACAACGAGAATAATTATGTACATATGCTTTTATTAATTGTTTTTACAGTAATCTGACAGTCTTGTTTTTTAACAATGAAAATAATGTTCTTATTTATTCAAGAATATAATTACTCTGTTATAAAATGTGGAGGAACATAAAAATTGAACAATAATGCATGTAAATAAACGAGTCAATAATCCGTGATGCCATCATTTGTAATCATTTATTCATCATATAGTATGGTATTACCATACTATAAGTGTACTATAATAAGTATACTTATAAACTATTGCAACACTTCCCAATAATAATTGTTCCTTTTTAAATTTAGACAGTTTATAAAATGTAGTTGATGTCGCACAGGACGTTTTACGTCGGTTACGCCGGTGTCACGTACGTATTGGCGGGTATCTTGGACCAAACCAATGAGAGGGGAGAATCCTCCCCCACCCTTCACTCCGCCACCGGCAATCCCACAATGCATTGCGGCCTCTCCAGCAGTGTAGCAAAAAATAGTACGCTAACGAGCGAGAAAGGAAGGCTAGCATAAGTGGCTAATTCCACGAGTGAAACTAACTACGTTCTGCTTCGCCACGATCGCTAACATGGCCGACAACGACAAACTGGACAACCAGCGACTGAAGAATTTCAAGAACAAGGGTCGGGATTTAGAGGTAAAAAATGGAAGGCTCGTGCGTTTTTCGCCGCCAACTTGGTCCCCTTAGCTTCCCCTGTGACGTCGTTTCTAATTTGCACCATCGAGAACTTTGCCCTCGGGCTCTTACTACGGCCTTCACTTAAGATCCTTTTTTGAAGTTATAGCGTCGGCTTGATGTTTTTACCGCTTAGGGTTGGCTTTCTTTACACATGTATGCGTTTTACGTTATACAAGTATCAAATGGGCTACCCATACGCCTCCCCTTCGGTTCCGCTAGCTTGCAGCTACCCAGGCCTGGGTGGGCACGCTAGTCCAAATCAAGCAAGCGCGCGCCATAGATTGATATGAACACCCCCTAAATATTTGAATAAACGCTCGGTACCGCGCATTGGTGAGCAAAAGGTGGATATCGAGGACGATCTCCTTGGTTGCGATCTTAACAATGTGGCCTATCCCACATCATATCGAGGCTGCAGTTCGGCTAGCGCCTGTTAAGATCGGGAGCCGCAACCCCCTCCCTCGGCCTTAGCATAAAAACAATAGCGGGGGAGAATTAACCTCCAAATGGGGCAAATTCCATCGATTGTTAAACCAAATCTGGTTATAACCAAGCTTGAAATTGCATTTTTGATAACCTGCAATCGGATATGGTGGGAGCTCAGCTGTACGCCAGCCATCGATTGTGATGATTTACATGATTTGACGCAGTAATTGTTGCGTTTTACAAAATTCTCTTATGTATGTTTGTTTGATCAAACATTTGATTAGAATTCTCAGCTACGCCCTATTTGCTCAATAGTGAGATTTCATTTTGCAGCACTGTAACTAGGCCTGTCCACGGAAGCTGTCCTGACAGTGACTCGTCCTCGCCGTCACTGTTTTCGCAATTTATACTATTAATCAAACCAACCACGATGAGGCAGATGGAATATGACAAATGCTGGTTGTGTATGTATCTGTCTTCAAGTCTGCTAATAGCAATGTGGCACAACAAAATTCCCCAGCAACACTCAAGGATCTCTTCTGGAATGACAGTGACACCAATGTGTTATATTTATTGCACTGGATGTGTTTTTTTCACTGCAGTGAATTGGCTTCAAACAAGAAGACGTGCATGGAGGGGTCACAGTATGAGGGGGTATGCAAAAAATGATGGGGGGGGGGGGTAGAGGACAGTGCCTTGCTCCAAAGCACAGTAACTATGAATCAGGAGGTAAATAAGCATCTCCTAAAAATCAAGACAAGTAAAATAACAATAATGCAAAGGTATAACAATAATGCAAAGGTATAACAATAATGTAAATGTATAACAATAATGTAAAGGTATAACAGTCAAAAACTGTAACCGGAATGACAAGTTGTTTCAGTGCATGTACTGGGTTTAACTTACTAGGTTTCGTTACAAAAGTCAATTAAATTGGACGCCTGACATGGAAATCAATTGGTGCAAATGTCACTTGTGAATCTTGTGATGGGACTTGCACAGGTACTGCAAACACATCCATTTATTTTTCAGATCTTAAGCGGTTTTCGTCCTCATTCTTCATAATATTCTGTGCTCCAATCGAAATACAAAATTCTGTTCCAATACTAATCCAGCCAATTCCTCTAAGGCAGAAATCTCATGTGATCTTTAAAAAAGAAAGAACAACAAATACTTCTTTGTTTGTTGCGATTTTGTTCTCCGGGACTTTCCTATGGTACCAGAGTGTTGTAAAAATTATGCCGTTTTCATAAAAGAATGGGGGAGACCCTCATTGTCAAAAAACAACAATGGTAGAGTATTTTTATTCTTGGGCATTCCCTTGTTCCTTAGTAAGAATGATTGTCGTTTGGCCACATTCCATTCGACGTCACAGTTTAAGAAGATGTCTCCTTTAAAAGGCTCCCTGGGTAAAAACAAAAAATAATAACAATAATAAATATTCTACTGGATTTAACAAAGAAAAATGACTACTGATTTTCTGTAGGGGTTTTACGTGTATTATGTCCTAGTATGAGTAGTATGGTAATCCATGTGCTATATCTACAGCCTTAGTTTATGAAGTCTACAGTGTGGAGTGACAACCTGGACAAAGAACTTCTCTTTGGGCGGGACATTGATTTCTAAATTTGGAAACTCTGCTCGTTAGTTCCTCAGAAAAAAATGTGAATCATCACTGTAATTATATTTTTATTCTAAAACGCTTAAAACGGGCAACACAAGCTTAATCATTTTACAGCCTGAGTCATTTTATAGCTCCTGTGACTGTTTGGTTGCCGTCATGCTCCATCTTTGGGTGGCAGACTCTGGGGCTGTCCAAAAAAGGTCCAGCTGGCCCCATTCCTAACCCTGCTATGGACTTGGAAGTCTAGCAGAGACCAAATCTGTTGGGGGGGTGTTAGTGGCCCACCTCCAATTTGTTTGCATGGTCTTTTCTCCTGGTAGAAATTATTGGTAGTAAAACTAAACTGTCAATGTCTGTTCCAAAAGTCATACTACTGTTTGTTCCAAATTTAAATGTTTCACATTTTTTTAACGGAGGAGTCAGCATTTCGAGGCAAAATAATCTCATCAGATGTAATGGTGAATTATACCACAGATCAGATTTTTTTAACACCCTCTTTTTTTCTAATTATTTAATTATATGTTTAATTATTTGACAGCTGTCATCTAGTACCTGTGCTAATGAAAATTTTGTCTCTACAGTCTATGAGAAGACAGAGGACTGAAGTTGTGGTGGAACTGAGAAAGGTAACTAACTGCCTCCCTTCATGCGCTAAATTTCTCATCACTGTTTAGATGATACTATTTTATTTTCATATTATTTTAACCACTGTACTTGTAAATTGTTGAAGTGTTGTTCATATTAACAAATTACACGTGCATGCATGAATAAGTATAACACTATTTATTTTACTTCATAACAGAACAAAAGAGATGAGCACCTTCTGAAGAGAAGAAACGTACCCCATGAGGACATTTGCGAGGATTGTGATGTGGATGGAGATTTCAGATCGGTATGGATAATTCCTTTGTCATTGGAAAACTGAACTATTTTTTTCAATTACTTGATGACATTTAAGCAAAGTGATTAAGTTATTCAAGGGATTTTGTCATTTTTTTGGCCAACTATTTGTATTGCTCTGTTTTTTTTTTAATGTTGCCTTTAATTGCTTGAAGGTTGGTGGCACTATTCAATTCCAAACAGGTCTAAATATATTAAAGCAATCTGTCCATTTGTCTTGACTGGAACATAATGTGTTGAAAATTTAAAATCCCAATGCAAATACTCCCAGGGCATGTCTCACAAGGATTTGAGTTACTCATAGGTCAACGTTCTTTTTCATTCTAATACCATTTATGTCATTCAAGCATGATTTTCTACATTAATGTGTCTTGTGGTCGCTCACATGGTTTGTTACCCGGTAATCAGGCATCCCATTCTGAACAGAAGAGCTCCGGGCTTGGTGGCAAAGAGGCCACTCAGCACTTCAGAGATTCAATCAGGCTAACTGCTCAGTGCTGTTGAGAGGGCGGAATACAAATGGCCTACTTAGCCGTAGATCAACAATGACACGCTGCTCTGAGTCACCATGCTACAGCCCAGAGTGTCTTTTTTTTGTGTGGGAAAAGTCTGATGGCTGCTTGATTTAAATGCTTAACATGTTAGTCCCCTTTTTAATATTTAATTGCCAGTGAAGATTTTTTCTTTCTCATTTGACTTGATGCAATAAGTTTAAAACATTTTTTTGGTGGGTTGAGATATGAGTCAGCGAAATTTGGTGGATTTTGTTAAACAAGAATATTCTTCCTCATCTTGGCGTTCCGTACTTCCTGTTTGTTGGCGCATGAAAAATCAATTTGAAGGAGGATATTTTTACTCATGGAGGTTCAGAAAATGTGGGAGGAAATTTGAGTGCAATCATAATGGGGTGCCAGGAGCATTTGTGTATTTTTCATTACTAATCACTCTCCAAAATGTCATTTTCAGCAAAATACCTCTCTTGAAGCAATAGTGCAAGTAAGTCATGTTTCATTTACTTCCTTCCTTACTCTATGTTATGATCCTTTAACATTTGGTCTCTGAAAATTAAATGTGAGTTTAATTGTCATTTTTGTGCCTTAGAATGCCACCAGTGATAACCAGGGCATCCAACTGAGTGCTATTCAGGCTGCCAGGTATTAACTCGTATGCACAAGCCAGAAAAATACATATTTCTGACATAAATTAGTGCCAGTTCTCAACTGTTACAATTAATGGGGTGTTGCTTGTCACCACTGTTTTCTAGGAAATTGTTATCTAGCGACCGCAACCCTCCCATAGATGACCTCATTGAGTCTGGGATCCTTCCTATCCTGGTCCACTGTCTGGATAGAGATGACAAGTAGGTTGACGCCAATCTTTTTTTATGTTATCATTTTTATGAAGTTTAGCTATTTAATACTACCTGACTCTCATCCGATATGTCAACAGTGATACAAGTATGCAAATGTGTTTGAACTTAAACCCTCTGGGAATGGCAACTTATCCGAATGATGCACCAGAATGTATTTTTTTTTCTGTTTTGCAGCCCTTCTCTGCAGTTTGAGGCAGCCTGGGCTTTGACCAACATAGCCTCTGGAACTTCTGAGCAGACCCAAGCTGTGGTGGATTCCCGTAAGCACACTCGATTTCTCGGCCGGCCTGTAATTCTGACTGTATGGATTAAGTAGGATTATCTTTTTATTTGTTTTTGTTTATTAGGAAAGAGACCTATGATTGAAAATTATAGTGCTAGAAATCATTCAAAGCATAAAAATGTTTTTTTTTGTAATGTAAGAACGCCACAAACATGATTAGATAGTTTTTTTCTCTCTGAATTAGCACCAAGGTTCTTCTCTTGATGTGCCAACGTGTACCTCTAAATAACTCCAAGCTGTTTATGTATGCAGACGCTGTGCCACGCTTCCTGAGACTGCTTCAATCCCCTCATCAGAATGTGTGTGAACAGGCAGTCTGGGCGTTGGGTAACATCATTGGTAAGTGTACATTGTCAAGAACAAACTTACCATATCTGGGATCAGCTGTGAGATAAAAAAAAGGCAAACTGACATGGGTACACTTCTTAACTTTAGGCGACGGCCCGCAATGCAGGGACTACGTGATCGGCTTGGGCGTCGTCAAGCCCCTGCTCTCTTTCATTAGTCCCTCCATCCCCATCCCCATCACCTTCCTTCGCAATGTCACATGGGTTATGGTGAACTTGTGCCGCCATAAAGACCCACCACCGCCAATGGAGACCATCCAAGAGGTTTGTGACATTTTTGGAAAACCAATTCAGGGTTATATTGCATCTCATGAGTGGCTACACCTGACAATATCCATTTTGAATTAATAGATCCTGCCAGCTCTGCGTTTGCTGATCCACCACACGGATGTCAACGTGAGTAAACTCTACATTTGACGAGTTCGGGAAAGTCTTGCTGCCAGTTAATGATATTCAAATAATCAATGCTTCTCTCTCCAGATTTTGGTTGACACTGTTTGGGCTCTGTCCTATTTGACCGATGCTGGGAATGAGCAGATCCAAATGGTGATTGACTCTGGTATCGTCCCTCACCTGGTCCCACTGCTCAGCCAACAGGAGGTCAAAGTTCAGGTAGGGCAGTGCAGCCTGGATTCATTTAAATTTATAGTTATGTTGTATTTATGATCATTTTCCACTCTTTATCCAGACCGCTGCCCTCAGGGCTGTAGGCAACATCGTGACTGGAACAGATGAGCAGACGCAGGCGGTGCTCAACTGTGAAGCTCTCAACCACTTCCCAGCTCTACTGTCACACCCCAAGGAGAAAATTAACAAGGTAACACATACATGCGACTCCCAGCCACCCCCACTCCACTCGAGTTCTTCCATCAACACAATGTCGCTGGAAGTGATGACATCTGAGATGTGCAAGTGTGAATGTTGCGTGAAAGTTTGAAGGGGGTGGGGGGATTATATCTGTTGTAAGTTTCCACGACGGCGACGATGAGGATCACCTTCGAGGGCAGTTCAAGTTAAGCTCTGGTAGAACGGGGGGGTTGCTAGTTTGTGTGCATGCTGGTGACTGATTGTGAATGAAATTAATGGGTTGGTGGTATGAGAGTGCTGACAATCACTGCTGATATTGGAGTGCATCTGAGACCTGTCACTTTCAAATACAGAGGCCCATCTTGTGACATGGACAGTGATTATAGCCTCAATATCGCTCTCACCCCACCCACAGCACTCAAGTCTCAGACAGCATCCACTTTTTTTGTGGATGTTTGGATTCTGATCCAGTTCCTACTCAGAGGGGAACAAGCAAAACGCGTGGTGCATGACATTTTTTTTTACATTTTTGCGGATGTATCTTGTTTATCTTGTAGGAGGCAGTGTGGTTTTTGTCCAACGTCACCGCAGGAAATCAGCAGCAAGTGCAGGCTGTCATTGATGCTAAGCTAGTCCCCATGATCATTCACCTCCTTGACAAGGTAACCTGTCAGGTCGCACAAATTGTAAAAAAAAAATGTGTAAAAGACATTCAAAGCATTGTAAACTGACTGGTTTGTCAATTCAGGGTGACTTTGGAACCCAAAAGGAAGCTGCTTGGGCCATCAGCAACCTCACAATAAGTGGAAGGAAAGATCAGGTGAAGAGTCTTTTCTGCTGTCATCTGAAATGGAAAAATGTCATGAAAGTATATAGCCCTTAAAGGTCTGTTTTTCTTTAGGTCTCGCATCTGATTGAAAAGAAGGTTATTCCGCCATTTTGCAACCTGCTCACAGTTAAGGACGCCCAAGTGGTGCAGGTGGTCCTGGACGGCCTCAGCAATATTCTGAAGATGGCTGACGAAAAAGCTGAAACTATCGCCAACCTCATTGAAGAATGTGGAGGTTGGTTTACTTTCAGGCACATAGCAAACAGCCTTCTCTTTTTTTTCCTGACCCTGTTTAACTACTGATTGATGGGATTTTTCTCTGCAGGTTTGGAGAAAGTTGAACAGCTCCAGAATCATGAAAATGGAGATATCTACAAACTCGCATATCAAATTATTGATCAGTTTTTCTCATCTGATGTAAGTTAAAAGCTTTTGCCATTGTTGCCATGTATCAAGATTGATTCATTAGAAAATTGATATTTTGATTATTGTATTAAGCTTGAGCCACACCTTAATTTTTGACTATGATTGTAGTAGTCTTTGCAACTGAATATTGTTCTTTTTTTTGACTCAGATTGACGACGACACTCTGGCCCCCGAACCCATCCAGGGTGGAACTTATGGCTTCAACTCCGCCAACGTGCCAGCCGAAGGATTCCAGTTCTAGACGGCATCCGGGGCTATTCTGGAGTTTTGTTCACGATGCAGCACTCTGTTCAACATAAACAAAATTAGGCGAAAGAGAGCGAGAGCGAGCGAAAGAGAGCGAGAGTGTGAGAAATTTGATCCATTGTGCTTGGCTCGTGGGATCCATGGCTGCATCTTATCTGAGAGAGAAAAATGTGTGGATTTCATTGGGCCTTCCCGCGGGAAAATCGGCCCAAATGAAGTTTGAGTTGGCGAGTGGGTGCGAGTGAGAATGAGTGGCTACATGTTGCAACCAAAAATAGTAATAATCAAAACCAGGCAAAACACCTCCAACGAAACGTGTCCAGAGACACGGCGACACAACTTCCGTAAGTGGAGCAACGACTTCAATACCTCGACGTCCGCCCGAAGAGAACCAACGAACACAACCTGCGAACTCTTAATTACGAACGTCGACGAACCGAGCAGTCGTCGCAATCCTAGAAGGCGCCCCGCCGCCTTCCCCCGATCGGCCACGCTATCAGACATGTGTGAATGAAGCCATTGCGTACGAATGTCTGGACTCAATGCTGAGGAGCCAGGTTCATCTCCCAAAAAAAAGGACGTCCTGACGGGATACCCTCATCGTCCTCTCCCTCCGGGCTGGGTGAGAAAAGGATTCGGGCTGCGTGTCACGTGAGCGAGCGAGCGAATGGGCGGATGGGTTGTGTGTGCGTGCGCGTGACTGGAAGTGTGCGAGGACGCGTGCGGGAGACAGCAGAAGATACACAAATGCGACATCATGAGCGAGGTTTAGATGAGAAATTTGGCCTTTGAGGCTGATCCTCCAAGTCCCTGAATGGAAAGGAAGAACTTTGGATATGGGAAGAAGAAAGAAAAGAGAAGAAAAAAAATCATAGCAAGGAGAATTTTGTTTTCAGTTAAGTTGCTATTAATTGACACTGGACAATGCTAATGGCAGATGCACAAAGAAGAGGTGCAGTCTAGGAGGAGGAAGATACATTTGGTGGCTTTGGGGCTTTTATGTATGCCTCTGGCGTGTTCCTTTTTATCATTTTGTTCCTTTTTTGGTTCATTTCATTTTCCAGATTTTATTTTCATGGCTTATATAAAGGCGATCAATACAACACATTCAAATCATGACCCTAAAGCTATGCCACATCATCATACAAGCTTGATGCTGGGAAATTACCAATGAAACGAATCTGTTGAGTTTTATTTTAAATACAGTAAAATCATTGGTTTTGTTTGACATAGCTTTGACTTGATCATTAAAGGGAGAAGTGAACAATGGCCCTTTTCACGTAGGATTGTGAATCTCATAACTCTTGCATGTACTCAGTGATGGCACAGTTCCTTTTTAGGGTCTTTTTTTTTTTTAGTTTCATTAGGCTGTGTATACAGTGTAATTTTGATTTTAAGTAAACTGTGCTTAAATGTTACATGTTACCCTTTTCCTAGTCCCCACTTCCATTAGTGTCTCACTTGATAAATCTGTATGGTTTTTTGCACATGTACTGCAAAGTGAGGTCCTCAAGTCTTTGTCAAGATGGATTTGTCTGACCTGCCAGCGGCCTCTATAATATGCATCAATTCACAATTGTTCTTTATTGAATCATCTGAGATTTTTTCTTTTCAAGTGATAATTGAGAAATATTACATTTCAGGACAACTGTCTTGGTTAGACTATGAGAGACTAACCCCATTCTTTATTTTTGTTCCTTTTGTGGGTGTTCAAATCTCTTGTGGAACCATTGACAAAATTTGATGTACAAAAAAGTCATTAAGCCCCCCCGCCCCTTTCCTAAAAGTTAAGTGTCTAAACCCAACTTCGCTAAGTTTGTGTTCAACTCTGGATACATGTAACAAAATAATGAGTCCTCAAATATTCCATTGGACACCATCAGGATCCCCCCCATCAATCTTTATTAGTGGAGATATGATTATTGGTCTAAACAAAAAAAAAAGAGGAAACATTGTATACTGAAATCATGGTGGTTAACCCAAAACTTTTGAGGTGGTAGGTCACAGCTTAGGTTGTTTGAAATCAATAAATAGTGAACCCCACATTGATAAAATGTGTTATTGATTATTCTTGTCTATATGTGATTGGACTCAAATGTTATAATGGCTAACTTCAGTTGATCTAGAAATTAACTCTTTTTTTCGGGCACAAAGTATTGACATTTCACTCATACTTTTGGGCTATTTAGTGATCAACCAGCCTAACCTGCATGTTTTTTTTTTTGGCATGTGGGAGCAGACTGGAGTACCTGGACAAAACCCACAAAGTGTGGACTCACTTGGGATCGAACCTTCGATCCTAGAACTGTGAGACAGACTTGCTTACCACGTCATTTTTAATTATTATTATTATTATTATTATTTTAAATTAACATGTAATGCAAAACTAAAATACCCATTTCTAAATGAAATAGAAATTCAAATAAAACTTTAATATATATATATATATATATATATATATATATATATATATATATATATATATATATATATATATATATATATATATATATATATATATATATATATATATATATATATATATATATATATATATATATATATATATATATATATATATATATATATATATATATATATATATATATATATATATATTATATATATATATATGAAATGGTATATGTTAACTAATTTGGAGATTTGTGAGATGACAGCGATCGACGTCAATGGCACTGAAAAGTAAGTTTAATGACAACCATCCCAGTCAAAATGCATTTGTTGTCACTAGCAGTGAAATAGTTAATGTTTATTCCGCTGTTTAAAATGTGTCCAGTGATAGTTGATTGGCTGAAAAGCCCGATCACTCGCATGTGCACGAAAATTAGTTGATACGTTTCAGTTGGCTGCACATACAAACTGACTCACCGGTATCTTCACACTAAAGACGCTAAAGTGTATTTTGAGTGCGTAAAACATCCCGCAGTGACACAAGAATCGATGATTAATCACGTATAAAGAAGAGAGAGATTTTCTATAAATTGAAACCATCAGGAAACAGGAAAAGAAGTACTCAAGTAGACTATTTGGCAAAGCAACATTCAACTTTGAGAAGTAAGTAACCATATAAATGACCAAGAAGAAAATATTTTAAGCCACCAGAGCCATTCTTTTAATATGGGTAAACCTTTTGGCGATAAAAGCCAATAAAAGCCATAGCACGTGTTCATGGATAAACAACTCTGTTTTACGCATTTGAATGTAGCGCTAAACTTCAGTCTTCAATTAATCAAGTATGAAAACCTAAATATTAAGTGTAACGACTGCAATGCCATCAGCGAAGGGCGCTTTTCTCATATTGCGAAATTAACTTAAAATGCATTAACAATGATCTCCAATGCACACCTAATGGATGCGCACATTGATACCCACGTGCAAAAAGGCTTCATTAAAGCTAAAGCCTTTACATTGCATGATTGGGGGCCTACTACTACTACTACTACTGAAAACTGCTTAATTTATCCACACGTGTATTCGTTTTAAACTTCAATTTATTACACGCACGTTGACAGTCTCAAAGAAATTCTCAAAAGCTGGCTTTGTTTCAATTTAACTCCATCAATGGTACCCACAAAAACCTTTTTTTTTTTTTAAATGACAACAACAAACCGTTGCAATTCCAAATATGGAATTATTTAAGTGTACAAATCAACATGAAAATAACAAAACATGAATTTACTTTTTAAAATGACATTTAGAAATTAAATTAAAAAAAAAAACTTTTCCCCAGCAGCATGGACATTCGGGAGGAAGACCTGACCTGCTCCGTGTGTTACTCGCTGTTCTCGGACCCGCGGGTGTTACCGTGCTCCCACACCTTCTGCCTCAAGTGCCTGTTCAGCCTGGTCAACACGACGAACGCCCTCTACATTTGGCGTCCGGTGTACCCGCCCCTCAAGTGTCCTAACTGCCGCACAGTGGTGGAGCTGCCCACCTTGGGCGTGCAAGCTCTACCGACCAACGTCTCACTGCGCGCCGTCATCGAGAAGGTACGCCAAAGCATCCAAAATATCCCTCTAAACCCCCCTTTGGTGGTTGTCTTCTAAAAGTTTTTGTCTTTATTTTTTTTTTAGTACCAGCAAAACAGCAAACTGAAAGCTCGCATGTGTCCGGAACACCCGAGGGAGCCCCTCAACGTGTACTGCGTCCAAGACCGTGAGGTCATTTGTGGCTTGTGTCTGACTGTGGGCCAACACCAGGGCCACACCATCGACCACCTGCAGTCCACTTTCGACAGAGAGAAGCTGAACTTTCCGCTCCTGCTTGAACAACTCTCCGAGGACAGATGGGCGCAGGTGAGTGCCAAACAGAAGGGTTAATAGCTTCCTTCCATGTATATTGAATAGAATAATTTTATTGCATTTATATAAATGAGATTTAAAGCTTTGCCATGAAGTACACAAATAACAACTGGACAAATAAATAGCCAATAAAAAATATCAATAAATACTAACAATTAATAACTAAATCAATAAATAAGTGGTCAATAATATAAATAAGTAAGGAAGTGCAAGAATATCGACAACAAACAAATAAATAGATACATAATTAATAACTACATAATCAGAGCCTAAAAATGGTCTTTTAGAACACAAATGCAAAAAAATAACAATAAATAACTAAATAATAGATAAATAAGTTGTCAATAATCTAAATAGGTGGGGAAGTGCAAAAATATCAACAACAAACTAATAGATAGATAAATAATTAGTAACTACATAATCGGAGCCCAAAAATGGTCTTTTAGAACTCAAACGTGTAATTTTACATGTTTTCTTTGGGTTTAGTTCATGAGTCGAATCTGTGTGTTCTTTCTAAGAAAATCATCACCAAAATAGGACTTTTAAGAGTTTTTTCTATAATAGCAGCTGATGAATTGTGACAAGTCGGTATTGAAGTGTTTTACACTGGACACTGGACAATGTGTGTTAGGTGAGTGAGCTACGCGAAGAACTGGATAGGGAAAAGGCCCGCTGTGAGTCTGCGTTAGAACAGGACCGTCTGGAAGTGGATGAATATTTTTACACGGTGGAGATGACGCTGGTCAAGAAGAGGCAAGCTTACATAGATGCTCTGGACAAGGCCTTAACAGAAGTGTCGCTGTCCTACAACCCACTCATCCACAGGGTCAAGGAGCTGCAGGTGTGTACGTCTGCCCTTTTAAAAAAAAGGACATTTACACAAGCAAATGTGTAGTTTGTTATTGCCTTTGACATTTTGGCAAATAAATAGAAGGGCATAACAGTAGCGTTGATCGGTTCCCAGGAGGAGCAGGTAGACCTGGTCTCCCTTGCCGAGTCGGTGAGGAAGGAGGACTCTCCACTGGCCTTCCTGCAGAAGGTTCACACATTCAGAGAGCGAGTATACGACTACACCGTGGCCAGTCTGCCACGTGCCCCCAAACTCTCGGTCACGCCCCAAGCGGGCGATTACCTGCGCCGGCGCTGGAGCACCGTCGCCCTCGGTGAGCTGGGCGAGGCGCCGGTACCCGAGCTCTCCGCCCGGTGCACTGACGGCCTCCTGGCTCAAGACTGGTCCTTCCTGGGACCCCAAATGGTTTTGCCGTTGTTGATGCTTCTGTTGGTGATGTCGGTGTGCTGGCTTGGCGTCACTCATTTCAGCCAAGGTTCCAGGAAGCTCGTGGTACCCACCTGTGATCAGTTCACATGGGCCTATGCCCTTGCACAGATGTTCCTACAAATTTGGTACACTCATATTCTCTCCATGCTGAGAATGTTTTGGCAACAGTTGACTGACTTCTTTACAGATCTGGCATCACCGCTCGATCTCAGCCTTTTATTTACAAATTGACTTGTTTATAAAAAGAAGCATTTGGACAGTATTGCACTATTCTTCTAGATTACTCTTTAATGCTTTTTTTGTGGGTGAAATGTTTGTATGTTACTGAGAAGTTTTGTATTTTACAAAATACTAACGTTCAATAAAGTTTTTACATGTTCCTAATTCCATCTAGTTAGACTGCTTATTCGAAGAAATGTGGTTTTTTTTTAGGATTTAATAATCACACTTACAATTAGGTTTTAAAACGTTTTTTTTTAATAGAAAAAGTCACAGTAGTATATACAGAAGAAATCGCTGTTTCAAAAATATTATGATTCTCAGAAGTCCGTATGACAGTGCCTCCACCGCTTCAATAAAGGGACGATTACAAAACTATATATACACCGAAGCATTAAGGCACAGTGGACATAGTAAAAGTAGTGGTTGAGGGGCTTGGCTTGTACAAAAGGGAACATCACTCCATGATGAATTAAACAATATATTGATCCATATCAGGTGCATCTTATTGTAAGATGTACTACGTACTGTCTTAAGAAAATGTAAGTCTTATAGCTCAGGAAATACAGTACAGACTGCATGTTCTGCATGTTTGAAGATGGATGTACTGGTTGAAAATCTTTAAGTGGGGATAATTTTAAAATAAGAATGTTTGAAACTATAGTAGCAGCATTTGTAGTATTCTCTGGATGTTTGTTGACATTAATTGCTATATCGGTTATCTGTGCAGTGTAACTAATGATGCATTTATGAGCAGATGTTATGTGCAAAACTTTATTGAAAATAGTAGTATTGAAGAGGCGAGGCAGAAAAGTCAATCTCCAGTTGAGAACTCTCTTAGGCAGTAACGGCGTGGTGTTCTTGGAACACAATGGTCTTGGGGTTGATGGCGACGCTCTTAGTGGTGTTGTGCGTCTTGTAGATACCAATGAGGCGGTCGGCCGTTTCAAACATATTGTTTCTCAGTGAGATGATGATGAACTGAGCGTTCTTTGTTTGCTCCTGCAATATAAATGAAACCCACGGTTGGCAAAATCGACAACTGAGAAGACCCTTTGTGATTGGCACTTACATAGATGTAGCAAGCCACGATGGAGACGTTCTTAAAATCGAGTGCCGCATCGATCTCGTCCATGAAGTAGAGCGGCGTGGGCTTGAAGTGATGAAGGGCGAATACCAGAGCCAGGGAGCTGAGGGTCTTCTCCCCACCCGACAAGTTAAAGATTTTTTTCCAGCTTTTCTTTGGAGGACGCACACTATCCACACATACAAATGGAACCATGAAGATTATTGCGCATATGAAGCGACAAACTATGCCACTAGTTGTCACACACCTGAACATGATTCCTTCGGAGAAGGGGTCCAAGCTGTCCACTAGCTCCAACTCGGCATCACCCCCCAGCGTCAGCATTTGGTAATTCTCCTTCAGCTTATTGGTGATCAAGTTGAAGCCATTCATGAATTCGTTGAGGCGTTGTTTGCGAAGGTCCTCGTAGCCTCGTTTAAAGTTGTCGCGTTGGGTTGTGATCTCATCCAGCTGGGTGACGCGCTGCAGATAAAGCTCCTCCTACGTGGACGAGCATACGGTTGCATGACGCCGAGATTCTTCTCTCAAATTGTTTCCCTCTGATGTGTACGCGGACCTACCTTCTTCTTGTACTCCACGATTGCTCCGAGGTTGGGCTTCATCTGGCTGCGCTTGGTCTCCAAACTCATGATCTTGTTCATAATGACGTTACGGTCGGGGATGTCGTCGAGCTGCTCGGCCGATAGGACTGGGAGCTGTTCGTCCGGCGAGCCTTCCACGCTATGCAGCGTGAGCTTTGCAGCCTGAGGGGCGCCATGAGTAAGTTAGGATTAAAACCAAAGAAAAGGGGGTCAAGAAACACGCTCACCTCCTTCTGCCACGTGTTGATCTTGTTCTTATACTCTGTGACGACTGTTTCGATTTGCTCAACTCGCAACCGGACGCTCAGAGAGTCCTCCTGCAGGGCATGTTCTTGCTTCTGCAGAACCTTGATCTCCTTCTCTGCCGACTGGTACTGATCCTGCACTTCCGCGTGCGCCGCCTGGAGAACAAAAAGATCATTTTGACAAAATACCCCACAGCTTTTGCTTGTCAGGGGTTAAATAATAGTTGATTTACTGTTTGTCTCTTTTCCTCCCAATTAGTTATTGAAAAGATGATGGAATCTAATTGAAAAACGTTAGAAAATTAGATAATCTTGGGCTTTATTTTTGGACATGTCACTGGTAATGCCACTATGTGTCCCAAAATGAGAAAATTCTCTAGCTACTGCGAAATTCAATTTTTGATGTTTGTCAGATGGACAGATTTCGATACGACAATGCAGAAAGTGTACGCAAAATAGTTAAGTTGCTTTAATATGGAGATTATTTTTTAGAAAAGCAGAGGAGCTCTGACCTCAGCTTCTTGACACGATTTCATGATTTCCGCCGCCTGTTCTTCCAGTTCCTTTAGCTGCTGCGTGAATTTTGCCAAGGAGGTCGTGAGCTCCTCCAGCTCGGCTTCTGTACGAGCCACGCTCTCATCGCACTTCTTCAGGTTTCTGCGTGCACATGGTGAACATGACACCATGATAACGACAAAGATCACCGGGCCACTCGGCCCGTACGCGTCGCTTACCGATCTGCAGTCTTGACGGCAACCTGTGCCTTGGTGATGGCGGAGGAGCATTCATCCAAAGCTTTGCTGATCTTGTCCAACTTGTCTTGCTGAGCCTTCAACTTGTGGCTGGTGATTTCCACAATCAGGTTGTGGAGCCTCTTCACTTCATTCTCCACCTTTCCAGCCTTACTGGATGCACTTTCAAAGTCTAAAAAAACAAAATGATGTTTACAAGCAAGATAAGGAATACCAAATTAAACTAAGGACATCATTAGTCAACATAATTATAAGTTAAAACTAGAAAAGGGGCTTCAAAAGTTCAGTGCAGTCTGGTGGTACCTTTCTTGAAGGCTTCCAGGCTTTTCTCCATCTGTTTTTGTTTGGTCTTGTCTGGAGCAGCAGCCAGCACGTTGGCCTCCAAGTCCTTCATCTGCACCTTGAGGTGGTGCTCCTGGTCTGCCAGACTCTGGAAGGCATCCAAAGGGAAACCTGTCTCATGTCAGAACACTTGCCATTACCAGTCAAAAGGATTTTAGTACATACGTTCATGCTGTTGGAATATTTCTCAAGCGTGTTCTTCATTTCTCGAAGCTGGGAACGGAGACGCTGGACATTCTCTTCCAACTGCAGTTTCTTCTCCTGGCAGCCCTGCAGCTTTGTCACGTTCTCATTTAGATTGCTCTCCATGTGGTCGAGCTGTGGACACAAACATATTTCATCAGGTTTTAGAACCAACAAAGTCACACGACTAAACAAAAAAAAAAAAAATCCAACTTCAATTCTTGGTCCATACCTCCCCTTGGGAAACTCCAGTGTTCAGAGAGGAGCCCATCCTTCCCTTCATCACTCTGCCTCCTCCAGTCATGGTTCCTGTTTGAGCACACAAGAAGAAGCAGAGGTTTTAAGACCATAAGAGGCTAATTTTAAGTTTCAGAGAGTGAGAATGAGTCATCTACCGGCCATCTCGATGATCTGGCCCTTGAGGGTGACCACTCTCCAACGCTTCTCTCTCTGGAAAGCCATCCTCGTAGCTTGCTTCAAATCATTGGCTACTAACGTGTCTCTCAAGGCAAAGTAGAAAGCCGGACGAACGCTGGTGTCTTTCACTTTAACCATGTCAAAAAGACGTGGGCTGTCTTCGGGGGTGCGGATCGGGCTCATATTCTTCTCCCAAACCTTCATCTAAAAAAAGGCACAAAGGACGTCAGATGGAGGAATTCAATTCCGAGCTAAAAAGCAGTAGTCAAATACTTTACTTTGTCAAGACCGATGAAGGTGGCCACGCCAATATTCTGTTCTTTGAGAAATTTGACACATTTCTGAGCTGTTTCAATAGTGTCCACCACAATATTATCCAGAGCACCACAACAGGAGGAAATAGCTGCATCGTACTTTTCGTCAATAGCTCCCAGATCTCCCTGTAAACCAACACAATTCAGGTCTGGAAACAACTATTAGCAAATTGATTTGGGCTATAATAGGTCAATTTAATAAGTTATTATGTGCTTACCAGCCTTCCAAAGATACCGGAAATTTTGCCACTCTTCTTCTGATGCATAAGAGCATCCAGGACTTTTCCTCGACTGCGGTTGGATGAGAGAGAACTTTTGGCCTCATCCACCTTTTGCCTCATTTCCCTCACTATTTTACGGGTGTCATTATCCAGCTTTATCAAACGTTCCAGCTCTCCTTCATCCTGCAGGAAAAAAATGGTCGCTCCGTTTATGGCTTGCCTGACAAAGGGCACACACATCACTAATGTTTTTTTTTTACCTTCTTGAGCTCTTTTTCACTCTGCGGTACATTGACTTGCAGTTCTTTAATGGTGGCACGACGTTCCCGCAGTGTATCAGACGTGTTTTGAAGGGTCTCTTTGGCCGTGTTGAGCTGTGTCACGGCTGTTTTGTGACGACTGAGATAGATGTCGAGCTCCGATTGCGCCAAATCCATACGAGAGCGGGTCTCGTTCACAGCCTTGCTCAACTCCATTAACTCTTTCTCTTTGGTCTGTAAATGAGAACCACCAAAATGAGGTTTCGGACATTGACAGCAATAGAGTCATTCATGATCTATGTCTTTGCTCATTAGTATTTGTACCTCTTTGTCCTGTTGCAAACCGCTGGTCTCTTCTTTAAGACTTTCTATCACTTCCTTGAGTTTCTCCTCTTCTTTACCCCTCTTCTTCTCTAGCTTTTCCTTTTCAGCGGTTGCCTCCGAGATGGCCTTTTCACTGTTGGCGGGTACGCTGCGTACCTCTTCCAGCTAAAAAACAACCACACACAAACGCACACATCGACAACCATTTATCTTCAAATGATAGGAGAGGACAAAAAAACAGTGAAAATCCTAGGAAACAATGGATGTCGATTCAACACAGTAATGAAGCCATAACTGAGGGTGACGCTACAAGTAGGGAGGGCGATTTGTTGGGGTTAGAAATTGGTGAAATGCGAACGTGCTTGCTTGGGATTGGAACAAGCCAAGCCATAGTTGACTTGCATTGAGCAGAAAACTTCCCTAGGAGGTTTGTCTTACCCCCAACCACCCGGCAGATACAATGCAACACTTATCTAAACTATTTGTTAGCCAATGTTCAAGTGTGCGTATGTGTGATTCTCCATGACGCAGGGCACATGAATCTAGTTGTCTGGCACTTCACAGCCCCCTAGTGGATACTTGAAGTGAGCTGCTACTTGCTACTTTTCAAACTTGATTTACAGCAAGAAAGCGTTTTATGTTTTTACAGGGACGCTTAGTTTTCCGACTGCAAGAAAGAAAAAAAAAAACGACAAATTAAAGCAGGCTGCCAGCATATAGATGTTAACTTTTTTTATGGACTGAAGATGTTTGTCATGGCTCATGTAGCAATTTAGTCGACACAAGGGGGCCTTAATTTGGGGAATTACAAGGAGCAAACCACAATTTTATATTTTTACCAAACTGTATATTTTAAACCATTTATACAGCTATAACTATGCATTCAGATTTGTTTCCCTGATACAAAAAAAAGGAAAGGAAACAATACAATTACAGTTCCATTATCTTCCTCATATGACAGTGTATTTCATTTAAGAATATTACCATTACAATAATTGTCGTTCCCTTTAGTGAGAAATTTTAGGAGCTCATTTTGTTTGCTGGCTAAAGGATAAAAATCACAAAGCTGCTCTACTCAATAGTGCAAAACTGTTGTTGAGTTTGTAGAGTAAAAATAATCGTTGCTATCTGAGTGTATTAAGAATCGAGTGAAAAAGTCCTGTAAAATACCAATGTCATCAAATGAATGAAAAAGGGATGAGGATCATTTAAAGGCGTACACACACCTTTTGTTTGTCCTTCTCCAACTGCTTCTGCAACTTTGTTTTCTTGCTCTTGGAGTGTTTGATCTTCTCACGCACTTCAACATCCTGCAAGTCTAGCTGGGTGAATGTCTCCTTCTGGGTCTCGATGTACACTTTGATTTTTTTCTGCTTCCTAGTAGAGGAAAATTGTTTGAATGGAGGGAAAAAAACGTATTCAGCAATTAGTGTGTTTGTTTTAAGAATGTTTCCAGCAAATAGTTAAATGAAAGTCTACAACATTGTGATGATTGACAAGTAGTAGTTCAAATTCTACAGAAACAGAACAATGTTGTTTTTTCAAGCTTAGGCAAAGACAATAAGGGTATAATCAGAAGGGAAAAAAGTGTTTATATTTTAGAAGTATCTTACTTCTCCACATGTGCAAGCTTTTGATTCATTTGCTCCAACTCTTCGGATATCTTAGCAGTTTTCTCAGTGAGTTCCTTATTGTCCTCCAAGATCTTCTGCTTTTTTTCCTCTTTATGTTCTATGCTCTTTTGCATATCGTGACTAATCGGCAGGAAGGGATAACGGGAAGACAAAATAATGACATCATTAGTATGGACAGATTCTTGCATTTTGCTTTGTTGGGTCATGGTGCTTACTGTAAACTTACTGTAGACACTTACACATTATATTGGTAAAGCTGACTCTTTTGTTTGAAGATTTCATTTTCCAGAGTGAGAAAATCCACAGCTTTATTCTTTTCTCCCTCGAGAGCATTCTTCTCCTTTTCCACAAGCTTGACTCGGTTGAGCTAGCAGTGAACATGACCACTTAATATTAACTCTTTATAGGCCACTCTTGGTAGTACATATTGCTGTAATCACTTTTCGAAAATATGTAACTTTTGTTTTGTAATTTTTTTGGGGTGTTAAGATGTTTTAGGGAAGGAAAAAAAAGTAAATCTTTCATTTAATTTAATATATCCTGAATATGAATAAACACATGCAGACAAATTACATATTTTGTTTAATTTGCCAGAAGTTTTGCAAGCCTATCGAAAACTGGGGATTTTATGGGTGAATTGGATCAAGACAAAATATTTAACTATGATAAAAAAAAATACAATTTAAATCTTTTTTTTTAAAGTGGAGATCCGTTGTTAATTAGGAAAAGAGAAGGATTTGAGTTATTGTTTTTTTCCTGGTAAATCTAGTCGCCTATTTTTTTTTAGTAATTTTTTTAAGGTTTCGGCTTTCTAACGAGTGGGATTATTGGTGTTTGGCTCCCTCAAGTGACATGTCGCAGCATATAAATGATGCAACTAGACGTGTTAAGAATCTATTCAATTAGTTACTTAAGATATTTTTGATCAATTTCCAGATATCTCTATATAAATGGTTGATATTAAGACAGGGAAACCTGCAGCTTATGGTGGATATTTTCCCCTTAAACTTTGTCATTTGGCCGATGGATCTTAAAAGTCTATAATACATACATTAATTTGACTATTTAATTTCTTATACTGAACAGGGAACGTTTCCTGTCAAAGTAAGTTGTATTTTTGTTTCCATGCTTATTATCACAATTGACTTTTTGTTACAGTCTTCAGTGACAACATTTTTAGTCCCCCACCCCCCCCAATATTTTTTCTATGTGAGCTACTATTCATAAAACTACAATAACTGATTTTTAACAGTTGAAATACAACTCCTCTCACATACAAATCTGAAGATAGCTTCGTATTATCTATCATAGCTTAAAAATGAAGAACAAAAAATAGTCATCTCAATGCAGAACTGAATAAGAATGAATGAGGAAAATCACCTTCTCCCCTCTCAGTTCATTAAGCAGTTCAATTCTGCGAGCAAGGGTTTGGATGGGCTCCTTCAGGCGACAGGAACCAATAATGTCCTCCAGGTACTCTAGCATTCCCTCGTCATGCTCCGTCTGACCTTTGGGCTTCATCATGGCAATTTGCTCCACCTCACCCTGAGCCCCAGCAAAGAAAAAACATGTGAGAAAACAGCTCCAATTTAAATCATTAGTCCATTTTAATATAATAGAATATATATATATATAATTACTTTTACAATCATTAAATGTGGGGAAGATACATTTTGCCTCTAGTTTATAATTCTTTATGTCATCAGTTGTGTGGGATGTAGTGATAAATGTATACATACATACACATTATATATAGAGTATTATAATCAGGAGGCAAAATGTATTTTTCTGACATTTAATGAGTGTAAAAATAATTCCTTTAATTACATTCGGCTAAGTTAACAGTCAAATTGCACAACCTCTTGTTTTCCACAAGCAATAACAAATATTATTATAGCCCTTATATAAAATGTCTACAGTACAAAAACGATCTTATCAAACCACGTATTAATTAATTATGGCCACTTCAAGCCAAATCATGCCAGGGACATTTTTTCCTCCTCATCACAGAGCATGTCTAGTTACAAAATAAATTTTAATCATTGTTTAAAAAAACAACAACAACAAAAAAACTTTTGGGGAGGATCCATTTTAAACAAAACACCAATTCATCCGAGTTTATGGGGAAAAAAATTATAATGCCAATAGCTCTCTTTGTGTGTAAAAGAGGGGGTCAGTGCAACTCGCATAATACGTTTATGCAGTGTTAAAAATAATAAAATAATCCCACTTTGACCAATGCACCAAATAGACATCTTCCCTTTAACCAGAGGCCTGGAAAAATGACCTTGTAGAACAAACCTAATCCTCTTCCCATAGCTATGCAGCTATGCTAGACAGAGAATGAAATCCTAACATCCAAGGACAGCAAGAGTCATCATTAATACTCACACATTCACACACCAGAAAAAAGGAGCAAGACACTTGTGTGCAAACCACAAAAATCACAAATGAACGTCCATCACAAACTCACGCACCACGTTAAAAGATTAGCATTCCACTGACAACATGGTTGAAATCGAGCATTTTGTGAATACCCTGACAAGAGCCATCACCCCATGAGTTGCGAGTTAATCAGTAATAATACTCGGGATACACGTGTAGCAAAACCACAGAGCTGGAGTGTGAGCAGCAGTAGGATTCAAACTTAGTTTAACTTGATATAGTTTTTTAAAATAAAATACTAGAATGCTGGAAAACATACAATCTAAAACATGAAGTGTATTGAATGACATTGACATAAATTGAAGTGAAAAACCATGTTTTGAAGGGGTGCTTGATCCAGCCACACTGAAGCAGCACTGCTAATACTGGGGTTATTTTATCACGCCAATATTTACGTGCTGCTAAAGCGTGACGGGTACAGTAAATTTGATTGACACTTTTTTTGGGTTGATCATTTTTTCATAGTTCATCCAAAAACTCCTCCCACTTTTTTTTTTATAAAAGCATTTCCTTAAAATTCTAAAGCAGCAAATAATGATTTGTACTTTATGTACATTGTATCAAACCATGATGCGCTGCTATAGCACTTTAAGGGCATCTTCTTTGTGCTTGCAACAGGTCTTTCCCCCCAGCAAAAAAAACACCATTCAAACATTTGACTGGATAATTGACAGGAGTGGGAAATCCCATAGAGAATGTGACGTCACAGTAAGGATTATATATAAAAAAAAAAATAATAAATAAGTGCAACATTAGAAAGAAGGAAATAAATGAGGAGTTACCTGTAGGATGAGGAATCTGTTGTGGTCCAAGTCGATGCCATGGCTTCGAAGCAGAATGCCCACTTCTTTGAATGTAGCTTTTTTGCCATTGATATAGTAGGACGAGGAATTGTCTTTGTTGGCACTTCTGGAAACATAGAACTTGCTGTTGGGGATGACTTCGTAGTCATCTCCTTCCTGATTCAAAGAGAGAGGGAGGAATGGGGGGTGGGGGGGGGGGGGGGGGCGGAAGACACACAGCAGTTTAGGGCCAAACAGCTCAGGAGAGAATTAGACACCTCCACACATAAACTCAAAGTCATTCTTCTGAGAGTGAAAAACAAAGAAATAGCTTAAATCAATTCAATAGAACAAAAAATTAGCTAAAAATATCTGAAAAGGTTTTGCACAATGGCCACCCCACTGCAAATGTCCCTAAACTGAAAGTGTAATCAAGCTAAAATTACATATTACTGTATAAACTAATTATTTGAAATAAATTTAACTTTAATTATTATTTTTTTTACTGATGAATATACCTTTTTGAGTGAGTTGGGTCGTGTATAAACTATTTGTTTAAAAAAACCTTCACTAAGAGGAAGTTATCACACTTTGTAGTTTGATGCATTCAAGCATGAAATAATCTTTCTTATATCGTAATTCCATAGTTCATCCCATCTAACAATTAATTTATTCCACTTTAAATTGAGAAAACAAAGGCGGGTTCATCACAAAAGATGAATAAAAACCATTACACACCCAGTGAATGATTACAACAAATATTACACTCAGTCATAAACTATTTTAAATTTTTAAGCAAATACTCTTATGGCACTGTTAATAGGCTGTATTTGAATCCGCTCCTTTACTGACATATACCAGTATAAGTAGTTAAATTGATTAAATAAAAAAGGGGCCCTCTAAAAAGCATTAAAATAATAGGAAGGCTTAAACACAGTTGTATTCAACTGTGTGTGGGTGTTAAATGTCACTTCCTTGACTGATACGCCCATTTTTAGTCATTTCTGTACTGAAATTTGGTCAATATTAATTAACTGAAGCCGTCTATTAGAAACAGCTTTTAAAGTGTAATTAAAAAATGTTAGAAAATATTTGAACCTGATCCCTTCCCCACAGATTTCATATTGTTGAGTGTGAGTGTATGAGTGTATTTTGACAATAGCAAAGCATGAAGCTTTCTTTCTATATTTATACCTTATCAATAATCTTTTGAAAATGTACTTCCACAGTACAACTTTGCACATCTTTGTGCTGATCAGAACTGTGGATGAGCACCGACAGCTTTTTCGATCGGATCTTTTGAGCTCTGTATCCAAACACAAATAGCATGGAGTCGATCACATTGGACTTGCCACTTCCGTTTGGTCCAATGATGCAGGAAAAGCGCTGTAGGGGAAACAAAAGAGTTAAAAAAATGTAACTAGAAAAATATATCACATAATTGGCTAAATGTAGGCCAGTTTTTTATTTATATCTGCATAGTTCATACCACATAATGCCCGTGTGTGTGTGTCAGTGTATGAGTGTGTGTAGTCAAGATTTTTTTTTTCCTACATATATTCATATAATTGATGGAAAATAAGAAGAACACAATTTGAGAAAAATCTGACGAGTCTGAATAACTTTAAATATGTCCAAAAGAAATTACTTATGCATATTCATCAATTTTTCCCATTAGTATTTTTTTTAATATGCAAAGTAAAAATGAGAACCATTTTTTCCCAATCTACCCTTACACAAATTAACATTTACTGTATAGACACTACTAATAAGTGCAAAAGTCAGTACACTATTGAAAACAACACAGCATGTGTCACATAAGACTCAGAAATGTGCTTGTGTATTGCTTTAGTGTCGTACCTTATGAAAGGGCCCCAGAATCTGGTCACCCGCGTACGACTTGAAGTTGCGATTGAGTAAATGTGTTATCATGAGACGAGGAGCCCCCGGCTCATTGGTCATAGCTGGGGGCGGGGGTGCAGGGATGCTACCGAGAATCTCCTCCAAAGGGCGACTATCAACCGCCTCGGCAGCTTCCCCGGCAGGCGGATCTGTGGCAGAGGCACACAAAAAAAGTACAACTTTTATCCCCCCCACCCTGCAACTGTGGGAGCAAAGGAGCGCTTCCAGGTGGGGGAGGGGTGGAGTAGCCAACCAAAATATTACCACAAAAAAATACACACAAACAAAACAATTTTAGTAGACAAGATTTCTTTCAGCTTTGTTTTTTTTTCTTTTCTCTTCTTTTCATGACAAAGTGGATCAACATCAGGGAGGGGCGGCAGGGGTATAAACTCTTGTTTTGTTTCCAAAATGTACCATCACAACATGCCAAAGCCCCCCCAACGACTTATCCAAACAAGCTACTAGTGTCCCATCCATAAACAAATTACAATCAAGCAATTTTTTGGCCTAATAACAAACACTCATAGAACCTTGCGTTATTATTTATGACCAAGTCAGAGTAATATAATCATAAATCTACACCCAAATCCCTAGACCCACTCGACGACTATGCATTTATTGATAACCCATGCAGCAAAACGGACAAAAATAACCATGTAATGAGTAGAATAGGGAGTGATAATAATAAATAAATCAATTTTAAAAAATGACGCTCCATAGATGGGCCACAAACGCCCCCCGAGTGAACACAACTTGTTTTGGGGGGATTGAGACACGCAGACGCACGGGAGAGAGAAAAGCAAGCCTTTGTTACTTGCCAGTTGTCGGCTTCGGCGGCTGTGGTGGTCGTGATTCCTTCCCTTGGCCATTAGAACGGCTTCCTCGGGGGGCTCCGTCCAGCTCGTCCTCGGAGCTGGAGTCATCCCGAGGCTGCGACCCCTTTCCTGCTGACTTAGAGGAGGAGGCGGCGGTGGTGGTGCGCTTTGCACTTTTAGATGGCATGATTTGAAGTCTGAAGGAGGGGGGGTTTGGCGAACGGGGGTGGGGTAGGGGGTCACTGGTTTAAAGAAAAAAAAAGAGGCATCGGTGAGTTGGGTTGGACCCTGTCAATCTTATGGAGTATATATGTATATATATATTTATATTTTTAAAATATTGTTATAGCGCCACTACTTTTGTCCTATGCGTTTTAAAGATTGGCCTTATTGGGATATGTTATCGATATATGATATTTAAAAAAATGTTTTTTAGTAGCTAGAGCGTCATTTAGGAAAATTTCCTACGAATACAGCATTATTACTGTATCATGGCTGACGGTTGCTTACAACGCAGATCTTATTTCATCTGGCAAAACTCCCATATTTTAGTCGTAGATGAGACGCTCTAATGTAAAATGGAAGCTTTATAGAAGGATGAACTAGTTAGGTATAATTATATTTAATTACACGTAAGATGGTGTAATAAGCAAGCCCGCTAACGGTGGGTGACTTGAACCATTGGAAACGCGCATTTGAATGGAGTTTTTTTTTTGTTGCCACGTAACAATATTTTCAGATCGCAACTTTTAAAGAGTAACTTAGGGGATAAGAATTAGCCACCCATCTAACTTTTGAGCTAGTAAACGACGTAGTAGATTGGTGACGAAACGATGTTATTGAACGCAAGATTATATATTTTTCGTTTATTACGATTCGACCCTGAAGTTCGAAAGGAATAGTGATTTCTTTCAAATGAGTCAACATATAGTGTATTTAAGAGTAAAGTATCGCAAATCAGGCTGTAAAATATCGTCTTGCTTTTAAGAGGATGGATTTCTAAATGTAAAAAAAGTTATGCGATATTTACAGCATCGGGCGGCGCAAAATGGTCTTGATTTACTAGATGTTTTTTGCTTCCGATCTTAGTTTGTAAAAGTGTTGTCCTTTGCAGAAAAAGAATATGTAGATCGACGCAGTTTCAGAAATTAGACGGAACCCGATCACTATGTTATTTTTCGCGGGCTTTGTCGCGTACCTCCCGAAAAATGTTTAGCAAAAATCGATTCCTCTATCCAAATGTCACTTGGGAAAAATAGTGGCGATTCCAAAAGTAGCGAGCAATAATCCAGAAAAATCAGATCCGTGTCATTTCCAGCGGCTGGACGACTTGGAGAAGTCCTATTTGTAAATGGCGCCTAAACTGAGCTGTCGAACCACATTCGTTATAAACTGACGCAAAGCACCATGGACCGTTCAAAGGGCAACGGAAAAAAAATTCAAAAAAGGGGACGAAGCCAACTCTGCTTTATCCTCCCTCTGCAAACCAAAACCATTTGTCCAGAAAGCACAAAAACCCTCCAGTTTTAACTTAAAACTTTACAGAATACTTTTCCTTAAACATATATTTATGTTCCATTGAAAACGTTTAACTTGCATTAAAATGATAGGCTCATTGGGCAAAAACTCAACATCTAGTGTTTTCATGCCACATTTACTTGGACGCATGGTCCTTTTTTTGCACTTTGCATTAACTCGTCGCTTAAATGCGCTATTTTACAAAATGTGTACAATTTGCGTTACTATTTCAAAAGATCTGTTGTCAAGGAAGTGACTTTGAACTCTCGCGAGATTTCACAAGTGGCTGTTTAAAACGCTGATCCATATTAATGGCTAGACGCGCAAGCAAGTTGTGTTAGAAAACTCCTCGTGGAATCCATATGTTAAAAGATCCATATATATTAGATCACTCGATGATCGCCCTTTTCCCCTTTTTGCTGATTTTAATAGTGGGACGAGCAGTATTTTAAACGGAAGACTGGGGTAACGTTAGCATCACGTCATAGCTTATGACTCCGCCAACATTAGAGGATTGATATTCGCAACAGAGTCAGGTAACGTAGCAACTACGCTCCTGTTGGGATTGTCAACACTGTAACCCTTTTCTGCTTGACATTTTTTTCTTCTCAAGATGAGATGTATTTTGTGATGTATGTGTGATTGTGCTGTGACATGTAGCATGCTGTCACTAATGATCTGCTTCCCCGTCTAGATCTTCAGGAATTGACAACATTAACGCCTACAATGCGATTGAAAACATCACTACTGAAGGAACCTAAACATATCCTTTTACTGCATCGGTGTGCAAAAATGCATGGATGCCAAGATGATTGTCATTTAATTTGTCAATATGTACTAGTTAATCCATATAAGCAATGATATGGTCTGCAGATTGGACTGTGTTTTCCTTAATAGCAGCTCACATAAGGAACTAGTGAGCTGCATTGGCTGGACAACAGCTGATGAGTTGTACTCCTGCAGTGAAGACCACCAGATCCTGAGGTGGAACCTTCTGACCAGTGAGACCAGTCTGGTGGTCAAATTACCAGAGGATCTCTATCCTATTGACCTGCACTGGTTTCCAAAGACTGTTGGCAGCAAGAAGCAAACACCAGTAGAGATATTCGTGCTTACCAGCACTGATGGTAAGTTTCTTATCCATATTTTCTTGTTCATCCATTTCATACTTCATCATGCATGCTGTCAAGATAGCAGATTTTCCAGTGGCCCGAACCGGGTGATAGGGAGTGTTGACTGACATTTATCATGTTTGTGTCTTAATATTTAGGACACTTTGAGCACACATTTTAACTGTTTGTCAATGACTGTTATACATTATATTTGGTAATGTTTAATGTTTTGCTCATTTTTTTATAGTTGCTTGTGTCATGTGTGATCACAATTTGTAATTGCCACATTTCTCATGTTAATGTGATAGTCCAGTGTATTTATTTCATTTTCTGCACTGATTTTCTGTTGACCTGTACTGTAAAATGACTTAAATACGCCCCGTCCTAAGCTTGCATTAGACAGAAACGCAGAATGTGGATGTACTATTATGTCAGGCAACATGTGGTCAGAATACTAATAACAGTGTAGGGTTGCATAAGCACACCCCCCAAACTGAGGCAGCAATTTTCTCTGGCAGACCAGCAAATCATGAAAACTCTGCTCTTATTTACTGTAGCAGCTTTTAATTTTTTTCCATTTTCATCCTTGTCACATCACCTTTTATTATTTAAGATAACTTATCCAATAAGTTAAGCCGATTCCATAGCACAATGCTTTTTTTTTGCAATTTCTATTTCGTTAGAAAACATAGTTTAAATTATTTTAGGCCATGAGGTGCCCTTCACTCTAGGAAATTAGGAATCGTGTTTACTCACCTCAGTGTACGCCTTTTTTCTCATTGTAGGGAAGTTTCACCTTGTGTCCAAGACGGGACGCATCGATAAGAGTGTTGAGGCTCATAAAGGAGCTGTTTTAGCTGGCAGGTGGAATTATGACGGGACTGCTCTCATCACAGGTAATGTGGCAATCATCTGAACAACTTCACTTAAATACTGATTTCTGATCAGGTTCATATTCACTTTTGGTGTTTTCAATTTGAAACAAATGAGTTATTTGTAATACTTCTTTCCCCCAATTTTTATCTATTTAGCTGGAGAAGATGGACAGATCAAGAACTGGTCCAAAAGCGGCATGCTGCGTTCAACACTAGCAAACCAAGGTAAACGGCAAATGGAGATTGAAAAGTTGCGTTTCCTTTTTGGCAAATCTGTTTTAAAAAAAAAAAAACAACAACATTAACCGCGCACAAATGTCCTCACAGTAGGATAACTCATGACCACTTGCCAACGTCTGGAAAGTACTCCTCTTGTATTGGCGAGCAAGCTCCGCCACACGTACATCACTCATATATTTTTATTATTTTATGCTTAATATTGATAGCCATCATATGCCTTTTTATTGCACGACTCTTCATTCCACCTGCTTGCTTTGGAACCATTTTTCCCCATTTGTCCTGCACTGACTCAGAAGAAAACACAGAAAAAATGCAACGCTCCGCCCAGTGCTCGTACAGATCTTTACACGAGAGAGTTGCGGCGAGAAAAAGGCAGTGCGTCTTAAATCATAAGCAGCCTCTCGCGTCTCGGCCACCTGACTGCGTCGTGTGTTCGTATCTCAAAAATTGTCTTGTATCTCAAGGCAAATATTTGCCCGGAATTCAGGGAGAGTCGTATGTCAAGCTATTACTGTAGTCTAAGGGATGTATACTTTTTTTCTATATTCTTCATATGTTGATTCTGTCCTCCAGTCCTGTATTTATTCACAAATGTATCATAATGCTTCGACCATTTGCAGAGATTTATGAAAAACCTCACCAAGAGAATACCGGTCAATGGAACATATCTTTATCCCATTTTCATTACAGTTGGCTCACTTGTTAACTGAACAAATGGGCTTTTGGGGTTATTAATTATTAATAGTTGGAGGCCTTTTTGCAAAATGGATAGCACCCTCCTGTTGAGCGGCTGGCTCTCGTGGAAAAACTTGGCAAGGGAAGCGGCAAATCCACATGCAGTGTGTAGGAACGTTTTCCCCTTTAAGGGGCTATTTGAAGCATGAGCTGCTGGGTAGTAGGATGCTTAACAAAGCCACAGATGTGTTAAACACCTGGACAGAGAAGTACCGCTGCAGAGATTGGACTTGGTCCACATGGCTCATAGATCACTGCAGGTGTTGCTGCATTTCAGAGCCCCCAATGTATACTCGAGCAAGCTGTTGTATTGCAATGTGTTTGTCTTGACGCATTTTTTTTGCTTCTTGACAACATTTATAGCAATCAAGAGTTGTTGGTATCTTGCCTCAACCCCCTTTTTGGTTCGATTTCATCAGGTTCAGATCATGTAACGAAATGTGCATTTGTAAGAAACCACACACACCTGGAGAAATGTCAGCCTGCACTCAACAGACGTTTCAGCAACCTTAGCTCATAAACATGCCCACACAGTCAAGTCTGTTCTGAAGGGGTAAGGCAACTCTGTGCAGCTGACTTCTACAGCTTAGGCTGAGTGATGAAGGGATGGAACTAAGGAACAGTGATGGATAGGACTGCTAATCATTATGGTTTTGGCAATTACAGGAGAAATATATACATATAGAATGCATTCATTGATGTCCATCGATTGGTTTTGGGAAGGAAATGTTCATTGAGGCCATTTTATGTCTGTCTTCCAGGCTCCCCTGTGTATTCTGTAGCTTGGGGCCCAGATTCCGAGAGGATCCTTTATACATCAGGTCGACACCTGGTCATCAAACCTCTGCAACCGAGTGCCAAAGTCATTCAGGTAAGACAATTCAATGTGTGTTGGGGGTAAAAACAATATTGGATTGAGATTACAAGGAATGTTGGCTTTATGTCGAATAAGTGATTCGTACTTTCAAATTTCAAATCATTACTGGGAGGACTTGGTATTAATATTCGATTTAAATATTCAATATTCAATAGATTATTTTGTCTAGTATGGAAGATAATGGGTGTGTAGGGAGACAAGAAACATAACATCCGAAATGCCAGATAATATCAATACTTGTTCACTGTTATGCATTATAAAATAAAATAAAAAAACCCTCTTGCATTTAATTTATAAGACAAGCTTTGTTTCCGCTTTATCACGTGGTGTGATGACAGTATTCCAGAGTTGTGATTTCTGTCTCTCTCTAGTGGAAGGCGCACGATGGGGTCATTCTAAAGGTGGACTGGAACTCTGTCAATGACCTCATACTGTCAGGTGGAGAAGACTGTAAATACAAGGTGATTGGTGTTGGGTGCTTTTCTTTTTATTGTTGTTGTCTTATAAAAAATATTTTGTTTCCTGAACAGGTGTGGGACAGCTTTGGCCGCCTGCTTTACTTCTCGCTGTCGCATGATTACCCAGTCACTTCCTTGTCCTGGGCTCCAGATGGAGAAGTGTTTGCAGTTGGCTCTTTCAACACCCTGCGACTCTGTGACAAAACTGGGGTAAGAGCCCTCATTTTATAGTCTTCCATTGAAAAAAAATATATTTTATAGCCTCCCTTAATGACTGTTAACCTTACTATAGTATGAAAGTCATACCTTACATTCACTGACTCACACAAGTGCAGCCTGAAATTAGTTAGCCAGCTATGCCAACTTCTGCTTTATACAGTTTTCCCTGTTTTTCGCAGTGTTAACAGTTTTTAGCAATATATGAAAAAGGGGGATAAGGGTTTTTTCTGCAAAAATGAGGGGGAAACAAAAATATTCTCACTGTGCCCCAGTTCGTGTGTTTGTTTTATTTCAGAAATTAATTCATCACAGGTTATAAAGCAAATAAAACCTTAAGGCAGCTCACTTTTGGACAGTGTGGTGCATAAAGAGATGGTATAAAGTCTACACATTGTAATTCAAACAATACATAGCAGGATAAATCAACAGCAATATTTTTTATTTAAAAAATAATTTTCTTAGTCTTTCTATCAATTTAAGCTTTAATTTTTGTAGAGGTTGGCGAACCCTATTCAATTCACTGAGGATGGACTCATTCTTTTAGAGTATAGTTTAGCTCATGCATGTACATTAAAACTGAAATGTAATTATTCTTTATAATATCCCCATGTTTTCATCTACTCTACCAAAATAGCATAATTGTTTGTCACCAGGGAAAAATAATTTTCCCTAAAGTGTGCATGATGTGCAACACTGTTATTTGTTTCTGTGTGCTGCACTTTGCCTTGTGTTGCATTGAGGGCTGACTGCTTTCATATGCATGGTTTCTATACACATTTTGCATGCCATGTGATGCTGCTCAAGGTAACTGAAAATGAAAATGAAACAAGGGAAATAGAAAGCATCAAAAATGTTTTACCTTAATCGAAAAGTTGGCAAGCATTGTGTCCACTGCCCTTAGGAGATATGTAGAGCCTCTCTTAGTTTACATGTAGTTGTCAACAGAGTTTTCTGTAACGGACGTACTGTAATGACAACAAACAGAACGACTTGTGCTCTGGTGTGCTGATCACATGGCATTTCATGCTCCATTTTGATTTAATTAGGATCAAATGGAACTTCTCTCTCTTCTGCCAAAAAAACCTTGGAGAACATTTCAGCCAACATATATATCTTCTTTAGAAGTGTAAGGTCTTTTGGAGAGGTTATGATAATATCACACATAGAAAATAAATATTTGAATGGCAATTGAGGAAGTCTTTGATGCTTCACTATTACGGTTGGACTTTAAAAACAGGGGGAGGTGGTGTGTTACAGTAGGTTGTGGAAAAAATTCTAGATTATTTCTTTGGTCTAGACAAGGATATATAGAGTGTACCATTACATCTATAAATGGGCAACACTGAAAACAATTTAACATTTTTTTTGCAAAGATGGAAGTTGCCTAAAACTTTTATTTGGCTTTGTTTATGTGGTTATTCAGTCCCAGTGTTCAAATGGTTGCATCACTCGCCTTACTTTGCCGCTTCATGCCTGAAACGGAAGATTTTGGCGACCCCCCCATGCTTGCCTTTCCTCCCTAAAGCGCCTAAAAGACAGTGTGTACTGTAGCATAGCGTGGGAGGGTTTCCGTAAAAGAAGCGGGAATTAAGGGAACAAATAGTAGGCTTTGCCATAATGGTGCCGTTTCCTTGTATGAATTCAACCACGATAATTATGGATTTGAGTCTGCCCCTAACAAGAACCCGTGATACCTGTGCCAATGTTGCCTTGTAGGGGTTAAGTGGCTGGTATCCTTTTTTTTCAGTTACTACTTCCATGACTAAAGAGTTTCATTCTGTATCTGATACAATGAAACCTTGCACTTTGACTATGACTGCTGGGTCAGCAGGATTGGTGCTGAGCAGTTAACCCCTTCACCTCCTGTCCGGCTCAACTCTCCTCTTACCCTAAATGCTCCGTTCTGCTCTCCTTAGTCCCCCTTGTTATTGTCACATCGGAGTAGTGGGGCGGGGGATGATGCACACACATCCAGGGACCGAGTTTACATTGAGGTAAAAGAGCCCGGCAAGCACCTAGCAGGATTTGTTTTCCCAGGAAAAAAAATGTTGTTATCATTAAATGCACGATTGTTATTCTATATTCATTGGCTTCAGATGGGATTTGGTTGAGGTTTCATGAATGTGATGTTTATTTCTCTTTACGGGAGCTTTAACAAGACAGGATACAAAGGGCTCCACTGTCCCTTTTTACAAGATTGGGGGGAGAAACAATAAGTCAGTGTCTGTGTGCCTCCCATAGTATATGCATGTGCCCGCATGCCTGGCTGCATGCGTGCGCAGCCGCTGCTGCCGTGCAAATGTGCCTGCGAGACAGCAGTCTATTTACGAGGCGCTGCAGCTGGTGTCTAGCGTCTGGACCCTGTCACGATCTCTGACACTGCCACTGGCTAACAAGTAGGACTCATTGTGCCAGGCGATCTCCCACTCGCACCCCTACCCCCATCCTCTTCCCGATACTCTCCCCGCCCATTTTCCCCTGCATGGCACTTGTTTTTTTTCCCCTTCACTCAACTGCACGACCATGCTATAAATGTAAGTTTTGTTTAGTTAAGCTATTTTTCAGATTCTTTTATGCTGCTCAGTCTTCAGGTTTTGTAGGAGAGCAGATATCATGACTGCTAATTTTTTTTTTCCTCTAGAGGTGGTTGAGGCTCAAAAAGTATTCAACATGAGAAATATGATTCATTCAAGTAAAGAAATTGTACTTTGCTGACAGAAAATGTCAGATTCTGGCAACAAATCTGCCCGGTACCTCATTTTGTGGTGTGCTTCAATGGAATAGTCAACCCACTGTTTATCGCCTTTTTATAACCCCTACTATATAATTTAATAATATATAGTTTTACTTCTCCCAGGCACTTAAGCTTATTAAGACAAACATAAACTAACCAAGCCTTTTTTTACCCCCTCGAACATACTGGAGATTTATTTGAATGTGAACAACAAATTGCAACCATAAAAATGTATAGAAATTATGTGTGTAGTGTTATGATATATTTTTCATACAAGTGCCTTTTAAGAGGTGGAGTCTGGTGTTGTGGGGTGGAGTGTAATGTCGGCAAGTTTACATACGAGGGCCCTGGTGAAAACTGATTGACAGCAGCTTCTGCATGTCTTTGTTTCATTCCTCCTGTGTTCAATAAACTGCTAAAATTGTTTGACAGTAAGTATAGTTGGGAAAAAAACAATACAAACTATTGTACATAGCACATTGAGTTCTTGTTTTTCAGACTGTACTGTGAGTTACAGCAGTTTGCTCCCATTCCCCACACCAACTCTTGGTCAATGTGATAAGCCTCACATCTAAACAAGCTGAAAAGGGACATATTGCCACCTAGTGTTTTGACAGCACATGTAAACTTGCCTACCGAGAAATACACTTAAATAAATCGTACTCAAAGTAATCAACGGATATGTTTTGTACATAAAGGACCCCTTTCCCCCATTTACAGTGGTTGTATTTACCTTCCTTTTCTCTTTGGACTGTATGGGGAACAATTTACAAAACTCTACTCCCAATAGCCTCTTTGCCTGTGAGATTCAAGTGCAGTCTTCTGGTGGTGATTTGCTTATAGAGGATGAACACAAGTCCCATTTTCCACTTACTCCTGTAAGGGAGTGTTGGTCTACCCAATGCTTATCAGTGCTCCCTCCTGCTTGCCACCTCCTTTCTTAGGAACTGCAGGGGGTCCCTTTAAGTTTTGTGAACCCAATTTTCCACTGTCACTTGGGGTTTAGTAATGGTTCAGCAAAAAAAAAGCCCATCCCCCATTTATATATTTTTTATTTAGGCAGTTGATTGTGGCTTGGATATTTGTTTTTGTTTTCTTGATCTCCATTGCATAAGGTTGTAATCAGACATTTCCATAAACAGATGTCTTTTAGGGTAAATGCTACAAAATTGTGGACACATTCTACTGGTTAAAAATGAGCCTTCTGGCAACACAAAGTCTGTAATTGATTAATGTAATTAATGAGTCCTGAGAAAAGAAATGAGACATAGGGCTTCAGGGGCTTCATCACTATTACATTTCATGGTGATCCCTTTCCGGATAATGGAGAAGTAGAATTATTAGTTAGTGTCCTCTTCAAGAAGAATAACAAGTTGAGTCTTCTAATTCCTCATCGGTTGCCATGACTTGAATCCTTACTCTTTACCTACCGCCTGTGAAGTTGCCATTTGGATTGTTGTTGTTGTTGTTGTTGTGCACACTAACTTTAAGTTTTAATTCTATGTCACTTGAACCGATCGTTCTGAAACTCGGTAGCTACATAGCACAGGCCAATATCTTTCCATTAACCCTTGGAGCATGGTTCTGATGTTCTTTTATTCTTGGGACTGATTAATTAATTGAAGAAGTATTAGCCTGTAGGGGGCATCCTACTGTAGGTTAGGTATTTGCCAGTAGAGGATAGAGTAGCACTGTACCGACTGATGCTTGTTTGATTTAAGGGCAGAACAAGAGATAATTCTTGTTCGCGACTCATGTTCGATTTTGGACAGATTGTGGCACAAAACCACTTTATAATACACAATGGAGCTCCTCAACTCGTTGCCCACAATGCACACCTGCTTTATTAGCATGGATCCATATAGAGTCAATGCAATGAACTCCTGAATCGGCAGTTCTTCTATCGGTGGATCTATTGGATTGCATTTGTGTCGGATAAGATTTAGTTCTGTTGGAAATAAAATCCTCTGTGTTTAAACTAGTCAGATCAGAGAAGAGTGATACACCTCTAGTCATATTTTTGAAGGGCATCCTGTTCAGCTACTTATTCGTAGAATGGGAATCGGAGCGTCTTCATAGGCTGAAGGATGGTAATTTGCCACATGGGACTCTTGAGGTTAAGCTTCAAAGCTCTTCCTGCATCACTTCTATACAGTCAGCCTGACTTTATTCTTTGTATTATCTGGGCTGATTGAATAATTGCAGACTTATTGTGCTGGTGGGCTCTGAATTAGCCGGTCGAGGGCATGTGCACTCAGCCTTTAGCCTTTTGGTGTGCCGGGGAATACTCATGCTTGTTTCATTGAAACAGACTTTGCTGCTACAGTAAATCCAGTCCGCTCAGCCTGTTGTGGTAACTCAAAGTGGTTACCAATCCGCATCGAGTGGTAACTCAATTGAACCGAACCGCTCGGTTTGAAATGTGATCTCACATGCCGAGTGTTCATTGGCCAGAATTCTCTCATTTCTTGGCCATTTAGCCTCTTATACTGTGTGACATTCTTGCTTTCACCCCTCGTCTTCTCCTCTAATAACTCTTCTGTAAGGACAGCATATACCTGACCCCATTTTTGGCGGTTTGATGCCAGCTGCCAACCCACATCTGGAAATCGCCGCTGCTGGAAGGGAATAAAACGGCGCAGAGTGAGCCACTGTTGGTCGAGCATTAAACGCCAAAAGAAACTGCCGCAGATTTATTAGTCATTGCTCATTTATCTGTTTTCATCACATGAGGAGATTTTTATTGTGGGAGGTGAGGAAGGGTAAAGAAACACATAATGAGGGGTTGGGGGAAAAAAGGAGGCAAGGGTCCACAGTAGAGTAGACAAAGTGAAATAATTAGTAAGGCTTTGACAAAAAGAAACGTCACGTGCAAAAAAAGCAGCGTATGTTCGAAGGGGGGAGTGTGTGTAACTGAGAAGTAGAGCACGAGCAGGGGAACGTGGTCAAACAAAGAGAATCCTGAGTCAGCAGCAAAGCGGTGCTCTCTTACTCTTTCTCTCCCTCCCTCTCCTCAGGCTACAGTAGAGGGCCACTCCTCTCCCGCCTTCTCCTTTTCTCCTTTTCACTTCACCCAGTCTCACTTCTTGCATGCTATTTCTTGCTTTCTGTACTCCCCTTTCTTCTTCTTGGCGTAGTTAAAGCTGCTCTCTAGTAGGAAGAGAGCAGAGCAGCATACTCATTCTATGATTTCTCTGTATATTTTGTAGAAAATATTGATGCTGTCACCTCCATTGTCAAAACATTGTATAAAAAAATCCAGTATGATTGTAGACTTAACTATCCTCCAGATAAGGTAATGATAGTAGATTATACTTGGTATTGTTCTTTAGTACCAAACAAGCTTCATTTTTTGGTTTGTTTCTGCAGTATTTCTGATGTTTGACACTACTGCATGGATTTGGACAATAAAGTTTGTCTTTGCTTGCGAGTGCATAATGTGAGTTTGCGTAAAAGGCACTTGTTGACACGGTATTACTTTTAGACTTCTCGAGAGTTGCGCTGAAGGCGGGCCTTGTTTCAAACCAAAAGGGAGGGTAACATGAAAAAGACGGCCGTTAGGAGTTTGGTTGGGGCGGGAGGTGGGATAGGCTGTCTAATATATCCTGTAAAGTTGGCTAAGGCACTGGACCGGGTGTACATAAAAGATGTCAGTTTTGCCTTTCCTCAGGTTTCACCAGCAAAACACACACACACACACATGAACACACTTTTTTTCTTACTCGCCACTATGGTTCTAAACCTTAGCCCCCAATCCAAGCCCCACTGGCAGATTAATCATTCTTGGCGAAACCACAAGCGCCACTTGTTAGACAAACATGTCACACTCGCAGAAAAAAAGGGATGAAAAGATGTAAAGAGGGTGTCACTGGGTAACCAATGCGGTAGGATAATAGGACTTTTGCAACTTGTGTATCTTTTCAAACTTTGCTGCCAATCCTGAGTTCATTAAGCTCTGTATTGAAGCCTATGGGGGGGGGGGGGTGGCTTGAATAGAGTGTGTTAGTCTCACTTCTTGGCTACCAAATACACTTTGTAAATGAGTGGTTCCTTTGGTTGGCAACATTTATCCATAGACGAATGAGAAAATGAATGTATATAAAATATTCCTCATGAAGACAATGGCATTCAAAAGAGTCTAGACTGGACAATTGTATGGCTATCAGTGGCTGTACACGGCAAGTCTTTTTAATTAATCACAGCTCCATCTGATGGATCTGGTGGGCCACTGCCCACTCAGCCCAAGTGACCGTGAACTTCAAATGTGAATAAGGAGAGACATTTAAAGGATAGATTATACTTTTTGGAGAAATAAAAATATTAAAGATTCGGAAATCTCTTTGTATCCCAATCTGGCTTTAAAGTTCTCTCGGACCCGGCGAATTTGTTCTTGGGTCTTCATGGTGCTCTCTGCACTTTAAACAGAACCCTGAGACTCACAGAGCAGGTGCATTTATGCAGGGATATGAATACACACGGGTAGATTCTATTTAACACAGGTCCCCAGAGCTGTGGGTCTGACGCGCTAACCACTCAGTGCCAGGCTGCCTGTCTATAGGTTTTTATTTATTTTTTAACATTTAGTCTGGCTTTAGAACTAATGACCTTTCTATTAATTTCATTGGCAAAAATAGCGTGCTGGGCGATATTAGTCAGTGAATTTCCAGGGGAAATCAGGTAACCCATTAAATTGTAGGTGAAGACACCGTTGGTCGACATAGTATGGTTGTATAATCACCTGATCAAGTACTTTATACCTTCTTGACACTTTGTAACACTAATAGGCATCGTGTTAACGTTGAGTCAAGGGTCTCATTTGTTTTGACCCCTTTGATTCTTGCCAAAACATAACCAAATATCCAGTGTGTGCGTGCTTGTGTGTTTGCGTGTGCGCTTGCGCGTGGAGTGTGCGAGTGTGTGTGTGTGTTTGAGAGAAATTGTAAGCACATGTGTGCATAGTTGGTGCTAATAGAATTCTCCTGTCCAGCACACAGCTGTGTCTTGCTGATGAGTCCCAGGAGGCCCCAGCATGTGTCTATGGTTACTATGTTGAGGCTCCAGCATGAAACCATGTGCAGATCATTACTCTCTCTCTTTCCCTCCCCCTCTCGCCCTCTATCTGTCTCTCCATCCCACTCTTACTCACTCCCTTGCGCTCTCTTGGTCTATCTATTCTCTAGCTTGCCCATCCCCCCTTGCTTTTGCTTTGCCAAAGTTTTAATGTATGCTACTCTCCAAATACAGATTTGCCCAAGCAAGGTATGTCTTGCAAGAAAGACATTCAAAAGAACCATCCCACTCCCCTAGTCAACTTTTTGGACAGCAGATTATTGTTTTGTGCCATTGAAGATGGCAAGTGTACTTGGTGTACTGAATATTGAGTACTTGAACAGATGTAGACGTGCACTACCCCACTTGGTTTTATTTCCTCCCCTACTGAAAAGTTTGGGAGGAAACGGCCCCCATTAGACCAAAAATTCTATTTACAAGCTCACTGGATAGTGTTGTCTAAACATGTTTTTGAACTAAAGCAATGGTATTTCTTTGGTTGAATAGGATTTATTCCAGGATGCATGTTGACCTTTTGACGGATTCGGTGACCAATGTTCCAACATAAAAAATAAAAAAATACAGGAATGTATTATCCATCCAAAGACCCTTTATAAATCCTTACAAAGCTAAATCCAAGTTAACCAAATGTACACAAATTAAGTTTGAACATAAGGCCTCAACAAGCTCACTTTTATTATTCTTAAGTGCAAAAAGATGTTAACCACTATTAGGTTAGGAAATGATAAGAGTTATAAACTCCTAACAAACCACTGATGGTTTAGATCGCAGTGTATTTTATTCTATAGTGACTTTTCTCAAAACAATTTGGGAGTCTCTTCCTCCTTTCAGAACAAATGCTTAAAAGCATGTGTTCCCCAAAATCATACTCTCTAATTCTGATTTTAGGAACTCGGCACATGGAAAAAAACAACCCTAAAAGTAAGAAAATACTTCTATTTGAGCATTTCAATCCTGAGCAAACATAGTCATGCCAAGTAATCAGTAGACTATAGACTGTGCGCACTCTACAAAAACTCTCTCTCTTGATGAAGCCCAGTTTGTCTTTCAGGTTAATTTCCAGTCAAATGTTTCACCACGGACAACTCTCAAGGTTTCTGGACATGGCCTGTAATGATTCTTATCCTTGCGTCTACCCCATTTTGAGGAGAAGGGTCACTGCAAACTGACATTTACAAGCCCACATAATCCCCCAAAAGATTGATGAGACCCCATCCAAAACCACATCCCCAAAACAAATGATTTTGTTTATAGTCCAACTGCACACACTTGCACCTTACAAAATCAGTTTTCGTCTTAAAAAGAGAAGGTCCGAGTCAGCGTTTTAATACACAGTGTCTGTTTATGGCCAGATACTTGTATATATGTCTAGTGTCTATTACGCGCGCACATGTGTGTTGTGTTTATTGTGTGCTAGGATTTACGCTCTGTACCTGCACTGCCAGGTCCTGTCCTGCACTCGCAAGCCTCACAGGCAAACTAAAGCCAGCTGGCCTCACTGAGCGTTATCCAGCTGTTGTGATTTATGTAAGGCTATTAACCCTTTACTAGTTTTGGCTCCTAATCATGCAATACTCCGCTAACAAGTAATCATGATCATCTTCAGCCTAAGGGTGGACATTTGGATCTGACACCCAAATCTCAATCCTTCCAATTTGTTTTTTTTAATTCTGCCAAAGAAGTTGTTTTCATTGAGACACTTTTGTTTTTGTATTGTATGAAGCAGGGTAATGGAAAACATACCAATTTAAATTGGAGCAAAAGGTGTTTCTGTGGCAAAGTCAGCAGTAATTCAATGTAGGAGCATGAACTTTTTGAGATGTCCCTCTTGTCAAAGTGAACCAGAGCTCTATTCACCATTTTCTTTGATGGATTGCTTACCGCGAACCTTGAATCTAGAATTGTATTCACAGTAGAGATCTTTTTCATTCTATTCTAGTAGCTTAGGGGTGCAGTGTTTTGTTGATTCATTAAACCTCCCATAAACTTAGTAATCAATAAAACTTCTGGAAGCTAATTTCATGTCACTTTGTCGTCATCATGTTACGACATTAAGCATTTCATCAGTCCAGCTTACGGTGAGTTGAACATCCATTTAAAGCAGTTGAGAGGGCTGACCTATTAACACTAACTGCACTTCAAACACTTTCTTCAGAGCTCTAGAAGTGCCTGAGATGATGGGTTAAAAAGAACGAAAGGTGAGGAGGTCTACTGACCTTCTGTCCGATTAGCAATTTCTTTTATGCATCAGTGCAATGGGCTTGGTAAGTGGTCACCGACAGACGTATTTAATGCCCAAGACATAATGGGCCTGAATCAGCAGATCGCTCCACTGGGAGGTATTAAAGCAGACAGGATATTAACCCCTCCCTGGCCTAATCCCTACCCTGCTTGAGAAAGATCCGTACAAGCCAAAACTTTAATGTATGGAGTACACAGTGGAAGAAACTGTCAAAACCAAATCAAGATCTTTTTATTTGCCTTTCTGTCTAATCTAAAATCATAACGGAAAACACCCTTTGCAAGTCAGTTTTCTTTTAAAATGCAGTATTAAACCATGGGATGTTCTGATTCAATGAAAGAAGCTTGATCTCCAACTAGTATCACCTCATTTTCTCTGTAATACTGCATCCCAGAGTAAGATTTCGACAACTCAGCACTCCAGTGTTTTTCAGCTGCATGCAACTAACATCTATGCATCTGAGTTGCATTAACACACGTGTTGACGCACTGAATGTGTTGCTTTTTTTTCGCTACGCTTCAGAACGATCCTCTCCTGTGTAAGATTAGCAGGCCTTGTCTTCTTTGGCGACACAAACCCATGTGGTGTATATGTGTTTGTCTGCATACAAACCTATATGTACGTCATCACCGTCTATGAGCTGGTTGTGAATTTCTAGGATCCGCCACCCTCTCTCCATGGCTCAGCTATACGTCATGTCTGTCACCTTCTCTCTGGCCACAAAGCTGCCCATTATAGAAAGAAGAGGGGTTCAGTGACCAGCTAGAAGACTGCCCCACCCCAAATTTTCATGCATTGCTTGCTCACTTTCAGTACAATATTCGGCAATCCACCTTTCTTCCAATCCTTACCAATGTTTTGCGCCTTAGGTCACTCTTTAAGGCCATAATACAACTTTTGAGATCTCCAGAAATTTCCCATTGAAAAATAATATTATGATGTTACAATTACATGGTAGTCAAAGCTCCTTATGTTTAATGAACTGCAAGGAGACTACATGTAAATAGTCAAATTTGACCTTGCAAACACGACTTGCGGAGTTAAGCGGGTCGGAAAATGAATGAATGAATTATTACTCTACATCTTACTTAAGGCAGAAGTTGCTGACAAGCTCAAAATTGTGAACTCTAATCAACCTTCCACCGTGCACACGCCTCACTTTTATTGCATGTATGAGTTATTGTCTTATTTTCTCGCATGTACTTCAACTTAAGCTCTTCATTGTTGCACCCATCTATCCTTTGCACACAGAGACGCGTATGCACATAAATATTGTACACACATATGACAAGTCCTTTTCTCTAGTTTTTACTCTCACACACATGTGCACATAGCCCCTCTCCCCTCCAAACACACACGGGTTGGCTGAAGTAAAATGCCTCAATGTGTTAAAAGCATTAAGTAAGCGTGAATCTAGCAGCGCTCCTTTTTGGCAGGTATCACATGTCCTGCTTCATTACAATCTGGTGTACGCATTCAGCCGCATCCATCAAGACATCCCTTCCCCTTTCCCCCTTGGGTGCTTTAACACAGAGTGGGCCATCTTAAGACGTTAGCTGCAGAATAAATGACGTGCCTCATTATTGTCCAGGCCGGCCCAAACTCCAGAGCCTCCCCAAGGAAAAATGCACTCCTGTTGTGAACGTCAAAAAATAGGAATAAGGAAAATAGTCCCTGCTGTGTTGAGTGAGGAGGGCAGGAGTTGTAGGCAAAGGGAGGGGAATGCATTTACAACACTTTTTCACTGAATTTAACAAACTGTCTCTTGTGCCCATTGCAGTCAAATTCTTATTTTTGCACCAACTATTTTGGGTCCCAGAATGACATTAAGTACTTGGGAGGGAACCTAGCTGAGAAATGTGTGTATTGGAAATGGCCACGCCAGAAGCGATCAAAGCAGGGAACCTGTACCCTGCCGACTGTTACATTTTAGTCCTGTCAAAAGGCAACGTGCAGGAAATAAGGCAACACCTCACATGCTGCAGCTGTGTACGTATCAAACTGAGGTTCTTTTCTTCTGGCTTGCCATAATTTTTGGCTGGGTTAGCCACACTTGTCCCAATTTTCCCCCCAAAAAAGGCATACATTTAGGCTACCCATAGCACTTTGCTCCCTTGAAGGTTTCAAGGTGGCTACTTGTGAGACAGGTGAGGAAACCCTTGCTCAACTGATCAATCAGAGGACAGACAGACACTGAGGCCAAATAAAAGCTGATTGTAAAAGTTTAAAGAAAGCTGTAAAATCTCAAGTTTGAGGCATGGCCATTAAATGGCCATTTCTAATTCAAAGTTTTCAATTTCTGAGCAATAATAATTGTTCTCATTGTTTTAAAAAATATTCAATGAAACACTTTCAATCTATAAAGTATCCCTGGTTGGTAAACTAAAATTTTGCAATGTAACTTGGATGATGGAAATGCCTTGATTTAGAAATTTAAAAAATGGGGCTCTCTTCATTAAAATCTCTTGGTAAGAAAGAGTTGCAAGGCTTTTTTCTAAAACCATCTTTCAATTGATGTGTTTCAGCCATAAAAGCCTTCTTCTCTGATTAGATATTTAATAACGGATGCCAATATTTCTGCCTTGTGACACTCCTATTGAGAAAGCCTTCCCTCAGGCTTCACTACATCACTTCCCATTAGAAAACAAGGTTTTGTCAGACCTGTTCCCGCCTTTTTCCCCTGTCCCCTACTTGCGTGATAGATGAGGATAGCAGAGCGTATGTTTACGAGTGCGGCTGCGGGATTTGGCAGGCCCAAGCGCTCCTTCAATGTCTCACAGTTCATCACGAATTGCTGATTGACTGACTGGGACTTCTGTCCAGCAGAGTTTACATTATCTGCGCTCAGTCATGCAGCTCTCACCACAATAAATGTCTATTTGCTGCAAAAGGTTCCCAAAAAGAAGTGCACATTTGTAGCCATCATTGTTAATGAGGATATTCTTCTTCTCTTCTTTGCAGTGGTCCTATGCTTTGGAGAAACCCAACACGGGCAGCGTGTTCAGCCTGGCATGGTCTGCTGACGGCACTCAGGTGGCTGGAGCCTGTGGGAATGGTCATGTCATCTTTGCCAATGTGGTGGAGCAGCACTGGGAGTGGAATAACTTTATGATCACCCTTACCAAGAGGAAAACCATGCAGGTAGAGGAACATTTTTTTTACACTCAGTCGACTTTTGGCACAATCAAATGAGAGTCAACACAACTTACTGTAAACTTCCTTGACATAGATAAGTAATGAGCAAAGACGTACCAATATTAAAAATAATTTTGAGTGCAGGTAGAGCTGGGCCATATGACCTATGGTTGCCATTGGCGAGGTTAGATGTGAAATTCATTCGAGATGATTTGTCTGGATGCCAATGCAAGAAGCCTAACAAAAATCGAGCTTTTCACATCATAAAACGATGATTGGGACTACTGTACACTAAAACTGCTATATATCATTATATACTCCTGTGTAATAGGCACATTTTCTATCCAACTTAAACCCAACAATATTTTCATGACTGCATATTTTTTACGCCACTTAAACAAATGTTGGTACAACCTTTATATGAAATAGCACTTCATTAAAATGTGCCTCCACACCTAATGTTGGATGTACTTAAGAGCTTGACTATCTTACATATATGCAAAAAAAAAAAACATTTGATTTATACCTTGCACAGCCATATTATAGGTATAGCCTTCTTTTGTGCCAGGTAGCCTTGCAATGTCATTGGCTTACTGTCTAGCTGTCTCCCTTTTCTATACTTTTTTTGTACTGTTATAGACAAGCTAACCACAAAGTATTATTTACTGCAATTTAACAGGCCAAATGTCCATAGAAAACGATACACACCTTGAAAAAAAAAATGTGATCTGGCATCTTTACAGAGTGAAGTTTGTGTAAATCAAACAAGTGCTGGTCATCAGCTACTTATTTTCAGCCTTTTTCTGTCTCCTCCCCTCCGCCTTTCCTCCTCACGGGCCACTTTAAATGTGCACATCTGCCAGTGGTTTGTGAATCAGCCAGCTAAATTTACCACCTTGCGGTCAAATGTTGTTGTTTTTTCAATTCTTGGTTGTGTTGCTTGTAAATTTTTGGCTCGCTAGAAAGGGGGTGGAGGGGTTGTAAAGCTGTAAAAATAACCCCACCTTTCACCTGGTGCTGGAAAAGGCTCTTTCATTCATTCAAAGAGAGAAAAGCTAGGGAAGTATTTATCTATGGCTGCACACTACTACTTGCATACGCACATTCCAAACAGGTAAAAATGTCTTTCTATGACCACAGTTACCCTACATATGCTTGAATATATGATATACGGCTTCCTGCGTATATAAATAAAGTGTTTTATGTGTACGGCAGCAATCTTTCATGTCTGATTCTATATATATTTCTTTTTTCCTAAGGTGAGGAATGTGATGAACGATGCGGTGGATGTGTTGGAGTTCAGAGATCGAGTCATCAAAGCCTCCCTTGCTTTTGGATACCTTGTAGTTGCCACATCACTTCAATGCTACATCTACAAGTGAGCTTTTCACTCAGTCCACACATTCACTATTCCCACATTTTTTCCCATTTCTTAACTATTGAGATGGAATACAATGCTTCTCCACTTTGAGTTTACGTCATCCTCCTTGTATGGACATCAATTTACACATGATGTGCTGCCAAAGCAAAGCTTCTCCTTATCCTTAAAGCTTAAAAAGGAAGGAAAAAGTATATTATGATATCATAACTTGACTCTTTTCATTCAGATTTCACACAGTTGAGTTATGATATCATATTTGTGTAACATATCCAAGTCCAGTGTGTATTCACTACCAATAATAAATCATTCAATCAGTTTGGAGGCAGTGCAACCAATGTGAAAAAAGATGAACCACAGCATACAGTTGTGCTAAATATGGGATCTTTTGCTTTCGGGTTAACCCTAAGAATTGCTTTGTTTGTTCCAGCACACGAAATTGGAACACTCCACTCATATTTGACCTGAAGGAGGGAACAGTTAGTCTCATTCTACAAGCAGAGAGGTGAGCTGCATACTTAATCCTAGCAGCTACAGAATAAGAGAGGGGGAGACGGTCATCGGATCGTCTCCCAGCCTCTCTAAGACTTCATTTCTACCACGCACGCACACACTTGTACGTACACACGGGAGCTGTGCGGTAGCTTAGCTCAAGTATGCCATATAATAAGTCTGATAGTGTAACCACTCGGAGAAAATGAGATTAATATAGAGTAGCTCTTGTGCATCACTCCAGTCCAGTGTCGCTGACACTCATCATACTGCTAAATAGATTACTTGTCATTCTATAATCTCAGGCAAGCTTTAAGCGTCATGCTGAGTAAATCGCCGCTGTTTTTAATATGCATAAAAAGCCTTTACCTAACGACCGTCTGGTTTATTAGATGAACAGCCACACCGCATTCCTATAAAAGTCTACTCACTGTCTCCTCTTGCTTCCCTCTGCCCCATCCCTTGCTTCTACTCAGACATGCTCTTCTAGTGGACGGAGCAGGGTTATACATATTCTCCTATGAAGGTCGACTCATTTCCTCTCCCAAATTTCCTGGGATGAGGGCCGACATCCTCAATTCTCAGTGTGTCTCACTCAGCAACGACACTATTGCCATTCGTGACAAGAGTGATGAAAAAGGTGAGGGTACCGTCTTAAAAAATAATTACAGACACTGAATGCTCATCACTCTATTTTTTTTTTTTTTGGGGTGCTTAACTAGTCATCCTTCTATTTGACGCCTTGACCGGAAAACCTCTTGGTGACGGGAAGTCTTTGACTCACAAGGTAAGCAGCTCTATTTGTGGGAGTGGCTTCTGGCTGTTAAGTTTATTATGAACAATCCTCTGATACTCAAATTAAATTAAGTCTTGGCTATTTTTTCTGTCCTATTAAATATTCAAGAATTTAGACACAGGTAAGTTGAAATATTGAAGTTCTAAAATTGTAATCCCCTGATACTCACATTAAATTAAGCCTTGGCTAATTTTTCCATCCTATTAAGTATCCATGCAGACTCTATGGTTTAGCTTACAGATTAGCGATGACCCTGTGTCAAATCAGCCAAATATGGCTCGCAAACCATTGGTTCCCAATTCCCTGGATCGAAATGGTCTAGGGATCCCTGCCCTAAATGAGTAAACAATTATCAAAATAGTATGTGATCTTGTTAATCAATGTCATTGCATTGCTGTACTTCTGCTGTGCAGCTGTTGCTTATTTGACCACCCGTCAGCACACATTTCTTTGTACACTTAATTTCCTCTGATTTTTCATTCTTTCTTCCTCACTTACCGACATCTATTACTCAACAATGATTGCATCAAGCTTACTAATCATCTGTTGTCACACAGCATTTCCACTGTATTAAATACACATGGATGTGGTGTCTAGATTGTATGGAAAAGATGAGTAAAAGTGCAAAACATGGGTCTAGCACTCTACTTGCTGTCAGCATGGCCTTGTGTTCCAGCTGAACCCCCCCTGATGTGGACCTTAAACACATGCGCACACAAGTTGACTTTTTTTAAGAGGTTCATGTACATAGCTCTGTATATGACTCTCATACTCAGCGCTGATGCAAGACTGCCAGGTCACAGTGCAAATATGTGTCTTGTTTCTGTCACTCAGTTCTTATCCAAATGTGTGTATTTTTTTTTCTTGACATGCAGCTGGAGGTGGTGGAAATAGCTCTCGATCAGTGCGGTCCATCAACCGAAAGAAAGATCGCGTTGATTGACAAGAACCGCGACCTTTATCTAACGGCTGTGCGGTACCTGGGACGCGAGCCTAAAATCTGTAAAATCGGTCAGAACTGAACTAAATTTGATGGATTTTCTCTATGTTTCGACTATTTCCAGACAAGATTGTTGTTGTATGTGTGTTGTAGGTAGCATGATCCACAGCATGGCCTGGAATAATGCAGCGAACATATTGTGTGGTGTTCAAGACAATCAGTTCACGGTCTGGTACTACCCTGGTGCTGTTTTTGTTGACAAGGAACTTCTTCCAAAAACGCTGTATACAAAGGATGGCAGGTAACATGCAAACTAACCTTTTATCAATATTAACACAGAAATGAAAAAGTTGTTGGTGGTAGTGGTTTTTTAATCACCGATAACTGACTCAATTGTGAATTAAGTTGCAATTGGGAAGAATGTTAGGATTTATTTTGCACATGGGCTCCCTCTACAGTTGTCAAGGACTGAAACAATCCTGACCTCTTCTGAAATAATTCTGTAACATTGATATCAATGTGGTCCTTAATCCAACGTATTATGTTCCCGACTTGAGCTTTTTAATAGGTTGTTAAGGTACTATTTGATTAGCTACAGCAAGGAATCTTATCAGTGAGTGTAGATATGATAACGTATAACTGTATTGCTCCTTCTTAAAACAATAAGAATAGATTAAATGACCATATAATTGATGTTAAAAATACCTTCTGCTATCAACAATGGAAATGTCCTAAAGCAGCCTCCCAGTCAAAATTACTTGGACATCTATCGCCATCAATGGAAGGCAATGTGTTCATTTATTTAAAAAACATAGAAGATACCTTACCCTTACCTTGTTGACGATGGAACTGAATTTTGTGTGTACATGTCTCTCTTCTCATTATTAAGCGAGTTCAGCCACGCACCCCACATTCTCAGCTACGTGGACACTAAAGTGCGATTCCGCCAAAGAGATGGTTCCCTGCTGTACACCAGTGTACCTCCGTATGCTGTGCTCCTGCATGAATACAGTAGCTCAGCGCACTGGGATGATGCACTACGCCTCTGCCGCTTTGCCAAGGTAAGATGTTTAAAACGCTATCTTCTCTGACATCCGACATGCCGTATGGGCAAGGTTCAGACACACTTGCCCTTCCAGTTGTTTGTGTAGCACTCAACTAGGCATTAATCTTTGAAAAAGTCGGAAATTAAAAGGGAGAAACCTGTTTATTGCTCAGACCGGCAGGTTTTAATTAGCCTTCAATTAGCCTGGTGACACCATTTGCCACATTTTAGCCCCACCAGAGCTCACTCGTAAAATGCATACAGCCTTATGTATTGATTCTCCAAAGGCTGGGACTTTTTATTTAATTTATTTTTGTTAAAGATTGCCCAATGACACAGAAACCACAACTTAAGAGTACTCCCTTTCACGTTTTTAAGAGCAGCGGTTGGACAAAGGAGATCTAAAGAGGTTTTCAAGGCCTTTCCCGCAGCTTTACTTCTGGTAAAAGTTTTGTTTTTCGGTGGTTTTTCCCAGAATCACATTTGTTGGAAAGAGTTCAGCTCAGAGTTTGAGGCACAGCATGTTTGGATGCTCACACAAATGCACAGCAAAGTCACACACAATCTCGTACGTGATTGGTTTGATTTACGTGACCTCAGGCTTACGATGACAGTGTTGTCTTTTGGCTGGCGGTTTCTTGTTAGCCGTTTGTCGTGGTAATAGACAGTGATTAAAGGGAGGAATATGCAGCGGTGACTTTGGTCAGTTGATGGGCTTCACTTTTAATGAGAGTGGCTGTAAAAACTAAAGTGGTGACGCATTTGTTTACGCTCGTAAGTGTTCCATGAAAGAAGGTCTGCTTGTTTGACATGTGTTTCACCAGCTTCCACCATCAAGTCCTGTGCTGAGACCCTATTTTATACATATGTATTCATGTGTGTTATTATACAGTAGAAATTATGAAGGGAAATGCCCTTAAGGTCGTCGATGTTTTACAACACTTTAGTGGTATTTTTTTCTCCTTCCCTCTTTTCTCTTCTCCCATTCTTGAACAGTTTCAACAAATAAGAGATGAAAGAATGCTTGCATCACTGTCCATTGAGCGCTTCCAAGTGACGTTGACTGACTAGAAATTAGACCACAATCATTTACAAAGCTACTTCCTTGTTATTAACTGAACTTTATAAAGGGTAGAACTAGCCACATGGTCTCATTGCCCTTCTTTTTCTGTGCAGGAACAGTCTTTATGGGCATGTCTGGCTGCCATGGCGATAGCCAACAGAGAGCTGACCACAGCGGAGATGGCCTATGCTGCTATTAGAGAGGTAAGAGCATCCGTTAATGGATTTGTCAATGGAGAGCTTTTTGAGCCACTTGGGAATGAACACACAGTGGGTGAGCTGCTACGCTAAGATGTTAATCTTTTCTTTTTCCTCTTCACCAACTCCTTTTTTTTCATTGGCTTCCCAGTTGCCACGAGTACATTACATTCACTTTATCAAGCAACAGCCATCCAAGGAGTCATCATTAGCACACTTGTTGCTGTTCAGTGGGCAAGTCCAAGAGGCTGAGGCCACCCTGTTACAAGCTGGACTTATCTATCAGGCAATACAAGTCAACATTGATGTTTTCAAATGGGACAGGTAAAGTAATGTTTTGTTTTTGTTGTATGGAGGCTTGTTTTTTGACTTGTTGAGTATCCAAGGTGAAGAAGCACTTGTTTTATTTTCAGGGCCCTCGAGCTGGCGGTCAAGCACAAAACCCATGTAGACACTGTGCTTGCCTATAGGGGGAAGTTCTTGCAGACATTTAACAGGACAGAGACCAATAAAAGGTTCTTGAAGTACACTGAAGGGGTAAGGGTAGTTTGCTGCTTTGTATTCATTGGTTTGGGTCGCAATTACTTGCAGTTTAACCATGGTAATATGGATATTTCTGTCTCTTGTGTATTTATTTATTTTAGGTCGAGGTGGATTGGGAAAAAATCCAAGCCAAGATCGAGATGGAGTTGTCCAAAGAAAGAGAAAAGGCTGCTAGCACGTCTGTCAAGAGTAGCATAGGCCAGCGGCGTTGATTTCAAAAGGACTCGTCCTATTCCCTTGTGTGCAATTTAGAGGCACCTGCTCCACAATCAATGTAGCGAAAACAAGAACCCCATTCTTTATGAATGATGCGTAATACAAGATGGCCCAAACGTTAGCTATTCTTCAAGTATTCAAGAATAGTTCGTCTGAATCCGAACAGGAATGGTCCCTCAGCGAATTCTTTATGAATTCATTTCACTTCCAGTCCCTGGAAAGTGGACATTTGAAACATTCCCATGGCAATAACACCATTGTGGCCTTTCTCTCATTACATATCAGATGTTTCAGAGCAGATTGACAGCAAGAAAGTGCTTAGTTTGATTTGTTGGTCCGGACCCAAAATACATTTGGTCCAGGACTTTTTTGATGTGGTTCATTTTCACATTGGAACTTTTGCCCAGCGAGACAGGATTTGCCAACAAATCTACGCATGTGCAAACCCCCATTCATGCCTGCGGAAGTAATCAATCACAGAGTTCCGGCTTGGAGCATTCATGCTCATATTGATTGAAATGCTTCATACAACTACAAGCATTTGTGGGACATTTGACGAATCAGAGGGTACTGATGCAACGTTGTTTTTATTTTTAAATATCTAGAAGACATTCCGTCTCCTGACGAACCTAACAACATTTCCCATAAGGGCTGAAGCAACGGAAGCCTGTTAGATGCAAATATGTCTTTGATAGATATTAGCTTTGGTCCAAAACTCGGTGCGGTCATTTTCAAGCATGAAGCGAACTGAGCTCACCTCAGCAACGAGGTCTCGGTACAACTTTTTGGTCCGTACCAAAGTTCGCTGATTTATATTCACACCAGCCCAAAAGATGTGCACAACCAAAACGTGTGAATACACCTTAAGATTCACCGATGATCTTGAACAGCCTTTGTAAGTCTGTAATTAATGGTTGTGATCTGTTTATAGTATATTTTTACAATTTATATTTAAAAAAAAAAAGTGAATAAACCTGACGGACCAAAGTATATCCTATTCTTGGATTTCCTTTCCATATTGTAGGATATAGCGGTCTCTTATTTACTTTATATTAGTTTCCCTAGCCATCAATTGTCGTACAATTCTTGTAATCCTCATACATAACTAGTAGATGAAATTCCCCACTTACTTTTTCTGCATTTGTAATTATAGAATGCTCTTTTTAAAAAAGTTTTGTCTCCATATTACAATCATTTGGAAAAAAAGACATTACTCTGCCCTTGTACTGCTAAGGGAAGATGTCAGTTTTATATGACCCTTAATTAAAGTTTCATGTGGCAACTTGAGAGCCCTCATGTCGTCCCACATGCGAAACAGTCACTAAGCATTTGCACCTCTTTACGCCTCGTAAAGTGATCACCACTTTTGCGGGGGTCGCTCCCCTCTCATCTGGCTTTTAAGTGGGTTCTAAACATGGATTTGTGCATCTAAGTGCTAACCCCATCCACCCACTGATTTCTGTCTGGCAGAGCAAGGCCATCAGTCATGGTCAGCCAGTGTTGGATTACACGAGGCAGTGCAATCACACTCTGAGCTTGGACCGTTCTGAAAAGGAAACCCGGATGGTCTAATTGGTAAATGTTCTTGAGCGGCGAATAAGTTGTTTTTCTATGTATGACACACTAAGTAAATGGCATTCTTCTGTTTTTTTAATCCACGTAAATGGGACATTAATCTTGGATCGGTGATATATGTGATGTCAAGATTGGTTTTTGGATTGTTTCAAAAAGGTCACCTCATATTTCATTAGGCAGCAGTGCCTGCAGAATGAATGATGGGGCCTGGCTCACCCCCACCACCCCTGTTTCTCTCTTCCTGGGTAAGACACAGAAAGACTGTTAAAAGTGTTCATGTTGGCAGATGTCAGTTTTAAGTGATCTATTCCTGATGATTCCACTTATTTTAAATTACAAATCTGATTCTTAAGAATGTCTGCAACAAAATACCCACAATTAAGACATTAGACAATGTCCTATTTGACTTAAAATAGCACACCCCATCATGTCATTAAACAATTTGATCATCTAATAACAAAATTTGATTCTACTAGTGTATTTTATTGTCAACCTTAGGCGTTGAAATTGCACTTATAGTAAAATTGAAAGAAAAACAATTACAGGATATTGTCTCAATTAATGTGATTTCCTTTAGACAGAGTTCCGAGATGTCCTTGGGCCAGCTTGTTGCCCTCCCGAACTGTCCAGGACTTCCATTCTGAGGTCTCCGGCCCCCGTCCCAGCCGCTCTGCATCTTCCCGGATTCCGCGTCTCATTGTCGGCCAGCAAGTTGTCGTCAGAGCGGTCCCGGTGCATCTCTTGCATGCTTTCCTCATACGTGGGTAAATATTTGACCTCATCGTATGCTGGCAGGTTAGCTGAGGCGAAATCCACCGGATTGCACTCGGGGTAGCGGTCCAGTAAGGAGTCCTGGGAGGCGGACGTATGGCCGTGGAAGAGCGAGGGCTCCTCCCCGCGGTCCTGGTGCGGGTGTCGGCGCGGTCGCGGGCACACGATTCTCTGGATGAAGTAGCCCATGGCGAAGAGCAGCAACAGGATGAGTATGCCGGACAACTTTCGCGTGAACCAGCCCACGTTGTCGAAGAAGACGTGGATCGGGAGCTTGCAGCAGCGAACTGTCGCGCCTCCGTCTACGCCGCCGCCGCCCCCTCCTCCGCCGCTGCCGCCGTTATTGCTCCCGTTCCCGGCAGTGATGGGCGGGCAGCACTGTTGCCCGTCGCCGCAATGGACCTCCCCGCAGTTCCGCAGCGCTTGACACACGGAGAAAAGGCACGCCGAGAAAAGGGTGCCTGTGTTTCTACCCCCTCCGCCCCACCGATGGGGCATCTTTTCCGCCAGATGTTGTGCCCGGTTGTGGACCCCCGTCCGGCTAATCGTGCACTGGGAAAGGCAGGTGGTCCTTTCGTACCCGTGGGTTCTTCTCCGACTCACTGCAGTGAGGCGCGGGGCAGCAGGTGCACCCAGCCTCCCTTCTTCATCCTTTCCATCCTCTTCTTCCTCACCCCCCTCCCCATCCCTCTCTCCAATAGACCTCTGTGATTGGAGTGGATAATTGATAAGCATTATGAATTTCTGATGCTTTGATACCATCCCTTTCCCAGCGAAAAGTCATCCGTCCACAGCCATTCAACGCAACAGTGGAGAAAATTAGGTATATTATTTATTCAGACGACTTTATCCTGTGCTTTGAATTTTCTAGTTGAAATTGAGGGGGGGAAATGTAAATAAGACACTGAGGGTGGCCCCGCGGCTTGAATGTTTAGTACATCGGCCTCACAGCTCGGGTCCTGGGTTCAAATCCAGGTCGGTCCACCTATGTGGAGTTTGCATGTTGCTCTGCTCCATGCTTATTCTTCCTCTTCTCCAACCAGGGTTTGGATTTGCAATGCCGACCATGCTGACTACTGAGCATACAGTCCAGTACCATCCTTTAAAGGTAAGGTCACTTTGATTGTTGCCTTTTAAATCCATGCAATCTGAAAATATGCACATTTTCTGGATCCCACAATGCGCTAAACAACAAGGGAATGCTATTTAAACTACCAAAAAAATAGGCGATTAAAAAAATAAGGTCGTCCAAACTAAAGCCCCCCCATTCCAACTCTTTGTCAATCTGAGTATTTGAGCATATGGTGTTCTATTTGACCACTGGAGGAAGTCCCTGAAGAGTGTTCTCTGGCTACTTTATACCCCCTCTAAAGGCTTGGTGGCCACAGCAAAGTCAACGCTCGTGATCCAAGGCGCCAACGGATCTACCCCTCATAAAAAATGAATAGTTCCTTCCATATGTGCTGTAATGAACCCCCTCCAGTCCCATTAGCAGAGTGTCTGAGCTAACATTGTAATGATGTATCACCCTTGAGGACTATGCGTTTGTAGAGCATTGAACATAATCATAAAAGTAAATGTTCAATTTAGACGCTTGCTCCCAGTGTTAATTCACAAACAGCATTAAATGAGAGGTCAGCACACCTTCCTTAAAGTTCAGATGTTTGCCGTACAATTAAATACTGGTGCTCCAGTTTATTTTTAACATTCCAAAGACTAGTATATTGTCATTGGCATGATATGACCTCAACGGTCTTATTCTTGAATGCGCAATTTAGCAAATCCCACTACTGTAGCTTTACACCATAAAGTTTTTCAGATGGTCAGTATGATGCAGCCTAATTCCAGAAAGCATCGTATTTCTAGTCTGTACTCTGCTTCAATTACGGAAACACGAGCAGGGCTTCTCTCTAACCAAATAAACAAATACTCAATCGATAGCCACTGGCAGTGAATGGGGACTTCACAAATCTTTTTTTTTTCCCCCTCCATGTCATATACTGTAACTTCATGGTTTTTTCCCGGCATGAGTGCCATTGCGCCTCTCGGCACAGCTCTTATTGACATGCACTGCTATTTTTAATCACAGCTTTCAGCGGCTTAACTGTTTCAAAACATGTTGAAAAATGCCTATTTCCAGCTAAAGGGAAAAAAAATTTAGATCAGTGGAAAGAGAACAATGCCTTCCAAATGGTTGCCAGTCATTTCCATATGGTGGCTTCTCTGTGTTTGCCATCTTTGTTTTCCATCTTATTGAGCTATAAACTACTTCCTCCAGCTTGTCACTGTCTCCTCCGCGAATCCCTTCTAACTAACCACTTCCTGCTTCTTCCCCTCATAAATACATCCGACAACTTAGCTCCAGTGCAAATATGACTCCTCATCCATACTAGAGTGACATTTATCTCACCAGAAACACACCATTGCTTGGTTTATATTAAAAAAAAAACACGACAAATGCCTCAACTATCATTCTACAAGGAACATTGTATATCATTATATTTATATTTAGTCATTCCTTGATGAGTGTGGTTAACTTACTGCCTTACAATCAAGAGATTCGGCATCAACAAAGTAAATATTACCAAAATTGTATGTCAAGTTTAATGAAGACTCTAAATCAGGGCTCTCAAATTTGCGGCAGGGCCCTGTATGTCAGCAATTTTGTAAATTTTTGCTAAATGAATTGAAGTGATCATTTCAGGCAGTCGTCTTGTTCGCGTAATGATTAAAAACGGACTGCAGTGCAGCGCAGTATTAAACGTGCAGCTCCATTAATCTGGCACAAAGGTTTCTTGTTGTGTTTTAATAATTCAGCCGTATGGGCTCATTTAGACTTGTGCCATGATGAATGGCCACATTCATTTTCATCTGTCAGAGACATTGATGCGCAGGCCACCCTCACGGTCAATGTCACGCTTATCACGTTTGCATTAATTATGAAAACAAAGAAAGCCCTGTTTGGACACGCTTTTTGTTAATGAACTCGGTCAAAGTCTCTGGGTTTTGCTTGGGTTGCGTCAGAGGCACAAAGATGTATTAAAAAAAACCAAGAAAATCCAAATAAAGCAACAAAAAAAGCTTAACATTAAGACACTCCTGTGAAAATATGTAGTTTTTCAGCAATAAAGTCAAACAAATTTGATCAAAAACTTCCCTGTAAGTCGGTTCAATTGAAAGTATATTTTACTTAAATAATACAGTAAATTCAACTTTTGAGATTCAGTGGATAAGGTCATATAGTTCTACAATTGGGTTTGTTTCTTGTCAATTTGTAAGCGTTGAAGCAACTTCACTGACGCACAGCTTCCAGTAGATGGCTCTTTCAATTTGATATCAGACCAATTTTAGAGCTAAATGGGAGAAATGTCTATTTTTGTTTAAATTGGTCTGTGTTCTTGCTGGACAATACTCAGTAGGTCTTAGAAAATAAGGATATATGCTTGTACTGCTTTTTTACAGCACAATGCGTTTTTGATAACCGCTCGTGGGTGTCATCTATTTTTTTTGTGTATTCCCTTTAGCTTCAACTCTTAATAGAAAGCAGGGACCAAAGTCAGTTGTCCATTGTGCTAAGGCAGAAAAGTCCCATACCGCAGCTATTTTACACCCACGTACTTCCTCTCCTCTCGTCTTATCACCCGGCTTTACTCTGAGGTCTTCAAACTGGATGAGGCGTGCTTGCTTTAGCATATAGGGCCACTACACTTGCATAGGGGCTCATTTTTTAAGTATCTGTGTTGTTTTATAGGGTGTAATGGAGCTCAATGTGATTAATGGGAAAGATATGACAAGGGACCAAGGTCACTGGATGGACCCTGTCAACTTAAACTTGGTTACCCCCAGATGTGTAGATGTTGTCTTAAAGGGTTTATATAAGATGGAAAACAGCTCTTAGAAAAGAAAAAAATCTTAACAAAAGTGCGGGTGTCTCAGGGGAACGTCTCTGGGAAGCTTATGCTGAGCTTTGAGTTTTGACAGAGTGGGGAATAACCGTACATGACCTCTACTATAGTGTTCCCATATTGTGAACGCCCCAGCCCCCTCTTTGATGGGGAAGTGCATTAAATGATGTGAGTCAGCATCATTTCTGTCTCTTGAAGTCTTGTTGTCTTGAAAGATTTTACCATGGGTGGGGAAACCACATTAACAGGCCATGTTCTTTGCTACGTCCAGCCAGTTGTACAACAGTACCTTTAAAACGTTAGCATTTGCAAAGATAATAAAGTAGAGTGGCTGCACAATGAGCAAATAGTTAGACCGTCCCCCTTACAGTTCTAAAACCGATGATTCAGTCCCAAGTGGGTTTTGGTCTTCCTGTGTAGAATTATGTTCTTTCTCCACATACTCCAGTTTCTTAAGGGCAGTAAAAATAAAAGTACTAATAAGAACTGCTGAAATACGATAATACAAACAAAGTACAACAGTAGCTTGTAAAATAGTGCATAAAACTTTTAAATGTATACTTACAATTGTATTTATCCCCAAAGTAAAATTTAGTAAACATATTTGATCATAATTATTTACTATACAACTATTGTTTAGGTATATTTCTATTTATGGTGACTTTTAGCCATCGTTTTGTCTATTAGTACAAATAAAGTACATGCATATAACTCTGACCAATCTTTTTATAGACAAAAAAAAATGGCCAGTCACCAAACCACAAAGACCGCCAAAGTCTAGAAGACAATCCACCAACAAGCAGCTGGACATGACTCACTTCCTGAATCCTGGAAAAAAGCAAACACACACCTGGAGACTATATGTAGGGTAAGCTTTCCCTTTTACCACATGCTTTCAAACCAAAGGCTAAGGGCTAGGGAAAATTAGAGCCCCCCCACCCAGAAAAACACCCACGTGTACTTCATCCTTACCATCCTTGTTCCACTATGCTGAGTCACTCCAAAAAAAGGGAGGGAGCCAATTTGAATACTTGCCTCCGGAGGGCCATGGAGTCCAATGAGGCATCAAAGAAGGAAACGTTAAAGAGAGGTCATGACGCGTAACGAAACACTGAGCCATGCCATTATGCTGTAAAAACCAAGAAAATCATGGATAGTATGTACTGTTATGGAATCAGTGTGCATTAGTTACCAATGATGCAGGCAGGGGTTGCGCAAGGGTGGCTACAGCACCCCTATAATGTTGAAAGTGAATACTGAATGGAGTACTTTTTCCCCTAAGCACTGTATAAAGGGGATACGCATTAGAGTGGTAATTGCGGCCTCACTATTTGGAAAATCCAGTTTTCTTATCTAATCCACTACAGCTGTTTTTAGGTCATTTTGACCTGCGGCATGCCATCAAACTATTTCACATTTCTGCTCTTGTCATTTTCATTTAATAAAAAAAAACAACAAAAAGTCGTTAAATTCTTGTTTTCGTATTTCATTCCCGATAAAACTATTCTAGGTGTTCACTTATGGGCCTCTTTTCGTTTCTTTTGCCGTGATTTTAAATAATTGGCAGTATATTAAGACATTTTAATACGCTCGCAGATGTCCCACTTCAAATAAATGGGTTGTCTCTTGCAGTCATTGGCCTTCAATTAAAAATATTAGCATGAGCTGAAATGGACGAGAGCAGTGTTTTAGGACAAGTGAGCAAAAAAAAAAAAAGTTAAAGCAGTCATTGGCAAGTGAATATACTGTACCGATCCCTCAATGTAGTAAAGTAAATAAATGCTCGTCCTCCTTGTTAATTGTTAATTTGTTTTCAACATATTTTTTTCACTACGATCTTCCTGCCAGTCCACAATGGATTTTGTTTCAATATTCCTCGGCATATTTTGCTGTCTGCACTGACATCTGTTGGCGTTTTTATGCATACCATGCTGGAGTTTTCGCGCTTAAAATGACCCAGTTTTGCACTAGTGGCTTCAAGGTCAAACCAAAAGGCCTCACAATGTTATGGGGGTAGAACAGTTTTATAATGATCACACATTTTTATCCACACAGATATTTTGCATGATCTGACATAACACACACATTTGAACTAAAATTGAGATTTTTTTGCTTCTGATTTTGTACAGAAATCCAGAACTCAAACACCCCCAACAAAAGACAGGCATTTTGTGGCTTGAGTGTTTTCCCTTGTGTGTCGGGTCCATGTGATTAGCCAATAGTTTCACCTGCTTTCCTTCCCACTTGAGACCCAGGTGTTTCAAATTATCTTGTCAACTCCCTTCTGTGTATATAAAGCCCGTGTCTCAATCAACCTGGGTCAGAGCATGTTAGTGTTTGGTTGGTGCAATAGCCTCCCTTCATATTTTCCCCAAGTAAGTTAGTTTTATTGTCACTTGTTCCCAGTTTTTTTCTTTTATTTAAGGCTTTATTGTGTGAAACACATTGTCATTAAATTTTACTTTAGTGCAATCACCCGTGTCTGCTTGATTACCCATGATCTTTTCTTGTCATAATAAACTGGATTTATTCATTGTTGATTTTTTTTTACACTAAAGATTATCTCTTACTCATAAAGTAAGAGTTCATGATCTATTTTTAATTACTAAAGATTTTTGTATCTTAGGACATTTTCAAATACATTTATATATATAATATATTTTTCATTGTATTTAAGTCATTGCAAGCCATTGACTGTGGTAGATGTCCAATTAATTTAATCCAACAAGACTAAATGCTAATGCTTCAGTGCAAACAAATACTCATTTGCTTCTCTCACACACAATGGATTGGACATCTAATCATGTCAATGGTTTTAATGATTGCCATGTAAGGTTTGAAAAAATAAAAGTCTTAATTTTGCCTCTGTTTTGCTTTATTTCAGTGCTACTCTGTCTACTATGTGCACCCTGGCCATCTGTATGCAGTATACAGCCAAACAGTTACACAAAGGTAATTTGCCATAATCATTATTATCATTCTAAACAGATTAGACTAAATCAGGGTTGTTTTCCATAGACACTGTGTGGTTCTCTTTGATTTATACCTTTGCTACATTTTATGCATGTACTATGTTGATGTATACTAGACAGAATATATGTATACTATAGATAGAAATAAACAGGTCTCACACAACAATACAATTCAACAAAATATATTTATTCTCTTTAGAATATTGGAATAAAATAAAGTAGAACATTAAAATGAAAAAATAGTACATTCTCAATGCAAGTAGTGTTCACCCACAAAATTACTGTGGGGATGGATACGCTGGGGTTTTTAAAATTAGTTAAATGAATTATGTATTATTAATTTTAACTTAAGGTTTTGTACATAAAATACTAAGGCAAAAAAGGCAACATCTTTTAACCAATACATTTTTCATGCATCCTCAAAACATAAAATAAGTTACAAGTGAAAGATGTTTTTGAATAAATAACAAATATATCAGTCCCCTTAAATTAAACATAATAAATAATTGTTAGAGACTAAATGGCATCTTCACAGTAGGACCATCGCAAAGACTCAATTGGACAGAGGTGCATTCGTGGTTAAAGCCCGAGCAATGGCCGCTTTTCTGCGGGGGAAAAAAAGCGATTAAAATGACGTTAAAAGCAATATTTGAAGATGATGGAATTAAAGTGGAACTCACCTAATGGCGGCGGTCTTCTCACGGACCCATGGTGCCCGGATTTGGGCACAGTAGTAGTCAGTTTTGGTGTAGAAGCTGGTGGAAGACAACAACACATTAAAATCATGTAGATGAATATATATGTTTTTTCTTTCGACTCAAATATTCAATTAAATTAAATTTAGAGTATTTCCAATTAGAAATGGTTGTTTCATCACATTTATTTAATAAATATGGCTTGTATTTTGTTAAAGTACATTCTAATTTGAAAAATACTTAAGTTTGAACTCCTGAATAAATATTCATATCTAAAGTATACAAAAAGCCATGAGTCATAAAAATATAAATAATCCTAAAAGCTAAATACTATTTTTGAATGTTAATTATATAAAATCCAAAGCATTTTTAAAAAATGGGCAATAAAAAAGACAAATGTGGCCTAAATATATTTGGCTCAGAGAATTTTATTAATTTATTTAGCTTTCCTTAATACATTTCTTGTGACCTGGCCTAGCTTGACTATTTTACTGCCATTGGCAGCTTTAAAGATCCAATTCATTTGAACTGGGAATTAAGATAGATAGGGCCATCAAGAGGTATTTCCAATCCCAATTGACCTCTTTTACTACCACAACACTGTCACTTTGACTGACAGTGAATATGTTAAGCTAATGATACCTTTTGAACACTTTAGTGACCAATATCTCAAAGAGTTTAACCCAAATTGACAAATTAAATCCATTAAAAATGTGTTGCATGTATCCCTATATATTTATATGAATCTATTCAAATGCAGTAGTGCTACTTAATGTGTTGTTGTACTTACATGACGGCGGGCAGGCATGGCAGTTGAGGTACTTCCACTCGGTATGCGTAAACTTCCTCCGTGATCTCCTTATTGCTGACCTTCGTACAGCATTCGGTCACCTTCCCCGCTGGGCCACGAGACAAATTAACATGATTTTAGTATTTTCTCTCAAGGCATAGAACAAAAAACATAGAAAAAGATAAAAGATCTTCCACTCACGTCCTCTGGCGCATGTTCCCACGACGACCAGTGCTATGAATAATATCAAACTCTTCTGAAGACTTCCGATGTTGAGCATTTTGTCGATAATTCAGGTAGATGGGGATGTTTTGAAAAGTTGTCCTTGGTTCGTCGAAGTTGAGTCTTGAAGAAATGTGTGAAGCGACACCAACGGGACAATCAAATTTAAGCGTAAAAAAGCAGAAGTGGCGTGGCCTTGGCGTTAGTCATTCACGCTTTTACTCGCTTTCCATTTTTGAACGTTCTTCCTACGAAGTCGTAACGCAATCGTCAATGGAAGTGACTAAATGTGATGCACGTTGGAGGCCGGTAGTGCTGTTTCACAATTCTACTTCGGAAACAAGTGGAAAGGGACACAACGCCCAATGGAAAATTGTTTTTAATAATAATTTCCTAACCAAAAAAGTAGTAAAGTCTTAATACATGGATGACAGCATCCAATAACAGATAAAAGTACCAATGATAACTAAGCAAGGGGCCCAGGTGTTCTAAAGCCTGTCGAGTTTCATTAAACATGACTCTGCTCTCTTGCTGTAATACATTGCTCAATAGACGATAAGTACATGATTCATATTGGAATGATCTTTCTTATTTTTTTTCCTCCCCATTTGAAAAAAAATCACTCTTCTCATTTGGATGTACAAAAAAGATTTATTATAAATAATAAAAAAATACAAACCAAACAAGGACAGCATAAATAATTGTAATAAATATAATTAAACATATTGACCCCAGACCCATAAAGTAAAAAACATTCATATATGCATACATATATATATAAAAAGTGACTGAAATAAATAAATGACAATCCTAATCAACTGTGCTCCATCAACTCTTAATTGGCAACAAACGTGACAATTTTAATTGAATCATCATGTTTTGTTTGCTTGCTCAACTTTTAATTTTGTTCTGATATTTAATATTGACTTATTTTAGTTACTGTTTTGCTCAGTACATTGTTAGATAGATACATTTGAATTTTCATGGCCTAAGAGTATTTTTTTCACGTCTTTGTGGGAAAAAAAACCCAAAAATGTTTACTTTAGATGGTCCCCCGAGGAGATATATCCCAATGCTCTGTTAATGGTGATTGCTCTTATTTGGAAGCCTCTCATCATCTCACACATTGCAATTCGGTCTTTAAAACTGTCGTTTTCCCACATATGGGGCACGCCCTCCTGAAAAGAACACATACATACATGTTTGTAATTATATTGTCATCAAATACTTTAAACTTACAATTTAAAATGATGGATCATTAGTAAGAGGGAATGGTAAAATACCTCTTCAGAGTTCAGTGATTTTGTCACTCTGAGTCCTGTGAAACAAGTCTATGAAAAGCAACAAAACAAGGAATTAGATTGTCTTTATAGCATTCTGTTAAAGCATGCTAGGCATTATGATTTGGATAGCTTCCCACCCCTTCCCAAAATAAGATTTTGCACACCTTCAGGTTAAGGATTATTTTCAAAGTCGAGTTTAGAAGCTCTTCTTCTTTGGCACTTCTGTGTTCCACCTGAAGGTATGACTGAATAAGGGCATCGTAATAGGTAACATCCTTCATGATGCTCTTGACACATTCAGTCTGTGAGGAGTAGAAATTGCATTGGTATCCATTGTGCTACTATACTTGTGCAAAATTCCTGTGTAAGTGTTCTTACTGAAGGGATTTTCTAAGTTTTTAATGTCATTAAATAAGAAAAAAAATTACAATTACCTCATTGAAGCGTGTTTTCCTTTGGGCCATGCAGGTAGAACTCTGGCATGGGGGGAAAAAGTCATTAGAAACATATATTTTCCTTTCTTTTACTGTATTTAAGTGCTTAAAATAGATCATTTTACAGTGGCTGTAATATGTATACTTGTATTTTTTTATGTATTGGTATATAATTGTTAGTAAATAGGGGGCTATTTGACATTTTTACTTATTGGTTTTGGACCGTTAGAACAGGCGTGGACAGATTTAAAATAGTATTCTGATTATGAATGATATTTAAAAAATAGTTATCACTTTAGAAGAGATTTACCTGTCGTGTATTAGGTGCGCAGGCTTGTGCTGTATCAGCCGAGCTGCTCACATTTGTGTTTTTCAACGGGTTGCCGTAACACATAATGTCCTTTTTAAAAAAGATAAACATAAAAAAATATGAGGACGTTTAAGGGTAAACAATATATGGGTGACAATAATGATGACCATGATTGAAAGAAAATAAAAAGTACTTACATTTTTGCTTAGAAGTCCATTAATATTAGTCAAGAGGTTCCTGAAGATGGGGGAACACTTTGAGTACTCTTCCACGCTTAGATGGTTGTGTACCGGCATTGTCATGACTTTATTCCAGTGCAGGGTGGAGGAGAGGAGTAAACAGCTGATCATGTCTAAATGGGATAAAAAAACACAAAAAGTAACTAACTTGTTGAATCCACTAAAGGCAAATAAAGGCAATTATTTCTCCTTCTGGGACTCACACAAGTTAATGTTCGTCATCCTGTATGTTTGATGAACTGTCTGATGGGGCATGTGTATATTTATATATGTGTGTTGTTTTTATTTTTCTCAGGGGGATATTCCCGTGCCACCCACGCTTTAGAGAGGGTCGCTGGTGAGCAAAAGAAAACCTACAATGGATTACTACGTCATCTCTTCACTGAAACTTAAAGAAAAAGGAAGTAAGTGTGGTGAAGAGTAAAGTAAAAAAAAAAGAGGCTTAAAATTTGTGAATAGTGTAGTATAGACATGTAGTGCGGAGGTGTTATGGAAGTGTTTGGTTTCATATGTAAAATTCACCTAATAGGCAATAGTATTTTGTTTTTGTAGGGGGTGCCCAATAAGCGATATTGTTAGGATTAAAAATAATAATAATAATTTTATATTATGTAGGATAAATACTAAAAGAAAGGAAGTTAACTTCAGGTTTAGTACATTATTGCTCAAAATACTGTTTAATACCAAAAGGATAAACATGCAAACAAGTGTGGAGTCAGTATTCAATTGTATTATATTTTTATTTAGCTAAATTTTAGTGCTTTTTGTTCAATTATATTTTTAAGTCTTCCACTTTTATTGACAATGATATATGTGCAATTGAATGCCTTTGGCAGAGAATAAACCTTCAATTTACTCGTTACCATCTCTTCCACTGTAAATGGATTTGATTTATATCGATGTCAATCAGTTAATTCAACTATTAATTTAATCTAAACATCATTAATTTCGGTATGTATGCAATTATATCAGTTTTATGGGACTTTGCGAGTTGGTAAAGGAATGGCAAAAAAGTAACTTTTTTTCCCTGTCAACAAAAGTGTAAATGTCCTAAATTCTTCAAATATAACATCAGCGAGTTTTAACCTAAGAAAAAAAAGTGACAACAGTAAGGCATGCTGGGTAAATGGAAGCAGTGAGTGAGTGTCATTCAATAGGACTTTCCTGGCCTTCAACCAGTGGAATTCGATTATTACTCGCACTTGTGGTAGTAGTATTCACGTTATGTTAGGCGGATAGCAAATGAGGAAGTATTGAGCAAATGAGCCTGCGGTAGAGACAAGAGTATAGGAAACAAAGTTTATTCTTTATTTTACATTTCTGTACATAAACATTTTCTTCCCTCAAATAAAGTTTCTGAACACAGTAGGATGAAAACGATTATTAACACACCGATTCTTTTTGGAAAATGACTCGTGTCCGAAAAAAATCAACATTCACAAAATGTTGACGAGCAATTCGAGTGAATGTATTTTTTTTTTTTTTACCAAAAAGCTACGACTCCACTACAAGGCAGGCATGTTTTTCCTTTACACTCTTTTAGCACCTCCAAATAAACATTTCTCCTTTGAAAACTACTGTTTGTGCAGAATAAAAACAAGTTGAAATACTTTACAGTCCAACTTAAAATGCTCCAAAGGTAATTAGCCATCTTTTTTATTTTATACAGGGTTGTTTCTTTTTTCTTCTTCTTTTTTTTAATCTTAAGACTTGACTTTCTACTAAAGTTTTCACTAGGACTTGACTTTTTCCCCCACAATTTTTGCAATTGACAGTAATAATTTAGTGGCGAATGTAGAAAGTTGTAAGGAAACGAGAGCGAAGCAAGGCCGATCACTGCACAGGAAGCTTTGACAGAATCCATGACAATACACAATCCCTTTCCTCTCCTCCTTCTGCAGGGAATTAGGACACGCTCCTCCTCCCCCTTGAAGATGAAAGATGCCGGCGGGAGGTTTGAAAGGGCCAAAGGCTGGAGAGCAGGTGGGACAAGGCGGCGGGACAGCAGCGGCGGGGGAAACTAGCGGGCAAGTTTGGATCTAGATGGAGGTGAGATGGTTTGATGAAGGGCTTTATTTGGTTCAGGCGGGCGTTGGTTCGATCGTGGTGGAGCGGGGGTAAGGTGGGCCGCGTCTTATTTGGTCAGGGTCTTCTCCGCCAAATGTTTTTGCTGGCTTTCAGCATGCCTGGAAGGGAGACACACAAAACTATGCTTAATACGAGTTCATTTTTCAGAAAAGCCTAAAGCGATTCATATACTAATGAGGCATTATTATGGCTGATTCTTTGACTATGACTCAAGTTGAAATGAGCAAAACTAAACAATTTACAACTAAAGTGAGTTCATTGATCATTGAAACAATTATGCAGAGTATGCCAAATGTCCAAAATCATATTTTATAGTGGCTAAAGAAATGTTTCAGATATTATGACCCTTTTTTGTGGCGTTTACCAGCGATGTGTACAAAAATTAAGCTCAATATTATCCAATTGTGTCATGTATTTAATTGGTTTACTTTTTTCAATAGTTAAAAAGGCATCCCAAAAATGAATTATTTTTTTCATGAAAATTGCTGTAAAAATTGCTTAATTTACTATGTCAAGCCAATGTAGTTGATGTCACTATTAGCAGTTCAGATGAAAACTTTGGTCCTCAATTGTGTCCATATTTTTCTGTCAGCAGGAGCGCCCTTTACCTGGTGAGGTCCTCAATGTCAACTAGCATGGCATCCTGTTCCATGTGGAGCTCATCTCGGACCACCAGCAGCTGTACTAACTCCTCATTCAGACCTAAATGGAGGTATGACATTTATACATCTGTTAGTTCCAGACTTACATTTAACACCCCATCCTATCTGTTTTCAACCCTTTTCACCTAAATATATGTCCAATATTATTATTAGTATAGTATTAAATATACAGATAGCCCTCAGTAAATAGAAAAATATGAAAAAAACCTTTCGTGCACAAATTATATATATTTTTAAAATGTCTAGTGTTGTCAATAGCACTGAAATATATAAAATATGCCATACAATGTATATTGTTACAAAATAATTGGACTTCTATTGCCACCAATAGCATGCAATAAGTTAAATAATATGATCAAAATAATATATTAAACTTAAGAGTAGGGGTCTGTAACTAGTGGGTTATTCTATTATCATAATTATACAAAATAAATAATTAAAAGAGAGAGTATTTGTGACTCACTCTCAATCTGGGAGTGCAGGTCATTGACGATAACCTGCAGCTGTCCCAGCGTCATGTCTCTCAGGTCGGTGGGCTTCAGGTTTCTTTTCATGAGACATTCACTGATGTGAGGCATGTGTGGGAGCTGCCAGACAAAGGACACAATCATATTTTATAGGGTGGCAAGTTTCCTTCATATTGCACATTATCATGTGGATGAAAACTGTATGAAATTACAATGATTCAATAACTAAGACTAATACTGAATTATCCGCAGCAGTGGAGACTTCTTTCCTAAAATATCTGCTGTTTGTCTCTTCCCATTGTGTCCAGGTATAATTGACATCTTTCATTGGCTGCCAACCCATTCACTTCAAATGGATTGGACTCATTTGAATTCATAGCAGCAAGGTGAACAGAGACTCATGACAGGACGTCTATCACCGTCAATCACAGTCAAAGAGTTCGTGAGAAAGCGACTTGCAAGCATATCCATTCAGACGTTGTTGCGCTTTTCCAATCAACAACAGAATGTCAGGTGAGACAACACATCCATGATACCAAGTAGCCATTTCTAACCTTTGCCTCCAAAGTAAATAAATAACATGGAGGCACTTTCAATATTTGCACGTCCTCTGCAACCTTTCTACTTTTGTATTGTGGTAGTTTTGGTTTTGAGCAGGTCGACGCTAACCACACTAAAAACGAGTGGTTAAGTTGAGTTTCTGCCATAGTGTAGTAGACCATGAGTCAATGCCGCAGTGAGGAACTACCATGAGATTCTCTAACTCATGCTGTAAGATTACACATAGCAACTAGAAATGACAAGCTAAGCGAGACTCATTTTTCATTGAGGAGGTTACATCCTGTTTCATGACAATGTATTCTCGGCCACATTTACCTCATTATTGATAATGCAAAAAAAAAGATGCACTATTTTACAGTTCTGCACTTTCCAGGGCTCAAAAGTGACTAATAATCTAGATTTAAAATAATAATAATAAATCAATGTTGTAAATAATTTGTATATAAAAATGAGTGAAGTTGGATTAATGTGAGGAACATGGTCACAATTGCACAAATAATTTAGTTTTGTTTTTAAAGTTTAGCATGAAACATTGTGCTAATTGAAGGACAGTAATAGAGACACAAGTCAAAATATGTAAAGAAAAAACTCATTACGTTTTTTTTTATATATCAACTATCCATTGCAGTTTGATGGGCTTGTTTTTTTAACACTGTGGCATTAACCCATTTTAATATTCTTTGTGTGTTTTAGCGGGAGAGTGACAGTGAAGCTTTCTGACTGCTGAGTACTGCAACGTTCCTGAACACAGCAGTCAATGCTTTCCTCTGGATGAATTATGGATGGAGCGGGGCTGGCCTTCTTCCACTTCTCTGAATAAGTACTAAAACCCACCAGTCCGCGCATGAATACATGTGTAAATATAATGCTATTTCTATGTGCCTTACTGCAGGAGGTGACAATAATGATGGACATTGCTTAAATGTGGACTTCATGTGACATTGTCAAAATACAGATGAAGCCTGTTCAACTCCAGCCACAATGAAGGTACAGATATGAGTCTTCACTATTTAATGGGGCTCAGTTTTTATGGGACCTTTTTACAAGGGTTTAATGCGATTAGCTCATAGTTTAATGAGGTAGCACAAATAAAAAGATTTAAACAAGCAGCATACAAATATTAAAAACAAAAGAAACATTTTACGAGGGTAGGCACTAATTTTATGTGTACTTTTTAA